>NC_135785.1:174109794-176646044 GCF_051106095.1 Pogona vitticeps
ACTTCATACGTACTTGTTCTGACAGAGTGCTCTGTTTTTCATCACATTTCTTCAATTTTGAAAAATCTGTTCAAGTCTCTGGTACGTTTCCAAGGCCATTTCAAAGGACTGGCTTTGACCTAGGAAACCCCACATGGCCTTGGACCAGATATTGTTTAGTCCTGTAGGAAGGAGTAGTATAATAATCAACCGAGGCCTTGCATCAGATGCTTCCAACTTCATTTTGCTGAGGGGGGGGGACACCAAATATAGGGCCTTCCCTGATATACTGTACGTCTCTGATTAAGGACCACGCAGTGGGAGCTGGAGAAGACAGCTGTAAAAAGATAACTGGAAGAGAATATGACGTGTGTCAAGAGGAAAGCATGTCTAAAAATCAGAACAAGAGTAAATATGATGGGTATAAGGTATAAGATCTAGTTATGCTGGCTGCAGCTTCGCAATAGAACGGAGTTACAGCCAGCATAACTAGATCTCATGCCTTATGCCCAAACAGAATATTGTTTACTTGGTATAGGCTGTGACCTCATAGTCATGTGCTTGACAGTGGTAAGCCATCATATATAATTACATAGCATCCTGAGGCTGTATTTAATAGAATACTGTATTGTTTTTGTTGCTTTGTTTGATTAACAATGCCTAACATTTAATCACTGCCACAGGAACTATATGAATAGAGCTTAATTGTCCACAGTACTGCAACAGGCCTTACACATGTTTGATACTGAGAGGTGGGTCTCTTGAGAGAGAGAAAAAAACAGGGTGGCTGCAAACAGGAGAAATGCTTGTCTGAGGTGGTGAACTGAAAACCAGCATCTTGTGCTAAAGGGATGTGAATCTCGCAGCCACCGGAGAAGGGCAAGGGGGACACCGCATGCAGACTGAAGAATGGCCCTTGATAATGATCCCTGACTCAGGTAGGAATGTATGGGAAGAAGATTCCCTTCAGATATCATGGGTCCAAACCCTGAAAGGGTTTACAGGTTAACACCAACACTTTGAACTGGGGCCAGATATTAACAAAATACAGTATTGGTACAATATAGCCATAAAGCCCAGTTCCAATGTTGGGGGCATTTTCCCAGGAGTTCTTCTGATTTTAGGTTTTCCTATCAGTCCGACATGGCAAGAAAAACATTGTTTTTTTGTTTTTTTGTATTTTAAAGTATATTTTCAAGTTAGAAGAGCAGAATTGACCACCAAAACAAACAAAAGGCAATTCCCCTGTATTGTTTTGATAAGGATATTAACACGCAGCAGTAATAACTCCCCGTGCAATCAACCCCATTTGCAGATGGAGCAATAATACTGTTAATGATAATCTGACTGCCCCAAAGAAACAACTTTCCTTTCTATAATATAGCTTCCCATTTAAAACTGTGCCCAGGGACAACAGTATAGGATTTTAAATCAGGTTTTAAGTTTCTTACACTAATCTTCACATATGAAACAGTGTCTACCTTTCCATAGCCTAGGTTCTGGGGACCTTAATAATTTTTGTTTTTGTTTTGTTTTTAAATTTTTATGGGTACTTTTATTTAACAGAGTTTCTATAATAATAAATGCATTTCAGAGATAATACTGTATAGCCAAGGTCACATCTGTATTCAATCAGTGTGTACTTGACTATTTAGATAATAAAGACCAGTGTGTCTTCCCTGAAAAAAAACAGAGCAGAATTTATACAACCACCCCACAACACCTTTTAGCTAGATATTTTATTCATAAGCATACAGTGCCACATCTTTGTTAACATTGCTCTGTAGATGATATCTGTGGAGATTTCCCAGAGTCATCCAGTTAATGCAGAGCTGGTATTAATTCAGCATATCACTGTTTTTCCATCATCAAGAATCTATTTTTGGGAGGACTACTGGAAATAACTACAGTGGTTTAGCTGTACTAGATAGCCTGCAATAGTTGTCACATTGCTTATCAAAGGGAAAATTTAATCACAAATAAGGAGTTGTAACTCTTTGACTGCCCCATCTCCAACTTCTCTGATCTAATGCTGCAGAGAACATTTGAGACCAAAGGTGAGCAACTTTGAAGGGTGTAGAGACCACATTCATGCCCCAGAACCCATTGTTGGCTCCCGGAGACCCGAAAATGACAGAAAGAGAATTTAAATAGTAAAAGAACAGAAGGAAAACAAACAAAAGAAATCTAGAAGTGCTCATGCAAACACTCCTGGTTTTGATTTTTAACTTAGAAATAATATTTCTGGCAACCTGCTTTGTGCAAAGATTGCCAGACAATTGAGTTTATAGTTAAAATTAACAATATGGTTTTGTGACTGCGTTCAGTCTGTGGGACATAGTTCGCCCACTCCTATCTTGGACAGTTTAACAAGATTGCAATATCACATGTGTAGGGTTTTACAAACATTTTCCTTTCTCCTCCCAGCCTGGAAATAAAGAGGCGAGACACAGGTTGTTGGGTTAAAACTTGGGACACAACTTTATTAACTATTTAACTAATCCTCCAACTACACGGGGGGCTGACCGTAGTGTGATCTCCTTCACAGACTGGAATAGCTTAGACCAGTGGTTCTTAACCTTTGTTACTCGGATGTTTTTGAACTGCAACTCCCAGAAACCCCAGCCAGCACAGTTGGTGGTGAAGGCTTCTGGGAGTTGCAGTCCAAAACTCCTGAGTAACCCAAGGTTAAGAACCAGTAGCCTAGACCTCCAGACAATTCAATAGAGCAAGGCGAGCTCGTATTTCTGAATCCTGCTGTTCGTTGAACAGGTGCTCTGTGCTAAGGGTAGCCCACCTTCTCAGCCTACCAAGCCTTGTGACCTTAAGTGGGCTGCTCTCCGGGAGGCTCCCCTATGTAAAACCACCTCTCCTCAGATGCCTGATTGGGCCCACCTGACAGAGAGATAGCATAATTTTCGTACCACGTGTTAACCGGGAACTTGCCCCTGCTCTTGTCTTCACACTACCCGAAGCTGTGACCAAATGACTTTAATTAAAACAAGGAGGTTTTGTTCTTTAACCTCACCCAACAGTTAAGAATGGGATGGGCAAAAATGCACCTGCATCCAAAGGCCAATTTAGGGTACAAGCCAAAAATTCCCATCCGGCTCCAATAGGCAACCACATACAGTGGGGTCTTGACTTGAGAACTTAATCCGTATTGGAAGGCGGTTCTCAAGTCAAAAAGTCTGTAAGTCAAGTCTCCATTGACCTACAGTGCATTGAAAACCGATTAATCCCGTAACAGGCCGTTTTTGTTCCATTTTGGTTTTTTTCTGGTCTGTAAGTCAATTCTCAGGCTGCAAGTCAAACCTAAATTTTGCGGCCAGAGAAGTCTGTAACTCAAAAAGTCTGTAAGTCAAGCCGTCTGTAAGTCAAGGGTCCACTGTAATCTCATTCTTAATTTAGGGTGGGTGAGTGGGTTTGCAAGAAAATCAGCAAAGAGGCTGAGCCAAAGGGACCATGCCTTAATAAAGGCTCCATCCCTCCTCCCCTCGGAAGCAGTGTCATTCAACTGTGGCACCGCTTTCCGGGTGGGAGAGCAAAGCCTCCCTGCCATGATGACTCGGCATCATGGCGGAGAGGTCATTGACTTTCATCCCACATTCTCTGGTCAAACATATATATGCTCACTGCTCATCTAGTATTATAACAATCTTAGAGCTGCAGAGCTGGAAGGAACCCTATGGATCCTCAAGTCCAGCCCCTGTCAAGGAGATGCAGTGGGGAATGCAACTCCCAACCTTTGGCTCCATAGCTGGAGACCTCAGCCACTGAGCTATTTATGAAAATGTATTGTATCTAGTAATTTAGACCACAATCTTAATCTAGCACAATAGCAGAAATTATGGTGACTAATTAACAATATGCTAGTCATGTGTCTAGTTATCCACTTGCTCATGGGACTGGCACCTTGTTAATCAGCTTCCAATTAATCCCTGCGACTTCTGTGACTGTTGCACTGCACATGGGGAAAGAAAAATCCAATAATACTTTGGCCTTAGTAAGTGCGTTCTTGTCATTTCTGTTGTATCGCATCATCTCACTAGGTCTGATCATCAATATTGTACAAAACTGTGATAATAACCTTCTCTTTCTACCTGGTTATATTACCTTTTCAAAAGAAGAAGGATTTCAAATACCTGTAATGCCATTTTCTCAAGCCATATTCTGTCTGAAACATCTAATCTGTAGCTATTGGCAGAATGGAAGCTGAGAATTACATTTTTGCAGTAACCGAGGAAATGTAGCTGTAACTCCTCTAAATTCAAAATCCCTAAAGGCTCTTGAATTTTCCCTTACCGAGATAGAGCTGTCACCTAGCTCTCTTGCACTGCTGAGATCAGTGTTTTTTGAATACAAGAATTAGAAGAGATATACCAGCTGCCAAGATATATCTGTATTTCTTCCAGATCCTACCTTAATCAAAATATATGATACTTTTCCTGTTTAACTGATGATTACAACAGATCCATTCTGTTTTGGGGGAGACATTCAGTATATGCCCAGGGTGCTCTCTCATCTTCAAGATACTGCCATGTTTAACTCATACCTGGGGCTCAATTCGAAGTAAAGAACTGTGTTGTCAGAGTGCAAAAAGCAATACTGCTGTTCCAAAATTATTTAATCCTTGGTAGAAACCAGGACTTCTATAGAATGATACTGTCTACCTGTTTTCTTTAGAAAATAAAGCAAAGGGGAACTCTGTGATAAAGTTATGTCAGTCAACACAAGTGAAAGATAGATCTTCATATATAAAGACTCTGTTGGTTTGTGTGTGTGTGTGTTTGGTGGTGGTTGTTGTTTTTTTTTTTTTGGAGAGCACTAGAGGACATGGCACATGTTACTGAAAAAGGGAGTTCCTTCTGTGTTTTCCAAAATTACTGTTTTATTTTGGCATCTTTGTTCTATCTGCTGGCAGTTACTTTTAAGATAAACCCACATGTATCTTCAAAATAAAAGGAAGGAAGGAAGGAAGGAAGGAAGGAAGGAAGGAAGGAAGGAAGGAAGGAAGGAAGGAAAGGAAGGAAAGGAAGGAAGAAAGGAAGAAAGGAAGAAAGGAAGAAAGAAAGAAAGAAAGAAAGAAAGAAAGAAAGAAAGAAAGAAAGAAAGAAAGAAAGAAAGAAAGAAAGAAAGAAAAAGCTTTTTCAGAAAGCTATTAATTACCATGGAGAATAAGGTCAAATTCTGCAGCATCTCGAAGCATAGATGTCATGGAATCAAGCAGAAATTCCCCAGAACGATAGGAAATAATAGATTAAGTTTGAGAGAAACCACTGCAGAGCCATAGTACAGTACTGACCCCTGCCTACGTCAGACTATCTGTGAGGCTTTAAGGGACAGCAGTCTTATTCTCTCTTGCATTTCACAGGATGCAATTTTGGATCGATTCACAATTTTAATCTGTTGTCAATGTCCATGCTGTTTGTGTTACTGATTTTAAAATAAATTTGTTTTCTCTTTTAGCACTGCAATCCCATACATGTTTATTCAGAAATAAGTAATATGAAATTCAATAGACTTATTCATTGATAAGTATATCAGGACTGCATCTTCATTTAGAATGCAAGCTGCATAGGGAGACACTGGCAGAAATACACTCAATGAGTATGGTGTGCTCTGTGCTTTCAAGTCAGAACCAACTTATAACAACCTTAATAGGGCTTTCAAGGTAAGTGAAATACTGAAGGAGTGATTTTACCAGTTCCACTCCCCCAGTCAGTTTCCATGGCCAAGTGAGAATTCAGACCCTGTTCTCCAGAGTCTTGGTCCATCACTGTATCCACTACACCAGGCTGGGAATATTAAATACATTTAAATACATATTTTAGAAAACGTAAAATAATCAAGCAAGTAGCAATTACTACTAGGAGAGTGTAAAACCTTTATGTGGTCATGCATGTTATAAAATGAAATAGACAACAATGGTTGTAGTTATGAGTTGTCAAGTCACTTTTGCCTTATGGTGATTTTCATAGGGTTTTTGAGGAATGTGAGATGTTCAAGGAGTGGTTTACTATGGCTGCCTACCCACCATCCACCCCTGTGAGCTTCCATGATCTGTACCCACATCTCTTGAATCCTAGTCTGATGCTCTGTCTACTATACCACACTGGCTCTCAGTCAAAGATTGCCCATCAGTTTCTAATACATGATGTTTCTTGCTGTAAAGCTTTCCACTTTGCCATAGCAAGTCAATATAAATTAGTCTCTGTCACGTTCTACAGTCATTTGGAAGTTGAGCCATGGCAACTGGACTTTGTCCTTCTAACAAGCGTATTCAGACCAGGGGGGAGTGAAACCAATGTGGAGGCTATATCAGGGATCTCCTAGCAACTCTCCCCAGACTGAAGAAGCTACTTGGAGGAGCAGCGAAACGTTTCAACCTAACATGATTGAGAATCTTCACAGATAAGATGTTCTGCAGTGTTTTTGGTCACACCTTTAAACAGTAAAAACTGCAGTGTTGAAATCTTTCTCAGCTTGAAGACAACTTGTGAGCTGTCCTGGGTCTCAATAAAGTTGGGCAAAAAGTGGTGTAGAAGTGCAAATAAATAAAATAAACTTCCTCAGGCTTCCATCCTATAGTTATGTACTTAGGAATAAGAGCCACTGAACTGAATGGAACTTTGGATCAGAAAGGTACAAAGTTGTTCTGGTTTCAAATGAATGAAATCCATCTGTTGATTGTTCAAATAGTACAGATTATTCCAACTTTAGTACAATTCATCCTCACTTTCCTTTAAGCAATGCCAAGGAGATACTGTAGAGGATTAATGGGGGACCTTTT
The DNA here is from genome assembly GCF_051106095.1 of Pogona vitticeps. Taxonomy (NCBI): domain Eukaryota; kingdom Metazoa; phylum Chordata; class Lepidosauria; order Squamata; family Agamidae; genus Pogona; species Pogona vitticeps. Next base: position 174,116,567 of record NC_135785.1, read on the forward strand.
GTCCATTAGATGCTTTGGGCTACATCTCCTGTGATGTCTTATCATTGGCCATGAGGGTTGGGGCTCATGGGGCCCCGAGGTCTAAAACATGAGGCAGGAGGGAAGATTCCCCTGCCTATTGTATTCTATTGTATTCTATTGTATTCTATTCTATTGTATTCTATTGTATTCTATTCTATCTATCTATCTATCTATCTATCTATCTATCTATCTATCTATCTATCTATCTATCTATCTATCTATCTATCTATCTATCTATCTATCTATCTATCTATCTATCTATCTATCTATCTATCTATCTATCTATCTATCTATCTATCTATCTATCTATCTATCTATCTATTTGATTTATATCCCACCCATCTGGTATATTCTACCACTCTGGGTGGCTAACAACAAACATATATACAATTAAAATAATATAAATCCACTAGCAACACTGATAACAAAACATTCCAAAAATAATAAATAGTAACAAAAAGAAAGGGAAGTTAAATGCTGACAGGAGGGAAGGCCTGGATGTAAAGCCATGTTTTTAATTGGGGCCGCGTGAATTCCAGGAGGGAGATTGTTCCAAAGGCGAGGAGCTACCGCCGAGAAGGCCCAGTTACAAGTCTTCTCCTTCCGGGCCTCCCTCGGCGTCAGGCTCCTCAGCCTCACCTCCTGGCTCGCACGGGTGGTCCAGATAGATCTTGGTGGGAGCAGGCATTCCGCCAGGTATCGAGGTCCCAAACCGTTTATTCTGTAGCATATGTGATGGTTTCTTCTCTTGACCTTAGCTTGTATTCCAAAATGATTTTGACAATTTTTGTAGGCTTAGAATAGTCAACTGCTGGCTGAATACTGTAACTATGGTCTACCATGCTCACTCTGTTGCTAAACAAGAGAAGGGAAAGTTTATTTCACACCAGTCCAGTTTTGTACATGGGTGGAATAACAGGCACACAGGAGATGGCAGAACCAAACAGGACAGATAAGTGCACTCACCCATGGTTGTAAAACTTGAAATGGTCATCAGACCAGGCAGCTATTATTGCATAATCAGTAGCAAAGAGGCTTATCCGTGTGCTAGGATGGTAAAGCGGAGTGCCAAAACTATTACTATAACAGTCCAGTGGAATGGGCTCATGTGGCCAGGAAAGAAGAATGATCAGCTGGTTGGGCCCAAAAGGAGTAGCCAATAAATCAAACAAGCTGTTATGTCATGCACCACAGTGGGATATCCTCAGAAAAATGTGCCACAATAAAGCAGGCTTGCAAATTAAGCCTGTGATTGGGGCCAAACACAAAACAAAGCATGATAAATGTTCAGTGCACAGGTGAGGAAAAACACCTCTTTCCTCACTCAAGGGAGCACTATTTCTAAAGATATGTAAATGTAGCTGGACCCTGTATTGTCTGTCTTGTGTATGTGGGTGTTTGTGTTACGTGTCTGTGTTTGTGTTACGTGAATTTGTTGGGAAGTTAATTTGGCTCCTGTATCCACCATTCAAACAACCCTTCGTTGTAATATTTCGGTAATCTTGCTCTTCCATCCACTTCCAGGGAGGCTAGCTACAGTGCCATGGGCTGTAAACCTCTTGATGATATTGCGCACAGTGGACACAAGGACATGAAGATCTCTGAAAATAGACGTATAGCCTTGAGATTGTTGATGTTTTTCCACAATTTTTTCTCTCAAATTCACAGACAACTCTTTACACTTCATTCTTTTCTCCGTGTTCAGTGTCACACACAACACAAAGGTTGAGTGGACTTCTCCCCATCTTAACTGGTTGCAAGTGTGATTACTATATCACCCACATCTCTTACTTGTGACAGGTGTGTCTAAATCCAAATTAAAGGAGCTTCACATGCTTGACAAGCAGTTATTTCGTACAATTTAGACAGGATGCCAATAATTTTGGCCAGTACATTTTTAGGTTTCTGTGTGGGATTGTATCAGATTTGACTTTTCTTCTCTGTTTTTTTGTGTTGTTCCAAAGCAAACTAAAGAAATGAACATGTGAGTACCACAACATTTGCAACTGCAACAATCTTCTGAGAGAAGGGTTTCATTTTCTGATAGAATTGCAAGGATGCCAATATTTTTGGCCATGACTGTATGCAAGCCTGGATTAGCATCCAGAATAATTGAGCAGCTACTGGAGCTCATATACCCTGGCAGAACCCACCAGGACTGATGGTTCCAGCAATTATCATTATGCCCATACTCAACATATCACAACTTGTGCTGGGAAACAGTGCACCACTGTTGGTTCAGGGATCTCCAGCATACTGCCCCAGGGAGTGAGTACAAGAGATGAATGACACATGGCCAGGGATGGCCAAATTTCTCACCTCCACTTTTCCCCATATTTGTTCCCATATGAATTGTTCTTGTTTTATTTTAATCTCAGTATTTTCTCATAATCATGCTGATACAATGTTTGTGAATTCTAGAAAATTCCTATCAAACGTGAGCTCGGTTAAGTGCTCAAGCATCAGCTATCTGCAGCATGGAACTGATAATGTTGTAACTGCCTATCCTGTAGCTGTTGAAGAAGAGGAGCCAATAAAGAGGAAGGAAACGTGGTCCATTCCAATTCAGTATTACTGACATGACTGACCACACCTGGATTCAAACCGAGAATCTTAAAAGTGAAGCCATCTGCTTGAATAGACAAATAAGTTCATTTTGACTTCTTCCTACAGTCGCATGTTTAAAATCTCAAGTTCTTTACATCAACCTCATGAAGATGCATGTAGATTTTGGGAAATCGTTCTCACCCATCCATCCCTGCTGGTAGCTACATTGATGTTAAGGGCTCACATGGCAACAAATGCTGGTGACAGTGCCAAGAAGAAGCTTAGGTGAGCATTCATTGGTAGCATTAACTGGCCACCCCCACTTAGACCTGGGTATATGCCTCTGTGTACATCTGCTTATAAAGATCAATGGAGATGGTCAGATCTGTTATTTCCAGATCTTAGAAGTGACTGTCTTTGGACTGCAGCATCCAGAATCTCTTACCCAACATGGCCGGCTTTTGCTTTGATGTCTTTGACTACTGTCCATGCTGGATAGAGCAGATAAGAATTGTTGACCAAATTATTTGGATAGATTTTCTTCACCCCTGCTGTAGAACAATCTGTTTCTGTCCAATGGAGGAAATGGGGATCAGTGCCCTCTATAACCCTCTTACACATCTTATGCAACTCTTTACAGTACACCTGCATGTCACAACATAAACTCCAGCAGTGATCTGCCAGCTCAGCTGTTCCAACACAAAACAAAGCTGTGTAAATCCTGTATATATTCTATTTCGCCATTTTGCTCCCCAACATTTCATTTCCTCTTCCTCCTCATGATAGTCAAATGGGTAACGTCAAACACAGTGATGTATCAGTGCCACTCACAAGCTCCAGAGTGCTGCAGAAAATTGCAAACCATACACACTTCATTTATAATGAAAATTCAAGGACCTCTGGGTTAGAATCCGACAACCATGTAATAGTGCTAGCAGCGCTGTTTGTCAGACGTAGGAAACAGAGGGATGAAGAACACATTATCTAGGGATTTTTAACCACTGCAGAAAGAATGTAATTGTCTGAGCTGGAAACCGGCCAAAGCACCAGGGTTAACATCTCTTCAAAAAGATCTGATCTTGGACTCTCTGATGAATACAGCTAATTATAACTCACACCACTGTACAGTAGTTGCTCAAGGCAGCATGCATTGGCACTCAAACAGCCTTTGCATGATGCCTCACCCAGCATCTGATCACATTTGAGATTCAAGCAAAAATAATAACCATTTTAGGATAACAGTATTTTAAAAGCAAAGGATGAAAGGGACAGCAAGCCAGTGTAAGACAATGTGGCTTGCAATATTTATTTTCTAATTTATTTAAAATATGTATACCCTACCTTTCTCCTCAAAAGGACCCAACATGTGCAAGCCAAGGTACACTGGCTTGGGAGTAAGCCCCCACCAAACCAATGATATTTAGGGTTGCAGCTGGACAGCCATTCTGCTATTATTACTTTGGGTTACAAAGCCACTCCTTACCTAGTCTTCATTCAGTGGCACTTAGGTCTAAGAGAACATGTCTTTTATTTAAACTGGGTATTGCACCTTAAGCTAGCAAAGCCATACCTCACACTCTTTTGCTACGTTGAGTAGCCCCTACTGCTAAGTAAACATGAGCTGAGGATTGGCCTGCAGAGATAAATTGTGCATTCCCCCCCCCCCCGAGACATGACTTCTAACCATATCTGCATGTTGTAACTGTTTTGCCCTGCCTCAATTTTGGAGGAGGGTGGGTGATACCAAATGATGTGATTCCCCATGCGTAACTCTCCTTTGTTTCTCCATGGTTTCTTTCATCTTTTCTCTTGCTGCAAAGCAACCCATTAAAGACAAACAAACAAACAAACAAACAAACAAACAAAAAGGAATAGCTATGCATTGTCTTTCTGTTGAAAACACTAGAAGTCTTCTCTTCAAATCAGCATATTTATCTGGAAATGTATAACTGAACTCTAAAACGGGGGAATATAATTTAAACACCCGGGTGGCAGTCTTCTGTGAATGTTTCCCAAAAATTACCATTGGTATCAATAATAAAAAAGGACACAAATCTGCACGAATTCCATTCGTTTCCCTGAAGGTAGGTAAAATAGCCCAATAGCCGAAACATATTTTACCCACTCCCCCCCTTAATGGACTCCCTTAAACACTTTACTGAGAGATTTTGCAGTGCTGTTAATGAAATGTCTCAGGCATTTGTATTCCTGCAACATATTTATAGGTAAACCAGCACTTTTTAATGAACCGCAGGTTAGTTAAGTCCAACAAAACAAAAGCAAATACATTGCACCTGTCTAGGCCAGTGAAACAGCAGCTTGGATAAATACGGGAGCCCAAGGTTCATTAGCTCTTCCGAAATTCAGCATCTGCAATCGAGTTCCCTGACTCTATATGAATCATTAACCTGAAGCCTTCCACAGATGAAAAATTAAAGTGCATAGTGCAATCCCATTTTTGAAAGCTATTTACAGCACAAACCTCTTCCCAGTCTCCAGGGTTATATTCATTATTGCAAAGGACTGGAAGGAACAAGCTTACCCCCCATCAGATGACATGGCGTGCCAGCACAACCCCAGCACCTTTTTCAAAAACCAGGATGCTGCCATAAAGTGAGAAACCCTTGAAACTGAATATATAAAATTACGTACATATTTTATACATGTATCATACATATATAAATATATGTTTTATATTTTTACCCAATTGCCACCAGTTTTTAGATCTGTTTTAAATGTTTCTTATTCAGTTTAACTTAATGCACTTGATTATGGCACCTTTGTTTTTGTTATTGTCTGCGAACTACCCAGAGTGACCATTAGTCAGATATGAGATATAGACACGTAAATAAAATACACATATATTTAAGTGCATGTATTTATGTGTACATATAGGCACAGTATTCCTAAAATGCAAGAAATGGATTGTAATTCATGGAAGCTGATATGGAAATAATTTTTATTTGGGTTTTTTTCCCAGCTCCATAGGCTGATATAGATGTTAACATAAGTACCTCTATCGAAGTGTGTTTTCATGCTCTCTACTTCTCTCTCTTTTGGTTCTGGAGAATATTATGGACAGGTTCAGCACTGGACAGGTTCTTCAGAATGCAGACTTTTGTCAAATGAAATATGTTTTACTGTAGCATTGCAGCAATGGGGGAAGCTTCAACTGATAACCCCCCCCCCCACAATGTTTAGCACTTGAAATGGAAAAGACATTCATTGACTACACATTTCTGTATTGAAAGATCCATGCCATACTTTCTAAGACTGGCAAAAGGACAAAGCATAAACCTGCCCGCATACACAAAGTGTAGAAAACCACATGGATCCTGAGAAATGTGGAGAACTGGACATATGTATATTTGCAGAAATGGTCACAAGCATGCTTTCGTCAATAGAAAAACATATGTTAAAATGGATCTATGGTGGTGGTGGGGAGGGTACAGAAAAATACATATGCACCTCTGTAGGTTCTGCAACCTGGAGCAAAACAAATGGAATGAGAATGCCAGCGGAATTTTGAGAAATGCAATGAAAATGAGACAGATTTGCACTCCCTATTTAGAGCTGATTCTTAGCACATTCTGTGCCAGGAACTTGCTGGAAAATGTGACTATTTTTGCAAAATATGGTGCTAGTTCTGGGTTTAGGGGCTGCTGCTAGAATTCTAAGGACCGGCTCCATCAACTTGGCTTTCTGTTGTCGAGCTGAATAGTAATAAGAGGCACATAGCTATGGTCTGAAAAGACGCTACAGCAGGGTTGCTTGTTAGAAAGATGATCACAATTATTCTGTTGCCAGGAGAACAGTGGCAATGGTTGTATGCATAACCAGCCTTGCATCTTTTGGGACTGGATCTCTCCCAAATGAGAGCATCATGCACAGATGTTTACCAGGAAAGGAGACACTAGGAAAAACAATTAGGTGAATCTGCTCAAAGATTGGCATGCTGAACTGGGGAAGGGGAATTTCTTGCCATGGGGTATTCATAGTTATTTGATGTGCTAATGATTGACTGGTAGCCAATATGGTCCTATACAACCACAATCTGCTCTGCTTTGTTCCAATTATTTTTGCCTGGAGGAGAGTTTTGTGCAGCTGGAGGCAACAGAAGAGATTGTAAAATAAGGAATGCGCATTTGGATTCAGAAATACACCATATTCAGATAGTTCTAGATATATTTTTGAATCAAAATTTGATAGTTCTGAATATCTGCAAAAATAATTCCTAATAGTCAGAATCCCATTTACTTCTATAACAAATGGTTAGTTTTTACTTACTTTTGAGAAATGAAACTTAAAGACACTCTGGGACCAAGGATAGTGGGGGCAGAGAATTCACTGTCTCCTGGCTGGTGTTGCCAAGGCATTCCCATAGAATGGGGGCTGGGGTGACAACAAAATATGAATTATATCTGTCTGCACCAATGAAATCCAGAACCAGAAGGTATTTTTTTATCACATTGGTTCTTTCCGATTGAAAGGTGAGCACACTATTTATAAATCCCCTTTGCATTTACTGCTAGAATATGCTCTGGTGTCAGCCTGCATTGCAGCAGGTTTCCCTGTGTCCTTTTCTGAACCCTGACCATAAAATTACATTCTCTGTATCTCATTGTATGTTGTTTGCTTAATAAAGTTAGGAATAAGATTTGGGATTAGTAGATTTGTAGTTTTATATATGTCATAAATCAACAGGGAAATGTTATATTAAGTTTAGGTCCCTTTGAGATATATCAAGCAGGGTCATAAGATTTTGTTATATAGAGACAGAAAGATTAAGTTAACAGATTTTTGTTTCTCAATGTGTCCGCATTCAGTAGAACAGGCAACAGGTCCCAGTCCAGAGCAAGACCACAGGAACAAATTAGAACCAACCTTACAACCCAAGCAGTTAGGCTTTTGAGTTCAAACAGCAGTCAAGTAGAATGTTTGACAAGCACAAAACAATGTAGATAGATTGAAAAACTAATAAAATGTTTATTTTAAAAAAGGCAGCAGGGTCCAGGAATGCAAGGAGAGGCAAGGCAGGAACAAAAGGGAGAGCAGACACTACAGGAACAACCAGGCAGTCAGGCCAGGACCCACCAAAGAAACAAGGTTAGCAGTAAAGCAGGAATAACAGCACAGCTGGAGACCTTCAGAAGTCTTCTCTTAAAATCAGCAGTATTTATATCCAAATATAAAATCAGCAAAGGTCTGTAGGGAAAGCCTGTTTTCATATAGCCCAGTCCTCAGCTTCCCCAGGTGGCACTCCTGAGGAGCTGGGCAACAGCTGCAGGGAAAGGGCCCAGTCCTTCAATCTCTAGAGCAGTTCTCCCTGAGGGATGGGGCTGATCCTGCATGCACTAAGGTTGCATGGTTGCGGCATGGCACCAGTCCTGACAGCATGTGTGATTTTCATTGGAAGGGTTTGTGTTCTGTAGCAGATATTGTTCTTTGGGTAGAATCTGCAGGCAAGTGTGGTAGAAGACGTAGGCACTGGGGGAAGGCTGCACAAATGCTACCTGCACCCACTGCAGCAGCTACTACTGAGAGGAGTGGGAGAGAAAAAAAACCCAGCCTACAACTGCTACTGTATTATGAGTCCTGCATCCTCCCCAAAAATTGGTCTCCCACCTGCCTTGTTTGGCCCAGACACTGAAAGAAAAGCAGGCAACAGTACAAGTCATGTGTATCTCTGTCATGGAAATGGCAGAGAAACATCTGGTTCAAGTTGGGACTGATAAGAGTGAACCTCAAATATGTTCCAGTGATGTATTTGTGCAATCCAGCTTGGTAGCTGAGGCAGAAGGCCAAAAAAAGAAAAAGAAAAAAGATAGTAAAGAAGGCACTTTTCTTCCAAAGAACCAATGTGTCAGAGAAGCTCAAGGATGGCACCAGCAGTTAGATTGACACTGTCAAATTGGGCACTGGCAGTGCCGCTTCTATTGTAGCTGGTAAAGAGATTTATGAAGAGGACCAGACATTACCTTCCATATCCATACTATGTGGCTCCATCATATTCAAGGAATGTTTTACCTCCAGCTCCCATTCCCAGCAAATCTCTGGAATAGGTTTCAGACTGCCATGGAGGAGACTGGAGGAGTGCAGAAAAGGGCCTTCTGCAAACATAAATATGCCAGGATTACACACAGCTTTGGGGAGATGATGGCTCTGGATCACCAGGCATTCTTTCATGTGGAGAACACTGGTTTCCACAGATTTATGGCAGAACTGGCATCCCGTGACTGTTTGTCATCCCAAACAATCCTTAGCCAAGAAGTGATGGCAGATTTCTGTCAGAGTGTCAGGCAACAGTTGGTCAGAGAAGAGGTGGTACAGTTTGCGAGTGACATCTGGACAGCCAAGGCGCAAAGCATGCCCGTCTCCCCCCAATAGGAGCTGGAGGTATCAGACATAGGGTAATATACAAGGACAGGCTACATACAGGTGGGCTCTGTTGAATGTGGCTGTGGTGAAAACCAGCCACACAACTGACAGCATTTGAGAGGCTCTGAGTAATATGTTGCAGCAGTGCAGTCTAACTACAGAAAGGCAAGATCTGTTTGTCACAAACAATGGGCAAACGTTGTGGCAGCACTGCAGGTTGGGAAGTTTAAAGGGGTGCAGTTTCAACCTAGTCGTTCGGGGTCCTTTGCAGGATATGGAAGAAATGTAACTAATAAAATCAAGTGTGTCAGAAAGGCAGCGGGGCACTGTCACCACAGTGCCTGAGGCACTGAGCTGTTGCAGTAGAGGCAAGAAAAATCGGGATTGTCACTGCACCATCTCGTCCAGGATAGGGCAACTTGATTGGACTCCAAGTTCTAGCTACTCGAAAGGCTGCTGGAGCAGCAAAGGGCACTCCAAACTTTGGCACAAGAGGCATTTGAGCACAGAAGGACATGATGGGTCGAGTGGTCTTTGTCCTCTGAAGCTTCAAGAGTCCAACACAGGTCTTTAGTGGGGAAACAGCCATCCTTAGCCAGGTGATCTCAGTGTCCCATGATTCCAAGAAGAAAAGTTTAGGGTCAGAAGGGAAGCAAATACGACACACATAAAAATTGCCTTGGGTAGGAATGGGCGGAGGTGGATTCCCAGGCTTTAAAGAGACCTCATCCTATGAAGTCAAAGGTACTTAGTGCAACTTGTCCTAAAGGGCCTCTTCACTTGGAGATCTGAAGAAGCATAGCAATGCTCGGAGATTTCAGCCAGTGCCCTGAGTGCTGGCAATCATCGTTTCAAGCCTTAGTAAACTTTTTCAGTACCAGTCCACAAATTTTCAAATGAGACCCAGCTAATAACCATGATGGATCAGATCAAAGACCTATCTGCTCCCACCTTCTCTTCACATAGCACCCAACCAGTTGCCTTGAGGAAGCTCATGAGGAGGACATGCATGCAGGTGTACTTGTCTGCTGTCTATATTCAGTGGGGCACTGCCAGCCTCTTCCTGTCAACCTCTGGATCAAGGCATGCTGCACTGCAGCCCTGTAACCCTTGGGCTCATGTGCTTGGATGTATGTACATAGGTGATATATGCTCTGCCTCCTGTGACTGAACTTTTTGTGCACAAGGTATACAGTATTTGAATCAAAAGGGAACCACTTCTAGTATGACTGTCCCACTTTGTTGGTGCCACTGGTGGGCAGTGGTCACTGTGAGTGGCAGGTAGAGCCAAAGGGCACACATATATATACACACCCAGGGAGGCATTCATTCACTCAGACAGGCCTTCCCTTCCGCTCCAGTCATTCAGTCCACGGTGCCTTAATTCGAATTGGGGCTGCTGCCTTCATCTTCTGCCTTCCCTCAATTTCTGCACACTCACAAAGGAAGTGGGCGGCCCTGACCCACCACCCTTGTTAAAGAAGCAGTCAGCAATATACTGGTTGACCACAGCCTGACCCTGAGCTCCCCACTTACCGTAATATACCAGCCTAGAGCAGGTGACAGCACCACGGAGAGACTACTGCCCACTGAGATTTCTGCAACTGACCCAGTCCATCCCATGCTCAGTAAACAGTTGCTGTTGGCCCCTTTCCGGAGGCAAGGAAGGGTGTGTGTCAATGCCCACCTTCATACAGATGGTTTCCCATCATAGCACTACAATCAAGTAGTACACACAACCATAATGAAGCTTGTTGTAGTGAGACAGACAGCCCGAGAAAGTCATTTTAAATGGTGCCGATACTAAGCAGTGTAGAGTTTTCAGTGATTACAGAAAAACAATGCAAAAACTGATTTGAAAGGTAGTGTCACTTGGGATCACAGCCTTGTTTTTTTTAATCCCTTTGGTATGATGATTTCCTTGCTTCAATTTGAGGAAGAGGAGTATAGTTCCTAAGAGTACATTTTCCACTTGTATGCACAATGTTGTGCAGTATTGGGAAAGGGGAAAATCGAACCCTGGGATGTTGGCTATTTAAAGGGAAAACATACTCCTTAACTAACAGGGGCAATGATTTATTTTAGGACTTCAATACTCTACCTTGGGAACTTTTCTGTAACATTCTTTTGCAGGGAAGGAAATTCAATAACTCGTCTGCAAACATTTGGCACCAATTAAGTGACACTTTTTGCTTTCTAGGACAAAATACAGCTTGCAGGTGCAAATATTTCTCTATCAGCCTGAACTCTAGTTAATGTTTTTTTTCTTCTTTTAAAAAGCCCTCTCCTTCCACCAGAGACTTAATTAAGGAACAACCCCCATTAGGTATATCTGGTCCAGCCATAGATGGGGGGGGGGAATGTATTCTTAGGTAACTAGTTCAGATTTTAAACTTATACCTTCATATTTTCTTTCCAGGAGCCGGCAGAATGGCTTATTTTTTATCAGCATGTATAGAACATGGATGCTTCGTGCTTAGATTCCTTTAGGTGTGGAGTGCTTTTAATTATCCAAGTATTATGAAGAAGGTGGCATGTTATGGAACCGGTCCATTAGTGTAAAGTCCAAATGCTCTTCCATCCATGTCTCACTCAGTTCCTGCTCTGCAGTGAACATCACCTCTTAACTTCTACTGCCAAGATTTCAAGCACACAGTTCTGCTGTGGTAGAGGCTATAGAGTAGCTGGCTCTTTGCCTAGGTCAGTAATTGCTTGTCAGGGAGTAGCTGGCAAAAGGGGGAAATGATATACATTAGACTGCTTTCCTCTGGCTTCTGATAAGTGCAGCATATTCTCTCACACCAATGATCTTGTTATATATTGTTATAAGGTAAACTCTATTCAAATATGGTGCATTTGGGGAGTGGTTTCATCTTGAATGAGCAGCTAACACCCATTAACTCTACAAAAGACCTGCTCCTGCTAGAGATGAAATGTATGGATGGCCTGTTGATTTGAATCAACAGTGCAGGCTGTACTTTTGGATTGTCTTTGGTGGCACTGCTATGTGGACCATCTGGATTTGCACTTGAAAATTTACAGTTGAGGGAGGTGAGCTTCATTGCGGTGCTGTCAGCAGCTCCTGGGAATAGCTCCCAGGAAAAGCTGGAACCACCTGGTCTGGGGTCCCTCTAGAAATGGGGGATTGAAGAGGAGACCAGGGGAGGTCTCTCTGTGGCAGTTGGTGAGCAACAGAAGGAAGAAGATTTGGCAGCAACCTGATATTTCTTCCCTCTGAAAATTCACCCAAATACAGATCAGATGTGGGAGCCATTTTGGCACAGAGCTGTGAGTAACTCCACCCCTACCCCCCCCCCAAGGAGAGGAGAACAAGATATACGGTTGAAAATACAGCGGTGCCTCACATTACAACGTTAATTCGTTCCAGCAAAATCGCTGTAGAATGAAAACATTGTAAAGCGATTTTAAAACACCCATAGAAATGCATTAAAACCGGTTAATGCGTTCCTATGGGCTGGAAACTCACCGTCCAGCGAAGATCCTCCATAGCGCAGCCTTTTTCGCTGCCTGTGCAGCGAGGAATCCGTCTCAGAAAACAGCGGGTGGCCATTTTGTTTACCCAGCAGCCATGTTGAAACCGCCGATCAGCTGTTAAAAAAATCATCGCTTTGCAAGAATCGGTTCCCGAAGCAGGGAACTGATCATCGCAAAATGAAATTCCTCCATAGGGAACATCGTTTTGCGATCGCTTTTGCGATTGCAAAAACATCGACGACAAGCGGTTTCGTTGTTAAACAGAGCTCCCGTCTTGCGGGGCACCACTGTATACAATAACAAAGTAAGTTGAAGCCTTTGATTTATGAATAATCCCATTAAGAGGAAAAAGAAATTATTATGAAAATACTTGGCCGAAAGAAGATGGAGCGGCGAGTTTTGCTTACCATCCTGCGTCTTCAAAACCTAAATTGATTCTTAAACAGCAGGCTGGTTCAAGGCCGAAAGAGAGACAGTGAGATGGAAAAATCTTGTGTTTCCAGAAAAAAATTCCAGAGGAAAATACCACTAGACAAGCTTTAAGAGACTGAAATTTTGTGAATGTTGTTTAGTCTGGATTTTTCTCCCTAGACTGTGTGGGATTCTGATAACAGAATCTTGCTGGGTTTTCGGAGAAGGAGGAATAAGTTTTGGAAGCAAGAAAATGGACTATGAATCACCAGCGAGACTGCAATCGGCTAGACTGAGGATCTAGGAAAAGCAGGTCTGGAGTTTGATGAATGGGACTTTGATAACAGAACCTTACTGGGTTTTAGAAGGAGGAATAAACTTTTGGAAACAAGAAAACAGACTGTGAATCATCAGTGAGACGACACAACCAAATAGACTGAGGAGCTAGGAAAACCAGGACTGGAGTTTGATGGATTATAACGATATCTACTGGAGAGACTGACTTCCTGTGCCAGCTGTTCAGTCTGGATTTTTTTGGGGGGGGGCTGGACTGTGTGGGACTCTGATAATACTGCCACGGTTGCAATTTAAATTGTTGGGCTAAAAGTTGATCTATATACTATAATATCTGGGTAAGGATGGGAGGAAGTACCTAGGGGAGGTTTATGATGGTGGGTTTGATTTGTGGATAAAATAGTGGAAACTAAAGAGTATTATTTATACAGACCATACCCACTGGAAAGATGGAAATAGCCTCCGAAAAATTAAAATATCAAATGTTGGGGACTTTGTCAGATAAAGAATGGCAGGTTACCTTGCAAATGATAATAATAACAGGATTTCAGCAGGTAAATGAGTGTCTCAGCCAGATGGAAGATTTGATGAAAGAGAAGTTATCAGATGTAAACAACAGTTAAATGAAACTGTACTAACTCCAGAACTGCTTTTATTGAGTGTGATGCCAGGTAACATAGATGTGATAAAGAGTTACCTAGTGAGCTATTTAGCTACAAAAGTCAGAAAATGTGATGTTAAAAATTGGATTACTGTCCTGGATCCATCCTTCTCTGCCAAAAACTGGAAGAAAAGAGAGCCACAGAAACAAGATAAGTGTACTAAGAAAAATATGGGAAGTGACAGAAATGGATACTTTTTCAGGCGTGCTGAATATATGTTCAAGGCAGAAAGAAATTGAAAGAGGGGATGTATTTTACAAATGGTCTCGGTTTCCTGATAGTGTTGGAGTAACTTAGATTTAAACTAAAACATAAATGTAAGTTGATAGCTGGAGAGTAATCAAATAGCTAAAAACAGTAGAAAGTTGATTTTTTTATTGAAATATGAATAGATTGGATGATTGTATAATCCCCTCCCTTCCATTTCCTTTTACCTTTTGTATTCCCTACCCTATTCCTAGTAGTTTAATATATATATATTTTAAAAAAAGAAAATTTACAGTTTCTACTGTGTGAGAGTCACTTTTCTGAGGACACGTATATAAACCAGTCACATCCAGCTGGATTAAAGGCATACAACTGGATTACTATCATTGTAGCAAACAGAGACAGAAAGAAGAAAAGGTTGGAGCAGCAAAGTAGCAGATTATTTGGGGTGACAGCAAGCCAAGCATGGTGCCAGTATCCATTCATTCATTCATTCATTCATTCATTCATTCATTCATTCATTCATTCATTCATTCATTCATTCATTTGACTTCTATACTGCCCATCTGGCCACAAGACCACTTTGGGCGTTTTACTGCACAGTAAAACAAAAGCACTTAAAAATATAGAACACAATGGTTATACAGAAATCAAAATGAAAAACAAAATTACAACATACAATCACAAATAACCAGAGCAACATAAATATGAATACACTAATTTAAAAGGCAGGATGGGAGAGCTGAAACAAGCACTAAAAACTGCCACTACGCTATCAAGATGTAATCTCGGGAAAAGCCTGTCTGAAAAGCCATGTCTTCAGGGACCATGTGTGGTACCTTGGGTGCAGCTGATGCTGTCTCCTCTGGGCCTGGCCTTGCATTGACACTGCCCCCACATCAGACAACTGGAAGCCCCCTGCCATTTTAATTTTGCATTATACCCCTGACATAGGATTCTTTTGGGGAACTCTGGGAAATTTAAAGGGCACCTCCAAGATACCCAGTGTTCATTGCAGCCCTGTTGCCACAACCTGCTGTGATTGCTAGAGTTGTTGAACGCAGAAGGGCTCCACTTTTTCAAGACCCTTCTCAAGCTGGGCCTTGGTCCCACCGGATGCAGCCCTAGGTACACAGGAGATCTTAATGTTTTAGATATATTTCTCATATATTAAACTGGCAATTACAGTGGTGCCTCGTATAACGAGTGCCCCGTTTAACGACAAATACGCATAGCGATGGCAAAAATGCCATCGCTTTTGCGATCGTAAAACGAAGGTGCCTATGGGGAAAAATTGCTTTGTGATGTTTTCCCCATAGGCACCATTTTCCCCCAGCTGAGTGGCGGGAGCCTCCAAAGGAGCGCTCCCGCCACTCAGCTGGGTGAAAATGCCTGCGGGGGCCTTCGAAGGACCCTTCCGAAGGGTCCTTCTGAGGCCACTGTGGGGGGAGGGTGGGGTGATCCGATGCCTGATCCGATGGGATCCGAGCCAGGGATGCCAGAAAGGCATCCGGATACCCCCGCTCTCCCACCCTCCCCCGCGGCTTGGATCAAACCCGTGGGGGCTAGCCCTGCCAGGGCTGGACTCCCAAGAGTCCAGCCATGGCAGGGCTAGCCCCCGCAGGTTGGATCCAAGCTGGATCCAAGCCGCGGGGGGAAGGTGGGGAGATCGGATGCCTGTCAGACATCCTGGGTTCGGATCCCACCCGCCGCCGGTTACCCAGCCTTGGGTAACCGGCGGCGGGTGGGATCCGAGCCCGGGATGCCTGAAAGGCATCTGGATCCCCCCACTCTCCCACCCTCCCCCGCGGCTTGGATCGGACCCGCGGGGGCTAGCCCTGCCATGGTTGGACTCCCAAGAGTCCATGCCCGGGGTAGCCCCCGCGGGTCGGATCCAAGCCGGATCCAAGCCGCGGGGGGAAGGTGGGGAGACCCTATACCTGTCAGGCATCCTGGGCTCGGCAGCGCGGGGCGGCGGGGACAGGGTGGAGGGGTCCCGAAGGCTTCCAGGCTTTTACCTGGAAGCCTTCGGTCCCCCCCACCTTGTCCCCTTCGCTGGCAGCCACCCCACGCCGCTTTCCCCAGCCTGGATCCAGCTCCTGGGAGTCCAATCTCGGCTAGGGAAGGCAGCGCGGGACGGCGGGGACAGGGTGGAGGGGTCCCGAAGGCTTCCAGGCAAAAGCCTGGAAGCCTTCGGGACCCCTCCACCCACCCTGTCCCTGCCAGTTTTTAGTCTATTGGAACGCAATAACCAGGTTTTAATGCGTTTCAATGGGCTTTTTAATTTCGCTTTACGATATTTCCATATAGCAACGTTAATCCTGGAACGGATTAACGTCGCTATACGGGGCACCACTTGTATTTCAGGACATGTTTGCATGACTTGTGACACAGTTCAGGAATTACAGAATTAGACTGCATTGTGGAGACTCTCCAAACTTTGAGGATGCTGCCAGATATTGTAGCAATTTCATCTTTTTCTTCCCTTAAGAAAGGAACATGAGAAACTAGTTGGACGAGCTTTTTCAACAGTTGGGACAGGCCAACATAAAATGGTCAACATTGGATACTAAGGCAAAGAAACAAGCAAAGTACAACAAACAGAAAAAGGACCAAAGTGGCAATATCTAGGAAATAGCCTTATTCTGAGTAAGACCACTGATTTAATCAAGTTCAGTATTTATTGTATGTTTGTTTAATTTATATGCCATTCTTCTGTGCCAACCTGAATGGTGTACAGCATAATCCAACAGCCGTTACCCATATAACAAAGTATAACAATCTGACTGCAAAATATTTCACCACATAAATGGTAAGAACAGAACTGAAATGCACGAGTCATACTTAATGTATACAGATTTTATAAATCTTTTCACACAAAACAGCTTCAGCTTCTACAGTTCTCCTCCTAATACCTATTACCCTGAGACCCAGATGGTGGTGTGCTCTTTAGGATGTCACAGGGGCAGAACAGGGTTTGTGTGACAAGAAGTCTCATGAGTCATGATGCTGGTGCTCCAAAAGGCATTTTGGCCCACCGAAAAGCCATCTATGGTTTGAGGGGGAGCTGGACAGAGAGTTAGCATTTTATTTTATTTGTTAAAAGGAAAATAAACCTCCTCCTTTTTACTTCTATTAAGAGTTGTTTGTGGAACAAGAAGAACAGAGGATATTTTACTTGAAATGAGCTTATTGCATGGGCTGCTGTTGTATTTAGCATGCCTTGAACTGGTCAGGCAAAGAAAGGCAAATGTTTGATGGCAGTTACAGTTCTGTGCTAAATGCCCTCTTTTCCTGAAAAAAAAAAACTGAAGTTCATTCCAGTTCCATCTCTGGAACAAAAGCATGACTGTTTAATGAAGTGTCTTTCCTTAAGCTACAAATGATTGCATTCTAACTGTTTATGAACCAGCAGAACATCCAAATGCATTCACTTGAAAGGACCAACGTGACACCCTGCTTGAGACTATTCTCTGCTAGAGAAGTGTCAGATTATGGTATTCATTGCATGGGTTGTGATCCAATCCACTCAATCACCAGCCTGCCTGTCACGCTGGTGAAAACCGTGCTCTGGCCTAAACCACAGAGATACAGATTTGGCTTTTTTCCACCACCATCTATTGACAGTTCAGAGGCCTTCATTCAGGCTTTGAACCTGGTCAGCAGTAAGTATTTCATATCTGGCTCAGAGCTAGGGTTAGATATAAATTGTAATACAGAGCACACAGTTACTTTGTAAAAGTCATTGGTTATACTACAGATCCAAGCCCTCAAAGTCAGCAAGTCAGCATTATAGTTATAATATTTTTTTGGGGGGGGGAAACAACCAAATCTAGTTATTCAAAAGTAATTAAGTCATTATCTTTCCTAAATATCTTTCATTCTGCCAGCAGGCAAAGATCTACCTTTTTAGGCAGATTTTTAAACAACTTGGACAACTAGGGGCCGTGATAGGATGCTGCATATATTGAGTTGAGTGTGTGTGTTTCAAGTGGTAGGTTTTAATATCACTATTTGTTCAATTGTTTTAAAATGTATCTTACCTTGTTTTTAACTGTGTTATTATAATATGTGTTACCCTATGGTAAGAAATGTGGCATATGAAATATATACATAACACAGAGGGTGTTTTTTTTTTTAAAAAAACTACTACAGTAGACTGTTACAAGCCAACCTGTAGTATAAATCATACTTAAATAATGAGGCCACTTGCTAACTAATGCTCTTATACTGGAAAGGGGGTAATGTTACTGCTCATTACATTAGAATTCTGATGCAACATAATTACTTGTTGGAAACTGCAAAGGGGAATTCATTGCAGAAGAAGCTTGGAAAAGTTACTCATTTGGACTACATGAACGTTGCTAGCCAGGATGACTACTGGCTATGCTAGTTTGGGAATTCTAGGCAGGATAGTACACAAAATCACAAAAGTAGCCATTTCTAAAACCTGGTGACAGCACATTCTTTGTAATGCATTACAGTGGTGCCTCGCTAGACGATTATAATCCGTTCAACTGAAATTGCTGTTTAGCAAAATCATCGTCTAACGAAAAGCATTTCCCCATTGGAATGCATTGAAACCTGTTTAATGCATTCCAATGGGGAAGAATCATCGTCGTCTAGCGAAGATTGGCCATAGGAAAGCCGCTTTGAGAACCGCCGATCAGCTGTTTGAACAGCTGTCTTGTGAAGCTTAGGTCCCGAAAACACCCATTTTGCAAGCACGGAGGGAGCTGTCAAAATCGTCGTCTAGTGAAAATTGGTTTGCGAAGCAGGGACCAAACATTGTCCAGCGAAATTCCCCCATAGGAATCACTGTTTTGCGAATCACTATAGCGATTGCAAAAAGTCAATGTCTAGCGAAAAAACTGTCATGCGGAGTAACTGTCTAGTGAGGCACCACTGTACTTCCAAGCCCTGGTTGCCTTCACAGCAAGTTAGGATCGCCAGTGTGTTGGCTAGGCAAGATATATACCAACATGTTTGTGGCCATTTATTTCTGTTTAAAGAAAAGCACACCATCTGTGAAGATGGAAAGGCCCCCAAAGTGCACATGTGGTGAGTGAGCAAAATAGTTTATGTTCATTTGCTTCCCAGGAGAAGGGGGAAAACAGGGCGGGGGTGAGGAAGAGGGGGCATTTTGGAGGATGACTGTCACCAGCATGCCAACTGAAAGGCTCACTCCCCTCTTGCCATGTTAACAGTCAGGTCAGGCTCAACATCTTAGCGATGAGGAATTTCCTACCAAATCATAAACTTTTTTTATTTTTCAACCTTCTGTTCCTGCTAGATTAAAATGTCTCCAAAGTCCTTGACAAACCCTAAATCACCAGCACTGAGCTGTGAACATTTTTTTCTGCTGAGACTTTACTATTAATATCCCAGCTGCCTTATTGGGATGCAGCTGGGGCTGGGGGGAGCCTGACTATATTTTACTGTTACGGTTTGCTTCTCCCTGTGAAGCTAAGCAGATTTCTAAGCCTTCTCAGAGAGAAAAAGAGAGGGGGGGGGAAATCCTCCTGACAGTGTTCCTGTCAATTAGCAGACTGATTACTGATTTCACACATCTTTCCTGCTAAGATATAAGAATTATTTGTTATAACTCATAATATTGCCCAAACGGGATAATTCTAATTTTGACGATATGTTACAGCTTACATGGCACCCATAAAGAAAGACATGACCAATGAACTGAAGCATTTGTGCTTTTCTGATCAAATTTCAATTAAGGAGGCTTCCTTCACAGTTGATCTGACTATTGGATTTAAGTGAAGTAGTAACAGCAAGGAAAACATAGGAGTGAAAAGATGGAGATACAGAAAATACAAAAGTGTAGTGCATCCAGGGGTTAAGGACCGAAAGCAACAGTGACATCATCTTATGACTCTGGCTTCAAGATACATTCTCCCTTCTGAAAAGATATGCAATTTTCACAGCAGCAAACAGAGATGGAGCCACTAGAACCAGTTTGTTGACTTTGAGATAAAACACTAACAGAAGAATAGTCTCCAAATCTTGTGAAATAATAATTCCCCTCTATATGGCACTCACTAGGCCTTGTCTACTGTGTCCAGTTTTAGATGCCACACTTTAAGAAGGATGCTGACCAAGTGGAACAAGTTCAGAGGAGGTCAACAAGGATGATCAGAGGACTGGAAACCAAGCCCTGTGAGGGGAAAAAAATGAAAGAACTGGGCATGTTTAGCCTTGAGAAAAGGAGACTGAGAGGGAGATATGGTAGCATTTTTCAAATACAGTGGTGCCTCGACTTACAAACGTCCCGACATACGACCATTTTGAGTTATGACCAGCTCCGCCGACAAAATGTTGCTTTGACTTGCGGCCGGAGCTTCAAGTTACAACCAAAAAAAGACAGGGGAAAAAGGCTAACCATTGTTGGTGAAGAGGCTGCTTCTTTGTAGCTCTTTTGCCCCAGCGGTCAGAGAGTGTGCAATCGGAGGAGGCTTTGGACTGCCTGGTAAGGTAAGGTGCTGCTTTCTACTTTTAAAAAAAACTGTTCTGGGTGGGTCTTGCAGCGTTTGTTTGTTTTTTGGGGTTTTCCCCCCATTTCCAATGGGTCTTACGGGGTTTGTTTGCTTTTTGGTCCCCCCCCATTTCCAATGGGCCTTGCGGGGTTGGTTTGCTTTTTGCTTTGCCTTTTTTGCATTTCTGATGGCTCTTGCATGGTTTGTTTGCTTTCTGCTTTGCTTTCCCCCATTTCTGATGAGTCTTGCATGGCTTGTTAGCTTTCTGCTCTCTCTTTTTTTTTTTTTTTTTTTTTTTTGCATTTCCAATGGGTTTTGCACATTTTGTTTGCATTCTGCTTTGCTTTTTCTCCATTTCCGATGGGTCTTACATGGCTTGTTTGCTTTCTGCATTACTTTTTCCCCATTTACGAAGGGTCTTGCACAATTTGTTTGCCTTCTGCTTTGCTTTTTTTTTTTTTTTGCATTTCCAAAGGGTCTTGCACAGTTTGTTTGCTTTTCTCCCCCCACCTTTGGCTGGAACAGATTAATCATGTTTCCGATGGGTCTTGCAGCGTGTGTGTTTTAGTTTTTGGTGATTTTTTTTCATCGGCCGGAACGGATTAACTGCATTTCAATGCACTCCTATGGGAAATGATCCTTCCACTTACAACCATTTCGAGTTACAACTGGAGTTCCAGAACCAATTAGGTTCGTAAGTCGAGGCACCACTGTACTTGAAAGACTGCCATACAGAGGAGGGGCAGGACCTGTTCTCAGTCACCCCAGAGTGCAGGACATGCAACAATGGTCTCAAGTTACAGGAAGCCAGATTTCAGCTAAATATCAAGAAGAACACCCTAACTGTTAGAGTGGTACAGCAATGGAACCATTTATCTCGAGAGGTGGCAAGTGTTCCAACGCTGGAACCATTCAAGAAAAACAAATTGAACAACCCTCTGTTAGGTCTACTTTGATTTGGATTCCTCCACTGAGCACAAGGTTGGTCTTGATGGCCTTATAGTACCCCTTCCACCTTAAACAAGTTCAAATCTACAAGGCTGGATGAACTGCATCCAAGAGTTCTGAAGGAACTGGCTGGAGAACTCTCAGAACCACTATCCGTTATTTTCTTGAAACAGGTGAGGTGCCAGAGGATTGGAGGAGGGCTAATGTTGTCCTTATCTTCAAAAAGGGCAAAAATGAGGAACCTGGGAACTACAGGCCAGTCAGTCTGACATCAATCCCAGGCAAAATTCTGGAACAGATCATAAAGTGGTCATTGTGCAAGCACCGAGAAAACAATGCAGTAATAACTAGAAGCCAAGACAGATTTGTTAAGAACAAATCCTGCCAAACTAATTTTATCTTGTTTTTTGATCAGGTAACCTCCCTGATAGACAGAGGGAATGTTGTAGACCTAGTATATCTTGACTTCAGCAAAGTTTTTGACAAAATGCCCCATGATATCCTGATTAGCAAGCTAACTAGGTGTGGGCTGGATAGATCGTGTCGGGTGGATAAACAATGGGCTACAGAATTGTACTCAGAGGGTAATGATTAATGTGTCCTTCTCTAACTGGGAAGAGGTAACAAATGGGGTACCCCAAGGCTCAGTCCTGGGCCCAGTGCTCTTCAATATTTTTTTATTAATGACTTGGATGAGGAGTGCAGGGAATGCTTGTCAAATTTGCGGATGACACAGAAATTGGGTGGAATAGCTAATACCCTGGAAGACAGAAACAAAATTCAAAATCACCTTGATAGGATGGAGCACTGGGTGGAAAACAACAGAATGAAATTTAACAGGGATGAGTACAAAGTACTGCACCCAAGAAAAAGAAACCAATTGCACAGCTACAATTGGGGGATACCTGGCTCAGCAAAACTACAAGCAAGAAGGATCTTGGAATTGTCGTAGATCAGAAGCTAAATATGAGCCGACAGTATGATGTAGCTACAAAAAAAGGGCAAATGCTATTTTAGGCTGCATTAACAGAAATATAGTTTCCAAATCCTGTGAGGTGCTATTAAGCACTGGTTAGGCCACATCTTGAGTATTGTGTCCTGTTCTGGACACCACACTTCAAGAAGGATGCTAACAAATTGGAACAAGTTCAGAGGAGAGTGACAAGATGATCAGGGGGCTGGAAACCAAGCCTTATGAGGAAAGGGTGAAAGAATTAGGCATGTTTAGCCTTGAGAAAAGAAGACCGAGGGGTGATATGATACTGTAGCACTTTTCAAATATTTGAAAAGCTGTCATGCAGAGGAGGGGCAGGATCTGTTCTTGATCATCCCAGAGTGCAGGTCACACAACAATGGGCTCAAGTTAAAGGAAGCCAGATTTCGGTTCAATATCAGGAAAAACTTTCTAACTGTTAGAGCAGTACGACAGTGGGACCAGTTACCTCAAGAGTTGGTGAGAGCTCCAACACTGTAGGCATTCAAGAAAAACTTAATCACCTGGCAGATATGCTTTGATTGTATTCCTGCATTGAGCATGGGGTTGGCCTTAATGGCCTTGTAGGCGCCTTCCAACTTCACTTTTCTTTGATTCTATGAGTCCAAATCCATTATTCAATTATTTTATTTTTCTTTGCCATCAGTAAACAAAGCTCCTTGAAAATCCTGAACTCTATGCATAAACATATACCTGTACATACTCCCACACAAAGGTTGATGAACAGATTTGCCTGCATTCTTAGACTCTCCTTAGAGCCAAGATACAAAGGCTGTCATGATGAACATCTGCTGTTCAAAATCTATCATGACAGAAAACAGCATAATGTCGAAAGGCCTGGACAACATCCTAAATCAAGGGTAAGCAAACATCTGGCTTCTGAAATCTATATTGGTTGCCTTTCCTGCAGAATTTCAAGATTCACGAACTGGAACTGATCTTCAAAAAGTTATTTTGTTGGACTCAGTGGGCATGCTGGTGGGGAGCTTATAAGAGTTGTATCTCAAAAGTAAAGTCAGGTTGGTGTCAAGTTCGAAGTAGTGGTTCAGAACAGACTTACACCTAGTAGATTTAAGAAAAAGAGTGCCTTTAAAGTTTTTTTTTTTTTAAAAATCAGGACTGAACCAGTGTCCCTTCACAGAAAAATTCTCTCCTGTCTACATCCCTCCCCATTGTTCCTTCTGACTTCTGGAATTTGTGGGTTCCTATTACGATTGGAGAAACATCGATATATATGAATTGGAAAAGAAAAAAGAAAAAAGTTTGAAAATGTTGGTGTACTAGTTGTTATAGCATCTGGTGAATGCAAGGCACTTCTTTCACCTGGTCTGAAGAGGGCCTCCAAGGTCAAGTTCTGTAGGGGTCAGGCAAAATATATAACAGACAGCTGTTCCTCCTGTAACATTTATGCAGTATGAAGGTCATTTTTAACTGGAAAGGCTGATCGAAGTCAAAATAAAGATTTTGGAAGGGAGATGCTCCCTCTAATCCTGTGCTTTCTGCCTCATTGTTTTGTCATAAACATTTAACAAAATATGCAGAATGGTACGGTAATAAACTGGACTCTTAGTCCATTTTTAAATGTGCCAAAGAAAAAGGATTAGTCAGTACAATAGCAATCTAAAGCTAAGCAGGAATAATGTACTGGAAATGTGTTTGATCTGCATTATGCTGGAATGAATGGCAGTTCAGTGGTTCTGTGTGCAAAAGTGACACTATATCTGCTTAAGGTTTGAGACCCTAAATCATCTGGTTATAAGAGGGTCACAGATTGTGCAGGCTTCCCAGCAATGGTGTGGATGGACATGGTACCACAGTGGGTTTAAGGCACAGTCTAAATACCCAGGATGGCACTGATCCTATTTATTTTCTGGAAGATGTCAATTAAAGACCCATCCTTGTTTGTGGATATAATGGTGACAAATGATTGTGATTAATGAAGATTGGGTTTCAGATGTCTGAGTTATACACCCACAATTAGCCCCCCAGAAAGTCTCCCCCCAGGCACCCAGAGACACTAAAATCACAGAGAAGCTTCTACTGACTCTTCTCTACAATCCCTCCAAGTTTGGTGAAGATTGGGTTTCCCCAAGCCAACTATAAAAGGGCAATTTCCTGGGGGGACCCATTTTGTGGGTGTACAACTTGGATGTCTGAAACCCAATCTTCACCAAACTTTGAGGGATGGTAGAGGAGAGCAAAGAGACACGTCCCCGTGAATTTGGCTGGGGGGGTTTCCTAGGACTTTAAAGTAAAGAACAAATTGATAAATCTATCTATGGATTTGTCAGGAAAAAAACTTATAATTGACCTCAATGAATCACAAATCAAAAAAAAAAAATCACATTTTTTCTACTTTATGCTCATCTCTAGTAGTAACCTATCCATCCCAACGGACCAGCTTCTTTTACCCTTTCATCAAAACCAAAATGTCACTTCTAGTTTTAAAAAAAAACTGAGCTGGGGTTTTGTTTTTGTTTTGGCTAAAAAAAGGTGGGGCAGGGTCAGACGAGAAGTTTGTCCTGTGGAGAGTTCTGAAGGTATGATTTTCCCTTTTGGTGTTGGCAGGGGGTAGGTACGCAACAGTGGGGCTGCAAAAATGAATTTTAAGACATGCAGCCAATGTGTGATCCCCCTTCCTGGGGTTCCCGCCCCTCTTTGGATGGTCACCTGAAGCACAGATTGTTGGTTTTCTTTAAAAAAAGACAAACTGCACAACAACAACCTGCACCTCATGGCACAGTGGTTAAACTGTAGTACTACAGTCAAGCTTATGTTATGTAGGATAATTTTTTTAAAAAAAAGGGGAAAAGAAAAATAGAATAGAGTGGTTTTCCACCATCCTTTCTATGGTTCCAACCCAATACATGGAGTCTTGTGGGGCAGTGGTGAAACTGCAGTCCTGCAGTCAAGATTCTCTTCACAATCTGAGTTTGATACCAAAGGGTTCAAGTAGCTGGCACGAAGTTCACTCAACTTTCTGTTCTTCCAAGGTCAGTAAAATTAGTACCCACTTTGCTACAGAGGCAATGTGTAGCCTGCATCATTAAACTGTAAACCGCCCAGATAATGCTTATGTGCTATGGGGTGGTATATAAGCAGCACACTTTGCTTTCCCTCCCCTCTCCCCCCCATCCCCACTTTCCTGTAAACAGGCTATTTCAATGTCCCTAACCCAAATTCAAAAAGTTTAGATCAGTTTTTATTCACACAGTACCATACTTCTTGGTTCCTGGTCCATTTCCATCACAAACTGTATCGCTGCAAAAAAATTGAAAAGAATAAGAAGAGTTCATCTGAAACGTAGCAGCCTGCCATCGTAGTTCTCAAAAGTGTGAAGTGAGTCCAATTGTTGGATGTCTTATTGGTCTCTCCTCACCTCCCCCCCCCTTTCTCTCCCTGTGAAAGTTGATCTGCCGCAAAGGGTGTCACAGCAGGGATAACCTTGTAAGTAAAGAGCACTTGTCCCAATTAATGGTCAGATTTTATTCTGCAGCATTTCTTTTCTGCTTTAAGTGCAGAAAAGGAGCTAGATGTTCTATCCAGTGTGAAATTGTACACCTTGGGGATCCTCCTTGCAGGCTGTCTACTTCATCTTTGAAAAAAAAAATTACAAAGTTCAGCTAAATGTATCTTCTGGGGCCATTCTAGCATTGTGCTAATGTGAAATAGGCTACATGTTTTGAAATGCCTCTATCACCAAAGTCACTCTCCAAAATGTTTGCCCAAATCCAAATCACACTAGAATATTACACAGAATCAATGGGTATTTGGTGAGTTAACTCCTCTGTAAATTCCATTGATTCAAAGGGGTCTCCTCCGGTTGCAACTAAAGTCACAACTAAAGTAGGCTCATTTGAATCAATGGAATTTATGGAGGAGTTGACTCCTCCAATCCTTATTAATGCAATGAGCCTAATCTAGTGCAATTTACTAGGCCAAGCAACAAATTTCTGACTATTGGCTTCCAAATTATTCCCATTGATCACAGTGGGAATATATCCAGAATAGTCAAAGGTACTGGAACACAAGTTCTTAAGAACAGGAGGAGCAAATCATTGGCCCTCCATATGTTTTAAGGAGAAACCTTAACTGCTCACATTTCCCCCCTAAATACTGAGTGTGAAAGTGATAAACAGTTATTTTTGTAACAAATGATTAATTATTATTAATAATATTATTAGATGCAGCACTTAACTATGTCTGTTTTTGCTGCCCATGCCCAGAAGGCAAGCAGACTGTGGTTTCTGGGAGTTGAAATCCAAAACATCTGGATGGTCCATGGCTCCTTACCTCAACCTTAGTTTCAAATGAGAAAGGGAAATCCTAAGACCTAATAAAGAGATACACACAATCTAGTAAGAAAGACTGAACAAGCTGGCCTCCCTATATGATGAGATGCACATAGCTAACGTTTCAGGAAGAGAAGATCTGTGCAATAGAGAAGCTGAGGGAAAGCCATTTCTACTTACTTCCCCAATTGGTGTTCTAAATATACTTTGGAAACCCTTTTTAAAAAAACGCATGTGGTAGACCCCTGGAAATTGCAAAAGAAAGGAGGGTAAGCATCTGATTGCTTTATTCCAAGTCCAAAAATCCTCTCCCTGACCCTTCTCTCTCTCTCTTTCAAACCCTGTTGAGATTTTGGTCTACAAATCACATGGCTGAATCACATGTTACAGGAAATGTGATTTCCTGCTGTTACAGCATAGGTCCTGTTTTGGAACATTTTCCCTCCTGGTACTATTAAACTAGCAAATGAAGACCAGGTTTACTTCCCAATAACTATTTTTTAATTTTTTATTTATTTATTTGATTTATACCCCGCCCATCTGGTCTAAAAGACCACTCTAGGTGGCTTCCAATATAGTAAAAACAGTGAAATAATCATAGAACCAGCTAAATTTGCAAAATGCAAAGTGAAGCAAGTTTATGCTAGGAGACTCAGATATTTGTTGCCACTACAAGGAACTCTGGCTCTAATGGCGTGGGGTACGTCTGTCATCTACTTGAGCCTGATGCAGTTGTAGTTCAGCTTTTGTACGCAAGGAA
The DNA here is from genome assembly GCF_051106095.1 of Pogona vitticeps. NCBI lineage: Eukaryota > Metazoa > Chordata > Lepidosauria > Squamata > Agamidae > Pogona > Pogona vitticeps. Next base: position 174,144,064 of record NC_135785.1, read on the forward strand.
AGAATTATCTCAATGAGATATACTGTATTTGCTCAGTGTAAGCAATAGGGCAGAGGGAGGGTACTTAGGGTGTGAGGACACCATGCAAAATAATCCCTTCCTTGAGGAATCAATTTCTTTTGTATAATATAATGTGTTGAATCAGCCAATCATCATTGAATTTTGATACAGCTAACAGTTTTCATAGGAATTGTGGATAATATGAGGATACTAATCATGATAGTTGGTAACAAGTCATACAGGGTCTTGTTTTAATTTTTTCTCTTCTTTCACCATAGTTGTCCAAAAACGGGCGTCAGTTTTCACATGTAATATCCTCCAGCGAGTTCAAATTGGCACACATGGTTCACCTCTTCCTGACTTCATCCCCATTGTAACTCTGTAAAGTAAGTCAAGCTCAGACTGCGACCACACTTCAAATTTGGCTTTGCTCTGGCTTGATTTGCAGCCTGTGTTCTGCTTCTGTTTGAATTAGGTGATCGCACGGAGAGTGCGGTTTTTCTATGCCAATGCTCACACTGGCCCCTCAATCCAATATGGTTCAATCCACACCATAGTCCACAGCCCCTCTCCCTTTGATTATGTCTTCTGCCGACCTCTGACTCTGCTTTTATGCTTCATTGCCAAGCCAGTGGGCTGTTTAAAGTATTGCATGGTGTTAGAGAAAAGGGACAGTTTCCCAGAGTTTGCCATAATGTACAAATAAAAACATATATACCATGGAAACATTCCAATCTGCTCTGGTTTGCCAGAGCTGTTTCTATTTGATATTGACCTTTATCTCTTTTTAAAATCTCAAATACTTTGGAGTGTCTAGGGAGAGAGACTGCAGGGGTGGGTGTTCTCAATGTCCAAAACATCACACCCAGTTTAGCATATCGCCAGAATGCCACTCACAATCATGCCCTCCCATCTTTTTAGATAATGAAAGACCTGATCATACAGGGAAAACACCATTCAAATCATTCCAACTTTTAAGAAGTAGAAGCCCCCAGCTAGAGGTGAAAAAACTCCACCTCTGAAGCAAAAGGGTGGTTTGCATTGGTCTTTTTGTGTCATGTGATCAGTTGAAAAAAGTTTGAATTCATCCGTTTTATTTCTGCAGGAAAAACCCATATTGTATTCTTGAAGGCTTTCACGGCCAGGATCTGATGGTTGTTGTAGATTTTTTGGGCTGCTTGGCTGTGTTCTGGAACATGCCCAAAAAGCCCAAAATACGTACAACAACCATCAAATCTGGTATTATTTGCCAAGGTAGTGGCAGCCTCAGAGGCACAAATGTTCCCAAGGTCGTCCTCAGTGAATTTTAGAGCTCATTGAGAACTAGACCCAATCCAGCAATCTAATCACTACACCGCAGTGGTTATCATTTGATATATAAAACCATAGGGCATGCACTAAGTTCTTAGAAAAGATAAGTAAGATGAAATCTTGCTTAGAATTTGCTATTTTCTTTCTGTCTGCCCGTGCTTGGCATCACTGTTCTAATCTAATCCAACCTGCAGCCAGCCCACAGGAATGGTGTGTAGGCACATTCCTTGTATTGCATTTACAAAAATAGAATTTCCACAGTTATTTTTCTGAAAAGTAACCAAAGAACACAAACCTTAAGATAAAATACTTCCTAATGCCTTAGCACCAATTTATCCCTGCCGCTATAATCCATCTCCACTGGTAGCAGGCTATCTGACATGACAGAACAAGTGTTCCATGGTTGCTTATGTCTTGAAATTCTGCTTCCCATAAATCTTCACGTTGTGACTTGCATTTAACGGCTTGTCAGGTGGGGGACAGGATGTGTCCCACCGAGCACAATTTGCTGTTTTTTGGAAACAGACTAACTAATCATGCATGTCATCACTGACTTTCACACTTCTCTAAAATGCCTCCTTACGTATTCTTTCAATGAATAATTCTATTACCATGCCCATTTATCACTTGGAGGGTTCAGTCAACATGAACACCAACTTGCAAGGAGACTTACAAAAAGGTGCCAGAATTTGGGGCATGGAGAACTGGAGATGCTTGAGAAAGTCCTAACAAAAAAATGACCTAACATTTTAAGATATCCACTGCTTCTTGCTATGTCCACTATTACCAATACCATCACTACCAGCTTCAGAATAAAACTCAGATATTTTAATTGCTATTTTTGAATCTTTTCATTTTAGAGGCAACAGAGAAATGAATCCAGCTAGAAGCTGGTCTTAAGCTTAAGCTTAAAGAGAATAATGGAGCCAGGGCTTGCAGAGATATTCCGGTTGTAATGCAAAAATAAATAAATAAATAAAAATTTAAAAATTGGGTGATTAGGAGCCATTAGAATTATAAAAGACCTCCTCCTCATTGGCTGATATGGATGGATCCAGCTGCCTGCGGTTTTGGAATCTCCTGGTTCTTGGGAGGCTGGCCATGGGGATTAACTGGACTAACTAATATGCTGAGCACCAGCTCTTTCCAAATTTATCACAACACCAATCCTCATCAAATTAGCAGCCTTCTTATGTAAGTGGTGAGGCATCTCCCCCAAAGTACGTTGTTGTTGAAGGTTTCTTTTCCTGCGCAAACCAGGCTGCCACAGAAAGCATGCATTAGCCACTTGTGTGAGGACCAGGAAAGACAGACAGGGACAATTTAAAGGGAACACAGCCAAAGAAATGTGAATGGCCAGAGCTTGAAAAGTTATTTTAAAAAAGTAATTTCTGCCCATTTGTCCTTAGAGGGTTTGCGAAGTAATCTCTAGCTGTTAACAGGGTTTTAAAACTGCCGCCCACTTAATCAGGTGCAAAAAAAAATGTCAAGCTGTTTCTGGAAAGAAACTTTGTCATTCCTTAAGCTGGCTAGAGAGAGGAGTCAGAGGCTGGGAGTTTGATTCCCCATTGTACCTCTTGGGAGTAGAGCCAACCTGAGAGACCTTGTGGAAGCTACACAGGCCCAGAGCTGCCCCCCCATATAAACACAAAAAAGGGAATGCTAAACCATGTCTATGTATTCCCTACCTTGAAAACCCTGGGAAGGGTTGCCATAAGTCAGAATGAATTTGAAGGCTCATCATCATCAAGGTGCCATAAGATGCTTTCTTGTTTCTTCTGTGACAGATCAACTTAACTATCACCACCATGAAAAGTTCCAAAAGTGGCTGGTTGTATTGCTCACTACTTTTCCATGACTTTTCAAAAGAGAGAGGAAAAACTTTTTTTAAGAAAAAAAAAAGCTCATTAGATTGCTAAAAGAATGACATAAAACTTGAAAAAAAATTCCTGTAGAGTAACTATAAAAGTAAGAAGGAAACATTATTCATCAGATCAATAAATTAAGCTCACTCCTGTTTGTTATGTTGCTTTCCAAATGTAACATCATTATGCCCAAGGAACTTCTACATGGCTCGTAAATCACTGCTTCCAAGCACTGTAAACTGCCTTCTCTTTTGCAGGACAAACCCAGGGAGGAGAGAAAGGGAAGTGCAGCAGCCACAGTTGCCATTTCAGCTTTACTATCTGCAGCTGCTCAGAAGGTCTAAGCGAGGGGAATCTTCAAGTTCAACCAGCCTTAGGATTCAAGTGGGGAAAAAAAAAGCCCTATTCAGGTATTAGTTGCATGGATTGGATCACCATAATTAGACAAGAATGCTTCTCCCTTCCACCACTGCCATTGCTTTCCCAAGTGGCATATCTGCAGGGGAGACTTTCTACTTCCACACAGGCTCTGCGTGCAAGCAAGAACCCCAGTTTTTCTGGGATTCTTGCTCATGTGGAAAGCTTACACATAACCAACAATATTTGTTCTGCAAACACATTGCATCCCAGCTGGAGAATGCCATGATGGGGTAGGGTAGGGGACAGCCCTCTCTTCTGAAAATGATGATTCTACCTGCCTAAGTAGTGCCTGAATAGGGCTAACGTCAAGCCCAAGCTCCCCTGCCTTTCAAATAACTTAGTGTTCCCTTCTATGACCTTAACTGTACTTGCCTGGCAAAATGGTCAAGGAAACAGTTGTCTGAAGACTCTGCCCGCTTGGATCAGACAGTCAGTTACACCATTCTTTTTCTTCTTTGTAGTCCTGGAGCAAATGACAGAACAACACCCTGTATTTTGGTTTCTCCTTCTTTTTTCCCCGATTAAGGCCAGCAGAACTGGTCCTCTACGAGGGACAGGATAAGTCAATATCACTCCAGCAAGATGGAATGACCGCATATCCTGATTGGCTTAAGGTACGCGTCTATCCCAGCCAAGGAAGGTGGGGAGTGCCAGGGTCTAAACTTGGGACTTCTTTGAAGGGAGTAAAGCTTCTGAAAGATTCGTTAAAGGAGCCATTCCTTTGAAATTTGTAGAGAAACTCAATGGAAAACAAACAGACAGTGTGAACAGCAATAGCTAGGAAAGCATGGATGAGTAATTTGCCCATCTCTGTTTATGACAATTTTCTATTCCCAGATTCCTTATAATGTTAATTTAGGATTTTATTCTCCAGTTACTAAGTACAGCTGACTACTTTGTCTTCTACTGAGTTTAATCTAGAATGCCATCCAAAAGTATCTCTACCTTTTACAGTGTTGTACTAGATCCAGGGTTCACAAGGCTGAAGCCCCAGATCTTTCTGAGCAGCAGGGATTATGCTGTCCTCTCACACCACCCTTCAGCCTTCCCTCCCTGTTTGCTCAGAGTCCTGCAATCTTCACAGTAGCTGGGAAGGAAATGCATTTCCTCAGGAGCAGTTTATGGTTGCAAGATGTCCTTGTAATGGAAAGGATTTGAGGCTGGTTTGTTCTTGAATAATAATCTTAGAATAATAACAATCTTAGAACTGCAGAGCTGGAAGGGGCCTTATGGATCATCAAGTCCAGCCTCTGTCAAGAAGGCACAGGTGGGGAATCAAACTCCCAGCCTCTGGCTCCACACTCAGAGACCTAAACCACAAAGCTATCCAGCAACCATTGACTTTACAGAAGACCTCTTCCTTATTTGCTGATTTAGACTGTTCAGTTTGGCTTGCTGTGAATTAGAGCAGGAGACAGGCACAAGGCCCAGAAGTGAGCCATCCCCTCCATTGTCTAAGGCTGAAGGATTCGAGACGGTCTATTCCCTTTTACCCAGTGTCCCAACTGAAGATACAGTATACTGGTGGAAGATTTGAAGGGAGTCAGAGCAGGAAGGCGATGGTGGGAGGAGTTCCACCAATCACAGAGAGCTTCTTGACTACTGAGAAGAGGGAAAGGGGTAGAGTACTGGAGAAGAGAGATAAAAGAGAAGGAGGCAGAGGAAAACAGAGGAGACAAACATGAGAAGCTGAAAGAGGAGGATACCACAATTGGATGGGGATGGTTAGAGTTAGAAGAGCCATGGTCGCATGAGAAGGTGCACATGAAACTCCCTCTGGACGAGATAGAAAACAGGCAGGGTTATCAGCTGATACCCGAGTACAAGCCTGGGGGTCAAATAGGAAGGGGTGAATCTAGAAGCCGTGAGTGTGAAGGGATAGAAGTACAACTGGAAGGAGCTGAGCTGTTGGGATGGACAGTATATGTATACCCAAGAGGGAAAGGTCCCTGGAAGAAGGAGGGGAATATAGAATCGACTTTTTCCCCAGTTATGACACAAGAAGGAGAGTGACTTGGCTTGACACCCCTGTTGTGGGACTATCTGAGCCAGCTGCAGCGAACTCCAAAGGAAGCCCACTGACTGGAAGAGATTTGGAGTATACCCACACTGAAGACTTCATTCCTGACACTTGAATTGCGTTTAGGGTTGGACAGACTGCTCCCAAGTTGAGGGCACCGTCGGACCAACAGAATTTGTTGTGCACACAACTATGAAATAAACCATCTTTACAATATCCTACGGCTCTGGTTGTGCATGGTGCTGATAGCATTGGGCCTTTGGAACCAAGGGAGAGAAAGCCTGAACCCACATACACACGCATTTTTAGATACTCTTGTGAGGTGGTGCTATGAGAACTGACATAATAAACACCTACACCAATGCAGTACGAAACCAATCTCATTTGCTGTATCTACTGCTTTCTTCGTTTGTTTCATCAAAGGATGGAGAGGGTTCTAAGTTGACTAGTAACAACTATATTTTCAGAAAATGTGGAATTATCCATTTTTCTTAATGGCTCCTGGTTTCCGCAAAGTTGAGCTTGGTCTTCTCCCACTTCTCCCCTTAAAACTGTAAGGAGAGGCAGACTCCATGACTTAAACATCAGCCACCCTTTTTCTTTCTCCCACTCGCACTTTCGCTTTGTTTATCCTCCTGCCTGATGAATAGCTCTGGAGGATCCCAAATTGTGCATAGTATTTTGTGAACTCTTAACTTGGCCCATTAAAGGTATTGCCATAATCTTTCTTTGGCCAACACTACCATCCCGCCCTTTTAAATAGCTCACTGTCTCCCATCCTTCAATAAACACTATCCTGCAATGGTAGGATATAGTCAGCTGCTACCCTGTTCTATAAATAGAAGCTCACCACTGGCACAAAATAATATCTTTGTTCTTTTTCCCCAAGGAGAACATTTATTGTGGCATTTGCGAAAGAAGAAAAGGAGTGGGTGGAGAGGATTGATGAGGCACAACAAGGAAGGAGCCTCCTCAAAGAATGTAAGGACCGTGAATACATTCAGGCATCCACTGGGCAACAATAGCACCCTGTTGCCTGACCATTCCACTGCAGAAGCACCACCGGAGTGCTTCTGACAGGAACAAAAATAACTTGTTACACCTCCCTCAGAGCTCTTAAAAAATTATGACTCTCCAGAGGAGCCAGAAGAGGTGGTAACATTGCTGGCATTATAGTCTCATTGTCATCCACCCATCCATCAGTGACACCATCAGTGAAGAAGCAAGACAGGAAGAGACTCTTGCAGTTGGCACACTGTCGAAGAGCGAGGGGTGGGGGTGCTGGGGATGAAGCTGATGGCCATGATAGGATGACCTTTTCTTAGGACAACAGCTGGCCTTTTCGCAACTGGCTGAACTTTCTCCTCCCTGTCCCTGACAATGGGCGAAAAGGTATAGAGCTGAGGAAGGTTTGGCAATGCGCAGGAGTAAAATGAAAGAATATTCCCCTGCTGCCACCACTGCTAATGTTAACTCCTCTTCTAGCTGCTATAAAGTATCACATTTAACACACCACCTGCTTTTGGCAGCGAGGGGAGCTCCCCCACCCTCACCTCAGGCTGTCGGCCATCTTGGCCTGTTAAGACTGTGCTCTAACTCAGCTGCTATTTGCCACAGATTAAAGTTATGTTACTATAATGGAAAGAAACTAGGATTTAGGAACTTCTCACCTCTCACTTCTGGCATAGAAAGCAGTGAAGGGGCAATTAAGAAGCAGTTCACCACTAGCTTTGCTGAGCAGAGTGTCAAGAAAATGGTTGGTGTCTCTAAACAGACATATATAATCTAAAACATCAGGGATTTTTTAAAGATTTTAAAGAAACTATTGAGATCTATTGATGTGGCTTGAAACAGGAAAGGGGCCACACATTTACAAGTGACATACCCAGAACTAAAACAAAACATGATCAGAAGTCATATCACTCCCAACAAAGTATTCAAGCTCCTGTCACACTACCAAGAGCAGCAGCACTTCCAGCTGCTTCCATTCAGAGTCCTGGATTTCTGGTAACAGCATCTTCCAGCAGATGCTCTGGTTTCTGAACTCAGACGGCGAGAACCAGACCATAGAAACTCACAGGTGGAGATGCAAATGTGTCTGCTTAAAAATGCAACAGCAAGGGCCAACTGTAGTGAAGAAGAAAAAATCAGGGGCAGAAAAAAAAAAGCGGGAAAGCAGTGAAGAGATTATTTTAGAGTCCCTCAAAATGGAGGCGGGGGGCAGGAGAAGGGAGGAGGGAAATGCCTGTATTTCTTGTTGAAAGGAAAAGCATGAAAAATCTAGTGCTGTGGGAGGAAGAGGAGGAGAAAGCAGCAGAGGGAGGGGAAACTGATTCTGCCCACGGCTTCCATAGTGCTAAGAAAGATGGTGGAGGTGGGAGAATAGAGTGGCAGTGGTTGCCAAGGTCACATTTCCTCCCACAGGGCAGAGGAATCCCCTTGGCTGATTGCAAGCAAAAGGGAAAGACAGTTTTATTGTTCACTTCTTCCAAGTATTTTATTTATTTATTTATTTATTTAATTTATATCCCGCCTATCTAGTCGCGATGGACTACTCTAGGTTGCCAACAACAGAGATAAAATACCATAACATAAAACAGCATAATTACAACAGCAATTAAAAGTAGGAAAACAATAAGGAGAAAAAAAAAATCAAAAGTTATCTGGTGAGAAGGCCTGCCGAAACATCCAAGTCTTTAATAGGTTCTTAAAGGTGCCCAGCGAGGGAGCTCCGCGAATACCAGGAGGTAAGTTATTCCAAAGGCGAGGAGCCACCGCCGAGAAGGCCCTATTTCTTGTTTTCTCTTTTCGGGCCTCCCTCGGCGTTAGGCTCCTCAGCCTCACCTCCTGGCTCGCCCGTGTGACCCGGGTAGAACTGGGTGGGAGTGGGCATTTCACCAAGTATCGAGGCCCTAAACCGTTTAGGGCTTTATACATAAGCGTTAACACTTTAAAGTCGATGCGGAACCTGATGGGCAGCCAATGCAATGCGGCCAGAGTGGGCGAAATATGTTGGAATTTTTTCACTCCACTGAGTAATCTGGCCGCTGCATTCTGCACCACCTGTAATTTCCGCAGCAACCTCAAAGGAAGCCCCACATAGAGCGCATTACAGTGGTCTAATCTTGAGATTACGAGCGCGTGTACTAAGATGGTGAGCGTCCCCACATCCAGGTAGGGCCGCAGCTGGGCTATCCGCCTGAGGTGAAAAAAGGTGGTACGGACCACCGACGCCACCTGTGACTCCATGGAGAGCACCGGGTCCAGATGGATCCCCAAGCTCCGTACACCATCCTTTGCAGGGAGAGTCACCCCCCCAAAAGAGAGGGAGTTTCCCAAATCCCCAACTGTGGGAGGGCCCACCCTCAGTACTTCCATCTTGTCCGGGTTCAGCCTACGCCCGTTCTTCTGCATCCACTCCAGTACAGTCCCCAGGCAGCGCTGAAGACACAGGACGGCTTCTCCTGTGGTTGGCAAAAATGAGATGTAGAGCTGCGTGTCGTCCGCATACTGGTGACACGAAGCACCACACCCCCTGATGACCCCCCCCCCAGCGGCCTCATATAGATGTTAAATAGCATTGGGGAGATAATCGACCCCTGTAGAACCCCACAATTGAGGCTCCACGGGGCCGAGACTCTCTCCCCAAGCTGAACTCTCTGGGGGCGGTCCTCCAAGAAGGAACGGAGCCAGGACAGTGCCAGGCCACCTATTCCCAACTCGGAGAGCCTCCCCAGGAGGATACCGTGGTCAATGGTATCAAAGGCCGCTGAGATGTCGAGGAGGACCAACAGGGACACTTTGCCCCTATCGGCCTCCCTCAATAGGTCATCACACAGGGCGACCAAAGCCGTTTCTGTGCCATGGCGCGGCCTGAAGCCCGACTGGAATGGATCCAGAGCATCTGTTTCATCCAGGACCGCTTGAAGCTGGTCGGCCACCACCCTCTCGACTACCTTGCTAAGGAAAGAAACGTTGGCGACGGGCCTATAGTTGCTAATTTCGTCCGCCTCCAAACTAGGTTTCTTCCTAATGGGCCTAATGAGTGTGTCCTTCAGGGCAGATGGGAATCTGCCCTCAAGGAGAGACCCATTTATTATAGCCGTGGCCCACTCCGTTGTTAGCGGCCTGGCTGCTTTGATTAGCCAGGCCGGGTAAGGGTCCAAAGAGGAGGTGGTGGCACGACAGTGGTCAAGCGCCCTGGAGACAGTGTCAGGCGTAACAGGCTGAAAGGAGTCTAGGATCACCGGGCAAGACGGAGCGCTGGACATCTCAGCTGGACTCACTGTGCTCAAAAAAGGAGACAGGTCCCGGCGGATGGCCTCCACTTTTGATTTAAAAAATGCTGCAAATTGGTCCGGCGAAAAACTAGGGGGAGGCCCATCGCCCGGACCAATTCTGGAAAGGTCGCGTACTATACGGAATAACTCCGCCTGCTGGTTGGACGCCTCGCTTATCCGGTTAGCGAGGTATGATCTACTAGCAGGCTTTACCTTAGCAAGATAAAGGTTAGTAGCGACCCTGACAGCTATCCTATTGAAATCCGTCGGGACCTTTCTCCATTTGTGCTCTAGCCGTCTCCTGACCCGCTTCCTTGCCCGGAGATCCCGATTAAACCAGGGTGCTGGGCGGTCTCTGCAGCGGAGAGGGCGTTTAGGTGCGATCATGTCAACAGCCCTAGTCGCGGCAGCAAACCAGCCATCCACCAGAGCCTCGACAGGAGCGCCAGCCAGGTCAGCTGTAGCACCTCTCACGGCATCCTGGAATCCAACCGGATCCAGTAGCCTTCGAGGGCGGACCATAACAATAGATCCCTGCTCCCTGCAGGGGGGGAGAGCCATTTTAATGGTACACTTTATTAGGTGGTGATCCGACCATGACAAGGGTACCGACTCAAGGTCAGTCACCATCGGACCACTCTCACTCCCATTGGTAGAAAAAACCAGGTCAAGTGTATGACCCCCCACGTGAGTGGGGCCGTTGACATGTTGGGACATGTTCAAGAAGGCCATGGTCTCCAAGAACTCAAGAGCTGGACCAGAGGTCTCCGCCCCCGCGTGCACGTTGAAATTCCCCAGAACCAGTAGGTTCGGGGAACCCAACAGTGCCGCGGAGACGAAGTCCACCAGCTCCGGTAGGGAGGTGGCTGGGTCGCAGGGAGCACGGTAGCCCAGCAAGATCCCAATACCATCCCTGGCCCCGATAGACACATGGAGGGCCTCAAGACCCGGCTTTATCACCGAGGAGCGCCTAGTGACCTCCAAGCTGGATTTATGGACAATGGCTACTCCCCCCCCGACCCTCCAGTCTACCCTGGTGTTGGACAGCATAACCGGGCGGACAGATGAGAGCTAGAGGGGGACCCCCCTCTCCGCCAATCCAAGTTTCGGTTATGCAAGCCAGGTCTGCATCCTCCTCCAGGATAAGGTCTTGAATTACCTGGGCCTTATTGTATACAGACCTGGCGTTCAACAACACCAGGCGTAGAGTGGAAGGCTGGCTGGTCTGGCTACCTCGATACTGGGGGCTGGTCTCCGTCTCAGAACAAGGAACAGCCATTAAACATCTGTCCCTAGTTCTTCTAACACGAGCAGGGACGGAGCCAACGTCATATCTCTCCCTACCCGTAATCACAGAAATATTCTGGGGCCCCTCGCTGGGAGGGCAGGCCTTCCATACCATATCAGAAGAAAGAAAGAAAATTAAGGAGAAAAGAGGAGGGGAAAAAAGAAAAACAACTAAGTGCAAACAATCAATTAACCCAAAATAACTAACTTATACAATTATAAAATAAACAAAATAATCTAACTAAAAATAATAACAATATCAAATAAACAAACATAAAAAATCACAGTATAATAACTTAATAACTACAAAATTCCCCCGAAGGTTATCCCCCACATATAACCCAAAGCTGTTTTTCTCCGCCAATTGATTTTGTCCCTTTAGATGTTACTAGAGTCAATGGCGTTTCATTAACGGGGCAGGAGTCCCGGATCACAGTAGCGGGCTCAGGGGTCTCGATATTGTCACTGAGCAGGGTCACAAGCACTGACGAGCAAGCTGGAAAAAGCTTGGACCCTGCCATTTCCCTCCTTAGGAATCCAATTAGGGGGAGATCGGATGGCAGCAAGCAAGCAGAGGCAGAGAGGCAGGCGAGGGAAGAAGGAGCTGGGAGGGGAATCTCCAACATGGCGCCCGCGTTCCCACGCTCCGGCAGCCTCTCAGCTCCCGCTGACTCTTGCAGGACCTTGCGCCCTCCCGGCTGCCTCCAGACCCAACAATCCGTCCAGCCGTGCCTCCAAGGTCCCCAGTCTCCAAAAGGAGCTCCGTTCCTCCGCCTGCTCCACTGGAATAAGACACCTCCCAGGCAAGCGAGGGACCTCCAAGCTCTTCCAGGTTGTTGCTCACCGCCACTCCGCAGGCGAACCCGGCGTCCTGTGCTCTGCGCTCGCTCGTGTTGGTGTCCGTCCGCGTAGAGAAAGTACGAGAGATGTGAAGCCAGCAATGTATAGAAGATGGTGGTTTGAGAATGTGGTTCTGGTCCAGATTCCTGGAACATTGGATGAGTGTGCTTTCCAGAACAGGGAAGGCAAAGACAATACAATGCCAGATCTCTGACCATCAAGTAGAGAAGCTCCAGATGGTGTTTCAGCTGAGAATCTGATGATGATAGGGCATGTTGTCTTAAGTAACTGTCATATGGGATAGGAATGGCAAGGCCTGAAGTGCTGCGGGCCAAACTCGAACCCCCAACTCTCAGTGTGGCCCGCCTTAGCCTGAAAATGGTGACAAACAAGCTGTGTGAATTTGTTTTTTTGGGAAAGTTCAGGTGTGAAGGTCATGAGGCATCTTCTTGAAGCTCAGCAGAAAATTGTTACATTCCGAGCCCCCTGCTTTGACCATAAATGTGTGTGTGTGTGTGTGTGTGTGTGTGTGTGTGTGTGTGTGTGTGTGTGTGTGTGTGTGTGTGTGTGTGTGTGTGTGTGTGTGTGTGTGTGTGTGTGTGTGTGTGTGTTTTGAAATGTGGGTGGAATGGATGCCACTGGTGGCCACAGTTGGTTTACTGCCGCCTTTGCCCCATTCACAACATAGAGGATCAGAATAGGGGCATTTAGTCTAGGCTTACTTTTTCCAGAGCTCTGGCTGAAGTCTCAGAGAATTTCTCTGCTTCCCTGGGTCTTGAGGCATGGAATGATATTTATAAGGGCAAGTGGCAGAAGAGGGAAAAGTTGGACTGATTGTGCATGTGCGTGTGCACAGTGACTTTCCAAGCTAGCACCAGGGATTATCGGCTCAGCACATAGATGTTTACATGTGTGTCATACAGTATATGTGTCCCTCCCCACCCTAGTTTTGTTACATCACAAGGATCCACCCCTTGCTCTTAGAAGTTGGTCCTGGAATCTCAGGGAATGGGACACTATTGATCTGCAAATCTAATCCATCCTCCATCCTGGCAAAATGTTCGCCACTCCTGGTAGTTTTATGTAGGGCTGCTGTTCAAGGAAAACTCATCCAAAGCCCATTTGGTCATAAAATACTTAATGAAGCGGCTTTGAGTTTCTAGCCAGGAAAAGAAATATATTTTACCTTGTTCTTTTCCAGATCTAGTTGTGTTTTTTCTCCAGTCAAAACTGTGAACAAGCCATGTTTAATAGAGTAGAACCTTGCTAATTCTCACTAATGATCCATTGCAAAGTATTACATGAACTGGGTAAACAATAATAAAGCTGGTGTATCTCAAGGGATATGTCATCCGTTTATTATGCCATGTTCAAATTACAGCAGTATTTTTCAGCATATACAGGTATGTTTTGCCACAGTAACTCGTAGGAGAGAAATATACTGTATATTTCCAGGAACTTACATTTGGTGATAATTCTGTGTTTGTATATCTAAAAGTTGGCAATTAAAATAACGTTTGCAAATTAATGTTTTTTTAAATAATTCTGCCATGTTTGCACAATTCATAATTGAAGGACTGAGTTCTGCTTGTAAAATTTAGCATTATTGTGGAAATGTCCTGAATCTATGTTATAAAATGTATTCTTCACCAAGCACACATTTTGTGCTATGTAGGCTGCAATACAAGACAGAAATTATTCATGTTTATATGGCTCAGCTTCTCTGAAATGCTAAAGCAGGGCCCAATGTAATGAAGTTAATGGCAGAATTAGCCGTTAACTACCACAACTTAGAGGTTAATACATGCTACAAAACAACAATTGTTTGACTTTGTGTTCAAGCCTCAAAACAATCTTTCTTTTTCAATAAAGTTTTTTAAAAAGTGAGGGAAGGCATAATTATTCTTTTTCATGAAAATATGATTTTCAGAGCAGAAGCTTCCCCAAGATAGCAAGAGCCATCTTTTCACATTCAGAAGAGGAATACTTTTTACTATTCAGTGAGGGAGGGCAACAAGAGTCCATTTATATTTTATGACAGGCTTGGAAATGTTCTCAAAGCTCCTTCTTGGTTCATGTCTAAGTGGTCTTTGTCCTTCCACTACTGGACATCAGTTTTTAAGAAAAGCAGTCTCCCAGTTGTTTCATTCATAGGTGATAGTTTTCTTATAAAACAGTGTCAAAATGGTGATGGCGGTGACTATGAATTCCTGGGGTTCATAGTCTCTGTAGCTGAAAGGGCAGGATACACTTGCTCACATGCATTTGCTGGCAACCCTCCCTTCTTGGCTGGGGGGAAGGCAGTGTTGAGCTCTTTGTGCACCCCTTCCCCCAACGATCTTCATACAGATCATTCCTTGTTAGTACCAGCCAGGAAAGACTGGTCTGTAGGAACTGAGGAACAATTAAATCAGGAGGGGAAAAGCTGTCTGTGGAGAGATTAAAATCAAGAGGCCAAACATTTTCCGCCTAGCATGTCCCACCCATCCACCCTGGGGTCTGCTGAAGCTGGTAGCTGGAGAAATTGCTGGAAGGGTGACAATCCTGATTGCAAACTGCGGAGTGTTCCCCACCTGGCTGGCCGATGCCACCCACTGTCTCTAAGAGAGAAAATAAATGTGATGGCAAGTGAATTTGGGGCATGAAAGAGAACTGTCATCCTCAACCTCCCCAACTAAGAGATGGGGCAGCGATCGGGAGGAGAGGCCCAGATAAGAGCTCGGAGGAAGGCTGCCACAAGAGAAAGGTGGGGCTGCCTCCTCAAGTGTCTGGGCTAAGTGTAGAGACCCCCATTTGGCCTCTGTGGAATCATGATCCATCTGCCCTTTCTAATATACTGTATATTGATTGAAATCTTGTTGTGTAACATGCTTGAAGAAAGGCGATGATGTCATCAACAGAACTGAAGACTTCCTTCTTCTACTCTGGGAACTGAGAGAATGAGAATGAGAGAGAGAGAGAGAGAGAGAGACTTATTCCAACTTATTTCATCTCATAAGGCACAATGATAACTGTCCCATGTAGTGCTGATTTTGTTAGTGCTCTATTTTGTTAGAACATCTCCACAGCAGTAAGTGGGGTATTACTGGATCTATTTGTGCTAGAAGTTCATCTCTCTCCTGTTTAGTTTAAATTGCTGTATCATGGTGTATTTATTCAATATTATGTTACCTTATTAAGCATTTATTTACTGATGTAGTCAATGGCTACTTGTAATTTTTACTGTTTTTTATTTGCTATGCTATTTGATATGTTATGAGCTGCTTTGGTACTATTTGTGGAAAACAAATTCAAATAAATAAATGATTATTATGATTATGTCTTAAATACCTTGGAGTATTCGGATGATACGTTATTTACTGGCAGAGTGCAGTGGACTAGTGCTAAGCTTGTAAATACTGAAGAGAAGTAATAACTCCGAAGACTGGCAATAAGGCAGAAAGGGAAAAACATAGTTTATTGTCTCAGGAAATCAATCTGCTGAGCAGGAGGGGAAAAAAGATTCTTTAACTTAGTTACAGGAATGCCTTCTGTATGCAGGTCAGCTGGCAGCCACCATTGTGTCTGCATCTTGCTAACAAAAATGAGGAAACAAGCAACAGGATGTGACCTCAGAGAAGAAGGTAAAAGGAAGAGCCTAAGAGCAGCAATCTGCATGTAGATTTACAAGGGGCAAGGGCAGACAAGACACTGAGGTCCATTTGACTATCCATCTGTTCATCTCCTGCTTCCCTTGCTTTCCCACATTACAGTTACACAGGAAGTATACAGAGTTCAACATGGGCCCGGAAGTGCACACAGCAGCACATCCGCCATAAAGAAGCCTATATCTTGACAATACTGCTTTATTTAGTTTGTACACTAGATAAAGGTGTTCTGTGCCTTTATTAAGTGCACAAACAACATGTAAAAAGAATGGAACAGTGACACGTTGGTTGTGCTTCTCAATATTTTCCATGCCCTTAATATTTTCTATTGGAAGTCAATAATGCATGGCCCTACAGATGACATTCAGTCCCATTATCCCTAAGCACTGGCTGTACTGGCTGAAATTGGTGGTAATTATATGCCAATGACCTTGGAAAGGTCATATGTTCACCAGCACCATTCCATTGCACTTGATCTTCAAGAAAAAGGTGCTGTTCAGTTTCAGCTGAGAAATGTACAGCAATGTGCTTCTTGCTGTACAGCTACATTTAAATATGATTTTAGTCCGAAAGTGCTTACCTTCATGCAAGTAAGTTCATCATCAGGGCAACACAGGTCAATTGTTTTACAATCCACTCTCATTTCCAGTAGAGTATTGGTTTCATATTTCATTGTTTCACATCACATTCTTAGAATGCTGGATTATGGGTTTGCCCACTAGAAGCATCCAAATGATTTGTTGTTTTTAATTAAGTTCTCTTACATTTATCATCAGTTCTTTTAATCTGGTGTATTGTCGTGTTTGAGAAATGATTGATTTCACTTCATAAATAAAAAAGTAAAGAGCTCTTTAATATTAATGTTGAACCAACACTACCATTCCAACTTCAGGAGCACCCAGAATATTTTTTTAAAAATACAAATACATGAATACATTTATTCCCAGATTTGTAACAAGGACAGGCATCCCTCATGGCTAAAGTATTTTAAAGCTTTTCTGGAGATTCCTCTCAGGAAGTCACATAAAGCGATTCTAAAGTACCCCCGACTTCAACCTTGAAGCCTTTTTTGTTGTTGTACCAGATAACATAAATATTGAATTTGCATTGAATTGGTTAGATAGATACCCCGTCAATCTATAAAACAGATTTTTTCTTGATTACATACAACTAACTGAATTGAGTGCTAATGTTTTTGACATATGTATCTTAGTCAAGCTGTCCACCTTAATTAAGATTTCTTGTTATATTGTTGTTGTTTAGTCGTTTAGTCGTGTCTGACTCTTCGTGACCCCATGGACCAGAGCATGCCAGGCCTTCCTGTCTTCCACTGCCTCCCGGAGTTGGGTCAAATTCATGTTGGTAGCTTCAATGACCCTGTCCAACCATCTCATCCTCTTTCGTTCCCTTCTCCTCTTGCCTTCACACTTTCCCAACATCAGGGTCTTTTCCAGGGAGTCTTCTCTTCTCATGAGATGGCCAAAGTACTGGAGCCTCAGCTTCAGGATCTGTCCTTCCAGGGAGGACTCAGGGTTGATTTCCTTATTTCCTTTATATTATCCTGGTTGAAATAGGCAGCTATAAGACCAATTCGCACGAGGCAAATACTAGATCCCCTTCCCCTGGCAGTCCATGTACAGAAGCTGTCTGGACTGGAAATCAAATCTTACATCCCCCTTGCAATGAGCTAGCATCCTCCATCACATCTGAGGCAACCAGCCAATTTAAGAGATCTGTGAGAGACTGTAGAGCATATTCCCTTTCTGTTCTCTATTCTACAAAGGATAGAGGCATCTAGAAAGTTCAGAAAGGACAGCTAGGAGGCTATCACCACTAACCTTCCACATTTGCAGCTTACAATGGTAGTCTCGCTCTGCTTGTGGGCATTCATCATACAGACACAGGTTTCTAGAGTGATATAATACCTGGAAGGGGAGCTTAGCACATATTAAACAGCCCTGACCATTGATATTTTAAACTGCAATTAAAAAGGAGGAGCTGGAGTGCATGAAATAGTGTAAGTAAGAGAAACAGTTCCTCAGATTCTAAATGCTGCTCTTGCGAGTCAAATTAGGCAACATGTGTAGCACATTTTTAGAAAAAGTATTCCCTCAAGTGATGAAATGTCATAGTGTATGATTTGCCATAACATATAATTTTCCTCTCCTAGCTGTGTTGAATTGAGTGTGCTTGGATTTCTGACTGGAAAGTGAACACTGGCTTGATTTGCAAGTCTGATTGCCAATGCACTGTCTCTGAGGAAATTCTGTTGTAAGGAGAGTCTATAGATTGATCATTAAGGAATATGCATTCCCGTTAACATCTAGGTTGACCTTGTGTTGGTGCCAGGGATGTCTGGTGCCAGGAACTTTAACTTTTAATCACATCATCAACAGAGGCGGGGGGAGAGTTGCAATAGTAGGATTAAAACTGATAGAATTACATCTCAGTATTAATGGCTCATTTGGTGGGAAAAATTCAAAAGCCTAACACTGGATTTAACGCAGTCCAGTGTTCTAATTTTAATCTGCAAAGAACACTGAATAGCTCTTCCATTATCTCAGAGGGAGGTGAGAAATGGTTACTGATGCAGAAGGAGGGCTGAAGTATTTTTGTTTAATGTTTGTTAATTAATCACTCTGAAGTCCTTAAAGGAAAGGTGCTGGCCAGGAACACCAGCAATCATTGTCAGTGAATAAAAAGGTGGAAACAAAGCGTATTTATCTTTTGTACCAAAGGTAGTGCTTCTCTGGCCATCTACGGCAGCTGAATCATATGACCCACTCTTTCAAACAGGTTTCTCTTGCGTACTGTAGCTAATTGCAATGCCACTTTATGCAGTTTACCTTCAGTGGCTATAACAGAAACTAAAGAGAAGTGGGGGAAATATTTGCCTGGCTTCAGTAACGAACTAGAAACTGTGAGACATTTCTCAAAGCAGTGCAGTTTTAAGAGATCTGCATTTTGCTGTATCTCAACTCCTGCTCTTGACAGTCTGAAAAGGTTAATGGGATCTCTGCAAGATCAAGTGTTTATGCACTGGTGGATTAACCTTTGTGCTGAACCTGCTTTTTTTACATTTTAAGGTGTAAATCATGTTCAATGGCAGATGCAATATTGTGATGCCATGAAGCTAATGTGTCTAAACACACACACACACACACACACACACACACACACACACACACACACACACACACACACACACACACACACACACACACACACACACACACACACACACACACAACTTCCCCTACCATCTGACTTACTAGCTTGTTTTCAACAAGCGGCTTATTTGTCTCCCATTGGCATTACATATTATTCCGCAACAAGAACAAAATCTCTAATTAGAGCAACCATCCACAGCCACCTACGGGCATCCCCAAAGGGGAAGATGCAGAAAGAGGATGCAAATAAAGACTCAGGGGATGAATAAAACTGAGGCTTTGGATGCAACACCAGAAAGACAAAAGCTTGCTTAAAGCTGGAAATATACTCTTTTCGGCTTATAAAGCAGCTTTTAGGTTGGCTCCCTCTCTCTTGTGCTCTCTCTTTCTCTCCCTCTCCCCTTCTCTTTTTACAAATCCACTTTCAGGAGTATGTACTTGCTGGAGCCTAAGTGTGACCTCAGAAAGTCCCCTTTTTGACTACTTTTTCAGTCTTTACTCTGATGCTAATGATGCCTGCATACATCCCTTGTGTTTCAAATGCAGCATCTAGGAGGTATAGCTTTCACTCTTGGTCTTTCTCTCAGGTCCCCCTAAATACCTTCCCAATCCTCACTGCACTTCTCTCCTTATTTTTTTGACTTGTACAGAGTTGCAGCAGCCTCTTCACAACTTTTGTGGTTAACTGCAACATCCTTTTTTATATCCATCTCTGTGCTTCCTATCTCAGAGATACCCTTCAGAGAATATCAAAATATCAGAGACATAGATGAGCACAAACCTCAATATGGAGGTTCATGCTGGTTCATGAGCACAGCATCTGTGGTGCTGTGGGTTTCCTTCCCCCACCTCTCCAGCTAGATTCCTGCACTCACAAGCCAGCACACTCTCCTCTCTGCCTCCTCTTTGGCTGTTCAGCCAGTCCACGGCAGGAGTATAGGCTTCCCTGACCCTCCTCCTTGGCTGATTGCCTACTTAAGACAAGGAGGTGGGGCTGGTAAGCCCATGCTCCTGCCAGGGACTGGCTGAACAGCCAAAAAGGAGGAGAAGGGGAGAAGATTCTGGCTGGTGAGTGGGGCATTGGCTGGAGAGGTGGGGCAAGGGAATGCTCAGCACCTGCGGTGCTGTGCTTGCAAGCCAGCATGAACCTCCAAACTGAGGTTTGTGCCTGTCTCTAATCAGAGGTATTCTGATTAGCAAGCTGACTAGCTGTGCGTTGGATAGGACAGCTGTCAGGTGGGTACACAGTTGGTCACAAAATGATACTCAGAGTGCTTATCATTGCCTTCTTCTCAGACTGGGATAAGGTAACAAGTGGGGTACATCAAAGCTCAGTCCTGGGCCCTGTGCTCTTCAACATTTTTATTAATGACTTGGATGAGAGAGTAGCAAGGAATACTTATCAAATTTGCAAGTGGCACAGAATTAGGTGGAATAGCTAACACCTCAGAAGATAGGAACAAAAATTCAAAAAGACTTGGATAGGCTAGTGCACTGTGCTGAAAACAACAAAATAAAAGGGCTAAATACAAAGTTCTACACCTGATGCAGGGGAACCAAATGCACTGTTACAAGATGAGGGATACTTGGCTCAGTAATACTACAAGTGAGAAGGATCTTGGATTTTTTGTACATCACAAGCTGAATATGAACCAACAGTGTGATATGGCTGCAAAAAAGGCCAATGCTATTTTAGGATGCATTGATAGAGGTTTCGTCTCCAAATCCCATACAGTACTAGTTCCCCTCTATTCAGCACTGGCTAGGCTTTATGTATTTATTTGTTTGTTTGTTTGTTTGTTTGATTGATTTATATCCCACCCATCTGGTATATTCCACCACTCTGGGTGGCTTACAGAATCTAGGGTACAGGTTTTGAGAAAGATGCCAACGAACTGGAGCAAGTTCAGAGGCGGGCAACAAGGATGATCAGGGGACTGGAAACCAAGCCCTATGAGGAAAGACTGAAATAACTGGGCATGTTTAGCCTTGAGAAAAGAAGACTGAGGAGTGATATGATAGTATTTTTCAAATACGTTAAAGGTAGTCATACAGAGGAGGGGTAGGATCTGTTCTCAATCATCTCATAGTGCAGGATATGCAATAATGGGCTCAAGCTAGAAGCCAGGAAGTCAGATTTCAGCTGAAAATTCTAGAGATTTCCAGCTTGATGCTGCAATGAGACAGCAGGAGGAGGATGGAGCTCTGTCCTTTGGGCTGAATTCTGACCTGTTTGGGACCCCCCCCATGGGGTTAAAACCACCCTGAAGAGTTGGTGAAATGGGGGAGAAGCCTGTTGATCATGGAGGGGATGATGGTTACCCACATTTGATCCAGGAAACTACGCAATCAACCAGCGGGTGGAAACAAGCAGCTGAATTAGCTTGCTTGCAAGTCGTTGGCAGCCAGCAAAAGAAGAAGCGATAAATCAGCCAATTTAACATCGCTGTTACCACTGGGTGAGATACAAAATATTAACTATACTGTTCTATGACTATTCCTGGATGGAATAATTCCTTTAACAGAAAAAAGCGTTTCTTAGCCCCACCACTAAATTGAGCAGTGGTGGATCTGGAGAAGGGGAAAGAGACGCAAAGAGACACAAAGATAATAAATTGGACATTAATTAAACACCTACTTATTCTTCAAGGAAGGAAGTTGGTATTACTTTGGCGTTAAACTTAAGAAATTTTCCACTTAAAATTATTTTAGCCAAACAACGCTGGGAGTTAAACTGTTGTGGCTATCTACAGTGTTGGCCAAAAGCCCAGAACATGACCTTGAATACTCAAACTTGTAACTTTTTTCCTTTTTTTCCTTGAGAACCGACTAAAACATAGACAATTAACTCTGGAAAGTCTAATACAAACATTGAGTGAACAGGGCTGTCAACTTATGTCAGAGACTGGATTCAAATTAACCCTAAAGGTGATCAATTTACTAAAGTGGACTTATTGAAGCAATTATTGATGGAACCCAATTGACTGCTCTAAGCTACTGGACATCTTTGACTTGAAATACAAGTATTTGGCATCTTGGGATATAATGCTTGGGAAATTTTGAGATGAAATAAAATCTACCCTTCAAACAATCTTAGAAATGGTGAGATCTCATAACAAAGAGGTGAAATCATTCAAGGAGCAACTAAAAATGACTATATTCAACAGGAGACAGGATATAATGAACAAGGAAATGTGAGGGTGGGGGACAATATACGCCAATCAAAAGAAGGGCTGGAGGAAATCAGAGGGGAACATTTAGGAGATTTAATTCTAAACCTAGAGCTGAGGAGAATGTTACCTGTGTTAAGGGAAGGTAAGGGGAGAAAATCAGCATAATTAATTAAAAATAGCCTGGGAGATCTATTGGAGCTAGATCAAGTGCATACAGATCTATTGGAGATAGATCAAGTGTATAAAATGTTTTCAGATGACAAAAGGGATGGCAGTTTGGAGAGATAGAAGAATTGGGACAAGACAAATAAGAGAAGGAGTTACTTAGAAAGATGAAAAAGGGAAAAATATTAAGGTGGCCCTCAATGTTGAAAGCATGTATATACCTAACTTCTGGAATTGTAAAGGGGCATATCTTATACATTAAAAGGGGGAAATAAACTGAAATAAGGGATCATTGATCAGGGTAAAGGCATAACATGGTGGTTTTTTAAGGTAAATTGAATCTAGATATAAGGATGGGGCAAAACAAATAGTATTTAATGAATATATATTAGATATGATATTGATATATACATGATAGAAAACGTGGAGATAGAAATTGCTAAATAATTATATAAAGAAAATCTGTATAAAATGCTTTAGATAACATCTGTGTTAGGAACCTACTCAGTTATTATTGCTATAAAATACAAAGTTTGTCGGTTAAATTACCTCAAAATTATATAGATTTGGAACCATAATTACTTTTATTAGGTATGTTGCTAGAAGATTTTGAGAACATTGTATGCTCCGAGAGAAATATTGTAACAGCAGCCAATATTGTATACCAAAATATATACATGAACGGTTTAAATGTGTAAAAAATGGATAGATTTTGAAGAGACAAGAAGAAACCAAGATGCAAAAAACAAATAATTATAAGCAACCCATGTAACATGATGTTTAGCAAGCACAAATTGAATGCAGATAGATTGAAAAACTAATAACATGTTTTTTTTAAAAAAAGGAAAAAAATCTTAACTGTTAGAGTAGTACAACAACGGAACCAATTATTTTGGGAGATAATTAGCACTCCAGTTATGGAGGCATTCAAGAGAAAATTGGACAACCATCTGTCAGATTTGCTTTCACTTGAATTCCTGCATTGAGCAGGGGGTGGCCTCAATGGCCTTATAGGCCCCGTCCAACTTAGTTATTCTATAATTATGCTATGATTCACTTTTCGGTTGCCATTTTGTTGACTTTCTCAGAAAAAAATGTGCAAACACTCTCATTTGGTTGTATTTACTCCATTGAGCACTTTATGAGGCTACTCCACTATCTTAACGGAATCATCCTATGTTTGTGCATCCTGTGCTGTACTATATTTGGAAAATGTGCTAAGTTTCTGCTCGAGCTCTGCTGGGCTGACCCAGCCTGCCCTGTAACAGAATAAGGCTAACCCTCCTCCCTCAGTCATTTCTGTCCCAGAAAGATGCATTTTCTGAACAAAGATGTGCACATCAATGTGTGCCCTGAACAAGCATGGTGACAATATACAGTACTGCATCTCTCTATAAAGGTTTGGACACATTTTCTTCTTCTGAATAAACAGCTTCTGCAACCTGCCATCAAGCAAATCTCATGGATGCACTCAGCAGCAGCAGCAGCAACAACAACAACAAATTCTGAACGCAACAGCTCCCAAAAGACCTATGTTCCATGTTCATTCCAGCCAAGAGACATGCTATGCTTTGAAATCAATGCTTCAGGGTCATATTCCAAATCAGAGGTATTCATGTACTGGAGATCAGCAATGGAAAATGATGATGCTCATTCTTTGCGGAGAGGTAGGATTGTCAGGAGAGGCGGGACATGGTATTCTCTTGCCCAGAGACCTATGAAATCCCGGTTTGGATGGATTTAAAAAGAGATTAGACAATTTCCTGGAGGATCAGTCGTTTAATGCCTGTTAGCCACAATCACTATATGGAATGACTCTTACACAGGCAGGAAACTGTGAATAACAGACAGTTGGGGTGGGGTGCAGGGGAAAACAGTAGGGGAAGGCTGCTTCCATTATCTAGTTGTAAATGGCATATGGCTTGTCACTGTTGCAACCCAAGTGTTTGGAATTGATACAGCCCTTAGTCTGATCTTCAGAGATGTTAATGTTCTTTGGTTGCAGCCAGCACTGGAGATGTTGCAGGGGAAAGGAGCACATTGATCTGGGGCACAGCTTGGAAATATTGTTTCTGGACTACAAATCCCATAATCCAATCATTCCAGATAACATGCTGGGGATTTGAATCCAAAATATAACTTTTCCCAGCACTAGTTTTGGGCATCTCTTTTTTTCACACTGTGCCAGTGTGTCTTGCCTTCATTATCACTTTATCTACTCAGGACTCATGGTAGTAAATTTTCTCTTGCCATCAGATCCTAAGCATCTCCTTTACAGATAACAGGGCTTAACCAATTCACTCTTTTCTCAGTCTCTTTTTCCCTCTCCAGGGCTGGCATCTGCACTTACCATTCTTGATCAGCTTCCCCAGCCTCAGCTTCATACAGGACTCACTGCTGATGGCAATACAATGGCTGTATTTTGTTTTCAGCACTCCATTCAGGCAGCTAGCCAAATCTGGAACAGAGATTTTAATTTTCTACACTACTTCCACTGTTGGATCACTTTAGGACATGGCTGAAAATTACAAATTATATTGGTGTCCCATGCTGTATGACAAAGATTCCTGCAGTGACATGACAGCATGGAGGACATTGTGAAAAATTAACATGACAGATAGACTGTGATGCGGCTATTCACATCAGTGCCCACTGCTGCCCACTACTCCCACTACTGGGTACACTTGCCAAGCATGCCAGCAGCCCTCTCTGTTATCCTACCCAATTTGCGAAGCAAAAGTGAGCAGCCAAATGTACACTCTCTGTGTTGAGAGAATCCTGATATAAGAGAGGAAGACTGCATGTGCTGAAGCACAGTCTGGTTTTTCCTCAGCCATATTGAAATCATGAACATCTAGATTTGGACAGTGGCCAGAGGTCTCCCCATTTCTGAGGAGGGTGAGTTTAAAAAGAGTCAGATGCAAATATACACATATATACTTTTTCCACTCAAAATATATTATTCAGCACACATACGCAAGCAAACTATGTGCTTTGAGTACATTTCCCCCACAAAAGGAATGAGACCTATTGGGGTGTGTTTTTTCTCCCCATAATGGGCCTTTGATGTTAGGTTCCCATGGTAACTGTTCTATAAGACAACATGAGGGGAAACAATCTCCCAAGCATAACTTCTGGAAAACAAAGGTTTGAAAATTCTGTTTTATATCAAAGAACCCAAAGGTTTTTTTTTTTTTTTTTTTTTTTAAAGAGAAATATTCCATACTTTCAGCTCTTTATGAGGGAAAAGATGTTGGGGTGGGGGGAACGACAGAAAAGTCTCACTGTTCATTCACACTGTTACTTCTTTTATTTAGGGATTTTTGTGTTCTAAATTAAAACTGTGGACATTAAAATTTCATGATTCACTTCGAAGAAAAGCAGAATAATTAAAAGCCTGCATGATCAATGCAGTGAGGGGCTATGGAGATCTGAACGAGAACACGGTGAGGGAAAATGTAGTTGCTTCCTCAGTCAGTGGGGACCTTCTCTTGAGAGACTTGCTGAAATCAACCATTCCGAAAAACTTCGGCTGCAAATCCATTCAAGATCCTGGGGGATGTCTTACCAATTCTTTTACATTTCATATGCTTTGATAGATCAGTTGAATATAAAAATAAAAAATACCCCCCACATGACGTTTATTCTCCATGTATCATCATTATTACATGTTTATCCTGCCTCTCCTTCAAGAAGCACGAGGATGGCATCACCTCATTTGATCCTCACATCCACTTTATGTAGAAAGTTAATGTTGAGAACAAGTGACTGCACAACTTAACGTACGCGAAGAAATAAGAACCAGCCTGTGGCAGAGTACCTTTAAGCTGAAGTGATAACACTCTCACTCTGAGGTATTTTAGTTAGCTACAGACTTACGATCATTCTAGGGTCATAAATAAAGTCTGTGTTTTGTTCTGCATTTAAGTGACATAGATGCTCTGATAAAAAGCAACAACTTTTGACTTTTTTGGACGTACTCTCACAAAACATATTGAATACATCACATATCAGAAATCGATCATATGCAAAAATTTAGTGCTAGGGTTGCACATTTGGGTATTGTGTGAATCCTGAATCTCAAGCCAAGACATTTCTTTCCTGGTGCTGCCTGATGTGAAGCAGCCTGTATCTGTAGGAAGTGGGCCCTGCACTTCAGAAAGCCTGATTCTGATAAAAAAAATGTCACTTTTTAGCTTTCCTTACTTTGGATTTTCCAGTGGTTATCAGAGGCATGCCCAAACCTTTGTTTTGCTGACTCTCATTTTTGCCTCATTTCTGAAAGGTAATCTATCATTAGAAGAAGGGATTTCTTAACTGCTGGAAAGCATTTGAGAATCACAAAGGAAGCTTTTATTACTTTGTGTAATTTTCAGATTAATTTGCTTTGTTTTGAGACTGGTGTTCAACACTTAAGCAGGATTCTTTTAACATTCAGTTTCTTAAGCAGGAAAGACTGTCTCACTGGTCTCTCTAACACTAACCAGGTTTTGGTTCTCATCAGAGGCTAGCTTTAAGACTGGCTTCTGCTCTCATTTCAGTCAGAACTGCGCTGAACTGAATCAGGGCATTTTCTGAATTGCTGGATGGTATCTGAACCAAACCTTGTAGCTGATCCACACTCGAATCAGTAGTCTTCTTGACATATAAAACAGAGGATGAAGCAGGCTGCTGTTCGACTGCGAATAGCCTATTAATCTTTCCATTTGAGAGTTGGATCCTAAGTATGATTATTTCTTGGTCTATATAAAATCAGTTGCTCATTTGCTTGTCTTTCTATCTACAGTATCTATCTCTGACTGAAACCAACCAATTCACAACAGAGAAATTATATATATTTGCAGTTCGCTAATAACTCAGAATCCCACCTGAACCCCATACAACAATACAATCAATGTGGCTTTTCACTGATCTAGATATAAAATTAAAGCAAAAAGAAGTGCACAAGAAAAGAAAATATAAATCAATATTAATCCTGGTTTTTGAAGGCAATTCTATACAATTCTTTCTTCACTAATTTCCTGAATATCAGGAGAGAAGAAGCCTTGTGTACCTCAACTGGAAGCTTATTCCAGAGATTGGGGGCTGCCACAAAGGAGACCCAATTCCTTTGTTATCACCTTTTTGACCTCCCTCGGTGTGGCTACTTTTAGCAACATGGTTTGAGAGGAGCAGGTAAAATGGATAGCTGATTTCTGAGAGAGACACATCAATGAGTATGTGTACTTGCAATGTGCCATGTTTGCTTCTTTGTATAACTGCAACAAGTAACTGTATGTGTAGTGGAAAAAATACAGTTTGAGCAGAACCTTAAGTTTCTTTCTCCATGCAAAATTTATCACTGACACTTGCTGCATAATTGCTGTGGGCAATGCACTACATAACTGAAAGGTCTGAGAGTCCATTTGAAATATATGAATATAATTTATGGGTGAGTTATTTATGTCTCGCTTCAGGCAAATGTAACTGATAAAATTATTTCAATGCTTGAATGGGCAAGTGTCCTTTTATATAGCTTCCCACGACACTTCAAGACAGAAGATATGAATTCACTAACATTCTCAAATGACTCTTGGGTCTTTTCTTAGATTATTCTTTTAGTGTGGGACCTGAGAGTTGGTTCACACCATGCGTTGGGACAGCCATGACTAGATCATCTAAGTTCCACCATCCTTGAGTGCAGGAGCAACCCGCTCAGTGGCACCCTCCCAGCTGTTCATCTACACTCTCCTGGTTGCAGCTGTGCCCTCTTGCTGGCCACACAACCTGTCCTGGCCCTCTAACACTCCCACAAATTTAAATACAATGAAGATGGCTTCTTTCTCATCACTGGTATTGACATAAGGTTCCATTGCCTATCCAGCTGACTGCTGTATGTAGATGAGAAAGAGTATATCATTTTGTCCTTCACCTCAAGTAGCAAAATGGCTTGAGCCACATACAGATGTATTTATGGTTTATGAATTTAATGTGTTCTCCGGGGCATTTTGTAATGCGAAAAATTTGCAAATTGAAAAGTGGTTTCCCATAGGAATGCATGCACAGGGGCAGCTTTAGAAACCTCCCAGGCACAATGCAAACTTGCTTCATATTGCAGGGAAAAAAATGATAAACTGAGGCATTATTTTCAATGGATTTTCATTCGTAAACCAAAAATTATGTTAACTGAGGCGATCATAAACTGAGGTACCACTGTACATAACAGGACCAGAAGTATATTTTTCAGAAGACAAGTCACTCAGATATTAACCAAGTAAGGATAAAAACTGTATAATGTCCTGAATTGTGGTCCAAGATATAAACCACAAAGTTAGACATTTCCAAATAGAGCAGGTTGCTTTATGGATATCAGTTGTTAGATAGGAATGCAGTTCCAAATGAGAACCACAGAGGGAGACCACTTTTGTTACACAATGTCCAGCGTTGCCTCTTGAAAACCCTCATTTAAATTTAGTGATGACTGTATTAAGTTAATATATCATGTAAGTAACAGAATTTCCATTTGAGTTAATTATGGCCTCGGTGTATATAAAGCTGTCTCGTGTTGCTTTGGTGTCTCTCAAGTCTAGATCTTTTGTTTACCGTGACTGGCAATACCTTTGCTATGACTGCCAAAACGGTCTCTGCTGAAGACCTTTCCAAGCCTTCCAGCTAGGATTTATATGGCTCCTTATTTAGAATTAAAACAAAAAGGTGCCAACCCGGTCCATATGTGAAGATCCTAGAGCAGGATTAGGCCAATAAGTGTCCTTGAGAGGTTTTGACTACAATGCTTATGAGTCTCAGCCATCATGGGCAGTAATCTGAGATGATAGGAGTAATAGTCCAAAAGACCTGGAGGACATCTGCTTTCTTGACCCTGTGTCAGAGACTGATGTTGAGATCTTATGCATACAAAGCACTTTAGAACTAAACTGAAGATTCTCCTAGTAATCCCATTATTCCTTTTTTATAAATATACATTTGTCAGTCCACTAGAGCTGAGCCAAAATTTCTCTGAAGTTATTTTTCACTGAAAGATTCTGCTGGAGAAGGCAGGGCTGGGAAGCACCCATGCAGAGCTATTTAAGGCATGTTTTAAACAGTTCTACACTCCCAGTGAATTTCCATGGCTGTGTTGGAATTCAAACCCAGACATCCTGAATCCTAACCTGTGACTCTATACTGCATCAGGGGTTCCCAACTCCTGGTCTGTGGCCCGGTGCTGGTTCATGGCCTTGGCAGGATTGGGCCACGGAGACAGATCTCCTGCCCCCTGCACACAATACCCCCCCCACACATATGCATGTACAACCCACCCACATGGGTACCCTGTCCACCTGTGAGTGCCCCACCCATTCGCACATGCGTGCAAGCACACCCTGCCCATATGCAAGCGCACCCCACCCACCCATGAGTGTGGGGGTGCTCTTTCCCCCCACAGGCCCTGCCCCCAACCAGTCCACAGTTCAGAAAAGGTTGGGGACCACTGCATTACACCACACTGAGTCTTTATTAACACCGTTGCTACTGACAGAAGGGTGGAAAGGCCGTAATTAAAAAGAAGGAAAGAAGCTGTGTCAGGTCTTGAAAATACCTGTGAGAATTGTTGATCAAAGTTTGTAAGAAAGGTTGTAGAAAGTTCTGTAGAAAGAGTCTGATAAAAGACTGCAGCTGTGCTAGCAACAAGCTACAGTACTAGTTAAACTTTATATAGCTGTGGAAACAAAATGCTAAAGAAGAATGCTACAGAAGCTAATCTCCAATTGGCCACAAGGGGCAATAAAGCTAGCAGCTGGTTGTTGTGGGTTTTTCAGGCTCTTTGGCCGTGTTCTGAAGGTTGTTCTTCCTAACGTTTCACCAGTCTCTGTGGCCGGCATCTTCAGAGGACAGTGGAGCTAGCAGCCTCTAAACACTGTTTGTTTGGGGGGTCGAATGGAGGGAAGGAGTTACTCTGCAGGATTGATTTACAAAGTAAAATTTACTATGGACTCTGATTTATGATATGGTATATGGACTGACATTGAATGCTGTAACATGCAGGACTGAAGAAAGGACTATTCTGTATGTATAACTACTGCTACAATATTGCTATAATACAATTTCTTTACTTTACTGTTCTCAAAACTATTGTCTGTTTGTTTACTGACACCCTGAACTGGATTCATCTCTGCTGGGGCATAGGAAAAGGCACCGCCTCATCTGTAAAGCCCCTGTCAAGTTGTGTCAGTGGTTTCCCACTATGTGTTTTCAAATGTTGTTGTCTTTCAGCTCCTGGAACCCAGAGTTGTGATCCAAGAGCTTCTCTGGATTGCACAGGTACAGAATCACTAAGCTGTGATACAGCCCCTGATAAAGGGAAACCCCCCACTTGAGAAGCTCTTGGATAATTTATGCTCTCATTGAATAAACTTGGTGAAATGGTCCTTCCAGTTCCTCTACTCATAATCAGGGCAATGAATTTTGAGAGGCCATTCATGCAGAAGTTTAGTTTTGATTAGTATGTTTGTAAGAAATAGTATTTATCAGTTGAAAATGTCAAATTCTGTAAACTGAATTATTTTTTTTAATTTTTTATCTTTCATTCCCCCTTCAAATGGTCCATTTATCTACTTCTTCCATGAGAACAGCTTAATGTGTGCTTATCTGACCATGATATGGCTGAAGGAGAAAAGGAAGTGGGGGAACCAAATCCCCTTCACATCATTAAGGAAAACCATTTTCTCTTTGATCAGCAAACCATAGAAACCTGCTGACTCTTTTTAGACACTAAACCTCTTTTAATTAACTTACATCTAGCTGTTCTATTGTAGAAAATTAGACCACTAAAAGATATGCTAAATGATATCAAGAATCTCACTTCAGTTCACGGAAGGCTGAAAAACAACTACTTATGCCAGGGGTCCCTTACCAACTACATTTTTCAAGACCCCCATAGCTTAGCCAACAACCACTCCCTGGGGACACTTGTTCACTAGATGCAGAAATAGCCATGACAACAAGTCAAGGTTACCAGACTATGATCAGGAGATTCTCCTCTATACTAAGTTTAAGACACATCAGTGGAATGAGAGACGAGACAGTTAGAAACATCTGGCCTCCGACACTTTGCAAAATACAAGATGGCGCCCCCTTCTGTACCACAGATGGATTGAAAGTGGAAAGCCAGTTCAACACTGGCAGTGGAATAGGACAGTCCATAGCAAAAGATGGGCAGCAGGCCACTTTAGAAGATAACAGGACAGACTGTGTGGGGCATAAAATGGTGTTGTTCCAACAACAGGAAAGGCCAGGGAGTTCAGGAGGACCAACTGTGATCAGTGGAGACTGGTCATGTAGGGGAAATGAAGCCTGCCCCACCTCAAGTTCAGCTATGGCTCCAAGCACCCCAAAACAATGTAAGAGAAATAAAACTGCTAGTTACAGTGTATGTCTTCATTATTGCCTATACCCAGGAAGTGGATTGTTGCCTTGGCAGCATAAAAACACATGGCTTAAATATATATATATATATTTGGACTTACATACCGCCCCATAGCGCTACAAGCACTCTCCAGGTGGTTTACAATTTTAATTATACAGGCTACACATTGCCCCCCCAGCAAGCTGGGTACTCATTTTACCTACCTCGGAAGGATGGAAGGCTGAGTCAACCTTGAGCCGGCTACCTGGGATTTGAACCCCAGGTCGTGAGCACAGTTTTAGCTGCAATACAGCGTTTTAACCACTGTGCCACGAGGCTCTTTTTGAGCTCCACTGTGATTGGGTTCATTTGAATGTTGTGGCAGTTCCTCACTTTTGGCAGGAAATAATGACTGAGACTTGTCTGTACTATTCATAACTTCGTTTTTATTAATCTTTGGTTTCTCAACAACTATTTTAACGGGGTCAAAACATGATAAATCTGGTAATGGGCCATAACTAGATGAGACCAACTCTCTGTGAAAGTCCGGATAGCTCATTGGGGTGCTCTGCCAAAACGCTCTACAGTGGGGTTCCGTAAAGGGGCACTCCTCACTGCACAGAAGGTGCCGCAGCATAGGTGTCTCGCCCAATCTCCTTCTTTAGGTGGTATATTATAGGGAGAATTGGGTCTTATCACCTTTTTTCCTCGGCCTTGCCCCCTCGGGAAGACGGTTACAGTCCACTCTTGGGTTTTGTACACTGTCTCTCCTTCCTTCTTAGGCTCCGGATCAAGCAAACAACCCTCCAAATTTCCAGTTCGGAAAATCTTTTAGGAGACTGCACACTTTTTCATAACTTGTCTCTGTCTCTTTTCTATCTCGCTCCTCATTCCCTCATTTTCAAATCTACTACTGAACCTCCTCTCCTCCTGAGTATTTATACCCACCTCCCACAATGACAACTTAATCTCCTCCTCTTTTCCTTTCTCTCCTTCTTCTGCTAGGCAGACTTCTACTTTCCCCTTCATTTCATCTACCTTTCCCCTTTTCTCTATTAAGTTTTCTTTTTCCTACGAAGCCTCTGTCCTACATCTCCCTCTCTCCTCTTTAGCTGTTCCTGTTATTGAGGATGGCTCTCTTTCATCCAACTTTCCTTCACATCCACCCATTCCCACAAATAGTCACTACTATTTTTGGACATTAGAACATAAGAAGAGTCCTGCTGGATCAGGCCCAGGGCCCATCTAGTCCAGCTTCCTGTATCTCACAGTAGCCCCACCAGATGCCTCTGGGAGCACACGAGACAACCAGATACCTGTTTCCTGATACCCGCCCCCTGCATTTGGCATTTTGAGGTACCGTACCTTCCTTTTAATACATCCCCATCATGGTCATGTATGACTTATACAGTATACACTGTGCATTAAGCCAGATTGACAGTGCAACTACACAGCAGGGAAAATACAATTTGGTCCACTGTGTTCGTGGTTTATTAAATTGAGTTTCCTTGGGTGAAATTGCTGTAGCTGTCCAGATGCCAATTTGCAGGTGTCAGTAGCAACAGAGGCAGAGACTGCGGTTTACACAGAGCTCTAATAGCAGGGGCTGACTTAAGGTGCTAACAAGGTGGTAACTGGCAATCTCCACCACTCTCTTTTTTAAAATTTAGTTCTCCTAAGTGGCCTGGTGAATCTATGTGCCACTTTGAAACCTGTTTCTTTTTAAAAAGAAACTGTGTGAAGACTATGGCACTTAGTTAAGGGAAATTGACACTCCCATGAGGACCCGTTTGCATCAGATCAGGTGATCACACTGGGCAAAAGCAATGTCAATCCGATCAGAACAAGTTTAAGCCAACTCTTCTGGCAGAAGAAAAAAAGACAACTCCCTGCTAAAAAGAGAATTCCACAATGAGCTTCCCCAAATGAGCTTCTCCCAAATGGAGCTTTAGATCAAGTTCTCACTGGGTTTTAATTCAAATTCATCGGTGCCCAATCCAGTGTAAATTGCAGGGTAAGTGGCAAATGTAGTCACTCCCTGAATAATATTGTGGTGAAGACTCTGCTATCCAGATCCCTGTTTGTCACATTATGGCAAATGCAACAGTAATATTCTCAGTGGTGGTACATTAAAGGGCTGGCCACAGAGATCATATAACTCTCTGTTATAGCAGCTTTATTGGCTGTTGATCCATTTCGGGGCACAGTTCAAAGTGATGGTTTTAATCAGTAAAGCCCTAAACAGCTTGGGTCCAAGTTATCTCAAGGGCCGTATCTCCCTTTCTTAACCTGTCCAGGTGTTAAAATCATCGGGGAGGCCTTTATCTCAGCCTTCCCACCTTCACAGGTGCACTTAGTGGGAACAAAGGAGAGAGCCTTTTCTGTGGCTACTCCCAGACTTCGGAACCTCCTTCCACAGGCAGGCAAAGATCTTTGCCTTCAGACAAGCTTTCCCTTGGTGACTGGCTGCCTGAGTGGGTTTTTTTTTTAAATGGATGGTTCTGCCTTACTGCTTTGAATGGGTTTCTGATGTTGCTTTTGTTTACCATGGTTTAGCGTAGAATTTGCTTGAGCATTTTTAGTATTTGCATACTTACTGTTTTTCGCTTTAAATATTGTCTTTTAATTTATGTAAGCTGCCTTTTTAAGAATAAAGTCAGGATAGAAATATTTTAAATAAATGAATTAATAGAAAGACTGTATTGGTTTAGCTTTTTTAACCATAATGACATTGTACAGTTACCTCAGCCATTGTCTTATTGGCAGTTTACATTTGTGTAAGGGAAATTATTTAAGTGTGGGTAGCAGATTGCCACTAATTAAGACAATGTTAGTTGGGTTACTGAGCATATACCGGATCAGCAATCAGGTATGCCTCTTGTCATTGAGTAGTAATTTACTGCTGACTTATGCACTAACCCTTGTTGTTGTTGCTTAGTTGTTAAGTCGTGTCTAACTCTTCGTGACCTCACGGACCAGAGCACACCAGGCCCTCCTGTCCTCCACTGCCTCCTGAAGTTTGGTCAAATTCATGTTAGTAGCTTTGGCGACACTGTCCAACCATCTCGTCCTCTGTCGTCCCCTTCTCCTCTTGCCTTCACACTTTCCCAACATCAAGGTCTTTTCCAAGGAGTCTTCTCTTCTCATGAGACGGCCAAAGTATTGGAGCCTCAGCTTCAGGATCTGTCCTTCCAATGAGCACTCGGGGTTGATTTCCTTCAAAATGGATAGGTTTGTTCTCTTTGCAGTGTAGGGGACTCTCGAGAGCACTAACCCTTACACAAGTGCAAATCTTTACTAAGTTATTAATCATTTTAATTTTTGGTTGTCCCAAGTGTTGTCTAAGCACCAGAGGGGCAAGATGTAAGATTGTTTGTTTGTTAACAATTAAGTCGGTTGAAATTCAGCAGCAATTTTGCCTAATTTAAAAACTAAATGGGGAAGACTGCACAGCTACAAAAAGATTAACTGCAGGAATTAATATAATAACATGCTTGTCAGTGCTCAGAAAATTACTGAACACTGGTAAAATGATGTTCTGGGTCTCATCCTACCTCTTTCCAGATATGGATGGTATGAGCACACCATTATAACATAATATCATATTATTATAGCAGCAGTGAGCATCATAATCATAAAAATAATATTAATTTAATTTAATGTCCATTTCATCAGATAATATAGGCAATGATAAAGAACTAACAGTATTGCAGCTTACAAATGAGTAGCAACCTTCATTAATGCAAGTTTCACAATGCAGGGGATTCATGGCTTCAGAAACCATTATTATGAACAACATCCCAGTTACTTCCTAGATGATAATATCAGTAATCAACAGTTGACACTGTGACTTAAATTAGGCTGTGTTCAGGCTGAAACTGAGGGATTCATCTACATAATCTAGGACCAAGTTATTCACACTAGATTTTAGCAGAAAATAATTAGGAAGCAACTTGTAAGTCTTTTATTTGGGCCATGTTTTGCAAACATATAAATTTCTGGGACTTGATTTTTAGACCTGACCCTTTAATCTACTCCCAGTGGGGAGAAATCATCATCATGATCATCATCGTTTTATGATTTCTTAAATCTTTTAATTGTAGCAACCCACCTATAGTCAGTTGCCCATTCCAAAGGCAAATGACCCATGGGCCTCTGAACTGCAAGGTGAAGTATATCACAGAGTTCTTGGGGGCTAATTTTTGAAGCTTATACAGTAATTGAATTTGCTGTAGTTCTGGAGGAAAGGGGGAGGATGATTATAGGTTGTAGGTGTGCATTGCATGCTTCATCTTTAAAGTTCTAAAAGGAAGATTGTTGTTTTCAGAATTAGATACCATGGGCACCGTTATTATTGTAGTCCTATGGGTTGATTCAATTGAATGCCCAATGAAACTGTCAAAATACCAGCAATCTTTTATGCTGGCAGAAATACTGTGCAATTAGCAATAATCTACGTACTGCATTCATAAAGCCTGGTCCTGGTTCTAGAGTACGATGCAAGATGTGTGGCAGCATAAACTAGCTGGTGCCGTCACTGGCTGGGATGGCAAACCAAGCCAGGGAGTTACACTACGGCATGGCAGAAGTGGACAGTATTGTTTCAATGATGACATAAAGGGATTATGTTTCAGTGTTAAAATGTGGCTTTGCAAGGAATGGAACATGAACATAAGATGTAACTTTGAATGGAGCTGGACCATGGCTCCTTCTAGCTCAGTACTCTCTACAACGACTGTCAATTGTTGTTGTTTTTCAGAGAAGGGTCTTGCACAGCCTTCCTGGACTTGACTCAGGATGTGTCAAGATGTTTCTGTGCGCTTGTTCTGACTTTTTCCTCATTAACAAATTTTCCCTGATTAGCAAAAAACATGGACGAAAGGGTTAAAAACCAAGGATTATGAGTGGAGGGTGGCATCAAGGGACCCCCTCCAAACATACAATTCATTGAAGGAGACAAGGCAACAGTATCATAAAAGTCTGATCTGTAATTAGACCTATATATGCAAAATATGTGCTCTGCTCCCTGATTCCTCTTAAGAAGAGGAGTTTCTTTAACTAAAGAGTGGTCTGGTAGTCCAGATAGGCGGGGTATGTATGTATGTATGTATGTATGTATGTATGTATGTATGTATGTATGTATGTATGTATGTATGTATGTATGTATGTATGTATGTATGTATGTATGTATGTATGTATGTATGTATGTATGTATGTATGTATAAATAAATAAATAAATAAATAAATAAATAAATAAATAAATAAATAAAGGAGAGTGTCAACACATGTAGCAAATTATCTGAAATGAGGATAGGCATAGAAAGATAGATTATCTCATATGAACAAGGTGAATTCCCCCTCCTCTGCTGCCAATTTTTTCCTACAGGTACATAAAGATTCCTTTATCTAAGGCCATCTTCTGTTTATTCCTCACTTAGCTGTATAGAGACAGCAGCATATGGTTTCTTCTTAATGGCTACCCTCTGCTTTGCAGAAATGTAAATCAGCTTTAGTGGTTCTGTAAGCAAATTTAGATATATATATATATTTGCCCTACATTATGGATTCCTTTTGATACAATAAAAAGGTGTGTATGTGTGTGTATATACAGATACAGAGAGTATTTGTTTCCAGGCTAATTCTTCCTATTTAATAGCCACATACTGAATCCTATAAGCATGTGCATCCTTCTGCCGCTATCCAGAGGTGACTCTTTTCAGTCCAATAAATCAAGGAAGGTACCTATATGATGACAAAAGCCCTGCAGCAAAAATGCGTCCCGAGGGCCAGAATGTCTTAACCTTTCTGTGACGCAGGCACAGGGTCAAGAACAGGACCTCGAACAATTGGACGGACTCCAGGTGTAGAGATGGTGGCGCATTTTTCCAAGCATCACGAGTGAGGTTCAGGGGTTCCTTCTTTCAATGTTAAATGAGAAATAGGAAGACCTGGGTTGTTACTTTGGGGTTACAAACCCCTCGGACCATGGTACCTGCTGTGTTCTGAAAGTACCCAGAAGGCCTTCCGGACGGAGCGCCTGGTAAGAGAAACAGAAAGGAATGTGGTCACTTTGGGCCAAAGGCTAAGAAGAACAGCAGCAGGGGCTTTTGTGCCACCCCCTCAGAGGCCTGGCCCGTCATAGGCCTATTTCACTTAAGTTTGCTTTTTAAAAGTGGTATTTGAATTTAAAGCATTTGTGGGTCCAAATGAACAAAGATCTTTGCTTTTTATTTGATCATTTGGAAGATTTCAACTTTTACATTCATTTCAACACAAACACACTAATGAAGCTATCAAAGACAGGTTTAATATGCTTGTGAGGAAAACAATTCTTTGTTCTGATGCGTTTTTAAATTCTTCCATCTTTCTGTGAGTTTGGACATCATCATGGCTGTGCAGCTTTGGAAGCTGCAACTCAGACAGTGGTATTGCAATTTTTCTGCCACATTTCTAGGTTCTTCAACACCTTTGACTGTTTTCTATTCTCATTTACCTTGGATGATCAGCTGTAACAATATGCACCTTCCATTTCTCACTGCATGAACTAAGCATTGTTGTTTCTTGTTGTTTCTATTTTGAGAGTTTTATGACTTCTTGATCTTTATTTGTTATCTTTATTACCTCTTCTTTTGGCATCCTCTCAGTCCAACCCATTCCTGGTATCCTGTGATAAATTCACAATTCAAATGCTTTGAACTTTTTAATAGTTCCCTTTTCCAAGTCCACAAAAAACACCGAAATGTGCGTTCTCAAAGATTTCTTGCATATTACACTCTTTATTTTAAGGAAACTACTTTGGGCCACATGACTTCCATTACATGCTACCCTCCCACTTTTTGTTCATCTAAATTAAAAGATACTTGTTTCTATCAGCACCTTCCACTCCTTCAGATTCTTAACAGCATTTCTTGAGCTGCTTGCTTTCTGGACTCTATCAGTCCACCTAGCTTAGTGGGATTGCTATTTTTGAACCCTGATGCTATTGACAGTGCCTCCCAAGTTTTGGAGGAGAGGTTTTCTTTGATGTATCTGGAATATTTGAGGAATTTGATATTCCAGCATGAATTGACCTGATCTGCACCTCTTGTTTCAAAGTGGAGCTGAAAGTGCAGTTGTCTTTTGGCTTTTGCTCTTCTCTGAATTTTATGATGGCTGTCAGAAATTTTTTAAAACCACCAAGATAGATTGCATTTTAGGATAAAATATACTTTTCTATGTTAGAGATCATCATGAGCTAAATTAAGTATAGTGGTGCCTCACTTGACGACGTTAATTTGTTCCAGTGAAATTGCTGTAGAGCGAAAACGTCGCCAAGCGAAATAAAAAAAGCCCATTTAAACGCATTGAAAACTGTTCGATGCATTGCAATGGGCTGAATACCTGTTCGTCCAGCGAAGATCCTCCATACGGCAGTCATTTTCAGGTGCCTGTTAAGCGAAAAATGGCTCCTAAAAACAGCGGGGTGCCATTTTGAGCAGCCGGCGGCCATTTTGAAAACCTGACGATCAGCTGTTTTGATCGTCGTAATGCGAAGAAACGGTTCCCGACGCACGGAACTGATTGTCACAAAGTGAAAAAACCTATTAAAACATCGTTTTGCGATCACAATTGCGATCGTAAAAACATCGTCGTGAAGCGGATTCATCGTTATACAGGGTAATCGTTAAGCGGGGCACAACTGTACAGAGTAAAAAATGGAATTAACTTGTAATAACTTTAGAAAAAGTTTATTAACTACAGACCTTAGTATTTCAGTAGCAAAGGTCAAAATATAGCATTTGAGTGAACAAAGAAGGTTGTTTGTCTTGCATATTCTAGGCAAGTTTATTTATCTTTGAAGAACGTTTCTAAACTGGGTAAACCACCTCCTAAAGCTGGATGGCATGGATGCAAGTGTGGATGGAGAGAGAGCCATCAGATACCATGTGCTCAGGCAATCTCCATCTTGAAAAAGGCCCTTCTTCAAGGAAGAAGGCACACAATAGAGAGAAGAGCAGGAAGTGATCAATGCACAATAGCAGGCTAGAACTGAGTGATTGGCAGAATCACCCACTGCATACTCCAACACCCTTTTTCAGATCACAGTGTTCCCGAATCAATCAGATGTAATTTCCCCTGCAGATGCTGGAATCTATCCCTAGCCAATGGCTTAGTTAGTATATCTGCGGTCATGTCCTTAGTGGGACAATACTCCAATTGTAACAATCCCTCTGTTTGAATTTTCTTATGATGTGGTGCTTAACATCAATGTATTCCATGCACTCACCTGTCTTTTCTGACAAAGAAAGTCTTTTTCCCAATCTGCATCAGTAAACCCCACTAGTCTAGAATTTTCTGTAGATGGTAATTTAAGCTTTAAATGTGCAATACCCTTTAGATACCTCACCACCCACTTAACTTCAGTCCAATCCCTTTGGGTCGGTGAGCTGGTCCTTCAGCATAGAATGCCTACTGCTGCCACAATATCTGGTCTTGTTGTTGTAGCAAGATACAGCATCTTTCCTATGGCTTCTCTGTAGCCATGGTTATTGGACAAGAGTTCACTTGGTTCTCTCTGGTTATGAAAGCCAGTTTCCATGGGAGTAGATACAGGATTGGCATCCTGCAGACCAAGACTTTCCACCAAGTCGAGAATCTTTTGCCTTTGGCTCAGAAGAAAACTTCCATCTTCTTCTCTATCAATTTGTATCCCCAAGTAATTGCTGACTTGTCCAAGTCGCTTTACTTCCACTTCTTTGTTGAGGTTGGATGCAATCTCTTTGATGTCTTGTTGATCTTCACAACAAAACATCAGGTCATCCACATATGTAAGGATATACACAATCTGCCATCTTTGTTTCATGTGAAGAGACAGGGGTCCGCTTTACTTTTGATGAAGCCTTGGCTTAATAGCATCTTGTTCAGCTTCTTGCTCCATGGATTAGCTGTCTGCTTTAAACCATAGATCCCTTTCTGAAGCTTACACACTAGATCCTTGTTCTTAGGATCTGTGAAGCCAGGAGTCTGTTGTATGTATAGTTCCTCCTCGATTTCTCCATGCAAAAATGCAGTTTTCACATCCAGATATTCAACATGCATTTTTCTGGAAGCAGCTAGGCTTAGAAGCACCCTAATGGTGGTGTGCTTGACAACTGGAGCAAAAGTCTCATCAAAGTCCTCTTCATATTTTTGAGAGTAGCCCTTTGCAACAAGTCTAGCTTTGTATCTTTGTACATGTACTCTTTCATCTTGCTTGGCCTTAAAGACCCATTTGCAACTGATGCTCCTCTTGCAGACTGGCAATGTTTCAGGAGTCCATGTCTTGTTCTTTTGTAGTGCATCTAATTCCTCTTGCGTTGCTATTTTCCATTTGTTTGCTTCTGCTGTGAGCAGCATTCCATGATGCAGGCTCTTTTGGCAGTGACACCCCAGAAAGGTAGGACAGTCGCTTTCCTGGAACTCCCTTGTTTGGTCTCAATGAATGTCTCCAGACTGGTTCTGGACTTGGTGTTAACTCCGGAATATCTCCTAGCATCTCAGCCTTGTCTGGTGCACCAGCCTCTTCACCGTCCGACTCTGGTGGAGTTACGACTTGGGCACCCTCCTCTCTCTGGGTTTCAGTGTCAACTGCATCTTGGAACATGGGTTGTGTAACTCTAGTTGGTCTCCCTCATCTTCATTCTCTCCGTGGCAGTCGTCAGGACTCTGGTCACTGGGCTCTCTTTCATTGAAATACACACTTTGCAAATGTCAACTTTACCCATTTTTCGGGTACAGGATCTTGTATCCCTTGCTTTCCAGTGCATAGCCAAATAGAACCCCTTCTTCAGTTCTGGAGTTGGGTTTGGACCTCTTCTTCTTTAGGTAAGTGTGCAAACGCTTTGCACCGAAACATTCTCAGATGTTTGGCACTTGGCTTGTGTTGATGCCAAAGTTCAAATGGTGTTTTGTTGACTCCTTTGGTTGGCAATCTGTTCTGCAAATAGACTACTGTCAATGCTGCATCTACTCTGTATTTATTAGGTAGTCTTGCTTCAATGAGCATGCACCTGACCATGTCCATGATTAACCAATTCTTTCTCTCTGATGTTCAGGAGTGTATGCCATTGTGTTTTGATGTTGAATTCTTTGCTCTTTGAAGTAAGTCTGCATATGCTGTGAGATATAATCACCCCCATTGTCTGATCTCATAATCTGAGGCTTCCTATTGAACTTCTTCTTCACCATCTCCATATATGTCTTCATTGCATCAAAGGTCTCAGACTTTTCTTTGAGTAGGTGGATCACACAGTATCTTGAATGGTCATCAATGAAAGTCAGAATGTACTTGTGCCCTCCTGCTGAGGATTGAAGTGGTCCACACAAATCTGCATGGATCAGCTCTAGTAGCTTTGTACTTTGTGTTCCACTTTTCTTGGGAAAAAATGGCCTGCTTGCCTTTCCTTTCACACAAACTACAAATCTGGAATCACAGTCAGTATTCCCATCAATACCAATCCCTGTAGCAAGCTGATCTTTCTGCAACTTCAGAATTGCATCCAATTGCCTAGGCACAAATCCCCTATGCCATATGGCAGCACTGTTGTCTTCCTTTCTTTTGTGAGTCATAAAGACTCCATGTGATTTCTCACAGTTCATCTCAAACAATCCAGGTTTTTTTTGGACTCCAGTGAGATAAATCACATTTCCAAATGAGACAGTGCAACCTTATTTATCAAATTTCACTTTAAAGTTCTTGTTCACCAGTGTGGATGCACTCATCAAATCTGCTGTGAGCTGTGGAACATACAGTACTTTTTCTACAACAAGATTTTCAAAGCATTTTTTTATTTTTGCATATGAGCAAAACATTCACTTCACCATGTACTGCCACCTGTTGGCTGCTTGCACACATTATACAGTGGTGCCTCCACTTACAATCATAATCCGTTCCAGAAGATGGACATAACTTGAAATGGTCGTAAGTTGAAGCACTGTTTCCCCTAGGAATGCATTGAAATGCAATTAATCCGTTTCGGCTGAAGAAAAAAATAAAATAAAAATAAATCACTGTAAGACTCATTGGAAACGTGATTAATCCCTTCCGGCAGAAGGGGGGGAGAGAGAAAAGCAATCAAGCGTGCAAGACCCAAACGGACCAGATCAGAAATGCACAGAGAACAAAGGGGACAGGTCAGAAATGCAAAGAAAAGGAAAAAGCAAGGGAAGCATTCAGGACCCATCAAAAATGGGGGGAAAGCAACCAACCCCCCAAGACCCATCGGAAATGGGGGGAAAGCCAAAAAACAAAAAAACCAAGACCCATTGGAAATGGGGAACCCCCCAAACAAACAAACAAACCCCCAAGATCCATCGGAAATGGGGAAAAACTCCCAAAGCAACCAAACCCCCCAAGACCCATCGGAAATGGGGGAAACAAAAAACAAACCCCCCAAGACCCATCACAGCACAGAAACATAACCCCCCAGCTCAAAACCATGCTGCAAAAGCACCCAGAACAGTTTTTAAAAAGCAGAAAAAAGCACCTTACCTTACAAGGCAGCCCAAAGCCTCCCTGCAAACACACACACACACACACACACACACACACACACACACACACACTCAGAAGCAGAAGGAGGCAGTCCCAAGCCTCCGACGATGACACACACTCTCTAACTGCTGGGGCAAAAGAACTACAAAGAAGCAGCCTCATCCCCACCTACAGTTAGCAATTTGAATTTCCGATCTTTTTTCCCCTGCCTTTTTCTGTTCGTAAGTGGAAGCTGTGGTCGTAAGAAGCAAAATTTTGCAGCTAGAGCTGGTCGTAACTCAAAATGGGCCTAAGTAGGGATGTTCGAGGCAATGCTGTTTCACTGGACTTGGATTTAGTTCAGTGAACAAATCAACATCTTTAATTAGATGCTGATTAACTCCTGTATCAAGATAGAAGCTAGAATTCGGGTGACTTGTATTAAGACTGCACACATGCATGGCTGTCTTATTTTCATTATTATCATTTTGGTTAGATTTTTTTTCTGGCTTTTCTCCTGCAGTTTCTAGCAAAATGGCCTTTTCTTTTGCAGAGATAGCAGCTTCCTTCGTCTCCTGGCTGGGATTTGTTTTTGACTGTTTGAAGAAGCTATCAACTGTAAAAGCAGCAGAACCAGTTTTGTAACTTGAGCTCTGTTGTCTGATATGCTCTTCTTGCAAGCAAGGGATCAGACTATCTAGCCCTTCCTTATGCTCCTTATATGATCTAGGAAAAGAATTGAATTCTGGAGGTGTTGAATTAAGGATCAGAATAATTTGCATTCTTTTGCTTAAAGTTTCACCTGCCGCAGCCA
The DNA here is from genome assembly GCF_051106095.1 of Pogona vitticeps. NCBI lineage: Eukaryota > Metazoa > Chordata > Lepidosauria > Squamata > Agamidae > Pogona > Pogona vitticeps. The sequence continues at coordinate 174,187,929 of NC_135785.1, forward strand.
AATTTTCAAATATTGTTTGCATTCTCAGAATACAGTGGTGCCTTGACTTAAGAACTTAATCAGTATTGGAACGGTGGCTGTTAAGTCAAAATGTTCTTAAGTCAAAGCAGCATTTCCCATAGGAACGCATTGAAAACCGATTAATCCGTTCTGGCTGTTTTTTGTCCTTATTTTTCTTCTTCTTTTGACCTAAGATGAACTTAGGTCAAAAAAGGGCAGGCTTTTTTTCGTTCGTAAGTCCAGGCACAGTTCGCAACTCAAAGCAATATTTCGCATCCGGAGCTGTTTGTAACTCAAAATGTTCATATGTCAGGGCGTTCGTAAGTCAAGGCCCCACTTGTATATCGATCCAATTATTCTAATTTCTCATGCCAATGGGACTGTGTTGCTTGTTTTAGTAAATTTGCAATACTCTGGCCTTGATCACCTCGGTATAGTGATTTTTACTTGGCAAGCATAATCTTGGCTGTTTTCTCATTCCTGATTTGAACCAATCTCTCTTCTGTTAAAGACTGAATTATGAGACCCTTTGCTTTTGCATTCTTCAGTTTCCAATCTGCATACTGGTTATGTGTTACATCAGGTTCATCCTCTGTTAAAACCTCAAGCACTCCCTGGATTTCACACAGATTCTCCAAGCAAAATAATCAGTTTTGGAAATTAGCTGGCTGGAACTTTGGCATGGAATATTTTATCTCAGACATTTTCACTCAAATTCAGAATGACTGAAAAGTACATCTTATGCTGAAGTGCATTTGCAAATGTGTATGATGAGATAATATAAGTTTAAATATTCCTATACTTCATGGGACAACGGTTAAACTGCAGTACTTCAGTCAAGATTCTGTTAACAACCTGAGTTTGATGCCCAATGGGTTAAGGTAGCCAGCCTGAGGTTGGCTCCATCTTTCCATCCTTCCAAAGTCAGTTAATTTTAGAAGCCAGCTGGTGGGGGACATGTAGCTGGCATAATTAAATTGTAAACTGCCCAGAGAGTGTGCTAAACTCTATGGGGCGATATATAAGTAGCATACAGTGGTGCCTCGCATAGCGATGATAATCGGTGCAGCAAAAATCTTGCAAAGCGATTTCGTCACTATGCGATATTAAAAAGCCCATAGGAATGCATTGAAACCCCTTCAATGTGTTCCTATGGGTTTCAGACTCACTTTTAAGTGAAAATCCTCCATACGGCAGCCATTTTCGTTGCCCAGTAATCGAGGAATCCATCCGAGAAAACAGCGGGCGGCCTTTTTTTTTACCTGGTGGCCATTTTGGAACCGCTGATCAGCTGTTAAAAAATCATCACTTTGCGATGATCGGTAAGCGAAACAGGGTACCGATCATCGCAAAACGATTTTTCCCCATAGGGAACATCGCAAAGCGATCACAAAAGCGATCGCAAAAAGTTAATCGCTATGCGATTTTGTCGTTAAATGGGCTGCCCGTTAAGCGAGGCACCACTGTACTTTGCTTTGCTTTCTTTTTTTAAAGATAATCTCAAGTGCATGAAATAAGCTTCAGTGCTTGGCAAATGTCATTCTTTTCCTGCAAGAGACATTGTATGATGGTACTGGGTTAAGAATAGAGTGATATGGATCCCTCATTGACTGCCAAGGACAGCTTGCTTTTTAAAAATATTATTATGAAGAGAATACAGAGAAATAAAAAGGTCACCTGAAAAACACAGAACATTATTTAGACTCTTTTTGTATTTCTATAAATTGTCTTGAAACAATTTTCAGGATTATGCTGGTGCTGAACTACAGCCGCTCTGTTTTTCTAGAGGTTCTGTGGGAAATTTGCCCGAAGAGCCATTTGATGCAGAGACAGAGGGAAAGAAAGAAAGAGGGAGGAAGCCTTGCTTGATTAAATGAAGCCTGAAACAAAAGCATGTGTGAGAGAGAAAGCGATGGTTCTCCTTTGTGGGCCTTGTTATTTTAAGCTCCTTGCCTATAAAGTTCTGGGCAACTACTAGGTATAAGGAAATTAATGACAGATCCATGCCACCAGCTGCTTGCAAGCAAAAGGCACAACTGTGGAGCTCTTTAATCAGCTACTTGCTTTGCTCAGGTCTCCTGCTGTCAGGAAAAGTTCTGCCAGGAAACTGCAGGAAGTGTATTTGGCTTCAAACCAGGGCAGGATGCTCAGCCTCACAGTCCTTCATTTAGGAAGTTCTTCCTTTGAAAAACACCCCAAGCGCACGCACAGGTGCTCATCCACACTTTCCCTCTTCTTGATGGGTTAAATCTAAATCTGTGGGTTGTCACTGACCTGTGTTTCTGATCTGGAAAACCAACGTGCCATTTCCCACTCTGCCTTCCTCTTCTCCCCTGCAAGTGCAGCTTCAGTGCTTATGCTACAACTTGTTTAAACCTCAAGTTTCTTTTTACATCTTCAGTGTTCAGTTGTTCTGTGAGATGAAGGGAGCCTACCCTGACCTTTGCCACCAGTCAGAGGCACAAGGGGCACTGGAAGGCTGCACCCACTGCCACCTGGAAAGAATATCATGGCAAGAAGGAAACTAACGTGGCCCCTTCCATCAGCCAAAGAAGGAGCAACTGTTCCAGTACTGGTTGTTGTGGGTTTTTCGGGCTCTTAAGTCGTGTTCTGAAGGTTGTTCTTCCTAATGTTTCGCCAGTCTGTGTGGCCGGCATCTTCAGAGGACAGCACTTTGTGCTGTCCTCTGTGCTCTTCTCAGAGTGATGTCCTCTGAAGATGCCGGCCACAGACACTGGCGAAATGTTACGAAGAACAACCTTCAGAACATGGCCAAAGAGCCCGAAAAACCCACAACAACCATTAGATCCCGGCCGTGAAAGCCTGCGCGGATACATTGTCCCAGTACTTTTTTTCCTCTTCACTCCCCAGTCTTTCCCCCCATTTTTATCTTCTAGATCTGGACTGTGCTTGGAAATGTTAGTCACTTTTTAAGTGCCATGGCAGCAAAAAGAGCAATGATCAAAGTCATTTTCTTTTTCCTATTTTGTTTCTTTGCCTGCCTCCAGCTCTCTGTTCTGCTGCTGATCTTTTTTTGCACGGAGGTTTTGGCCCCCTCTTTCATCTCCCCCAAGAACTCTGCTTCAACAAAACAGGTTCAAACTATACATTACAGAGAGCACATCATTAGAAGAGAGAGCTGATTAAATGCCAAAAGGGAATGATTGTCATAGCAGGAGCTTTTCATATCTTCCAAAGTTTGCAGATTAGCTTGTTTTGTTTTGTGATTGGTCTTCGGCTGGTAAACATGGACTTTGTTTGCCAGTCTAGTTTCTTAGATATGATATGGCCAGAATCACAACTCTGGAACACAAATGGTTTCCACTTCTCATGCCATGTTATATGTAAGGCATCCATGGCCTGCAGTCACATAAATAATAGGCCTCGCTTTTTTCTGCACCTTGACTTTTTCCCCATATAAAGTTTTAATTATGCCGTGCTCAGTATTACCAGTCCATGCCATGGCTAGGCTATCTGAAGGACCACCTGCCTCAGTATAAATCTGCTCCTTTATTAAGTTCCACAGAGCAGAACTTTTACAAGACCCTGCTGTCACAGACTTGCTTGTTAGACTCACAACACAGAATTTTTTTCTCCTGCTTTGCACCTAAACTGTGGGATACATTTCTTCTGGATTCAAAATGGCCCTCTTCCATTTGTCTTTTTGAAGGATGTGAAGACATTTTTTTAAATGGCTTTAAATTTGTTTTTATAATTTTTATATTTAACTTTATTCAGTGTGCATTTATAGGATGTTTGCTCTTTTAAAAATTGCCTTGGTGGTTTTCAGAAATGCAGTATGGATGCTAAACAACAGAAATGCAGTATAGATGCTAAACAACTACTAAATTTGAGCTTGTATCAACTCAAAGGTATCAGTTACAGATTATAGAATTCGTGGGCTACCCTGGGTGAAAGCTAACACCATTGCACCACTGGATGAGGCCCATGTCATTGTCTTCAGGATCCTTCCTCATAACATTCTAGGACAACGTACGTACAATAAGGGCTTAAGGTCCAGCCCTTCTCCTCTCTGCCAAACTCTATTCAGGAATTCAAAGAGTGTACAACTCAAAGAGGGGTGGTAACATAGGGATGGACCTATCATCCTATCTGGGAGCCATGTAGACCTTTGCATGTTTACCATAAAGGTCTGCACAGATGCTGTAAAACGCACTCAGCTGAACACACTTACAATATTTCCATTACCAGCAGCTCTCATGGAAATGCTATGAACACATTTAGGTCAACATGTTCAGCTAATCCTGTACTGACTTTTGTGGTCAATGTGCAAAGGTTTACATGAATCCCAAGATGAGTTCAGTGTAGATCTACTGCTGACAGATTTCCAAAAGGTGCTATGTAGTAGAAAACTTTTAGGCTATTGATTGTGTTCACTAACATGGAGAGCTGCTATCTTTTGTTCTGCAGCTAGTTTGCTGATAAACAAAGATTGTGGATTGATTTCTGTGTCCACCTTTCACTGCTGCTTTGAGGGTTGCTGAATATATAAACCTGTCTAGATGATAGGAGACACATCTTAACACAATCCAGTCCTATCTTGACAATGAGAAGGTGCCCTGTTCTTTTCTCCTCTGTTTCAGTTCAAAACAGAGGGATGCAGAAGTAGCGGGTGACAGCCAGAAGAATCAAGGACAGGTTCCTTGGACCAGAAAAGCCTCTTCTGTGGATACAGACCATATGTGACTAAATGACCATCCAAGGGAAAGTGTGATGGGTCTAAAGGGGTGTTTGCTTCCATGCACAATGAATTCAAAGGCATGCCATATACAGCCATTTCAGGCTTTGAATGAAAATCTGGTATTAACCAGAACAGGGAAGATTCTGAACAGAGTGACCCAAAGAAGCCAGAGGACACAAATCAGTCCTCCAGGTTTTCAAAACAGAAGACCATCTTTGTTGGTTTTTTTTTTCCCAACAAGCTAAAGAGATGGGTGGAAAGAGGATGACTTGTTATGAATTTATCTCAGATTCAAAAAAAAATGCTGTCTGGAAAGTGCGTGTAGCAGTTTGAACTATGGGACCTCTGCCAGCTGTGGCTGACCAGTATGTAATATCCAGTTGGTGCCCAGAAAAAGAGCAGGAATTTTAAGAGTTGTGTGTCTTTAAGAGCTTCTCTTGCTGATGTTAGGAAAGGCTTCCTTTTAATTTATTATTTAAGAATTCCTTCCAGAGGAGGTACTCAGGTGTGCTGTGATCGTGCAAAGCAGATACACCACAGTTTCTGTACGATACAGTTAATATTCAAAATGATATTCTTTAGTCAGGAAGAATGCAGCTGCTCTGACAGTACAACAGTGATGCAAGTTTCATGAGGCATAAAAACAAGATTTAGATGCTTCCTAGTGAGACCAGCTTAATTATTTACTTCTAGGCTTACAAGAAAAGACTGCTGGGGTGGGGGAGTAAATCTGTAATGGAGCACTGTTTTTCTCTCATCCTTTTGCAATAATGGTGAGCATTAACAAGGTAGTCTATAGAACCAGAGGAGTAAATAAAAAATGAGGTTTGAGGTTGTCTCTTAAAGTAGAGAATGGGAAACATGTTAGATAGTGTTGCCTTTATGAAGCTGATGATCTGCCTCTTGAGGACTAGCCTACCACCTTAGTTCTTTTGATTACAAAAAGGGACTAAGAAATCCTGGTATTTGGAAATATCCCCCCACCCTTAAAAAAAATTACAACACCTAGGATTCCCCATGACTGTGCTGGGTGAGAGATTCCTGGAGAAAATGTGATGAAGGACTGCAAACTGCAGATGTTCTCTGCTGTATAACCTTGCACAAAAATGAAAAGACCGACGCTTTTTCCATCATCCACCAGCAAGCAGGCAGAATATTTTCACAGAAAAACGAAACAAAACGAAGAAGAAGAAAACAACCCTCCCTTTCTGTTGTACACAAAATGTTAGGCTTTGTTTGCAAAATTCAAGGGTGGTTTTTTTTTTGCACAAAAACAGTTCCTTTGTTTATTTATCACAGAAAAAGAGCTGAAATGTACAAAAATGTGCAAGAATCTTACTCAGCAGGGTGAAGAATTGAAAAAGTGAAAATCGATGTCCCTAATTCTGGATTTGTGGTACAAACAACTAAATGTCCAAGTTCAAAGAAAACTGAATCCATAGGCACTAGTTTCATGGGGTCATATGTAAAAATGATTATTTAGAAACAATACAATTAAAAGTTAAATTTCACCAAAAATAGTGATGCTGTAGGAATTAGGGCTGTGTACTGGCTTTGGCTCAGTGCTGAGTTCTGGGTTGAACTGGGGCTATTTGTGCGCCAACTTTGACATGTCCTGCTTTGAAGTGTTTTAGATTCAAACTGGGACTGTTCTAGATTGAAATGTAAAAAGGATATGCTGAACACTGGAGAAATGGAAACAGAAAATTAGAAGACTATATACAATAGTGGCATGAGGTGATGCAAAAGGGGAAGGAGCTGGACTTCACTGACTGACATCTTCGTGTCTAATGAAGGCAATCACTATACGGGGGCTCTTGCACTCTTCAACCTCAGTGACTGTGGGAATGTACCATACAGCCTTGTAGGCCATGCTTCTGCTCAGTTTGTTTAGGTGCAAGCTAGGTGGTGTGATGTGGTTGCACTGCGGGTTAAACCGCAGAAGCCTCTGTGCTGCAAGGTCAGAAGACCAGCAGTCGTAAGATCGAATCCACGCGACGGAGTGAGCTCACGTCGCTTGTCCCAGCTCCTGCCAACCTAGCTGTTCAAAAGCATGTAAAATGCGAGTAGATAAATAGGTACCACCTCGGTGGGAAGGTAACGGTGTTCCGTGTCTAGTCGCGTTGGCCACGTGACCACAGAAACTGTCTTCGGACAAACGCTGGCTCTGTGGCTTGGAAATGGGGATGAGCACCGCCCCCTAGAGTCGGATACGACTGGGCTAAATGTCAAGGGGAACCTTTACCTTACCTAGGTTGCACTAGGACATTGGACAGCAACATTGGTTGTTTAGTTTCACTTTGCTTTTAGACTTTCCCTATGCTTGGAGTTTGCTTTTTTTTGTGCTTGGAGTTTGCTTTTCTTTTGTCTGAGCTTTGAGTGAATAGTCTTCAGTTAGTTTCAGCCTGATAGTATCTGTCTGTCTTGTGTATCTTTTTCTCTGTCTTTGGGTTTCAGGGTTTCTTTCTTCTCTTTGCCACGTGCGTTGCCTGGGTTGATAGTAGTAAAAGCGAACCTGCCGCCGCCACCATGTAAATAAAGTACTTCTCCCATCATCCCAATACAAAGATTGCCCATTCCTGAGCTTGCAGGACTGAGCAACTAACAGCACCAACTTCTGAAATAAATGGAAGGAGGCAAGAAACTTTTGGAGGTGGCTCGTTCCAAAACCTGAAAAGTTGCATGTCTGCAATTTGGTGGGATGAATTATCCCTCTGCGATCTGTCAACCTGTCTAATTTTATGGTAATAAAGAAAACTCCCCTAAACTACAGCCATCTGCATTTCACGTGGCATTTCCCATTGCTGAACCAGTGGAAAGGATTGAGAGCCATTGGGGTGCGGTGATCAGAGTGTAAGACCAGAACTCAAGAGACATGGGTTCAAATTCCCATTTGGCCATGAAACTCAGCAGGTCATCTTGGCCCAGTCATGGTCACTTAGTCTGACCTGTCCTCAGACAGGGTTGTTGGGAGGGCAACATGGGGGAGGAGAAAGAGAGATGTCATTATAGAAGTAGTCAGTCTTCCAGATCACACCCTTCTGCTTGTCTTCTACAATAATGGTGGGAGTCACTGACTTCCAGCTGAGAAAGGTAAACATTCTTAAAGGTCACAGAGAATCTTCACCTTTCCAATAGTCATCATGTAGTTCTGATGCATGTGGCCCAGTTTCTACATAAGAAACAGTGGTTCACACACTGATAATCTCAAAAACAGATTACTGTAATACTCTGTATGTAGGGCTGCCCTTGAAAGTATGGAAACTTTAGTAAGCCCAACACACGGTAGCCAAACTGATTTCTGGGACTAGAATTTGACTATATATCCGCAATCTTGTCTCACCTGCACTGACTCCCCTGTTAGTTTCCATGCTCAATTCAAGATGCTGGGTATGACCTATAAAGCAATTTAGGACCTTAGTACGTATTGAAATGCCTTTTTCAGAAGACAGCTACCCATATCACCTGCTCCTCTCAATCCAGGTTGCTAAAAGTGGCCACACTGAGGGAGGCCAAAAAACTGACAACAAGGAATCAGATGTTCTTGGTGGTGGCCCCCAATCTGTGCAATATGCTCCCAATTGAGGTACGTCATGCTCCTTCCCTCCTGATAGGGGTAGGCATCCTTCAGTCTCGAAAGACTATGGTAACATGCTCTGTATGGAGGACTTGGAACAGCATCTAGTGTGGCTGAGGAGGCCAATTCGAGAGTGACAATCTCTTCCACACTGAAGACAAATCCAATCTGTCCTCTGTCCAGCTCCCTGGTTTTGCTGCTTTTGTGACTTCCTCTTTGCCTCGGCCTGCTGGACAAGGGTCTCTTCAAATTGGGAGAGGCCGTGATGCAGTGCCTGCCTCCAGGCTGAACACTCAGATGTCAGAGTTTCCCATCTGTTGAGGTCTATTCCTAAGGCCTTCATATCCCGCTTGTATCGCAGCTGTGGTCTCCCTCTGGGGCGATCTCCCTGCATTATCCATACAGAAGATCCTTTGGAATCCAACCATCAGCCATTCTCACGACGTGCCCAAGCCAACGTAGACGTCGCTGTTTCAGTAATGTATGCATGCTGAAAATTCCAGCTCATTCTAGGACTACTCCTGATAAATTTATAAATAAATAAATAAGGCTTTCTTAGACAACATGCGACACCCAACAAAGGGTGACTTTTGTGGGAGGAGCACTATGTCTTTGTCTTTCGGATATATCCTATGTCAACTATTCAGGATTTAGAAACCTGTATCTTTAATATGAACACAAACTATGTACATCTGTAGAGGAGAGATCAGGGAGAATGTCTAAAAAGCCAATGGAATAAAACAAAATTCCCTTCTGTACTTGGCAATTTATTATTGAACTGCCACAAACCAGAAGCTGGCAAATAATCATTTTTAGTTAGCTATATGCCATCAAGATGGAACCAACTTATATGACCCTAATAGGACTTTCAAGGTTAGTGAGATATTTAAGGGTGATTTTACCAGTTCCACTTCCCCAATGAGTATCCATGGCTGAGTGGGATTTAAATCCTGGACTCCAGAATCCTAGTCCATCATTCTATCCATTCTCAATGGGGGCTATATGGCCCCCTGGGGTCTCCTGACACATTCGAAGGGGGCCACAGACAAAAAACCCAATTCTTCACACCCCACCTTATAAGGTTCGCCATGTGTTACACAATCCTAATTCAGTCTATGTTTCTTTCATATTGTATTTATGGCTGTGGCCAAAAAAAGATTGAGAATGGCTGCACAACACCACACTGAGCACCTCAGATAATCATTGTACACATGTTAAAGTTGCCTGGAAGACGTGTTCAAAAAGATGAAATTGAAATTGAAAGTAACAACAATAATAACATTGATTACAATAAGTCACTGACGTCTCCTGGCCATGCTGTGTCTAGCATGCAATGCACTGTGTGCAAGGGTGCACATAAATCAAGTGTGCAGATCTCCCTCACTGGCCTGGAGGCGCTCACTTTATAGGTTTGGTATCACAGCTCTCAATCTTTGCTCACAGATGTCACAAACCACAGAACTGAACTGAATTTCTTGCTAGATTTGAGAGCTAAGATTAAGACAGAATGGACTGGGTGGTTGTTGTTGTTGTTAAATGGCTTTATAATACGGTTGGAGAAGGGGTGGTCCTCCGGATGGTTTCTGGCCGACACTTTCAGCAGCCCAAGGCAGGATAACCAATGATAAGGGATGGTGGCCGTTGACGTCCACAAATGACTCTGTCACCAGAATATAGAAATGTGTGTGTGTGTGTGTGTACGTACGCACGTGCAAGCAGTGAAACAGGAGAAACCACAAATAGCTCATCACTGTGTGACAACTGAAGGTGAGAGTGTGTCACTTAGTGGTAGCAGAGACAGGAAGTGGTTCAAGAGAAAATGTATTCCACCTTTCCAAACTTCTGTCACCAGTCTCTGGGGCTTAAACAAAACCCTGTAGAGAGTGGTTGCATCTTTGGTCTTCAAATGCACAGAACATCAGTGTTCTCACACTATTTTTAGAAGCATTAAAAACATTTCTTTGAATTTAATGGCAGGTGTTGAGGGTCCATATGCCCTGATTCTTGTTGTTGTTTTCACGATGCAACCTGTCCTGTTCACCCAAACGCGAGAGGGACCCAGATCGGCACCTCATACGGAAGGAAACCGTGTTGTGTCCAGGATCCGTCCTTCCAGCAGGGGGGTGTCGAATCCCAGTTTCACCGACGCTGCTGCAGAAGCTGCCTGGCGCAGAAGAAACCGAGATGGAGCCGTTTGAGGCACAGAGAAATCCTGGGCGAGCGCAGGGAAAGCAGCCTGAAGAATTACGGAGCCCGCGTGGTTGTAAAACGGTTTCACGGCTTGTAGCCTGAATAAATCAAGATGTTGAACACCGTTAAGCTAAATGGCGGGTGTATGCCCCGCGAACACCCGAGGCAAGTATTCTGTGAGTCTGTTTGAACAACAAAGTACATGCAATTAATATATAATTTAGAAAGCCCGGCGCAACTGTAGTTTGCTCCAAAAACATCAAAAATCAGAGATGCTCAATATTACATTTCCACTCGATAACTTTAGAGAACATATTGCACGGGATATAAGCTATCCTTTCTAAAGCAGACCAGCCACCAGGTACGAGAGGACATTGAAACCGGTGGATGAGACGAGAGCCCGCTTCTGTCTTGGACTGCAGCCGGTGAGCTGCGTTTTTCTTCCAGAAGGAGAATCCAGCAGCAGCAGCAGCAGGGTGGATGGGACTCCGAGCTGTGTGAGATTGCTGCCAGTGTGGGGGCGAACAATTCTTTTTAAACAACTGATGATGCCCCTTTGAACATATAGTAAGCTAGGAGTGAATCGCATCCGCTCACGAGGGAGATGTAAATGGCAAAAGAATACAAAAAGAAATTGGTCATCTGAGGGAGAGAGAGAGAGATGTAAACATACTGCTGCAATATGCATTTATTTATTTATTTATTTATTTATTTATTTATTTATTTATTTATTTATTTATTTATTTATTTATTTATTTATTAGATTTTTACCCACCCCTCTAGACAATGGCTACTCAGGGTGGCTTACATAGATAAAAAACACACCAGTATACATGTATCCATATATCAGTATACTTGATATCTTTGTCTTGTCATATTATTTGGTGTTAAGGTATTTATATTTGGGAGTTAATGTGTTCATTATCCTTTGTTACTACATTCCACAGAGGGTTAAAATCATCCATAAAGAAAGTGGGGGTTAACAGTCCTTGCCAATTGGAACTATAGTCCTGGGTCCTCTGACAGAGACATGGCAGGGCATTACAGTATTTTGCTTATTGCCTTAACAGCTTCCTTCATGACCCAAGAAGGTTGCAACAGAACAGGAATACAGTACGATTTCTTCTCTGTCTCCAACTAGACATTATTCAGAATGTGAAGGAAAGAATTCCAGCTGGCTCAGAGTTGGAAAAAAGTTTGGGGGTTTGAGTTTGTTTGTGCTTTTGGCATTACAATTCCCAGAATCCAACACATCTCTTGGCCCAAATCTACTTCACAGGACCGTTGGGAGGGGGGGGATAAAATAGAAAGAAGACAAATCATGTAGGTTTCCTCTAGCACTTTGGATGAAAAGTGGGATATGAATGCGGTATTCATTTTTAAAAAAAACAGTACAAGCAATGTGTTCAGAAAAATATTAGGAGTCCAGAAGGGAAAACATTTCTCTTGATGTATTCTTGAAGGCTTTCACGGCCAGGATCTAATGGTTGTTGTGGGTTTTCCAGGCTCTTTAGCCGTGTTCTGAAGGTTGCTCTTCCTAACGTTTCGCTAGTCTCTGTGGCCGGCATCTTCAGAGGACAGGAGTCAGAACTCTCTCTGTGCTCTGTTCTGACTTCTATCCTCTGAAGATGCCGGCCACAGAGACTGATGAAATGTTAGGAAGAAGAACAACCTTCAGAACGCGGCCAAAGAGCCCCCCAAAAAACCCCACAGCAACCATTTCTCTTGATTTCAGAAGTTACACCAGTTTCAATTCCTGGTAGGAAACCTGTCATTTCTGTTTCAATCACGGCAAAACTAAAGATATTCGCCTGAAGGGAGGAATCACATTCTGTATTGAACACCATCTATAACAGTATTATATAGTAATAGAAAAATATTGGATGCTCAGGTTTCAAGAATTCACCTGGAAGTCAATTATTGCTGTAAGGAAAGGGATATGACAGAGATGGTAACCCAGATCAATAAAGATGGCTGCAAAGAGCAGGCTGCTTGAAAATCATGGCTTCGTTTATAAATTAAGATAGATCCTTTGGGGCTTAATTGTCTGTTGAGTTATATTGTAACAGACATTATTGATTTCAGTAAGGTTACTGGGAGTGCAAATCACCCATCTGGGGTCTGAGTTCCTTTAGAAACCAAGAAGACATTAATCCTCACTAGCAAAGAGAAGTTCCTAGGGAGTGGGTGGGCGCGGGGGGGGGGGAGTCTCTGACAAGAATCGAATGACCTGTAGGAAACCTGGATTCACAGCAAGTTTCTATTGTTCTCAGAATGGCTTTTTCTTTTGAAATACTGTAGTATATACTTATATGTGGGGTTTGACTGGTGGGATTGGCCTGGAGGGATAGTTCATTCCCTTCAATTTAGACTTAATTTTGAATGTCTGCGTGAAAATAACTTGTAAGCAGAGCCAGATTTGCAGGGTTGAAGTGCTGGAATTTTTTAAATAGGTGAGTTGACAATATCACTGCAAATTCTTTTCAAAGTGCGCTTGTTCTCACCCTGTTTAGATGCAATCCTCATAGCAGTTCGGAAGGAAGTGGTTTCTCTCTCTCTCAGTAATGGTTTATTCCTGTGAGTTATCCCAGTAGTAGTGCAAAAGATTTGAAGATGGCTTAGTCTTGAACAGACGATCAAAACCCATTACAAAATATGTAGAAGTTCCTAGTAGAAGTTTAAAAAAAGCAAAAGCGTGCTGCTTATACACCGCCTCATAGCACTTCAAGCACTCTCTGGGCGGTTTACAAGTTAATTATGCAGGCTACACATTGCCCCCCCCCCCAGCAAGCTGGGTACTCATTTTACCAACCTCAGAAGGATAGAAGGCTGAGCAACCTTGAGCCGGCTACCTGGGATTGAACCCCAGGTCGTGAGCACAGTTTTGGCTGCAGTACAGTGGTTTAACCACTGCGCTACGAGGCTCAAAACTAATTGGTTTGTTGATATAATCAACACCACAGCTTTTAACTCTCTTTGGCTATGAGAGCTAAACTGATGAATGCCTGTAGTTCAAAATTGACCTATACACAAGTGCTTGCAAACTTTCAAATTGCACAGCAGATCTTTGGCTCAGAATTGATTTCCATGCAGTATAGGACATTCCCTGATGCTTCATAGTTCATCGTTCCTTCCAGCTACCAGCAAGTTCCAAAATCTCACTAAACTCTTCTTCAACTACCTCTACATTTGTACACTAACTAGTCTCCAAAAAAGAATGTGAATAATGCTTTATGTAAAATACATAATTCCTTTGTGGTTTAAACTGTCATTAAGCCTGATTATTCCACTACATTATTAGCTTAGTCAGAGGCAGAAGGGAAAAACACATTGTCCTTTGACAAGAGGGGGGGAGAGAGGCAGGGAAGAGATTGCATAACAAAAGACAGAGTTAATCCTCCTTTTGCTTGTCTGTATTTATCACTGTAATGCCTTGCACTTTGCTGGAGTTACTCCAGAGTTTTTCTTTCCTGAAACCAAGAGCAGAATGTGGCCCATTCTGTGCATAAAAACCTGCATCTCTCTGGTTGTTATAGCAACCACAGCTTTCAAAATGACACAGACCCAAGATGAGCGCTGTTGTGGTTGACACATTTTTAAAAGGTGAAGAAAAATGTGCTCCGATTGGCACATTTTCAGTTAATGATGGGTTTTGTGTGGAAATGTCACTTGGCGGATTGACGCTATTAAATCAGGACTGAGCTGTAGCTGTTTTGCTGCTTTGATATTTTAATAGTGAGGGAGTGAATGTGAAGGCCAAAGATGGCTTCCAGTTATGAAACGAGATGGGTGAGACTGGGTCACTAGAAATCATATGCCAGATGTAGACACGCTGGTGTATTCTCTCACTGATTTCTGGAGCAGCTGCTTTCCAGCAGAGCTGGCTCTCAGCATAAAACAAAAGGCACAATGGGGACTTCTAAAAAGCTTTATTTTTAGGTTCCCCTCACTCTGTAAAAACTGGATGTATACCTCACACCCAATGAAAGCATTGCCCTGCCAAAGCTGAACTTCATTTGGGTCTGTTTGCAATGCTGAGAGGCATATCATCAAGATGCGTTAACCTATGCAGTTTTGCTTGTGATGGATTTTCTGACCCAGACAGAAAGGCACTTGACATCTAGTAAATATGCTGCTGTAGGCTGTCTGAATGGAGCTAGCCAGTATTAAAATGAGAGCTTTTGACTGAGCAAGTCTTGCCCTAAAGAGCTGGTTGTTCGAGATCTCAGTCTTACGACTACCTCTTCTGAGGGTTGCTCAATATGGTAAATGATATATTGCATTTTGTTTTTGTTTTTTTATTGATACTTTTTGCATCATAATGATGGAAAGGAGGGCTTTCTGCGGGGTAGAGACTTGGTGGCTCTCCAGATCTTCTAGGACTGCAGCTTCCAGTAGCCCTTAGTGAATACAGCCAATGGTGACAGGTTATGACGAGTGTTATAGTCTAGCAGTGTCTGCAGGGCCACAGATTGCCCATGCTTGGCTTACTAGAATGGTAGTGAGGGCTTAATTTGTACTGGGATCCACTAAGCCAAGTACTCTAATTGGGGTTTCTGTGCCTCACTGCCTCTCTGTGTGATTCCTGTCACTCACAACCAATGGGTCTTCCTCCATTTTGTAATCTACAGAATCTACACCCTTATACTGAAACACAGAATTAGGTCTCTGGCTACAGAGCCGTAGGCTGAGAGTTCTGATCCCCACTGTGCCCTCTTGACAGGGCCTGGACTCAATGATCTATAGGGTCCTTTTCGGTCTGCAGTTCTAAGATTAGGATTTCTGACAAAGATTTTTTTTTTAAAGTAGAAAACTGCTGTACTGCAGCCAAAACTGTGCTCACGACCTGGGGTTCAATCCCAGGTAGCTGGCTCAAGGTTGACGCAGCCTTCTATCCTTCCGAGGTCAGTAAAATAAGTACCCAGCTCGCTGGGGGGGGGCAATGTGTAGCCTGCATAATTAACTTGTAAACCGCCCAGAGAGTGCTTGAAGCACTATGGGGCGGTATATAAGCAGCACACTTTCCTTTTTGCTTTATATAATTGTCCATATCCTATCTGACTCCTTAAGTTTAGCCTCTATCCTCACCAGAGACGGATTCACTGGCTTCTCAGATATATTGCCTGGCTCTACATCCAAGGGATCAGCAGCCCTAATCATACCAGCCTTTTTATTTTATTTGCACGAGGGTCTGGCCTTAATGGAGGAGCCTCTTGATCCATTATCTCTGGTCTCCTCAATCCTGCTTCTTTTTGCCGTCCCTCTTCCGAACACTTTTTCCTCCACTGTAGTGTTAGCTCCTTGGGAAGTTGCCCTGCTTTCCTAGCTTCCCCTTTCTCTTTTTCCTCAATAAGATGGACCATAGGGCATTTGGGGTTCTTGTGTTTAATCTCTTCCCCCTTAGGGATTCTTAAGTGATCCAGGATTCCCTTCCACAGGTCTTCCTTATATAGAGAATTCTATATATAGTCTAAACCCCTGGAGGTTTGGGTTCTTCATCTGGGGAATCTTCCACCCAGCAGGTCCCAATCATCTGTTCTTGAGCATCATCCCATTCCCCTTTCTTGGGTTCTTCTTCCCCCTGGGATTCATCAACCTCCTCATTTTTGTCTGGGTTACATATTTGCTCTTGACTGATTTTGTCTCTACAACTTCCTTGTTTTCCACAAACCTGAAAACAAGCCTTGTTTTCAGGCTTGTGGGCAGAGGTTTAGTTTCTTTCCCCCTTTCTGAAGTTTCTGCTAACTTCCTGGGTTCCTCTCCTCCCTTTTCTTTTGGCAACAAAACCTCCTTTATATTAGCCATCTGCCAGAGTAAATTTACTCCACTCTCTCCCCTTTCTGTCTCCCACCATCTGGATTGTCATGACCACATACACCTCTGTTTGAATCCTGCTTTCCCAGAACTAAGGGGCAGGGTTGAGTTCTCCTTCTGCCTCATATCTCACTCTTTTGGGATGGTCTTGTGAAAAATCCAGGGTCAGAGGGCAATAAATCTCCTCGCAATGTGTTGCTCCAAATGGCATGGCAGCCCAAGTTCATGCACCCATTATGTCTCTCTTGAATCATTCAGCAGTAGGTTGAAATAGGTTGCCAAATGAGGGAAATAGTATCAGAGATTTGTTTGCATCTGAACTGGTCTCTGTAAGAATAAGGTTTTATTTTCAGTTTTTAAATGTTTTGTTTTTAAAATCCTCAGTAGTGCTTTTTATCTCTCACTCAACATTTCTCTTTCATGGGTTAGGAATGTTTCAATTAGGAATGTAGGAGTGCAGGTTTAGTTGGAAAAGCTTTCAAGTGCTATTTTTCAGGCCTTGAATTTCAGTAAGTCTCTGAAGATGTTCCCCTGTGCATTTTGGAAATTTGTTTATCTGTCTTTTCAACACTGATAATCAGCTTTTGTACATCACACCCAAACACGACTACTTAGTAGAAAGCACACAATTGAATTATAAATGTGATTTCTCACAGCTAGAAGCACTTTTGTTGCTGATTTCATCAGCCAATTAAGGCTATAGAAGAGGAGAAACTAGCAGGTTCTGTTTACTGAATAATGCCATTTCATTTGAGTTCTACAAAGCAATTAAAATCTTGATGGAATAAGAGTGTCGTGGTTTATATTGAGACCACAATCCCCATGCACATTGACTTGAAATAAAGCCAATTTAACTCAGTGCAGCTGACTTCCAATTAAAGATGTGTAGGATCAGTAATTTTAGAGTAATGACTGGGAACCTGGAACCCTCCAAATGTCATAGGGCTATAGCTCTCATCATCCTTGGCCACTGCCCATGCTGGCTGGGGTTAATAGAGAATGGAGCTTGACAACATCTGGATGGCCACAGGTTCTCCATTCCCTGTGTATATTGGTAGGTTTTTGTGTGTTTTATAACACAATATTATATATACCTATTCACAGGTAATTCCCCCTGAGTTCAGTGGCACTAAGTTTGCAAACCTATACACACCTACCATACGTTTTATTGAAGTTAAAGAGACTTGCTTCCAAGCTAACTGTATATAATAATTGAATAAAAATCAAGACATTATAAAACATAAGATAGAGAAAACATAACACTTCCATAAATTATTTTTTAAAAAACAGGTGGTCCATATACAAAATATTTTGTTTTTTTTTTAATGGGTAAAACCCATATTAAGTTGCTAAAATTTCAAAAACAAGTGAACTTTTGGGTTCTGCAGAGCCGTTTTTGGATGGGAATTGCAGAGTTTGCACATGAGATGGGAATAGAAAAGTCCAAAAATTATCCTGGCCTGAAGTTGATGTTTCAGGGTCTGTAGTTAAAGTAAATGAAAATGCTGGTCCACTCTCCATAGCAATCCATTTTATCATGCATTCCTTCAAGAAGGAAGGAAAATTGCAGTATTTTCTTTTTTGTTCTTGGGACTAATAGCAGGGCACTCTGGAGCTCCCAGTTCTATACATACCCAGCTGAGAGGTATGTACTTGTGGATAGGAAGTGATCATCCAAAATGCAAGATTTCTTCCATCTTTCCTTCCTGAGAGAGGCTTTCTTTGGCTACCTGCCTTTCTTCATTTTGAAAGTCTTCCTTCAACTAATGCTTTGCTCTCCTATGAGTAAATGCGGGAGATAAAATTATCCTTCATTATCTCTACGGTACCCCAGTTGTGATCAGTTTTCATGGCAGATTAAAACATTCTAGAAGAACTGTGAAGTAAGTACCGTAAGTCATCACTTTAATAGCAGCTGTATATTTTCTTCCCTTTGGACCTGTTGTAACAGTAAAATCTCTGGTGACTTCATTTCAATACAATGCTGGAAGCAAGTCTTCTCAGGATTTGACAAACATCCAGGAAGGAACTCAAGAGGGTTTTGTGTCTTTGTTTTGGTTACCTGTAAATAGGAAGGGAACACAGTGATCACAGCCATAAATCTAGGGGAGCACAGGGTCACAACAATGATGATAATTGCAATTTGGGAAGATGAACAATTACTACTAATCAACCATTTTACTGGCAAGAAATATAGAACCTACAACACACCACAAAAAGAGGAGGCTGCAAAAGAAAAAAACCTGTATTTTCTTTCTACCCATTTCTGTTTAAGATGCTATTTCAGAGCTTGAGAGGACAACTAAAATCTCACAGCCAGTAGATTCAGTGGTCACCTTGGCTGTGGGATTTTGAGAGCTGCAGTCTAAGCTGTGGATCTACCACAGGAAATGGAAATTTCATTCTCTCACTCCAGTCGCATCATGCCACTATGTTGCATAGGTGCTGCCAAGATCTGAGCGTTGTCCATGAAGACGTTCTCTAAGAATCTGACATTTTCCTGGTCGTTCAAAGATAACATTATGGGGAGGAAACATTTTAGAGAAAGTCCAAGTTACAGCAGTTCCTGGCCTATACATTTGAAAAGATCAAGTAGGAAGTGATGGGAAGGAAATCTGATGTAGGAAAGGAAGAACTTGACCTGATAGAAAGCCACCTCCTGGGCCATGTCTAGCTGGCTAGCTAAAAGACACATCATCTAAGATAGGAACAGGGAAACTGGTAAAACTCCATATGCTGATAGATGTCAATACTGTTTTTCCTCATGATTGGCCATGCATGCTGGGACTGATGGGAGCTGGAGGTCAGCACCATGTGGAGGACCATAGATTCCCCACACCAGTGTAAAGAATGCCTTCTGTCAAGTTGATCTTGTTTTTGCAGATCCATATTCCCATGTTTGTCATTTAACCCCGAATTGGGATTTGAAGAAAATATCAGGAACTTGAACCCTGGATAAAGTGCAAAGCTAATGTATGAGATTTTCAGATATATCCTAAAGATGCAGTAAGTTAAGGAAAGCAGCCACACCTGGGAATAAAATCCATTCAAGTGGATGCTTTGTCAAAATGTAAGATTTTACGCATCCTCAAGCTACACAGTATGATGAAAACTGCAGATGACTTTATGGTCTGTTATATAAGAGGTCAGACTTGATATGCTAATTGTTCCTCTTTTAACTTCTCTGATCTGTCAGACCTTATCATTGTTGATTCTCCCCATAGAACAGCTATGTTGATACTGTATAATACAAAAGGATACTAAGTCCATAGGAATTTGATGCATACTACATAGGGCTGTACTTTTTATAGGACATACTGGTATTTTGTACAATATTTTCATGTTGAAATCAATGAATATCACACCACATCACATACAATAGAATTGTCATTTTTCGGCACTGCAATTTGCACAGGACCTTATTAGCTCAAGACCATCATTACCTTCCTCTACTAGAGTTCAGTGTATTCAGCTGGGTTGGGGAATGTGTGCCCTTCCGGATGTTGTTGGGATGCCAGACCCTTCAGTCCTAGCCGGATGAGGAGGGATGATAGAAGCTGTGATCC
The DNA here is from genome assembly GCF_051106095.1 of Pogona vitticeps. Lineage (NCBI taxonomy): Eukaryota > Metazoa > Chordata > Lepidosauria > Squamata > Agamidae > Pogona > Pogona vitticeps. Next base: position 174,207,778 of record NC_135785.1, read on the forward strand.
AATAGTCCATGTTATCTGAAGGACCATATCTCCCCATATGAGCCTTCCTGGCCCTTAAGGCCCTTTTCCTGATCCCACTGCCATAACAAGCATATTGACTGGGACACTAGACAGGGCCTTCACTGTGGCTGCTCCCAAGTTGTGGAATACTCTCCCTTAGGATGTTAGGTTAGCTCCCTCATTTTTATCCTTTCACTGACAGTTGAACACCCACCTCTTGAAGCACATTTATAATAACTATGACTGAACCCCTGGATTTTCTTTTTCTTGCTGTTCTAACCTTGCTTTTAAAGTTTTAAATGTTCTTAATTACTTACCATATTGTAAATTATAATCGTAGTTTAAGTACTTTTTAATCTGTAATTTATTGTGTGTTTAGAATTACTTGTTTTAACATTGTGAACCACCTTGGATCCCCTCACCAGGAGAAATGCAGCCCACAAATGATATAAAACAAAATAAAATAAATAAATAGATCTGAAGAACCATATGTTTCTCAGCCTTGTTTTAGAGGATAGTTTGGTGACTACCAGGTTACAGATCACTGACAGATTTCCAATTCGTAAGTAATTTAGTGGTATGCGGGTGGCCTAAGAAAGTTAGTGGTATGAGGGTTTGAATAGGCTGCTCTGCTTCACTGAGGTATTTCTTTAAAATTTGCTTTGAAAAGATGGAAATCCTAAGCCTACAGAGGAAACAGGCAGAAACAGAGAACCCATAGACAATCTGTAGATTGTCATCCATTTTTGCCTGGGCGTCAAGGCCTCCTTTTATTGAGGAGACAAAATTGTGTATGGGATGTTCAACTTCAGAGCGCAAGATGACACTCACAAAATCATTATCAACGAATGATAGATGGGATTGTGGGGAGGATGTCAATTTAAAAAAAAAAATCAGAATGTACTAACAGCTGGCAAATACAAATGAGGAATAAAGTGAAGCTGATGGATTTTTCTCCGTACCTTATGAAAGGACTCTTCCAAGTTTATTTACCAGGTTCAGCTCCTGACATCTTCTGTAAAAAAAAGAGATTGGGTCACAAATGGTGAAAAATGCCTTTGCTGGAGAACTTCTGCCAGTCAAAGCATGTTTTGTTTGAAACATTTACATTCTGCCCTTCATTAAGAATTTGTAAGAGTAACATTCTTTATTTACAGTTCCAAGAAACCCCTTGTTTTGGCAAGGTATTCTGGGAATTGTGGTCCAAAAGAATAGCTATCTCATGTTCTGTCTTCATTGTGTGAATATTTCAGTATATAATAAGTTCTACCAAAGCAATGCAATGGCATTTGAAATCTTTATCCTTTGAAAGGTTTGCAAGAAACTGAAAAGCCTTGATGAATAAGAGCATTTTTGCCTAGCACCAAAAATATTGCAGAATAGGTGCCAGACAAGCTCCCACCTGAAGACTGAAATTATAGAGCCCAAGGCACAGACTTACCAACACCAAAGTGAGGAGGCCTGAGAGGTGGCAAATGCTAAAGACCTCCACACGTCAAATTTACAAGCCCAAGTGGCTTCTCTGTATGTTGCCTTGAGAGTTCAGCTGCTGTGCTCATCTCTTGTTGGCAGACTAAATGGATGTATTAGGGTTGTCATCTGGACCTTGTGCAGGAAATATGTCACGGAGTTAGTAATATCATATTGTCAGTGTAAGTGTCGAAGAATTGTGTGTATGTACATTGAACGAAGAATTGTACTGCAAATAAACTGTGTTTTCTTGATACGTTGGCATATCATTTTTACAAGCATTTTTAAAATAGTGAAACAAGGACAACTTCCGTGGACTGACCATGTTGTTAGGCTGTCAAATGGCTCTTTCTCCTGAAGTGTATCTTGTATGGCAGTGGTCCCCAACCTTGGGCCTCCAGATGTTCTTGGACTACAACTCCCAGAAGACTTCACCACCACCACCTCTGCTAGCCAGGATTTCTGGTAGTTGAAGTCCAAGAACATGTGGAGGCCCACTGTTGTATGGAACATTTGCGGTAGCTGCTCAACTGAATGATGGACAAAAGAACCCATTCAATGATATACTGAAAACAACTTTGAAGGAATTTTGAGTATGGACCCTATCACCTGGGAAGTTCTCATTCAAGACCAAAATATATGGTGAAATGTCATCACAAAGGAAGTTGGACATTTTGAAATAAAAACAGTCAAGGATGCACAAAGGAAAAGAGAAATGAGAAAGAAAAGGCTTAACACCTCAACAGCCCAATGAGTCCAGGATCACCAAACCTGTTTCTTCTGCTTCTGTATTTTCTGGGCTTGTAATGGGCTGGTTAGTCATCTGCATGTCCATCAATGTGCTGCTTTTCAGCCGTAAATGCTCACTTGCTCCCTCCACAAAATGGTAAATCTGATGGAAATGGACTTTAAAAGCATCTCTCTCTCTTTTATACAGTTAGAGCTGCGCCCCCCCCCCAAGGCCATCCTGAAATAGGAATCAGCAAAGTGCGTTCCTCCAAATGTTGATGGACTGCAGCTTCCTTGCATTTGGGAGACTGGTGAGATACAAATCAAATTCATAAGCAAATGCGTCAACTAAACTCTCAGTATCCTTCACCACTGGCTATGCTTGCTGGGGCTGATGGGAATTGCAATCCAGCAACATCTGGGGGGGCCTTCCCTCTACCCACCCTGCCCTAAAAGAAGCACCTAGATCCTGTTCTGCAAACATATGAACTCTGCATCGCCTGCTCTAACAAGCGGTTCCGAAAGAGCCCAAAGACATTTTCATAAGAGTGTTGAAGAGCACAGAGCCTTGAAGTCACTTCAGTGTGCAGTAAGCAAAAATACCAATGAATCCTCTGGGGGGTCTTTCCATACAAGCCATTTATTCGCATAGTACAAATAAAAATGAGCCCTTCCTCAAGCTCTTCATTGGCCCATTTGAAGGCTGCAGTGTTTAATTAGGAACATCAATACTTTTCTCAGTGGGGTACCTACTTGTATCTTGCACCTCTGACGCTACTTGTGGCAAAGCAAAAACACCAATATCATTAAGGTTAATAACCTAGCAGTTTGCCCGAGAAGTTCCGTGCCTTAATTTGAATTGATTATCTGAGGAGATTCAATTGGGAAAGGAGGCTAACTGCATCCGACTTATTGGTTCAGAGGGCTCAAGACTCATGCATTTTCTGCAGATTTCTGATGGTGCAGCAAAAAGTTACAGACTAGTTTTCTGCCACTTGTGTGGAATAGAGGTTGCACCTGGAAATCTTACTGAGCAAATGATTATCTACAGAATACTGTATGTCAGTGCTGAAAATCTGTATCCGAAATTGATACTGGCATTTGACAGAGCTTTGAAAAGTTCATTTTCTCTGCCTTGTTGCTGAAGGTAAAGCAGGAGGAGGCAATAGTGGTTAAAGCTGGCAATTCTTGAATTCCCAAATACAAGAACAAAATTTGGAAATATTACTTTTTTTTTTTTAAACGACAGATACCGGAATCACCTTTACAGCCACTGGCCATGTTGGCCAGGGAGTTCTGGAAGCTATAGACCAACAAAGTAATTTTTCCCCTAGGTTCTGGTATGTGATAACTACTACTTAGTCTTTGAAACAGATTGGTCAAGGTCTTCTAGTCTTCCAAGGGAACTGCCTGTGTGCACAGCTTGGAAAAACTACTTTTAAAAACTACAACCCCCATAGCAAATAGTTTTGGATGCTGCTCCATGGTTGTAGGTATCCAGTGTGTATGGTGTGACATCTTGCAGAGTTCCCTCCCCTTTTTTTTTAGTCTCTCATGCCTCCCTATACTTATATTTCTGATGGATATTTACATTTCCCACATCCTTTCTATCTCTTCCACCCTACCAAGCCCAATGACAATCCTGAGCAGATGATACCCACACAATGACAAACAGGCAGCTTGCCTTACCAGGGTACAGCCATGTGAGCACTTGTGGACATCATATTTTGAGATCACAAGTGGGATTTTTTTGAAAAAGATCAAAACAAACGTCAACCAGATGTCCAGGGAAGATGCCAACTCAGAGGATGGCCATATAACTGTTGGGCCAGGAAAGACATAAGTGATGGGGAAGTAAACATGTTAACAGTATTTTTTTTTTTTTAAAAAAAGCACTATGCTGCTTGAATCAGAGCTGAAGAACTTTAATTTTTGGGGAAATTCATGACCAGTAGCCACACTAGCTGGTTGGTTTGGGGGACTGCAGAGCCAAGATTAACTTTTCTGGGCTCCAAGCAGAATTTAGACCATGGTCATCAAATATATGATCCAGCAGGCCTTGGAATTTTGGAGATGCAGTGCACCCCCCTCAATGGAGAACTCTTACCACTAAGCTGGAACCTGCCGGTCTGTTCAGTCTCTCATAAGGATTCAAACTTCCTTCCATGAAATCTTTCTTCAAGGTATTCTAAGGTCTCAGTTCCCTCCATCCTTGATTGAGTGATTGGCTGATTTGTTCATTCATTCCTAAACATTTTTATTGCCAATCAGAGCTCCCAATGTGATATACAATGGATCAAAACTATTAAAACGTTTTTTTCAAAACAGATCCAAACATTCTGTAAAATCTAGTTTTCTAAAAAATCATAGAGACGGCTGGCCCTTTAGAACAATATAGTTTTAGCTGCCTGTCAGAAGGTCAACAAAGATGCAGAAAACCTAACTTCCCTTGAATGGGAGTTTTACAATTAGGTGGATGTGGCCATGTGAAATTGTCCTGCCTTCCTTTTTCAACCTTTTGGGTTGGAAGATACTGCTTAGCTGGGCACAGAAAACTCTCATACTTTGGCCTCCATGGCTTCCTCCTCACCGTACCACTAATGTCTGCAGAACTAGGCATGTGTGGTTTCTCAGATGGCAAAGGCAAGAATGCCGAAGGAAGCCCTTTGCACAGTGGCCTGTCCTGGAAAATGACAGATATCTGAACACGACTATGCCACTTCCTGCCACCGCCATACCTTACTGTGAACTAGGTTTACCTAAAGTGACTCCTTATCAGCATCTGCCTCTGCTGTTTCCCTTCAGAACCTCAAGCTATCGTGGAACTAGACACAAGGCAGAAGAGAATGTCTGCTGTAGGCTGTTGTTCTCCAGTGAGTGTCTCTTGTCTTTATATTCATAAACAATATCAGAAAGAAAGGGACAGTATGGCTCAGTGCTTAGAATTTGGGATTAGAAGCAGGAAAGGACCTTGTTAGATTCTCCATTCTACTAGGGACACACTAACTCTCTTTTAGCCCATCACTTTCTTTTAACCTGATGTACCTGACAGGAGTGTTATAAGGATAAAATCATAAGTGGCGGTGAGGTGAGCCAAGTATGGTGTCCCTGAAGGAAGGTCTGGACTTAAATCCAGTGAACTGATGTTCCATGATGGAATTTGGAAGAATGCACAACCGTATGAATACAAATTTACTATATGTGATGCATGCAGTTTTGAGGTTTTCAGTTTCCTTAAGGATTTTAAGAGGTGGTCGACAGATCTGCTTCTTGTCCTGTAGACCAGGGGTCCCCAACCTCTCCCTGCATGGAAGTCTTCTCCCTCAGGGGTTTGGTGCCACTGGGGCTTCTGCTTTTAGCTCTCCCCCCCCCCGCTCTTTGTGGGTCACCCAAGGATGCTGCTGCTGCTGTTGCCTTGTCCTCTCTGCAGCTGAGGTGAAGGAGGGGCCCCGTTCGCAACCTGGCCACGCGCTTCTCCTTCTTCCTGCCTGCCGCTCCTCCATGCTGCGGGAGGGGGTGATGCTGAGAGAACAGCCTTCTCACACGCACTCCCCTCCCCCATCTCCTTTTGCAGCCCACTGCGGAGATCTCACAGCTGTCCATCCGACCATCTTGACGGTCTGTCGCTCGTTCCCTTCCTCTTGCTTCCTTTCCTTTTCCTTTCCTGCTGCTGCTTGTTTGCTGCCGCCACCAGGGCCGAAGAGCCATGGCCAACAAGGAACAAGGAACAAACAAAAAGGAAAGGAATCTTGGTATCTAGTAGAACAGAACAAAGTCTATTTTATATTTGTTTCTTCCATGTAGGCAGAACACAACATATTTCAAAATATATTGTTATTGTCACCTAGTAGTTGAACATCTGTAGCACCAAAGACTGAAAGGGAGCAGTTTTGCTTCAGTGTGAGTAGAATTCTGTCTCCAGGCCTGGATGTAGTTTAGTTGTATGTAGGACCCGCCGTGTACCACAAAGAGCTCTACCATCCAATACTCCACTATTCCTTTCCATTCCCCAGTATATGACTTCTGAATCACCCATACCCGTCTACCTAACCAAATGCAGACTGAAAGAGGAAAAAAGAGGAAATTCAATTTTTAAGCAAGGAACATCCAACATGTCCAATTGAAGAGACAGTGGTTTTCTCAACTCTTTCCTGTTAGAGGCTGGATATCATTGTGGCCGTTCTGACTATGCATGCAACAACTCTAAACAATGATATTGTGTTGTATCCAGACCAATAATTATGATTCCTGCACTGCTTCTTCCATTCATCTTACCTTTTACCTGTATGATCAGTGGTAACAATCTGTCACAGATTGCTACAAATACCATCTCCATCTGCAGTTCTTGGAAATTCTGTTTAAAACTTATAAGGGTCCAACCCTTGAATCTCTATCCTTCAGGATCAAGAGAAAGAGGAGAGCTTTTTTTCTTATGTCCAAATGGGAATGCCACTAGTTTGATGTTTTCTTGATAAATCAGCAATGCTGATCATGTGAGCCTTGTCTCGGTAATTCACCTCTTGTGTGATAAGACGCAGAATCAGTAGGAAATCAGTATAGTGTCAGGCCTGTGATTATTCTTGTGGATATCCTACATTTGGAAGGGTGGGAGATGGAACTTTGCTAGTGGCAGTCAAGACTGCTTTGGGGATGAACTGTGGAGCTGTTGAAAAAGAATGCAAAAGAGAAAATGTAGAGGAGACATGTAAACTGTCTGGAAAGCATTTGAGAATTTTTGTAGTTAAAATATTCTGCTGTGGTCCCTTGTTGACTATTGACACTTTGGAATATACAGTAATACTATGAATTTCCAAAACACTGTAGATTTATTCACATGATATTTTAAAGTTCATGAAATTAATATTCAATGTTTTCCTCCATCACTGTTATTTAATCTCTGCCCACCCACTCCCGAAATAAAGAGACGGACACAGGTGTTGGAGTTAACTAGGGCCACACTTTATTGCTTTTAACCTCCAACCACTCTCATCCTGCAGAGGGGCCTGGACGTCATGCGGATCCCTGGGGCAGGCTCTAGGGGTATCTCTTACACCCTCTCCAATCCTAAATGGGTGAGTCCCAAGCCCCTGGTCAGAGCTGTCCCCTGAACAGCTCGTACCCAGCTGGCCACAGACTGGGAAGAAAAACCTCCCTGTCTGCCATCCATCCAATTGTCTAGAACTAAGACATGCAACGGATGGGACTATACCTTATTCACTCCTCATCCCAGCAAGTGAAACGCTAGATCCTGGTTGCTGTGATGTTGGGTGCAGTAGGATCCCATGTGCTTTTTGGGAGTTCACTGAAACTCACCTTCTCTTCTGCACTACTTGACAGTTTGACCTATTGAAAACGTGACTCAAACGTAGAATAGTCCTCAGAATCCCATGGGTAAACAGTGTGGGATAGGCAAAAATATGTCCGTCCACCTTTTATATGCCAATCAGGTAAGACAGACCCAAAATTCCTATCCAGCCCCGAAGTGACCACCTCAGCCACACTGGACCCAGGGCGGGCAGGTTAACTCAAAGGAAAAAGAGCTGGCTGGAGGCAGAAGGATCTTATAATTGCACCAACATCCAGCCCCAGCACAGCCTTGTGGGAAGCGCCAATTGGTGCCTCTACCTGCTTATGTCAGATGAGGAGACGTGGGAAAAATAGTTCCAAGCCAACATATGAATCCATGTCGGCAGAGGTATACATTGCCCACCAGCTCCAGAAATACAGAGATGGACTCAAATGTTGGAGTTAACTAGGAGCACACTTAACTGATTTTAACCCCTCTATTGAGGGGGGCATGTTATAAATGGTGTAAGGGATTGGTTAGGGCTGCCAGGCATGTGGGGCATGGAAAGGATGAGGGGAGTGCATAATGGGATGTCTTTTGTCCATGTGGGGCAGAGGAGTCGTCATGTGGCATGGTGTGGGATTGGGAGGGGAGGATCTCCTGTAGGGGAGCCATACGACTGGGAAGAAGGTGGAGTGTGTATGTATGAAACGGGAGTTGGGTGGGTCTAGAGGTGATGGCTTTTTTGGAAAAAGTAATAATATGTTTGGGTATGTGCATATGAAGAGCAATGATGGGGGATTGTGGGTAGGAGGAGAAGAGACATGTTCTGTCAGTTGCTGGAGGGAGGGAGGTGTGGGAAGGGCAGGTCAATGTGATAGTGGATGAATTCAGATGTAGGGACTGAGTGGGTGTGTGTGAAGATTTGGCTAAGGAGTGAGATGGAGACAAAATGTGTGTATGTATGGGAGAGAGCATGTCTGGATAGGACCTTGTGTTCCTCACAAATATTTACTTACCTCTTCTGCCAACAACATATTTTGTTGTTTAGTCGTAAAGTCGTGTCCGACTCTTTGTGACCCCATGGACCAGAGCACGCCAGGCCCTCCTGTCTTCCACTGCCTCCCGGAGTTGGGTCAAATTCATGTTGGTAGCTTCAATGACACTGTCCAACCATCTCGTCTTCTGCCGTCCCCTTCTTCTCTTGCCTTCACACTTTCCCAACATCAGGGTCTTTTCCAGGGAGTCTTCTCTTCTCATGAGATGGCCAAAGTATTGGAGCCTCAGCTTCAGGATCTGTCTTTCTACTGAGCACTCAGGGTTGATTTCCTTCAGAATGGATAGGTTTGTTCTTCTTGCAGTCCAGGGGATTCTCAAGAGTCTCCTCCAGCACCACAATTCAAAAGCATCAATTCTTTGGCGGACAGCCTTCTTCATGGGCCAGCTCTCACTTCCATACATTGCTATTGGAAAAACCTTAGCTTTGACTATGCGGACCTTTGCTGGCAAGGTGATGTCTCTGCTTTTTAAGATGTTGTCTAGGTTTGTCATTGCTTTCCTCCCAAGAAGCAAGCACCATTTAATTTCATGGCTGCTCTCACCATCTGCAGTGATCATGGAGCCCAAGAAGGTAAAATCTGTCACTGCCTCCGTATCTTCCCCTTCTATTTGCCAGGAGGTGATGGGACCAGTGGCCATGATCTTAGTTTTTTGATGTTGAGCTTCAGACCATTTTTGGCGTTCTCCTCTTTCACCCTCATTAATTAATTAATTAATTAGATTTATATCCCACCCATCTAGTCTATACAACCACTCTGGGCGGCTTCCAATGTAACATATATACAATAAGAAACACAGAGATTTTACATAAAACAATCCATAACAAATACAGTACTAAAAACAGATAACAGAGAATAAAAGAAAATCAAGGATTGACAGGAGGGAAGGCCTGGATGTACATCCATGTTTTTAGTTGACTTCTAAAGGTACCCAGCGTATGGGCCGCACAAATCTCTGGAGGAAGGTTATTCCAGAGGCGAGGAGCAACCGCCGAGAAGGCCCAATTTCGAGTCTTTTCCTTCCAGGCCTCGCTCGGCGTTAGGCCCCTCAGCCTCACCTCTTGACTCGTGCGGGTGATCCGGGTAGATCTTGGTGGGAGCAGGCGTTTCATCAGGTATCGAGGTCCTAAACCATTTAGGGCCTTATAGGTAAGCATTAAAAGTTTGAAGTCAATGCAGAAACGGATGGGCAGCCAGTGCAGCTTGGCCAGAACAGGAGAAATATGTTGGTATTTTCTCACTCCAGTAAGGAGTCTGGCCGCTGCATTCTGCACCACCTGAAGTTTCCGCATCAGCCTCAAATGTAGCCCCACGTAGAGCGCATTACAATGGTCTAATCTTGAGATTACGAGCGCATGTACTAAGGTAGTGAGCGCCCCCGTGTCGAGGTAGGGTCACAGCTGGGCAATCCACCAAAGATGGAGGAAGGTGGTGCGGACTACCGACGCCACCTGCATTTCCATGGTGAGCGTCGGGTCCAGGTGTACCCCCAAGCTGCGGACCCCACTCTTAGCGGCCAGGGTCACCCCTAAACATGAGAGAGTCACCCAAGCCACCATCAACAGGGGCACCCACCCTCAGAACTTCTGTCTTGTCCGGATTCAGTCTCAGCCCATTTTCCTGCATCCATTGCAGTACAGCCCCCAGGCAGCGCTGGAGGGACAGGACGGCATCACCTGCAGCTAGTGAGAAGGAGATGTAGAGCTGGATGTCATCAGCATATTGATGACACGATGCTCCACACCCTCTGATGACCCCACCCAGCGGCCTCATATAGATGTTAAACAGCATTGAAGAGATAATCGACCCCTGTGGAACCCCACAGCTGAGACTCCACGGGGCCGAAACACTCTCCCCAAGCTGTACTCTCTGGGGTCGGTCCTCCAAGAAGGAACGGAGCCAGGCAAGCATCAAGCCATCAATTCCCAACTCAGAGAGCCTCCCCAGGAGGATACCGTGGTCAACGGTATCAAAGGCCGTCGAGATGTTGAGGGGACCCTGTTAGCCTCCCTCAACAGGTCATCGTACAGGGCGACCAATGCCGTCTCTGTACCGTGGCGCGGCCTGAAGCCCGACTGAAATCGATCCAGGGCATGTGTTTCCTCCAAGTGGGCCTGAAGCTGGTCAGCGACCACCCTCTTGACCACTTTGCACATGAAGGAAACATTGGCGATGGGCCTATAATTGCCAATTTTGTCCGCCGCCATATTATGTTTCTTTCTTATGGTCCTAATGAGTGTCTCCTTGAGGGCTGTTGGAAACCTGCCCTTAAGGAAAGAACCATTTATTATTGCTGTGGCCTATTCTGTTGTTTTCTGCCTGGCTGCTTTGATTAGCCAGGCCGGGCAAGGGTTCAGGGAGGAGGTGGTGGCTCGACAGTGGTCAAGCACCTTGTCCACAGAGTCAGGCGTCACAGGCTGAAAGGAGTCGAAAATTACCGGGCAAGATGGAGCGCTGGACATCTCAGCTTGACTCACTGTATTTAAAAAAGGAGAGAGGTCCCGGCGGATGGCCTCCACTTTAGATTTAAAGAAAGCTGCAAACTGGTCAGGTGAAAAACTAGGGGGAGGCCTATCAACTGGACCAGTTCCGGATAGGTCGCACACTATACGGAATAACTACACCTGCTGATTTGAAGCTTCGCTTATCTGGTTAGGAGTTGGGTCAAATTCATGTTGGTAGCTTCGATGACACTGTCTTCCACTGCCTCCCGGAGTTGGGTCAAATTCATATTGGTAGCTTCAATGACACTGTCCAACCATCTTGTCTTCTGCCATCCCCTTCTTCTCTTGCCTTCACACTTTCCCAAAACCAGGGTCTTTTCCAGGGAGTCTTCTCTTCTCATGAGATGGCCAAATTATTGGAGCCTCAGCTTCAGGATCTGTCTTTCCACTGAGCACTCAGGGTTGATTTCCTTCAGAATGGATAGGTTTGTTCTTCTTGCAGTCCAGGGGATTCTCAAGAGTCTCCTCCAGCACCACAATTCAACTGGAATGCCATCACCTCCACTGGCCTTGTTGTTAGCCATGCTTTCTAAGGCCCACTTGACTTCACTCTCCAGGATGTCTGGCACAAGGTCAGCAACCACACTACAGTGGTGCCTCGACTTACAACCATAATCCATTCTAGAAGATGTGCATAACTTGAAATGGCCGTACGTCAAAGCATAGAACAAACATAGAAACTCCATTAATCCGTTCCAGCCAGAAAAAAAACCAGAAATAAATAAAATAAAAATGAAACACTGGAAACCCCATTGGAATGTGCTGGGGCCAAAAAACAAACACACCAAAACAAACAAACAAAAAACATAGTCAGCCCCAGCGGAACACTATGGGGCTGGGGAAAAACACTAAAAAACAACACACAGCCAGCCCCACTGGAATGCCATGGGGCTGGGGGGAAAAACACAATGCCCCCAAACACAGCCAGCCCTAGCGGAATGCGATGGGGCTTAGGAAAAAAACACAGCTCCCCACATGCACAGCCAACCCCAGCGTAACGTCATGGGGCTGGGGAAAAAAAACACAAAAACCCCCTCCACATATACACAACCAACCCGAAAGCAATGGGCTAGGGGAAAAAACCCAGACCAAAACACAAAAAACATCACAGCACAGGAGGGAAGGCAGTATAACTGGAAAAAATAAACCAGAACCAGTTTTGATCTCTTACCTGGTCGGCGTCTTGTGCTGTATAAGGAGGGAAGGTGGTAAAAATGCAAAAATTAAACCAAAATTAGTTTTGATCTCTTAGCTTCTCAGTGTCTTTACTTGAATAAGGAGGAAAGGCAGTTAAAACAGAAAAAATGAACAGAAATTGGTTTTGATTCCTCACCTGGTCAATGTCTTTGCCTGTATAAGGAGGCAAGGTTGTGAAAATGGAAAAAATAAACCAAAATTAGGTTTGATCTCTTAGCTGGTCGGTGTCTTGGGCTGTATAAGGAGGGAAGCTGATAAAAATGGAAAAAATTAGTTTTGATCTCTTACCTTAGTGTCTTTACCTGAATAAGGAGGGAAGGCAGTTAAAACAGAAAAAGTGAACAGAAGTTGGTTTTGATTCCTTACCTGGTCAATGTCTTCACCTGCATAAGGAGGGAATGTGGTAAACATGGAAAAAATAAACCAAAATTAGGTTTGATCTCCTACCTCATCAATGTCTTGGCCTGTATGAGAAGGGAAGGTAGTAAAATAAATAAATAAATAAATTTAAATTGACTTTTGATCCCTTACCTGGTCAGTGCCTAACCATAAGTTTTACCTAGAATATAGTTATGTGATATGTATCAACATTTATAAACCACTATCTCTTTAAATTTTGAGCAAGTAATTAACACTACGAATATGGAAATAAATACAAGAGAAATCAACCCAGGAAGAGAACTATTAAGCTGAACAAGTCCTGGCATATTAACACATTAAATGGGTAAATATTTCGGATAAAATAATCTTTGGAACCCTTCAGGCTCAGAAACAATGTGTAAAGAGGTATGTTGTTCATTTCTGAACAACATAAACATTTCTGAACAACATAAACAAAAACTTTTTTTCTAATTATGGTTACTAAGGAAGGAGATTAACCAAATACAATCTAATGAATGCTAGGGATGAAATACACAGATTAATCATGCAAAGTGGCAAATGTTTCAGAAATGAAACATTTCTGTTTCAGAAATGAAACATTTCTGTTTCATTTCCAACAACTATACCCACAGCTCCATCAGCAAGGGGGCATCCAGAAAAGGATCCCCACAAATGCTACTCTTTTCCATCGGTGTGGGAAGTCTGTTATTCAAATCCAGTTTACATCTGGCTGCCGCCTATCAAACCAATTTATCTCCATTAAAAAACAACAGCAACCTCTCAAAAGTACCATATCAACTGCCCTGCCAGACCTCACCACTTTAAACCTACACTACCCAGGCAACTCCTTAATGTAGTTTCCAGAGCTATAGACAAAACAGGAAACAATCCTGTCCATTAATATAGAATACATCTCTACAAACTATGAACCTGAATGGCTGAGAAAGTCCACGGTTAAGCCCGGATGAAAGGTAAATGTAAATAATTTTGAAAAGCCAAGGTGTCTCTAACTCACTCTGCTCCCAATGGCTGTTGAGGCAGGAAAGCAGCAAGTGGGCAAAGACCAACTGTCAAGAACTGGTTGCTCCAGCAACCATGTGACTTCAGAGGTCATGTGACACCTTCTCTCATTATGTCCTCAGTGGTATGTCAATAGTTATTTAAATGTCTCTCACACTCTTAAGCCCAACCAGGCTGCTTGCAAGAGTGAAATAAAAGCCTTGTCCTGTGGATCATAAATACTTCTGCATGGGCTGCTGTCAAGCTGTTTTGTTTTTGTTTTTCTTATAAGCTCATAAATGAGAAGTAGTATCTCCAAAAGAGCATCCATTAACTATCTTAGTTAATGATGTGAAGCTATTTACCTACTCCTTTTTATATCAAGAGTCAAGAATGGAATACTGTATTAGAAGATGTTGGAGAACTAATTGCTATTCAAAGCACTATTTATGTCACAGAACCCTGGTCCAAATTCAGAAAATGTTAGCACCAAAATAAATCTTTCTTTTTCTTGTCCTGACTTAGGGCACAATCCTAACTAGCCAGGCTGGCCTTAGGCTGGCTGAACCAGACTCTCACGATTAAGAGGGAGATGCCTGTTAAAGGTACAGTGTGCTATTTCCCCCAAATGCAAGTCCTTTCTGCAGCTGCCATGAAACCATTGCAACACCAGTTTGCGCTGTAGAAGGCTAAGCATCTCCTAGTGCATCTGGTGCAGTCAGAGTGTCCCCATGACATTTGCCTTTCATTTAAACATCCACCCACCCCACTGTGTGAGAGAACCACAGGAGGCAGCCAAAGAAAACTTCTGTTTATTGATCTATAGGATGGCCTCACATTACGTCCTCTTCCCCCTGCCCTAGCTCCTGATTAATAGCAAGGTTAGTGACTAGAGCTGTGTAAAGTTATACTTCAGACAAAAATTCTTAGGCTGTGTTTTCCAGGGATCCTATAGTCTGTTGTCCATCTGACACAACTCTACACAATTCTACACAACTCTACACAGTTCAAGGCCTTGACCTTTCACTGTCCATCATCCTGCTCTCCTTCCTGGTTGGGTAATGTTGAGTTTACACTTGGACTCTCCCTTCTGATTTTACTCATGATTGGGCAGCTTGGGTCCTTTCTACAATACTAAATTTGTGGCTTTTGATTGGAGGGCCAGCTTGAATCCCTACCACTGTCAATCCACCTGCCCCTTACCTCCTGGTTCATGATTGGGGGGGGAAATTTGAATCCTTCCCACCCTCGCCTCTTGCTCATGATTGGTGGGGCCAGCTTGTATCCATCCCATTGATATCTTGCCCACCCCCTACCTCCTGACTGATGATTAGGGCACCAGCCTGTATCCATGCCAGTGTCTTCCCAGCCCCTTCAGCATCATGAGTCATCCCACATTCACACAGCTCATGATTGGCAAACCATGCATTCCTTCCCACCATTATAAATGAAAATAGGGTTTGTGTCCCTCCCTTTTTCCTGCAATATCCTTCCCTAGGAACTTGACTCAGAGTTGTTGTACATAGCATTTTACTGAGCAGGTATCTCTCTCTTCAGAAGCACCCCTGTATCTTAGACAAAGAGTGGACAGACAGCAGAGGAACATGTGCAAAGTGCTTTTGTGTAGCTGTGCTACAGCTGATGCATAGCTGTCTGACCAGACCAGCTGCAGGACTTGGGCAGTTCAGTGGCTGCAGTCACACATGGCTGGGTGCTTTTGGAGCTGCACCTGTAGCACAGCTGGCTGTTGATTCCAAATCCAAATCAAGGTGAGTATACCAGTGAAAACCATCCTTGAGCCTCGTCAAGAATTCATTTGGGGATTCCTTGGTTTTTTTAAAAAAAAACAATCTCATATACTCTGTGAAGGTTTCACAGACTTTGGTACTCCTAGTTTGAGACCATGAATTACAGCATTTCTTGCTGCTTTCAGCAGGCAGGCCCCAGCAAGCTTATTAGGATTGGGATCAATAACTCGGGTTATGAGGGCTGCTGCTTCAGGCCAATCAACTCTTCCATTGCCATTGGCTGTTTGTTGAACCCTATAAGTAGTATACCAGGCGTAGGTCTTAGCAAGCGCCTGGCATTTATCGTCACTTAGGAGGCTGCTCAGAAGAGTGGTGAGTAGTAATGATCTGTTGGATCAAGTCCAAGTACTTCTGAAGGCCTCTCGATATGGTGGAAGATCTTGTTTCCAGTTAAATAAATCAGCAGTGGGGAATGGGGTATGAGCCAGAACTAATTTATTTCCCATTGGAAGCTCCATTAAGGGGTGAACTTTCTCCACAGGTTTAGGTGTAAAGCGATCTGGGGGCACTCCCTGTGTGGTTTGTTTAGATCAAGGGTCCCCAACCCCTGGTCGGCAGCTCACAGGGGGGCATGTCGCACTTGTGGGTGGGCATGCCGCGCTTTTGCGGCTCCCCACTGGCTGGCTGGTGGGCCGGCAGTGCCTGCTACTGACCACTTTGTTCTCACGAACAGAATGTTTGTTTCCCCTTGTTGGCCATGGCTCTTCAGCCCTGGCGGCAGCGGGAAACAAGCAGCAGCAGAAATGGAAAAGGAAAGGAAGAGAGAGGGAGGGAACAAGTGACAGATTGTCAAGACCTATGGACGGATGGGCATTTGCTCTCTGCAGCAGGCTGCAAATACAAACCGGGGGGGGGGGAGGGGAGTGCGTGTGATAAGGCTGTTCTCTTGGCATCACCCCCTCCGACAGCACACATGGGCAGGGAGCAGAGGAGCGCCAGGCGGGAGGAAGGCGAAGCATGTGGTCAGGTTGCTAGCGGGGCCCCTCCTTCACCTCAGCCACAGAGAGGATGAGGCAACAGCAGCATCAAGGTTATGCTCAAAATCTTCCAAGGTAGGCTTCAGCAGTATGTGGACCAAGAACTCCCAGAAGTACAAGCTGGATTCCGAAGGGGCAGAGAAACTCAAGACCAAATTGCTAACATACGCTGGATTATGGAGAAAGCCAGAGAGTTCCAGAAAAACATCTACTTCTGCTTCATTGACTATGCAAACACCTTTGACTGTGTGGACCACAACAAACTATGTCAAGTTCTTAACGAAATGGGGGTGCCTGACCACCTTACCTATCTCCTAGGAAATCTATATGTGGGACAGGAAGCAACAGTTAGAACTGGATATGGAACAACTGATTGGTTCAAAATTGGTAAAGGAGTACGGCAAGGCTGTATATTGTCTCCCTGCTTATTTAACTTATATGCAGAATACATCAGGTGAAAGGCTGGGCTGGAGGAATCCCAAGCCAGAATTAAATTTCCCAAAGAAATATCAACAACCTCCAATATGCAGATGATACCACTCTGATGGCAGAAAGTGAGGAGGAATTAAAGAACCTCTTAATGAGGGTGAAAGAGGAGAGCACCAAAAATAGTCTGAAGCTCAGCATTTAAAAAAAACCCTAAGATCACGGCCACTGGTCCCATCACCTCCTGGCAGATAGAAGGGGAAGATATGGAGGCAGTGACAGATTTTACCTTCTTGGGCTCCATGATCACTGAAGATGGTGACAGCAGCCATGAAATTAAAAGACATTTGCTTCTTGGGAGGGAAGCGATGACAAACCTCGACAGCATCTTAAAAAGCAGAGACACCACCTTGCCAACAAAGGTCCGCATAGTCAAAGCTATGGGTTTTCCAGTTGTGATGTATGGAAGTGAGAGCTGGACTTTAAAGAAGGCTGACTGCCGAAGAATTTATGCTTTTGAATTGTGGTTCTGGAGGAGACTCTTGGGAGTCCCCTGGACTGCAAGGAGAACAAACCTATCCATCCTGAAGGAAATCAGCCCTGAGTGCTCAGTGGAAGGACAGATAGTAAAGCTGAGGCTCCAATACTTTGGCCATCTCATGAGAAGAGAAGACTCCCTGGAAATGACCCTGATGTTGGGAAAGTGTGAGGGCAAGAGGAGAAGGGGACAACAGAGGACAAGATGGTTGGACAGTGTCATCGAAGCTACCAATATGAATTTGACCCAACTCTGGGAGGCAGTGGAAGACAAGAGGGCCTGGCGTGCTCTGGTCCATGGGGTCATGAAGAGTAGGACATGAGTTAACAACCAAAGAACAACAACATTTATAAAGCTTATTAGGAAATCCTGGACTTGTTTCCTCCAAATTAAACCACCATCAGAAAAGCAGCTATATATAGGAGTGCAGACTTTTAATACACATTTTAAGCACATTTTATACACTACATAAAGTGTATACACACATTTCATATTTGAAATGTAGTGTTGGAAAGGGGTTTTACAGATAGCATGACTTGTAAAAAAAGGGGTTTTACAGATAGCAAATTAAGTGGACTCTCACTAGAAGCTAAAATAACCAAACAAATGGTATTGTACTACAGTAGCATCATGAGAAGACAAGCTCACTGGAAAAGGCAGCAATGCAGGAAAAAGTGCAATACAGTAGAAACATAGGAAGAATGCACATGAGATGGATTGACTCAATAAAGAAAGCCACAGTCTTTGTTTGTAAGACCTTTTGTTCGGTGTTGCAGTCAAAGCAGGACTAGGAGCAGAGAGACAGGGATTCATATTTGGGGAATATGAATATTCTTGGAATATTCATATATTCCAAGCAGGAATATTCTTGCCTGCTTTGGGGATGAGAAACGCAGTTGCTACACACTTCAGACATCTAGTCCCAGGTGTGTGGGTTGTCTTTTACTACGTGTTTCCTGTTAGCGAGACTCTTCTAAATATTCCAGTTCTGCCCAGTACAAATTCAGTCTCTAAACAGAATCTTGAAGTACTTGCTCTTCTCAGCAGAAACTGCAGAGCTAAATGCAGTGGAGATTAAATTTTGAAGGTTGCTTTTTTCATGGTTTTATGAAAGTCAAGTCTCTCTCTTTCTCTCTCTCTCTCTCTCTCTCTCTCTCACACACACACACACACACACCCTCCCTCCCTAAATTTTCAAAAATCAGTTGCTTCAGTTCCATATGTTCGTTTTCTCTCATTACGTTTAAACAAGCTTAATGAAACCACCGGTTCCTCTCTTGCACCTTCCTGCCTTAATTGGAACCTTCTCTCCTTGCAGTCACCTCCTTTTTTCATGGCTTTATGAAAGTCAATCTCTCACATACACCCACTCTCTCTGCCTAAATTTTCTACAATCTTACCTTTAAATAATGTTACCTTTGAAATTAAAGTTTGGAATCTCTGGCAAGAACAACAGCCTAAGACGCACAGCTGATACTAAAGCCAATCTTTATTAGAACGTACAGCTGGACTCTTCGTCTTAAAAGCAGAGAAGAGCCCCGATTAGAAATTGCATAGGCATTTTATAGGATTTTACCAAAGAGCAATAAAGCAAAACATTCCCTTATTGGTTCCCTGAACCCCGAGTTTGGATCCTGCTTCTAATTGGACTAAAAATGCCAATTAACTCCAACCATTGGTTATGCGTTGTGCCCCCGTGTTCCCTTGACCTAAAGTCAGAATGTACCCAGGGTGTGCAAAAATGTTGCCTGAATGTCTGAGGAGATATTTTCCCTTTCCCTCTTATTTCATTAAGATGCTGATTTCTCTTATTGCTGGTCTGGCAAGTATCAAGGTAATTGTGGTATGCAGGAATGCAGGAAGATGTTCTAAGACTACAAGGGCATTATAACAGGAAATGTAATCTTATACCATGGAAAGTTACATGAGTTTGTTAGAGTTCTGTTACAGAGGTTACAATGTATTTTGATTACAGACTACATAACCCATACAGTGCTTAAGACTCATTACAGAAAAATCTATCATAGAAAATATACATCAAGCATTAACTATGAATAAGAATGAAGCATAAAGCATAATATTGCTTTTTAAAATAAAGTTTCATCCTGGCCCCCTCAGGGGAGTTTTGGTCCAAAAATTGGCTTTCCCCGAGCTCTGACAGAAACATAGGAAATTGTCTTACACCAAGTTAGACCACCGGCTCATGTAGCTCTTTGTTGTCTTCAGAATTGTTTATAGGTAGCTTTCAGGTGAGAGTGTTCTTCCCAGCAGTACTTGGTGAGGCCTTTTGAGACCTTCTACTTGGAAAACATGCTGTACCAGCAGGCAAAGACCCTTCTCCATCCCCCAAGGCATCTGAAGAGATGTGAGTCTCTCTCCTGTTACCTAACAAATTGTACGAAATGCCTGTTCTAAGCAGATCTGGGCTTTGGAGCAAGAACTTTCAGCACCACACATAGGACTTAAAATGGGAAATTGTTCACACTAGAAAGTTAATCGGATCTGATATAAATTGGCACTAAAGGCCTCTGAGCTGAAGACAAAGCAGCTTGTCTGTTCAACTGTCTCTGTCTAGGGTGGGGGGAAAGCCAAGTGCCTCTCTTGAATTTTTGTCAGGCTGCAACTCCAGTCAGTCCTAGCCAGCAGGGCCAATGGGAGGAATGCTGGGAGTCCAACAGCAGCTGAAGAGTTGCGTTTCCCCTCCCTCTGCTCTGTGGAGTCCAAAATGGTGCCTCCAGAAAGGAGAATATACTAAGGGGCCAAGACAGTCCTGTCACCATTTTCCTAAAGAGAAGAAGTAATAATTTAAAGAGTGTGCTCATGACTGTGCAATTAGAAATAAACCCCTTGCAAATCCCAAGGCAACATTTTGCAGCAATTGTATGGCATGTTATTAGAAAGGGGTCTGTTTCCATTTCTTTAGCACTCCCTATATAGCCTGGGGTTTAATTGTAGTGGGCTATATGGATAGCACTTACATCCCACTAGAGACTAATGATTATCACAGTCAGAAGGAGCTTGTAATAGCTGCCTTACATAAGAGCTGAACTTTTAATTTTGTCTGTTAAACCACATCTTTCTTCCCAAAGCTATCTTTGGAGCTTTTATCATATTTTTCTTTTCAGATTTATGCAATCTTTCTCTTTCATACTTTTGTAGCCATGGGCCATTCTTAATGTTAAATTGCATTTATTTTACAAGAAAAACACTTAAAGCGGAAACGTGTTTGCTGCATGGCAAAGGTTAATTGGAGGATTTCATGCCACCTAATTGATCGTGTAATTGCGCTAATCAAAAGGCTCTGCATGGTTTTCACTGAAAATGAGGAATTGCCAGTAAACAAATCCTGACAGGGTACCTATGTGTTTCTTTGGATAATTGACGGGTTGAGCTTTATACGTTACGTAGCCTGCCAGAAATGCAGCAGTCACTTACAGGATGGAAGGTTAATGTGTTTTACTTCCCCTAATTATCTGTTTACATGAGTCAGAAGTGATCAGCCTGATTGTCAGGGCTGCTTTGATACAGGTTGATCAGTATATGCTCCTCTCTCAATGCAGTATTTTATCAAAATGCATAAAAAAATTGGTAAGGGTGACTCCCATAGCAAATGCCAGCATCTCTGCTGACCATGAGGAAAGCACCTCACCAGGGCTTCCCTTACTACGAGGTGGGGGTGGGGCACCATACGTCTGCCTTTGCGTCCTGTGCATTTTGTGTTGGGTTGGAAGGGAAGGGGTACAATTTGCTGTTCTTCCTCAAACAGTACAGTGCCTTGGCTCAGGCCCACACCTCACAGAACTAATAGAAGTAGAGCCTGTGATGAGCAGGAAAAGGACACATGAGTACAAATGACACAAAGTTAATGGAAATACATGGTGTTGGTCAGATTTGTGGTTCAAGTGTCCCAGTGACCCACCTGGGTGTCAGGTTTGACATTCCTCTCAGAATCAGGCCACGATGAAGACTAGACAGGCCTCATGATTCAAACAACCACAACCACACTCAGAGTTTGAGGATTAAGTATTAAAACACTCAAATAGTCTTACTCAGTAAGATCCAAGTCAAGTTCACCCGGCATTTGGTCTCTCTGAGGCGTAGACTGCATTCACCACTCTTGCAGAAGGCATGGCATAAGGCCTTGATATTTCTGGTTATGGCAAATGCTGCACTGAGGTGAAATTCCCACCCTCTGGGCCAACTCCCATCATAGCTCAACACTGGCTCTGCTGGCAAGGCCTGACGGAAGCAGCACTTTCCATCCCAATATGTATTGTGTGCCTCATCCAGGGCGCTGTTTATATTTGGGTGGTACATATCCTTAAGGAAACATCTGAGAAAATAGGGCTTCAGTTGGGATAGGAATAATGAAAGGTAATGCTGGGCCTCCAGGTATCGCAAGATACAAATCCCAGCACTCAGTAACATTGGCTAGGGCTTTTGGGAGTGGCAGCTCAAGAACATCTTGAGGAGCACATGTTTGCTAATCTTGCTACAGAGATCCCCCCATGCAGCTGTCGCTGAAAGGTGACTGCTTAGCTGATGGCCCAGTAACAAAAGTGGGAAGAATTCAGAAAGACCTATGAGGACAGGACTACAAAAGAAAGATGTGGCAAATATGTGCAGGTAGTTTCCAATCTGCAGCATCTTTCCCCTCTCCACCTATTGTAGCGAAGTGAAAGAAATTAATTTACACCATAATTCTCCACAAATACAGCCGCAGGAAAGTTTTGAAGACAGGGATTTAGGCAACACAACCAGGGGACAAAAATGCCCATATGCACTGATCTCCTTGACGTCAAAGTAACTGGAGTTCTGCCACAGTGAGGCCACAATTAGTATAATTACATTCATGAATATTTAACAGTTGAGCAAAGAGTTTCTTGAAGTGAGCAGCAAGAGGTGGTTAATTATACTAATTAATAATCTAATTCCAAATGACACTTGTTTGAAGTATTGTCCACTTATCTATTAGTGTGGGGAGCTATGCGCTAAGAATAATGGATGATTTTTAACTTGCCACATTTTGCTCAGTTAACATTATGTAGGTTGATTACCTAAAACAAGACTAAAAGGGAATTTCAAAGTCAAGAAGACAGAGGAACAGGTGGAGCTGCTTCTTTTTTGTGCAATGCTGAGGAAAACAGAGGGTGCCATGATTGGAACGGCAGCTACAAACAAGCTTTCCAACCATCCCCAACTATTCACACGGGAGTCTGCACTTGTTACTTGAAAATATTTATTTACTTCTTGGGAAGTAGATAGTGTGATTCAAGTAATAAGACGGGTCTAAGAAATCTTATATCAGCCCATTCTTGCCTATGGATGAACATTCAAATAATTTTTAAAAAAGATGTATCAGATCAGTCAGCTATATGGCTGATCTCAGCCATTTTATGATTAGTCAGTAAACAGTGTGATGTCACTAAACCACATAACTAATCCAATTTTGCCTGAGTGGTGATGTCTTAAGGGCACCTGAGAGTTAAAAAAGAAAAGCCAACTGAGAGTTAAAAAAAAAGAACAAGCAAGAGAGGGCAATGTAAGTAAATATTTTCACATTCACAGATATTGCCAACATGTTTTTTTAAGATATGTTTGATATTTAAAACATTTTTGATACTGACAACTTTGTATTCTCTCTATATTTTTGCTGCAAGTGTATTATTGGTGTTGGAAGCAATAAGAGCTCATTTCATCCTCACACACCCCGTGTAGTAACCACTGCTAGAACACACAGTGTATCGTGGATTTATTTATTTATTTATTTATTTATTTATTTATTTATTTATTTATTTATTTATTTATTTATTTATTTATTTAATATCCCGCCTATCTGGTCAGGTCAGGACCACTCTAGGCGGCTAACAATCATAAAATGAGAGAATTAAAAATATATAAACAATTCAAATGACATTACACAAGGCAGAAAAAACAATAGGAGAGGAGAAAGTGGGTGTTCTACATTTCTCTGGCTCCTACCACCAGCAGTAGCTCAGAATGGAGACAAATAGTTTTGGGATTGTTGTTGTTTAGTCGTTAAGTCATATCTGACTCTTTGTGACCTCATGGACCAGAGCATGCCAGGCCCTCCTGTCTTCCACTGCCTCTCGGAGTTGGGTCGAATTCATGTTGGTAGTTTCGATGACACTGTCCAACCATCTCGTCCTCTGTCGTCCCCTTCTCCTCTTGCCTTCACACTTTCCCAACATCAGTGTCTTTTCCAGGGAGTCTTCTCTTCTCGTGAGAAGTTTTGGGACTACAGCTCCCCAAATATCCCAGCCAGGATGACCATAGTTCCCAAAGTTACTTTCTCAAGCTCCTCAACTGTCAGTGTATGTGGCACAAGAACAGAATATTCTGATCCCAAAACTAAGGAAACTTATAGATGTTACAGAGAGGAGAGCTGAATGTTGTGTTTTGGCAGCAGCTGCATTTTAGCATCAGATCTACTTTTGCCATAAGTGGTTTATAAAGCAATATTTTGCTTCCTGGCCTCTTTAATTCTTTTTCCTAAGCATTTCTATTTAGATGGACATTTCCATTCAATGACTGGAAGCCAGTAACCAATGTTAATGATGATGCTAATAGCCGCCGTGTTAGCTTTGCAGAGTGACAGTGTATTGATTCGTTTCACATTATAGCCTCACCATGATTCTTCCTTTCATTCCATAATGGAATCTACCTGTATTTCTTTGATCTCCTTTAATGGAGGAATAGATTCACATTCACAAAGGAAATGATTAGAGATGTAAAACAATCTTATTGTCTCATCTACAGTTGAGAATTGTCTGGCCTAAGCACAGTAAGCACTTTCCACTTGATCACTGCCCGTCCCCTTATCATAATCTGTAGTTTATACAAGTTGTTTCTGTAGTGCCTTTTCCCTTTATGAAGCTAAGCATATATTAACAGCAAGCATATAAACTCAGGTTTTTCCTCACGAACCCACAAACAACCCATCTTCTTTTGTAAAAGTATTTGCAAAAAAAGGAAAAAAAAGCTGCAGTTATTGTTGTTTTAAATTTTGTGCAAGTGCCCAAAAATCAGCATTGCAAATTTTCATCGAGATTAATTTATCAAATCTCATCCTGTTCCATGAACCCCCCCCCCCCCGTTTAGTGTATGAGATTGACTAGAGCAGTGGTTCTTAACCTTTGTTACTCAGGTGTTTTTGAACTGCAACTCCCAGAAATCCCAGCTAGCAGAGCTGATGGTGAAGGCTTCTGGGAGTTGCAGTCCAAAAACATCTGAGTAACAAAGGTTACTCAGAGGAATAATTTACATCCTTAGAAGGGATGCGCCTTCTGTTGAAGTGCATAAAAACACACACACACCATTTGTTAATATAAATAAGTATGAGGTTCTGACCCAAGGAACTACTGAATGTAAGAAATGTCACTCTGATTTCTGCAGGACTGTAGGAGTTTTGGATTATACTGCAATGCATAGGATTATTGAACAAAATGCATTTTAAAGGCCCAGTGTGATAATTTTGCATTTAATATATGTTTCCTATATGTGTTTATATTGGTTTGTGTAACAAGCAACTTGGGTTGATTGACGATTATATGGTGTATGTCCTTGGAGTGGGAGTTATGACAGTTGAGAAGTGCAAAAGAATGTTTATGAATGGATCTGTTAGCCCAGTGGTCCCCAACCTTGGGCCTCCAGATGTTCTTGGACTGCAACTCCCAGAAGCCTTCACCAGCACCACTGCTGGGCAGGATTTCTGGGAGTTGAAGTCCAAGAACATCTGGAGGCCCAAGTTTGGAGACCACTGTGTTAGCCCATTGATCTTTGTGGTTCCTAGCTGGAGAGATTCTGTTCTGTATATAAGAATGCATGAGAGAGAGAGAGATAGGGCCTGCCCAGATGAGTATATAGATCACTGTTTGGATTGCTGTTGGTACAGTTTGGTTTGAATCAAATTATGACATCCACATGCTTTTCTAATTCAATTAATCCATCCTGCCCCTTTAAGAACTGTCTTCCTCTTTTCTGGCACAGTGTAGGGGCTTCTGTTGCTATTGTTTTTGTACAATTCAGTGTGCTCCTAATTATTATGTTGTATACTGTACCTCATGTGGATGGCTAGTTCTTGCCTAAATGGAACTGTGGATGGCATTAAATGATGAGATAACCTTATGATATAGTTGTAACATTAAGAGGGAGAACAGAGACCCCCTGCTTCTCTATTTTTGTCTTCTTTTTAAAAATATTTCCCTACCTGACACAGTGAGATTCTAAGACCATGCGAGATTGATGTGCTGCTGTTTTCATATGCAGCTTACTCTATTTAACAACAACAACAAAAAAGATCACCGTGGCCTACTGAATGACAGCCATGGGAGAAAGCAGAGAAGGGGACTAGCTGACTTCATAAGCAATGCCCCCATAAACAGCACAGCCCCAGCAAAGTTCTGGCTGAGGAGGAAGGTGGGAAAAGGAGGGTTAACTTCCATCCTCTCTGCCCAACCTTCACACCAGTGTTTTTCCCTTTCATGTTGCCTGCAAACTAAGAGCCCGTCAAGGTGAAAACTATTGCCTTCTTGAGGCTTGCTACAGTGTCTGCAGTTTCTTTCCTGTTGGATGTTTCGACAGCATAGAGGTGTATAGGTGTATGTTTTTGGATTGCAACTCTGAGAATTATCCAGGTAGCACAGGGATTTCTGGGAGCTGTAGTCTCAAAACACAAATCTGCACACCTCTAGCCTGCAGCATACATACACACAGATCACATTGCTCCAACATTGAGCTCCTTCCTAATTTTTGTAATATCATGGCCAAGGAAGAGATTTAAAAAGAAGAAAAAAGACTTGAAAGCTTCCATAAATCATTTTGTGCCTTTTTAGTTGACCTGACAGCATCACCACAACATGGATTTTGGAATGTATCCATAATGTCAGCGACCAGCTCCACAGTGAAAATATGTCATGATTTTTCTGTTTCCGGCTCTTAGATTTCATAATATGGTGAAACACTTTCTTCCATTACTGTGATGTTCCTTAGCAGAGACTATCGAAGCACAGGAAGGACCCTTTTGTCCCCCTTCCTCATTTACATGACACAGAGCTTAGCATCTTCTCTGGTTTTCTCTTCCACAGGTAGACTACACAAAGCTTGCCAACTCAAATTCATTTTCTTCTTCCCTCTAGGAACTGCTCTTGTCTCCAGGATATCCTTCCCTTTGTATGTTCATGGATTTATGAGCCTCTTGATAAAGCATGTATTAATAGGCCTCTCGCAAATGGTGTGCTTACAGGGCTCAATTTTCGGTGTCTTGTCTTGGATTTAATGCCTACGTTGCTCCCGCCTGCTTCTACAGTGCCTTGAGGAGCCATTTGTCAAGGGACATGATTGTGCTTCCACAGTTGGCTGTTCCCAAATCCACCTAGGTTTTGGGGCTCTCCAGTCCCCACTGATGATGCTCTTCCTTTTTAAGAGGATGTCCTTGTCCTCTGGTATCAGTCCTTCCCTGGAGAGAAATTTTTCAGGCAAGAGGAAGGCTTTACATTAGAGCATGCAAATGCAGAAATTATGGCGTGCAGATCAATGACAAGAAAAAGGCCATCTATTTCTGGAAACATGGGTGGGTGATGGTGGTAGGGAGAGATTTATTGTTATGAGCCAAGGCGAATGCAAGGTGAACGCCTCCTTTTACGAGCCTCTGGCGCGAAGGCATGAGCTCATCCGTGAATGTAAAGATCGACCTCCAGACAGTTGGGCAGCCACAAGCTGATTCCATCCCTCCAAGCGTGCTCAGTTTAAGATGAGGAACGCCTAACGCTAATTTAGCACTTCTGTTCCTTCAGCTTTTTAGGAATTGTTTGTTCCAATCCTAGAATTGGCTTTAGAATTCATTTCATTTTCTCAGCTTTTCTGAGAGTTCATGTTGTCTCTTTTGGCTTCATTTTTTTCTCTCTGACAGACAAGGGACATGAGATTTGCCACTTTGTGTGAAAGCTTCCAATTCAACTGCGATGCTTTAGGTCAACTTTTTAATCACCTTTTTTTGGGGGGGGGAGGGGGCCTTGCAGTTCACATCACAGAATGCCTTTGCTCATCCTGAGATGGATTCTGAGGATTTTGATCACATATATTATGTGTTTCCTCATGTTTTTCTGTAACTTGCTTGAAACTTGGTTGGGCTTTTCGGGAGGGGAATAATTGGTGAACTTTATTTTTATATCACAACTACTAGCTGTGCTTTTCTAAAGTTGATTCTAAGAATAAATAATGCAAGGTGAAACTTCTCCTTTTATCAGCCTCTAGCACAAAGGTTGATACCTTTGTGCCAGACACTCATCCATGAATGTAAAGACTGACCTCCAGATGGTAGCAATCTAGCTCCATCCCTCCAAGTGTTGAGGAACACCTCAGAGGGTACTGGGCAGGCCACGTCTCTTTCATTTAGCACTTTGCTACTGCCTCTTGAGACAACGTCCTCACTCTGCCTAACAGCAGAGTCAGCCAGCCTTTGGTCATCTTCAGGTGTGCTCAGACAAGGAAATAGCTCACATTGTGGACTACTTGTGGATCACAGTCTGGTATGAGCTATTTCCTTGCAATCACACGATGTACGAACAATCATGCTCTAGACCTACCGTGATCCATGCCCAAGCTAGACCTCTTTGGTCCAATGGCAGGGCTGTTCTTTTTTAGAGCAATGCTGGAGCAATTCCTACATAATCAGAAGGGTCACTTTAAGGGAAGTTGCTCCCAGCAATGCAACCCTTTCTGGTGTGATCAGACACAATCCTTTCTTGCTGTTAGATCACACGCTTACTTTTGTTCTGGAAGGATGGAGTTATGGCAAGAGGATGCAAAACCATCTCCTCTCCCACAAGCTGTGTTTTTGACTGCAGGGGGACAGTTAGCACCACCTTCATAAGTTCACCGTCTCTCTTGTTACAAGTGGGAAAATGTTCTGAAGAAAGATTTTCCATGTGAAATGAATAAGGAAAAAATAATTGCAATTAATATAGTCATAGACAAAATAACCTCTGCTTCAAAAAGAACTACATGAACCTGTAGCTAGTCTATATTCCAGAACAATAGCCAGCAGTGGGGCTTAGTGGCTAGAGTGCTGGATAGAGATGTGGGAAACCCTGGTCTCCACTGGTCCACAAAATTCCCTCGGATCAGTCTCCTCTCTCTCTCTCTCTCTCTCTCTCAGGGTTGTTGGGGCTATCAAGTGGAGAACAGGATAGCAATATACACTGCCTAGAACTCTTTAGAGGAAAAGTGGCATATAAATGTAACAAATGAATTATAAATACATCATACATTGACCATTAGAAATTGGTTCACTGAGTAGTATTCTTGGCCATAGCAATGTTTGCTTTACATTGGACATATATTTGCAAAAAAATAGTACTTCATTATCCCCTTTCCCCTCACTTACAAAGGAAACCCCTATTAATCTCCCCCCTCCCCTGCCAACCTACTTGCCAGGGTAATACTCAGCATCTTTCATGAATCAGAACTCTTGTTTCTTTCCACCACTTGTGAATTCATTAGTAGTGATCTTTTTACCTTTCTGTTGAGTTTTGGTACCAGCATCGTGGCCTCAGCATTTTCAGCACAAGGTTCATGTGTGGCACAAAGAGCTGACACCTGGGATTCTATAATTAATAGATCTGGGTCTCCACTGATTTGTTTCTGCGGCAGCCAACATCTTGGCCAAGACCCAACAGAAAAGAAAAAGGATTTCCAGAATGAAATGGCTGAAACCCCGACAGAACGCATGGAGAGCTCCCTGGGCAGCGACTAAACAGACTGAGGGGCTGCCTTCTCTGAGGTCCTGCTGTTGCAAATTAAAAATATGACAGCAGAAAACTTGGAAAAAAATATGTTTTCAGATGACAGCTCCCATTATTTGCCAACCAGCATAGCCAGTGGCCATATTGGCTGGGAGATTCTGGGAGCCAAAACTTCTTCTTCAAAAAAACTTTTCAAAGTTTTGCTACTGTGGGGCAGACTAGAATCAACTTGTAGCTTATGTATGTATTCTTCCTGCTCACTTCCAGGCAAAAATTGGAGAAGTGAGTGTCAGTGAAGCAGTGGAGCAAGAGTTAGCAAGTTAGCTGGCCGGCCGGCCTACTTGTTCATTCATTCATTTGTTCATTTGTTCATTCATTCATTCATTCATGACCTACCTTTATCCTAGAAATGGTGCCCAAAGAAGCACATGTCAAAATTAAAACAGCTATAGCTGGCGGGATAGTTCGGTGAGTTGGAGCATGTGGCTGTGGAGCCAAGGGTTAGGAGTTAAATTCCTCACTGTGCCTCCTAAGAGAAGAGCCAGCCTATGTGTCCTTGGGCAAGTTGTACAATAAAAGGCACCACAAGAAGAAGGGTCTGGCAAATCACTTCTGAGTAGTTTATACCTAGGAAACCCCTGACAAGTGTCAGCATAAGCTGGAATTGAATTGATGGCAAATAATTATTTTTTATAGCTTGTGGTTTGTGAAAGGCTGAAGCACCAGGGCTTTTTGTTTCACATGGGCGATGATATTGTGTGCCAGCTATACTCCCACAACCACTCTGAGCTTAGCTTGTAGTAGCTGACAGAAAGATGGATTTTCCTATCAAAAAGTGTACAATCCCTGTTGTAATCCAAACTGTTTTCTGATCCTGTGGTCCTCAATGGACTATCGTGATCTTTACAAAGAACCTGCCGCTGGAGGAGATGAAGACTGCTGGAACCAATTAGCTGCTGTGGACCAACAGAGCTAGCTGCCTTTTTGTGTAGCTATGAAGTGTAGCTATGTGTAGTGTAGTGGGAGTGTAGCTATGAAGACTGTCACAATAAGTGCCTGCACTTCAGATTTTCTACTGTACTGTGTGAGTACACAAGCTGCATCTCTAACAATCCTCTCTGTGCCCCACCCATCATCATCTGGTTTATACCAACTGAGCAAGGAATTGTTTCTGCTCGATCATAACATTCCAAACTCTGCACCCAACTTTTTCCCCCCAGCTTAGTCACTTAGGCCCACGTCTACATTAGATGCTATTTTTATATAAATCATCTTTCAAAACAATATTATGGAGAAAGTTAATCCTTTTTTTCCTTCTCAAGCACAAAAACTATTTAAATTTGGATTTTCTTTTTACTATTTGCTTGTATGACTTCCTACAATGTGTGCCATTTTCTTATTTTGTTATTTATTTCTCACAATTCTATCTTGTGAATGAATTCGAAGTGGAATATATGGCTCTCCTCCTCCACACTGAACTCTCACAATAGTTCTGTAAGTTAGGTCAAGGTAAGAGGCCTTCAACACAGAGCACCAATTGAAAATTACAGTGGGAGGAGAAAACAAATCCCTTTATAACAGCCTCATACTTGAAAAAGCTGTCCTTGCATGTTCCTTGCCCTGCACCGATTTGTCTAAACTATTAACTGTGGGAGCCTCTGCATGTCTGTTTGCAACATCTACAAATGCCTTTCAGTTACTCTTTCTAGAAAGCTTTCTGATTTGTAATCATGACAAAATTGGATTGTTTTTGAATTGCCAGACTGGGGATCCACACTGCAACTTCAATCTGGGGCATTACTTTCAAGACCACTATTGAGTCTTACATCTCTTTTTATCCCTAGTATGCGTTATTGTCTTTCACTTGTTCACCTGCTGAGCAACTTTGTTCAGGTGAACTGTTATGATTCTAAGCTGATCTGTGACATATACTGAGGTTTGGTTTTACATAAGCAGCAGAAGATGTGGCAAAATTGGGTCCAGATTGTATCATGTCAAGCTGCAGGAAAAAGCAGTAAAGGAAAGGAAAAGAGTACACACAAAAAGTCTTGCATTTTATTTTCCTCTACACCTCTGGACTGATGTCTTGAACCAATAAACATCAGATTTCTGTTTTACCTAATAATGGCTTTTCAGAGTAGTTTCCCCTGTTCAATACCCTGATTGATTAGAGTTAGCCTACTAAATACCAAATGGTTACTGTATGAAGGACCATTTAATAATTCAAATCCCCATCTACTGTCAGATGTGCTACAGTTTGACCACAAGTCTACCGCCTCATCTATTATTTGAGAGAACTAGGTCTTTTAAGGAATAGGGCCTGAGAACCAATGACATGCACAGTTTTACCCAGTGCGGTACCACTATGGGAAACAAATCCAGATACATAGCTCAAATATTCAAATAACCAGTTGTCTTTTTGTGATAAGTAAAAACAATCTATCCATATTTCTTTCTCCCCACACCTCCAAATTGTGGTAAATTTGTTTTTGTTTTTGTTTATATAGCTATACAACTCCACATTAAGCAGTTTTCCACTTGAAATGAGAGGTTTTTGTTTGGAATATTTTTTTCCAGATGTTATTGAACTACAACTCCCAGAAGCCTTCACCACCACCTCTGCTGGCCAGGATTTCTGGGAGTTGAAGTCCAAGAACATCTGGAGGCCCAAGGTTGGGGACCACTGCTTTAGAGCCGTGGTTCCCAACCTTGGGTAATCCAGGTGTTCTTGGACTGCAACTCCTAGAAACCCTAGCCAGCATAGCTGGTGTTTAAGGTTTCTGGGAATTGCAGACCAAAAACATCTGGGTTACCTAAGGCTGGGAACCACTGCTGTAGAGGTTTATAAGAAATCTTCCTCAAAGTCTAGTGAACTATTCAATTGAAGTGAAAAGGATGCTTTCACTTATTTCTGATTTCATTTTGGACTTAATGGTCTTATTGATCTATCAAAATATTTAGCTTGCAAACCCATCTACACTTATCTGGGAGTAAGCAGCATTGATTTTAGTAGTGTTTAGTAGGATTTTTGCACTTAAAGGACGTTGTGGTAAATCTGGTTTAAACTGAAACAGATTATAGGCCTCCAGCATACAGAAGATTTAGTGCAATTTTACCATAATTTGCTGTGATTTCCAAGAGTTAATGTGATCATCTTCTCACAACTTGAAAAACTTACTTCTCTGAACTACATCACCAAAAATCTTCCTGAGAACATGGCCATTGATCATGCTGGCTAAGCTGCCTTTAAGAACTACTGTATATAGGAACTGTTCCCAGTTATATATATTTTTTCAAAACATGTTTGAGGATTTCATCTAGTACAGCTTTTTAAATGAACCAGCACCATCCACACCTTTGTGACAAATAATATGGGTTGTAAAGCAGGTGTCCATCTAGTTCCGCATTTCTGCAAATATTTTGATACTGTTCTCAGCTCAAAAAGTACATGAAAATGTTTTGACTTTTTTGTCAAAACAACAAATAAAAACACTCTATCCACATTGTCTTTTTTCTCTGTAAAATATAAAATGCATATAAAATACATATTGTAAAATAAATATCTATCAAGCGAGCATATTTTAAGACAAAATGTGTGCACAAATAATAAAAAGCTTTGCTGTTGTTTTTTAAAAGTAGCTTGATACAAAACTTTTTTTGCCATAATGAATTTTTGAATGAGAACATGTAAATCTGCTGTGTGGTGAGATGTTGAACAGTGCATATTACATTTCCAACTTAAGGCGTTCTAAACACTTATGTTTTTTTTAAACAATTGTCAACTGTGTAGAAAAAAGCAAACTTAATAAAGCTAAAAATAATGGTGCTCTTCCACACTTGCAGCTATACACTCACACACATACAACTGTAGAGAGAAGATATTATAAGCAACATAGCCTAACAGCAGTAATATAATGAATAGAAATATATGAGGAAAATTGCAAGGTGTTTTGGATGATTGCATACTTGATGAGGTTAACATTTTGCCTTCTTACTATCTTTTAAACCCATCCTTGTAAAAGAAGGACCAGGGGCCAAATGCAAAACATGTCTGAGCTATCCCTGTGCTTACAAGAAGACACAGGCAAGGGTCACCACCAGATATTGCTTTGAAACAAATAATGTTTGGTTCCTCTGCCACTGCTCTCTGAGGAAGAGGTGTGGGTGTATGTATATTCCAGACTCAAGGGCATTTTTTTCTGCAGTCACACGATTCTAGTTTGGTTTGCTTTTGTTGAAGGCTTCTCCAATTTGTTGAAGGCTTCTCCAATTTACATGACGTTTTGGACACGTTTTGGTGAGCTACCGAAGTTGCTCCTTGTTTTGTTCAATGCACAGGACAGGACTTACAGTGGGGTCTTGACTTGAGAACTTAATCCGTATTGGAAGGCGGTTCTCAAGTCAAAAAGTCTGTAGGTCAAGTCTCCATTGACCTACAGTGCATTGAAAACCGATTAATCCCGTAACAGGCCGTTTTTGTTCCATTTTGTTTTTTTTTCTGGTCTGTAAGTCAATTCTCAGGCTGCAAGTCAAACCTAAATTTTGCGGCCAGAGAAGTCTGTAACTCAAAAAGTCTGTAAGTCAAGCCGTCTGTAAGTCAAGGGTCCACTGTATCTGTATTGGAGCTGAGAAACGTCGTTCTTTTTATTTATTTTTTCGAGTGAAAAAAGAGAGTAAATAATACTTAAATCTAATAACTGACCAAATCTGACCAAATTTCCTCTCATACCAGTCCACATTCCTACACAGGTTTAGCTTAAAGTTGGACCCCCAATTTTGCCTTCAGAAGTGCTCTGCCCACCCATTCTATAGACAAAGTGTAAGACATGCAGGAAGTCGGCAGTTTAATGTCAAGGCTAGGAGTGGGACGATGCCAAAACACAGTCTTGTTCTTTGACGGAAAAAGGTTGGCTGGAAACTGTTGCAACCAGTCCACCCCATACCTGCTGCCAGGACTGCCTCGCTCTGGCTAAGGGTGGTGCCAGTATTCTCTCAGATAATCTTCATTTCTCCTCAGTGGCCATGCCGGCTGGAGAATCCTGGAAGCTGTAGTTTCAAACAGTAGCTTTTCTAGCCCCTGCTCTTTTATGTGGGGGAAACACTGCAGCTGAAAATTATTCTGCAAATTGTGAGGCTGGTGAGATGTGTTCCTGGCCTTCAGCGCCCCCAACAATGTACACAGTGCTAAATGCTTCCTATTGCTTTTTGATGAATACTCCAGCAATATTCCCGCTCCCTTGCTCTCAAATCAAATTGCGAGCAGCAGAGCAGCTCTGAAACATAGGCAGTACTGCAAGAAACTTGAAGGCTTTTAGAAACTCCGAATGAAATTGAGCTGAAACTATTGGCTCACCATTTCTTAATAAATATTCATGCTTCAGTAGCAGGCTATTACAGTTTTCCCATAAATACATCATGTGCGTGAGTTAGCATTAGCAGGTCCTCTTTCACAAATGCTCTACATCCACTTTAGCCATCAGGCACATAAATATTTAACTTGCATTTGTTAAAAGAGAGAGAGAGAAAGAAAGAGGGAGAATGCAATATCAATAAGGCAATGAAACAAGAAAATAAAGCCTGAAGTTAGCCAGTCCATTGATAAAACAACCAAGGAATAGAACACATTCCAGATACCCACTTCCAGTGGGTTGAATCACTGCACTGCTTAACCTCTCACAGTTACAAGTCACAACTGGTGCCTGCACGGGGAACCAGGCTGCTCTAGTTATGCTGGCTAGTTAATGTGAACTAGGATTGCTCCATATCCTTGCTGCAGCAGATGAACCATGCAAGTGCAGCTGTGCTTTCAAGTCTAAAACTTCAGATCTGACACCACTAGTTATTAGATTTAAGTCTCATTAAGTCCCCCCCCCTTTAATAATCACTTGTGCAACTGCAGCTGGCTTCTCTGTTGGGAGAACTGCTTATTTAACATAATGCACAATAAGTGACAACAAAGAAGGGCTACAAAGCAGTGGTGGGGGTGCATCTCAGAGCAGCAGGCATGTGCGTGAAGCCACTTGAAGCCCACTGTTGCAAGTAGAACACGTAGGAGCATCAACTAGCTTGTAGTAGAGTCAGTGAGATGACGCCAAGCAGAATCCTGAGCTTAAATGTTTTCCATCCATCTCCACAGCCTGTCACGAAAGTATCCTGAGGTTTTTCTTGAGAAATTTAACTCATCCATAATTCAAAAAGAACAATTCACTCTTCAAAAGCAGCATAGCACCCACTTAGGGCTTACATCTTCCCTTACTAAGGTCTAGGTCAATGATTCCCAACCTTTTTCAAGTTGTGACTCCCTTTTATAATAGGCAAGTCACCTGCCACACCCCACCATGTTTGCTTAAAAAGGGAGCCTTAATAGAGTAAAGTCATCCCTTTTCAGAAAGTAGAGGCTTCTTTCTTCCCCCAAAAGGGCCTGTTTCTTATAAATACACATGAACTTTACACTCCCACTCTGAAAGGTCAAGGAAAAAATATTTAACCAGGGCTACAATACATATAAGGTGACCTGTGACCCTCCCCCAAAATTATTTGTGACCCCCTTGGGGGCCTTGACCTCCAGATTGGGAAACACTGGTCTAGCCAAAGGGATTTATTTTTCAAATCTTCGCTTTGCCCTCAAGTTCACTGAGTGAGTGTTTCTCATCCTCTCCACCTCTGAGGGCTGTTGTGAATAATTAACACAAGAGGAGAGTTGAATCATGGGGATTGCCATGACCTCTTTGGAGGAAAGGCAGAATAGTGAAGTAAAATAATCAAACCTATACGTTGGCAAGAAACATGGTTTGGGAAAATCGCTTCTTGGACTCCAACTCCCACACTCCTCCCTGGCAGTGTGGCCCCTTTTCCAGGCTGTGAGGAAAAAACTCCCCTTGGTCAAAGGGGCACAACATGGCATAAGAGAATAATATGCCAACATTTCTCCTTGAATTCATGATGACTTGGTATCTGAAGTTACTTCCTAGACTTTGCTTGTGTTTTGTGTCAGCACAGGCACTGTAATTTTTTCTGAAACTACATGCGCTAAGTCAGCTAGTGTATCTTCAACCCACAGCTCCAAAGGCCTCATAATGGCCACACGAAGAGCACAGTATAAATTTGGTATGGTACATTAAACCACCTAATATTTATCCTGTAGGCATGTTAGGAGTGTTATAGCAATGGCATATCCTGGCCATTCAGAAGCTAGACAAAGTTAAGCCTCCAATGTTTCCTTATACAGTATTAGCCTCGAGCTGAATTTAAAAACACACACACCTTTGGCTGGGATCCTAAAGTAAATTTACTTAAAAGACATTCTTGAACTTTCTTGTCCTCTTCCCTGATGCAGCTCACTAAACACTCCAAGCTTCTCTGAGGTGGTGGGGGAGAGGTAAGGAGCTCCCTTGATCAGCGTGAAAGAAAGCACAAAGGGCTGGTTGCTGGAGAAGAGGGTGGTGGGAATCTCCCCAAATTGGACCCGGACTTGGTTTCTGAGCAGGACTAGAGGGAACTGCCAAGGAAGCACTATTTGTAACCATTTCTACTACTCTCCCCATGCCCCCTGTTTTTCTGAAGATTAGCCCCTAAAACATTTTCTTCTACCTCTGTTTTTCTGCTGCAATGGCAATCTGAAAAATAGAAAGACAGGTTGCACAGCAATCAGCCTCTTTCTCTGTGCCAGATGTGTTTATCATGCTGCTCTGCTTTTGCTCTCATTGGGATTAGTCCCCAAGACAGTAGTGCTGAAATAATATGTCTGACACTTCAGGGAAAAGCACCTACAGGGAATCAAAAATATGGCTCACTGATTATTCAAGTCATTTGCAGTACCTTCATTTTCCTATGCATATTAATTTTTAGGGTTGGTTTACACATGCATCTTCACTCCCTGGTGCCTACAACACCAAGCCTCAGAAACAGAGGCTTAGATCCAATATATATGAGTGGATCCATCACAGATACTAGAAGAGCCCCAAATCCTGTTGCGTAGCTATGCCTGCATAACTGGAAGTTGTGCAAATGGCTGTGAAATTTGCACCCAAACAGAAGTCATACCTGGGAAACTGATCCACAGGCAAAGTTGTGCAATTTGTGTGCAATCAATTGCTCAACAAGTTGTGCAATCATTTGGGCAGCAATTTGTGTAGTCAGACATAGACACTGCCTGAGTGTGCCTCCCTGCAAAATCTTGTGGCTGTACTTGACACTATGCCAAGTCCAATACAATTTCAGCTAGATAGTCTCTCCCCATTGCATAATCCAGTGTCACTGTTTTGCTTTTCATTGCTTCCCATTGTTGCTTCCCATTGTTCTTCAGTGAGACTCACCAGCTTTTTAGTGGCTAGGCTTGAACTGTATATTAGTCATGTGCAGGAAAGTCAAGTAAGGTATGGCTTGGAAACAGGTATGAGCACCGCCCCCTAGAGTCGAACACGACTGGACAAAAATTGTCAAGGGGAATCTTTCCCTTTCCCTTTTCCTACACTGATGTCTCTGTGTTTCTGTGTGTTCAAGGCAAGCAAGGGAAAATCTTTTGTTTCACAACAGAATGTTATGGTTGAAACCAGGGACGGGCAACAACTTGGAAAATGGTGGCTTATTCATTGCTGTTCACAAACCACAAATTTTCATGAACTTTCATACAGACTGAACAGTTCTATGGTTCGTGGATTCAGGACTTCTAGGAGTGGCAGAACGGCCCCACATGAGTTAGAAATGTTGGCTGCTAAAGAGCAGTTTCCTGCTAATGAGCGCATCCCTCAGATATCCCAAATCCAGTCTTCACCAATCTTGGAATGGGTGGGGTGGAGAGTCATTTAAAGCAGTGGTCCCCAACCTTGGGCCTCCAGATGTTTTTGGACTACAACTCCCAGAAGCCTTCACCACCACCTCTGCTGGCTAGGATTTCTGGGAGTTGAAGTCCAAGAACATCTGGAGGCCCAAGGTTGGGGACCACTGATTTAAACAGTCTCTGTGAGTTTGCCGTGTGTGTGTATGTTCTACCACTCCCAAAAGTCCTGAATTACACAAACCATGAAGTGTATGAATTGCCATTGCAGATAAGGAGGAGAGCCTCGTGGCGCAGTGGTTAAAACGCTGTACTGCAGCTAAAACTGTGCTCACGACCTGGGGTTCAAATCCCAGGTAGCCGGCTCAAGGTTGACTCAGCCTTCCATCCTTCCGAGGTCGGTAAAATGAGTACCCAGCTTGCTGGGGGGGGGCAATGTGTAGCCTGTATAATGAAATTGTAAACCGCCTGGAGAGTGCTTGTAGCGCTACGGGGCGGTATATAAGTCCAAAAAAAAAAATAGTTTGGTCTTTCATTTTGTTCTAGGCAGGCACATTTCCCTGAAGTACCCTGAAACCAACCATGAAATGACTTGATTAATGGGTTGGGGTTGGGGTGGTTGCTTTGTGGTTTGTTTTGTGCCCATCTCTGCACCATGGAAAGTATGAAAATTCAAACCCAAGATGGGTTCCCCCATGTGCCTCCTGTGATTAGAGCCAGCCTGTGTGGTCTTGGGCAAGCGGCACAGTCCCAGCCAATGCCTCACCCCCCCCCCCCAGAAGGGAATGGTAAACTATTTCTGAATACTCTGCCTAGCAAACCCTAAAAAAGGCTACTTTAAGTCAGAAATGATTTGACTGCAATGTCCAACGAATTGACTAATGCTAATACTAATACTGAGCATCATCATCCCACTAGCCATTCCACTTTACATCACAAATGGTCTGGAAGACCTGGAATCAAACACAGTGACAGCATCTACAATCAGATTACAGTGGTGCCTCGCATTACGATGTTAATTCGTTCCGCAAAAATCGCTGATGAACGAAAATGTCACTATGCGATACTAAAAAGCCCACAGAAACGCATTAAAACCTGATTAATATGTTCCTAGGGGCTTAAAACTCACATTTCAGTGAAGATCCTCCATAGTGCGGCCATTTTCGCTGCCTTTTAAGTGAGGAATCCGTCCCAGAAAACAGCGGGCGACCATTTTGTTTACCCAGCGGCCATTTTGAAACCACCGATCAGCTGTGCAAAAATGGTCGCTTTGCGATGATTGGTTCCTGAAGCAGGGAACCGATCATCACAAAGCGAAATTCCCCCATAGGGAACATCGCAAAGCGATCGCTTTTGCAATCGCAAAAAGTTCATCGCAAAGCGATTTTGTCGCTAAACGGAGCGCTCGCTAAGCGAGGCACCACTGTACTGTGCTTCCCCGAAAATAAAACAGGGCCTTATATTAATTTTTCCTTAAAAAAACACATTAGAGCTTATTTTCTGGGGTTGTTTTTTTCCCTCCATGTACAACAATCTACATTTATTCAAATACAGTCATGTCATCTTCTGGTTGCTGCACAAGGGTGGAGGGCCGGGTTTCACTTAACTGTGGCTTATTTTTGGGGTAGGGCTTATATTACGAGCATCCTGAAAAATCATACTAGGGCTTATTTTCAGGTTAGGTCTAATTTTGGGGGAAACAGTGTAGCAACAAAGTCTTATCCATGCTTACATATCTCCACTGGTCTGTTCGACCTGAACTATATTTGGGGAAAGGAACACATTGCATGTAATGGGTGTTTATCAGGTAACTGGAGCGCTTCTGTCTTTATGGAACAGTGATGCTCTCCTCTGAGAAAACTGTAAGTAGGATCAATTTCAAGGTCTGACCAGGCATTTCTGGAACTGATCGACCCACAGACCTGAAACACATTATTTCCAGGATATGCATAATCTCATGGCCAAGCAGATGGAACTCCTCTGCTAAATATTCAAAGGTGCAGTCAGATGTGGACCCTTTTCAAAGGTATCTGCATTTCAGCCTATTGACATGTGCAACCTGATGTATCTGCTTTTCAAGATGTGGGCACTACAAACTTGTAAAACAGGCTGGCTTTCCAAAGAGGACCAGAAATGTTAGTATTTTGGACTGCAGCTCCCCAAACCCCCCAGCAAGCATGGCAGTAGAACTGGGATCCAAAAAGGTAATTGTTCTATGCTCCAGGTACACCCCAAAGATCAGCAATGTAGAAATGTGAATACAGTAGCCCAACAGCACCCTTGCCAGTACATTGCAGTAGGATGTCAGCGTGGAAACTGGAAAGTCCAAATAATGGTTCTATTTGTATACTACCACAATGCAATGCAATGCAATAAACTAAAGCAAAGCAGAGCAAAATTGAAAATATCAAGTATGTTAATACAACCCAGGCCTACAAAGCATGTACAGTGGTGCTCCGCTAGACGATGATAATCTGTTCCACTGAAATCGCTGTTTAGCAAAATCATCGTCTAGCGAGAAGCATTTCCCCCTTTGGAAATCTGTTTAATGCGTTCCAATGGGGAAGAATCATCATTGTCTAGTGAAGATTGGCCATAGGAAAGCCACTTTGCGAACCGCCGATCAGCTGTTTAAATCACTGTCTTGCGAAGCTTAGGTCCCAAAAACACCTGTTTTGCGAGCACGGAGGGAGCTGTCAAAATCGTCGTCTAGCGAAAATCAGTTTGCGAAGCAGGGACCAAACATTGTCCAGCGAAATTCCTCCATAGGAATCACTGTTTTGCGAATCGCTATAGCG
Organism: Pogona vitticeps; assembly: GCF_051106095.1. Classification (NCBI taxonomy): domain Eukaryota; kingdom Metazoa; phylum Chordata; class Lepidosauria; order Squamata; family Agamidae; genus Pogona; species Pogona vitticeps. Next base: position 174,248,491 of record NC_135785.1, read on the forward strand.
ATCGCAAAAAGTCAATGTCTAGCGAAAAAACTGTCATGCGGGGTAACTGTCTAGCAAGGCACCACTGTATCCCATCTAGAACTACAGTTAGGATAACTTTGTATGTAGTTTCTGAAAAACATCTTGTTTGTTTATCTGGTATGAAAACACAAAACAATCAAACACCAGTGTGGCTTGTAGATTAGGCACCTGCTTGCAGAGCTTGGGGGAAAAATCCTTTTAATTCTATAAATTACTGGCAAGCAGTAATTAATGGGATGGTGAGCTCAATTCGCCTTGCTTAATCATTGTGTCAATGACATTATTTGCACAGTACTATGCCTGTGTGTTCCACAGAGAGCACATTGCTCCACTATTCCCCAAAAAGTGTGTACAAAATCAAAGCTGTCGTATGTGTCTGTGCATTGGGAGAGGGTTTCCCAATTACCTCCTTTTGTTTAGAGCAGCCTTCTGTGTGTGTGTGTGTGTGTGTGTGTGCTCCCCATGGCGCATGAAAAGTAGTGGTTTATTTTATTTACCCTGCAGTCAAATTGAAGTCAATCTCATCAGTAGTGTAATTGGGAGAATGTAACACTTTGTGGTGGTAAGTCCCAAGATTTATTTATATTTTAGGAGCAATCAGTGTTTTATTATACCCTGACAAAGGTAGTTATTTGCATCATATACATAATTCTATGTATCAAAGTGCTTGCTTTCTCATTTTTTCCGCTTCCCCCACCCTCTCTGCTTTCCCAAGATCAATTGTAATTCAAAGTTAATGCAGTGAAGCCTGTGTAACTGAATTCTTTGCGAATATTATTCTATCAGGGGCATTGTCTTCTTGTAACTGCTGTGTTTTATGACATCAGACTATACTTGTATGTGAGAAATTTTATAAGACATTTTGTATTGTTTGTGGCAATTTTACCTTCTCATTTTCCTTGTGTGGCAAGTCATTAGCAATAATTTGCATTTTTTTTGAAAGGTGGTTTAGCATGGAGCAGTCCTATCCAATGGTGACTGAGAAGGATGTCAAGCTATGTTACATAAGTTTTTTTCTCTCCATTCAATGTATTTCCTTCACCAAGCCCTACTCAGTCACATCATCATAGTATGGTAGTGAGCCTATGTTCTTCATGCCTGTGCAGGGCAAGTTCTTGCAGGTTCGGCCAAACTGATATGGTTCTGGGTGTGATCACAGTGGTGGGAAACAGGACATCTTCTGTCTGAGGACCAGTCTGGCTAAGGACAGCAAGGATCACCACCAAAAGGTCAGCACACCAAATAATAAGGGGGCACCAGCAACATAGGAATATACAGTGCATGGCACAGTTGCAACCTAGGTTGGCAGAAAGGCTGTCTGCACAGATGAACTCATGTGTAATCAAGATATTCAAGGCAAATGTATTTAGGGTTACAGTGTGTCTTAAATATAATTCATTCAGTGGGGCTCACTCCTACATATTGCAGACAAGATTGCAGCCTTAATTATTCAGGATGGATGGGTGCTACTGTATCTAGGAAATCCAGCAGGAACAGTGCTTGGAAAAATTAATTTTTGGACTACAAATTCCTGAAGTCCCTCAGGCAGAATGGCCAATGGCTGACTAGTGGATTCAGGATGTTGTAATCTAAAAAAGGAACTTTTCCAAGCTCTAAGAGAAAGATGATTTCCATGTTCCATAGGACATACGGTTATTCCTTAGGAGCCTTGAGTTTCTGGCTGGTGCATTTGTGCTTAGCAATTAGCAAGGATAAATATTACAATTTTAGTAGGCCCATGTACTAGGTTTGTATGTCAAAAGCACTAACCTCATGTTTATTATGTCCACTACAGATTGGTAGCCACCTTATGTTGATGTCACGTGGCATGAAAGGTTATCTGTAAAACTGAAGCTATCACTATGAAACAGAGGAGGGAAAAAAAAAAAACAATTTGCATGAAATTGACCTCTTTCCTCCTGCAAATCAAAATTTAACTTCTAATAAATGGTATCATTTGTTTCTGTTATTAGTAAGATTAAAGCCCATTAGGCAAGCTGCTACCCACCAATTAGATGCAGATAAACATTCTATGTGGTGTCATAGCTATTATGCAGAAATAATTGTAAAAAAAAACCCCTAAAGTGATGAATTACCACAGGTACTTAATCTTTTCTAAATAATATTAACTTGTTATTCCACCAGTGGTTTCAGGGTGGAGTTGGGTGTCTGTATGTGTTCAATTTTGTTTGTATTATGCTCATTTATTGTGTTAAATTATTGTGCACTAAGGAAATAAGTGAATCAACATTCATTTTTATCATTTCCTCAAAGTATGACTACTTCCTCAGGAATGACTATCAAAGGAATAAGTGCCTTTCCTAATAGAGCAATTGCTGTTAATATGGATGACAATTGCAATGAAAAACATTGGCTGGCTTACTTAGGGTATGTCTACCCAGGACATATCCCAAACTTAAGAGTTTTTCCAACATAATAACCTTAATTCCTTGTGGAATAGTTTTTCCCAGTGCTACATATGATGCATATAGCTGCTGAATAAAACAGAGGTCTTGTTTTTGAACTGTTTAGCACATTTGTATAAATGCACAAGAGGAATGCACAATACCATATGGCATCAGTGTGTCAGTAGGGAAATGATGTACCTTGAAAAAAACATGGTGTCCTGTTTCCAGTATTCATGCAACTCTAATTTGGAGCTTGAATATTCTGGCTGCACATTTTTGAACATCTGGATTTATCAAACATTTAAAAGAATGCACTGTGTTAATTATAAATGAGAGATTTGAGGAATGTTGATGGATTCTATCCAGTGAACCACCACTGCATGGGAAATTAGCACTGGATCAAAGGACTGCAAATTGGATCATGGTCTAGGCTTTGCACACATCATCTCTATTTGAATAAAGAGGGAAAGCAGGAAAATGCAACTCGATGTGCATACCTGTACATGGGGCGTGGAGAACAGATACCTCTGTGTAGCCCTTGATTCCTTTTCATGCAACCTTTCCCCACAACATTTGTTATGGGACCAGCTGCTGCCGGACGTCGCACCATGAAAATAACACCTGCCATAGCAAGCTCCTAAAAAGTGCTTTCTTTCTGTGTCTGTATCCAATAAGACCCTGTTGTGTCCTACTTCCTTACTTTAATAGCACGAGAACCTCTTCACTCAAAAGAAATATGTCTTGGCTTCCTTCTGGGTTAACCGGAGTTTAGAAACCAAGAAGCAATTACTCTAAGTGAAGTCTTCCATAATCAATTAAGATAGAAAAATATGATTTTACAAAAATAAACCCTGTAAATTGTAGTTAACTGCGAAATAAGTTTAAACAAGTAGAAATTGTTGGAGAAAATAACAATCATGCATGCAACCTAACACTGAGTTTTAGTGGGAGAGTGGCTTCACAGAATAATTATGCCTTGCCACTAACTAACTAGCAAAGACCTTTTTCTGGAGCTTGAGGGAAGCTCCATTTCCTCTTCCTGTTTGTTTGTTTTCATTGTTTTGTTTCCTTTCTTTCTGCCCCTTTCCACGGTCATGAACGCAGTTTCTCCCACCTGTGGAGACTGTAACCTTCCTTTTTATTCTTCTGTAACTGAAGTTCCACAACTGTAAGTAATTTGTTTTTCTTTTTCTACTTAAACTACTTGTAGAATGATTTTTTATATACAAAGGGCTAGTCTCTATGAGAACAAAAGGGAATGGGTGGAAACTAGGACATGTATGTATGTAATTTTATTTATTTATATGCCACCTTTCTCCCCATAGGGGACCCAAGTTGGCTCACAACAATTAAAATCATACAATAACAACACATTAAAAATGCCATGCAAAAGTATATATTAAAAAACAGGATGAAACAATTTTGAAAACATTTAAAAAAACATTAAAAAATATATAAAGCATTGCCTAGACCAGGGGTTTTAAACTCAATTTACCTGGGGGCCGCTAGAGACAGAGTCTGGGTGAGGCTGGGCCACATCAGATTTTCCACCAAGCGGAGCAAGAGCCCGAGGAAGCCACCCAGGAGTTTCCTTAGCCAACAGACAGGTGGGCCGGCTGGCAGGCTGCAGTTCTGGATGGAGGGTGCAAGAGGTGCTGTCTTGGGAGAGAGCCAGCGAGCGAGGCAAGGCTTTTTAAAAACTCTTCACAGCAGAGGATGTGTGGGCGCTTTGGGGGGGCAGGCAAGGCGAGGACCACAAACTATCATCTTGGGGGCCGCAAATGGCCCCCGGGCCACATGTTTGAGACCCCTGGCCTAGACCATTATTTCCCAAGATGGGGGTCATGGCCCCCAAGGGTGTCACAAAGTGTTTTCTTGGGGGTTGCAGGTCAGCTTATATGTGTTGTAGTCCTTGTTACATAATTTGTTCCTTGACTTTTCAGAGGGATAGTAAAATTATTGTGTATGTGTATGTATGAGAAACAGGCCCTTTGGCGGGGAAAAGAAGCCTCTATTTTCTGAGAAGAGATTATTTTACCCTATTAGAAATACCTTATGTGGTGGTGGGGTTGCAGGTTACGTGGCTGTTATACAAGGGGGTCTCAACTCAAAAAAAGGTGGGACCCACTGCCCTAGGCACTTGTCCTGTAAAAGCCTGCCTGAAAAAGGAAGGCTTTTGCCTGACAATGGAAGGACAAATGTGAGGGGTCAATGGCAAAGCCTGAGAGCAGCTATTTTAGCTATTCCCCTACAGAGATTAAATGAATTTCTTCTAAGGCCAGAATTATGCATGTTACTGGCTTTGTTTAATGACTGGCCTTCAGAACCTAAGTCCAAGACCCTGTTGATGCCTGATATCAACACATGCAGAAAGGCAGCAACAGCAACTTGCTTTCAGCAATAACTACAGGCTCTCTCTAATGTCAGAGGACTTGTTCACTTCGTGGGCTTGGGCTGAGGCCTCTGCCGTCCCCTAGTGCTGGTGTACATCAGTTACTGCTGTACAAAGGACATCAGAGCTGTAACTCAAGCTGCTGTTTTTGGTTGGGATCCTGCCGCCAGGACTGCTCATCTGATAAATCTGGCTAGCTCTTCCTTTTCAGACTTGGAGCCTAGGCTGTTAGAGAACCAGCAGGGAATGCTTTCACTAGAAACATAGACATTGCCACATGTTACGCTAATATACAGCCTTGCCTCGGGATGTGACCTTTGAATTTACACCAAGCTCCTGTGGTGAGACAAGATTCCTCTGCAGGAAACTGAGCAAACTGAAGAAACACACGGGTGACTAGCTGACAATGGAAAGGCGGGATTCAGGAGGTGTCTTTTAATTCACAAAGGAGTCGGCAAAGAAGCTGTTGACAAAGAGGCAGTTTCCAATGCAATTTTAAGCAATACACACACACACACACACAGAGTTCTTTTTTTTTAATCCTGCTTTTTCTCTCATATAGGCTATGACCTCCTGCAAGCAAATTGCAGCTTTCATTTTCATGTTTCCTTTGCCTTTTATTCACGGTCTTTCCTGCCCCCATAATAGATGAGGATCCTTATCATGCGCCATTAGCAAAAGGAACCATGAGTAGGCTCCCTTCTCTGTCAGACATTTTTTCGGGACTGTGAGCTAGAATAACAAAAGTTTAAAGAAACGTCAAATTTATTTAAATGAATAATTAAACATAGCTCTCTCGTGCTGTGGCCTCCATTTCATAGGCCTGAAGCACTGGGCAGTTCCTGTTTCTTCCAAGTACAAGCCATAAGGGCTGCTTTGATTTCCAGGCCAAAAAAGAGTGAGGAGAGAGCCCTGGTAACCATTTCTGCCAGAATCCTGGATCCCTGGCAATTGCCTAAGAATTCCAAGTGCTGACGTGCCACCAGTCACCAATCCCAGCAGCTCAAAATCACTTAAACCCTATCTTTTAGACTAGATCCTGTCCAGAACTTGGAAGTGTCATATTATTATTATTATTATTATTATTATTATTATTATTATTATTATTATTATTATTATTATTATTATTATTATTATTATTATTATTATTATTATTATTATTATTATTATTATTATTATTATTATTATTATTATTATAGGAGAAACTAGGGCACAACAAGATTGTGGAGTAAATATAATGATAGGTGAAATGGTAACCTTTTTAGCATAATGCTTCATGTTTATTTCTCAATCCTAAAACATTGCATTTGGGTGGGTGGGTTATTTTGGAGGGTTTGGGAGCCTTTTTGTATTTTTGCATGCATTTTTTTTTGATTGAGACCATGACTATACAGGCAAGCTGGATCAAAGCAATTCAGGTTTGCTGTGCGTTGAGGCACAGCCTGTTTTACACTTCTGCTTGGATTAAGCGATCACACCAAGACGGTGGATTGTTTGGGTCCTGCCGTCCGCACTGCTCACTCAATCAGATGCAGTGCGATCCATTCCACAGCTCTGCTCCTTTGATCCCACCCGGCTCTGCCAATCCCCAGCTCTCCCTTTATCATTCATTGTAAAACTGGTGGGCTACTTAAAGGGTTAAACAGTGCTAGGGAAAAGGGAGGTGTTTTCCAAAATTCTCCATAACATAATGCAAACATATACACATATACCACAAAAACATATCTTCCACTGTACATCATCTGAGTTGTTTCTATTTCAAATCAATGTTTATCTCTTTTTTAAAAAAGCATTAAATGAATGTATCAATGCAGTGATCAGGTAATCTAATGCTAAACTCAATAGTGTTTTTTGAAGTACTTTTGAGCTATTAGGGAGAAAGATGGTACTCATAGGGGTGAGTGTTCCTGATGTCCAAAACATCATGCCCATATTAGTATGCCACCAAGAATGCCACCTACAGTCATGCCTCACCCTATCTTTTTGGAGAATGAAAGAACTATTCACACAGGGGAAACCCTGCTCAAATTGCTATGGCTTTTCAACAGTAGAAGCCTCAGTGGGGGTGGGGTGGGGGACTCCACATCTGGAGCAAAAAAAAAGGGGGGGCCGAGCTGATTTCCATTGGGCTTTGCATTGTATGATCAGTTTAAGAGAACTTCATATTCATCTCTCGTATGTCCGTGGCAAATCCCGTACTATTTGCCAGAATAGTTGCAAAAAGCAACGCACTGTTCTTTGAAAAATACTGTAATAAATGATGGAGGTTAACAAATTACTTTGGAACAGTAATTGTTTATAAGGCAATAAGTAATACATTAAAAAGCCATGTTCTAATTTGTAACACTGGACACACTCTTGAAAATCATTATGTAAGGATCTGAAACACACACACATCTCCAAAACCTTATAGTTGGAAAACAATAATTGCATATTTATTGCCACTAGTGTGTTATGCTGACTTTGGAGTCTGTTATTCAGTGACTATCTAGTATGACACATCAGGGGATGTGATTGAATGTTCTGGAGCTGCACGTTATTTTAAGGTTCTTTATTAACAATTGCCATGACTACAAGGAACACTACACCTCAGGAGAGTATCTCTACATACACACACAGAGAGAAGTTGAAATAACTAATTTCTAGTTTCATTTTTCCAAAACAGCATAACAAGACAAGTTACCTATCCATCTAATATTTGGACATGGAACTTGCGGAAATGCTCAGCCAATCTGCTGATTTATTACAATTTCGCTGAGTTTCTTGGAAAGCAAAGAAGTTTATGTCTTGAGGATTTATTTGAAACTGCATTTTTTAAAGAAGTGAAAGAAGCATGGAGGACTGATTCCACCCGATAAGAAAGTCAGCCTGAGGAAAGGGCATCCTTGATGGCAATTCCAAAGAGGAGGGGGTTGCAAAACAAAACATAAAAGCACTGATTGCCTGCTTTGTTTTTTTAGGGACTAGTAACCAAATCCACTTTGTGCCAACTTTAGTCTGTAGATTAAACCGATCTTAATGACTTCATTGTTGTGTCCTCTTTTTAAAAATCTGATTGTTATGGTTTTATAGCTGGCTTTGTTTCCACCTGTTGTTTCTGTTCTGTTTATGAGGACTGTAAACCTGAAAACAATATGTAATCCCTTTTCACATAGTATACCTAATCCCCTTTTCAATGCCAGATTTTCAAGGCCTAAGACTGAAATTTGCAGGAAGGTCCAGTCCTCCCCAAAGGAGTACATTCCAGATTTTTTTTTGCCCTGTATCGCTTGGAGTTATTATCCAGCATATCAGATGTGTACCCCATTGGGGGAAAGCAAAAAAAATCTCGGAGGATCTTTTTGCCATTGTGGCATTATTTTATAGCAGTTTTGGATGGCTCCAGTGTGTCATTAGATCAGTCTGAGAAGGAATCTATATTGTTCATTTGCATTGCCGTGTGCAGCAATGCAAATGACAGTGACTGAAAACCCACATAACAGTCACATAGTTTTGGCTATACGTACATACTCAGGGGTAGGGCTGACCTTCAGCTGATCAGTGCTTCCCAGGAAGCTGAAGAAACAGCAAAGCCAAGTTCCCCCAGCTGGGAGGAGGCCCCCTTCTGCAATTCCAGCTGGGGAATTTGGCTCCACAGCTTCTGGAAGCTTTTGGACACGGCACCAATCAGCTGTTGGTTGGCTCTCTGGCTGCTTGGAAGAAGCTGTGCATGGAATCCCCGGGCTGGATTAGGTTTGTCATGGGTGGCGGTGGGTGGGTGGGAGAACAGAGGGGAAAGAGGGTAAGAGGAAAAAGGAAAGGGGGTGAAAAAGGAAAAGTGGCACAGACAGATGGGTGAGTGATGGGTGAGCGGGCGAGGTGTAGGGGATGCTTTTATTTATTGTTTTAAAAAAGATTTTCCTGTCTGATATAGCACTGGATCAGGTACCAGGAATTTTTTAAAAAGCAGTCGGAGCATTCACATAAGTTAAACTGATTCCAAGCAATTGATTCCATATCTGCCTTAAAATAAATGGAATAACTTGCTCCCCCTGGCACAGTATTCTATGCGCGCACATGCCTCATGTTTATGCTTACATTTGTGATCTCTCTGTGTGTGTGTGTGTGTGTGTGTGTGTGTTTTAGCAAAGCCCAGTACCACAGGGGTTTTTATTGTCAGTGGGCTCAGAAACAGCTTCCTATGCTCTGACAATATGAATTTAGCCACTTTGAGAGAACACGAGACTAGAAGAGATGCTGGCTGCCATATTTATAAAATGATTAAAGGACTATTTCTAACATATATTTAGCTGGTTTGCTCCATTGAACTCAAAGGAGTTTACATCTGAAAATACATGCCTAGGATTGCACTGTAAATCAATCAACACAATGGTCAATAAAGTGTCAGACTTTATGCAAAATATCTTATAAAACAAAAAAACAGCGAACCAGGAAGAGGAGGACAGACGTGTTGCTATTCCTCAAATTCCTTGAGATAATTGAGCGGAAACATTGTCACAGTAAGGACGAATAGCCCTCCTGCCCAGCCATCTGGATAGGAAATAGGTTGCAAAGTAGGAAGAAATGTGAAAATCTCAGTAAATATGCTGTTGTCAATTTAAAAGAGTGCTAATAACAACAGTTTATTCAGATGCCAAAATTTAATGTGGCTTGCAGTTGTTTCCTCCCACTCTTTCAGAAGTATTAGCTTATCCTGGAGAGTTTACTTCAACTGAACCTATGTGAACCGGAAAGCTGCAAAACATCCAAAAAAGGAAGGAAGGTGTGTGTGTGTGAAATTAAACCCCCCCCAACAAACTTTGTAGTATTCACAAATTAGCAGAACTTTCCTTGCTTCTTATCCTAGTGTCAGATAACATATTAAGATAAATATGTATTTTTTAAAAAAACAAAACAAAACACCTTTCTGCCATCTTGGAGCATCATAGAAAAAATTGCTCAATCCCAGCGAATCACACTGAATTGGCTCAAAAATCTTCACAAATTTAGCTTCCAAGTAAAAAATTTGAACAAAAAGAATTTAAAAATCAAGCTTTTTTTATTTTTTACACAAAAATGTCACAAAACATCCCAGGTGTACTCATTTCCGCTGTTTTAATGAGATCAGTTATAGGAAGCCATGAGTTGCTCTGTCTTTGCCCTTCTTTTTTTCTTCATGGTTCACCACACCACCTTCCAGAGGTATCTCCAAAGTCCCCCTTGCCAGTCTTAGATTCCAAGCGTGTGACAGAAACAGCTGTTTTTTTGTTTCATTAAAGCAGATACGACACCCAGTTTCCCAGGCGTGTTTTACTAAAGCAGACTTTTCTTCCTGGCCCAATCTAAGATAGTGCTGATGTTCTTTGCATCAGATTTCAATGCTTCTCCCTGTCTGCCCTATATACCTCAAACCACATGAACATGGAATGTGATAAACACTGAGGACCCCCAAACCCAAAGAATCCTTGACAGGCTGCAAACACTGACTGATATGTTTAAAGGGTCTAAGAACTCTTTCTATCCCCACCCTCATTAACAATCTTCCAAGATGATTAGCTACTGTGCTGCAGGAGGGCACAATTGCAACACCTATTATCAGCCAGAGATTGTAGCAGCAGGCCATCCTCTATGGCTCCACCCACTATGGGTCAGTGTACCTTCTGCCCCTGTCAATCCATGGTGGTTCCACTATGCTTAACCTTCTCAATCCCTCAGGCCTTTAATCACAGATTACTGGGTGCAACAAGTCAGATTACCTGCTGAGAGCTTGCAACTGCTTGCCAAAGAAGGAATGCACCCACCTGACAGGCTGACAAGCTAAGCAATTTAACACATTAAAATGTTTCTGGAATGATCAACAGAAACAAACATAATCACTTTGCTTGTTCTAAAATAAGAGGACACTTTCATCCCAAACAATGGCAAAGGTGATGGTTTTTCAATTTCTATTGTATATAATTTCTACCTAGTGTTTCGTTGCTGTAGGTAGGACGTTGTTGTTTAATGAAGCTGGGCAAAAATTAATAAGTCTGGATAGCTAATGAGGTGCTATTTTTACAGCTTCCGATACAAAGTAACACTAATAGCTTCTGTAAAAAACACTAGAGACCTAGGAAGTAGCTGAAGCTATATTAAATAAAGGGAAGACAAGGGTTTGAATCATTACAACTGACTACCAGAATAATTATAATAATACAAAGTTCATCAGGGAGGCAACTTTGAGTTCCTGACAGGAGGAGACATAGTACTAACAAGCACATCCCTAATAAGAGTCAGTACTATTTAACTGCAGAATAAAGGTTTAATGCTCTTTCTTCCTAAAGTGGGAGCTATTTAAAAAGTCCTTACTGAATAGGTAAAGCACCATGTATGAGACACTGGAAAGAAAACTAGATACATCATAGTAATAAATGAGGCCTTTTTCTAACTTAAATACAAAAATTGAGGGCTGAAAAATCTCATGAAGAACATGCAAAAAATAAAGGTAAAATAAAATATTAAGACTTCTTCCTCTCCTGAGTAGTTTACAATTTATGAAACAGATCTGTTCTCACCACAGTGGTTATTTCTTCTTCTGTTTTTAACAGGGATTAAGGAAAAGCACTGAAATGCTGACGTTTTACGGCTGGTCACAGAATTGTTTCCTCACGAGGTAGAAAGTAGGACTAAGCTAATATTTCTCTGACTGCATTTTTCCGAAGAATTTTTCAGATTTTTTTGCTACTCTCATATAAAAAGCAAGCCACTTTACAGAATTTTGGAAAATGTATCGCAGAGTTTTGAATTTCTAGTAAATTTTCTTTTGCTACAATGTATGTAGAATAGTTAGCAATTTTCCAGAATCCACCCCTTTCTCATTAACTGGTGCTTAAAAGTCTCAGTAACTCATTCAGACAATTGTAGGAAAAAGAAAAATACATTTCATTATTTAACGTTACTTCAGACTTGTGTATGTTGCTTTCTTTACTGTCCACATACTGAGCAACCAACCAAACACATCAACACAAATAAAAAAAATTGCCTCCAGCAGATGAAAGAGAGGAAATAGACACTCAAGACAGAGGTGGGTTCTCTTTAAATTCAAAGGCTGGGAGGAACTATTGGTTAGGCTGGATAAACAGACAATCACACCAGCCCAGAAAAGTATTTTCCTCTCACACAATCTATAGACAGCATGTTAGGTTGCACATAGAACTCCGACAGAATGTTCTTGAATTATTTTCGTGGCTGCTTCCATATTTTCCCCCACAATGCCCCAGATGGATAGGTCCAGGTCATTGTGGAGGAGGTAAAGTGATGGTCAGCCTATGAACACAGTTGCAGCTGTGAGGGGAAAAGAGAAAAATTGTAACATTATCTCTGAAAAATGGATTGAGAATTTCTCCATTCATGGACTGGAGAAATGTAGTGATATGCTCCCTTCATTTTCTCTCTCCGATAGGGTTGACAATTTTAAAAGGCCATCTCTGCATACCCCTAATGAGAAGGGTACACCCCACCTGTGTGTTCCTGGTTGTCTTCTGGCAATGATGGCAAAAATGTGATGAGCTTTTGCAGGCTTCTGAGAACATACATTCTGCGAAACTGGAATCTTGGATATAATGGCACTTATTTAAGAAAAATATACTCTATGCTCAATTTATACACCTGGGCACTTATCCTAAATTTCCTCCCTCTCAATTTTTTCACAATCTGCTGTCTCTCATTTCACTCACTGAGGTAATAATATGATTCTGTAGAAGATTCTGTAGCCAGAAAGAGTGCACTCTGAAATTATGCAAAGGGCTCTTCTCCTGGGATGCATAGTGGGGGAATCAAACTTCCAACCTCTGTCTCCACAGCCAGAGACCTAAAACACTGAGCTTTCCAGCTGCAAGCTGTAATTGTAGAAGCATGTTAAAAGTAACAAAGAGTGTTATTCCTGTCTTTCTGGAATGTAAAGAGCAACTTCTTTCACATGCTTAATTCTGAAGACACTGATTTAAAGGAGGTAACATTGCTGGTGAGAAACCAATATAAGGGGAGGGAAAACACATTTCCTTGAATGTGTGCTTTGACTCTGAATGCCTTAATTTCTTGATGCCCAATTTCCTTTCTAGGAAAGGAGATTTCCCTCCTTTCCTCCATGGCTCAGTTTTAGGATGACATTTGAAGAGCTAGAAAGACAGGGAGATGAGTAAAGTGTCTAGTGCCTCAAAAATTTTCACCAGATGGGAGTGGGCAAAATGTGGTCCTCTGAATTTTGTTGGAACTTAGCTCTAAGTTCCTCTCACCATTGGCTAGGGGATGATGGGAAATGGAGTCCAACAACATCCAGAAAGCCACAAACTCCCCATATTTTCTTTAGAAAAAGTACTAAGAGGAGGCAAGCAGATTCTGGAGTGATGACTGCAACCCCTGACAGCTTCCATGAAAATTAACCTTCAGTAAAGAGAGTACTGACACTACGATCAGAAAGAGTGTGTCTGATGATTTGCCACCTGTGTCACCTAATATCTGTAAACGGATTATTTTAAAGCTCCCCCTTCTGCTTTCAATATTACCATTTTACCACAGCTGAACCTTCTATAGTGAAAGGACACTTCCCCCCCAACAGAAGATGCCTAATAATTAATTACTGCCGTGCTCTACAAAATGCACTAAATGCACTTCAGAACAGAACAGAAGTAACATCTACTCTAGCAGATGAAAGATGCTTTTGCTGTACTTTCAGCTCCCATCAGCCATGAAACTCCTTACATAATAGGATATATAGGTACATTTCATTCTTGCTTCTCTTGTGATTAGAGTTGCGATCATCTCATTATACAGTTCAGTGGAGCCAGAAGAGGCTCGCTACTCTTTTGTACAGCAGCCCCGGAGCTGTAACATTTTGAGTGTGTGTCTCTGTGTGTTTTCAGCTGCACTACCTCCTAAACAAATAACTAGGGGCACATCACCCAGATAAATACTTTTGCACCATGCCATGAGTCCTGGCAGCAGTTAAGTGTAGGGGCAAGAGATGGTAATATGTGTGGATTTCATCTCTCTTTGGGAACTGAATGTAGCCAGGAGATCCCACTCCTTTGTAAGTCTGAGGAGGCCAGAAGAGAACAATGGTAGTGAGTACTTGGGAAAATACTGTATAGCTAACTGCAAGATGGCTTTCTTGTTTCATTTCTGTTTGATCCTTGGTTGGTAACTCTAAGTACTTCCTACCTTAAACTAAGCACAAGAGTCTAGGAGGAGCTTCTTGTGACTTACACAATATTTACAATACACTTGCAAGGAATGTGAATGTTGTGACAAACCCAGACCTACTGGGATCTGCCACACGTTAACTAAGCTGCCACCAACCATTCCCTATAAAAAGTCACACAGACCAGGGATGGATTTTTAAACAAATAAAAGAACAAGGTTTATTTAAATCACACACAGGGAAAAATAAAACGATCAGGTGAATAGGATATAGTAACGTGGCTTAGTCTCATTCATACATGCACACAGTTTGGTTCACACAGAACACTTAACTTGAAGCCCAGACCCTGAACCTATCAGTTCTGGCTAACCAACAGACACCTGAACCTATCAGGTTGGTACTCTGACACACAGTAGTACCCTGTCTGACACACAGACTCCCACACCAGCTTCTTCTTCCCAGCTGCTGCTTCTTCACATCCCAGCGTCTCCTCACACGCTCCACATATATATACAGTACAGCCCCTCCTCCTGATGTCCCGCCTTCCACTCCCCATAGGATGGAACTTTCCCTCCAAACCCATGACAGACAGGTAACATCAGTGCTGTATGTAACACCTCCCCTCTTTATAAGTTGTTTTGTAGGGGGAAAGCTAAGGTGCTTTTTCCCAAAAAACAACCTGGATAAAACACACAACAACAGTTATACATACAATATCATACTTACTTATACTTACATTCTAAGTTAACCATATCAATTAGGCATTTAAACATTTACCATATACATTACATCAAGTTACCTTTATTCATACAAACCAAATTCAAAAAAACCAGGTACATTTAACCTTTTGTCATCAATATATATACATAGTCCATGTTTCTTTCGCCGTCTTCATTCTTCAGGTCTTCTTGACAAGGCGTCAGCAACACAGTTCACTGACCCTCTGACCACCTTCACTTCAAAGTCATAGTCCTGCAGATTTAAAGCCCACCTCATAAGTTTGCTATTGTGGGTTTTCATTGTCTTTAACCATTGCAGTGGTGAATGGTCAGTGCACAGAACAAAATGTCTTCCCCAGATGTAAGGCTTGGCCTTCTGGATCGCGTAGACTATGGCCAAACACTCCTTCTCCACGGTTGCCAAATGTCTCTCACCTTTTTGAAGTTTCCTACTCAGGTAGGACACTGGATGCTGGTCACCATTCTCATCCTCCTGGCAAAGAACTGCTCCTACCCCGCTGTTAGACGCATCGGTGTAGATGATGAACTCCCGGTCGAAGTCTGGAGCACGCAGCACTGGATAGTTGATTAACGCCTCCTTCAACCTCTGGAACGCCGCCTCACAGTCGCTGGTCCACGGGATGCGGTCATCAGCCTTCTTCCTCGTCAGATCGGTCAGCGGAGCCGCAATCTCGCTAAACCTCGGGATGAACTTTCTGTAGTAGCCCACCAACCCAAGAAATGATTTGACTTTTTTCTTGGTGTTGGGTCTGGGCCAATCACGAACTGCTTCTATCTTGGCCTCGAGGGGTTTTATCACTCCTCCCCCTACTATGTGACCCAAGTATTTTATTTCTGGGCTACCCAGCTGCAGTTTGTTCTCCCTGCAGGGCCTAAGCCAAAGCACTTCCTCCCCTGGGTCAAAGTGCCTCTCTCTAGCTTTGTGGTCATACCATGTTTTCTGTCTGACCTTCTGAGCTTGCAGGTTTTCTGCTGCCAGTTCTAGGTTTCTCTTTAGGTCATTCATCAAGGTGTCTATGTATGTCACAACGTCTTGTGGGTCATCCTGGGTGATCTGCTCCCAATTTTGTTTGATCAAATCAAGGGGCCCTTTCACCCTTCTCCCAAATAAAAGTTCAAATGGACTGAACCCGGTACTGGCTTGTGGCACTGATCGATAAGCAAACAAAAGGGATTGCAGCTTCTGGTCCCAATTGTTTGGATTCTCTGCCAAGTAAGCCCTAATCATGCGCATTAGAGTCCCATTGAACTTCTCAGTTAACCCATTACTTTCAGGATGATAGGCAGTAGTTTCCTTGTGCTTAATTCCACAGATTTGCCATAAGCGTTTCATGAGCTTTGATGTGAACGATGCGCCCAAATCTGTGATTATTTCTGAGGCAAATCCCATCCTGGACATATACCCCACCAAGGCATCTGCCACTGTGTTAGTTTCAATGTTAGTCAAGGGTATGGCTTCAGGGTACCTCGTGGCATGGTCCACAATGGTGAGAATGAACCTGTTCCCCCTCTTTGTGGCCTTGGGCAAAGGTCCCACAATATCCACCCCTATGCATTTGAACGGAGTGTCAATCACAGGCAAAGGGCACAACTTTGCTTTGGTCCTGTCGCGGCTATTCCCCTGCCTTTGACACACATCACATTGTTTACAGAACTCCCTGATCTGCTTCCCTATGTCAGGCCAGTAAAAATTCTGTGTGATTCTCTGCTGTGTTTTGTTCACCCCTAAGTGTGCAGCAAACATGTCAGAGTGCCCCCTTTGTAAGATCATGGGGCGATACTTTTCAGGTACCACTAGCTGACTTCGGATCCCATCTCCCCCTTTTGAGATATTCCTCAGGGTCTCTCTATACAAAATCCCCCTTTTCTCTAGAAATCTCACTGGGGTTTCAGGTGTTAGCTGGGCGTCTGTCACCTGTTCAAAACACTTTTGGAGAGTGGCGTCTGCCTTTTGCTCTTGGCCAAATCGGCTGTCTGTGGTTAAGGTTTCCACCACAGCTTCTGAACTCCCCTCTGCTTCCGTCTCGGGCTCATCATTACCCCCCTGAACTGTCCCCGTGGTGGCTTGTGAACGTGTAATCACTAGCACCCGTTTCACATGTTCAGCCAGGTCATTTCCCACGAGCACGGCTGCTGGCAGAGTCGATGAAATTGCTAGCCGCCAAACTCCCCTCCAGCCTTGAAAGTTCACAGGTACCTCCGCTATTGGCAGTGAGATCACCTGCCCCTCAATCCCTGCCACCTTTATGCTCTCATTTGGGATCACATATTCCCTAGGAATAATATCTGGATGGCACAGGGTCACCTGAGAACAAGTGTCCCGCAGCCCCCGATACTGACGGTCAAGTATTCCTACGTCCACCCCTGCTGTCTCAAACAACTGAGAATCTGTTCTCACCAGCAGGCAGCGCCTGACCTCTACAAGAGGACCATTTTCCTCAGCCTGATCAGCAGATGTAGCTGTTTCAGATTGAGTAGCCATGGCAACAGGCTCCCTCAGTGACACGGAGCTTTGCTCTTTCTGGACACAGAACACAGCTTTTGGCTTGGTTCCCCTCGAATCCTGAGGCACAATTCCTTTTAGCTGCTTTAATTTCTCACACTCTGAGATTAGATGGCCCTTTCCCTGACAGAAATAACATTTTCTGCTGTATTTTGAGTCTTTCTCATCCTGTTTTGGTTTTCCCTCCAAAATCTGAGGTCTTGGTTTCATGTCTGAGGGCTTCCCTTCACCATGGGCCCCTCCCCCTTGCTGGCTTTTCCCTGGTCCCTGAGAGTACTTGCTGTAGGTTTCTTTGGGTTTTCCTACAGATTTCTCCTCACCTAAGGGCTTTCTTATCTGGTAAATAAAATCTGCGATCTCGGCTGCTTCTGCCACAGATTTTGGTTTCCTTTCCCTCACCTGGAATTTCAGTTCCCCATGCAGGACTGAATAGAACTGTTCCAGCGCTATCAAGTCTTTGAGCTGCTGAAAGGTCTCTGTCCCCTCCTGAGATAGCCATTTCTCTAGCAGCCTCACCAATTGAGCCCCCACTTGGGTAAAAGTCTGCTCTGGTTTCTTTGTGAGGGACCTGAATCTTTGCCTCAGCTGTTCTGCATTTATCCCATGTCTTGCAAACACCAGTTTTTTAAACTCTGCAAAATCTCTCATCAGTTCCTGTGGCATCTCTGAATAAACCTCAGCCAGGCTACCACTGATTAAAGATCGCATGATGGTCATCTTCTCAGTTTCCCTCACTGAGAAGTCCACAAACGCTCTTTCCACTAAGGAAAAGAACACCTCAGGACAATCTCCCTTGTGGTACACAGGGAATTTCTTCAGGTCAGCTTTAGACAATTGGCCTCCCTCAGAATCCCTATTGTTATTATTGTTCTGGTTCATCATTTCCAATTTTCTTAATTCAAACGCCATCCTTTCTTTTTCCAGAGCAATTTTCTCTCTCTCCATTCTTTCTTCCCTCTCCATTCTCTGTCTCTCTAACCTTTCTTCTTTTTCCATTCTCTCTCTCTCTAATCTTTCCTCCATTTCCCTCACCCTCAGTTCATGCTGTTGGGCTAGGAGCAATTTTCTGAGTTCTGGGTTCTGCTCTCCTGTGCTGTCACCCTGCACTGAGCCAAATTCATCCTCAGAACCTTGGTCAACCTGGGGGTCTTTCACTTCACCCATTTCTGCCATTTGGCTTCGAGTCAAGGGCATAATCCCCCCCCCCAGAACAGGCTGCTTTAAAAAGTCAAGCCTCAAAATAAAACGACCACTTTTTTTTCTTTTGCCTCAGAACCAGCTTTCTCTATAGATTGCTGCTGTCCTTCAGCACTAACTTGCAACAGTTGCGAGCCAGAGTCTACCCCCCTCTGCTGGGCCTCTCAGCAGACAAGCTAGCTCACTGCTATTTCACAGTTTTGCCTCAGCTTTTTTCCCGCCAAAACAGGCTGCCTCAGAGCTCCCTAATCTAGCCCCCAATCTGAGGTTACACGTTCTTCTACTAGCTTACCCCCCCGTGAGGTAAGCCTAGAAGATTACCTACGCGCTCTCAGATTGTCCCTGACTAGACCCCCCTTGCTCTGGGCACACTTGCCAAGGCTTTGCTGGACCACTGGACAACTGGACCAGTCGTATCCCACACGCTGGACACCAATCAATGTGACAAACCCAGACCTACTGGGATCTGCCACACGTTAACTAAGCTGCCACCAACCATTCCCTATAAAAAGTCACACAGACCAGGGATGGATTTTTAAACAAATAAAAGAACAAGGTTTATTTAAATCACACACAGGGAAAAATAAAACGATCAGGTGAATAGGATATAGTAACGTGGCTTAGTCTCATTCATACATGCACACAGTTTGGTTCACACAGAACACTTAACTTGAAGCCCAGACCCTGAACCTATCAGTTCTGGCTAACCAACAGACACCTGAACCTATCAGGTTGGTACTCTGACACACAGTAGTACCCTGTCTGACACACAGACTCCCACACCAGCTTCTTCTTCCCAGCTGCTGCTTCTTCACATCCCAGCGTCTCCTCACACGCTCCACATATATATACAGTACAGCCCCTCCTCCTGATGTCCCGCCTTCCACTCCCCATAGGATGGAACTTTCCCTCCAAACCCATGACAGACAGGTAACATCAGTGCTGTATGTAACAAATGTCATCTTTCAGGATATGTATAAAGGTGGACTTTTTAAAAATGGGATAGGGTGGGCTCAAACCACTGTCAGTTTACTTGCAGATGGGAAGGGAGAAGGGTAGACCTCAGAGAAGCTTGGGGTCTGTTTCCTCCTCCTAGTAAAAGAGGAGAAAGGTACAGGGAGGAATTCCCTTACCAGGATTGCTTCAATTGAGCTGAAGGAAAATGGTGGCAGTGAATACAAGCAACAGTGGGCCTTCAGTGTCACTCTGGGTGGAAGAAGCAACTCTTAACAGCACCCATATTGGAAATCATGCAAAGGTTGATGAGAACTCATTGTAACTGCCATGGTAGCACTTTTAGATAGCAGAGACATGCTATAGCAGGGGGTCTCAGGTCAGCAGCTTCCTGTTCCCTGAGATTTCAGGGCCAAAATCAGAGATGAAGGGTTGTGCACTTGTGTGATGTTACAAAGGGTGGGCTGTTGTGTATTATGGGCACATCTGAGAGGGAGAGAGCCAGACCATACTTCCTGCACTACCTGCTAAAAAATAACTATGGGTACAGAAAAGCACCTTTGAACAATGTAAAAAGTCCTGGCAGCAGTTAGGAGTGTTGAGGAGGAGATGTGCACTTAAGCACTAACCCTACCACAACAATAAAATCCAACTTTCTCCTCCTCCAGCACTGCTCACCAAGACTGGTCTCCCTGCTTACAGACCAAAGACAGGACAACCGTTCCTGGAGATTTCAGCCAGTGCCCTGAGTATTGTATGAATGTGTGTGTGTGAATTTACCATTCCCTTCTCTTCTGTGCTGGTCTTTGTTTTATCAAGTTTGCTTCTAATGGTTTCAGAAAGTGGAAGGAACTGTTACACCATTTCGGGCTGGGATGGGGGCATAAGGTTTAAGAACCTGAAGAAATCTTAGATTGAACAGATCTGAGGCCATCTCAGTTGTTCCTTACCTCTACAAAGTCCTATTTGGGGAATCAGTGAAAACATTGCCAGTGGTATAGTTGCACCAGTGGGGCACCATGGGCTAAACTGGGATCTCCAAGATAAACATGCCCCATATACCTGTGAAGAGGCAACTGTGACCCCTCATTAGTCCTTTTCACATGGTTCTCTAGAGGGCTAGGATTGCTGTGTTCAGGGTTACCTAGTGGCATCAGAAAGTGGGCTAAAAAAGCAAGGGGAGATCTATACTGTATTCTGGAAAAGAAAGCCCCAGATTTGAGTGAAAGCTTCCACATTTTAGGGATGTGGTGGCGCTGTGGGCTAAACCGCAGAAGCCTCTGCTGCAGGGTCAGAAGACCAAGCAGTTGTAAGATCGAATCCACGCAACGGAGTGAGCGCCCGTCGCTTTGTCCCAGCTCCCGCCAACCTAGCGGTTCCAAAGCATGCAAATGCAAGTAGATAAATAGGGACCACTTCGGTGGGAAGGTAACAGCGTTCTGTGTCTAAGTCGCACTGGCCATGTGACCACGGAAGATTGTCTTCAGACAAAAACGCTGGCTCTATGGCTTGGAAACGGGTATGAGCACCGCCCCCTAGAGTCGAACACGACTGGACAAAAATTGTCAAGGGGAACCTTTACCTTTACCTTTCCCAGATTTTGCAAGTGGCTTTAAATTCCAGCTTGATGTGTATATCTTTTTTGTTCAAATCAGTCTTAATTTCTTTTTCTCCCTGCTTCAGTGGTATAAAAAAAGTCTGTGAAAACAGTGAAATAACAACAACACACCTGTTTGATGGAGCAGGGGTGGGATGAAGACTTGCTTCAGGAATCAGAATACAGTATAGGGAATCAATTGCTATTGGTCCATTGACTCACAAATCATCTGAATCAATGCCTATACAAAACAGGCCAACTATGGAGGCAATAATATAAAGGATCAGGAAATTTCCAGAATGACTATCATGCAAATACTAGTGCTGAGCCAGATGGAAATTTCATCTCTCAGCCCACTGTGGTGGTGGTGGTGGGGCAGTTGAAAGGCACAGCAACCAACAGGTTAAAAGTGGATATCCACACATATACAGAAACACACAGAGGTCACAAACACAGAGAGAGGTAAGCAAGTAAGCAAATGTTCATATAAATACATGTATAGAGGCCTCTGCCTCCAGTAAGGATGTTTGGGGGTGGCTAGAGGTAGCCACCACTAGACTATATCCTCCTGTGGCTAAATCCTGAAATACGTGGAGAAAATGTGAGTTTGGGTGTTTGGCACATTCCTGTGCTTCTTAGCTGTCATTCTGAGACAGAACACAGGCTGGACATACAGAATCACCTCAGCGTCATCCCTTGCATCGCCAGGTAGTTCCTGTCCAAAATCAGAAGCAGTGTTAGCCAGTAATAATACAAGGTACTGAGCTAAGGTTTGGCAGCAACCAGCTACAAGTAACATAGTTAAATAAGAGGGCAAAACAAAGGTACATTTCAAAGTTAAATAATCTGTAAGAATAACACCACTTTCGCAAATCTGTAAGAATAATACCACAAAGCCTTCGCGAATTCATAATACCACTTTATTGGTGTAATGAGAACTGGTTTCTAGTTACTTTTTGGAGTTACTATACAGTTTGATTAAAATCATTCTTAGAGGAACTTCAAGAGAATTTTTTCAGTTTTTATGCCATTCTATCAATTCAGGTTGGGGTTTTTTGTTGTTAAAGAAAAGAAAGTAATCAAAAGTAATGAGCGGTACAGTGGGCAATACGAGTTACGTTTACATGACTAATAAGTAATGATAATTGGACTAATAAGTAATGATAATTGCTCTAAGTGGGCCAGTGTGGTGTAGTGAACAGAGTGTCCAACTAGGACTCAGCAGACCTGGCTTCAAATCCCTGCTCAGTTATAGAAATTCACTGAAGGTTAGCCGTGGTAAACCAGTCCTCGAGCATCTCACAAAAGCCCAATTAGGACTGCTATGACTAATAAATAACTTGATGGCACATAGCCACAAATAATTAAAAAAAACACCATCAAGGGATAAATTACCTTTTAAAAACTGACAAGAGGGACCAAAGATATAATCCAACTTTCTGTTTTCAAATTACGGTTTAGGAAGGGTGACAGGGATACAGATGAAAAATAAATTAATTGTCTGTGCATTTCCTTTCAAAAATCCCTTCAGGATTGGCAACATAATATCTGTACAATTGCTATGTCATGTCTGGTTTTCCTAGAGCTGCATTATGCATGTCTCTGTCCAGCCTCTTCTAAGTTAGTTTGCCTTTGGTATGCCCAAATCAGCTACACTTGCTTGTCACACATCAGGGCCAAACAAAAACAAAAAACAAACCAAAACTCAGAGTGTGGTACACAATGGAAAATTTATATTTGAATTAGATTTAGCATGTTTTAAATTGATCTTTTTAAAAAGGTGACTTCACAATGCACAATCCAATGCAAGGAAGTTGTTTTCCTAGGAAGATTTTTTTTGTCAGAAAGCAGCGTATTTTACTGAGTGGCAAGAGGGTCATGAAACTTATTTACTTTGACTCATTTTGGCATATGTGAATGCCTCTGTGGCACCACTCTTCCTCCCAGGGAACAGCTGGGGCATTCTTAAAGGGACAGAAGCAGCCAGGCTTTCTAAAGGGATAAGCAGCTTTGCCAGCAGACCCTCCCTCTCCTTCCCTGCACAACTTCACAGACCTTCTGCCTCCTTATATAGCAGTGATGGTGAACCTTTTTGAGTCTGAGTGCCCAAATTGCAACACAAAATCAACTTATTTATTCAAAGTGCCAATACTGCAATTAAAACCCAAATGCTGAGGTTTTAGTTTAGAAAATATAACTGCTCCTGCACTGCTTGTGTTTTCCCCCTCTATGGGGGGGGTCATCAGGGGGTGTGGAGGCCTGTGCCATCAATATGCGGATGACACACAGCTCTACATCTCCCTTTCTCCAACTACAGGAGATGCCGTTCTGTCCCTTCAGCGCTGCCTGGAGACCGTTCGGGAATGGATGCAGGAGAATGGGCTGAGGCTGAACCCGGACAAGACGGAGGTACTGAAGGTGGGCGCTCCCACAGTTGGGGATTTGGGAAACTCCCTCATTTTTGGGGGAGTCACCCTGCCTGCCAGGGATGGGGTTCGCAGCTTGGGGATTCATCTGGACCCGGCGCTCACTATGGAAACCCAGGTGGCGTCCGTGGTCCGCACCGCATTTTTCCATCTTCAGCGGATAGCCCAGCTGCGACCCTACCTTGATGTGGGGGCTCTCAACACTTTAGTACATGCGCTTGTAATCTCAAGATTAGACCACTGCAATGCGCTCTACGTGGGGCTACCTTTGAGGCTGCTGCGGAAACTACAGGTGGTGCAGAATGCTGCGGCCAGATTACTCAGTGGAGTGAGAAGATACCAACATATCTTGCCCACTCTGGCTGCATTGCATTGGCTGCCCATCCGATTCCGCATCGACTTCAAAGTGTTGATGCTTACTTACAAAGCCCTAAACGGTTTAGGACCTCAATATTTGGTGGAACGCCTTCTCCCACCTAGATCTACCCGTGTCACCCGTGCGAGCCAGGAGATGAGGCTGAGGAGCCTGACGCCAAGAGAGGCCCGGAAGGAAAAGACCAGAAATCGGGCCTTCTCGGCGGTGGCTCCTCGCCTCTGGAACAACTTACCTCCTGAGATTCGCGCGGCTCCCTCGCTGGGCATTTTTAAGAAACAATTGAAAACACTGATGTATAGGCAGGCTTTCCCAACAGATAATCCCTGACGATTTTTCTTTTATATTCTTTGATTTCCATTTTTGTCTATTTGTAATGTTTTTAATAATTTTATTGTTGCTCCAATTGTAAGCCGCCTAGAGTGGTCTAGTATGACCAGATAGGCGGGATAGAAATTAAATAAATAAACAAACAAACAAACAAACAAACAAACAAACAAACAAACAAACAAATAAATAAATAAATAAATAAATAAATAAATAAATAAATATGGGCGGTATTAACAAATAAATACTTACGGGTCCTCCAGTCCTCCATTGGGCTAGACTGGTAATGGTCACCATTGCACTCCTCCACTGGACCGCTGCACCAGCAGATGGCAGTGCCAAAATCCAGACGGGTAAGTATTTCTCTATGGTGACATGGCTCATGTGCCCACAGAGAGGGCTCTGTGTGCCAGCTGTAGCACACGTGTCATAGGTTTACCAGCACTGGCCTAGTGGTTTAGGTGTCTATGAATGCAAGCCTTGATTTCTCTCAGTTTAAGAGAGAGCCATAGTTGTGTTCTTTCGTTTTCATTGGGGCCTAAGCCACTGAATTTGCTACCAACTTATGAGACACACAGAGAAGCTTCCTGTATTCTTCCTTTGATGGGCAAAAGCCTGACCTGTGCTAAGATTTGCATGCTGGAAGGTAACTTTTTGGAGCACCAACCTAGAATCCTGTCAGAAGGGGATACATTTATAGGTCACTAATTTAAAAAATATTTTTAAAAATCATGCAAAATGCAAGCTTTTGTGGGTGAATCACATGATCAGAGGGACTGTTGACATCATCTTCAGGACTCAGCCAATCCCGAGGATGCTGCTGCTGCCTTGGGAACCCAACCCCACTCACTTGGGTCTTTGTGACCTCACAGGGCCCCACCTCTCTGCTGGCAGATAAAAGGGGCTTGCTGGGCAGGGCAGGAGACCAGAAGGGAGGCCACTGGTCAGAGGACAGTCCAACAGAGAAAGCGGCAGTGGCTGCAGGTAACCCAGCCCTTCTGCCCAAGGCAAGTTCTCTTGTGAAAGCAGATGAACTTGCTAAGTGGGCTGGCGAGTTAACAGCTCGAGGCTGGCGGAGATCTGTGGCTGATGTCAGCAATGGACCAGGGGGAAGTTAGACGTTGGCAGACAGAACCTGGTGAAATCTGCCTGCGGAAGCTGAGTCCACAAGGTGGAGGCCGGCAGAGGTTGGCAGATGAAGCCGGGAGATGTTAGCCTCCTGAAACCAGCTGGTGGAAGCTTGGTGGATATCGGTGGATGGAAGCCCAGGTGTGTCTGTGAAAGGCTGGTGGAGTTAAGGTGTGTGTGCAGTGGGGGGTGGCTGGTGTGTGTGTGTGAGTGAGTGAGTGAATGGGCTGGCTGGCATTCCGTGGGCATGTTGCCGGAGCGTGAGTGTGACCCAAGCATTTGGGAGCTGGTGGAGGCTTGCTTCAGAAGTGGAGTGGAAGAGTTGAACGGGGCAGATATTGCTGGTGGAAACCAGTGGATGTTGGCAGGCGGAACTTCGAGATGAAGTTGCCAGAAAATTGGTCAGTGGATATGCCTGGGTTGAAGCTGATTGACGGCAGTGGACAAGCTTGCCCCCTTAATTGAATTTTTCTCTCTCTTGCAGGGCCCGAAGCTTCCTCCCCAGGGGGAAGCAAGGAACCAGAAGGCAGGCGTCTTGCTGGAGTTGAACCAGGCCGTTGTCCCCGCTGAGGATACCCGTTTAGCCTCTTTTCCTAAACCAATAAAAGAATTTTTCTGGAATGGTTTTGAAGTGTTGTCTTGTTTGTCAGGGGCTGTCACAGGATTATCTTCCCCATCCCCTCATTATATATGGGGCCCAATGCCTGGGGTGGGTCTTTTGTCAAGTCATGGTGTGGGGCCTTGTGATGTCACAGGAATTAGGAACATAATATTTCTCCATGCATGTGTGAGGGAGTGAACTGGGCATTGTGGGTTCCCTGTCTGAGCTCCTAAGCAAGTATATTATGTGTTGTGTTGGACAGACACAGGAAGCCAGTGAGCCCTGGTGCCATTCAGAGAGGGTTGGAGCTGGGTACCCAAACACTATGGCCACCCTGTAACAATAAACATGACTCGCTCTTTCCCTTCCACCTCTGCTCCTCACATTTGTTTGCCTGGCCTGGAGATTCAGGGGAGCTCAGCCATTTCCTGGCACAGCAGCTCATTCTCTGAGACCTGGCAAGCCTCATCTTCATCATCAACACCATGAGCACTCCATGGATAGCTCCTTGCAGAGTACAAGTGGGGAGAAAATATGCCACTTCAAAGAACTTTCCAGTCCAACCTCTCATGCCAGTGCCACAACCGAGGAAATGGAGATGGGCAATGATTTGGAGATGAGCGTGCATTAAAATTCATGTGGATCCATGCTATGGATAGATGGCAAAAATACACTGGTACTGCAAAATCTGCTGCTTGAGGCAGTGGCTTCTTCTGAGCGCCTAGTGCAGTGATGGTGAACCTTTTTAGAGCCCAAGTTACCAAACTGCAACACAAAATCATTTATTTCAAAGTGCCAATACTGCAATTAAAACCCAAATGCTGAGGTTTTAGTTTAGAATAAAAAAACCTACTCCAGCATTGCAAGGGTTAAATGCTTGTTTTCCCCTCCCTATGGGTGGTATTAACAAATAAATATTTACCAGTCCTTCAATCCCCCATTGGTCTAGACCGGTAATGGTCGCCATTGCACTCCTCCATTGGACCACTGCACCAGCAGATGGGAGTGCCGAAATCCGGGATCGGAGGATGAGTACTTCTCTATGGTAACTTATCTCTCCAGTGCCCACAGAGAGGGCTCTGTGTGCCAGCTGTGGCAGGCGTGCCATAGGTTTGCCATCAGTGTTATATAGTGTCAGACAGCTGTCGCTTCCCTTTGTATGTGTGATTCGCTCCAGTGAGGAGCTTCTGTCAGGTTGAAATACAGTGGGGTCTTGACTTGAGAACTTAATCCGTATTGGAAGGTGGTTCTCAAGTCAAAAAGTCTGTAAGTCAAGTCTCCATTGACCTACGCTGCATTGAAAACAGATTAATCCCGTAACAGGCCGTTTTTGTTCCATTTTGGTTTTTTTCTGGTCTGTAAGTCAATTCTCAGGCTGCAAGTCAAACCTAAATTTTGCGGCCTGAGAAGTCTGTAACTCAAAAAGTCTGTAAGTCAAGCCGTCTGTAAGTCAAGGGTCCACTGTAAATACACTTCTCCATTGAATTGCATGGGTCTGAGCAGGAGCGTTATATACAGATTCCGCCCCCCCCCAATAAATAAATAAGTACTGTGCTGCTATTTACCTCCAGGACGTGGCCTGGGAAAGGCAGGTCTCAGCCCCTGTTGTTAGTGGGGGGTCGGTCCCCAATATGATGGGGGCGGCCCAGCTGGCCCCCTCTCCTGGCATGGTGGCTCCATGCGGCGGTTGTGGAGGGTGCTGGGCATGCTGGGAGCCTGATGCAGGTTGGGGAAGGTGTGTGTATGTATGTTTTAAGAAACTGTTTATGCTTTGTAGTTACATTTTTGGGGGCACACAGGTTATACATGGAGTTTGGATTACATGGGGGTCCAGCATCCCTAACCCCACCGTTGTTGAGGGGAGAAGTGTAAATAGAAAATAATGTCAGCCAGTGGTGGGTGAATGGGTGGGAAAGCTCCTGGGCACTGGTTAATTTCTCTTGCCTCCTCTCTTGCTAGCACTGGCTGCTGTGTCCTCGCTCCCATGTGTGTGTCTCCTGCAAGGAGCCATAGTGATATGCCAGTTTTAAATGTGTTTAATTTTTTTATGCAGGTGTAAAAGTTTTCTGAAGAAGATGTACACATTGACCTATATATCATGTGACAGGGATGTTGGTAAGACTTGGGACCCAAGTCCACATCCAAGTCTTTGGTACCAAGTCCCAAGTCTGAGTTGCGAATTGCTTGTCTCACGCCCCTCAAGGCTTGGGACTCAGGACTGCCCGCTCTCTCTGCCACTGGCCTACCTGCTGCTGCTGCTGCCTCCATTCAGGCTACTGCCTCTCATGATGCATGTGCTGACCAGTGGATAGGCCAGCACAGGCTGGCTCTCTGAAGCAGGAGGAAGGCAGAGGGGCTTTCATACAGTGGAGCCTCGACTTACAGACGGCTCGACTTACAGACTTTTCGAGTTACAGACTTCTCTGGTTGCAAAATTTAGGTTTGACTTGCAGCCTGAGAATCAACCTACAGCCCATAAAAAAACAAAAATGGAACAAAAATGGAACAAAAATTGAACAAAAATGGCCGGTTACGGGATTAATCGGTTTTCAATGCATTGTAGGTCAATGGGGACTCAACCTACAGACTTTTTGACCTGCAGCCACCGTTCCAATACGGATTAATTCTGTAAGTAGGGGGTCCACTGTAGTGACACTCAGCCTGCTGTACTCTTCTGACCCACCTCTTCCTGCCAGTCACCCTGGTGACAGTTGGTGGCAGGCTAGCAGTGATGGCGAACCTATGGCACATGTGCCACAGCTGGCACGCGAAGCCCTTTCTTCTGGCACGGGACAAACCTTTTGAAGTGGCTGCAGCTGGGATTCCCCCTTTCTCTTCCTGTTCTGGGCCCTTTAACTTCCTGTCCATCCCCATGATTCCCCCTTTAACTTCCTGTCCGTCCCCATGATTCCCCCTGAAACTGCCACTTCCTGTTTCAGTTCTGGTCTTCCGGGTGGCATGGCAGCGACTGGTTTTTCCCCACCCCCATTTTTGGCACTCGAGCCGAAAAAGGTTTGCCTCCACTGGGCTAGAGCTTCACCAGGAAAACTTGCAATGAGTCCAAATCAAGCCAAGGGTGCAACTTAAGTCCGACTCGACATCGAGTCACGAGTCCCCATCCCTGCTAACATGTGACTTTAACCTGATTTCACACACACACCCAGAATCCAGCTACTAACTCATTTTCATAGTGTAACCATACCCTTACACAGGAATGGTATACCTCTCCAGAGAAGGAAGCACCAGTCCACACTCACAGGTCACAAGGGTCTTGACATAACAATTTATTGCTGAAATAAGAGTTTCTGAACATTTGTTTTGTTTAAGGGTTATTTTTGATCTGCCTGAAATAATCCGGCAAGCCATCCTCACTGTCATATTTCTTCCTGTCCTTTTTTTGGTATAACTAAAAAAGTAAGCATCTTAGAATAACCCTGACATTTTTACATCTTGGCGCCATGTTTGATTATATTTGGTAGGGTAGCCGTCATCCTTCATTACCTGGTAAAAAGAAAGGAGGGGGAATTGCTCTGAGTACTCCTTGGTAGAAAAGCAAGATGTAAAAGAGAATGAATATATGAATAATAAATTAAAATGCGGATGTATATACTTTTTGGCAGCTATAAGGCAAGAAAATCTCAGATTTTCCCATGCTCCTGCTATCCCTGTTTTCAGTGAATGCAGGCAGACGCAGGGGTGCAGCTACATTAAGATGTGATGACTCCATTCAGCTTAAGAACTGGAAAAAAAGTTAATTTTTTAACGACACCTGTTCGAATACCCCAGGCAGCATGAGCAAAGTTTTTAGATCACGGCTGTGGAGCAAAGCCAAAAAGCATAGGTTTTATCCCACTATTCATCCACCAGTCCCTGTTATGATGACTCACTGAAGCTCTTTCGCACATCTACCTTGAATTTTATTGGATTTCCATACTCTGCTGAATCACAGCAAAGCTGAAAGGGCAACTTTCGAATCCACACATTTCCTTCTGCTATTTTTGTCATCAAAAAGATATTCCATGAGACAAAAAGGAACAATATTCTCAAATCAGTGGTGGGTAGGCAAAGCTTTGAACATTTCTTTTTAAAAGGTAAAAAATTTTACTACTTTGGATCAGCAGGAAATCACTAGAGATCACTACAGTTACCATTATCCTGTCTGCATAAGTAGCTCAGTCCAGTCCTCCTTACTGAAGAGTTACTGTTTACTGATGCAGGTGCATATATGAAATACTAGCAAGTTCCTCAGGTAGCTAATTCTGTTTTTTTCCCTTCCTGGCATTGAAAATACTGTGAAAAACACATTACAAAGCAAAGGTTTGCTTGACACTTTCTTTCCAAATACTTTGAAGACAACTCACCCTCCCATACGCAGTCCAATCAAAGATGGGAGAGGATTTATAGTCCAACATATCAAAAAGATGAGCAGGTCAACTGGAATTGTACAGACTCGGTACAAAGGGCTTGAGGAAGGGCCCCTCCACATTTGGGATGTAGCTAGTGATGTGGAAAAGAATGCCAGCCTGAGCTTCTAACATCGCTCCACATAGATTCCTCCTGCTGTGGTCTGTCTCACTTCCAAAAACTAGCAAGCAGGTGGAGGTAAACCATGACAGTACCTGTGTGTTTAAAAACAGGTATGTAGTTTTACCAGTGAGGTCAGTAGGATTTGGATTAGATTCATAATCAGGTCTGCTGTTTGTCATTGTTTGTCAAATATATTCCTTTCTGCTACTCCTTCAACAGCAGACAAGGAACACCTGTCTTTAAATTCCCTGCTAGTTTTCCTGATTAAGCTTCAGAAGGGGAAAAATGCAGAGTGGTTGTTCAGAATCATTCCCGTAAGTGATATTTATTTGCTTCTTACAGAGCTGCATCATATTACTTTGCAGTATTTTCTTTCAAATTGAAAATGCTCTGATGAGAGAGTAATAGAAAGATCATTCAGAACAAGATTACCAAAGCAATAGATATATATGATGGTATTCTACCTCTTGCCTATAGATAGATAGATAGATAGATAGATAGATAGATAGATAGATAGATAGATAGATAGATAGATAGAGAGAGAGAGAGAGAGAGAGAGAGAGAGAGAGAGAGAGAGAGAGAGAGAGAGAGAGAGAGAATAACACAGCTTTGAAGTCCAGAAAAAGGAGTGGCTAACTTTTCAACAACATTGTGAATTGCACATGTAGTTTTAACATTCCAAAGGCAAGGGTTAGAATACCATCAGGTTGCCTTCAGTTTATGGCAACCACGGAAGCAAGAGCTGGACCATAAAGAAAGCTGAACACCGAAGAATTGATGCTTTTGATTTGTCGTGCTGGAGGAGGCTCTTGAGAATCCCCTGTACTGCAAGGAGAACAAACCTATCCATTCTAAAGGAAATGAAGCCTGAGTGCTCACTGGAAGGACAGATCCTGAAGCTGAGGCTCCAATACTTTGGCCATCTCATGAGAAGAGAAGACTCCCTGGAAAAGACTTTGATGTTGGGAAAGTGTGAAGGCAAGAGAAGAAGGGGACGACAGAGGACGAGATGGATGTACAGTGTCATTGAAGCTACCAACATGAATTTGACCCAACTCCGGGAGGCAGTAGAAGACAGGAGGGCCTGGCGTGCTCTGGTTGAAACTGAAATGTTTTATTACGGTCATTGACCAGCAAAATTAAGATACATTATTAAATTTGGGAACATAAAAACAATCTAAAAAACATTAAAAATACTAAAACACCAAAGGACTAAAAACATCCATATGCATATATATAAAACCACATTCAAACATCTTAGTAAATATCTTCTACAGTACTCCCTATCATAGGCCTTATCTATGGCCTATTACAGCTTACATTGAATGCCAAAATTGTTACTTTGAAGCTCGTAGAGCCCATGTGAACATTACCAATTTATACACCAATTTACAAATTCTATAGCTGCGCTCTAGGTGGAACCTTTCCTTCCCGGATTTTGATTGCAGCAGCACAGAATTTGGCTACTTTTGTCAGTATATCTGAATTTAGCCCAGTATATCTGTCAGGGCATCGCCCTGTCAGCAAAAGCAGTATGTAGTGTGCCTCTGTTCGTCCAGGAAATGCCCTTATGTAAGGGTTAACATGGATTTCTCGAATGTCAGAATAAAAAGCACAATGTAGTAATATGTGGGAGATAGATTCAATCTCACCAGAGTTACAGGGGCATAAACGCTTAGTGTAAGGGATGTTGTTATACTTCGCTTCCTGGACTGCTGACGGAAGTGCATTGAAGCGGGCCAAAATAAGAGCTTTGCGTTGTTTAGGTGTTAGGGGTAAGTAGAGATACAGTATTTTGCCGGTTTCAGTGGGAGCAATGCGTTGTCAACTGTAAACCTATTTCTGATAATACCAAGATCCTGCTGGCTTTCTGTCTCAATAATACACTGCCTAAGATTACTCTTGGCCTTAACGTATCCCATTTCTTGGATACTTTCTACTGAATAGCTGTATCTGTTGATTTTATGGTATATTGCTCGCTTCCAAGGTGACTGATGGTTATCCTGTAATACCAGTGAAGTCAGTCCAATTGGTTGAAAGGTTAGTTTTAGCCAAAAGTTAAAAATAGCCAGTCAAGCTCTGGCTTCAACCTTCAGGTAGCCCACTTCAAACCTGAGGGCTGCATTAGATACCTCTCTTGGAACTTGTAATATAGCCCTCACAAATTTGGACTGAACTACTTCTAATTGGATAAATGAAGAAGAAGAATAGGGGCCCAACTGTGCCCCATACAAGAGCTGACTAAGGGATTTGGCCTGAAACAATCTTAGTGCAGCTGGAATGTACTGGCCTCCCTTAGAATAGAAGAATTTTAGGATAGTAAGGCTAGATTTTTGTGCTGCTTGTACCACGTTGTTAACATGGGCCTTGTGGTTTCCTTTATACTGGAAAACAATGCCCAAATATTTATAAGCCTTAATTTGTTCAATCTCATGCTCATCTATTAACCACTTATAGATCCTGGGCCTCTGAGCAAACACTAAAACTTTGGTCTTCGAGTAATTTATCTGGAGCATTTCTTCTTTACAGTATTGTGCGAGAGCGTATAAAGCTCTCTTAAGTCCTATTGGTGTCTGTGAAATTAGGACTGCATCATCTGCGTATAACAGAAGTGATATATGTCTATTGGCCAGTTTGGGGGGATGGAACTCTGGATGGCTGAGTGCCGTTACCATTGGTTCATGGGGTCACAAAGAGTCAGACATGACTAAACGACTAAACAACAATGAATGAGCAATCTCCAAAATATCCTGTCCTCAACAGCCCTGCTCAGCTCTTCTAAACTCAGGTCTATGGCTTTCTTGATGGAGTCAATCCATATCATATTTGGTCTTCCTCTTTTCCTGCTGTCTTCAACATTTCCCAGCATTATTGTTTTTTCCAGTGAATCTTGCCTTCTCATGATGTGCTCAAAGTATGACAGCCTCAGCTCCTTAGTTTTTTACTGCAGAGATACTTCAGTTTTGACTTGTTTGTTTTTCCGGCAACCCAGGGCATCTGCAAAGCTCTCATCCAACTATATTTCAAACAAATGATTTTCTTCCTTTCAGCTTTCTGTCCAGCTTTCACATCTGAGCATAGTAATTGGGAGTACAATTGTGTGAATGTTCTTCATCTTGATCTCCAGTGACACATCCTTACACTTGATGCTCTTTTCTAGTTCCTTCATTGCTGCCCTTCCGAGTCTCAATTTTCTTCTGATTTTTTGTCCTCAGTCTCCATTAGGACTGATGACTGAACCAAAGTATGTAAAATCATTCACTATTTCAATTTCATTATTGTCAACATTAAAGTTGTGTAGTTCTTCTGTAGTCATGATTTTTGCCTTCTTAATGTTCAACTGTAGTCCTGCTTTGACACTTTCTTCTTTCACTTTCATCAGAAGTCATTTCAAGTCATTGCTGCTTTCTGCCAGTAAGATGGTGCCATATGCACATCTCAAATTTTTGATGTCTCTTCCACCAATTTTTACTCCTACTCCTTCTGACTCTAGTCCAGCATTTTGTCTGATTCCTACTGTGTACAGATTGAATAGATAAGGGGATAAAACGCACCCTTGTTTGAAACCTTTGGCTATAAAAAAAACATTCTATCCCTATTCTAACAGTAGCCTCTTGTCCGCAATGCAAATTATGCATTGGGCCAGTCAAGTGCGGAGGCACACCTATTTATTTCAGAACAATCTATAACTTCTCATGATCCATACAGACAAAGGCTTTGCTGTAGTCTATAAAGCACAGACTGTTCTTCTTCTGAATTTCTTCAATGTGCTCCAATTGATCTCAAGTGCTTTTTCCTTTTTTGGAACGCACCTTCGATGCTGTATGCAAAGCTGGAGTGTCCTCTCCAGAGCATGAAGCCTGGGTAAAATAATATGGAGGATAGGCTATTACCCAAGCAGCAAATCCCCCCTCTCCACATCACTGAAATAGTCCAATGGAAAGGCAAGAGCCAATACAACTGGTTCTAGCGATGTCGCAGGAGTTGCCAGAACGACACGAACTGCCTCGGGGACTCTGGCTCTGGATTTTGCCTTGAGGTTAACTCCTGAAGCCTTTTCCATCAGTGGATATAGCCACCTTGAACATCAAGCATTTCTTGCTCCATATGAGATAAAAGCCTTTATTGTAACACCTTGAGCATCCCTTTGCTTGAATTACAGCAATAGGCCTCTAGTTACTGCACTTCTTGGCATCTCCCTTCTTGGAAATTGGACTGCATATTGAATGTTTCTAGTCTGTGGGCCATTGTTTTGTTTCTCATATTTGTTGGCATATTCTTGTTCGATTTTGACAGATTTAATCTCTATGACTTGAAATAGATCTATTGGTATCCCATATATCCTTGATGATTATTTCATCACAGTGCTTTCACAGCCACTTTCACTTTACTTTCTAAAATGGTCAGTTCTTCATCCTAGGATTCCATTATGGTTGATAATTGACTCTGTCATCCCTTTATGTATTCTGTATAGGTCTTCCCTATACTGTTCCCACTCGAGATGGGGGTATTCGTATATGAATATGAATATCCCTGCACAGGTAGTGTTAAAGAGGGTACAGCCCCATGGGACCGGATGGTCCACTCACCGATCCAACACAGACATGGATGGCTTGATTCTACAAATGGCTCTGCACCACGCGATCCGCTCGCTATTCCTGGCAGGAGGCAGGAGGATAAGCCTTGCTTCAAGGTAGAAGAGTGGCAAGCAGATTGCGCACTGTGGCGCCATCCATCGAATCGTGCCATCTGCATCCATGGCGGATCAGTGAATGGACTGTCTGGCCCATAGGGCTGGACCCTCATTAACACCACCTGTGTGGGATATTCATATTCGAATACAAATACCCCCATCTCTAGTTTTCACCTTTTCTTTATTCTCCTGGACGGATAGTGTGTTTCTGCATTTGTCTTTCAGCATTCCTAATCTAGGCTTAAATTTCCCTTTTAATTCCTGGACTTTCTGGAAGAGATCCCTTCTTTTCCCCCTTTTGTTGTTCCTCACTATTTCTTTGCACTGGTTTCTGTAGTAGTTCCGTTTGTCTCTATATGACAGTAGCTGAAAAACTGCATTCAGGGTTCTGACCCTACTTCTGTCATCTTTTGCTTCTTGTCCTTTGCAATTTCAAGTGTTTCTTCCATCATCTATATAGATTTTTCTTTCCTTTTTACTTCAGTGGTTGTTTTTTTTCATGCTTCCCTAATAAAATCTCTGATTTAAATCCACAGTTCTTCTGCTCCATGGTCAATTGAGTTTATTAATGTAAATTTGTTCTTTATGTGGACTGCAAATTCTTCAGAAATGTTGTTTATATGTTGATACTAGGATTCTTTTAGTGTTCTTCTTCAGCTTTAATGTTTGATATTAACAGTTCATGATCAATACCACAATTTGCTCCTTGTCTTGTTTTGGCAGAGAGGATACATCTTCTCCATCTCCTGTTTCCAATGACATGATTGATTTGATTTCTATATTGGCCATCTGGTGATGTCCATATGTATAGTCATTGGTTTGGTTGCCTGAAGCAGGTACTTGAAATAAACAGATTGTTGGCTCCACAGAACTCTACAAGTTGTTCTGTTTGTTTGTTGTTGTTTTTCTGATCCCTAGGCCAAATTTTCCAACAACATTTGGCTCTACTCTCTTTGGTAATTTAGTGTTGCAATCAGGTATCTTTATAAGCATGTCTTGTTTGGGTATGCAATCAATTTCTTCCAGGACGTTTGCATAAAAGCTTTCAATTTCATCTTCTTTAACATCTGTACTTGTTGAATGAAGGTATACTGATAGATTTTCCTAGACATCTGATGGATGTTATTTGTTCAGACTTTGAATTATAGCTCCTAAATGCCTGTGCTATATCCTATCTCAATATTAGAACCACTCTGTTTCTTCAGAGTTTGTCATTTTCAGATTAAAATATTTTGTATTTGTCTAACTACATGTCCCATTCCAGTCCACTTTAGTTCATTGATACCAAACACTGAATTATTCTGATTTCGTTTTTGATTTCTGTATAACCACTATGTTATATATATTTTTAAAGTGTCATTGTTTTATTGTGTTGTAAACCACCCAGAACAGCCTTGCAGCCAGATGGGTGATATAGAAGTCAGTCAGTCAGTCAGTCAGTCAGTCAGTCAGTCAGTCAGTCAGTCAGTCAATCAATCAATCAATCAATCAATCAATCAAATGTGTTTGAAACATTTTGCTACTCATCTAAGTAGCTTCTTCAGTCTGGTTTTACTACTTGGATGAGAAGCAAAATGTTTCAATATACAGTAATAAGAAGGTCCAGTTGCCATGACTCAACTTCCAGATAACCTCACCTGGATGAATGAGAATCTTGACAGAAATAGTGGTTATATGTTGCATTTCTTGGATTCCCGTTTACCTAGATTCCTGATGCTCACACTCCATGTTCTAATTGTAGAATTAGAAAGTCCTTGTAGATAGAAGGACTTTCCTTCTATCTCTGTGCACATTGGCCTTTCAACTTTAATCTAGTTGTGTCATTAGCAACAGTATTATTCATACTTGTCTTTTGCTCTTCCCCAGTAGTGGTTAAGTGCTTTCCAACCAGGGAGTCCCATCTTCCAGCACTATCTCTTGTTTCATTTTGGACTCTCTCATCATAGGGTATTCAAGGTATGAAAGGTTCAGCAGTGATTTACCATTGCCTCCTTCTGTGTAGTACTAAGAAGATTTACCTGCTGTTGACTGTGAAAGATCCTCTGCCTGTGTGACTTTCAACTACTGCTGCTGTCCAGTAGCTGCCCTCCAGATGTTTCTCTGCCCCATCACTACTGGAACAATCCATTCTCTTCCGCTGATGCAGCCGTTACACTAGAAGAGGGTGGAGGCTTCTTAGTTTAGTGCCTCAGCTGTGAACATTCCACCTTAAGTGACCCTGCTAGGAGTCCCAGGCTCATAATGGGAATCTAGGCTGCCAGCCATTCAGCTTTCCTCCCTCCACCCTCCCCTTGCCTTACAATGAGACAAAAGTTCCTTTTCTTTGGCCGGGGACTGATATGATGCAAATATGAGGCAAGCTGCCCTTCAGAAAAGTCAGGATAAAAGTTCTACCAGAGACATCAATTGGGTGTGGATTAAACTCAGAGTCAGACCCGTCATTTATTTGTAAGGTAGCATTATATGCAGTACATAAAAGGAGACATCTTGTTTTCTTCTCCTGGATGAATTTAATAGTACAGAATCCATTCTTAAGGATTCACCTTTAAATCCAGTTTTAAAGTTTTTAATGAGGACTATCCCTAGCCTCAGGGTCAGTATGGCACCTGCTTTATGGGCAAATGCAGAGGTGAAAGCAGCAAGTTGTTTTTTTCCGGAGCTGCCTGACCATTTCCCTCCTTTGGGGTCAAATTAAACCAGATACTGTAGCCAGCTTTGCATGCAGAAGCTGATAGCAAATTGGTTCTCCGGCAATGTGATACCCTGAAGGCAGGGTGCTTGAGCAACTAGACGTTCCAATTAAACTTCTGTTTCCCTGCTTCAGAGCAATCATGAAACAAAGCATGCCAACTTACACTGGAGGTGGGAAGCACTTGTATTACTGGAAACGGGTATCTTCCAGCACTTAAGAGGCCAGTGCTTCTAATGGTGTGCTTTCTCTATCATCTGTTTTGACTCAAAGATGTTAGGACTGTATGGGCTACATAATCTATCTTCATCCTATGTCCTGGTCTACTGCCTTCAGACCATGTGGGACAGATACACCATCCACTGTGAGATTCATACTTTCTGAATGTGGAAAGGGGGGAAGGATCCTAGTTTGAACTTCCCTTCAGGTAGCAGAGCAAGCATGATGTGAAGACATACTGGGGTTTTATCACAGTATAAACAGGGAGTTGCAGCCCTTACGCAGGCATGTGTTTGCAAACATGTTTGTTTCACAAAAATGATTACCAAATAAAACAATTATTCAATAGTATTCTAAACAAAGGTTTCCAGGGGAGTGGTAGCCAAGCTAGTCTGTTGCAGCAGATATAATGAGTTTGGTAGCAGTTCAAAGATAAACTTGACATAAACTTCAACAGATGCATGTTAAAGTGGGTTGCAATCGACAAAATCTTGTGCCACATAACACTTTTTAGGCTTCTTCCACATTTTTCTTGCTTTGTTGCAGAGGAAGTGGAACTTGATTTGTGACCTTTGAAAAAGTCATTTCTATTCAAGAAAACTCCTCCTCGAGACTCTTGAAGAATTCTTTTAGAACTTTATAGAAATATTTAAGAACTCTACATCTCTCATGGAGTTTCTCTTCAAGAACCCCTATTTTTAACTGGATGCTTCCAACCAGAGGTTTTTACTAGATGTCAGTCTCAAACAACAGGAAGCGACATAGCTCTAAACTCCTAGAAGAAAGTTTAACTAAAATAATAATAATATACTTTGGATTCAGGAGGGACAAAGAGATAATGGGCAGTAATGGAAAAGGTCACTGAACTAAGTGAGACAAACCTTATGACATATGCACGGTGGGGAAAATGCTGATCAATTTTGTCCTGAAATTGATATTCTGACAAGAACAAATGTTCTTGTAGTGAGAAGGATCTTGGAATTGTCATAGATCACAATCTGAATATAAGCCAACAGTGTGATGTGGCTCCGAAAAAGGCAAATGCTATTTTAGGCTGCATTAACAGAAGTATAGTTTCCAAATCCCGCAAGGTGCTAGTTCCCCTCTATTCAGCACTGGTTATGCCTCACCTTGACCATTGTGTCCAGTTCTGGACACCACCCTTCAAAAAGGATGCTGACAAACTGGACAAAGTTCAGAGGAGGGTGACAAGGATGATCAGGGCACAGAAAACAAAGTTGTACTATAAGGAAAAACTGAAAGAACTGGGAATGTTTAGCCTCGAGAAAAGAAGACAGAGGGGTGATGGAATAACACTTTTCAAATACGTGAAACGCTGTCATACAGAGGACAGGATCTGTTCTCAAAGCTTTCTGTTAGATATCAGGAAAAACATCCTAACCGTTAGAGCAGTAAGACAGTGGAATCAATTACCTCAAGAGGTGGTGAGTGCTCCAACACTGGAGGCATTCAAGAGAAACCTAGACAACCACCTGGAAGATATCCTTTGATTTGTATTCCTGCATCAGTCAGGGGGTTGGCCTTGATGAGCTTATAGGCCCCTTCCAACTTCCCTATTCTATGATTCTGTCTTGATAAACCCACAGTCTTTAAAGCACCTCTAGAGACTTTTGTTGTTGCTTTCAACAGGATCCTTTGGACAACATAGCTAACAGAGAACATAGTTCTAAACCAAAGATATCCTGGTAGATATTATTTTGGGTTTCTTTACTTTACTTTGAGACTGAATGTGGAATTACTCAGAGGCAATAGGGGAACCACGTTCCTACAAAGAACCATTTGGTCTCTTGTTACCTTTTGCAGTTTTTCCTTACTGGAATTTCTGGCTGGCAGTTCAGCTGCCTCAGCCGGCTTCCTTACTTTCTTTCCAGTCTTCCACCAGAAGTACATTGTCTCCCTTGTCTTCTGATCCTGTATGAGGTGCTTCATCCAAATGGAGCTTTGTTGTTTCAGAGCATCATTTGTCAACAGTATAAGGCCAACAATCTTTTTTTTTTTTTTTGCAAATTACCTAATAATCAATAAAAGCTAACAGTCTAACCCATTTCAAAAAGATCAGATCTTGTAAAAGTTACTTTTACTACTCAAATCCCTCATGCAGCATGCTGCCTGGTGAGTATGGGAGTTAGGGATATATATATATATATATATAAGCTTCCCAAACTGCAAGAAATTGGTGAAGTCTCCTGATGCCCGACTTGGAGGCTGCCTAATCGCTCAGTTGGCAGAGTTTGTGTAATTAGAATGCTTCTTCACACACAAAAAAAACATGCTTAAGCGTTCTTTGAAAAATGCCAATCCTAAAATTGCAAAATCCACAGGGCTGGGATTAAATAGCCTCTTTACAACATCTCCATTAAAAAGAGATTAACACAGCCCCCACCCTCTCGTAGGCACTGGTTTGAAAGAAAAGTGCATGGAGCAGAATAGATTTCCAAAGTATTTGGTGATACCCTCTACCCCACAATATCTAGTCTGTCACATAAAGAGAAGAGCAGGGGAGATTTATACATTGATGGCAAACATGTAGCTTCCATTTCTCAAACGATGCCATAAGGATAGTTCCTTTTTGAATGCTATGACTGATGATGACACCTGTTGAAGAATCTGAGAACAGTCACATTCTGAAAAATGGAGTCTTTCTCTCTGGCAGAGGCAAGCAGCTGTTAAAACAATTGTTTTTCCATTGCCTATAACAAATATGAATGTGTTCCTTCATGTGTAAATTCATGAGAGTCCCTCCTGTTACCTGAAATCAACTATCAACCATAGAGAGGAAACACACTGCCATTTTAAGTTAGCCTTTTCCAACCTGAGGGCCTCTAGCTGTGGACTACAAATCCGACCAGCCTTCGCTAACTGCAGCTAATGAAAGCATCAGTCAAGTATCTAAAAGTCACCCTCAATGAGGAAAATCATTCTTTATCTTAAATGGGCATCTGCTGAATCTCTCTGTTAGCTAGGAGAAGTCGGCCATGTTAGTTTTACTCTACTTATAGAGTTGCCCCATTAAGATAGGTATACTGGGCTGTTCACAGAAAATTGGGATGATCACACTGCTGTTAAGCTCAATTGCAATGTGTTACCAACATCCCTGCAAATCATCACCTCTAACATTGTCTTTATGTATGTTTCTCTCTCCCTCTCTCTTTTCCTTTTTTTCTGTGTGCATGTGCATGTATTGCATGAAGATGCTTGTGGAAATCCAAGACATGGAAAACTACAGGAAACATAACTCAGAAAAATCCCATTTCGTTGAGTCTGCCAGAATTACCTAGTGTAAGCAGTGATACATTAGACATGAACACCTCACAAGCAAAGATCTGGTTATGCCAGGAAATCCAACTAAAGGTGCAACTACTGACAGGTAATGTGGAAAATGGTGATTTACATTACAGTGGTGCCTCGCAAAATGAATGTAATTCGTTCCGCGAGTAGTGTTGTCTTGCGAAAAAAAAAATGTTGCGAAAAGCAGTTTCCCATAGGAATGCATTGCAATGCATTCCTATGGAAACCTTGGAAGACGAATGATGTTTTCGTCTTGTGAGGCATCGGTCCCCCCCCCAAAAAAAAGGTCTTGTGAAGCATGGCCATAGAAGAAGCCGTCTTGCGAGGCACCATAGCAATTAAAAAAACCATTCGTCTTGTGGTTTTTTCATCCCGCGAGGCGTTCGTCTTGTGAGGCACCACTGTATTTTCCATTGACCACATGATGTAAAAGTCAGTGTAATCTGCCCAGATCCCCACTCCCTATCTGTTTTTTTCCCCCTCCACCACTGTGGCTTCCACTTTTTTGGAATCAAATGCTTTCACATCAATTTAGGTGGTGTGATCACTTGAGCCAATGCAGAAGGGTTTCCAGCTGTTGCATTTAAAGCAATGCACCCAGAGGTCTGCTGGAGTTGCCCCAGCCAGAATTGTGAGGCCTTTAGCCCCCACCCCACCCCAAAAAAGCCGTCTCAGCTGAGAAAACATTGCTCCATTTCTGAGATGGCAGCTTGTATGACGAGGGAGGACCTGGCTGAGCAGGGCTAAGTTTTGGACGCACTGTAAAGTATTATGGGTATTGCAGTTTCCTGAGATGCACCCTGCATACAGTACAATGCACAAGGAGACTATAATGCCCATAATGCTTTGCAGCAGCTTTGCCTTACCTTGCCACTTCCTCCATCTTCATACAATCTTGCAACTCAGAAATGGAGTAATCTTCTCTTATTTATTCAGCAGCTGTTTTAAGTTCTCCCAAATTCTGTATTTATTAATTATGGTCAATGACCAGGATTTCAAACTTTTAAGAGACGTTTTTGGCTGGGTGGGTGGGTGGCACAAAGCCTGCAGAATTCTTTGTGAGGCAATTCCAGCAGACTTTTGGATGCTGTCACCCAAAATCATTGGAAAGTGCCTTCCCTATTCTCCAATACAATATGTTCATGTGGCTCCTGGAGCTGTTCCCTCTGGGTCCCCAGGAACCACATGACCTTCAGTCCCCATAGGCTGCATTATTCTCCTTTGTTTAGAGCTTAGCAGACTCAAGAGAGTTTCAGCAGGATCAGGCCCTTTGGACATACACTGGCGGGTAGTAACTCTTTGCTCCCCTCTTCCCTGTTTTTCTTCTCCCACAACCCCTTGTCTTCTCCACTAGTGCAGCTTGTCAGCTCCAGTCCCATTCTCCTTGGGAATGAGGAACAACTGTTGCATGCAGCAGTTCCTGGCCTCATCCAGAACCTTCCTTGCCTTGGGTAAGTGGTTTCTCAGAGAGTGCAGGACTGGAATCTGGATTGGGCTGGCCCATTCTCCCCTCAGCCCAATCACTGTGCCTATTTTAATTTTTGGTGTAGCCAGCAAAAACTCCCATGTTGGATCGTTCTGTGGGAATGCCATGTACTCAGCCCAATCTGTGTGAAGCTGTCCACAGATCCTTTGCAGGCAGATCTCAGAAGATGTGTGGGTTCACGCATGTGCTCTGAGAGCATACCAGTTAGTTGCTGACATTATGACGATGACGTATCAATCCTTTATCTCTGTCTTCAGAACAGGTTCTTCTCTTGAGCGTGGTCGCAAGGCAGCAAAGTTTGATCTTAACCACATTCCCAGAAGAGTATTTTGTGCTAATGTACCTTCAAGTCAAGAAAGGGTAATTCACAATCCAACCACATTCCAACAAAGAGTAATCATGTGATCCTATTACACTACAGTGCCCAGAACAGACATAACCATATTTGTAAATCTGCAGCAGTATAGAGAAGGAGTAACCAGTCTATGAAAGTTCAGATTCTTGATTGTTTTCACTGTCCTCCTGGTGGACTTTTGAAATCATTCTAAAACCCATTGTTTATAAGACAGCATGACATACACCCTTCAGTTGTCAGTGGTTACCTGAAGGGAAAAAAAAATTAAGGAAGTGACATGCAAGTGTACACACATTATTGGGTCAATTTATGTAAAGAGACCCCAAAAATCTGTATTTATTAAGGGGCAATTTCATTTGTCTTCCTTTAGTCCTTAGATGTGCAAGTTCTCTGAGAAAAACAGCGGCAAGGCCATAGCAAGGGATGTGACACTCTGAAGTTGTGTAACAGAAGAGAGAACCGTTCAAAAGCCATGACAAACGGCATGGCGGAAAGAATAGCAATGAGTCATAGAAGACTGAGTAATAAGAAGCGGCTTCTGAAAGTGAAACCTTTGTTCCCTTTTGCCTTGTCAGAAAGATGACAGAACCTACCATGAAGAGTATATATATATATTGTTCAATGAAGACGATAACTTTTATATATCAGTTTAAGAAAACTTGGAAAGAAAACTACAGCTCAACCACATGTTTTACCCTCTGCTAGCATCTAAATCAGATTAAGCAGAACTATGCAGGGATTGTTCCATGTAGGAACTTGATTTAAGAGATTCA
This sequence comes from Pogona vitticeps, assembly GCF_051106095.1. Classification (NCBI taxonomy): domain Eukaryota; kingdom Metazoa; phylum Chordata; class Lepidosauria; order Squamata; family Agamidae; genus Pogona; species Pogona vitticeps. The sequence continues at coordinate 174,292,366 of NC_135785.1, forward strand.
GATTTATTGCTTTGTCAATATACAAAAAGGCACATATCTGTAGGCAATGCTGTTGCACCGATCTGCCTAAAGTGGTACAGAACCCCCCCAAAAAAGGCTGACTATTGCTAGGTGGCCAACTGTACATTATAGAAAACATGTCATTAGAAGATGAAATTCCTTCAGTGCTGCAAGACATTGGATTGTTACAAAAAGAACTTTTCATATGTCTCACCACTTAACAGTTGTGTTGCTTTTCTTTGTGATTGTTCATGGGGGTCAAAAAAGGGCGCTGCAACGCTGTCCTTGGAAGACTAATAAGATTTTAGCTTCTAAGAGTGTGCAATCTCTAACATATAGTTTGGCTTTAGATTTTTAGTTGAAACTAGACAGGACGATGCTAGTTCTGTGTGATAAGGCTAATCATAGTGGGTACAGGGAAGGGATTCTGTTTGTAATGGCATGAAGGGCAAGGATGTGTGGGTCAAGACCGCAAAGCCCTTTTCTTCTGGCCAGGTGTAGTGAGTCATATACCTCTTAGCCCCTTGATACTCTGCACTTTGGCAGGCTCTGACTGATGTTAGTGAGACTAGCGCAGAAGCGCTGCAGGGAGGTCAACGTCACATAGGCACCCATTTTGCATTCAGGCCAGATCTGCCCTTTCTTTCTAATTGCCACAGCTTCAAAACACTTTGAGAAGGAAGCACATCACCCTATGAAAACCAAACAGAGCAGTCACCTCGTGGTGCACTTCCATCTCGAATTTGTCACACCATTTTGATCTACAAGTTTATTTTCAAAGAGCAGAATCTGCATATTACATATAGAAGGGAATTAAATTGCCCTGACAAGGCCTTCTCTCTGGCTTCTGTGGAGATCTTCAAAGCGCCCTAGCAGGCAGCTTTAGTCATACCTTCTCAGATCTTATTGTCATGGCTCTCATTGTGAAGATCATTACCATATCATAGCAGTCCTATTGAACTGTGCTTTGGAAATCACTGAAATACTGTGGAAGGCTCATTGCCTAGATAAGGGTGCAAAACAGAAACGCTTCTGAACAAGACTAGCCCCCTCCCGGAAGCAATCATAATTTCATGAAACTTCTGGGGAGTCAGGTTAGTCTGTTGGAGCAAAACCAGAGCCTTTTGACACCTTAGAAGACTAACTAGTTTTATCTGACATGAACTTTTATGGACTGTGGCAGTCTACTTCTTCGTAAGTGTAAGTAGTAAAGTGGGCTGCAATTCACAAAAGCTTATGCCAGATAAAATGTGGTAGTCTTCATAGTCTTCATAATGGTACAAGACTTTGTATGTAAGCTTAATAGAGCTTGGGAGCTTTTAGACTAAAGCTCTCAAAAATGAGAATGAGAGCTATCATGGAGAGCAAGACCCCCATTTTAAAAAGACTAATGATAATATTCATTTCCTTCTATCTATTTCAGTCTGAGCACAAGCAAGGCAGAAGTGTTGTGGTCATCACATAGAATGTCGATGAACTCCACAGAGATGCAGAAACAAACCTCCACACGCCCTTCTTACTGCTTCCTCACTGCCGCCTCCTAGAGGGAGAGAGACTGACTGACGCTGCCTGCACAAGGCTGTGCAACTCCAGCGGAGTCCGAGTTGAGGAGACCCCCCTCCTTTCCATCTCCTCAACTTCCCCCCTCCCCCAAAATGTTTTCCCCTACTGTCAGTACTGTTGCTGCTGCCTCCATATTTGTGAGTAAACTTTACTCACAAATAAATCAGCAATGTAAATCAGACCTGTCTGGCTCTCATGGGAAAAACCATTTACCACTGTGAATGGAGGGATCGCTCAAGTGAGAGCTAAAATAGACCACACTAAAGATGAGAATCTTTTAAGTGTGAACCAGCCTGCTCCAACTTCCCCGTCAGTTGTTCTTTGCTTCACTCATGATTCCCTCTGATCAGGACTTTTTAGAGGGAAGGCTATTATTCAAAAGGTGGTACACGCTACTGCATCAGGTCAAATGTCTTAGTAGCAATTTGCTCTTTGCAAGGACATTACTACTTTGCTATCTGGTGGAACTCCTTTACAAACTGCTGATCTTGTCAGAACAATAACAGTGCAGTCCTCTGATGCCTATTTACTCAGAAGCAAAGTTTCACTGGGACTGTTAGAACTGTCTGTGTTAGAACTGGGGAAGGTTACTTATTTGGACTACAACTCCCAAAATCTCCAGCCGAGTTCTGGGTTTGCAGTAACCAGTCAGAACAAGGGCCTTGGAGTTGTTGTTGGTATGTCAGTGGACTCGGCACGTGGCAGCTGTGAAAAAGGCACAGTCCGTGCAGGGAATCACTAGGAATACCAAACGGAAGTTAAAACTGCCAGTATCATGATGCTGTTAGGCAACTCTGGATGAAAACATTGCATCCAGTTCTGGTCAGTTTTGCAGCTCAGAAAGGAATGGTAGAGTTGGAAAGTCGGCAGAAAATGTCAACCAAAGTTATGAGGGGGTTTGAACAAGTCTTCTATGAGGGAAGGTTACAATCCTTCCAGACGTTTGGCTTAGAAAAAAAGTAAGTAAGGTGGACATGATAGAAATGCTATGCACAGTGTGCCAAAAAAATAGATGAGAAGAGGCTTTTCTCCATTTCTTATCAGACTAGAACTTGAAACCATCCAGTGGAGCACCACAGTGGAAGACTGAAGGCAGATAACCGGGAAGACTTATTCACAGAATAGGTAAATTGTGGAATTCAGTTCCACAAGACGTAGTGATTGCTTGGAAGAGGGGATTGAGGTGCACTTTCCAAGGTGTGAGGGCATGTTATAATAGCTCTGTTTTTTGCATTGGGTTTGGCATGCTCGAAAATGATTTTAAAATCTCTAATTACACGGTGCACAGCTAAGTGTACATATTATCAATCGGGAAATTGGGTTTTTTTAAAACACCCATGTGAGGGCTGTTTCTTTAAAATTGATTCTGCTCACACTTTTTTCAAACTTGTATTGGAGTAAATAGTGTATGTGGGGGGTCTGCAGGGTTTGTCGAGTTTGGGTGCCAAGTACGGAGGGTTTGGGACTGCAGGATATCCTGAGGTCCAAACTCTTCCTCCCTCTCACCATCTGTTTCTATTTTAGTACTGCATCGATCTAATACTGTGCCAGTTCAAAACTAATATTAAAAAATTAAATATTTAAAAATGTGAGGAAACTGGGGACAGGCTGCTGCTGCTGCTGCTGACACTAGCACCTCCACAGCTGCACTAAAACTCATGATTCTTGCTCCCCCAGCCCCCCCCCCAGTGTAGTAGCGAAGGGATCCCTGTAGCAGCCTCCTCTGCCACAGAGCACAGGTGGCACTTCATGTCTTGCTGGGAACCTGCTCTCCTCTCCACCCTGGATTGATGCGACTGAATGAATCCAATATGGCCAATTTGAAACTCCTTCTCACTGGAATGCAGGACAGGGGACAGACAGGAAGTTAAAGGACCCGGAACAGGAAGAGAAAGGGGGAATCCCAGCTGCAGGTTTGTCGTGTGCCAGAAGAAAGGGCTTAGTATGTCAGCTGTGGCACGCGTGCCATAGGTTCGGCATCAGTGTCCTAGGCCAACTTCCATGAGGACGCACACACCGACACAAAACCCATGGAATGTTATATCGATTCTAAAAAAACTGAATTGACTCCTCATTTAATTCAACAGTATAGTCACACCCAAAGTCTCTTCAATTGATTAAACCATAGGACATCGATATTTCTTCTTTTGTGTAAGTATCCAAGCAACTAAGGACATAGTTCCATAGGCAATAAATCTTTATGGCCCTTAAATAAAACACAAAGATAGGTACAAATACATAACACAAGTCAAAGCATTTGCCTTTGCAGTGTCCTTTTTGTGTCCATGCATTGAAATTCTGTTGCCTAAATCAAGGTGATAAGGACTAAGCTTGCTCCTGGGAAACAGAAGGCATTTTCCTCCCAGATTTCTTCCCCCCCCCCTACATTCAAAATGTCCAAGCACAGCCTGTTCCTGAAGATGTCTCTACTCACGGGCTAGACCAAGTAGTACTCAAGGGTCACCAATTCCTATTGTAAACAAGATATGCAGGTGCCTAGTTGTCCACCATTTTGATGTAGCGATTGGAGTGTTGGACTAGCATTTAAAGAGACCCAGGCCAAACTCCCCATTGAGCTATAGAACTCACTGGGTTGCGCTGGGTTTGTCTCCCTCGCTTGGCCTGTCCTGCCCCAGAGGGCTGTTGTAAGTTTACAGTGGGAAGAGGGAGGACCACATATCATGTCAAAATGCAAATTTACAAACAAAACAACAGAGGCTGCTGTTAGAGGCATTCTGCCTTTGATATCAGAGGCAATATTTAGTCATCATGCCTAGTAGTCACAGATTATCTTCTGTTCCCATTTAGAACATCCCATCATCTTAATCACTCTGTCTTGCACTTTTGGATTTGTGTGTCTTGGGACTCTATGCACTCATTTTCTCCAGTGCTGGACATCTCTTTCCTATTTAAAATATGCAATAACACTTTCCTCCCACAAACAAGGTTGTTCTTCGCTTTTGTGCCTTGTATGTGAAGATTTGGGCTAGCTCTAACATTGGGATAAGAGAGAAACCAGTCCCATTCATCTGTAGAAATAAGCTATCTGTAGACACATGGTGCCTCCTGAGGCATCTGAACCTTAAAAGAACAACGTCCTGTTCCGTTAATCGTTCTATTTGTCCTTCTGTAGCAAGCAGAATGCAGTGTCAATAGTTGTTGCATCAGGATGATACTTTAAATGAAAAATCTGTTCTGAAATGTAACCTCAGCACAATGCTTTTCCCCTTAAAAAACACAAAACATGGTTATAAAACAAATCAAGTTTAATTTTGGCATGGGAGCATCCCCTCCCCCCTCCTTGTGAGATTTGTTTACTTATTTTTGTTATGTTTATGTTCCACGCATTTTTTGTTATATTGATGTTCCACAAGTATTCCACACAAGAATACTTCCTGCCTGATGAGCTCAACACAACATGTATGGCTGTCACACTCCTTACTTTATCTACACCATAATCCTGTGAACTAAACCAGGTTGGGAGGGACTGCCTGGTACAGAAAAAAACAATGATAAGGCTGTGTGGCCCCCTAGATTACACAAATGCGATGCCTTTTATTGGGCCAGTGGAAAAATCATACAGATTCCAAGCATTTGTGGATAAAATCGGCTTCTTCTGGCTTAGCACCACCCTCCATGGATAGTGCAGAAAAACTGTAGGCTGAAATCCAAAAATGGATGGCACGTGTCTGAAAGGTGATCCCAGTCCTCCTGAGGCTGTTGTTTCATGAGTCCATGAAGCATGGTTTGGAATTTTTCACACCCTGCTCTTGTGCCTAGCCCAAGGTCACCTAGTAAGTTTCCTGGTTCAGTGGCCGCTTGCCCCCTGGCTGTAGCCATTCATAGAGTCACGCCGTCTGCCTCCACAGCAGATCAGTGAGAGGACCACCTGTGTGAGGATATTTGTATTCGTATATGAATACCCCCATCTCTAGTAAAGATGTATTCCTTGAACCATATTTTATGCCCCAGTCTCTTTTAAAAAACAAAAACCGGAAGTGCAGCCCTAATCACCAGCGATGAATGGGAAATGGGTGCCCTCCATGGCTACTGTTAAGTTCTATAAGACTGAATCACATCCATATTGGTTCAGATTCAGAGGTCTAGCTCTGAATTGTTTAACTAAATTGCATTGGTAACAGTCTGAGAAAAGCCTTCTCTTGGGAAGCTCATGTGCCTTATTTGGGTCATTCTGGCTGGTTCTTAATTAGCAAGTAATTTCAGCTGCCTTTCGGATGGTTCCTACAGTGTGTTTCTTTGCCCATTTTTAAGAAGCTAAGGGTCTGCATCTTTGTTACCAGTCTTTAACACTGGGAAACCACCAGAATTCAATTCGGCCTCAGGTGGTTTAGAATGTAGCTTGTCACTCTGGTAGACAGTTTTGTGACCTTGCACGCACTGGCCAAAATCCTGTTTCTTATTGTAGTAAATGAGAATTTGGTGAGTCAATCCCCTCTGTAAGTTCCATTGATCCCAATGGGCCTACTCTAATTGTGACTTCCTTTAGCATAGTAAGTTGCATTTAGCGTAGGTCCATTGGAATCAATGAAACCTACAGAGGAGTTCAGAAACAATCAGGAAAAGGTGAGTTGACTCATTAAATCATCATTGATTCAATGGGCCTTCTCTAGTGTGATTTACTGCATGAAGCAATATGATTTTGGCCAGTGTATGTTTTGGAAAGCTGGCCACTATTTGCTTAGGCTACTCAGGTTTTTGTCGGCCATCTTGTCGAGCTGTATTTTCTAACCGTCTGTCTGTATTCTGGCCTAACTGGACCTTTTAAAAAACTCTTAACAAAATAAAATGTAACACTTCTTCACCAGTTGGGCATTTAGTAGTATGTGTTTTGGACAGATTTGCTACTAAAACCTGCTTGGACCTTCTGGCCATGTTATCGGCTTTCTAGTGCCTGTGTGGGACTCTGGGGGAAAAGGCTGTTCTGTTTCCAAACCTTACTTGCCTACAAAGTCTGCTAAAACTTCAAGCCAATTCTAGCCTGAGAACTGAAGTGGTAGCAAGCTAGGTTGTAAAGCTGTTGTGGTCCTGGATGAAGTGCCTTGGGTCACTCTGTCCCTGTGTGTGTGGTGCCAGGTGAGGATGCTGGTTTATCCCCAGGTAGTGATCACTCTAAGGGAAACAGAAATAAGATGAAACCTAGGGGGAAGCTCTTGATAGCTTCTCATGTCCCATCTGGCAGTGACTCTTCAGAATCTGAGGAAGAAGTCCTTGAAATTACCCGCTGTAACCAAGATCATTTTAGTTTCCAGCACAAAGTCTGCTTTGAGACTGCCAGCTTTGTTCCTGTAGCGAACACGGGTTCGAAAACACACGTGTAAGCTTGGACAGAGAGCAATCAGGAGTTTGTACATGCTAAAATGAGCTGAAAGAGTCCAATTCAGCCAGCCATGCTACAACACTCCTTCTCACAAGTCTGCCCACATAAGAACACCCGGGTACTCTCAGATATTATTGTGAAAAAGTCAAGTGGGCTTTGTAGTCCTTAGACTTAACTTGCACCACTGACAGGACTCTAAGTAAGCTAGGCCGAGGCAGCACTCTCAGATGACCCTATGACAAGTGTACTGTTCAGGAAACCAAATGAGTTTTATAATCTTTATTTTATTAAAGAAAAAGCATGTTACTAGATATTCAAAGCCAAATTAAACCAAAACAAATAATCTAGCATTGTGCTGTTTAGTTACACAGATGTAGTGAGGCAAAGAAAACATGAAAAATATAAAAGTATTCAAAAACCTTATTAAAAATACAAAAAGACATTAAAAAGAATCAAAACAGTTCCAGTCCAGGAAATCATTAGTAAAATAAAATAATCCAAGTTGGTTATGAAACGGCTATAGTCCTCAGTGATCCTATAGAATAAAAATCCCTAAACAAAAGTAAAAATCCATTATACGTCCCATAGTCCTTAGAAAAGTAAAATCCAGTGAATATACCATAGTCCTTACAAAATTACAAGAGCATAGTCCATATGGAGTATTCCAAGAAAAGAAGTCCATAACGAATATTCCATAGGTAACAGTCCATAGAAAATAGTCCATGCACAGTCCTTAGGAAAAATCCCATAAGTCCAAAAGTAATCCAGCAAAGCATAGAAACCAGTCCATGTAGGTAGTCCCAAATGGCTGAAGAATAGGTCACGAATCACTGAAAGGTCGGTCTTGGAAAGACAATGTCCATAGGTAAAAAGTTCCTTTTTCAAGAGTAACTGGCAAGGGCCTAATGCACCTTCCCACGACGTCATCCAATCAGAGTTCGTTACTAGGCAAACAGTCCTGTTACATCACATGAATTCTTTCTCATACACAGCAGATGTTATTTGGGTTTACGGTGGTTTCTCAAAGAGTCACAACAATTCCCATCTATCTAATCACACAGTCCTTTCTCAGGCCTTCAGAATAACATTCTCTCTGCTCGCCTAGAAAACAACTTGTCAGCATAGCACAGATACTATATACAAAGAAACAAAATGGAACCTCTCTGGCTCACTTCATAATTACAAAACCCATATGCCTTAAAAGATTTTAATCTTAAAAACCCATCTCATCACAGTTCCCACTTAGGTTACCTTAGAAGTTGCAAACCACACTAGAAAAACTGAAATTCCAGTCAGGCATTCTGGGAAGAACAGGCAATCCTGAGGCATGTATACCCATTTTGTCACCCCACCCCACTGCACCCCACCCCACCCTGTGACTGAGAACAGCAGCATTCAGATAGTTTAATAGGCTCAAGTAAGCAATTAGATCAGTGGTTCCCAATCTTAGATATTCCAGGTGTTCTTGGACTGCAATTCTCAGAAGCCCTCACCAGAGACCTTTGGGTAGTGTGGGCAGCATATATGTTAAATAGACAGATAGACAGACAAGTCAGACAGATAGACAGATAGATGAGATAGCTGGGGTTTCTGGGAGTTGTAGTCCTAGAACATCTGAGTTACCCAAGGTTAGGAATCACTCGTCTAGATCTAGGCGAGCCATTGTTGCCTATCCAAATATTTTTGGCCTACAACTTCCACCAGGCAATGATGAAGAATTATGGGTGTTGCTGTCCAAAAGTAACTAGATAAATAAATAGAAATTTATTCAAATTTGTATTTCCATCAGCCTGGCTTATGATGAAATGTTTGCTGAGACTTGATAATATCCAGTCCTTTACAATCACTTGCATTGCAAGAAGTTCCTTTTTTAGAGTGCAGATGTTGCCCCTTTAAGAAAGAGATATCAAGCTTATTAGGAGAGATTATAACATCAAGGGTTGAACGGAAAATATATAACCCTGACAATTAGACACCTCCAGGATTAGATTTTGTCTGGTGGAAGAAATATCAAATGATTTAGTGGCCTGCTTGGAAGAAATGGATTTCAATAACCTCCATTTGTATTGCTGTCAGTTCAAGTTTGACAAATTCATATACAGAGAGCAGAGAATTGTATAAGTATTTGTCAGTTAATGATGGTGTCATTATGCCTTTTAAATCTTGGCCAGAATAATCTCTCATTCATAAGAGCATGTTTGGAAATGTAACAATAAAATTATGCTAAAGAGTGCAAAGTCACGGCACAGCAATTACTATCAGGAGCATCTTTGCAATCTGCCATAAAAGCTGTGGCTTGGTGTAAATGCTGCTCAAAGAGTATGTTCTTTTAAAAACAGGGTGGACAACTTTGACTCTCTAGATGTTTCTGAGCTGCAAATTGCACAGTCCTTCACCCTCAGCTATGTTACTTAGGGTTGATGGGAGTTGAAGGTTATAAACATCTGAAGAGCTGCTGTTGGCCACCCTTTGATTCAAATACATAGATGAGAAATTGACTGAGTTTTTATGAATGGAAAGAATGGATATAGAGGGTGCCAGGTTTCAGGACATTAGCCGAAGAAGTCTCAGGGCATGGTCTGTAGGTAGATGAACAAACTGAAGGCAAGCAGTGCTAGAAAAGGAGAACATGTTATTCTTACGTGTGAGCAGCTTTTGTTCATTCCCTTCTCCTTTTTATTTTTTGTTGGCTTAATAAAGGTATCAATGTGGTATTTGGATTTCATATATTATTTTTTATTTATTTAAAATATTTTTACCCTGCCTTTTGCCTTGAAAAAGACCCAAGGCAGCTTACATCATTAAAAGACAACATTTAAAGCTAAAAAGAGCAAGTCTTAGGCATCCTTCAGTCTCGAGAAACTATGATAACGTGCTCTGTATTGAGGACTTGGAACAGCGTCTAGAGTGGCTGAAAAGAGCAAGTATATTAGTACTAAATGGGACGTGGTGGTGCTGCGGGCTAAACCACAGAAGCCTTTGTGTGCTGCAGGGTCAGAAGACTAGCAGTCGTAAGATTGAATCCACATGACGGAGTGAGCTCCTGTCTCTTTGTCCCAGCTTCTCGACAACCTAGCAGTTTGAAAGCATGTAAATGCGAATAGATAAATAGGTACCACCTCAATGGGAAGGTAAACAGCGTTCCGTGTATAGCCGCGCTGGCCACGTGACAACGGAAACTGTCTTCGGACAAACGCTGGCTCTACGACTTGGAAACGGGGATGAGCACTGCGCCCTAGAGTCGAACACAACTGACTAAAATGTCAAGGGGAACCTTTACTAGTACTAAAAAGAATCAAACAACTACCACAAATAAAAAATGGTAGATTAAAAACCAACACAAAAACACATTCAAATCAGTAAGACACAACAGTTCATTAAAAAAAAAACTCCACTCAGGCAGCCACTCACTGAGGGAAAGCTTGCCCGAAGAGAAACATCTTTGCCTTCTTGCAGAAGAACATTAAAGATGGGAACAGTCTGGCCTTGTGTGGGAGTTCCAAAGGAGCAGCAACGGAGAAGGCCTTCTTCTGAATCTCCACCAATCGTGCCTGTGAAGGTGGCGGGACTGAAAGGCCCCTCCTGATGATGTTGACACCCGAGCCGGCTCATAATGGGAGACAGAGTCCTTGAGATAGCTTGGCCCTAAACTGTTTAGGGCTTTATAGGTTAGAACCATCACTTTGAATTCTGCCTAGAAATGAATTGGCACCCAGTGGAGCTGCTATAAGAGGGGGATTATGTGATCTCTGTGACCAACCCTGTTTCACAATCTGGTTGCTGTGTTTTGGACCTGCTGAAGTTCCAAACACTTTCCAGAGGCAGCCTCACGTGGAACATGTTACAGTAATCTGGGATGTAACTAAGGTTTCGGTTTCTATTGCCTTAAAATACTCAGAAATCGTAACCTGGTCTTTTCCCAGTCTCTGTCATCAAGTATTTTAGAGAAAGACATAATTCACTGATGGCAGAATGCTGTCATTTACTACAGAGGCAGAGCTTTACTCGAGTGCAAAATATTAAATACGAAGGAGAGCTCCACGGGGAATGTCTGGTAGATGTTCCAGTGTGCAGCAGGGTCCACGCTGAGGCAAATAAACAAAACACTATTTACTGAAGTAGGTGTGTGCTCAGTGTAATGAAGAAGGGCACATGTTAGAACTTGGGGAGCTAAGCCTTTGTCTTTCTCCTAAGAATAATAGTCATGCGTCATGAAGTCAATTCCGACTTACGGTGACCCTTTCCAGGGTTTCCTGTGCACAGAGTACTCAGAATGGATTTACCATCCCCTTCGTCTGGGGGCGCTCTGGAACTGTGCCATTTGCCCAAGGCCAAACAGACTGGCTTTTCTCCTAAGAGGCACAGTGGAGATTAGAACGCAGGACCAGGTAGCAAATTTATTGAGCTACCCTTCTCTTCCTTAAACACCCAGTTCTCCTAACAACCACTGCCATGTGGCATAAGCCTATATTGGGGCTGGTGTTAGCACTATACAGGATCAGGTAATTACCTCAGGTAACAGTTGTGGGCTGGGTGCAGTAATAGCAGTTTTGTGGCAGTTCCTCTTGAACTCAGTGGTTCTTTTCTATAAAAGGGCACCCTTGCGTGTGCCACACAATCTGTCTTGTAACTCATAAACATGCCTCAGGTGCACGTGGGAAGACACTGTCTCATTGCCAAGATTGAAATAAGAATCTACTGCCAGTTTACCTCTTTATGTGGGAGGAGGGGAGCATACTGTTGCCTCAGGCAGCAAACTGTCTTGAGCAAGCTTTGTGTACTGTGGCTAAAAACAACAACAAACAACTCCTAGATTGGAAGGGGAAGAAGAGGAGACACAAGAGCCCAAAAGTGCATAAGGAGAAGGCCAGCCACTTTCCCTTTTGGGGACAGAATGCAGTGTAACTGCAGTGCAGATAAAGCACTTTGTGAGCTGAATCGGGAACCACTGTTGTGATTCCATTTCCAGCTTATTGCATGAGAGAAGTCACTCAGCAGTGGAAAGGGGGCTCTAGCCGGGAATCAGCGGCCCACATGAAACACAAGCATGTGCAGTATTTACAATAGTAATTCAGGGAGAGAGTCAAGCAGCAGGATTTCAGTCTGAGCTGCTGCTGGATCTGTTTCAAGCACCAGCAAACAGCAGAGAGGTCCTAGCCCTTTTGTCATCCTTGCAGCTGCCGCGAAACCAGCATACAATAAGAAAGCAAAGGCACCATGGAAAAGATCTCTTATTAAATGGATTTGTCAGCAGAGTGACAGGGAGTAGAGCCCATGTCAAACACTCAGCTGTTAGTCACGGGGGGGGGGGGCAGCGCGGGAGGGGGGGAAGGAATCAGAATAATTAGCCTTGATGGGAAGGAGATGGCTGTTGCCAGGGCGGCATTCTTTGTAAAGAACTGCGGTTGCTTCCAGGCAAGGAGAAGTCTTGAGCTTCTCTGTTACTATTGGTACTTTTGAACCAATAAAGAAAGACACTTGAGTGGTATGCACACAAAACAGGCAGTTCTCCAACTCCAGCACTGTTCTGCTGATTTTTCAGTCCTACCCATGCATGAGCACTATTTTGAAGAAGGATGGGACTCTGGTGTTCAGCAAGAGTCACTGAGAAGTTCAAAAGGCCAAGTTTTTGATAGATTTGAAAGAAAACGGCAAAAACAAAGCAAATATACTTCTTCCTCCCCCCCCCAAAAAAGCTCTCACTGATTTTTCAGAGCAATTTTTACTGCCTATAATATGCTGAAAAATGTTTAGCCTCTTGAGACGTGACTCTCTTACAGATATATATTCTATCTGAATGCTCTCCTGTTTTTATATTCATTGCTTATAACTGCCAGAAATGTATGTCCCTCTCCTAGAAATACCAGTGGTGCTTTCAGGGCAAGGCTTTGAGGCAGAAGTCTAGGACTCCAATCAGCAGGTTGAATGAGAGGCACCCCAAAAGGAGCCAGCCTGATTTATCACATTTGGAAAGGAATGATGTCCATCATTCACTGACCTTCTAAAGAGGGAGGCGGGTGAGGCTGTGACATCTAAAACCTTAGATTCCTTAATTATGGGAATATGGGTGAGATAAAGGACAGGAAGGATTCAACCTCTCTTGTCCAGTGTTTGGAGAAGTTACGTTTGGGACAACAAATTCTACACCGACCATGCTGGCTGAAACATCCTGGATGCCTTGGCCAAAAAAGTAGTGTTTCCAAACTTTGCCCCTGTTCTCTCTTAATGGCATCCCATGCCATATCCTGTGATATATGAGCAGTTCCTAGTACAAATGTTCAGTGCAAGTGTGCTTGGGCATCTATAATTCAGACATAATTGAAGTTTTTTCTTTCATGTTCCAATCTCATTTTTGCTTATTATGACGTTTTGTTAGTGCTCTGCTTGAATTCATTGTACAAAACAGGCCACCACTAGTTCCTTGACAGCATAGCCTCAGAATGAACTCAGTCCTTGTTCTTGTACCTACATAAAAATTGATCTAAGAAATAGTTTAGGTCCCTGACAACCACCACGTGCATTATTTCTTCTGGCAAATCCGCCTTTGCATGGATGTTGATTACAAGCGCTTAATCTCACTTTTATTGTTTCTGTCCCCTTGACTGTAGGCTTCCAGAAATCCAAACGTTAAGTTGAGAGCATGAGTAGTTTTATGTCTTCCAAATATTATGGTAGGATGACTTCCCTATTACTTTTGTCAGTGGCCATGCATTGGGCCTAACCAACTATGTCATGGGCCTCTATTGACTCCAAGCCTCATTATCTTACATAGCCAAATGATGTCACAACATTAGCAACTGTGTCAGAGATAATACCTTTTGTGCTGAAAGCCCACTGGAGCTAAGTGGATCATACTGTTCTTCATGATAGATTATCTATTCTTGTATTCCACTGGGTATACTTTCAGGAGCAAGGGAATTATATTCTCAGTGGTGCATCAATGGAAAATGTGATGTTTTGCCTCATTCTAGAGACCTTTGTTTTGATTTTAAGCAGACAGTGATGCAATGGCACTTCTGAAAAGCAAAGTACCACTTCAGAAGAATGTTCTTCTAAAGAGCTGTTCAGGTGCTTCTAATACTGTTGAAAATTCTCCATTAATTTTTTTAAGAGTGGCATTATAATTTTCCCTTCCTCACTGCATGACTTCAGCTCATACAGATTTTGGAGGGAACAGAGGCATAAGTAGAAAAGACACCATAAGATCAGAAAGAAATAGGATATTCTTACAAAAGAGGGCAGCTGCTGGATAGCTCAGTGAGTTGGAAGAGTCAGGATTTCTGATTTCCCATTGTGTGTCTCAGAAGAGTCAGCCTGTGAGGCCTTGGGCAAGCTGCACTCAGTCCCAGAGTGGCCGCAGAAGAAGAGAATAGTAAACGTCTAAGTAATCTATACCTTAGAAAACCCTTAGGAAGGAATTTACTTAGGAGGGCAGAACTCAAGTCTGGTTTACCCATGTTTGTTTTGACATTGCACATGGGAGAGAATTTCATTTGGTTCTTTAGTTTCATAAGAACTTTCAAATATTTTCCAAAAAAATCTAGTACACATTTTATAGAATGAATGCAACATGACAACGAATTCTAACGTAGTGAGAAAGATTTACCTATTGGACTCTGAGTGACTGGCTTAAAAAAGCAGGCTTTGAATTGCAGTATATATAGTAATAGCTGTAGTGATATATAGAGCAACTACTTCTTTTTCTGTCAGGCTCTTTATCTTTAACTGCAGCATGACAGATGCAACTCTCTTCATTCCAGAATAGCTATACCTGTGGAATCTGAACAGTGCAAATATCTGAGCCTTCCCTTTGGTTGGTTGATGTTGAAAAGAATTTACCAAAATCTGAACACTTATTCAATAATTTGAATTTGACATTTTAAAATATTGAGTGAACCTGACAGATTTGTCAGCTGATATCTTTGCCAAGTCATATATTTCATGTGTATCATTTGCTGCTTTGGTTACTTGGTCAATGGCTTCCACTGAAAAGTCTTGTGAGTGAATATCAAGTGCCGTCTGTAAGGACTACTTACAGCCAGGAGGTGAGGCTGAGGAGCCTAACGCCGAGGGAGGCCCGGAAGGAAAGAACACGAAATCGGGCCTTCTCGGCGGTGGCTCCTCGCCTCTGGAATAACCTTCCTCCAGCGATTCGTGCGGCCCCTACGGTGGGCATATTTAAGAATCAACTAAAAACATGGTTATACATTCAGGCCTTCCCTCCTGTCAATACTTAATTTCTTTTCTCTTTTCTCTTTTCATTTATTATTTGTTCTATTATATGGGGTGTTGTTTATCTGATATATTTTTATGCTTCACTGTATACTTTTTATGGAAGCCACTTAGAGTGGTCGATTTGACCAGATGAGCGGGGTATAAATTAAATAAATAAATAAATAAATAAATAAATAAATAAATAAATAAATAAGTAAATAAGTAAGTAAGTAAGTAAGTAAGTAAGTAAGTAAGTAAGTAAGTAAATAAATAAATAAATAAATAAATAAATAAATAAATAAATAAATAAATAAATAAATAAATAAATACTTGGTAGTCGCGCTTTCCTGTATGCAAGCCCTCACTTTGTATTACATGGTTAGATGGAATAAATTTTATGGCTTGCTTTTCTGAACAGATCCTTCACCCAATTGTGATGCGATGTTAAGGAGCAGCCAGTTTTCCACATATTCAAGAAGCATTGGTTGAGCTAAGCCACTTATCTAATCTTTGGGTGTTACACTCTGGGAGTGAATGTTTCCAAGCAGAGGGTTTCCTGCGCTCTCCAACCATCACTTTGCCATTTTATATTAAAGTAGATTTTATTGTTGAAATCCCACGCTATTGTGAGGAATCAGTTTTGCTTTCTTTGCACCACGGGCATGATGTTGCCCTTTGTGAAATCTTTGGCTCCTTTCCCCTTGCTGTCACAAAGATACAGTTTCTGCAGTCCTTTGGAATCTGCCGCATTCCAAAGTTGACGTTCAAAAAGTTGACGTTCAAAAAAGTCATTATGTCAAGCTCTGTTTTCATGCAAGGAAGCCAGACAAGTCATCTGCATCCAGAAACACTGAGAAGACAGGGACAATCTATTTGGGGTCCGGACATTAGCTGCTTGCAATGCATTATTTTCAGTGACATATGCATTCTGATTTTGCACGCAGATGTTGTCAATCATCATTGCATCATTTTCACTAGAAGCACATCTCACTGTTCCTATCTCAGTGTACAGTATTTTCCACATAGTCATGTATAATTATGCATAACGAGTTGCAAAACTCTTCCCATGTAGTGCTGGAAAGGCAACAGAATCACTGGTGCCACACAACAAGGCAGGGAGGGAGTGTCAGTCTGTTTGTCTGGGTAATGCGCTATGTCCCACGTGCCCGTATGATCTCCAAGGAATGTGTAAAAATTGTGTTTTATTTTGTTGCTCCATCTGTTTTCATCCCTTCATTATGAATTCTTCAAAATCTCAGTTGTTTCATTAATCAGTCATTAAGTCCCATTATTTCATTAGTCAAATTTGTTGGGATTGCTGTTTTCTTTTGCTGGGTTTTGTCACCTCCTGCAATGGTACTCCCAATTGATTTCAGTGACTACTTCCTCCAAGTCACGATTTCCCAAAATGTAGCATCAGTTGGGGAGCATGGCAGTTTTTGTGATGAAATGGCAGCAGTTACAGAAAAATGGCTATTGCACTAGGAGACCTCTACACCACAGATGAATGTCTTGGAATAGCACAACACATAAATCCTGCACAGGCATTAGAGAATTCCAGTTTGTGAAGACACTTAGAGAAGAGAACCTCTCCATGGTAATTTCCCATGCCCATTCTTCAATGTGTCTGAAGAGCAGAGAGTGCTTGTTCATACCGAACATTCTTGTCCACCTGAACAAAATCCCAGACTCTCATATTCCAGAGTTTTTGCTCATGTGGAGGCTCTCTATGCAAGCAGGAACCTTTGACTAAACACAGACATTTCAGAAGGGACAGTTTCTCTCACACTGGCATTACCAGCAGATTCTATTTTCTGTAATTCCATGTCCTGAAGAATTATGGAAAGGTGATAGAAAACCCTATCAATTTGGGTAGGAAGTGGAAAATTCTGATTTTTCTAACTGAATTTTCATTTAAAGGGAGTGAAGGGGAGGAGAATCTCAGCTACTCCTTGATTTGGTGTCCTTCCCCTCTTTCTCTGCAGTACCTTAAGCTTCAAGAAAGTGGGAGAAACAGAAGTTCCTCAGCAGTTTCGTACTTCATGTCAAATATACGCACACTGCCCTTCAGGTCTAAACTAATTTAAAGTCTGTGTAATGTTCTCCATTCTCTGTTCTCTTGTGGGAAAGTTCACTTTCCACAGTGGTACTGCCAGAGGGAAGTGGCCTACAATTTATCTTGACTAGGATGGACTGGTGAAACAGGATCTACTGGCTGATTGGTAGGCTGGGAGGGAGAGCTTTGCAGTAGATCAATGCAAGTCACCAAGACCTGCTTATATAACAATAGCAATTTTTAGGGCTAAGTTAGACTCTGAGAATCCCTGGTCTTTAATAATTTAGATGAAGATTTGTATTTGTGCATGCATAACATTTAAAACATAAGAGGCAGGAAGTTCAGGAGATAAGAGACCCATTTTCCATCTGGCCCCAGTGAATGGATCTTTGTAAGCCAAAAAGTAGATCTCTAAAGTTTGCCCACCTCGTGTTCTTGACAAACTGGAAGAGAAGGTAGGCCTCTACCTGCACTCTGCCACTAGAGGGTTTGGGGAAACATACCACCACCACTCCTTTATTGGGACAGCAACTGATGAAATTCTGGGGGTGGGGGTGGAAACAAAATTCTGGAGGGAAAAAAACACACCCTCTCCAGCACGTTCGCCCACTCACAACTTTGCTAGTGAGCTGCTGGCCATATTAAGTTCTGTTCCCATGACACGACACCAAAACAGGAAATAGAAAGATCAAGGCAACATGGACCAGGACTGGATAAAGACATTGCACCACTGAGGCACTAGACATGACCCCCACCCACCGACTTCCACATGCAGAAATACTGGGCTACCAAGTGAATCTTACTTGAGCAATGGCAGTGGTGCAGTGTCCTCCATTGCCTCTGAAGGCAGCAGGTTAGTTTAGGCCACGGAAACACTCTGCTTTATCTTCTGCTACAGGAAGATGACCAGTGAACTTGAATGATTGGATAGCTGTGTAACACTTTTAAGTTCTGTGGGACTATTTGCTTACTGCTGTTGAATCTTGGGCAAACATTTTCACAAAATGAGTCTCTTCTTACTTGCAGTTATATCACAGACCACACGAGCAATTGTAACAACGACATGCTACAATTTGTGCAACCAAAACCTTGGCAAGAGCACCAGTAGAGTTGCTTGTAGAATTTGCAAAGCACAAGTGTTGCTTTGATTTCAAAGTCAGACAAAAATTCAAGATTATCTTCCTCAACTCAGTTGGGTATCCACAACAAAGGAGAATCTTCAAAACCCTAAAAATAAAATTACAATCGTATACATTCATGAATTCATTATGTAAATTCATCTCTCCAACGTAAACATATCAAAATTATACCATGACCAAGTTGGCAAGGGCCTTAATAGTCTAAGTAACTCTGGCCTCTTCAGCTCTCCCGCTCTTTTTGGGATTCAAATCTCTTACCTCACCCCTGCCACTTCAGCATTTATTGGCTAAGATGGTTCCCTCACTCTGCCTAATGGCAGACTCAATCTGGGCACTGAGTTAACTTGACTTCTCATATGTTTACATGTGGCAGTGCAACAAATGGCTCATGGCTCAGCTATAGTGCCTTAGCTAGGTTGGCACTTCCCTGTCACCAAAGAGGAAAGGGAACATTGACTTGCATAAACTTGCAGATTTGTATACTCTCTCTCAATTTGGGAACACAGTAACCATATGACTTATTTACTTACTGATTTTGTTGGCTAAGCGTTGGCCACTGTGGACAGGCAGCTTCAACATCCCTGCTCTCCATCCTTTTCTTTATCTTTAAATCAGGTTAGTAATGGATAGGCATTCAACTGGAAGACACATTTGAAGAGGGCATGAGGTCACCCTACACTTACTTAAGACAATGGAACAAGAACATGAAACAGTTCAAAAGCGTACATAGTTAATGTGACTTGATACTTAACTCTTTGTTCCTTGTCAATAAAATGAAAACATTGGTTCTGTTGGTGCTCTGGAAATAGTGGAAACGGAGTCCACTAGCTGAGACAAGCAACTGTGAATGTCTGAAGCTGAAACTCCAGTCCTGACTCCATACTCAGCTCTTGGAACTTCAGCATCATCCCTTGTGGCATTTTTAGCATCAGCCTTGCAAGTCTTCCTTCTCCTCTTCTCTCCCCAAAATGTTATGCATTAATGAAAAGAGATTACTTTTATTAAAAAAAAGTATTAATAGTATTTAGAGATCTCAGTGGAGCAGTCATGCATAGTTTCTGGCAGAGTTCCCTTATCATCTAGTTAATAGCTTTAGTTTCATAAATTGTTGACCTGGAGATACCTTCAAGGGAGAGTAGAAGGAATTAATTTCCCTTCTAATCTTTGATTAAACAGGCCAATAATTTGCTCGGGTTGCTACATGATTTATAAGGTCTGTATCAGAGAAACAGAGAAGAATAAAGAGATACAGTATCTTCTAAGTTATTATTTTTCCCCTCTGCATATTTGTGACACTGGGAATCTTACAGCATAGTGAGCTGATGGCAGATACACGGACATGTGCTTCTTAATCAGACATTAAACCTAATGGTACACCATTTAGTCAGTTTGTGATGATGAAAGGTATATTTTATCCCTTTAACTAGGCTTTAGGAAAAGCCTAGAGATAAATTTAATCTAGTTAAGGGAATGCCATGACATTTCCTCAAGATGCTCTCTCTCTCTCTCTCTCTCTCTCTCTCTCTGTGTGTGTGTGTGTTAGCAGATTGTCTGTACTAAGACAGTCAAAGGAAACTAGGCATTCAAATAAGCTCTGCTCCCTTTAGAAATAAAAGAATCAGAGGTTGCAAAATTACTTTTCTGGGACCATGACTCTTAGAATCCCCCAAGCAGCACGGCCAAGCTCTAGAAATTATATCAACTGAAGTTTATGTTATTTCCATTCTGGAAATAGAAATTATATAACAACCTCTGGAGATTATATAAACAGAAGTACAAACAGCTGCTTCCCGAAGATGATCAGTGATGAAAAAGTCTAGTCAGACAAAAAACAGCTCCTTGCATGGTCAGGGAAAAGGTTCAGGATGTCGCCAGAAGACTTTTCCATACCTGCAAAGTAATTGAAACTGAAATCTCAACAAAATAACCAATTCCTTTTAGTAGTTCAGAAAAATATGTTAGAGCAACATAATTGACATGGTAGAGTTTACCTCTTAGCTCGGTACCTCATGCTGGAATAGAAGTGAAGGACCCATTCTAATTAACGCTTTATGGAATGTCTGTCCTATTCAGGATGGAAAATTCCACTTTAAAATGGCAGAAGCAAAGGAAGGGAAACTAAATTCAGTTTTACTAGACAGGAAAAATCAATAATATTTTATACTCATTCCACTGGCTACCTTGAGTTTTCTTTTTCAAAAGACATAAATAAATAAATGGAATCCTTTTGAAAAGAAATCTTATACACCTCACCTAGAATGTCACACAGATAACCAGTGTATGGCAGTTGATAAAGTGTTGGTCTAAGACTCACGTAACTGAGATTCAAATCCTTGCTTGGCCATAGAAGCCTATTGGGAAGGAGCGCTGATAAAACCATTTCTTAAATAGCTCACGTACTTCAGAAACACTATAAGGGTTGCAGTGTTTCTGAGGTCAGAAATGATTTGACAGCACAAATGCACAATGTTAGAATCAGTGCTAAGGTTTACTTATTTTCTCCCCTTTCGGAGTAATATCCATTCTCTAATTTTCTTCTCAGGAATATAGGATGAATATAGGATGAATAGAGTGAATAGAGTGGTCGTAATGACCAGATAGGCGGGAAATAAATGAATGAATGAATGAATGAATGAATGAATGAATGAATGAATGAATGAATGAATGAATGAATACTGGAGGATCATGCCCAGGGTCTCCTGCCAATAGGCACAGAGCAGGCAGGTGGGAAGGGGTGGGCTCAGAATTTTCCCAGTGTTTTGTTCTGTTTAATGAGTTCATCAGTTTCAGTTTGAAACACTGGCACTGACAAGTTAATTTCCCAATTTCTGAGCCATTCACAGTTTCACTGTAACGCCCTCATGTATGGCTTAATCTTTGTTAATTTCTAACATTTAACTTTAATTAATTA
This sequence comes from Pogona vitticeps, assembly GCF_051106095.1. Taxonomy (NCBI): domain Eukaryota; kingdom Metazoa; phylum Chordata; class Lepidosauria; order Squamata; family Agamidae; genus Pogona; species Pogona vitticeps. The sequence goes on from NC_135785.1 coordinate 174,313,587, forward strand.
ATTTTTAAACCTAAGTTCTGAAGGCCTATTCTCCATTTGAAGTACAGAAGCGGATGGGCCTCTCAGCTGTATACTGGTGGTAAAATGAAATCCTGCTGTTGCTCCCTTTCTTTACTCAATGGGAGGGCTGGCCCTCCTTTTTAGGGAAGTCATGCAGCTCCTTCTTTATTTTCATTTAGAACCTATCTTGTAAAGAGGGATTTTAATAGAAAATTATAGGAAGCTGGGGGTGGAAGATCCTATGTTTATATTAACCTTTTTGTGTGTTGCTGGTTTTTCCCCCTCTTGGATTGTACTGATATTTCTTTCATTGCCTTTTGATTTGATGACAGCTACAGAATCTGTTTTGGAAAGTAGTGTGGGGCAAAATATTTTTGACCAGTTGAGGAAACACCATGCGTGACTCTGTTGTTTGTTCCTCCCTACATTTTTTGTTGTTGCTGTTGCCATTAATCAACAGTCCTAAAACAACAATATGGAAAAATCTATTCCGAATCTGATTAGTTTTCAGCATCATTTATCATCCCATAGGTTCCCTGGGGGGAGGTGAGGAAGTAAATATGTCAGTTTAAGAGTGTTCCCTTTGCTACACATTCCCTTCATCTATTTATTCCTCTTTCCACAAAAGTGACCAATGCAGAATAACAAATGGTGTGGCTTTCACTACAGCTAGTAGTCATGGCCTGAAAGGTATAATTCATGCAGAAGTAGCATGTAAAATTTTTATCAATGCATGTGAAATTGACAGGGATCAGAAACAGGCTGATCTGTCCATACTTATTCTTATGCAGCATAAGGTTTTTTAACAGTCTTCCCCCAAAATCTGAGGCATAGACATTCCAAAATCCATGGTACTTCTTGAATTGCAACTTGCTACAGTAACCTGGAGGCTTCGGGCCATAAAAAACCTCATTCACATGTTCCTGTGTCATAATACCCATTTTAAAATGTGTTTTTATATGCTGGATTTCGTTTCCTTGACCTAACATTTTCTTTCTTTAAAAGAGCTGGTTAGGAGATCTGGAGGGTACAAGTTCCAAATGTACCTTCTTCTCTCTTTTTTTTGAACTCAGTTTTCATTTTAAATTCAGAGGTCAGTTTATTAACCCACTAGGAAAGGAACTGAAAGTGACTTCTGGAGAAATTTAGTTCTTCTTTGTTTTTTAGTAGTAACATGAGGCAAAAATGTATTCTTATGTTCTTATGTGCTACCAATTTTCTTCTGACTTATGAAAACCCTATGAATTATTGACCTCCAAAAGTCCAATGAAGGCCTATAAGAGTTGAAAGCTAGCATTTGTTTGTGTTGTTAAAAAGGTCTAATGGAGGTGTCACTCCCTCCTTGGCTTTGGATAGTGTATGAATACTATGTGGCTCCCCGCTCCCACTTTTGTTGACTTCCAAAAGGTTACTCTAGATCTCATTTAACTTCCATTAAATGTGATGAAATAGAAACCATGTTTGAAGTTTTAAAAAAAATGATTAAAACAACAGCAACATCCAACAGTAGTTGCTTGCACTCTTGCATTTAAAACTCTGCTTCAGGCTGAAGTAATAACAGAACAGAGAAAAGAACACATTTTGTTCCTGTGAAGAAACAAGCACAGCGAGCACCTTTAGTTCTAGAGGAGGTGTTAAGTGTGTGCACTTGTGTGCGGGCACTTGAACACATGAAAATAAATGAATTTTGTTAAACCAAACTAAAGCTCAACATCATCATGCTGAAATGCCTGCAATCAAATCTCAGCAACTAATTGCATGTCTCTCCCTCTGGGAGGAGAAAAACAAAACAAAAGAAAACTATTTGCTGACTTCAAAGCAAAGAGGTTTTTGTTTTGGTATATGGTAATAACTGGCTCTTAAGTGTTCCTGCTTGTGAGCGTGTCTTAAATTGCCAATGTCGTTTGTTCCAAAGTCTCCTTTGCACATTGCACCAAACAGAGCACGGAAGGGATGCTTCCAGTAACTAAAACTTTCCTCCTCATCAATTAACCACATGCATTCTGTCACATAATGGGCTTGTAGCAACATCATTTACTCGGAAATACTTCCTGGGAGTCCCTCAGGGATGTGTTCTGTTTTGCCACAACTGGCAGCAAATGCACATGGTTATTGATCACTGCTGTGCTGATTGCTTAACGACAACATGCAAGAAAAACGATGTCAGTTGGATGCTGGAAGCCGAACTGGAATTGTTGAGAAGGATCTGTCTCAGATGAGGATGGTGCCTTCCTTTACAATCCCAGAGGAGGAGGTCTCTACATATATCTGGCATGCAAGGAAGCTAGGAATAGAAACCTATATATATTTCACTTCCAGGACTTAAGGGATGCCTATTCATTCCCCCCTGTATTTAACCTCTGTGCCTTAGATTTAATTTCAAAGGCCCAGAAGAGGATTAATTTGGCAAACAAATTGCCAAAATACTTGTCTCTACTCAACAGAATGTATGAGACCAGAACTTGGAAAAGTTACATTTCTGGACTACAAGTTCCAGAATCCCCCCCAGTTAATAGCCCTGCTTATGGAGTGAAGGATTCTGGAAGCTGTTGTCCAAAAAAGTAACTTTTCTAAGCTATGAATCAGACTACTGGTCTATCTAGTATAGGAGGGTTTCCTTGTGATTAGCAACCAATCATAGAATCATAGAATAGGGAAGTTAGAAGGGGTTTATAAGGCCACCAAGTCCAACCCTCTGCTCAATGCAGGAATACAAGTCAAAGGATATCTGTCAGGTGGTTGTGTATGTCAAACACACACTGCCACAGAGCACCTATGGCAGTGATTCCTGACCTTCGATCCCTAGATGTTCTTGGACTAAAACTCCCAGAAACCTTCAGCAGTAGTTGTGCTGTCAAGATTTCTGGGAGTTGCAGTCAGAGAACAGGTGGAGACCCAAGGTTGGGAATCACTGAGCTATGGGGGAAATTTTCATTTGGTCAGCTAAGCAGAATGAGCTAATTTGCACTTTCCATATGGATAAGCAGAACTTTGATCAGAACATTAATTCAGTGGTTCTGTAGTAGATTAGACTAACATTGGGTTTAGATTAATTACCTTTCTTAACAGTCCTTGAAGAAGGCCATACAAATATTTTCTGACTGAAACATAGTGTACTTATAAGACTTAAGGAATCTTTTTTATATTTCAAGGCTTTGTCTGCCTTTATGTGCTGGATAATGGTTCCCCTCATAGGCTCCTTAATAGTTCCAATGCAGGCGGTTCCAACATAAGCCAATTTCATATTGTGAATAGCTGTACCTGTAACAAGAGTTCAGCTGGGCTTGTTCTTATGAAGAACATATTTAAATGTGAAAATGTCTTTATAAGTTTCTTGGTTAATTTTTTTTAAAATTGAATATGAACAAAAATGAAATTGACAAATTTATCTGCAGTGTCTCACACACTAACCATTTACGGGGGGGATAGTTGTTGTTTGAAGCCATTTGAAAAGACTTTCAGGTGGCATTTGTGACATGAAAAATATTTGTCAGAAACAGGCTGAGGAATTGAAGAAATTACATGAAGAAGGGGTGCAGTTATAGTGAGCAAATAAACAAAAAGACAACAAACATTCATATTTTCTTTGTTTTTGTAGGTGTAGACAATGCATTGTGTTCATGCATGTGCATGCTTGTGTGTGTGTGTGTGTGTGTGTGTGTGTGTGTGTGTGTGTGTGTGTGTGTGTGTGTGTGTGTGTGTGTGTGTGTGTGTGTGTGTGTGTGTGTGTGTGATCTATAGCCCTACATGAAGTATACTTGCCATGGGCTTGAGGGGAGGATCCCAGCCCCTGCCCCCTCCCTTTGAGTTTTCTTTGCTCTCCTACACATTCAGAGTGTCGAATCTTACCTTCTGCTATACTGAAGGCACCTCTTCACTTGAGTCAGAATGCTGATTTTTCCAGAATCCCAACTCACATGGGCAGCCCCCAGACAAGGGAAGATCTCTTCAAAGCACACATGTTCTCCATGTGTAGGAGAGCAATGACACTGGAAACAGAGAGGATGGTGCTGGAGTACTCTCCTCAACCCCTGGTTAAATGTACTCGATTTAGTAATAACTCAATAAGATTTATATCTGTATCTATGGCTGGATCAAGTTGGGCCCAGCCTAAATTATATCCCACTGATTTTAAGAGTTGTCATGCTCTGATTACCTTGGGATCTAGTCCAATAGGGTGGGATAATGTACTTGCAATACGAGTAGTCTATTGTGCTATTGACTGAAGGCCAGATTTCCTTCTTTTTGTGGAAATGAGTTGGTTGCCTCTCAAGGGGAAAATAGCAAAGATTTCATATAGATATGGGTTGTCACTTGTCATGGTGTGTGGGTGAGGAAAAAAAGTGGGGATTTCCCAAGCGTTTCTAACTTACCTCCTTTAATAGTGCTGTACTAATAAACCTGAGTGTGCAAAGTTCTTAGCATAAATGGCACTAAATGTCTTCAGAAATGAAATAAATGACATGGCTAGGGCCTGAGCTGAAGGCTATTATGGGTTAAATTGTGATTTATGGTGCCCACACACCATTATTTTTTGTCCAGTGACAGCTTCCACATTTCAGTCATGGCACCTTAATGAAGGACCATGATAGTATCTCAGAGTCTGCGGTTCCATAATGGGCCAATTTGTACAGTAAATGACAGCAGGAAAACCAGAAGAATGTTTTGTGTTCCATTTGATAATGTAATTGATATTTGCGAAGGTTTATGAATGTAAATGTTAGGCCACTGGGTCTTCATTGGAGTCATTTGTCTTCTGATTGTTGAGAACCAGCAAAATGCAAGAACTCAGCTTTATCCATATGAGAACACTTGGAGAAATAGTTTTCAATCCATGTTATCCTGGGGGAAAACTCAGCCTAACCTTTTATACCACTATTTTTTCATCACTTTCAAGGTGTAACATTTTGAACTCACTCAGTGGAATACTGTGAACATGAATTAATGTTTGCAACGCTTAGGGAAGATTGAGAAATGCTTTAAAAATGGCACACATCACTGCAACTACTGGCCTTACAATCTTATGAAAATCTGGCTGGTTATTTTGAGGGCCAACACCTTTTCAATCTTTCAATGGCTCAGTCCATCCCTCCATTTTTTTCTCTCTGAAAATGAGAGATGTAAATCCTCACTTGTCTCATCTTTCCATACAAAGGTAAAGAACCAACATGTCCTCGTACTTCTCAGGTTTGCGGATGACAGAAAATTGGGTAGAATAGCTACTACCTTGGAAGACAGGAACAAAATTCAAAAAGATCTTGATAGGCTGAAACCAACAGAATGCAATTTAACAAGGTTCTACAGCTGGAAGAAAAAACACAAATGTACAATTACAAGAGGGGGGATTCTTGGCTCAGTAATGTTATGAGGAAGAAGGATCTTGGAGTTGTTGTAGATGACATGCTTGAATGAGAGGCAATTGTGTGACATGGCTGCAAAAAAGGCCAGTGCTATTTTTGGCTACATTAACAGAAGTATAGTCCCCAAATCTCATGAAGTATTAGTCCCCCTATATTCAGTACTGATTAGGCATAATCTGGAGTACTGTGTCCAGTTCTAGACACCACACTTTAAGAATGATGCTGACAAACTAGAACAAGTTCAGTGGAGGGCAACGAGGATGATCAGGGTACTGGAAATCAAGCCCTAGAAGAAAAGACTGAAATAACTTGGTAGGTTTAACCTTGAGAAATGAAGACTGAGGGAAGATATGATAGCACTTTTAAGATACTTGAAATATTGTCATCCAGAGGAGGGGCAGGATCTCTTCTCAATCATCCCAGAGTGCAGGACACATAATAATGGGTTCAAGTGATAGGAAGCCAGATTTCAGCTGAATATCAAGAAAATCTTCTTAATTGTTGGAGTAGTACAGCAGTGGAACCAATTGTCTCTAGAGGTGGTGAGTGCTCCAACACAGGAGGCATTCGAGAGAAAATTGGGCAGCCTTTTTTCAGATCTATTTTGATTTGGATTCCTGCACTGAGGAGGGAGTTGGACACAATGACCTTATAGCCCTTTACAACTCAGTTGTTCTATAATTCTATAATTTCATCGCCTTACCTGTTGATTCTTCCTAAGCCCCATCTTTGGCTTGTTTCTTTCCAGCTGGTTGGAAACTAGTATTAGTGTAATTTCTTTTTCCCTTGTTTGGAAGTACATTCCATCAGAATTCATTGCAAATGGTTGAATCCATAGGCTGTCTAGAGGAGATGCAGATTACATATCTGGAAGTAAGAGGAAAATAATATCTGTTTATTTTAATGCAAGATTGGCTTGGTCCACATTTGGTAAATGTCCTTCCTTTTGTTTTTTAGTCAGTCAGTAGGAGATATCATGGATTTCTCTGCATGTTTGATGTCTCAGGCACAGTACCACTGAAAGATTTATGAGCCCAGAGGGATAACGTGGTAAGAGGAAGAAACAAGTATTTACCTTAAAATGTGATCTGACCCTCCCAGAAAACACTAATGGGGGGGGCTGGGCTTTCAAGCTCTCTTCTGTGCTTGTGATATTGAATATTAGCTTATGAATATATTGAGGAAATGGTTCCAGTACTATGCCAAAATACAATCCTCTTGCATTTCAAATATCTGCAAATCACTCAAGTAGGCATTTTTTCTTTGATGAAGAGGCTGAATTAATGGTTCATGGCTCTTGGCCTTTATTTAAAAGTCACTTTTCACAATGTACAAGTGATAGAAGAGCATTGCCTTAAGACTGTAAGCAAACGAGTACAAATGTTGTCCTAAAGCAATACTATTAAAAGCTGTTTTCCATCGCCAACTATCCTAAAATTGTACAGTGGAGAAGAAGAAAGGGAAGGAGAAAAAAAGGAAGGTGGCCTCACAGAATCTGGGACTATAAATTAAAACAAGAAGTAGCTTTTTTAAAAAAAAGATTTCAAATGCATGCAGGAGGAGGAAAAATAACAGGAATGGAATTAACTCAGCCACAACATAAAAGATGCATTCTGTTTTAAGTACTCCTTTCCTTCTTTTTATCTTCTGTGAATTGGAAATAAATGTGAGCGGTCTTCTGAGCAGTGTTTTCATGAATATGGTAAAGGGAGGTGGCGGACAAAAAAAGAATCATACTGAATTGTTCAAGTAATAAATAAATATTCTGAAAATCCAGAGCTGCCTTCTTCGCCTTTGATAAATTATCTCTATTATTTGCTTCTTTGGTTTACAACTGCACAACTTCCAAATATCCCAGTTTTCCTGGGATTTTCCTGTGATGTCTAGAGGAGTCTTGTCTTTCACCTTTTCCCATGACACCCCCAAATTCCCAAGCTTGCTTTCTTTCTTTCTTTCTTTCTTTCTTTCTTTCTTTCTTTCTTTCTTTCTTTCTTTCTTTCTTTCTTTCTTTCTTTCTTTCTTTCTTTCTTTCTTTCTTTCTTTCTTTCTTTCTTTCTAATAAGGCTTTAGCCCAGTGGTTCCCAACCATTTTTGAGTTGTGACCCCCTTTTTATAATAGCCAACTAACTTACAAACCCCCTCAAATTAGCATTAAAGGGCATTTTAATGGGGTAAAGTGATCCCTTTTCAGAAAGTAGAGGCTTCTGTAATCCAAAAAGCTCAAACAAGAGTTTCAAACATTTTCAGCAGTGACTGTTATTTCTTTGACTTGCACATATAATGCACTGCAGAGGCCGAAGTTCTAAAAGACTGGCAGCTCTTTTTATCTGTATCCCTACCCAACTTCCCAAAACACAGAAGTATTTTTTTAAAAAAAGCAATAATGATGATGATTGATCATTTCACTAAAACCACGGATTTTCACGCTAGGCGAGTCTTTATAAACTTTTAGTTTTTCCTGGTTCATACTCAATTGCTTTTGGTGGTTTTCTAGAGTCTCTTGAGGGAGGGAGAGAGTCAAGAGATTTGGACAGATGGATATGGTTTGTTAAGGATGGCGCACCATTTGCACTGTGGTCCATGGTAAATCCAGCATTGGAAAAAAACCCTCTATGGTGCCCCTTTGCCTTGTTGATGCCCTAAGCATGTGCTTATTTTGCTCAGTGGTTAATCTTGGACTGCCAGCCATCACCTGCCATTGCATCACATCCTTTTCTCTTTGCCTCCTCTTTCCAAAAGTTATAAACTACCAAACAGTGTTAGATCCAGCTTCTTCAACCTCCTGGATCTGAAAAACATCTGAAAAACTGCAGCTTGCCCTGGTCTCACTTTCCAGGCTTGGGTCTTTAAAATTGCCTCACCCGACAAGGACACTCTTTGAGTAAACTAGTTCATGGAACTGTATTTTACTTACCATATGCTTTGCATAACACGAGTACCTTTTGAGAGGTTACCAGGTAACAGCGGATGGTGTGTGGGTGCATAAAATCCTCTAAGGCTTTACTCTATGGCATGAATAGATTTTGCCGGCAAATTTGTGTATAAGAAACTATTGCCAAAGAGATAGGAACAGACCAATCCCCTTCCTTCCCTTATTCTCCTCTCACACTGTCATGTGGACAATCCTATGTGGAAATTAGAAATAAGTACAAGTTCACATCATAAAAATGGATGAGTTCTTTAAACATCAGTTCAGAACTAGACTGGGAAAAGTAGCAGTATTAGCAATGATTACTGAGGATCAGTAGTTATTAAGATGTACCTTCCAGGAAAAGACAGAGAGTGATGAGATTCTTAAACTCTATTTTTCCCCCTCCTCTTTACTCATGTCAGGTTCACTTATAGATCAAGCGAATAACTCAGATAGGGAAGTCTTTTCAAAGAATAAATGAAATAAAAAAAAATCTCACAGCACTTTAGTCAACCACGAACAAAACAGATGGCATCTATCCAGTTTCAAATAGCAGTTGATCAGACTGTCCCACAGGATGTCACATCATTATAATTGTACAAGGAAATCTGGATAATTAAGATCACTGGGCACCAAGGGAACCTGATCTTAGAATCAGCCTCTCCAATTATGTACAGTTGTGGTATATATTTTTATTCTTGTATATTTTGGTAAATCTTCTGAGAAATATCTCTGGGTGAGTTTCTCAGACTTCTTTGCACAAGGTGCAAAATGTTTTAGATGTGTTTATTTTTCAAAATTAAAGTTTTTTTTAAAAAATGTTTCTCTCATAACCTGTTTCATGAAGATATGACACTAAGTGAATAAGATGAGCTTATGAAATGTTATTCCATAGATGTTGCTAGAAGCAACCATGCTGTCTGACAGTGCCCTTGTGCCTCCTGTAACACTGTATCTGGAATGAATCCATAGCCCTAATTGGTTGTTAAGGAGACATGTGGAGCCCACATACTGTGAGGTGATTATGCCACCCCCTCCCTCTCCATGGTCACTTTGAATGTGGAAACTTAAGTGCCTGAAGCTTTTTCCAGATAGCTTCTCCACATGAGCCAGAATCTCAGTTGGGGGGGGGGGGCGTTGGCTCACATGTAACGTCCACTTGAGTTCCTCAACCTCCCATTGTTCAGACCATTGCATTTTTGTGTTCAGTGCAACAATGCAGGGAAACGGGGCTAGTGGGCTGCTCTCAATGCACTTCCTTAATGACCAAACAGGGCTTTTGCCATGAGGCACTCAGGATTCCTGATTTTTTAAGACACATTTACAGATCAGGCATTGAATAAATCAATCTGTGAAAAGATGAGTGATTTTCTAGTTCCTCATCATTGCCTTTTAGCGCCTGTGAAAGATTTAAGTTGACATCTATCATCTTGTTATCAACAGACAATGCTGCGCTTGACAGCTAGTGTTTTCCCTCAGATTTGCATGACACTGCCTTCATCCAAATTGCCTCAGCGCATTCATTCAGCAAGTGTGAAGCCAGCTTCCTTTTGGAATTATGGTCTTGTCACCATTCCAGGAAGAACCAGAGTGAATGGTTCTACTACACACTGAAACAATTCTAAAGAGCACCAACACTGAACTAAACCCTAGGCCACCAGTCACTCTGAGTTCAGTTGTTACACATTTTGCAGAGGGTTAAATATTTATTCTAAACTTCAGTTTCCTGTTGTATCATTTTATAAAGTTACCAACAACAAATCTTACATGCATTTGGGGCACTAGCAAACATCCAACAAAAAGCAGAAACATAACCTATCAAATTAAGTATATATCTAAATGCATGTGCATCTACTTATGCATTTCTTTGTCCAGTTTTGCCATATGGATTGCATGCTGGGCCAATCTAGAGCTTCAAGGAACCTGTTACATTTTGTCCATATTCAGTTTTTTAAAACTTCCAAGTTCTTTCCATAACATTTATGAAAAATATTTACAAGTCTTGGCCAGATGTTTCATAAAAAATGAACAGAACAACATTCGTAGCCATTTGCTTCACACAGCTTTATCACCTTGCTGGTGAGGTAGAAAGGTGGCCACAACAATTCATCACCACGAACATGGATGGATACACCAGGATTCATTCCTAGTCTTGGAAGGCTAGGTTTGAAAGGCTAAGGACCCAAGCCCTTCTGCTTGGATAGGTGTCTGCTTGGCTTTCTGCCATAATCTTTTAATAATAATAAGAATCACAAGTTCTGTTCCTCAACTTTAACTTGTGAACAAAGGAGGGAAGGAGAGAACCAGGTGATATGTGGAGATAACCGAAGCAAATGTCAACTTTTTTTTTCATTGGATCCATCCTCACTTTACATGCCTCACTCTGCTATGCAGCTTCTCACAACCACTTGTTCAAACTTATCCTGAGGCCATTAACCAGACATGTAAAATTTAATGCAGATCTGCTACTTGGAAATGGAGGAATAAGGCAAGGAATGCGCCTTTTAGAAATCTGATAATGAATGTTTACTCTCAATTTCAGCCACTCCTGCAGCCACATGTCCTGCATGATCCCATGCATTGAGCACATTTGTAACAAACCTGTAATTCTGTGGCTCTCTCTCAGTTCTCTGGATCTTGCTAATGTATGTTTTGTTTTGACTCAGCCGTCCATCTTTCCAAGGTTGGTAAAATGAGTACCCACCTCTCTGGGGCAGCAAAGTGTTCTATGCCTAATTATGTTGTAAACCACCCCGAGAATGGGATGGTATATGTTAAAACAAACAAACAAACAAACAAACAAACAAACAAACAAACAAACAAACAAACAAACAAACAAACAAACAAACTGTTACAGGCTTCCTTGAATGCAAATCTCATCGTATTCAGCCTCTATTCATTCAGATCCTCATTGTTCTTCCTAAATAATGGAGATATCATATGATAGTTGTTTTAGTGACAGTGGTACATTTCACAAAAACACTCAAAATGTTTGTTAGATAAAGCTAGCAGCAGTGACCCATTTGTTTTCTTTCCATTACAGCTGAGTGTGATAAATGACACTTCCATTGCCGGCTTTTGCTTAGTAAATCCCATTTGAAATGAGGAAATTATTCAAGCTATACTGAGATTTCCCTTCCTGCCCCACCTGTATGAAATGTGTGCAGATAATGCAACCAACCCTTTATGGACAGGAAGAAATCTATAAAAGTGTCCATTCAGTAGATCATATTGAACCTCCGTTGTTTTGCAGATGTATGCAGCTCGCCTGAGAAAAAGGAGGCAGACACTTGCATTAATTAGTGTTCTTGATCCACAGAGAAGATGCAGTAGTTTTCTCTTCCAACTCTTTTCACATCAAGACTGGTTCCTTGTCCAGGTTTTGTACTTTTTAATTAATCCATTTCTGTGTTAATTACAGTTATAGCCCACCTCTGAGTTAGATCAGTCTGAGAGTTAATGACTAGTCTAAGGTCATTGCTGACCTTGTTGTTTTCCAGCAGCATCTGCTACCCAGAGGTACATTGTCTAGGGTGGCAGATCCATCATACTTCCGTACTATGACTAATAACCATGCATAGTCCCATTAGATACAAATCTGTATAGCTTTCTAAAAAGCCCATCATTATATCTTACAGTAATGAATGCCCAATGGCACAATCTACTCATAAGTAAGTCCCATTGCATACAATAGTGCTTACTCCCAGGCAGGGATGTAACTCTTCCATTGTCATCTTCATTAGCATGAATAAGGCACTACAGATTTATTCTTCCTCCCCCACACTCCACAAAAAGTTGACACATTTTGCTTTGCCCTTTACAAGAAGGAGAAAGAGAAGATTTTTGGTGCAAATTAAGGCAAACGGAGCAAAATTATGCGTAATGCAAATAATGCTATAAAGCAAATGATGCAAATTTCTACAACATGATGATGGTTGATGCTTTCTTGTGCAAGCTCTGAAGAATTAGAAGCATTGGAGAGAGTGTTTGTGACTCTTTTATTAATTGGCCATTGCTCACTCTTTGCTTCCCACTGAGAAAGGATCATGTTTTGCACAGTTTTTGGATGTGTGGGAGACAGCAGCGGCAACAACAACAACAACAACATATCCACATCTTACTTTGGCTTCAGTGTTCATCACTGTGGTTTCTTGTCAAGTGGAAATAGATTAAATCAACAAGAATGAAGAATTTAGCCAATATTCTTTCGATTCCTAGGCCCAGTTTGAATGGGTATAGGATTGCTGTCTTAATTAATTCACAGCCTAATCATGTGCATGTTCACATGAGGTCAATCACATGATCTGAAAAGTTGTCTTTTTACTACAGTTCTCAAATCTCACAGCCAATATGATCAACAATCTAAAAAGTAACTTTTCCAAGCTCTCTCTTTCCCTTCCTTTCCCTCCAACATGTGTCCTTTGTTCAGTTGTCTGTATTCTAAATTTTAAGAATCTGAGTGCCTTTGGAAGATAACCCTGGGAGGAGTATATCTGTAGTAGTGTCCTAGTAGTCCTAGCACCAAACAAAATTTTAGAGAGATTTGTGGGGGCTGTGTCCAAGTGGTTGGTGGGATTAATGGGAGGGGAATGGAAACTACTACAATATTTTAGCTTAAAGCTCTTAATTTCTGAAATCCTGTTGTTTAGCATAATGAGCCACAACCTGAGAAGCGCCATTGTATCAGTGAGGCGAGTCAACTGCTCCATAAATTTCATTGATTCAATGGCCCTACTCTAACTCACTACCTTAAGCAACAGGATATCAACCACTGACATAGGAGAAGTATTTTGACCTTTAAGAGTTGTGGGAAAAACCTGGGAGACCACCAAACTCTCAACAAAGGGCATGCCTATCTGAGGAGGTTCAAAGGGTTAGGAAGGCCAGATTTTCTTCCAGGAGTCTCCGTACCGGACTTCTAGAACATGCAAATCTGTTGGGCCATCAGCCCTACGACACACTGGACGCTCCTGTACTTTCACCATCCTTTCCTCTCTTTATAGCATACAAATGAATGCAACAATGATTCATTGACTGCCTCTCTTCCAAATAATTTCACTTCAGGGAAATCATGAAATAGCATTTACAAAATGAGTCCTCATTTTCTGTTCTTCAGGTTCCTCCAGGGGTGGGGAGAAGGACAAGAAGTCCTTGAGCAAAAAGAAACAGAGTGACAGCAGGTCTAGCAGCCAAGGACAACCTCTGGGCATTTGCCGGTGGAGAGACCACCTCCAGCGTGACACAGGGCAGGAGAGGTCACGGTCATCTCCATGTGCTAGAACTGTGCTTGATGTAGGTGGCTTAGCAGCCACCTTGGTACAGCTTAGAGTAGAATGTGAAGAACAAGACAAAACAAACCAAGAAACAAAAGAAAAGGAAATAATGAAAAAAGTATAAAATCTGAAACTCTTGTGGGAAGAGTCTCAATGACAATCCATCTGCACAGTCAGGTTTTTTTTTTTTTTGATATTTGGAGACAATGCTGTGTGGTGAAATGGGCAATATGCAGAACACTGAACAGATGGCTAAAAGCTGTGGTCATCAACTTTGGCACAGTGTGTGGGGGACGCTGATTAAAGAGAACCTCATTTCTCTTTGGCGAGTGGTCAGTGCAACCCAGAGAAAATTGTTGGTTGTTGTGGGTTTTTCCGGCTCTTTGACCGTGTTCTGAGAAAATCATTTATTTGATGGAAGGATTCTGACACGCTGCAGTTCTGCTCACAACCTGTGGGGGTGCTCAAACATCTGGCTGAGGGCCAGTGATTTACAGGCAATCTGACTGAGCCTACAGTAAGTGTCCCCCCTCCCTGCCCCGGTGTGTTTTTCCTTTATTAACTGTCTACATTTCAGAGAACTGTCTCGTTCATGTTATTTTAGGATATGACTCAATTTCCTCAAAGAGAACGCTGGGCGCACCCAGACCTCTGTGTTTTTGTGCTTTGCTCTTGATCGTGAACCGTTGTGACATCCTGCAGAAAAGCAGGAGGATCTATAAACATGCTCATGGGGAGCAATTACTTCTAGAGTGTGAATGTTGGAATTGATAACACGTATGCATTCTGAAGAGCCCTGGCTTTGAACGCCTACTAGGTGGGGGAGATTATTTTTAGAGCTGCTGGTTGTCTGTCGCGATGGATTTTTCTTCTTAGACTACATATGAAAGAGGGTGGGGAAGAGGTTAAGACTCTTCACTGAAAAGAGGGGAAAAGTGCATTAAGCTTGCAAGCCTAGGGACAGGTTAATTAAAATATTTCTTCCTGCCATTCTGATGTTCACAATAGCAAAACAATGTACTTAAATATGCCCCTGAGGTCAGCTCATGATTTTCTTTTTTGTATCTTGGAGTCACTGTGATGCTCAAAATCCTGCTTTTACAAACCCCTAGATTACTATTAATCAGAGGGCACAGAAGCCCTTGGCATCATGGCCTTGTCTTTGACGTCACTCGGCTGTTTCCCTGAAGCCTTTCCTCCTCTTTCTGTTTGGGGCACTTTGTATCTTATGGTAGCATGGAAGCCCTCTGCAAAGATGGATGCTTAACAGGAGACTGACAACTTTCTGTTCTGGTGGGCAACAAATACTGTATTTGCTGGCATATAAGATGACTTTTTTGCCCTGAAAAACATGCCTCCAAGGGGGGGGGTCATCTTATACGCCGGGTGCACCCAGAGTGGGCAGCACATAGCGCAAGGAGGAAAGAGTAGAGATGAACGAGGAAGAGGAGGAGGAGGAGGAGGAAGAAGAGCATGGCCCAGCGGGAAGCAGCATGGAGAGGTGAGCCCAGCCCGGGAAGTGGGCGGAGCTCGGTCCCCACCGGCTCAGTCACTTCCTCACACAGTTGCCTTCGCGGAAAGCAGTAGCGCCGACTCCTTCTTTCCTGTGACCTACCACCATGTTGCCTGGGCGGAGAGAAGCTGGCAAGCAAACGGTACCTGCGACAAGCCAGCGCCGCCCTGCTCGTCGCCAGCAACATCGCTGTGCCAGGCTCCCGAGGAGACTTCCAGAGACCGGGCAAGCAAGCAGGCGCTGGCCTCTGCCTTGGGCCAGCTGGTAGCCTGCCCCAGAGACTTGCTTTCCTTCTCCTCCCTCTTTGGCTCCTCCAGCGGGATAAAAGGCAGAGGGAGGGGGTAGTCTTATACGGCAAGTATATAATAAATGCTATATTTTGAGTGGAAATTTTGGGGTCGTCTTATATGCCCAGTCATCTTATACGCCGGCAAATACGGTAAGTCCAAAATAGAAAACACTTAGCTGCAAAAGATCCTCATGGCTTAGAGACTATTAGTCAGGATTTATGTGAACATAACACTTCACAGTGTTAGGAAGCACCTCAAGCTTCTAGTGGCTTGGATCAAGGCTCTGCATCGAAGCAGATTCAGCTACACTTGAAGCCTTGCCCGCCCTCCTCACTCCATATGCTTGCTATTTACTGACTACTTAAAAGGCGCCATCAAACCTGGCTTTTCTGCAGGCATCTTGTTTCATTGCCCAACCACCCTTAGCACTAGGAGTTTCATTCGAAAATTGAACTTTCCCCTCCCTCCTTTTAAAAAACCTTCTTCTTGCCTCTGGCAGTGGAAGGAAGTCATAACAACTGGTTATGTGGCGCTCAAAAGCTTCAGTTGGAGATGGCTTTTGTTTTATGGCAGTCATACTACTGTTTTTGTTGCTTGTTTTACAACCCTAACAGTCATTTAAATATATGAAGTTATTTACTGAATCTTTTTAGCTTAAAGACCCTTTATTCTTTTCTTTTTCTTTGTAGATCAGATGGCTAGATTCTGGGCTGGTTTTTCTAAGGGAGTACAATCACAAGGCGTAGAAAAGCACATAGGGATCTCTGTCTTCGTAGAGTGGTAGTCGCTCTCCATGGTATCAGAGAGGAAGCTTTCACAATTCTGTTGGGAGATATTCGGCTTTGATCCTTTGTCTACAAAGCACACGCTTTGCCCCAGGGCCAGCCCTACCACCCTAGGCTACAAATGCTGTAGGGGATGAGTAGCAGTCACTCACCTAGCTCTTTTGGCCATTCACTTCTCGATTGCAGGATGGAACCCTTTGTACCCCTCAGCCTGTCTTGCATCCTGTAATCAGGGTTGTTGTTGCCTTTAAAGACAATAGAGGACACTACCCCATTGCTAGTGTTGAAATAAGAGACAGTTGCTTGTCTAGGTGGCTTCTGAATGTGGATTAAGGGAAAGCCAGCAATATGTCTTAGACTGGCCCTCATTAAGAGCCAAATCCTTGACCTCTAGCCATAAAAAAGTACTGCCATCCCATTCACATTTACTGACTGTCTACCTAATATAATTGTATGGTGCCATCCTAACCAACTCCAATAAGGCAGCCATTGTTCTAGTAGCAGGTGGCCTTCAGCATCATCCATCTCTCAGGATGCCACAGGCTCAAGCTGGCTCTTTGGACAGCGGCTTCTGGGAATTATGTCCTCTGTGAAAATGAAAGAGAAGCAGCACTGGAACAATGTGGCATTATTGTGTGGCACAGTAAGCATGAATTAGGACATCCTGCAATCCTGTAATTCCTATCCACTATTAGTTGCATCCCTAGTTGTTCTTTCCAGGGGCGAGTAGCTCTTCAGAAAAGCCTGCCCGGCCCACCCCCCCAATTTACTTGCCTTTAGGTGCATTAATCCTTTCTTGGATACACCTTAATATGGTGAAAGGACGTGTCAGTGAAGCTGAGAGTAATGCTGTCAGGAGGTAAAACTCTGTTACGAGTTTGGACTCCTAGCAGGGTCACCCAGGGTGGAGTGGTCACAGCTGAGACACCAGACTAAGATGCATTCACGCTCATCAAGGGTAATGGCCACCATCAGGAGAAGATAATGGATAGTTCCAATGGTGATGGGAGCAGAGGAACTTCTGGAGGGCAGCTACTGGAAACTTCTGGAGGGCAGCTACTGAGATGAATATGTCAAAAACCTAATAAGAATAGGCCAACAAATATGGAAAACAAAGCAATGGCCCACAGACTGGCAATGTTTAATATACTTTGCAATCCTGAAGAAAGTAGATGCCAAGGAGTGCAATAAGTAGAGGACATCTTATCCCTTCATGTTTTCAATCTGTATATAGAACATATCACAGGGAAAGCTGAACTAAACTCAGATGAAGGAAATGTGAAAACCAGTGCAAGAAACATGAGCAATTTTAGATATGCAGATGACACCATCTTTTTGACAGAAAGCAACAAATTGAAATGGTTTTTAAGGAAAGTGAAAAAAGAAAGTGCCAAAGCAGGGCTGTAGTTGAACTTTAAGAAGACAAAAATCATGACTACAGAATAATTACTCAACCTTAGTGCTGGCAATGAAGAATCTAAATTGGTTAAAGATTGTTTATATTTTGGCTGAATCATCAGTCCAAATGGAGACTACAGTCAAGAAATCAAAAGATTGAGACATTAATTCTAATGAAAGAATTAGAAAAGATGATCAAGTGTAAGGATGTGTCATTGGAGACCAAGACCAAGATCATCCACACAATATATTCACTGTGTATGGGTCTGAAAGCTGGGCATTTGTTTGAAATGTGGTGCTGGAGCTTTGTGGATACCCTGGACTGCCAGAAAGACAAACAAGTGGGTCCTGGAGCAAATTGAACTATATTTAGAGGCAAAAATGTTGAAACTAATGCTATCTTACTTTGGGTACACCATGAGGAGGCAAGATCCTCTGGAAAAGATAATAAGAGTGGGAAAAGTGGAAGGAGCAAGAAAAGAGGAAGACCAAATACAAGATGGATTGAGTCCCTAAAGGAAGCCACAGACTTGAGTTTGCAAGAGCTGAGCAGGATTGTTGAGAGCAGGACATTCTGGAGATTGCTTATTCATAGGGTTGCCATACGTTGGAGGCAACTTGATGGCAGATAACAACATGTGTATTACTCAATCCATCTTTGAGGCGGGAGCAGGGAGAACCCCTGCCCTTCTTTCTTATCAGAGTGGTTGGCTCCTGGGGGGAGGTGGGGAGGGACAACCTGGGCTTCCTGTCCAGATTAGTGCACCACCAGAGTAAAAGGACGCAGTGATGCACAAAGGACCATGAGTGGACCAGCTGGCCAGGGGAGTGCGGCTCGTTTCCACATGGCAGCTATGGGGCCGTATTTGGATGAAGGGGTCCAAATTAATTCAGATCCTATCTCTACTTCCAAATATAAGAGTATTGCACTGAGAGTTAGTTACTTACCAGAGAAAATGTGTCTGTCATACCAAATGCCTAAACACAATGAGTTATGTTTAATTTTTTACAGATGTTTATGAATAGCAAATTCATAAACGTAATGTTTTTAACTCAAAGCACAAATGATTATTTTAATATCATTTGCTGGCACAAACACACAAAAAAGGGAGAATATATAAAAAGGGAGAATTTTTACTATACAATAGTGTTTTTTTAAAAATCTAAATGCTTCAAGCATCTATATGCAAACTTTGATTAATTATAGGTTATTGTTAATTTATTATAGTCAAAAGCCAACAACTTATACAACTGTACTTTTGTTCTTTGTTTAGGCAATAGGCTACTGTCTGAAATGTTGAACTCATAAAAAAACATTTCTAATTTTGCACGTGCAGATAAAAATGGTCATGCAGTTGTTATATGTGAATCAACTTCTTCGATTGCTCTCCTTTTTGTTGATTCTTGCCTTCCTGTTTTGGTGAAGTGGAAGTGTCCACTCTACATCAGACCCAAACTGTGATGTTCTGCTTATAGCCTGTTGAGCCAGAACTCAGCCTGGCTTGCTTACTGTGTGTCTTTTAATTGGAAGTGGCACACAGTGACAGGTTGTGCTCTGCTGGAGCTGAACAACTAAGAATCCATCAATTAACCTCTGACTTTATAGTGCAGAGTGCATTGTTTACTTTCTAATTGCTACTTGCAGCTGCACTGGCACCATGGACACTTAGATGACAAAATCCCCAGAAATTCATCTTGCTCTATGGATGGTGGCCTTTCCATATAATTCATGTCAATGGGTCTTTCATCACGTGAATTCCATGCTTTGCATCCCAGATCAACTATGTTGCAGTGGAGATTGACTTTGCCATGTTTCCTTATATTTTTTGGGGAGGGGGGGGGAAGCAAAGCCTTGCTTCATCTATCTCTACCGCCAAGAAGAATCATAGTAGTTAATAATTCTGATAAAGAACTAGGAAAGCATTTTATTTTATTTTATTCTGCTTTCATTCTGGTGCAGAACCCAAGGCAGCTCACAATATAGACCAAACACAGATGCAGATAAAAAGACAAAAAATATATGATATTAGAAGATAGTTCAATACATAATTTAGAAAACATTTGTAAGCACAACAAAGGAAGAAGAAACTTGGGGGGGGGGGAATAGGGTTTGGTTGGCTGCTTGCTCCTGATGTACGTTGTGCATTTAGAGCCTTCCGAAGCACATCACATGCACAATTTCAGTAATCTTTTTGACAGCCCTGGAAGACAGTTAGCTGAGGCTGAGAGAAGAGTGGCTTACTGATGAGCATTTACTGAGTTCACAAAGGCAGGAACAATTGAACCCGGAACTCTCTGGCTCATGACTGGCTTCTCCTGCATTTCCCTATAGAGGTTAGGTGTTGTTGAGCCTGCTGAAAACAACAGGCACATCTCGTGTGCTTCATGCTACCTTAGATTGTGGCTGCTATAGGTAGAACACTGTAACTGCATCCCCATGGCTAATGACTTTTTTGTAGGTAGATATGAGGATTACATATGTTGTTCTCATTGCATTTCTCAGAATCCCACCAGAGTTCTCCTTCCATTCTATCTCTGTATTTAGTGCAGGATCTTTTTCCTACTTCCTGCCTCAATGTTGACACACATTATTGTATATATTTCCCGTCCATGAATGCATTCACCACAGATTTTTCTAGGGTACACAACTTACCTCACTAAAAACATTTGTGCACTTTTTTGGGCTAAATATTTGCAAAACTTGTGTGCGCACCTTTCCCCAGTTTTTTAGTTGGCGGAGTATTCAAAGGTACACATGGTTTTATTTCTTTTTCCCTCACTCTCAAGCACACCAAAAGTCTTAGATAATCCTTATGAGGGCTCTCAGCTATTCAAGAGAGATCCTTCTTTTAGAAGCAAGACAGGACCTTCTCAGTGAAAGCTCCCAGGCTGTGGAACCCTTTCCAAGGGAGGCTATATTGCCCCTCACCTTCTTCTCTTTATGTCATTAGGCTAATATATTTTCTTTTTGACAGATCTTTGAAAGCTGACTGCCTACTGAGACTTCTTGGAGGTATGTGTGCTGCTCTATTACTCTTGTTACTCTTGTTTCATATCATTTTTGTTTTTAGTACAGTAAGTGTTTGCTTTTAGCATGTGTTTTTAATATTACAATTTGTTTTCTCTTGTTGTGAGCCATCTTTGGTTCTTTTGTCGTTTACTGGGAGACAGGCAGGGATATAAAACAAAAAACATATTAAGCAAACAAAAAAAAACCACCCCAAAACCCCCCAAAATAAATCACTAGCTATGGAAACATATGGATTTATGAAACAAGATGTGCTATTGGTGGGCTTCAGGGGTACAAAACAGATATTTCTATAGAGACGAGTGAATTCTGTGAATTCCTTTCCAACCTCCAATGATAGCAAGAGTTCTGGACTTGGACAAAGTTAGCAGCAACTCCATGGCTGAACTTATACTAGAAGCTGGATGGATCTCCCTCATCTGAGGGATGTCTTGGAGCTTTGTGTGGTAGATCTGAAGGAGTTGGGTGAAATCCTCCTGCATTTTTGAAATCTTTGCTTTCATTCTTCACCTCCTCTTGGGACTACCTCACAGAAATGGTGCACCAAGCTCATGTATAATGAACCATCCTTGCTATAATAGCAATTTAATGATCAAGACTTGTCCACATCATTATGACACTTCAAGCATTTAACATCCCGCTGGAGGTTTCTCCCAATTTATCACATGTCACTTATTAAAAACAACAGGAGTTGTTCCAAGCAAGCATTTCAGGAAAAATGATGTTCTTTTCTCTGATGGTTATTTACACCTCTGGCATCTGCAAAACTTTGTCAAATCATTCCTCAAGTCTGAGAACAGCACAGGGAGCTCAGAAAAATATATCGAGTGTTTCCCTCCTTTCTCTTTGCTCCACATCCTAGTTTAAAGCTCTTGGATTATTATACATGAATGGAAAGAAAAATGCAGGGGGTGCAAGACTATTGCCTGAGTATCTCTTTGCATGCTTGAATCAGTGGGCTGATCATCCACCTTCATCTGTGATACCTGCCCAAGAGGAATAGGACTAAAAATGGAATTTGGTTCATGGAGCTAGCTGTAAACAAGATCGAACTGGAGACATTTCTCCATTGAAGAAAATGCTTGCTTCTGGGACACCCATTTGCAAGAACATGAGTACAGGAGCCAGCAATGCATGTAGGGTGGCCATATGTCTTGGGTTTTTTTTTTAAAGGAAAGACAGTCCATTAGGCTGACAGAAGACAGTGGTCTTATTCAAAGTGCCCTCTGTTGGAAGGGCTGCCCAATCCATGTCTGATTTAAAGACAAAGAACACTTAGGAGAGTGATCAGGGACCTTGACATCACCTCTTCACAATGAGTAGCAGCTGACAGGAGCCTCAGCAAGCCCACCCATCACCAGGTCACAAGGCTTTGCCACTTTGGTGAAAGGCGCTGCATTTCTGTTTGTTTATTTATTTATTTATTTATTTATTTATTTATTTATTTATTTATTTTTACAAAATCATTTCCAATTATGGACCTATAAATCAGCCCACACCGTCTTATGCAAATCACTGTGGTGAAGAAGAGGAAAACAACTTGTTCTTCCAAATCATATGGTTAGGCAAGTGGAGCTTGCTTGTACTGACAAAGTTGAGAAGTTTGTTTTGCCTGTTTTACCCTGAGGGCATGTACCGTAACAAGATAATGTCATAAGTACTGTGAAGTGCATTATTATTTCCTTTCTCCTCTAACCTCCCACTGGTAACGATAAACATAACATTTTATGAGCAATTTTCTTCTGTTCAGCTGAGCTGGTGGAAAAGCAAAGTGCTTTAGGCAGTCACTAGGCAGATGACGACACACTCTTGTGCTAGCTGACCCTTGTGTACACAGTAATAAAAGCAAGTAAACATTAAATAGAAATAAAAGCCAAAATAATCACTGGAATTTTGACAACTTTTAGATTTCATCCAGTGTTTACCCACCTTGGTTTATGTGGCATGTATTGCTATCCCACAACCCTTTTCTTCTTGGAGGACCTGAGAGAGGAGCGGGAATCCTGTGGCTCTGGAGATACCATAGAATCATAGAATCATGGAATTATGACATTAGAAGGGGCCTATAAGGCCATCAAGTCCAACCCCCTGCTCAGTGCAGGAATCCAAGTCAAAGGATATCTTCCAGGTGGTTGAATGCCTTGAATATCTACAATGTTGGAGCACTCACCACTTGTTGAGGTACAGTGGGGTCTTGACTTGAGAACTTAATCCGTATTGGAAGGCGGTTCTCAAGTCAAAAAGTCTGTAAGTCAAGTCTCCATTGACCTACACTGCATTGAAAACCGATTAATCCCGTAACAGGCCGTTTTTGTTCCATTTTGTTTTTTTTCTGGTCTGTAAGTCAAATCTCAGGCTGCAAGTCAAACCTAAATTTTGCGGCCAGAGAAGTCTGTAACTCAAAAAGTCTGTAAGTCAAGCCGTCTGTAAGTCAAGGGTCCACTGTAATTGATTCCATCGTCAGCCGTACAGCAATGCCATACCACTGATCTCCAGCTAACACCAGTCTCAGTCAGCATGCCAAATGCTCAAGGATGCAGGAAATTGTTATCCAATAACCTCTGTGACTAGGTTCAGGTTGGGCCCCATAGCCTTCAACCTGTTTCAACAGTCTGGAGGTGAACTTATAAAATCTTTATTCAACAGTAACAAGGTTCCATCAACAACTTCGGTAGGACCAATAGGGTCTTCCAACTTCAGCAGACATAACAATCTGTCCATCTTGGCTCCCTCTTTCAATACCAAGGGTTCCTGCCAAATCTCTCCTGATCAATGGGCTTTCATAGGGCTGTAGGTTGGCTGGTACAGTTTCACAGCAGGGATGGCGAGCCCATATGCCCTCAACTGACTTATCCATGTCTGACTTTTTGGGCAGAGGTTTCCCCCTTCTTCAAGGGACCCCCTTTCTTGAGATACCTCATAACAGTCCATTCTATGCCCTCTGGCTCAGATAGATGCACACTGACCCCTTCTCTCTCCTTTTTGTGCTGCTCGCACCTCTCCCTTTTCCTTCAATACGAGGGTTTCTGGACTGGTTTGCTCCTTCTACCTATCTCTTCAATAGGCAGTTTCATCTGGACTATCTCCTTGGTCCATGGGTCTTCAAATTTGATCCAACCACATCCTACTGGGAGGTCCTCTTCCCCCTTGTTAGCTCTTCCTCCATTTAGCTCTTCTCCCCAGTCTATCCCCTCTCTTATCTTCTCCTCCACTATGACATCCTGTTCTTTCTCTCATGTCATCCGAAAACAATTGATGACTGGTCCTTTCTTATTCTCTCTGGGTTTCCCATGCTTGGCACACACATCTTTTGGTTAAAGGACCCTTCACACTCCATTGTAGCTGCATTCTGGTGCACTATTTGAATGATGGAATCACTTTGCTGGATTCTTTGCTTGAAACAGCAACTTTCTCCATATGAACTGAAGGGGCTTTGAGGTGACTCAGAGAGTGTATAGTTTGTCCCTGATGATTTCTCATGGCTTTTATGCATTGAGAAATCTGTTATCTGGAATGGGACTTCTAGTGAGCAATTCCTTGCAGCAGACATGAATCTTGGGTTAGTTTGAAAAGCTGCAGTCTGAAGCATAGTGAGGAAGAAGTTAATTCAATGTAGAATTACCTCCAACTGAAGGAGCAGAAGATTTCATATGTAAGTCATCTGATGATTTATTATTCCCCCTCTCCCCAAAGAGGAGTAACATAAAGGAGGAAAACCTTCAATTTGCTGAAAAAAGTTGCTCAATATTTAACAATTTGGAGTCAAACAATTAGCTGGTTGGATAGCTCAGTAGTTTAGGTATCTGGCTGTGGAGCTAAATATTGGGAGTTTGATTCTCCACTGCATCTCCTGAAAATAGACCTAGCCTGTGTGGCCTTAGGCAAGCTGCGCAGTCTTAGGATGCCCCCAGAAGACAAGAATGGTAAAGCACTTCTGAGTATTCTCTACTTGGAAACTCTGAAAAGGTTGCCATAAGTCAGAATTGACCTGACAGTGCATGATTATTATTAAGTAAACAACTTTTAAAGGTTAAACCACAATGCTTTTTAAAAAAAATTAAGGCAACATTCAGTTTAAGTGAAGTAGTTAAAATGGGTATAAAGTGCAATTTGATGAGAAGAAATCGGAAGTCTTTTGAGGTTTTTGTCAAAAATTATAGCTTGGGGGAAGTTTTCTTTGGGAAGGATGAGTATACTGAGAAAAATTTGGGGAATAGCCTTGAACATATGCATAGAAATGTAATGTAGCAACCAATTATAGAAGAAGAGATAGAGAAGATTATTAATAAATTAAAGATAGGAATGGAGGGTTGGGACTGGAGTATTATAACAGTTTTAGAAAAAATTATGGTTCCTAAATTAAAGTCTCTCTTTAATAAAATAATGGAAAGTTTAAAAAATTCCATTATCTTGGAAATACTCATGAATTATATTAATTCCAAAAATGAATAAAGAGGCAACAGATCCTGAAACTTATAGACCAATTTCCTTAATAAATCAAAATGCTAAGTTAATTATAGCAATATTTGCAAAAAGAATGAATAATTTTATTCCTAAATGTATTAAAGAAGCCCCAAGTGGCTTTGTAACAGGAAGACAAATGACATATCTGACTAGGACAGTGTTAAACATAATGAAAGTAATAAGAAAATATATGAGGAATGCAGGAATAATTTCACTGGATATTTTCAAGGCATTTGATTGCATGGAATGGCCAACACTAAAAATGATAATAAAAACAGTAGGTTTTGGGGAGCAACTTAAAAGTATGACAGATAAATTATCTTTATAGAACACTGCAACAGTAAATGCTGGCACAACAGAACAGACGTCCTTAGGCTGGGGTGGACAAGAATGTCCAGTGGCAGAATTGGAGAAATTTCCTGGAAAGTTGAAACAAAATGTGGAGACTCTATTAAGAAAGAAACAAATTAATATGATAAAAGATTCAATGAAAAATATGAGGAATAAAGAGCAAATAGCAGATGTTTCAGGTATGGGAAGAATAATTTGGTTCTATCTTATCTAGTTAGAGTAGTTAAAGACTGGGTAAAAAGAAATGGTAAATGTAGGTACCTTACAAGATTTGAAGAGAGGGTATTATAGAAGAAAAATTAGATAAAAATGTGATAATGAAACAAATAATAAGGTAAGTTTATAAATATTAATGGATGAGGTGATTCAAAAATTTTTTTCTTAAAACATTATAGGAACCTGATTTGGGAGATGAAATAGGTACAGAGGGGTGGAAGAATTTACATTTGTAATGATAAAAGAATTTTTTAATAAATTAGTTTGGAGATAGTATTTAACTCCGGTGAAATTAATTCAAATATATTCTTCTAAGTTATGTTGGAGAAGATGTCAGAAAATAGGTACTTATTTTCATACATGGTGGGAATGTGAGAATACACTGAAATTTTGGTGGTTGTTTTTTAAGGTAAGAAATTAAATAACAAAGGTAAATATAGAGGTTTGCCTTAAAACAGCTCTCTTATTACTGTTTGATAAAGAGCACTAGAATTGAACAATGAAACAGTTAATTTCAAATTTATTAACAGCAGTAAGATTAATTGCAGCTAGGAACTGGAAGATAAAGTATGATCTCCAATTAAACAAATAGTATATTTTTGTGGTGGTGCTGCAGGCTAAACTGCAGAAGCCTGTGTGCTTCAGGGTCAGAAGACCAAGCAGTCGTAAGATCGAATCCACATGACGGAGTGAGCTCCTGTCACTTTGTCCCAGCTCCTTGCCAACGTAGCAGTTCGAAAGCATGCAAATGTGAGTAGATAAATAGGTACCACCTCGGTGGGAAGGTAAAACGGTGTTTCCTAGTCATGCTGGCCATGTGTCTTCAGACAAATGCTGGCTCTATGGCTTGAAAACGGGATGAGTACCGCCCCCTAGGGTCGGACACAACTGGACTAAAAATGTCAAGGGGAACCTTTACCTTTACCTTTATAGTTTGTTTGTTTGTTTGTTTGTTTGTTTATTTATTTATTTATTTATTTATTTATTTATTTATTTACTTACTTACTTACTTACTTACTTACTTACTTACTTACTTACTTACTTACTTACTTACTTACTTACTTACTTACTTACTTACTTACTTACTTACTTACTTACTTACTATTTCAACTTATATACCACCGCATGATGAAATGCACTCTCTGGGCAGTTTACAGAAATCAAATCAAAGAAACAAAGGAATAAAAAGTACAAAACAATATACAGATCAACAATCAGCCAACCAACCAACCAATAAAACAACAACTAGCTAACTTATCTTTAGTTAAATAGGCAATTTAAAATGACACCACAGGTACAATGATTAATAAAAGGCTGCTTTAAATAGTTTTGTTTTTACTAACTTCTTAACAACTGTGAGGAAAAGCGCCTGGTGACCCACTGCTGGAAGTTTATTCCAGAGATATAGGGCCTTGACTTGAAAAAGCCAGATTTCTGTTGTACGCTCCTTTGGTGTTATTGTTTTTCATATCCTGGACTTTGAAGAGCAGGTGGGATGGGTAGCTTCTTTTGTAGGAAAGACGTTCCGACAGGTATCGAGGTCCCAACTGGAGATATATGGTCATATTTTTTGGTACCCCTCAGTCTAGCTGCCTCATTTTGGACCAGCTGATATTTCTGTACTGACATCAGGGACAGCCTTACATATACTGTATAACTATTAGCATGTAATATTAAAGTAAAAAGGGTGTAAAAGTAAGAATATATGAGGATTGGCGGGAGAAGGAGGAGTCAGATAGAGATTGGGATGAGAGGCAAATAGAGATAGATAGATAGATAGATAGATAGATAGATAGATAGATAGATAGATAGATAGATAGATAGATAGATAGATAGATAGATAGATAGATAGATAGATAGATAGATAGATAGATAGATAGATAGATAGATAGATAGATAGATAGATAGATATAGGGCTGGTTAGTCAGAGAGAGAGGGAACAGGTACTGAGAAAGACAGAGCTGGTTAGGAAAATAGGTAGAGAAGGTGGTAATGATATAGCAAGAGAAAAGAAGTATGTACTGAGAGAACTGTTGATGAATTGCTTATGTAATGTGTATCTGACGAACTTCTGTTATTATTCATTCTGTTTCACTTCAATAAATAAGTTCTGTTTCTGTTCACAAGACAACTGTTCTGACAAACATCATTTATATTGTGGATTGAAGTAATCCACTGGTGGCAGCAAGAAGAAAACGTGGTGACGTGATCTTTTGTGAGGGAAAGACAAGCAGGGGCCACGAGGGCAAACGCCAGAGCAACATTTAGAATTTAACAAATGGGTCTGGATTCAGACTGCACTTAACACGTAAACCAAGGGCATTGCTAGGTATTTAAAATGTTTAGGATACAAATTTGAATAAAGTAGCCATATGTTCATTTATATGTTTAAGCACAATTTTTGAAATCCTCATTAAAATGTGGATTTCCAAGAAAACAAGGCATCAAAATCTCAGAGCAGGCAAGCCACTTAAATTATTGAAAATAAATTCTTTACTTGATGTACAGTACACTCCATCCACAGCGCTTCAAATCAATTCCTCTTCTAAGTAGTTCAAGTGCCTTCTTATTCACCTGCCCCACATAAAAGTATCCCACGTGGATTAGTTTCCACAGTTAATATCCAAATAACTAGCATCTTTTTCAATCAATTTTTCTCAGTTTCCAGCAGAGCCTTTTACACTCCAAGAGACTGAAATGGTGCCTCCTCTATACTACGCAGGGTTGCCTCATTGATTCTGGCACTTTGTGGGCACTTGGAGATGCATTCATATCATTCCTCTTATTTTAATTATTATTTTAGATTACAGTTATTCATTCTATCCCAATACCCTGGCAAGCTGGTGGCTGAAAACATGTTTTCTCCAAAGCTAAAGCTTCTGGCTATCATGGCTGGTGGTAAAGCTATCATAATTAGCATTGACATATCACGTTATGTGGCCCGCCATTTCTCCAAGACATGATTAATGTTAAATAATCAGTAACATCTGCCCAGGCGGTGCGTAATTATAATTTTTAAAATATTGGTTTTTAAAAATTGAAAATATCTTTCAGATATGATATTTCTTTTCCTCCCAATTATAACTGATTGAGAAGGAAGCAATAGCAAGATTTAAGCAGTTAGCTAGAGGCCACCCAACTTTGTATTATCTTCACAGGTTCATCCAGATTCCTTGCAGAATAGATTGAACCGCTCTTGTTGATGCAGCCTGGTACATAGGAATCTGTCTTGCAGCAGTTCTGAACCTTGTTCCAGCTAGCCCAGGGGTCCCCAACCTTGGGTCTCCAGAGGTTCTTGGACTACAATTCCCAGAAGCCTTCATCAGCATCTCTGCTGGCCAGATTTCCTGGGAGTTGAAGTCCAAGAACATCTGGAGGCCCAAGGTTGGGGACCACTGAATTCTAGCCCATTATTGTCAACTTTGATTGGCAACTATAGGTCCCAGGGTTCTCCAGCTTGAACACTGGCATTCCATAAACCAGGTTCTGACATGGTGAAGAGTTTGGGCAATGAATGGATATTAGGTTGCTGTGCAGGCAGTACCAGAACAAAAATGAAAGTGGGTTAAACAGAATCCATGTGGAGTGGCAGTTGAAGTGCTGGACAAGAACTGGGGAGATCTAGGTTCTAGCCACCATTGACCCATGAAATGCTGTCTGAGCCTAACCTTCTCCCAAATGTTATGCTGAGGGTAAAATGGAGGGAGAGGAAAGCTGGGGTCTCGAGGCTAGTGACTGGAGCAGTAGGAGGATTCCTGCAGATGGGTGGCTGAAGACGTGCTAGTCAGAGGTGGCAATAGGAACTCGCCTTTGGTGGCCTGATCCGGATGGAGTCAGAGGATAATTTCCACACTACAGCAGTCCCCCTTGGAGAGATTTTAATAGTCAATACAGTTGTGGCCCTAGTTTTATCCAACACCTGTGTCTCGTCTCTTTATTCTGGGCTGGGCGGGCAAAGCAGGCATGTATACTATTGCACTATGTCAATAAATAATGTCCCCATTTTTGTCACATCAAGCAAGTACTCAGATGAAGTTTTACTTGAACTAGTCACGTCTGTAAATACTTTGTTGGGTTAGAGGGTAGGAAAATGCAACAGGTAACTTGAGATGAAAAATGGATAATATACAGCTTTCTTTATTTGGTGTTTGAAATAAACATATATTTTTCATAAAGGCCCTAGAAAAACATCATGTTAAAGCAAAGAACATTCATTTACTGAATTTTGTTGTATGCCCAGAAGGAACAGGCTTTCTAAGTCTGCCATTATTTCCCTATAATTCTCTTGATGGGTTTGACTTTTTTCCCTTCAGGAAAGAGGATTCCCCCTCCCCTTTAATACTTGCATCTGTTTATTCATATTTTCGCCTGTTGAGCATTAGATATATTGTTTCATGGAGAAACCTGATGTATCAAGAAGACTGATTAAAACAGTATAGGCAATAATTTAATACGTATGTGCCTGTGCCTGGGTGATACTAATGCCCTCAAAATAGTAAACAATGTACTTAGTGCTGTGGAAATTCTACAGGATATCTTTTTGTGGGGTTTTCTTCTAGCTAAATATTTCTATCAAAAATGACTGCAAGTGTACCGTTTTGGGTTTTTTTTCCCCTACCACTTTATTTCACTTTACATTGATAGAAGATGGCATTTCATTTTGCATTAGGGGCTCCAATTTGTTCACCGACCACTGTTAACGGGTACGCATTCTGAGTAATCCACTCAAGTGGAGCTTCTCCAGATCCTGATGAAATCATGGAAGAAAGGCCTTCTCTGTCATGCAGTGGTTATAACGAAGACCAATACTAGTGTACCCTGAGTATGTGCAACCGAAGTAACACAGGACTTTTGTATCATGAGAAGATTGTCAGAGGTGATAATTTGGGGCATGTAGTCTTTCCGAGCATGTCATCTTTGCGTACCTTAAACAGAGTCCATGCGTTTTTTTTTAGTAGGGTGACCAGCTATCCCTATTTATTTATTTACATTTTTACCCCACTCATCTAGTGGCCAGGCCATTACTCTGGGCCGCAAGGTTCCCTCTAAGCTGGACATGTGCACACGTGTGCATACCTCTCCCTGCCTCCACGCAGCTGTCTTTTCCCTCTGCACAGCAATAACATTAGGTTCTGGTCATGACAGAACCCTGTGCACGGGGGGGGGCAGTCATGCACATGCTTGCACAGGAGCAAAGTCCCACTCATGCAAGGAGGAGCCCTGCCCAGTGAAGCTGAAAGTTAGAGGGTACATTGCTGGGTGTCTTACAATCTCTCAACTTAGACATAAAATCAAACCTCAAAAATAATCAGACTAAAACATCACACAAAAGACCCCCTCAAATCTATGCTAAATACGTATATAGAATGACAGCTAATACAAAAGATATAAGATGGTGGCAGAACAAAGATAGTTATTACAAAGATAATAGGATATCAATATCAATTTTGCGGGTCACAGTCCTCTGTTTGAAGGACCATAAAAGGATAGGCCTCTTTTTGTACGTATCCTGTTTGACGGGCTGATTTAAACAGTGATTTGAAAGTAAAGAAATAGAAGGAGAGCAGTAAGTTCTTTGAGGTGGCCCATCCACCACTAGCAGTACCTGGACAGCAGACTCAACAGGTAAACATTTCCTGGCCCCAGTCTTTCTCCATTGATTAAATATATTGCAATCCTACTTACAGTATAAATGGTACCATTGTATCATAAGATCAGTCTGTGCATTATACATTTAAAGATAGCCCCAAGTAGAGCAGACACTATTAGTGAAAGTAGTACTAATTAGCAACAATCAGCAATACTAAGAATAGCAGTACAGTATTATGCAGAATGGTAACGTTTATCTCTTGTCTAGTGATGCTTCTTATGGGAGGGGGGAATAATAGTTTAGCGGCCCCAACCTTGGGTCCCTAGATGTTCTTGGACTACAGCTGTGTAGAGTGGTCGTATAGACCAGATGGGTGGGATATAAATCAAATACCGTATTTTTCGCACCATAAGACACACTTTTTCCCCACAAAACAGGGGGTGGAAAGTCTGTGCGTCTTATGGAGCGAAGAAAACAGATTATATTTTCCTGTTTTCTTCTCCTAAAAAATTGGTGCGTCTTATGGAAAGGTGCGTCTTATGGAGCGAAAAATACAGTAAATAAATAAATAAATAAATAAATAAATAAACAAACAAACAAACAAACAAACAAATAAATAAATAAATAAATAAATAAATAAATAAATAAATAAATAAACTAAACTAAACTAAACTAAACTAAACTAAACTAAACTAAACTAAACTCTCAGAAATCCTGGCCAGCACAGCTAGTGGTGAAGGCTTCTGGGAGTTTTGGTAAAAGAAGAGCGGGGACCTAAGCTTGGGAACCACCAGTTTCACGGCTTCCCTCTTCTCTACCCATGAATAGAGAAGACAGGGGACTAAAGAGGGTAAGCGCTATTGAGCAAATACAGTTGAGAGAGCTATGAGCCAGGATTTCCAAGTGCAGATCTCTTCCTCGGGCATAAACATGCCAGGATATCTTTCAGCCACAACACCTGCCCCCAAATTCCAAAGGACTTGCCCATTGCCAAGTATTGGCACTATGGGTCCCAGCCTGCCATTGGTCATATGAAGGCTGAAGTGTGTTGCCAGAAGAAAGCATTAGATGCTGCTCTCTCACTTCATGGAAATGTTCTGATTTGGTGAGAAAGCACTGAATCAAGAAGCAAAGATGTCACAGGAAGGGGGGGAAGAGGAGATTGAGAGAAGGGCAGCGCCTAACATGGCTAAGTAGCTGCTGAGGTCTCACCCACTGTGATGTAATGATGCCAGGGTTCCCAGGGTCAAAGCACCAGGACATATTTTCTATTAGCAGGGAGAAGGATTGCCCGACTCTCCTGCTCAGGCCTCACTGTTCCTTCCGAGCTTAACTGTAATCTTCACAGAAACTGGGACAAAATGCATTTCCCCAGAAACATTGCAGGCAAAACGTTCTTGCTGTAATAAGGCAAAGTGGGATGTCTTCCTGCTTTAAATCTGATTGTGGTGTTGCTTTTATTTACTGTTTTTAGGGTGGTATTTGTTGGGTTCTTTTTAAAATATCTGTATAATTACTGTTTTTTAGCTTTTAAACATTGTCTTTTAAAGATGTAAGCTATCTTGGGTCCTTTTTAAGGAGACAGGCAGAGTAAAATATTTGAAAGAAAGAAAGAAAGAAAGAAAGAAAGAAAGAAAGAAAGAAAGAAAGAAAGAAAGAAAGAAAGAAAGAAAGAAAGAAAAAACATATCTGGAAGGCTTGTTTTGACTAAGCAATTAAGACCCATTAGCTGGTGCAGATGAAGATGTTCCCTAAACTGGCCCACTATCAGTTTTAACATTCACTCTCCAAAGTGATTTTTACTGACATGCATCCTGCCACATTTTATACCTATAAAGCAATTTCCATGATGTTTAAGTGCCCATTCTAAATCCTTTACACTACAGAACCATCTGAAGCCAGTTTACTAAGAAGAAAATGCAGCTGAGTTCTCTGGGACATAACTTGCAGTCAGAGCGCACCAAATTACAGCTATCATGTATATCTGAACTCTATCTGAACTTTAGTTATGCAATTTTCAAATTGCTCATAAAGGCCAAATCCTCCTTTCTACCTTGATTAGAAAATTAAACTTTAGTTCCAAGAGGGTAACATATACTTCATTCTACATCACAATTTCTTCATTTCTTTCTTGGATCAGGGGAAGGTTTGCGATGTAAGATGTTCCTCACCTCCACCCCCTTTTTTATTTTTTGGCAAAGCATGCTTTAATTTAGCCCTCTCATAAAAGGACATACAATGTTAGAAAATGATCAGTGTTTGGAAATCATTAGGAATGGGTTAGCTAGTGCTATGGTATTAAAAGCCAGCTGGACACTGTTGGTGCAGAACTCAAGTAGACTGCATTTCGATAAATAAACAAGTTTGGAAAGTTATTTTTTGGACAACTGGACAGGTTGCCTGGATATTCTGGGAATTGCAGCAACTTTTTCAAGTCCTGCATTAAAGACTTGTGCACTACAAATGGAGGATTTAATCCATATGCTCATCAAAATGAAACTATTTTCTGATCAGAGTTCTAGTGTGTAGGGTCTGGTTGTTGTTGTTTTTTTTTAACTTTAATGTGGCTTCTGGAGGACTAAATCCTCACTTCTGCTCATTCCACTGTTAAAAGAACACAGATCCCATTTTTGCATAACCCACCTGGTATTCTTTGCATGCTTAACTCAGAGAGAGAGAGAGAGAGAGAGAGAGAGAGAGAGAGAGAGAGAGATGCACATATAATATGAAGTATAATAGCCTTGGAACTGCAGAGCTAGAAGGGACCCTATGGATCATCGAATCCAGCTCCTGTCAAGGAAGTCACAGTGGGAAATCAAACTGTCAGCCTCTGGCTCTGCAGCCAAAGGCTGGAACCAATGATCTATCTATGTTGTGTTTCTGCCATATTCACTAAATGTTCAGGTACTGACATCAAAAGCTTGGATATTAAAGGGCCCCTTGGAATATGCATTTCGAGGTTTTTTTTAAATGCATGGCTCAGTCTTGATCAATTTGTATGACGTCACCAGTATGGAAATTTTTGGGTTAGGAAAAATGACAACACAGAAGAATCTTACACTGGTTTTCAGCTGTTCTGAAAGAAAGTCGCAAAAATACTAATGACGAATGAGACATGGATCTTCTGTGTTCGTCCATGTTTTCCTCACTCATCACCTTCATTCACCAATTGCAAATAAAATTGTCCCACATTGATATTCCACTAGTCCATCTGCCCTGCTCTCTCCCCTAGATTAGCTGCTAGCATTGTTGTGTGCCTCCTTGACCAGCCAGTTCTACTGTCTTTCTGCTGTGTCCATTCCTAGGGGCTCTCTGTAGTGTACTGTATCTTCCAGTCAGGAGGTGACAGACACTGGTAACGATAACATATCTAGTATTTAGAGCCACAGTTTCTATTAAAGTAAGGAATTCTATAAGAATCATCTAAAAATAATAATCAAGTAACAGAAATGTCAATGAGAATAAATGAGGCCATAGAGTAGCAAACCACTCCTGAATAGCACTCTTTTACAGCAACTTATAAGAAAGAACACAAGTAGCTGCAAAGCATTAAGGGGGTGGTAGTACATCGAGAGGCACCCTGTACAGAGTATAATCAGGAAGGAAATTACCAGACCCTTAATGCCTTGCAGGTCCCATGGAGCCTAGCCTTCCAAGCCATTTCCTCCATCTTCATAGACTCAGCAGCATGGCTGAGACAGACCCTCCAGTCTCCACGTGAAATAAATTAAAAAGAGCTGTGAAGATTTTGATGTCTAGCCTAAAGCCCCAAGAAGTCTGGCTGGGGAAATTGTGGAAGACATCTGGGAGCCATAGTTAAACAATTCCAAACATATATTCCAAAAAGTATTATTATACATTATACAACAAAATCCTGTTGACTTTGTGTGAGTGTAGGGAGGAATGCAGCCTTCATAGTCACTGTCCTAAGCTTCTTGGTCTGTATCCAATAATTTCAGTATTCCAGTGCAAGCCCTGTTGTGCTAGTGGTTGCAAAGTTTCCGGCAGGATTCTTTTCTGGCCTTTCCAGGGGGATAGATGCTCCTGTCAAAAACTAAATGAGACCATTCTGGTTTCCTAAATTGTAGTCATGAAAATGCTATCTATTGTCACCATGGATAGCAACATTACAAATCAAAATAGTGATTTTTATATACCTATATCTATCTGTCTGTCTGTCTGTCTGTCTGTCTGTCTATGGAAACAACCCTAGACACTAAATGTAGCCCTTCTTTCTTTCTCTCTCTCTCAGCTGCATCTAGCATCTAGGCCATATATACACTAACCAGCTTGAGTAGCATCACTATTTTGATTTATTACGTTAATGTCCATGGTGAAAATGGACAGCATTTTTGAGGGCCAGTTATCAGAAGTTTAATATCTTCAGAAGTTTCCTATCCCACAAACATGTCAGCTGCTACTGGATTAACACTTTTGAGTCTTTTCTTCTTCTTACGGCCTTCAGCCAGATTCTGTGGTCTGATTAGACTTTTCTGTCTACTGTTATTTCATCTATATTCTGCAGAACTGTTGACCTGCAAATAATGTGAGCAGGAGTTTTACTTTATAATTCTACGACCTTTTAGATTCTGTTTTGCTTTTTCCACAACCTGATTCTGGCTTCAGTCCTTCCCAAGAAACTGATGCCAATGTATTTAAGACTGTCTGATCCCACTATTTCAGTGAAACCAAGATTTTGGCCAGAATCTTACTGATATTTTACATACATGGAAACAAAAAATGGAGACGTCACAATGACAATTGGAGTTTAACCAATGAGGTGCCAGTCACATGCTTGGTCATGTGTTGATTGCACAAATCAAGCAATGGGCACCTAATTAATTAGCTTCATTTAGCTTCTACAACTTCTGCATTTGCACACATGCATGGGTAAAAAAAGCAGCAAGATTCTGGTCTTAGGCATCCACATGCAAAATTTAGCTATGCAGATTTTGTCTCAAATTAATATGCTCAGGATTAAGTAACATATATTATAAACAGTTTTATGTATCATACTGTCCCAAATCAATGCTGGAGCCTAAATTAGAGATGGCTGACATTCCTTTGCAAATGTTTCCAATTAACCTTCAATCTCACTGAGATAGACCAGTCAAAATATCCACAAGAAAAAAGTATCTTTATTTACAGATTTCATAGCAAAAACAGACAACCCTTGCCTGGTGTCTCTTAAGTATTTCAGCATAAATCTCCACATTCTAAATGAACAATGTTTTTACGGGGCTGTATTGATTGCTTCAGCTTTTACTTTCATCAGCCTTTTCATATCTGAGACTAGTAGTTTCAGTGGAAGTTTCTGTAAGGCAGCAAAATGAACTGGATTGCTGAGCCATTTTGGCATTACTTTATACACATTCTTCTAGAAAAACAAAGGTCCCTAGCAATTAACATCAGATTCCTTGGACACTTATTTTAGTTCCCCAAACACATGCCTATCAACCAGGGTTCCAGACCAGCAGCATCCCATTCCATGAGACTTCAGGGCAAAGTCTGAGAACAGAGGTCACATCCTTATGATGTCACAAGGGTACGGCCTTGTGTTAAAGTCTCACAAGTTGCACTCTGCTCCCTGCCTTGTTGCAAATGGCATGATGGGCCAAGTCCGCACGCTCATGGGGTCTGTCTCTAGTCCTCCCCACTACTCCTGGCTTTGAGGGCCACTAATCTTGAATGGGTATCGCAACCACAGGAATGCCTTCATGCTAGGCCAGTGAGTTCTGGTGGTAGCTGGGAACGAGAGGAGATGACTGCCATGCCTTTAAAGCTACTTTATGAACACGCACAAAAAATAAAACTTTCTTTTCTTTCAGCACTGCTTGCCCTGAGATTTGTCTCTCCACTTGGAGAGATGGAAAAGCATCACAATTCCCTGAGACTCTAGGCGAAACTCTGAGACCTGGTACACCTACCATCAATGGACTCTGAACCAGATTCACAGTGGGCTTCAGTTCTTCCACCTAATGTCAAACGACCTTTTTAATAAGGAAAAACCTTTTCCTCCCAAATCACTGGGCCAGCTACACAAATTATATTTTTGTCACTCAAATTTAGAGGGCGAATAGGAGAAAGGAAGGAAGCACCATTGTGTAAGTGGGTTTCTGCTTGTGTGACAATTGGATTTCACCTCTGTTCAACAGTAGACCATTTCACATGGGAACAACTCATAAATAGCATTCCTATAACATAGGAAGTTGTCCTTTATCTACCAGTATTATAGGAGGCAATACCAATGTTCATTCTTCTCTGTAAAGCTACCTGAAGCTTCTGATGAACCCATACATCACTTCTCTAATACAAGCTGCCATAGTGAAATGGATGGTGTATATAACTGGTGAACTGCAGCCAAATGCCTGCTCAGTCCATTTTCTCTTATCTCCTTTTAAGACTCACGTTGCTTATCACTTTTTGGCTCTACAGAAAGTGCTGAGCCCTCAAACATTCACACCCAGATTGGGGCCACTGCATTTTTTTCTAAAGTAAAAAATTGTTTTTAAAGAAACAAAACAAAAAGACAAAAGCCATTACTACTTCTGTAAAGGAAACTGTGCTATTGTTGTTTGTAGTAAATTCTATACATGGGGACAAATTATTCATAGATGAACATTATTAGAAATACTTTGTTCAAGTGTATGCTAAGTTTGCAGCACTGAAATGCGTATACTCTAACAGAATCCACCATTTAGGAAAAGTTTAGAAGTGATGAGGATGTCAATCAGAGCAGAAACAAAAGTGGCAATATTTCACATAAGGAAAAGGACTGGATGTATTTAATGCTTAGGCAAGACATTTGTTCTCTGTTTACGGTTTGTGAATGTAGCATATCAACTCTAATAGCAATCTTTAGTTTATATAATATATGTACAAAATAGATATGAAAATGTTTTGTTACTGAATTTCTACATTAGAGGTACTCTATTGGCTTAATTCTAGAGAAGGAGAACATCACAGAAACAAAAGTATGATATAGCATGCAGTCACAGTAGCAGGTGCTAGAAAAAAATATTGGATAAAATATTCATATATATGCATATTATGCAAATATATATTACATTAATCATGTCCTAAGAATGTTAGATAATATGAATGCATTTTCTGAAGAAAGAAAGAAAGAAAGAAAGAAAGAAAGAAAGAAAGAAAGAAAGAAAGAAAGAAAGAAAGAAAGAAAGAAAGAAAGAAAGAATTTTGGTTGGCATTTGGTCATTTGAAAAGCTCCGTGGCAGAGAAAAGCTGAGACGAAATGGTCTCTCTCTCTCTCTCTCTCTCTCTCTCTCTCTCTCTCTCTCTCTCTTTTCCTGAACTGATCTCATCTGGCTGTTTCTTTCCACCATCCTCTGTAATGGAATTTGGGGTACTAGCTGTCCTGTAGATGGTTTGAAGAAGGCCAGCAATAACATCAAGGCATGCCAATATATTCTCAGGAAAGAATATCCTCAGGTTAAAATAGTCCTGAATAGAAGAAGTGTTGATAACTTTGGCCTAAGACCACTTGTTAGTCTCAAACAGAGTAAACCCACTGAATCAATGTGAACATGGAGAGTCAGCACCTGTGTGAGTTTTACTAATTCAGCTAGATTTTGACTCTTTAAAAAAGTGTTTCAAAGATTAGTGTTGAACACTATATATTAACACTAAGTTGAGAAAGAACTGAAATTGGTTTTAGTGAGTACTTTTAAAAACTTCATTACTACAATCAAAAAAAGAATTAATTTGTTCCTTTAATTTAAAACAATCAATTAAAATTACTGAATATAGCCAAAAAATAGGCAACCCTTAAATATAATGACATGAAGTACAGTAGAACTCCCCTAGCCATTGGATCAGTATCTACTGATTCATTTATCCGTTGGCTAAAAATACTAAATTAAAAAAAAATCCAAGAAATACTTATTTATATGTATTTTCAGAGTGTATTTAGCAGAACTGGCCAGTAAAGGGAGCCAGAGACCATGCAGTGTGTAGCGCTCAATATTCTGTTTTTCAGCATCCAGGGTGGTGTGACTTGGAACTGATTTCCCATATATACTGTGGTCCTATTGTAACGTGAGACCTTGTTATTTAAAGTACCAGTGTTGAGCTATAGTACCTAAAATATTAAATTTCAAAATTACGGGTTGGAAATTACTTTTTAACACATTATGCCCAAATCATAGTAAAATCCTGAAAAATATCAGCAATGCTTTCATTTCAAGCAACATTCCTGTAATAACATGCTGCCCCATCAAAACATCATAGTGATTGAAGAGAAGTTCAAGCTAAAATATTGGCTGAAATTCTCTTCTGCAGCTCCACTTGCACAATGGAAATGATATCATTTCAGGAGCAATTTGCCACTGATTAAAGCCTTTTATTTTGGATTTTGGGTCAGGGAGCAACAGTGGTGGAAATCTTGTTTATAACTCAAACCAAATCATAATGTTCTGTCTGTTCCTCCCTAAGAAACAAGGTGCTCCTGTTGCAATTCTCGGGGATAGTGGTACATGTGCTTCTGGCCCCTGAGCATCATGGCAGCAGCAGAACCTACAATCATGACAGCAGCAGAACTGAAGGAATGTTACGCTTTGGCTTACATCACAAACAAGATTTCAGCTACTGAGATGAAATTGCATGCAACCCACAATTGGAAAAAAAAGAAGTCTTTCATCTGTGGCAATCTGTCACAGACAATGGCATCATTCCCACTGGGAAGGAAGAACCTACTGAATAGGATTCTGGCCATTCTGTTGTGCACTGGAAGTGCTCATTAAAAGACACTCCTCCTCATTGCTGAAAAGATCCTGAAGGTGGATGAACAAATCCATTTCTTTTCTCCCTATGTGAATGTAAAGATTGCTGAAAAATGTCCACTTCACTACAGATAAAATTATTTAAGAGAATATGTAAAGCAAAACAAAACAAAACATGAGAACACAAAACCAACATGGATCAATTATTTGAAATGTGATATTAAATATAAATTACTTTATAAACTTAACAGTGTAATTGTGTCAGTTAATGAGCAGTATAAATAATAGTTTTGGCAAACAGTTTTACAAATTTCTGATGAGATGGAATCCTAGAGATCAGAAAACCTATTTTGTGGTCTTATGCAACACTTGTTTTCTCAAAGCCTATTGTACTCAAAATTGTTGCCTCTCTCTCTTTTTTTTAAAAGAAGTTCATTTAAGTGCATTCTGTGTGAATTTATCCATTAACATCCATAGGAAGGTGTGTGTGTGTATGTATATTTATAGTGTATATGTGTATGCCCAATGGATATAATAAACATTCTTTCACAATATATGTACACACATTAATAGTTTTTAAAGATAGATAGATATATGTATGTATGTATGTATATATATATATTATATATAGTCTGTAAAAGTTCTTATGTACAAATACAAAATAACAGGCAGAATACTATTTTGCTTGTCGAAGTCTTTTCTTTAAAAAAAGTAGAAGTCAGTTTAGTTGACATAGTATAGCCAGTAGATTAAGTTGAAAAGAGAAAATGTGAATGGGAACACCATCCTGGACCATCTGTCTATGGCATTCACATCTGTTAGGTCAGGAATTTTTATCTTTAGCTGAGAAGACCTTCTCCGTAAATGACTCTTCTTGCTGTGGGTGCTAGTTCTGTCCAATGTGCGCCTGCCAAGGTTTTCTCGATGTGAGCTCTGTTTTCTGTACTGGATACCTGAGTTGTCAAAGGATATGGTTGAATTCTGAGGATCTGTGACACTGGTAGTGACTTCATTGCTTGCAACTTCATTGTGAATTTCGAGGGATGTTAGCAAAATGTTTCCATGCATATCCACCTAGGCAAAAAGAAATCCATAAATAATAGGAGTTGATAATTATTTCAACAAGTTAAAAAATACATAACACCGACCAAAGAGTATTAGGAAAAACAATCATGCAGCAGTTGCTTACTACTGGTTGTGCAACTGTGTAAACAAGTGGGCACACAACTGCTTTTCTGACTTGAGAAAATTTAGGAGTCAGTTGCCCGGCTAGCACTACAGGTGGGTCTGCATGTGTGATGGCCTAGTTACACTGTGTGAGACCAGTAGGATTCTGCCCACTACTTAATAATCACATCCAATTGGGAGCACAATAAAGTTATTAACAATGACAAAAACTCAGTGAAAACACTGCTGAAATATTATCTCAATATACCACTTTTTCCCAGTTACAGTAATTCATTAGGATTCACAACAGTGATCTCGGAATGACAATATTGTTCAACATGATGATAAATACAATATACAAGTTACACTTATTCATAACATATACCTCTCTTCATAAATGTCCGAAATGGCTTACTCCAGCCTTAACAGTCTCTGTTTTAAAAAGACGCTGGAACTTATCTCTCTTAAGCACCAGCAAACATCAACAGTTTGGGCTTCTTCATATCTCACATCGATTCTGCCCATTAGTCTTTTTCCAAAAACAGATTTTGGTGTACTTATCCACTGAAACCCGTATTCTTAATTCTGAATGTACTTCCACTATGGCTTCTTTTCTCTATTGCTCACTTAATATTGAAAAGGATTCTCCTCTAGAATTGTATCCATACCATAACTGTAAAACAATACTGGACTAAATCTAGTGCTAGATCTGCTTAAAGCAGGTACAGTGAAATGAATGCTAGTTGCATTTGTAAGTAATTTGCTCACTCACTTCCGTGTGTCTCCTGCAGGCAGGATTAACATTGGCCTCAGCCCCAAGGTTGCACTATATCCTCACTCTCTTTTAGAAATGCAGGGTTTAGCTAGGAAGTCTTTTGCTTTCACTGGTGACACCATATTTTGATACCGTCCTCTTGTTTCTTTTGTGGCCCAGTTTTGGATTCCAATTCTGTCAAATACTAAATCACCTGAATTCTACTGAGCATGATTTTCTGTTTCTGCAGAAACAAATAATAGTACCTGATTTTTTATGGATGCTTCTTTTTTATTGCTATCTTTAATAAAGCAGGAACTATCAGAAAGCTTGTTCTGTTCCTCAAATCTGCAGGGCATCCATCCGAACCAATAGTTGTGGACAGACTTATCCTCCACATAGCTCCATGTACCTTATTAGTGTGCAAAGCATCCTGTAGACTAGGGCATAAATCTAACTGGTGTTTAGAACATTTTTGATAGCCTCCCAAAGCCAAATGCAGAAAAATTGTCTTTGAAATAAAGTAGCAGCTCATTCCGAAGTGAAAGATAAGAAGGATTGGGGCCTTGCATGCCAGCTGTGATGTAGACCAAGGAGGACTCTCTGTCTAGGAGCATTCAACACAGCTAGAACTTAGCTAGTGGAATAGAGAAATGCTTCACCTGTCTCAGGAGCCTCTCCACTGAAGGACTTTACACTCTTGCTTCAGAGCAACTGCCTAACTCCAAAGAATAAATCCATAATTGCTATGAAGTACATTAAAATAAAACTTTGGTTCCATATTCAAAATTGTGTTTGATCTAGTTAAATGCTATGCAGTTGGTCAACCTAAATATAACTGTATGTAAAAGTAACAGAATGAAATCCCAATGTTGGTACCAAATGAGTAGAACAATTGAAATCTATGAGCCTTCCATAAGTGTTGCCAAACTAGTTCGTCCAATGCATCGGTTCTCATTGGGACGACCACTGGACAAAAAAATATCAATGAAACAGACATTTGAGGCAGCTTACTTTCACTAAAAACAACGCCAAAATTCCCACTAATATTAGATCTTAAAACAACTGATGATGATGATTGTGTGCCCTTACAGTGATCTTTTCCAGGTTTTTCTAGATAGAGAATACACGGAAATGGTTCATCATTCTCTTCTTCTGGGGGTGCCCTGGGAATGTGCAGATTGCCCAAGGCTACACAGACTCGC
Organism: Pogona vitticeps; assembly: GCF_051106095.1. Classification (NCBI taxonomy): domain Eukaryota; kingdom Metazoa; phylum Chordata; class Lepidosauria; order Squamata; family Agamidae; genus Pogona; species Pogona vitticeps. The sequence continues at coordinate 174,356,633 of NC_135785.1, forward strand.
TGTTCTCCCTGGAGGAACAACTGAACTGCTAATCCCTGGTTTCACAGCCAGATACCTAAACCACAGAGCTATCCAGGCAGCTATGTTTGGACTTAGTTAATATTGAAACAGGGCAGCTTTATTATTTGCTTATTCCAGCCTTAATATCGGATTCAGGATAGTTTTTTTTTTTTTTTTTTTGAGTATTTTCAGAAATCCTAAATTACTGGCAGGTAACTCATGTTGCCTGAATTATTTCATTCACATTTTATTGTTGGTATGCTGTTAATTTAAAGGGTCACTTTGAGGATATTGGAACTGCACTCCACGAAATATTTGTGTCTGTGTGTGTGTGCGTTAAAAAAAAGATCTGCATAATTTACATAGTGTAATACTTAACCTTTACCCTTCTTACTTTTTTGTTTTAACATACAAGCTATGTTTTGGTGACCCAGAATTTCTTTCAGCGGCACTTGAACTTAAACAAGAGCACTTGGATGCTTTATCGGATCTTAGTTTGCCATTAGAAGATTCTGTAAGAGAATGATTCCCAAAGGATAAGTCCCAGTTAATTGTAGGAGCTTTCTGCTTGGAGTGAACATTGAGGACAAAATACAGACAACTCTGATTTACTAGCCAGGTAATAAAGCAAATAGGCAAGTCTGAAAGAGACATCACTTTCTATTTACAGGTTCCTTTAAAGCTTGAAGTAAGGGTCTGTCCTCACTTGAATTTGGTGTAATCCAAATGGTGCTTATCTTCATTGCAATCTATTTTAACTTTTGCTACCCTTCTGGGAAGGCAGAGCAAAGAGTTATTTTGCATCTGAAAGAATCATCCCCCAAAAGATTGCATGCCCTAGCCCTGTCCCAGAAAAACTCTTAAAAGGGGAAGGATGGATAATTTTAAATAGAAACACAAGCAGACAGGTCTTCCCTCCCCACCATGCCAAACAGTGCTATCAGGGAACCATATACAATAACTATATGCCAGTGTGGACAGGCTCTAACATAGGTTTTATTTGTATTTATCCAACAGCAGTATATCTCCCATGAAACTGCACTTATTAGTGCAGGATGTTTTAGAATCAACTATGTATCAGCAATCAATGGGACGATCATGGGATTTAACCCACAGCTTATTTAGAAACAAATCTAGAATGCATCATAAGTGTTTTGATTCACTGTTTGAAGTCTGCTAATGACCAAAACCTACTTGAGTGTGTCATTCCTAAAATGTAACGATATCTAACACCATATTTAAAATCTCCATTGAGGAATATTTAGTCTGTAGTGTAGTGTGGAAAGTGTAAGAGATCCCAGCTGAAATTGTTCATACCATTCTGGGGAAGGAAGTGGAAAGAAGGCTCCCAATTTCCTCTGACAAGAGGGGTGTATGTGTATGTGTGTAATGTGGCTCTTGGGGCTGAGAAAGCTGTTTTACAGCTTCCTCAGAAGATTTCTATTTAATCAATCTCTTTAGTTCTCTAGCTGATATTACTGGAACAACCAACATCCAGGAAAAAAAAATAAAAATTGCGCAAACAGACCACAGACGATAATAATGAAGTACTGCTAAAGCACCTCTATAGACAGAGGAAGTCTTGTATTTCATTTTCACAAACTATGAAGAGCTGAAGTTGTTTTGCAAATTCCTTTTTGTGCTTAGAATGCAGCTGATAAAATGTTAGATGGACTCATCAGTTACTCTACTGATGTAAAAACATGCGTGCTGAATTATTAAAACTGCCTAAATGGATTGTTTGCTTTCATCAGTTATTACCAGCGCTTGAAAAGTTATTTGTAAAATGTAATTCAGATGCAATTATAATTTTAAGACAACTAATGAGTAAACCTTTAAAAAGTCTCTTGCATCTTTTCCCTAAAAACCAACAGAAAGCCTAAAATAGCAATCATTAAGATCAGAATGCTACAAGCTCCCATCCTAGTCACCTCAGTATCCACAAAAGTGTGATACTTCTCTTCCAGAATTCAGACAGGCTATACCTCTACAACGATAAAAGTTACAAAAGGAGTGACATTATCTTGAGTTACTGTCATAAATCATGAGCTTCCATGGAGGGAGTGCAAGGAAGTGTCCTACTACATGCTTGTTGCCTTGTTCTAGCTGTTTCCCACAATCAGAAACATTGCTTTGTATTGGAAAGGTAGTCATTTTATTTTAGTAGCACAGATAAAGACAACAGCAAGGGGAAAAAAATGAAAACCCTTGCATCTTCCCTAGTCTTATCTGCTAGGAAAAAAGTTGACAGCATTCAGGTATGGCTGGGCTTGAAGATATGTTTTTCTTTTTTTTCCCCTAAAAGCTATTGAGAAATCATGGCAGGAGGAGACACAGTGCACAGTTGAGCGTGTAACAAAATGCCTTTTACAATGAATTAGTTGGTTCTGTATCTCAGAGGCATGCTAAAGGTAGCTGGAGCAACAGAAATTACATTAAGTGACAGTGAAGGAAGGAGAAATTCCCAGGTATCTGTGTATCCTTTGCTGATATATTTTACTTATACCAGCGCTTCTGAGTTTGCAGTCTCCCAGATGTATTTTCTGTGGCAGCTTTATAAATGCTCATTATGGTACCTTTTCTGCCCTGTTTTTTTTTAAAATATGACTAAGAATATATTTATAAAAAGTTATGATGTGGATTTGGCTCCTGCAGAAGTCAATAACCCAACCCAGCATGCAAGATGTGCATTTAATTCTAGTGATCCAAACTGGGTACTGGAGCAGCAAACCAGACAGGCTTATAGATGATATGCACAATCCTACCCGGTTGCTTTCAAATTTGGAACGATCGTTGTTTGCTTTGGCTGTCTTTTCAGCAAGTTTCTTCTGCCTTTGAGGGCCTTTCCCAAAGAAGATGTAGTTGACAAAGGCATATTCAAGTAAGGCCAAGAAGACAAATACAAAGCAGCCCATAAGATACATGTCAATGGCTTTCACGTAGGGAATCTTAGGTAAAGTTTCTCTGAGATGAGTGTTGATAGTTGTCATAGTAAGTACAGTGGTAATACCTATAATGGGGAGAAAGACAGGTATATTATGATCTTTCATGTGATTCTTCCTTGATTTGTTCTAAAAGTCATTCCTACTGGTTTCTAAATACCGTAAGAGAGTTGGATAAAACTGAGAGCAACATCACAGTTCTGTTGATTTGTTTTTAAAATTCACATTCAGCTTCCCCTCTGCCCCCGAAAGTATTTATGGGCACTAGCATAGCTTTATAATATGGTGAATAGGGATTGGACTTAAGTGTTGATATGAATGTAAAAAAAACCATGAAAAGTGCATTTTTTCCAAGTTTTCACTGATTTCCAAAAGATTGTCACTGAAATGCGAATCATATCATTTAAACAAAAAAGTACACAAAAAGGTTGTGTTCTTTCACGTTTCCCTATTGGTTCCACCTTTCTTTGACCAGTTGCCTGTAAAATCATCTACTTAATTTTTCATCAAATAGCGCTACAAGTCATGCAACAAGGGCTATCGGCTGCCAAGCAGAGCATCTGAGGCAGTAGGAATTTTGAATCACTAGAAGAGCCTAGAAACCATTGAGGACTGTTCTTTGGCTTCAGCCCTTCCTTGTGAGATTTTTGTGCTGATGATCTCCTCCTCGTGTCCTCCATCTTGGGTTGCTCCAAGATCTACCTCTATCTTAGATCCTTTCATCATTTGTCCTTTTTTTAAAAAAATGATGTGGGGGGAATTTTTTTCCTCCTGTTTTCCTTTATTTTTGCTGTTGCCTGACTCTACCAACTTAAGTGGTCTTCTTGCTGTTACTGAACTTGAGAAGGCAAAAAGGCATGGTGAGGAGAGAAACCTCCCCATATTCTTGTGTGTGTGTGGGAACCTGATCGTATTTTTTAAATCTTTCTTTGCTTGCTTGCTACTCTTGGTTTTTGGAAGAGAAGGCTGTGTGTGTACTTTTTATTTTCCTTTCCTCCATATGTTTGCAAGAGGGGAGTCCATTGCTTTTGATGGCTTTGTAAAAACATTGCTATTGGGTAATTTTCCTGTGTATTTATTCTGATGAAGGCGCATATTTTGGTGGGATTTGGGGAACACGAAAACAATAGATGTACCCCTTGAAAGAAAAAAAAACAGGGCTTTTAAAAATCAAACATCTTCCTAATGATAAAACTACAGAAAAATCTATACTGATGTTTTAGCCAACACTTCTTGGATGTTTGATCTATTAATATCAATGTGAGTTGCAATAAGGAAATAGTTTTAATATACATGAAGTTGAGTAACTTGATCTCAAAATGCCTCTGCATTACTTACAATATAATTCTGTTGTGACAAATTCATGTCAGAATTGCAATATGTGAAATCCCTTTGAAGGACGTTAAGGTGGAAGAGACACAAAGGCAAGCTAAAAAGGGAATTCCCACTAAAATCCCTTGAACTGGTGGAGCCCAATGATTTTTCAACTGTGTTTCTAAAATTCCTTGAAAACTTGTCAGCAGAGATGGGCACAAAATGAACTATGAAGCAAAAAACCCCATGAATCAGGCTATTTCGTGGTTCATTTGGAGGCACTCCAGGGAAAAGCACAAAATGAAACACCAATCTATTATCGGTGTTGGCAATTTGCATGCTTTGATGTTCATGTCATTTGGGACTTCCAGGAGCAGTAGAATAGCCCCTGAATAAGTTAAGAGATGCCAAATTCACGGAGAGTCTTCAGATGACTCTCTGCCCCAGCCCCCCCAAGTTTGGTGAAGACTGGATTTGGGACACCTGAGTGATAGCCCCACAAAGTAGAGGGCTATTTATACGTGCTCTTTCCTGGGGGGAATCTGCCTTGTGGAGCTATAATTTGGATGTCCCAAACTCAGAAATGACCAAACGTGAAGGGGGTGGGCTGGAAAGTTAGCTGAAGACTTTTTGTGAGTTTGGCATTTCTAACTCACGTGGGGATATTCTACTACTCCTGGAAATCCTGAATCGCATAACCATAAAATGATTTGTTTTGTTAGAAAGTTAATGGATTGTGGTTTGTGAAGAGTGGTAAACCATGAACCACCACAAACCACTGTTTTCCTGGTTCATGCCCATCTCTATTTATCAAGTGTATCTCAATAAATATAACTGAAAACTATGGTAGAAGCTTTCCTGAACAATGGCCTGACCACTTCTAAACAGAGAGATTTACAGCTAAGAATGTTGAAAGCTGCTGTAAGATGTGCTCCGTGCTTACTATGAAGTTGAACAATAGGCCTGTTTGTGAGACATGTGTGAGTCTTAGAATACTTCCAGGAATCCATGGCAAGATGCAGGCATTCTCTGGCTGACCTAGAGATATCTCTGACTGATGTGGAAACAGTTCTTCGATGCAAATATATTTAAAGAAACACCCATGTAGTCCAACTAAATATGAGTTACAATAACTAATTTTTCTTAAAGTACTATATCACTTTAAATATTGACTAGATTTTGGTAATATTTTTATTGATTGATTGATTGATTGATTGATTGATTGATTGATTGATTGATTGATTGATTGATTGATTGATTGATTGATTGATTGATTGGTTGATTGATTGATTGATTCATTGATTGAATTCTTATCCCGCCCATCTAGGCCAAAGGTCTACTCTGTAATACGGAGTATATTCAATGAGAACACTCAAATCTACCAGGAAGCCAAGTTACTTGATTCTAACCAATAGAGATGAATTGGTGGAGGAAGTAGCAATAAAGGGAACTCTGGGCAAGAGTGACCATATTTTACTAGAATTCTTGATTTGAAAGGAAACCAAAACAGAGAGCAGCCACATATATATGCTGGATTTTAAAAATATCAATTTTAATAAACCCAGGACAATGATAAGTAAGGTCTCATGGCAGGAGATCCTAACAAGAAAAGAAGTCAAAGAAGGGTGGGAGTATCTAAAACAGGAAGTTCTAAAGGCACAACTAAAAATAATTCCAAGAAGAAAAAAAAGGTGGGAGACAGCAAAAAAAAAAAATCCCTTTGAAGGAGGGCTTCATAAAAAGCTCAGAGGGCTTGAAATAAAATAATACAATACAAATAATACTAATGCTAATGCTGCTGCTGCTGCTGTTGTTGTTACTTCTGCTGCTTCTTCTTCTTCTTCTTCTTCTTCTACTACTACTACTACTACTACTACTACTACTACTACTACTACTACTACTACTAATAATAATAATAATAATAATAAAAATAATAAAAAAATAAAAAAAGACACATTGCCAATGGAAGGGACATCTGGAGACTGATAAACAAATAATCAAGGAATACCTTACTACCTTGAATGAGTTCAATCCTCTAGGGCTGGATGAACTGCATCCAAGAATATTGAAGGAACTGGCTGAAGAACACTCAGAACGACTGTTCATTATTTTATTGACATCATGAGAAATGGGTGAGATGCCAGATGGTTGGAGGAGATCTAATGTTCTCCCTATCTTCAAAAAGGGCAAAGGGTATTACAGATCAGTCAGCCTGACATCAGTCCCAGGGAACATTCTGGAACAGATTATAAAGTGGTCACTATGCAAGCACCTAGAAAACAATGTAGTAATAATTAGAAGCCAACATGGATTTGTCAGAAACAAATCCTGCCAGACTAACCTGATCTCATTTTTTGATCAGGTCACCTCCCTGACAGACAGAGAAAATGTTGTAGATATAGTATAACGTTATAGCAACGTTTTTTATAAAGTGCCCCATGATATTCTGATTAGCGAGTTAACTAGATTTGGGCTGTATAGAACAACTGTGAGGTGGATATACAGTTAGCTACAGAATCATACTCTGATAATTAATGGCTCCTTTTCAAACTGGGTGGAAGTAACAATCGCCTGAGGGCTCAGTCCTGGGCCCTGTACTCTTCAATATTTTAATTAATGACCTGGATAAGGGGGCATAGGGAATGCTAATCAAATTTGAAGATAACACATAATTGGGTAGAATAGCTAATATCCTGGAAGACAGAAGCAACATTCAAAATGATCTGGATCAGCTTGAGCACTGGGCTGAAAACAACAGAATGAAATTTAACGGGGATAAGTGCAAAGTACTGCACGTAGGAAAAAGAAACCAAACACACAGTTACAAGATGGGGGATACCTGGTGCTGCAATACTACGAGCAAGAAGGACCTTGGAATCATTGTAGACCACAAGCTTAATATGAGCCAACAGTTTGGTGTGGCTATAAAAAAAAGGCAAATGCTATTTTAGGCTGCATTAATAGAAGTATAGCCTCCAAATCCTGTGAGGTACTAGTTCCCCTCTATTTGGCACTGGACACCACACTTCAAGAAGGATGCTGGCAAATTGGAATGAGTGCAGAGGAGAGCCACAAAGATGATCAGGGGGCTGGAAACCAAGCCCTACGAGGAAATACTGAAAGAACTGGGCATGTTTAGCCTAGTTTTCAAATACTTGAAAGGCTGTCATACAGAGGAAAGGCAGGATCTCATCTCAGTCATCCCAGAGTGCAGGACACACAACAATGGGCTCAAGTTACAGGAAGCCAGATTTTAGCTGAATATCAAGAAAAACATCTTATCTGTTAGAGCAGTAAGACAGTGGAACCAATTACCTTGAGAGGTGGCGAGTTTTCCAACACTGGAGGCATTCAAGAGAAATTTAGATAACCACCAGGCAGATATCCTTTGATTTGTATTCCTGCATTGAACACGGGGTTGGACTCGATGGCCTTATAGACCCCTTCAAATGTCATTATTCTATGATTCTATGAGGTCTTGCCAGAATGCGTCCAGTTTGTATGGTCCATTTCTTGTGCATGGAAAACTCCAATTAACCCCCACACTTTCCTTTCTAATAGAGTTTTTCTTGGATAATGAGGTCAGTTCCCTTGTTGAAGCTTATCAGTAAAGGATCTAAAACATAAAAATACAAACTCATTTCCAGAAAATCTGAAACGGTATCCCTTTATTACAACCTTGTTGTCACATACATATTATTTCCATCAACACATATGTTTTTGAACATGACAAAGCTAGTTAACGTCAGGATGCAAGAACACCTATAAAGGATCAGGAACAAAGTGATGGACATGCCATTAATGAGTTATTTTGTAGAAATGGGTCACAAAGACGACACCTTTAAATTCTTTGTGCTGTATGTGAGGACAAAGACAAGTGAGGAAGCAATATCCAAAAGTCTCCTACCACAGGAAATGGCATAGATATTCAGGTTAAAATCTCTTATTCCAAAGGGTTTGAAAAATAATATTGACTACATACTTTTTTATGAGTTTGGTTTATGGAGTGAGGAATTATGTTTGTATCTCTTGTACTATATCTGTACCATCACTTTAAAATAATTTGTGAAATTAGTTCAACAGCTACAATGAAATGCTCTGAAGGTATTTGAGAGTGGGTGTGAACTGTTGTCCGGTGAGTTTTCTCTCCTGAGAAATCTGTGGATGAGAATAATAATGTGATGATAACAAAGGGATACTGTTTGAAGTTTTCTGGAAATGAGTTTGCATTTTTATGTTTTAGATCCTTTACTGATAAGACTCATGTCCCCAGTTCTGACAAAGAAACCGAAAACAGAAATTCATGGTTAGTTGGGACAATCTAAGCTTCAACAAAGGAACTGAAGCCATTATCTAAGAAAAACTCTGTTACAAAGGAAGGTGTGGGATTAAAGTCTTTATTGGAGTCTTCCATGAAGAAGAAATGGACCATATAAACCGGACATGTTCTAGCAAGACCACTCAGCTTCCTGGTGGATTTGAGTGTTTTCATTAAATGTACTCTGTATCTACTGAAATTTGGATAATATTTAAAGAGATATAAAAACTTTAAGAAAATTTAGTTACTGTTAGTAATTCATATTAATTTAGAATACATGGGTTTTTCTTTGGTCACCTGATTATAGTATTGTGCTTCTCTTGCTTTGGGTGGGCAAATATGTTTAAAAACAACTGATTTTACTAATACTATACATTTTACACATGAGAGAGAATTATAGGACTGTCAAGTTGGAGAGAATCCAACATCTAGAATATTGCAAGGGAACAAATGGGTCTTAAGCATACAGATTTACTCTAAATTGTCCATGGTTTGTAATAGCTTGTTTGCAAAAACAAAAACACACCCTTCAAGAATTGCAGGAAAAAACGTGATTCACAGGACCTCACATGCTTTCACTCAAAACTCAGTGATTACAGAGGGAACTGTCCTCCTGCAAACTCACTCTCAGCACATAAGGAAGAGAATTTCACTCATTTCAAGAATTCAGAGTAGACAATTTGCAAATGTCTTGACACCACTGAGTGTCCTGATGTTGAATCAATCCAAAACAACATGGTTTGCATATAACTGATATCAGAATACTAAGATGTGGCAAACTCTAGCAACCTATATGAAAGAGGATGTATTAAATAATGTTCTGTTTATCCTTATTCCATACCAAGAGCAACTCTTGCAGCTGATGCATCATAATTGATCCAGAAGGATACCCATGATAAAATGGTAATCAGTATTGAGGGCATGTAGGTCTGAAGTATAAAATATCCGATATTCCTCTTTAGTTTGAAACTCAGCGACAGTCTTGGGTAGGCACCTATTAGAAAGGGAGTTAAATCCATGATTCTCTATTACGTTTGTAATTAAATATACATATTGATATCAATAATCAGACAGAATATATTAGGGTTCTATTTAAAATTTATATTTGATAGACTGTTTTCATATCTATTGAACACTGAATGACTAACAGGATGCTCAGGTTGAAATTAAAGTGTGGTACTCAGAAATCTATCTGTATGGAAAGGTTCTTTCAGAAAGTCTTGAAATTTTGTGTGAAACATAATGATCCATCCAAGAGTCCCATGGCACTTGAAAGACTAACACCTTTTGTTTGCCATGCTGCAATGGAAGGCATCCCTCTTCTTTCAGTTCACACTATAGCTATAGTAGTCACAGACCGATGGGGATGGTACAATTTTCACACAGTCCTCAAATATTTATTCATTCATTATGTGAATTCATAAAACAGTTACGAAAGAGGCTGTCTACATTTTCGAGCAAGGTAGACTGTCTCGGTCTGTTTCAGCAGGTATAGCATTAAAATAAAACAAAGGAAGTGAGTCTGAAGGAATGGACTGTGATCCACAAAAGCTCACACTTAAAATTAATTTGTTAGTCTTTAAGATGCCACAGCTCTTTCCTTTTTATCTTTGCAACAGATATCATACAATTATTTTAAAGCAGACCAAAAAATGCAATAAATCATGAAAGAACATAATAAAAAAGCCATAACACTTATTTTTTTAAAAAAACCTCAGTAGATATTTCTATGCTACTTCACTGATTAGCATAATTAACACTTAAAAAGGGGGGGAAATTGCAGGAGAAAGCTGCTCATCAATCAATATACTGTAATGAATCTCTCTTTTTTTCAGTCAACATCTGTCCTTCAAGTATTCTGTTACCATTTGTAACAGCCTCTTCAGTTTTATCACCCTACTCCCAAACTAAGAGTTATGCATAAACCATAACTAGATAGGAACTGATGGCAGCACACATGCTTTCTATAGAGAGATTCAAGATGTGATCAAATGGTGAAATAGTTTGCCTTCTGGACCACTTGTGACACAGTCAAATTTTGAGTTATTTTCCGGTGGCTACACAATGTACAGGGAATTTGCGAATTAGCTCAGCCCTGCGCTGAGCCCAGTTTGGATCTTTCTGGCTAAATGGCAGGGCTACTCTTAATTAATCAATTAATTCTACAACCTGGGCTGAAGCAATGGGGATCAGATTGCATGTGCACAGAAGGGTCACTTTAAAGGAGATTGCACCCAGTGAAGCAACCCTTTCCAGCATAATCCCGGTCTGACTGTACCCTCATTCTTTTACAATTCCAGTTAAAAGGATCCCTTGGCCTCATGCTAGAATCATGCTGACAGTCTGAGCCCAACAAATTTTTCTAATTCATGCACTAGCTTTGGATGTGATCTTTCTATCTTTCACTCTGACATATTATGGAAACACAGAACATACCAGTTAATTTATTTCAGCCACTCTAATACCAAAGTTTTGAAGCTATGATGTGACTACCCAGTACTAATCATTTAGTATTGACAATCTTGTGAAAACACAAAGGTGTTTTACATTAATGCTGGAAACTGCAAGAATGTAATGAATGTTGGAAATTGAAATAATGCAATCGATGTTGAAAACTCAAACCGTAAGAAATACTCGCCTGTGGCAAAAACAACATTCCTGGACACAAGTTTGTATTCTACAATAGAAAACTGAGGAAGTTCAATTCTCTCCACTCCAGTTACTGCATTCTCCCCACCTCTCCAGTAGAATTCTATGTCATCTGTTGTGTATCCATCTGTCAATGAAATACAAATATGAACTACTTATTGTCTTGACTTCCAAAATATAATATTGACAGTTGCTAGAGGGAATGCAAAATTCTTGGTTATTTTTCTAGCTAAAGTTTTATTCATTTCTCATTGATCTTCAGAGAAGATCCACCTTCCCAACCAGTATAGTGGACACACATATATTCTGCACATACATATTTTTGTTGACTAATAATACGTATATCTACTAGATTGCAAAGGCTTAATGTCCTGTAGAAACAATAAAAACCACCCATGGCCCTATTAGACCTTAATTCTGTCTCTTCTCCTCAAATTTGCTGGCTCCCAAGATTGAAAGAACTAATCATTAGATATGTCAGCTATCTTTGCTTGAGTATTTGTCTGATTGTTTCTATTTAGAGAGGTAAAACTATTTCCCCCACCCCGGCTTCCTTCTAAGAATTCATGCAGTAATGATATTTTCTCAAGATGTTAGCAGGTACCTATTGCATGCTTGTTCTTGCCTAACTGTGAAGAATTTACCTTGAACAATAATATAAGCCTTTACACAATAAGTATAAAGATAAAGGAAGTCAAGGTGAGGCAGAACAGGAATTTCTTTTCAGAAACAGTTTCACCCCATGAAAAATAACACACTTTTCAGTAGTTCAGAATAAAGAGACGAAGCATTATGCCAACTCTGGTTGAAATCCAACATTGAAGTAGCAGATGTTTGCTACTGAAACAACACTTTCTTCTCCTTTCCCCTCTCCCATTGATGCCACTGAAAAACATGCTTCTGAGTTTTCACAGTTCTATGGAGCTAGATTTCAGAGAAAGTGGGACGCTGCAGAGAGAGAAACGAGCCCCTCCTAGTTCCTCTGATAGAAGCAGTTCCATCAGCAAAATATAATACTGCATTTTGCCCTTAATGATCTATCTGAGGTAGTGCTAGAATCAAGTATGATTGGTTATATGGTATCTTCATAATGTCATGATATCATTGCATGGACCATGAAGTCCCTAACTGGCTGGGATCATTCAATATGCATGAATAAGCTCCTACAAAAAGGAGTGGGAAAACAAAGGAGCTAATGATCAAATAGAGAAAAACTGATGGAAATATTTTATTAAGATTTCACTGGGAAGCAGACTTTCATCATATACACTCATATCTTTACACAAATTCCCCCTGTAAAGGAACTTCCTCCTAGAATAATATAGCCAGTATCTACAGTATGCCTCAGTTATCTACACTTATATGTCAACACTGAAGCAAAACCAGAAGTGCTGGAAAGGTTTCCTGATGAATAGGTTTTGTTTTTAAAAAATGAAACGTTGCACTGAAAGTAAGGTGAAAGCTACCCAATCTTCATAATCCATGAAAGTCTTGCAGTGCCAGCACAGCAGCCATTGCTGGTAGCTCTGTAACCACTTCAACTAACTAAAGTAGAGTGAAAAGTCCTCAAGTCCTTTGCAGAACACACACACAAATAGTATGACTATAGCTATGAAACAAATTTCAGACACATGGCCTAGTTCTCTTCTTGAAATATGTGGCAAAGTTCCTATTAACGTCATTACAAGTGGGAGCTGACAACATGCAATTTACACAAAAGTGTTTATGAGTGTGCATTGATCATTTAAATATGTAGAAATTCTCCGTATCCACTAAATTGCAGGGAAAAAAAAAGTGGTGGCCCTTGCAATACAAATTTAAGGTAAAGGTAAAGGTTCCCCTTGACATTTTTTGTCCAGTCGTGTTCGACTCTAGGGGGCAGTGCTCATCCCTGTTTCCAAGCCATAGAGCAAGCGTTTTGTCCGAAGACAATCTTCCGTGGTCACATGGCCAGTGCGACTTAGACACGGACCGCTGTTACCTTCCCACCAAGGTGGTCCCTATTTATTTACTTGCATTTGCATGCTTTCGAACTGCTAGGTTGGCGGGAGCTGGGACAAGCGACGGGCGCTCACTCCGTCGCGTGGATTCGATCTTACGACTGCTTGGTCTTCTGACCCTGCAGCACAGGCTTCTGCGGTTTAGCCCGCAGCGCCACCACGTCCCTTATATATATTAAATTACAAATATTAAATTACAAATTTATATTACAAATTACAAATTATATATATTAAATTACAAATTTAAGTAATATGAATACTCCAATTACAAAAAACAACTAGATAAAAGACAGAGATTCTACTTATGATACGGAGCTGAATTTCTAATCATAAGTAGGTCTATCTGACAGCCCAGGGGGGCCTTAGCAAGATCACTCATCCATAATAAAGTACACTGAAAGAAAATTGCATCTCAGTGCTTGATTTCTTCAAAGTGAATCTTATTAAAACATGAACACTAGTTCTCTTCTGCTGCAGATAAACATCAAGTCATTGCTCCAGTCTAATCAGACTGGCATCTCTTTTTTCCATGATTATATATATATTTTTTCTACAACAGATTGGAAAACATACGATAGGAACTTAATTTTTCCATATATAAAGAGTGAAAACGGAGGGTTATACAATGGGTAAAAACAGTTAAATTCACATTAAGCACTTCTTAACTGCAGCTGATCTGAAGCCACATGACAAAGCCTTGTTTGTCCATATATAACAATGAAGATCTTTCAAATTATATTCGTTCCAATGAAAAACATTTCTAACCTTTGTTAAACCTTCTAACATATTTAACCTTCTTTACAACTTACAATGTAAACAAATAATTATGAATGCATTGTTTTATCTGGTGTTATCCCACAGTGTTGGCTTCAGGTTTGGAGAGTGTGTGTGTGTGTGTGTGTGTGTGTGTGTGTGTGCGCGCGCGCGCGTGCACTGCACCCTATTTGTTTGTGATTCTGGTCCCAATTCATATCAAGACCCAGAGGGAGAGGGCAAGGTAAGTGGCTTTTACCATTCTTTCTCCTTGCTCCTAACACTATTTGCTATCTTGGAGACAGGGATGGAAACTAACTACTATGAAACTAATGAAGATTAAGCTAGGGTTCCTAACCCTGGAGGGGTCCCAGAAGCAATTTTAGTCCACTTTAAAAAAATTGTGTTGATCTGTCAGGGAACAGCCCAACTGGAGAAGACAACAGTAGTCGACCAGACCTTGTTGGTGTCCATAACAGTTCAAGCTTAAGGTCCCCAAAATCTACATCTGCCACTGCTTAGAGACAGCAGATGAATAGACTGCAACAGTAAATAGGGGATCCCAGGGTTTTGCCATAATACCTTCTAGGTATGTGAGTTTAGGCACATGCTTAAGAATGCTGAGCTTTGCTCCAGACTTGATCTAACTCAGAGGCTGTACCATAGGGTTATGAATGTGAATGGAAAATCATGTACCTAAGTAACTCAGGCCAGAATCCTATTTGTAGTCCCAATGAGAGTGGATCCACTGAATCAATGAAATTTACTGAAGTGTTTTTCACAATTGAACAACTGATTCAGTGGATCTGCTCTAGCTGGGATTGGCATTAGGATTTAGGTTAATATATTTTAAATTGTTATTTTATGTAAAACATTTCACGTGAATGAAATTCGTAAAATAAGACGTTGTAAATATACATACAGCTTTCTATTTCCAGTGTACAATTCTGCTCATCTAATGGATATCTCCTTAAATCCATCATGCAAGCTGCTGTAGTTGTGATCCTGTAATCAAACAGAACAAAAGGAATATTATAGAAGCCATTAGTCACTATCTTTTGAAGTCAAAGTAATGTTTTTAGAAATAGCAAGGGCTCTTAGTTAATTAATTGTTTCTTTTAAATAAAACAAACTATTTCCTTACTGAGACTTATTGTTTTATGTCACGTAAATTCTTCACAGCAGGTTACAGTGTGGTCTGCATTCTTTTCTTGCGGACCACCATGTAATAGGCGCCTTTGACTACTTGAAAGAGATCTGCCAGATGATTCTATGCAGATGCTGTGGTGGGAGAGGAGGACGTCTTCTTTGCCACTGCCACTGCCACAGAATAGGCTTTCCAATGGGCCTTAGCCCATGTTCGGTCGGATTCGCTCCAAATCTTCCACTGTTGTCACTGTAGTTTCCATCCCACTTTCAGATACACAGATTCAAACCCAGAAAACTGGGGGCAGTGACACCTGGTGAGGGGGATCATCATAGACCGCTGGAACTCCACCTCCACATCCCTCAGGTGTTTCTTGCTACAGCAAGAACTTCTTTTTGGCTGGTGGTCAAAGCTGAGTGAAATGCAAGCCAGGCCAACATGCTCATGCAGGCTCAAGTCCTGGATGGCTGTTGTTTTTCCATTTACTGACCTGGCATTTAGCAGCAGCACTTTCAACTGAGGGTGGTCTGACACCAAGGCTTATGGTGGTCAGGGTTCTGTATGAAATTTTATAAATGTTGTTGTATTCCCTGGGAACACTGAGTACTATGTTATCAAATTTAGTATTCATATAAGTTGAAAAGGTCATCCAGAAATTCCAATTCAGTCACATTAATTTCAAAAGAGCAAGCATGTAAGAAATGGGATTCATTTAAAGGTAGAGATTATTTATCTCACTCCAGATAAGAATGGGGTTATTAACTGCAAACATATATGGAGAATCCTGCACCATGACAAAGAGAATAGTATAATAGTATTAATACAAATATTCACATGTGACAATGCCTGTATTTAAGGGGCAGACCTCTGAGCTGGAACCAGCCTTGTTTTTTTTCCAGGGTGGTTTCTGTCTGCATTGCTAGATGTAATCTGATACCTGCACACTTAACGTGTTTTCCATTTTAGGACTGAGCTTAACTACAACACTCATGTAGACAAACTTTTGGACTTCCATACCCCTCCCTTCTCCATATTTTAACATGATGAATAATTCTGGAGGACCCAGAACTTTCCACATTATTGTGGAATCCACATTATTATGGAATTGGCCCTAAGAAAGGTACCCCTCTCCTTCCTGATTGAATTCTGTTTTCTTCTTAGGGACCAAATGTTCCTTCCATTTTTGTAATAATAATACTAACAAGAATAATAGGAAAAGGGTGCTGGAGTGCCCACCATATGGAGTAAGCTGTGGAAGAGGTTCCTTATTTCTAAAATCTTAGGGCCAGCTTTACTCATAGCGGCTGCCTATAGGCTGTCCAAAGCACATACAGTAATCTTGCTGGTGCTGGAGGAGGCAGAAACATTCAAAGAATTTTAGCCTGTACGCTAGTATGTACAACTGAAGTATGGATGCCTGACTGCTGCTCACATTTGTCTGTAATATTCTGGTGTAAAGATGCTTACAAGCTTCTCCACAGACTTTAAGAGCCTTCTGAATGCTACACCCATTGCATTAAGCACTTGCCGTAATTTTCAGTGTAAAAGATGATACTTTTTTTCCTAAAATCATTGGAGGAAAAATTGAGGGTCATCTTTTACACAGATGTAAGCTTAGGAGAAAAACGCGCAGTAACAAAACTGCCTACCCTATGCTTATTAGTGGGGTCTGGAGGCACCTCCATGCCGGGATCCACCCCTTCCATTTATGCTTCTACTGCTGCTTCACAGATCTGAAGCAGCAGGCGCTGTTCCTCCTCGCCTGCAAGTGGATCTGGAGTGGGGTATGCATGCACACCATGGGGCTTAGGAAATGGAGGGGTAAAGCAGCGATGAAAGGGCTGCAGGATCAAAAGGCTGCAATCCTGCAGCCCTTTGATTGCTGCTTTCTCCCTCCACGTCCTAAGGTCGCTGTTTTCCCCCTCCACTTCCGCAGCCCTTTGATCCTGCTTTCGCGGGGCTTAGAAAGTGGAGGGGAAAGCAGCAATCAAACTTTCTTATTTGGGGTTGGAAAAGTGGGGGCCATCTTATACATTAGGTAATCTTATACATGGAAAAATACGGCAAGTGCTTTTTGGCTGCTGTCTTGTGCCCGCCTTTAGGTTTATATTATGTTTTAAGGCAACTGGGGAAGGAGGAATCTGAAAAAGGAAGGAAATGTTTTGGCACCAAAGCCAAGATGATCAGATTGTGGTTTACAGAAGATGCATTTACCTCTAGGGAGGGTGGAGAAGATGAGCAGAAAAGGAATTTAAAGGAAGAGGTGGTTTTAAGGATGTGTCTGGAAGAGGCAAGAATTCTGAATAGAGAAAGGGGCATACAGTATATGAATTATGAGGGATGAGGGACAGCTTAACAGAGCTGGCAATACAGGAAACTGGTTTGCTGCAAAGTTGCCAGCACATGAATATGAAGCCTTCTGAATGCATTGTACATGCTCTGCCATTGAGATATTGCCCTTCCCTTGGTCAACAGCCAGTATACTAGGGGTGGGAATCATGCAAAGCTTTATCTGCTCTTTTGGGCCCTGAGCCCTCCAATGCACTCCTCTGCAAGGAAAAAAAATCAGAGGAAAAGGGGAAAATGCTGCTCCTGGAAGTCTTGCGTTCCTTGTCATTGCACTGCAAGTTGGACATCATCTTGGCCATCCTGGTTTTGGATGCTATAGCAATAAACTACGATGCTGGATTGCATCCAAACAAATCTCTTAGATTCTTCAACCAGAAAATTCTTCTTCATTGTGCAATTCTTTCCCCATTTCTTTTTCCTTGAATGATTAGCTCTAATAATATGTACTTTTCATTTCTCATTATATGACAGACTTTTTCTAGCTTGCTACATTTCATGGTCTTTATTCATTCTCTTTAGTACTTCTTCACTGGTTACTCTCTTGATCCCAGAAATTCTTAGCATTCTGCAATACATCTTTATTTCAAATGCTGTCAGGCAAGGCTCTCATGACTATTCACCAAAAGGAACACACACACACACACACACACACACACACACACACACACACACACACACACACACACACACACACACACACACACACACACACACACACACACACACACACACACACACACACACACACACACACACACACACACACACAACTTTTAAGCAGCTGGGCAATAAAAGTAATGTTTAAAGTGCATACCTTTAAATTTTGTACAATCTTATATATTAGAACATTTATTTCTTTTTATGATCTGTTCAAATTTAGTCAGAATGCAAAAAGGTAAAATAAATTTGGCATGAACTCAATACCATTTGAGGTGATCTGATGCTACCCAGAGAGACTGTTTCACACATGTGACATTTATATGAGATGAGTAATAGGAGTCTCTCTATGTAATATTCAGCAATGGGTGGTTGTTCATGCAAAATCAACCTGCTTGTATTTAAGGTGCCACAAGACTTTGATGTTCTCACATGTCTCTCTTACAGTTATAAGTGGTATAGTCCAGCAACATACACCTCTTGGAAGGTTACTGATTGTGTAGTTTGGCTCTAAGTCTAACTTTAATAATAATGAGATGGAATTTTACTGTTATTTGCTGGGTAATAGGGCTGGTTTTGATACTTTTCTCATCTGGTCACTTAGGCTATAAATAATTTATGTCTTTTTAAGTAAATAAATCCATTGGACAGTCAGTCTCACATTTTGACCATTTCTTGAATCCTCACATCACCTTCCTTTTTGAAAATGTGCAATTACAATGTCTAGAAAAATAGGTGTTTCGTGGTATGACATCTCATTCATGACATTTTATGACCCTGGTAACTGCCTTAAAAGGTCTGTGCAAGACAATTAGAATCTGTGCAAGTTCCTGCAAACAATTTTTGTGTTTTGCATCCAAATTTAAAAAAAAAATAGGGATGCAAAACACAAGTTGTACGTAAAGCTTAAAAATTTTAATACTTCTTTTAGGAATATAAAATCTCTGCTAGAATGACATGTTTACAAATGATGTAGAGGAGGGATGGGCAATTTTCTTAGAATTAACTCAACTCCTTCTCCCCCCCTCCCCAAATGTCAAGGATTGCACCTTGCTGCTCCCACAATACTAAATTTCAATGGCACGGCAGTGGCAGAAAACCCTGTTTTTCTCCAAAACTAGGTGAATAAGGGACCATGTACTTTGCTTTTTCAAGGAAATTCCAGGAAATTCACTCAGTTTTCAAAGAAAATTATGGCTACAGCTGCAGTGCAGAAATTCAGCAAGTTTGCACCAAATTTGGCAGAGTATCAGGGGCCTCAAAGACAGATTAGGGGTGTGTGTGGCCTTGAACCCATGAATTGCCCATCCCTGATGTGGAGAATCATTTGCTGGGAGGCGGGGACATAAAGTAGGGGATTCTAATCAGAATTTAATACTTTCCTTTTTCATAAACTGGATAATATTACATAATTATGTCCCAACTTCTATCTATAAGGAATAATGGGACAGTGGAAAACTACTTCATAGAATTGTTGTGAGAAGCAAATTACATATAATTACATATTACTCCACACATAATGAATGCTGCCTAATCATCTTAATAATCCAAATCTGCAGATGCCTGGCAATGCAGTCCAAACCCACCAGCTGTATTGGGTCTGGAACGGGCAGCAGCCTCTTGTGCCAGCACATTTGACCTCGTATTGGCACAATCTCCTTTATGCTGGCTGATCTTAGGGCTGCCAATGCAAGACTGGCAGAACCGCTGTGCTGTCTGATCTCAGAAGAACCAAAAAAGGAGGCAGAGAAGGAGAGCAATGAGGGAAGTGCTGGGTTACAACAGATCCAGAGCCTTCTCAGCCCAGTCACTATGCTGAAACAAGGTTAAGTCAGGACAGTCACAAGTAACTGGCAACACCCATAGGCTGTGAGGGGCTGGGATTCTGTAGGGCCTCAGCTGGGCTAGTCTCAGCTCAGCTTGACTTCAGTCATTTTGCTGAGTCTATCTAGATAACTTTAGACATCCAGCGGACTATATAATTCTGTCAATTATCCTGTCTCTTGCAGAATCTGATACTCATTTACACCCAAAATCAATGCATGAAGATGTTGTTAGTATTTGAAGCAGCTTATAACATTATTTTTGTGCTATTTGGATTAAATGTATTAGTCACACAATTAGATATGTACAACAAACTAGTGTAGAACATAGTTT
This sequence comes from Pogona vitticeps, assembly GCF_051106095.1. Lineage (NCBI taxonomy): Eukaryota > Metazoa > Chordata > Lepidosauria > Squamata > Agamidae > Pogona > Pogona vitticeps. Next base: position 174,376,919 of record NC_135785.1, read on the forward strand.
GAAGTAAATGCCCATGAGGAATTTTAATTTCTAGAGTACTATTTGTAATTTACATCTACTCAACATGTTAAATAAAATTCTGAAGCTGAAGTGCAAATAGAATTTAAATGCAATTAACACATACAATAGAAAGATCAAATGGAAGTAGTTATTTCCTTTGAGCAATTTATTTGTAATGTCTGTGTTAATTTGCTGAATTTACACCACAGTCTAAGTTCAACTTTATATCCGCCCAATGCTTCTGCTGTTACCTTTGTGTTAGGGCTGGCTTGTCACTAAGCATGGTTTGGGATGCTGTGAAAAAGCAGTACACTTTTAGTTTATTTTACTAAGTGATTTGTTTATATTAACTAAATTATACTAATTAACTATTATTATTGTGTTTTTATTGCCGGCAACAGGAAAAAATGCTTGTGGAATTTTCTGCCTTATGTGCCTAAATAACTTGACCGAATTTAAGCAGGAGTGGCTCATGGACCAAGATTTTAATTGTATTTTAATTGTTTTATCTTTTAATTGTATTTTAATTGTTGTAAGCCGCCCAGAGATCTTTGGGTAGAGTAGGGGGCATATAAGTTAAATAAATAAATAAATAAAAATAAGATGGGAAGAGGTTCCTCATCCTGAAATTTCAGGTGGGGGCTCCTCCCAAGTTACAAATTGATCTCATATTTAAGTACTACATGCTTTGATGTCTGTGAAAAGAGAACACCACTTGTTGTTCCAACTCAGGGAGCAAAATGTCTCTGGCTTACCCTGAATTGTGGTATTACAGAACTGAACGCAGAAGTAATGAAAAGGAGTCATATTTTCTTGACGAGGAATGAAATATCATACATTTTAGTTTCAATAAAATGGAAAAAAAATCATTTCTTTTTTTCCTTTTTCAAAGAAAGACTCTGGTAAACAAATGTGAGCAGCTCAACATTATCTTTCCAAGCACAGAAGTGCACGTTAATTTAGGGTCAATCTGTACATTATGGATAGGATGACATTAGAAGAGGATGAATTTAAAGATATCTGCTTGCCACAGTGTGACTTTTCTACATCTCCTACAGTTCATAAATCAGGATGGTTTGTTTTCTGGTAGGTTTTCAGAAGATAAACTGGACTTCTTTGCAAGTACGATGGCTCAGCCCTGAAGTTTTGTCAGAATCACAGCCCTGGAACACTAACGTGACTTCAGCTTTTAATGATATGCTTCCCATAACACATAGCTTGACTCTTTGCTACTTTATTTTGGCTTTGATTGCAACCCCCTCATCCCTCAACTGCTAGCATAGGATTCAAGGATATAAGTTAAGGGAATATAAATTAAGGGGAGGTGGGCTTAGATCCTTTATGTCCTGCCATTGTCTCTTATTGGGGTGGTGGGAGGCTGCAAATGGAATTGTCCAGATGGTCCAGTTTAATTTTGGGGGGGGGGGCGTACAGTACGGGAGGGCCCCATATATGGACTGGAATTGTGGAAGAAGCCAAGGTTTAAAAACCCACACATTCCTACATTAGAGTCCTTGTCCAGATCAGAGGTCTCACTTGGGCAATTTGTGTGTGTGTGTGTGTGTGTGTGTGTGAAACTGTGCAGAGTGCCAGAATTAGACAGGTAAGGTAAAATGTTAAATGGCATTGAGGCAGAGTTTCACTGGCTTGATCTTCTGCCACTACTTAAGCACAGTTTCATCTTTGGTTGGGAAGGTCTGGGATTACACTTCACCAACTTTGATGTTCAGGGCAGCTCAGAGCCTTACTGTTCCAAGACTGGGTAACTGTAAAGTGTACTATGTAGTATGAAGCACACTGGCAGGAACCTTGTTAATACAAAAGTGCCTCAGTGTTCTGCCACAGGAACAAGGACTTATGCAACACCATTGCGCAACTGGTCAAGAGGTTCCCATTTCAACTGACTGCACAATGCACCAACTGAAGTGCTCCATGGATAGCCTTTCTGCTTTGATGCAATTGTAAAATCGACAAGTGATGAAATATGTCATTTAAATGTAATTTTGCCTGCAGGCCTCATTTCATCGAGAGTTAGGCTTTTTTAGAAACTAGAAGTGACCAGCCGGCAAATGTATTTTTATGACTGCACTGTTCATTTGTATTTTATTATTTTCATTTTCTGTTTTGTCAAGTTGTACTTTAATTATGTTGTTTGTGTATGTTTTAAAGAACCCAGAGTGGCCTTTGGCCAGATGGGCAGTATAATCAATCAATCAATCAATCAATCAATCAATCAATCAATCAATCAATCAATCAATCAATCAATCAATCAATCAATCAATCAAATTTTTCCTACATATACTCCTCCCGCATGTATTCACATACTGACCCTGAGAGACAGCTTAGGCTGAGAGAAAACTGGTGGATAGGGATCACTCAGATTCATAGTGGAGTGGAACACCCCAATGCCAGTCCAAGATATACTCTAACCACTAAGCTACACTGGCTCTTAGAGAAGCTGTAATGTTTTCAAGTTGTTTACTGTGTTCATCAACCTGACCAAAGGAGCATTTCTCAGTTACCATTGATATGGAGACTTTCTATAAAACTGTACCATTCTGCGAGATAACAGTGCACAAAAGTTAAAAACCCCATACAGCGGCTTTTCTAAGAGTATGAGATGTCTTTCAATATGAGATTTGCTTCACAGTGGTTGCTTATCAGTGTTTTGGATATCCCCTGCTAAATATAATCTATAATGTAATTGACTCATGGCCCCTTAATCCTGGAATGCTAGTGAAAAGAGAAACCAATACAGTCCAGATAAAGAAATGTGAAGCTAGGAAAAGGAAGCTAGGTTGAGGTGGCAGGCAAAGAAGCAAATATATAAAAACTTATTTAAGAAAAAGAAGTAGTGCAGGAAGGTGTAGACAGCTGAATTTCACATATTTTCAAGGTTACCAGAAAACTTTAAAGGTTAAGCTCTCCACACCAACATGCTTTACAACCATGTTTAATCTAGTATTCAGATTATTAACTGCAAAATGCTAACTGCATTTTGGCTGAAGAAACATGAATTTTTTTTATTCTCTGGAGGCATCTTTAAGATAAGCAGTCATGTATCTGTGAAGTTTCTCAGTCCTCCAGGTGAGGTTGTCTGGAAGCTGAGTCATGGCAACTGGACTTCTTTCTTGTTAGGTTGAAATGTTTCCCTACTCATCCAAGTAGCTTCTTCAGTCATGGGGTGTTAATGGTAGTTAACAGTGGTCTTTCTGGTGTGTGTGATCCTAATCTTTCTGGGGACGGATGAAAGGGCAGCATGATAAATAGGAGACAGATTGTATCTAAGGCCTCCACCCCTGCTGAGTGAGGGATTTTCTATATACACATGTATGGTCTCCCTGACCCATGACAATGGGCAGAGAAGGACTGCAGAAGTGAGAATTTTCCCTCACCCCCAGTCCTTTGTCCATCTAACGGGCCTATTCACACTGGGGGGGGGGGAGTGAAACCAATGTGGAGGATATATCAGGGGTCTCCTACCAACTCTCCTCAGACTGGATAAGCTACTTGAATATGTAGCGAAATGTTTCAACCTAAGAAGAAAGACATCTAGTTGCCATGACTCAGTTTCCAGACAGCTGTCAAACCTACAGTTCAATGCATTCCAATGGGGGAAAAATTCACCAAAAATTAACGAAGAGTCAGAACAAAGCCAAATTAAGTTTGCAAAGGTTTTACAAGGTGCACTAATGATTCCAAGCATTTTAAACAGTTTTTGAACATTTTAAGACACTTTAAAAATAGTGAAAACGGACCTGTCAAAACCATTGAAATGCATTGAAACCTATTCAATGCATTCCAATGGAGGAACTGCATTTCGCTTAGCGATGTTTCCTATGGCGATTTTCGCTTAAGGATGGTAATCCATTCCCACTGGAATGGATTATCCGGTTTTCAATGCATTCCTATTGGAAATGGTGTTTTGCTTAGCGATGTTTTCCCATAGCGATGTTTTTTTTGAACCAATTAACATCATTAAGTGAGGCACCACTGTATTAAGAAAACAAAGATCGACATAACAAACCATTGGCAGACAAATCATGAACATAGCTACATACCTGAGGCCATACAATACTGTGCCATCTGGGTGAAGGCGAATCATCCGGTTCTTAACCGTGACACCATGCACAAACGACTTCTTGTCATTTAGAAAGTAAGTATCAGGCACCCACAGTTGATCTGCTACTCTGTTATCAAGCGTAAGGTTGAGAGGAATCCCAGCATAGGCTAATCTTTTATCCCTCCAGTATTGTTGAAAATACATAGTTAATGTGTAGTCCTGGTGGAGAGAAAGAGGAGAAACCCAAGTTAAATCCTGTTTAAAGTTAAATCTTGGAATCAGCTTTAACATTTCTTGGGCTATTACAGCGTATTTGAAACCTAGTTTGAGAAACCTGTGTTCAACGTTGGAATGCCGTTTCATATCTCAATGCTGTTTTATGTAAGGGTGTCAATAGATCCAAATAAAATAGTACAGGATACTTCTATGTTTATCCAGATATACCCTGGTCTCCCCATTCTTTTCTTTTTCAAAGATTCGCTGTGAAATGTTACCTGCTTTTATTAAGACACTCTCTTGATGTAATATTTGCCTCCCTAAAAACACTTCTGGAATGATTCCTGCAGAAGAATACATTGGAAAGAGATATACTGGAGCCAATCCACCATCTGGTTTTCTGGATGCCCAAACCACGCAGCAGAGGACGGCCAAACACTTTATATGACTAATTCCTTCTGCTAGGAACTCACTGTTGCTACTCTTCAGAGGAATTGGGTTTCAGTTATCTGTGGAGAATTTCTCTCACCAAAAGGACCATAGACCCCTTTTGTTTTCTGCATTTTTTTGCTGTAAAGGGTGGGAACAAATACATTCTGTAATGTACTAGCAATTGTTTAATTAAGACTTGAGTTTTAATTGAAAAAAAATCAGGAAGTATTTTCATTGGCCTTATGGGAGGGGGAAAAAAAAAGCTAAATTACTAAAGCCCATAAGTATACATAAGTGGCACCAGAAAAAAAACATTATGGTACAATACCAGTAGTTTGATTAAACTAGAAGCAGTGTATATGTCCCATGTGACTGGAATAAAGAATAATAAGGAGGTGCATCACAGCTCTCTTGTCATCGTCTCTGAGCTCTATTACATTGTCATTGTGAGAAACATCTCTTTTGCCTCAGAGAGAAGAGAGCTTCCTGCCCAGCAACAGAAGACCGAATTGGCTGTTTTGATGCAGGATTCCAATCAATAGCCCTCTATACTAGTAATTGGCATGGATAAGCATATAAAAGAGAGGTACATTTTGTCTGTATATTTAAAATATTGTTACCCCACCATTCTCCTTAGAAACGTCCCATCGGCTTACATGGGCAATATTTAAAAGCTACAAACAGTAAGTATGCTAAATTTTTAAAAGACTCAAGCAAGTACTACGTTAAAAATGATAAAATCAATATCAAAACTACATTCAAAAGCAACAAGGCAGAACAATCCATTAAAAAACACTGCTCAAGCACTAAGGGAAAGTCTGCCTGAAGAGAAAGGTCTTTGTCTCCCTGCAGAAGGGCAGCAAAGATGGGACCAGCCGGGTCTCTTGTGGGAGAGAGTTCCTGAGTCTGGGAGAAGTGACAAGGCTCTCTCCTGTGTCTCCACCAAATGACCTGTGAAGGTGGTACCAAGAGAAAGGACCCTCTTGAGGATCAACACATGGGAAGGTTCATAAAAGAGATGAGGTCCTTGAGTAGAATTCTGAAGCCTTTCTTTTATTCATTTTTTAAAATGTTATGTAGATAAAAATATGTGGCTGGAAGATAATCAAACTACCAGTCCAGGAATACACACACACACACACAGAGAGAGAGAGAGAGAGAGAGAGAGAGAGAGAGAGATTGGAGAATTAGAAAACAGGAATGAAAATACTACCAAATGATAAGGCATTTCTAATTTGGGGTAAAGTGGTGGGATACAATATGCTTGAATAAACTGGCCATCCTTTGGGGAAAATCAATGGTTTCCCAGAATTACTTTTGATTGTGCATTCAATTTAATACTCAACAGTGGAAAAAAGTAATAATTCATTTAAACTTGATATGGAAATACTCAAGCTTCACAGGACTTACAATTTCTGAAAATACAGCTCTTCATTGTATATTTATTACTTACCCGTTTATAAAGCTACACTACTGTCATGATTGTCAATGAAGAGACTCTTATTCTTTCCAGTAATGGACATCTCACTTTACTTGGCCATTTATCTATCTGTTTATCATTATTTATGCATTTCTACTCTTCACTGAAAGAAGATTCAAGATGGTTAACTATGTAATGAAAAAACTTGATGCAGTTTGATGGCAACTCACTTCTCCAAATAAAGAGATATATCATAATGTTACTTAACAGTGTAAACACTGTAGAACATTAAAGCATCCAAACATGAGAAATCAACATCAAGTTTGAAAATCATGTTTCGGACATGTTTATAAGTTTTGCTACTGAAGCTTGGAAAAGTTGCCTTTTTGGATACGAGCCCTCAGAAGAGACAGCATATAATTTTCCTATTTTTGCCTTCCATCTGTTGAGATTTGTGGAGGACATCTTGTTCCCTCCTCCAATTCCCAACCAGCACTATTAGTAGTCACTGAATGCAGGTGGAAGTCCAGAGATCAACTATGCTGATGCACAGCATTTTTATTCAAATAATCCATCCCACAAATAGTTCAGCTTCCAATGAGTTTCCACGAAGTCCTCTCCTTTTCAGTTCACCACTCTGGTGCCCTCACTGACCATGACCCCCCCCCACACACACACATACCATGTGGTGCCTGCCTAGTTGCCCCTTTCTATCCGGGAAAATAATTAAAATTCAAATGCCATGCAACTGCAGCCACACAGATAGCCAGGGCAGCCCTTGTTTTTATGGTGTCTGCCAGCTAGCAGAAGCTGCCTCCTCATGTTTTGCCTGCCAGCCAGAGAAGAAAAATGAAGCCAAGTCCCTCAACAAAGCCAAGCACAAGTACGTCCCGAGTAAAAAAGAAATAAAAAGCAGTCCAGGGCAGCACAGGTAGAGTAAAAAAGAACAACACTGGTGCTCAGCCAAAGTATAAAATAAGTAAATGGCGGGGGAAAGTTTTTTTTAGTCTCAGGCCCTGCCAGACCTCTCAGCACCTCTGACGCCCAATGCAGTAATATATGTGAAGGCAACCATAATCATGCCACAAATGCAGTATCATACAAGTGAGAGGAAGTTAGTTAGGCATCCTTCAGTCTCGAAAGACTATGGTACCGTGCTCTGTATGGAGGACTTGGAACATCGTCTAGTGTGGCTGAGGAGGCCGATTCGAGAGTGACAGTCTCTTCCACACTGAAGACAAATCCAATCTGTCCCTTGTCCAGCTCCCTGGTTTCGCTGCTTTTGTGACTTCCTCTTTGCCTCAGCCTGCTGGGCAAGGGTCTCTTCAAATTGGCAGAGGCCGTGATGCAATGCCTGCCTCCAGGCTGAACGCTCAGATGTCAGGGTTTCCCATCTGTTGAGGTCCATTCCTAAGGCCTTCAGATCTCGCTTGCAGATATCCTTGTATCGCAGCTGTGGTCTCCCTCTGGGGCGATTTCCCTGCACTAATTCTCCATACAGGAGATCCTTTGGAATCCGACCATCAGCCATTCTCACGACATGCCCAAGCCAACGTAGACGTCGCTGTTTCAGTAATGTGTTCATGCTGAAAATTCCAGCTCGTTCTAGGACTACTCTGTTTGGAACTTTGTCCTGCCAGGTGATACCAAAAATCCGTCGGAGGCAACACATATGGAAGGTGTTCAGCTTCCTCTCCTGCCGTGCACAAATGGTCCAGGACTCACTACAGTACAGGAGTGTGCTTAGGACACAGGCTCTATAGACTTGGATCTTCGTATGTGTTGTCAGCTTCTTATTGAGCCATACTCTCTTTGTGAGTCTAGAGAACATGGTAGCTGCTTTGCCAATGCGTTTATCCAGCTCGACATCCAGAGACAGGGTGTCAGAGATGGTTGAGCCCAGGTACACAAAGTCATGAACAACCTCCAATTCTTGTGTGGAAATGGTAATAGAAGGAGGTGAGTCCACACCCTGGCCCATGACTTGTGTTTTCTTCAGGCTGATAGTTAGTCCAAAGTCTTGGCAGGCCTTGCTGAATCGATTTATGAGTTGTTGGAGGTCTTCAGCAGAGTGGGCAACAATGGCTGCATCATCTGCGAAGAGGAAGTCCTGCATGCATTTCAGTTGGACTTTGGTCTTCGCTCTCAATCTAGAGAGATTAAACAGCTTTCCGTCTGATCTAGTCCGGAGATAGACACCCTCGGTTGCAGTTCCAAAGGCATGCTTCAGCATGACAGCAAAAAAGATCCCAAAAAGTGTTGGCGCGAGGACACAGCCCTGTTTCACTCCGCTTCGGATGTCAAAGGGGTCTGATGTTGAGCCGTCAAAAACTACAGTGCCTTTCATTCCCTCATGGAAGGATCTGATGATGTTAAGGAGACGGGGTGGACATCCAATCTTGGGAAGTATTTTAAAAAGGCCATCCCTGCTAACCAGATCAAATGCTTTTGTAAGGTCTATGAAGGCCACTAAGAGTGGCTGTTGTTGTTCCCTGCATTTCTCCTGCAGCTGTCAGAGGGAGAATACCATGTCAGTGGTGGATCTATTAGCTCGGAATCCACACTGTGATTCTGGATAGACTCTGTCTACAAGAACCTGGAGCCTCTTCAGCACAACACGGGCAAGCAGCTTCCCTACAACGCTAAGAAGAGAGATGCCACGGTAGTTATTACAGTCACCCCTGTCGCCTTTGTTCTTGTACAATGTGACGATGTTTGCGTCCTTCATGTCCTGTGGGACTCCACCTTCCCTCCAGCAGAGACAAAAGACTTCATACAGTTCGGTGGTGATGATCTCCTTACAGCACTTCAGCACTTCAGCAGGGATGTTATCCTTTCCAGGTGCCTTGCCGGAGGCGAGGGAATCCAAGGCCGCTTTTATTTCTGCTAAGGTTGGTTCACTGTCCAGCTCTTCCAAGACAGGCAGGCACTCAATGTTATTTAATGCTTCTTCGGTTACTACATTCTCTCTGGAATATAGCTCAGAGTAGTGCTGTACCCAGCGTTCCATCTGCTGTGCTTGGTCCTGGATGGGCACACCTGTAGCAGACTTCAAGGGAGCAGATTTCTTCTGCATTGGACCTAAGGCCTGCTTGATACCGTCATACATTCCTTTGATGTTACCTGTGTCCACTGCTATCTGTATCTGGGAGCAGAGCTGGAGCCAATAATCATTGGAGCATCTCCTGGCAGCCTGTTGGACTTGACTGCGAGCAGCTCGAAGAGCTTGCAAGTTGTACTCGCTAGGACAGGCTTTGTATGCTGCTAGAGCTCTTCTCTTATCCTCGATGGCTGGCATTAGCTCCTCTGAATGGGCTTCGAACCAGTCAGCCATCTTTTTGGTCTTCTTGCCAAAGGTGGACAAGGCGGTGTTATAGACAGCGTTCTTGAAGTGTTCCCATCGTTCAGGTGCATTTACATTAGCCGGACTTGGGAGGGCTTCCTCGAGTGCTTGGGCGAATTCCTTCACTTTTCTTTGATCACGAGTCTTGCTGATGTCAATACGTGGTCTTCCTTCCTTTTTCGTGTGATATACTCTCTTTGTTTGCAGTTTTACTCTACTACACACCAGGGAGTGATCAGTATCACAATCAGCACTCTGGTAACTGCGTGTGATCGTAATACTAGGGAGGCTAGAACGTCTAGTGAGGATCAGATCAAGCTGATGCCAATGCTTGGATCTTGGATGTCTCCAGGAAACTCTGTGTTGCAGCTTCGTATTAAAGAATGTGTTGCTGACACAGAGACCAAAATAACAGCAGAACTCCAGCAAGCGTTGGCCATTTTCATTCATCTTTCCAATGCCAAAACAGCCTAGACAGGTGGGCCAAGAATTATGATCAGCACCAACTCTAGCGTTAAAGTCTCCAAGAATGAACAGTGCCTCTCTTTCGGGGACTTTTTTGATAGTAGCTGCCAGATCGTCATAGAATTTGTCTTTCACTTCTGGAGTGGATGACAGTGTTGGTGCATATGCGCTAATGAGGGTTACTGGTCCTGCTGATGAGTGGAGCTGCAGAGACAGGATTCTTTCACTCCCCTCAGTAGGTGGAACAATGCATCTCAGAAGAGTATTTCTGACTGCAAAGCCAACACCATATTCCCTGGTCTCATTCGATGGTTTTCCCTGCCAGAAAAATGGGAAGTTTTTTTCTTTGACAGATCCCGAGTCTGGCAATCTTGTCTCTTGCAGGGCAACAATGTCCATCTGCAGTCTACTTAGTTCCATGTCAATGACAGCTGTCTTGCGCACATCGTCTATTTCTTGGAGGTCGTCAGGAAAGCCACAGTCAGGAAAGCCAGGGGTCATTGTCCGTACATTCCAGGTGCCCAGCTTAAGGGCAGAAGTATTCTTACGATTGTTGCATGGTGCACGGTTATCGATCTGCTTGTCAGGTTTGACCCTAAACCCCACGCACCCCGTGAAGTTAACAGACCGTGGCGAGGTAGCACCTTACTGGCTGGGGGCTGCCCAGCTTAAGGCGGGCGGTATCTACCTATTGGGGTGCAATGACCTCTCCCACCATCAGAAGTAGCCCCTGGCGTCATGCTCTACGCCAATTGAGCAAAGACTTATAACCGGTAACTGCTACTTCCCGTGTTGTTTCGACGCTGTATGCGAAGTTGGAGTGTCCTCTCCAGAGCACGAAGCCTGGGTAAAATAAAACGGAGGATAGGCTGTTACCCAAGCAGCAAATCCCCCCTCTCCACGTCGCTGAAATAGTCCAGTGGAAAGGCAAGAGCCAGTACAACTGGTTCCAGTGACGTCGCAGGAGTTGGCAGAATGACACAAACTGCCTCCGGGACTCCAGCTCCGGATTTTGCCTCGAGGTTATCTCCTGAAGCCCTTTCCATAAGTGGATATAGCCACAAGGCAGTGGAGGTTTAAATTTGGAGTTTTCCTTCTCCTAGATGGGCTGCCTTCCAGGGCTGACGGGCCCCACCTACCCGGCCTCCTCTAATAGTGTGGAAGTATGCAATGTTAGTTGGCTTTCCTATTTATCAAATTGAGGTAAAAATAGGATTTGAAAATGTCATAGACCATTAGACATACTCTCCTGCTCATCCTCCTTCAAAGCTGAAAATCTACCTTCCCACAGGTCATGAATATCTACCATGTTAAGATCGGAGACAGGATCGTAGATAGAATTAGAGTATTTGAAGAATTTCGCGCGCCGTTAGGCGCGTGGTCCTGGGAGATCCCATTTTAAACCATGTGTTGGGGGGGGGGATACACAAAGAGAAAAAAAGGAAAACATCTACCTGGCCTTAGCTCCTTTCTCTCCTATATGATGCCCATCCTAGGCAAAACTTCCTGGTAAAATGGAGAGAAGCCCGTGGGAGATCCCATTTTAAACCATGTGTTGGGGGGGGGATACACAAAGAGAAAAAAAGGAAAACATCTACCTGGCCTTAGCTCCTTTCTCTCCTATATGATGCCCATCCTAGGCAAAACTTCCTGGTAAAATGGAGAGAAGCCCATGGGAGATCCCATTTTAAACCATGTGTTGGGGGGGGGGATACACAAAGAGAAAAAAGGAAAACATCTACCTGGCCTTAGCTCCTTTCTCTCCTATATGATGCCCATCCTAGGCAAAACTTCCTGGTAAAATGGAGAGAAGCCCATGGGAGATCCCATTTTAAACCATGTGTTGGGGGGAAGGGATACACAAAGAGAAAAAAAGGAAAACATCTACCTGGCCTTAGCTCCTTTCTCTCCTATATGATGCCCATCCTAGGCAAAACTTCCTGGTAAAATGGAGAGAAGCCCATGGGAGATCCCATTTTAAACCATGTGTTGGGGGGGATACACAAAGAGAAAAAAAGGAAAACATCTACCTGGCCTTAGCTCCTTTCTCTCCTATATGATGCCCATCCTAGGCAAAACTTCCTGGTAAAATGGAGAGAAGCCCATGGGAGATCCCATTTTAAACCATGTGTTGGGGGGGGGATACACAAAGAGAAAAAAAGGAAAACATCTACCTGGCCTTAGCTCCTTTCTCTCCTATATGATGCCCATCCTAGGCAAAACTTCCTGGTAAGATGGAGAGAAGCCCATGGGAGATCCCATTTTAAACCATGTGTTGGGGGGGATACACAAAGAGAAAAAAAGGAAAACATCTACCTGGCCTTAGCTCCTTTCTCTCCTATATGATGCCCATCCTAGGCAAAACTTCCTGGTAAAATGGAGAGAAGCCCATGGGAGATCCCATTTTAAACCATATGTTGGGGGGGGGGGGATACACAAAGAGAAAAAAAGGAAAACATCTACCTGGCCTTAGCTCCTTTCTCTCCTATATGATGCCCATCCTAGGCAAAACTTCCTGGTAAAATGGAGAGAAGCCCATGGGAGATCCCATTTTAAACCATGTGTTGGGGGGGGGGGATACACAAAGAGAAAAAAAGGAAAACATCTACCTGGCCTTAGCTCCTTTCTCTCCTATATGATGCCCATCCTAGGCAAAACTTCCTGGTAAAAAAAAAAGGAAGTACTTTCAAATTAATCAAGGAACCAGGTAACTAAGGGGGAAGAGGAAAAGAAGATGCTTATTAACCCAACAAAGCAACCATGGAAGGAAGGGACGGCAGGTGGCCACAAAACAACCATAACCTGCTAGGGAGGGACATCTTCCTGCATGGCTAAAGATCTTTTCTGAGGTTATGTTTGCTTATGTAATGATATGTCTTACACATGTAAGTACAATACATGAAACAAGCTTTGTTATTATCTGCACCAAAATAATCAGGAGCATTTCTTTTCATACATGTCCTGTGGGTTATTTCTCGCTCTCTTTCATTTATAGCCACTTTTTACTGCCCTGAGACTTTGTAAGGCTGTGTTTTGCTAGATGCAGCCAACAGATTCTACCAAGATTTGCTCTATGTACAATGGGCGGAGACATACAAATTCTAGGGTTAAAAATTGTCCTTTAAGCACAGACACCCAGAGAGAAAAATGATAGAAGCTCATGGACCTTTATGAATAGTGACATACTCATGCCAAATCAGTTATTTCTCGGTTCTGTGCTTGTTTTAGTTCAAAGACTGGAAGAACAGATTTGATCTGTTTGGCCCACTTCACATATTAGGTTTTGCTAGTGTTGAAAACCTAACTCTGTTTTCTCCAGATGTGCTGCTGGGCCTGCCAGGATTTTTTTAAAAAATAGGTCATCACTTTAGTGCAATGAAAACTACCTCCTTAGAGCCCATGTCTTCCCTTTGGTGTACTGACAACTACTTGGTTAAGTATAAGCATGAGGAGAAAGGTTGCCATATCAACCAGTTAGTGATACTGCATGCAAGAGAAGGTTGGTTGGCATAGCAACCAAAAGCACAATATCTTTGTTCTGGCACCTGATTAAAAAGTGGCCATAATAAAATGAGACCATAGCCTTCAACACACAGGAAGAACAGAGACAAGATGATACCGATACCGTAAGATAGCTTTCACTGTGCCAAATTCTCCACTTGTAAGAATGCACTTACAAAACACATTCTGAAATCCTGACCTTTTGGGTATAATTAATAATTTAACTAATTTGAAAATTCTGCATCTTTTCAACTAGCTGATTACCAAAATATAGATTCTGGAATTTGACTTATTGGGAAGTGTCAGTGAATAAAAAAATTTATCCACATGGTCAATTTTATCACCTTAGTCTAAAGAATATTCCCAGGGTGAGGTTACATGTAAGAAGTTTTAGAAGGTAAAACAGCTCTTGTGGATTCAAAAATTAACCTCCATCAGTTCCAATGCAGAACTTCTTTAAGGGCAATTATCTGCATTTGTCTACAACAAGCCACAAACAACACAGTCAGTTAATATATACATTCTCAAGAAATTATTTACGATGGTGGGAAAGTTGTATTCCACCTTCATCAGCTAATTGCAGGCAATTCCCAGCTCCCCACTTAATTTACTAATCTTTGTCCCTCAGCTTGCTTTATCACTTAGAAACTATTCATTGGAAATAAAGTAGCTATGCTAAACATGAAGAGTACTCACAAGTTTTTAAAAGTGTGTATATCTAAAAGAGGTTCAACCCTTTTGCAGCTTTGGGTGCATGCAGATAAAAATAACCATACTACACAATCCCCCACATATCTACTTAGCAGTACATTACCTGAGATCAGTGATATTTATTACCATTTAAGTGCGTATAGGATTACAGCCAAAGTGCATCAAAGATGTGCAGCACACATTTTTTGTCATGCACCTGTTTTAGTTAGATTTTTAATTCCTGGCACAAAGTAATCTACAACGAGCATCTACAATGATTGGGTGGGGACTTGATCTCAAGGCTCCTAAGGTAGCTTTATTCTGCAATCCTATGCATGCCAGAAGTGAGATCCAGTGAGTGGATAAGGGTAAGTTGTATAGCAACTGCAGCCCTGGTCTAAGTGGGTAAAGTTACTTGGCATCAACATTCCTTTCCATATTAAATTGGTCAGGAAACTGCAAGATATGTGCCATATATTCCTATGCATTACATTCAATATAGATTTATTGGGATTTCTGATAACTGTACAGAGCAGTATAGTCTAGCAACTGAAAGATTGTGAGTGCTTCCAGACAGAGAAATCCTAGTGCTTCTAGTCAAAACGCATGGTGCACCCATTCTTTCACCACACACCAGTGTATCATTTTCTAGTTACAAAAAGAGAGAAGAAACAGGGAAGCATGGCAAAGGTATAAACAGATGGTGGAACTGACTCGAACGCAAAACTTTTCTGTTGAAATGATGGAAGCATCACACAATAAAAATCTCATCTGGAAGCTCCCATTATCCCTCTCCCTCATCTTCTATGCACAACAGTGGCCACACTCTTTGGCCGGTTCCTTATAATCCTGTTGAACTGACAGGCATAATGCACACTTATCCAGTCACCTCAAAATCAGGATCTAGAAGAGAACATGGGATGGTTGTTGTGGGTTTTTCAGGCTCTTTGTCCGTGTTCTGAAGGTTGTTCCTCCTAACATTTCACCAGTCTCTGTGGCCGGCATCTTCAGAGGACAGCACTTCAACATTTTAAATCTCAATCCTAAATAATAAAATGCTTAAGATCTATGCTTGGAGCATCTTCAGAGGACAGCACTCTGTCCTCTGAAGATGCTGGCCACAGAGACTGGCGAAACGTTAGGAAGAACAACCTTCAGAACATGGCCGAAGAGCCCGAAAAACCCACAACAATCATTAGATCCCGGCTGTGAAAGCCTTCGCGAATACATAGAACATGGGATGTTCCTAAAGTGACAAGGACAGGATGACCAACAAGAGAGCTCATATCAGGCGCTTCCTAAGGGAAGAAGTAGGCTACAGTTCAATAACACTTAAGGCAAAGAAGTCTGTTAAGTCTTTAAGACACTGCAAGATTCTCGTTGTTTTTGCTACTACAGTCTATAGATCAACACACCCATCCTACTGAAATATTTAACTAGCCACAAAGATGTACTTTGCTGTAGGACACCCGAATATGAACAATATTCTCACATACATGGAGAAGATAGCATTTAAAGATTATTAAAATGCACATGAAAAAGATAAGATGTGGAGGGGTTGGTTTTCAGGATTCAGAATTTCAGCTGGATAAAAACTTTGAAGAAGAAGACAGCCAACGGGTTAAGACTGTCTATGTGTATTTTTTTTTCCCAAGCTCAAAAAGCTAAACATTCAAAGAAAATATCCTTTCCAATTTGAAAGACAAATAACCTTAGGCTCAGCAAAATGCTGGAATTGCTATATGCAGCACAACTATTTCTTCCCCTTTTAAGCTAACAATCCCAAGGGAATAGGCAGATTTACTTGGAATCATTGCAGCTACATTAAAGAAACCAATAAAACATTCACAAACATTTACAGCTGAATCTGAAGCAGCAGTGGCCAGAGGAAGGCTTCATTTTGCTTTGGGCAGAGAAAGAATAAAAAAATCTTTAAAACTGTCTTTCTACTTCTGAATCATACTGTAACCATATTTTTCAAGCTTTACACTGCTATCCAAAGAAACTGGGGGCGGAGGGGGGGGAATGTCTTAGCCAAATCTCAGTACTTCTAAATTTCTTAACAAAGATTATGTATTAGAGATGGGCATGAACTGCCGGTTCAGCCGTTCATGTTGTTTCATTCTTTGGACAAACTGGTGTCCAGCCCTTCCCAGCCCTGCGTTCAGGAAGCGTTCAGAGGAGGTGGGGCAGGGAAGTCGGGATGCTGCTTCTGATAAATAATGTCTAACTGTGATATTGTTATATTTGGGTTTTTTAAATGAATTGCTTTACTGCACCTTACTGCATTGAATGTGTTTTGTTGTTGCTTATGCTTAGTACTGTATTCATTTGACCCTTTTAACATTGTATAATCACTGTTGTTAGCTTAAATATTGTACTGTCATTTAATTTGTTGTAAGCTGCCTTGGTTCCTTTTTAAGGAAAAAGGCAGGTTAAAAATACTTTAATCAATCAATCAAACAAAAGCCTGCTTGCAATACATAGAAAATATCAAAATTATTAAAATATGAATATAAACAATGAAAAACATTTCCCAGCCTGTAAACATGTTAAGAACACATACACAGAAAAATATTTGTAAAAAGCTCACAAAGCCTGGACATGAAAATCTGTGGGGAGAAATCCATGTCTTCTGTGTATTTTCTCTTCGCTACTTTCTTATTTTTTCTTTCCTTCTAGCTCATTCTTGAAAGGATATCAGCCTATTTGTTCTCAACTGGTTTTTATACCTCTTACCAATTGTTTTCATTTTCTTCTCATCTGTCTTTACCAATCCAGGATGTCTTTATCCAGGAATTTCAGTGTGAGCAGCAGCAATTTAAAATCTCATACACTTTACTTCTTATTATTTTCCTGGGTTAGAAACTAAATTCTTATCCATTTATGTTATGACTATTCTTTTGCTCATGAAGGAAATTCTGGAAGAGGAGTTCCTAACTAATGTTTTCTGAAGCTAGGAAAATCTATAATTTAAATATATAATCTACGCAACTTTTCATTCATTCACATTTTTTGACGTCCCGACATACGATCATTTTGAGTCATGACCAGCTCCAGCCGCAAAATTTTGCTTCGACTTGTGGCTGGAACTTCCAGTTATGAACAGAAAAAGGCAGGGGAAAAAAGCGGAAAATTCAAATTGCTAACTGTTGTAGCAATTTGAAGCTCTTTAGTTATAGTGTGTGCAAATGGATGAGGCTTCGGACTGCCTGGTAAGGTAAGGTGCTGCTTTCTGCTTTTTAAAAACTGTTCTGGGTGTGTTTTGTAGCATGATGGGATTATGTTTCTATGCTGTGATGGGTCTTGTGGGGTTAGTTTGCTTTTTGGTGTCCCCCCCCCCCATTTCTGATGGGTCTTGCGAGGTTTGCTTGCTTTTTTGGTGTTTTTTCCTCCATTTTTGATGGGTCTTGCGAGGTTTGTTTGCTTTTTGGGTTTTCCTCCCCATTTCTGATGGGTCTTGCATGGTTTGTTTATTTTTTGGGTCTCCCCCATTTCCAATGGATTTTACGTGGTTTGTTTGCTTTCTACTTTGTTTTTTTTCATTTCCGATGGGTTTTGCACAGTTTGTTTGCTTTGTGCTTTGCTTTTTTGCATTTCTGAAGGGTCTTGCATGCTTTGTTTGCTTTTCTTTTTTTCTTGCCTTCAGCTGGAATGGATTGATCGCATTTCTGATGGGTCTTGCAGTGTTTTTTTTATGGGAGGAGGGTGATTTTTTTAAATTCAGCCTGAATGGATTAATAGCATTTCAATGTATTCCTATGGAAAATGGTGCTTCAACCTATAATCATTTCGAGTTATGAGCGGAGTTCCGGAACCAATTAAGTTTGTAAGTCGAGGCACCACTGTGATTGCTTTGCAAAATGATAGGATGGTTTGAAAACAACGCAGTTCAATAAAGCTGCACTTTTAAAGCTAGTTTCACATATACTTTTTTGTGCAAACCCCATTATTTATTTATTTATTTATTTATTTATTTATTTATTTATTTATTTATTTATTTATTTATTTAGTTAGTTAGTTAGTTAGTTAGTTAGTTAGTTAGTTAGTTAGTTAGTTACTTATTTTTAATTGCACTTATATGCCGCCTATCTAGACTTTTTCTACTCTGGGCGGCTCACAACAGACAAGATAAAAACAGTTAATATATAATAACAGTTTTACAGCAATATACAATGATAACAATAGTTCAAGATGGGAAGAAAAATTAATTTAGTAGTGCCTGGAGGGAAGGCCTCTCTGAATAATCAGATCTAAAGCTGCTTTTCATTAGTCTATCCCCCCCCAACTTTTTAAAACATGCAAGGTTTCAAACCTTGACACTGTAAACATTCTGCAAGAGCAATGCAGATTTGGGCTTCCTTCCTTCCTTCCTTCCTTCCTTCCTTCCTTCCTTCCTTCCTTCCTTCCTTCCTCAGTGCACCCCATTTTATTGTATTAGTTAAAAAAATACTTTACCATATTCACGATCTCACATATGAAGAGCTCAGGTTGTGGAAGAATTTCTTGTAGCAACTGAACATTTCTCTCCCCTGCCTCAGTATGTTATTTCCACACTCAGTGAACCATGGTGGTGCTTTCAATTCAATTCCTTTCACATAGAACAGTTAGGTAAAGCTTAATCTGTCTCAGCACTAGAGTGCCCATGTGGCATTGTCATGAGAGTATGTACCTGGGGGGCTCCATCAAACTCATAGGGCAACTTTGGCCAAGTCATTCTTGCTCAGCTGAACAGGGTTGTTGTACAGAAAAAGTGGAAAGAGGATAGCTATGGAGTTCACTGGAGAAAATATGAGATATAATACAACTAATGTGGTGCTGGACTAGGAGGCCTGGATTCGATTCCCCACATGGCCATGGAAATTCACTAAGGAGGACACATGTAAAACCACTCCTTAAAGACCTTGCATACCTTGAAAATCTTATTAGAGTTGCTATAAGTTGGATGGAACTTGGCAGCACATAACAGTTAATAAATGATAATAAATATTTCAGATTCCTGAAATTTACATGATTAGAAGGAATAGAAGGAAGGCTCCACTCTAGGATTTGGGAAGGACAGGGCTTTGTAATCATATCCTCTCATTTTCATTCTCTTTCTCTACCTCGCTCTGTGTTGTGGGGAGCGGTCAGGGAGAAAGTGTAATTACAGCTGAGAAACACATTATAAGTTTGTACCAAATTCTTAGTTATAGAAGGACCAACAATGTGACAATTTCCGCTGAAACTCTGAAGACACTCATGTTTATGATGGTACACAGAAATTGTGCACATAATTATTTTTTAAAGCACTAGGCCAACTGTCCTAATCAAAAGTATTTAATTCATTGAAAACTGAGAAATACTTATACACTTTATTTTAAATGACACAGAGTATTTGAACCATGTAATTTGTTTAACATCTGCTTGTGGTAAATGTTAGCAGATGTTCCCCATTACAGTATTATCTTTCAGTGTCTGTTGTGTATGCACACTATGAACATATACACGATTAATTAGATTTGCAAAAAAATAAAGGTAAGATAAGTAACACACAAACAAACAGTACGTGGCGGATTAAAATAGATATGCTTTAGTCTGGAAGTTAGAAAATAAATCACAACAAAGTTTAAAGTATGAAAGGGGCAGATGTTTGTCATTATATTTCAGAATTCACAGTGCTGCAGTGCTCCTTGATGGCTTAAGCCAAGAATCAGCAATACCTGCACAATCTGTAGCTCTCTCACTCTATCTAGCACACAACTCTGTCTGCTATCATGCCATCAAAGTGGTGGTGACAAAAGTGTTCAGAGCTTTGGCTACTGAAGATGCCCGCTTTGCCATCAAATTATCCCAATTTGTTTGTACAGCAAGAATTATGATGAAACATGTAACTTCTGCAGTCACCCTCTTTGGTTGATCTGGTGTTCAGTGTAGTCTCCAGATCCCCAAAAAGTTACTTTCCCCCCAATTTAAGTTGCAATTTCACCCTGAGGATTTTGACTCATTTTGTAAGCAGTCATTATGGTTGTAGGTTGAGGTATGCACTTGAAGAGGCGGAGGCGGAAGGCTCAACAGAACACATTCCTTCTCCCCACAAACTTTGGCGGTTATAAACAGATCACA
The DNA here is from genome assembly GCF_051106095.1 of Pogona vitticeps. Lineage (NCBI taxonomy): Eukaryota > Metazoa > Chordata > Lepidosauria > Squamata > Agamidae > Pogona > Pogona vitticeps. Next base: position 174,397,154 of record NC_135785.1, read on the forward strand.
GCACATTGGAACAGAAGGCTAGTGGCCATCTCCCACAGATCTGGATAGCTCAGTGGTTAAGATATCTGGCTGTGGAGCCAGAGGTTCAGAGTTCAATTCCCCATTGTGCCTTCTTGACAGGGGCTGGACTTGATGACCCACAAGGTCCCTTCCAACTCTGCAGTTCTAAGATGATGATGATCATTATCTTCTCTTGATTTTCTTTTCTTGTGCTGGTCCAGAAGATATTACTGTTCCAGGTAGATGTGCCAATAGAAGATTAATCATTATTATTTTTTCTTGCCACCTAAATCTGAGGAAGCTGTTTCAGCTTTAAAGTGGTGTTTGGTATCAGCCATGGACTGGATGAGGGTGAATAAACTGAAACTTAATGCAGACAAGACAGAGGTGCTCTTGGTCAATCAAAAGGCAGATCAACAAATAGGGATGCAGCCTGTACTGGATGGGGTTACACTCTCCCCCTGAAAACACAAAGGTGCAACTTGTGGGCACTCCTGGATTAATCTCTGAGCCTAGATACTCCTGATGGCCAGGAGTGCATTTGAACTCCTAGTATGCCAAGCTATGTCTGTTTCTGGACAGATCGGACACAGAAGAGAGCCTTCTCTGTTGCTGCTCCCAGACTTTGGAACTCCCTCCCACAGCAGGCCAGGTTGGCCTCATCTTTGCTGTCCTTCTAAAAACAGGCGAAGACATTTCTCTTCAGGCAAACTTTCACCAGTGACTGCCTACATTAGTGACTGGATACATGTGTGACTTTTAGATGATTATTATGCATTGCTGCTCTGACTATGTCTTTAATACTCCTTGCCATCTCTCAGAGTGGTATTTGTTCCTTTTTAGTATTTGCATACTTTTTTTAGCTTTAATATTGTCTTTTAATGATGTAAGCTGCCTCTTCATACTCATTGTTCTTAGCTTTAAATATGATCTCTTAATGATGTAAACCACTGCTGTATAGGCATTGTTTTCAGCTTTAAATACTGAATTTCAAGGATGTAAGCCACTTTGGAGCTTTTGTAAAGAGAAAATATTTTAAATAATTAATCATTTTATGATACCTTTTTAAAAGTGGGATTGGGGAAAGAACTTTCTTTCTTTCTTTCTTTCTTTCTTTCTTTCTTTCTTTCTTTCTTTCTTTCTTTCTTTCTTTCTTTCTTTCTTTCTTTCTTTCTTTCTTTCTTTCTTTCTTTCTTTCTTTCTTTCTGCCTGCTCCAAGCATAGATGTTGAGCATTTTATTATTTAGGATTGAGGTTTAAAATACTGAAGTGTCTTGTGACTGTTGTGAGCTAATCAAATCTTCCTAGTATTTGCAAGCTTTTATCTCGCAAAGACTTTTTTCTTCATATTACAGTACCTGATTTTTCTTTATTTAGCATTTCCCGCTATGAAACAAACAACTTAAATAAGATACCAGAGAAGTGGGAAGAAACTTTGTTTCACCCATTTTGAGTCCCGTTTGTTCTACTGCTCACACAGAAGAATTTAGTCCAAGCATTCCATCAATGACCAAGGCTCCAAACAGTCAAATTACTTAACTCTGGACACATACCACTGAAGCACTGAAACTGACAGCAGCATTCCACTTGCTACAGCTTTGCCATAATCAATATTGTGTAATTTGGCTCTGTGCTGCAAGCTGCTTACATAGGACTCCCCCAGACAATTGGCACGGATCACGTTTAAGCAGCTGTTATGTTCCAACCATCTAGAACTTCTTTTAAGATTCTTTCTGCTTGCTTCATCTCTAGCTCATGATTCAGTAGAGGTAAGAGGAGCTAATTTAAGTTGGCTATGTACAGTAATTTTAAATTTAGAATAATCATGCACCACAAATTATAATACAGTATTAGAGCTGGGACTTTTGATTTTTTTGGACTCCTGCTCTCAAAATTTGTCCAGAATCTCCCCCCCCCCCGGCACACAAATTCTGGGAGTAGTAGTTCTCTTGTAGTTCTGTGGGAGGCATCATTTACAGAGCCATCAAGACTATCCCTTCCATGCGACTCCCAGAATGTTCTGGGGCAGTTCCATTGTTTTTCAAAGGAGCTCAAAATATGTGGATGAGAGCACCATGGAGACAGAGATAGCTCTGAGGCCTGCTGTTTTTGGGTTCCCACTCCCAGAAATCTACCTGTGTGATTCTGGGTGAATTCTGAGAGTCCAAAATACACCCCACCCCTAATCATATTCCTTGCAATCCAGAATATATTGCCAAGCTTCCAAACAAATTTACAGTACAACCATAATTGGTTCAGAAGCAGGGGAAGTGGGGAATCCATTACCTCATTCCAATTCCTGCAGGCTTATGCTTGCCAGATTGAAAGCTGGGTATAGAAGTATGTTTGTGTGTGTTGTGGGCAGGGGGCAGGGAAGAAAGTTTTTTCCCTCTTGAAGTCTTGAAGAGGGGAAGGAGATTGACTATGTCTGAAATGTGTGTCAGGAGCCCCTGGTACATTTTAGGAGTGGTTTGTGGAAATAGATATTGTGGACATGAAAAAAAGTGGACTGCAAGTGCACCGACAGCAAGCCATCATCCTAACCCCAACCCAGAGAGTCTGAAGGATATAACAATACATGCAGAGATGTTCACAGAACAGAATTTCACCACTCCCTACTCCCTGTTCTTCTGGCACAGGTCACTCATCATCAGAGAATCTAAGTCTGAATCGCAGCTCTGTGCCAAACCTGAGCCTGAAGCCAAATTGACAGGTGAATTGTAGGTGGAGCATGGCTTACCTCCTACTTGCTTGATTTCATAAAATCAATAGCACACAAGAGTATCTGGAGTGGTGTAACAGTGAGCCCTGTGGTGCAGTGGTTAAACTGCAGTATTGCAGTCAAGCCTCTGCTCATGACCTAGTTCAATCCTGATGGCCCAGGTAGCTGGCTCACAGCTGACTATGCCTTCCATCCTTCTGAGGTCAGTAAATTGAGTACCCAGCTTGCTGGGCAGGGGGCAGCCAAAGTGTTCCGTCTATAATTATGTGGTAAACCACCCAGAGAGTGCTCCAGCAAAACAACTACTACTAAAACAAACAACGAGGATAAATAATCTCTGAGGTCTTGATGGTCAATTTTCATACTGGCAGGAAAGCAAGAGCAACACTCCCAAAAGTGTGTGGCTTAAGGAGTAGGGACAGGATGTGCCATTCACTCACTCACTGCACCACTTCTCCAAGAAGAGAATGGCTGAAATCCTATTAATGTAAGTTATGCCATGTAATGCTGGTGAGGTCACTAGCTGTGTATTTTTTTCAGAAATAAAACATTTCTAATTTCCATCTCCCCATCCCTTGAAAGCTCCTGAGACTCCCATTGAATTCCTTTCATTACAAGGAAGCCACTGAGAGCCACTGAGATGGGAGGAGTCTTTAATTACAAAAAATGGCTGCTGCCAGTAAAGTCATCCTAGGGGTGGTGGCGCTGTTTGGAATTAACAGCTGAAACACACCCATTAAAACAGGACCAGACACTCTTTTGGCTACTTTCACTGACTAAACTTTAGCACTAGTTGCATTCAGAATCAAAAGGATACAAGTGACTATATCTTTAGAGTGATTTAGAAACAAAACTCAGTGGGCCACTGAGAATCCTGTTTGTGTGGCAGGCTGAAGAAAGCTATGAATAACTCAGGAAAACGTCACTGATAATATCATGTGTATGTGACTGAGGCTCATTTTCTCTTTACTGCTTTAATTGTAAGGCAGTCATTATAATTTTCACTGCAAGAGAATAGACTCAAAAACTGAGCTATGTTTGGTTGGATTCACATCAAGATTGCCGTCATCTGCATCTAAACCATCTCACTATCTGCTTCATTGCCTCAGCTTCTTGAGCGGAATGGATTCTACTCAGTGAGAGAGGATGCTTGGGAGCAGTGATTGCAACTTCTCATTTCATCTCCATAAGCCAAAGTGACAAGAGCTTTGACAGAAATACCAGATACACTAACAGGAATTTCCCAAGGGCTCTCAAAATCCCTTATCCATAAGCCTGTAGGATGGACTGCTCTTCACCTCTGCCGGTGGAATAAGTTGCTGCAAGCCTAAACATCACCAAGAAGTGATCTGATCATGACAAAGAGGTCACCAAGGATTCATGCATTTATTTATCATCATCTTCCAACCCAACCTAGAATATTAAACTTTAAGTGAAGTATATTTTTGGTTGCTAACAATTAAGTATGGCCCATGGTTCATTATCTATTTAAGCCACTATCTCATTGAGCTTCCACTCAGCAGAAAGTCCCACCAGGACAGTAATGCAGGAACATCCCACTTACACAGGCCTTGCCATTGCACAAAATGAATGGTAATGCTAGCAGAGATGGCATGATCCCATGTTACTATGGGTGGGTGTGTGGCACTTGTCTTCTTCAGTAGAAGCTCAATATGATACTGGTTCTACTGTTTTTGGAATGAATATCCTGCCCTATTAAAGGAATTTCAAGGGAAATAAAAATCACAATTTCTTCAAAGAACTGTGCAAGCCAATAAGTAAAAAGGAAACAGATCAAGTAAAAGAAAAAGAGACAACACTTAAAACCAAAGCATTAAAAACCCTGCTTGCTTTACATGTTAGCCATGAAGTCCTTGGCTGAACCAGACAATGGAACCATTATATAGAGACAAGAACTTTATTCACTCAGGCTGATGAACAACAGTATCCTTACATTTACTCTGTATGTTTACATGACATTCGCTGCAACCTGCTTCAGTGTAAGGGTTACATTAAAAAAACAGCAATTACAAAAACATTTGTATAACATTTGTATAACAATGTCTGAGTACAGATCATAAATAAGGAATTAAGAGCTGTCAAGATGACAGAAAACACTTTAGCTGCAATCCAGCAAAGAGTTAAACATCTTTTAGTTCATTGACCTGGATCCAAATATGTGACTAGCTGTCCCTGCCCATGGAAGAATTGGCCTTCTGTATTCTTTGAACAGAAGCCCTTCCCGTGTGACAGAGAAACTGTTGATAAAACTGAGAAGAGCTCCAGTAACAGCTTCTGATACTGAATGAGACTCTACTGTTTGCTGTTTAAAGAAAAGAGAAAGCCGAGGAAGTACTATTTGACCTGGTATGATTTAAGCATGACAAGTATACTTCTTTGGGGAGGTAGCATAGCTGAGAGGTAGAGCAACCCTCAGCATCTCTCCGTAAGAAATCCTGCCCCAAACTCTGGGGAACCACTGCTAATCAAAACAATACTAAACCAGATTACAAACTGGCACAATATGAGGCAGTTTCCTATGTTCCTATGATTCAAATCTTTTTAAGAAATGGCTTCAAACGACATATGGCAGTGATTAAAGGTCTTCCTCTTAGGTTTATCTGAGTTACACTCCCTGTCATGAACTGGCAAGATAAAACTGCATGCGGTCACGAAGGAAGGAGACTCTGAGAAGAAATTAAAATGATGCCACTTTTTCCAGTGGTAATGTTCTATTATTTAATTGCCTGTGTGTGTATGTGTGGGAGAGGAAATGTCATTGCACTGCATCTGATATACTAGCTGGGAAAATATTGCTTCACAATAAATATAGAATAATTATTTATGATAAGCCAAGTGCCCTTGGAAACTCCCTTATAGCAGAAGCCTTTTCAGTGTTAGTCCCACTTAATTGCAGAATTTGCCGTGCATTATATATGCCTGTACATTCTTATGCCCATTCATTTCTAAATATACATTCAAAAACAAAGGGGGCACTCAGATTTTTTTTCTTTTTGAATAAAACCTTATTTATTGCAAAGTATTGCACAATTTTGCATAGCATATCACTCTAACTGAAAGATGGTAAGTTTTGGTTAGAATTGAAATAAAATGTATAATATTTATTTCATAATATGACAAGGCCTTTTGAATTTGCTTCCAGTGAATTAATGTGGCTGTTTGTTGTATTTGCATATTTCTGCTAGCAGTTACCATTCCTTTCTATTGATGCTGTATTTTGTAACATCTACTGTTCCCAATTAAAGGTCTGTATATCACATACACAGTCTTTCACCTTCTTGCTTCTATGTTACTGCTACACAACGGGAGCAAGATACATATGTGCTAGTATACATAAGCACCATCAGCTACAAATTTCATTATTATATTTTGAACTTCAGGGTACTCAATCCTTAAAAATCAGAACAAGTAATTGATACGGGCAAAGTGCAATAAAACTGACAGGCTAAAATGACATGATGGGCAGACACCATTACAGCATGATAACCTTCCTAGTGAGCACCTTCCTAGTGAGCACCAAATCAAAGTCCCGTTTATTGGGAAAAAATCTAATTAAAATGGAATAAGATATTAAATGAGTCTTAACTAGAAGAAGCTAATTAAAAGTATAAAACAACTTAAGAGTCAGCCTACTAATTAAGTGTGATCTAATTAACTTAGCTGCCTAATGTAATTCCCACCCCCACAAAGTTTTTGTAGCTTGATTTTTTCAAAGTCACTAAAATGTTTGGTATATTCCAAACTGAGGGCCACAAGTAGGATAGAACCTGGAAGTCACTAAAATGACATGCTTACAGAACTTGGAAAGTATTCCAACCTTGCAAACTTTTAACAAAACATTAGGAAATATAATTAAGAGATTTCAAACAAAGAGCTTGGCTGTCTGTATTAACTGGGGTTGGTTACACCTCCATTTACAGCAGCTCCCCTTGCTGTCAGTCTGGTTCCGGGCAGATTCTAAAGTGCTGGTTTTAAACTACAAAGGAGGGAAGGGAGTGGAACTTGTCCAGCAGGTACTAAAGCCCTCAGTTCAGCTCCAGAGACCTGAAACAAGGTGCTCACGTTGAGCTATCCAAGGTGCTGCACAATCTTCCCTTTGCATTTCTGCTACCAGCCCGCCTCAGCAAAACACCATCATGGTTGCTAGCAATTTTGTGCATTCAGGTTACACAATCATGATGGAAGTCGATTTCAGTCTTGGGTTGCTCTCTGACTTCTTCTTTCCCATGGCACTGTTAGTTCTGCCTCCTTCAGATCTCTTTCAAAATCATACCTCTTTTTCTACAGAGATCTCGATTTTTGATCAAGGACTTGGTGGCTTTTGATGCCCTTATTCCTTGAATGTGTAAACAAGCCAAAGTTTAGAGTAAGTTCAACAGTTACTGTCTTGAGACAATGATTGCACAAAGAAGTCCTTATGCTGGGAAATACACATGAAACTGATTAGTCTGACAGGGTTAATGAGGTTCTGTTTTTAAATCTTAACATGAAGTTTCCTTTACAGATGTAAGAGCATTCCCAATCCACAGCAGGTGGAAACACCTACTTCTTTTGGGATCAAAAGCAGCCATCTCAGACTGCAGAAAACAGAAAGCAGTAAAATGTCATCTGACACCATTCATTCCTGTGAAGCTTCAGTGATACATCTTGGCTGGAGCAGAGAAGTCATCATGAAATAGCTGTAGGCATTAGTTCTGTAATGCTGCTGTTCACAAATTTTCCTTTTATTTATATTTTCTAAAATGGCTTTTGATATACTGTGTATCTTTTAGGTCTCACCTTCTTCCTTTTGGTGTTTCTACTTTACCAGTGCTAATTAACACTGGCGTGGAAGGATCTACGTCAGTATAACAAGATTTCATGCTTGTTACCTCTATAATGTGCTAACATTTTAGTTGTTTTCCCTTAAAAGCACAAATAACCTAGTTACCATGCCCTTCATCCCTTGGTGTTGCATCAACTGTTATTTTAAAATGACAACACCGCAAGAGGTCCACTGCTGCCAAGCAGCCATAAGATAAGGTAACCAATAATGCACTCAGAAAATTCCCTTAAATTTTATCTTCTTGACCTTCATAACTAATGAATTTGCAAGCAGGTTTTAAGAATGGAGCATGATATCTAATGGATGTAAATGGCAAATGCACAACCCTATATTGTACAAACACCAGCCTGTGCCCAGTTCAGTGAATTATGGAAATTCAGGGCCGAATCCACCAATGCATGTCACTTTTGCAACATTTGCAAGCTAGCATTCCAGCCTTTTAGGCATGGCTATAGATTATTTAGCTGTCCCAGAATGGAGATAAGAACACATATTGCACATTTAAAATATGAATCAGGGTGCTTTAAAAAAATACCTTAAATATACAAGTGATTTATTTAACAGATTTCAGAGAACACTGAAGGTAAAGAAAGATGTGAATTTTACAACATCACACTCAAAGAAAAACTGGGAGGGGAGATAACCTTCCTCACTGAGGCTTCTCTACAAAGGATTATTATTATTTTGTCTCCTGAGAAATCTCATTGGAAAACTTGCTAGGTGATTTAAAAGAAAAAGGGGGAAATGAGATGTCTTTTTTGCAGGAAGCCAAGAAATTTCACTGATGCAGGGAGAAGTTTCAGCAGGAAGTCTTGGCATGGAGAGACTTGGAAAACTGCTGAGAATGAGAAATTTTACAAGTACATGTTACGTTCCTATGCTGAAGCTATTTAATTTTTATTAGGAGACTATTTACACAGTGGTTTCTGTGCCAGTGTGTGCAAGAGGTCCTTCTGTGCATTACATTTTTGTTTTGGTGTTTTTTTTTAAAGCAAACTTGGAGGTTAAAAAGCAGTCCATAAGCACACAGTTTCTTTGCTTAAAGAGAGAATCTAGCAAATACTTCTCATAATTTATACAAAGTTGTCACCTTGTAAACAAATGAAACCTATAATTGCATGGATCACTCAGATATTACCTGTGGCCCATAACTCCTATCTGAAGTATTTATAGACAGGAGAAAAGTGATAAGCTAAGAAACTGAGTTTCATGGGAGGCTTCTCATTCGTAGGCCTTATGAAATAGCTTCAAAATTTATCCTGAAGTATCACCAATATTACATTTATGGAAATTGTGGGGAATGAATGGAGTCTCCCCTAAATTCTTATTTTCTTTTGACCTCATCAGAAACATTTTATTCACAGAAGAGGCAAGGCTGCATCAGAGCAGAAGACGTTAATAGATGTCACCCAGATTTTCTTTAAGTAAGGTGACAATCCTCTCTCCCCGCCCCCCCCCGCACCTATACTGCAAATTGTCACCATGGCATGAACATTAGGAAGAATCATCCAATTGCTTGGGCAATTAACTTTGCATGCTATGCTGGAAGTTGGTACAACATGCTGCAGGAAAATGAGAAACACTCAGTTTCTAAAGCAGAGCAGGAAATCAGGGGAGAGTACATGGAAATAAACTGTTACAGCAGAGAGGTATAAGAACAGCTGGTGCTTGCAAATAGTGATTGAGAGACTGCCCAGTGTGTTATCACCAAGGTATTTCTCAGGAGCAAAACATTTTTATCTGTCTTATATAAAAGGGAAAATGAATATGAGCAATTTAAAGTGTTTTTGCTCTGGTAAGTTATGAGCAAGACTATTTCCTCAGAACAGAAAAAGATGCAGCAGTCTGTTTCAAGAAGCTATGTGATAGTATGAAATAGGAAACAAAATCCAGATAGGCTAATACAATTATTAAGAGATGGGTACAATCCACTGGTTTGGCAGTTCATTCCAGTTCGGCAGACGGCCAAACAGGTCTTCCATGATTCAGTGCCCCACCCCTCAAAAACAATACACCAGTTTCCCTTCCCCACCTCCTTCAGACACTACCTCTAAGGGGGTGCCCAGTAGACGGGGTGGGCTGCCAAACTGCAGAACACCTGTTCGGCCATCCGCCAAACTGGCATGAACCACCAAATCGGCGGTTCCGTGCTCATCTCTAGTTAAGAGACACAGTATGATCAAATTTCACCTTGATCTGCAAATCAGAGGACGTACATACATGAGCGATTAGGTCTGAAAACCATGATGATGTACTGAACTGAGGAAAATGGGAGATGTTCATTTTGATCATCCAGAAAGCTCCTAACCACATGTTGCTATTACAGCAACAGTCCTACAAAATTATGTTAGCTGAACCTGTGAAAATATAAGTTTGATTACAGCCAGAAAAGGGATGCCTTTTTAAATTCACATTGGGACAGGGAGAAGCTTCCCTCCATCTTATAACAGACATCCTATGAACCAAACTCAGCTGTTAATTTAAAAAAGGATGATAAAACACAATAGTGAGCTTGAAAGAATGCCAAAAATAGAATGTGAGTTACTGTACTTCAAAATTTTTGACATCAGTATTTTTGGGCATATGGAAATGCAACGTTTGTCCTGTCAGCGCTATGTACATAGAGAGAAATTGTATCATCAATTTTTGAGAACTACATTATTCAGATACTGCATATCTAAGTTTCTAAAACCGTAAGGTTCTACAGTATGTCAAACATAGTTGAATTCTCAGGGTTAATGACCCTAAAATATATATTCTATTTTGATTAACATTATGTAAGTACATATTTTATGTAAAGTGGGTTTAACTCTTTAAATTGCAATATTTCACTGAAATGAGAAGTCCATATTGTGCATGTGGCTGATTCATATAACACGGCCTTAAAGGTTTTTCTCATGTACTTGTGAAAAAACTAAGAAAAGCAAAATTGTATGTGCCAGGACTCAGACATAAAATTCCACTTTCATTCTCACTTATTCTTCAGCCCTGCTTGCTCATCTGAAATGGTCATAACCTTTACTTGCATCATCACAACAGTAGATATATGTTTCCGAGGACAGGAAGGGGGGGAAGCTATCAGTCCACAAATAAATTAGATCTAGTGTGCCCTGTCAACTATTATATGCACAGGGATAGGCCATGCAGCTATTGTGATATTATTCCTGATTGTGAATCTTGCTCTCTGTGTTTGTTTACCTGTACACTATACATTCCATAGTTGTTTGGTTTGCTCAGGCAGCCTGCCCTGAATGCTGAAGTCAATATTACTGTAAAGTTGTAGCATAAACATTTTTAATATTATATTATGCGTGTATACTTTGAGCAATAATAAGCTACATACTTTACAGTTTAAAAACCTAAAACCTGTGACACAAATATTGATCCACAAATTAGACTTCTGGTTCTGTTTCATGATAGGTTGTGTGTGTTTTCAACACACTTGATTTTAAGAGTGTTTAGAAACATCTGTAAAGTCAATCACCCAAAGGATTCAATGTCCCACAAGCAACTAAATCTGTGTCATATATGCATGATTTGCTCCCACTTTCCTGCAATGACAAAATGTAAATCTAAACACCTAATACAAGGGGCTTAGATCTCCTGCACCTGAATAAACAATCCAGAAAAAGGAAGAGCCTTCATAAAATCACAGAAACATAGAATCCTACGGCTGCATGAAATCTCAATGCACATCGTCCACTATTGATGCAAAAATAAATAAATAAATAAACTTACAGCTAAAACATCCCTGACAGATGGTAATCCAATCTCTGCTTAAAAGTCTCCAGGGAAAGTCTACCACCTTCTGAGGTAGCACATTACACTGCAGCACAAGTCTTACAGTCGCAAAATTTAAAAGGAAATTCATTGATACCTCCTTTCTTGTAATTTGTTGCCAAAAAAAAGCAGGGTGGCAGGGAGGGACAAAACAGTGTGGCACCTTAAAGCCCTAACAGATTTATTTCTGTGTACTGTTTGTGGACAATAATGCATAATGTTCAGTTGTTACCTATTTGTAACTTGTAAAGGGGAATATCCCCCACTTCCATTATTGGTCTCTCCACATGGAGAAAAATGTGTGAAGAGAAAATGGCACATGGGTAAATTTTCCATATGAACGAGAAGTCTAGAAGAGAGAGTTCTTGCTTATGCGGAGATCTCTCCTTTTCAGACACACCACTGTGTTGATGGAAGGGGGAGGGACTAGGCATTCCTCTCCACATGTATTGCCAGGAATGGGATAAGTAATAATCACTTGATCTGGACATCATATTTCTGTTGATACAGATTAGGATTGCATTGGGGGCTATGTATATATACTAAGACCCCTAGATCCCGTACTACTGCTATGACAGTTGTCACCCATCCTATAGTTGTGTACCTCAATTTTTCCTGCTTAAATTGCAGAATATTTTCATTCCTGCTGAAACTCATGTTGTTTGTTTTGACCCAGTTCTTCAATCTGTTGAGGCCACCTTAAAGTCTGAAAAATTAAATTGGCATCAGCCACACATTTGACAGGCATCTGCTTCATCCAGATGATTCACAGAAAGAACAACTTCAGACTTAGAACAGAACATGCAGCACTCCACTTGTCATTTGTCTCTCTTGCGAATGAGGAGGAAACATAGAGAGCTACGAGTCCACCTAACAGCATCATCATCTAGCCCACACTTTTCCAGCTTGTGTATAAAAACACAAGGGGAAATTTTATTGAAAGCTGTGCTGAAATAAAGATACACTATATAGCATTTCCAGATCTAACAAGCTTGTAACTCAATTTCTAAAATTAGTCTGACATGACTTGTTTCTCGAGAAACTCGTGTCAGATCTATTTTCTAGGCACTCTTAAATGTCTATTCTAGAACCTTTCCTACTATTGGCTTCAAGTTGACTGGTTGGTAGTTGCCCTGATTCTCTTTTCCCCCTTTCTTTCAAAGTATGGACAATCTGCCCACCTGTAATTTCCAGGGGCCTTGCTTTTTCTCCAAGGGTTCTCAAAGATTATACACAGAGGTGTTAAGATTATACTGTATCTGCAAGTTCCTTTATGATGGGATGTAGTTCATCTGGTTCTGGAGACATAAATTCATTGGAAATAGCTAGGCTCGCCTTTATGACCTCATTATCTTTGGATGCATTCCTCTCACTGCATTATTGTTTCTGTTTTCACCAGGTCTATGATCATCACCTTCTTCTCATGCCTATTAAACCAGAAGCTGGGCATCATCATCATATTTGGACTTTGGAAATAGCCACTCCAATCTGTCTGGAACCTAGTTCCAGATTTAAGGTGTTGGTTTTAACATATAACGACCTTAATGGTTTGAGACCTTGTGATACCTGTCAGAGCTTCTCTCCATAAAATATCTACCCGACCTATTTGGTCCTCCCAGGCCTCACTTCTCAGAGTGTCCACACCAATGGAAGTAAGAAGAACAGCAGCTACAAAGAAGTGGTCCTTCTCAGTTGGGGCCCTGTTCTTGTGGAATGGACTTTAACTGGAAGTATACCAGGTCCCCTCCCGTCAGAACTTTAGGAAATTAATGAATGCAGAGCTGGTCAGAGAGGCCTTAAGTAGCATTCTTTCTGTGAGTAACTCATGACCCTTAGCAAATCTTAATAAAAACTTTTATTTTTTAACTTCTATTTTTTCTTAGATTTTTTCCCCTTTCCTTTCTGTATATTTTACTTCACTACTGTTTGTTGTTCTTGGAGCTGATATTTTTAATTGATTTAAATGGATTAATTTATATTGTTGTTATAATTTTGTCATAATTCTATTTGTAAACCACCCATAGTGGTTCATTAAGTCAGGCAGTGTACAAATTTTATAAATAACTAAACAGTCTAGATATAAATCCCTCTAATCTCCCATGAACACACAGCATATTTTGATCTTCATGGATTGTATATTTAAAACCAGTTTCAGAGGACTAGCACTAATAAAATGCCTTTAGCCATGCAGTCTTAATTTCACCAGGGTAAGCAGAGGAAATATCATCTGACAAGGCTTCATCAGATAACCAGAGTGGGGCCACTCTGTTTTGTTTTTCAACCAGAAAATATACTATGCTAGGCCTAAGCAAAAAGTACTGTATTCATTACGGTTTAATGGGGAAACATTTGCAAAAGGAAAAAGGAACAATGTCACTTCCATGGGCAAGTGAACTAACAGTTATAGGGAATGACGTGAACTATGATAAAATTATACTTCAAAATTGTTTACCACTTCCAAGTGTCCCAAGTAATTAATGTGCATTATATAGCTCTGACACTGGAAAGACTTTAATAAGCTGTGAAATCTCCTTGAAAAAATTTGCTTAACCTATCAGAAGACTTTCCCATGAAGATGATGATAGTAACAATCTTGTTCCTTTCCTATCAGAGAGAACAGTGGAAAGATGGGCTGCTCTCAGGGTTCTTATCCGAGTTTAGCCATGGACCTCTTGCTTGATTTTCCAACAGAAGCCTTTATAGTGTGACTAGCACTGTAGTGGCACCTGGTGACAGGCTGCAAACATTGCAATAAAACGCAGCGCATAAGAAAATGTTTGGAGGGTGAACCCAATGTGCTAATGTGATATTGTTCAGAAAAGACTGCACTAGTAAACTACAGTTGTGATTTAATGACTGATGCTGTCGGCTTGCACTTCCTGGCCAATACTACCCATATAGAGGGCAGGGTTGTAATGTGGGGATTTCTCTCAAATGTTAGCATTTGGAGAATGTTGCCTAGCTACATATAGGCCAAATCCTGTTGTAAATTATGCCAGTGTAAGGCAGATGATGTCACCACCAAGAGCAGATTGCTGGTAATTAAAAAGTTCCTGCTTTGATCTTGAAGCTCTCATGACTCATGTCTCATTGTGTACAAGTTGTAAATGCCCCAGGATCAAAGAAGGTGCCCTTTAATGAATGGCAATATGTAGTTGTCAGTGACAAGTAAGGGAGATTGCTAGTAACTGGAAGCAGGAACTGTTTAATTACTGGAAATCTCTCCTTGCTAACAGTGTCCTCTCTGTTCCACCAGCTAATTTATGCAACAGAATTTGGCCATAGTTTAGCAGTTTTGATACGTGGCTCCTAGGGGTAAAACAACGACTTCAAAATAATTTCAGTTTGTCTTTTGTCTATTAATTGCAATTATACCCAGGAAGAACCACAAGAAACAAGTTTTCAACTCTAATAAAGGTGTTAATTTCTTCTCTACTGTATTGTGATTTTACAGATCGATCGATCGATCTATCGATCAATCTATCTATCTATCTATCTATCTATCTATCTATCTATCTATCTATCTATCTATCTGTCTATCTATCTATCTATCTATCTATCTATCTATCTATCTATCTATCTATCTATCCATCCATCCATCCATCCATCCATCCATCCATCCATCCATCCATCCATCCATCCATCCATCCATCCATCTATCTATCTATCTATCTATCTATCTATCTATCTATCTATCTATCTATCTATCTATCTATCTATCTATCTATCTATCTATCTATCTCTATCTATCTATCTATCTATCTATCTATCTATCTATCTATCTATCTATCTATCTATCTATCTATCTATCTATCTATCTATCTATCTCTATCTATCTATCTATCTATCTATCTATCTATCTATCTATCTATATCTGGACTATGCAATAACAACTGGCCCAAAGTCAGGCAGTGCTTTAGGCAGGACACTTCATCGCTGAGAAGGGAATCCAGTCCACCCCCCATTCTAGTTCAACAATCTATATTCCACTATTTCATCCTACTTCATTACAGTCGTCGTCTAGTCGTTTAGTCGTGTCCGACTCTTCGTGACCCCATGGACCAGAGCACGCCAGGCCCTTCTATCTTCCACTGCCTCCTGGAGTTATGTCAAATTCATGTTGGTTGCTTCACAGACACTGTCCAGCCATCTCATCCTCGGTTGTCCCCTTCTCCTCTTGCCATTACACTTTCCCAACATCAAGGTATTTTCCAAGGAGTCTTCTCTTCTCATGAGATGGCCAAAGTACTGGAGCCTCAGCTTCAGGATCTGTCCTTCCAGTGAGCACTCAGGGTTGATTTCCTTCAGAATGGATCGGTTTGTTCTCCTTGCAGTCCAGGGGGTTCTCAAGAGCCTCCTCCAGCACCACAATTCAAAGGCATCAATTCTTCAGCGGTCAGCTTTCTTTATGGTCCAGCTCTCACTTCCATACATCACTACAAAAAAAACCATTGCTTTGACTATTCGGACTTTTGTTGGCAAGGTGATGTCTCTGCTTTTTAAGCTGCTGTCAAGGTTTGTCATCGCTTTCCTCCCAAGAAGCAGGCATCTTTTAATTTCATGGCTGCTGTCTCCATCTGCAACTTGCGTACAGTGCAGCTACACAAATACTATTCATAAACCAATGCAAGCAGGAGGCAAGAACCCCATTTTACTTCCTACATATATAAATATAAGTTGAAAATTAAAAACAAAGCTGGTCATTGTTATTCTCATCATGACAATAAAATTCAGGAATAAGCAATAAGACTCCCGTTTTTGGCTAAATGCAGGGTTTAATTTCAGCTTTTCACATTTTCAAAATTTGTCTTGATCATATTCAGAACCTTGAACATTAAGCATGAAAATTAATTAGCTAGCATTAACTCTGCTACTAACGGTCAGAACTGAAATCATTTAACCTGTTAAATCCGCATTATTAACACATTATAAAATGTTAATCTGGTGTGCTCTCTGAAGAAATCACATTTCACCTAAGAGGCTCCATCTGCAAAGGGAAAACTACCTGCTGTATACAGTGTTCCTCTTTCAACGTTACGTTTTATAATCGGCAGCCCATATTTGGCCATATAAATTTATGTGGATTAGAATACCCCGATGTTCTAACCAGGAACATTAAGGATCTATGATGTTTTTCAGAGATTCTGAGATGTACAAGCCAAAACCATCAAGAACTTCAAGAAGGGGATGACGACTTTATAAAGAGCCTATTAACCATTTCCAGCAACACTCCTTTAGCACAAAATTACAAGAAGCGTTGGTTGATAACTGTCCTGAAAGAATCCTTTGGAACCTATCTAACTCATACAAAGCTGCCAATTAGGTCATAGTAACCAAACCCTTTTACACTCAAATCAGTTCTACTGCGCTGTCCAACAAGTGAAAAAAATTGATACTAGCTTCAATTTTCCATGCACAATACTTGAAAAATAATGCTCTCTGGAGTAAGTAGGCAGTAAAAAACCAACCTAGTTTTAACTGAACCGCTTATCCCATGAGTGTCTAGAAATGTACCAGTTCAAAAGAACATGAAATGGAAATGGTGGGAGAGGAGAGCTTTTATGGGTGAAGCAAGGGCTAATTTGTATGTCACTCTTCCCCATTACTCATGCCTGGCTCTACAAGCCAGAGAAGAGTTCTAAAAACACTCTTTTGTGATACCCAATTCAATGATTTTTGTAATAAACTCCATTACTATGCTGTAATATGTCAAATCATTTCCAATTTATGACAGTCCTATTTGAGTTTTCAAAGCACATGAGCTGTTCTAATTGATTCAGAGCATCATTTAGGGTTATACTTTTGCTCCAAATAACATGATTTTTTTCAAACATTGTCCACTGGAGACTCAAACCAGCCTTACACTGTTATGCTGAAGAAGCGTAACTGGAAGTTGTCAGCTGAGCCTATGAAGCTTCTGATGGTTTTGGAAAATAATTCTCTGGATTGCTGGAAAACACCACTGATCCTTAACACATCTAGTTAAAACTTCTAGGTGGTGTAATCCACATACAATCATGTGAAAAAGAAAGTGCACCCTCTTTGATTAGCAAAACAGGCCCAAATCATCACCCCTCCACCCATCACTGTGCTTACCAGTTAGTATGAAGTGTTTGTGCTGATAAGTTAGGTTTGATTTTTGCCAAACAGGGCACTATGCACTGTGGCCAAACATCTCCAATGTGGTCTCATCTGTCCAAAGAGCACTGTTCCAAAAGTCTTGTGGTTTGTCCAGATGCAAATTTGCAAACCTAAATTGTCCTGCCATGTTCTTTTTAGAGAGAATAGGCTTTCTCCTGACAATCCTTCAAAACAAACCATATTTGTTCAGTCTTTTTCTAATTGTACTGTCATGAACTTTAGCATTTCACATGCTAACTGAGGCCTGGAGAGTCTGAGTTGTAACTCTTGGGATTTTTGCATTTTCTCTGAGCATTGCATGGTCTGAACTTGGTGTGAATTTGCTTGGACAACCTAGGAAGATTGGCAACTGTCTTGAATGTGTTCAGTTTGTGAATAATCTTCCTCACTGTAGAATGATGGACTTTAAATTGTTTGGAAATGGCCTTATAACCCAGATTGATAGGGAGCAACAATTACTTCTCTACAATCATTACTGATACATTTCCTCCTTGGCATTGTGTTAACACACACTTGAATGCTCCAGACCAACAAACTGCTAAAACTTTGGCTTTTATAGAGCTGGTCACACTTGCTAATGACCAAATTATTCAAGGGCATTTGGTTAGCAGCACCTGGCTGCTATGTAGGCTCTTAATTCCTATGGAAGCATAAGGGTGCACTTAGTTTTTAACACATGGCTTCTCCAATTCGGCTTCTTCTTCCTTTTAAATAAATAATGACACTATAATATGTCATGTGTTGTTCTTCATCTGAGCTTGTATTTACCTAATTTTCAGACTTGCTAAGGACCAGGTGATTTTTATTCTGTCCTGATACAGAAAACCATAGAGGTTGTGCTTTCTGTTTCACATGACTGTAAGTCTAGTTTAAAAAGGGAAATATAGAAGTGCTTTCCTTGAGTTGATAAACAGGAATTACAGATGGTTCTTCCTTGGACTGATGCCTACCTGAGTATTATTTTCTAAATATAAGATTCTTAAAGCCTTTTGCAGATGCAGTAAAAAGAATTCAGATGCTGACATTTGCATATGCTGTATCTGGTAATTACATTTGAACACTGGTTAAGTTTCAGACACAGATAATATGAAGCAATATTTGGAGGCTAGCATGGTTGTGCTACAAACAAAAGAGTCTGACAGATATCCTGAGACTAAATGACTCAAACTGATGTAATAATTGTCAGAAGATAGCTAATAAACTATCAGTTCAAAACTGGAAAGACAAAGGTACCGTGACAAGATCATTTTCTGGTTTGGAGTATTCAACCATTTTTGGGTGGGCATGCATTATTGATAAAAAACCACAGTTTTGCAATATGGGGATTTCTGCACCCAGCTTTGTTGTTTGAGAACTAAATCACCTCTTTAGCACTGTGATTATAAATCATCGGTGCTTTGTTCTGGACAGAGACCTCTCTAGATGGAAGAGGAATCCATCATATTGATTGAGATTGTCTTTGCCTGCCTGTCTCTTCCTCTCCTGGATTTGTTCTCACAGGTAATAATATCAACACACCAAATCAATTTTAGCCTTTATGGTGATGGGAAACCTAACACAGTAGAGAGAAAAACAATCTCTCAGCACAGGACTACAGTTTTTGGAAGCTGTAATAGCCTGATACTGCCTACTTCCTTGCTAGAAAAGAACCTTTGTTTAGGAACAGATTTGTAGAAAGGAAACATATATAGGCAAATGACAGCGGGATGCATGATAAAATCTGCTTTGCTCTCTTAATTTACTGCAAGTATTTCCTGCTGTCCTTCATTCCTTTGCTGCCTGGGTTTCATTTATGAAGGAAGCCACATTGATGTTTTCCCAGGGACTCTGGCTACAAACAAATTTTGTACCCTACTGCCTTTATCAATGGTAGGGATGCTGATAATTATGCTGTACCTATTTATAATATTATCAAAAAGGATGCCTGAGAGTTTGATGAATGCTGCAGGCTAACTATATCAAAAAAGCTGCAATTAATTGTGCCAACTTCAAAACATCTTTGTCAAATTATGAGTTAGATTTACAGATTATTTAAGTTCTCTTTAATTCTAGAAAGCACTATCCTTTTCCTCCAGCTGAAATGATATTTTATCATATCATGAGGGAACAAGGATTCTGCAAAAAGCTTGGCACTTTTTATTTAACTACTGTGTTGTTGAGGCATATTTATGACATTTATTCTCTGAAATAATTCCAGGCACCTTTTAGGAAAGGTTTGGTAAAGCACAGTCTGTGGTCTGTGTGCACCCTCAATCTCTAGGTCTTTCAGCCTCAAGCAAATTGTTTTAATCCCCTCTCACATTATGCTGAACATGATCTGGCCTAGAATATGAATGTTCTTAAAGCACACCTACGATCCACGATACAGTCACTAGAATGGGCAACTTCATTGTTCAGAGTTGCTCACATCCAAAGTCTGAATAACCATGATGACACAGAATCTGCGGTAAAAGGATGAGGAGGAGGAGGAAGAGTGGGGAGGTGATGGGGAGATACAGAAACATATTGAGCAAAAGTAATGCCAGCTTTGCCCCACTTTTCTCATCTCCAGTTATCAAAGGAGATGGTTGAATTTAGGTGCAGATCACAACGGGATTTGGTATAGCTCAAACATATCAAAGAGGGATTGCCCGATGCCCCAAAGGAGGGGGAAGAACAAGCTTTTTTAAAAAACACACAAGAGGATCTTTGAAAGTCCTGTGGTTTACACAGACAGGCTGAAGAGAACAAGGAATGATTTGAAAAAGTCTTTGATACAGATACACACAAAGTGTACTCAGTTTCAAACCATCACAAGATCCCTTTCTGTGCACCATTATCCGGCTAAGGAAAGGGCACAACCCTTTGCTGAAGCTACGTCAGCTGAGGGACTGGAGGACTTGGCAGAAGGACTATGAGGCCTTTGCTCTCTCTCTCTTTTTAATCTTTAAACAAGACTTTCACAGCCCTTGAAACAGAGAATGCTCAAATAGAGGACTGGCCTCTGTGACACAGGAGACATGACTCTAACTCTGTGTCACATGGATCAGGAGAGAGGCCCAGCCCTTTCCGCTGTTCAAGGCACAAAAACCTTGCAGTGGTCTCAACCTTCATCCGTCTTTCAGATTAAGATGGGGGTGGAGAAAGTATAGATCTTTTTGGACTGTACTTCGCACATCTCCTCACCATTGGAAATGATGAAGAATACTCGGAGCTACAATCTGAGAATTTCTGGAGGCCTGCACTCTGTCTAGCCCTCTTATAAGAAGAAGCCTCACATTTAACTTCTTTAAGAACTTTTAAAAATGAATTTAATCTGGACCTGATTATTTATTTGGTTTTCAACTTCTCAGTAAGATTCAAAACCTCTTTTCTCATGTTTGTGTCAGTTCCCTGGACTCCCTTTCTTGAAATATCCATTCAGATACAGGTATCTGATCTACATCCTCTGCACTTAATTCATTGACTTTCTCTGCTTTGGCTTCTTCATATTATGCGTTAATTTTTGCTCTATAAACCCAAAAGAAAAAAAAAGCAGGGCATGAATAATTCTGATTATAAATAGATAAAATGCTTGATTTGCATCTTTGAAATGCATACAGGCAATGATATAAAAGGTAGGTATCAGGTTGATCAGCATATCTTCACTATAGTTTGGTCATATTGCTTACAACATACTTGTCACATAATAGGGAGACTATGGGACAAGTCCTGTATGAGACAGCAGCAGGGACAAAACATTAGAAACATTGCTTTTGCTAACACAGGTCTTTTATAGCAAGGTTTACTAGGCCTATGTTAGGCTGCACATTGGATGGACAGCATCAGTTCAAGAATCGTTAAAATGACCAGGTTAAATTTAATATAACAAAGGATAACAGTAGAAACCAATTAACCCAATAAACAAGAAACACCAAATGATAAGGCATCTTGTTGCCTGAAAAAATCTGAATATTTGTAAACTGCTAGCTAAGTGCAATTTGTTAAGTTCCCACAGATGTTGCCTTAGGGAAGGAATAGTTCTCTTTTAGCCACAAAAATCTCTCCATTATGAAAGGCAAAGTAAAGCCAGAATAATCAAGTCCAACTGTTACATATAGCAATCTTGCTATACTGCTTCTCAGTAGAGGGGCATGAAGTGCAGTAGATCTCACAATCCTGTAGCTAAAATCAGTTATATATATTAGCTGTTTGCCAGTTTGTTATCTTTAATGAGCTATATTTAGAGGCCAACCTGTCTCCTGTTTGAGATGATGATTGGTCCTTTTTAAGGAGAAAGGTGGGGTAAAAACATTTTAATAATTAAAATAATCAATTCCAAACCATCACAACATCCCTTTCTGTGCACCATTATGAGGCTGAGGAATTAAATATATTATGATGATGATTATGTTATAAACAAATTATTTCAGCTATCATTGTGGACATGGTGCAGTAGCTGACATTTCTTAAGAGGACTATGACCTTTTCTCAAGCTAGAAAATAAAACAACATATATGAATTATCCTTTAAAATTCAAAAGATGCACAAATATAGTAAATTTTTCTAGTGTCAAGTCTCATTATGCTCATTATGACAGATAACCACATTCTTTACGTATGAAACTGCTACAGTTTCTTCTATCCATGAGCTGTTTTGATAATACCTAAACAAGCATACACATGAATTATGTAAAATGAAAAACTGGCTGATCACAAACTGGCTAGAAACAATGCTCAAGAATTTAGCAGTAATTATAAAAAAGAATTTCAGTGTGACAAGATGAACTGTCACCCTGTCTATGAGATAAGGTGTATAAAATCACGATTTCATGATAGCCTTTTATTCTGAGAGAAGTTCATATAAAGCCCATAGTCTACTCAGAACTCCAAACAGATTTAAGCATGCCTTTCATAATGTGTAAATCACACTATCACAGACAGGGTGACAGTTCATCTTGTCATACTGACGCTCTTTTTTTTTTTTTTTTTTTTGTAGTTACTGCTAAACTCTTGAACATACATGTATATCCAAGAATCACAGAAAAATGAAGTTGGAAGGGGCCATCAAGTCGAAACCCCTGCTCAGTGCAGGAATACAATCAAAGCATATCTGCCAGGTGATTATCGAAGTTTTTATTGAATGCCTCCATTTTTGGAGCACTCACCAATTCCCGAGGTCACTGGTTCCACTGTCTTACTGCTCTAACAGTTAGGAAGTATTTCCTGATATTCAACCAAAATCTGGATTCCTTTAACTTGAGCCCATGGTTGTGTGTCCTCCACTCTGGGATGATCAGGAACAGATCTTGCCCCTCCTCTGTATGACAGCCTTTCAAATATTTGAAAACTCCTATCATATCACCCTCTGCCTTCTTTTCTCAAGGCTAAACATGCACAATTCTTTCAGCCTTTCCTCATAAGGCTTGCTTTCCAGCCCCCTGATCATCCTTGTTGCCCTCCTCTGAACTTGTTCCAGCTTGTTAGCATCCTTCTTTAAGTGTGGTGCCCATAACTCAAGGTGAGGCCTAACCAGTGCTGAATAGAGGGGGACTAGCACCTCGTGGGATTTGGAAACTATACTTCTATTAATGCAGTCTAAAATAGCATTTGCCTTTTTTGTAGCCACATCACACCGTTGGCTCATAAGCCACATACACATATGTATAGGAAGACCGAAGAGCTCTGGTAGCCATTGGGAGGATGAATGGGACCTTTGCTGCGGTGGGATGCATGAGTGGACAGTCTGATCCTGGGGGCTGGACCCTCATTAAGGCCACCTGGGACAGGGATATTCACATTTGTATAGGAATACAGATATCCCCATCTCTAATCCTGATCTTCTTGGACTGAATGTAAATATTTGGGGGACAGTTATACAAGTAAGGTATTTATAGCGGCTACAGCAGCAAAAACATCTATAAGACCTAATAATTATTATTTGGCATAAGCCACAAAAGTGTGTGCCAAATAAAGTTTATTAGCTTTGAGATGCCACAAGACTCTCCATTCTTTAAGTACAACAGTAAAGAAAAATGGCTTCCTTGACACAATGCTGGATAATCTAGCTGAATAACAAGCTATTTTTAGTTGGTTAGGAATAATGAATCATTCAAAGAAAGCACAAACTTCCACTATACTTAGGCATTACTTACGGATGAACAATTTCTAAGAACAATACAAGTGGCTTGTTCAGAAGAAGTGCATGAGTTTGAAAATTTATCTCAGTGTTTTATTGCTATTCCCAATAAAATACATGTTCCCTCACTGTAGGTGCAATATTTTATATCTGTACCATTTTAATGTAATAAAATAAATTGTTCTTACTCCTGGAAACTTTAGACTGCCATGGAGTCTGAAGAATGCAAATAAAAAGTTTGAAAAATCATCATATTAAAATGATGTTGAAAGTGGAATTATAGGAATTTCTTCCAAAAGCTGAAGTCAGTGCGTAGTATTTTAATAGAATTTTGCAAGTACTGTATGCCTAGCCTAAAGAAATATTTGTAATATTTAAATTTGCTTCATATACAATTATCATAGTAACATTTGTGCAATTAAAGTTGTTTTAGGCTTTTATTAAGCATTTAATATCATGCAGGCTATTTTCTACATTTTAGTATTTGACTGAGAGTATTTGGATTTTAGTTACAGGCACACAAAAATGTTTAATTTGAATCTATTATATCCAAAGAATAAAGTGTTGTTAATGTCTTGGTCAGATACACATAATTGGCCAAACTGGCTTAATGCTAGATATACCTATGCAGTTTTCTAGAACACTACTGCTGAAGTCCAGCAGTTTGACTTAAGGTTGAATCTGTTATCAGCTGTGGCTGTCGTTGTTGTTGTTTTGAACAAATGTTTCTAGTTTTTCCCCTGAAGGTCTTGAGGATTCCTGGGGATCCCTTTCATCACGAGAAAGCCATTGGGTTGTGTTTAATTTCAGAAAATCACTGCTGGCAGTAAAATTATCCTGGTGGTGGCAAATTTAAGAAATTAAAGGCTACCTCCTTCCTACAACTCCCAAGAGCTTCCTGACCATGAAAGGGATTCCATAGGAGCTTCTGAACCCTTGTGTGGAAGGAGAGATTGCAAATGCTCAGTTTCTGAAAAAAAATTGCCATGGCTTGACATCATCCGCCTCATGTGTCGTGAATTTGACATGTGAAAGCAATCCAAAACAATACTATAAAATAAAACAAAACAGGAAGGAAGGAAACTAAAAATGGCATATAAATGGAGCATGATCACTTTAGAAATATCAGTTGTTTGAATAGCTGGGAAAAATAAAACCTTGGTGTTGGAAAGGTACCCGTGGAGTGTCAGGAAGAACAACCTTGTACAGCCAAAGAGCCCGAAAAACCCACAACAACCATTACTGCACTTCTGTTTGGAGGCACCTGGAGAAGGACAACTGATGATAAGCTCAGCATAGGACCAGGCTGCTGTAGAACTGGGTGATTCTCCCATGTATTTGGATCTCATATTGTGCAGTGCTTTAACACCCACAGTTTGACTTGTGCCTATAAATGGAGAAGGAGCCAGTCCAGTTGCTGAAAGGCTGCAGAGATATGCTTGCCCATTAACAGTCCAACAACTTATATGCTGAACCAACCAAGCTTCTGGACAATCTTCAGGGGCAGCCCAAAACAAGACATATTGCAGTAGTATAACCTGGAGGTGATCAAATCTACCAACAGCAAGGCTACTAAAGTAAGAAAGAAATGTATGTAGTTTGTACAACAGTCTCTGCCACTGCCATTGGTCTCCTTCATTGCTGGAAAGCATTCCACACAACAAAAGCAGCTTTGGCATCCAGAGACTGACCACCCCCCAAACTGCACATTTGAGTTTTCAAAGGGATGGCAACTCTACTTAGGTTAAAAATGAGCAAAGAGTTCTTACTGTTTGGCTTCATGTTGTGCTCCTATTTTGTTCTCTAGTCCTTTTGTGGGCATTGCCCTTCATAGTAAATCGCAATCTCATTCTCCATGTGCAGATACAGTACATACATTAGCCAAACAGCACCATACTCATCATGAGTGAGCTGATCTGGAGCCTTCAGGAAACTGAAGGTTTGGAGAAGCACAGTTTGTGTGTTGTCGGAAGAATCATACGGCGAAAAGGCTCTTAAGACAATTTCATGACATCTGAGTACTTTCAATGACCACAGATGTGTCACTGGCTAAGAAGGTCTCTCTCTCTCACTCACTCACTCTCTCTCACAGACACACACACACACACACACACAAACGTGCATGTGTGTGAGAGGACTTGATTAGCAGTCTGTTTTACACTTCTGTTTGGATTAGGTGATCTGTGCATTGTTTTGATGCCAGTGTCCACACTGGCCCCTCAATCTGATGCAGTTTGATTCATGCCACAGCCCATAGCCCCCCCCCCTTTGATTCCACCTTCTGCTGTTCCTCAGCAATCCCTTTATCATTCATTGTAAAACTGGTGGGCTATTTAAAGTGTTAAACAGTGCTTTGAAAAAAGGATATTCTTTCCTAATTTCTCCATAACGTGCAAACAAATAAATATACAGTATATTGCAAAAACATATATTCTGCTGTACATAATCTGAACTGTTTCTATTTCATATCTATTTTTATCTTGTTTTGTCTGTTCAGAGCTGATGTAGCGTTAACTAGTACTGTATATCAGTGTAGTGTTAAGATGGTCTAGTACAGTACTTGGTAGATTGTTGTTGTTTTTATTACTTCAGGGCTAACAGGGAGAAAGAGCAGAAAAGTGGGTGTTCCT
This sequence comes from Pogona vitticeps, assembly GCF_051106095.1. Classification (NCBI taxonomy): domain Eukaryota; kingdom Metazoa; phylum Chordata; class Lepidosauria; order Squamata; family Agamidae; genus Pogona; species Pogona vitticeps. The sequence goes on from NC_135785.1 coordinate 174,423,369, forward strand.
GCTGTCCAAAACATTACAGTCAGTTTAGTAAATCACCAGAATACAACCCACAGTCTCCCACACACAGGGAAAAGTTTGTTTGGATCGTTCTGGCTTGAAAAAAATAGAAGCCTCCAGTAGCATGGAAAAAAACTCTGTACTGGGAACAAAAAGGGCTGGATCCTGCAGTATTTGACTGTGTGTAGCTGCAGCCAAAGTTTAAAAAGGATCTGGTCTCTTAGCCTGTGCAATGTAAGAATAGCAAAAGGAGGTTTTCTGTGTCCACAGAAAAGCAGAGTTCCTGAAGAACCCACTTCTGGAATAACCTGGGTTATGTAAGCAGAGTAATATAAGAACTCTAGATCCACATGCATCTGGAAACAGCCAAAGCAAGTCTAACAGTTCCTAGGTTACCACTTTCTAAATTAGAAACTGATGGTGTACTATCTTCTTAATGCAGCTGTAATGGCATAAAAGTAATTTCTAGAAAGAGAACAAAATGTGAACAACTGCTTTAACTGGAAAGCACAAAAAATTCCCCTCAGAATTAGAGTTTAGACCAATAGAAAAGCCAGAGTAATTTCTGAGGGGGGGGGGGAACTTACATTATTTTAAAACAGCATCATGCACCCCTCAGTAAAAGAATTATATGGAAGATACAAATAGTAGGCAGGTTTGATGATGTAAAATACAAAAGGAAGCTATCTAGGCTTTTCTTCAGTATTTTGTATCTTTCACTTGTCATGCAGATCTGCCTAAATCCTAACTCTACCGAAACATGTTTTCTCTTTACAACATGTTTGTGTTCATATGAGTCTATGTGCATGTATTGTGAATGAGAATTCATTCTCTTTTGCTGAATAGATTCCTATTTTTTTCTTTGGCTTTCTTTTTATCTGACATGTTCCATTTACCGCCTCCAGGCCCTGTTCTTGAATCTGTTACTACAGCATGTTGCCAGAGTACCTTCAGTGAAGTCATTTACAGCAAAGACGAGTTCTCCTGAGGCCAATCTGCAGCTCTACTTTTAGACTAGTGTGTAACTCATCCAATAGTTCAACCAGCCTACTGCTGAAATAACACAGAAGTATTATCAGTGTGGGAAGCCAGTTCTACAGCCTCTTCTTGTCCTTCACCTCTTCATGTAAAGGAGTAAGAATAAAACAAAACAAAACAAAACATCTTTTTGTATCACCTTCTCCCCTAAGCAAAACCAAACCAGTGCCATCCTTCAGCTTCTATTGAGCTGTGACAAAGTAGCTCCTCAGTGCTGACAGAGTAGCTCCTAATACTCCCATTCAGAAGGTAATACAGTGGTGCCTCGCTAGACAGTTACCCCGCATGACAGGTTTTTTTTGCTAGACACTGACTTTTTGCGATCGCTATAGCAATTCGTAAAGCAGTGATTCCTATGGGGGAATTTCGCTGGACAATGTTTGGTCCCTGCTTCGCAAACCGATTTTCGCTAGACAATGATTTTGATAGCTCCCTCTGTGCTCGCAAAACAGGTGTTTTCGGGACCTAAGCTTCACAAGACAGCGATTTAAACAGCTGATCGGCGGTTCGCAAAGCGGCTTTCCTATGGCTGATCTTCGCTAGACAACGACGATTCTTCCCCATTGGAACGCATTAAGCAGGTTTCAATGCATTCCAATGGGGAAATGCTTGTCGATAGACAATGATTTCGCTACACAGCGATTTCAATGGAACGGATTATCATTGTCTAGCGAGGCCCCACTGTATGCAGCTATTCTCTTTTCCTTCTTAAATGTATATTTCTGCTAACAACAACAACAACAGAAGCGAGGAACTTGTCTGAATCCCCTGTGAAATTCCATGAATAAAGAAAGGTGACAGACAGTACAATAAGGGCTTCCTCTGGAACCATCCCCTGTCTACCATCCCAACATGGTCCTTTGGTCCAACATCCTTCTTTGGGAATCTCAAAGAGACCAGCAGAACCTGGCATTGTAGGATCTAAAAACCCCTAAATCATCAGAACTGGTATTCCCACCTGTACTAATCATCCAGCTAATCAATTGGGCCACTTGCAGTATCAAAACAGAAGAGAGATTTCCTATTCATTCGGGGGTGGGCAATTGTGCCCCTCCGGATATTTGCAGTTTCCATAATCCTTCAGCATTGCCTATATTGGCAACAGCTGATCAGAGCTGTACACGGAAAGTATCTGGAGAATGACAGTAGCCTCACCAATGCACAAAGCCATCCAGAAGTTCTCACTCATACAAATCTATATGACCCTCTACGTATTATTTGCTAAGCAATGAAACAGTTACCCATTGAACATAATGTAAAGATATTATTGTTGGTGGTTGGGTTGTGTTTTTCTTTGTGCATACTTTGAGGTTAAACACGGAAAAAAATTTGTTAATAAATGACTGCACAAAATTCACCAATTCCCAGCACATAACACAATGACCACACTACCAAAAATCCTGTTTTTGTTTTGTTTTGTTTTTTGTTTTGCACATTATCAAAGGCAAATGATTCTAAGAAACCTGAACATCTTTGGTATATTTCTGCACCAGTTTACTGTATCTTAAAAAACTGAAAAGCGAACATAAAAGATTGGAACACAAATACTATAGTACATTCCAAGGTTAACAAATAGTTCAGGCATAACAGGGCAAATTAAAATGATTAATATACTGTACTGTGAATATGTAGTAAGATAACAAGGAAGTAGCATTACTTTGCACTGCATTCTCTTCAAGCCATGTATTCCAGGAAAATGCTGCACCAGCAGGAATAAAATAATTACTTATTCACACATTTCTATATGGGCAAGCTGTCTTTCCTTCTATTAATAGCTTTTGCAAGTTAAACTAAAATGGTAACATACATAACAGCGTAGTGATACGGAAACATGATGTCTAGTTAATTCAGGCTAAAGCTGCTATGAAGTCAGTCAGTAAAGCTATATGAAGAATTACTCTGAACCAATGCATTTAATTAAGCAGCATCTAGCACATTGTTTATTCTTTAACATGTCAATTTCTGTTCTAAATAGAAGTTTTATTCAAAGAAGTGTTGAGGCAGCACAAAAGAGGCAAAAAATATTTCTTGCATAGTAAAACAGCAATTACTTGTAACGCTTGTTGACGCTACATATCCATTTTCTTTAGCTGTGCTACAGAGATTACTGCCGAGAACCCTCAAGGTTTCTGGTATTTTAATCTCTGATTAAGCTAAAGGCACTGTGCTGTGTTTTTGTTTTTAGGAAAAACGGTCACATGGCCTACCCTATTAGCATTCCCCTGCTCTGTTTATCATAACGCTTCTTGTTCCCACAGTGTTTAATTTCCCACTTCTGACTGAAAGTAAGTTATTCTTAGTAGTGTTGCTCTGGGCCTGGCACCATCTTTTAGGCAATGCCTGAGGTCAGAGACAATGATTAAACAAAACAACCCACAGCAATGGTCCTGGCAGGCAAGGCAAGTTAACAGACAATTTTCTCCACACTTCTCTAAGGACAGGCTTGATAAAATTTGTGGCTAGATTACCTCAGTAATAAATTAATCCCACTGCTTTAACTTTTTTCATGCTGCCCTTTGCTGTAAAACAACAAATCATGAAGTACTGTATCAAGTCAAGGTCTCTCCCTTTCCAAAACAAATTAAAGCATCTCAAAAGAGAAAATATTTACTTTGGACAGAATTTGATGGCAGATAATCATGCATACACTACTTGCGTTCTTCAGGAGGAAGATAAATTTTGCAACATCTTACTCTTGAAGAGAAGTCGGAGGGGGAGCCCTCTATTCTCTAGATTGATTTCTTCATGCAAGAAAGTGTTGCAGGAAATCCTATGGGATTTCTCTGATGTTTCATGATCCCTTCTCTTGAAAGAAATGCAAGGCTGGACAGGATTATTACAATTCTTGCACAGAATGTCTAGAAAGGGCAGAAGAGACAGAAGGCTATACAGATTTATTAACAATTCCTGCACAGTATGACATATTTTGTCCTGCGCAGGATTCACCAGAAATGGCAGACAAAAAACAAAGAAGGAAAAATAAAAGAGAAAATAAGGCCAGGACTTCATTTTCTCTGGAAGCTGGGAAAGCTCACTGACTCAGGGGAAATCTCACCAAGAAAGCTTGCTATGGCAAGACTTGGAAAACTGCTGAGAATAAGAATGTTTTTAAAGTATTCCTATTCAATGGTACTTAACATTTTACAGATAAGTGATGACATCACAATTTAAATTTGAATGGATCCTTATTCTGTGAGCAGATGAGGAATGTCAACTGATGCCAGAAAAAAGCCCTTATTTCTTGCACTGCCTGCTCCAAACACAGACATGTTATACTCCCCCTGAAAACCCAGGTTCACAGTTTGGAAGTATGTACTCCTTGACTCATTTTTGAAAGCCCAGGTCTTTGCAGTGGCCAGGGGTGGATTTGCACCAGCCGCACCTATTCCTTGAGATATCGGATTTGGCTATGAATAATACATACCTTAGTTACGCCCTGTTTGGATTTCTGGAACAGCCTCTACATGGGGCCACCTTTAAGGATGATTCCCAAGCTTCAGGTGATGCAAATACTGCAGCCAGACTGTTGACAGGGATTAATTACAGGGATCATATAACTCCTCTGTTAACAACAACTTCACTGCCTACCCGTCCATTTCCAAGCCTAGTTCATGATCTATAAAACTCTATACAGCTGTAATCTCGGCTACTGTATCTCCCCATATAAACCCCCTGGAGTCATAAGATTCTCTGGGGAGGCACTCTTCTCATTCACATCACCTTTACGGGTACTTTTGACAGGGACCTGAGAGAGGGCCCTCTTGGTGGTTGCCCTCAAATTGTGGATTGCCCTCCATGAGAGGCTAGACTGGTCCTTCTCTCTTCTCTTTCTGTAAACAAGTGAAACATTTTTTGTACTGACAGGCTTTTAGTATTTAATATCCAATACTAACATAGGTGTGGGGATGTGGTGGTGCTGCGGGTTAAACCGCAAAGCCTCTGGGCTGCAAAGTCAAAAGATCAGCAGTTCGAATCTGCATGGCGGAGTAGACTCCCATCAGTTGTCCCAGCTCCTGCCAACCTAGCAGTTCGAAAGCATGTAAAAATGCAAGTAGATAAATAGATACCACTACAGTGGGAAGGTAACCGCGTTCCGTGTCTAGTTACGCTGGCTACATGACTACAGAAACTGTCTATGAACAAATGCTGGCTCTACGGCTTGGAAACAGGGATGAGCACTGCCCCCTAGAGTCAGACACAACTGGACATTTGTCAAGGGGGACCTTTACCTTTACCTATTAACATAGGTAGATGCCCTATGTTTGATGCAATTATATCTGTTTAACGTGTTAATCGGGACGTGGTGGCGCTGCGGGTTAAACTGCAGAAGCCTCTGTGCTGCAAGGTCAGAAGACCAGCAGTCTTAAGATTGAATCCATGCAACGGAGTGAGCTCCTGTTGCTTGTCCCATCTCCTGCCAACCTAGCAGTTCAAAACCATATAAAAATGTGAGTAGATAAATAGGTACCACCTCGGTGGGAAGGTAACAGCATTCCATGTATAGTCGCGCTGGCCACGTGACCACAGAAACTGTCTATGGACAAAACGCTAGCTCTACGGCTTTGAAACGGGGATGAGCAGTGTGCCCTAGAGTCAGAACAACTGGACTAAATGTCAAGGGGAACCTTTATCTAATGTGTTAATCATGACTAGAGAAGAACTAAACAACTTTAACAATGACATGAAGAAACTGTTTACAGTAGGATCCCCGCATTCATGGGATCAGTATGCACAGATTCACTTATCAACTACCTGAAAATAAAAAGACCCAGAAATATGCATTTATATGTTATTTCCATGGTGTAATGATCAGAACTGGCCACTACAGGGATCCAGAGGCCATGCTATGTATAGGGTTCATTATTATCCACCGGTTTCAACATCCAATTTTTGGTCTCTGAAACTGATTGCCCACAGATTCTGTAGTTCTACTGTAGTCAGAGGTTTTGCATACCTTGGGTAAATCTTCAATTTAAACGCAGACTGCAGCCAAGAAAGCAGAAGAAGACTGAAACTAGGAAGGGCAACAATGAAGGAAGAATTAGAAAAGATCATCAAGTGAAAAGATGTGTCTCTGGAAACCAAAACGAAGATTACCAACATTCTTGTATTTCTGATCACTATGTATGGGTGTGAAAGCTGAACAGTAAAGAAAGCTGACAGGAAAGAAACTGATCTGTTTGAAATGTGGTGCTGGAGAAGAGCTTTACGGATACTCTGGATTGCCACAAAGACAAACAAGTGGGTTCTAGAACAAATCAATCCTGAATTAACTTTGGAGGCAAAAATGTTGAAACCGAGGTTATCCTACTTTGTGCACATTGTGAGAATGCAGGATTCTCCAGAAAATACCGTACATAATGTTGGGAAAGGTTGAAGGCAACAGGAAAAGTATAAGACCAAATAGGAGATGGATTGACTCCCTCAAGGAACCATAGGCTTGAGTTTACAAGAGCTGAGCAGGGTTGTTGAGAACATGGCATTTTGGAGATCTCTCATTCATACGAAGTGATTTGATGGCACATAACAACAACTATGACCAGCCACTTTAGGGTCATGTCATTCTAGACTCCCATAGTCATGACAGACTTGCAGATAGTATCTCAATGAGGCTCAATCTTAACTGGATACAAGGATATATTTTTCCCCTCAGCCATTCCTTTCTGATAGAGTTTCTTTGTTTTACTCTGTCTTGCCTTCAATTCCTCCTCAATTTTGATTTAACCAGGGCCTTTTGTAGCATGAATTCCAGAAATGGAGCAGACATTTTGCCTCAGCTTTCAACTCCTTTAACAGACTTGCATTTCTTACCCACTTAATATTATCAAATCAGTTATGTGCACTGACATAGAGCACTTCGAAGAACAAATAAACCCTATTTTGATTTGCGTGTGTATGTAATTGCAGTAGACAAGAAAGAGGTGGACATCAGTCTTGGGAGTATAACTAGGCCACAACTTTATTTATTTACAAGCATTGTTGAATCTTTAAATATAGGAGCATAAGAGTAAAGACAGAAGGCTGTGGTCTCTTTCTACAATCCATGTCTCCCAAATGAGCTTGTCTGCCTATGCATGCTCCATCCATGAAGTTTCTTTTTGTGCTGCATTTTACTAATGTTCCCATGTGCTTGTATCAAACACTGATAAAATGCTACAGTAAAAACAGAACAGTAAAGCAACATGAAAAATCACATCCCAGTTTCTTGTTTTTAGTATCTGAAGAGAATCCAGGAGTACCACTAAAACCTGAGCTGAAAGAATAGTGATGCAATTACATACAGTACCCAAATCTACAAGGACACCCTTTTTATACAACATACAATGTGGAAGAGAGGAACATTATCCCTTGATCTGTGTGCATTTAGATCACAGGCAGAGAATATTGCATGCATTGAGGACTCTTGAAAGCCTACAAAAGCTCTCTATAGGCCTGGCCCAAGACATTTTGCTACCTCAGGAGAAAGAGAGCATAGAGCCCTTTACTACACAGTGAAGTTGACTAGGTTACCAGCTGAGTGCTGTAAACAGAATACTGTAGTGTCTTTCATCACACCAGAGGGCAGCATTTTTATTTAAGGCTTATGAAACAGCCTGTATGGCACACAAACAGTTCCATCTTCCAACAGGGGTGCATGCTCAGGAGATCCAGAAGAATGGTGAAGAGACTGCCTTTACCGCCCCTCAGCCATCATAGGTTCTTGTGAGATGTTCCCAAAATTATTAATAAGGATCGGAATGCTTACTTTAAAAGTCTAATTACCTCAGCACCACCATCTCAAACTGTGCTGCACCTTTGGCAAAAATCCATATACACTTTGCATCTGCGATGGCAGCAGTTTTACACAATTACATTCAAAAATATGCTTTATGTTTATTACACTCTAAAGAAAAGCATTATTGAATTACACACACAACAACACACTCACATATTTCCTTAAAAATTAACATTCATCCACTTTACACAGTTGCTTATCATAGCCTATGCAGTCATTAATATGTTGAAATGAATGACTGTGCTCATTTAAAATTAAAAGGATTTTTGCCTCTGCTTTTGATGAGTTCAATTCCCCCCCCCATTACATGAATTATCCTAATGCCCCTAGAGAGAGTCAGTAACTTCCATTGATTTCAGTGGGGTCAAGGCATTACACAAAACAGCTTACTATGACTCTGATGCTGTCTCTTATCCTCTTTTTCTTTATTGCTGCAGCTCATAAAACACAGTAGTAGCTTCTCTTAAAGGAAATATTTGACACAGTAATATTGCAGTAGCATGAGCAGAAAGGGAGGCAGTATATATAGTTTAAAACTAGCAGCAGCAACAACAATTTAGTTTATAACTGTTCTAATCTGCAGTTAGACAGAAAGTACATTTTATAATGAACTAAGGTGCAAGTCATGCATGTAAACAGGGAAATTCAGAAGAGATTTCAGTATATGCAAAACAGCAGCATGATGGAAAGGATAACTAGAGATGGGGACAACTCACAATTTTGGCGAGTTGTCCCGCTTCATGAGTCATCAAAAGTTGACGACTCACGAAGCACAAAGTTGCCCCCATGAAGCAACGAATAACAAAGTTATTCATCAATTCGGGGGGGGGTATTTAAAAAAACACCCTGCTGCCCCCTTCCTATTACAAAAAAAGAAAAAGAAAAACACCATTCTGCCTACCTTAAGGCAAGCTAAGGGAATCCAGGTTGTCCTTTGCAAATATGGCAGCTGCAGCTTCCCTACCCTGCATGAAGCCACAGCTGCCTTCTTTGCAAAGGGCAGCCAGTCTTCCTTTTTACATGTGTGGCTGCGAGACCAGAAGGAGACCTTGGCAGCAGCGATTAAGGTAAAGGGGTGTCGGCAGGGGTGGGTTGGGGGCTAAGGTAGGGAGAGGAAGGGAGTGTGGGGGTAGGCTGTTGGGGTGGCTGGTTGTGGGGGTGTGTGGCTGCCTATGTGTCACCAATCAGTTGATCAGTGGCCGGTAGGAAGAATTTTTAATAATATGAAGGATGAATAAAAACAGGTAAATATTCATCCCTTCGTATTCGTGGGGAGTCTCTGGAACCGAATATGAAGGGATGAATATCTAATAGATTGGCTATTTTCATCGAAAAAGTCAATCCATTTTTATATTTTATATTCGTCCCCATCTCTAGTTATAACTATTTGATTTGGATGCTTAAAGGAAATCTGGACAAATGTATTATCACATTTGGTATTTTACACGTCTTCAAAAGAACTTGGGCTGGTGTCGATGTTCCCTCACACACACATATCAAGCTCACAACTACATTTTAAGAAATTACTGTATTGGTTGTTGTGAGTTTTTTGGGCTCTTTGGCCGTATTCTGAAGATTGTTCTTCCTAACGTTTCTCCAGTCTCTGTGGCCAGCATCTTCAGAGGACAGCACCCTGTGCTCTGGTGAGTGCTGTCCTTTGTCTTCTGTCCTCTAAAGATGCCGGCCACAGAGACTGGTGAAACGTTAGGAAGAACAACCTTCAGAACATGGCCAAAGAGCCCAAAAACCCACAACAACCATTAGATCCCGGCCGTGAAAGCCTTCGAGAATACAAATTACTGTATCCTTATTCATTTGTGAAAAAAGGGTATAGAACTCACACATATCAAGGATAGCATGCTGTCCAACCCCTCTCATCACAAGGAACATGGAAACCTGAGTATCTGAAGGGAGGGAGGCTGTTAGAAACTGGGTAGTCTTTCCACATTAGCCCAACCACCTGAAAAACAGAGGGTTTTGGCCCTTCTGGACAGGTGACCTATGCACTACAATCTACTCCTCTACAAAGTGTAAAGTGCAATGACAGAAGAGAACAAGGCTAGTGTTCTCAGCTCAGTGAGTGAAGGTTCCATACCTTTTGTTAATGACTGGAAGTATGCTACCTGTTGTCAAGATGCACTCAACCTCTAGTGACCCTAATAGGGTTTTTAAGATATGTGACATATCTAAGAAGCGTTTCTATCTTGTGAGCTTCCATGGCTGACCAGGGATTCAAACCGAGGTTTCTTGAGTCCTAGTTTGTCACTCTGTCCACTGCACCACACTGGGTAATATCTGAATAAAGTCTATGGTTGGCCCAAAGCCAACAAGTGCTTCTTGTTGGAACAAGGATTTCAAACAAAACCTCCCTACTCCAAGTAGGCTGTCTTCTGCATTATACCAAGAATTAAAAATGAGTGGAATGTAGCTAACTGGAGACTGCCACAAAATCAGAATTTAAAATAATGAGAGAAAAGAGATCCAGTGGGCATTGATATATTATAATAAAACAATTGTATTTTGTGGCATCTTAGAAACTAACAAGATGTATTTCACATAGTGTTTAGTGGAATGTAGTGCACATCCAGTGGGCTACACTCTGTAAGTTCTTATGCCACAAAACAAAAACAAAACATGTTGGTCTTTGAACTATCACAAGACTCTGCGTAAGCCTTACAGTACTTTTTGGTGCAACATGTCTACCTTATAGAAATGCTAAAACTTTTCACAGCTTATATACACTTTTTTTTTTCATTTGCAGTATGTCTTCTCCCATTTCCCTTCTCCAGCTTATTTTAACCCCTAATACAAATTGATTTTTCTGACTCTTAACTACTCTTGAACAGTTTAATAAATCGTAAGTGATCATATATCCCTCACAGTTTTTCTTGTGTTCTGTTTGTTCTAATGGGTAATGCATGGTTATTCCACTAAAGTGATTAATGTTAAGAGTAAGCAGCATGTTCAACAGAAGATTAATGTTTGATCCCGAGGACAGTAAATATTGTTTCTTATATCTCCTGAATGTTATTAAAATATGTACAATCCACCACTCCAGAATAGCGTTGGCAAAGCCACTATGGAATCTATAAGATTTCCAACATATTGGCTTGCATATTGTTGTAAGAAGTAACATTCTGTAAATTGTCATTTCTCACTTTTTGTAGTAGTAGTAGTCCATTTGAAATATTTGGCAATGCACTGTTATAGATATTTTTGTCCACTTAGGTGGCTACTCAACTCCTAGGGAGATCTGATTGTCACCCAAAAAGCTACTGTTGTTTCTATTAATTGTCTTGGTAAGTCTAAGAAATTGATTTTTTAAATTATCTTTTTTTTTTTTGCTTAAACTTAAAATTACTATTCAGTGCTCAGCCATGCCCCTTCTTCTAAGGTAAACAGAATTATCAAACCAACAATGAACCATTGTTTCATTTTCTTGTGTAAAAAACAACAACACAAAAAACCTTTTCCTACTAATTGAAATTGATTCAATAGCTCAAGTCCAAATCTGATATTTTCATCTCCACCTTCCAAACACTGGAAAGAATACAGATTATAATCTTTTATATGCAGCTTTCCATTTTTACATAATAAATCAAAGTTAGCAGGCCTTAGACAAAAGTTTAACTCACATAACTGCAACCCAAAACACTGCACCCATAGTGAGGGAATTGGCATAAAACATGAACATTCCTGTCGGCAATGTCCATCCAACTCAACCTTTAGACAGGTGGATTATGGAAATCCAAGACACAGTAAACATATTTTAAAAAGAGCGTAACCTGTATAACAACATGCACAGAATTTCAAAATATGAGCTGAACTTGAGAGCTAGATCACTCATGCGGCAACAAAAGAATGTTGCATTTGTGCATGGCCCATGAGTTCTATGCATACCCTCCCTAATACATGTAGAGAATTGATTGTTGGCATATGCACAGTACACCTGACAACTGTGATTTTTAAATCATCATCATCATCATCATCATCATCATCATCATCATCATCATCATCAATTATTATTATTATTATTATTATTATTATTATTATTATTATTATTATTATTATTATTATTATTATTATTATTATTATTATTATTATTATTATTATTATTATTATTATTATATACATTCACATATACATTCTTATACTTTGTACCCCTCTTACCTCCCACCCTCCCATTCCCATTCCCATGGCAAAGTCATATCAACATTCTTATAAGTCTTTTCAGGGAAAATTATAAATATCTTCCAAGTATATTACAATGACCAATAATTTCTGTATCTATCAGGGAGTCTGTTATTATCAGTTCTATTCATATAAACAATAAAAGGATGCCAGTCAGTTGCAAAAGAGTCAAAGTGTTTTATCCCTTTAACTATATGCTATTTGGTGGTTATTTTTTCTTGCAGTGCTGCCTGTCATGCTCTTGAGTACCATGCTGCAATTGGTATTCCTTGCATGTTTCCCCACCCTTTTGCTATGGTCTGTCTTGCTGCAGTCAAAAGACGGCTGTGGCATCCGCCCAGATCATGAATATTAATGTGCTATCTACATGGACCAATGAGAGTCCTGGAGAGGCGGAGTCACGAGCTATAATAGTCTCTGCATGGGGAAGACAGAGGTAGATTGAGAGATGGGGGTTTAGAGATTTAGAGTTTTAGATTTGAGGTTTCGTGGTTTTGGAGTTTGAGGTGGAGAGAGAGGGTTGGTGGTGGAGAGTGGATGAAGCAGGATATTTTATTAAGAGTTAAAGACATTGATTGTACCTTCATCACCTGTAATAATAAACAACTTCTATTTGGTTCTTTTTAAAATGACACATTACCTGGATCTCTATCTCTATTAATAAACAATGTTGATGTAATCAACTGACAGCAGCAACATGACACATGTGCCCTTTGATTGGTGAAACAACCAAGGGGCAGGCTGGAACGTGACAATGGCCTATTAAGGTTTTGTATAAAATGGAATCCATAAAATGAATCCATTTTGAAACCTGACAACTGTGATTCTTCTACTCCTTACATTGTTCCCATACTGTCAGAGACATAAGCAGATCTGTGTGCTTCGATAACCAATGGTTTATTCCTACTCTGCAAGTTCTCTTCCTAAGCAGGACTTAACCAATGCTAAGGACCAAGAAGACCTTGTCCTTTTCTTCATAAAACAACAGTGATCAATTTAAAAGTTTCTTTCCAGGGGCAGAGTTGTACTGCTAGTGGTGCAGTATGCATGCCTTGTATAAGCACTGACTCCTTTTGTTGTTAATGAAACATGTCCCTTCAACTTAGCCAATATTTCTTCTATTGAAACAACTGAAAATCCCCAAGATGCTATAATATTTGTGCAAATCCTTTTAAACTACAAGGGGTTGAATATTAGGTCTTAAGCCAAAAGGAAATACGTGGCAGCTTTGGAGGCTCAATCCGGCATTCTGTTATCTTAATTGTTCCTTTCCTAAGTTTCTAAGTTGAAGCTTTTCTCTTCTCTCTGAGTAGAAATACAAGTAAAGGGATGTAAAGAGATGTTTAATATTCTTCTAACAAGTAAAAAACTTTATCACAACTTTGTCGAATTGGGTTCTGCATTTAAAAAATTATTTATTTGCACACAGCACTATATTTCATTTTGAACATCTTGTATTTGGTCTTTTAAAAAATCCTTGGATTTTATACAAAACACAAGAGGTGTTTTTAAATATAGATAATATAAATGTGTTTTTTAAAATTTTTATTTATTTCCTAACACTGGTGGAGGGATAAGCCATGTTCTTTCTACACTTGTGCAGGATTAAAAACTGGATAGTGGCTGAAAACTTTGTTCTTTTTTATTAAGTATCTTAACATGTCAAGACATCCTTTTGCTTCAAGGATAAGAACATATCTTGTCCTTACATCCTTATCCTTCTTCTACACTCATTCAATTGATGGCCAGAACAAGCTCAGGCTAACGCATTGGGCTCAGTCTGCACAGTCAGGTCCCACCTATATAAAGGCAGTCAACATAAAAACAATTTACTGGACTGGTGTAAGGGAAGCCATGTTAGTCTGATGCAGCAGTAACATAAAATAATATTGTGGTACTTTCAAGAATTTTGTTATGGCAAAAGCTTTGACAGACTGAAGCTTACTTCAGCATATTAATAATAATTCTGTGACATCAAATCAACTCAAATTTATGGTGACTTTTCTCAGAGTGTTCTAAATATATAGTACTCAAAGGTTACCATTTCCTTCTTATGCGGGTGCCATGGGGTTGTGTAGCTTCCCCAAGGCTACACAGGTTGGCTCTTCTCCCTGGAGGCACAGTGGGGAATTTAACTCCTTGGAAAGATACTTACTTACTGAGCAATCCAGCTCAAGTATCTTATTGTAACAAAACACAGAGTTTTTTTCCCTCTTTGTTTCCACAGCAATGAATCGGTGTGTAGTATCACTGTTACTGGCCTTTCAATCTTTGCTCAGCTGACGTTTTATCAAACTACATAACTTTTGTTCAACACAGTAACAATTTTAAGCCTAGGCATCAGATTTCTTGTTACCCCATGATATTTTTGTGCATAAACTGAGGACTGGATGTGAGCTAGATGATGGAAATTCTGGGCTAGAAAATTTACTGTTACATGGATTTGTTGGTGATTGACAGACCAACCTAAAATAGCACTCACCAATGTTTTTTCATTATCCTATAGAAAAGAGACAAGTGGAGTGTTGCAAGATTCCCTTTTGGGCCAGCATCTGAATACATGATTAGATGACAGAGTAGAAGAGAGCCTCATCCAGTTTGCTGATGGCACCAATCTGTTAAGGCTCTATGATGACCTTAACAAATTGGACAACATAGCCAACATAAACAAAATGAGATACAACATGGAAAAACAGAGGGCTCTAAATTTGGGCAGAACCAGCCAGGTGCATAACTATAGAATGGGTGATACCTTGGAGAACATGTCCAGAGTGGGTGAAAAAGATGATAAAGAGTCCGGTATACTCCTGTAGTGGTGAGGGGGTCAGGAGTATACCGGATACCTTGCAGTTGTGGCCAGGCATGTATTGGAACCAAAAAATGCAGCATCCATACCAGAATCAAAGAACACGAGAGACACTGCAGACTAAAACAACCAGAAAAATCGGCAGTAGCTGAACAAGCCCTAAAACAAGCTGGACATGAAATTCTATTTCAAAACACAAAAGAACTGGACAACACCAGCAATCACTATACAAAAGTACTGGACAACACCAGCAATCACTATGTCAGACTGCCCAGAGAAACCATTGAAATCCACAAACACCAGCAGAGCTTCAACAAAAAAGAAGAAAGTCTAAAACTCAACAAAGCCTGGCTCCCAGCACTAAAAAATGCAGCCTGCAAAAGGTCAATGAACTCTACCCAGCCATAAGGACCGGTGATCACTGCACACAAAAGACCAGCTAACAACACCCATCAATCACAGTGACAGATCATCTCTCCCCCTTATCACAACAATTAACCCACAACAAAAAAACACGCTGATCACCATAATCACCCAATCTCCTGAAAAGACAAAAGCTGATCCCACAGCTATAAATAACTATCCCACAAAACTCCTCGTTATCATGATCATCTTAGAACTGCAGAGCTGGAAGGGACTCTGCAAATCAATGAGTCCAGCTCCTGTCAAGGAGGCACAGTGGCAATGTTTTCTCTTGCTTGAATGTTCTGTAACTTTAGAACCAGGCTGCCCATCTTTTACATTTATAGAATATTCAACACCAGAACATACATCAAGAAGATATAAAGAAAAACATTGAAAGATGTATATTGTTGGAAGAAAAGTCTGATTTCATATTGTATAACCCAAGTGATCTAAATAGCAACCGTTCCTCTTTGGTTAAAATACAGCACTGCACTGCAGATCAGATATAGTTTTAAGACCTCATCCAATAAATCTGTACCAATGCATATTTTATGAGGTCATATTTCATCTCAGTTGGTGTTTATTGGAATTCCTTTCCTTTCCTATATGCATAGTAAAAATTACTTGGGATTGGTTACAAGCAAAGGTAAGAACTGGAAGCTGCAGTTGTTTCTACCTGGCTGTATTAGGAAGAATTTTAAAGAAATGGAAGTCCGTGTGTAATAAGTTGAAGAACTGGCTGGAACTGGGGGGGAAAAAAAAGGAATGCCAGGCTTTTTATAAGGGCCCAGCTGTAATTTAGGGTCAAGCATATGTGGCTCCATTTCCTCCAGATCAAATACGTACGTACCTGCGAGGAATCCTTAAACTAGCTGTTTTTAAGAGGCAGCATCATTTACTATACTTTCAGAATAGTTCAGCACATCTGATCAATGAAACGCAATATTTTCTGAATGTGCAGTTTGCGATGCAAACAATTCTAGCTGAGATTACAGCATGACTTCTGATGCTACATCAGTTAGCCCACATCAGTCACTGGCACATGCCTAGAAAAAGGGTTGCCATAAGGTGGAATCAATTTGATGGCATACAGTTATTATTAAAACAATTGTAGGTGCTTCCTAAGTCTTCCCAGTGGTCCATACTGCTTGCCCCTCCTTGCTTTTTAAACCCCTACAGTTATCTCCATATTTCATCAGATTCACCAGAGAGCTACAAATAGATCATAAATGCAGTCTACTGATGGAATTAAACTGAGTTGGTGTTTAAGGCCTTTCTTAGGAACAAGAGCTCCTGTCCCAAATTGCTAACCTAGGCAGGGCAACAACTGAATGCTGTTGACACCTCACACCTCTGTGTTGACAAAGATCTTCAGATGTACCTTCCAGCTGAGGTTGGGAAAATTCAAGTTAACCATCAATGTTGAAATCAAAGAAGACATGTCAAAGAGAGCTGATCAAACAACTGCTTTTGGAGACCAGAACTCTGTGGTGGGAGGAACTTAAAACGTGTGTGTGTGTGTGTTTCTTTAAAATATATATATAGAATATATATACACGTTGGGGCTCGCCCCAGCTTTCTTTCTGCAGACTCGGTTGGCAGTTATGGTTGGGGCTTGCCCCAGCTTTCTTTCTGCAGACTCGGTTGGCAGTTATGGTTAGAGGTTCGCCTCTATGGCCTCTCTGGAGACAAAATAATATCATGCCACAGTGATGCCCACCATGGTGTACTTAGGGTTGAATTACTGTATGTAACATTGTTCTCTATAAGGCTACCTGGGTAGCTGTTAAGAAACTGTAGATACTAGAATGTGTGGCTGCTCACTTATAGTCCATGGGAACACATAACACTTATTCTTGCATTAACTCTGACAACTTGACAAGCTAAGAGCTGAAGATTAAAAATGTAAAAAGTTATTTAAATACCTAGAGAAATACATAATTTTTGAGTTGGCATCAGGAGCTGTGTTGTCAGATAGCCCCTGATACCAAAGATATGGCTTCCTGATAAACTGAGAACTATTCCACATTTTGGGGGCCATACCAGAAAAGGCCCTGTTCTGAGCATCCTTTGATTTCACCCTCATAGTCATGATAAGGGGCCTAAAAGAGAATTCACTGGAACAATTTGATGTACAGAAAAGTTAATGCAGGAGAAATTTACTGACTGTGAGCCATTTAGTCTGCAATCCTACACCAATTTCCCTGGGACTAATCCTTCCCTGGATTCAGAGTTCTTTTAATTCTGGTAGAAAAGTGTATGATCTGTCTGAGGTTCAGGAATGTAATACAAAACTTTGGATCTGTTGGAATAAAGCATCAATATATGAAGCAAGTGGTCTGAAAGGAAGGGGGAAGAGTTAGACAGACTCATAGCTCAAATCTGTTTCCCAACTCTTTTCTTTTCTAAATGTATCTGCAGACTGGTACTTTGAGACTTCCTTCCTTCCTTCTCCATCTTAGGTAGGCAGCAACAGATCTGTGGACATCAAAGCAAACTTGAGAAGGTTGGTTATATAACCAAGTTTTAATATTCCTTTTTCCTCTCACAGTATACTAAAGTGATAAAGGATAAGCATCTTTTAGTTGTTCTTGTCTTACTATCAATTTTCAGAGTAATTATTCCTATTTCAGCTATTACAAGCTCAGCACCAGGCAGCAGTACTGTGCAACTAAAATAGAAAAGAAGTCTAATTGAACTACAGACAGAAACTTTTACAATGAATAGAATGTTCAGGGGAAAAAACAGGAGGAGGCTAGGAGATCTGGCCCCATAATGTCAGATAACAATGTTGCTTTATACTTGCAAATAAAAAGTTACAAATCAGTATCAGACAATATTCAGACATTATGCTTCAGTACATATAACCATTAAAAAAGACAGACAAGAAATGGCTCTGAGCAATTACAACTCTTTGGATGAAGAATATGTAATCTTAACATTCATTTGCAATCTTTATATAAACAACAGTGGTCAAAACAAGTGACTAGATACTCCTTTTGGCAGATATATAACTACAGCTGAGAAAAATGTTGGAATTTGTATTAATCAGAATAAAGTGAATGAAAGCCAAAGGCTGACTGGATGAATAATTAGTGAAAGAAAAAGTCTGGAATAGAGGGGGGATACTAACACCTTAAATGCTGACTTGCTCTTTGTGGCTTCCAATTATTGTGTGGTTGTTGATGTTATGTGCTGTCAAGTCAGAACTATCTTATAGCAAGTCTAATAGGGTTTTCAAGGTAAGTGAGGTATTTAAGGGATGGCATTACCAATTCTGCCTCCCAGTGAGTTTCCACTGTAGAGCTGGGGAACTGAGTCCAGGTTTCCTGATTCCTAGTCCATTACTCTATCCATTACATCACTCTTGGGTACCCTTTCAACTGTACAGCAAAAAATAAAAAATAAAAATGAAGGTAAAATTTCAAGACTGCATCCTAAATGGTTTCTCCTCATATAAAACAAAGTTCTATCTGAGCCCATGTTGTAACAGTGCACTCTGAGCTTCTGTCAGTTCACCTACAAGCTCTTTCCACTGATATTTAAAGAATGAAAATACAGACATACTCACAACCCACTAAGCCTGAAAGTGCTTAGGGCTCAAAGGGCTGAAGTGGGGATGCAGGTGAGCCCTACCTCGTGTCCCCACACCACCTGGAACTTATGCAGACCTTTACTTGTTCAGAGGGCTGGGGATTATGTGTGCGCTGCCACTTTGAACCCTCCAAACATTCAGACTTAATGCCTAATAAAACTAATTAGAAAGCAGGAACTGAAAGCACATGTAGAACCAGGGGCTCCAAATGATTAAACTATTGTGGTGTGTGTATGTGTGTGCTCTCCACAACACATGGTAAAGTGAATGTCGGGAATATGCTGCACATCCAGGCAATGTGCTGTATTGTTAGGACAATGATGCTGTTTTATAGCGAATAATGACATACAGCAATAAGTGACCATATATGTTATGTGCTGCATCCAACTTACAAGGGCTTTAAGGTAAGTGAGATATTTAAGGAGTGTTGATAGCAGTGCCACCCGGCCCAGTGAGTTTCTATGGCTGAGCATGGATTCAAATTCACGTCTCCTGAGTCAGACTGTCACTATATCCACTCACCACACTTACTAGTCTGGTGCAAATTGATGCATATGAGGCCAAAATTCTTAAGCAAAAATAACAGTTAAGTGACAACAGACTGCTCTGAGTACTTGAGGAGCGCCCCACCACTGAACAAATGAAATATTTCCACATGCCTACAATTATTATTATTAGTTTTAAACAGAGTGATAGCATGTTTCCCAAAGATAATTATAACTGTATCACCAGGATAGATGAAGAGGGAAATCCAGCTGACACTCTGGCATCGTTGAATGTAATGCCTATATACGTAACCAGTGTTACTCTTGCTACTGTTATTACCACAGCCATCACTTACAGCCCTCTTTTCAGAGAGAAAATACCATTAGCAAGATTAGAATTTGTTCAATAATACAAAATATATAATGAAGAATATGGATGGAGAATAACATACTAGTATTTATATAATTTCCTGAGGAAAGAATCTCTGACAACTCCTTTTAGAAAGAAAAAAAAATCCTTTTTATATGAAGTACATAGTTGAATCTATTTGTGTGTTTGTTGTAAATGAAGAAAACATTGAAAAACTTTGAGTATTGAAGTAAATGAATGCTTAATTACTTTTTAAAAAAAATACATCAAAATATTTCCCAGCTCTGAGGAACTTTCCAATCTCTTTGTAACAGTGGGCATGAATAAATAGGTATGCTTAATGTGACATGAAGCAGAGAAAACTGGCAAAATGACACTTAAAGAGTAAAGAGGCATATTAGAGGCATGTAGAGGCCTCTGATTTCCATTTTGATTTGAGAAAGGTTCCATTCATTGCTGTATCATTTATATCGACATTAGATCTATTACTTCAAATCTAGCATCTTTTGTTAATGAGTTAGGACCTGTCCACACAGAGCATCTTTTCAACTTTCTTTGCATCCATGATATGGTACTGCTTTCCAATGTCCATATGATGCAAAGCTGAAAGTGGTGTCTACAGAATGAAAGCAGGAAAAAAAAACACTTGCTTTCTGGATTTTTAAAAGATCACACCACCACTTGAATGCACAATCTGGTTGCGTGGGCCTCAGTACAACACTGGTATTTGTTACTCTCTCCACTTTATAGGTGTGCCCAATTTGATTATGTTTCCAATGAGTGTTTTTCTGTTGATCAGTCTTCACTTCTCCATGCCTTATTGGTGCTCCTGCCCAGTTTTCATGGGATATTAGCTGTTCCTACATTCTGCTTCTTTGTGTTTTTTTAAAATATGTTATCAGTTTTGCACCATTGCAGAAAATCAAAACTACAAGTGAAAAACAAAAACAGTGAGAAAGCATTGGCAAAAATGCAAAGGTTTGAGAATGGTAGTGCGTAAAACAGAGAGAGAAGGGAAGAGATAGTGCATGGCCAAGGACAGGACTAAGAAGACAAGCAAAAGGAAACAGCAAACTGTGTCGGGAGTGCGCCATCAAGGATGTTGGTTGGCAGGTGGGAAAACTGGGATAATCAGTACAGCTCAGTACATCCAGCAACAAATATCCCTGTGTGGATATGAGTCCCACAATTATATGTTGAAATCTGCAACAAAAAATACTAGACCAACCCCAGAATGACCAAGGACAGCATCACAGTGTGTGTTCTAGTCCTTAGCTGGATATTTCATTTCATTTCATGTTTTTACAAAAGCTCAACCAAACTGAATCAACCGTGCTATAACCATACCGGCTGGCTGAAAATGGAGGAAACTGCTAGCTTCTGAATCCCTGTTTCTGAAGTCTTGATAGTTTCAGGATCCTATCATCTTCTCAGATATCCTGGTAGTAACTAAGTTTTAGCTCCAAAGGTGGATTGAACTAACTATTCTGGGGAAGTGAAAGGCCACAAGATTTGTCAGATTTCAGCACATTTTGACAAAAAAAAAAAGTTCGCTGCAGATGAAAGATGTTGCTAGTCCCAGGAGAGCAGGCACACTCTTGGCTATACTTTCATGAAACAAGTACCATTAGGATCCTAGCATGGTTATCGAAATTTTGGTATAAATCACATGAAAGCACTCACCCTGAAAACTCAGGGGCACAGCCTGGGGGTACCTTTGGATTTGTCTCTGAGTCTGGATGCCCGGGTTTTGTCTGTGGTCAGGAGTGCATCTGCACAGTAAAAACTAGTGTACCAGTTATGCCTGTTCTTGGAGAGGTCCGATTTGATCATGGTGACACATGCCTTGGTTACATCCAAGCTGGATTACTGTAACCCACTCTATGTGGGGCTGCCTATGGGAAGTGTCAGGAAACTTCAGCAAGTCCTAAATGTGGCAGCCAGGTTGCTAACAGGGGCTGGTCACATACAGCCACCTGTTACAGCACTGACTGCCAGTCCTTTTCTGGGGCAGAATTCAAAGTGATGGTTCTAACCTATAAAGTCCTAACCAGCTTGGACCCCAACTACCTTAAGGACCACATCTCTCTTTATGAGTCTGCTCAAGCATTAAGATCATCAGGAGAGGCCTTCCTCACAGTCCCGCCACCTTCACAGGTGTGTTTTGGTGTTGCTTATGGATTTGTTTGTTTGTTTGTTTGTTTGGTATTGTATTCATTGATCCTTTTAGTAATAATAAAAATGTACATCCATATACAAATATTGATTATTACTAACTTAAATACTGTATTTTAAATGTTGTAAGCTGCCTTGGGTCCTGTTTAATGAAAAAGGTAAAAGGTAAAAGGTAAAGGTTCCCCTTGACAATTTTTGTCCAGTCGTGTTCGACTCTAGGGGGCGGTGCTCATCCCCGTTTCCAAGCCATAGAGCCAGCGTTTTGTCCGAAGACAATCTTCCGTGGTCACATGGCCAGTGCGACTTAGACACGGAATGCCGTTTTACCTTCCCACTGAGGTGGTCCCTATTTATCTACTCGCATTTGCATGCTTTTGAACTGCTAGGTTGGCAAGGAGCTGGGACAAAGTGATGGGAGCTCACTCCGTTGTGTGGATTCGATCTTACGACTGCTTGGTCTTCTGACCCTGCAGCGCAGGCTTCTGCGGTTTAGCCCGCAGCGCCACCACGTCCCAATGAAAAAGGTAGATTAAAAATATTTTAAATACTAAACAAACAAGCAAATTTGACTTAACTATATAGGTAACTCTCATAGATTTTAGATTCACTCAATTTTAAGAGTTTCATTGCACTTATTTTCTTAAGGCACCATTAGTAGAAAGGTAAAGAAATGTCATATATTGAATAAAGGTCTAAGCATTTATTTCTGTTTCCTAGAAACCCATAAATGTTTAACGTTTTACCAAACATTCAGTATTTTTCAGGAAAAGAACTAGTCTTTCAAGGAAAAGTAAGTGTAAAAGAAAATGAAAACATATTACAAAATCTAATGCTAAAAAGAAACAAATTCTGTGTCACCATCTGAGGTTATAGAAATGCAAGATTAGGTTATTCTTTATTGGACCACTAAAAATAAAACAAACCGCAAGTTTCTGTGTATGAAATCTACTTCTTCAGGCTCTAAGCATAACCTGTTCATGGGTAATGCAGAAAAAATATCCAGAAATTGATATTATACATCTGGCAGAGATCATTACTTCTTCTTGTGAGGCTGAGCCTCTTGCTGTCTCTGTAGTAAGGTTTGGAATGTTTACACCCTGGCTCTTATATTCCAAGCAACCCACCCATAGCAGCCTATGAGTTTACATACTATTGATAATTTTTTAATACAGATGAACATGGATAGAGATGTTGAGGTAGCACCGATATGCCCTCGCCTGTATAAATGCCTAGATGTGCAGTATGCATAGGGTTTGGCTGCATGATCTGATCTGTGTCCTCAAAAAAAATGAAGGATCCAAATTGCCTGTAGAAAATCAGGACATCTACATGTAGAACCACCTGAAAACAGAATGTTAAATACTTGAGGGGCTGGGTTGAAACCAGCAGCCACAACGGTCACATCCAACCCACAAGGCCCATGTATCTCTCTATACAGATTAAATGTAGCATAGCGGGTAGAGTGATAGATTAAGACTCAGGGACACTTGCAGAGAACAAGACATGGGGGGGAAATCAGGTACAATAGAGGAGAGGAAGAGCGATAAACAAGGGGGAAATTTCACACAGGTTCAGATTTAGTTTTCAGTTGGACAGTAAGTTATGAATGCATACAAATAGTCGCATTAAGCTCTAAAGCTTTATATAAAGATTCTTCCTGTTACAGAAGAAAAAGAAGGATAGTCAGTTGTTTCTGTGTGGGAGGTTCCAGGATTACTGCCAGGCTGAGAGGCTAGGGAAAACAAGGTAATGCATAACACAAGAACAAAGCAATAGTGCTCAGGCATGTATAATGTAACAACTGTCACATCTTCCAGTAGATAAAGCCACAAGGAATGCCAGCATTTTCTGGACATATCTCAGTCTTGTGCTTTGCTGCTAGAAATGTTCACCCTGATGCTTGCTGCTGCTTACTCAAAAACAAACAGATCCCAGCTGGGCTCATGAGTGCTGCCTACTCTCCTCCTCTTCCATTTCGTCTTCTTTTTCTCACCCGAGAATATTCTAAACATTTTAAACTAAGGACAGTATTGGACTGTCCTAGAGTATGGCTACTTAGTAATAGACTCCTCCAATCATTACAGGTTTAACACAGTGCAAATTGATTCAAAATTTCCCAGCTATATGATGTTTATTATAAGCATGGGTGGGAAACTCACACTTTTCTTTGAGGAATCTTTTCTTTTTGAACAATTTTCAAGAGGTTGTTTATTTTAAATCACTTTACATTGCACTGTTTTTGACCCGTTTTTGGTTGTGTGAATGGTCATTTCCTTGCATTCTGTGTATTGGGGTATTTTCTGTGCTGATGTCTTCGTGCTGTATTGTGTTGTGTCGGAGGTGGTGTGGAATTTCCCCACTGGGAAATCATGCCTGCTTTCTGAACTATTTATCTTTAAATAATAATAATAAACTGTTCTGCCTTAGCACTGCATCACGTGGGCGCTGAACTCTTTCTGCCTGCAACATTAATTCTGTGCTGTGCCACTTAGAATAAAAAACAGAAATAAAATTAACTCCGTACAAGACAGTTATGAACAAGGACAGAATGCAGGCGAAGTAGGGCAGACCTGCGGGTGGATTAAAGTGCCAATCCTGGGTCTATTTAAGGCCATTTAATGAGCAGTGTAGTCCCTGATGCCAAATCAACCCAATTCAACTGTGGCTGCCCATGAGGATAAGGACAGTGACACAAACAGCATTTAACATTAATTGATACAACAACACCCCAACACAATTCTCAGGTCATTTGAATGTTGCAGTCACACCCTCAGTTAATGCTGAGCAAACTGAGTTAAGAAGTTAAAGCAAAAACAACAACAACAACAACCCATATTCTGAAAATTAAAACTAAACTATAAATAAATAAATAAATAAATAAATAAATAAATAAATAAATAAATAAATAAATAAATAAATATGTATTTTAAAAAGAGAAATAAAAAATTAAGACAAGTAACAGAAAGGCCTCAACTTTGTGGAAACACAAACAAAAATACAATTGTGGTGGCGATTTATTAAACAACACTTTTTAGCTGGCACCTCTTGCTTCAACAGCTCCTCATCAATGACGCAATGATCTGTCTTTTGAAAAAGAGAACCAGTTATTTGGTTTGTGATTTTACCACTATATTAATTGTTAATATCCATTTTGCACATTCTTGGTAGGGTTACCACAATGTGTCTTAGTTTCAGTTGTAGTCCTCAGAAGTGGTACGTCAAAATATGGGTACTTCATTACAGTATTCAATTTCAGGTCCGTTATCTTTCTTATATTAAAGGTGATAACCCATTGCTATGTTTTTATTAACAACAAAATTACATTACAATACACACTTCAGGTTTGCTTGTTTATGTTCTGTTGTTTATTTATGGATAATTACTACATGAATATTTTTGAAAGCACACACAATCTGCCTTATTCTCATTAAAATATATAAACAATATTATCAGGAAAGCCTCAGATTCATATTTCTTATGAAAGTAGAAATTTATATATATACATACAGAGAGTGTTCAAAACTGACATAAATTATGTACCCCCATTAATGTCTCTGTATAGTATTTGCAGACAATATAATTATTCTTTAAAATGTTAGAAATTATTGGTGCACTGCTAAATAAAAGGAGAAATAGCAGACAATTTTTAAGATCTGCTTTGCTTCCAATTTATACTTTTTGCACAAAAATACTATGAGAACAGCTGATTAATGTAGAGTAGAAATCACTGAGGACTCTGACTGTGTCTGAATCCTTCAGCAATATTTTGTCTGTTTTGACACTCAGTAAGAAGGAAGAGCCAGTACATCTAGTACTGAGGAAGAGCAGAGGACAAGTACAGGTAGCTCCAGAGCTAATGAAGTGGTTGGGCCAAAGCTGAAAGGACGCTCAGCTGTGGACGTGCCTGGAAGTGAAAGGAAAGTCCGATGCTGCAAAGAAAAATACTGCATAAGAACCTGGAATGTAAGATCTATGAACCTTGGTAAGCTGGATGTGGTCAAACAGGAGATAGCAAAAATAAACATTGACATCCTGGGCATCAGTGAACTAAAATGGACAGGAATAGGCGAATTCAATTCAGATGATCATCATATCTACTATTGTGGGCAAGAATCCCATAGAAGGAATGGAGTAGCCCTCATAGTCAACAAAAGAGTGGGAAAAGCTGTAATGGGATATAATCTCAAAAATGTTAGAATGATTTCAATATGAATCCAAGGCAGACCTTTCAACATCACAATAATCCAAGTTTATGCACCTACCACCAATGCTGAGGAGACTGAAACTGACCAATTCTATGAAGACTTACAACACTTTCTAGAACTGACACCAAAGAAAGATGTTCTTCTCATTCTAGGGGATTGGAATGCTAAAGTAGAGAGTCAAGAGATAAAAGAGATAAAACAGGGAAGTTTGGCAAAGGCTAATAGAGTTTTGTCAAGAGAACAAGCTGGTCATCACAAACACTCTTTTCCAACAACACAAGAGGCAACTCTACATGTGGAATTCACCAGATGGGCAATACCAAAATCAGATTGATTATGTTCTCTGCAGCCAAAGATGGAGAAGCTCTATACAGTCAGCAAAAACAAGACCTGGGCCTCATTGTGGCTCTGATCCTCAGCTTCTCATAGAAAAATTCAAGCTTAAACTGAAAATAGTATGAAAAACCACTGGGCTAGTCAGATATAATCTAAACCAAATCCCTTATGAATACACAGTGGAAATGAAGAACAGATTTAAGGAACTAGATCTGGTGGACAGAGTGCCTGAAGAACTTTGGATAGAGGCTTGTAACATTGTACAGGATGCAGCAACAAAAGCCATCCCAAAGAAAAGGAAATGCAAGAAAGAAAAGTGGCTGTCCAATGAAGCCTTACAAATAGCAGAGAAGGGAAACAAAATGCAAGGGAGATAGGGAAAGTTACAGAAAATTGAATTCAGACTTCCAAAGAATAACAAGGAGAGAGAAAAGGGCCTTCTTAAATGAACAGTGCAAAGAAATAGAGGAAAAGAATAGAAAGGGAAAAACCAGAGATCTGTTTAAGAAAACTGGAGCTATTAAAGGAATATTTTGTGCAAAGATGGACATGGTAAAGGACAAAAATGGTAGAGACCTAACAGAAGCAGAAGACATCAAGAAGAGGTGGCAAGAATGCACAGAGGAATTATATCAGAAAGATTTGGATATCGCAGACAACCCAGATAATGTGGTTGCTGACCTTGAGCCAGACATCCCGGAGAGTGAAGTCAAGTGGGCCTTGGAAAGCTTGGCTAACAACAAGGCCAGTGGAGGTGATGGCATTCCAGTTGAACTATTTAAAATCTTAAAAGATGACGCTGTTAAGGTGTTACATTCAATATGCCAGCAAGTTTGGAAAACTCAACAGTGACCAGAGGACTGGAAAAGATCATTCTATAGCCCAATCCCAAAGAAGGGTAGTGCCAAAGAATGCTCCATCTACCATACAGTTGCACTCATTTCACACGCTAGCAAGGTTATGCTCAAAATCCTCCAAGGTAGGCTTCAGCAGTATGTGGACCGAGAACACCCAGACATACAAGCTGGACTTTGAAGGTACAGAGGAATTAGAGACCAAATTGCTAACACGTGCTGGATTATGGAGAAAGCCAGAGAGTTCCAGAAAAACATCTACTTCTGCTTCATTGACTATGCGAAAGCTTTTGACTGTGTGGACCACAACAAACTATGGCAAGTCCTTAAAGAGTGCCTCACCACCTTATCTATCTCCTGGGAAACCTATATGTGGGATAGGAAACAACAGTTAGAACTGGATATGGAACAACTGATTGGTTCAAAATTGAGAAAGGAGTATGATAAGGCTGTATATTGTCCTCCCAGCTTATTTAACTTATATGCAGAATACATCATGCGAAAGGCTCGACTGGAGGAATCCCAAACAGGAATTAAGATTTCTGGAAGAAATATCAACAACCTCAGATATGCAGATGATACCACTCTGATGGCAGAAAGTGAGGAGGAATTAAAGAACCTCGTAATGAGGGTGAAAGAGGAGAGTGCAAAAAACAGTCTGAAGCTCACCATCAAAAAAACTAAGATCATGGTCACTGGTCCCATCACCTCCTGGCAAATAGAAGGGGAAGATATGGAGGCAGTGAGAGATTTTAGTTTCTTGGGCTCCATGATCACTGCAGATGATCTTGGGAGGAAAACAATGACATACCTAGAGAGCATCTTAAAAAGCAGAGACATCACCTTGCCAACAAAGGTCCGCATATTCAAAGCTATGGTTTTTCCTGTAGTGATGTATGGAAGTGAGAGCTGGACCATAAAGAAAGCTGACCGCCGAAGAATTGATGCTTTTGAATTGTGGTGCTGAGAGTCCCCTGGACTGCAAGAAGAACAAACCTATCAATTCTAAAGGAAATCAACCCTGAGTGCTCACTGGAAGGACAGATCCTGAAGCTGAGGCTCCGATACTTTGGCCATCTCATGAGAAGAGAAGGCTCCCTCAAAAAGACCCTGATGTTGGCAAAGTGTGGAGGCAAGAGGAGAAGGGGACGACAGAGGATGAGATGGTTGGACAGTGTCATCAAAGCTGCCAACATGAATTTGACCCAACTCTGGGAGGCAGTGGAAGACAGGATGGCCTGGCGTGCTGTGGTCCACAGGGTCATGAAGAGTCAGGCACGATTAAATGACTAAACAAGAAGGAACAGGTTCCTTCAAGGTTGTGACTAAATGACTATACATTGACAGATCTTGAGTCTATTAACATCTTTGTCAATGAGTGAATATGGGATCAAGCAGTGGAATCATTGTCCACCAATAAGCATATGCAAATATTAATTCAGTCACTTCTACATATGTTGGCTACCAGGCGTGATATCCCCCCCACACACATATTTCTTATGTGAAAGGATTGTGCTGGGTGTTGTATCAGGCCTAAATTTGAATAGTAGTCCTAATTATAGCAGAACCATTTGGCTTATGAAACATATATAAGTGGCATCTGATTCAGTGAGTCTCTATACAGTATATGACTAACAATTTGAGTTAGGTCATAGAAACCCACTTATACTTTATACTGTATGTGTGATGGTAGACCATGAATAGATACATGTTCCATATACTCTATTGGCTAAAGCTGTCATTCCCCAGTGACAGTGGCTGCCCCATTCACTTCAATGGAATGTTCATCTAGAAGAACTGCAGAAGGAATTGAACTTGACTGATTGGCTCATCCCTACTTTCAGCATCATACTGCAAGAAATAGATGATGAAAATTTGCATTGTCCATTTCAGAACTATGTATTACGAACTAGTAAACAATCTTGCACCTGAATTACTAGATGTGTTTATCTAATGAAGGTCAGTATCATAAACATTGGCAACAGTGTGAACTGCAGTTCTTTATCTATCTATCTATCTATCTATCTATCTATCTATCTATCTATCTATCTATCTATCTATCTATCTATCTATCTATCTATCTATCTATCTATCTATCTATCTATCACAGTCCACCAGTGTACATATTCATACAATTGTACATAATCCTATTACTGAAGTAAGACCAATTAATTATACTGTTAAATTAATTAGAATGAGATAAGCCAAAATATTTTAATTGTCAGAAAGGAACAATACAATCAGGATTTTTGTTCACTCAATGATTAATTTATTCTCTTTTTCAGAAAACAGGGTTATATTGTGACTGTTTTATGATAAATGAACAGCTGGTACACCATTGTTGCAGAAAATCCTGGCATCTTCCCTTGAGAATGTGCTTTTATTGTGGGAACATCACATTTTCTCAGCAATCAAAGTGCAATACAGTAAAATGCAATTCTCCTCTTCTCCAGCTAGCAATTACATTCCATTACATATTATTACATAACTGATGATATGTAATTCTTTATGGACAACCCCGTCCTAGCACTAAAATATAAAAGTGTGGAATCTTTATAGAAAAGGTGGAACCAACTTTAACACTAAAAGGGCTTTCCTATTCTTCTATGCCTACAATATTCTTTCTGTTTAGTTCTTTGTTGTGCACTTCCGATTGCTTCATGATCCAGCATGTCTTATGCTTCTTCTCAATAAAAGGAAATAACCACAGCATTCGAAGGACGTTAAAAATCATTTAGTCCAGACCCTGTGAATGGAAATGATCTTATTCTATACTAACTTAGTAGGTGACCATCCAGTGTCTAGTTAAAAGCAACAGCTGTTGAGCAGCTTGTATGATCAGCAGGTACTTCCTAATTTTTAAAATCCCATTTGTTATAGTTTCAACCGCTTTGTCTGAATTTTAAAAGGTGAACCTATTGAGTCCTAGTCTTTGCAGCAGCAAATGTAGCAGATCTGTTGAAATGTTTCCGTATGGCAACTGCATCGGCTCTCCACTGTATCTTCTTGAGGTTAATGTTCCTAATAGGACATGGTTTCCAACCGCCTTTGGTCCCAACCCCCTTTTTGTTATATCCCAGTTAGTCAAAATTACTCTTTAGCTATACGTGGGTATTATTCCAGGTCACATCTGATGAAACTGTACTAAAGTGGTACCCTTACTTATCACGATCTTAGTACTACCCTGTTTCCTCGAAAATAAGACCTAGCCTGAAAATAAGTCCTAGTATGATTTTTCAGGATGCTCATAATATAAGCCCTACCCCAAAAAATAAGCCCCAGTAAAGTGAAACCTCACCCTCCACCCTTGTGCAGCAACCAGAAGAACCATGACTGCATTTGAATAAATGTAGATTATTGTACATGAACAAAATAAAGCATCCCCTGAAAATAAGCCCTAATGTGTTTTTGGAGCAAAAATTAATATAAGACCCTGTCTTATTTTCAGGGAAACACGGTATGCTGACACAGCATAGAACTGCATCAGCCCTTGTATTGCTACAGTAACTCATGTTTCACTTGAACTATTAAAACATCCAGATCCATTTCACACAAACTGCTGTCAAGTCAGGTGTCTGTCCATTCCTACAGCAATGTTACCACCCTTCCATCACAGATAGATGTGAGATCCTCAGCTGAATTGCAAATGTATCTTCTAGTTTCAACATAGAGTACTGTGGTCTTTTTTTTTTTTAAATGTAAAGATAAAGAACACATCTCTTGTTAATGGATAAGAACATTATTTATGCAAGCTCTTTATTTCTATTTTGGAGCATAAGCTCCTTTATGTAATTTTTAAAAGCAATTTACTATGCCACATGAACAGACATGCCAGGAAAAAAAGGGGCTTGAAGGAGCCACTTTACAATACATCAACGTCTCAGCATCTATTTTCTAGAAACTCTCTTCCACAACTGAGAGTATGGTCACTGGGTTAACTATAACAATGAACATTGTTGAAGTGGATCCATTGTAAATATCAACCGATCAATTTTCAAATGCACTTTCTAATTACTAAGCATATCCCCCTCCCTTTTTCATGCAAAAAAATTATATATTTTGCCTTCGGCCTGAGTCTCTGCATATTATAATGACAGCAAGTGAGACTCCTGGTGCTGTACAGCTCACATGAAGTATGTGGTCACTGATGTCACAAATTATTCTCTCCTTGTCAACACCCTTATAAGATTCATTTCACCAGAATATTTTAATGTAGTGGAGGATTGTGGCATGATTTGTAAAATCACAGAAAAGGCTAAGAACTGAAGTAAAGAGCCTAGGGATGGCCTGATTGCTTAGGTAGTGGTGTTTCAACTCCCATTTTCTTCGTGTAGCTCCTCTGTCAGAGCAGCTCGGCAGGCACTCAGGCAGGCTAGTAGGAATAAGAGAAAGATGTGGATTCCAGCATCTATGGAATACTGAACAGTGAGGTTGAAGAAGAGCATTAGTGAACAGCCATGGCGGTCTAAGCTTTAGCAGAGCAAAGAAACTTGCCAACAACTCCACTCACCCTATTTGCATAGACGTATGGAAGAAGCATACTATGAATTCTTCATCCTAATTCCCTTTCATTCTACTTTCTCCAACCTTTTATTAGAAGGAATGGCGACACTTCAAAGGAGCAATCCTTCAAAGGAGAGCTCATTTAACACACTTTTCCTACATGCACATTAGAATAGCATTCATTTGTACCAAAGGTGGGGAAAGTGCAGGCTACATGCAGCATGTGGCTCCGTGGGGTGCAAATGTACCCCCTCCCCACAAATAAGCTCCAGGGATCCCCTGTACTCCCATACGTTCAACACGTTTTGCTCAAATTCTCCTTATGACCTCTAGGAGGCATGAGAGACTATTTTGCCACATTCCTAATATATATTTTAGTCATTTTTTAAAAAAGATGCCACTAGAGAAGGCATGGAGGCTTTTCCATCCAAAAAGCCTTTATTTAAAAAAAAAAGAGAGAGAGAATACGTTGGGGCTGGAGAGACACGGGCATATGTGTGGCTAAATAAGGCAGTAGGACCACATGGTCTTTCAGAGTATGTTCCAACTTTCTTCAGTTCTTCATAATTCTGAAAGTACAGATGGAGAGAGAAAGGAAAATAAAAATAAAAATATGGAGAGCAATTGTTCATGTTTGACAAGATTTGAAAGGAGTATAGGGAAGGAAAATTATAAGCATATAAAATAAAGTGAGTCCGGTGCTCCAGCATGGATTAAAAGTGGGCTTCTGATCCAGAAAGAAAAACTGATCTCTTCGGCTATTCCCAAAAAAGGGGGGGGATGAGAAGGGAGGGAAAACCTAGCTCCAAAACTCCTACAGCCACAGAGGAATAATAGTTCCACATTTCCAAAGACAGGATTGATCTGACATGAACAGAGATCTATTTGAGGTGGCAATATCATTTGAAATCCCATGAAACATTAATAGAACAAAAGCTGGACTAAGTAACCTAAATTAATCATAGAATTCTGATCCCCCAACCCAGAAGAGAACTGAAGGGTTGCTTTTCTATTTTTTGTTAAAAGTGTTTGAAATGCCTTGCGCATTCAGTCTAAACAGTCATAAAAACTGGAAATGCTTCAGCTTTGTGGTAGAGGTATTTTTTTTCTCTTATTCCACACATTAAAAAACCTTTTACACTTTCTCCAAACTGGGTCTTCTCAAAATGTGGCTGTATATTACCATTATTTTTCCCCACTTAAATACTCAGCTGCTGGGCTATCAGGCAGAAACAAAGTTTAAAACATAGCTTGAGTTGGATGATTATTCATGTTTTTACCTGGTTCTTATTGGCTTTCACAGGCTTCTGAATCCATCTTGCATGATTGTTACTAGCTCATCATGGCTAAAGGGAAAAAGACTCTCTTGGGCGTCCATTTTTCCCCTTTAAAAACTGTACTTTCAAACCGAGATGCAGTTAGGTTTTCCTGCTGTGGAGTAATTTCCTGCTCCCTTTGTACTCCAGCTATCATATGCGAAGGCCTTGTGAAGGTTCCCTGCTTCCCAGACCTCAGAAATTGGCTTTAGGAAACAGACTTTTAACTCATAGTATCCTGTGCAAATATATGCCTTGTCCTTTCTTATCATCTTAGGATAAAGGAGGATGACTTTTTAGCTGCCTTTAGAAATGCCTCCTTGTCTTTTACATTTGAATGCCTACTGATTCTAATTTCCTAATGAATAAACCTACTTTTATCTATTGCATAATGTGGCTAGGGATTTAAACTGGTTATGCCTACTCATGCTTAAGTACTCTGTGTGTTACCTTTTTACAGATGAATAAGCAGTCTGGGTTAATTTGTGGTATTTCGAAATACCAAGAGGGCAAAAAGAAAAAAACTTTGGGAGTGGGGGCAAGCAATAACTGTCTCTTTCATTTTTGTGACTGAGTAGATTATGTCATTACACTGAAACTGTCTGAAAGTGCAAATTACAGGAGTCTGGGAAAACTTCCTGGCTCGAAGGCTTTCCATCACCACTACCCTCACACCGCCATAACTGACACCTACCTCAAAGCAAAATGCAATCTGCAACTTGCTGCAGTCCTCACAATTGACTCTTCTTTTATGGTGCTCTCTTTTCTCTATTGTTTTCCTTTTACATAGTGCTGGCAGATGAAAGGCAGGCTGACAGCCAGACTACATGGCTGTATTACAGAGTTGGCATACTTAGTTAATGTTCCCTCACCCTTACAAAATCTAATCATTTTCTGTAATAGGTGCAGTTCATAGAGATGCAAATTAACAATATGCCTTTCTTTATACCCAACACAACCTCAGTAACTATGCTGTATTTCTCATACATTGGATATGGAATACACATGAAATAGTCTAATTATTCAACACAGTACTGCAACAAAACAACTTGTTATGTGCCATCAAGTTGGAACCGACTTATAGTGACCCTAATAGGGCGTTCATGGTAAGTGAGATAGTTAAGGAATAGTTTTACCCGTTCTTCTCTCCCAAGAAAGCTTCCATGACTGAGTGGGGATTTGAACCCAGGTCTCCTGCATCCTAATACATCAGTCTATCCACTACACCACACAAAACAACTATTTTCTACTACATCAAAACTTGTGGCATTAAGAGATTTCCTCACATATCAATGAAATTGCAGAGGATAAGTCCTGACTTGAGTTTGTAACCCCCATTTTGAAGCTCATCTTTGACCAAGAAACTTGGCGTAGTCATCAAACTATGATTTTTGGAGCTTTTAATGCTTTCTTTGTGCACCATTCAAAGATCTCCCATGGCTAGCCTGATAAAGACCCGTATGGGACTGAAAACTAGCTTTAGTTTTTGAATTTTTAGTAATCTAGTAGAAGGTATCACCTTTTCTTGCCCAGGATTCGAAAAATATCATAGTGAAACACCAAATTCAATGATTAAGTGAGGGGGACGTAGAAGAGTGGTAATGCATTGTGAGCACACTTGGGTGTCCCCTGGGCATTGGGATGCAGCCAACCTATCCTTCACGTACAGAAGGATTAACGCTATAAATTTGCTGATAATGTAAAATTGTGCAAAACTCTGATAGATAGGAAGGAAGGAAGGAAGGAAGGAAGGGAGGAAGGAAGGGAGGAAGGAAGGAAGGAAGGAAGGAAGGAAGGAAGGAAGGAAGGAAGGAAGGAAGGAAGGAAGGAAGGAAGGAAGGAAGGAAGGAAGGAAGGAAGGAAGGGAGGAAGGGAGGGAGGGAGGGAGGGAGGAAGGAAGGAAAAATAAAGTGGCTGGATAGCTCAGTGAGTTAGGTATCTGACTGCGTAGCCAGAGGTTGGGAGTTCCATTCCCCACTGTACATCTCAAAAGCCAGCTTGTGTGGACTTGGGCAAGCTCACAGTCCCAGGATGCCCCCAGAAGAAGGGAATGGTGAACTACTTCTAACAATATATTTTTAGTTTTGGCATCAAGTACCCACTATCAGAGAAAGATAGTGCAGTTAGACTGCTGAACTTGTAAAAGGAACACAGAAATGCAATTTCTGCTCAGTCACAAAGTATCACTTGGTATCAATGGGTCCATCAGTGCTTCCTGATACAACCTACCGTACAATGTTGTTTTTGGAAGAAAATAGGAGAGGGGAACCATATACAGTGGTACCTCAACTTACAAACATAATCCGTATTGGAATGGCATTCGTACGTCGAAATGTTCGTAAGTCAAGACAAACATTTCCATAGAAATGCATTGAGAACCATTTAATCCGTACTTGCTGTTTTTAGTTCGTATGTCGAGGCGCTGTTCATAGGTAGAGGCATTAGTTCCCATAGGAACTAACACAACGCCAGTTAATCCGTACTCTACCACTGGGGGGGTTGTTAAATCTTTCTTCTTTTGACCTAAGATGAACTTAGGTAAAAAAAAAAGGGCAGGGAAGGGGGTGTTTTTTGTTTGTAAGTGGAACGAAAACCATCATTCACATCCAGCTGGGGATTCCGGGTTTTTTCATTCCAGCTCAACTTGCAAATGATTCAATTTACAAATGGCTCCATTCGCAAAAAGTTGCTTCGACTTGCAAACGGAGCCATTCGTAACTTGCATTGTTCACAAGTGGAGACATTCATAAGTTGAGGTACCACTGTAGATAGTTACCATGTTCATTTGTGGTTTCTATTACAAGCCCCCAAACATGGGCTTCTGTTGATATTGCCATTAAATAATTACATTTTTGCCACCTGTTTTTACTGATGGAACCCCTTACATCCATTACTCTATATCCTACCTTCTGGAGCTACAGAAAACAAGCCTGCTCCATCTTCCACATGACAGCCCTTCATATATTTGAAGACTGCTATCGTGTCACCTGCCAGTCTTCTTTTCTCCAGGCAAATCACAACCAGCTCCCTCAACGGTTCCTCACAGATCTCAGTTTTTACACATTTGATCATCTTGGTAGCCCTCCTTTGGACACTCTTCAGCTTTTTTATATCATTCTTAAACTGGATACAGTATTCTAGATGAGATTTGATCACAGGCAGAACAGAGTGATACTATTGCTTCCCTTGATCTAGACACTCTGTAGCTGATGAATTACATAGTTTTGGGCATACACATTAACAAAAAAATAATAATAATAAATTCAGGTGGATTTATGCTTTCTATACTGTTAGTTCCACTAACAAGTCTTCATTCAAATTTAGTGATGGCAAGTGCATCTCAGTTAAGTTATCTTCTTTCAGAATTTCTTAGATGTCTCATTTAAGGAGGCATTCTCCAGATTTGCTCCTTGATGAAAGTACAAGTTTATTTCTCCTCTAAGGGTTTTCAGCAAGTCAGATCTATATGGACAAAATGTCTACTTTCAAATACAGTGGGGTCTTGACTTGAGAACTTAATCCGTATTGGAAGGCGGTTCTCAAGTCAAAAAGTTCTCAAGTCAAATCTGCATTTCCCATAGGAATGCATTGAAAACCATTTGATCCGTATCTGCTCTTTTCCGGCCATAGAAACTAATGGGAAGCTGCTATTCCGCCTTCGACCACTAGAGGGGGATATTTTGTTTCTTTTTTTCTTAGGTCAAGAAAGGTTCAGGGAAGGCAGGGAAAATACAGTCCAGGCAGTACAGTACCAGGCAGTCTGAAGACTGTCTCCCAATCCACTCTCTAAATGCTGGGAGGAGTGAGGAAGCAGACAGGCACCCTTTTCACTGGCCAACAGTTAACTGAAAGTTCACATTTTGCACTTTCCCTGCCTCCCATTGGGTTTTTTTCAGTTCTTAACTCAAATCTAAGTACTTAAGTCAAGTCAATATTTTCCTATGAGAGCGGTTCTTAAGTCAAAATGTTCTTAACTCAAGCCGTTCTTAAGTCAAGACCCCACTGTATCGTATCTGGTGTATTTTTGAGTGTCAGATTGCATTTCCCCATCTTTTCTACTGTCCTTTTTATGTTTTACTTACAATGGTAGAAGTAGTTTTAGATATATACAATGGACTGCTAAGTAGGGTGGGAAATGACAATGCTGAGAAAGAATGGGAGGGCAAGGTCAAAAATCGATATTGTGTGTGTGTGTGTATGTGCTAGAAAAAAGAAAAGAAAAGGAAAACTTCAAAGAAACCTTCTACTTCATCTTGACCAAGACACTGTTTGTGGCCTAAGCAAGGCAAGGTCATTTTGTGAAACACATATTCAACTTGAATGCAGAATGGGAGAGAATACTGATGGAGCCATAATTATTTAAAATAACCCTCTGATGAATTGGAACAGTATTCAACTGGAACAGAAAACTGGAACAGGCTAATTTTTCAAAGAGGTTCCCATCTGAAAGGTTACAAGAGATGGCCTGATATAAGTGTAGCCACTTTTGTGTAGATTATTCTTTGTATTAATCACCAACTGGCATATGCCTATCGAATTCTCTCTTTCCTACTTAGCTATCTATCTATAAAAGCCAGCACATTCATTACATTCTTCAGACATCATGCCAAAAAAGATATGCAATCCCAGTAGTATTCTCAACGCATCTATACAGTATACTTGCACAGAAAAAAGTAAGAGTATTGGATTGTGATATTCTATTGCAGTGAGAACAAAATATCCCATTTACATATGGGCGGGAGTGGCAGGGATCCATTGGAACACTCAGTGCATCCCTATATATACACACACACCTCACAAATACTGTCTGTCTTACCGAATAATGTTAAGAAAACATTGGAAGGCAGCCAAATTATACCATCTGAGATGTAGTGCTAACACTATTGATGTTGTTCTGACGTAAGGACAGACTAATTCAAAGTATGCTGGAGGTACTTACCCCAAAGTTTTACTATAGGAACATGTGGTGATTTTACTTTGTCTTCTACACTGGATCATTATTTTATCTAGGGTTTACTTGTGTTCTCTAGGCAGTCTCTGTATAGCCAGTGCTTTGGATTTGCATTAACCCACTTTAGTGACCAAAAATACAGTCTTGCAAAACTGAGAGTATCCAAGTTTCATCTACAATGGGATTCATAGTTAGCAATTTGCTGAATCTTTTGTAGTAAGGGAAAGCACTATAAAAGCATCTCTAAAACTTTTATGTGTTATAGAGAAAGATGAGGCAAAACTATTTTACTTGTCTCCTTTAACCTCTCTCTTGTTTTCAGTTTTCTTCTATACCTTCTTCCATGCCCAAACTTTTATTCATTTCCATCTCTTATTATAGCTGAAATATGCTCTGCTATCTTCTTAAATGTTCCCTTCCCTGCCCCCATATTCTTTTTTATGTAGTTAAAGGAAGAACTGGTATAACTCAGTGAGGTGGAACACAGGGCTGGGAGTTCAAATCTCTATTGTGCCTTTTGGGGAAGAATCAACTGAGATTGTTCAGAGTGTGTTCGCCTCATGGGGTTACATGTTATGCTGTTATGCCATCTGTGTGGCTTTGGGCAGGTTGCGATGTCCCCAAAGGATGGACAGGTAAAGCATTTTAAATATTTCATACCAAGAGACCACAGTGAGTCAGAATTGACCTGAGAGCATTAGAATAAGGAAAAGGACAATGTAGGTAGATTGTGTGTACTTTTAATGTTAGCTGTGATTAGATTAAATCTGTTGGAATAAATGGAACATAACATAGGTACTTGCAACTAAGTCTTATTCATTTCAGTGGATCAACTTAACGTAGGACCATATTTGTATAAAAAGCCCTCTGCTGTTATTTGACCATTTTTAATTTTTATAAGAGCAATGTGGTCAATAATAATAATAGATATGATCATATACTCTTAGAACTGTGGAACTAGAAGGGACCTTATGGATCTTTGAGTCCTGTCAAGGACGCACAGTGAGGAATCAAATTCCCAACCTCTGACTTTGCAGCTAAACATCTAGATTACTGACCTATCAAGCAGAATAACAATGCAGCATGCCAGAATAAGAACAGGTTTCTTATATAGCTCCATGAGCACATGGCTGCAGTAATTATTAGAAGTTAGCTCGCTTCATCTAGACTATTTACTGATTTTGTTTCAAAACCAGAACAGATTTAACCTAGCAATCTCATTGGATTTCTTATAGCACAAATGCATTCAAAGTACAACTTCCTTGTGCCCAGCTATATGACAAGTCATCTTCACAAGGTTGCAACAAACAAATGCAGAAATATTTTATTTTACAAATGAAGACTCTCAGTTGGTGGAATTTGCTGTCAAAGCCATGTAAATGTTCTTAAAATTACATCATTGTCAAAAATCAGCAGCTTCTACGAGTCACTGTGCTGAGTAGTTTTACAGATTAATGTGCAGAGAAATACATTCTTATATAATCCTATTATAAATTTAGTATAAATTGGGGGACATGCTTTTCTTACAGATGCAAATAATTGAGACTTTAAGCAGGACAGATATCCTGAGACAAACCTGTTAGAAAAACTGATTCATGACCACTAATCAATCTACTGTGGCAAACCCAGCTTGTTCGCAGATCAGCTGCAAGCACTCTTCTATTTGGTAACTTGGTCAGAAACAAACATTAAGGACAGCCCATGAGTGAAACACTGAAATTCTTAACTAATGGGAGAATCTGAGTATTACCTGCTCTCACCTTGAAGATTATGCAAGTTAGCTTACTTTCTTCACTGATTGTTCTTTGGGACTTAAACAAGAGATTCCTTTGGTCTAACAGAGCTTTCAGTTCTAATGCTGAGCTATCACCAGCCCCTGTTTCTGGCCTTATTCTGTAAATTGTTATCCTAGCAGGCAGTTCCTCAAAGAAATAAAATATTTTCCTCTCTTTGTGAACATGAAAGGAGAAGAATTTCAAAGGTTTGGTAAAATCCTACTAAACATCTAGAATTCAGTAAGAATTTTTAAATATAATTTATAGGTAAGTATGCATTTGCAACTTTATCATGAATTGTTATTTAAAGCTAGGAATTAGAATTTAACTACACATGCTGCAGTACTTGTAAAAAAGCCTGTACTGCTATTGAAAGTCAAATTATGTGCAGCCTATAAGGCAGTATAATAAAAAATCATGCTAGTAACTTGATTTATTTGCATACATTCACAGAATTTTAATTGTCTATCTTTAAGACAGATCTGGGATTTTCATAGACTAATTATGCTGAAGTTGATTCCAATTACTAAGTTTAAATCAAAGAAATTAGTATCATTACCACTACCAGGTTTAAAGAGAGTACCTGAAAGGCCTTAATAATAATTGAGATTAAATTTTAAAACCCACATGTATTCTTGAGATTACTTGGATCTGATGATTAATTCTAATGTAGAAAACTGATATGATGGTTCAGATGATACTGATATATTCTTTTTAAAATGATGCTCCATTAAGAGAATGTAGTTGCTTTTAATCAAGCATTAATCTTTACATTCTAGGGTGTCTTAAAACTTAATTATATGAATATGTGGTTTAACAAGCAGTTCTGAAGTGCTGGTGGTGCAATGCATTCTACTGTTAAAAACAGCTTCACTAGTAAATTAGAAATATAAATTCTGTCCTCATAAATCATTTCTAGCAACAACATGCCAATCACTCCAGACAGTTCTCAGTTCTTGGTACATAATTACACATTTCAACAAATACTAAACAGTGTTTACATGCTCTTTTTAATTTTGCATCTTTGCACAGAAATTGCTAATAAGACTGCATACAGTCAAGGAAGCATATTTACCAGAAATTCATTTACAAAGGTCCCAAAGTTTTGTCACATCCAGTAAATAAAAGCCAGTATAGAGCCATACAGCACATAAAGGGGCATGGCCATATAGGAAAATGGCAGACTTTATTGTCAGTGATCCCATTAAATTCCCTAAGACAAAGTCAACAGGC
The DNA here is from genome assembly GCF_051106095.1 of Pogona vitticeps. Classification (NCBI taxonomy): domain Eukaryota; kingdom Metazoa; phylum Chordata; class Lepidosauria; order Squamata; family Agamidae; genus Pogona; species Pogona vitticeps. The sequence goes on from NC_135785.1 coordinate 174,464,379, forward strand.
TACCATCTGAACCACTTTCTCCCAAATAAGCAAAATCCCTGATATTTATTCCAGGGTGCTGGGGGACGGGGTGGCAGGGGAAAGGGAGAAGGACCTATGCTGCTTGGGAAAGGGAGACAGAAAGGCAAATTCACCAACAAGACACTCCTGTCCTGACTAATTTTCATTCACAGTCTGGGGGTAAGAAGCTAGAGATCCAATGGTGATGCATTTTGGTTTCCAAGGCCAATACAGAGATTCTTTGCCTTCCCTGTCATGTTGCACAATACTAAAAACCTGTTACATAAGGCTTTCTAGCTCTGCCTAGCAGGTTTTGGTATGTATAAGGGACTGCAAGGGAAGAATAGGTTTTTAATAATGGTGACAACATTGGGATCCACCAGTTTTACACCACTGAATTCTGGCCTGCACACTGAAATAGATGGGATTTTGATCTGATCTAACATATTAGTTCTTACTACATTTGTACATAAAGGCTGGGGAAAAAAAAAACACCTGAAATAATTTCAAATTACACCAAAGAAATCTGGGTGTAATGAGATCATCACACCTTTCCCTAAACTGGAGGTCAGCAGAGTGTGGCCTATGAGCCCTACACAGCCCCCAGAGGCCCTGTCTTAGGTCCCTAACTCCTTTAGGTCACCCCAATACCCCAATTGTCCTAAAAAAATTAAGGTTTTCTTTATGCTGAACCAGTTCCCTCACACATGTGGGGGCGGCAGAGTTCTGCATTGTTTTGACTCCCCCTTAAGCTTTTTCATCCCAAGAGCAGGCTTTAAAAAAAAAAAAACAACAACAGGGCTGCTCTGAAGCAGCCAGGAACATGAGGAAATGGCTTCCTGAGGCCTCTAGAAGAGGGTTCAGTAGAATAAAAACATGTGGGTTTTTTTTGGGGGGGGATGGTTGGATGGTAGGGGAGCCTGGAGATGAGCAGGGGGCTGGACACGATGGCTTGATAGTCCCTTCCAAGTCAATGATTCTACAATTCTATGACTTTGGCCTTCCAAATTTTGGGGACAGCCACATGCAGACCTCAAAACCCTGCAAGTTGCTCCCCTCTGTCCTAAGGCAACATGGACAGTATAGAAGAATTCAACCAGAAAAATCTTCCCAAGAAGATCCTTTTTTACCTGAAAGTTTCAAAAAAAAAAAAAAAGTAGCCATGCTGGTCTGTTTCAACAGAAAAGCAAAACTAAAACTCTTGTGACAACCCAAATGCTAACACGTCTATCGCAGCATGAATTGTCACAGCAATCCAATTACAGAGGCCAAGGACATCACATATGGCCAGATTTTGGGACCTCCTAAGTATACTTAAGCATGATACAATCTTTGCTGTGAAGAGTTCTGAAGAAATTGAAAGCTCATCTTCTTTGTAACTTTTTAGTGATCTAATAAAGGAACTGACTAACCTAGACATTTGTTTCCAGGAAAGGCCCATGCAGATATTTTTTGTACTTGCAATTGGAAATACCATGAAGAAATTCTGCAGCTATGCAAGATGCTTTCCCAGGAGATGCAATCCAATGAGGATTCCATCTGTTCTGATTACAAGGCAGGACTACCAATTTGTCTGTAAGGTTTTAACCTAATGCAACATATAATTCATTCTCCTGTTTTGCTGGTGTAAAGACTGACATGAAGGCTATATGTTTCTGCTCTAAGCCTACAACAGTCATCTATGGTTATACACAAGGCATGTGGTAGATCTCCTGGGTGGGGGAAGGGGCAAGTTGTCTTCAGAGAGATGGGTAGTTTGCCAATTAATATTCCTACCACTTCTGTTTCATATAGAATCTAAAACTCATTTTTCCCTTCCTGGCAGTTTGATTGCATCTCTCACAGCTATCACCTCAGCCTAACTTTTGGACTTTACGTTAGAACCGTAAGTTTTAAACCAACTTCGCCTAATGTAGAGGTCTGAAGAAATCGAGGGCTTACCTTATTCGTTACCTTTTTGATGCAGTAAAAGTATCATATGACCCATAATTTGCCAAAACACATTTAATTTATCTGTGATATGGGATGCAATATTTTTTAGTATTCTATGATAACAGCCTAACCCCTAAGTAGAGTCTAAAAATGTATGTGTTATTTCTTTAAGACACTGGACAATGAATGAAGGGATAATTAAATAAATCCTCTTTCTTTCTGCTTGTCTCTTCAGGTGCACACGGGGACACCTTGAGAATGTGAGTCCTAAGAGGACATGGACAGCTGGGTCTTTGAAAAGAAAACTCAGACAAAACTTTTATTTGTAGATAGTGAGAAACAGGACATGAAAACAGTGCGCTGGGTTTGTTGTGACTATATCCCACAACCACAACAATGTGTCTATGGAAGAATAGTTTGTATCCTTGTTTAGATTAAGAAAAACCAATTTCCCATAACTTTTAAAAACAGTCAATTTGTAGCTTTTTTATTTGTTTTTGTCAGAGCCCACAAATGTCAGCTTTACACATTATTATTACATTTTTTGTTAACAAGAGTGTAACAGCATTGCATTTGCAAAGTAATTGAACAATCACTGTGGTTACTTTTTTTATGATGAGTAATATTTATATGTCACGGGAGTATTTTGATTTTTTTTTAAAAAAATAGGCCTTTTTAAAAAAAATGTTTCTAAATAGAGTCCCCTAAAAGGAGTTAAAATTAAGAAGTGGTGCAGCAAGCAAAAAAGTGAGCAACACAGTTAGGAAAACAAAAAAGATATTTTAATTCTTATCTAGGAACATCTGGGAAATGTGTAGGGTTCCATCTTATAAGGGTCCTTCCCCCCCCCCCCGCATCAGGTTAGAATGTAGCTTTTCAGAGAGCTCAGAGACAGAATGACCACATCATGCTTTTGTATGTGTGCAAGTTCTAGTGCTTTGCCAAGGCATGGATTCTTCTTTAGCTCCTAGCCACTTAACAGAATTGTTTGTGCTGTCACCTGTTCATCACCACCATCTTACAGATGCATACTCCCCACCACCACCACAAAAATCTGAAGTAACAAAAAAAGAAATGGAGCCAATCTGAAAATTCTGAAGATTAAGAACTACTAGATAGCCCAGTGATTTAGATATCTGGCTGTAGAGTCAAAGGTTGGGAATTCAATTCTCCACTGTGCCTCCTTGACAGGGGCTGGATTCGATGATGCAAAGGGTCCCTCCCAGCTCTGCATCTGTATGGGTGAGGGAAGTCCTTAAGACATCTAAGTTGCAAACAGTTCAATGCTTTAAAAGATCTGCATCCTGAACAGAACCTGGGCACAAGTAGGTAGCCTGTATAGGTACAATAGAACAAGCTATATACAGATATTTCTTTCGACCAATGCTGGACAAATACTCAGGCTGTAGTTTGAACCAACTGAATGTTCAAGATGCTTTTCAAGTTTGCTGATCTGCAAGTTGCTAATACATAAATGAGTATAGATAGTCCTCTAGAAAAAGACCACAGCTGGCCTATCAGCCAAAGCTGTTGGAAAAGTACCACATGTCACCACTGCCATCTGAGCATCCCTAAGCAATACTGGATCAAGGACCAAACATCTTAAGAGTGAATACAACAATATTTGTATCACAGTGGGCATATCTCTGTCTCCAGAACAACTGATCTATCAATCCATTTTTTGTTTTACTGTCATAGTTAAAATGAATGCTGAATGGAACTAAGTATCATAACAGAAAAATGCCCTCATTGATGCTAGAACTGATGCACTTGCAAGGGAGACTATGAAGATATGTTTCCTATCCTTCAGTTGGGTCCTGAGTCCAAAAGTTTCTAATGTTTCCCCAGCTGGGCTACAGGACTGGAAATGAATTCATCTATGTGTCTTACAGAGATGGCAATAGACTTTAGGGAGAGTATTGCAGGTGATAATTGTCTTAATGCTCAGTAATTCCCATTGCCTTTGCAAACACAAGGTTGGGGCTCTGAGCCTTCAAATGCAGTATCTGGCTCTGCCCAAAGTTGTCAGTAGCTAAGGGTATAGAACAAGTTGCATTGTTTTATAAAACAACTGTTGTGAGTGCCATTTCCCTGCTTATTTCATTTGGAGACTGACATTTCAGAATGTTTACATTAGCTAGTTGTTCTTATGCTACGGCATGGATTTCCAGCAATTCCAAGAGAAGATACCCTGAAAATATACACCAGCATTTCCTAAAGTTGGAGAACAGTCACTCAAAAGAAATATATAAAATGGGTCAAGCTGTCAAAACTTTAAAATGTATCCCTAAACAAACACCTTGGAAGTAATGCCCTTTAAAATAAACAGGAGTCTGTTTCTGATAAGGGGAATGATACATACAGTATAGACCTGAGAAGTACAATGCACGTCTTCATTTCCAAGGGTCATTACTTACTGTACTTATATGTCTCCACGTAAATTCTGACTTAAGATGACCCCTCTCAGAATTTCCTAGATGTGAAGTGCTCTGAAGTGGTTTACCAGTCCATCCTTGTTGGAAAACCAGGCTGTGTAGGAGGCAAGCTATGGAATTCCATCAGCCACATATGTGCAAGGTGATCATGGCTGCCCTCCTCATAAGAGACATAGAGGAGATTTGAACTGACCCTTAGCTCCGTAACGAAGTACTTAGATTCATTTAGGATTGCTATTTCCAAACAACTGTGGCAAGGACCACAGTATTAAATGTTGCATACTGGAAGTGAGCAGAGACCACAACTGGTATTTTCCCAGGACAGATAATTATTACCCTGTTAAAAAACAATATCATACCTGAAATAAGGAAATAAGAATTCTTGCCTTCTAGATTATTTTACACTATCATATAATACTTTAAAAAGCTTCTTGCTTTTAAACATACTAAATCTGAAACTCAGAATCAGCTGGGGATGCGGAAAGGCATAATATCTTCAAAGAATCAGCTTATTTGTACTGTACAAGAGATGCGTTATAAGAAACAAAGTTCTGGGTTGAGTAACAGTTTTATTGGATCACCAAAAAGCTACAGAAAAGATGACTATGTTGAATGAAACCTATTTGAAACTTAATAAAACACAACAAAAGGAAACCCATTAGATATTTTATCCTGTTTTTATGACAGACTATGTGACCCATAGACTCTTAAAGAAGTCCAATCTCCTCCATTCTACATTCGCTTATGAGAAAGTAAGTCCCACTGAATTTAGTGGGGCTTACGTCTGAACGGACATGTCTAGCATTACATTGTTAGTCCACACATGATGAAACTGACGTTAAAGAAAACTGAAGGCTATAACAGTTAGCCTTTCAGCAAGGCCATGCATTTCCATTTGCACATACTATTTAAAATGTTGCACACGCTACAGTGGTGACAAGCAACACGGCTTTTTAAGTATAACCTGGTCATGATTTAGACAGTGCAATGCTCCTTTCACATACAATAAAGGCAGCCCAGTTTAAAAACTCAGATCGTGGTGACATCTGCAAGCCCAACAAGCAGCAGGAACAACAGATGCATCTGGGCAACAGAAGTTTCCTTTCAGCACCTGAGACAGCTCTCAAAGATCTGGCTCTATTCCCTTCAGTATGCTTCAGCATGCAGTCTACTTTGCTGCCATCAACTGAACACCCACATCCAAAGAGTACTGACTGCATATGGCACACCCAAGCCAGCCATTATAATACTGGCTTTTGCTGCACTACAGTTTCTCAAATCACAAGAGGTCCTAACCCAGAACAGAAGCACAGAATCATAAAACATCTTTAGGAAGGTACTGTTTATAACAAGGCCAGGGATACCTCTGATGTTGAAAAAGAAAATTGTAGTTTCTTCTTAATTGATCCCTCCGTTTGTTACAGATACATGCAGGTGATAAGGGTGGGGTATTACTACTAAGAGGCATCTGCCACCAGCTACTGTCCTGCTGAAAGGGCCTTTGCTTCAACATCCCACACCCTAACATCGCCAACAAAACACATTCTAGCCCTTTCTGCTTCCAAAAACCAAGACACAGACTGGTTGATTTGTGAACAAATCTCAAACCCTGAAGTCAAGAACAAGGCGACTTCCGTGCTGAAGTTACCCCAGATTACTCACCATGTTGACTTCAGACACCATGTCTATACTGGCAATGTCTATGTTCATCCCAACGTTGACTGGAGGGCCTAAAGAAGGACAGGGAGATGGTGTCACTTTTCCACATAGTTGCTAGAAACATGTTTGAACATGCCTCTATGGGAGGCCCCCGAAAAACAAAACACACGCAAAGAGACTTTCACCCAACCACAGAATTAAAAGACAGAAAAGGAAGAAATGAAACACACACACACACACACACACACACACACAGAGGGAGGAAGGGAGAGGGAGAGAGAGAGAGAGAGAGGACTCAAAGGAATCTTCACAGGATCTCTCACCTCCAAAATCTGGTCTGAGGCGAATGTCGTAACCTTTCAGCAATTTATCCACAGTTTCTTTCACGAAGGACATGTTTCCAGGATCGTTTACACTACGGAGAAAAGACGGAGTTTGAGGGGAAAGGAGGTGGGGAAGGAAGGCGGGCAGCCAAGGGTGAGAAGTCAGGAAAGATCGTGGAGGGAGAGAAAAGTGAAGAAGCGATGCGAGGAGGAAGAGGGAGTAAATCAAGCACAACGGAAAGGAGCAGGGGGAGGAAAGGAAAGCCAGAGAGGCGCCAGAGCAGGAAGGAGAGAAAAGCAGGGGGTCACGCCGGGGGGGGGGAGAAGGGGTTTGGAGAAGGGGGCAGGATTGTTCTGGTCAGTTTGGTGCCTCGGCGAGCCGCAGCCCTCCCTCCCTCCGTCTGTCCGTGTCCCCTCCCCTCGCCTCCCCTCGCCTCCCCGCCAGGCGCCGCTCCTACCTCTGGGCGCAACAGACCACGGCCACCAGGAGAGGAGCGGAGAAGATGCCGAAGATCCTGCCTCCCCCGAAGCCCCACATCCCTCCGCTCCGGGCTCTCTCTCTTGCCGCCGCCGCCGCCGCCGCGTGCGGTTCCGGCTGCCCGAAAGCCGCTGAGGAAGAGGCAAGGCGACAGTCCCCGATCCTTCCCCTCCTCCGACGCTGCCCCCCTCCCGCCTGGCCGACGCATGAGGCGGTTGCGAAGCTCCGAAGGAGGGGAGGAGAGCCAGAGCTAGAGATACGGAGGGGAGGGTTTCTTTTTCCCCCTGATCTCTCTCTCTCCCCCCCCCCCCCACAGCACACACAACGCGCGCACACTCGAGGAGGAGCCCTCCCGGTCGTCTGCCGCCTGCCTTGCCCGGAGAGGGAGGACGCTGCGCGGCTTGGGGCTCTTGACTCGCCGTTCAGGGCACTAGCGAGGCGCGGCCGTGGGGCTCCAAGGGGCGCCTCCTCCTCTTTCTCTCCCGAGGAGATTCTGGGCGGTTCTGGACGGCGTCCATGCCACAGAGGCACCCCCGGCGCGTGTTCTGCCAGGACACCTCTCGCCGGGCGGCAGGCGCCTCCTCAGCCTCTGGGAGCACCCCGCTCCCTCCGCAACCTTTCTCCGCCCTCGCCTCCTCTCTCCGCCACTGCCTCGGCCCGAGGCTCCTGGGCTGGCGGGCGGACCGAGCCAAGCCCGGCTGAGCTCTGAGGCGCACAGCCTGGTGGAGCGCCCGGCGCCAACTCAGGCGCGGGGCAGGAGGCGGCGGGGGCGGCAGCCACAGGTGAAGACGGCCCTGATAGAGGTGCCTCAGGGGGCCCTTCCCGCGCACTCCCAGGTCGGGATGGCGGGAAGGGGAGGCTGCCAAGGAACCGGGCCTGGTGACTGCTTCCTGGCCCGGGTAGCTGCGGGTGGCGTTTTTATCCCGCCACAAGGCCGCTCCAAATCCGTCGGAAGTCCCCAAAATGACATGTTAACCCCTCCACAGCGACCGGGGCCTGGGAGTTAAACTATAGGGTGGCTACAGATTTGCATGTGGAAAAAACAAAGTGCTTTTAAGCCTCTGCTCACATGCTCCTTTTTTTCTTTTCTTTTAATAGTCTGCGTGACATTTTCCTGTTTGAAGGATAGATTCAAAAACGATGCTACCCTGAGTGTTTGAAGGCACCTAAATCCAGCCAAGTGCTTGCAGCATATAGGGCAGCTACTTACAGTGAAAGCACCCTGCAACATGAATAAATAATTACTTGCTAAGTAAGTGATTAACAATTTGCTGCCCTTTCCTAACATCCTCCATCTGGTGCTGCCTGAGGTGAGCCTCTTACAGACAAAGGGCAGGACCGGCCCTGCAGCTCAAGTAGCACCACAGTAATTTCCTGCCCCCCCCCCCTTTCCACAACAGCTAGATCATTTCAAACTCTGAAGTCCAGCTAACCTGATAAAATGAATTATTTCACTTCATTTAATTTGCTGCAAAATGTGAGAAGCCTGCTCTGACTGTGTGTGTGCGTGTGTGTCTGCCTGCTACTTTTGCAAAGCAGTGCCCTGGACATCTGCCTCAGAGTTCTTCTCTGACTTTTAACCCATCAGTCCACCCCTTCATTTCTCTTCCTTAAAGGAATGGTGGTGACCACCTGTCAGTTGACCAAGGGGTGTCCTGCGGAGGACAAAATCCCCACAAGGGTAGTATTTTCAGGCACACTTTGGAATATTTGGTGACTGAAGTGCAGCCAACCATGAATCCGCAGTACCCGCTGTAGCAATAAATGCCATCCACTGACTTCATGTCTCCTCCTAATCCAAGGGGGCCCTTGGGTACAAAAGCTTCCGTTAGGGTTTGTCCCACTTATCTGTCTGCTCTGGGCATCTGGCTGCATCTCTGTTCTTGACTTTTACCATTCTAGCTCCACCACTGTCAGCCATTTGAAGGGATCCTCCATCTTCAAAAGCATGTGCCCTTTCTCTCTCTTGCTGCCTACCTTTATATTTGGCAGTGATGCCAACTCTCAAGTCCTTCCTTATTACTGTTGACATTTATATCTCACCATTCTCCCACGCAGCTCAAGTTTGGGTTCATGGTCCTCCCACCCACCCCCTTCTTTTTACAGCGATCTTGAGCGGTGAGTCAGGGAGAGAGATCGTGTCTGATGACCACAGTGACCTTCAAGGCTAAATGGTGGATTGACTCTCAGATTCCTGAGCCCAAATCCAATGCTCTAACCACTGCACCATACTAATGTCACTGTTGTCCATGAACTGGTGAGGATCAGATAAAGAGACATGCAAATGTCAGGGTGGATATTTAACATTGTGGTTGCTACAGTCTGAGAACATCTGAGTCACCAGATGTTTTGGACTCCCATCTTTCAAAATCCCTTATTATGGGTTATGCCAGATGAGTATTCTGGGAGTCCAAAACATTTGGAAGGCCATGACTTCCTTACCCCTGAATGATATGATAGTGACCACAGCATCAGCTGCACTCTCAGAACTGATGCACCAGTTCTAGGACAACTCAAGACCCTCAAATTTAAAATCCAATACTCCTTTTCTATTCCTGAGATATAATAAATTAAATAATAATCATTTGCCATTCTTGACTTAAACCCCAGACTGGAACTTTTTAGGGTCAGTGTTCAAGTCTGTTCTGCTAACCTGCAGCAAAGTTCAGCTGAGGGTTAACCTGTGTTAAAGAAGTGAACTCCCCATTCATTCAATAATCTCCTAGTGATTGAATGTCATTTCTAGCATTCAGAAAAACCTCGGTTTCTTTTTTTACTCGCTGATTAGCATGTGATGGACCTCACTGGATGGGCATCATGTGAATTCTTTTTATTGCCCACGTGAAAAATGGAGGGAGAGGTCAGGGAAAACCACACTTGGCAAAGTTTAAACCTTGCCAATCCAGAAGGTACTCATGCACTTAGAAGGGGAAAAGAAAGAAAGAAATACTTCTCCACCCATTACATAATTAACGTAATTTCCCATGACTTGACTGTTCCCGGAGTTTCACATACTGCATGTTTCAAAAAGTAAAGAAATTGTAGAGCTGGAAAACGTGCAGAAAACGGCTATCTAAATTGTCAAGGGACAGAAGCAGCTTCCCTGAGATATAAGATCACAATGTTTGGAGGTGGGTGTTGGCTCAGAAAATATATATGTGTGTGTGGGTGAGGATCATGTGCAAGATGGATAATATTATGCCTTATCTCAAGGAAGGGGTTAGAAAAAAACATGTTTCTCTATAGCTAGAGTTAACACAAGAGTTTGGGGTGATCTACCAAAGATGGAAAGTAGAACATTCAAGACAATGAAAAGAAGTTTTTGTAAAAACCCACCATTAAATTGCAGAATCCACCATAATAAAGACATCAGCTTGGACAGTTTTAAAAGAGAAACACATACATGGAGTGTAAAATGGGTACCAGTCATGGTGGCTACATATTACTTCCCAATTATCAGAAGCAGCAGGCCTCTCATCACCAATTGGTGCAGAACATAAATTGGAAAGATCCTATTATACTTTTGTCTTGGGGGCTTGCCATAGGCTTGGGGATGGCCACTATGGAAACAGGAAGTCAGACTAGCCAGGCCTTCAATCTGATCTGGCCTGGTTCGTCTTTTTAAAAGTGTTTTAGGCTTCCTCTGAAAATCCATCGTTTCTTGGATTAAAGAATTATTTATTTTGATATGACACCATCTAATTAAGGAAACACATCATCATCACATTCTAAGCCCTATATAGGCAAATTGGACATAAGTACAAGGTGTGAACAAATCAACACTTATGCAAAATGTGTAATATATTTATCTAATTAAGGTTACATCTTCTGTTAAGGTTTGTTGTGAAATGTCTTTCACTGAGAGCTCATGAAAGGAGAAATTCAATTTATGGGTAAGTAACATTTACTTGTTTCTCTGAGTTCTTTCTTCTATGTGATGCTTTAGAAATTTCAAGTAGTTATAATGCATTATACATTCTTTGAAGTCTGAACACAAGATGGTATGTATCTTTTAGACAGCAGTCTATTGGGGGAAAAATATAGAATAAATAGAATCCACTGATTTCTCAGTTTTGTCTTATATGTAGAAAATAAAATCTTGCTGCTTTGTAATCCCAGATGTCTGCTTGTCATTCCCAGGTATTAAACTGGATCAAGGTTATCAGAGAAGACAGGGCAGGGTAAATGAAGTTTTAAGTTTAAGGAAAAATTTAAAATTGAAAAATTAAAAGCAAAACCTTGCACTTTCAAGAAAAGCTGTATGTACCACTGCAAATTTTAGTCCTGATGTGAAAAAGAGATATCAAATACAGAGCAAGATTCTCCAAAAAAAGAAAGAAAGAAAAAGAAAAGAAAAAAGAAAAGAAAAGAAAGAAAGAAAGAAGAAGGAAAGAAGAAGGAAAAGAAAAGAAGAAGAAGCAAGAAGAAGAAGCACTATAGTGAACATTAAATATCCCCAAAGGAAATGAAAATCAAGCATCCATGCTTCACCTTAAAAAAAGTTATTTATGTTTTAAGAACATCAAATCTTTTTAAGCAAAAAGATATATGCTTCTAGTATGTATACTCAATGGCCAGCCAATTTAGTTTGAAATTTGTTGTATATTGAGCAGAGAGTAAGGGAACAGAAGATGGGCCTGTTTTTTTGTTAGCCACAGAGCACCCTGATTGTAGAACTCCTTCACAAGGGAAGGGAGGCTGTCTCCCTCCTCGAAAGAGTTTTCAACAAGTAGTCAGAATTGCATTAAGCTTTTTTGGGGGGTGGGGGAGGAAATAACATGCCATAGTTATGGATCATCAAGCCTCACCTTAGGCCCAAATCAAAAACGGTTGAGTTCAAGCTCAAGGGAGAGTCAAGAATGCAAGACTATCTGCGAAAGGTAGGAGCTGTGTGCAGAGAAGGGGTGGGAGGACATTCAAATCATGTTGCATTCTTCTCTTGGTTGCCAGCCAGATTCAACATCCACCCACCTCCCCTTCATTCTGTGTGGCATAACAAGGGGGCAGCTGAGGAGGCATGTAGAAGAGTGGGTACGTTTTTGTTTTTTTGTTTTTTAAAAAAATCCTTCTGTCCCTTAAGGCAGCACCTAGGCCACCCTGGCTTTGGGATAAGGTAGTTGGGGTAGTAATGTTGCAGTTAGCCATCAGAGGCAGTGTGGAGCTCCTTGAGTAAATTCTTCATGTTACTTTGGTAAGTATCCTGACACATCTCTCTCTCTCTCTCTCTCTCTCTCTCTCTCTCTCTCTCTCATTGTCTCTCTCTCTCTTTGGAGTGAAGGAAGATCTCTTTCCTCCTGCTCCTCTAAGGCCATATGGCTATGGGAGACAGGGGACAGAACCTTTGATTATTGTTTGCTTGCATTTACCAATACAAAGCTGTAGGACCTGTGTGAAGGTATGGGTGCAAGTGGACATCCTTGGCACTTAACATTTGTGAACTAATGATTCTTCCTCCTTCAGTTTTGTAAAGCCTGCACTGAGTGGTGGGAGTAAATTAGGTGAGTCATATATGTCTACTATGCAGACCCCCTTTTTGTAACTGCATAAAATGTTTGCCTATTTAAATCCAGTGAGGAACTCTTATTTTTCTTGTTCAAAGGGCATGGCAGCAAAATTACCATTTCATACAGTAAAGCAAAAAGATATCCAGCCAGAAGCAAAATGTATCTTTTAAGTAAAACAAAATACTGTATATTGAGAAAGCAAAACGTGCTGGGTTTAAATGTCTGTCCCACTCAATTGGGAGGGGGGGGAGCCAGACCGAGCACGAGAGAGAGAGAGAGAGAGAGAGAGAGAGAGAGAGAGAGAGAGAGAGAGCAATCTGGATGTCATGGGGACAAAGCTTTCCACAATAAATTGTGTTGAAAAGGTCTTGCCTCCTACAACTTTTAACCATATTACCATATTAGAGGGGAAAGAAAAAAAGGTCTTCTCTTTCTCATCTTACTGAATGGGCAGTTGGGAAAGGTTATACTGGGAGCAAGACTTTGAGGTCCAGAAGATGGACTTTGGAATAGGAATTCAACCATTTCCTGATGGTATACTCCCCTTGAAAAATTGGGCTCACAACATCAGAGTGGTCCAAGGCTCAGCTTTACATCTGGGTGATGGGATGGTTCATTTCTGCCTCCCAGGAACTCCTCCCTGAACACCAACCTAAAATGGTGTAGAGAGTGTAGCTTCTGCATCAGCGCAGCTACTGGCAGGTCACTCTGAAAGGTGACAGTGGTGATATAAAATGGGATTTTAAAATGCAGTACTGCTGATCATTTGACCACTGATATGCTTTTAAAGTCTTGCATAACAAAAATATAAAATTCTGGTGATGGAGAAAGAGCTCTTAACATGCAGTTAACACTGCACCACTCCCTGTTCTCTTCTCAAAGTGGCCTTCCAGGAAAGCTTGTTACTGATTCTGATTTTACTTATTAAATCTGCTATTTTAAAAATTCTTTTATGTAATTTCATTATTATCATTTTTCTGTTGCATTTATGGTAATTCCACGGTTGTTGATGAACAATGCATTTGCTTCTCATGTCCCAGAAATTAATCAGTGGCATAGTCGTATATTTATGTGATCATAAATGTGGAATTTTCCACTTGAGACTTCATATACTCTAGAGAGCATATGGCAAGGCAGGTGTCAGTATCATAATTTTATTATGCAGAATATTACTGGGCATGTAGAATGGAGTCGTGCCTAGCTGCACACTTTATTTATGGATAAATCAAGAATCAGGTTCCTGATGGTCTTCCAGACTCACATTTATTTTTTGTTTTTTAGATTTCGTAAGGCATCACCATGTCTGATAAGCCAATATGTTATAAATGCCATCTTGGTAAGTTGCCAAAAAGCTATCACTCACAAGCACAAGTTCTGAAGAAAGCAAATGTCAGCTTCTATGAATAGCCATGTGCTGTGATTTTAAAACACGTGCACACCTGCACTCTAGCATCATTTTCAAATTCTTGGAGGTCGTCCCCCCGCCTTTGGGACTAAACTAGACACAATATGTAGCTGTGCCCATCTTTTCACTATTTTTTTAACACCGAAGGCAGCCTCAAGAAGTTGCATGTTGAGCAAAGGCAGAGAGAGGGAGAAGGGAGAAGTTTAATTCTTATGTAACAGTTTTCTGCTCAAAATTGTATCCTATCAACAATTCCATATTTGAATACATTTTACCCTGTGGGTTAAAGCAGAATTATTTTGAAAAAGCTTCTGGACAGAGAAAAAAAAATCTTCTGTTGATAGTTTTTCTTATGAATAAAAACACATTACTCTTCATCACATTTAAGGCCTTCATAACCAAGACACTGATCCTGTATCTAAAAAGAGCACTCCCCCAAGTAGATAAAATGTTTGATTGCAGAAACTGAAGCGCAACTGTTATCACAATGATTGCTGGAATTTTAAACAATGGCTTCCTTTGCATTTTCCGTTTTGGAGACATACATTCCGAAGGAGATCGCTTAGATGGAGAGAAAGCATTGTAATATAAACAGGACCAACATTTCCTCTCGTGAAACCTCTACTTTAGACCCCAGATCTTCTTTCTTTCCCTCCTTTTCCTCTTGGTGTGGTTGCAGCAGTTAAAGCATTGGTCTAGAGCTTGGAACATCTAAATCGAAATCCTGACTGAGCCATGAAATTCTATGGGTGATCTTGAGACAGTCAGTCTCTCACCAGGATTGTTAAGGGGATAAAGAGGGCAGGTTCTTTTTTAGCTGAATGCAGCAGTTGTTTTCAAGTTCCACCCAAATGGGGAAAAAGAAAGAGGGAAACTACTTTGGCATCACTTTTTGTCCTTGGAAAAAAGCTAGTCTCTTGTCATCCTTGCTTGGTTGGCACAGATAAGCCAGATGAGTGAATAATTGGATGAATGAATAACAACAAAAAATGAAAGCATGTGGCACATTAAAGACCAGCAGATTTATATGAGAGTGTATACTTCCTTTGTGTTGAAGAAACTGGATTGTAATTCACAAAAAAAGCATGCTGAAATAAAGGAACCACAATACTTTCATATTAGTTTTGTTTTGGGGAATACATGCTGAAACAGACTTGCACAGCTACCTCTCTGAAAACTGCTACAACTGATGAGTGTGATGAGTGACATGTTTGATGCCTGATCTTTGAACATCTTCAAACATTTTGATGTCTCATCATTTGAGACTTCATCTGTTCACTGCCTCCTCACCTAATAGCTGAATGGAAAATTCTAAACCCATGGTACCAGGGGGAAGCCTTTAACCATACACTCCCTCAAGCTCTGACCTCACCTTAAGAAGTATGCCTAGTAGACTTTTCTATCATGAAATTTTGGGACATTCATTTATAATTTTTTGTACCTTCTCCCATAAGAATTAGACATGTGCCTTAATAAGTAATGTTTTAAATCATGAAAGCCCATACTGAATGTTTGGTTTCAGTGGTCTAATAAAGAGATCACTTCCTTTGAACTTTTCTTGTGCAATGGACCACACAGCGATCTCTCTCTCTCTCTCTCAATCGCTCCTTTTATTTGGAACATCGGATGATATATCCATTGAGGATACTACATGGATTTTGAACATCAAGCAAGCTGGAATGCAACCCATCTACTGGACTGAAACTGAGCATAGCATCTGCTTGCAAACTCTCCAGCAACCTATTAAATTCGACAGTAATTCAGCTTTGATTGGGTTTACTGCCTGGCGAGTTAACCAAAATGCGTCTCAGCTTTGTGGTGGGGACAGCTTAGTTTCAGTGTAGCTGTTCTCCACCCACCTCCAGGCAAAAAGGAAAGGTGATTTCTAAATCAGTCGTATGGGTGTGGGGAGGGATACATTGAGGGACTGTCTGCCTCCTCTCCTAATACCTGAGTGGAAAAATGCAAACACATGTTACCAGAGGAAACATTTAACCACACACACGCTCTCAAGCTCTGACCTTGCCCAGCAGACTTTTCCATCATGAAGTTTTGGGACATTCATGTATACTTTTTTCTACACTCTCCACAAGATTTTAATTCATGTCTGAAGAACTGATCTTAAAAAATCATGAAAGCTTGTGCCTAAGGATTTGTTTTAGTGATCTAATAAAGGTGTCACCTCTCCCGAACTTTTATTCCTTCCTTCAGGTTCTCATAATCAATTAATTCTTCAGCCTTTCACACGAGTTTCATCTCTTGCTCACTTTTACATGAACTGGGCTCTACTTAACTGGCACCGGTGCAACAGTAAAATCTAGTATACTGTATAACACATGCGCCTGAAACAACATATTGCACATACTTCCAATAAAATATTGTAGTAATTCACAGTTCATATGGATTCAGTGCTCAAGCCTCTCTGTGCCAGACAAGAACAGGAGTCTTGGAGTGTTGTTATTCAGGCCTCTCAAAGGAGAGAGTTGGCAGCAAGAAGAAGGGAAATGACATTATTTTTCTTTTCCACTGCAAGGCCTTCCTTTGTGATGCTGTGTTAGAGTGCTGAAGTTTAGGAACGTCTGCCATTCCGGAATACAAAGATTTTGTTGTGCACTCTCTCTCATGCTCTCTCTCTCAACGTCTCTCCCCATACCTTATGTGTAGTCAAATGCATATACTTACAGAGCAATGGGGTGGGCAAAGTGAAGTTCTCCACATATTGCTGAAATGCAACTCCAATCATTCTTAGGCTTCATGGCCAAGGTCAAGAATGCTGAAGGTAGCAGACCAAAAAAGAAAAAAATGGGGAGAGAGAGAGAGAGAGAGAGAGAGAGAGAGAGAGAGAGAGAGAGAGAGAGAGAGAGAGAGAGAGCTGCGCCCAGCCCTAACACAAAGAGAGAAGAAGAGTGATTCTGATGTGTGGTAAAGGGGGAAAATGTCCTTTACTTCTTCCAAACACATTCCCAAATGGTACAATGAAGAAGGAGCCTTCCCTTCAAGATATTCCTGGAATATGGACTGCTGGCAAGGGACATGCTGCACCTTACAAAGACGAATGAAGAATTTCATCAGGTGGACTTTAAACTGAATTGGAAGTGGGAGGGAGACACAAGATTGGAGGTAAAGATAGATGAAGGTTTATGCACAATAAGGGGAACAGACTGAACACCTCTACTGGAGCCCAGTAATAATCTTTCAAAAGAAGAGTCGGAAATAAAGCAGGCTACAATTCACACAATCTCCAATGTCTATATACAAATGGCAAGAGTATGGGAAACAAACAAGATGAACTGGAAATCCTAGTTCAGGAAGATAAATATGATTTGATGGGGATAACTGAAATTTGGTTAAATGCCTTCAATGACTGGAATACAGCAACTGAAGGATAAAAATTGTTCCAAAAGAACAGAATTAATAAAAAGGGAGATAGAGTCACAGTACATGTCAAAAATACATATTCCAGCATAGAAATACAGATGGACGAGCTTGGTTGTCCCATCAAGAGCATCTGGATTAATATAACTAGGTTGAAAAACAAAAGGAACATGATAGTTGGAATCTACTAATGACCACACAATCAAGGAGAAGATCCAGATGAAACCTTTGAAAAATAAATTGCAATTTCAAAGAGACATGATATACTGTATTTTTCCATGTATAAGACGCCCCATGTATAAGACTATTCTAGCCCAAAATTAAGAAATCTAAGTGGTGCTTAGAAAAAGGAGGGGGAAAGGGATCAAAACAATTCCTCGGCTGCATGATTGCTTTGATCCCTTTCCCCCTTGTGCAGCCACAGGATGCTTAGATCCCTTTCCCCCTCCTTTTGCTAAGCCCCAGGGGGCTTAGCAAGTAGCAAGTGGAGTGGAAAGCAGGTATCAAAGTGCTCCAGGATCACTTTGATCCCTGCTCCCCCCACTTGTTAAGCTCTGTGCACTTAGCAAGTAGAAGGGAAAGCAGGGATCAAAGCGCTGCAGGATCACCTTTCTCCTCCCACTTGTTTTTGTTCTCTCCCCAGCTTACTTCTACATATGACAGCCCTCAATTTTTAGTCTAAAGATTTTAGACAAAAGTATTGTCTTATATATGGAAAAATACGGTAGCATGAATGGGATATTTTAATGATCCTAATACCCTGGGAAGAGAATTCTGCCAAATATGGCCCTTCCAAGAAACTTGGTTTGTGTGGCTCATAATTTTCTCCTACAAAACGTGGAAGGAAAAGGTAGTGACATAACTATCCTTGACTTGATTCTAGCCAATAGAGATGACTTGGTGGCAGAAGTGGCAGATAAAGGGAATTCTGGAGGAAAGTGACCATGTTCTACTTGAGTTCTTGATTTCAAAGGAAACAAAATCAGAGTATAGCCACATGTGTGCTGGATTTTAGAAAAGCCAATTTTAATAAACCCAGATAGGTACAGTTCCATGGCAAGCTATCCTAAACAGGAAAAGGAGTCCAAGAAGCAACAAGAAAGCATGCATTCAGGTATGTGCATAGCAAAAGTAGGAGAAAAGAAATAGTGGCTCAGCTATTCAGTGGGAGTGGGAAAATGATGACAGATGACAAAGAAAAAGACAGATGTGTTCAATTCCTACCTTAGCCCAGTCTTTCCCCAAAGTTCAGTCTATCACCCTCCAGGCAAATGTGTAGTACAAATGGAGGGGACAGGACTGCAGCTTGAGATTGATAAACCAATAGTCAGGGAATACATTATTTTGAATGACTTCAGATCTCCAGAGCTGAATTCACTGCATCCAAGAGTATTGAAGGAACTGTCTGAAGGAGCGCTAATATTGTCCCTTTCTTCAAAAAGGGCAAAAAGAAGGAATCTGGGAACTACAGACCAGTCAGCCTGAGATCAATCCCAGGGAAAATTCTGTAGTAGATTATAAAACACTCACTCTGCTGGTATCTTGGAAATGATGCAGTAATAACTAGAATCCAACACAGATGTCTCAATAACAAATCCTGCATATTAACCTTATCTAATTGTTTGGTCAGGTAACTCCCTGGTAGAGGGTGGGAATGCTGTGGACATAATATATCTTGACTTCAGAAAAGACTTTGACAAAGTGTTGTATGCTATTCTAATAAGCTAACTAGGTTCGGGCTGGATAGCACACATGTCAGGTGGCTGCATTGTTGGCTACAGAATCATATCCAGATTCAATTCAATAAAGATTCAGATTCAATTCAAATAATGTAGATCAATTTACTCTCTTCACTTCTTATATGTTTTCCATTTCTACAGCTGACACCCTACAATTCCATGTTACAGCTGCTCTTAATCAATAGACTCTCAATCTGAAAAGTGATGGTTCTCTCTTGACCATTTTGGGGAATTCCCAGGCCGTAGATTTTAGGTTCACTATGCTTGAAGTATGTTCTCTTCTCCCACAAAAAATTGAAAGGGCTCATGTAAAGCATCAGACAAGAAGTTCTAGCTCAGTGAAATTAGATGACTTACTCTAAAATATCCTTACTTCTCTATCTTCAGCCCTGGTCTCAGGGATGAGTCTGTCTGTCTGTCTGCCTGCCTGCCTGCCTGCCTGCCTGCCTGCCTGCCTGCTTCTTTCTTTCTTTCTTTCTTTCTTTCTTTCTTTCTTTCTTTCTTTCTTTCTTTCTTTCTTTCTTTCTTTCTTTTTCACCAATTTCTGTCCTGGTTATTCATCTGATTAATCTGGGAGTCCTGAAGTATGTTGAAAAAGCTCAGTTGTTTTGGGGTAGCCATTTTTTCCTGACAAACTAGTAGGGAGTTAACAGCTTGAATCTGTTATTAAAAATAATGATGCTTGTATATGCAGCATAGTTTATGTCTGCAGAATAGGGATTGAACAATGTTCAGCTTTACTTCCCCAAGGTTAATTTCCTTTTTAAAAATAAAGTTTCCTCCTTCAGATTTAGAAAGAAAACTGCAAATTTTTAAAAGTTCTTTGCAAAAACATAGCCAGCTGAAATTCTTTCTGTCCCTACTGTAGAGCTGCATGTGGTCATAGATATAGCAGTATGTGTTCACTTGTATTACAAATTGTATTTGTCATACTTTATCTAATAGTAATCATTACAATTAGAGAGAATTATCTTTGCTACTTACCTTGTGTCATAAATCGCATATAGTTTTTTATTCTCTTCCACTGCATTCCTAAAAATAAAACAGAAATATCTTTAGTCAATGTGTCCCATGTCTATTGTTCCTTTCATTGGCTGTTTTAGCTTCACTGCCATTTTTGGTATGGTTTTGCACCTTTTTCGTACTAACTTCCTTCATCAATCTCATCACTCACTGAAAGCTTCTATCACAAAACATTGTTCATCCAAAGGCTCACCTCATAACAGCAAACAGTAAAGTTTTGTATAAAAGTACATCTATCCTATAGCATTAGCTTAACCGGTTTGGATTGTGGGGATTAGTTTATCCATCCATCCATCCATCCATCCATCCATCCATCCATCCATCCATCCATCCATCCATCCATCCATCCATCCATCCATCCATCCATCCATCCATCCATCCATCCATCCATCCATCCATCTTATATACCACTCAAAAATGTGATACACTCTTTGGGTTCTTGTGCATTGAAATTAGATGTACGGCGCATACCAGAAAAATGGCAGGTAGTGATGGTTCATAGTTTGTGGCTGACCATGAACCTCCAGGAAAATGAAGCAGTTTTGTGGTTTGTGGGGTTTGGGTCTATCTCTTCCTCCCTACTGAAGGTGCCTTGCTTACCTGTCACTGCTGCCATTGCCTCCTCTGCCACCATCACCTTTTGGCTTCCCGGGGTGGCCTGGAGAGGTGGTGGTGGCGGCAATGGAGAAGCCAGGCAGAGGAGCGGGGTTGCTGCCTCTGTGCATGCATCCACTGGCCAGCAGATCAGGCAGGAAACCCCCAACACCAGGTTTCCCTGCCTGAACAGCAGGCTGGTGGGCCCCTACTCAAGGGCAGCAATCCTGCTCCTCTGGCTGGCTTCTCCGCTGGCACCATCACTTCTCTGGGCCACCTGGGGAAGCTGAAGCGATGGCAGCAGTGATGGCGGTGGCAGCGGTGATGGCAGATATGAGGGAAGGGGGCAGGTGGACAAGTATTGTGTTTTCCCAAGCAAATGAAATGCAACACTGAAAAATCAATGTTTCATTTTGCTTTCAGGAGAACGTGATCCACAGACTGCTCATGAAACAAACTATGAACCAGCCTAATCGTAGGCTTTTTTTTTTTTTTTTGGTTCGTAGTTCGTTTCATGCCCATCTCTAATTGAAATAATATGAAGTAAAATGTTTAAGATATTTCAATATTCAAAACTGATAATCTGTTCCATTAACTACATTTTTCATGTTTTTCAATGCTATTTGAGATCATCAATTGCCGGTAGAGAGTTGTAGAAAAATTGAATACATTTAGTGTGGGTTCCTCTACTTCTTTACTCTTTTGCTTCAGAGAGAATTGTTTCTGCAGCTGAAACACAAGGATCTTTCATATGTTAAAATAAAAATAAATAGGAACAAATTAAAAAAGGAAAAGGAAACTCATGCCTTGTTTCAAAACCATCAGTCTGTAATATAAACACCCAGTTTGGATTGACTGGAGTAAGCTAAAGCCCTGCAAGCTGTCCCCCAATTTCCAAGCAATAACTGCAAAAACCGTAAACTACTTGTATCCCAGCTTTCTACATAGGAGCTCAGGGCAGCTAATTTAGTGCTGTCACCATCTCCTCTCACATGGCTACAGCAAGGAAAGTAGAAGCATTGCATTCCCAGTGAACCCTGCTCCATTTTTTATGCCCTCACTGAGAACTTTTTTTAAAAAAAAATCATTTACTGAAACCAGATTGGATTACTATATGAAGGTCAAAGTGGTTTATATTAATAAAATATAGTTAACAGTAGCCACAATTTGTTATTTATTTATTATTTGGTTGGACTGGGCAAGAACAGAGACAAATACTCCTCTGTGTGTGTGTGGCCCCGAAAGCTATTTTTGCAGCCTCAACTCATGGATTTTCCTCAAAATTCAGCAAAAAATGACCAGCTGTGCCCCAAGAAACATCCAGGGCACATGACTGCTCATTTTGGTCATTACATGTAGAAACAGACCCATTGTATATGTTTTTCACGTGGAGAAGTTGGAACTAAAATTTTTCAGAAGTTGTAGCCATAAAGCTGAATTGAAAAAACAGTTGAACACAGCTGATCACAGTAATCACGTCACAAAACCCAAGAGGAGCACGGATGTAAATATCCATATATTAACATAATAGTCCCCCCAACTTTTGCTCAGCAATTGATGACACATTTTGTTTTCTACACTCTAGGGATATCCTCTTGTTGCTGATGATGATGATGTTTACCTAACAAAGCAATCATAAAGGAAAGAATTTGCAAAGCCCCAAACTCTAAGCATCATGGTTCCTATTAAAAATTATTCACATCAACCTCTCACTAGCTAATAACCAGCATGTGCTTATTGAGAGCCAATATTATTAAGCAAGGAACAACTGTGGGCAGCCAGGCAGTTGCTGCTGCTGGTAAATCAAATGGAGAACATATGGTTTTGCTGCCGCGACCATCCGGAGTGCTGTGTTGCTGAGATAATGACATTTTATGTTTGGGCTCATTATGACTCAAGATACAGATTCAGCTTTAGAGAGCAAAATGAAACACCACAAACATGACAGAGGGAATATCACTGCACTTGAACCATACCACATTTAACCTGGGCTGAGCATCCCGGAGATTGGGAACCATTTCAAAATAGGATTTCAGGCTGCCATCCAGGAAAGACATTATGTACTTTAGCCATATTAGCTCTGAGTCCGATCCTCAGACAAACCATTAATGTCAATGTACCTCTTTTAACAGTATATGATTGTGGGAAAGTGCATAATGGCAGGTTGGCTCAAAGAAAAGCACTGTCCTGATAATCATTCAGCACCATCGGCTTGCCTCCTCATTATGTAGAGCCAAATGATTATCTTTGTTTCCTAATTTTGTGGGGACAGGGCACAAATAGCCATTTCTAACATGTTTTAATCACTTAGAGTATTTGGTTCTTATCTGTTCTATATATATATGTTCTCCTCCCTGCTTTCCTTCAAGATGGTGTATTTCTTCTTAGGTAGAGACTACTGTGGGTCTCCTCCCATTTTACTAAATCCTCACAGCAACCATTGGACACAGGTTAGGTTGGGGAAAGGTGACTGCCTGGGTCAATATCACTCACTAAGCTTCGCAGCCACGTGGGGATTTAGGCCATATCTCCCCAGGGGTGATCAGTGGTCTGGCAATCAAGCCCTATGAGGAAAGGCTGAAAAATCTGGCATTCAAGAGAAAATTAGACAATTATCTGTAAGGTATACTTTAACTTGGATTCCTGCACTGAGCAGGGGGTTGGACCCAATGGCCTTATGAACTCCATTATTCTATGTTTCTACCAATACTAGCCCAACACTCTAGCCCATGCAGTTCAAGAAGAAAAAGTTAGACCGGGCTGCCTCCCCAAGGTTCATTAGTAGAGCTTGGCTGCCGGTGAGATTTCAGACTCTGCTTGGCATCCTCTCAATCGCAGATCAGAGTACATCTCTTGTCTCCAGACCCTTTGGATTATAGGAAGCAGTGCTACACACAAATGTTTTCAATTAATGTTGCTCATTAACACCACTCCCCCGTGGAACACAACCTGGCATTAAAGAAACATAATTGATGAAATGGACCCAGGATCATCTTTTCAGGGGATGATGCAGGCCTCAGTTGTCCCTGTGCTGCCACATCGCCTTTTGTTCTGCCAGGGACTTAGTGGCACTGAGCCCTTCTGGGCTTGTTTCTTAGAGACTCTTAGAGACACAGTAAGTACAGAAAAGTGTGCAGAAAAAGCCAGGCATTAGGATGGGTTACTGTGTCTTTTGAAAACCATGCTTCATCTGGTGTCTTCCAATTGTGTCCAGTAATTGGCTTGATAGGGCATCAAATAGAATCTTTCAAGGGGTTAGCACCCCTCACTGACCTCAGGCAACTAGAACCGCCTGTCCTGTCTCAAGGTCCATGTTATTCTGCCACTAAGACTGATGCAGAACATCCTGAAAATGGTAATCCAGAGAATGTGTCCCAGATAACTTCTACACTTCTGACACGTATTGTAACCCAGCTGCTTCAGGGAGTTTCTGTGCAGGAGAGGGGCTGACTTACGTTTTCCTATTGGAACGCTGAGCACATTACAAAATGCACTGGGTTTTCTCTTCTGAGAAATCTTCCATTGTTATTGATTTTGTGTTTTGCTTTTTAACAGTTTGATGCAACTCTCTTTAAAACAAATCGATAACATTTCTAACATGACATTTTATGTTTGGAAAGTGGGGAAAACAAAGAAAGGGCTGGAATCATACTGCTGTAGAGCTGGGAGCAACTCTGATAGTTATGAAAGCAAACCCCTTATTCAAGCAGGAAATGCACAGGTAGAACATCCCTGATAGAAACCTCCAGTGCAGGAGTGTTTTAACGTCTGCCAAGGTAGTCCATTCCATTGTCCAACAGCCATTGTTGTCAGGAAGCCCTTCTGAAGGGTTAGTCAAAACCTCCTTTCTTGAATTTTCAGTCCTTTAGTTCTTGTCTTACCCACTGGAACTGCACAAAATAACCTTCTCCACCTTCCATGTAACAGTTCTTTAAATATGGGAAGAAGGTTATCATACCACCTCTCAGCCTTTTCTTCTTCAGGATGAACATACCCAGCCTCTTCAACTCTGCCTCACAGAGTTAATTCTTCCTTGATTTGGTTTTCTTCTCAGTTTTTACAGATTCAGAACATCACAGCTGGTTGGGTGCTAGTTTAGACTTTACTCAATAAAAGGTGAGGAAATAAAGCATTGCACTTCTGCTGATTTCAGAAAATACATGGCTGCTGATTAATCATCATAAAAGAGGAAGCTTTCACAGCTTCTGTGGCTATCAACTAAAGGAATGCAGGGAGCAAGAGAAGATACTGTCTTTTGCAAAAATATTTTGTTGTATCACTGCTAAGTTATTAACTTGATCTGGTTTTAGGGAATATATCTCATCATTATTTAAACACCAACACTGATGTCAGCTTGATAAGAGGTATTTTTTTTCTTTTAGTTTTTGTTTTCATCCAATGTTATGATCTAGCTATGGCCTATTCCTCTTGTAAATTTATTGTTCTGAAGTGTGTAATTTTAAAAAAGTTTCTTTTAAGCATTTGTTATCCTGAGAACCTTGCCCTAAAGAACAGCTTATGTATTTGCCACCTAAATAAACAAACATAATTACAGTATAGGAACAAAACTTCCCCCCACAACACTGTCATTTTGGATCTCCCATCGGGTGCTCAGTCATATGGTGGGAGATCCAGAATTACATGGATAACCCCCATTGTAACAGGCAGCCTTGACCTCACCTGTCCGTCACAGCTGGACAGTGAACCATCAGCCAATGGTATGATGGAGGGTGGAACTGAAGGGGAGGAGCTGGTATAAAAAGGGGGGTGAAGAGGGTGTGATGGGAGAGATTGAGAGTGAGTGAGATCTGGAGAGATCTAGTGTGAGAGTGAAAGAGGCCTGTGTGCCTGAGTGTCAGTGAGGGAAAGTCTATGTGTTTAATTAAATAAGAAAGTGATTAACATCGTGATTATCTTCTAGTGATTTACCTATTTTATTTTGTAATCAATAAACCAGTTTTATTTTTGAAAGAAACCCTTGTCCTTTTTATTTAGAGGAAAGGTTGGTGGCAGCAAGAGTGTGTAGTAGCGTGGTGGGCATTCGGAGGGGCCTGAGGAGGCAGTGACATCAGAGTGGCCTGCCACGTCACACCCATCTTCTCTGTTTGACCCTTTAGTTCAACCAAAGTCTTAAAAAGTTGTTTTAGGTGGGGGTGGATGCAGTTGTAGGAACGAGATTGCTGTTTCCAGTAAACAGAGTTTCCTGTTCCACAAGGAGATTCTGGATACCTCCTCACCCTAGACTTGAAAAAGCCCAGCTGCTTACACAACCAATCATTGAATGAATAGCAGGAGTGAACAGGATTACAACGTCCAGTGGCCACATGACTGGAGGAAATGGATCAGGCGAATATAGAAAACCGAAGCCACCTTGCTTCTTGCAGTAGTTCAGTATTGTTGCACAGTATCCCAAAGTAAGCAAAGTGTGGCTACAGTCCAATTTAGACTTGAGTGCACTTAAGCCCTCTGAAATCAATCTCATCTCACTTATGTTTGAGATGGAGGGTGCTTAACATTTGCACCCATGAATCCTAAATGTGTGCTCTCTGTGGCTGGTGTCTATCAGGATCAACACTAGTTACATGATTGCAGTCTTTCAAGCAAGCACTTCAGTTCTTTTACAATGGATAGGACTTGATTAGTTTTGAGCCTAGAGACCTATCAAGGGGAATCAACCCTTGCAATAGCCAAAGCAAAACACTCAAGTTACGTATGTGTAAGACTTTCAGGATATTAAAAATACATTGGCACTGACTAAATTATCGCTGGAAATTGTTGAAATCACAGTGAGGAGGTTTTTTCTTTAATACAAATTTACAGCCATTCCCAAGTGTTTGCATGGGTGTCAGGTTTTCTCAAATGTTTATGTATGAGAAAAGCTTCTAGTTTGATGGTTCGAAAGAAAATTTATTTTTATTTTCTCAGACACCTTTTATTTGGTGCTCAGTATTCTTTAATGTAATTCTCATGCCTAACTTACTCATGATTATAACTTTCACATATACTTCATTGCATCCTCCCAGCTTTCCTAATCCCATAAATAAACAGTAAATGCAATCAGACACACAATCACAAAAACCATCAATAATGCATAATTTGGCAGCAATCATGCAAATTAAAAAAAAGGGGGGGTTCATGGTTCCCACTGAAGAAAGGCACTCAACACCTCTCACCACAGGGGTGAAATCGTAAAAGAACACTAACATCTTTATTTGCTGAGTCACATCATGCAGGAAGAAAGGAGGGTTTGTCACATGCGAGAGTGTTCTGTCATGATGATAGCTAGTATGCCAGGACTCTCAAATCTGGGTTTATAAAGTGAGAAGTAGATGTATCCCAGCCAGATGGTTGGAGAAGCATACTGTGATTGAAACCTTTCCTTCACTCTAATAATCTCTGATGTGTAAAAGGAATAAAATCCATCAACCAAAAGCCAACAGCAACCCTGTAATTGTTTGTATCATTGCTGTATTTGTAGGCTTCTCTGAGGCTTTTCCTTTTCCTTTTTCTTTTTTAGTTACAGTGCAAATGTGTAAATCTAGACCACAATTTCATTTTTATGTTTGGTTAGTACTTAGTACAAATCCAGCCAAGATATTACTGAAGATGTCTCAGTTAATTGGATTTCTTATTGCTGTTGAGCCATCCATGCCTTGGAATGATCTAGCAATGCTCAAAGCTGTGAACGTGACCTTAGTCCTGGATTCCCTGTACCATGTTAAATCTGTTATCAGTTTCTGTTACTGCCTTTGCTCCACTGTCACTTGAAAATTGTTTGACAATATAGTTTTAACTCACTGGCATGATATGTGAGCCCTTCTTCCCTCCCTCCTCCCCCCACACTGCTTCCACCCCCATTTTCCCTCTCTTCACCAACTGTTCTTTTTCAGTCACTGCTGTCCTGTGAGACTGTCTGTTTACTCGCCCTGGAAAACTTTGGGCCTGTCCAGATGGGGAATTTGGAGCAGTCTGATTCACACTTAAAAGCTTCTTATGTTCAGTGCATTGTATTTTATCTTTCACTTGAGTGGTCCTTCTGTCCACACTGAAGATGTTTATTCACCTGTGAGAAGGGTCCAGACAGGACTTTGTTCACCAGTTTACTCACAAGTAAGGTTTCCCCAGTTTACTCATGAGTAACAGGCAATAACAGTGGTGCAACATGCTTGTGGTGGGGAAATGTTGGGGTGAAGGCTGAGGAGAGAAAAGAATGGTAACTTCTCCTTTTCCTCACTTTTATTCTTCAGGAATCTGTCTCTCTCTGTGTTGTTGTCGTTGAGGAATGCCAGTCTCCAATCCAGCTGATTTTCCCACCGGTTGCTTTTATTTGCTTTCCAACAACTCTATTCCCACAAACAACCACGAAGCCAAAAGCAGTGGGGGCAGGGGACAGAGAGTTTGGGAAAATTAGTTTCTTGGATTGTAACTCTCATCCAAAAATAAACGTTTCCACACTCGACTCAGAGTGGCACCTAGAGACAGCCAAGTGGTCTGAATGCTATACTCTACACATGATTATGCACAAACCAAGTAGTGTGTAGCTCAAAATGACTTTGAACTACAGCTGCAAGAATCCTTCAGGCAGCAGGGCTGCCCCTACAGCCTCAGATTCTGAGGGATCCCAGAAAAACTGCAAAGAAAAGAAAAGCACCCAAAGAATAAAAAAGAGGAAAAAATTGAAATGCTATTGTTTAATTGGATAATCTTATAAAATCTCTTGACAGTTTAGGGCCTCAGCATGTTTTAATCTGACCCTCATTTCGAGATTCTTGGGGTGGGGAAGGTTGTGGTGAAAATACAGCCAGAATGGCATAGGCCTTTCCACTGATAACTCACTAATGTTGTAGGAGAGGTGTTCAATACATGATGTAGGGGAATTATCACCCCATTAGTTCGCTGCAATTAGCTGTGCCAACTTAAGTTACACTCCTGCCAGCACCAATAAGATTTTACCCAATGAGACATACATACCACATGTTTTTGCATCCAGTTCATTTATCCCCTGAAGCCGTACAGGTCAATGGGCGAGAGTTTATGAAGCCCTTACCTAAATGGTGAATACAGCATGCCAGCCACCAAGGATTGTGTAATTAATTTAATCCACATTATTGCCATCACAATGTCATCAGCAGTGCTCAACAAAACATAATGGCCCTAGTCATATGTTACTTTTCGCAATTCAGCAGTGTTCTGCTGTAGAATTCCTAGATCACATTGTGGGGTTGGGGTGGGGAACCACTAAGGCCATCTGATTTTATATCTCTAACACTTATTTAAATATCAGTAAGTTTGGAACTAAAGATCTTCAGTTCAGCACTGTGCCAATAACAGCATTATTTATTTCCTCATTCCCTCTACTTATCATCAAGTGTTACAGCAGGGAGAATTTGTAGAGTGAAAGTAAGACTGTGCGGTCAAGTAAGATAACACTTTGTTGGGGAAATGACTGAGAAGAACTAACACCATCTACATTTCTAACATAAACACATGTACACACACACACACACACACACACACACACACACACACATCAATTATTGAGTGAGAGCATTTAAATGGTCTTGAATATAATGGAGCCTCTTAGGAGATTACAATTGTTGGCATTATTCCTTCATGAGTGTTAGGTGTTGGAGATTCCATTATGATTGGCATAATAAAGATATTAAACCAAGATAGATTTTGGATATTTTTCTTTGGCTAGTATAGACACATTTTTATTTACAGGCCAAATGCTTTACATGACCAAAGCTGATCACAACAAGAGAGACATGCCTACTGACCTGCGAAGATTGAACAGTAGACCTTCAAGTCAAGGAATGCCAGAGCAATACAAATAAATCAGATTCTGCATGGTCAGAAGCAATAAGAGTCTTAGAGCTGATCTATGCATTCACAGGAAGCTGGCTTATGCTGATTCAGACTATTCATTTCTCCAGCTCAGTATTTTGGGCACTTATGGCCAGTAGCTACCTAGGGTTTTAGAAAAAGTTATCTTCCAACCAAAGCTGGGGGTTCTGGGGGCTGAAACAAGAACCTTCAATGTGCATACTCCACTGAAGTAACATGGCCACTTGTACATCATTAAAAGAGAGGGCATCTGCCACCATGCAGGAGAACAGACCTGCATAGAAACTGCACAGACTAAATTATCATTTACTTTAAAATACAGTTAATTAGAGGGATGTGTAGAACTTTCCCCCATGCCCTGATAAAAGGCACACAGATTAGGGCTAACAAGTCTTGTGCTCTTTTCCTAACATCCCTCCCAGAGACATTGTCTGGGTCTATGATGACATTAATGTGTTTCAAGTTCCTTGTGACAGTCCCATCTGCAGGAAAAACAAGCAGCAAGGCCAGGTCATAGAGTGAATAATGTAGGCAAGACAGAAGGCTTGTATTTTATTTTAATTTCCTCTCATCTTTTTCCCCCAGTCACCAGGTGAAAATCCCATTTGGCTTTCTGAGACAAGCACCAGGAAGAGTGTGTACTTTTTTTAAATCAAACATCACAACAAAATGTGCATGCTTTTGACAATACTACCTCTGCATCACGGGGGAAATAAGGAAGAGGAATTAATCCATAAATGAACAAGTAAGAATCTATGTCTGTTTCTTGCAAGAACAAGCAACATCCCCCCCATTTTTTAAAATTTTATTTTATGTCAAAGCAGAGAGCATGCTCCTGATCCAGTCTTCTCTGTGTTACACATAAAGCCACCACAGTTCTAACAGATATGAAAACCCATTCAAGACAATGCAATCCATTATGACTAAACGTACTATATAAAGATTCAGACTACTACATTTATCAAAAACTTTTCTATAGAAAAATAACATTGAAAGATACTTAGCAGTCTAAGAGTACAGAACATAACAAAACTGAACAGTAATTTTGCAAAATACATCATAGTTCACATGTCAGAATGAGTCTATAAAAGGATCACCATGTTCTGCCTCCTGTCTGTTACACTTTACCCTTACTTTCAAGTAATGCATGTAGGAGCACCTCTGGTCACATATAGTTTTAAACTATTAACATTATAAACGTTTGGCTTAAGTCCAATTCCAGATCTTTCAATTAAGCAATTCATAGCACTAATTTTTCTTCATCCCGAAAAGGACCTTCCCACACTATTTCGAGCTTACTATTCTTTCATGGACTGAGGACCAAGACTTGATTTCCTACGTTGAAATCATGATGCCTTGCTTTTGCATCATGATTAGGGGCCACAATTGGTGGATGTTTTAGACCTGTCTATCTATATGGATGATTTTCCAATGCATTTTAAGCATGTCGCCTCTTGGGGAACGTTGGACTTTGTCTGTCTTCTCCTGAACTCAGACTCTTGATTAATTGCATCCTTCTCTATTTCATCTCCCATTAAGAAAAGCACCTTTCCCTCCTTTAAAATAAGAAGGATAAACCAGATACATTGGTAGTTTTACATGTACCATGTAAGGCTGGTGCATTTATATTTTGCTATGTCACTTTATTTTTTTCAAAAGGGAAGGGAAAGTTGCCATGGCCCACTGAATGATGGCCATGAGAAAAGGCAGGGAAGGGGTTAGTTGAAAAGGGGGCAAATTGGATTGATCCAAAGACCTGTCTGGACCTTTCTCATGGGAGAAGAAAAGTCAATCAGTGTGAACAGAAGGACCCCACACAAATGAGAGATAAAATAGATCACACTAATGAAATGAACCCTTTAAGTGCAAACAGATCACTCCAACTTCCCCCATTTAGACAGCTCCTGACTCCAACACTGACAATGTAAAGCATCTCCCACAGACCACAGATTGGATAGATATATATAGCTTTAAGTTTGCAGTGGGAACTTACATTCTTTATGATAGAGAAACAAAAATGTATACCCTCCCTGCTCTCAGTGAGTCTGTGGGTTTGTTGTTGTTGTTTAGTCCTTTAGTCCTGTCCGACTCTTCGTGACCCCACGGACCAGAGCACGTGAAATCTGATACCACTGAGACACCTGATAAGACCATTCCTCCTCCACTACATCATGAAGCAAGAGGCATACAGGGCAGAGCCTCCCCCCCCCACTTTGTTTCTCTTTTCACACCCCCACCCTGAGAGATAGCTGTGGAAAGCTTACACATTTTGTTGTGCTTTTTGGGTTGGCCTAATAAAGGCATCATCTCAGTATGGATTCTTTCACAGAGGAAGCTCCAGAGAGAAGCTGTCCCCTAGGCATAGCTATGCATGACAGACTGAGCTTTCCCATGGTACCCTAATTTAATTACCAGCAGGATCCTGGGATTTTGCACAGAAGAAGTGTTTTCATAGAATCAGGCAAATAATTCAAGGATATGTCTAGAGGACTAGCAGCGTGGGTGGCTAAAAGGCAAGCCGTACTGCTGCA
The DNA here is from genome assembly GCF_051106095.1 of Pogona vitticeps. Classification (NCBI taxonomy): domain Eukaryota; kingdom Metazoa; phylum Chordata; class Lepidosauria; order Squamata; family Agamidae; genus Pogona; species Pogona vitticeps. The sequence goes on from NC_135785.1 coordinate 174,496,224, forward strand.
GCTCAAGAGCTCCAGTCTTTTGCTTCCTCGGTGCTTAGAACAGACAATAAGGGTAGGTGGTAGAGAGGAAAACAGGAAACATAAGAAGTGGCCATTAGCTGGTGCTCTTATTTTCCCCTCTTTCATGTTGTATCATGATAAAATAGACAGCAATAAATATTTTCAGAAATAACCTGAAGATCAGATAATGGCTGGACTTTAGCATTCCTAATACTGTTGGATTTCTCCGGTACCCCTTACCGTACAAGCAAGCGGGCAGAAAAAAGACAGAGCTCTAAGAGCCTGGTTTATTTCGGTGCTACTTTTATGAGTGAATGGCTTGCTTGCTAGTCCATTGTACTAAATTCTACATTCAAGAAATAAAAAACAAAAGTTGAAAGGATGTATATTTTGTGGTGATAGGTACTGGGGTCTCGCTATGTCCCTCCTTCGAATATTTACTTGATCGATTTTGGTGACATATCGCCTTTCCATCTGTATTTTTAAGTTTGTTTTTAATATGCTATATTGAATTGCTATATATTGCCTTGATTTGTATATACAGTTGTCTAATCATGTAAATAATAAATACTATTTCAAACTACATGTTTGTGTTTTCCTTTATCAACTTATAACAAACCAGGGGTGTCACTGGATTAGAATGAACTCGTAACTGAATAGGGCTGATTTGGACCGACTTTGGAGATGCCCAGATTGAAAATGCCTCTAGAGTGGACTTAACTGAAAATTCCTAAAGATTGGTTAATAATTTGTATTTGGAGGGATAACAGAGATGCAGAAATGTCCAATAAAAATCAACACATTGCCCCCTAATCTTTCCATGTAAGAAAAATCACACGGTAGAGTGAGGGATGAAGAAGAGAGAGTGCAATTTTTGTGCCCAGCCACTCTAACTTCTAATCAAAGTAAATGGTTTTATTAGGTTTCACTCATCCCAGTGCTTTGTGGAGATGAAGAGGGACACTGAAATACTGTGTCACAAGATTAATGCAGTGTTCAGTGCTCTTTGATTATTTCTCTCTTTGGAATTTAAAACTGTTTTCGTGCAATCTGTGGGATCTGTAAAGGTATAAACATTGCGTATTTGGTTAGAAAATAGTGAATGTTCATGACTTGCTGCTGCTACCACTAATGTTCCATGGCTACAATTAAACTGTGTTGCATTTTCTGATACTTTGATATCCAGTGAACTCTGTGGATGTGTATATGTGTGTGCCTACTTTTTAATCTGCTTTTATATGATGATTTTAAATTTCCATGTTTAATAATTTTTTGTACTTGCTCTTCTTCTTGCATTTGGTTACAAAACTTGTTTCTTTTTCAAGTTGCCTTGAATCTCATCACTGGGAGAAAGGTGGCATAGAAGTGTGGCAAGCAAGCAAGCAAGCAGGCAGGCAAACAAACAAATTATCCTGTTGCATTTTCTGAGACTTCAGTATCAAATGAGCAGTCTCTCTCTCTCTCTCTCTCTGTGTGTGTGTGTGTGTGTGTGTGTGTGTGTGTGTATCAGTTTTCCATTCATCACAACACCCTAGCCCTTTCACTTACATTTCTAAAACCCATAACAATTCTGTTTTTGTGCATAGTGCCCCAAAACACATTGAGAAGGGCATAATCATAATGATGATTATCTCCTATCAAGTTGATACCAACTTACTTAGATCCTTTTGAGGGTTTCCTATGTACAGAGTACTCAGAAATGGTTTTGTCAGTGTTGTCTTCTGGGGGTCCCTTGGGAATGTGAAGCTTGCCCAGAAGTAATGGGAAGCAAATTAAAAAACTCCAATCCGAATACTCCCCTGCTTCTTCAAATTCTACACTTTCACTTCTGAAAAGGACAGGCGGCCTTTACTCTGGATGTCATTTTCATAACAACCGTTCACAAAGAGTTGAGAGATACAGTATGTATGCCCTTATTTGGAAACCCTCAAAATGTGTCCTTCTGTGCTTGTTCATCTTATATTAATCAAGCTTGATCCCCCTCCGAAGGAGCAAGTATCCCTCAACATTTCATCCACTTTCCCCCCGGAAGTTAAAAAAGGTCACCAGAGTTCTCTAATTATAGATATTAAAGGCCTGTAGAATGAAACCCCTTCACTTATTGATGTGAAATGTCATAGGCGTAATGTGTTCAAAATCTAATCCTGACAAATGGAGACGGGGTCTGTGTGGCATTAGGTGAATCTGATGACTTCCTCTTATAGTCAAAAGAGATTTCCATTTCCAGACTGAGATCCAGATCTGGTTGAGTAAAACTGGGCACCTCTCAAAAGGAGGCAAACCAAGATGGTTTGCCATTGGTGTATACTCCCACATGAACCCTCAAGATCACAACCCGCTTATTATTAACACATAAGAATAGCATTTGGAGCACAAAAATACGATATAATAGCCAGATTTGATTCAGAGCGGCATGGGCATCAAAGTGTGCTGCTGCATTGTCTATATAATTTGATGGGTAGACCTACTTCCATTTAGTCTATGCACTGGGGAAAATAGCTTTTTATCCCTGCTATCAAAAGTGAAAGTGCTGGGTCCCAGAACCACATTGTTTATCGCTCTTGATTATGTAGAAGAAGAAACAAAAAGAGCAAGAAGAGTACCAGCATGAGAGGTAGTTAAAAGACGGTAACATCATTCAATGCCTTCTCTGTTACCTTCTTCCTATTTTTGTAACATCTCATCTGATGAAGAGATCTTCAGATCTTGGAAGCTTGCACTCATTTTTGTGCCCTTTTGGTTGGCCTAAGAAAGACATTTGACTAAGATGGGTTTTGGAATTGTTAGATACCCAGTGTGGGGTAGTGGACAGAGTGACAGATAGATACCTGGGTTCATATCCAGCCATGAAAACTCACTGGTGGACTGGAACTGGTTGGTAAAACCACTCTTTAAATATCTCACTTACCTTGAAAGCCCTATTAGGGTCGCTATAAGTCGGTTCTAACTTAAGCACACACAACAAAACAATAGACTATATTCATATGACTTCCAGAAAATGATATTGCATTTAAAATGAGTAGTAAAAAAAAAACACAACTGGCAATGTAAGGAAGAGTGTTATAGCAGGAATGGGAAAAGACCATGAGATTCCCTTTAAACTCTCAAAACTGCAAAAAGAGTAACGGTGATTAGCACTGACATCTACATTACCATGGAGTTGTTTTTGCAACTGATGGTGATTTAACATCTTGGAAGCCAAGAGGCAGCCCAGCTAAGAGTGAAAAGCATTCTTAAGTCAGGACGATTACTTACTTTAAAAGCCCTTACGACTCTGTAAATTTGATCATGTACTGTTTTAATTGAGGGCATGTTAGGGGATCATGCTTCTTTCTTCCTTTTTTAAAAAACTAACACCAATATTTTTGTTTTCTAGCTGTCACTTGAGTAAAGCCAGAAAAGGAGTCTTGGTTTGCTTCTCCTTGACCCAAAGTAGCTTCTAGTTTTCATAGAAATTCATTGAGCAGTCTCTTTATCTTCTGCAAACAGCTCAGAGAGAATAAACTAGATGAAAATCTGCAGATCCCCAATGAGTTTATGGAAACCAAGGGTAAAAACAAAGCAAAAAACCCAAAACAGCCGTATCACAGCAAAAGATCTCCTTAGTCAATATCTGGAAGGATTTTTTCCCCTCTAAGTTAGAAAAAGCTGCATTGTGTGTCTACAAAGGAGAGGAGACAGACCTTTTCCGTGGTGGCAACACTGATTTTGGAACTCCATTTCAAAAGAAATATGTCTGGACCCAGACTTACAACCCTTTCAGCTTCAGGTGAAAACTTTATGGATCAGTGGTAAACCTGACTCTACTTTCTTTGTATATTTCAGACGTTCCTTTGTTTTTTGGTTGTTTTAAATGTTAACAAAGTTTTATTATTGTTAGGTGACATCCCATTTTTATTCCAATAGAATTTTTTAAAAATATAAGTGTTGTCTTAAGTGCCATTCATTCAAGGAGCTGATTTTACTTGTCACAAATGGATTTAGCCCTTTGCATTTCTATTTCTGTGCTTAATTTTATTTACATGTTTGCACACTGTCTTAGGATCCTTTGCGATGAAAGGTGGTTTCAATGTTTGAAATCAATTAGTAATACCATTCATTTCCCTCCATCATAGAACAAAGATTGCAGATGTTCCTTCAGAATTCTAGAGACAATGGTCACATAGCAGCTATTCCAGAGCAAAATCTACTTGGAAAACTGTGGCCCACACAAGCCTCAATGGTAGCAAATCTTCATCCTTTAGATGAGGCCTTTAGTTCCTAGAAACCATAGCCAGTATATTCTGTAGGATGTGCAATATAAAAAATCTTGTCAAACATGTTTGGAGTATAGATACAATAGAGCTGGTTTTTGAAACTAAGAGATGAACACAACTAAATTCTCTTACTGCTGTGGTTTGGAGAGAATGGAGAAAGGGAGAAAGAAAACCACAAGAATACGCCTCAGTGTTCATGTACCTTCACATCCATTTGAGACTCCTTTGTTCAGAATCACCAGAAAAGTGTTACATTTTGAAAAGGACACACACACACGATTTAGACTTGGATCACCCGTGGAGCAGGAGAGGAAGTGAGGTTACAAGGGCAATGATGTTTAGATGTCTTGAAGGTGGGGTGATGAGGGAGGGCAGAGGACATAGTGTGTGAGAACCTGTCTCAGAGGATCGTGAGATATAAAAGTTGCCAGATCAGTTAAATGATGTACATACATATCAAACAAGATGTAAACTTCTTGCCTTAAAGAAATATTGAAGGCAAGGCAGAAATTAAGATCCAAGATGAAAGCAGTTAGGTCAATGAAATGCATATCATGTTTCCATATCAAGTGTGTATTTCTCATTCATAACCCTGCTGCGAGAAAACACAAATTCGATAATGATACTTCCCCTACCCGGATGTAGCTTCTACATTCCTACTCTCCTCTCTTCCTCTTTATTTGTCTCTCAGAGGGTTGGTGGGTATGTCTGTGCTTGAGGTAGTTTAGACTGTCACTGGATAGCAGTGTTGTTGTTGCTGACTCTCAGAGGTCTGAGGCAGCTAAGGCTGGGAGAAGACATTTTGTTGCCTGGTGCAAGAGCACTTGACCCTCTTTCCCCCTGTTCAGATCCAAAAAAAGGTTGGACTGGCAATTCAGTAGTGGCAATGGGATAGCATCCTCCATTACCCCTGAGACAACAAGCAGTTTGAGGGGACCCTGAACAGGTTGTGTGGCATAAATATAGTGGAGGCCGGTGGCTCCAATGGCAAAGGATCCATATATCTGTTCAGGTTTCTAGTCCAGACTTTGAAATTGCTATCCAGTGTGCTGAACCCTATTCCCAAAATTGGTTCAAACTAGTTGATTAAAAGTTCAGATTAAAATCCTGAGTGGACGTGAGGTTGCACTGACATCAGCACCACCAGCCCCCACTGACTACACAGCTCTGTCCTCCAATACAGCAGAATAGCCTGAGAGTTCATAAAAACAGCTGGGAAGCTGTCACTTTTGTCCTCCAAAATATGTTGCTGAGGTAGTTACTTTTCTCTGTCTAGTCTGAGGGCTGGTGCTGGGTGCAGTTGTCAAATGCTGCTGGATTGTTTGGATTATTCCTGCCCTCTTTTTTGGTAGCAACATCTTGTCTATGATCCCTAATACTAATACAACTGCTTTCATTTATGTCATCCTACATCAATTGTATTGAGTCTCAGGATGTGGCATTTCACCTTGGTCAATGCCTGGTCAGACCAGTGCTTAGGAAACTTCCTTTAACCTTTCTTTACTCTTTGTATGAATCACTTTCCTTAGCAATGAGATGGGTAATGGTGCTTAGTCACCCACAGGGTGCTGGGTAGGACGAGCTCATTCGTAGCTGTAATGCAGAGAAAGAGGCTATGTACAAGGGAATAGACCAAAAATAAAATTAGCTCTCTCCTAGCTTTTAATCTCCTGTTTCTTAGTCACCTTTCCCTTCCAATCAGTGTTTCTGGAGCATCTACCTTTTCTTTTCCTTAAGAGGATGGGTGAAAGATGCCAAAGGATGGACAGAAACCTTTATGCTACTGAATGGGAAAAATGAACCATGAAAAGGAGCAGATATTTCTGCATTATTCTGAAGGTCCCCTGGGCTGTCAAATGACATCTGATATTAAACATGTTGTTTGCTTCCTAAACAAATACAGGCCAAAATCTTGTTGCTTAGCGTAGTAAGTTACAACAGAGTGAAACTTACAAAGGAGTTGTTTACCACATCTTCACCGATTCAATGGGCCTGTTCTAATATGACCTGTTACTCTAAGGAACAGAATTTCAGGCATCAAGAGAGCTTGTCCTGATTGGATCAAAGATTCGCCTCATTTGCCATTTTGGTCCCTCTAACAGGATGCTTCTGTCAGGTTTTGTCAGAGCTGAAAAGCATCAGGTGTTGTTGTTTTCTTTTGTCCGTCTGAACTGAAAACTGGTTCTAAAGCCTCTGACCAGGGGGTGGGTGGGTGTGGGGTGGAGGAAGCTCAGGGTACCTTTCCATCCAGGTTGCCAACCCTAGTCCTTTAGTGAGTCCCGCTGACACACTGTGCCAGGTTGCAGGTCTGTATTTGAGCCACCGGCATTTTAAACATGGGTGGAAAATACATACCAAGATCCATCAGTCTTATTATTTTCCACTACTGGACTTTAGCAAGGCACACAAAAGTTTTTAAACTGATTTTGAAAAATAACTTGAGAGTGCTAATTGTTAGACCAATGTTTCCCAATCTTTTTTTTGAGTCGCGGCCCTGCAACACCCCTCCTCCGCCCACCATCGGTTGCTTTTGCTGGTAGATTTGGCACATCTTCCCATAAAAATAAATTGGGACCATCCTTGCAGGCCTGACTTTTCCAGTGGCAGTTCATACCCCTGCCTGCTGTCCCAGAGCCAACTGTCCAATATTTCCCAGATGCTGCAGCCGCTACCACTGCCGCTACCTCTCTGATGACAGCCCAAAGAACCGGCCTTTACCAGCTTGAGTGGTCTTTAAGAGGGGTAGGCCACAAGCAACGCAGCTGTCCAGCTTCTTTTGGCCTGCTCCAGCCGGCTGTGGAAGAACGACCAAAACAGTAGCAGTGCTGCTGTTGAACTGTTTTCTTTTACTTCCCTCCTCCTCCTCCTCCTTCTCCCCAGGCTGGCAGAGAAGGAAGGGGATGGATGTGAAAGTAAACTGGAAAGGAAGATATGAAGGAGAAAGCAGAGGAGGCAGTGGCGCAGATAGGCCTTTTGGAGGAAGGGTGGCTGCTCTTCCTTAAGCCAACTCATAAGGCTCAAGCCCCACACCCTCCTCTCCAGACTGGCACCATAGGGTTTCACCCATGACCCACACCCTGCCATGTTAGATTGTGTGGCCAGTGCCACAGAGGCACCCCACCACCCCAGAAAACTCTTTTTGTAACTTCCTTGGGGGGGGGTCACGATCCACAGACTGGGAAACCATGTATTAGACAAATGTTGTTAAAAGTGGGGCAGAAAACAGGTTAATGTGTTAAGTGTTACTTAACTAGTTAATTATTGTTACTCAATTAGTTAATTAAATAGCCAATTCTGAAATCAGATGTGGATTTACAGGGAATAGCAAGCGGGTTGTTGTTGTTGTTGTTGTTGACCCATACTGCTACACTTGTAGGGTCCTTCAAAAGTTGTTTTCCCCAGTCAAGCACTTTTGGTCAAATAGACTACAAATCACAACATGCAGTTTTTGGCTGGGAATGAAGGTTGAGTCCGAAATGCCTGGTTACTGTCATGCTGTGAAGGCTGTTTCTCCTAGACTATAAGATCTCATCTTACAACCAGTTTGATCGCAAGTACACTACCTTTTTAGCACCACAACAGTTCACAACAAAGATGCTCACAGTGATCTGGAAGTGAGAACAATCTTTTAAAATATAAATAAATAAAAGCGGGCACTGCACTGCACATTTGTTTAAAATGTGACTGCCTTTGGGCTTCGCACTATGCACTGTCTCCTTACTATCATGCACATCAATGTACTGTATTTTTCCTTTCCTTTTCCCAAACTCTGTTTGGTTTTTGCTTCTTAAAAAAAACGAGTGGGCTGGCTGGAGGTGCACAGGAAGGCGTATGCCAGTTTCTTTTAGCATTTTCTTTAAAAGTAACATTTAAACCCCTGCATTAAAATGAATGAATCATAAAAATAAAATGAAGACTTCTATATCAAATTGCCCTGGAGAAACCCTACGTATGCATGGAGGTTGGTTCTCCTTAATATCATATGCCATGATGTCTTCCTCCCCTTCCCACTCTGTCTATCTCTTGGTTCTAAAACCGGAGCTGGTTGGCATTCAAAAGTTGTCTTAGAGATCTAAACAATTCTCTTCTGGATTATCTGGGAAAATGGGTTTATGGAAACTGTAATCCTATATTCAGGTACTTGGGAGAAAGCCCCACAACTCTGTGGGACTTGCTTCTGAGCAGACATGTAGACTACCGTGCTGCACTTTCACAGAGGCTTTTTTAAAATGGAGGGAAAGACAGGGAAGCGGAGTGGGAAGGCACATATTGTATCCTTTCCCTCTAAAATCACTATAGAAACTGTATTTAAAATAATTAATTAAAGAGAAACATTTAATTCAATAGGAAGCAGATGGAAGGATATTTAATACAGTTGAAATATAACATGGATAAGAATTATTCTTAATTCTTCATTCCTGAGTAATGGTCAAGCTGCAGTGCTGTGGCCAAAACTCTGCTCATAACCTGGGTTCAATCCCAGGCAACCAGCTCGAGGTTCACTCAGCCTTCCATTCTTCCAAGGTCAGTAAACTGAGTACACAGCTTGCTGGGGGAGCAGGGGGAGGGAGCAATGTTCAGCCTGCATAATTGAATTGTAAATGACCCAGAGAGCACTTTAAGTGCTGGGGATGGGGAGAGATATAAGCAGCATGCTTTAAAACAAGAAGTATTTCTTCATAAATGTGTCAATGAAGATGCGAGAAAACAAGAGGACCCATATTGTATTTAGGATCAGCATGGAACAATGTAGTACTTGGGTGCACACAAACAGATCCTGCAGTGGAGCAAACTGGTGAGGCAAAAATACATGGCAGTGGGTGGTTAAAAGAGAAAGAACCAAAGAAAGAAAAGGAAAACAATGTTTTTGTTTTGTTTTGCTCTACTTTGATTCTACTGACTTGATAATATCACCACCATCTCAAAAGTGCAGAGATGGAAGGGACCCTATGGACCACTGAGCCCATCTCCGGTCAAAGAGATACAGTGGGGGATCAAACTCCCAACCTCTGGTTCTGCAGCCAGATAAACCATTGAGTAGTTTCAGCCCTGTCTTGTGTGGCTCCCTGGGATGCAGTGCCAGTATCATGGATATGAGAAAAGCTGAACAAACGCCCAGTGTGCATGGGTTGTTAGGCAGTGGACACAAAAATGGTTAAGGATATTCAACAAGAGAGAGAGAAATCCTTGGAAAGAAATCATCAATCAGATGAAAATGTTAAATTGCTGATATTATGATTTGTTAAGAAAAAAATGATTTAGGTATCTGACTGCAGAGACAGGTTGGGAGTACAATTCCCCGATGTGCCTCCTGTGAATAGAGCCAGCCTGTGTGGCCTTGGGCAAGCCACACAGTCCCATGACATCCCCAGAAGAAGGGAATGGGAAACCACTTCTAAGTGCTCTCTACCTGGAAAACCTGGAAAAAGGCTCACCATAAATCAGAATTGACTAGACAGCATAGGATTAAGGGGGGGCAGGGGAGAGTAAGAACCTAAATTTAACAAAGTAGAACTAACAAACCAGTTTGAAGTTCTGAAGTTTGTAAGTTCCATTTATAGTCCTGAAAACATATACGAGGGGGTGCTGAGAAGTATTGAGCCTTACCTAGAAATAATTGAGATAGGAAGCTGTAAATTGCAGGGTGTATTGGCTGATTTGTCTGTATTCAATGGTGCAAAAATCAACTACCTACGATATTAACTTATCTTTCATTTTCAGATCCAAAGTGAACATGGCAGCACCTCCAGAAAAGATCATTGTGGAAGAGCATAGGATCATAATAAATTTACTGTCTCTTCAAGGGAAAGGTACAAAGCAGATCCATGATGAAATGTCACAAACAATGGGTGGCAGTGGCCCTTCCTATGCAACAGTTAAATGTTGGGTTGTCGATTTTAGAACTGGCCATTTCAGTGTTGAAAGTGAGAAACCCAGTGGAAGGCCTGTTTCTGTCTCTGTGCCTGCAAATGTGAAAGCCATCCATGACATGATCATGGAGGAAAGACTGCTGAATATCAGCCAAAAGTATTGCTATATATCTGAGAATATCATGTGAGAGAGTTGGTGCCATCATCCACAATGACTTGGAAATGAGAAAGCTGGCAGCAAAGTGGATCCCCAAACGTTTGACAACCGAACAAAAGAAGAAACGTGTGGAGCCATCGGTGGCTGTTTTGGAACATTTTGCAAGAATTGAGATTTCCTGGGCAAACTGGTAACTAGTGATGAGACACGGATCTAATGCTATGATCCTGAGACAAAGGAACAACCTAAGGAATGGAGGCACAGTGGTTCCCCAGGCCAAAGAAGTTCCAAGTGCAAAGGTCAGTGCAGAAGCAAATGGCAACCTTTTGGGGGCGCGATAAGAAGGGAGTTCTGCTGGTGGACTACCTCCAGCAGGGTTCAACCATGAATGCAAAACCTTACTGTGCTTTATTGATGAAGTTGAGGCAAAACATCAAGGGAAAATGTTAAGGAAAGCTCTCCAAAGGTGTCATCTTGTTGCATGACACCTCGCCACACATTGCAGGTGAAATAATGGCAAAACTGACGTTGTTAGGCTTTCCCACCCTATTCTCCCGCCTGGCTCCTTCTGACTATCATCTGTTCCCAAAACTAAAATATATATATATTAAAGGGACAACAATTTGGGAGTGTTCTGGAGGCAATTAATGCTGCAAATGAGTAGTTACACCACCAGTCGGAAGAATTTTATTTGCAGGGACTTAAGAAGAGGGGACGTGGTGGTGCTGTGGGCTAAACCGCAGAAGCCTTTATGTGCTGCAGGGTCAGAAGACCAGCAGTCGTAAGATCAAATCCACGCGACTGAGTGAGCTCCTGTCGCTTTGTCCCAGCTCCTCGCCAGCCTAGCAGTTCGAAAGCATGTAAATGCGAGTAGATAAATAGGTACCACCTTAGTGGGAAGGTAAACAGCGTTCCGTGCATAGCCGCGCTGGCCACGTGACAATGGAAACTATCTTCGGACAAACGCTGGCTCTACGGCTTGGAAACGTGGATGAGCACCACCCCCTAGAGTCGAACATGACTGACTAAAATGTCAAGGGGAACCTTTACCTTTACCTTTAAGAAACTGTAGGGTAGATGTCGCAAATGTATTGATTTCCTGGGGAATATGTAGAATACTATGGCAGTTACAGCTTCCTAGCTTATTTTTTTCTGGGTAAGGCTCAATACTTGGGGAGGGGAAAATGCTGAATATCATGTGGTCCTTTATCTTATGCCTCGGGAGAGAAAATCCAACCAATGGCTACCAGGGATGGAATTTGAAACCTACACACTTGGCCTATGTTTGCAGCCTGCTTTTTGTAACTCATCTTTAAGAAACAGGCCCAGCGTGGACATCTGCCATGACTTTTTGGACTTCCACATTTTCCCCCCCGCACTATCCACAATCCTTATGAAGACCAGCATATATCAAAAGGTAGCATTTCTTAATTATTATTTTTTAATTAGTGCTTTAGCAAACCTATCCTCTGGCTTTGTTTTTAAGTTCCCTTTCCTGTTATTTATTGAGACTATGACTTTTCTTTTCCCTTTTAGGAAAGAGGATGGAAAGGATAAAAGCTACCTCGGGTCTTTTTTTAAGGAGAAGGGCATGGTAAAAAAAAAAAAGTTAAATTAATAAATAAGTAGAAAAAGATGAACTGGTTAGGAAAAGAACAAGAAACCTCGTGTTAAAACAAAGGACAGGTTATTTGCTCCATAATTATAGTGCCCTTGGCAAAGTCAGAGTTGTTATTTTCACTCTGTATAGGATTTTATAAGGTCACCTACTGCAGTAATACCTGTATCCTTTATGCAAATATAGGAACACTTCCGATTTAATAAAGAGCTAACTCACAAATCCAAAATACCACATTGTCTAGGATCAAAGAATGTTCTTGTGGAAGCTTTCACAGCTGAATGGAAGGGTACCGAGGCACTCCTAAGAAAGATGGCGGCCTGAGGCAAAGGACATGAAGGCACCCCCTCCATTCCATGCACATAACTTGATCAATTTCACTTGCAGTTAAATATTACTTTAACACTAGCGATGGGACTGTCGCTCTATTACACATGAAAACACCAGATACTTTTTAGAGGTGCAGGAAAAGTGATATGTAGACACACAGCATTGACCTCCAGCAGAGGGAAACCTGTACACAATTTCAGGCATAACACCTGAATAGTGGTTTGATTTCTGTCAGGTAAGGAATTGAGTTGTTTATTTGATTTATTTTATATACTGTTCTTTTCTGTCCAAAGACACCCAAAACAATTTACATCACAATTCAAAAATGTATGTGTAACAGTCAAATTTATGTGTAACAGTCCAGTAATGAAATAAATGGTAAAAACATAAATAAAATTTAGCAACAACTGAAAACTCACCAAGCCTTATATACGTAATCACATAAATGCTGAGATCCTGCTGCTCAGTTACACAAACAATGCAACTTTTAGACTTGAATGACTGTACGTTAAGAAACTGCTATAAGGCATTTTCTGTTACAGAGATTTCTTAACTTATGGCAATTTGCAACAAAAACTTACTTACACTGTTTGAGTAACCACACAACAGGTTTTAGCCAATGCTTCACCACACAATGGGTGGAATAGCAATATAATAGCATCCAGTTCCTCCTTACACCCCCTACTGAATTTGCACACTTTGCAAGAATCAAAAAAGAGAATTCCAAAGCATTGAAACAGCAACATGGAAATACTTTTTCCTGACATATCCACGCTAAATAGCTCTTACAGTTGGCCTCAAGGGGCCCATGGGTTCATATGAGTAGATGTCCTGTTAGGTATTTAGGTGCCAGGCCATGTAGGACTTAAAGGGTAATAACAGTCACCTTGAATTGCCAGCCATTTAATTTATGCAAAATAGGTGTCATATCGTTGTGGTGGGAGGCAATGTTAGTCACTTACTGTAGCTGCCACATGTTGTACCAGTAGCCACTTCGGAGTCATGAGTTATGAGCATGGCAAGAAAACTGGTGTTGTTTGCTTAGATCACCAGAGTGCATGAAATAAAGTTTTATTTCAGGGAATGATCAATACAGAAGAAATTGCTCTAGCAAGCTCTACATTTATAATACAATTACCATAAGCTTTGGGACAGATGCCTGGGAGCATGAAACGACACAGTGTTAAGGCTGTGCCAAGTGTATTTTCTGTAGCCACAGAACAGTGTTCAGCATGTTGATGCTCTTTGGATGAGCCAGGACTACAGTTCCCATCACTCTCAGCCAGCACTTTTCTCATAAAGGGCTAAATGGAGCTTCCTCAGCAAACTCCGGTTGTTTACATCTCCTTAACTGTTATACTGTTGATTTAGCCGCCAACTGAAACTGCAGTTTGAAGCTAACAATAACATTGATGCTAACTTGCTTTGAAAAGAAATTATCGGGTGGGTGGGGAGGGAAAATAAGTCATATTTGTACTCATAGATGAGACTGCATGGTGATGATGAGAGCATATAGGTCAGTCACGTTGGGTATAATCTGAATTCCCGTAAGAGTACAAAAAGAGGAGAGGATGTGATGGTGTTAGCGACACCAACAAAAATAGCAAAATGTTTCTTTTTTTGGACAAAATCTCTCTCTCTCTCTCTCTCTCTCTCTCTCTCTCTCTCTCTCACACACACACACACACACACACACACACACACATTTACATAGAAATGTCATTCCAACCAAGCTGATGATTTGTGGAAACAGAATTTAGAGAGGCAAGGGGGTAAGTAGCAGCATAGAAATCCTTAACCATGGCAAACAAGATGTGCATTTCATCAGAGCCTAGAAAGTTACTTTTGAAGAGCCATTTGTTCCAATTACTCATACCAATATTCAAAAGGTAGCATTGCCATTCAACACCACAGAGGAAGTAAATTGTTACATTACTTATTATGCTGCTCTCTTTTTTTTTGTCACTTTCTGTTACATTTTGGGGAAAGGAAAAGACCTCAAAATTAGTGATAAGGTACATAATCTAAAACATTTCCTTTGAAAATGTTTCTAAAAGTGCCATAAAATGCCCTTGAATAACTAGGAAAAAAATAATACATCAACAAAATAACTTCATTCCTATTTGCTACATTACTTTTGAAACAGTTCCCTTGTTACTCCTCAGAGTAACCAGCGAACAAGTATGTTGCTTGTTAGTTCTTACTTCCACACTCTGCATTTAATTGATATGGCTACCTGCATAGCATTCTTTGTATGGTCATGATGAGCTTGGCTGCTGTGATATCATGGAGTGTTGAGAAATATTCTAAATTATGAGAGAAAGAGGTCAGGTGTGGGACATTGACAATTTGACCCAGCACTTATCAGAGGAGAAGCAAGTAGTTTGCTTGTATGCTGGGAAACCAAATTGGAGTGATTCAGTTTTGCTACAGCTTGCATAGAAATACATTGACATTTTTTTCAGTAAATACTACAAAAACAAACCAAAATCAATTTTATCCCCATTTGCACCGACCAAGTTGGCCTTGTGGAAGCAACCACATGCAGGGGGCACTCAGGGGCAGGGAAGCGGCAGAGAGACGAAGCCATGTTCCTGCTATCTCCAGAGGTGTTTTACTTTCTAGGATGCTACAGCTGTACAAAAATCCCAGGGATGGGAAGGCTGCTTGTGGCCATCTGGGGCAGTGAACCCACAGCTCCAGTTTGCTCACCCCAGTTTTGAAGGTTTCACGGCCAGTTTATTAAAAATAGAATTACTGAACCAAATCAGATTTCATTCTTCACTAGAGTATATCCCATGTAATCGATAGGTCTTGAGTGAGTGGCAGCTGACACGTTCTGTTCATTCTAATAGGTCTTCTCTAGGTAGGATTAATGTTGCATTTAGCTCACAGTATAGATGATGCCAACTGTCTGGGTAGCTCGGTGGGTTAGGTGTCTGGCTACAGAGCTAGAGTTTGGGAGTTTGAATCCCCCACTGTGCCTCCTGGGAGAAGAACCAGCCTGTGTGGCTTTGGGCCAGCTGCACAGTCTCAGGATGGCTCCCAGAATAAGGGACTAGTTCTGAGTATTCTCTGTCTAGACAACCCTGAAAAGGGTTGTCTTAAGTCAGACTTGGTTTGATGGCACGTATTATATGTGATGCTGTGCTGCCGAGTTTCATTTCATTCTGCTGAAGAGGTCTCAGAGTTATTCGTTGTTTGTGTCATATATGTGTAGATGCAGTTTCCAATGTTAAACATGCACACACATACACTTTTTTTGTGATTTAAGGCCACTGCAATTTCTTGCCTTGAGTAAGTAGTCCAAAAGATCACACAGCTTCAGTTTACAACCTAGCTAGTAAAGTTTGATGCTGGGAGGGGGGAACCTAATTTCAGTACATATAATTATAGATTGATCAGTTTGAAAACTCTTTCCCCCTTGAAACTACATTAATTATAGCAATCAGATTGGTATAGCCTCAGTGGAATTTGAAACTGCAGAGTGCATTTATTTGGCCATAATACATGCCAATAAATGCAGAGGAAAAGCTCTATAGTGGAGACTCTAAAATAAATACCTCTGCAGTTTCCCGAAGATTGTTTGTTACTTTTCCCCCCCCAGCTGCCGCTAAAGGCATGATGACAGGTCAACATTAAAGCTTACACACACATATTTGTAGAAATCATTTTGGTCACCAATCATTATTAGCTGGCTGTGCTGATCACCAGCAGAAATAGGAAGCCTTTATATTTATGTCCAGTTGGTAATTTCATGAGCAATACAATGATTAAAAGCATGCCATCAAAAACAACGCGAGAAGATTAATTGAAGTCCCTCAGCTACCGAATCATTGAGGCAACAGAGCTAATCAAACAGTAGGATTTAGAAAACATGGTGTGTAGTGGACCAGTTATTGTAGAAGTACAAAAGTAACCCAGTTCTGAAAAGAGAGCAAATCTTTGTTTCACCTCCTCTCAGAATTCATACAGAATTTGATCTGAGGACTCAGCAATTTTATTACAGACTTTGCTTTAAGTAAAATTTAGTAGCCGTTCTTAGATCACTTTAGATTTTTGAGTAGCATGTATGTTCCATCAGAATTTATTTAAATATATGTACCCCAACAATCCTACCTGCCAATTAAGCCCTCCTTTACCTTTTACTAACCCTTCACACACAAAGCACACTAAGCACAAGGTCATCAGGATCATGTGCTGTGGGGCACAGTAATCTGTGACCACTTGGAGAAACATCTCTGCAAAAACCAACCAAACAAAAAACAATGTATTATCTACTTTGACTCCTTATTTCCTCTGATGATAAAGTAGGCACTTGAATGAGGGAACTAATGCACCATCCCTTACACAGGAAGCTTTTTGGGTATCTCTCCCATTAGGAAAATTGGTTGGTTGGTTGGTTGGCTGGCTGGCTGGCTGGCTGGCTGATCAGTTGATTGGTTGAGCGGTTGATTGATTGCAGACAAGCTTCCCAAGAGCTGAAATATGAATTTCTCATAGGATGATGTAATTTTCCTTACCTACTTTAGCATGCTTTATTTTTGTGATTGGTGATTGGAAGACAAACACATGGTTAATTTGAAAATCTGATTGCTGAAGCAATGTCTTTGAAGCAATTTCATTACAGAATAGAAAATGCATTTCCCTTAAAATTTAGCTTGAATCTTAAAATGACTTTATATACAATGAATAGAAAAGGCCCCTGTCTCAGATTTTGGAGAACTAGCACTATCCTGACAATGTAATTCTATGCACGAGGGTGGAAAACTTTGGCCTTCCAGATGTCTTGGCCTGCAACTCCCACAATTCCTTGTGACTGGCCATGTTGAATGGGTCTGATGTGACTTGTAGACCGAAGCATCTGGAGGGCCAAAGTTGCTCCACGCCTGCAATACCTATTATTAACAGACATGGCCCTGGGTGGAAAAGTTACTTTTTGGGACCGTTCCTCCCAGTATCCCCCACTCTGCTGATAGTGGTTGAGGATTTGAGGAACTGTGGTCCATTAAGTAATTCTTCTAAGCCCTAGAACTGGGCAAATTGAACTTGTACCACGAGGAGATGTTAGACTTCTGTCAGTGTCTGGCATTATCACAGACTTTTATCTGGAGAGGTCCTTCTTAGACAGAATAATGCAAAAGTTACAGCAGGTATAGGCTCCTTCAAGGCTATGGCAGGTGACAGTAACAAAGCATTAACTGGAGCAGAGTCTCAGTCTTCTTCTGAGGAGAAAGCAAACAGAACAAACAAAAAGAACACCATCGATTTCCTTTCTCTTTCTGTTATTGGGATTCCTGAATTCAAGTGTCTCCTTACTGCTGGCCCACTGAGCTGGAGATACTCTCAGGGTTGCCAACCAGCAGGAGGTCCAGCTGCATCTTACTTCCTTTTCAGTAGCTAAAGTTTCTCTTCAGACACTACCTTCTCTTGTAGCTGCAACGGAAAGAACACTTCCTGGATAGATATCTGGGAGTAGGAAATCCTTGCTCCCACTACAAATGGCAGAACTTATAGGATCAGATTTAGGAAAAACATAGTTGCACATACCTACTCGGAAGTACATCCCATGCTGTTCAGAAGGGCATACACCCTGGTATATGGATACAGCTTCTGTACATACTGTACATAGGAAGGAAGACCGACCTTCCTTCTTTCCTTCCTTCCTCCAGTTCCCCAGGTGCGTGAGACTATGGCAATTTTTCAGAGTATGCTATGGTCACGTTATAGGCTACCCATGCCCAGACTGGTAGACAGACGGATAGATTGGTACCAAACTCTCAAGAGTATTCCAGTCCTTTGGGTTGATGTGCCCTCCTCTTTGTTTGAACTGCATGCCACTCCTGATAGCCAACACTATTCCTGTGTCTCCAGCAACAGAATTAGTAGATGGTTACCACCCTTAACCACCATAGTTTCAAAGCCAGGGCCTAACGTTTTCCAAAGGCAGCTGAGAACCAAATTGCACATTGCAAAAAATCAAGGATCAAGAAGGAATTGCACTCTGCCTCCTTTGGAACAAGAATTCTGGGTGCATCCATGGAGCCCTTGCAGCTAAAAATAGAGTGTTCCAATGAAAATCCCCTCTAAATAATTGCTACTTTTTTCCCTATGTCTAACAAGCTGACAAGGCACAGAGGTGAGGCCATTGAACTGTGGCTGTTCTGGCTCTCCAGATGTCTTCTGCCTACAACTCCCATAACCCCTTATCACTGACTATGTTGACCAAGGCTGCTGTAATTTGGGAGCCAAAAACAGCTACAGTGCCACATTGCCCACTTCTTCCCAGACTGCTTGCATAAGGTATAGCTCAGAGGGTTGGAGCATCTGTTTTTGCAGCCAGGGACTCAGAGTTTGAATCCCCAGGTGTGTCTCAGGAGAAGGTCCCACCATGATCCCTGGGTGCATATGGGGCTAATGGGATTACATACCCTGACATTTGTGTGACCCTGAGCAAGCAGCATAATCTAAGCACCACCAGAAAGAGGGGACAGGTAAAACCATTTTTGAATACTTTGTACCTAAAAGATGCTACAAGGATCACCATAAGTCAGAACTGATTTGATGGCACATTGCCATTGTTTTTGTTACTGTCATGTGTATTTTATTATGCAATATTTGTACATTACACAGTATTGGTAAAAGAAACGCACAGTATATAATAAAACGTCCTACAAAGTGCTGTAACATTTTGGAAGAACTATATTTGAGAATCAAGGAGCTGAAAATTCAGAAAATGAAGCAAATGACCAGTGTTTTTGGAATGTTGCCTATTAATCAAGATCTAATAGTAAAAATTTTCTTCACTAAAGTTTATGGATTGAAAGACAGGCTTTAAAAAGAGTTACAATGACCAAATGAAAAGGAAAGCACTCCTGTACTTTTAATAATTGTGTTAAAGAAAGAGTTTTTATTGGAGCAAGTTTTTTCAACTATGCTAAATGTAACACAGGCAAGAAAATCTGTGTCTATTGAAATTATTTCCTTTACACACCTATTAAAAGCATGCTCTGTATAGTTATTTGTAGCTGGCCTAATCCAGAATAAATAGTCTAAAAAGCACAACTTCAAGGTAGCTTTTCTTGGGCAGGGTATCTCCATTATGCATAAAATGTTGCAAAAACATTCTATCACGAGAAAATACTTTTTGGAAGATCTAATAATGCAAGCATCAAAACATAATCTTAATATACTGAATAAAACAAAGCTGTTTGTCCATGGTAATATTTTATTTGAACGTAGCTATTTATTGTATAAGCGTTTTTCATGTAAGTCATATATTCTCATCTGCCTGCCCCCCTTTCTGATAAACAGTAAGCTACAAATGCCTCAATGAAAAATGTGAATATGTATTTTATTCCTGGGGTTGGAAACAATAATTGGATGCTATCCAATGGAATGCTCTCTCTCTCTCTCTTTTTTTTTTTTTGGTAATTAATAAATTGCTCTTTGTCTTTTCCTTGTTCGTTGCCACCCTTACTAAGAGAGACACACGCATCTGCACAGCCCTCAGTCTTCAGCCCAGAATGAGGATGGCAATACTATGGACAGAGCAAGTGCTCCACCGTCAGTTCAAATGGCTTCACTGGTATCAAGGACTGGACTTCTAAAGGGAGATTCCTAGTCTGCCGAGCGCTGGTTTCTGTGGAACAATGATACCCTCTAACGGCCTTGTTATCAACTGCAGGCTTTCCTGCATCACACTTCCTCCTAAATAACAGGAGGAAAATGCTGACTGAACAGATGGGACTTCGCAAGATGTGCCTATCTGCTGGCATTTCTCATGGCAAGCACAATCTCATAAAGTTAAATTGATATTTATCAAATGTTACCCCTCTTTTTTTTTTTTTACAGCGGGATGCGCTTTCCCATTTTTCTACATGTGTCTTGGCATTAGACAGCTATCCTAGTTTCAGGAATGTATCTCGCTAATGGTTTTTCCTCTCTTGATTTTTGTCAAATGAATATTCATCTCAACCATGTGCTCTGAGGAAAAGATCTGACACAGTAAAAGGAGTGACTGCTGGGCTAGATCAAAGTTGAAATGAGAGCAGGGAACGAGACAATGGGACTCTCTTAGCCATTTAAAAAACAAACATTCTAGGCCAGCATTCTTATTTGCAATTTTTATTTAATGAAGAGAGTTCATTTATTAATGTTTTTTAAACTGCTATCTCATCTTGATGCTTAGTTAACCTACATTAAAAATCTAGGGTAAAATAAAAAGACTGATTTAAATCTACCAAAGGAAAGGGGAAATCTCATTAGAGGCTGAAACAATATTCTTGTGTCAGCTTATTTTGGCCAGGTGTTTTAGAATTTAGAAAGCTACACTGCAATTGCTAAGTTCAGATGTGGTTTCCTTGTTAGAACCAACTAAAGGTGTCTGATCTAAGGTGACACCTTTGTCATCTTACCTTTGAAGAGGACTTTTTGACTAATGCAGAAATTCACTAGCTTATCAACTTAACTAGTCAAAGAAAATTGCACATAAAATTAAAAAGCATTAATATCCTCGTCAGTTTGAAATCCTACACTTGCAGTGTTTGAAATCTGGTATCAATGCCACTGAATGTCATACTAACAGTGCCTTCAGGTATTGGGTAAAATCTGGTACAAACAACTGAGGTCAATGGATTTTAGAACCATGTGTATCTGGGTAGGGCTGTAGAGATCATGCTTGTCATCTAGGCAATACAGCCCTGGCATCATTGCCGGGTATGGAAAACTGTTGCCAATAATCAATTACTTTGGGCATTTTTTCTGTATCCTTCCAGGCAGGTTATCATAATGGACACAGGAAGGACATCTCTTATACTGTTTGTAGCTCATCATTTTGGCTATAGCTCCCACATTCTGCTAGAGTGAACTCTTCTTGATGAAGATTATTGGTTTCACACTGTAAACTGGGCTTGTTGTGTGTTCAATACCACTTGAAATGTCATGGTTCCATCTTATGGAATCTTGAAATTATTGGTTAGGTGGAATGCTTGGAATATTCTGCTGCAGAAGAAAATTCCAGCTATCTTACTCAACTACAAATTTCAGGATTCCATAGGATGGACATGGCAGTCAAGGTATGTAGCCACTATAACTCTTTAATGTAGATACCCCTATATTTGACCTAGTTTCCAGGACAAATAAAGATTCTAATAATACCCTCAACTTGTTAGAGACCTACTGAATACACTGACTATCTTCTCTTTCTTTATCAATGCCTTATTGGTCTATGGTGCTGAATTGTTTTCTCCAGAGTGTCATTGGACTGCAATTCTTCTCTGCCCTGGTCAGCACAGACAATGGTGAAGGAAGATGGGAGCTGCAGTTGAACATCTGGAGAGGGACACAAGTTGCCCACCCCTAAGTTACAGTCAACTCATCTTTTAAAAAGAAACATGGAGATTCAATCAATTTTACATTGATACACAACAGTTTTTAAAAATACACAAGTAGGATATTTACTGTTTGAAAATGCTGACCCCCCCCTTTTTTTTACATGAGCTGACTTTCATAGAGGTATAAGGGTTCATTTGCACAGAAGTCCCTGAATCAAGTAGTTTCAAAGTGCTGTGGTTTAAACATTTTTATTTTTAAAATAAAAATGTGTGATAGAAATCTCAGCAAGTTTTAGGTAGTCCTGTCAATGGCCAGGATTTATTACCTCTCCTGTGACTGTCAGCAGAAAGAAAACCAGGACAGAAGAATAAGTGAGACTTATAGGAAGCAGAGGCATCAATGTGAAGCCCATTTAGTACTTTCAAGAAAGAAATGGGCATGGCCTGGATCCTGTGGTGAGTGTCAAAGAAATAATAGTCAACCATCAGCTTTCCTTGGAACAAATAGACAAGTTGTCATAGAAGAAATGACCTTGTCCATCTTATGGGAGATCATTCTGAAGAGGTGGTTCTAAGATGTGTATACCAGAAAGAGGACAAGTCGCAGTTAATATTATTTTTAATTTTGAATCACTCCAACTTGGTCTACTGTGAATGAGATGTAGCATCAGTTAAGATACCAGTCTGACAAAAGTAACAGAGGGGGTGTTCTTATGAATATTATAATTGTACCACTAAGAAAAAAGTGGGACATTTTTCAGTAGCCGTAATTTGGTAGTGACAAAATAAACACTACCTGAAAATCTCTTTTGCCCACAATGCAATCCTATACATGTGTGCTCAGGCTTAAGTCCTAATGAGTTCAATGGCACTGTCTTCCAGATAAATATTTATATAGATCACACCTTTAACGAACAATAGGTGACCTAGCCTCCCTTGTGCCTTGACATCCTCCCCAAATATAGCTGAAACACGAAATTTGTTTTTTGTGAAATAACACCCACTATATTTAGTGGGACGTGATCACAAGAATGTGGGTTCTGTACTGCAGCCTTAATATTAGCAGCCATACGAGATTTGGACCATATAGGAAGCTTTCTCTCACTTGCTCTTCACACTGTGCATACAAGTAGGATGTCATTTTATCCTCCAGTTGTAGCAGAGGGGCAATGCTGATTAAGGAAACCTGAACTCCTGATTGGCTCTTTAGGGTTGTTAAGTATCTCGTGAAAATGGAGGTATTTCTTCTTTGAAAGGGCTCTGCTGTCTCAACCTACCAATATTTCGTCTACTTCACAAATTCTATCAGCAGTTCTCTGGAAGACTTTATAGGAACTGTCCAAGACCCTATTTTGATGCTACGTTTCAGCACCTGGGACAGCTCTTGTAACTTCAAACTGAAACAGTGGATTCACTGCCCTCAAAACCATCAGTGAGCCCAGCCCTATCCACACTAATTGGCAGTGGCTCTCAGGGATTTCAGGCAGATTTCTTTCACAGCTACACCTGCAGATAGTGGTATCAAACCTGAGACTTCCTGCTTGTAGAGAGTGACTTCTGCCACTAAGGTACAAATCTTTCCCAGCACGGATAGGTTCCTCCTGGAGCCTTCTAGCATAAGCATTTGAGGACTTCAAAGCAATGGGGCCAGCCCCAATGATGGGATGGGGAAAAAAACCAAACGTTTTTGGACTCCTGATTCTTAGAATATCCCTGCATGCAATAGTCCACACACACACAAGCAACAACTGTTTGTCCCATCTCTGCCTGATCCATTTTACATTTTATGGTCTGGATGGAGATGGTTAAAAAAAAGAAAATAAAATGGAGCCATATTATGAAAAAAACTGGTCAACCAGAAAGCGGAACCTTGGAGGATGAACTGCCTATAGTGTTAATTGTAGCAACCGCTTCATCTGAAGGAGCTCAGGTAGAGGGTCTCTATGGAAACCAAGGTTCAGGTTTGAGGCATGAGAGAAAGAAGTGTATCCACAAGGAAATCCACAGGGGAAGGAAACATAGGGAAGGGAAGAAGTGGCAAAAGTAAGGAGAAGCATCAGGCAGCAGCTGTTGAGGAAGGAACTGGCAATGTAAAGGATTGTCAGAAAGAGAGAAGCCACTGGGTGAGGTGTTAGAAGGACTGCCAAGGGAGGGAACAAGAGATTAGGATTAAGGAGGACCTGTTTCCACACAGCCTAAGGAGTATGGAACAGCAAGCCAGTTGTTTTTCTACATATGGGTTGATGTGAAAAGGCAGCTGCAGTTGACGATAGGAAATTAACTCTGTCTTAATTCCTTCCCTTTTTGTTTCCTTATTTTAAATGTAACGAGGTCTAAACGTTGCCCTCCTCCACGGTGCTTTGATCCCGTCTCTGTCATAGTGCTGGAAACAAGTGCCATATGACAAAAATGCTGATCAGGCCTCAGAATATGCCGCTACCCTGTAAACTTACTGGAAAAATAAAGTTCAGTACATTGAAGCCTGGCACTTGACATTCTGGAAGTCTCAGTTTTTTCTTAATTTGTGAAAACAGCCATGTTGTATGTTTGGCTGAAAGAAAGGTAAAAACATGAAGCAGGAAACCTAAATGCCATGCCAAGGGGAACCTCAGCCCTGGGGGAAGAGGGAAATGCTACGTGATACCTCCTGTGCTCAGAGGATGGGGCTCTGTGGCCTTCAGAGTTCTTTGCTCTTTGCTCAACAGCAGGCTTGCTCCAGTCCAGATGATGTTCACAGAGCAGACCTCTGTCCACTTTTCCCCACAAGCGTGGGTACAATTTGAAGGCAAAACCAAGGGAGAGGGACTGGAAACATCCCGAACGGCGAATTACAACTTTTGCAGTCCCTAACTACTTGCTGGGGATGATGGGAATTGGAGTCGAACAACTAGGGGGCTACAGATGTACCAGTGGATTATATTTATTTGAGAGTAGATTCAGTGGGTCATATTTCT
The DNA here is from genome assembly GCF_051106095.1 of Pogona vitticeps. Lineage (NCBI taxonomy): Eukaryota > Metazoa > Chordata > Lepidosauria > Squamata > Agamidae > Pogona > Pogona vitticeps. The sequence goes on from NC_135785.1 coordinate 174,520,744, forward strand.
TCATCAACTATGGTCCTAGATGGCATCCTCAGGCTTCGGAAATGGGAGGTGCCCTTGTCATATAGTGTCATGTACCAATTTATGCTTAGCAGGGCCTCATCGGGATACAAGATTTGGGTTTCTTTTATTGAACTTCCTTTCTGGATGACACCCCAGCAGCCACTCCTCTCTCTCTCCATCATGTGATAGTGCTGTCATGGTATACCTGCTCCTCTCACTTCTGAGGGGTGAGGAGACAATGTGTTCCCCAAGTGTTATTCGACTACAAGTCCCATCAGCTTTCATCACCATAGCCAATGGTGAGGGATTACGAGAGCTGCAGTCTGACAGCAGGCTATATTTCCCTCACCCTCGATGGAAGCAACAGGTTAGGGCCAGCCATCAGGCAAAAGAAATGGCATTTGCTCGGAGGAAAAGAACAGGAGGCTATCCTTACTGCGAGGTGGGGGTGATCTTTCTTGCTCTCTGTTCCCACTCTTGCGTTAAATCACCTTAACCTCTAGACGGTGTCAGACACAGCCATACACTCTTTGTCTACTGCAGTCATCATCATCATCATCATCAACCCCAGACTGGAAACCTTACTTCTGGGGGCAGTGCTCCAGAATAGCAACGGTTCCAGATTCTGAGAGTTGTGCCTTTGCCGCCTAAGGTGACCATCTATCTCTGCGGCAGGTGAGGCACCTGGGGAGAGAGAGAGATTGGCAACCACAGCTAGGACGCGGACAGACGCCTCGAGGGCCACACGGCGCGGTCCCGTCTCTCCAAACTTCTGTGCCTCTCTAGTCCGGGCCAAGCCGGTCCAGACCACGCAGCCCCCCCCCCCCCCGTTGGCGCGCCATCCGGAGCCGTCGGAATCTAGAAGCAATGCGAGGAAGCGCATCGCCGCGTCCGCCGGTGGATGGCGAAGAGACGCAGTGATTAATACTACCGCTTCCCCCCCCCCCCACATCCCCGGGCCGGGGAACGCGGAAGGCTGGGGGGGGGGGGGCGCGGCGGCTGTCCAACGCCCCCTGCCGGCGCGCAGCTGCTTAGCGACCCTTCTGCTCCCAGCCTCGGCGGCACCATGTGGAGGATCCGGGCGAAAGCCTAGGGGTTCTCAGAGCGGATCCGGGGAGCTCCTGCCCGGGGGGAGGAGGGCGAAGGGATCGCCTCGGCAGGCGGAGCGCTCCTCGGCTCCCAGCCGTCCTCGCCCCTCCTCGGCTTCCTTTTTCTGGGCGAGGGTGGCCGGCGAGGTTTTAGGGGAAACCGTCCGGCGTCCACCACCGACGAGCGCCCGAGCTCGAAGGAGCCTCCGGAGCGAGACGGGATTTTACGCCGAGGAGCTCGGTCCCGCCCTCCCCCTCCCTCCAGACGCGGGTAAGTTGGGGGGGGGGGGGTTGTTTTAAAAAAAAAAAGAAGCCCGATCGGGAGCTGGCCGGGAGATTTGCGCAGTTCCTTGCGGGGGGTGTCTTCCCTCCCCCGGCCTTGGGGCGGTCGGGGACGCGGGCACGGCTGGCCCCCGAGAGAGAGACGGGGGGAGGGCTCCCCGGAAAAGGCAGCCCGCGGCGCTCTCCTCGCTCCCCCGGGCAGGCGAGGGCAGCCCGGCGCAAACGGCCAACTTCCACCCGCGGCGCGCCGGCCACTCGCCTCTAGCTCGGGATCGCCGAGGGATCGGGGCCAGGAGCCGGGCGGCCAGGCAGGGTCTCTCGCTCCCTTGGCTCCCGGAATCCAGGAGGAGGAGGAGGAGGAGGAAGAGGGGTGGCTTGCCTGGTCCGGCGGGCAGGGAGAAGCCCGGAGTTCCACTTCGGCTCCCCGGGCAGAGTTTGCCGGAGTTGGGCGAGAGAGGGTCCAGGCGTGGGGGGGGGGGGAAGCGCCGGGCGCCGGAGAGGGTCCGTTGCAGCGCTCGGTGCAGGAGAAGCAGCGGCGGTGGCGGCGGTGGCGGCAGCCACTGCAAGGCAGCCGGTGCTGGATCGGGCTGCTGCGGGTCCAGCGGTGCACTTGGGACGGCCGCCGGCGGGTGCCTGGCTCCCTGGCGCCGGGACGTGGGCTTCCCAGCACCATCTGGCTGGGATGGGGACGGGGAGGGGGTCAAGTCTCCTCAGTTCCCAGGGTGAGTCGGCCCGGGCAGGGAGAAGAGGCTGCTGCGGCTCAAGTCTGCAGTGCCCTCTCTTCCTCCGGCCCAGCGCGGGCGGCGAAAGGAGGGCGATGGCCGTGGAGTGGAGCGGTTCGGCGCCAGGCTTAAAGACCCGGGATCCCCAAGACCCCGGCTCTTTTAAGCCTCCAACCCGACAGCGATTTAAAACAAATAATCAAACAAAAGAAAGTTTTTTTTAAAAAAATCCCACAACCCTTCCCCGGTTTTGATGAGATTTTTTTTTGTCTCTCGTGATTTCGATTTCATCCACATTTCAGCAGATTTCTTTTCAAAGGCCCCTTTCTTCGTTCATGATGCGTGCCCCCTCGTTCTCAGTGGGATATTGTTTTGCCTGTGGCACCGCTTAAAAGAGCGTGCACATGCACCTATATACACACCAACCCACGGACAGCCTTCTTCCCTAGCCTTGTCGTCCTAAATCGAGGAGCCCTTATTTTAAGTTTCAGGTAGACAGAAACTCTTAACACCCTTTAATTGCCCTGAAGGGCCTCTTTCACCAGTCAACGGTTGGTGAGATACTTCCCTCAAAAGATAGACATAGTCAAGAATCGGTGTCTTTGAACCACACACACAAGCAAGCACCCAAGAAATGCCAGCTCAGTCTTGGAAGCAGGTATTGTTGCCATGCCTCCTTCTGCCCCCACCTCTGCCTCCTCCTGCTTTGTGTGTCATGAAGGTGCTTTACAGCTCACAAGGCCTTTCTTTTGTTTATGGCCATTCTCTCAATTTGCACCCCCCGAATTTCAGTCTGAATTAGCTAGCTTCTTGCTGGATCTTGGAAGCAAAGGTAAGACAGAAGAGTGATGCTACTTGGGGAAAGCATGTATAAATAGACAGGGTGGCACACACAGGTATATGCATGCACACATGTATGTGAGGAAATGCAATACACCCAAATGATGTGCTGAGTGTACACTGCTTAGTTTCTACATGTTTGTCTGTTAAGGGATGTTTCAATCCCATCTATGCTAATTTCTTACTTTCACTGAATTGTGAATCAAACATACAACTTGCATCAATATGTCTTGTGAAAATTGTTACAGCCTCCAAAAATTTCCCAAGGTGCTAAGAGTGATCTAGGCAGTTCAGAATAATTGCATTCACTTTTATGTCCTTTATGTGGAGAGGTACCCACATAATCTTACATCAAATATATTTCCCAATGAATTTGGGACTGTAAGGAGTTTTTTTTAGGGCTGCTAAAGGATGCATCACATGACCTCTGACCTGCTTGATGTCTGAAGTTAACACGTTCATGCATTTCTGCTTCTTTTGTCTTGCTGCAGCTTCGGAACAAAGGTGGCAAAAGTACACCCCTGCAAAGTCAGCTGCTCTGTTAATAATTTCACTGGGAATGGACCATGGGATGCTCTCTGGTTTTATCATGATCAAAAACTTCTTTCTGCTCTGCGTTTCCATGAATTTAGCCAGTCACTTTGGGTAAGTTGCCACAAAATTTCATTTGTATAATATTTAAAATCTAAAGATTTTGAGCATATTTATTAAAAGGTGTGGGTTTTTTTAAAAAAATGAAACCCAGTCAGAAAGCAGTAAAGAGGAAACATCTTCACGCACCCTTGATACACAGTCCCTATCATATGACATTGGAATGTTGGATTTCTAGAAGTCTGGATTGAGGATCAAGCAAAAATATGGGCCTCGGTTTTCCAGCTGGTAGAATAACAATACTATGAACCTAGAGTATGAGGTTGTTCTGAGACTAAAAAAATATATAAAAAAATAAATCCAATTGTTAGTCCTAACTAGAGTAGACCTGTTGGTAGGAATCCTGTTGGTGTTGCAAGAAGATCTGTGTAAGGCTGCAGCTAATTGCCACTAACTGATGGGGGGTCACTGTGCATGATCAGGAATAAAGACTGATATGGGCACTTGTGGGAGGCACTGGCACCTTGTCAGTTAGCTGCAGTTATCCATGGCAAGTTATGCACACCTTATGCAAACACCAAATGGATTCTGGCCACTGGATCATTTGGAATTCAGTAATATGGTACCTTTTGTAAGATCTACTGACTCCATGGGTTTACTTTAGATTGGAAAGGACATGGCTTTAAAAAACCAAATAAAAATGCCTGTTCTTATTATTTATTCATATTTCAGTGTTCTCAGCTATATGGCAGGTAGTAAGAAGAGGAAATAAGCCAATCAGGACATGTTGGGCCTTCGAACTATACTAGTGATTTGCTCATTCCCTTTCTCTGCTACTACTGTGCCATCCAGAGGGGGATTTATGAAGATGTTTGTTTTGTATCTATTTATGTTTCATGCTTTAGAGCATCAAAGCACAAGCACAGCACTTCCTTCTTCACATGCTAGCTAACAGTGGAAGGCATCTGGGCATCCATTTGCTGCTGCTTCCACTGATGGGACAATTAGCCCCCCCCTTCTAAGATAGTGATTCCATTTCCGTCAGGCCCAAGGCCCAATGCACGTGACCTTAGCTTCTTGGGTTTGTTTCTGTCATGGTCATGTTGGGAGGAAAAATGGGGGGCATTAACTGAATGCTAGTGAGGGGGCTAGGAGCTCAGAAATGAGACTGCCCTCTCTTCAAGCAAATACATTCCCCATCAGAGTCAACCTAGTTCCTCTTTGTGCTGAACTGATCCCAAAATGCCTTGCACTCTACTTCTCTGTTTCCTGGCTTTCACAGGGATGCAATTAGGTAATTCTACACTTCTGGTCTTAATGAGCATTCTCCTTTTCACATCAGAATATGAATCTATTTGAACTGGTGTAGTTCAGGAGTTTGGATCCCCTCTATACTTGCTGCAAGAGGAGCCAGCTAAGATCATCTGGAACTTGCTCTGTCCCTTACGTGCTCTTAGGGAAGCTGCACAGAATTCTTGAGGACAGTATAGCTGGAAAACCCTGGGAGGGTCACCCTATGTTGGAAGTGACAGGATGACACAAAATAATGGTCCTTTGATTACTTCATAAAGTAGGGAGCCAAGCTTACTAGACATGAGCACCTCTTGCACCATGGCATCTTTCCAGGCACCTCTCCACACTGCTATCTGATACTCTCTCTGCATCTCTTTCCTTTATGTCCCGGAGAGTTTAGTTGCAAACTCCCCAGGCTCTGGGCTCTTGCTGACAGCAAGCTGAGGCTTACACCACCTACACTTCCAAGGGAGGTTCCCCGCTCCCTTGGTGAAGATGGGCACGCAGGTTGGAAGGGAGGGTGAGCAGAGCCAGCCCTAGAGGGAGGTGAATTGTAAAGGAGGGAACTTATTCTAACTGTATTATTATTATTATTATTTTTACTGCCAAGGAGCGGGAGAGTTATTCGTGTGATTTGTGCGATTTTCTTTCTTACATTCAGTTGCCCAAGTCACGTGATCTTGATCTTGACTTAGGTATGGAGGGGTCAGAGATGGTGAAAGTGATTAATTATTATTATTGTTGTTATTGTTGTTATTATTATTTTACTGTTGCACTCAGAACATGCCAGAATGATCACTGACCATATCGGCTGAAATTACCTGGGAGGTGTAGTCCAAAAAAAGGGATGCTTCCTGTCTCTCATCTGTGAGAGGATGCCATTTGGTTCTATAACTTAGAAAGCAAAATGTTTTCTTCTGGCCCTAGGAATAGGCTATTTGACTGTTCAAAGGTGGGCTTGTCATTGTTTCCAGTGTTATTGGCATGTCTTGAGTTCTTCATTTTAAACTGTTGAGTTCAAGTGATTTATGAGTTGGGCAAGTGAGTGCTCACCCATTCCTGGTTAAGCAGAGTCAGACCTGTGTTCTCGTTCTTGAGTCTGTCAGGTTCACAAAGTCAGCATCAAAGAATAAATCACCTGGAAGAAAGGCTGCCAGTAGGTTCCATGCTGTAAGTTAACTGTGGGAAGTAGAAATGCTGTTGGGGCCGTGGGCAGTAAAATAATACAGGTTTCAAATGAAACAAAACACACACACCCCAAAAAACCCCCACCTCTTTTATTCTCACTGGGATTTGGAAAACAAAGTAATTTTTTTTGAAAAGATAAATCCGTTTGCTCAACTCGTTTTACTTTGTATTTCTGAAATCACAAACTCTTTAAATAACTGTAGACAAACTGCCATCTCAGAGGTTTTGCTTACTGAAGGTTGCACGTCATTTGTATTAATTTGAATCCTGTGTAGGATATACTGTATAGCTGAGGGAAAGTGCCTCTTCTCCTTGATACTTTGCAGAACCCATGAGGGAATACCTTACTTGTGTGGTATTAAAAGCATTTAGAAATAATTTGAAAAATCCAGGGTTGTTGCAGTCTTGGGTGATTATTTGTATGGAAAGGAGAAGAAATATCTGATGGGGTTCCCTGTAATATTGATAGCTTTTAGTGGGACTAGAATAAAGAATATAGAATGCAGTTATGCCAGTATAGGCCAGATGTGTGTGTAAGAAATAATCAGTTTAAAGACAAACTGAAAGCTTCCTATCTGTCCTCAGGTTCTGAGGTTCTCTTGAGCCTCTCCCCTTTTTTTCCACCGAGAAAGCCTCTGAGAGTCTCAGGCTGGGGGCAGAAAGGAGGCTTTAATAGTCAAAAATTATCACTGGATCACCGCTGGCAGTCTTGATCCCAGTGGTGGCAATTCTGTGGTGATTTTTTACTATTAAAGGCTCCTCACCAGCACTGTCCTGATTGCTTCCCCAACCCTGAGAGGGAGATTGATTTCTTTATATTTATTATTTCTGGTACTCAGATCTATTTTATGCCAGTGTAATCATGTGAACGGGATGTTGCCCAGTTTTTCCACATTTTAAAATACATCGCTATACTTCTGCCAGAGCTTGGTCAAACTTTTATTTTACAAAAGCAAATGTCTGGGTCTAGCTAACATACAAATCAGGTGTCGGAAGTACTTATCTCCCCAGTTTTAATATACAGTCACAAAATCAAATGAAATGCCTGGGCATGGCACACTGAGTCAGTCGTATTGCAAAGGTTACTAGAGCTGGGAGGGCCTACGATGAGCCATACTGGGGCCAAACAGTAAGGCCACGCAGCCCCAGAACTATTGGGTTGCTGAGGCAACTGTGATGTCTGCCAATGTGAATGCTGGTCTCAGCTCTAAGTGACTTGTTGGCTTCGTTGCCTAGGTGACGGTTGTCTTTGTTCCTTCAAGGAAGAGAGTCTCACAATAGTTCAGGGAGCTGGATGGAAACTGGTATAGGAGGAGCAAGTGAGTTGAAAGAAGAGTGGTAACTGGACCAAGAGGATCTCCCTCATGGCTCTTTAGACCACAGTGGACCACAATAAAGGGAAGGAGAAGGAGTGAGCATGAGGACAATCCTGAGCTTGGAAAAAAATGGCTCCTTTGGTCTTCATATCCCAGAATCCCTCAGTCAGCATGACCAGTGACTTCTGGGAGTTGAAGTCCAGAAGAGATCATTCTTCCAAGTTCTTGGTCAGGCATTTTAAACTGAGGGCATGCAACCCCTTTGCAGGGGCCCTGCCACATTTTGGAAGGGGAGCACAGAAGGGAAACTGTGTGATATTTCTGGAAGATATCTGTTTGTGTTATATCCTTGTTTGACAGGTAGGGCCTAGGATAGAACCTTAGAGGAGCTTCTAAAAGGGCTGTGGCCATAAAAAAAGGTTAAGAATGGCTGCTCTAGGCTACCCCATCCTTCCTGTCTGAGGCTTTGTTAGTAGCACGGAGATGGACAGGTCTGTAGTAGTAGACCCAGTCCTGTTCATACCATCATATGGTATGAATTACTATCCATCTGGTTCCCTAGTAATTTTGTCTGGAACTTCAGTGCTACTTAGCAGCTTTAGAAATCTGTAGTGGAGATCCTTAGGACAACTCACCACACTGCAGTTCCCAGGTTTCTGTGTGGGAAGTCAAAACTGGCACAACACCCATGATGTTTATAGTGTGAATCAGCCATCTGTGTTTGCTTTTGCACATGATGGTGACCTAACTATACAGCAAGAGGTCCTGCCACTCCCACCACTGTTCATTATTATCATTACTACCTTCAGAATTTTACTGAGGAGAGTATTGATTGAATGACTGTTACGAGCACATTTCACCAAGAACACAATATAAAGAGGCTTGCTTATCTCTTTGAAACCTTGACAAGACCCTCAAAACAATGAAAGACCGAGGTTGTTTATTCCAACCACTGAAGAATGAAGAAGGAGCAAATGGTCAAAAAGAATTGAGAAACAAGTACAGTAGTTACATTTTCTGAAAATAATCATGAGAACGACTACAGATACAGTGAGAGTAAGGATGGAACGGTGCGGGTGGCAACAGGATGTGAATAAAAAGCCAGAAATTACTTATCTCTTGTTTTTCCAACCTTTTACATGAAATGGCACTTTCCCATCTTGCTCAGAGAGGGGAAATGCACGCTAAAGACAAAATGGGGAAAGTACAGAAATAGGAAATGCAAAATACTTGTTCTTCCTGCTCGGCTTGCGTCACTGCCATATAAAATGCCGCTTTAAACCTACCTAGGAATGCAGTAAACTTGAAGAGGGAACTGAGGATAAAGGAGAGAGATTTTAAGTGTAGTTTCAGTCACTCAATTCCAAGGACTGGCAACCAACAGGGAGGCATATATCAAAAGCAAGTGATGGAGTACAATGAACCTGAGAGCTTTAGAGCTGGTGATTTCATGGAACTCTCGGTCTCCAGAATCACCTGAAACCAGGGGGATTCTGGGCAGTGGTGCCAGCCTCTTGTTCTAACTGCCTGTAGTTTCTGCTTGTAATCAGTACTCTGGGTTGTGCAGGACTGAGGAAAGTTAAGCAAAGCTGCTAGTCTGATTCCCTAGCACCTTAATACTGTTGCAGAGTTTTGAATTTCTAGTAGAATTCTCTTTTTGTTACACAGTAGAAGTACAGAGGTTCCCCAGAGGAGAAAAGCTACAAAATCCCCAGAGTCCACCCCTTTCTCCTTAACTGGCACTTAAATTCTCAGTAATCACTCTGAGATATTTGTAGGAGAACAGGGGAAAAAAACCTTACAGTTGCTTGAAATCATACACTTGTGTATGCTGCTTTCTTTACTGCACTCAGACTTGGCAACTAACTGAACAGATCAACAACAAACAACACAACTGTCACCAATGAACCAATCAAAGAGAATGAAAAAGCATGCAGCAAAGAGATGGGGGCTCTCTTTGAATTCAAAGAGAGGAACGAACAATTGGTTAGTGCTGGATAGATACACAGTCAACTTAGGCCAGAAATTTCCGTACCAGTCACACAAAATACAGACAGCATGTGAGGTTCCAAATAAATTCCAACAGATACCCTATAGTATTCTGTTTTAAAGTAAATCTATTGGCCAAATTGCTCCATTATCTGAATGCATCCAACTACTTTTATTCTTCTCAACATTTTTGAGATGGTAGTAAACTTCCTGCCTTCAGTGTTGTATGCAACACTCAAATGCACTATAGCAGAAATATCTGTGGGTTTATTGAGGACGTGTGGATGTGGTATGCAATACACTGAAACTAGTCCAGTTACCTAAGTCTGTAGAAGATTGAAGGGCCAGAACTAGGGAAATTATCCTTTTTGTGTGATTCCTAATCAAGCTTTCTCAACAAATGGTTTGAAAATGAGGCTTTTACAGTACTACACCAGCTCAGAATGTCTGGCAGTCATTCCACATTATGTTATTTGTTCTTAAGATTGTAACAAAACCCTCAGTTTTTAAAAAAGGTTTTATTTAAGCCTTCCAAAGGGGAGAAAATCCCCATAATCAATTGCCAGGGTTAGTTCCGAATATACTGCAATATTGGCTGTCGACTGATCCAAAGCTCATCACTCTCTCTCTGTCTCTCTCTTTCTCAGCAATGCAGGGTTGTACGAAAGTGTGCATATTATAGCAAAGAAATTCTGTGCTCATTTAACTATGGCTTAATAACCAGCTTGTGAAATGTTTGGGAATTCCTCCCAAGTACCATAGATCTTCATAAGGCTTCATCCAATTATTTTAAGCAGTGTTCACAGGGTAATCACTTGACACCTATTGTTGCCATTTGTCACAACCAGACACTTCTGTAATTACTTTCTGTTTTATGGTGAATTTTGTCAGAATAGTAAACTAAAATCCATTATACTCTATGCCCTTCAACACATGATTGTCTTAGTCACTGCAGAATCCAGAAAAGCTGCCTGGGTATCATGCCCCCAAATTCTTTACAAGTCATTAGAATAGCCTTTATAGGCTGAGAAATAGAACATCACACCTGAAAACAAATCCATACTGGGGAAATAAAATAGCAGTAAATTTGAAACCTGGCAATGTTTCTAAAAGCACTAATTTTTGGAATATTAATTTCCCATTAAAGCTTTATTGCTGGAGAAACTTCCTCCTGGATTCATTTAAACTGCAATTTTAATATTATACCTGAGCTCCATGACATATTTTCATTTGTCATTAGAATCTCTGATGTATTTCTATTCATAATCTCTATTAATGTATGGCTGCTCAGCACCAGGAATAAACTCTGAAGATAACATGTAAATAATGTGTTATCAGAGTTTGGAAAAGCTACGTTTTGAGTGCAGTTCCCAGAATCCCTTTGCCAGCATAGCCAGTTGATAGGCTGCAGGAGCTGTACTACAATAATAATAATAATAATAATAATAATAATAATAATAATAATAATAATAATAATAATAATAATAATAATAATAATAATAATAATAATAATAATAATAATAATAATAATAATAATAATAATATCCCTTCTACCTTTTGCATGTAATGTGACATTCTTGACAATAATATGTGGCTGGTGTAGGGTTGCCAGATACATGTGTCCGAAAAGGAGGACTTAGAAAGCCAAAAAGGAGGACGTAAGGGGGGGGGGGGGCTCTGTGCATGAGGTGGGTTGGGGTGGGGGGCATGTCACTTTTGGAATTAGGTATTGGGAAGAATAGCTCTTTGATCATGGGGCAATACCATAACCATTCAACCTACTCAGTCTTGAAAGGTTAAGACTGGGAAAGTTACATTTTTGGACTACAAAACTCAGAATCCACTGGCCACTGTGTTTTTGTGTTTTAAAAATGTTTTAAAAAATTAAAATAAAACAAATCTACATATACAGAGCTGGGCTCCCAGGACCAATGGAGACAATCTATTCCTTCCTTTAATGGAGACCCATCCCCCTTGTTTTATTTATTGATATTTTTATTTTAATAAAAGCATAATAAAGTGAAATGAAAAGTTTAAAAAGTTGTGTGGCAGATTTGAAACACTATAAAAATCAGAAGAAAAAAACAAGGTGTGGATTTCTCTCAGCTTGAGAAATGCAAAGGGTGGAGAAAATGGATTTGCACACACACACACACACACACACACACACACACACACACACACACACACACACACACACACACACAAAGCCATATTCTCCACCCTTTGCAATTTCTCAAGCTGAGAGAAATCCGCTTGTGTGTGTGTGTATGTGTGTGTGTGTTCCAGCTTCCACAAGAATGGGGGATAACTGTGCATATGCTCCTGGACCTGGAAATGCACTCTGCACATGCCCCAGAGTCAGGGGTCAGGGCAGAAGGGGGGGGTAAAAGTTCCTCCTGTTCCCTGGCTTTAGGAGGAAGGAGGGACCGGCCCGACCCCTATTTCCCTGGCTTTGAACCACCACCACCCCAAATCCCAGAACAACCTCCCCTCCAGCAGGCAAGCAAGTGCACTCACTTCACTCCTGTCCAGGTTTCCATCCATCTCTCTCGCACCTTCCTGCCTTATTCAGCTCCCAGGCAGAAGCAGCCATCCACAAGCCGGGAAGTGATTGCTCGGGGCTAAACAATCAAGCCACCTTATCTCCGATCTGATCTCTCTGAAAGAACTGTAGGATTTACAAGGGCCTCAACCAAGGAAGTAACAGGGAGAGGTTCGGCTGCAGGGGGTGGGGGAGAGGGACGGGTGGGGTGATATACAAAAGCCGGACATTTTAAGGTTTTTTAGCTTTGCCTGCCGGACGAAGGACATGCTCCTGAAAAGTAGGACATGTCCTCCTTTTGCCGGATGTCTGGCAACCCTGGTGGTAAGTTAAGCAGTGGATAGGCCTCACCTTCTAATAGGAACAGATTCTACCAGTCAGGGTGGGATCAGCGAGGGATTGAGGTAATAACCTTATTCTCTCTCTTTCTAGTGGTTCTCCCCTTTTTAAACTCCTCCCATTCCCCTACTAATTTCAAGGGCGAACCTTAAAAAGACCATCAGCAGGGCCTCTAAGATGAATGCATGAGCTTTTGACCAGTGGACTTTAAACATGGCTGTCTAATAAAGGTGTTGCCTTCATATGGATTTCTGAGATTCAGAAATGTGGCATTGGTGTGTAACGATTTTTCAAAGTCCTTCCTATGTACTTCCACAGATAGCAAGTTACTGTAATTTCAAATTTGGTTGCCAGGGAGTCGTTTCTCATGGGTTTTGTTGTTTGTGTAGGGATACTGCAGTGTGAATATGCACCAGTTGCCTATTTAGTATGGAATGTCCATGTGACTGCAAACAGGTCTGTGGCTTTGGAGACTCCCTACCAACTACCATCAGTAAATAACCACCACCACCCCCCTTTTATCATCATCTATGCTGGATGTAGAATCAGAACTACTGGAGCAGACCAACCTGTCATGGCCCATAGAATTGAATGCTAGGAACTGTAATTCAAAAAAGCCAGAGGTTGGGAGTTCGATTCTTCATTATGCCTGCATCTGTTGCACTGCTCTGGACATGTCCTTTGTAGGTTTGTCCCTTTATGCATGACTCCTAAGCAGCCTTTAATGCCAAAGCTGAGGTACCTGGCCAGTCAAAAATAGAAGGAGAAAAGAAAAGCCCCTTCTTAAAGAGTTAAGGCTGCAACAAATAGTGTTGAAGCGATTCTAAACTGGCACAGTTATTAAAAGGTACACACAGAATGCCTCGAAACCTGGAACAGTAAGACGCAAGAAAGAAAGGTTCAATTCACTGTGCCAATATCTTTTACTACACCATTACCTATTGCACCAGCACTTTCTGTTTTTCATCTTTATTGAAGCTTATTCAGGCTCTAAGCTTTAACTGCTCAGCTTGGGATACAATCCTGGCTATGAGGGCTGAGGGCCACCTAAGCCAACATTGGAGCAGCTGGGCTGAATCCAAATCCCTCCCAACCTAGGACTCTTGGAAATTACTTAGGCTGTCCCTTGCTTTGGCTTGACTTTGTGTTAGTATGATGGGTGTATCTGTGGGCTATGGAAGATTTAGATTGGGTGTCCTTTGGCTCCTTCCTTGACCTGCCTCTTTCCCTCCCTTTGTTTGGCTTTTCTGGCAGCAGATTTTAGCCAGCAGAGATGTTCTCCTGGCAGAAGAAGGTTCTACCAGTATAATGGCATTTCTTTCAGCAGAAGATGATTTTGCCTCATTTAATCCCTCTTGACAGCTGATGCATCTTTGAAATAGTACTGCAGCAGTCCACCATTCAAACAGTTTGTTCAAAGCAGTTCACAGATTCAAAGATAGGTAATCTGGTTTGTGGTGAGGGACGACAGGAGAGTATATGGTTTTCTTCCCCATTCTGTCCTTAAGAGTAATCCTGGGAGGGGGAGCAGGTTGAAAGATGGTGCTGATGTTCAAGATTACCCAGTGGGTTTTATGACTCACTTAAAAATAATGATGGTCAGAGATTTCTGGTAGCGTCTTTTTCTGATATCAGCCTCTCCTGAGAGAATTACTGAAATGCCTACTTTTTGTAGTCCATGAAAATCTTGTTTCCAGGAGTGTGATGGATCCCAGAACCATCCAGGATCATAAAACATTTGAGGGCCTATATCGATCTTAATGTCTATCATAATGAATCACTTTTAATTCTACAAATTGAAGAGGCTCATTCGGTGAAGCCCTTGTAGATGCAGGATTCTTTCTCTTGAAACATTTACTAGAGTTAAACACTGCAAATGGAAAACTTCACAATATTCTTGAATCTAATAACTTAAAATAGTCCCAAGACTTCCTTTCTGATCTGATCAGACTCTCGTCTCTGTTTACATACATTGGCCTCTTTCTGCAATTATAACAATCTTTCCTATTTCAGTGATGCTGAACTCATCAAACAGGAAAGCAAAAGGATAATATGGCACTCACACAGTATTCTTTTCCTCCTTCTTAGGGATGGGTGAAAATTAATGTTTGATTCCTGATTTTTTGATAAGAAATTTTCAAAATGTGCTAACTTCTCAATGAATTCAATGGATAACAAACTGAGTTTAAAACATTTGTCACGCAGAAGTGAAGCTAATAGATTTACCCAATCATGCTGAGACATTTGAGTACTTAGCTCAGCAATAATGAATTTTGAACCTTTGAAATTCCAACCATAAATTTATTAAATTGATACATAGAGAGGAACAACTCAACTATTCTTCCCTTCCCCATAATCATCACCCAACTCCCAGAATTCTCCAAGAATTTTTCAGGCAGAATTTTATCAGTTCCAGCCCACCCACCCTACATTTCACTCACCTGGAACAGGGCCTACCCTGAGGGCTGTGTTTCCTGTTGTTAATGTACTAAAAGTAAAACTGCAAGTGTGCTTCCTGGGAGACCAAGGTAACTGTATCTGTAGGGAATGTAGTTCTTTGGGACTCTACCTCTGTAGAGGCTAATGGGCAATGAGACTACGCCTCCAATGAAGACCCAAACCTCTAAGGAAGCATCAGAAATGTTTACTGTTTTGTACTGTACATTTAAAATAAAGTACAGCAACCTCAGAAGCCTCCAAAGTAGGGCCCAGTTGAATGAAATATAGTTCTCTGTATTATAGCCTGCTAACCTTGATGTCTGCAGCATATGTATGGATGTCAAAGGGAGAGAGACGGCATTCTGTATGTGATGTTGGAAGTGGATCAGATTCTGGAATTATATCTTTACTATAATTTTAAGATAAGCTACTGAATAAGACTATATTTCACAGTTCAGAACAACTTTTCCAAAATGGCACAATAAGATACATTCAGTTCCTCAAAGAACCTCCATTTAATAAAAGTGGAATATTGTGGTTCTCTATCCATGATTCAAAATATCAGAAAATGGCCCAGTATTGCTACATAACATCATCCCTGCATTGGCAGCAGGAAATAGGATGCCAAGCTTTACATAACAAAGGGCAGCCTGAGTGTTAATACCAACGGCATCTGACAAGATGGTCTACAAGCTACCCTCTTCTGCTCAGTACCATTCACCACCTGACACAAAGCAAGGCAAAATTCCAGAAGCTGGCTCCTTTTTCATCAGTTAAGCACTTCCCACTTAAACACAAAGCAATTGTCAGGTCTGCTTTTCAACAAGAGTGAATGCTTTGCTTTCATCTGGAACTGATGCCCCACTCAGCTCAGAGACTTTAACCCAAATAATCATGGAAGCTGATAATCAGAATTATATTACAGATGTAATTACTTTGGGAGCAGAACTCTTATTCTGGAACAGGAGAACTTTGAAAAATGTTTTGTTTTTTTAAAAGTTCACACTGGTAAACATAGGCCAGATCAAGCCAACGTACCTTTTGCCAAAGTAAGTGAATAGAGCAATCAGCTTCTTTGACAACATCAACATTGTCAAAAAAAAAAGGGGGGGGTAATTGCTGTCTGATGTGGATGTCGTTACTAGCTCTATTATGACTCTTTGGTTTAGAAACTCTGGTTTAGGAGCTTTGCTTTATATAGTCAGATTTGTAAGTATTTGCAGAGCTTGTAAGCATTATTTTTTGGTCTACAATTCCCATAAATCCCCATGCAGGATGGAGGATTCTAGGAGGAGTTGTCCATAGAAGTCATATTCCAAGGCTTGGGTATATGCGTGATGACCCATTGATATCCTAGGACTTTGATGGGAAAACCTAGCTATAATGGCAAATTGGACACTGGAGATTACTCAAAATGAAAATTACTTAAAATTAGCTCTAGGCTTCAAGTTCTCCTGTCTTTTCTCTTTGGTTTTTAAAGCAGTTTCCTCGCAAGAGGCTTCAAATGGAACTGAAATTGCACCAAATCTGTACAAAGCATTGACAGTTAGTGTAATAGGAGAACTTGCCGGCACACTTCCAGAAATTGTTCACTGGCTGGGTCCCAAACAATGCAGACTTTTCTTTCTAAATAGCTCCATGGATTTCTTACCTTTAGAGAGTTGTCCAGTGTAGCAGTCCTAGTACTAAATTACATTACATAACACAGAATGTAATCACCTCCCGGCAATATGGGGAACACAATATGGGTTGGGCGAGAATCACCAGCTATTATCGGGCTCAATGCTTCCTTTAAAGAAAAGCCCAATTTCATTTTCTCCCCCCTCCCCTCGTCCATTGGGAGAAACACTTTATAGTGCCCTCTTACTGTGCTTAGAGAAGAGAAATTGCACAAAGGGTTTAATTCCCCCCCCCTGCCCCCCAAATGCTTTAGCCAGAGTCGTAGAACTGTAAAGTATGCTCTCTGGCTTTCTCCTTAGTCTGCATTCAATGCACTGGCAATGCAGCTTCTAAGGTTCAAAATAGGTGTATAGCAGAAACCTCTTCAGCTGTATACAGAATGACCAGAGCCGATTGAACAGGCTATTTCTGTGACCTCGGAACTTAACATCATGATAGAATTTTTATGCACAATACAATTATGAGTGTGAATTTCCAAGCCTCTGCAAAATTCCTTTTAGAGACAGATAAGGAAATGAAACCATGCTCATGAGATCTCTTCTCTCTCTCAGTGAGATGCACGCATGCATGCACACACACGCATGCACACACAGGAATGCACACACACACACACACACTTACAATTACCAGATTCTGACAAGACCTGTAGTTAAGCAAACAACCTCCACTATCTCAGGCAGCAGCAGCAATGTGTTGAGTTACCTACTTTGCTATTGCTGCATTGTCACTGCCAGGAATGGACAGCAGTACTTGTGGGATGTCATGCTTCACGCGCCAGAAGAACTTGGCTGGCTTTGGGAAATGTGTATCACAACTTGGACAAGGAGAAGCAAGGGGAGGGATTCCATGTGCTGCTGTACCTCACTCCAGCAAAATAATCCCAGGATTTCAGAAACAATGCTGTCATGTCTGGGTGCTGCTGCTCACACCTCCAGGCTTGTGTCCAAGAGTGTCCTTCTGCCAGCAAAATGGACCAAATTTTTCCTTTCCCCAGCAATTCACTCTGCCTTTCCCAAATCTGTCCTGGAGCATTAAGTCCTCAAGAAGATTTAGGAAATGCATAGGAAGAAGACCCTTCCATTACATACGTGGAAATGTGTTTATGAAAGGTCGAGTTTTGTTTATGGGTGCCTTCTCTCCTGCCAACAGGTTTTTCAGCCCCAGGGAGGGTGTCGTTGGTAGCAGTTGTGTCATGTTAAATCCTGGGATTAATTGTTTGAAGAGGAGCGCTTCAGACAGACAGATGTCTAACTTTGGTTCTGAAATGTACAGCTAATGTTTTGCTTTTCCTCCCTCCTCTACTCCAAACCTTATCACTACTTCTATGTACCTGATAAGTTACAGAAAAACAAGAAAATACCAAGTTCTTTTCTGACTCTGATTTAAAAGGAATACAAATACTCCAGACATATATGGTTTTACATATGAGAGAGACTTCAACTATAGCACCATCATGACTACAGGGATTAGAAGCAGTTTACTTTTCCTACCTGACATTAAACATGTTTACTTCAGAATAAATGCCATTTTATATAAAACAATAGGATATTCTAAAGTAAAAATGCTAGAATATATTGGCAGCCCTTGACAATTACATTTTTTGAAAAAAGAAGGAGAAAGAAAGGAGGAGGCTGTGGTCAGCACCATAATAGGTCCTTGTATGTCCAGGCCAATTTAGACTTTGTTTTCTGCTTCAGTCATCACCACAAAGGTCAGACTCTAGTTTGGTTACAAGGTCAAGCCATAGATGGACCACTGGTTTTAAGGACACAGGTAGGAAAAGCTGACGCTGCTGGAACTGCTACTGATGATAGGATCTTATAGTGCTGTAAACTCTTATGGGTGTGATCATGGAATCTCTGGCAGGGATTGGTTGAGCTGCCCAGTTCTCATGAAGGGACAGGGCAGTCCGAAGGGTCATTCCAGCTGTCTCCAGGACGAACTGCAAGAGTCTCTCAGTTCTGTGGCTTGGCCAGCTCATATCCTGGAGAAAGGCAGACGAGATGGAAAGGCAAAGGAAAAGGAGAGTAGAAGACATGGAACCTGGTGGGGTGGGGAGGTCACATGGAAATGAGAAGATGACAAGTCAGAGGAACTCGGAGTGGAGAAATGATGCAGAGGAGGACTCTGAGAAGGGAAGAGCACACATTGGAAGGGTACACATGCCCAGGAACTAGAAAAGTAGTTTAAAAGGCTAACGAGTTTTATTTGGCATAAAGCTTTTGTGGACTCTTGTGTCCCCAGGCTTAATTGTTCACAGACTAGTAAGGCAACCATCTGCACCCTTCTATATGGGCAGAGAGAACTTGGTTCATGTGTTGCAGCTATCCAACGTGGTTGCTTCCTCAGCCACCTGTACTCTTCCCCTTAGGAGCCCCTGCAGGTGGGTTTCTAACAGGACAAATGCAGGAATATTGGTGGGCACACATGGTGATACAGGTCCTCCAGGGCCAAGTTCCAAGGCTCCGCCATCTTTCTCCTTGTCTCTCTCATTGTGCCTGTCACTTTTGTCACACCAGCACTACCAAAGGAGGAAAGCTGAAGTGTACATTTTGTTTTGACCAATTGAAACTCTGGCTTGCAGGCCTCCTGGGTATCTTTCAAAGGCTTAGTGATAGTGAGTAGGATGAAATGGGGGGGGGGAACTCCTTTCATCCATTGTTTCCTAGTCTCTAGTTGTGTGCAACTGGTCTGCGTTTGCTTGCCACAGATTCCTGTGAATTCTGGAGGAGCAGAAGAGGATGGCAAGGCAGAGAGAAAAGCAATGCATTCAGAAATTTGTGGCATGACTTGATGAGGAATATTCTAATCAACCAGGAAAAGGGATTTTTTTTTTAAAAAAGATGGGCTAACAACAACAATAGCAATAAAGACTCAGCACTTTACAGAGATCAAAATGAGACAGGCAAGGCTCTCACTTTAGCATTAAGAAACGCTACCTTCCCATATATGTTGATGGATGCTGAGCTGATGGTGCATGACCAGAAAAGTGAGCTCAGGGGTTGTGGTGTGTAGTTTGATGAAAATGTCAGCCCAGTGTAACGATGTTAGGAAGAAAGATTCTGTGCTGTATGTAATTAGAAAATGGGTTAAAAATAAAACTTTGCCTTTATACGCATTCTAAGTGTAGCCACATTCAGAATACCATATTTGGTTCTAGTCACCAGAATCACAAAAAAGGATGTTGCGAGGCTGCAAAAGAAGCAGCAAAGCTCTCCGAAAGGTGCTGCGTTACCTAAAGTCCCTGTAACTTAACCATGCCACTCCTTTTGTGGAGTAATTATAACTTTCTGATTGCTTTCATTATTATGGGCTACGGACTGATTAAATGATGAAAGTGCTGGCTTTTGCTGCACCTCATTCCTTAAGTGCGGGCCTATGCTGGGCTTGGTACTGCTGCCCTGTGTTCTGTTGCAGGGCTCGCTTGACAAAGAGGTGGATAGCAAGGGGCTGTGTTTACCACCACAGGCCAGTTCCTGGTAGCGTACAGATATGTTTTCAAAGTAATTTTGAAGCCATTTTAGTTACTTTTGAGAAACATGAAAATAAAGAGTTATTTTTCTAAAGGTCAACTCCCCCCTGTTTCTGGGGCATGGGACTATACCTGCAGCTAGTGACAGTAATTTTCCATGCTCTGATAGAAATCTTGTACAATCGGAGAACTGACGGATAGCTCAGTGGTTAAGCATTCCAGTTGCAGAGCCAGAGGTTGGGAGTTCGATTCCCCAGTGTGCCTCCTTGAGAGGGGCTGGACTTGAGGATCCATAGCATTTCTTCCAGCTCTGCATTTCAAAGATGATTATGATAATGATACCAAGAGTGTTTGGTTTTCTTGCTGCCTCCTCTTCGTCACAAGTCTAAGTTGTCCAATCCAAGATGTCTGTGAGATCAAGACTATCCTAACCCTTTAGCTGTCTTGCCCTATTTTTCATTGTATTGACTCCTCCCCTCCATCTCCCCCATTGAACAGCTTCTCACAAATGCCTACAGCATCTGGGAAATATGAGACCAATGACAACATCACCATCTTCACCAGGATTCTGGATGGTCTCCTGGATGGATATGATAACAGACTTCGCCCAGGTCTGGGAGGTAAGATAGATTTTCCTCTTTGGAAGTGGAAGTCAGTGTACTTTTCTGAAGAGTGGATTCTTCCCTTCAGCCGTTGCATAGAAACAGCGGCACATTCAGTTCATCTGTTTTGCCAGTGAATTGCATATTATCTCTTGAATTGCAAAATGGACAGTCAATTATCTAGAAATCTGACAGCAGCAATATGGTATGAAGTTGCATGTTCCTCATAGAATAATAACAAGCCTCAGAATTTTTAAAGATGCAGACTTTTGTGGTTTTTTTGGCAGTCAAATCTCTGACGCAAAACTTGCAAAGTATATCCAAATCATTAAACTAGATGTTAATAGCAGCCCAAACTCCACTTGATTTTAATGACCTATATTTATTATGAAACTATCATTTTATGAAACCTAAAGAGAGAAAGGGAGAGAATCCTTGAATTGACAGCATGCTGTGTTGAAAAGAAAAATGTAATTACTTGATTAGAGGACCAGATCTCCAGAGGACATAAATTGGCAAGTCATAATTGAGTCATAAGAATAATAGCAAATGCAGCCACTTTGCAAAATGGCATCATGTTATTACATGTTGCAGTTGTAATTTTGACATTCAAGTTCTTTGCAAAGACATGCAGACAGATTAAATATGGTGCTTTGCTCCACTGATTAGCAGAAATGGGGAAAGCTGCTTTTTTTTGGCCTATAACTCCCAGAATCCCAAAGCTAGCATGGTCAGTCCCATGCTCAGCATGACTCACCTTTTCCATAGAGATAGGAAAAGTAATTCTTCCCATCTGAATACTTTTCCCACAGGAATTGAAGAATTAATGTGAGTATGCCACTATCTGGCCAATAATGCTCTCCCATAATATCAGTGGAGAAACCATTCTGGGATTCCATTTCTGCATGTATAGGGAGATGTTCCATCTGTTGAAGCAGCCTATCTGCACCTCCTGGGTCCAATTGTGTATTATGTGTTTACTCCCACAGAGGTATAAAATTTCCTCTTTCACTTTGGTCTTGTAGAGCATGTGTGCAGGTCCTGCTACTTATTTCTGTTCTATTGCAACACATGTTTAGCACCAACAATGTCTTAGGTACAATACGTAATGCAGAAGTGCTGTGGGCATTCCTCAGATGTTGTATAGAATCTTAGAATCCTAGAACTGTAGAGCTGGAAGGAACCCTAAAGGTCACTGAGTCCCCTTTCCCATCCATGCAGTCTACATTATCTCTTGGCAAATGGCTATCCAGCCTCTGCTGGAAGACCTTCAGTGAGGGAGAGTCCACCAAACAACTTCAAAAGTACTCAATTCCATTGTCTAATACCTCTTATTACAGTGGGGTCTCGACTTACGAACGACCCGACTTGCGAACAATTCGAGTTACGAACCTGCCCTATAGGGAAAGTAAGGACTTGACATGCGAACTTCCCTCGAGTTACGAACAGGGGAAAAAGTCCCCCCTCCCTCCCCTTAGAGGCTTCTGGAGGGGGGAAAAGGGTCAGAAACTTAAAAATAAATACTGTACTGTTAAATAAAGTCACTTACCAGGCCTTGGTAGCCCCCAAACCACAGGAAAAAGAGCAGGAAAGAGCTAAAAGCCGACACCCAGAAAGAGCCTGGCAGCCATTTTGTGGTTTTCCCCGCTCCTCTCCCCACGGCTGGCTCTGAGCAGGCTTCCGGAGGCTTGCTCAGCACCTAAAAAGCCTGCCTGAGTGCCTTTGTGCTGAAAAAATCAGCACAACATGCTTTAAAACATTATTTAAAATTGGCTTCGTTTTTTTAAAAAAAGAGTTCTAAAGTGCTGCCTTTAGTGTTCCCTGCCTTCCCTGAACCTAAGGGGAAAAAAAGAAAGAAAATATCCCCCTCTAGTGGCAGAAGGCAGAATAGCAGCTTCCCATTAGTTTCTATGGACAGAAAAGAGCAGATACGGATTAAATGGTTTTCAATACATTCCTATGGCAAATGCAGATTCGACTTAAGAACTTTTCGACGTGAGAACCACCTTCCAATACGGATTAAGTTCTTAAGTCGAGACCCCACTGTATTAGGAAGATCATTCTAATGTTTAGTCAAAATCTCCTTACAATGGTGCCTTGCTTGACAACGTTAATTCGTTCCAGCAAAATTGCTGTAGAGCGAAAACGTCATCAAACAAAATGAAAAAACCCATTGAAATGCATTGAAAACCCTTCAGTGCATTCCAATGGGCTGAAAACTCACCATCCAGCGAAGATCCTCCATAGGGGCGGCCATTTTCGGGTGCCTGTATAGCGAAAAATGGCTCCTAAAAACAGCGGTGAGCCATTTTGAGCAACTGATGGCCATTTTGAAAACCCGACGATCAGCTGTTTTGATCATTGTAAAGCAAAAAATTGGTTGCCAAAGCAGGGAACCAATCATCGCTAAGCGAAAAAACCCCATTAAAACATTGTTTAGCGATTGCAATTGCAATTGCAAAAACATCGTCGTGAAGCGGATTCATCGTTATACGGGATAATAGTTAAGCGGGGCACGACTGTACTTGTAATTTCAATCCATTTGGTTTGGGCTTTGCTCCTTGAGCCACCTAAAACAATCTTGCTGCATCCTCCATATGACAGCCTTCAAAATGACTACCATATCACCTCTCAAGTCTTCCCTTCACATCTTACCTGTCTCCCTCAGCTGCTCCTCATAGGGTTTTGATTTCCACACCCTTTCCTAACTTGGCTGTTCATCTCTGGATGCATTCTTTGTCAAGATCATTCTTAAATGTTGTTACTCAGAAGTGGAAGTCTGACCAAAGCAGAACAGAATGGTACTATTACTCTCCTTAATCTAGGCCAGTGGCCTCCAGCCTTGGGTTGCCAGATGTTCCTGGCATAAAACTCCCAGCTGTGCTCGCCAGGTATTGTAGTCCAAAAAATTCTGGGCCCCCAAGGTTGGGAACCACTATACTAACAGTAGGTTGATACAGCTAAAATTGCATCCCCCTTCTTTGAAACCACAACCCCTGTTGACTCACATTTAGCATGTGCTCTTCTAAGACTTCTACTACAGCCGTTCTGTTGGTACTATTAATGAGCCACATGTCTCTTGTCCTACCTGATCTTTCACTCCCCAAGTGTAGACTTTTACATTTTTCTCTGTTGAAACTCCTTTTCTTTGTGCCCCATTCTCCAATCCTTTAAGGTCATCTTTAATTTTGATTTTGTCTTCTGAACTGTTAGTGAGCCCTCCCAGTTTGAAATCAACTGCACATTTGGCGAGTGTCTTCTCTATGTTTTCATCCAACTAATTTATAAAGATGTTATACAATACTGAGCCCAGGGCAGAACCTTGCAGCATCCCATGTGTCACATCTCCAGGTTGAAGTACTCATTGGCTGTAGTTCAGCAGCCAGCTACAAATTGGTCTAACAGTTGTGACCTCCAACCAACCATATTTTCCCAGGTTGGCCACAAGAATATGATGAGAAGACTCATCAGAACCAGGATATACTACATCCATTGCAGTTCCTTCATCTCTCAAGCATGTGACTCTATTAGTTAACATTATGTGTTTTCTAGAAAGGTATAGTGGCGGTTAGCAATCACAAGGCAGCAGTATCAAGCACAACATAGGCCTGTGAGTGGGCAAAGCTGATTACATGAGGAGAACTGTGCAGCGTTTTCCCCTTCTATCTGGCCACCTGTCACATGGTCTGTTGATTGGTGCAAAACTATTACCTTAACTAGAGGCAGAAGGACAACAGACAGCAAGCAAAGCAGGTAGGCTACTTGTTGCTTTCCCCTAACTGTGCTTCACAAATCCAATAGGCTTCTACCCACTGTTCTTTTCTACAGTCGGCAAGCTGACCAGCCGTTTAGTGATCTCTTCTAAAACTTCTTCCCGTATCAGCGTCAAACTGACCAGTTGCTAGTTGGCCAGATGTCCTTTCCCGCTTCTTTCAAAAGAGGGTGCTCATGTTTCACCAACTCTAGTCCTCAGGGACCTCACCTCTTCCTAAGAATGATCAAAAATTACAGACCAAGTTGTGAGATCATAACTGTAAATTATTTCTGTATATCTGTACACATCTGTACATTCTTTTGGGTACCGTTCATCTGCCCCTAGAAACATGATTTAATTTAAAGCAGCTAAGTGTTCTTGTACCACCACCTAGGCAACAGCACTAAACATTGATTGATTGATTGATTGATTGATACACGCACGCACGCACGCACGCACGCACACACGTACGTACGTACATACATACATACATACATACATACATACATACATACATACATACATGCATACATACATACATACATACATGCATACATACCCCACCTTTCTCATTAAAATCAATATTAAAGCTAACAATGGCAAGTATATAAATACTTAAAAGAATCAAACAAATACCATTAAAAAAAAAACAAGCAACACCAAAACACATTAAAAGCAGTAAGGTACAAAAATCCATTTTTAAACCCCACTTATGTAGCCATTCATTCACGGAAAGCCTACCTAAAGAGAAGGTCTTCATCTGCTTGCAGAAGGACAGTAAAGATGGGGCCAGCCTAGCCTCTTGTGGAGGTGAGTTACAAATTCTTGGAGCAGCAGCAGAGAGGACTTCTCCCATGTCCCCACTAAATACACCTGTGAAGGTGGTGGGACCGAGAGAAAGACCTCTCCTGATGGTCTTAACCCTTGAGCAGCGAGATGTGGTCCTTGAAATAGCTTGGGCCTAACCCATATGATCAGGTACTTCAGATGTGGGAAAACTGAAGGTGGAACTTCAGATGTGGGAAAACTGAAGGTGGAACTTCTGTTGCTTGTAAAGCAAAATAAGGGAGAGCCAGTTCGGTGTTTTGGTTCATGTGTTGGACCTGATTTTGGTTGACTGTGGTGGTCAGGATTCAGGTCCCAAATGAGCCACTGAAACTCCTTTGGTGACCTCGGGCCTGTTACCGTTTACCACCCTGACTTAACCTTGCAATATTGTAGGGGATGAAGGCATAGGAGGAGAACTATGTGTGTCACTTTGAGTTTATTGAAATAGGGTTCAAATTGAATGATTAAATAGGAAACCTTTTCCTTTTCCTGTCAAAGGGCCATGTTCTTCTTCGTGTAATCATTCCAGAAGTGCCTGATAAGGATGAGACAGGCCAAAGCCAGCTGTGGGTGAAACCAGAATACATGCTCCAAAATAAATACTTTCAAGAGCTGTTCTTTGAGGGTGCAACAAGATTGATTTATGTGGCTCAAGAAAGCAAAACCCAATTCAAAAAAATGAAATTACCAGAAAGGAGATTTTGACTAAGCGTTAGGAAGAGCTTCCTGACAATAAGAGCTGTTAGACAATGGAACTGAATACCTTGGAAGTTGAGTGCCCACCTCTTTTCACCACTGTTTTCCCTCCTTCTTGCCACTGCATGTCTTCCTCTCCATCTTTCCTCTCCTTCTTCGTCTAAACAGCCTCGGCTGCTGAGGAGGGACAGAGATTGAAACTGATCTCCCAGGAGTCTTAACTAATTTCCTGCAGAGGGCTTTTAAAATAAGGCTGAGGGATACAATTTGACAGTTAATGAATTAGGGATTCTCTAGTAAGTTATAAAACTTGTGTGTTGATAAAGCAGCTCCTGATTTACAGCCTGCATTTCTTTGCCATAGAGAGAATAACAGAAGTGAAGACAGATATTTACGTCACTAGTTTTGGTCCAGTGTCAGACACCGAAATGGTAAGTTTTGTCACAGACTTTCAAAACATCTTGTTCTTGTGACAGCAGAATATTTGGAAGATCGACCCATTCTCACAAACTGCACAATTGTGTCTCTTTTGTACCAGGAATATACTATTGATGTGTTTTTCCGACAAAGCTGGAAAGATGAAAGGCTTCGGTTTAAAGGGCCAATGGAACGTCTCCCTCTTAACAATCTCCTTGCCAGTAAGATCTGGACCCCAGACACTTTTTTCCATAATGGAAAAAAATCTATCGCCCACAACATGACTACACCCAACAAGCTTTTGCGCCTCAAGGATGATGGGACCCTTCTGTACACAATGAGGTGAGGATTTTTCTTGCTGATTTCATTTGATTCTCCCTCTGCGGTTGGCCCTGTGTTCTTCAGAAAAGAGCCAAGGGGAAAAGGCTCTTATGCGTATTTATGAGAATATCAAAAGAAAGTGGGAAGCATAATCGCATTTCAGAAGTAGCAATTAAAGTGCTGCTTCTGAACAATGATTACTTTTTTTTAAAAAAGGTATTCTCTGAAGAGCAAATGATTCAGACTCCCCCACAAACCTTACCAAAGAGGAAAGAAAGAAAGAAAGAAAGAAAGAAAGAAAGAAAGAAAGAAAGAAAGAAAGAAAGAAAGAAAGAAAGAAAGAAAGAAAGAAAGAAAGAAAGAAAGAAAGAAAGAAAGAAAGCCTGTCATTTTAAGGATTTGTAACTGATCTGCTGATTGTGGTCTAAGCCAGAAGTCAATCTAAAAGATCAAAGACAAGGGCTTAAGGTTTGATACAGGGTTTTGTCAGGTTTTGCTTTAACTTTTGCAATTCTAATTTAATTAAAGACAGCATGTAATGGGACGGGAAAGAGGAGTTTTTTTAGCAGGTCCACTTTGCCAATCAGCCAAGACCTTAAATCTTTGTGAATTTGATCAATATCAGAACCTTTCAAGATTTTGCTTCTCTTGTAATCTTAGGAGTATTAGAAGGACTTGCTGTGGCATCACAGAGCTAATGTAAACTGCTGATAATGGAATATACTGTATGCCCCCCCCCAACTGTCTGGTTATTTATTCATTATTTATTTATTCAATATTTATTTTACATATTTTCACCCCACCTTTCTCCTTGAAAGGAACCAGGGAAGCATACTCTCACTGCAACTGAATGTCCCGCAATGATGAGGATGAAATACAAATCACATTGAGAGTCTGGTCACATGGGCAGAAACTCAGTGAATGATTGAAAAGAAGTGAGATGTGAACCATGTCCAAGTATCTGAACATGTTCATTAATGATCTGTGATGATGACAAAATATTCATTAATGATAGGTGATGAAGACAAAATTTGAAACTGGGTTCACTTATGATGTTGACCAAGTTGTCCTCCCATCTGAACACACCATGAAATGAGCCCAACTGATTGTTTGGCCCTCAGTCATCATTGGGCTTCCACATCACTGCTTCATTTAACATTCTTTCTTCATCCTCCAAACATCACTTGGGAGTGACTGCAGTAACCAGAGACTTCTCTGTGTGGCTTCAATTCCTTTTTTGGATATTTGCTTGGCTCTGGATGTTGAGTTAGATGTGCCTCAAGAACTGTACACGACTGAGTTGCTAGATGGCATTAACAAGCCATTCCATCTCTGCTCTTCACTTACCTAATAGTACCAAAGGTTGGGAAATTTTATTTGTTTGTACTAAGGCTCCTGGAATCAAAATCTATGCTGATGTAAGGGCTACTGCGTACCAATGAGATCTACAACAAATTGTTGCAGGACGAAATTCTGTGTTATCCTTCTAGTTAGCCAACAAGGTCCTCCTATATGGTATGCCCTACTATTCTCTTGATTTTCCTGTCCCTTTACTCTTAACATCTAGGTTTCCTTTAGCTACTGAATGCATTTAGCCTTCATACTTCTAAAGTTTCTTCCTGCTTTTGGAAACTTTGCAGTTTCTCTGAGCATGCTTCCCCCATCTTATGAATGGGCAATACTTTATTTGACTGTGTAAGCAACAGCACTTAACTTGGAACAATAGAAATGAAGGAATAGTAAGATACTTCAAGATTTTGTTTCAGAAAATGGTGCCTGAGACCATTTTAGTCCGGTCTGAGCATAGAGTGCCCCCTGAATCCCTGCCATGATTTGGAACAGGGACGTACTCAATTTGCCTTTGGCTGCCTTCCTTCCACCCGTTTGTGCTTTCTGTCCCCTGACTCCTCTTGAGGAACCCCGAAGATCTAGACAAGGATGCTTTGGAAGCGGAAGCAGGGGGAAGACCCTCTCAGCTTGTCTTAGAGCAGGAACAAGGAACATTTGTCCCTTCAGATGCTGATGAACTGTAAGTCCTTTCTTCCCTCACTATTGGCTGTGCTGGCTGGTATTGATGGTTCTTTTCTTTCAACATCTGAAGAACCGCATGTTGCTCACCTTGGCAAAGAGGTTCCTTACTGGACTCTCTTCCATGCACTGTTTTGTGTTCTAAGCCTCCAGGCCAGATGCAGTGCTAGAGTGTCTACAGCTTCCCTCCTTCCCCTTCAGCCACCTGGGTCTACTTACCTTTTGGTTCCCTAAATATTTCTTTCACGATGGTATTGGCTGGGGTACAGAAGCTTCAGCACCCAGCAATATGGCGTCATGTTTGGCCTCTCCATGCCTATACTTAACCATGCCTACTTAACCAGTAAGTCCTCAGTGGGCCAACTCCTTGGCCAAAAGAACAGATAGATGCCACAAAGGCTGAATGCAGAAGACATGTTGTCATATATGGCTGATGAAGAAGTGAAAACCACTACAAGCCAATTTTGTGCACATGTTGTGATTCTGTGACCTTGTAACCCATTTCCGTTCCCTTTTGTTTTCTTCTCCCTGTGTTATCCTTCATGTTAAATAATAACATTTGAAGAATGGGTATGACTACACTGAAAATGTGCAGCCTATATTACATTTGAAATTGCAGTCAGTGGTCACATATTGGCTGTGGATTGATTTAGGATGCCATCTTTCATACTGGATTTGATGTGAGTCACATTTCAGCCCACAACCCCACTTCTTTCCTTCCTTCCTCTGGTCCCGCATGTGGAGCATAGCTGTGTACCTTCAGATAGCAAGCGGGGAACCGGGAGAGAATGCATATTTGAATATAAAGTGTTTTTGTAGTGTGCTCAAATCAAGCATGTTTGGAGTAGACCAGGATTTAGGGGTCTTGTTTCTCTCAAAAAAGGGAATGTGAAAAACTTTGACCTCCCACCTGAATGTGAAGGGGCACCACACACCAAGAAATATCTGAAACTTACTGAGTGGTTGAATATATGGCTTTTAAAATAAATGCAGTGTGTTAGTTGCTTCTTAAAGTGTCCACAGTGTGAGGTGCAGGAAGTCTGGGGTGAAACTTGAGAACTGGGAAAATTTGCAGCTCTCTCACTCTCTTGAAGCACCTGTGAAATCTGTAAAGCTATATGGACAGAAAAAGTGTGGGCAATACAGAAGGAAAGACAAAACAAAATCTGATTGATTTCTGGTATGATAAATATTAGAGATGGCTCAATTTGACTGTTTCCCATGCTCGTCTGTTTTAATCCTGAAGTACATTCGGTTGAATTTATGAAGAAATGTGCACCTTTATGTAGGTTCTTAACAGAACCTTCATGGGGATGGGGGTGGGATCAGTTCTGATTTGGAAACAAGATCATGGAGTTCAGAACTGTGAAACAGTGGTGGTGGTGGGGGAGAGGACTGGAGTGGGGCAGAATTTAGACTGAAGAACTTTAGAAGTATCCTCAATGGTGATCTTGGCTGCTGTTTTTGTCAAATACAACATGCTATATTTGTGAGCTGCCCTAGATGAAAGGAAGATGGATTTCCACTTTATGCATCCTGTGAGGAAAAGCATAATGAATGTATATATTTAGAAAAGAGGCAAGAAAACGGAGCTGGGATGGGCTGGAACTACTCAAGTATTTAAAAGACAGAAAGACAAGTGTCTGGTTTAGGCAGATACTGAGCATGCTAGCTAGATTTAGCTAGATTTGTGGTAGTCCATTGTTGGCATAAACAGTCTAAGGAGGGAAAGCAAGTTAAAGTGTTCAGTTAGATTCTGGAACCTGTTCTCCAAATACAATAACATTGTTCTCTCTTGGCAGAGAATAGCTTTTGCTGTTGCATTTGGCTGGGGTTGCTGGGAAGAGTTTTGTTTCATTTAAGCAATCTTTGGGTCTGAGTCCCAATTCTGAGTTTGAGTCTTTGGTGGTATTATTATTATTATTATTATTATTATTATTATTATTATTATTATTATTATTATTATTATTATTATTATTATTATTATTATTATTATTATTATTAGTATTAGTATTAGTATTAGTATTAGTATTAGTATTAGTATTAGTATTAGTATTAGTATTAGTATTATTAGTATTATTAGTAGTAGTAGTAGTAGTAGTAGTATTAGCAGTATTAGCAGTATTAGCAGTATTATTATTATTATTATTATTATTATTATTAGTATTATTATTAGTATTAGTATTAGTATTAGTATTAGTATTATTAGTATTATTAGTATTATTAGTATTAGTATTATTAGTATTATTAGTATTATTAGTATTATTAGTATTATTAATTTGATTTATACCCCGCCTATCTGGACTACCAGACCACTCTAGGCAGCTAGAGTGGTACCAAGTCCCAAGCCCCTAATCTGAGTCCCTATTAAAAAATAAGCTTTCCCCCCCACACACACACACACAAAGGAGGGGTGGGTGGGTTCCGAGTTGCAAGTTGAGTCCGAGTCATTGAAAAGCAAACCTGAGTTCAGTCAGAGTCGAGTCTTAAGTCCTGTGAGGTGGGTCAGCCTGAAGGAATTTGGGTATTGGAAATCGATGTGCTGAGCATTGAAAACGTGTGGTGTGTCACTTTTTTTTTTTTTTTTTTTTTGCTTTTGCTTTTGAGAAGCTGTATGCAGAAGCTGAAGTCAACACACAGAGATGCACGTTATTCCTGAGAGCTATATCATTCATCTGGATTATTCTCTCAGTTTTAGCTCGGAAACTCCCTTAGTAACACAGAATCATTTCAAAAGGCCTCGGCAAAGCAGCGCCACTCCAAGAATAGCACTTCTTTCATCAGAAGTGTTCCTGTGATCTTTCCTACTGGCAAAATTTTTAAAATACCGTACACTGTTTGTCCTGAGGGAAGGAGTTGATAGCTGTAAAATGTCAAGTTCTAGTGTGTCACAGGGAGAATGGAGACCAACAGGTCCTTTTTCCTTAGGAGCGTAAACCATTGTGTAAATTGACTGAGGCCTTGTAATTGTTGAGTGAGATGCTTCTCACATCAAAGAGGGTGAGCATTGCTTTCCTGATTTCAAAGTCAGCTACAGCCAGCTGAGAAAAGCTCTGTGCCAGAACTATCTGTTGACATCAAACCCAAGCTGGATTTGTTCCCAGGTGAAGCTTGGTATATCCCCACAAAATTTATTTTGAGCTCTGCAATCTGTGTAAGTGACCACTGAGTGGATTTGGAAGTATAGTAATCCCCGTGCTTCTGGTAAAACTCAGAACTGACTTTTCTGCTTGACAATGCAAACATAAGGACGTCTCGAGTCATTTTGGGGAGAAAGGCAGGATAGAAGTGTTTTAAGTAAATAAATAAAACACAAAATAAAGGAGATATAAAGGCATGTGGAAGCCTACAAGAAAAAAGAAAAACAATCCAATCAAATGTGAAAAACGTTCACCTGAGAAGACGTAAGCCCAGATAATGTCTGACACCAGTAAGAACATTGAAATCTAGACTTAATTAGCATTATATTAAGTTCATTAAATTGGCACTTGAATTCTTTTTGTAGAAGACTCAAGTCTTAATTACATGAGCATTTGTTCCTCTGTTTCACTGTGGAGGAAGGCAGTGTTGGTTCACTCTTTTTTCCAGCAACCAGACAATTTGATTAAAGTGAACCAATCCATTCCCAGAGCGCCCTTGTTCACACTTATATGAACCCCTGTCAGGAGCTGATGCTCTTTTGGTGTGGGTTAAAGGCACTGTAGTCTGGTCCATTTCCAGTGCATGCAATCACTGAGAATGAATGTATCAAAATGAAGCCTTGCAGCTGTCAAAGCTGCCAAGGTTCCTTCTGTTATCAATTTTTAGTATTGTGAAATGGCTTAATAAGTGAGCCACTTCAGGATATCAGCAAAATTAACACTTTATCTGAACAAACACTGGGGATTGCTCCTACAGGTGGGGGTTCCACAGCCCCACCCAAGCTCAAAAAATCCTTCCCAGCCCAGAAAAATCAGAACTAGAAGTGGACATCCAGATACTCCCTGTTTGATTTTTTTTCATTCTTGGCCATTTCATTTGGGGGTGAAAACTTGGTCCCCATTCCTATGAATGGTGCCAACCATGGATTCCAAACTTGTAAAAAAAATCATTCATAACATTTCCTGTTATGTAATGTACAAGCACCATAATTTTGTCCATGGAAACCTTGTGTTTTCTAATTCCCTTCCCTTTATATATGTGTTAAGAGGAGATTTTTCATGGTCTTGTAGTTTTGAGTAACAAACACCTGTCTTGAATGAATCACAGCAGCCTTCCTACTTACACATACATCTCTGTTGGGATTGGTGCTATGCAGGCAAAAATTGATGCCTGTTCATGTCTTTCACCCTTGCTAGCCTGTTTCTTCTCTCTCTCTCTCTCTCTCTCGCTTGCTTGCTCGCTCGCTCGCATAAGTAGACAACACAGAGAGGAAGGATGTGGGTGAGCTGAATTAGGGCTGCAGAGTGTGGGGCTAGGAGGGCTTTAAACCGTGGTCTCCACTGACATATAGGGAGGGATGCCATGTCCTCTGTTAGCAATGGGAGGTAAGCTCCTACTGATGCCAGCTGGGGCTTTCCTGCCATGATTGGCGCGACAGTCTCAACGAAGCCTCTTCTTTTGCACATTCTGTAGTCTTAATTCCACCCATCCTTGATTTTCCTAAAGGAAATCAGGCATGCCAGGGCTAAAGATGTGAATGAGGTCACATCTAATATGGTCCTAAGTAGTTGTTTAAGGACTACGTGTTCTGAACGCAGAAATCGCTCAGAGCCCTCTGAGTCACTAGCAGGACTCATAATCCCCTTCATCCTGAGATCAATTTGCAACTGAGAGGCACAGCCCTGAAAGACACTGCGGGATATGTGAGAGCTGCTTCCTTTGCACAGTTTTACATCTGAGTAAATGGAAGAGATCTCTCCATCCTTCTTGATCTCTGACGACCAATTCATCCATATTCGTCATTGTTATTCCAATGTGTACGTACGCCTATGTTGTGTTGGTATGCCTAAACAATCATCAAGCCATAGTTCAGTTTATTTTATTTTTTTAAAGAAACAGTAACACCCAGTAGTCCTCAGTATTTTTCCACCTCCTGGGAAATAAATAAATAAATATGATTCAGACTGGACAAGTTCTGTTCTAGTCTGATTTTGATCAGGAGAACCAACCTAGTATTTAAGAATCCCAGTGCCACAAAACTAACATTTTGCATCACAGGGATGCATGGGCCACATCCTTTTATGTCTCCCCCCAACCCTTCCCCACTACTGTGTCAGTCTCCTTCCTCCTGCTGACTGGGATTGCCTCCATCAGCATCCAGGACCACAGCTTCTGTTGAACTAATGGCAGGGGAGAGACAACTGTCCAGATTGGGGCTCCAGGTGGGCATGGAGTCCTCCTTCCCTGTCCCTAGCGTGGGACCACAGGAATCAGGGCAAGCCTAAAACTGCTCCAAAGTCTCTCTGTGTGTGCATATACGTGTGCATATGAGCACATGTGTACAACTCCACTCTGTCCATTCTGTAACCTCCAGTGGATGTGTTTCTTTACAGACAAATAGCATAAATTGAAGGATGTACATTTCTTTTCCACCCCTAGAGGGAAGCATTGCCCATATCTAAATCTGGAATTAGCTATTTTCAAACAAAATGCTATCTGTATAACTCCTAGTGTTGACACATCTTGATTTATTCTATCTCCAGAGTTGTTGTGTAAGTTTATATATAGGGGAGTGGGAGAGAGATGATGACAGTGGGCTTTTCTATTTTTTTAAAAAAAAACTGACATTTTTTAATTTGACATGAAAATGATAAAACACAAGAGATGTTCAGGGAGGTGGTCATTTCTTCTGTGTCAGGAAAAACAAAACCCATCAAAAGGAGGAAGGAAAGCAAAGGCACTGTGGCCTCTTTAAGGCTAAGTGATTTATCCCTGTGTGAGCATTCTTGCCTTACAATCCACTTCTTCAGACATTTTCAGAGAAGTAAGTGTGTTAGTTTGTCTCTGCATGTGGCCAGAAGGGAGAAAAAGAAAAGGGGAAAAAGCAAGCAAGGAAAAATTTATCAGGCAAACCCAAAATAAAAATAAAAAGTAAAATAAAATAATAAAAAGGACAAAAATGTTGTGGCAACGTAACAGACTGTTACATTTTAGTGCGAGTTTTCATGGATACAGACGATCATGGCTACCACTTCTAAAAGGCAAAAATGGTGACACTTTAAACACAAACGCATTTGTTTCAGTGTGCATTTTCATGGATCAGAACCCACTTTTTCAGACTCAAGGAATACTCATACTGTGTCCTCTGTATTAATACATATCTCCCAAGAGAAGCCACGGGCAAGTGAGACATGAGACAAATGTAAAATGCTGTAATATTTGGATCTTATCACACACACCCTTTCCTCTTAAATTTTTTTGCATGTGTGTAGGGAAGTCACTTTTAGTTCGCAGAAAGCTCACCATGGAACACACCTTTTATCCTTAAATGTCTGCTTCTCTTTTTTTGCTTTTATTTTATTGTATTTTCTTTCTTTCTTTCTTTCCATATAGCAAATTACTATGGGGAGTAAGAAGACAGTGGCTGAAATCCTGTTTGGGCAGCTACACTGCATAAGGTGGATGATGCCACCAGTCACAGTCATTTTCAAGAAAGAAAACATTTATGATTCCCTTTGAAAGTTCCAAGGTCCTGTGAAATCCATTTCATCATGGAGAAGCCATTGGGGACCACAGGATGGGGTGGAGATCTTTAGTTTAAAAAAAACAAACAAAAACAAAACACTTTTTACAGGGATGACTTTCCTGGTGGCATTTTGCAGAATCAAAGATTATCTCCCCACCCCCTCCTGTGACTCCCAAATGCTTTCCTGCCATGAAAGGGTTCCTCAGGCCCTTTGGGGAGGGGGAACTAGAAATGTTTAATTTCTGGGGTGGGGGGGGAAACAATGGCCGATGATGTCATCAGCCTTGTGTGCTCCAGTCACTCTTCCCAAATTTCAGAAGGCCATTAAACTAGTCTAGCAAAACAGAAGTCTTGTGGCGGCTTAAAGATGAACAGGTTTCTTTATTGTGAGCTTCTCACACTACAGTCTGTCTCCTTGCTTATGTTCAGGAGGAGAATAACTGAATAGCTCTCTTAGACTGCCAAAAAGGGACCCCGGTAACTCACTGAATTACAGATAAGTACTACTTTGGTAAACTTTGAAAAATTCGTAGTAAAATGATCTGGGCATTTGTCATTGAATTTGATTACTGTAGAACCTTATGATGGCCATATAAATAACCAGATATTCCTCACCAGGTAGAACTGAGAATGTTCTATCCACTTCTCTTCTCCTTCCTGAAAAGTATCAGACTAGTTGAAAGAGAGTGTAATATGTATAATATCCACTGGATGGCAGCACAGTCTTATTTTCAGCCAAAATGTTTGGCCCACAGCTGTGCTTATACTGTAAACAGAGGCAGGGGCACTATATTTCTTGCCTACTCTGTCTCACTGTTTTCTGTCTGTGCATACGGTACAGAATAAATGCACTTCAGTTTAGACTCCTGTGTCACATTACCTAGAAAACTGATTTGAACTGTAATGGTTACTGGATACTGAAATCAATTCATTTGGAATTAGGGTGCTATTTCTAGTGTCTCTATAACATGGGGTGGATTTTATTTTCTTCCTCAGAACAAAACAAAACCACAACAATTTCTCTTAATTTTAAATCTGGTTGTTTCTCTGCAGAGGCAGACTAGCATGGCAGATGTTTTCCCTGCACAGCTGTATAATCCCTTGTGAGGTCTACAAGGAAGGCTAGGCCAGCTGTGCTTCTGTAACCGCCACCATTATTGCCATCAAGAGCTGCTTCCACTGAAGCCCCTTTTACTTAATCAGCAGGTTTTTGCTCCAGCTTTGTGATTAGTCTTGTGGCAGCACCTGATACGATCACAGAGAATGAGAATCAGTAGGCCTGTGAGGCAGTAAAACGCATGAGATAACGGAAGATACATTAACCTGTTACATTCCAAATTGGCTATCGGAAGCATCATACAGATGCTTGGGGGTGGGTGGGATTCCATGAGTCTGAGCCATGTCTCTACTTTGAACTCATTGGAGGAGAGACAGAATAAATGTGCGATCAATCAACCAATAAGGAGTAAAGACTTGGAATGTCTTATATGTTGAGACCATGATGAAATGGGAATTAGTTTATGATAAAAAAAAATTAGTGGAATTCCATCCCCTTTTTATTGCTTCCTCCATCCTAAAAAGAACAGGAGGAGAGGGTGTGTCACATGTGGACCCTCTTTTTCAGGGTCCCTGAAGGCTCCACTTCAGAAATTTTTTTGTAATGTGCAGTTGGATACAAAATATGCTGTTAGAAAAAAATGTGTGCAGTTGAAAATAGATGTGCAAAAAAAGGAGAAAAAAATCAGAAAGGTTATGTGAATCTGTTTATTAAAACCTTAGCCGACAGGTAATGTCATATAACATAATTTATAGAAGGTTTAAGAAGTGGTTGGTTTCCCTGTTCAAATCAAACCAATAAAACCCAAACCATTTTAAAACAGCCATTCTGAACCCCTTCCCCCCCTTTTTTTTTGCCATGGCCATGAACACAATATGAAAGAAATATAGGCTGAATGAGAATTGCATAAGTTGCATAATGAACCTTGTAAGATGGCGAGTGAAGAAATGTTTCCAGTCTGTGGCTTCCTTCAAATAAACCAGGTCTTCCCCAGAGGTCCGTATGGCTCCTGTTGAAAATGGCTGTTTTAAAACAAGATCCACTTTTTGGGTGGAACTTCCTCTCATTCACATTTGTCTTCAGTGTAACAGATACCAAAACAACAATTCATCCCAAAGGTTAGTGTTTGTCTTTTGAGTACTGCAGAGCTGAAAGGGAACCCTATGGACCATCGAGTCCAGTCCTGTTAAGGAGGCACAGTGGGGGGAACCGAACTCCCAACCACTGGCTCCACAGCCAGATACCTCAGCCACTGAGCTATCCAGAAGCTGCTTACACTTTTCTGAAGCCCTGAATAGGGCTAAAGATCTTGTCAGATTTCATTGGCTCTTACATTACTTTCATCTTATGCGTGGGGTGAATTCATTTTTTTTCCTGTGCAAAAAAGACTCAGGAAAGCTGGTTTTCATTTGGATCAGCAATGCAAATTTTGCAGAAAACTTGAAATCAGAAAAAAATTCCAGAAATATTCTAATTAAAATTTACATTACCCTGAATTGGTTGCAATCTGATCAAATATGTGACTAATCTCTCTCTCTCTTATATTTAATAAAGAAAATTAAATGAATTTGACTTTATTAGTAGTAGTATTAATGATAATTAGTATTTCCCTTCTCTTGTTCTGACTATCTCAAGATGCAAGACACATACTGGCTATGAATCACCAGTGACTTGTATATGTGAAACTTAGAGTAAGGAGTTTACTTTTGCTGTTACTGACAAATATATAGCATTAGCAAATTCATAGCTTCTTTTCATAGCCTTCTTAGAAGATCAGCAGATGGAAAGGTGGATTCTCAATAAATGCTTACAAATGGTAGTGATTCTGCAAGAGTTGATAACACCTGGTTGAATGAACAGTAAGATTATAGCCATGAATAAGACACAGCATAACAAGGGCTTGGAGCAGCTATTACCAAGGAGAAATGTTGTAGGTGCTCACAAAACGAAAAAGGCTAATGATGAAGGTGATCACAGAACAAAGAAGGCGATTAGCTTTAGGGAGAAGTTGCAAAGAAGTCAACACCCAGATGTTCCTGCCACCAGCGGAGCCCCAGGGTGACACCTTGAGAAATCCCTTTATTAACTAGCAAGCTTACAGAGATGGTTGAAAAGATTCAGATAGGACTCTGGTTGCCTGATCCCTACTAGGACTGGCCAGAGAGAGTTATGCTCTAACTCTAAGGGAAAAGGCAAAACGAGTGAGTCACCCCGCTCGTCAGGAGCTGCTGCCCTGCCAGGAGAGTTTGCTCTTCACTGAGAGCAGATAACAGCTAGCAACCTTGAGCAGGGTGTTCCTACAGAATATAATATGGAATCAAAACTTAAAATTGGCCTCAAGTATGTTTGTTGCATGGCCCTGTGTGTTTTCAGTTCTACTGTATGAAAATGGAATCTTAGATCTTTATGTGGAATTGGTATGGTGTGAAATTGTGGTCTCTTTTTTTATTTTTGTCTGTAATAGATAAACATGTGAAATGTGGGTTTAGTACAAGTTGCACACCGTTTATTTGATCTATAGAGTGGCTAACAAAGAAGCGTTAAGGAGAACGAATGAAGAGGAAGAAACTCATAAAGCAAAGACAATGAAAAAGGCTAAAATAATTTGGACACTTAACAAGTAGTGAAAAAGTACAGATTGTGAAGGCTCAAGGTATTACTTTGATTGGTCAAGGTAAAATAAATGGGGAAAGAAGGACTAGGAAGAGAACCGCCTGTGAGGTGCAGAAGAACCTCAGTGACTGGCTCGGATGTAACACAATGTCATTGTTTAGAGCTGCTAAATCTAAAATCAGAATAGCTGTGATGACGTCCGACCTCGAAAGACGAACTGATGACTACCAACTTGGGCAGCTTTGAAAGGGGATTATGTAGATTAATGGAGGATAAGGCTACTCCTCATGATGGCCATGTATTACTTTCAGTATCCTAAGGGTATGCCTCAGAATGCCAGTTGTGAGGGAACACAAGTGGGAATATGCTATTGGTGCTCATGGCCTTGTGAGCTTCCTACAGCTGCCTGGTTGGCCATTGTATAAACAGAACACTGGACTAGGTGGCCCTATGGTCTGATGGAGCACGGCCCTTACATTTTTAGATTCCTAAAAGGAAATATGGTAGAACTGGAGGCTTGTAATAGTAAGCAAAATGAAATGAAATGAAAATAATAAACATCACACCGCTGAAATTTAGAACCAAAATCCAGGATGTTGTATTCTTTGTCATGTGGAGTGTGTTTTGATTTCAGATAGACTCCAACAATAATTAATAATTGTGCCAAAGAAGAAAATCTAGAAATGTAGCCTGGTGTACATGCCAGTAACAGCCAAAGATCTACAGAGGGGGTTGGAAAATGCATTGTGTGAGACTGTGCTGGGAGATATAGGCTGGAATCCTGTTGCTTAGTGTAGTGAGTTGTACTAGAGTAGGCCCATTAGATCAGTGGGGATTTGGTGGGTCAGCTTCTCCATAAATTCCATTGATTCCAATGGGCCTATTCTAGTAAAAAACTTACTTTAGCACTGGAAGCTACATCTAGAGTTAGGCCCATTGGAATCAATGAACTTCTGGAGGAGTTGTCCCACCAAATCCCCACTGATCCAATGGGCCTACTCTAGTTCGACTTACTACACTAAGCAACAGGATTGCAACTGTAGGGTAAGTTTCTACTATGAGTTTCAGAAGATGGTAGAAAAAAAATTCAGCATGGGGCTGCCTTTGTATGTAGTATAGCTCTGTCCTGCCTTGTGTGGTTACTTTTTATGAAATGTCGGGAACTACATTCTACTTCAGAGAAGATTTCAGTGCCTACTTTCCAGTGGCGGGAAGATCCAGAGGCAAAAGAAGGGGAATTGCAGTATTTTTTTCTAAACTTTTGCTGCCAGAAACAAAACTTTAGAAAAGGCATGCCAACCTTTCAGAATAATGTGATGGTGGGAAACCCATTATGCAGTGGAGGCTGGTAGCTCTGATGTCAGTTGGGCGGTGAAGCCACACACTCTGACCTTTAAAGGAGATTCCAAGGTGCAAAAGCGATTTTGTGGTTAGATTCAACACCAGGATTCAATCAGGCCAGGTTCCACTCCCTAGAGGGCCAGGTTCAGCACCAGGGTCTAAGGTTCCCCACCACTACTATATTATCGCACAGGGCAGAATTACTTTATATGGTATAGATGTCGCTTTTTTCCTTGTTTTCTACAAGTGATTTAAAGTCAGTTGTTGGTCAGGCGTCCAGGAGGTTGTAGAGCTTATGCTCCCTTTCTGCACAGATAACAGTAATGCCTATGGTTCTGCTATTATGATAAAGGTCCCCTGTAATGGTAGTGCCTAATTACCCACCATGCTGAAGGAGGCACCTGGTAAGCCATAGGAAGAACAATACTTCATTCTTCTGCAACTCCTGCAGTTTGCATTATTGAAAGCACTTCACAAAAACTTACAAACAGTAATTAAGCCTCATCATAGCTCTGCAGCGGCAAAGTTGTAATGATCACGTTTGCTAAATGTGGAAATCTGTGCAGATGGGGACTGTGAGAAGCAAGTCAACTGGTCCTCTGGATTCTGCATTCCTGGTGTTCTCTGCTAGGCTGCTGTCCACTGATGGCACAGTAGAGGACAGAGATGCAGAGTGCAGGCGGTGGGGAGCTCAAAGACAGCCGGGATAAATATAGTTCCCTGAGTGACGTTTGTTTCTCTGCAGAAGGCATCAGCAAGGTTGATGTGGCTGGAGTCCCCTAAGGTTTAAGAAGGACTTAGCAGTGGCGGAGAGCAAAACAGGGGAATTCATTTTAATGAGATTAGAGGGAAGTAGACCGCTTCAAGTATAGGGAATATTGAACCGCTCATGGAAAAACGGAAAATCAATTTGGCTGCGT
The DNA here is from genome assembly GCF_051106095.1 of Pogona vitticeps. Taxonomy (NCBI): domain Eukaryota; kingdom Metazoa; phylum Chordata; class Lepidosauria; order Squamata; family Agamidae; genus Pogona; species Pogona vitticeps. The sequence goes on from NC_135785.1 coordinate 174,561,772, forward strand.
TCTAACATTTTACATGCTCTGTTCCTTTCATAGTAATTTTCTTTATCAGTGGGAGTTCAGAATATACCTGCTTTGTTATTCCAGGATTTGTAAGCCTCTGAATGTGTGTACCATTTAATTCGCAGGGAAGGGTGGTTGACTCCCCCCCCCCCCCAATGAGTTCAGTGATGGAAAGTTTTGTATTTTTCTCATGATGTGCAAATTTTGATGCAGTGAACACATTGTATGATTCTTTAGCAAAACATAGACGTGAGGGAGATACAGTATGTGGTCTTCGTACACAATCTGGAGATGGGGGAGAAGGGAGTTATACCTCTATTAGACCATTAAAAAAATAACAAAAATTATGGTTTCTTTGTAGTTTCTTTGTACTCTGTACAGGTCCTCATCAGGCTAGTCACCACAAAACTCTCTCCCTCTCCCTCTCCCTCTCCCTCTCCCTCCCCCCCCAGATAGATAGATAGATAGATAGATAGATAGATAGATAGATAGATAGAGAGAGAGAGAGAGAGAGAGAGAGAGAGAGAGAGAGAGTATGCTGCTTAGAGGTAATAAGCACTATAGTTAAGACATCTTGAGGGTGTCACATTAGGGAAAGCTAGTGGAGATGGTCATCCCTAATGAAAGGGTAATAAAAAAGTTTCAAAAGATGTGGAGTCTATTATTATCCACATTCTCAGTAGTTCTGCTCTAACTCTGAACCACCAGAAGCATAACTAAAGGGTGCCATCTGGTCACTCACATTTTGCCTCATTTTTGTGACAGCCAGTAAAACCAATCAGGAAGGGCTGGTTTATTATCATGGCTAAGTGACTTATTTCGGGCGAGCATGGGCAACAGGTGGCTGAACGTTGCGTGTCTCACCAGCCATCTTGGAACCCCCAGAGGTCCCTAAGGATCCCCTACCACTGCTGCCATAACCCTTTATACTGTACTTCGCTATCAGGTAGATGGGTGCTTCTGAGTATCCTCCAGGAGTAAGACCTTGGCATAAATTGGCGAGGGGAAACCATATAAAAAGCAGCCACGTACCTTTCTGAGGCACATTGTGCTGCCCAAACCCAAGTTAGACATAGGGAAACTACTTTGGCTCCTTGCTTTCCCTATCCCTGATTTTCTCTCAGTACATAAAGTATCCCTGATAACATGAGACTGTAGCAACCTGCTGTTCCGTTGCAACCCAACGAGCAGTGTAGGGGCAAATGTCTTATTGATAGGCCATTTTTGAAGCATCCCTCAGTGTTTGGTAGCTTGACAATTCATTATTTGGGAATACTTACATGTAAACTGTGCCTCAAGCAATCTTAGAAGTACAGTGGACCCTCTACTTACGGAATTAATCCATATTGGAACGGTGGCTGCAAGTCGAAGAGTCTGTAGGTCGAATCTCCATTGACGTACAATGCATTGAAAACCGATTCATCCCATAACTGGCCGTTTTTATTCTATTTTTGTTCCATTCTGTTTTTTTTTTCTGGTCTGTAAGTCGATCCTCCGTCTGCAAGTCGAATCTAAATTTTCCTGCCAGAGAAGTCTGTAACTCGAAAAGTCTGTAAGCTGAGCCGTCTGTAAGTCGAGGGTCCACTGTACTGTATTGAAATTGCACCTGATCTGTCCTACATGCAAGCCCTCACCTCATGTTGCTGTGTGGACTACACCAAAGAAGAAAATTAGAAAGGATCTCAAAGACGGATAAAACCAATGGTTTTACCAATGCAACCTTTTTATTTGGAAAAGGAAGATACTGTCTACTGTTTGGTAAAGTAATTAGGTTAACCTAAATGAATGGTGAATTATGCTGAATGGAAATGACAATTCTTCTTTCTCTCTCTTTCTACCTCCCGCTCTCTTCCAGACTGACCATTTCTGCTGAATGTCCCATGCAGCTTGAAGACTTCCCCATGGATGCCCATGCTTGTCCATTAAAATTTGGAAGCTGTAAGTATTTTGTTGCATTACATAAGGTCTAGGAATAATACTTTGATGGGGCTTTCCCATTTGCTTTGGGCAGCCAAACTTAATGGGAAAAATTTCATGCTTTTCTCCAGTTGCCTGTTCCAAACATTTCCTTGTTTGATCTAGTATAAAAATGAAGAGACTCTCTGGTTTAGGTCTATAGATGCTTGTAAGGCTTATTCTTTATAATTTTCTTCACCCATTAACATGATTTGTTCCTTCTGAACCCACTGAAGCAATGCTGCCCATTTTACATCACACTGCTCCATAAGTTGTGATGCAAATTTTGGGTTAAAAATTAAAATGCATGTGCAGATGTATCTTTTCACAGTTATGAATGTTTACATGGCATGGACTTTTTAAAAAATGCAGATTAATTTGGAAATAGGATTTAAGAGGAAGCTCACTTAAAAGGGACATGACTTGCAAACAGCCTCATGTCTTCCTTATTAATGCCACTCTTTGCGATTTCTTCTCTATAAACCCAGTAGCACTGACCCCAGTAGCAAATCATGCTCATATTGAATGCTGTGAAGATTTTTGTTGTTGTTGTTGTTTAGCAAGCAGCTGGAGGGGTGAATCAAACTCATGAAAAGGGAACCAAATTAACAGTAGTTACACTGTGAGCCACAAGCAGAGACATCAAAAGGTCATATGCACTCTGCTAGAGTTGTTTGGTAAAGGCAATATGAAGGTTAGTTGGCTGCCTTTGGTGCCATCACCAGGAATCTTTCCTGTTGTGAAGAACCCTTGCATCTCCCTGTATGCTATCTGGACGAGAAATAGTATATGGAATGCATTTTCCTTCATAATCGGAGAACTGCCCTGTGGCATCCTCATTCATTAGGAGCTGAAAGCAGAGCTGCTAGTTGCTGTTTGACTAAGGTTCTGTGGCCTCAGGATTTTGTATCTATGTGAAAATGATAATCCCATTAAGCCTCAAATCATGCCAGTACAATATTTATATCTGTAGTGTTATGTAATGTTCTGTCTATACAACACACAACACCTTTTTCTAGAAATGCAGCATTCATAGTGTTTTTTTTCTCCAAGGACCCACAACAGACCTCTTGTTCTCAAGAACGCAAAGCCCAGCTAACCACCCCCCACCCCCATTGCAAAGAGTGTATACAATTACGTGTAGGTCAAGATAGAAATCATTGGGATATGGTAGTGGTGCTGGGGCCAGGAGGGATTTCAGGGCCCAACCTTTTTTGGGCACTTAATTCACTGTTTCATATGTGACAGCATTCAAAGTAGTGGGCTGTGGATAAAGGAAGACATCTAAGATGTGCACGCCCAGAATCGTCAAGCTTTGCCATGGTGAAACAAATAGCCCTTAAGCAACTCCACAGCAGAATGAAAGGTGGTGCAGTTGAAGAAGAATTCTGATTGACTCTCACTCTGCATCTCCCCTCTGCTTCCGATTGTGTGACAAAACAAGAGCTTTGGTTAGCATAGTAGTTCCCAACCTTGGGTCCCCAAATGGCCTTGAATTGGGACTCCCAGAAATCCTGGCCGGCGCAGCTCATGGTGAAGGCTTCTGCGAGTTGCAGTCTAAGAACATCTGGGGACCCAAGGTTGGGAATCACTGGCTTAGTTCCATGAGGAGGAAGAATAAGCAGAGCGAAGAGACTAGAAGGGTGTCAGGATAACAAGAGATGCTATAAATTATGACTACGGAAGGGAGTTGTCATTACAGAGAACACGGTTTGGGTAGTTATGCTTTTTCTGCAGAGTGAGAAGTTACGGTTACACCTGCTGTTTGGATCGAGCACTAATAACCTGAATCATTATTTGCTGCCATGTCAATTCCATTTTATGACTCTTCCTATGATGTTTTAGTTATAGAATACTCAGAAGTGGTTTACTGTTCTTTTCTCTTTGGGGGGGGTGCTCTGGGACCGTGCAGCTTGCCCAAGGCCACAAAGGTTGGCTCTCCTCCCCAAAGGCAAAGTGAGGGATCAAACTCCTGAGTCCTGGTTCTGGATTGAGCACTAGCACTAGCCTGTGTATAAGACCTATTGAAAGTATATCCAAAGCCACTTTAGATGCATTTATTAGCCTTAACCATCTCACAGGACTTTTTGTTTTGTTTGTTTAATTGTCACATTGTTTTTTCTTACAGAATGTTGGGATTTGTAGTTTCCTGAGGTACTTAAAATTTGTTGCTGTAGTCCAAGGGTATGCACTTGACCAGGAAAAAAAAAAACCTCATAAAATACTAATAAACTAACAATCATCTACAATAACAGTAGTTTGATTCAGTGCAGTGACTTCATTTTATAGAGTTTCAGGGTTAGTAATCTCATGCAGGCTGTGCCCTCCCAGAACTTCTCACCTCCCCAAAAATGATGATGATTTAATCTGCCTCCAGTCCTGCAGCAATTTTACCATGCTCTCTTCCCTCTACCTGTTTTATGCTTGGTGTGAGCTTTTCTCAAGACCAGCAGTGACTTGAGAAAAAGCATCTCCTTGAGCCTAAAATAAGCCAGAGAGAACCCTCTGGAAATCGCCCACTTTTGTACTGGTGCAAATAGTAGTGCTGGTTACTGTGGGCTTCTATATAGGAACGAGCCTCAAAATGGAAGCATTAAGGTTCTGATCCTACTTTGGTCAGCATCTCTTCTTAGTTGCTGAGACACAACTCATCACGGCCAAAATCTTATTGAATATTTACATACAGGCAAGAGAAATCACAGAAGTTGCCTCAGCTAATTGCAGCTAATTTCCCCAGCTGCCAAGAGTACAACTTGAAGCAATTGACTTACAATGGGCACCTTGTCAATTAGTCATTTTATGTATGTATGTATGTATGTATGTATGTATGTATGTATGTATGTATGTATGTATGTATGTATGTATGTATGTATGTATGTATGTATGTATGTATTTATTTATTTATTTATTTATTTATTTATTTATTTATTTATTTATTTATTTATTTATTTATTTATTTAACTTATATGCCGCCCACACTACCCGAAGGTCTCTGGGTGGCTTACAGCATTTAAAATACAATAAAAAGGCAAAATAAAAGGGCAAAATAATTAAAATGCAATTAAAATGTATATGGCAACTTCCATGAGTCTTCTTGCACATTTGTGAATATCCAATATGATTCTGGCCTGTGTGGTTTTGAAAACATGTTGGACCTATGTCTCCATTTGGTCAACTCACAGGAAGGACCAATATAGTCTCCAGGTGCCTCTGCTTAACATCTACTCAGATGCAGACGGCTGTTTTAAAAGCATACAGTGTTTGGGGTTGTAGAGCTCCTATGGCGCTTTCAGCTTGTCAAAAGAAATCTAAGGGGGCAGGAACATTATTCATGCCCTCCATGGTCCTCTAACCCATACCAACTGAGGCATCTAGTCTACAGCCCAATCATTTGTTTCCTTTTGAAGCCATGCAGGTCATCTTTCAAATATACCCCACTGTGTCTAGGCTTTGTGCCAGCATCCATGTGGGAGCAGCATGAGCTTTAGATGAACACATCTTTAAAAACAATTTGCCTTATTAATTCATTTGCTGATGCTCAAATGTCCCATGCATCAATATAAACAGGAGCCCTGCGTGTTAAGGAGGTGACAGCCAAGTTAGGTCTACATTTGATTTGTTGATGAAGCAGCGTTCTTCCTCTCAAAAATCTCGAACATGTTTCTTCCAGTCCACATCATGTTGGGCCTGTATTAAATGAACCCCTTCCAGAGGTCATTTACTGATGTAAAATGTATAAGAGCATATTACCAGGCCTGCTAAAGCAGGAGTCTTCTCCTATTGCCTTTCTCCCTCTCCTCCCCATCTTCCATGGTCTTTAAAATGACTTTTACAACCTTAATGAAAATCTTTCTTCCAAAAACATATTGAAAAATGTGAGGTGTAGAGGTTGTGAAAGTCAGTTTTAATATTAAACAGCCAAGCTATTTGTGGAGAGGTGGAGCCCAACCTGTCATGTGGCAAGCGAGCCAGAGGGAGACAGCACAGAATGAGAAGAACTGAAGAAACGTGTGATGAAAACATGGTGTACTACAGAAAGTGGTGAATAACCATGTCAGCTGTTTGAGAACTGGTGTGGTGTGGTAGTTAGTGCTGGACTGGGACATGGGAGATCCAGGTTCAAGTCTACTTAGCCATGAAACTCAATTAATGACTGTGCTAGTTACATTCTTTAATTCTGGCCCACCTCACGATGAGGATGACTTAGAGAAGTCACGTATGCTGTCCTGCTGACTGAAGGAAAGGTAAGATCTCAAGGGACATGGTGACATGGTGGTGTTGCAGGCTAAACCGCAGAAGCCTGTGCTGCAGGGTCAGAAGACCAGCAGTTGTAAGATTGAATCCACGTGACGGAGTGAGCTCCCGTCGCTTGTCCCAGCTCCCGCCAACCTAGGGGTTCGAAAGCATGCAAATGCAAGTAGATAAATAGGGACCACCTCGGTGGGAAGGTAACAGCGTTCCGTGTCTAAGTCGCACTGGCCATGTGACCACGGAAGATTGTCTTTGGACAAAATGCTGGCTCTATGGCTTGGAAACGGGGATGAGCACCGCCCCCTAGAGTCGAACACGACTGGACAAAAATTGTCAAGGGGAACCTTTACCTTTACCTTTTTTTAAGATCTCAAGGTATCAGTCAAGTAGCCAAGGATAAGCTACATGCAGATAAAACAGTTGCTGCTTTACCACCATGAGGACACAATAAATGCAAAATTAATGAGGTGGTATCATTTATTCATTGTTGCTTAAGATGTCTTAACTTCCATCAATCTTTGCCTGCTAAAGATTTAGCTGTGTTTCCATATGTTCTAGTGAAGACTTTTGTGCAGCTAGAAAATTTATAGACCCACTCAATCACTCATGAATTGAACACCAAATCCAACATCACATCTTTCGCTGTTGCCAATCTAGAAACCAAGGGGTTACAAAGCTCTGTGTTAGGATTAAGAGGAGCATTTTCAGTTGCCCAGTGTGCACACAATCTTGGGTTGTGTGCCTGCATATATTTCTGACCAGTCTGGTGAATTCCATCAAAATATCTTGCATCTTTCCTTCCACTTTAGAAGAGGTTTTAGCTCCTTCATGGGACCTGGCAGATATTCTGCAGTCATTGAGCTGGGCTTTCCAACAGCTCAATAGAAGCAGGTAAATAAGATTATGATCTTGCACAAACAAGCTATTTGGAGCAGAAAAAAAGGTTAATTGACTTTCTTTCAAGGTCATGCCAGCAGAGCAATGTCAGAATGAGGATTTAACTTCCTTTTTTTTTGGTCTACTGAGCAAATGTCTAATTGAGACGAAAGAGTCCCCTACCCAGACAATTGACTTAGCATCCAAATCTCATTTTGCACATAGTGTTAATGATATTGCATTCACCTCATCCCAAGATGAATTTGCTAATGCATACCTCCATGTTGACAGTGGATGACCTGTATAGGAATATTGCTATGACTTAAGTTTTTCAATTGTTTATACTCTTGTCTGAAGACTTTTCTGAATTTCCAGGAGGATGGGTTATTACCCCTGCCCCTTTCAGCATGTGCCTCTGAAGTGCGTAATGTGGACAAATTCTGTGGGCAAAGAAATAATCTGAGAGCATAGTTACCTGTTGTTTTGTCAGCATTTTGTCTCAAGGAAAAAGTCATATTTAAAACATAGAGAGGGTATTATCTCTCGGGTGTAACTTTTGTTAGTGTACATCAGAGGTTTCCAAACTTCTGACTGTGAGGGACACACGGGATATTTCCAACAATTTTGAGGGCCAAACGAACAGGAATGTGCGCGTGTACATATGCACACATGCACCCCCACACGCCTGCCCCCACCTATCCCCTGCATGGCCACATGCATGCCCACCCCACGGCCACATGCACACACACACACACCTGTCCCCCTACGCTCATGGGCTGAAGGTAATGGGTTGGATAAAATAGCAAGGCAGGTTGGATGTGGCCCATGGGCCATAGTTTGGAGACTCCTGGTGTACAACTATACACATGGGTTGGCATCCTTCTTGATGAAGAGCTCAGTATAACTTGCATCTTTCTTCATCTTGTTAGTTCTGGTATCTGGCATGGGTTGCTTTTTTTAAAAAAGGGTAAAAATCATGGACACAACATATTTGAACACTGGTAAATAATCCGATTGGTTTCATAGCTACAGTATTCAGCCTTAGGTGTGGTGATACCAGGTGATTAACCTACCTTTTTATGTTAATAGTGATGCCCTCTCTATAAGCAGCCAGGTCAGGATAACTACATTTATGCACTACTTAAGTCCTATATTAGATCCTACTTTGAGATCTAATACTGTACTGGCATTGAGCACCAGGCTGATATTTGCCTTGATTGCTTTCTGGCTCTGGACTCTTAACGTTGTAAATATTCACTTTAATTTAATCTTTCTTACTGTCCATCCCTATTAAATAACTGTTGGGTCAGAAATAGTGGCATCAATCTGGGAAAAGAGGGAGGGGATTTGGGCAAACATGCCTCTCTTGGTTTGGAGTCAAGAATTTTACAATCTGAATCAAATTCTCTTTGAATTTCAGGTTGACCGCAAATAGATCAGACCATTGTGTGTTGTGCATGCCTAAGGTTACCGTATTCTGGTTCTCCAAATCTAGGCAGCCCAGTTTGCATAAGATATAAATTACTTCTTCATTTCATAAAATACAAATGTATGTGTTTGTGTGAAGGAATGTGGATTTTTCCATGTGATGCAGATTAAGTGCATTTATCATATTATTTTTCTGCCAGTATATTTGAACTTTGGCACAGATTTGGGAGAACTGGCATGATGGGCTTGAAACAGGGAGACGTAAGTTTAAATCTCTATTTAGTCACAAAATTTAGAGGGTGATGACATGGGCATTTAGGCCTCTGTTTGGTCTGCTGCAGGCATGAACTGGTTCACTCCTAAAGATGATAATCAGATGATAACTTTGCTGGGGCAAACCAGTCTGCCCCCAGAGCATTCCTACCTGCACCTTTCTGGCCCTTGTCAGGGGCTGCTGCGCTTTTTTTTGATGCCGGTAGGATTGCCTTGTTTTGGTTCATTTCCAGTGTGTGAGATTGTTGGAACTAAACCAAAAGTGAGCCTTAGCCTTCCACTGTCAATTTGCCATAATTAAACATTTCTTTTGTTTGTTTGTTTGTTTTTGTTTCTGAGAAGTTGTTTTATTTTATATTTGTCAAAATCTAACAGTTATCAAATGCTAATTTCAAGTACTTCAGAGAGAGTAAGCCATACATTTTACATGAACAAATACATATCATTGATGACTTCATTTCTAGGCACTTTTCAGGTGAAACAGACAGCAACTTACCTCTTTTGCAAATTAGCCAGAAGCTGTCTGGTTAATGAGAAAGTAATGACAAACACCTTACGATTTTTCTGAACTCAGTGGAGCAATTGGGTTGTACAAATGGGGCATAATTTTTCCTCTTGAGGCTCAGTCATACATATAATCAGGTAGAAATTGGGGGGGGGGGAATTACATGTGTATGTACTGCATCATAAAAAAAAAATCCTAAAGACAAATGGAAAATTTCTGCAGGGATGCAGGCGGGAACAACAAGAGGGATTTTTGTTTGCTTTTCTCTTAAAGGTCAGGTCATGAGCCTTCCCACAGCCAAATCAGGCAGGTTCTTCACCAGACTTTTGAGCGAAAAGGAACCTTCAGTTTATGCCTCTATGATCTCCTGCCAAACTACAGGTTAGTGGCATTATTCATTGGGTAATGACACATGGAAGGTCATGCTTCTCACAAAACTGCTTTTGCCTTATATTTCTTATTCCAGAGTCTACAGTAGTGGTTCCCAACCTTGGGTAACCCAGGTGTTCTTAGACTGCAACTCTCAGAAACCCCGATGGCATAGCTAGTGGAGAAATCTTCTGGGAGTTGCAGTGCAGGAACACCTGGGTTACCCAAAACTGGAAACCACTGGTCTAGGGACTTACTTTTTTTAAAAAAAAAATCTATCTATCTATCTATCTATCTATCTATCTATCTATCTATCTATCTATCTATCTATCTATCTATCTATCTATCTATCTATCTATCTATCTATCTATCTATCTATCTATCTATCTATCTATCTATCTATCTATCTATCCCTCCTTTCTCCCCAAAGGAACCCAAGGTGGGATAGAAATATCCCAGGTTAGACTTTGTCCCACCTGATGCATTGAACTGCCATATATGAAGTCTGTATAAACTCCACCCAAACAAATAACATGACACCCTACTAGTGCTCCTGATACTTCTCCTGCAGTGGGGGCTCTGAAAATTTGCCTCTTGGCTGTCCATTGGGCTTGTGTACATCTTATTGTGACATCTTGACTGAAGAAAGGGCCCAGAAGTGGTGGAAACACCATAGTGTTCTGAGTTCAATGCACAGCGAAGTTCTTGTTGGTTTATTTCAGACCTAATAAGGGCTTGTTGAACTGCTAAAAAGCTTTGCGATTTTGGAATTAAGAGCAATAGAAACATCTGAAACCAAAAATAATATCCCACTAATTCCTACTTCACTTTTTAGTGTGTTTTATATTTTGTGAGCTGATTGGATAGCTCTGTGGTTTAGCCAGATGTTGAGAGTTCAATTCCCCGCTGTGCCTCCTGTGAGTAGAGCCACTCTGTGTAGCCATGGTCAAGCTGCACAGTCCCAGGACACACCCAGAAGAAGGGAATAGTAAACCACTTCTAAGTATTCTCTTTCTAGAAAAACTTGGAAAGGCTCACCATTAGCTGGAAACTGACTTGACAACACATTAATAATAATAATAATAATAATAATAATAACAACAACAACAACAACAACACTATTATTATTATTATTATTATTATTATTATTATTATTATTATTATTATTATTATTATTATTATTATTATTATTATTATTATTATTATTATTATTATTATTATTATTAAAAAATGGCCCTTGGGCCCCAGAGTGGAGCCACACATGTTGTAGGATATTTTGGAGCGTGATGGTTTTCCAGAATTTTTATGGCTGTTATTGGGACTACAGCTACAAGAACTCCCCATCCAGAATGATCATGGTCATTGCCCCTGTCTCCTTCTAGATACTCCTCCCTATGTTCATTCTAAAGAAGTATATCACTCAGTGGAGCATCACATTACCTCTTGTGCTCATTTAAGAGGTTGCCGCCTCCATCCTTGCAGAATGTGTGCGCTTATTAGACATCTTTGCTAACAACAGCAATTCATTAGCAAAGCATTATGTTTTGTTAGCTCAGTTGAAGACGTAATGAGATTTTTTTTTGTTCTACAGCTGTTCCAAAGAGCATATTCTAGAGAGAGAGTTTCAGAATATAAAATTATTTCTGATATTCAACCTATCTTTGATAATGAATAGCTGATAACCATTCATTCACCGATCTCTATTTTCCTTTAAGCTAAATATTGCATCTTTTTTTGTATTAATAGTATTTTCAAGGTAAGGGATGTAAGGAGTGGTTTTACCAGTTATACACACACATCCCAGTGAGTTTTCATTCTAGAGCTGTGGAGCTAAACCTAGGTCTTCTATGTCCTAGTCCACTACCCTATCCACTACACCACACTCCCCAATTACTGTCTAATTTATTAAGTCTTTAGCCTGACTTAATAGGTTAGAAAAGCAGGCTTGTGTAATTTCTTATTATTAAAAATTCTGGCACCAAGGTGGTGAACTTCTAGGCTTCTAGATAGCTGTGAACTGTTATTCCTCTCATCTCTCAGTATTGGCCAGACTGGTGGAGACTGATAAGAACGAGTGTCCAACAACATTTGGAGTGCCAGATGACCCCTGGGCTCACTCTGATGGAAATATTCATATTGGTTTCAACTTAAATTTGCTCTCCTTGATGGCAGACATTGCTGTTAATTAAAAAAAAAAGAATGACAACGAACCATCTTAATTGAGAGGTGGCTACAGAACCACAGGATTGTAGACTTCGAAGGTTTGTCTAGTCTAATGCCTCCCCATTCAGAAAAGCCGTGGTTAGAGAGATGGCCATCTCACCTCTGCTTAAAACCCTTCCACAAAGGACAAGCCACCCCTTTCCATTCCATTGTCAAACAGCTCTTTTCCCCAGGAGGTACTTCCTGATGCTTATCCATACCCCGTTCTTTGTACTCTGAAGCCATTTCTCTTTCCAAGCCACTGGAAAGAGAAAACAAGCTTGCTCCATCTTCTCAACATGAGAGCCCTGGAGATATTTGAAGACCTCCTCTGCTTGAAGGCATTCTGTGTTGGAAAGGCTGAATAGTCCAAGTTTGTTTGGAAAGGACACATTTTTTAAAAGGAGAGCAGGGGCCATGAACAGATAGCAGCACCCAATCAGAAGGCTGAACAAGAAGATACACACGGCAACAGTTCTCAGTCTACACACTTTGATAAGATGTATTCCATTTCTATTTACAACAATTATTTACATATTTTAGTCTCTATATCTGTAGATTCAGAAATCATTATGATTTAATGTTGTGGTTTTTTAAAAAATGATCATAATAATGCAATTTCTAGGCAGATCTCTGTCCTCTATTATGCTTTTTCCTAATGAGGCCTACATGTCTCCTCTTGCTTTGGATCTAGGACAGGGCTCTTGTACTGTTAAGAATAGCATAAAGGTGGAAATCCCATCAAGTGTAGTATACCTTGCATGCTACACCTGATGAAATTTCCTCCTCTAGTAAAGGTATAGGATTTTGTGCAGCCACCCTTTCTGGATCCAACCCAGTGGACTTCAGTTCCATCCTCAACCAATACCTTGGTTTAAAATAAAACATGGTTATAGTAAAGCTTGCTTGAGGCAAAGTGCTGATTGTCACTGAGCATGGTTCTCCACCCTTACCCTCCTCAAACCACCCTGCATTTTAAAATATATGACTCAAAACCTAAACATAGCAAAATTCTCCACTTTACAGATGTGTGTTGCTTTCAATTTAAGTAATGCTTTTCCTCCTCTTTCCAATATTATAATTTTATCACATGAGAAATACTTACATCTTGAATTATCAAGATGTTAAAACTGGTGAACTCAAAATGTTACTTCAACCTTCCTAGGGACAATTACACAGCATATAGTATGTTATATGTAATTTGGATCCGACGTTTAAAATAATATCCTCCTGCTATTTTGCAGTGCATTTGGAAAAGCTCTTGTAGCACTTGATAGCGATGGCACCTAGCTATTCTATAAAAAGCAGCTTTTATACTGATTGAGAAGAGCCAAGGCAGTTACTTAAGACCCCATCTTTCGGAGCTTCAGCACCTCTTTGGCATTGCTGGGAGCAGTAGTCATAAAGTGGAGACAGCGACTGACCCTCAACCTGGAGGGAGCAAAGATAAAGCTTTTAAAATCAAATTAGGTTGGCTCTCAAGATGAGTTAGTGTGACATAGCACAGCACCTGCCACTTCCACAGCCCACAATTTTGAACCTCCTGCTGTGGTAGGAGAAGCACTTTAGCGGAGGCAGCAGAAGACAAACGCTTCTCTCCCAAGCACAGGGAGTGTTCCACCACTATCAAGTCCTTCTGAGCCATGGCAGATACACTTAGGAGTATGCCTTTTTTTTTTTTTAAGTTTTAGAAGAGATAGTCATGTTAGTCTGTGCAAACATTCCAGGCAAAATCTAAAGAAACAAAAGAAAAAAAGACAAAAACACCTTAAGGTGCCACATGTTTTTGTCTTGTCTTGTTTTGTTTCTTTGGATTTTGCCTGGTATGCTTGCCCATTTTTTGTCACCAACATTTTGGAATGAAAGGCATTTTCCCTTTACTCTGTACAGTTTTATACTGCTTGGCTGGAGATTTGAAACTCCTGGCATTTGTCTCTTCGTTCTACTTTGGTGCTTCCCCTTTCCCTATACAGTGGTGCCTCGCAAGACAATGTTAATTCGTTCCACGAAAATCGCTGTTAAGCGAAAACATTGACTTGTGAAACACGTTTTCCCATTGAAACGCATTGAAAACCTGATAAGTCATCGTAAAGCGAAAATTGCCATAGGAAACATCGTTAAGCGAAATGCAATTCCCAAGCAAAGTCAGCTATCTAACAAAACAGAAACCATTAAAAACTCGTATAGCAAAGCAAGACCAAACTGTCAAAAACATCGTAAAGCGAAAAACAGGGATCTAAAATTTAACCGTCTTGTGAGGCAAGGTCCCTAACATTGTAAAGCGAAAATCGCCCATAGGAAACATCGTTAAATAAAGCGCAAGATCGCTCCGAAAACCTCATTGTAAAGCGAATTCGTCGTTATGCGAAGCAATCATCTTGCGAGGCACCACTGTATTTCTAAACAATTAGGAATCCTATGGGGAATGTGGTGACATAATGACAACAGATCATCATGTCATTACAGAGGGCAATCAACACCAGGGCTTTTCTGTCAGTATAAACTGGGTTTTTGTTTGTGTGTGTGTGTGTGTTCCCCCCCCCCCTTGTTAGAAGAACATTTCAGTTGTCAAGGTAGCGAGGCCTCTCTTTGGCAAGAGAGAGAATTTGTACTCAGTTTCCTTAGTAAAAAGCCTGCCTTTTGCTAGTGTTTGTATCTACTTCTGAAGAACCAAATTATTGGCTAAAGGATGCGTTTTTGCATGTTTTTTTGTTTGTTTTGCTTTGGATGAAAAAAAATATATCTTCTATGAGAAAGCGTAGCCTTCCCATCACCTTTTGGTACTTACATGACAGCATAAAATCAACCCCTCCTCCCCCAAACGAGTGCAATTCACACCATAGTCCAAAACATCACTTCATTACAGAGCTTTACCACAGGGGCAAAAACTTCAAAAGGCCTGAGATTAAAAGTATCTCTTGATGACTACAAAATAGAGCTGTCATAGTACCTGTTGAGTCAGCTCAGTCACCTGAACCTCAGATAGGCCTCTCGTGTTCCACATGGGGCTCAACTTACTGCGGCATGTGAAGGAGTACAGTATTCCTAAAATGTATACCTCACCACCTCCTGGACCTGAGAGCTCAGACTATACAGTATTTGACTTCAATTTGTTGGCCCATTTCCAACCCATAACTTGTTCCAGACAACTGTCCACAAATTAAACTGCCTCCTAGTTTCTGAAAGAAAAGAGAGATCAAAATGGATGTCGCCAGCATACTGATGACGCCTCACTTTAGAAGCCATGTTGACGGGTCTCAAAAGGTTCTTGCAGAGACTTAGAATATTGTGGGGGACAAGAAGAATCATTGTGGAATGCCACAGGTCAGCTGTGATGTGTGCCTAGTGACCAAGACTGTTTCAATACTGTACCCAAGGCAGATGCTAGACTAAAATGGGTCTATATGGCACATTTCCTCTAAGCATGCTTGCAGCTGAACTGCCACTGTGCTCAGTCTGGAGTACTTTGCCCTAGAAGAGGATATCAACAATCAGGCAATATGACTGTTTCCAGGGAACTCCTCTTAAAGACAAGGTGTATTGCAGTTCCTTTAGTAGCATGTGTGAACACCCTCTTGAAATAAGACAGTCACTTCTCCCAGAAACTGCCCAATCCTTCTCTTTTTCTCCCTCTTGTAAACTATGAGAGGCAAAGACTAAAAAGGCTAGTTTTTGGCTGAACCTTGTCAAGCAGTTTGTCCTCAGACTTAAGGAACAGAATTGGTCCGGTATAACCAGACCAGTCCTGCGATGAACTGAATCATAGAATAAAGGAGCTGGAAGGGTCCTAATAAGGCCATCAAATCCAACCTCCTGCTCAAGGCAGGAATCTAAATCAAAGCAGATCTGATACATGCTTGTCCAATTTTCTCTTGAATGTCTCCAGCTCTGGAGCATTCACCACCTCCCAAGGTAATTGGTTCCATTGTTGTACTGCTCTAACAGTTAATATGTTTTTTACTGATATTCAGCCTACATCTGGATTACTGTAGGTTGAGCTCATTATTACGTTTCCTGCATTCGGGGATGATTGAGAACCGATCTTGCCCCTGCTCTGTATGACTTTTCAAAAAATGCTGTCATATCTCCCCTCAGTCTCCTTTTCTCAGAGCTAAACATGTCCAGTTCTTTCAGTCTTTCCTCATAGGGCATGGTTTCCAGTCCCCTGATCATCCTTGTTCCCCTCCTCCAAATGTGCTCCAGATTGTTGGCATCCTTCTTAAAGTACAGTGTCTGGAACTGGACACAGTACTGTAGACAAAGCCTAGCCCGTGCCACATAGAAAGAGACCAGTCCCTTATGGGATTTGGAGACTACATTTCTATTAATGCATCCTAAATTGCATTGGCCTTCTCTGCAGCCACATTGCACTTTTGGCTCAAATTCAGCTTCTGATGTACAACAATTCCAAGATCCTTCTCACTGCTAGTATCATGGAGCCAAGTATTCCCCATCTTGTAATTGTGCATTTATTTCCCGACCACCACCAGGTGTAGAACTTTGCACTTATCCCTGTTAAATTTCATTATGTCATTTTCAGCCCACTGCTCAAGCAAACAAGATCTGTTGTTTGCTTGACAGAAATGTTGTTTCTGTCTTCCAAAGTACTGTACTTAGCTATTCCACCCAGTTTTATATTATCGACAAATTTGATAAGTATTTCCTGCATTCCCTCATCATAGTCATTAATAACAATTTTGAAGAGCACTGGGCCCAGTCTGGAGCCTTGAGGCACCCCACTTATTACCTTCTCCCAGTTTGAGAAGGAGCTATTGATAAGCCCTCTCTAAATATGATTCTGTAACCCACTGTCCATCTACCTGACACTTGCTCTATCCAGCCCGCACCTAGTTAGCTTGCTAATCAGAATATCATGGGGCACTTTGTCAGAGGTTTTGCTATGACTGTGGTGGAGGCTTTAAGTCCTGAGCACATTTTTATCTAGAAAAGCAGGAGGAAATCCTTTGTGGATGGCTACCAGGCAGTAAATACATTACCCAGCTGTAATTTGTAGAGACAAAACCGTAAGATGTTGTGATTCTTGGATAATATAAATCCTACAGATTTTGTTTTGCTCTAATGCAATGATTATAGTCCCTAAAACATTGCATGCACAAAATCTTTATGTAGCAGTCATAAGTATGCTTTAGAATAGTTTCTGTTTTTTTTTTGTTTTTTTTTTAAGTTTGATACCCTACTTATATGCAGAAAAGCTTCCAGGAAACCTTTCAAGGAGAAATACTGAACATTACTAATTTAAACAAGTGGAACAGTAAAGAACAACATAGAGCAATAAGATACATCAGTGAAAGCAAAAGCAGCAATATAAACAAAGCTAGTTTAGGCAGATGTACATGTAAACCCACACCCACAGCCATGGGCATCCCATGTTTTCTTTGACTGCAACTCCCAGAAACCCTGGCCAGCACAGCTGGTGGTGAAGGCTTCTGGGAATTGCAGTCCAAAAGCACCTGGAATACCCAAGGTTGGGAACCACTGCCTTGGCCTCATTTTGCCTGATGGTAGCACTGGCCCATTTGACCTCTCAGGATTAAGGGAAATGAAGCGTATGTAACTAACCTTACCACCTAAGTCCAGATAGAGATTTATAGCTGTAGATAAATCTTGTAGATACAGTTGCTCTGATGAGGGTGTGTTGCATTGCATCCCGGGTATGAGTGGGTGGCCCAGATGAGTCATTCACATGCATTTTACAGCATTATGGCTCACTGTTTGCAAATTGCACCCAGAAATTTAAAGCTTCATAAGCATCGGTATGAGCCTTGCCGAATAGCAGAGCTTATCTTCTAAAAATGTGTCTGTTCCTATTTTCAAGCCTCAATGTTTTGCTGATACAAAGCATTTCCCTGCTCAGACTGGAATGTCATGGCTCACCATTACCATGCTGTGTTGCAAGCAAATCCTCACATGAGGTTGCTGGTCTCATCAATTACCGTTTTGTTCTTTTATGATTAAAGGTTCGCTCCCTTTGAACTTAGTATTCATGAATATTTATTTAGAGTATTTTCACCCATCTTGTCCCAAAGACTTAACCCCCAATTATAATCTCTTTTCATCTTCTCAGCCTCAGCTGTTTCATATGCTTTTTATACAATGCAGTAACCTGAAGATTCACAAGTGCCATAGTTCTGCTCTGTAAAACAACTAGAGTGAAATAATTCATCTTAGGTAGATTTAGGGGATGGTATTTTTTTTCGTACTTAAGTGACTTTGATACAAAATCTGGGACCTGAAAGACTGGTTTAAATATCTAGGGCAGCCTCCCCAAATTTAGGTCTTTCTAGATGTCAGCTACCATATTCCCTGATCATTGGCCATGGAGGCTGGGGCTTACAGTTTCCAAAACATCTGGAGGAATCTAGCTTGATAAAGTCTAACTTAGTGGCTGAGGGACTGTTACACCTAGATGCTCTGTGCAGCAGGCTTCTCTTTTCCCAATCAAACACATTGGAGAGAATTCTAATTTTCAGAATCATGCCATATTTGATCAGGAGGCCATTTCCCCACATTGTTTTATTTTGTTACTTTGTTGCTCTGTCTACTTGTTATAAACTGCCCAGAGTGGCCTTGGGTGCCAGATGGGCGGTAAGTAAGTAAGTAAGTAAGTAAGTAAGTAAGTAAGTAAGTAAGTAAGTAAGTAAGTAAGTAAGTAAGTAAGTAAGTAAGTAAGTAAGTAAGTAAGTAAGTAAGTAAGGTCAGATTTGTTGAGAGTTGTGGGAACTGAGTTTGGCTTCTTAAAGACCAAATGTCTTGATCATGCTCTCAGTAATCAGAGATGGTCTACTCTGTAAACACCTTGGTGAGCTCTCATTATTCATTCTCTCTCTCTCTCTCTCTCTCTCTCTCTCTCTGGTTTGGGGGGTTGGGGCTGGCTGTAGCATAGTGCTTCTGTGAATTTCTGAGACTCCCAGATTTAGAGAGGGCAATGCTCCTTCTGTTTTTTCCTGTCGAGAACTACCATTTTATTTTCTCTTTATGTACTATCATATTTCTGTATTCATAATCCAAGTGTGCTGTTTATATACCGCCCAATAGTGCTTAAAGCTCTCTGGGTGGTTTACAATTTAATTATACAAGTTCCATAGTGAATAGTATGGAATTCATTCCCTTCTATCATTAATGCTCCCCTCCATTTTTTTATGGTTTCAGGATGATTCTGCCCTCTAGAGATTATTTCTGGTTTAGAAACTATTGGGTAGCAAAGTGGATTGAATCCTTTTCTGAATCCTTTTACATCCTCATTCCAAGCACACGTGCTTGGTATAGTACTGATAAAAACAAATTCACACTCTATGCACCTATGTTTGTAGATGCTGAATGGCAATATCTAGTACAATATTTTAATTTGCATTTATTGTGGAAAGTGGATGCAACCACTGGCTTTTCCCTTCATGTATATTTTAAACAGAACACATTGGCTTTTTCAGTTAAGGCACTGTGATAAAATAAAATGATCTTTGCTCTGTGAAATATTCTAGCTTCCTTGGTTGGCTTTGAAGGCAGCATTCTATTGTCCAGCTTACAAGACCATCAGTCCATGCAGAACCTCCCTAGATATTTTCAGTTTCTAAAGATGTTCCTAGAGAATAGTCCCATTACAATGCTCAACCACTGTGGTCCTTTTCAAAGCAAGATTTATAGTGACAGTAAGTCGACAAGCGAAGCAGGAAAGCACACAAAAGGAAAAACAATATCAGCTGAAATAACCGATTCCGCCTGTTTCCCTTTGAGAGATAATTATGCAGCCGCTGCCAAAGCACAGTTCAAAATCAATTTTCAGATTCATTCCAGATCAAATGCTGCATCCAAAAATAAATATACCACTATAAATATTAACATCAATGAGCAAGGGGACAGAAGGGGATGGAAGGGTATGAGGCACTGTGGATCAAGTAAAACTCAGAGGAAGAACGCTTTTGGCAAGCAACCCAGTGTTGCTAAAAGTCACTTTAGAAGGACTAATTGCATCAGAAGTGGAAATCAGAGGCAAAATATGCCAAATTAAGAGTATTCTTCTGGAACTAGAGGCAAGGTTACTGCAATCTGAAATGCTTTGTCCAGCCAACTTGACATTCATCCTGCAACTATTTAACGAGATTGGTGTTGTGACCGTTAAGAATTTTGTCTTCTTGCAATAGCTTCTTTTTCAAGATGATTTAGAATGTAAACTTTCAGGCCACT
The DNA here is from genome assembly GCF_051106095.1 of Pogona vitticeps. Taxonomy (NCBI): domain Eukaryota; kingdom Metazoa; phylum Chordata; class Lepidosauria; order Squamata; family Agamidae; genus Pogona; species Pogona vitticeps. The sequence goes on from NC_135785.1 coordinate 174,581,834, forward strand.
GAACTATTGATACTGATTAGAGTGTAGCACTCACTCTGTGGAGCTTTGCATGATGCCCAGCTTGCTCTCGCACAAGCCAGAGATCTTCCCACTGAAACAAATGGGGCTTACTCTTATGCCAGGAATGATAGATACTGTCTTGTGTAAACTCCAAAAGAACCAAACTATGCATTGAGTCAATGTGCAAGCAAAAAAGAACAAAAAGGGTTCCCTGCTTAGTCTTTCAGTCCTAACTCTGCTCTTTCCAGTGGTTTATTCACATTTCTGCTGGAACAAAGCATTAATGAATGTATTGGTGAAGACAAGATTGCTTACTTAGAAAGGATATAATTGAAAAGAAAAACAGAAACATAATGAGTAGAGATAGGCACAAAATAAATGAATCACTAAATTTATTTTTAAAAATCACTAATTTGTCGATTCATATTCATATGAATCAATGCCCCCATTGAATACAAATCAATGAATTTTTAGCGATTTTTGATTTGTCAATTCATTTGGCTATAAAATGCTCCCTCCCGCCACCTAGAGACACCAACATTGCAGGGAAGCTTCCTCCGACTCTTCTCTATAATCCTTCCAGAACAGAAAACAGACCAATCTGACCCCAACCCCAAATTAAAAGAGGAAGGGCCAAAAAACAAATATCTAAATAACCAAGTAACTAAGTAATGACAATTCCCGTCTGTGATAGAACTAAGTTGCGGCTCCACACTGCTTCCTGAGGGGGAGAATTTCCCTAAAGACTTTGTCAAACTGTGCAGCTTTTAGTAATTTCCCATCTCTGATGGGAGACTGTTCCAGAATGAGAAGGCCACCATTGAGAAGTGATTCAAGCACAACAGAATTTTGGGGGAATTCAGATACCTTTTTCAGATATCTTTTGAGATATCTTGTCTACTGTATCTCAAAAGAGGAATACTGCATACAACTGACAGATGAGTAACACTTAATTTTCAGGAATCACAACATCAAGAGTAAAACTCTAAGAGAGACAATTTTCATCTGCTTAGTTGTTTGCTGACCACTGCATTTGTTGTAGGCACACATACCTGGGAATAAATCCCACTGAACTGAGTGGACATACTTCAGAATACATATACACAGAATGGAACAGCCCATAATGTTCTCTCTGAATTTTGCCTGGGCTTGGCATCTGTAAAGACCTGCAATACCTCTTTGGCAGCCTATACGGGTCAGTTCAAAGCATGCTGTTTCAGAAACGCACTCCTCCTGAATATCTGCAGAAGGTGTGTTGATTTTGGCATGATTTATTTGTCTTTTAAAAACAACCATCTTTAAAAAAAAAACCTCACAAGCTGGAAGGAACATCTTGAGGTGAATTACAGCAAGACAAAAAGTAATGGTATTCTCAAAATGTTACAGACTCGGTAAATGCTCTTTGGATGGGCAACCAATTGAACAGGTGAAAATCTCCAAGTATTTAGGCATGATTTTCCAGGTATCAAGAACTGAATGTATAACTGAAGGAATTAATTTATACAAATAAATAAGTAAGCCAACATTTTTAATAATAAAAAATGAGCATTCAAATGAAAACAATCCCCCCCCCAATACATGCCTATGAAGTCAGGATAAAAATAGTGTCCTACATGAGCAGTTTATTGTAAGGATTACTGAAATAATGTGTGCAAAGTGCTTTGAACAGTTTGAAATATGCTACATAAATTCTAAGCATCATGATGATTAGGAATAGTGTGCTTGGGAGCAAACCCTCTGAGCATTAATGGTGATTTTACTGGTATTTGCAAGTAAATGTATTTAGAATTGGGGTATAATGTACTAATGACTGGATATTTAAATGAAATATGTTTTCAATAAGAGTGGACCCTGAGAGACAGTGGCTTGATGGAAAGCTGCAGTACAACTGAAAGAAGTTAGTGGGAAATAGTCCTAAGGCTGTAAATGCATTAAACTCAAATGCAAGTGTTCCCAAGTGCATCTGTTGACTCGTAGATTTTAATCCTAGTGTACACAATACATATTCACACAAATACCTCCAAAACCCTCACTGATTACCTTTCCATTTCACTGCATGTATAGTAATTCTATAGGTTTCAAGCACTGTGTGCCTCTCTCAACCAGGAGTGCCCTGAACAAAGAAATAAGTCCTCTCTCCCATCCATATTTGGACCTTCATAATGGCAGAGCCAAAGAATTGATGCTTTTGAACTGTGGTGCTGGAGGAGACTCTTGAGAGTCTCCTGGACTGCAAGGAGAACAAACCTATTCATTTTGAAGGAAATCAAGCCTGAGTGCTCACTGGAAGGACAGATCCTGAAGCTGAGGCTCCAATACTTTGGCCATCTCATGAGAAGAGAAGACTCCCTGGAAAAGATCCTGATGCTGGGAAAGTGTGAAGGCAAGAGGAGAAGGGGACGATAGAGGATGAGATGGTTGGACAGTGTCATCGAAGCTACCAACATGAACTTGACCCAACTCTGGGAGGCAGTGGAAGACAGGAGGGCCTGGCCTGCTCTGGTCCATGGGGTCACAAAGAGTCGGACGCGACTTAACAACTAAACAACAAATGGCAGAGCATGGAGGTATCTGGCTGAAAAGAGAACCTTTGTTCTGAATTAAATGGCCCTGCAGAATAGCATTTGGTACTCTGATGTTCCTAGGGTTTAGCAGATCTTCCTGCAAATTTGTGACATCAGCTTTCAACCTAGCACAGCTTCCCTTGCCTCTAAAAGCTACTCAAGTGTCAACCTTGTGATCATCATCCCTGTCATGCTTCATTATAGACCAATGGTTAGAGAACTGGGTTACTGAACAAAACCAGGCTGTGTTTATGTTGTGCAAAATTTCCACACAAAAAGCACTTCTGCATAGGGATTCCACAGAAGAGGAAAGTGTGAAGCTCAACAAAACTTGGCTCCCAGCTCTCAAAAATACAAAAAGTCAACGAACTCTACCCAGCCACAAGGACAGGGGATCACCACACACAAAAGACCAGCTAATGACACCCATCAACCACAGTGACAGATAATCTCTCCTTCTTATCACAACAATACACCCACAACAAGACACACTAATCACCCATCTACAGAAAAATACAAAAGCCTATCTCACAGCCATAAATACTGCACTCCCTAGCCAACTACACCAGAGCACAGAGTGCTGTCCTCTGAAGATGCGGGCCACAGAGACTGGCGAAACGTTAGGAAGAACAACCTTCAGAACATGGCCAAAGAGCCCGAAAAACCCACAACAACCACAAAAAAAACCTTTTTCACACACTACTCCTGAGACAGTGCTAGCATGAGTGGCTCTCTACTGCCTTTTTTTAGAACCAATAGAATTACTTCCCTACTGTCATATAGCTTCAACCCTCTATGCAAGTCTTTGGAATATATCTCAACCAACTCTTCTGAAATTTTCAGCCATTCTCAATATTTATCCTTTCCCCTCTTCCAGTGTTTTGACACAGGATGGTAAAATCTGTGACCCACCAAAATAGAAGTAGTCCACATTTCATGTTTTGTAGTCTCTGCCAGATGCTCAGCGACTCTTTGCAGTCACAGACAGGCAACAAACCCAAGAGATTGGCTGAATCCCAGATGAGCTATTATACATAGCTGGGTGCACTGCGCAAAATGGCACAGCGCCAGATCCTGACATAGAGCATGGAAGCAACCACTGAGTGGATGCAGCAACCTGTACCTTTCCTTGATCTTGTGTGCTTACTCGTGTGAAGTGATGATGTCCCAGCTGCAGTGATGCCAACATCAGAGTGAAGGAACCAGAGGAACTAACTTCAAACCACCTGGCTGGTCTGGTGTTGATGTTCTAACAGGTGTCCATCAGAACCAGATTCTCAGTCTTGTCCTTCACACCTGCCGCTCCTTTCAGCTGGCTAGTCAGGTAGTTGCAGTCCAGCTAGCTGCTGTAGATCTCAAGCAGATATGTCAGCAGCAGGAAGAGCTGGAAACATAAGCCCTAGAGCAGTGGTGTCGAACTGTGGCCCTCCAGATGTTCTTGGCCTTCAACTCCCAGAAATCCTGGCCAGCAGAGGTGGTGGTGAAGGCTTCTGGGAGTTGAAGTCCAAGAACATCTGGAGGGCCACAGTTCGACACCACTGCCCTAGAGACTAACTACCCCTATCAGTGTCTATGTATATATGTACACCTTACATGGAGGAGAAAGGCAGCCTACTGCACATCTATGCCAGGACCTCACAAAAACCTAGCCACATAATGTGTAGGCCTGCATCCACAGGTGTCTAGCGGTGGAGCCAGAGGCTGGGTGTTCAATACCTCACCATGTCTCCTTGACAGGCTGAATTCAACAATCAATAGGGTCCCTTCCAGCTCTTCTGTTCTAAGGTGATGATAATGATGATGATGAGTGATATCCCATGCACTCTTGCCTTTCAGGTGTCAATAATGTATTTACTTGCCTCGGATTTTGCAGAATATGCAAGTGGTTAACTGGTTTTGGCCTGCAAGCTTTTCCTATTGCTTTCATTGAATTTTTAGCAGACAATTGTAATATGTAATGTCAGATATTCATAATCTGAGTTGTATTTATGATTTTTTATTTCTGATTCCCGGTATTTCCAATTTATGATTTTAGACTTCTGATTTGAGATGCTTGTAACTTGCGATTTCAACTGTGTTTTCCAATATGAATTGTTCTGTGCCCTGAGAGCTAATGAGGAAAGATGGAATATTATTACTATCCTCCTCCTCCTCCAACAAATTTAGTATAACAAGTTTCATGTTAATCCAGCACATGTGTGCTTGGAAGTCACATAAATGGGGATGTGGACGGGTGGCTGGCTGGAGTGGGCCTATGCGTGGACCAAATATTAATGAAAACACTTTCTGTGTCATCACTGTGTAATGTTTGGACTGCTCTCAGTTCTTAACTAAATGACTGACTCCATGGGATTTTTTTTTATACATTTAGTTTCCTGTCTAAAAAGAGATCATACCAGGTCTAAGGGCATCAGTTGAGATCTTGGGATGTTGCTGTGCTTTCTTGGTTCTCCGGTATGTAGACTAACTTGATCATTGGATTTCCATTATTATCTGATTAGCTGAGTTTCAGATTCTAGCTTCATCTCCCTGGACATTACTTGTGCTGCTTTTACCATCAGCTGGCCTACGATTTCTGAGTTTCTCTCCCTACACTTGCATACTCTATTTCTGTGACATCATGGAAGCCCAGCTCCTAGTCTTAGGTTTTGCTTCTGAAATCTCAGATAATACAATGCTGTTAAATGTGACAATTGCAATATATTTCTCCTCACAGAAGAGAAATAAGGAATTACCTTCTGACGGACCCTGAGGCTAAGAAATAGGATTACCTGTACATTTGCACATGGCTGTTAATAATCACTGCTTAATTAATTCCAAAAATACCCAGAGATAGTGGGGTCCAAGCACTCCACCTTGAAAGTTCTTCTCTTTGTCTCCAGTGCACAAGATGAAACACCTCTGGTCACCATCCTTATCCTGACTTCAGATGCTCCAAGATTAAATCCTGACACTAATAAGAGATTCTCAGTCTTGAAAATTTCTAGTGGACAGATACAGCATTTCGTAACATTCCCTCTTGTCTATCCCCAGATGCTTATCCCAATTCTGAAGTGATCTATGTGTGGACTAACACCCCAGCAACATCTGTTGTGGTAGCAGAGGATGGTTCTAGGCTCAACCAGTATCACTTGATGGGACAAAGTGTAGATTCAGAAAACATCAGTACTAGTACAGGTAAGATCACAGATGTTTTATTTGCCTTGCAGTAGTCATTGAAACAGTTCATTTCTAGATGCAGTATATTATTTGGCACATTTTTTGCTTGGTTTTTACTTTAATTCCCTGTTTTTGTCTTCACACTTCAGTGTGGCTAAAGATGGGCCTTCCCCATTGCACACATTGCCCCTGTGTCTTTTGTTTCAGCTGTGGGTTGGAAGGCAGATTTTGACTGGGCCCTACATGTGTGCATCCCACCTTCCCCCCCCCCCATCACTTGATCACAGCGGCATTACTTGACCCCACAGTTTTGATCAATCAAAGGGAGGAGAACAGGCTCCTTTGGAAAGCATTGTGGTAAGAAAGGGGGAGCTAGGAAATCAGTTTGTGGGGCAAGGGCTCACTCATACATGCTCAAGTTATCCCCTGAATTCTACAGTGTACCAATGAGGGCTGTCTGCCAGCAGCCCACTGGTGAAACGGGGAATGGTATGTTTGCACTCTCCACCATAGAACTATAGCAGGGTTTGGCGATTTATAGGCCTTCAGATGATAGCCTTCAGATGATAGACCCCAGCTCCCATCAGCGTTTACAATGGGTGCTAGCTAGCAATGGACAGGAGTTGTAATCTTGAGAGCAACAAGGAGACCACCTCTTCTACTTGCAGCCCGGAATGGAGAGGCACCACTACACGGCCCCGTCTTGATATATGCTTCAGCCAAGCTATGTTTATTCTCTTAAAATTAGTATGCATTGAAGTGACCTGATCTTGGGATATAGCTATAAAGACAGTCGGCAGAGAAATCAAGGGTATCTGTTTTTTCCTAGTCCCATGAGACTGCCTGGAGGAATATCAAATACTGTATGAAAACAGCAGCAACTTAAACGTGGAAGGAAAAGTATTCCAAATCTTATTAAACCTGCACTTCTAGCCAGGAACTTGTAACTGGTGGAGAGAAGCAGTAAAAAATCTGCCGGTTCTGTATTCCCGCCTCTCTGTGCCGGTTGGACGTCCGCCTTTGTTCCCGCTCCTCAAAGCTCGCTCACATTCTCGGTCAGGAACGCGGTCCATATGCTCGGAAGAGGGACCTCCTTTTGCTGGAAGCCCTTTAAAGAGGAATCGGGGCCGCGCCTGCTGCGGGTGCGCGGGATGATCGCCTGGCAGGAGGCGAGAAGCCGCCCCCGCAGCAGCGCTGAGCTCCCTCGCGTCAATCTCCCCCCCCCCGCCGCCGCCCGTCCTCTCGGAGCTTTCAAACGATTTGGCTGATGAAAACAGGCGGGGGGGGGGCAGAGAGCGAGGCGAGGCGAGGGGAGGGTGGCAGCTGTTGTCCGGCTCTGCAGTGTGCCCCGGGCACCACGTGGCCTGAAAGGAGGTGCTAACCTGAAAGGGGTCCCGTTGCCTCCGTAAAACTGGAAATGGAGGCGCCAGATGTGGCAGCATTAAGAGAGCTAAAGCGGCTTTAAGCCGGGGGGGCAGCCACCCACGTGAGGCCTGCCTGCACACACACGCCCCGCTCCCTCTCCTGGGTCAGGCTGCTCTGGCAGGGCCAGGGCGAGGGGGGGGGAAGGAGGGATGAAGGAGAGGAAGCCGGGCGGGCAGCGGCTGTCGGAGGGAAGGGGGACTCCTCCGCCTGGCCCGAGCGTCACATGGGGCTGCAGACGGAGAGGCTTCGAGGGGGGTTACGCAATGCGCTCGCCTCGCTTCCGCCGCTCCTCGCGAGGTAGAAGCCGAGGTCTGTGGCAGGCAGAGAGACACGTTGGCCGAGGTCTCCCCTGAGGGGAAGGAGCCGGGCTTTTAGCCACGCACCTTGGGGGTGGGCAGGGGGGGAAGGTGTTGTTGACAGGCAACCCCATAGAGACAGAGCACTTGGGTTTTAATGGCTGTTTTGTGGCTCAGGTCGAAGAAGCGCCGGGGGGGGGGTTGAGGGGCAGGGGTCAGTTGCCGCCTGCTTGAGGGAGAGGGACATTTAATTGACTTTTTTTTAAAAAAAGAGAAACACACAAAAGCACGCGCGCGCACAGTCAAAAAAACACTGGGATTGAAGCGGTTAAGGGAGGGCTTCGGCTCAAGCAGCAAAGAAACAACAAGTGGCCGAGAGAGCCCGAATGGCTCCCTTCCAAGGCCAAACAGTCTCACAAGTGCCCTGATAAAAGGGGAAGAAGGGCCGGGAGGAGACCACTTTGCCGTCCAGAGTATAACCTTACAACTGAATTAAATTTCCAGACCGTCTCCTTGCTTTTGAAACACGCAGAGCTAAGAGGACACTCTTAGGTATCCTTCGCCCTTTTTCTCCATGTCCACCTTCAGTGCTCCCACAGAACAAGCAAACTCAAATCCAGACAAAACTACTGTAAATGCTTGCTGTTATCTCTCTCTTGGGGTATGAAGCACTTCCCACAGTCACAGCAGCTTGCAATGAGAAAAAAAAACAATATCAGACAAGAACAAGCAAGAAGAGTTTCTTACCAGTTCACCATCATCGCTGCGTTGTTTTCTGCAATGAAGGGCAGCTCTCCCTTTGCCGTCAGGATCACCAAGAGAAAGATCCAGGCTGTGTGCTGAAGCATCGCTAGAATTGTGTCCGGTAGTTCCTCGGAGCAAGACAAAAATCCAAAGCAAGCTGTGGGTACTCCAGGGTGCCTGGCACTTGACGCCAACCAGGGCTTGCGAAGGCTGCTTTCTCCTCCAGCCCTAAGGAAGCAGCAGATTCTTCGCAGGAATCCAAAAGTTTGTGCCCATGAACCACCTCCCAGAGGTATCCTAAGATTAAAGCTAGTAAGGGACTTATTTTCAGTGCCGAAAGGGGTGTTTTTGGTCTTATTTCCGCCCCTTTTTACTTCTTTTTGCTAATGGCCCAGGTTACATCTGGGCATGCTGGATTCTGATTGCAGGGTTGATCACAAAGAGCAGGACACAGATTGTAACCAGGGATTAGCAAAATACAAAAATCCGATTTTACACAGGGAAAGCATCAGTCAGCTATGGATTTTCTGGACTTCATCAAGCTTGCAGGAGGCCTGTAATCAGGGTTACTCGTGAACGGATTTCTAAGATGTTCTTTCCTTCTAGGAGGCTGCAGAATATGAAAATATAAAATGTCAAATCCATAAAAGGACCTCAGTTTGTGTTTTTTGGGGGGATTTTTTTGCTTTTACTCTTTTTTTATAACTATTGTAACAAAAAAGGAGTACTATTGTACTCCGTTTACAAAACGTTTTTGATCTTAAATCATGAAGGGGTGCAGGAAAGGCTGCAATTGGTTTGGAAACATTTCCTTTATGTTTGCCCAGGCATTTTAATTGACTAATGTAGTCTGATTGTTTTTGCTGTTTTTCATTGTCTTGTTTAATTTTTTTTTTTGCTTTTATTGTTTTAATTTAATTTAATTATTTTAACTGTTGGGACATTGTCATAGTGGCCACAAGAATGGAAGTGATTTAAAAATGTTTTTAATAATAAATAATGAGGGGAAAGAGTGGGAAACAGACATGCACACACACTGCCTGATCCAGTTAAAGGAGATGTATAGACAGAAACAGCTTCCCACAGGCATTTGACTTGTGGCATTGAGAAGTGAAGGCAAATGGGTTATACATCTGAATGCATATTATGTATGCTGTGTCTCTGCACTGCATTGCTTTCCATGGGATATCTATGCAAAGTGCAGAAGGCTCTTTTTATAACAGGATCACCAGATTGTCCTGGAAGCAGTTAAAGGAAGAGTCGCTGCAGTCTCTCCCCCTCCCCCCCATTACAATTGAAGAAGATTCTGATAAGTAGAAATTCTGCAGAAGGCCTCTGCTGTAGAGAATTGGGCTCAAAGACTACATAGTTTCTAGGCAATTTCTGATTGGAGATGGAATAGAACACTGGTTCTTAACCTTGGGTTACTCAGGAGTTTTGGACTGCAACTCCCAGAAGCCTTCACCACCAGCTGTCCTGACGGGTTTCTGGGAGTTGCAGTTCAAAAGCATCCGAGTAACAAAGGTTAAGAACCACTGGAATAGAAGTTGCCTAGAAACTCCCTGCACCCACCCTAAGGCAGTTTTTTCTGCATAGCTTGGGCCCGTTTGGCTGTTTTCGATCAATTTATGAGGCATCTGCTTTGTTTTAATGGAGCATGATTCTTTAAAATAAAAAGAAAGCAGCCCAAATCAGCCTATACTATGAAGCCAGAGTATTGGCTTTTTCTCCTTGCTTTGTTTTTGCAATAAATAGGGTCTAGCATAGGGTCTAGAAGGCATAATGCTTGGCACATAAGGCAGCCATTACTATAGTTGTTGGTGTGGGAAACGTGTCTGTCTTGCCAGTTTCACAGGCCTCCTGCATATTGCGTGTTAAACAAGCGGTGATGAGCAATGAGATTCAATTCCTGTTCTCATGTACTTTTGTCATCTGTTGAAAGTATGAATGTTGTAAGTGTCTAGTCTCCTAGAGTTTCTGAATGTAATTCTTGGATCACTGGCTGTGAAGCTTGAGAAGTTGTAATAATTGTACGACAAAAAAAAAAACAAACTTCCCCAGTTTCGTACTTGTACATCCAATCCAGTGACTGGTAACCGGTCTCTTTTCACTCTCGCACTCTTTGCTGTATCAGCAATTATTGTCTGTTATCTGAATTTAAACAGTGAGTTGTATGATTATATGAAGGGCAAGGGGGAGAAAAATATGTATTTCTGTTTGTACGTCAGCTGTGGTATTTCCTCAGTGCTTATGCCTGTAAAGAAATATTATGTGCCATTCATTCATTTAGTTACTCAAAACCATTTTTACCTGCCTTTCTCCTAAAGAAAGGACCCAAGGCAGCTTACATAATTAAAAAAGAGAATATTTGAAAGCTAAAAACAGTAATTTATACAAAAATTAAAAATAAATAAGCATTATATTAAAGATGTTAGATAAAAACATTACTAAAATAGTCGAAAGTCCCTCTTAGACAGCCAGATTCTAAGGGAAAGCTTGCCTGAAGAAAAAGGTCTTCAGTTGCTTGCAGAACAGTAAAGAGGGGGCCAGCCTGGCCTCTCATGAAAGGAGTTCCAGAATCTGGAAGCAGCAACAGAGAAGACCCTCTCCTGTATCTCCACCAAGCATGCCTGTAACAGTGGTGGGACTGAGAGAAAGGCCTGGAAGAAACACAGCTGGGATGACTTTATTATTTCTGTCACTAATTCACATTACAATACTACACGTTTGCTCAAATGTAAAGCCATGAGAAGTATACCTTTAAATGTATAGTATTGTAGCTCTGAAAGATGCTAGTTACACAGCAACTGCTTTCATCCGGTGTGTGTCAGTCACTGAGTATACAATTGCAAGAGTGGAAACAATCAGTAAAAACAAATCAAGGAACAGGGATTCAGCTTCTAGTGGATGGGTTTATACTCTTCCTGAAATGTCAGTCTGCACCTTGGGCATGCACCTCGGTTGGACCCTAAGCTTATGCGCCCAGGCTTCACCAGTGGGCAGGAATGCCATTGCACACTATGGCTAGTGCACCTGCTGCAGCCATGCCTTAAAAGATCTGATTTGGCTACAGTGACAGTCCTTTGTTAAATACCTCTTCAGTTACTGCAACACACTCTAGGTGGATCTGCCTTTGAAGAATGTTTGGAAATTTCTGCTGATTCATAATGCTGTAACCAGACTTCTGATTGGCATTGATTAAAAAGCAGCATACAACTCCTGTTACATCAGCTCTACTGGTTGCTGTCTGTTTCCAGACTACTTCAAAGTTCTAACCCTAAAGCCCTTTACAGTTTGGGTCCAGGCAATCTGAAGGACTGTTTCTCCCCATGTAAGTGTCCTTACATTGGGGAAGTCCTTCTCTCACAGGTTCATTTGGTGAAGACACAACAGAGGGCCTTTTCAGTGGCTGCTCTCAGGCTATGGAATATACTCCCCAGGAAGCCAAGTTGGTCCTCGCCCTCCTGCCTTTCCATCATCATACAAAGACTCCTTTTTGAATAGGTAAGTGTTATTACAGAAATATGTATTATAGATTATTACTGATTTTAGGTGTGGACATTTTAAACTGTTTCTAATGGCAATTTTTGGCATTATCTGTTCTATTGCTTTTCAGTATTATATTCTTCTGTGTTTTTGATTGTGCATGATCATATGGTTTTAATTAATTGTTAAGCTGCCTTGGGTGCCTCTGCAAAAAGAAGACACTGAACTGTGTCCAGCTGGCAGTGACTCTAGAGGGAAGCTTAGTACATGGTGTCAGTAGATAATACACTTCATGTTTTATAAACCTGTCTATCAGAGGGAGAATCTCTGCGGCAGACTGTCTTAAACTGCAGCTTTGAAGTATCAGGAATGAGTAGCAAATCATTCGTTGTCATTGACTGGCCCCTAGGAGTATGAGTGAGGGGCACGAAGGCTTACCATGGGCTATTCAGTTTCCTGCATTATCCATTTCGGCTCCCAGGAAGCTTTAGTGCTATTTTTAAAAAGCAGCCTTCTTGGCTGTGACCTCTGAGAGATCAGACCCTGAATATCAACCATGTAGAGAAGCAGGAGATTGGCGATTTTGGCCATTAGTGGTCTGTGAAGTTTGGCTTGAAAGCTACAGAGCATCTGAGTCCAGAACCTGTTACTTACTGTTAAGTAAGTCAGGCAGAAGATCTTGAGCATCAGGAAAGGGGAGGAAATGGTTAGCTATTTGGTATGTGACTATTGTAATTGTAATGGTCTGAGAGATGGGGCAGGGACAGTAGTTACTATTCATTTGGCTTGCTTTGGGTACTAAAGGACCTCGTCCTATATCCCATGGTAACTCCCAGTAAAGTTAAACCCACTGTGAACAAGTAAATGAGAACCGATATATTGACACACATGTAAACTCCATGGATTTAACAGGCTTACTCTAGTTGAGAGTAAGAATTGGACTTGGGTTGTTGATTTTCATAAGGGCACTGTTCGCTGCTCTACTTGAGGTAGCAAAAGATCTCTATCTATTCCTGTTTGAACTGTGATAGGAACTTTAAAGGGATGAGTGTGACTTTCAGTGGGGAAAAATGGTTGTGAATGATGTGTAACAGTCTGGAGCCCATTGTTAGTGGACTACCTGGTAATTGTTGCTAGACGACTCTTCTTCAAGGCTGTCTGGGCTTAAGTTCTGAAGGGAGGAAACCCTAAACAGAAGGGTTTGTATGTATAATATTGGTAAGGTGTCTCTGTATTTTCCCCTCCTTCCCAGGTGAATACACAATCATGAGAGCACACTTTCACCTCAAAAGAAAGATTGGTTATTTTGTTATCCAGACTTACCTCCCGTGCATTATGACGGTGATCTTATCCCAGGTATCATTTTGGTTAAACAGAGAATCTGTTCCGGCTAGAACAGTCTTTGGTAAGTATTTCATTGCTTCCCATTTCTTTTGAAAAAGTTTGTTTTACTCTTAAGCTAGGGGTAGCCAAAGTGTGTTCCTGGAGCTATGTGAAGCCCCCAATGCTGTTTTTTGGATGTAGCCACCCATACGCCCCATCCACTGGTATATACGGAGGGGGTGCATCATCTTTTATTTCACCACAGACAGAATAAAGTATTGGACCAACTGCGGACAGAGGAAGCAGAAGGAAGATGTAGGTAGAAGGGGTTTCTTCCTGTCAGCAGATTCTTACTTCCAGCCCTGAGAGAGTTTTTCCTTTCTCAAATACATGCTCCTGTGCACACGCACACGCACACACCCACACACCACTCCAAAAGTGTGTATGTGGCAAAACTGGAAATAAAAGCCTAGGTACAGAAATTTTCTGGCTAATCCTTAAATGTGTTTTTCACCACAGCTGTAACATCAGAGTTGGCCATGGTGCATAAAATAGACAATAGATCTCAGTCAGTCCATGCTACTTTGACAATGCAGTTATCAGGGAGGTCAAATATTTCATGTCCCAATCAACATATTGATTGGCCACTGTGGAAGAAGAATGGTGCATTTGAATGGTTTTCCTTCTGCCTGATCAGCTTTTTCTTCTTTGTTTTCTAACCTGCTTGATTGAATTAGTATCTGCCTGCTTTAAAAATTCATGCCTGCTTTCTAAGAATTTTAACTCTATAAGGGGACACCCAACTGCACCATGAAGTGATGTCCTAATATGATTTCCTTGATACAGATGAAAATAATCCAGACTAGTTTGGTATTGTTAATGCTCTGTATGCAACTGTGGCCAGGACCGAAAGGTATACTTCCATGGATGGAAGCAGCACTGGCAGTGGAACCAGGAAAGGTGATTCTCTCTCTCCTCCTACAGCTTCCACGCACCCTTAATGAGATTTTCTCCTCCTTCTCACCCCCGGTATCCCTGCATTCCTCTGCAGCACCTGAAAAATCTGCTTTTGAGTTTTTCCCAGGCCTTAAGAGCATGACATGGGGATTGTGGGGAAGACCATCACCAGATTGGAAGCTCTCAATATTATGTACCACATGATTTCAAAAGAATAGCTCAACGCTTAGTAGCAGACACTTGCTTTAAAAAACCTTCTGCCTAGATGGCTTTCAGCCACTTCTTCCAGAGATGGACAAGTCTGGCAGCTCCAAGATCCAATTTTCCGCTTCCAGAATGCTTTGGGGCCTACTCAGGCCACCCCAGAATGTCAGAAATCCCATACACACAAGCCAAACTCTAGTAGCTGGAATGCAACATCTGATTTTGAACTCTCTCTCTCTCTCTCTCTCTCTCTCTCTCTCTCTCTCTCTCTCTCTCTCTCTCTCTCTCTCTCTCTGTGTGTGTGTGTGTGTGTGTGTATTAAAATACTTGTGATTCATTTTAAAAGTGAATTACTGGTATCTTCTAATGAAAAAGAAGGGTCTAGGGGAGAGTTGGGGCCTCCAGAGCGGCCTGGGGGGGCATGTGCACTCCTAGGGCCAGCACTCAGCACTCTCCAGGTAATTATAAATTTGGCTTTTCTTTCATTGTCTCTTCAAAGGAGTCACTACGGTTCTTACCATGACCACTTTAAGCATCAGCGCCCGCAACTCTCTACCCAAGGTGGCCTATGCTACTGCTATGGATTGGTTCATAGCCGTGTGCTATGCTTTTGTCTTTTCTGCATTGATTGAGTTTGCCACCGTCAACTATTTTACAAAGAGAAGCTGGGCCTGGGATGGCAAGAAAGCTCTGGAGGCTGCAAAAAAGAAGGTAGCCATTTTCCATACTTCTTTAAAGAACTACTGTTCTTAGCTAGAACTGGGGATAGAAGTAGAAGGTTTGTGGTTGAAAAGCCTGTAGACACAATTAGCTGGGAAGTTTTTTTAAAAAAATGTAAGTCTGAAATAAATTATCCAGTCGAGTCTGAAATAAAAAGTCTGCCAGTCTTGCCCTGTGCCTGTCCACTAGCTTATAGATTGCCCTTACAGGGTTTAATTAGCTTTTATAACTGAATAAATTGCCCTATAGGATTAATTGAGTTATTTACATAACCTGGGATCATAGCTTTTGGTTTAGGTTACAATTTTTTCTGTGACCTGGTCTGGACCAAAAGCAGCAGGATGCAGGGAAGGAGCCTCCCCCGGAAATTAATCTATTATAAATTGTGAACACTATGGAAAGTGGCCAGGGAATAGGGGAGATAATGGGACCCTTTACAATGTTGTTTCCTTTGCCAGTAATAGCATGCTACTGATTTGGCCACCTTCCCAAAGCATGGGACATCAGACGTAGCTAAACCTTATTAGAATTGTTAAATCCATTTCTACACATTTGAGATGAAGATTAGATTTATTAAGGATAACAGCCATTTACCTATTGATGTAGGTCCTAGTCCTGTGGTCCATACCCATTGGTGTCAACAAATTGCTTCTGTGAGTGGTACCCCAGAGTGCAAAGTCCAGGCTTCCTGGGATATTCTGCATGGTGTAGTCCAAAATAATAAGTTCTCCCGTTTCTGGAGGAGAGCCACCCATTTTCCAAATTACCATGTTTGAAGTCATACTGACAGAGATCAAAGCAATAGGAAGGTGTAAGTAGTCTAAGCACAGTGCATCCATGCTAATGTTTTTATTTTCTTAAACATGTTTTCCCTTTCATAAATTCTGATTTTTCCATTATCTTCCAGAAGAAAGAACGAGAATTGTTAGCAAAGAAAGCCATTAATGCTTATGCTGCTGGAAGGATGACACCCACGTTAAACCTACCAAAGGACTCCAGCCCTTCAGTCATTTCCCACACAGCTGCTTCTGTTCCAGTAAAACCTGTTGAAAAGCCAACTGAAAGCAAAAAGACCTATAACAGCATCAGTAAGATTGATAAGATGTCCCGAATAGTTTTTCCCGTCTTGTTCGGGACTTTTAACTTGGTCTACTGGGCCACTTATTTGAACAGGGAACCAGTTATTAAAGGTGCTGCTTCTCCAAAATAAACGGAAGTGCTTTCCAGCTCAAGTGTTAGCCATACTTGCAAAAACAAACGCTACCGAAGAGAATTTTGAGGTTCCAGATGACTCGCTCTACCTTTGGTCAATATCCTTCAGGAAGTTTTTGCATGCTTAACGATAATGTACAAAAATTATTCTTGCCTTGATTTGTTTCTACATGTAACCTCAGAGATGTTTCTGACAATTACTGGCAGCAGACACACATCTTTCCAGGACAGCCAAAGACCTGGGACATGGCTTCTGTGCTGCTGAGTACCTTGCATTGATAGTTTACAAATGAAATAGGGTATATTTTTAAAACTGTTTAGGCATATTGCATAGCGGCCGTTTTTTATACTTCGAATGTACAGCGATGGCCATAGATGGAGACTGTGGACTTTGTCGTGGCGGGAGCCTTTATGCAAGCTGTTTCAGAATTTGTCATTGCTGGAGCATTCTGGCTAGGAACTAGAACACCGTCAGCCGAGAGCTTCCACCCACACATGGATGTGTAACATCTCTCAGTAGCAGGATTTAGGAGTTAGTGGCAGACTGCACACATGAACACTGCTTCCTTGATCATTTAGATGAGCAAAACAAGTCACCAGATCAAATACTACAGGAACAGTTTTCATTTTCGCCAAACTATCATCTCATAACATAACCCTTTTCAAGGCATCCACACTGGAAATCTCTGAAAACTGTGGCAGACCTTCTGCCCTCAAGCTATAATGCAGAAGACTAGCTGCATGATCAGTAGCCTGTGTTGCTGAATATTATTGGCTCTGATGGAAAACATAATGTGTCATCCCAATGGTCCCTGTAATGTGGGCATGCACAGCCTTGTATCAGAAGGGAGTAAGGAATTGTATGCCAGCACATACATATACCTGCACTCTGCTGCTCCGCTGTCCCCTTGGTCTTCCATACGTTTTGAGGAAGATCATGTTCTCGTCACTCTTCCGCCAGCTTCAGCTGTCACAGCATGAACTCAGCACCATAGAGTTCTCTGCCAATAACTAGCTGAACACCTCTGAGAAGACATTTTGGCTTCTAGAAGGAGAATGCTTCTCAATTGGCATCTAGAAGATGCTTTGGCCCCTGCACTCAAAGGGAACCTCCTAGGACCTGCTTGGCCTGGTTAGAGGGGTGATTAGCAATGGGTGGGAGTGCACAAGTAGCAAGCAGGAAGGCCAAAACACTGCATCATATGAACAGCTGGATGGGAGAAATAGACGACACCACATGTTCTGTTACATTTACCCATGAGAGCAGTGTCAGCACGGCTTGGCCCAAGCTGTAGTAACTGTAGACCAATTCCAGCTGATGTTGTTGAGTGATGAGGTATCAAGCAGTGTGCCTTTCTATGGAATGGGCCCATGATTTAGTCCGAGTGGACACATGCATGTTAGAGAGTTCCATAGGTAGTAAACTGTCTCCAGACATAAGCCATATCATCTGGTTTGCATCATATGTTTCAGCAATTGTCCCATCTATCTCGAAGAGTCAAGTAAAATTCCAAATCCAATGCCAGATCCCCACCCCATGACCTCAGAAGACTGAGGCTGCTTCAGGCTCTGGGAATTCAAAGCAGTGGTGGCCTTAACCGAGCCTTGCACTCAAAATACAGAAATGAAGGTAGCCAACTCATTTTCCACTCAAGAGAGGAAAATAGTACCTTGCTTTGAATATATTGAAGAAAGCAGACCACTTTTTCTTGTTTCTAATGGCAAGGCTAATGAGGGCTTTGAGTTGTTATGGTTAGAAGCTTGCATCTTCTTCAGCTTCCAGGATTCTTTTTTCTTCAAACCCACAGAGTGCCCGCAGCTGACCTATATTTTTCTCCTTAGGTCTTCCCAACCTCTGCCAAGAAATCCCACATTCTGTAAACAAGGTCAAGCAGTGTGCACAGCAGGGAAGCCAATCTTATGTAATTTAATAAGCTGACTAGTTTGCTGGTGTATTTCATTTGATGTTTGATTGTAGCATTATCCGAGGATCTCATTGTATTTCCTGCATTATTTATTTTTACTGTATTTTAATACCTTCCTCTCTCTTCTTTCTCATAAACACTCAAAATGAAATGCTGTCTCCAAACCTTCATAAAACACAGTACCCCACAATCAATATGCAAAATCAATAAAAATCTGCCATCTAGTTTGATAGCATAGCAGAAAAGAAAAAAAAAACAGTACTATTTTTGCAGCAATGTCACTGCAGTGTAGAACAGCAGTAATTGTTCAGGGACTAAATAGCAGAGCAATCTGCCTGTGATCCTGCTGTACACTGAATACGGTCTTACCCAACTGTGTTTCTCCTACATGTATTCCACTGTAAATCCCAGAATCCCCTGTGCCATGTTGGCTGGGAATGATGGTAGGTGCAATCCAGCTGGTCTGCAGACTGCAGGTTGGGAAAACTGTTTGAAAGCTTCCAAATTTGTGTGTATATGTGTGTGTTTTTTTAAAAGTAAGATTTTACCAATGTACTAGCTTGCTAAAAGGGGATCTGAATTATGTGACAAACACACACTGACAAAATTATAGCTTATTTAATGTTTTGATTCCCCTCCCTTGTTTCTAAGGATTTTGGTTTTCCTGCTCAAAAAATTTAAGATTTGCTTTTCGCAGGAACAGACCTTGTGCAGAATTCATAGATCTTTTGCAAGGCTAAGCAAAAGTATTCTCTCTTCTTCCATCCAGTATAGCAGAAAGGAAAGATTTCCCCATCTTTAGTCACAGTGAACACAATTCCCCAGGGATCTCTGTACAGAGAATTCCAGCTGAAGCAGAGACAGGCCATTGGTTTTCTCTCTCATGCCATTACAGTTGCATTTACGCAAGAGAAAGTTCTTGGTTGGAGGGCTCGCATTCCGCAGATGATACCCTTGGCCCCTATTACCAACTGTTGTGAAAAACTGGGACGACAATATTCATGGAGTTATTTTAAAATGCATTTGCAGAGACTCTGGTTTATGGATTACTTGACTAATAAGGCTACGGCATGTTTATTAGGAGTGGTAGGAATTTTTCAGGGAAATCAAGACTTCTGTTCAAATTCAAGCTTCTTTTCTCACACTAAGACATCACTGTGCAAAGTTTGAGACATGAATTTGCATGAGACTATCCTTTAAAAGAAGAATAGATCGAAGTGTGCCCAACAAAACAGTGGCTCCTCCGTTTTCATTACCGTAACATTTTTTCATAGAGTGAACCTCCTGAGGGAACAACAAATGCCGCTTAAATCTTGGTTTTCTGTTTCCATGAGATAAAGACACAGTTAAAGAGACAGAAGAGAAATTCTGCTTCATCAAAGCCAACGTTTTCCAGTGATTGTCAATATTTTCTTTGGTACCCTGCCTTTTGGAAACTTTTATTGATGCCAAATGGTGGATGATTGACATTGCATCCCATTGAACTCAAGGGGGCTTACCTTTGATTAGCCAGGCACAGGGTTGTTTTGCCAGGCTGCAGCCCTGTGCCCACTAATTTGGGAGTGAATGCTGTTAAAAATAAACAGCACCTACTTTTGTGTCATCATAACATGCATGTGTAATTTGAGTTACAGTATTTTCAGCATTTCTCCCCTGCATACATTCATTGCTTCAGTAGCTTTTGTAATTTTATCTTAATGTTTAAATTAAATAATACATTTGATAGCCAGTTGCTGTGTCGTTTTCTTGAGCTTGTCATTCTTTAAAAAAAGTGTAACAAAATGTGGCAGTGTGAACTTCCTTCCTTCCTTCCTTCCTTCCTTCCTTCCTTCCTTCCTTCCTTCCTTCCTTCCTTCCTTCCTTCCTTCCTTCCTTCCTTCCTTCCTTCCTTCCTTCCTTCCTTCCTTCCTTCCTTCCTTCCTTCCTTCCTTCGTACTGTATCTCCCAGTTTTCCATTCCTGACATACACACCCCTAAACATTCCAAGGCCACTGAGTGTACACAATCCTCCTAAGGTTGCTGGTCAATTTGATGGGACTTCCTTCCATAGATTGTGCCAGTTCCTCCCCCAAATTTTGGGTGAGGCATCCCCCACATCCTGCTCCACACTCTGCCTCCTATTATGTTTTCAGGGAGGGAGGTTCTTCTGCAAGCCTTGGCATTCCACTGAACCTACAGATACATCCTTTTCAACAATGACAGTGGGCCTCCGTATGCAACAGCATCCATTTCTGAGCATGAGAAAATGCTCAGGACATTTGGAGTCATAGGGTCGCTATAGGTCGGAGTTGACCTGACAGCACATAGCAACAAAAACAACAAGGCTTTTGTCCCTAACTGTTCTCCTGTTCACTGGACTCTGTTTGGCCTTCTGACCTTGTGTGTTATGGTGGCCCAGTGTTGGGTTATTGGAGCTGTCTTTGAACTGTTGGGTCTGTGATTGATCTTTAGTCCTTTGTAGCTGCTTCATTTTTGTGCTGTCCAAAGCATAGCAGCCCAGTTCTGCTGCCAGAGTAAAGAAAGAGAGGGGAGCAGCTGGAGCAGCAAGATGCTGGAGGACAGAACTGTGTCTACCATGAAGTCCCCCTTGTGTCCTGTCCAAATTAGCCCACTGCCCCTCGAATACAGTGAAAGCTGATGTCTCACGTTGAAGAGAACTACCACTCCAGTTGTTTAACATGGCTTCTGTATGTGGAGCAGAGTCATCTTGTCCTTAGCATCTGGCAACAAAATATATCTGGCAGTAATTTTTCTCAATACATTTACTGGTTCTGTTTACAGAGAGTCACTCTAAAGACTTTGGACAATGTTCTGAATGCTTTGTGTTTTCTTATAAATGAGAGGTACGACCGCACTTCTCCTTCACAGCACACTGTACTTCTCATTCAAGCTGTAATCCAGGAATTTCTCTTCCTGTACTGGAATTCTGAGACGTCCTTGGCCTTTATCATTCATGACATCAAGTAAGATTTATGAAGTTTAGGATTAGATAGATAGATAGATAGATAGATAGATAGATAGATAGATAGATAGATAGATAGATAGATAGATAGATAGATAGATAGATAGATAGATAGATAGATAGATAGATAGATAGATAGATAGATAGATAGATAGATAGATAGATAGATAGATAGATAGATACAGTATAAAAATGATAGATTGCCTAAAAGTAAGGGGGGGGAACCACACATGATAGTTGAAATGAAGCTTGGAATTAAAAAAAAAAAACCCACAAACCTCGCTTATTGCAAATGGAATAATAGATAGAGACTTGGGGAGTCTTGATTCGAGATTTTCCCCCTCAGTTGGAAAGCTCACTGGAACCTTGGGCAACTCTCAGTCTACCTGACCCCACAGTGTTCTTGTGAGGATAAAAGACAGCTGCTCCACCTTGTTTAAAACAGCGATGAATATCTCTTGGGTGAGGGGGTAGATTTCAGGGCTCTCTAACTCCACCTAGGGCATAGCAGTGGCACTGCTGCAATTTGACTTTTAAACTAGGAGTGCCACTTCTCCCTCCCTCCCTCCCTCTTTCACCTCCGCCATCATGGTTCACAACACCAAAATTCAGCACAGAAGTAAATTTGGTGAGGATGTGTGTAAGCTACAGACAGAAACCTGCAGGCTACTTGTTGCCTCCTTCTGTCTCAGGAGAGGTCTGACAGCCTAAACAGAGACTAAAATGGGTCTTCAAATGTATCAATACCCAAAGGAGAAGATATACATATATACTGATGCCATACATAGGAGGTATTGCAGAAATGCCCCTCCTTTGCTGCGGTATTTCATATAGGCACTGTCTCTCCACTGAGTCTGCTTGTCTTCACCTGGTATATTTCATATAAGAACAAGTATACTAAGCTGCATATGGCATGGCACAAAGTATAGAAAGGATCTTTGATGTTCAGGAGTAGTTCATCTTAACAGATTAATCCCAGTATTTTTCAGAGCAGATATCTCTGGCTCACACAAATTAAAAATACTGAAAACGAAAAATATTGACAATAACCACTGTTTGGGAATTAGCATTATAACAATATGAACTCTAACTAGGAATTAATTAGCTGAGCAGCAATACCCAATCTGGTGCCTACCACTCACAGAATTAAATAAACACAATAAAAAAAATCCACTAATTGAGCTTCAGTCTGGAGAGATTAGCTTAGGAGTTGCTTGCCGTTCAAAAATGCCTAGATGAGATGAGTCTATATACAACAGTACACTTCTGATTGGAATTGGTTGGATCTCAATTTCTAGGAGACAGCCATGGCTGTGATGAAGCATGTGGCTTCTTGGGGAATTCTATGAGTGATAAAGAAGAGGGAAGAGAAAGGAAAAGGAAAGGGAAGATCTTTTGCAGAAATCCCAGAGAAGATGATGGTGGCAACTGCAAGCCCTGATGCCAAACCTGGCCCTCTGGACTTCCCTAGGGGGCTCCATCTCCTTCCCCACAACACCATGGTTTGGCGGTTGGCTACCTTTTACTGTATATTGGTTTTCCCTATTCCAAAACACAGAAATTCTTCTCCTAAGCCTTAGTCACTGACAGGAGGAATTTAAAATTCAAATACGAATTTCTTCCCACTCCTCTGCTGTATCCACCTTCAGCAGGAGATCCCCGAGTCCTTCTAAAGGGAGAAGGAGAAGGTAGGAGATTGAAAGACCGATAGATAACATCTCAAACTGAATTTGTGCCTAAGGCTGAATGAGGTTCCTCACCTTTGGCATAGGGAGAATCAAGCTAGTGAGGCTCACCTTCAGCAGAAAGAGCTCTTGCCAGTCCGGAACTGAGTGTCTGGGGAGGAGAGGCTTGTTAAGGCTGTTGGTAGGTTCATCAGCAAAATGATTTAAGCCAGGAGGCTGCAGAGTGACTTCAGCAAGAAGGTGGCAAACTGGCTATGAATTGCAACGATGGCAAGGATTTGATCTGATGGGCATGACAAGAAGGGTAGAGTCAGGGCTTAGAGGATGCTGTTGATTTATATGGTATTTTAAATCAAGTCATGGCCAAAGGAAAATGAGGGAGGGCTGGGGCCCTGGGTATGTTCATGTCCCATTAGACCTTTATGGGGCTATTTATTCATGATTTTCTTAAGACTTAGTTACCATTTATTTATGCATTTATTTCATCTACATGCTCCCTTTCCACTATAAAGTAGTGCCCAAAAAAGGCTTACACTCTTCATCAGACAATAAGAACAAGAAAAACCAAATTTGACTATGAAATCATGAAAGTAAAATAAAATCAACCCTACCCTAAAAACCATGACAATGAACTAAGTTGTCGAAACAACACAACAGATTAAACCTTATATGTCAGTTTTTAAAACAATGTGTTTCTACACCCTTCTTAAGAGTGGGAGGAAGAGTGGAAACAGATCCCAGCTCTGAAAGGAGTGCTCTCCACTATCTGGAAGTCCCCACAGGGCATCCCAGAAGAGCCAGCCTATGTAGCCTTGGGCAACCTACACATTCCCCTGAAGAAGAGCACAGTGAACCACTTCTAAGTATTCTCTACCTGGAAAATCCTGGAAAGAGTTGTTGCAAGTCAGGATTGATTTGGCAGATGATGATGATGATGATGATGATGATGATGATGATGATGATGATTACATGATCTACAGTTCTCAAGTAGAGTACATTCCCCCATTGTGAGGCTGTTGGCTGCTGGCCATTCAATTATTGGTTGCTTAATCTGCTCGTGTGACCTGATATTCATTGCAAACATCTACACACACAACTGTGGCAAAATGTCAGTCAAGCTCTTTTGAGCACAGTAGCTTGCCAGCAGATTTTAAAGATCTCTTCTTTAAACTGTGGAATTTTCCAAGCAGTTTTTTTTTTTACATTCCCTCCCATATTGGATAAAGATGTGAAACCGGAACTGGTCTGCCAGCATGGTCGCTAACTCACGATCCCTGCACACTTAGAGTATAGGATTGCTCTGTGAGGCTGGACCTACTGAGAATTAGCTGAAGTCACTGAGACATACTCCCAAGAAAACATGCAGAGGACTGTTCTTATGCCCCAGTAAAACTATTGTAACCTGATTGCTAGGAAAAGGTAAGGGAGCAGGAGAAGAGGAAGACCAAATAAGAGATAGATTGATTCTCTGTGGGAAGCCACAGACTTGGTTTTGCAAGCACTGAGCAGGGCTGTTAATGACAGGACATTTTGGAGGCTGGATATGAGTGGGAAAGGGATATTGGGTTACCTCCCCCTGCTTCATTTATTGACCAAATGTTTTGCTGTACGCCTGAGACGGGACATCTGAAACAAGTGGCAATAAAAAAGGAACAGGACTACTGAAAGTCAGCATCTGCTAGGTCACAGTCTTGGTGGATGTGTTTTTCTCAAGTGCTGCCCCTAGGGTTAATTACTGGTACTTAAAAGGTTTCTTTCCCTCTGTTCTTAAGGCTCAGTGGAAGGGCTCCGTCAATTATATGTCAATAACATTCAGTTGACTTCCCTGTGGATCAAGTGCATGTATATTATCAGCTTCTAATTCAAACAGACTTTGAAGTGATTTACTTAAGATATAGAAAATTAAACATGAATTGATGTGAGACATTAGATGCTCTAGCCATGGCACAAGCATCTTAAATATTTAACTAGCCTTTAAATTAACTGGAGAGAGGTGAGAATGTGTGTTTCCTGGAGAACATGATGATCAGAAATATGATTAGGCTTTACATTGCTATAGCAAAGGGCCAATTTGTTTGAAGTATCCTCTAGAAACTCTTAACCCAGTTCTTATAAAGCTTTTTATAGAAGATTCAAATACCACATTCCTGATCTTGTTTCTTAATTAACACTGGAAAAATGGAGCACAGATAGTAGGAAACTAATTCATTTTCAACACTGTATTTTGAAAAGAGGAAAATTACAAATCTGTTTGAGAGATTTCTAGGGAGGAAGCCTTGTTAAACACAGAGGACCTTACTTCTGAGTTAAGGGTTGCCATAAGACAAATCTGACATGATGACACATAACTAATTAATTAAACATAGACACTATAATACATTACCTACTAGATAATGACTGAAATCTTGTTGCTTATTAAGTCACACTAGGGACATTGAATCATTGGCGTTTTGATGAGTCAAATCTTCAGTAAGTTCTGTTGACTCAAATAAGCCTACTCTAGTTGTGATTTACTATACTAAGCAACAAGATTTCAACCAATGTATTTTGTATTATTCCTCAAGTATTATTTGAGGAATAAAGTTACTGTGCAGAAATGCCAATATCACAACGAAAACCTTTATTAGTCATCTCTCTCTCTCTCTCTCTCTCTCTCTCTCTCTCTCTCTCTCTCTCTCTCTCTCTGTGTGTGTGTGTGTGTGTGTGTGTGTGTGTGTGTGTGTGTGTGTGTGTAATAAACTGTGGCTTACATTTTCATTATTGGAACCAATTCACAGAATTTAGGAAAGTTCTTGGGGAGGGGGCTACAATTCCCAGAACCCTCCAGCCAGAATAGTCAATGAATGACCAATGGCCATGACAGCTGGGGGATTCTGGGGACTGTAGTCCAAAATGAAATAGATTTTTCCTGCAAGGTACGCCAGATTATCAGTATAACAGTGACAGCACCATCCTGTACATGTTTACACAGAAGTAACTTTGATAAGGGAATGCAATATAATCACATATTTATGGTAATATAAATTATTTTGCAAACACTAAGGAAGCTGTTGTTGGAGCTTCTTCATCACTGAATCAGCTCATCATCAGTTGCCGTCATATCAATGGCATGCATATTTGTTTGGAAGAAAATTCTATAAAAATGCTTTTATGGGATTTATTCCTGTGCACGCCTAAAAACAGCTATGTAAGTCAATTTCCCTACAGGATATCACATGGAAGAACAAAATGGATTGTACACTACAATATGTGAAGAACGGTTGAACTTTCACACCCTGGTTGTGTCAACATACTTCAGTACAGAAGGAAATCAAATGACCAACTGCATGCTTAACTTAAGCATTTTTCCTACTTAAATTGCATTTTGATGTAACTAGCAATCCCCCTCATGTTTTCTTTTCTGTAAGTTCTGCAAAGCAAGTTATTTATAGAATAAAATTTAATTATTATATCAGTTTTATGATGTTTTGTTTAATGAAATATTTATCAGTCTAAATTGGACCTGGGTTAAGTGAGGTCCTCCAGAGGTTCCATCTCCTAGCGCTCCTTGCCATTGGCGAGACACTTTGCCCACCCCTAATCAAAGTGATTCTTCATCGGCCTGCAAGCATCTGTTAACTAGCAGATACTTGATTTCAGCTTTGCTTGGAATTCTGTGAGCTCAGCCTGTCTTATGTGATGATGAGTCAGTTCAGCCTACATAGAGCATCTGCTATGAACTTGATGTACGCTCGTCCTGCAATTTTTATGACCCTGACCAACGGTTTACCTTCTAGGTGGTGAAAATAACTAAGTGTACATGTGACCTGATCTTGTCAAAATCATTTGGACCTTGGTCTCTATCAACAGACTCCTCTTAGCCTGTGATTGATATATTGCTTTATCACTTTTCTTAGAGTGTATACTTCACAGACATGCTCCTGACACTTTCTAACATTTGTGCTTGCTTTGTTTATCCCCTAAATAGTTTGATTTTGTTGTCACTCCTCATCCTTCTTGTCTATTCATTTTGCAATGAAGTTGCACTGAAAGGCAGCACAACACTGGTGCGGTTGCCATGAGGTCTGTTCCAAGCTCTTTAAAGCACATCTCTCTTTTCATAAAAGCTGCCACAAAATCACAATAGATTTTGAGGAGACGGCTGCCAACATTATACTGTGTTCTGTCATGTTGTTTGACTGCCAGATGGGAAGGTCTGAGTAGAACACTGTGAAGTAAGAGGTTCAAAGCACCCCTACTTCTGTAGCTTTGTAATACATGCTAAACCGGAGTAATTAAACTTCCCACTTCAAATTTCAAGCTAACTGTTGTTGATTGCCAGAAGATGTTCTTTCATTCCTTTGTATGTAATGAAATGATAGTCTTAATCAGGCAATATATCACAACGTTGTCTGTGTGTGAGTCAAGATCCAACACTGACCTTTGGTATTCCAATAACAACAGAATTGGGGTTTTCTCCTCTTCCCCCTAAATTCCTCCATGCCACAAGAAGCCTGTTCCAGAGGTTTTCTCAGGCCACCTATCTATCACAAGGAAGATTTCCAGCTGAATCACTTTAGAGGGAAAAATGTTAAATAGAAATGCTCCTGCAGTAAGCAATCTTCTTAACAATCATCTAGTGTATAGAAGGGCTTAGGATGGGAATGAATGGGAATTCCTCTTTCATACTAGACAGCCTGGAAACCTCATTATACCTATATAAAACTCCATAGCAAAAGCATGCTGTTTATATTCCACGCACAGTACTTAAATCACTGTCTGGATGGTTTACAAGTTAATTATGCAGGGTATACATTGCCCCCCCCCCACAAGCTGGGTATTCAGTTTACTGACCTCAGAAGGATGGAAGGCTGAGTGAACCTTGAGCCAGCTACCTGGGATTGAAGCCAGGTTGTGAGCAGAGTTTTGGCTGCAGTACAATGGTTTAACCACTGCACCATGAGGCTCCTTCATAGCCCTGTGAGGGTCTTGCCATCATCAGAGACCAAAACAGGAACTTTCTGGAGCAAAGTAAAAGTGGCCTTAGATTCCCTGGATCTCAAATCCCTTCATTTCCCTGAGGAACCGTAGATTCGGCAACCTTTAACTACCTTAACCGAGCATTTTTATAGTTAATTCCAAGCACACCTTCTTTGAATCTACTGCAATTAAACATTCATGCACATGCAAAGAGAGGCAAACAGCTTCATACTTCCTGCCTTATTGGACACAAGTCAGTGTAGTTTCGGAAATGGTACACACTTTGCCACTTTGTAGCCTATGGGGCTTGATCTTTTCCAAAACTTCCAAAGGTTTCCAAAGTCTGTTGGCCAATCGCTATTTCTGTGTTACCTTGTATTTTTGTTCTCCTGAATGACAAATTGTGTCATCTAAATCCAATGAAGTTTAGGGCTGGAAGAAGGATTTGTTGCGTCTTTAACTTGTTTTTCTACTGGCACAGCTCCCAAAGCACATATGTAAGGTCATTTAGAATATAACAACGAAGTAAGTAAAACTGGAGACTATTTATAGATTCTTCTTCTCCTGATATGATGGCAAAGAGTTGGTCCTAATGGCCTCTGTGGCCGCACCAGAAAGAGAGAGCCAGTTCCTGTGCACATTCCTCCTTATGTTAGGCACTTCAGAAAGAAGCTGCAGCAAACAAAAAGTGGATGGTTCCATGAGATCTGAAAAACATATTGCAGTATGCTGACACTCACTGCATTTAGTTTTTTTTTCACTTTCCCACTTGTAGCTACCTTTGGTGTTGAAATAACTCTGACTTTTACTGAAAATGCCGAGAGCTCAATAAAATAGAATAAACTCTGGTTTTCTTTCTAAAATGTAGGAATTGCTTCCAAAAATTAAACTCTAGCTGCCTTGAAGAATTTATATTCTTGTAGTTCCTTTCACACACACAGATTGTCAAGAGGATTCCTGCTAGTTAAATAAATTATAAAACGCACCACACTCCGCTGGATTAAAATCATGTCAAAGGCTCCTCCAGCCAAGCTAGAATTCCAGGTGGAAGACACTTGACCATTAATGGCCCATAAGTGATCTCTTAAGTCCAGCCTTCCAAATTCTGAGAAAAATCTTAACATGTATCAAGGCATTTAATTATTTTATATGGACTGAAATCCCAGTGTTGGCTCCAATTAGAATAGACCCATTGATTCAGGGGCTGAATGGTTCAATGGGTCTATTCTGCTGAACCAGCAGTTGGATTTTGGTCATAACTTCCACGTCTTTGCAGTGTCCTGATCTTAAATATTTGACTTCCTCCCTCTTGCAATAAGGTGTGGGGTCTTTTCTTGTATGGATCATATTTCACCCTTGGAGATTATTGAAACACAGAGAGTACGTAGAGCTCTGTGGTTTAGGTTCCTCCATTAACGATCAGCACTCAGAGACTTTAAAATCATGTTATTTTATATCAGTGAAACAGTTGTCACAGAGCAGGGTACTCTTTTCCAGAGATTTCATATCATTGGACGTCACTTGAAATGCTGCAGTGGAGAATGTTCTGTGTTCAGTTGCACTGGCAAATCCCTACCCAATTAGCACTTTATGCATTTTCGGAGAGGCATGACTTAATGGGAACATTTTCAAAACTCTTTCTGCCACATCAGTTTCTTTTCTTTCTTTCTTCTGTCTTCTTCTTAAAAAAGCAGGCCACTCTTCTTTCCAAGCTTACCTGACAAAGATATAAGAGTTCCTATTAAAGCACAGTGTTCCAAAAAGCAGCTCAGAGCTGCTGTCTTAAGATTGATGCCAAGTCTCCTGTAACTACAGTAGAACTTCCCTGCTGGAAGGAGCAGGGGAAGATGTTCAGCTGCTGGTGACCCCACAGGAACAAAGGATTTCTGAGATGTATTTCTTGGATCTGCCACAAGAGGATCCTCCAGCCCAGCAAGAGCTGTGAAGGAAGGAAGTACTGCCTAAAGACATTTGCCTCAAACCACCTTGTCTTCTTGATCTAAGGAACAGATTACTGCATTCATGAAGGCTTTTACAGCCAGGATCTGATGGTTGTTGTGGGTTTTTCGGGCTCTTGGGCCATGTTCTGAAGGTTGCTTTTCCTAACGTTTCACCAGTCTCTGTGGCCGGCATCTTCAGAGGATAGAAGTCAGAACAGAGCACAGACAGAGTTCTGACTCCTGTCCTCTGAAGATGCCGGCCACGGAGACTGGCGAAATGTTAGGAAGAACAACCTTCAGAACATGGCCCAAGAGCCCAAAAAACCTACAGTAACGAACAGATGATTCTTTAAGAAGTGTTACATCAGGCCGATCGTTTATAGGGGCTGAGGGAGGGACTGCTCCTCACTTCCCAGTAGGTGTAATTTGAAGGAGGGGAAGAGGTATATTAGTCACTGTTTCCCCCAAATTCTTCCTTTCCTGCTCAATAAAACATTGCAATCTCTCCCGTTACTACCAAGGCTGTTTCTGTTAGGCTGTTGAAACTGTGGAGCTGTCCAGGCTTCAGGTGCTGAAAGGGGAGCAGCAGCAGGCTTGGTAAGGAAGTACAGCCACTGGCACTAGATATGCCCTCTTCTTTTGATAGCTGGAGCATCAGCCTGTCAGCTTACAAAAGCAATTCCCACCCACCCCCTATTTCTGTGTTAAAAATAACAGCATGAAATACAGAGTTAAGTTCAGTAAAAGCTAATTGTATTTTTGAGAGCAAGAAGACAGCTCTGTTATTCATGTGCAACATCCCAAACCACAATGAGACCACTAAGATATCCCCAAAAGTGAACTTCTGAGCATTGCAAGACTCTTTATTAGAATAAACATTGCAGAGCTTAGGGTGGGGTGGAGTTAGATGTTGCAGCCACAGGATCTGTGGTTAAAATTCCAAAATAAAGATGGCAGGTAGGAAGAATCAGGTCCAGCTGTGGGGTGGTGCACAATCAATCATCTGTCTCCATCTCTATAGACAAAGGAACCGCTAGTCACTCAGTGAGTTCTCACTGTTGGAATTCAGTAACCTTCATATGCTGCCTTTAAGAGGTTTTAGCTGCGAGGGACCTTTCTGAGCTTGGATGACTGCCAATCAATCCAGCAGCAATCAATTGTTTCCTGTCTGCCTCAGATTTTGAAGAGAGACATGCCTCTCCACTTGAGAATTTTCTTCCCACCTTTTTTTCACACAGTTAGAATTTGTAGTCAGTTAGTCATGCAGTCAGCCGTGTAGTGAGTCAGTATGCAGCTAGTGAATCAATTAAGCTCTCTTCATGTAATCAGTTAATATTTTTCTACATAATGCTGTTTGTTTTGATCTAAGAAGAACAGTGAGTAGATTAGTGTTCTTTTCTCTTACCAGTGTCTCAGAGTGAATTATTGCGACAGTAAGTGTCAGCTGAGGAAAATTAACAATAAGGGGTGGTTTACTGCAGGGAGCTAATTCTGCTCTGCAAGTCCCTGAATTTTTTCCACTGCATAGCTAGATGTTTTTAAGTCAATAATTTCAACTATCTGTCAATACTCACTTGTGTTTCTTCCCCACCCCTGTTCCTCTGCAATGCACAGCCTGATGAAGAGTCCACCTTTTAATTTTTCCCTAATTTATTAAATTTAATTATGCCAAGAATATAAGAAAGAATAAAACACACAAAACACATACACAAACAGCTCAAAGGGAAACACAACAAACTTAGAGATACAATGATAATAATAACAATATCTATAGATAAGTTCCTATAACTACCTTCTGATTATCTTCAGCTGTATCCATGTGAAGTGGTCATCTGTATGTGATGAGTTTGTATAGCAGAGTTACAAGGTCCACTGAATTACAGGAAATGGGCATACATCTTTTTGTGGTGAGTGGTTAACCTCCAAATAATAGACAAATAATTTAAATACACCTAAATGTCAATAAAGTTTGGAGAGTCATCCAGTGCAAAATTAATTTTTTTGTAATAATTTCCCCCTGAAAAGAACCTATAAATGGCCATTAGAAAACATAAGCCTAACAGACATCAGATGAGTTGCAGCACTAGCAGTTAGACGATTTATTCAGAAGTTTAATAAAGTGCTGAGGCATCCAGTTTACTCAGAACATGATATATATATATATATTTGCTGAATAAGTCACAGCTCAAGATCTGTGAACGGGGCCAATACGGAAACCAAGGTTGCCTTCCATTGTTCCAGCAATATCCATATTCTATTTATTCCTGAAATGAATGAAAATGATATTCCTGCATGTCACGTTTGTTAGCTGACAGCAAATATTTGTAAACCAATATTGTCAGTTTCTTTCCCTATATTGATTTAGTCAGTGTTTCCAAGGGTGAGGTTTGCTCTGGGGCATTTAGTGCTGCAAGACTGCATTTAGATACTAGCAGCTCACCTTTTAATGATATTTAAATGCTTCCATACTAGTGTTACTTGACCCTGATTTTATATTTTCTATGAAATGGAAGAGGTTTACAGCTAGACTTCACAATCCTGTTCTTTCTACATTTAAAAATCTAAGAAAAGGGCAGCCACTGGTTTAGCATTTCTCTTCCAATTTTGGCTTAAACTGATTGATTAGTTCAAGATAAGAAATGGCGTCTACATTTCACTGAGAAAAAACAGATAATAGAATCTAATACTCAAACACCCACCCGGCCATGGTTTGAAACCAAATGAGAGTTTGATTCTTACCAATATATGGATAGGGGCCATCTGGGAAACTCAAGGATACCGTCCATTGCGTTTTATCATAGAAGAAAGGAGTGATATAATTGTAACAAATATATCAATATGATAAAAATGGCCAGTCCCTTAGCAATGCATTTTCCTAGCTGAATCCCCTTTAAAGAAGAAAAAAAGAGGTATGGATTAGAAAAGTAAACATTCCACCGAAACACAGCCCATTGAAACCACTGGGACCGTCATCTGAGAAATGTGTAGAGGAAATTATGTCAATAGGCCAACCTATATCAGAAAGACCCATGTTATAATAGTGCCTTAAGACTTCCAGGAAGATGCCCTCTCTCCATGTGTCCAGGATTGTAGGGCGAGTCCTCTTACCCATCACTTCCAGTACTAACATGTTTGTATGTGGATATCACCAGTGCACATGGGCAATAGATTGCTGGAAGCGAAAGTAGGAGCCTGGTCCTATGTGTATTGATTATGGCTAATCACTGGATCTTAGTCTATTGACACGGGCAATGGTAGGAAAATAAACTCTTAGAAGAATTAATATAGTGAGATGCTGAAGCCAGTGGTAGGCTGGAGCTCTGAGATCCAAAACTAGTGATGTTCCTTATATCTATCTTAAAAGTCAGGGTCATAGACTTGAATAAGGATGAGGCAAAGGGAGCTCAGAATGTACTGTAGATCTCTAGGTGCTTTGGATGGTGCTGGCAAGTATTTCTGACTCTCATTCATTTAAAAGAGGGATTTTCAAAGTTGGGGGGGGGTCTAGGAACAAACTTTCTGTCCCCTCCTGGATGCTTTGGGGGCTGTGTGGACAACCACGAATACTCCCAATTGACAACGACAACAACAACAAAATAATCAAGAAATAACTTGGTATCCACTTCTGCTTTTGGAAAAATTAGTATGTGTGCTTGATAGTGTGTGGAGAGGGAGGGCATGAGACATATGCAGATGTGAATTGCAGCTCCTAGGAAGCTTCCAGGATCAAGAATCCACTGTGGTTGTTCATCCATTAGGGTAAGAATGATACTGTTCTCCCCCAGACTCAGACTACTTTCAGCCATATCACTTATGCTTGCTTCCATTTTTTGTGTGTGAAGACACTAGGGAGAAAAGGTCTGTGAAAGGTCAAACTCCCCAATGCTTACAGTTTACTTCCTGAGGTGATCAGCTTGAGCTGCCCAAGCTGGGCCTGGACCAAAGGAGGTCCCACAGTTCACTTCCTGTTGCACTCTAAGGATCCTTACCACTTAGGAAAGCCTGACAGAATAAATGGAGTCAGCTGTCTCAAGGCACTTGATCCTCAGAGCTAAAACCAGCACAGAAGGGCAGAACCACCACCTCACTGAATAGCTGTGTTGGGCAACAAGGCATCCAGGGTGGATTTAGGATCAACTCTCCAACCCACATTCTGAATAAAGGCACAAGCTCTGGAGAAATTTCTTGAAGAAATAGGGGAGGGAAAGCCAGATTAAAGAGAGAATTATAAAAAAAAACCCAAAGAACCAAGCCAACGTACAAAAACAGTTTGGAAATAACCTCAGCAGAAACAATAAGGTCTAACTAGCCTATGCTAATACCTACACGCAACAGGGTTCCTGAGTTCACACAGAGTACAGCTGAAGTAGATAGAAGGACAGGCTGAACACTTGTAGAAATGAGTCCTAAGCAGGCTCTGCACTTGCCCGCTTATGTACTTTGTGTCTGTTTTGTGCTTTCAAGTCTGAACTGACCAATAGGGGTTTCAAGGTAAGTGAGTTATTTAAGCAGTGTTTTAACCAATTCCACTCCCCCAGTCAGCTTCCATGGCCAAGTTGGGATCTGAACCCTTCTCCAGAGTCCCAGTCCATCACTCTATCCATTTATGTATTTACAGTGGTGCCTCGCATAGCGAGGTTAATCCGTTCCGGATTAACCTTCGCTATGCTGAAGCATCGTTAAACGGTACAGAAAAGCCCATTAGAACGCATTAAACATGGTTTAATGCGTTCCAAATGGGCCAAATACTCACCGTTCAACGAAGCTTCGTAATGGCCGGCAGCCATTTTCGCGCCCTCGCCTCGCTTAACGAGGGCGCGAAAACGCTGCGGGCGGCCATTTTAGGCCATTTCCCGGCTTCCGGCGGCCATTTTGGCCGCCGAACAGCTGATCGGCAGGGGTCATTTTGCGAAGATCGGTAAGCGAAACGCTTACCGGTCTTCACAAAGCGAATTTTTCCCTATGGGAACAACGTTGTGCGATCGCATTAGCGATCCGAAAAAACGGATCGCTATGCGATTTAATCGTTATACGGTGCGCTCGTTAAGCGAGGCACCACTGTATATAGTCTAATCCCTGGTAATAGTGATTGCATCTGACTGTAGAGCAGATGTTGGGAGTTTGATTCCCCACTGTGCATTCCAGAAGAGCCAGCCTGTGTGGCCTTGAGTAATGCACAGCCTCAGGGTGCCCCAGAAGAAGAGAATGGCAAATCATGTCTAAGTATTCTTCTACCTAGAAAACCCTGAGAAGGGTCACCATAAGTCTGACTGGACAGCACATGATTATTAAGAATTGCCAAATCCAGTATGGTGCAGTGGACAATGTGTTGGACTAAGACTCAGGAGACGTGGGTTCAAATCCCCACTAGCTAGAAAACCCAGAAAAGGGGTTGCTATACAGTAAATCAGAATTGATTTGATGGCACACAATTATTATTAATAATAGAAATGGTACTCATCAACCAATCCAAACCCAGTCCAAGAGAACCTTCTGAAATGCTGGTCAAGTTGCATATCTCCTGGGGAAAAAGAAGAAGTTGGCACCAATTAGAAATTATGCTCATAAGCTTAGCTAATGCAGCAAAAAATTAATGCAGGTGCTGTTTTCACAGGTATGGCATTTTACAAGTATACAGGGTATAACAACACCTCCACCACCATTAGGCCTCCAGCCCAAGATGGAATTGGTTAGAATTTTTAATCTCTTCACAGTGCGCATGTGTGAATGCCTGCTTCCCTTTGTGTATGAGGGTGAGAGGGAGGCAGAGGGGTGAACATTCACTTTTGCCCCTGACTTTGCCCATCATTGGTTACTATGCCAACCACAATGCCCACCACCACAATCCATCTTTGTTTTTCCTGGGGATTTTGTCTTTTAAGGCAGGAGGAAGGCTATGGGGAATGAGACAAGGCAGGAGCCTGGGCAGGAGGGAGCCTGCAGGAGGCCCTTGAGCTATACTTCTCTGGTTTAATAACAGCCACAAGCTTGAAGATGCGACAAACCCGAAGCCTGCCTACTCCAATCTAGGGCTCTTGGTGCCACTAAACAGAAAAGCTTACACAGCTGTTTTGCTTTTTCTTCTTTAATTGACTTTATTTTCTGGTACAAAAGAAGCAGCAACAGCAAAATACAAGAGGATTACAAACTGAGGACCTCATTGTCCGGACCTCCTGTAACATTCTGTAAAGATACCTGGGTGACTGCACAATAAAAAGCCTCACCTGGAAGCATCCCTGGAAAACAACTGACC
The DNA here is from genome assembly GCF_051106095.1 of Pogona vitticeps. Taxonomy (NCBI): domain Eukaryota; kingdom Metazoa; phylum Chordata; class Lepidosauria; order Squamata; family Agamidae; genus Pogona; species Pogona vitticeps. The sequence continues at coordinate 174,617,648 of NC_135785.1, forward strand.
GTGGAAATGCTTCCTGATGGTACAATAGGTCCATGACTCACACAGCTTACGCCACCTCTCACACCTGACACATAGCTGTTGATACAAAAGGAAGCAGTAACTGCCCAGTGGGCTTATCTAGCCCCAGCCAGAGCTCCACACTTCATTTATACAAACATCTGAAGTAACAAAATTGGCAGGAGGAATTCTGGTCAGAGGACTGCAAATGAGCAACAGCAGAAGTGCTGGAAAGCAAGGACACCTGCGCCCTGATCTGGATTCTCCTTCTGGCAACAGTAGGCAAAGGCAGCTTCTACAGCCTATAATTACCCATTTGCATGAAATGCTACAGCAAGGTAATGTCACTATGGGAATCACCTCCTACATGGAAGCAAATGTTTGAAAGGCTCCAATAATTACTTGCCTACAATTATATCCGCTTTGGTGAGAAAATGTACCTTGCAATCAACAACTCAACCATGGATGCTTGCGTGGCTCCACAGCAAAGATGTGAACTCTGGCCTTTTTTGTGCGGTAAACGAGGGAGGGGGAAACCCTCTCTCCTTGCTGTGAAATGACAACATTTTTTTTTCTCCCGCCACTGGAAGATTTTGCACCATTTGGGAGACTGATTTCTTTCCCTATTTCTATGAAAGGTACATTATCAGAAAATGTAATTAAGTGTTGCCTTCTTGCATGGATTAGCAAGAAGAGTCTTTTTAACCACTCAGCTTATTTTGTTTATGCTCACTGTGTGTGTTTCAGGAAAGGGCACTAGTTTAATGTTGCAAATGTAATGGCAAATATATATAAAAAATCCATGCTTGTTGTCCAGAACATGTGCTAGATGTGGCAACTCTCCCCAGGGTTGGCCAATCCTCAAAGCATTGTCCCAGAACATTAAGGCATCTGTTCTCAATCACAAATGAGGCATGAGTAATATTTCTTCACATTCCCTCTCCTTTTCTGTATGCCCAACATTGTGCTAATATATTCAAGGGAGTTCTAAACAAATGCTTTCTGAGCACCTGTCCACAAATGACTCTCCTCTACCTGGAATATATTGATGGCTCCTTTATGATCTGGACTTATGACAGCAAACACTTGAGAAGTTTAATCAGGACTCAATATCACCTCACCTCACCAACAACCTGAACCTAGACCAGTCCCCACAACACACTCACTCTCTCAGTTTTATGAAGCAGCTATGAAGCAACTATTTTTGACGGGAGGGGTGTTTTCAGATGATGCATGGCCATTACTAGTTCTTTTGTTCCCTCTCCGTGCTAACTCCAATCGAATACAGCCCGCTGGGAGGCTACTATTATATTTGTTCCATATTTCATCGCGCAGAACAACTGACATTCCACCAAGTGTGTACTACTAAACTGAGCAATTTCCTTTATATCTGGTACGCCATCCCACCTTTCCCACCAACTTTTGATTGACACTTTAATTTTCTTAAAATTAATTTTAAATGGGAATGGGGGTGCATTGGTATTCTGACAAATAAGGCTTGAAGTAGAAGAGTGAGCGGTGAGTTCTCCTCCATAGATAATACTGTGTGGAAATGAGAAAAAATGGCACAAGTAACTAATTACATGGCCAGCAAGGGCATTCTGCCACTGTATCAATGTCCCCTCAAATTTTTTTTAAAGGAGAGGGGCAGAGAACCGAACAAAAAGAGGAATGGAATATGTCCCACTGCAGGGATGTAGACGAACATATTACAACTAATTTACCCCTCCCCCAAAAGGCAGAACAAGTAAAAAAAATGTATGAACCACTATCACAAGATAGATTTCACATGATCTCAATACACAACTGTACAGGAAGCAAAAGTTGCGAGAAAAGAGGGATACTTTTTACTGGCATACACACGGCCAGAAAGTAATAGAGTAGGGTGAACTGTAGGTGCCAAAGGAGAAGGGGAGTGACCGCTGAATCCTGCAATAAAGTCAAAGATGCCCCCTTCAACTGCTGAGGCCCTGGGGAGATGACTGAGGTCATTACATGGTGTATATACACACCTTTCCAGCTACTCTGCCAGCCACTGAGTGGAGGTGGAGGTCAAACAGAAGGATATGTGTTGGTGCTTAGGAAGATTCTGGAATATTCTTTTTCTTTGGTCTCTCACTCAGTTTCATTTCTAAACTTTACCAACATTTTATCATACTATTAGGGCTGGGTGTATATGTCATTGTGGAAGGATGATAAATGCATGGGCCTTGAGGGTATTGGTCACACAATTACAACACAGCATAACCCCTTCCAAGTCATACCTACTTACATTCTCCTACTCCAATCGCATCTGAAGGACTGTTATTTTTCCTTTTAAAAAAATTGAGATCTGAGAATGCACAGATAATGCACATTGTCTGGGAATGAAGTGAATAGGAATGTCTCCTTAAAGGGGCATCCCAGATCTGTATGCTTTTTATTCAAGTACAGAATGGAAGTTCTGCATACCACTAGCACACATATAGGCCTGAAATTTTGGGCAACAGTTCATGCCTTGGATGAATTAGTCCCAGATCCACAAAATCCTATACTATAATAAGTCTGCATGTCTTTAAATTATGGGGCTAGTGGACTTTTTTTTTGTTATCACAGGTTAATAAAACTACCTGCCCCCCACACACATTGGAAATTGTCTACGCCAGCAGAACTTTTGGAAAAAACGAATGTAAAACTGAATTCATCCATGAAGAAATATAAAGGTCACACATTCTTGCACACAGCACTGTTCTTTCAGGATTACCTTTTAAATGTGTGAAAATGTTATGCACATTCCCTGAATAAGATGCCCAAGTTGCAAGGCCAGCCACACCATTAGACCAACGCCTCACTAGGCATGAGATTTTCAGTTCTTTTTTAAAATTATAAACCCCATAATTCCCCATTCTGTGAGTTCTTAAAGAACGTAAATATGGCTCACCGAAGAAAAAGGTCTAAGCTGGAAGGCTTTGAGGCCTAGCTCAACGTAGCTCCGTCCAAACTTCTTGTTCCTGTGCAATGTTGAGAGCTTCCCTGTTGAACAGGAAGATACGTGGAACTAGGTTTAGCTAAGCTTCAGAGGCTTCTGGTTTAGGCCTTTCTCCCTGGTGAGCCAAATGCAGGCGTTTGTAAGGTGTCGGTGTGTCAGTTAGGACTTCCAGAACAGAGAATTTGTAGTAAAAAAAACCTGAAACTCCCATCCCAGGCAGCAGATGCTGACAGACTATAGTGGCAATTCTCCCAACTATTCCACGTAAACTCACAGGCTGTACTTCTGACTTAGAGAATACTTCTGCAGATGCTATGCAGCCTGACTTGGTGCCCCTGTCCTAGGCTGGTCTCCTCAAGTGTAGTGGAGAACACTGCCCCATTGCCAGCAACTAATCCAGTCATGTGGAATAAGGGTGTAACAAACATTCACAGATCTCCTTGGCAAAAAAGAGAAAGAGAGAGGTGTTTTGACACACTCTGTTGAAAAGAAAAGAAAAAGTCGAACACTGCAAGATGTTTTGCTTTTATGTAAGAGTGAAAAGGCCAACATGCTGTTTGTTGGCAGCAGGTTAACAGAACAACACAAACCTGTGGCCTTTGTGCAAAAACTTGCATTCCTTACAATTAATCTTGTATTTCATGAAACAAGAACAGCAACAAAAACCTTCTATTTTGTGCAAAAGAAGGTTTTATCCACAACAGAGGGAGAGGGAGGTGATGAGAGTTCAGAGTGTATTATCAAATAGAAGATTGTTGTTAATAATAAATTTACCTAAAGAAGATATTCATGAATCACTATCAATTTCTGTAATCAATAAACAAAACTTCTATTTAAAAGACCTTGAAGTGTGGACCTGAATCTTCCTGAAGTAATGGTGATTTAGTGATCACCTGGTGGCAGCAGTGCAAAAAGGGGGATTGTTTGCCTTCCTGTGCTCTGAGGCTTGACGGTCAAGCAAGGGGGCACGACGGCGAACATCACACTAGAATTACTGATTATTTCGTGTCCTCTAAGCTGCCCCTCTCTGCCAAATCGTAGGGAAAACTTTGTGCTTAACTCTTTTTTAGTCAACATGCATTTTTTTTCTCTCCCCCTCCCCCTCTCTCTGTGTTTGTGTGTGTACTGCATGCATGTTTTTCTTGCAAACAAAAAAAGCAGACTTCCAATAAAGAATTCTATGAAACTCTACAAGTTGTTGTGAAGCATGCTGGTTTGTGATTTCCAGGGGTGGGTCCTCATTTATGTATTGTTTTCCCGGACATTGCCCCTTAAATACTATTTTCTTTTTCTTCTTTCTTTTTCTATGTCGGTCACCGGCAAGCAGAACAAATAAGAGGGAGGATTTCCCCATGGGGTGTCCCCTGAGCTCTCAGATTGCTCCAGTGTCTCCCCAACATGGCTGGATATGTTCACCTGGCTGCAGAATGAGGTGGCAGAGTGGATGGGCCATTTGAGGCCATAGACAGGTGGTCACAATTCTCACTTGCTTCCTCCAGCATCCTCACCTACTTGCAAACAGAAAACCAGCACAGGAGCAGCCAGGCCAAGACTAGAGACAGAACCTTTCCCTACCCCTGTTGTGGTAGATTTCTCTTTGTCTGTCTTACCTCCCATCAAGTTGCATCCAACCTACAGTGACTCTCATAGGCTTTGCAATATATGGACAATATTTAAGGAGTGGTTTTACTGTTATCCTCCTGGGGGGTGTTCCATATTGATTGATTGATTGATTGATTGATTGATTGATTGATTGATTGATTGATTGATTGATTGATTGATTGATTGATTGATTGATTGATTGATATCCAACCTATCTGGACCAACGGCCCACTCCCATGACCAAGCACTCCAAAGTCCTGTTCTTTAACACCTTTCCTGCTGAAAAGAGATGGACATCCAGGTCTCCTGGGTCCTTGCTTGCCATTCTGCCAGTTACACCACACTGGCTTCCTGCTGTGATGGACAGAAGGGAGGCGGAAAGAATGGCTCCCTGTTGCTTTCAGTGGGACCTGACGGTAGGGATCAGCTTGGTTGCCCCAGTTACTCTCAAAGAACAATGGGAAATGGACTAGTGGCACTGCCAGGCTACATGTTATTGAATCCTGCTGGCTCCCGGCGTCTTTGGGCAATGGAAGCCAACCATTCTGTCCAGACAGCGACCTCAGGCTATGGAAGGCGGGCCGGTGAGGTGGGGCGGCGAAGCACCTATTCCACTGCTTGCTTCCAACCCCGCAACAACCAGTTCAACCAGTTCAATTCCTGCGTGTGTTGTGTGTGTGTGTGTTTTGTTTTCAGGATCGCGCCGCTTCGCGCGTCAGTCTCTCCCGAAGCTTTGCGAGTCTTTGCGAGGTGGGGATGGGGGGAAGGAATGATGGTTGCCAAGGGAAATACAGTACGCACCACCAGCCTCACTTCGCTTCCTCGCGAAGCCGCGAAATGTTAGGACGGAAGGGGGAGGGGGAGAGAAAGCGAGCGAAAGCGAGAGGGCGCTGCTTAAAAAAAAAAAGCCGCACTTTCTTAGGGACTAGAAACCCCAACTTGAGAGAGTCGCCTTCACTGCTCTTCCTTGCCGCGATTACCGTAGAAGCCGATGGAGACGCGTAATTCGGAATATTAATCACGCCTCCCCGAGGAGCCGATCATTAAGCAAGCAGTGTGTGTGTGTGTGTGTGGGGGGTGCGGAGGTTGGTCGGGGCGTTCGCAAGTATTTCTTTAATTGGACAGGTCTGGCCCCCTCGGTTCCTGATTCAGGATCTCCCGCCGTCCCCGCCCCGCTTTCCCGCCCTGCACGGCCGAGGCTCACCAAAGGCGATGGGGATCCGGGAGGCCACCCCCGGCTCCGCTGCCGCCGCCGCCGCCGCCGCCCTCCCGCCGCTTGCCTCGCCGTCCCTGCAGTTGGCAGGGACCTCCCCGCGCCCGCAAGGACGCCTCGGCGAATATTGACGGGGCTGCGCGCGGGGGGGGGGGAGGCTCGCTCCTCACGCGTTGTCAACACGGGGCCGAGGCATCGGCGAAGCTGGGGTGCGGCGGGGAGCCCCCAAAGGGAGCCGGGCGCCCCGCTGAACGCAGGCGACGCCGACGCCGGGAAGTCCTCCTGCCGCGGTCGCCGCTAGCCCGAGGCGGCAGGGCATTAGCCCCCCGCTCCTCCTCGTCGTCGTCCCCCCCCCCCGCCACAACCCACCCGTTCGCCTCATTCGTTGCCTCCGTCGTGCTGGAGCGCCCTGACTCTCAAGGAAGGAGGCGGATGGGGGACTCGCCCGCTCGGCTCCGACCACTAGGCTCCAGCGCCTAGAGAACGACTGTACTCGGGTACCTGTTGGCCAGCTGGAGGATCCAAGAGGCGCTTCTCCAATGGTGTGGGACCCTGTGCAGCCCTCCTCCCGCGGAGACCCAGCCCCACGGGTGCGCAGCCCCTGCGAGGTCCGGAGTAAGCCTCCCCCGCTGGGGATCGGGGCTTTCCCTCTCGCTCCGCGCCAGGTGCGATCCTCGCCGGTGCCTCTGCCTCCTGCTCGGAAGTCCGCACCGTCGCGGCCGCGGCCACCGGCGGAGTCGCATGGCTCGGGCAGCCCCCAGGACGGCGAGACCCCGCTCGATTCTTCGGCCCGACCACTGATTGTCACTGGCAACCGGGGTGTGCCTGTGCGTGTGCGTGTGAGTGTGAAAGAGGAAGAGAGGAAGGGGGAGGGAAGAAGGAAGCAAAGAGGCAAAAAGGAAGGGCTGGAGCACCTTGGACCACCTGTCACACGCCCGTGGATCCGGACTACTCCCACTTGGATCGGGAAAGGCTTGCCTTGAGGTGGGAGGGGGCTCTCTTTTTGTGGAGAAGTGGACTTAAAAGCGGGAGATTTCTTACAGCGCACGGGGCTGGGAAGAAAAAAAGGGGGGGAAAGACACCCCGCAAACAGACACAGAAAGAAAACAAGATCCTTGGCGTGTCCCCTTCTTCTCTCCTCCCCCCCCCCGCCCGCCCGCCCGCCTGCTTCACCTTCACCTTCGCCTCCGCCTCCACCTCGCCCTGAGCCTCCTGCTCCCTCTCCGCCAGGGCTGGCTTGGACTTTCTTCCCTGCTCTTCCCGCTCTTCGGATCATGTCAGCTAAGCTTCTGGTGGGTGTCTTCCTCCTGTCCGTATTCCAGGCCTGGTAAGTTTCACCTGGCGCACTTCTGGCTTGCCTGTTTGTCTCCTCCTGCCTTTCTTGGAATATGTCTTGACATATTTGGGTGAGAGAGAGAGAGAGAGAGAGAGAAGCGGGGAGAGGAGAGATCCTTCAGAGGCAATGCTGTGATCATATTAGCCCTCGCGATTAGACTTCGCTGTTATTAGAATGATTATTACCTCCGATCGGGCTAGGTTAGGCACGGCAGCGACCACCTGAGCAGAAGCCCCGTGAAATTGACTAGACGGTAGCAACTAGGAGCCGCAGGAGCGCTTTGAAATTGACTACCCCCCCCTCCCGCGCCTCGCCATCTCCTTTTCCCCGCGTTTGCCTTTTTTTTTTTAGGGCTAGAGAAATCGGTCGTCACTTGATCTGCTCTGCAGTTGTTTTTTAGCTCTGGATTCTTCACCGGTCTCACCTCACCTCATCCGAAAGAACCTCTTTCCTGGTCGTGCAATAAAGTTTTCTTCAGGCTTGGCAGAGAAAGCGATCGATTTCCGCTTCCAAGGCTCTCTCTCCCTAAGTCAAGCTTGGCGGTCCGGAGACTGCGCTGGGGCACCGGAGTTGCCAGACAGGGCTTTCCGCTTGAGAGATGCACAGGATTTTTTGTTTTTAAAACCCACCAGAAATAGGAACTCTGGGCGGCCGCTTGGGTGCCGCTCCTGTTGGGGCTCCAAGAGCGACGTTGACGGGAGAAGCGCTTCTTCAGCGAGGAATGGCCAAGAATCGTGAAGCAGGGGAAGGCTGGCTGGCTAGCTGGGAAAGAGCCGGTGGAGCCACCCGCCATGAAATTGAACACCCCGAGAAACCGGTCGCGGAGGAGGCGCGATTAAGGCAATTAACTTTTATTAACTCGCGCTGGTGCCTCCGCAACCGAGGCGGGACGACTTGGGAGACCCTCTTTTCCTTAGGCAGATCAAAGCGCTTGCGCTTGCAGGAGATGAGCCGCCGAGGCGCTTCCGTTGGTTAATGATATTGTTGGGCTCCCCTGTAATGACTTTGAACAATCATGTCACAATCCGTTCTGGAAACGTTGCCGTGCAAATGAGCGCGCCGTCCCATGAATCCGAAATCTGACGGGTATTCCCACTTCTGATTGCGGAGGGTCTCCCCCTTCTCTCGCTTCTCCCCACCCCCACCCCGCTAGTCACAGATGAGAAGTCCAGCGCTCACTCTTCCTGCCAAACCCCCGAAAAATGGACAGGATGATCAAGGTTAGTTGCCTTGCAGTTGCAGGGCAATTAGGAGGAACGGAGCAACTCCTTTTTCCTTTTGCTCAGTAACTTTAGCTGGAGCTTTCCCCCATTTTTTATGGTATCTGCACAGCGAACTCCTCTGTTTTGATTTTAGGACATCTGTTTCTCTTAATTTGTACACGCATATACGCTTTACGCTTTAAATGATGAATCCGTTGGGTGGCTTTGAAAGCAGGTTAAATTGATGGAAGAAAAGGGTATTGGGTGGCTGTGAGTTAGGTTGGGTCCAGTATTAGAGACAGTAGACTCCAGTATAGCAGGAGTAGCAGGATGGCATCCAGCAGTGGACTTCCCATAGCTGGACACTGTCGGAATGGAATGCTGAACTGGTTAGACCTTTGCTCTCACCCAGCAGGGCTTTTCTTTAGATTTCTGAATTTTTTTTTAACCCATGAAAAAGTACATTGGATGCCTTGAAGAGCTCTGATTTCGATGCAAATGGCTTTGGAGTGTAATGGTTGGAAGGTGGTCTTTTCAACCAGAGCACAACATTTGGTAACCTTCTTCCCAATGGCCGGCCCTTCCAGACTAAACTAGGCTACTCCTCTGAGGGCAGGTGCCTCCGAAGTCATGTTTGTAGCCACATTGAGTGCATAAAACATGCCAGAGCTAGTTTGTGCTGGCATCACCCAGGTTGACTTCCACCCAGTGACAATTGTGGTAGCACAGATTAAGTGGACAAGAGAGTTAAAGTTTTTTTTTTACCAATCACTTTTCAAAGAGGCAAAGGGTGGGCACCCTCCGCGTGCTCACACAGGAGAGAAAACCTCTTCCAAGATGGTGGTCTGTGGAGACATATAGTTGTGGAGGAGAAAAATTAGGATTAGTCATATGCAAATATACATATATGCAAATTTAAATTGAAATTATTTGATTTGATTACTATTCCTTTAATCAGGCAAGAACCACAGTGTCTTTCATTTCATCATCATCATCATCATCATCATCATCATCATCATCATCATCATCATCATCATCATCATCATCATAGAACTGCAGAGCTGGAAGGAACCCCCTATCAAGTCCAGCCCCTGTCAAGGAGGCCCAGTGGGGGAATCAAACTCCCAACCTCTGGCTCTGCAGCCGGAGACCTATTAAGGAGCTATCCAGCAAGTTTGTTCATTTGTACCCCATTTCACCCTCCGAAACATGCCATGAGAATCACAATTATATTAGTTAATGGGAGGGGGCAGGGAACGTATTAATGTACTTCATGTCCCTCTTGAAAAGGACAAAAAGAGAGGGTGGTACACTGGAGAAAGTTGTTCTCATCTAACAACTATGGTTCTGAGGGAACCGGAGAAGTTGTTAAGCCCCAAATCCAGCCCCTGTTATCAGCTGGAATGTCCCTGTGATGATCCTCAAGATAACTGCATGTCCTTGCTGCTTAGACTTCAGGAAAGATTTCTCTATGCTCAGTCTGTGTGACAGATTTCTGTATCCCTTCCAACCTCATATATAGTTTGAGCTACACATGTACACGATTCCACACACTGCATTTTCCAGCAAGCAAAAGGGGGAAAATACAAACACACACACATACACACGTACATCAGAAATGAGAAATGTTTGGCCCCTCACAGCCTGCTGTGGGGTCCTCAGGCCATGTGAGACCACAGCACTCCACCCCAAAATGGGGCCCCCCAATGGCAAAGGGGAGGAGCATTATTTGCTGTTTTTATGCCATTGTACCCAGCAGGCTTGGCTCAGAAAAGTGCCCTTTTCTCTCCTCCAACCTCAAACTGTTCATATCACAAGATCTGCACTGGATCTGACATGATGTCCTTCTAGTAAAGCCTCAATGCTTCCCAAGAGCACCTATGGAGACCCCAGCAATCCCATGGAAATCAGAGCTTTTCCGCCTGTGAACACGGAGGCCCTGTTCCAATGACAGCTGTTGGCATCATTGTCACATTCTGTGAGGGCTGTAAATGCCTTCAATCGATTGTGCATCACATGAAGAAAGGTCTTCTCTGTCCACATCTTCCAGATGTGGAAACTGTGAGTTCTGGTACAATGACCAATGCAAACAATTTCCTCTCAATCTACTTTTTATTTTAATATCCATATCCTAATTTATTGTCATTTTAAATCCATGTATTTTTTTAGCTGTTGTACATCACCTTGAGTCCCTTCACTGGGAGAAAGGTGGGACAGAAGTCAAATAAAACAATTCATAATTTTTCTTTTATGTGCTTCTGTCCTGAGTCCTGATGAGTCCATTTTCACACCTCTTTGCACCTCTAAACTAAATATCCTAAAGATTTCTGCCTTTCTTCCTTTTGATGGTGGAGTCCATTGCCCTGGTCAGCTTCCTTGTCTTTTTCTGCTCCTTTTTTCAGCTCAAAGGTGTCATTTTTGAAAGAGGGGTGACTAGAACTATGTACGGTATTCCAGATACAGCCACAACATCTGCTTGTATAAAGGCAGAATGATACTAACCTTCTCTTTTCCAGAGAATTTATAAAATTATATGTGCCTCTCTTTCTATAACTACTTCTGTGCACAGTGCTGAAAATTTCATTGAATCCTCCTCAGCCACAGTCTTAAGCTCCCTCCCCTGGTTTGTTGTAACTGTTTAAAATCCCATCACTGTATGGGTATAGCTGGGATTCTTTGCCCAGGAGTGGCATCACTTGATATTTGCAATGAATCTCAGGTCTCGCCTGACCTTCTAGTTTTGGGAAAGGCTTTTAAAAAGTTTTTTTGCAGTTTGCTTTGGGGTTTCCCTGTCCTGAACAATTTGGCACCATCCTCTCGGACTCCTCCTCATCTGTGAATCAATCAGATATTAATCATGTACTCTGTTAGGGTCACAATAAGCCAGAAGCAGCTTGATGGCACACATCCATGGCCACACATTCATAATAAGATCTGTTCTCTTATTCAGTTACTCAGGAACCTCCTGTGAAGGAGATGGCTGATAACTTTTGGGGAAGATGCCATAGTCAGCAGCCCGTCACTCTCCTCAATATGGCTCAGGCCTGATTGGTGTAAAAACAACTCTCTCTGACAACTGTGTGGACACAGGGTAAGCCCCTGTGCTGCCTGAAGTCTGCAATGCAGGCAAGGGATTCTGGGGTTTAGATGAAACACATCCTTCCCTGCAAGAAATGCTGCTTGCAGTAATGATCCGAGAAACATGGCTGGAAATGTTCCTGTCACAAAAGAGCCACGATACAATCTCCGCGACAAATCCTTTCAAATTTCAAGTCAAAGACCCATCCTCAATGTTTCCAAGGGTCAACTTCCTATCAGTCACCCAGTGTGGTTTAGCAGACCGAACTTAGGAGACCTGCCTGAATGTCCACTCAGCCATGCAGACTCATGGAGAGGGTGATACTGGCAAAATCACTCCTTAAATATCTCAATAAACTTGAAGGCCCTACTAGGGCTGAAGAAGTGCATTTCACCCATGAAAGCTAACTGATTGTTTGATTTTTAGTGGTCTAATAAAGGTATAACCTACTCCTGCATCTGTATTATGTAAGGACCACACAGCTTTCTTTGGGGTTTTTTGGAACTATTGAGAAAACCAGAAAAAGCCACACACACTCCAACACCACCAAGATGACATGGACTTTTAACATTAGTCAATTAGGACAGCAAATACCTACTTCCAGCCACTAGGTAATATTATTAATTTGTTCTTGGCTCTGCCTAGACTAAATTTTACACCAATTTCCACTGGGTTTTTGTGTTGCAGTTTCAAAAGAAGGGAGTATGTGGAGGGGTGGGGGTGCACATGCAAACTGCCTGGCAATTGGTTGTTGTGGGTTTTTCGGGCTCTCTGGCCGTGTTCTGAAGGTTGTTCTTCCTAACGTTTCGCCAGTCTCTGTGGGCAGCATCTTCAGAGGACAGCACTTTGCCTGGCAGTTCTTCTTCCTCTTTTTTGAGAAGTAGGGGTGTGTGATATTGAACCAACAGCTACCTGGGTTGTAGTTTGAAAACCACACCTTTGATGCAGCATGCATTTTTTTCTAACTAATCCCTTAGAAGCAAACCTGGCACAAACATCTGCTATGAATTTTTGGGACTCTCATTAATTTTTTTTCCATACTATATACAACATATTGGTACATGGCCTGAAGAAGTGGATTTACCCATGAAAGCTTGCTGATTGTTGTATACACACATATATAGGCATCACCTAAGCCTGCATTTGTATTGTGTTTAAGAACCACACCGCTTTCTTTCTTTTTCTTCTAAAACCAGTGATTTCTGCAGGCATGTAGGGTTAAATTCTCTCCTTGTCTCATCCACCCACGTGTAATCTGGGATTATTCATAGCTGTTCAAAAACAAAATTCCAAATGTTTGTCATAAACACATTTCCAGTCAGGCTTAACTTCATTTTATTTTCTAAGTATAGTTTGTTAGCAATCTCTTTCACTGCCAGTTTCTGATGGTTCCTTCTGCAATACTCAGTAGCATTAACAAGACCAAGGCTGGTGACCCTCCAGATTTGTCTGGCCCAGCCTTGCCAATGGTGAAACAGGATGGGAATACAGGTAGTTGTTCATCAATATATAGATGTGTAGAGGTTCCTTTACTTTTTACTAGAAGTTTCCCTCTACAAGGTACAAACCGTTCTGTGTTGGGATTTTAAAGAGCCAGAGTTCACACTAAGAAAAGAGAAGGCATCCTCTCTCCCAAGCACCTTACAGAATTTGGCCCAAAGGATCAAATAAAGGAGTAGGTAGCATTTATTTTACCTATATATGCTAAGTATTACAGAAAAGGGCCTCCAGTTAAAACACATGCACACAGAGAAGTCCATTAGGACAGAAGGATCTTCTGGAAACTTTTTTTTTTAAAAAAACTGTAGCCTATTGAAACTACATAAGGTAGCAGAGATGCTGGCCAGCTGGTTAGCTGTTAGGTGTTTTATCAAGTCTTTGTTTTTTCATTTTGCAGCAAAACAGTGGTCATGGCCTAAAAATATATTAAAAATCCAGAGGTGTGGTTATAGGATCTTTGGTTTTAAGCAGCTCCAAAAAGTAGACTTTCACCATCTCTAGTTGGGTATTCACCTTAATCCCAACAGAGAAACATGTCAGAAAGGGGAGGAGTAGTTCAAGGGCTGGCCTAAGAGCTTTTGCTGCCTGAGGCAGAGCAGAAAATTGACCCTTCGACTCACTCTCAAGTCAAGGAGCCAAGTACCTAGTGCCAGTCAGTTACTGAGGCAGGCGAGAGAGAAAATCCTAGCCTTCCCAGTCTCGGCAGCAACAATGATAGCTCAGTGGTTTAGGCAATGACTGTGAAGGCAGTGGTTGGGAGTTCGATTCCCCACTGTGCCTCCTTGACAGGAGCTGGACTTGATGATCCAGAGGGTCACTTCCTGCTCTGCAAATCTAAAGTTAAAATGAATGCCCCTGTGTGTACAAAAAAACAACTAACCATTTTCTGCCCCCTCCATGACGTCACAGAAGAGCTGTGGTGAGGCAGGTGCCTTGCTCTGCATAAAGGTAGGGATTGCCCTGAGTGATGCAAGTAGGCAATTGTGGACTCAGGGTTTGTCTGTTCTGACAATGACAGTGGGGGCTCTTTAGGCAGCAATGCATATTAATACATTTCATAGTGTGGCATTTGAAGGGAGCTAACCCTTCTCTTTCTGCTGAGAATGGCCCTAGATTTCTCCCTAAAAATCCTGCCCTGATGACGCCATTGATGAGAAGCAAGAATTCCACGGCTTTGTATTTGCTCTAGCTGGCTGGATAGCTCAGTAGTGTAGGTATCTGGCTGCGGAGCCAGGGAGTGGGCGTTTGATTCCCCATGGTGCCTCCTGTGAGTAGAGGCAGCCTGTGTAGCCTTGGGCAAGTCACCCAATCCCAGGATGCCCCCAAAAGAAGGGAATGGGAAGCCACTTCTGAATATTCTCAACTGGAAAACTCTGAAAAGAGCGCCATAAGTCAGAATTGAGTTGACAGCATGCGATTATTATTATATTTGCTCTGCACGCAATCATTATTTCAGTTGAGGTACATTGAGAGCAGCTGAATATAGATCAGATTGGCTTTACATCCTCTAACAAGTCATCCCAGAAAGCAAATAATTCAGTTAATGTACACTGATAAATCATGGGTGTCAGCATTTGAAAAGAAAAGAATTACATGTTGTACAAATAAACCAGTAAGTGCCAAAAGCAACAAAATGCAGCTTCCTTCCACATTTTTTTTTAAAAAAGAAATCAAATATCCCAGATGTACTAAACTGTAATTTAACATAGGCAGTGCTCACGTCCAATTGTTGGCTGGTACAATATATAAATAAAATGATGCTGCAGCAAACTCCCAGATGTAATGAGCACATTAACAAATAAGGAAAGCTAGCGTAACTACGAAGCCTCAAGGAAAAGAGAGAGTTGGGGGGGGGGAGAGAGGTTTCTTAGAGATGGGCAATGGGGGAAAAATAAGATCTGCATTTTGTGGCATTTTGTACACAAAAAAGTATTTTCTTAGTGACCGTTGCTGCTGTAGACTGCTATTTTCTATATGCTGGGACACATTTCCATGCTGAAGCTTCAGCTATCCTTCAGGTCACTCTTGAAATGTCTTTTTTTTAAAAAGAATCACCTTTCCCCCCCATATAGAAATCATACCTATGCTTTCTTCAAAAGGCACAGGAAGCTGCCTCATCCCAGGACACAACATTAATCATTCTAGCCTAGTATGTATTGTCTGTTTTGATTGGGAGTGGCCCTCTGGGGTGTCCACTCAAGGTCTTTGCTTGTCACTTATTGTTTCCTTTTAGCTCAGAGAGGAGAGGCTGAACCTGAATTTTTCTAGGTTCAGGGCGTGTGCTCAGCCAGTGGGCTGGGGTCAGTCTGCAACTGTATTCCAGAACAAAGAGCTCTTGTTTTAAGGCTCCTGGCCCCTCTAGGAATGATGTATTTTATAATTCTGTGCTAGGGTGGCCATATCTCCTCTTTTAGGAGAGATTTAGGTTCAAGGTTCTGACACTCATGTATAAAGTCCTTCACGGTTTGGGACTACATTACCTATCAGAGCCTCTTTCCCCAATGCCATCTGCCCAAACTACTAGATCTTCTCAGACCAGGCTTCTCTGTGTAGCCACCTTGAGAGAGGCCCAATGTCCTCTTTTGTCCTCCTTTCTGTTGATGTGTAAGTGGCCACCCTATTCCATATGTATTGGTGTAGAGGAGTCAGAACTTTCAGGGTGAAAACTCTGGGACTTTCTTAACAGTAGGGACTGTTCCTGGACTTCCCTGCTCCCTTTGAGCTTAGCCACAGTTTTCACAGTAGCCAGAAATGCAATGGACTTTCCTCAAGAACAGTATATTGTAGTAAGGTATCCCCATTGTAACGGAAAGTATTCAAAAGTAGCTTGGTCTCAAACTGGCAATTAAGAGCCATTAATGTTACCAAATACCTGCTTCTTATTTATTTCCTGCTTTATCTGTTGATCTAGCTTCTTGCATTTTTCTGTTTTCCTTATGGTGTGGAGGGATATAGAGACTGTTATGATGAATGTCTGCATCTCCAAATTCACCATTGTCTGCTGGTTTGCAAATACAGCAGAATGAGGTACGAGAGGTCTAAACTACTAGGACTGATTATATATTTCAGACTTTGGGAAGAGAAACCATTTCTCCCCTGTGAGTGAAAACCAAAATGAAACAGAGCAGGGCAGAGAGGAAGGTTCTAATGTTGTCCAGTCCTTTGTACATTCATTCATTGTCTGCAGGGAATTTTTGCAAGTTTAAGGAAGTATTTAAAATGTAATGACCAAATATGCTTGTGGGGTAAGTAAATGAAGTCCCATGCGATGATAAATCAGTGCTGTACTTTGCCCACAAGACATTGTGGGGACAAAGCAGCAAGCGATGCTTAGTTATTTTGCCACCTCAGGCAGAAAATCCCAGAAGTCCTTTTCCTCTTCCTTGACAGTAAATCTAAAATAATAATCCTTCAAATAAATACAATCTTCCTGCCCTTTTGTATCGCACAGAAATTGCTGTTTGAGGCTGTCCCTTCCATCTGCTTAATGGGAGAGCCTGCCCTACTTTCCCACTTTCCCACTAGTCCCAGTTGTGATACTTTTGTATATAATGGCTGAAATCCTGTTGCTTGACATAGTAAGTTGCATAAGTTGATCCAATTGAATCCATCGGGCTTGGTGAGTCTAATTCTCTGTGAGCTCTGATGAGTCAGTGGACATACCCCAGCTGTGACTTACTAAAGTAAGTCACAACTGTAGTAGGCCCGTTTGAATCAGTGAATTTTAAAGAGGAGTTGACTTGTCAAATCTCCATTGATTCCTACCCTAGCACAACTTACTATGTTAACTAACAGGATTTCAGCCATTTTTCCCCTTTCTTTTAAAAACACCTTTATAAAATGTTTTCCTTTGCAGTAAAACTGCAGCTTCTTTTTTCCTTTAAGTAATTATCCCTTCCTCTTCACTGTAATAGAACAAAAATCTCTCTCTCCAGCTCTCCAGAACGTTATCGAAAACCTTAGGATTTCAAATAAAGGGTGATAGGGGGAATTTTCACCCAAGAGCATCCAAAGACAGAGGTGAAAAAATTCCCTATATGGTGATGTTCTAAGAACAATTGCCTCCTACACACATCCCTATATTTAATTAAAGAAGAGCCAAGGCATAGGTGCACTTTGCACATTCATCTTAATGTGCCCACCAACGTGCCTACAATTGAACATAATGTGCCCATAGTTTTAAAATGTAGTTTTTCTTTTTAACTCTGAAGTCAGTTTAACTGCTGCATGCCACTCAATGTTCCCATCTTGCCTTTGTAAAACACCAGATCAGTTTGAAGTCCGTTTAAATTTCATTCAGTTCATGCCCATGAATGATTGAATACAGCTGTTTCGTCTCTAGGGATGGATGAATCTATCAGTTTCGGTTTCCTTCATACCTGAATGTTTTAAATCTATAGCTCTTTCCATCTTGTTTAAGAAGTTTGTGTGCTATGGAAAGCACTTCTCAAAAGTGAACCAAGTAAATTCTCAACAATCTGTTGTTGTTATTATCATGTGCTGCAAAGTCAGTTTTGATTTAACAGAGACCCTATGAAATTGTCACCTGCAGAAAGCTCCTATCATTAACAACTGTGCTTAGATCTTGTAAACCTGAGGTTGTAGTTTCCTTGATTGTGTCAATATACCTCCTATTCAGTTTCCACCTTTTCCTGCTGCCTTCTACTTTTCCCAGCATTATTGTTTCAGAGATAATAATTGTTTCCTCATGGTATGCCCAATGATCTCAGTTTAGTGACTTCTGCTTGTAAGGAGAGTTCAGGCTTGATTTGACCTAGAACCTACTTTGTCCTGTAGAGCAGTGGTCCCCAACCTTGGGCCTCCAGATATTCTTGGACTACAACTCCCAGAAGCCTTCACCATCACCTCTGCAGGTCAGGATTTCTGGGAGTTGAAGTCCAAGAACATCTGGAGGCCCAAGGTTGGGGACCACTGCTGTAGAGGGTCCACATTTTTCATAAAGTTCTATACCAAACACCATCTTTCAAGTAAATTTTTTTTAGCCTTCTCCACAGCCCAGTCCAGATCTGTACATAGTAATAGGAAAAACCATAGTATGGGTGACCTTGACCATAGTTTCTTGGGACACATCTATACATTTGAGGTTCTTTCCAAGTTGCCTCATAGCTACCCTCCCATTTCTCAGTCTTCTTGGCTGCACTCTCCGTTTGCATTGATGATTGACTTAAAGTATAGAAACTCTTTCACTATTTTGATCTCTTCATTGCCAACATTAAAATTATGTGATTCTTATCTAGGCCTGAATTTGGTCTTTTCAGTGTTCAGCTGTAATCTTGCTGTTGCACTCACTTCTTTCACCTTCAAATCATTGCTGCTTTCCATCAGCAATAGTGTCATCTGCATATATTAACTTATTGTTATTTCCTCTACCAATTTTCATTCTTCTTTCATCTGAGTCTAATTCAACTTTTTGTATGAAGACCTATTTGCTACCTATAGGTTGAACAGATAGAGAGATCAGCTATTGTCTGATACCTTTGCCATTGAGATACCATTGTAGTTTTCCATATTATTGTTTCACATAGTTTGTTTAGCATGATCCATAGTTTTTCATGATCCGCACAGTCAAAGGCTTCACTATAATCAAGAAAACAGAGCCCCCCCTTTTTAAAAATATCTAAATTAATGCAATTATCCTATAGTTACTGCCATCTTTGTCATCCTCTTTGCTATGAAATGTATATTAAATACTTCCAAACTATGGACAATTGTATTGTTTTCTATAGTGGTTGACATATCATTGTTAGGATTTTTGTAGATTTAGCTTCTGTATCTTGAAATATGTTCTATTGGTATCCCATCTAAACCTGGTGATTTATTTCTTCCAGTTGTTATGAGAGCAACGTTCACTTGGATTTTTAAAACTGCAAGTTATTCATCACAGGATTTCTCCTCAAAAGAATCTGTCATCTCTACTTCATAATTCAGTATATTTTTTCTATTTCATCTTGATCAGATAGTATACTTGCCTGATGATCTTCCAGAATCCCTAATCTTTGTTTTAATTTCCCTTTGATTTCTTAGAATTTATGAAGGAGATCTCTCTTTTCACATTTTTGTTGTTGTTCTCTTTTGTTTCCTTGCACTGATTGTTGTAACAATACTCATAGTCCCTACAGTATATGCCACTTGGTGAAAAGTTGCATTTAGGATTCTGACTCTATGTCTGTCACAACTATGTTTGCTTCTCTTATGTTGTTAACCATTTTAAGAATTTCATCAATCATCTGTCTAGGCTTTTCTTTGGATTACAAGAATATTC
This sequence comes from Pogona vitticeps, assembly GCF_051106095.1. Lineage (NCBI taxonomy): Eukaryota > Metazoa > Chordata > Lepidosauria > Squamata > Agamidae > Pogona > Pogona vitticeps. The sequence goes on from NC_135785.1 coordinate 174,636,828, forward strand.
TTTTTGAATCACCCATGATAATATATCTGGTCTCATTACATGATTCTTCTGGTTCATGGTCACTTGAGTTTAGTAATACATATCTTTTCTCTGCCAAATTCACTTGGGATAGCTGTTCCCAGCCTGGTTAAGGAGAAGAGTCTCAAGAAAGCCTATTTCAGTACCATAATCTAAACATTCAGAGTTTAGGCAAACTTGTCCCACATTCCCCCCCTCCACATCCCAATTATTACGATTTTTTTTCTTTGCACACCCACCCTATCATTAATGATGTCAATCAAAATAATCTGTAATGCAAGATATACCTGTAAACTAGGCTACTGTCTTTGGAAACCAATTCAAGCTATAAAAATAGGCTGTAGAGGAAAGAGGTATTTGCTGGATAATTTTATGCGTAGTGATTTCTTCAATTCAAGTTCCACCATATTCAGTGAGATTCACTCCCAAGAATGTTTATGCATGGATGCAATCCAAATCTTTTTTTTCTCAGATTGGCATATTAATGGGAGTGCAACAATCCCTACTGGCTTGGCTCTTTAAGATAATGTATCTTGAGAAACTTCATGGGAGAAAAGTGTCTTTACTGTACCTGTCCTCCCACCAGGCACTGAATAATGTGGGATGGGGCTTCTGAGGGAGGGGGGGCTTTCCCTCACATCAGACTGAAGTCTGAACTGTGTTAATGCAAGGAATGGAACTGAAGAAAAGCTTCTTGTTTCCTTCCTCCCCTCTAGCAACCCCGCATATATCATCCCACATCATTTGGGGGATCTGCTTGCTTTCCGGACAAGGGTGTCTGTCTGTTTGGCTGGCTGGCTGGCTGGTTCCTTGATTAATAGAGCTGTAGATACCCTGTTTCCTCCCAAAATAAGACCTAACCTGAAAAGAAGCCCTAGTGTGATTTTTCAGGATGCTTGTAATATAAGCCCTATATAGAAGTGAGAGCTGGACCATAAAGAAGACTGACCACCGAAGAATTGATGCTTTCGAATTGTGGTGCTGGTGGAGACTCTTGAGAATCCCCTGGACTGCAAAGAGAACAAACCTATCCATTTTGAAGGAAATCAACACCGAGTGCTCACTGGAAGGACAGATTCTGAAGCTGAGGCTCCAATACTTTGGCCATCTCATGGGAAGAGAAGACTCCCTGGAAAAGACCTTGATGTTGGGAAAGTCTGAAGGCAAGGGGAGAAGGGGATGACAGAGGACGAGATGGTTGGACAGGGTCACCGAAGCTACCAACATAAATTTGACTCAACTCCAGGAGGCAGTGGAAGACAGGAGGACCTGGCGTGCTCCGGTCCATGGGATCACGAAGAGTCGGATATGACTTGACAACTAAACAACAACAACCTCAAAAATAAGCCCCAGTAAAGTGGAAGTCCACCCTCCACCATTGTGCAGCAACCAGAAGAAGAAGAAGAAGTGTCTGTATTTGAATAAATGTAGATTGCTGTACATGGAAAAAAAAACATCCCCTGAAAATAAGCTCTAATGTGTTTTTTGGAGCAAAAATTAATGCAAGACCCTGTCTTATTTTTGGGGAAACACAGTAGCTATACTGGGGAGGAGGGGATGGAACCTTTTATTGCCACAAACTTCCTTAAAGTAGACTTATTTTAGGTAATAAGCCAATGTGTTAAGTTTTAGGTTCACCTTCATTCTTATTTTCTTACCCTTAAAACTACATGGAGTATAGAAATTCTGACATGTGAAGAACATAATGTATTTTAAGGGGATGAAAGAGTCAAAAACATTAAAATACCTGCCATTAAAATATTTTCAGTGTTCTTTCTAGGCAAAGATGAATCGTTAGGTGCAGGAGAAGCCATGGAGTTCAAAAGAAGGCTGCTTATTCACCATGGGTTGTCACTGCAAATTTTAAACTACATAAAGCAAGACATTGCATTGTGACAGAAGAAAAATGGTATTTATTTCTCCCCAGATTCATGATCTAGTGTGAAGTAATGATGTGAAACTATGCGATTATTTTCCATTAAATTGGTCTGCTTGGACTTTCATCTGTGGCAGCAGGCATAGCTTTTGGGACTGATAGGCCTGAGGAGAATTCCAAAGAAATCAGAAGCGTTCACATTGTACTTGCTGAGGAAAAGCAAGACATGCTCTGTTATTCAAAGGTTGTTTCCCTTATATTCTTTTATTTGTTGCTTAAACTGCAGTTCAAGAAAGGTTGAAGAGGATGACTTTGAGGATTTCACATCAAACCAAAAATGGGTAATGGCTCCAAAAACACACGACACTGATGTGACGCTGTTGCTGAACAAGTTGCTGAGAGAGTACGATAAAAAGCTGCGGCCGGACATTGGGAGTGAGTAATTTTTCCTTTCAGTTTCTTCAGTAGGGACAACATCTTACCTCTTAAAGTAGATGCTCATGTTTGCTTTTGAGTGACAACCTGCATGCTCTGAGATGAGTGTCGAAGGTCAGCTTTTGGCTTGAGTTGGCCATAACTTTTTGTATATACCACGGACTATCAAGAGTACATAATTAGAACAGGGAGTGCAGTTCTAAGCATACATGTTGAATTCCATGTTTGGTTTATCTGGACCTGGAGGTTGGCTGTGTCATTGTCTCCACATTGATGTTAAAAAATTAGAGCAATTATTTAAAAGATAGCTAAATTATTAAGGAGGTAGAGCATCTTCCCTACTATGAAACCTGATCACCATGGGTCTCATTGACTGAAATCCTCTTACCTAATCCCACTGGTGTAAGACAAATGGCATGGCTTTTAGAGGCTAAGTGTCTGAAGTTAAGAACTCACTGTAGACATTACCTGTGGCATACTGAGTTCATGTGTGGCTCAGTAGGCCACCTATGGCTGTGCAAGAAGATTTCACCCATTTAGTTTACCAAAGAGGAGGTGGGTGAGGAGGAAGATGATTTGATACTCTGCAGATATGGGGAGACTGTTCTTGGCAGAATTTGGAATTTTATGGCTTCAAAACCTCTAACTACACAGTAGATAAAAGTTCATGGACTTACAGAACAGAATTAGCTTCTAGTTTCCTCAGAGTAAACCACCCCTTCTTATTTGTTCTTCTCATCTGGCACTTACGATCTCAATAACTCAATCAGAGACACTGTTAAGAGAAAGAATAAAAGTTTTATTTGCTCACAGTTCTGAATATATCAAAAGCAGCATATTGTATAAAAATAATTACTGGTTTCATGAACAGAACTTAACTGACTAATGAGTTGACTCTAATTGACATCCACAAAGCAGCCCCCCTGAGGAAAGATCTCCCCGGGCATCTAGACTCACCAAAATAACTTTAGCAGCTGTCTTGAGGAGAGTCAGAGGAAGCATCTCTGTGATTTTGGTTTCTCTAGGTGCCTGGGGGGCATTGTATAGCTGAATAAATCAATGAATCAAAAATCGCTTAAAAAATCATTGATTCATATTTGTTGGGGCATTGATTCATATGAATATGAATCAATGAATTAGTGATTTTATGAATGAATTTAGTGATTCATTTTTTAATTCATGCCCATCTCTACTCTAAATCTAATTTATAGTTGATTTAGAATAGATCCATTCAATTAGAAATTCCACTTAGTCAGTGGGATTTGTATAAATGTTGACTTACTATTCAGAAGTTTATTACATGCGTTTATTCTAGTCAGGACTTGAATGAAGCAAGAATTTACAAATTTATTATGGCAAAATATGGACCCATTAGAGACTGAAGCCATGTTGATTGACAAATTGTCACTTCTAATAATAAAGTCTGTAATGTCTAGTTTGACCCATTGACCTCACTAGTCCAGAGTCAAATGGGCAGTGAAGATAAGAGAAGCTTAGCAACCTAACAAAAAAAAAACCCACCATAGCTAGATTAGAAATGCTTCTGTAGCATCTTAGCAAACAATGTGGTCATAATATGCTGGATGGCTCAATGGTATGGGTATCTGGCTGTGGAGCCAGAAGTTTGGAGTTCAATTCCCCTCTGTGCCTCCTTGACCCTGTCCCTTCCAGCTTTGCAGTTCTAAGATCCTTCTTACATAGCTGGACCAATATACAGGGATCTGTAATGACTGCTTGATCAGAGTTGCTTACAGTCAGCTACAGCCAGTTCCATGGAAAAGTAGTGGATATGGGATGGTAAAAGTGGTACAGCTGCAAATAATTTCTTTCAATTTGTATTAGGCTAGTTTTCTAGATGTTTTTAATATTGCTATACATTTAGTTCTATTTTAATATTAATATTTTAATTCATTCAGATTTTGTTCACCCCTTTTAAGCTGTTGAGTGCTGCCTTGGGTTGCTCCATTGGGAAAAGGGTTGGCTTAAGATAAGATAAGATTAAAAAAGATCACCATGTCTAAATGAAGGTAGGATGAATATAAGGTACAAGAGAAGTACAAGACAAAAATTAGAAAGCTGTTTGCACACCTAGTTTCTTACGCCTCTGATTCAAGTTATGGGTGTGGTATGTTGAAGGTCAACTGGGCACACAAAAGGGATTTGTGCTGACTTTCTTTGTGAAAGTATAAGTGCCTAGACATAGGAAGATGAATAACATGTGCCACCGCTCTGCCATGATGCAATGATAATAAACAGCAATAGCGTGCCTATGTCAAGGAGCTACAGCCAGCCCCGTGGAAAAGCATTCTTTTCCTTTCAGAGATGCTTCATTTTCATGGGAGATAATGTTGCTCCACAGTTACTAGAATGAACTCTACCATTAGGCTCTTTAAGGCAGTAGCCTTAGGTAATGGTAGCTGATGTTAACTTGTTAGAGGGCAGAACCTTGTGCCATGCCGCCTGTCCTTCTGCCCCCTAAGCTGGTCTGCTGCTTTTAGTGGCAGGGCTACTCTGTCAGTGCTGAAGAAAGATTAATTTTCCAGTCCAGCTATCTGGGGTGCACAGAATAGTGACATCTTTCCTTGGACAGCAAAATGTTTTAGGTTAGCCCTGGCAATCACAGGCGAACTGCTACTGGTAATGTTTCCTTCCCTGTTTGTATAACCTAGCTTCTTTCTGTAAAACGGTTACCAAATAATTTGTCTCAGTGCCATTTTTGATGTTGTTTTGTTTAGGAAAATGTCATGTTTCTCCAAACAAAGACAGTAATATTTCCAGCTTATTAATATGCAGTCTTGGAAGCTGTTTGACATGGACCAAGATCAAGGCTCTTCAGATTACAGCAATAACATGTTTCAGAGCCAGTAAAACAACTCCAACAACATTTCTGGGTTGATATTTCATTTTATCATGTACATCCTGTCCTTAGGTCACTAACTTTGAGAATAAATCATCTCTCCCACACAGACCCTGAATGAATGGATGAAATTATATTATGATTCCGCAGGGGGACAATCTAATCATAAAGTCAGTTTCCATAAGATTATCTGTGGTGTCGCATTATCTCCCACATGGAAAGATCATCCATTGGCAAAATAATTCCCATTATCTCCCTGTATGCATCCATAAATCTTGGCTTACACCAAGGAGTCAAATTATTTGACGTTTCACATATTCTAACAGACAGGAGAGAAAGAAGGACCATATGATTCTGAACTATATCAAGGTTTTTAAATGACTCTAATAATTTTCAAGCTGTTTTATAGATGTATAAAAATATCTGTCTGTACACAATATTTGGGAGGAAGGAAGAATAACCTTTGCAGATGTGATAGCACACATGAATGGGGAACATACTGCCCTTGGACCAAATGTAGTCTTTCTTTCTTTCTTTCTTTCTTTCTTTCTTTCTTTCTTTCTTTCTTTCTTTCTTTCTTTCTTTCTTTCTTTCTTTCTTTCTTTCTTTCTTTCTTTCTTTCTTTCTCCCTCCCTCCCTCCCTCCCTCCCTCCCTCCCTCCCTCCCTCCCTCCCTCCCTCCCTCCCTCCCTCCCTCCCTCCCTTCCTTCCTTCCTTCCTTCCTTCCTTCCTTCCTTCCTTCCTTCCTTCCTTCCTTCCTTCCTTCCTTCCTTCCTTCCTTCCTTCCTTCCTTCCTTCCTTCCTTCCTTCCTTCCTTCCTTCCTTCCTTCCTTCCTTCCTTCCTTCCTTCCTTCCTTCCTTCCTTCCTTCCTTCCTTCCTTCCTTCCTTCCTTCCTTCCTTCCTTCCTTCCTTCCTTCCTTCCTTCCTTCCTTCCTTCCTTCCTTCCTTCCTTCCTTCCTTCCTTCCTTCCTTCCTTCCTTCCTTCCTTCCTTCCTTCCTTCCTTCCTTCCTTCCTTCCTTCCTTCCTTCCTTCCTTCCTTCCTTCCTTCCTTCCTTCCTTCCTTCCTTCCTTCCTTCCTTCCTTCCTTCCTTCCTTCCTTCCTTCCTTCCTTCCTTCCTTCCTTCCTTCCTTCCTTCCTTCCTTCCTTCCTTCCTTCCTTCCTTCCTTCCTTCCTTCCTTCCTTCCTTCCTTCCTTCCTGAAGCATCACAGTACAATGAATAAATATAACAGATAACTTTCACCCAATAACAGGCAACAACAAGAGCACATAGGGCTGCTAACATCATGTTTTCCATAGCACATGTTGAGGGGCACAGAGAACACTGATGCAGACATGAAGTTGTCTGCTCTTCTCCACACTTGTAAAGAACTACAGAGTGTGAATGTTGCATTTTCTTAGGTTCACTTTGATTTTGCCAGCTCCACTCCATAGCCTTATTAAGTGACTTCCTAGTAATCCAGTTCTCCATATGGCCAGGGCCTAATAACAGTAGTAGTAATAATTCATCCTTTATTTTTGAAGATGGTATCTCCATCAGATTTGTTGTCCGGGGGAAAAAGACAAGATTTGAGTGGTTATGTTTGATGGACACTGAGGTGACTAACTAGCCCAATACAGATCCTTGATTTTGTATCTCTCTTCCTTTGTGCATCCTTGATTCATTTTATTTCCTTTTTTCCCCCTGGGATTCCCTCCATTTTAAGAGATGGAAAGTTCTTTCTTTTCACATTATCTTCCTGGCAGTCTCTCCTGTTCCTTCAGGATAGGTAGATATTATTTTAAAAAAAGCTTTTCCTTAATCTGGAGGGGCAGGATAATAGCCCAAGAGTGGATGAACCTTTGATGTAGATGCTTTGAGTCTTTCACTATTAGCTGCTACCTCTTTCCATATGTCACTGGATGCAGTGCCTATCAGTATCAGTTGGTTTCAGACACCAGTGATGATTCTGCAGCTTTCATTGAATGCTAACTCTACCTGCTTTGCATGGGCTGAAGTATAACACACTGGGCTGGTGTACTCACCTGCAGAATAACATATGGTCAGGGCTGTAGTTCTTCCATTTGTGGTTGTGTGCCCCATCTGGTTCCTGATAGCTTTTCAAGAATATTGTTTCTTGTGGAGACATTTTGCTTTGTAGTTAAGCAGTGTTTCTGAGAGGTCAACATACAATCCAAAGTAACATGTAGCCATTGGGGGTTAAAAAAAAAACAGTGATCTAATGGATACTGTTCCAGGTAACCTAAAGTTTCCAAGATGCCTGCTTGTTTCTCAGATGGAATAAACACATATTTGACTATTAGTAGGGGTTGGATTTAAGTTGATTTCTATCATAATAGGCACAAAGTTCTTCTAATGCCTCTGTTAGAAGATGTTCTACCATCTGAAAACTCTCAGACTGTGTAACAAGCATAAGATGGTCAGCATAAATAGAAATTTTGATGCCTTGAGGGAGTGGTTGATTATAGATGTTAAACATAATAGGAGCCAGTACATTGCCCTGGGGCAGACCGTTATGTGTGTCCTCCATGGGCAGCATTGCCCTTAGAAGGTAACACAAATTCTGCAGTTTTGCAAAAGGATTGCTATTAGTTCATTTAATTTACAATCCTCAGTGACATGGTAGAATTTTTGCAATATTAGTTGATGATGAATAGTGTTATAGGAGGCCAAGAGGTCAACAAAAGCTGTTGTTCTGTGCTGTTGAGTTGGAACTGACATACGGTGACCCTAACAGGGTTTTCAAGATAAGTGAGATATTTAAGGAGTTGTTTTACCAGTTCCACTCCCCCAGTGAGTTTCCATGGCTGAGTGGGGATTCAAAGCTTGTTCTCCAGAGTCTAGTCCATCACTCTATCTATTACACCACACTGGGTATCTCAACGAAGGCTACCCTGTGATATTCCTAGTTTCAAAGCCATCCTCAAGATGTTGTATTAAATGTAAGATTTCTGCTATACTATTCTTTCCAGGTCTAAAACCAGCCTGTTTTGTTTTTAGGGATGTTTCTATTACTTCCATGAGACAAGAATAATCATTCCCACAACTTGTTATGGATTTGTGTCAGATCATGTGCTTGATGTCACTCGAGCCGATATACATCTTTATTCCATCATCACTCCATTCTCTCCCTTTCCTTGCACTGTCAGAGGATCTGAGATTACACATATGTGTCTGCAACATGTATATGTTTGGTATATGTTGTGTAAGAATGAGTATGAGAGAAGCTATACAGTGTTTTCTTGAAGTGGGCAGAAGGCGAGAGATTGGACAGAATCTAGGGTTGGATTTTCAAAAAGGTGAAAGCAAGCCTGACTAGCAAATGACCTCCAGGGAAGGGCATAGCTAATGTCTTTTTTTGTGCTTTTCTGAGATCCTGCGCACAACAGGTGAGAGAAAGCAAGCCTGAAGACTAACACAGAGAGACAAGATATTGATTCACCTAAAATACTACCCTTACTGTTACTCAATTGATTTCATGGCTGACCTGGCAGTAGGGACTTGGATGTGGTGTTGGGGATCCCTAGGTTTGTTTGTTGTAGCAATGCGGTATTTAAGCATTCATGCAGAGCTTCCTTTGTGAGGGGCTGGTCAGAAATTTATGGACACCATGAAAACCATTGGACTATAGACATTTCTGCTAAGCCATCACCATGGCAGAATGCATGGTGTTGTGTTGATTCAGTCTTGTCAGCTCTCTGAGATGAAAGCAGTCTGAGGGCACAGGAGCTGTGAATAACTTTCTTCTTGTGGGTTTGTTAAGCTATCGACTGATAGACATTTCAAATTCCTCAACAGATAGAGATGGGCTGATCCCAGAGACAGATGCTTCTGGATGGTTTCCTGCAAATTGCTTGAGAATTTTCCTTCAAAACCAGGAAGCCATGGTTAATTTATGACAATTATTCTCAACCTTTGGTCCTCCAACTGTTTTGGACTTGAACTCCCAGAAGCTTCAGCCAGCTGGTCAATGGTAAGGAATTCTGAGAGCTGAAGTTCAAAACCATTAGAGGACCAAAGGTTTTGATCACTAATCCAATCATTCCTAAGCAGGCTGTCTCATTCTGTTTCCATGGAGGCTAGGATAGTGAAACAGCAATAATGATAGCAAGAACATGGGTGGAGGAAAACTCAGGAGGAGTGTGACTGAGCACAAGGTAGAATCCACTTTAGGGACAGCTGATCTTGCCACCACTCTCCATTGTAACATACAGATTGAAGACAATGAACTCTATATTGGACTGCCTTTGAAAAATGATTGGAAACAATTTTGGAAACAAGTGGAGTCCAAATGCTTTTTGGATATGCCAGGTTATTAAGTAGGAGTAAATGATCTGAGAATTGGATCCTTACTGAGCCAAATGCTGTAACAGCGAGCTTACAGTTTTCCTGGGATCAGCTCAAATGCTATATTGGCAGTCTGGGCACCTAGAGGATCCCATATCAGGTGGCATATGGGAAATGGAAATGAGACCTGCTCAATCCTGAGAAGGAACTGATATTCTATGTGACATTTTCTTTTATCTTTCTTTTTATATAAATATCATAAAAGAAAGCATTGAGGAGAGAGGAGGAGAATGTGTTTAGCATTTAAATTCTGTGTGCCGAAATGCAACCTTAGGAATTTTTTTTGCTACTTTAGGATGGTGCATTGTAACATTTATTATGGCGGATTGCCCAGCTACGTCCATATCTTGATCGGGGGGCCCTCACTACTCTAGTACATGTGTGATCGTAATCTTGAGATTAGACCATTGTAACGCACTCTACGTGGGGCTGCCTTTGAGGCTGATGCGGAAATTTCAGATGGTCCAGAATGCGGCAGCCAGGCTACTTAGTGGGGTGAGAAAACACCAACACATCTCCCCCACTCTGGCTGCTTTGCACTGGTTGCCCATCCATTTCCGCGTCGACTTCAAAGTGCTAATGATCATTTATAAAGCCCTAAACGGTTTGGGACCTCAATATTTGGCAGATCGTCTTCTCCCACCCAGATCTACCTGAATCACCCGCCATAGCCAGCAGGGATGGCTGAGGGGCCTGACATGGAGAGAGGCTCGAAAGGAAAAAACTAGAAACTAGGCCTTCTCGGCGGTGGCCCCTTGGCTGTGGAACGCCCTCCCAACAGAAATTCGGCTGGCACCCTCGCTGGGTGTTTTTAAAAGACAATTAAAAACTTGGCTATTTAGGCAGCTCTTCCCTCCAGTCAGCTAAGTCTTTTTATTTCTTCTTTCCTTATCTTACCCCATCTTGGTAATTTTTTCTTAAATTAATTGTCTTAATTAATATAGTAATTGTATTTTTAATGATTACATATACATTATATTGATTTTTATGTTGTAAGCCACCCCGAGTAGACATGGTCTAGAGGGGTGGGGTATAAAATAAATGAATGAATGAATGAATGAATGAATGAATGAATGAATGAATGAATGAATGAATAAATAAATAAATAAATAAATAAATAAATAAATAAATAAATAAATAAATAAATAAATAAATAAATAAATAAATAAATAAATAAAACTTTAAAGATTTGACTGGCTTCTATATTTTGATAAAAAGGTGAAATAGCTACATACTATACATTCTGCAATGGCTAAAAAAATGTTGGCTTTGGCAATTGAAGATTTTGATTAGGTATTAAACCCAGTGTTACTAAACTGTTTGCCAAAAACACAGAAATATTGCTCACTTCCCTTTTTTTAATAGCTTTTTTTAATAGAAGCACATTCTGCAGTTTTAAAATTATGATTTAATTACTGTCCACATTAAACCATCCTTTTAAAGAAAACTCCTTTTGGCTACTAAATTAAGGCACACAGGAAATGGATGGATGGATGGATGGATGGATGGATGGATGGATGGATGGATGGATGGATGGATGAATGAATGATTGCAGTTATCTGAGTTTGGATAGTTATTTAGATTAAGGCATAAGCATATCTATAACACTGAATCCTCTCTGGATTGGAATAATATGCTTGTGTTTCAGGAGAGCTAGCTCTTACAAGACATCCTTTGATAAAGGTTGCTTGTAGTGTTTGGTTTATATCACTAGTGTCACTGTAGTTCTGTTTGCACAGCTAACAGTCCCATAGCAGCAAGTGTCAAACTTCCTTGAAAACAACCATCCTTTAATTATTCGCGAAGGCTTTCACGGCCAGGATCTAATGGTTGTTGGGGGTTTTTCGGGCTCTTTGACCGTGTTCTGAAGGTTGTTCTTCCTAACATTTCGCCAGTCTCTAGCCAGCATCTTCAGAGGACAGGAGTAGCACTCTGTGCTCTGGTGCAGTTTGTTTGGGAGTTGAGTATTTATAGCTGTGAGGTCAGCTTTTGTCCTTTTCAGAAGATGGGTGATTATGGTGATCAGTGTGTTTTTGTTCTGGGTGCATTGTTGTGATAAGGAGAAGAGATTATCGGTCACTGTCATTGATGGGTGTCGTTAGCTAGTCTTTTGTGTGTAGTGATCACCAGTCCTTGTGGCTGGGTAGAGTTCGTTGACCTTTTGCAGGCTGTATTTTTCAGTGATGGGAGCCAAGCTTTGTTAAATTTTAAACTTTCTTCCTTTTTGAAGCTCTGCTGGTGTTTGTGGATTTCAATGGCTTCCCTGTGCAGTCTGATGTAATGATTGCTGGTGTTGTCCAATATTTCAGCATTTTGAAACAGAATTTCTTGTCCAGCTTGTTTTAGAGCAGTGGTCCCCAACTTTGGGCCTCCAGATGTTTTTGGACTACAACTCCCAGAAGCCTTCACCATCAGCTCTGCTGGCTGGGGTTTCTGGGAGTTGCAGTTCAAAAACACCTGAGTAACAAAGGTTAAGAACCACTGATCTAGAGGACCAAGGTTGAGGACCACTGTTTTAGAGCATGTTCAGCTACTGCTGATTTTTCCAATTATTTTAGTCTGCAGTGTCTCTCATGTTCTTTGATTCTGGTGTGGATGCTTCATTTTGTGGTTCTAATATATACCTAGCCACAACTGCAAGGTATCTGGTATATTCCTGGAGTGGTGAGGGGGTCCCTTCTGGTTCGAGTGATCCCCATGTGAGCCCCAAACAAACTACTGTGAGCTTGATTTATGATGTTCTCCCTGTATTTACTAGGGACCACTAATTGCTTTCGGGATTCGCCCCTTTCCTCTGTATGGGGTGGCTAACGTTTCCCTATACAAAAGGTCTTTAGGCCTGCAAAATCTCTCAGGGCATTCAGGAGACAGTTCAGTGGGTGTTCTGGCTGCTTCAAAGCAACCCCCCCAAGCTAAAGTCTTCCTTCTGCTCCTGGGCAAAATCATTTTTATTGGGACTCTTCAGGAGGATGAAATCAGCTTCAGCACCACTATTAAGTTGGTTATCCAAGGAAACCTCTGTCTCCAGGCTTCTATCTGATACTATATCAGTCTCAGCTGGATAGGGTGAGCATGGAAGCACTAAAGCACTCCTGACATGCTCTGTTAAGTCCCAACTAAGTAGAAAAGCTGCTGGTATTTCATCTGAAATGGCTACCTGCCACTTTCCAGACCAATTCCTATAGCCTATTTGAATCTCAGTCACTTTTAACACCTCAGTTTATTTCCCAATCCCTTTTAGGGTCATTGTTCTGCCTGGAATTATATCCCAGGCTATCAAATCAGAATGTACTATGGAAATTTGAGACCCTGTGTCCCTTAAAGCAATGTATTTCTTTCCTCCCACAACTATCTCTTCACCAGCATTTCTGAGAAGGGTATTGTCATTTCTAATGTAAAAACAATGTATGACCGGGGCTTCAGGAATGTACTCCTCCTCAAGATCAGTAGAGGCTGTGGGTGTCATGGAAACAGGTCTCTGGTTACTGCTTCCCTCAGCTGATTCTACTTGTTTTAAACAATACACTTTTTTTTGGTTTGATTATCACTCTTCCCTGTATTAGGTTTATTTCACACACACTGAAATTATAAATGGCCTGGCTGTCCGCAGTTAAAACATTTATAATTCTCTCATTCTGAGGAGATCTGGCGAACTTTGACTCAGGGTTTATTGGCTTTGGCAGACTAGGCCTTGGCAATTTAGGTGAAGTACTACTGTGGCCTTCTCTTCCTGTTGTTTTGCTGAGGTAATTTTTATTAAAGGGCTTCTTATTGTTGTCCCAGTTTGGTCTGTTAACTCTTAGCTCTGAGAATCTGGGGTTCCTGTACTCATTAATATAATCTGCCTGTTCACCTGCTTCTAGTAGATTTTTAGGATTTTTGTCCCTAAATAAATAAAGCAATTCCCCAGGTAATATGGAGTAAAATTGTTCTAACCCAATCAAATTCTTCATTTGTTCTAGAGAAGTGATCTCCTCCCTTTCCATACACTTCTCAAGATATTGCAGCAGTTTAGCTCCCAACTGTGAATAAGATTCCAACTGCCTTTTAGTAATAGAGCAAAATTTTCGCCTCAGGTGTTCAGTGTTAATACAAAACCTTGAATAAACCATCTTTTTATACGTCTCAAAATCTCTGGCCTTTTCTAAGGGCATCTGTGAATATAACTCAGCCAAATCTCCACTTATTTGAGCCCTTTCATCATCTCAAATTTCAAAGTCCCAGCAGGCGCGCACAAAAGCAATGAGAAAAGATTCAGGACAATCCCCTCTTTTATATTGGGGATACTTCTTAAGATCAATTTTTGAGAGAATTCCCCCTCCAACACTGTTGTTATTGTTAAGGTTATAGTTTGGAGCAGAAATTTCTAATTGTCTCATCTGTAATTGAAAGTCCATTTCCTTTTGACATAATTCCATTTGTCTAGCCTCAGCTTCAGCTTTCATTTCTAGTTGTTTTTGCTCCTGATCAAAAGCAATTTGTCTGGCCTCTTGCTCAGCTGCCCTTTGTCTGGCCTCTTGCTCAAATGCCATCTGTCTGGCCTCTTGTTCAGCTCTGAGCTGTAGTTCCTTAAATTCTAATTCCTTGGCTTTTAGCATGAATTCCTGTTCCACCTTCCATTTTTCAAATTCCCGGGAGCTTAATTCTTTTTGTTCCTCTGAGGCACCCTCATCACTTTCCTCCTGTTCTATTTGAGTTAAAAGGTCACCGCTTCCCTCCATTTCTTGAGGTAAAACCTCAGCCTGAGGACTCCCCCTTTTGGTATATTTAGGTGGCATATTTACTTCTGGGATGATTAGTACAGAGTGTTTACTGATTTTAAAAGGACCTGTCTTTCTTCTTTTACTTCCAATCACTAAAATAGTTTTATTTCAAGCAATGGCTTTCTCCTCTCTTCCCTCAGATCTGCTCTGACACCTGGCTCCTGCTTTTCTCACAAGCGCTCTCTAAACTCTTAGAGCCTTGAGCCTTAAGCTAGCCCACTGGGTCTTCAAATCATGAGGTAAAAATACAAGAATTTTCTTTCATAGTCGTTCCCTAACTTAGACCCCCTCCCCAGATCTGGGTTCAGAAGCCTCCACCACTAACCTTTTCCCAAAAGCTCTAGTGAGGAACCAAACTTCTTTACCACAGACCTCTGTCTAAAAGGTACCCTTGACTCAAGAAAAAAAATCTTTTTTAAACTCAGGCTTGGCTGGAGTTCTTTGAGTCCAAACTCAGGCTTCACTGGATTCCTTGGTATCTCGCCGCTGGACACCAATTGTGGCGTTTGTGCCCCTTGCTTGACCATCCAGACACAGAGTACTCAAAGGCAAACAATCCCGTCTTTTACATTGCTGCCATTAGGTGATCATTAAATCACCATTACTTCAGGAAGATGAAGATTCAGGTCTGCACTTCAAAGTCTTTTAAATATAACTTTTGTTTATTGATTACAGAAATTGATAGTGATTCATGAATATCTTCTTTAGGTAAATTTATTATTAACAACAATCTTCTATTTGATAATACACTCCTAACTCTAATCACTCCTCAGATTTCCCCAAACTTCACACTCCATCCCCTTCTCCACTCTCTCACTCTATTCATCTCTCTCTGACTGACTATCTCTCAGGCTCTGCCTCTTATAACTTCTCTCTTGTCTTCGCCTCTCAGCAACATGAATATGCACGGACAATTAACACAACAGAACATGAACCATTGATATAATAAAGGGGGACTCTACACATATAATCTCTAGTTTATTTCTAATTTTGTTTCCTGCTGTCAGTAAATTCATGCATTTGCCTGAAGGAGGAGGTACTTCTGGATAACATTTGGATTTTGGATTTGCAGTAATGGAGGAACAATCATTTGTTTTTCTCTGTTTTCTTCCTGAAACTGTGTCAATTCCTGGTACAGTGAGGTTTAAAAGCCTGAAGCCTGTTCCTACTTTCTCTCTTAGGACTGTAGCCAGAGGCAGACTCTATGGAGTAACATCACTTACTTTTTCTTTTCCATAGCATCCCCTTTTTTGATTTGTTCACCATCTTGTGGCTTTGGAGAACTTGAAAGCTTGGCCAGTATTTTGTGACCTCTGAGGTGGTCTAATGAGTAAAATGTGATAACTTAACCCAAGATGGATTTTGATTTTTTAAAAAATTTGGGGCAACATGGTTACCCTTGCTTTTTATGAAATACTTGGAATCTCAGATGACTCTAAGATGGAGGGATATATTCTTGTTTTAAAATGATGAGCTATGGATAGTGATCATGGCCATAAGACTACATTCACGATCAAGCTGTGACCAAGAGTATCCACAGGAATGTCTTCTAGTAGATTGGTGGTATATGATTGTGCATAACACATATCACTACAGCACCATGCATCTTTCAGTGTATATGAAAATAATAAATACATTCAAGGTTCCAGAAGGAGTCTGTAGAACCCCTGGGTGCAATTGCGACAATTTCTATCTTTATATTTTCCTTGTACTTTTTCACTCAGTCAAGTGTCTCCCCTCTCTAGAACCTGTAAAAAACTTTGTCACATCTTGCAATAGCTTTATGCTTTTAACAGCTTTCTGTTATTGATGGCACATAATCTGAATTACACAAGAACCCCTAGACAAAAATCAATATTGTGTTGATTAAAAATGAAACATTAACATGCATATATAAGGTAGATGGGGAAAGCACTGATGACTTACATCTGAGTTAACAGTTGGGATTAACCTAGTTCTGATTTCTGCTGTTTATAAGAATAATAACCAAATCAATAACTGTATAATTGAACAAACAGGCATTATAGGTGACATGGAAACATGTGTTTTGACATTATCTTCATCTTTGTAATACAAGAGTATTCTGCTTAATTGGTTGCCAGCATGCACTGTTACACAGTATGCCCATTTCAAAATACTGTACATATTAAATCCCACCTTAAAAAACAATAACAACCATGCATAAATAGTTTGGGCAAGATAAGAGCCATGCTCAGTTTAGTTGCTACTAAGGAACTCAGCATACATTTTAATTTTGATTTAGATATCCTAAAAGGATTGACCTTAGAACATCTAGACCAATCATGCGCCTTGTAGAATCTCAGATTGTTTTCAAGGATTGTTTAACCTTGTGAGTAGTCTAGTAATTCAGCTTTAATGGTGTTACATTAACCTCTCAGAAAAATAAAACACCAAGTCACATATAGTATGTGTTTTTATCAGCTTTTGGCAAGCGTGTCTGAATTTATCTGATGGCACTAAAACTGTGAACACTATCACATTGGGTGGGCCCCATGTTTTTGCCCCCCATGAACTACAGAATCGAACCCTCATGCACCAGGATTGGTCCTCTGGATTCACATTTTCTTTCAGAATTCACACAGAACTAGACCTACAAGGTGGACATGCTGTGGCACTGTCATCTTATTAAGCAATGTCCCCCAAGTTTCAGCAACTTGCATCACAGTCTTTTTTAAATTTAAAAAAGGGCAAAAGAGAAGCATCCATCATTACTGCTGCCACTATCACTGAAAAAGGCACAACAAATCTATTATTTTTTTGCTCCTGGTTTTTCACCTAGTCAAAGTTCCATTCTGTTCTGGAGACAGACTGTGATGCAGAGAAGCAGAAGTCACATGCGCCGGTTGGGTTGTCCTATTTGGAATGGACACTGGAAATTCTCATTAGGGTCAGAAAATGAAAGAACTGCATATTAAATACTATGATCACCTTGTAAACTTATTGCTAACCTGCAAGAGATTTCTCTTTGGGGTTTAGAAGTACCCCACAACACACAAATGTTGTTTTTTCTCTCTTATGGTTAAATTTCTCCAGGGGGAGGAAATAACCTCCAACAAGACCAACAAACTGGATCAAGTGTGGGTCACATTGTGTACATTCCCTGATAATTAGCAAGCATGAGGAGTATAGAGAAAGAAGCCAGCCAGAACAAAACTCAGATAAACATGTACAGTACAGGCAGGTTTCAGCAGTAGAAACACTACAGATGGAACATAAAGATATAAAAATGAATCCAGTTTAAGAGAGAATTCTAGAATCCAAGATGACCGAAAGAAGTAAAGGATGGCTGACTGTCAAAAGGAAGTGAAAGATGTAAAAGAATAAAAACAGAAAATGAAACACTAACTACTTTTGCTCTGAAAAGATCATTAAAGATTGTATTAAGTTCCAGTGTGGTGAACAAGGTGAAAAGCAGAATGAAAATGATCACAAGTGAGTTAACAGTATGAATTCTCAAACAACTGGAACGTTATTCAAAAGGTTCAAACATAAAGTGCAAGAAAAGAAATGGAGTGATACATGGAATAATGATCAAGAGAGATGAGGTTTGTCCCTTCCCAGGTATAAGACAAGAAATAATGGCTTGATTAAAGAGAAAAGGAAGTAAACATGGAAAGATGAACTGGTGTGAGAAAGGGGGCACAAGAAGCCTCCTCCTGCATATGTGTTGTCCCATGTGTCCTGGAAAAAAAGGGGGACCAGATGGAGAAATGGGAACCAGAGACTGAGAGTGGAAAAAAAAACATTCAGCTGAGAGAAGTTAGCTTACCAAAAATGGAAGAAAAGATGGGAAAAGAGGAAACGTTGGGTGAGGAGGCGGGGCCAACAAAGAGAGAGATCTATAAAGACGGAGTTAACAGGAGGGAAAGAAAGAAGAGTCGGGATGGACTGAGAGTAAAAAGAAAACAGAGAAGGTCCTACTGGAAGGGTGGGAATGGACAGAACTGGAGAACCCATGGACAGGGAAGATGGAGAGGCTGATGATTCTTGAGGAAGAGGTTGGGAGAAGAAGGAGAGAAAGAGTACCCTGAAAACCCCCTTACTGAATGGAGAGAAGGGAGTGGAAAAAAGCAAGAACAAGCCTGGGCCCATGAGGAAGCCAAAAAGAGAGAACAGAGAGGTGGTGGGAGCTTCCCCAAGCTGAGGGAGATCTATTCTCGTCAGGACTGGAGATCCAAGAGGAGATGACAACTTCGCCACCCCCTGTCATTGTTGCTGCCACAAAGGTGTACAATGTAGGAATGTAAGAAGGGTGTTGTTGATTAAGACTAAAGGACAACCTAGCTGAACACCTGTGGACTTGAAGGCAACTGCCCCTCTTCCCTGACCCCAGTGGTCCCTCTGTGGCTGTTTCTAATTCAGGCAGTAATATTCAGAAGGAGATGAAAAATCTTCAAAGACTACATTGAAGGAAGAGAGATGTTTAAAGGAGGAAGGTGGAAGATGTGAGGGAGACATTAGGGGATAGATTGAAGATAGAACCGGGAATGGAAATGTCTTTGATAAAAAGGTACGGGGCAAAATGAAAGGCAGCACTGAACTAAAGGAAATGGTGAAAATCCAAGGGTACAACAAGTACTGTACAGGTATATTTATTCTCATTAGTCCTTAAAGTATACACATTCTGAGCTCACACGCTGCTCTTCAGGGGAATTCTAATATATTAACTCAATTAGTTGCACAAAACACTAAATGAGGTTGCATTTTGCAAGCACAAACTGTTGGTTATATATATAAAAGTTTTACCAGAGCAACTGAAGAAGATGAAAGCCAAAACATATTACTTATATACTTCTGCAGGAAATAGAGGCTATAAGAGCATAAGGAGCTACTTCATATGGAGACAAACATGAGTTCATACGATTACGTGACACCTCTGAGCAGTTTTCCAGTGTGCTCAGCAGAAGTCTTTTCGATTACCATTTAACTCATGGCTGGGCAACATTTGAAGGCCCAGGGTCCATTTTGCACTCTTCTGGGCTATGGCTACCAGCAGGGCTAGTGGGAATGGGACTCTTGAGACCATTCAACTATTGCCATGTGGTCCTCAGCTTTCTTGGACCCTAGTCTGGACCCTCTAGGCTTGCTCTTGCTGCAGAGTGTAATTCTAGGAATCACTGTAGCCCCATTCAGAGGTTACCTACACAGTTTTGTTCAATACACAAGGAGGGGAGCACTTAGCTCTGCCCCACCCTGTTACTCTCCTCATGCAGAAAGAAACAAGGCTGAAGAGGTTATGCCTGTGCATGGCAACATGGCCTTTTCAGACCTCTTCCTTCTGTATGAAGGAAGCAACTACAGATGGGAGTGGACTTAGGTGCTCCCTCCCTTGTGTAACGAACAGAACTAAGTAAGCAACACCTGAACAGAGTGAGTATATGTATGTGAGAGAGACAGAGAGATAACAGGAGAATGCAAGGGAAAGGATGAGGTGGTAAAGTGCAATGAAGAGTCATGTTATACTGCAACATGGAAAACTGTCGACTTTGGGACTTGGTTTTGTCCCCCACTGACCCATTATTGCTCAACTCCCCCAGCTGAATGGCCATTCATGGGGAAAAGGTCCCCCTGCTTCTTCCCATTGGTTTCTTCTCTTGTCATGTACTGATAATGCAGGTCCTGAATTACTCCACTATTATACAGATTACTGGTATGCATGGTGGGGTGAGGGGGTATCCTTGCTGGTCCAGAACACTTGGCCGGGGCACAGGGTTGTGACCACTAATTCATGTAGTCAGGTACTAAAAAAATAAGTATATGTTCTCCCCCCCCCTCCCCCAGTTTTGTGTAAATTCCTTAATCCAGAGAGGGAGGGAGGGAGGAAGGAAGGAAAATTGTGAGGCATATCTCCTGTATTTCCCATGGGCTTTCAATTAACAGAAAATAGATCAAAGTCATAGACAACTTTTATGTAATCTATTAAATGCTGTGTCAAAGAATTTAAATTAGTAAGTGTAATACTCTCAAATCCAGGGAGGTTCATACAGATCTGTGCTAGCATAAAGGGTGGCAGGATTTATCCCCACAATTTTTTGCTATAAGATTTATACTTAGTGGAAACTGTCAGATATATTTTGTCAGCTTTTCAAATAACCAGGGTAACCTTCATTCCTGTTTTCATGAGTTTCCTCAATGGCCTTCTTAATTAACACCAGGCTGTTTGGATCTTACTACATATGTGACTATTAGATAACAGCTCTAAATATTTGTCATTTGGTGTTACCAGATGTCAGTCTGGCATGGCTGAAATTTGGACACATTTGCTTTTCCTCTTCTCTTGCCTTTCCTTTACAGAAAATAACCAGTCTATATCTAAAAACAGTTTCACAGAAGTTGATCTGTGAACGTTGATACACCAGTTGACAACCTTTAATCACTCTTCTGCTTATAATACACATATAATTCTATGATTGCTGACAGTACTTCCAAACTATTTTTATCTGATTCCTCTGATAAAGCAGCACTGGAGACGATCCATTTAAAATATGACTGATAGGTTTATGAGAAGAGCAGGAACATTTTGCCTTCCCACCCAGGTATTAAAATTGTGGGGAATGACCTCTGTTTAACGAAAGAATGCTCCAAACATCAATAATAATAAAAAAATCATGGATACTACTAATTAAAAAATGGTAATCTCTGAATTAGCTTTAAAGTTTCTGCTGCTGTGGTGTTTTTTCTTCACCTCCTAATTTGAAGTAAAAAATCAATGGACAACAGCTTTGTATATACATATAGCTGGATCCTTGTAGGGCACCACAGCAGAACTCACATATCACACCTGCTTCAGGTCCTATCAACTCTCTGCATGGTCCTACAGAGCTTATCATGAGGAGGGGGCACTGGAGGCACTCTTGGCCCAGACCATATTTTTCTGAGGGTCAACCTTGGGCTCATTTATGTCTTTCTAGTGACCAGAACCCCTCTGGTTATTTACACCAGCAGTAGCACAGACTGCAGTGGTAAATTGTTGTTAATGAATCATTGCTTATATTCCTTGCTATGCCCAGTTATGTGATCGGGCATGTGATGAAGAATACAAGCTGAAACTCCTTAACTAGGAACAATTTGTTTCAGTGATTTATGCCCTTGCACTTAATGTTGGCAGAAATAAACCAACAAGACTTATGGCCAATATATGGCACCTTTTAGTAGAATGTGAATACATCTCTATTCAGAAACTGAACTCAGACAATCAGACAAATGGGTATAAGATTATAGCCTAACAGTAGCCACCTGGGTTAAAGAGGAAGACATAAATATAAATGAAAACAGGTCCACTAACGCTGTAGCACTACACATCTTGTTTATAAGCTTAATTAGTAGAGGAAAACACAAGTGAAAGTTGATTAAACAGAACACAACTTTGGCCATACACTTAAGTTGATGGACAGCTTATGGCCCTTCAAGCCAATTATGGCCCATTGGTAGCTCAATAAACTTCATGTGATTGCTGTCTGCCTTATCCTACAGATAACACCTGTGATGCCACAACTATTAGAGGAAGAATACCCAAAGATGAATATTAAAAAGGTAGCTTCACATGATATGTGCAGCATAGAGATGGTGAGGACAATACAATAAATAAATGCTTAGATTCCCACAAGAATTTTTCTTGGTTCACCTTTGTGGCCATAATATATGGTTGGAATGTTGCAACTGCTTTCGCAGGTTCCATGTATTGGCCTTGACTGGATAACCTGAAGAAAAACATGAATAGTTAGTATGGGATGTGCTTCTGAACACTCATATTAGTTACTAGGAACACACAGTCTCATAGGCATCCTTCAGTCTCGAGAGACTATGGTAACATGCTCTGTATTGAGAAGTGTCCTCTCCAGAGCATGAAGCCTGGGTAAAGTAATATGGAGGATAGGCTGTTAACCAAGCAGCAGATCCCCCCTCTACACGTTGCTGAAATGGTCCAATGGAAAGGCAAGAGCCAATACAACTGGTTCCAGCAACGTCACAGGAGTTGGCAGAACGACACAAACTGCCTTCGGGACTCCAGCTCCGGATTTTGCCTCTAGGTTAACTCCTGAAGCCTTTTCCATGAGTGGATATAACCACAAGGCAGTGGAGGTTTGAAATTGGAGTTTCCTTCTCCTAGATGGGCTGCCTTCCATGGCTGACAAGCCCCACCTACCCGGCCTGCTCTCTAATAGTGCGGAAGTATGATCCGACCCTTAAAACTTTCCTGCCTCCCAGGTGTATGCAATGCTAATTGGCTTTCCTATCAGAGATAGAGTCAGAGAATTTGAGGATTTCGCGTGCCGTTGGGTGTGTGGTCCTGGCACACCCTCATTTAAGGAGGGAAAGCCTCACCTCCTAGGCCATGCGGTGTGTGTGTGGAAAACAAAAGAAATCCAGCAAAAACAAACTCCTCAGCAAAATGTCCATGCAGACAAACCTGGTCTTCAGCCTTAGCTCAGTCTCCTAGGGAAAAGGGCCCAGGTCCTTGGACATCCTCATTTAAGGAGGGAAAGCCCCACCTCCTAGGCCATGCAGTGGGGGGGGGGGGACAAAAGAAACTCCTCAGCAAAATGTCCATGCAGTGGCAGATGGCTTTATCTGTTATGCTCAGAGAAAGTAAGTTTTACAATTTATTTTTAAGACAGCTGACTGAAGATTTTTTTCATATCTAAAACTGGATATTTTTGTCAGATTGTAACAACAACAAAAGTTTTTTAAAAACCAAAGGGTTTTTAAAAGAGATTTAAAAACCAGTACCCAGAATTTCATGCTCAAGTAGTTTTGCAGCACTAAAGAACAGTGGCTTCCAGACAATTTGGGAGCATTAATTAGAATCAGAAATTCAAATTGAATCTAAAGAACAGCCTTGGATCAATTGGTGCCCTGGCTTTAGCAATCAAAACAGGAATCTGAACTCGGCTGAATAAATACCGCTGATTAATGTAACTCTGATTGTAACGCCACTGAAGACAAAAATGGCACTCTTGCTGGTGGTGGTGTGCTTAAGAATGGAAGCTATAAAATGAAATAATTGAGGAAACTCTAGACATCTGTAATGGGAGTAATTTTAGAATGTATTACATGGACCAAAAAAGTCCAGGGCAGCCAAGTTAATATTTCTCTGAATCTTAAAAGCCATTCTTCTTTGATAGGGGCAATGTGAACTGCCTCACAAATCTTATGTTGAAAACAAGGCAAGGGACTTGCAGGATGGGAAGAAAAAGCACATTGTCATAAGTATCGTTTCCATTAAAGATTGAAAGGAAAAAGTGGTCGCAATGACCAGATAGGCGGGGTATAAGATAGATAGATCTTTCATTTACTAACAGCTTGTCAGGGAATACAAGGTCCTGCAAAAGGGATTTTCCAAATTCAGGGTGAGTCTATCATTCAAAGTTAGGCACAGTGGGTTGCAGAGGGCTGCTCCAGTTTCAAGGCCTGGCATGTTCTGATTAACAAGGACAATTGACATCATCTGTGATTCCCCATAAACTTCTCTCTCAGTTTAGCTGCAGTTTTGACAGTGGTGAGATGAATGTTCCCCATGGTAATATATAGTTATGAGCTATCCCTGTTGTAATACAAAGTATTTATACTGTATTAGGTTGTCTTGAATGGCTCATTAGAACCTATTAAAAAAGCCTTTGAGAATACGTAGAACCTATTAACTTTATAAAATACCTGCTCTAGGTAAAGGTGAAAAGTACTCAAGCTGGTTTGTTGGATAAATACTTCAAATACTTAAAGATGGTCATATAGAGGAGGCCAAGGCTCTGCTCTTGATCACTGCAGAGTGCAGGGCATGTAATAATGGGCTCAAGTTACACAAAGCCAGGTTTCGGATTAATATCAGGAAAAAACTTCTTAACTTGTAGATCAGTATGATAACAGAACTAATTACATTGGGAGGTAGAGGCATTCAAGAGAAAATTGGGCACCCATCTGTCAGATCTGCTTTGATTTGGATTTCTGGATTGAGCAGGGGATTGGACTCAATGGCCTTGAAGGCCCATTCCAATGCAATTATTCTATGAAATACATGTAAATATATTTTATTTCAAAACCCCAAAAAGAACAAGCCCCATAACTAACTCCTCATTTTGTACACCATCAGCAGAACCAGAAATAAAAAGCAGTGGATAAAAACAACTAAAGAATCCTGTAATTTGATTTTATAAAAGAATGTTAAAATCTATTGGTTGTGTATACTCATATCACAAATAAGGCTTACTCCTGGGTAAGGGGACACAGGAAGAATTCATGGCTATAAGGTGTCACTTTAACCTTTCAGCATCAGTGGCATTTAGTATGGCTGCATATAATGTAGATGCATATTCAGTATCAAGAATAGTGGGCTACTCTTCCTTTTTAAGATCCGAGGTCCAAATATATCATGTTGATCACAACAGTTGCCACTCTTATTGGACAACCACACTGAAAGGAAGTAAAAGGTCTGTTCTCACAAAACAGTCATGAAAAATAGTGACTGCAGGTTTGACCCCATGGTACAAAAACCCTACAGACATTGAGTGCATTTGCATTACACAGCTAGTTCAGTTTCATTCCACTTTAGCTGCCATGACAGCTTCCTAAGGAATCCTTAGAACCTGTAGTTTGATGAAATACTTAGCATTCTCTTCCGGAGAGCTCTTGCCTACTCTCTTTAACAATTAGCTCAACTGCTATCTTCAAGTACTACAAAATTGAAATGGCTTAATCTTCAATGCCTCTCTTCTCAGGTGTTTCCTAAGTTACAAATCCCTGGTTCCTTAGGACAGAGCTATGACAACTAAAGGGTGTGTGTGAAAATGACATAACTGAGTAGTGCAGACAAGTCTCGTTCTCTTTTTAAAATGACAACTGGGTATCTATGCCAGCTAAGCAGGTGCCAGAGGGCATGGCTAGAAATGAAGTAAAACCCAGCCAACCTAGCAATAAGATAGCTGTACCTTCCATTTTCTCTCATGTACTGTTTTTCTCCCCCCTCTGCCTCTTTCTAGCCCTTCTGCTCGTTTAGTGTTTCCCTCCTTTCACTTTTTACCCCACATGTCAGGTAATTGCAATTCTATCTCTCTCTCCTCTCTCTGTCTTTCTCCATACATACATACATAGATACATAGATACATAGATACATACATACATACATACATACATACATACATACATACATACATACATACATACATACATACATACATACATACCCTGGTTCCCTGAAAATAAGACCTAACTTGAAAATAAGCCCTAGTATGATTTTTCAGGATGCTTGTAATATAAGCCCTACCCCAAAAATAAGCCCTAGTTAAGTGAAACCCCACCCTCCACCACTGTGCAGCAACCAGAAGATGACGTGACTGTATAAACCTTTGAACAGACATAGATTGTACATAAAAAAATTAAGCATCCCCTAAGAATAAGCCCTAATGTGTTTTTGGAGCAAAAATTAATATAAGACCCTGTCTTATTTTTGGGGAAACACATACATGCATAGATGGACTTAGCAAAGTTACATTGCAATAATATCATAAAACATGGGAATGGAGTCACTTTATTGTTATTCATGTGTAATATTTTCTAGCTACTTGAACATTACTCCTAATGCACATTTTTTGAGCCACTGAGTGGAAGTTTTCAAATGTTATGCTATTGTCTTAGCAATCAGAAATTTTTTTGGGGGGGGGAGGGAAAGTAATGAAAAATAACAAAAAAGAGAGAATCAAGCAATGTAAGAAATTATTCTTTCATTGTTGTAATCGTGAATGGAAGTGAATAACTTTTAAAACACTGAATTAGTTTTACAAAGTAAAAAAAGGTCCACAATTCTATTGTTTGCTTCAATTCAAATCTCAGCTGAGAATTGCTGTAAATTGGCAAGCTGCTGCAAAAATAACACATACCAATTGTGTTAACCTGGTGAGTAGCAGCAAATATCTACACTGTCTTCTTAACTTGAATCAATTTGCAGCTGCAATCTGTGATTATAATATTATGTTTGATTAATTTTTAAATTGTATTCTGGTCAGTAAAGATTAAACTGACAGATCAATTATTACTTTCCCCAAAATAACTTCCTGAACCCTGATTGGTGGCCAGACATCAATATTCACAACACTGACCTCCCTCTCTGTGCTGGGAGGGAGGTCAGTGTTGTGTCAAGATACCCTTGGCAGAGTTTGGAAATTTATTGGTTTAAACAATCTCTAACTCGATAGCAGAAAAAGGTCAGGGACCTAAAGAGCAGAATTACCTTCAAGACTCTCCAAAGTAGATCACACTTTATCGGTTATGTTCTCCTCAGCTGCCACTTACTGTCTTGATAACTCACTCAGAGACAGAGATAACAGAAAGAATAATAGTTCCCTTTACTCACAGTTCTGACTAGATCAAAACAGCATATTGTAGAAAAATAATAACTAGTTACATGAACAGAACTTAACTAGCTTCATACTGACTGCATGACTACAGACTGACTGAATACAGACAGCTGACTGACTACATAGCTGCTTGATCTGTTCTATTTTAAGTAAGGAAACTTTTTATTCTTTCTGTTATTCATGTATCAGAGTGACTTATTGAGACTGTAAGTGCCAATTGATGAGAAAAGGAGTGGCATTCTCTGGGGAACTTGAAGCTAATTCTGCTCTGTGAATCCCTGGACATCTGCTGTGTAGCTAGAGATGTTTAACCAGATCCTACAAACCCTGCAATAGGTTCAAAATTCTCTCCTCCTGCAGGTGGACAAAAAGATGCTGCAGAAGATGACATAGAGAGAAATGAGTTGTTGTTTTTTTGTACCAGTGCATACATAATATGAATGAATTCCAAGACCATTGCTGGAAAACGGAATGGGGCTTTGAAAACGATTCTTGGAAATATATAGAGAGGAAAATATTATCTACGCTGTGTTCTTCTTTCCAAAGATATTTAAGACTGGAATGATAATTAGGGGGAAAAAAGCTAAAAATTTGCTTCATATTGTCTCTGGGGTCAACACTAAATACTGGTTTTCTTTTTCTTTTCTTTGTTCTTTCACAGTGAAACCCACTGTCATTGACGTTGACATCTATGTTAACAGCATTGGCCCCGTGTCATCAATAAATATGGTAAGTCTCTCACACAGCCAATAATTTTATCAGCTTCACTGCACTCAGCCTCAATATCATGGCTCCTTGATTTTTCCTAAACATGAGACAAGGTGAAATGTTGTGGCTGCTGACGTAGCTCTATTTTTGGATACCGTTCGGCTTTTCTGACAACTTTGTGTCCCCTCCCTAAGGGGCAAAATAAAGCTCAGAAGTATCATGCTGTGATCTGTCTGTCACAAAATCCCAGCACATTATGAATATTCTGGCTATTTTTAGAAGAGAAACAATGCTACATAACCGAAGAAAGTAGGTTTCCAGAGCTATGAAGGTGGAAGTAGCGCCAGCTCCACAAAACATTGCAGAGTAGCTGAACAGTTGCGCATTTATTCAGCAGTAAATCCCACTTTGTTCAGTGGAGCTTTCTTCCTGACCATTTTGTATCAGATTCTCGCCTTAATTATGTTATTTTGTTAGCATCTGAATATGTCTTCTTGTTGAAAAGCAGGCCTGATCACTTTTAGTCCATGCATAGCTAAGGCCAAGAAATTGCAACCACAGTTGAACAAATGTACATATCTGTAACTGTGTTCAGGTTTGACGTCTGATGTCACATAACCCTTGCCAGATGCTGAGGCACTGATGGTGTTCTCATTTGACTGCCCGGTCATACTAAAGTCAAACTGGTGGTTATAAGAAGACAGGAGTTTTTGTTATGGATTCTGTTCCATGGCGTATTCTTGGTCTAAAGGTTGTGATCTCCAAGGGGTCGCAAACTATTTTCTGGGGGAGTGGTCATGGGTCACTTTATATGTATTGTAGCCAATTTCTTCCTTGACCTTTTGGAGCAGGGTATTAAAGTTGGTGTGTATGCGTATGCATTAGAAACAAGTCCTTTGGAGGAGAAAGTAGCCTCTACATTCTGAGAAGGGATGACTTTACCTCATTAAAAATGCCTTTTTATGCACCTGTGGCAGAGCGGGGCACAGGTTACCTGGCTATTATAAAAGGAGGTTGCAACTTGAAAAAGGTTGGGAAACACTGGTTTAAAGGAAGTGAGATCTCTTTCTTCTGGGTGGACTTTGAAGAGGTTAGCTAGACATCTTCAGTGTCTTTGTTATTTCATTCTTCCATAATTATTACATTTTTAAAAAAGACAGCAGTTGTTTCTTAGCCCTGACTTTAACAGCTGTCTGGACTATTTTAATTTTAAATGGTTTTTAAATGGTGTGAGCATTTCATACATAAAAACCTCAATAGTTCAATTCTATACATGCCTACTGAGCATCAGAGTGAGTGAAATAGGTAGGCAACATTTTTAATTAACATTTTATTAGTTTTCACTATATCTATATTCGGTTTGTGCTTGTTAAACATTGTGTTACATGGGTTGCTTATAATTATTTATTTTTGTGTCTTGGTGTCTTCTTAGTTGTCTCTTCAAAATCTATACATTTTTAAAGCTTTTGAACCAATCGTGTGTATTTTAGTGTATAATGTTGACTACTATCATAATATTGCTCTCATAATATGCAATGTTCTCAAAATTCTCTAAGAAAATACCTAATAAAAGCAATTCTGGTTTCAAATCTATATAATTTGAGGTAATTTAACCAGCCAAATTTGTATTTTGTACCAATAATAACTAAATAGATTTCTAACGCATAATAAATGTTGTCTAAAGCATTTTATATACATTTTCTTTATATAATTATTAAGCCATTTCAGTCTCCACAGTTTCTGTCATGTCTATAGCAATATCATATCTAATATATGTATGTTAATTAAGTACTATTTGTTTTACCCTTTTCTTATATCTAGCTTCAATTTACCTTAAAAGCCATCTTGTTATGCCTATACCCTGATTAGTGATCCCTTATTTCAGATTGCTTCCCTTTTCTAATACAGTCAAACTTCCACCTATGAACTTAATTCGTTCCAGAAGGGCGTTCGTAGGTCGAAATGTTCATAGGTCGAAGCACCATTTCCCATAGGAATGCACTGAAAACCAATTAATCCGTTCCGGCCAAAGAAATGGAAGGCACTGAGGCTTTAAGAAGGGGGGAACCTCCAACAACAAACAATAAAACGACCTCCCTTGTTGAGA
Organism: Pogona vitticeps; assembly: GCF_051106095.1. Classification (NCBI taxonomy): domain Eukaryota; kingdom Metazoa; phylum Chordata; class Lepidosauria; order Squamata; family Agamidae; genus Pogona; species Pogona vitticeps. The sequence continues at coordinate 174,666,308 of NC_135785.1, forward strand.
CTTTAAGAAGGGGGAAAACTTCCAAAAACACACAGTAAAATGACCTCCCTTGTTGAGACTTTAAAAAGGGGGAAAACTTCCAAAAACAAACAGTAAACTCAGCTCCCTTGCTGAGGCATTAAGGAAAAAAAAAAGGCACCAACAAAACATCACAGAAACATCCACCACCCTGACATTTTCTTGTTCATTATTCCCTGTCTCCTGTTGAATATAGTCCTTCCCTAACTGCTCATTGAATAATTTCACCTATTTGTTGTGGGATTTCACTATTTCTAAAATTTCTTGAAGGGTAGATTTTGCTTCATCCCCAAATTTTCCTTGTTGTAACATTATGTCCTGAGAAATCAGATAATTGTATTCCAAATAAAAGTTGTCCAATTGCTTAATCAGTTCAATTCCATCAATAACTACTTCAATAAATCCACTTTAATAGCTTGATTATCTCTAGTGTTAAATTTGAGCCTAGTCTCAGACGTGAAACATTTCCTGCACTTAGAGGCTCAAGGACATTTGCTCACCAAATATCACTGTCCAGTTCACTCAATGTTTGTATTTGTGACCTGAAGTCTTTTGTAATCCAGCCCCAGAAGCTGTCCATTCCAAATGTTTTTATTGGACCACATATGTCCATGTTAGCCAGATATATATTCCAAGATGTATTATCTTTGATCAGAACTCAGTTGTCAGCCTATATCCCAAAGTACTGTTTAAATTTTCCACTTTGGTAGGATTAAACTTTCCAGGGTTAATTTGTCTATGCTTCAATCAGTCTTCAGAAAAAAACAGAAATCAAAACAAATTCAAAGTTTAGAACCACCATAGAATGTTCAAGGTCATTGTTGTGGGCTTTCCACCAACACTGTAGATAGCCATAACATAGCAAGTTTAACTCCCAGAGTTGTTTAGCTAATAATGATTTTAAGAGAAAGATTTCTTAAGTTTCTAACACCAAAGTAATACCAAACATTCTTCACTGAAGTATAGTTAAATGTGTAATTAGTGTCCAATTTATTTTCTTTGTGTCTCTTTGCGTCTCCTTCCCTCTCTCCAGATTCACCGCTACTCTTAAGTGGGGATGATAAGATACACTTATTTCTTTTATAGGGTTTGTCTTGTCCAGGGATAGTCATAAAGCAGTATAGTTGTAAACTATATCTCACCTAGTGGTAACGACAATGTTAATTAGCTGATTTATTGCTTCTCTATTGCTGGCTGCTGACAACTTGCAAGCGAGCTATTCAGCTGCTTGTTTCCACCTGCTGGTTGATTGGGGAGTTTCCTGGATCAAAATGGGCTTCTCCCCCAGTTCGCCACCTCTTCGGGGTGGTTTCAACCCACTGGGGGTGTGTGTCCCAAACAGGTCGGAATTCAACCCAGGAGATAGAGTTCCATCCTCCTCCTGCTGTCCCGTCACAGCATCCAGGAATTCCAAATAGGTGGGCGACATTTGATGAGAGAGAGATAATGAATGTCTGTATACCAGCTGCCAAGCAGGTGGGTGCTGACTGACAAAAGACTGAGTAAATGGGTGAGTGCCTTTATTTTTTGCAGGTATCTGCATTACACAGTTATAGCAGTTTCTTTAAGTTCAGGGCTTTACCAGCTGGCAACATTTATCAGGTGTACTTCCAGAAAACTCAGGATTCCCTGCTGTCTCCAGGAACTCTGTGGCTTACATTTCATGGTAAATATTACATAGGATTTAGGGGTGAGTTCAGGAAAAAATAGGGGTTGCTATACCAGAGCTTTTTAACTACCCATTTAAAGAATACAAACTAAAGAACTCTATTCTTTTTTCTTCATCTTGAGACTTCATCTCTCATTTATAATCTGGACTTCCATGGATATACCAGTTCCTTTTGTTTTATTATACCCTCTTCAGAGCTTTGAATAGGAGATGTTTTGGCTCAGAGCCTCAGGTGCACATTACGGTTTGGTTTGACAGAATCCAAAACAGAACCTTGGCTTAACTGTTTTCCTTTTGGGGTGTGAGAGAGTGAAGCTTTGGATGTCCCCTCATTGACTCAAATGGACAAATCAACAAACAGCGATTACAAGTTAACCTTTAGTTAGAATAAGTTGGAATTTTCTGACAGAATAGCTCACAGACAGAGGTTCAGGGGATTCAAAGGTAGGTGTGTTTGTGTTTTTGAAGGTATCAATCAATGGTAAAAACTGGTGTGAGAGGGATTTTATTATTAGAATCATTAATAATTAAAATCATTAATAATAAAATCATTATTTTCCAGTTAGGTATCCTGTTCTGAAGGGATGAAGCCTGTCAAACACTAGATAACTAGATACAGGATATGTGTGCAAGAATGTTTACAATATGAAGGGTTTTGCTTTTTGAATGAAAAGGGGTCATGCTTGTCTTCTGTGTTGGATGAATTTTGCATGGGCATCATATGATGGGATTAGGGGTGGAGGAGGGATTCTGAAGCCTGATACATTTCAGACACACCATTTTTTAATTTTATCCTATTCACCTTTAAAATTGATTTGAGGGGAAAAATTGATCTCATTTCTTCCGCCTGTTGTTCTAGAATTTGCTTTGAGTGCAACATGAACTTTGCCATTTCCCTTCTTTGTGGTGTGGATGGATGCCGTTTTATTGAAGGTACATGAAAGTACATTAAATCAATGCTACCTGGTTAAGCATTATAAAGTTCAGTCTGGGCATTTGTCAGAGTCACCCACAACACACCCACAGCAAAGAACACGCACACAGAGTAAAAGAGACGTTATACTAATACCATATAATCCCTCAAAAGAGAAGATGGCAAGGTATGAATCGATTAAGTAAATAAAATAATAAATATAAGTTTAGACATACACAGAACATTGAAACTAAATCCACTACCGTACTGTGAGGCTAGAATGTGGCGAGACTGGGAACAAATAGCTCAAGGTACCATCCCTGTTTTGCGATGTACAAACATATATTGGTATAAAGATGAAACATGATGAACTCAAAGAGGGGACAAAAATGTGATGTGTGAATTTACATCAGTGGCTAAATCAGAGAGAGAAGAAATATGACATGATACATGTTTTATTTTTCTTTAAGGTGCTTTTACTTTTTGGTTAATGCAATTGTAGAAGAGTTTTTTAGGCCTAGAATCAGACAACAAATGTAAAGAAATAAGTAGTGCCATCTGGTAAGGGGTGGGTAGGCTTTATTGCATGTTCATAATATGATTGAAATTCTTGAAAGCGGGATATGAAATTAATCAATGCTGCCAATTCTGGAATCCAACCAGTCCTTCTATTCCCTGAAACTACTACCAACAGTGCCAGAATAAAGTCACATTTCACATACAAGGTAAACATGGCACACAATGGACTTGCTGCCAACTGACCTACAGACTGTAGGGAATTTACCTACCCCAGTCTCCCATATAAAGGCTGCACATGGAGACACTACAAGGGTACATTCCCCACAGAGTTTTCCACTTCACCAGGGAGAACACCTTCTGCCTCATTCCTTTTGAACTGGATACACACATAATTTACACAAAAAGCAATATGAATCAGAAGAATCTATGCTGTACCCAGCTTGTACAAACTATGCTGTTGATTTGCAGTTATGGCTGAAGAAGGTGATTCTCTATTTGTTAGTTCAAAGACCAAAACAGATGGTTCTCTGGTGTGGAATTCTTTGCTTTACAAGAAGAGAAACAAATCAATTTTTTTGCATTGACAAAATGTGTGGGTGTCCGTTGCACACTGCTCTATCTTTGTTTTATTTTTGTTCCAGTAGTTAAGTTAAAAAAAAAACATTTTTAAAAACTGTTCCACTAGTTCAGTAGAGGATAGCTCAATGGTTTAGTTATCTGGCTGTGGAGCCAGAGGTTAGGAGTTCAATTCCCCACTATGTCTCCTGGGAGAAGAGATGGTTTGCGTCATCATTGGCAAGCTGCACAGTCCCAGAGTTGGAATTGACTTTCTAATTTTACTGCTTTGTAAATCAAATAATCTTTTACCTCAGTTATTTGACAAATGTTGGGGAGACCCTCCAAGCAGATGTTACTTGCTGGATTTTGGACTTTTTCTAATTTCTGACTGAGGGGGGACACTAAATTTCCCATTTCAGCTGCTGAGATCAGAGGTTCATCTTAATCTGCTTTGACTTTCACCTCATTTCTTTGACAAATATTGGGGAGATCCCTTCAGTAAATATTCTAGGTGGGGAGATTTACTACCCCTCATGGAAGCTCATACCTGAATTTATCTGCCTGCTGTTTTTCTCCATGGCATGGGAAAGATGCTCATGTGCTCCGAGCATCAAAGGAGTTTTTCTTCTAGGAGTGGCTATTTGTGTGCCAGAGTAGATGCATGCCAACATATTTTCCTTGAGTACTGTTCTGGAAGGGAAGGAGGAAAGGAGGGAAGAAGCAAGCAAACAAAGACTATGGCTAGCTGGTTGCACAAGTGTCTACAAAGTTAAGATCCACCACATTCCCGACGTTGATGACGCTGTCTCATACCTAACTTCCCATGTTATAGCCCTTTGATTTCCACATTTTCTGTTTCTTTTTCTTCCTGCCTGGAAATATCAAAATATGTACAAATATTTGGAGAAAATTGAAAACAAGTCACTTCAGTCTGCCTCCAAATTAGCTTGGGACCGGTTGGTCCCTAGCCGTATGGCAAACATTTGTATACAAATAGGATTGGACAGCATTCACACACCTCTCCTAGCTAGTCTGCTTAGGGAAGAGGGGAATGGCATCTCCACAATACCTGAGAAGCCACACATTCCTCATCCCTGGTCTCATACCCTTGCTTTGGTGGCCTGCAGTATTTGTTCAGGTGGAAATGTTTCCCTACAGTAATATTTTCAAGTCTCTCCTTTCCTCCCCTTTTTACATTTTTAATTTGAGCAAACCAGGCCATAATCATACCCGAAATATACTATGTCAATGTGTTTATTATGAGGAGTGGTTGGTGGTCTGAGCAAGATGAGGCTCACTGTCCGCTTGACATGCCAGGGTGAGGTGCCATCCCCTGGCTGGACCACAGATTGCTGGTATTTATGACATACTATATGCTTCATTTTCCTTGTGGTGCCTCCTCTGGGTACCCACTGCTTTTCTACATTGCTCTTCTCCACTAACAGGGGTCTCTTTGTGTGTATGTATGTGCACGCACATTGCCGTTATGCTTTTATGTATACCTGTAGAAAGTAGAAATGGGCACAAACCACCAGTTTGGTGCTTCACGCCAGTTTGTTTAGTGGCTGAATAGGTGTTTGGTGCTTCAGAGCCCAGCCTCCTCCAGCAGGTGCCCACTTAGAGGTAGCATCTCGAGAAGGTGGGGTAGGGAAGCTGGGGCACTGCCAGAGAAAGAGGGGCTTTGAAGCACCGAACATAAATTTGGCTGCTAAACGAACTGGCATGAACTGCTGAACCAATGGTTCATGCCCATCTCTAGTAGAAAACTTTGTGGACATAGATCTACAGCTCGCCGTGTTTCTATGGGTAGTAGGCACCAAACCAAAACATGGAGGGCTGAGGTGCTTTGGTCTTGGATCTGTTGGATTAAAAGTTTCTCTGTCCCATGGGGAGGTTCCCCAGCTGGGCCCCTGACCCATCTTAGTCCGGATATGACACATTTGATCGTGGAATGAATTGTGTGACTGGGCTGAAAAGCTGAACATAGCCATATTCTCTAACACTTGCCCTGGCAAGGATATACAGGCTGCAATTTAAAAGTGAACAACCGATGTATACAACCCCTTTCCTCTGGGCATTAATGACACTCTAGATCAAATCTTTAATCTTAGGGAAATATTGGACAGCCACATTTGTATCCTATCTCTCAATACATTCTCAGTTGTTCCAGCATGGAATCTGCCCCAGAGGAAGGTATGTCTACATGATGAGAATAAGGTAACACTCCATATTAGATAGTTTCTAATCTATTTGATCAGCTTTCATCTTATACCAACATATTTAGAGATGGAATCACTGGCTTCTTATGTATTGGCATGACCACTTAGTTCCTAATTCATTCTGTTTGTAGCCGAAACTCATGGAAGCCATTCAAAGACTTCCTCCCCCCCCCCCCCCCCAAGAAGTGTAGGGTAGGAATCTGTTTGGGAACTTGTGTTCAAAGGGATCTATCACTTATTAACTGCATTCAAGAGCTCCTGTGGTAACATGTATTGACTGAGAAGTAGAACACATTGTAGAGTGTGCTTTGCACTAATTATGTGATTTGCTCCTGAGAGAAAGCCTCACAGTCTAGGAAGGAATCTGAAGAAAGGTTGTCATGGAGATCATAACACTTGCTGATTGGGCTTGGAACATTCAGTTTGAAAATTTGTTAGATGTTGAACATTAGAAATAGGGAGATTGGCATTTAAAACTGAAATTGTTTAATTCATTGAATTAGCAGTATTAATTAATTAATTAATTAGTTTTGTAATACCCAATGGTATTCAGAAAGTGGCATGTGAATTTTCATCCTTGATTGTTAGTGGCATTTTTGTTTTTTGGCTCCTTCAAAAATGCTTTTTGTCACTTTAAAACTTTCATTCCTAGAGGGACTACAAATCTCAGAATATAATTTTATCTTTTATTTATTATGTTGTATCCTTGATGCGGGGAGGGGGGAAGCACCCATAGACCTTTCAGAAAGGATTGGCTCCAGAGAGTCACTAATTTCTCAGTCTACCTTCAAATGCACTTGAAAGCTACTCCAGAAAATATATTCTTCTGAAAGAAACATTCTCAGCCATTTCATTTGTTTTCTTGCATAGCTAAACATCTCATGACATCACCACATTCATGGGATATTTCTGCAACAAAAATTATTGGCTTCCAGTTAGATAATATTATTTGGGAAACAGTTTTAGAAATTTGAATTTGGAGCAAAACCATTATCCACTCTCATGTGGAATATTAAGCATGGATGATTTGTGTGACCACTCGATAATCACTTCAGGGATGATATGCATAACTCTCGGCTAAACTCATCCGCCTCTGGAGAAATTCTGAAGTTTCTCTTGTATTAGCTTTGTTACAGGAAGAACAGAGTCTATCACATTTTTAAAGACTAGCAAGTTTATTAATGCATAAATACGAAGCTTGTTTTATCTTGATACTGTATTATGAAGTAAGCATTCATTTATTACTCCATAATAAAATTTCTCAGGCTGCAATCCTGTGCATGCTTATGAGAGATTAAACATGCACGTATATAATTTATTTGACACCCTTGTTTTGCTGTTGCCTCTTCATATTTTCTATGTAGTTCTTGTTCTCTAGCCATAATTTCAAATGGTTTTAAAAATGATTTTATTTTACTGCTTGTTTAAATATAATATACTTAATTGAATTGTATTACAGCTTATTGCCCTTTTCAGTTACGGCTTCTATGATATCTTGTTAAAGAAGGGTATTTGAAAGTGGACTTAACATATGGTAACTCTGAACTAGTCTTTGGGTAGACTAGGGATGAGGGAGTGTACAGAAATATGCCCCTTTGGCAGAGATAATGAGAATTTTTAACAAATTAAAAACCGCTTTAATGTTACTTTGGAAATGCTACTTCAGAGATGTTAGTCAGATTGGTGCCATTTTGCCCCATTTGGACAGCCACCTGCCCAAACCCACTTTAACCCTAAAGTCCTAAAATTAATGTATTATTTCCAAGCTCTATATGGAAGCTTCATTCATGTATAAAATTTGCAGAAATAATGGGGCAGAGGATGAATTGCATAGTGGTAGTAATTTATTAAGGGTCCATTACCTTGAACTCTTACCTAAAACAACATTATTTATTTTTATTTTTTATTTATTTGATTTATACCCCACCTATCTGGACTACCAGACCACTCTAGTCGGCTTGAGCAGAATCCATAAGCCAGTGGCTATTTTCAGTTTCAACATAAAGCCTTTCAGTATGGAGAAAGCCTGACAGTTTTGTCTTTTCTTACATTCAGATGTTTAAAACCTGAAACTTCTGCCATCCTAAAAAGGAAGAAATTTGTAAATTTGCATAAATTCTACAAAAAATGACAAAATCGTTCTCCACTTGCATCAGCCAAGTGCAATAGGTAGACTTTGCCAAGCACAGAGAGGATCACATTGCATTTGCCTGCCATGTTGATGTTGAAGATGTGGAGCTCTTTCCCCCAAAATGAGGCGGCAGCCACAATTTGACATTCATACAGTAGATTGCAAAGTAATTCAAACCAGAGCCATAACAGTTAAAGATTCAAAGCCATTCACACTGGTGAATGACACAATCAGCTTTTGTTTCTTCCACTTTCAAAAATTTTTTTTTTAAGATGAACTAGTACGTTCTTATCCAGATAGTTGATAGAATTCTTGTCTTTAAAAAAAAGTATATGTCCCACTTTCATGTGCATTTACAATCCTTAGTAGAAACTGCTTGTTTGGTGGTTTGTCCTGGTTTGTTTACCAGCCCAACATAGCGCTCTGCTCGTCTGGTAGGCAACCACTCAGAGGCAGTTCCCCAGCTTCACTTTCCTGCCTTCTCCAGGTATTGCCTCTGAGGGGCGCCCACCAGAGGGGCAGAGCGCTATGTCATGGAACACATGTTGGCCAAGTGAACAAACTGGAACAAACTGGCAGGAGCTTGGCTGGCCCTTCCCCGCCTCCCTGTGCAGCTGACCACTCATTGCCTGAGTGCAAAGACTCCCTGTCCTGCCTCTGTGCTGAAGTGGTTGTCTGTATGGGGAGGTGGGGAAGGGTTGGCCAGGCTCCTGCCGGGATTGGCATGCCGCCACCAAAGGAGGACCCCAGTGCCACACAGATCCCCTGTACACGGGCCAGCCAGTTGTAGGGATGAGAATTGGGGAACTGGAACACCTATGGTGCCACAGTTTAAACTCTAGATATGGATACAAAATGCCCATATCTAATCTGAATCAACATAAGAGCAAGCCTATTTTCAGAATGAGCTGCCTAAATTTCTCCTAGCACCTACCTGATTACAATAGCTTCAATCAAATTAGGGTAACAAAACAGATATTATGCAAGTCTGACTTTCAAAGAAGGGTCTCAATTTGTTCTGCCTCTTCAGAAACTGGAATGTAGGTCTCTTGATTTAGTACTGATTTAAAACTGGCAACCCTAGAAATCTCTTTCGTAGCCAACTTATAAATGGCTGAAAAGGAGGAAATATTTCATGAAAAAGGAGGACAAAAGAGGATGTTCCATTTGCATAGAACTGGATTCAATAGCACAGATGTAAAAAAGAAGCAATCTTTTATCATTAAACTACATTGCAATGCTTTTTACTTGAGTAGGGAAGAGAGTGGACAGGTGGCCCGTTCTTCTGCTGAGATTGCTGTTCGGGTGTTGATCCCAGTGGATAGGTAACATCCTATAATGATTGAGGACCCTGATCATCCTCTTTCCTGATCTAACAGTCTGGTTTGCTCTATTTGCCACTGTCCAGATAGCATACTGTTGATTGCCAACCAGCCTAACCCTGCTCTGTCCCCTGTCTGGACTTTTTTGGTCCATCAGCAGAGCTGCTCTTTCTTTGGGTGGGGAGAGGGAGTTTGTTGTGACTGGGATCAGATAGAAGGACCACTTTAAATGGCCCCTTTTAAGATCACACTCTGGAAGCAACCCTATCCAGCATGATCCAGTGCAATATTCATGTCATCATCTAATGGCACCCATGCTTGGACTAGATAGTCCTTCAAGTGGAGAAATCTGCAAAAGGAGGACTTCCCTCTGGTGGCACTTCTAATTGATGACCGCCCTGCCTGAAAGGGGACATGTAACCACCCTATGAGCCTTGAGAACAGACAGGGAGAGTGTATCTTCTCACCTGCCTTGACCAGCACATAGGTCTATAATAGCTCTCATGAGTGATTGCATTGAAATTCATCCTGTGTGAGACAGTAAAACCAACCAACCTATTTATTTATGTATTTATTTATGTATTTATTTATGTATTTATTTATTTATTTATTTATTTATTTATTTATTTATTTATTTATTTATTTTATTTATATCCCGCCTATCTAGTCAATAGACCACTCTAGGCGGCTCACAACAGGGGTACAACAATAACTAAAAACGAATTTACAAAGAAGAAAACCAAGCAAACAAAACCTTCTGTAACGTAGTGTATAATTTTAGTTTATATGCCTAAAAGCGTGTGTGCAAAGACTGCATATTTGAACTTGATACTGGCTGTGGGGATCCGTGAAGACATTGGACATGCAGCAGGTGGATAAAGAGAGCTATATAACTCCTTCAGTTCCATGTGATGGGCTGAATAAGAGAAAATATTCTTCAGTCTCAATGCAAACAACTTTGGTTTTGTACCATTGCCATTGGCATATTCATCCACTGGATAAGTGCTGATTCACTCATTCTTAGAAGCTGATGAATATTATTCATGCTAGTTTTCTTTTATACTGCTTTATTATCTTTTACCTTTTGACTATTTTTTGCACACATGTGTACAAACACATTTTAATGGAACCTCTATTTCTGCCTCCTTTTGTTCACAGTTCTGGTCTCTAAATCTAACAATATTCTGACTGAATTCTTCCAATTTCAGTCTTCAGGCCCCCGCATGCCCATTTTTCATTCTCTTCCCTACTTGCTTGCTATTGTGTAATTATATGGCTGAAAACAAGTGCATTTTCATTAAATTTTCTCCCACTCTTATAATGAAATCACCCCCCCCCACACACACACGTTTCTTTCTTCACATCTTCTTTGACTTCATTATGTATACTCAAAATATATTGTTTTGCATCAATAGAAACATAAGCAAACATGTTTTTAGGTAAACTTAAAAAAAAACTGAATGTGTCCAAAGAAGTGAATTGTAATCATTGAAAGCTCATAAATACATTAATCTAGTAGTCTTAAAAGGTGACAAACTACTCTCTGCTTTGTTTTTTCTCTTTCTTTGTTCTTTTTGAAATATACTAAAATGTAATTCTCTGAAAACATTTTTCCAAAAAGATGAAATTGCTACTTCACTTATCAGCCAAATATTGTTGGAATGGAATATAAATTACTATTTATAAATACTGTACAATGCTTTCCTCAGCTCTTATGGAAATACCATCTTTCCCCTGGAACTAAGGTGCATTATGTTGCAGAGTTTTGAAGTTCTGCTAAAATTCCCTTTTTGCTACATAGCACAAATACAGAGATCCACAGGGGAGAATAACTACAAGTTCCCCCAAGTCTACCTATTTCTCATTAATGGACACTTAGAGTCTCAGTAACTTACTCTCAGACATTTGTAGAGAAAGAATTAAAATGTATCTTTATTTACAGTTGCTTGGAATTATAGACTTGTATATACTGTTTTCTTTACGGCAAACATACTAGCAACCACCCAAACAGATCAACAGCAACAAACCAACTACTAACAACCGACAAAAGAGATGGATAGAATACTCAGTAGAGGCTGGGTTGTCTTTGAATTTCAAAAGCTGGAAGAAATTATTGGTTAGTGCTGGACAGATAGACAATCACCCCAGTCATTCAAACTACAGACAGGATGCAAGGTTATAAATAAAACTCCAACACTTTATGGATGTTAATGTTTAGTGTAACCAATCTGGAATAATTTGTGAAGTACTGAAGTATATACTGTAGCAAATATACAGCTTGGGATGTTAGTGCAAAGTATAACCTAATTCATTCAACCTATATTTAAAGCATCTAAAAGCCTAATTTAGTTTAAATTAACATTGGTGGGTGAATAATGTAATTCATTAAGTTAAACATAAGTTATTAGTTTTAAAAGAAGCCCTAGCAGAAAATGGTTTATATTTCTGTGGCTGGTGCTATTCTCCTTAGTAGAGAATCTTTCTACTTCTTCAGACTGGCTCTTCTTTCTCGTTTCAGTGATGGACTTTTTGTTTTATTATGTCTTGGCTACTGAAGTGCTTCCCTCTCCCTTCCTCATGGTTGTTTCATTAAGGATGGCTCCCCTATTCTCCCTCTGACACACACACAAACCTTGCTCGGTTTCCGCCTATTCCCATTCGACAATTGGGACCAGATTGCTGAAAAATGAGAATCTGAAACATAGGAAGTCCCCTTCTTGCTGCTGCTGCTACCACGGCCACCATGGCCACCACCCCTGTGATAAGTTCCCCTTTTCCTTTCCCTGGACGGGACGAAAGCTCTTCTTCCGCCTTCGTTGCTGACTACAACCTCAGGAGATCAGACCAACCATGAAAGTGGTGGGCAAATGCTGAAATAATTATGACATTATTGATAATTATGTTGAAATAATTATGACTTTCTTGATTTAAGTCACCATGTTATTAGTGTTTGGCCCTCATTGAAAGTGAAGATATTAGCCTAACTCAAAGTAGGCTAGGCAGACACTCGCAGCCTTGGCAAACTTGAAAAAATAATTATTCAGAGTAATGATTTCCAGGTGGTATATAGGCCATCAGTGGGTGCCTTCTGACACAAAGTTATGCCATTTCTGAATTACAGCACAAATGTCTCAGATTCACCTAGGGTGAGAGACTGAATGATCTCCACTCATCCTGCAAGTAGATATATTGCTGGGACACAATGCATTTTTTAAAAAAGATTCTCATATGCTCTAAAGCAGTGGTTCTTAACCTTTGTTACTCAGATGCTTTTGAACTGCAACTCCCAGAAACCCCAGTCAGCACAGTTGGTGGTGAAGGCTTCTGGGAGTTGCAGTCCAAAACTCCTGAGTAACCCAAGGTTAACAACCAGTGCTCTAAAGAACTAGTGATTTCTCTGTAAAACACTGGTTTAATCCTCTGTATTTGTCATCCAACAATGTCATTTGAAACCCATTTTAAATTGACTGGAAATAGGAAGAACAAGAACATTTTGCTTGTGAGGCCTATATGATAAAAGCAAGATATAACTTGGTCTGATACTGATTTTTTTTTAAAAAAAAAATACTACTGCTAAATACAGAGAGATATACAAATGAAGGGGACCAGCCTACATCTATTAGCAAAAAATGTGAAGGAAGAAATTGCTCAGGAGAGTGAGTGTCCTACCTGTAAATAGGCATTTACAACTCTTTTTGCTCCACTATAGTAGAGTATTAGAGCCCTCATCTTTCTCTGTTGTTGTTACTGAAGTAGAACATAGCCCGGGGAATTGAGCTTAGCCCAGGTGGACCTTGCTTCCACTTCAAATACAATGAAGTGTTTTTCCTACCTGAAGTCCTTTAAGATGAATGACATGTGGTGTTCAACAAATCATGTCTTTAAAGCAGGGCTGGGCAACATACATCTTTCCAAATATTTTCAGTCTGCAGCTTTCATAATCTCTTACTGTTGGCTGCGCTGGCTACATCTGGCGGGAGTTGCAGTCCAAGAGAAGAAGGAAGGCCAAACATGTCCAACTTCTTAGTGAAAGTGGTGGATTGGATCCATGAAGAAGTGCAGCTAGGGTTGCTGCTCTCTAACAAGTGTCTCTTTGTGCTCTCTATGCTATTTCAAGGTATCTTAAATTCCTCAGTTTAAAAGCAACATTTTGGGAGGTAGCTGTATGTAAAATAAAGGAATGTAACAGCCTTAAATGGAAGTTGCTAGTGATCACAAATCAGTACCCTGCTGTCAACACAATTGCAGTTAGGGAAGATTCAGATAAATGTGTGAAAGATGCTGGGGAAAGTTGTCTGGACATTTGGACTGATGTACCACAGCATTTGTAGTGAAGACAACAGGGGTTTTTATGAAGCCATAAGGCAGTTCCTGCATGAGCATAAAAGGCGAAGCAAAATCTAGATAAGACAGAGATTGTGCAGGCAGAGGGAAAAAAAACTCATCTACTGTACCACTAGTGCTAGATTGGATTGGTCTCTGAAATATCAGATGCCCAGCTTGTAGATTCTCTTGATTCTGCTATTCTCCGTCGAGAAACAGTTGAGTCAACAGTTTCGGTTGACTGGGCTACTGCTCATCAGCTTTAGCTAATTTGCCAGCTGTGACATTCTCTAATGTGACCATCTCTGGAGAAAGTGGACCTTGCCACATTGATTATTCCTGCTTCAGTTACGGTACATCCACATTTGGCTCCATGGACAGACAGGTCTAAGATCTCAGTTGGTCCAGAACACAGTTATTTGTCTGATTAGGGGGGTGGGGGAGTAAATAGGCCAGATTTAGGCTGAATATCAGGAAAAACTTCCCAACTGTTAGAATGACAAGTGGTGAGCGCTCCAATGCTGGAAACATTCAAGGGAAAATTGGGCAGCCATCTGTTAGATCTGCTTTGATTTCGATTCCTGCATTGAACAAGGGGGTCAACTCAATGGCTATATAGGCCCCTTCCAACTCAATTATTATGTGATTCTATGATATGACTTTAATGCAGGATCGATCAGTTAAGTCCAGGCACTCAGAGGGAAGTTATAGAATTAATCATTTCACGAATGATACCAGAAATTCCTAGAAGTTATCTTCTGTGGTAGTTCAAGATGTATAAGAGCTTTCTCAACATTTGGCACTAGAAAGCCTATGGAGGTTAGTGGTTTCAAGTAAAATGTCTAAAGGCTGTTTTAGTTATGATGGTAGCAGAAGAAAGGAGGTAAAACATCAAAAAAAAAACACATACAATTTGTTCATTTGACCATTAAAAACAAATTACTGTGCAGTGTTTTAAAATATGCTCACAGAAGCTTACATACCTGTCTACTTTGTTCTTCTAAATCTGATCTCAAGGGATCTCTACTGCAATTGTTCTTCCATCCAGCACTGCAGCTTTTTGTTTTAGAACCTTTAGAACCTTTCTATTGGTTTCCCTTCACATTAGTATGTATACTTCCTCCTTCCTTGCCCTTCAGAGTTTATCATCTTCTGTCATTTCTTCTAGACCAGGCTGGGTTTACTTCATTTCTCTGCCTGTCAGCTCTCTTCGTGCACTCACTCACATTCACATTCAGTTTCTTGTGAATGTGCTAACTTTCCTAAGCTCATTCACAAGGTCACTTACACCTCAAGTCTTGAAAAGTAGCTATGTCGTATCTCTCTCTCAACACTCCTCATGTACTCATCACTGCTGAAGTGCCCCGCTTTGGAAAGAGTTATTTAACCTGTGCCAGTCTGATAAATATGTGTTCCTAACAATACCATTTTGATCAAAACAGTGAAAGGACATTTTGACCCATTATTGTGTATCAGAGTTTTCATTTTTTTTCTGAATAGGTGGCAAAGGTAGAGATTCTGCCCTGGTGGGGCAAAATACCCTGGGCTCCAAAAGAAGAGGAAGCATATTTGTCCAACATTTAAAGGTTTTATTTTTATTTTCTAATGCAGAGATGATTTTTAGTTAAACAGAAGTGAGGCACATTTCATCACAGTGTAGGAGATGGTGAACATATGACACAGTGTGCCTTCTTAGCCTATCAGTGAGGAAATTCAGGTTCATAAAAAGCCATAGTGATGGTCACAGGGAGAGGCTTAAAGAATTGATTAGTCTTCAACCATTGAGTTAAAGTCAACAGAATTCCTCCAGAGTAAGTGGGTTCTGAAAGAGTTAACATTCATTTTATTTTATTTTATTTTATTTAAAAATATACTTTATGCTGCCTTTCTCCTAAAAGGGATACAAGATGGCTTAATTAAAAGATGCAATATTAAAAGCTAAAAAATTAAATTATTACAATATGAAAAAAGAATTAAACAAATATTAAAGGTAAGGTAAAGATAAAGTTCCCCTTGACAATTTTTGTCCAGTTGTGTTTGACTCTAGAGGGCAGTGCTCATCCCTGTTTCCAAGCCATAGAGCCAGCATTTGTCTGAAGACAATCTTCCGTGGTCACATGGGCAGTACAACTTAGACACAGAACGCTGTTACCTTCCCACTGAGGGAGCAGCTGAACATGCCCTAAAACAAGCTAGACATGAAATTCTATTTCAAAATACTGAAGTACTGGATAACACCAGCAATCATTATGTTAGACTGCACAGGGAAGCTACTGAAATCCATAAACATCAACAGAACTTCAACAAAAAGGAAGAATGCCTAAAACTAAACACGGCCTGGCTCCCAATATTGAAAAATACAGCCTGTAAAAGATCAATGAACTCTACCCAGCCACAAAGACCAGGGATCAATGCTGAATAAATAAAATAAATCATTGCACAAAAAAGACCAGCTAACAACACCCATCAATCACAGTAACAGATAATCTCTCTCCTCTTATCACAACAAAAAACATGCTGATCACCCTATCTCCTGAAAAAAAAACAAAAGCTGTTCCCACAGCTATAAATATTCAACTATCCAACAAACAGCAACAGAGCATGGACAACGTTCCTACTCCAGTCCTCTGAAGATGCCGGCCACAGAGACTGGTGAAACGTCAGGAAGAACAAACTTCAGAACACGGCCAAAGAGCCCGAAAAACCCACAACAACCATCAGATCCTGGCCGTGAAAGCCTTTGAGAATATAAACCTTTCTGATTCTTTGCGCTCTCTCTCTCTCTCTCTCTCTCTGATTCATTTTTTTTTCTCTGAATAGCCTTGTTACTTGATCACATGGCTCATGAAACATCTGGCCATATTTAAGGCGAAGCCGCTTCTAGTTCTGTAATGTGGGCTCCATGCATTATGCAAACATTAGTTCATTAGAGGTTGAACAGAGCTATCAAGCTATATTGTTGGCCGGAAGGCTGCAAGCTTTTCTTCTTCTCCTCCCCCCCCCCCGCTTCTTTTGCTCACTGTTGACTTGAAATCATCAGGGACACTGATTCATCCACTTTCCCCCCTCTTGTGCTATAATGAGAGCTTAACAGAAAGCTATTAATGTAGTTCATAGAATTGTGACATTGAAGGACGTCAAATTCTGAACCATTCTCTGCATCAGCATTGTTCATAATCAGTCTTCTCCCCTTCCCCCAAAGAGAAAGAGATTTTAGTGTTCCAAAATAATGCAATAATGTTAGACAAGTAAAAATCTCCACAAATACAACATGATGGTCACCAGTTTGATGGTAAAGTTGAAATAACTCCTGAGCTCGCAGTCATGGGCAGAAACAGCTAGGGTGGTGTGGTGGCCAGAATGCAGGACTGGACCATTAAGATCCAGTCCCTACCCAGGCATGTAGCTCAGGTGATGACATTGGCCTGGTCATTCTTTCTCAGACTGACCTACCTAATTATAGTATGAAAATAAAGTGGGGGCGAGGAAAACTTTCGGTTCATTGGAGGAAAGGAGGAATACAAATGTAGCTAAGATAACTAGTTGGATAGATGGAGGGAGGGAGGGATATACGGACAAATTGAAGGACAGATAGGCTTGAATTGCCACATAGTTAGAGAAAAACATCAGCCTAAATATGGAAAACATATTCCCGTCCCTCCCCTCTTCTCCCCTTTAAGAAGCATTTTGACTGGCATTTTCGAGATTTCATTTCATTCTCACACCCATCTGAAGTGGCTAGGGAGATCTGTTGGTGTTTTTGTTTTGTTTTGTTTTTCTTCATAGATACTTCCAGTGTGCAGTATGGGAACTGCTCAGGAAGTAGCCCTTTGTATTATTCTGGCCTTTTGGCAACAATGTAGTGCATTAATAATACCCAATGCAGCAAATTATGAATGTGATCTAAGCAAAGGTTAAGGGCTATCTGGCTGCTAAGGAGAAATAAGTAAGAGGAGTTCCTTTTAGAATATATATATATATTGTGTGTGTGTGTGTGTGTGTGTGTGTGTTTGTGTGTGTCTGAGAGGGAGAGAGAGAGAGAGAGAGAGAGAGAGAGAGAGAGAGAGAGAGAGAGTTAAATTTTAATGCCATTCTCTGTTACAAGTAATGTAAACTCGCTGGTTCGCTTCATTGGTGAGGACCTGATTTTATCTTTGCTGTTTTATCTTCAGTAGCTTCTCCAGTTCTCTGTTCCCTGAGTCCTCTACTTTAATCCCTTAGCATTAACTATCATGACACTTACATCATTGTCCATCTTACATCATTGCCCAAACAATTGTAAAGGGCAGAGTGAATCATTTCCAGAGGAAATCTTGTTCTTTGAGTCTCATGGGCTACTGACCAAAGCTGTTTGGGACTGCAATGTGCTGGTCTACTTCCGTGGCAGTCATAAACTCAGCAATTAAACCTATTGTGCCAGATCTGTTTGGTAGTTGGATCAGTTGATGAGTACTACATCAACACTTCGGCAATTCCCATTCATTCAATGAGTATACTGTTGTTGGGACCATGCCATCATCATATTAAAACAACCACATAGTAGCTGAAAACCTGTTAGTGTCAATAAGCTGTGGAAGGGTGATGATGATGCCAAGCTAGGGAGATTTTCAGTAATTAAAGATCTCCCTCTTCTCTCCTATGGTTTGTCCAGCTTGTACATAACTATTTACTTTTGTTGAAGCTGTGGGAACCATGGGACAGGAGGAATTCTTTCATTGCCAAAAATTACCGGCAGAGGAGATTTTTTTGTAAATGAAACACTTCTTCCTTCTGTCCTGCTGCTCCTACAGCTTCTCTGAAATAAACCAGATTATTAATGGTGAGTCTTTAAGGTGCCACATATTTTTGTCTCTCTTTTTTTGTATTGTTTCACTTTGTTTTGTTTCTTTGGTTTTTGCTAGATTATTCATGAGTCTGATAAACCATAGGAGAGGAAGGGGGAAGTCTTTAATTACCAAATATCTCTTCTGCTGCTGACATTATCACCCTTCTGCAAGTGCAGTCACACCAACAGGATATCAGGCAATTAACGCAATTTAAGAGTACATCAGGAAAAGAGCAAGAAGTACACCACCACCTATTAATAGTCCCTTTCTCCATGGTCCACTCCATCACCCAAACCCTGCCTGAACAGAAAGATACCAGCTTCCCAGCAAAAGGAAAACAGAAGGGGGGGGGGTGATTTGATAGGCTTCAAGCAGATGTTAAGTCTTTCCCTCATGTTTTTGGCAAACTTGCCCGTGAATGTGTTGGAACTGGGAGAACGGTCTGGCCCAAATGCCTTAAAACTCATGAAAACTCATATTGGGAGATGTGCTTCTTCAGCTGTGTGAATGCTTGATTCTGAACATGCTCTTGAAAACAAAAATGCAACAAGCAAATAAATAATAACTTTGGGGAATGTCACTTTTTTCTTCCTTTACAAGTCAAATATTGTTATGTGCAAAGAACTCCTTCAGTTCTTTTACAGTAATAATTAGCTGTAATAATATTTTGCTGCAGTGCTGTTTAGTCTATGAGAAGCTGTCTGAAATAAGCATACAAATAGCATTACTTTCCACATTCATCTCTCCTATTTATTTGGAAAGAGAAAATAGAAAGAAATGGGAAATGCTTTTGATGATTATATATAAGAGATTGGGAGCTCCTTCAAGATTACTGTTGTTATCGTAGTAAGATGTGCATATGTGTGTGGGAGGGAAATTTTACTGTTACCCAGCATTAGCTCACATCTCTTCTTGGGCCTATTAAAAAGGAATAAAAAATGAGACCTGGGCATATTTGTGCAATTTACGATGGGACATAGAGAAGACTATGGTCTGTTTTCACATTTGGCAGTCTCTCCCAACTGAAAAGATTGACCACCATGAGGCTCAATTTAGATAAGGATTAAAACCCTGCTGGTGCCAAAATGAAATGATTTCTTCCCTTAGCAGTACAATCATTTATCATCAGGCAGGCTAATGAATGCTGTTTTGTAACAAGTGTGGGGGAAATGTGCCCTTTGGGGCACACCACCTAGCACTTCGAATGAATGAAATTAACAATACTCACCAGATTAGATGCTCTGTCCCAGAGTTCTGTATGCATCACAGGATCCTCATGGAACTGTTCTACAGTGTTTGCAACAATTGCTTTGCTTAGTGCTCGGAGGGCATTTCTGGTATAAAAGCTAAAAGCAGTGATTTGCTTCCCACACCTGATTGCTGCAGGAGGTTAACATTTGAAAAAAAAATTCTTATACAAAATAGAGATAGATGCATCTGTCAGTGTTGGTTTCTCAGTATTCTGATCTTAAGGTTTGGTTCATCCTTGAACGCTGATAATGTCTTTTCTAATTTTGTTTCAGAATTTGTACACACTGTGCACATTTCTCTGAATACATGTGTTTTCCTTCACTGTTTTGGCCCAGGCATGAATTGTAAGCAATTCATATTTTTCCCCCACATATGCATATTTTATATGCACTTCTCCCCAATATAGACATTCTTATGTGAATATTTCATGAGAGAACTCCATCATTAGGTTTAAGCAACTACGAATTTGAGAGTAGAAATTAATTTTGTTCCTATATTGATCTGAATGTGTGAAATTAGACGGGTCTCCATAAAACATGAACTGCACGATTCCACCACACCATCCACTGCACCGACCACAACAAATCCTGAATTCTGTTTCTAATGAAAGGCAAAAACGGAGCAAGATTGGGAAGAAAAAGGAGTGCATGAGGATGACATTTTGGTGAACGTGAACAGTCCCAGTATAGCCCCCACCATGACAAGACAAAGGGGTGCTGCTAAGAAAAAAAAACCCTTTTATTTAACAATAAACTCAAAAATGGGCTTAGCCAATGGGTCTTGCCTAAATTTGCATCCTTCCAACATTCATATCCAAGACTTTGCCCCTCTCCGTGTTATAGTACTTTGTATCCCTTAGGCCTGGCTAGAGGCTGGTGGTAAGATGCCTCTCTCTTCAACCAGTTCCAGTATCCCATAAAGGTGAGTCAGACATGGGGTCCCACAGCAGGGATGCTGAACTGAAACTGAAACTAGTCCTCGGAGATGAGCAGCCTGGGCCGTGGCACTAGTGTAGCCCTGAGAAGCTGGGTGGATGCTCATGGTCTCATAGATACCTCATTCCTCTTAAAGGTGAGGTCAATATTGTTCGCCCCAGGGCAGATTCGAGGGGATCCGGGCAGCAGGTTGGCAGAGCACTGGTCATCCCAGCTGGCTGGTGCTGACCTAGTCCTCGGCGATGTTGGCACCGGGCCTGTCACTGGTTTTCCAGCTGCTTGACTTCTCTGCACCTCTTGGTGTTCCAGCAAACCTGAGCAGCCTACTCTGGGGGGGGGGGGGGGAACAAGCAAGTCAACCCACTCACTGCTTCAAGGGTCATGTTGTCAGATCACCTTTCATCCTTTCTTTGAGAGGGTTGGGCTTTGAGAGATCACCATCTCTCCCTGGCAGACCCCCCAATCCACCACATTGGCCCAGAAGCCCCCATCACTCACCAGCCCTCTTTATCGAGCACCCCTGCCATTGCCATGCCCAAGCTGTCCCACATGCTTCCCGCAGCTGTGCTGCTCCATCCCTAATCAATGGGTGAGCTGCCTGCAGCTAGTGTCAAGACATCTGAAGTGCAATGCCAACTTGCCATAAGACCAGCCTTAGTCATTAGGCTATTGCTGGTCTCACAGTGAATAATTTCAACTGTCAGTCTTTGAAAGAGAGTCTCTTCTGCCTGCTCTCTGTCCAGTCCTGTTTTTTTTCCAGATTGTCCTTTTTTCTTTCCTTTTTTCCTAATTCAGACTTTGGCAAGACACATGTCTAAGTTTTGCAGACCAAAAGAACTCCAAACAAGAGTTCATGTCATAATTCACATTTTTGTACTGTTGCTGTTTATCGAAGGCTCTCAACGCTTAAAGGATTCTATGTACATATAATCCTGCAGTTGTGGTGTGCATTCACCTTCACCACAGAGAGGCTACTATTGCTTTCCATGACAGCGGAAGAGGTGAAGCAGTGTCACAGATCTAGCTGAGAGATACAGTACACCTGATTGGGGGGGGGGACACAGAGAGTGCTTGAAGAGTTTCTCATTCTTTGCAGTTTTCTGAATCTCACCATGCTGAGTCTCCTTGCTGAGACTTGCTCCTGCACTAGCATGATTTCCTGCCTTCCTGCAAAATCAAGGTTTTCCCCAGTCTATTTTTTTCTCTTTCCTGTTTTGTCCAAAAATAGTCAGATACTATGCAGCTCAATGCCATTTTCAGGGAATTCTGGGCATGAAAAATACAATTTGCCAGAGGAATTGTAACAATTCCCTAGAGACAGGTGTTTCTTCTAGGAAAAAAAAGGACCTGGAAATAATCAAAAAGTCTTATGAGTCTTCCTTCCTTCTCTTAGTTTTTTTTTCCTTGAGAGAGAGGCTCTAGCATCCGTATCCTTACACCTGAGCTAGGAACAGATGTTAGAGATGTCACTAGAGACAGGAAATTCCTAACTAATATAAGGGTCTGAATATCATAGCATGAGGTTCTCTCACCTCTGGGCCTGGTTTTTTGGACTGAGGCATGAGATTCCTTGAAATGCGATTTCACCAACCAAGAAAGATTGTCTCATTCATCTCTCTGCAGCTAGCACCCTGGCTAATGATGAGTTGTCTTTAATGTCTGCTTCTGGCCCTGGATTCAAAGAGCCTTTGCCATGTTACTTTGCATAATAGTTGATATTTATATCATGCAGGCATTTTTCTACCTGCCTCTAGAAGTCCTCTAAGGTTGATTCAGATGCGTGAAGTCACTATTTCAACTCACTTAGTTATTGCATGCTGGGGCTGTGGTCTCTATCATGAGGTAAACATTATGCCCTCATTAGACAATGAGAGGTAAAGATCCTTCCCTTCTAGGTTCTTTTTATGACTAGGAGGAATTGTGCTAGATATATACCAGATATTAGCTTTCTGAAAAGTCTGGAAGTATTTGGGGAATACATTAGGTACCCCGGCTCCATTTGCAGACTTTTCTAGACAATCAATTCCGAGCAGGAGAAATATTCCCTAACGATATTACAAGTTAATGTGTGACTGATGTGTTAAGAACAAGTAGAATTTTTTACAGAATCAGAGGGGTTGTTTATTTATTATGTTTAATGCAGAATCTGCACTTGAAATGTCATCTCTTTAATGGCTTACCATTGACCCAGCTGCCACAGTATCAACCAGCCTGCCATGCATTTGCAATCTGATCTGCATTACAAGGTCTGTTCCTATGCTAAGGCCAGACAACACTAACAGCTTGTGACATTGTGGTGGCAGGGTTGGGGAGCAGAGGAGGAAACCATCATACATAATATGTTGCAAGTGCTATCTGTGTGATAAATGAATTGTGTAATGTGGCTAAGACCTTGCCACATCTCTTTTCTTCCCATTTCTTTTCTGTATTTCCTTTTTCCTCTTACAGGAACACCATAGCACTTATTTATGTTAATATTCTCCACAAATAGGGCCATAAAGCCAACTTTGTTAATTTTGCCGTATTATTGCTTTCCACTGCTGTTCTTCAGGAGCTTCTCAAACTTATAATGGTAAATATGCCTGTCATGGAGGAATTTAATATTTTAATATTATCGTTGTTGTGCTCTTGGGGTTCCTCTCAAAGAAAAGGGTATGCTGTGCTGTCCTTTTGTTTACAAGATGTTTTGTGGAAACCCTGTTCAGTGGGTAACCCTTATCCGCTTTAGACTACCGGGCATGGTGAGCCGGGAGCATACTTTTCATTATATCCATATTATCTACTACCCAAAATTCTTTTAGGTCAGTTTAATGATAGTTGCATTTCTTCCCCTGTCTTTAAATTATTTAGTCCTCTTAGAGCAACATAACAGTTTCTAAGATATAATTGAGTGCAACCTATATTCAGGCAAAGGAGATATATTGTGAATAATGCATGTGAAATTGTAAATAGAAGGAATGACTTTCCTGGCCACCTGTTAGGAAAGGAAAGGAAAACAAAAACAAAATACCACCAGCATCACTCACCCACCACCACCACCACCACCAAAAATAACCTTTAACCTTGGTAGCATCATTCTTCAGAATGATGAGTACAGGATTTCCCCTGAGAGGGTGTAAACACAAAAACACAACTGCGGCCTTTCCCTACCAGAAGGAACGTCACCACAAATCATGATTATAGGAGAAGAATGGTTAGGTCTCAGTCATTAGCCAGGCATTATCCATTATTGGATGACCTCTAGTCAATAACTCAATCAGGAGATGCAAGATACCTAATTTAATGGTCTTTTCTTCCCCTCAGAATACCTTGAAATTCTGATGCTTCATGGGCCAAACAGATTTACACCTTATAGTGCGAGGATAGAGGTAGGTGCTCCCCTCTTGCTCAGTTCACGAGCAGCCATTGTCCTAAGAGTAATTGTACTCTGAACAGATAAGAGAGTTCTACATAGAGGCCTCATTCACATCACCCTAAAAGGGCAAAAGGAGAGGAAGGTTTGCATTTGTTGGTATGTGCTAATTTTCACTTACTAGAGTTGAGATGGCTGGATAGCTGAGTGAAAGTGCGACCTCACAGCAAAGGAAATACGAATTCACTCACATTCAGTTGCTGTGAAGTTGTGCCAGGAATTCAAGTGTTTGATTTAAGCCGTCACATTTAAATCAAACTGGTTGCAATCCTTCCTACAGCCCCCCAGGTGGCACTGTCCAAAGAACTGCATTATTAGGCAAGAGAGACAGGCTTTTCCCTGACTTGATTGCCAGCTTTCAATATGGGGCTTTGCCTGAAGTTGTTTAGAAAAATAAATAAAGAGGAGTGCTCCCTAGGAGGAGAAGCTTAAAAAAAATAAACAAGAGTATCGGAAAGAGGCTTTGTTGAGGGAGTACATGCTCATGCTGCCCTGTATGTGCATGTGCTCAAGATGTATGCGTGTGCATGTGTACCTCATCCTCCCTTTCTGCATGGCTTCAAGTGATCACATGCTTGAACTGAAGTGAAAAGATCCAACTTTTTAAAAAGTAGAAGAGGAAAAGCTATGGACTGGAGTGTGTAAGACTTCTGAGTGATTTGCATTTCTCATTTCATCATGTGATCAATGGAGAAAAAAAACACACACAAACCAGCTCACCTGAAATCCATAGCATTTGCTGCATCTTTTGTTAATGTGGTTGCCCCCCTGAGTTGTTAATGTGGTTGCCCCACTGTGCCTCCCAGGAGAGGAGCCAGCCTGTGTGGTCTTGGACAAGTTGCAGAGTCCCAGGATGCCCCCAGAAGAAGGGAATGATAAACTACACCTGAATATTCTTCTGTGTGTAAAACCCTGAAAAGGATCACCATAAGTCTGACTGGATGGCACACAATACAGTGGTGCCTCACTTAACGATGATAATCCGTTCCAGGAAAATTGCTGTTAAGCGAAAACATCGTAAAGCGAAATTAAAAAACTCATTGAAACGCATTGAAAACCGTTCAATGCATTCCAATGGGGTAAAAACTCACGGCGACCATCTTCGGTGCCTGTACAGTGAGGAATCCATCCCTAAGCACAGCGGGGAGCCATTTTAAGCACCTGGTGGCCATTTTGAAAACCCAACGATCAGCTGTTTTTGATCATCGTAAAGCGAAAATCGGTTCCCGAAGCAAGGAACAGATCATCGCTAAGCAAAATTCCCCCATTTAGACCATTGTTTTGCGATCACAATTGCGAACTCAAAAACATCATCGTAAAGCGGATTCATCGTAATGCGGGGCAATCATTAAGCGGGGCACGACTGTATTAAGAATTGCCAATACCCAATGTGGAATTGGATTAAGACTCAGGCGGCCTGGGTTCAGATCCCCACTCAGCCATGGAAACTCATGGGGAAGAGAGATGGCATTGGAAAAAATCACTCCTTAAATATTTCACTTACCCAGAAAACCCTGTTAGAGCTGCTCTAACTCAGATGCAACTTGAAGTCACATAACACGTAACAGAGTTGCCAGGTCAACAGGATGTAGGTAAGACTGAGTAGCAGGCCCTTGTGTGTTGTCCAGGGACAGAGCCATTCCTAGGCAACAGCACAATGGGAATCTGAGTAAATGGGCCTAAAATCTAGATAAAATCTGAGCAAGTATGTAATATGGCAACCTGGCATGAGACATTTTTCAGTGGCGTAGCATGCAAGAAAATGTGGCCAGCTGCAGCAGCAGCTTCTGCTTTTTCCTTTAA
Source organism: Pogona vitticeps (assembly GCF_051106095.1). Classification (NCBI taxonomy): domain Eukaryota; kingdom Metazoa; phylum Chordata; class Lepidosauria; order Squamata; family Agamidae; genus Pogona; species Pogona vitticeps. The sequence continues at coordinate 174,692,207 of NC_135785.1, forward strand.
GCCTGTCACCCCTATATTACCTATTATGATAAGGACACCTGGGAGTACATGCAGAGCTTTTTTCAGTCTCTGTCTTGCTCAGGGTTTTGGAATGCTCATCACTGGCCCACTGAAATTTGTTTCAATTCGCTTCACTTCATTTTATCCCAGGCTGTGCTCCAAGGGTACCAGAAGTCACAAAGGCTCATGAGTTACCATTGACCTGCCTTGCCCCAGATGGTACAATAGTTCCAGGTCTGTGTGCTCACAGGCTCTCTCTCAATAATTGCCCCCCTCACCTCTGGCATTTTGGGGTGCTGATGTTGTGCAAGTGCAACATGCATGCAGACATCTTCCCCCCAGCCTTGGACCCAGGTGGAAATGGCGATGAATGTCTAGGATATAAAGCTACCACACAAAAATCAGACTTTCTTCTCCTCCCAAACTATGTGTCCTGAGATTTGTCTCCCTCTGTGGAGACCAAGTAAGCAAAACAATTTTCTGAGATTTTAATCAGCACCCCGAAACATGGCAACACTACCGTATATACGGGAAATTTTAGAAAGTTAAAATAATTTCAGGAGGAACACACTATATCACACCACAGCCGCCCAGAGTGGTAGAATATACCAGATGGGCGGGATATAAATCGAATGAATGAATGAATGAATGAATAAATGAATGAATGAATGAATGAATGAATGAATGAATGGTCATTGTTAATAGCCTGCTTTCCCTTCTTGTTATTTTTCTGCTTTTAAAGAAGACATGCTTGGACATCCCTGGTAAGGAATTTATTTTCAATCATGCTTATGCCTATTCATGCTTAGTATAAGTACTGTAGTACCATTTTGTATTAGCTCACCATGTTAGATATTACCGTATTTTTCGCACCATAAGACACACTTTTTTCCCACAAAACAGGGGGGTGGAAAGTCTGTGGGTCTTATGGAGCGAAGAAAACAGATGTTTTCTTCTCCTAAAAAATTGGTGCATCTTATGGAAAGGTGCTTCTTATGGAGCGAAAAATACGGTACTTTAAATCCTCCTTCTGCTTGTAAGTATCAAGCCCTGGCCTTTTCTCACATAAGGAAAGGAATGTGTTGAATGTGTTATAAAAAAAAGAATTAATGAAAATGAGAATGGGATGACATGGGAAAGGTTACAGATGAGACAGCAAAAAGAGAAGCATAAGATGAAAGTCAGTGATACATCACTAGTAGGATATATAAATGCTAACGTACGTCAGTAAATTCCATGACACGTTGTTTGGATATTAACTTATGTGTACTCCTTATTCTGCAGAATAAATAAATAGGTCCTTTCATAGTGGGTTTTGTCTTTTTCTCTTACCTTGTAAGTTATTGGAATTGGCCTACCAAGGTGTCCAAACCTTTAACTTTTGCAACAGATCTTCAAATAATCTATGTCTTCAAACTGAGGAGTTGCCTATAATGTTATGTAAGACATATTCCCCCTTGCCAATTTCTAATAGAGGCTCCTTGGCATCCTCTTCAGCTTACAGTTTCCAAGATGCATGAGGATGACAAGAAAAAACTAAACAGCAAAAGCAAGATAGTAATGATGGCTGGCGTCAGCCTGTTGGTCTCTTCAGCTACAACTATGCAGTGTTGATATGCCATTTGTAACCATGAGATGCCACAGGACAAGGCAGCAAGTGATCTGGGTATCTTGGCTTTAGCCAATAAAGGGAAAGGATTTGAATCCAAATACTAAGTTCTAAGTAGAACTTTGCAAAGTCATCACTTTAACTTCTGCAAGTCTGTCTTGAATTACACACTGAGAAGGAAGTATATTTTCCTGTACTTGCAGAATACAGTGGATGGTTGACGAGCTGGCAGAGGCCACAGATGCTCTTTAAAAATGCAGGCCAGGGCCCTAGATTCCATATTCTTGGTATTCTGGGATCCTAAACATTTACTGCAGAGGTCATTTCTGGAATTTCATGCAAAAAGAGGCATGTTATTAGAGAGTTTGAAAGCATTCCATGGCATCACTGCACACATAATGGTGAGATGAGGAACTTAACAATTAGAGTTCATTTTTGGTGTGGGGGGTGCATGTGTGTGTGTGTGAAAGAGAGTTACTTTTTTTCTGTGTATAAGATAATACTTTTGTCTAAGATCTTTAGACTAAAAATTGAGTGTCGTCTTATACACGGAAGTAAGCTGAGGAGAGAACAAAAGGGCCCATACCTTGCCTTTGTAAACAGGTTGCCTCCAATCATGAGGCTTAGCTTCCTACAGTCAGGAGAATTAGCTTCCTACAGTCATGAGCCTTATGTAACTGATGTCAGCTGATGCCAAACAAACCAATTGGAACACACTTCATTGGAGGTGGAGCTGTAGACAGTGCTCAGATACAACAGGGACTCGTAATGTCTGAATGTTCTAAGACCAGAGGCAGAACACTCACAGCTAAGTTAAGATTTCTTAATTTTGGGTTAGAAAAGTGGTGGGGGAATCTTATACATGGTGTCTTTTACGTGGACAAATACAAAAACTGAAAAATCATTCTTCTAGCATTTAGAAGAGGTAGCTGGGTTAGTCTGTGCTAGCATATTCTGTTCTATATTTTATCTCTTCTAGCAATCACCTTGACCATAATGTGCTGAGATCTCAGATGAGACGATTTCTCCACAATCTGGTATGCAGCTGCTATTCCAGATAGAGCACTTAATTAATTCTGACTCATTTTCAATCTGAAACTAGCCTTTATATCTGCCTGCAGCCTCTTGGAGGGGGTGAGGAGACACAGACTTTTACTGTATGTCAGGGTAGCAGGAGAAGAACCAAAAGTAGGTAGGATATAAGCACCCTTTCTTAAAAACACATATCTTTGTAACAGGAAAGAGATGCTGGTTGCCAGGTGGAAAACAGTGCTGTCTTCTTTGATGCGGCCAAGGACTCCATCAACATCTTTCAGAAAAAGGAATGTGCTACCCATTTCAATTCACCCCTCTTTTGTAAAAGCAGTTGTGTTCATGGTTAAATACTTTGCTAATCTAGGCAAGGCAAACCATAAAAAAAAAAAACCAAGAATGAATTCAAACACTGCCGAGCAGATGCACCCTCATTTATTTCTAAAAAACATAAAATAAAATAAAACCCATTACACACAAAAGAACTTTACATTTAATCACTGCTGTCAAGTTCACATGGTGTAGCTATTATTACAAAAGACAATTGCCTTGAGCCATTGACATTAATATATTGCCAATGTATGCTTGTATGAATGTGAGCGGATGTAAAGATCCATTTGCTGAGCAGCAATGACAAAAAGGAGAACAAATGGTATAAGTCATCCCATGGTTTCAGAAAAGGACAGTTCCCCTGTCCCCTCCTTGTTTTTGTGAGACTGTCTTTATGATTATCAATGATGCCTGTCATTGTAAAAGTCAGAAATAACCAGTGTACCTCTTTGGGAAACAGTAACTTAATTGATCACAACTTAGATGTTTGTAAAATGAGACCCAAACTAGAAGACACACTGGAGATGGTGTGTGTAGTGTCCCATAACTTTACACAGCTTTGCGTGTGGGTGTGGGTGTGTGTGTGTCAGTGGCTTGGGAACATGACTGCTAGGAAGAAAATATAGTAGCTCATCACTGCTTCTCAGACTTATATGCCACTTCCAGCCCATAGGCAGCGTGGCTGCTTTTAGAAGAAATCTGAAGTGATGGGAAATCTGATCATGGCCCCCTGATGTCTCATTTAGTTTGATCCAAACATGGTGGGGGCACACACGCTGTGTTGTGTCATACAGTCCAGTTATTTGAACACTCCGCTTTCAGTTTAACCTCTGCCAGATCCACTTTCTGCACAACAGTGATACAAATTGCCTTGGAAGCAAGACAGGGGGGTGGGTTAATTCATAACTGGAACTAGTAGCTAGGTGAGTCTCCTTGATGCTGAAGTCAGGTTTGCGGAGCAGATGTAATGTACTGGAGGAAGGGGTGTATGGGGAAATGCAGCCCCGGAGCCTAATAGCTTCAATAGTAACAGCTTTGTGAGATTATGTACATTCCTAATGAAAAGCTGTAGCCTGCATTTTAGTTGGCTGAGCATCCTTGTTTTAAAGCTCAGTGTGTTCCATCAATTGAATCTATATAGTTAGAAATAAGTGCTACTGAGCTCAATGCAGCTTATTCCTTTATATTATATATAGGATTGCACTCATGCTGAGCCTAATATATTGGTGTTTTTTGCTCTTTGGTGTGTACGTATCAGCTTCTGTGCTCCAAAATATACTATTAAACCTCCACATTGCAGGCAGCGTGATCTATGTAGAATCCCTGTGACATGATTTGTTCTCATCAATTGCTGTCTAGGAACTTTTAATGTTTTTTAAGTTGATAAGATAGTTATTTATTAAAATCAGTTTTAGGCCACCTTTGAAGGCAAATCTCTCCTGAAATGGCAAAGGGGATAAAAGAAAATAGGTATTTCCGTAAAAGCAGCGATTGCAAATAATACTGGCTACCCCAAATTAAGGAAAAGCTGGTCAGCCTTTCATTTTTCAAAACTAATTTTTAAAATCAGTTGTAGGTACTATTGAATACATGCATCATATTCAAGTTATAAAATAACAAATCAACAAACAAACCCATTGAATGAGACCAAACAAGTGTAGGGAGTGTCAATTCATTGTGATCAGGTCTTTCCATATATCATCCAGTGATGCAGGAGAAGGAGTGAGTGACCACTTTGTTTGAGTTTGCAAAATCTATAAATGGGTTCCAGGTTTCGTAAAACCATATGCCACAACCACTTCCTCACAGAGCCCAGACTTGAACCCTTAGGTTTTCCCCAAGTTCTATATACCAAATTTTGGCACACTGTGAGGGAAATCGTAATATACATCATGCTCTTCCAACGAGCTGTGGTAACTCCCCCTGGAAACTAAGCAGAAAATTGAGACCAGCTGTTTATGTAATAAATCTGCTTTTCCCAAGAATTCCATGTAGGTCTTTCCTGAGAATTGTAGGTTTTCACCTTTCCTGAAGACTTACAAAGAAGAGGCAGAGAACCCCAGACAAAAACATGTTCTGGAAGTGGAGAGTCCTGAGCAAAACGCTCTTTCCCTGACACTCATTTCTGAGTCAGTTTAGTTTTTTTCTTTTGGGCATACCTTAGTTGTGGCATGTAGGTTGAGTCTCCGGTTCTTACGTTTGAAGTGACAGGTTCAGAAATTGACATCAACATGACATTTTCCACCTAGATCCTATTCTTTCATTGGGAAAGAACACATCTTCCTACATCTCTTCTGTCTTCATAAGAGTGTCTTCCCTCTAGCCATTTCCCAAGAAGGAATTTGTTGTGGGTTAGCCAGAATACAGGGAAGACTCTTATTCCTTTTGCAAACTTTCCTGTTGTTGGTGGACTTTAGTGTGAATACTTAATTGAAAAAGCATTATACTCCTTCTCCTCGGTAATAGGTAGATTTTACTGTGGTCTGGATATTGTACAACCTTTGCTAAATTTAATTTGCTTTTTAAAAAAAGTTGGGAATAACATGACTTTCTGTTTTCCCTATACAGTGGTACCTCGACTTAAGAACTTAATCCATATTGGGGCTGCATTCTTAAATCAAAACATTCTTAAATCGAAGCACCATTTCCCGTAGGAATGCATTGAAAACCATTTAATCTGTATCTGCTGTTTTTTGTTCTTAAATCGAGGAGCTGTTCTTAAGTCGAAGCATTAGTTCCCATAGGAACTAATGCAAAGCTGGGGGGCAATTTTTTAATTTTTTTCTTCTTTTGACCTAAGGTGAACTTAGGTCAAAAAAGAGGGCAGGATTTGTTTTTTCTTTTTCTTTTTCTTTCTTTCTTTTTTTTTTTGGTTCTTAAGTCGAGGCTCCATTCTCAAGTCGAGGCTCCATTCTCAAGTCGAAGCAAGTCAAGGTACCACTGTATGCATAGTACCTTGCATTTATTGGGCACTCTGTAGTTAATTGTAACTGGTCGTGTTGTTATTCCTATTATTAGGACGAGCGTGCCTGCTGATAGAGGGAACAAGAGACCATCTGCCGGCCACAGCCCACTGGGTGAGAGGCAGTGGAACTGTGGTCGGGCCCCTGTTGGATGCCAGCCCTTTCTCAAGGGAGCTGGCTCAACCTTCCCCTGTGCCTGCAGGATCAGGCCCTGCTACTCCTGGCTGCCTCATCCCCCTCTCAACATGAGCTACATGGCTGGGAGGGAGAGAAGGGGCTTTAGAAAAGTTTTATTTTATATATGTTTTAAATGTTTTTAAATTGTTATTAATTGCCATCAATGAAGAAGAGACCCACAGTGGATCTAATGGAACAGGAAGGGGGGAGGGTGTTGGAGGGGGCAGCCATTGAGGTGGTGCTGGGTAGGGGAAGGAATGGCGGTGGGGGTAGGACATGCCCGCGTAGGAGAAGAGAGGTTAGATATCTTACATCTATCCCCTCTTCTAGTTCTACCCCCAACCAGATGGTATCAGGCGACCATATCAGCAAACCCTCGAGCCACACGGTGCTGTTGATGAACGCCAGGTCAGTACAAAATAAAACTGCCCTCATCCATGATGTAATTCTGGATGAGGGGTCTGACCTGGCGTGCATTACTGAGACCTGGGTGGGAGAGGAGGGTGGTGTTCCCCTCTCCCAGCTATGTCCGCCTGGGTACTCAGTCCAGCACCAGGGTCGCTCGGAGGGTCGGGGAGGGGGAGTTGCTATAGTCTATAGGAGTTCTATCTCCTTGACCAGGCTTCCTGTCCCTTTGAGAGGAGGTCTCGAGGGCCTGTATTGTGTGTTGGGCTCGCGAGACAGGTTAGGGATTCTGTTGGTGTACCGCCCACCCTGCTGCGTACCAACAGTCTCCCTGCCTGAGCTGACAGAGGTAGTCTCGGACCTGATGTTGAGGACTCCCAGGCTGTTGGTGCTGGGGGACTTCAACATCCATGCCGAGGCTGCCTTGACTGGGGCGGCTCAGGACTTCATGGCCACCATGACAACCATGGGGCTGTCTCAATGTGTCATCGGTCCGACGCATGAGAAGGGCCACACCTTGGACCTGGTTTTCTCAACGGGACTGGAAGATGGTGGTTTGGATGTGGAGGGGCTGGTCGTGACCCCATTGTCATGGTCAGACCACTTCCTGGTCAAGTTCAGTCTATTAGCGTCTTCTTCCCTCTGCAAGGGTGGGGGATCTATTAAGATGATCCGCCCTCGGAGACTAATGGATCCAGATGGATTCCTGAATGCTCTGGGGGATTATCCGTCTGATATGGTCGGCGCTCCTGTCGAAGCTCAGGTCACCCTATGGAATAGGGAGATGACCCGGGCGGTTGACACGATTGCGCCTAAGCGTCCTCTCCCTGCTCGCCGAGCCCAGACAGCTCCCTGGTATACTTCTGAACTGCGGGCGATGAAGCGAGAGGGGAGACGGCTGGAGCGCAGGTGGAGGAAATCCCGCTGGGAGTCCGATCGAACACGACTTAGAGCCCATTATCGGGCCTATTTCGTGGCAATACGGCTGGCGAAACGGCAATATTTCTCCAGCCGTATTGCTTCCTCAGAATGTCGTCCAGCAGAGCTGTTTCGGGTGGTCCGGGATCTTCTTCAACCGGGAAATCCGGTGGAGGTCCCGGACTGCTCATCAGCTCGCTGTGATGAGTTTGCCATACATTTTGAGGGAAAAATCGCTCAGATTCGCAGTGGGTTGGACTCCACAGTTACTGCAGAATCAGAGGATGTGTCCAGTGCGCCGTGCTTAGGTCCAGTATTAATGGATGAGTTTCAATTGTTGAGACCTGATGATGTGGACAGGGTGCTTGGATCTGTCCGTTCTACCACCACTCCGCTCGACCCTTGCCCATCCTGGCTAATTGGAAGATCAGCCAGGGGGGTTCGCACCTGGGTCCAGGAGGCCGTGAATGCCTCTCTGAGAGAGGGAGTGGTCCCTACCGCCTTGAAAGAGGCGGTGATTCGACCACTCCTTAAAAAGCCTAACCTGGACCCAAGGCTGGTGGTCAACTACCGACCAGTGGCAAACCTCCCTTATTTGGGCAAGGTGTTGGAGCGGGTTGTGGCCGGGCAACTCCAGGCGCTGCTGGATGAAACGGATTTTCTGGATCCATTTCAATCGGGTTTCAGGCCGGGTTTTGGTACAGAGACTGCCTTGGTCGCCCTGTACGATGACCTTTGCCGGGAGAGAGACAGGGGGAGTGTGACCCTGTTGATACTCCTGGACCTCTCAGCGGCTTTCGACACCATCGACCATGGTGTCCTTCTGGATAGGCTGGCTGGGTTGGGAGTTGGGGGCACTGTTTTACAGTGGTTCCGCTCCTTCCTGGCTGACCGTGTCCAGAGGGTGGTGCTGGGGGACAGTTGCTCTGCCCCATGGCATTTATGTCATGGGGTTCCTCAGGGCTCAATACTGTCCCCCATGCTGTTCAACATCTACATGAAACCGCTGGGAGAGGTCATCAGGAGGTTTGGGCTGAGGAGTCAGCAATATGCTGACGATACTCAGCTCTACCTCTCGTTTTCCACCAATCCAGGTGAGGCAGTTTCTGTGCTGAACTCGTGTCTGGACCTGATAATGGACTGGATGAGGGTTAATAAATTGAAACTCAATCCAGACAAGACGGAAGTGCTGTTAGTGGGTGCTTCGCCGGACAGGCTGGAGGGCCATTTCCCTGCCCTGAATGGGGTTGCACTCCCCCTAAGGGACAGGGTCCGCAGCTTGGGGGTGCTCCTGGACCCCAGTCTAACACTGGAAGCCCAGGTGGACTCGGTGGCCAGGGGCGCCTTCCTTCAGCTGCGGAAATTATACCAGCTACGGCCCTACCTGGACGAGCGGAGTCTCATGACAGTCACACATGCACTGGTAACATCCCGCATAGATTACTGCAATGCGCTTTACGTGGGGCTGCCTTTGAAGACGGTCCGGCGATTGCAACTGGTCCAGAATCGAGCTGCGCGGCTGGTGAGTGGTGCAGCTGCCACGGAACATATCAAGCCGATTCTGTATAAGTTACATTGGCTACCAGTTGCTGCCCGGGCCCAATTCAAAGTGCTTGTTTTGACATATAAAGCCCTAAACGGCTTGGGCCCTGGATACCTGAAGGACCGCCTCCTTCCATATGAACCTACCCGGCAGTTAAGATCTAGCCAGGGGGCCCTTTTGAAAGAGCCGTCCCTTAAGGAGGTAAGAGGGACGGCTTGTAGACAAAGGGCCTTTTCGGCAGCTGCCCCCAGACTATGGAATGCCCTCCCGACTGAGATTCGTCTGGCGCCGACGCTGATGACATTTCGGCGCCAGGTCAAAACCTTCCTGTTCCAGAAGGCTTTTAACTGAAATAATATTAGCTGTGGGTCTGATGGCAATTTTAATTGTATTTTAATTGTATTTTAATTATTTTATCTTTTGCTGTATTGAATTTTAATTATTGTAAGCCACCCAGAGACCTCTGGGTAGTTTGGGCGGCATATAAATTGAATAAATAATAATAAATAAATAATAATAATAATAATTATTTAGTTGCCATCTTATATAAAAATTCTTAAGAATGGGTTTTTCAAGGATCTCCCTGGAAAAGACCCTGATGTTGGGAAAGTGTGAAGGCAAGAGGAGAAGGGGGCGACAGAGGATGAGATGGTAGGACAGTGTCATCAAAGCTACCAACATGAATTTGACCCAACTCCGGGAGGCAGTGGAAGATAGGAGGGCCTGGCGTACTCTGGTCCTTGGGGTCATGAAGAGTCAGACACGACTAAATGACTAAGCAACAACAACAAATAAAAATTCTCAAGAATGGGTTGCAATGATACATTGGAGAATCATACACAGCAAAATATTAAGAACAAATTGATACTAAAACTGTGTTGCGTATCAGCTGTTTTTACTACTTGCTTTTTTAAAAGCATGAAACTGCTTCTAAGATGTGCTATAAATTCTTTTACTGTTTTTCACCTCAGTGCAAAGATAAGTAAACTGTTTTGTGAACATTGATGAGTTTAGGATTCTATACTGCATGTTTCCTCTGTTGGAGACAAAATTGAAATTCAAACCAGGCCCTCCCTAGGGTGACTGGTTCTGTTTTCTGCCAAATCAACTTCATGTAAGATTCTTTACATTGTTAACTAATCACCATTTAGATATTTTGAAGATTGTTGCATTTCATCTAATCTGTGTACACAGCATTGGTTCTATTTTTGAATACTTGGGTCATTTTGTGGCCTTGGCAACCATGAGATGCTAAGAATAGCCCCATCGGCTTCAAAACCTATCCTATGGATGCAGAAGACATTTGAGGGAGGCAAACGCTCAGAGGAAGCCCTCAAGTTCAGTAGCATCTCAAGTTGAATGACTTTCAGGCCACAAGGTTGGGAAAGGCCTGTTGCCACCAATTAGGACAGACAGCACTCTCTGGACTGACTAATGATTGATTCTGTATAATGACCAGCATAGCAAATGGAGGTCTAACTTCATACAAATAGCAACTATTCTGTGCTACTCTGTTTTCCTGAAAATAAGACCTAACCTGAAAATAAGCCCTAGTATGATTTTTCAGGATGCTCATAATAGAAGCCCTACCCCCAAAATAAGCCCCAGTTAAGTGAAATCCCGCCCTCCACCATTGTGCAGCAACCAGAAGAAGATGACATGGCTGCATTTGAATAAATGTAGATTGTTGTACATGAAAAAATAAAACATCCCCTGAAAATAAGCCCTAATGCGTTTTTTGGAGCAAAAATTAATGTAAGACCCTGTATTACAGGGGTCTCAAACTCAATTTACCTCAGGGCCGCTGGAGGCAGAGTCTGGGTGAAGCTGGGCCGCATCAGATTTAAAAAAAAAAAAAACTCACAGAATCGCCTTGCCAAAGGAGAAAAGCCCCCATCGGTACCTGCAAAATGAAACAGAATGGAGTGGGTCCCCCCACAGGCGTGTGTGCGCACACGCGCACACAAACACACACATGGAGGTCCAGCAACTTTCCTCTGAGGGCCCCCCTCAAAAAAGGCACACTCAGCAGCCACAGCTACCCCACCACAACAGGGGAGCAAACTTTGTGAGGCGAGCCCAGGCAGCCTCCAGAGCCGAGGCGGCTGAAGCAGGACGAAGAGGAGGAGGAGGAAGCACCGCTGGCTGCTGAGGCGGCCGCTGGCCGGGCTGGTGCTGGGAGTTCTGAGAGAAAAAGAGAGCCGCTTCCCTGGAAGAGGCGGCGGCAGCGGCAACTGCTGTTGGAGGCGCTCTTCAAGGATGGGCCGGGAGCAAGCTCTGCTCTCAGACATCACTCGGCGGTGGCTTGGGCGCTCAGGGAAAAGGGCTGGCAGCACGCCTCGCTCACCGACTCTCCCCCAAGACAGTGCCTATTGCACCCTCCATCTGGAACTGCAGCCAGCAGATAGGCGGGCTGGCTAGTAGGCTTCAGTTCCGGATGGAGGGTGCAAGAGGCGCTGTCTTGGGAGAGAGCTGGCAAGCGGGGCAAGGCTTTTTTTTTACTCTTGACAGCAGAGGACGTGTGGGCGCTTCAGGGGGGCAGGCAAGGCGGGGGCCACAAACTATCATCCAGCGGGCCGCAAATGGCTGCATGTTTGGGACCCCTGATGTATTATTTTCAGGGAAACATGGCAGTATACATGTTTGAAACAATCACATACATCCTTTATATCCTGTGGATTCCAAACAATGCTAGGTACTGTCAACAGTACACAAGGTGGTTTATTGGACTGAATAGTGAACTAGGACTTGGGAGACCTGGGTTTGAATCCCTGATTGGCCGTGGGAATTCGCTGTATGGTTTTAAAAAAAGATTTTCAGAATATAGACAAAAAAATCATATCTGCAGAAATATGGATATTAACTCTTTCCTTGACTGTTTAACTAAAAGCTATTGTGGCTTTTACATGCTACAAAATTCTATTACGTTTCTTTTCAAAACATATTGTTTCTTCCATCTCTTTTTGGGGGGAAAAACCCACCCCACCCTACTTTTGTAGGAATCAGTTTTCTTTCTTTAGGCTGTATTAATTATACAGTCATCTAAGCTATCACGACAACAGCCTCTTTGTTGTCATTGTACTCGAGCAAACTGATAATGGGCATGCATGTGTATTTCCTAATCAGGCAATTCAAGTTTTTCATTCCTAACGTGGCTTGAAGAACATCAGTTGTCAGCATAAGATCGTAGAGACTGGTTTGGTATCCATAAAACTAGAGCAGTGTGTATCTGGAATTTTGTGGCAGTTCCATGTTTAGAAAAACCTACATCTCTTCCTTGCTTTACCCACTTGTGGGATGTTTGCATGATAGCCCTCCAAATATAGGCACCACAGATAAGGAAGGCAAAGCGGGGTTGTGTCCATTGCTCCTGCCTCCCCTGGATGTGTGTGGCCCATGCCCAGGGCCTTTATTGAGTGGATAGTACGGATTACAGATATGTGCATATTGAGGCTGCCTCAACCACCCAGCCCAGTGCAGAGGGGTCTCTTGTGAACAGCCCTTTGCTCATGGTGATACCTGCTCATTTAACTGAGGGACCAATATTCCTGGGTTAGAGATTCACTGTTTGTTATTTCTTTCTACAAAGCAACTAAGGAGACAGTGGCTGAAATCTGGTAGTAAGTTGTAACAAGAGTAGGCCTACTGAATCAATGAAATTAACCAAGGAAATATAATCGCCAGTCACCAATTAGTTTACTCTAGTAGTGACTTACTACTGGGGTTCAGCAAGGTTTTCTTTGTTTCCCAGAGTGAAGAATGTAGCAGAAAGCACTGCCTCTTGTTATTTAGATTTGTCTGACTCAGAATGTTCATTATCACAGTGTTCCCCAACCTTGGGCCTCCAGATGTTCTTGGACTACAACTCCCAGAAGCCTTCACCACCACCTCTGCTGGCCAGGATTTCTGGGAGTTGAAGTCCAAGAACATCTGGAGGCACGAGGTTGGGGACCACTGCATTATCAGACTCTCTTCGGCAGGTGCTTCCACCTCCAGAGACTCACCAGCTGGCAACCAAGGAAAGGGTGAGCTTGCTGGTAACGCCCAGCTTTGGAATGCTTCTACCAAGGTGACTAGGCCAGGATTTTTAGATAGGAAGATGTTTTAAAGTTTGTTTACTGCCTTATTACTTTTCACGTTGATTAGCCTGTTGGATTTTTCTTTCTAATTTTGTTTTTTATTATGCTTTTCTGCAAGCCACTTCAAAAATATTGGGTGAAATATTATTGCTTAGAAATAAGTTGCACTAAAGTAAGCCCATTTGTATGACTAGAATTTATGAAGAAGCTGATTCAGCAAGTCACCACTGAATCGTGGGTCTACTCTAGTGTGTGACCCACCTTGCTAAGCAACAAGATTTCAGCCTTTATATTAACAAATGTAATGTAGTTGTCTTCAAGTAAATCAGGAACATGACCAAACCATCCTTGTCTATAGTGAATAGTAGAGATGGTGTAATGTGGTTGTTATAACCTTTAAGCTGTTCCTTTTCTGTCAATGTAAAAGATGACACCGGATTATTACTATTAAAATAATTTTTGTTAACTAATGTTGCCTTCTTTATTTAAAGAAACAGACTCATTTAACAATAACTGAGCGGGAGAACAATCCCAAAATAACATTAATGGTTTCTCAGTGTTTTCATTTTTTACTGATAAGTCTTTCTAAACTTCTCTTGGTTGGTTGGTGGTCTCAGACACCAGCTGCGAACCACACAAATGGTCCAGCAGCATGGGTGACAGGACCACTGTCCCTCCAGAGGTTTCTCATCCGGAATTGGAGTTGGTGGATGATGGATGTACCTCACCAGTCCGGCACTCTTGGGATATACTAGTACTGTCCATTCCTCTGGCATTAATCCTTTGATGATTGGTCTAATTCCTTCATTCATTTTTTAAAATGTTCTCATTATTATTCTCTTCTTGGCTTTTTCTCGGTACGGAAAATACTCTAGGTTCTTCAGACTCTCTCTTTTTCTGGTTTAGTTCATAAACAGTTACTTTCTCTGTCTCCGTTGATTTATTATCTATTTCTGTGGTCAAGAAAACATCTATTTGGTTTCTCTCTTTCGGTGTCTCTCTCTTTCGGCCTTCATCAGTTAAGACTAACATCTCCAACACTTCTCTCGTCTTGTGCCCGACTTGTTCTGTCCCCTTTTTCTCTTTGTGATCTCCCTCTTCTCCCTCTGTGCGTGTACCTGACTCTCTTTCTTTCCCTACCTCCCTTTCCATATCTACGTCTTTCATTGTATCCTCTCATCACTTCTTTCCTTTCCACTTGGCTTTCTCCAGACAATTGAGTGGACGGCTCACTCCTCGACTCTTGCTCTGACTCTCTCTCACAGATGGGCACAAACTGGTTTGCCCCAGTTCATAAAGGTGCTGCTGTGCCCCTCCCTAACCTCCTCTGGCTCAGTCAGCTACTTACCAAGCCCAGCTTGCTTGCTTTTTCCACCTCCTCAGCTAATCTCCCAGTCATGAAAAAAGAGTACAGACTTCACTGCCCTACCCTTTTGCCTGAGTGGGAGATCAACCAAGAGTGTGGGGCAGAAAAGCCTGAGCTGTTGCAGGGATGGGAAGATCAGTTGCTGCGGATGGGATTCATATCCCTGGAGATACAAATATGAATAGTCCATGTCTAATTATGATATGTACTTTTTATAAATAAACAAGCAATTACATAAAATTTAGTTTGCATTTTTTTCATTTTTTTAAAAAAATAGTAGCTCTATTGCTTAATTGCTGTCCTAGTCTTTTTGACTGACCAGTAGGATGCAAACATAACGAATATTTTAAAACCCCATTGCAAGTAAAAATTGATGGGCAGGATGCATGCATTACCTTATGGTATGGAGAATGCTGAGTTTTTTTCTAGGTTTCTTTCTAGTTTGAATTAACATCATTGGTAGTACTTTGTAATCAGTGCACCAGACATGATTATTTCTCAGAAGGATTTTTCTTTATTTTCTTAGACTTTAAAGGCTAAGTAATTTAATGCTAAGTCATTGTGCTGTACTTAAAAACAGTCTGTACTTTAAAAAAGAAATTTGTTCAGCTTGGTTTGCAGTAGGGTTGGGAAAAACAAAGCAAAATAAAAGGAACTGGGAAACCAAAATGTTGGGATGTGCAAAAATTGTGAGACTGATTTAGAAGGTAGGAAAACGAGGTCTATGAGAGAGAAATGAGTTGTGTTTTGGGATATGATACTTAAGAAGTTGGCAGAAGAACCATGTTGGATTGGACCAACACCTTAAAGGATTGAAGAAACTAGCATGCCAAAGCATGTTGCCATTGACACTGGAAATAAATGTATAGCCATCTTGACTTGTAGTTGTAGCCACTGATAGACCTATCATTAGGCACAGAAAATTATTTCACTGGATTCAGCAGTCTCAGTGAGAGTAGCCTCCTTCCACGCCCTAGTACATAGTACCATTGACTTCAGTGGTTCTTCTCTAAATGAAATCTTGGTATCTAATGTTAGTTAGTAGTCTGTGTTGAATATATTAGTGTAGTATAACATCATTGACAAGTATGCTATTTCTGCTCTTCAGTTTTCCCTGATAAACAGCTTGTTCCAAGCCATTCAAAATAATTCCACACTGTCCTGTTAGCATGTTACCATTCACTGATCTTCATGACGATTGTTATCTGAGACATCAGATTTCCTGCATATCTTGTTGCTTAATAGTCTCAGAAGGTCAGGACAGGTGTGAACAAATTAGGAAATCATTCCGGGTGTTAACTTGCTCCTTGCTGCTTGCTTTTCCATCTGTAATGTCAGATGGACATAACGTCAACAATAAGCATCATTCCTACCCACACTGAAAGAATTTTCAAATTCATTAAGTTTTTTCCCTGTTTCCTTCTGTGCTAGCAAAGAAGAAATGACAAACACCTTTTTATTAGATGCTTCCTAGAAAATGAAAAAAAATCACAGAGCAGTGGTGGTTCTACCTTACGAGGGGGATTTAGATATGTTATCCAGTTTTCCCAGGGAAGATAAAATTAAAGATGCTGGCTAAGTATGCAGTCCCGTTGACAATTTGAATCCATTCCTGTTTTATGTTTTGAAAAATCAGGTTTAAGTCATGTGGTATATAAATCGATAGCCGCATTCACTTCGACTGAATTTAAATTGATTTATTTCTGGTAATTAAAACTGTTTTTGGCAGTTACACTGATGGAATTGACTCATTTCCTTTCTATTTTAGGAGCATGCTTTTTATAAACATTTTGACTTTTTTAAAAAAATAAGTGATACAGCAAAAAATTGATGTAGTCATCTGAGAACTTATTCATAATGTCAGAAGGCAGTCCTAAAAGATTGTATTGATTAAGTGATGCAGCAATAACCTTTTCATACACATATAAAAAAGATCGTGGTCATAGTACACCAAGTGATGCATTGCTAACCTTTTTTTAAAAAAAAAAAAGGAGAGGAGAAATCTTGATGTCAGTGCATTCAACAGGAGCACAAAATAAAGCAACAGCGCTGTCCACGGCCACTAAACTGAATTGTATTAAATAAATTTTGAAACAAGGTATTTTAAAAAGTCCCTGCTAGCCAGTTGGAAAAAGAACACCCTTGTTTGTGGCTCATATAAATCAGTTTCACCCATGTGTTGTGTACATGATCATTAATAAATAGATTTAAATAGTGCTTTAATGAATTTAACTGCAGTTCTTATTGTCAGGAACAAATCTCCCTAAAGAGTGTGGGTCCTTCGGTCAGAGAGTCCCTCAGGCACAAATCTACCACCTTTATGCTGGGGCAAGTCCTCAACCCCCAGCAGTGCATAGCCTTTGCACCTAGAACAAGCCTGACCTTAAAAGAACACTTTACTTTTACTCAGTACTTTGCAAGTAAAGCCACATGGGCCTTGTGATTCCTAAGAACTCACAACAGTTCCGTTAATTATGACTTCTCTGGTAGCTAGTCAATGGCTGTTACCACTCCTCTGGATTTAGCCAAAACCTGCTGATTCGAGAGACAATCCTTGGTGATGATTTTATAATTTTTTTTAAAGAAAATATAGTTTCATAGAAACAGTTTCTTTTTGCTCAAGCCTTAGCATAAAGAACATATTCAGAAGATTACCTTAGTTAAATACAACTAATTCCCATTAAAAATAACAAATACTAAAACTGGGCTAAGGTGGGCTAGCCCCACCTCCTTTTTCTCTTACCTACATTCTCTGTCTTTCAAGCTACATACACAAACCATCAAGTTCTCTTCTATGCCATGATAATGGTGATGAAGAATCTCCCTCACATAATCATTGTCCATTTTCTACATTACTCGGAACTCCTTCTTCATGACCATAAACCAATCAACTCAAAGAGGTGTAACTGTCCATTCCCTCCACAATTCTCATGGAGATGCAGGTGGTTTATCTCCATTCCAAGTAGAAAAGAATTTGTTGGGTCTTTGCACTGGGCCTCCTTGTCCTTGCATCCTTATCAGGTTTCACATGTACCAGGCTGGCTGTAAATTAAGAAAAACAACTTCTCTGCACTTCTCACATTCCCATGTGTCACACACCCCAGCTCCTCTGTATGTTCTCCCTAACAACCAGATTTGCCTTCAGGTATGACAGTTTCTCTTGTCTCCACTTCCACTGCCACCAGAGGAAATCCTTCCTCAATTACCAATTAGGACCACAGAATCAATCGTGTCAAATATAATATTGATTATTAATAGATTAACATATTTAAGAATCAAGGAAATCATAGATAGAATTGTACAGTGGTGCCCCGCATTGCAACGTTAATTCGTTCCAGCGATATCACTGATAAACGAAAATTTCACAATGCGAAAATAAAAAGCCCATAGAAACGCATTAAAACGCAATTAATGCATTCCTAGGGGCTTCAAACTTACCGTTCAGCGAAGATCCTCCATAGCGTGGCCATTTTCGCTACCTGTTAAGCGAGGAATCTGTCCCAGAAAACAGCGGGAGGCCATTTTGAAACCACCAATCAGCTGTTAAAAAAGCATTGCTTTGCGATGATCAGTTCCCCAAGCAGGGAACCGATCATGGCAAAGCGAAATTCCACCGCCAGCCAGCCAGCAAATCCAGCGAGCCTTTCCAGGGCCAGCCCTGCAGATAGGGCATTGGCTGCCCAAGGCACTTGGCTCTGGCCTCTGCCTCCACCCCCCTCCTGCCCACGGTGCCCAGCCGGTTGACATGGACATGGCCACGCTCCCTGGGGGCAGCAAGGAAGGCTTCCGGGGTTGGTTCTGAGAGAGAGGGGGAGGGAGCACAGCTTTCTCTGGCAAGCGAGGGCTCGGAGGCAGCCACCCGGGGTGGGAAGGGGTGCACCACCCACCCACCGACCGCCAGCCAGCCTGGGACAACGCGCGGCCTTGGATGCCGTGGACGGCGAGCGGCGGGAAGAGGGCTCAGAAGCAGGCAGCCACCCAGGGTGGCAAGGGGCGCGCCACCCACCCACCCACCACCAGCCAGCCAGCCAGCCAGCCTGGGACAATGCCTGGCCTTGGACACCTTGGACGGCGAGCAGCGGGAGGAGGGCTCGGAGGCAGGCAGCCACCCGGGGCAGAAAGGGGCGCGCCACCCACCGCCAGCCAGCCAACCCCGGATGCCTGGTCTCCTTGGTGGGGCTCTCCCGGGGTGCAGACGGGGCGAGGAGAGGGTCTCTGGTGCGCCGCCCCCCATCCAGCTGCTGCTGCCCTGATCCCGGCCCCGGGCAGGTGCCTCCTCCTTTGCAGCACCTCCCGCCGCAATGGCTCTCTGGCTCTGCGCCCCAGGGGTGCGCACAGGGATCGGGGCCAGGCCCTTCGCCCCTCCTTCCCTCCCTCCTCCTGAGGCGCCAATCCAGAATGCCCCCCTCCCCCCTCCCCTATTTATGCATGAGCTCTGGGGGGGTAGCATGCGGCGCCAATCAGCTGTTTAAAAAGCATTGCTTTGCCATGATCGGTTCCCCAAGCAGGGAACCAATCATCGCAAAGTGAAATTCCCCCGTAGGGAACATCGCAAAGCGATCACAAAAGCGATCACAAAATCTTCATCGCAAAGCAATTTCATCGTTATACGAAGCAATCGCTATGCGAGGCACCACTGTATTTGGTATTCATTAAACTTCATTTAACTTAGAAATATGCTGGTTACTTTGTTTTTAGTTCCAATCACTTTATAACAGTTGCATTCAGTTCTCTTACACAGTGGTGCCCCGCTTGGCGACGATAATGCGTTCTAGGAAAATCGCTGTTAAGTGAAATCGTCATCAAGCGGAAAAAAAAAAACCCATTGGAATGCATTGAAAACCGGTCAATGCATTCCAATGGGGGAAATATCTCATTGTCCAGTGAAGATCCTCCATAGGGTGGCCATTTTGGGATCCCTGTCTTCCGAAGAATCGGTCCGGAAAACAGCGGGGAGCCATTTTGCGAACCGCCAATCAGCTGTTTCTAATCATCATCTAGCGAAAAAAACGGTTCCCGAAGCAGGGAACTATTCATCGTAAAGCAAAAAAACCCATAGAAACATCGTTTTGCGATCGCCATAGTGATCGCAAAAAAGTCATTGGAAAGCGATTTCGTCATCAAGCAGGGTCATCATCAAGCGGGGCACCACTGCACGTTTCTTTTCAAGTGTTTCCAAAACAATTCTTCAAACTACTTAACTCTTTCCCTAACTCTTGACTAACTGTCCTATCTCATTACTCCTGGCTAACTGAAATCCTAACTCTAACTAAAACTCTAACTGTCCTCCATTCTCTTCTTATATTCCCTGGTTCCGCCCTTCTGCGCAACCATTGGCTACTGACTCAGTATTCCATTGTGATGGACAGGTGTAGTTTCAGGCCTATCTGTCACACCATGTCTTCAACTCCTTTCATTTTCAAAGCCTAACCGACTCCATTTTCTTTCCTCCTCATTGACTACACATCCCACTCTCCTTTAATCCCCGACTACAAGTTCCACTCTCCTTCAATCTCATGACACTTATTGCCAGTGGAACCGTTCTTAATGGAAGGATGGATCTGTTAGTTTCATGTTCTCTCACACTTATTTTTGTAGAGGAAAAAAAATCTTAAATTCTAACCCTGGAAATTAAGAAGAAATTTAATATATTCTTATCACAAACAAACAGTATGAAATAATCATCTTCACTGGACAAATTCGATGAGTGCAGCTTTTTCTAATATGGAGAGTCTCATATGTACCTGACTGCCATCTCACTATTAAAAGATGAACCCATCAGGAGAAGAAAGGTGTCAACTGTAATTCAGCATCACAAATATGGTTAAAATTTACAGGGATTAAAACTCAGACACTGATTTATTTATTATTTAAAATATTTTCCCTGCCTTTCTCCAAAAAAAAAGGGCCCAAGATGGCTTACATCATTAAAAAAAGACAATATTTGAAAGCTAAGAACAGTAAGTTATTCAAAATTAAGGAAGAATTAAATAAACATTATGTTAAGAACAAAGCATTCAATTCTGCCTGGATAAATGAATCTGCCGGTTCCACTGGCTCCTAAATTTAATTCTTATAATCTCAAATTAATCTTTTATCAAAATTGATAATTCCTTCACATGGTTGATGGAAAGAAAGCTAGTATAAAGGCTAGGGAGTTCTCAATTCTTTCTTTCTTTCTTAAAACCTTTATTGGCATTAAAAGGGGATAAAGCAGCAGTAACAATTTATGTCATAGTATTACAAACCAAAAAAGGCGATCGTGAGGGTAAGAGCTGGGAAGGTGATGCGGGGGGAGGTTGGGGGAGGGATTTTGGCTTGGAGACCGCTAATAAAAAATCCGCTACCACGCTAGTGATGGTCGCCGCGTAATCGCTTAAAAGGACGGGAAGGGGGTCAGCTAGGGAAACAAAAAGGGACGACAGGAGGGGTTCGAGAATGTTGTTTCGTAGATGTTGATGAGTCGGGCAGCGCAGTAGTATGTGGTCTAAGGTATCGGGCTCAGATGAGCAAGAGAGATAGAGTCTATTGTTACGTGGAATGTTTGCAAACCTGCCAAAATGAACAGCTGATGGGAAAATGTTTAGTCTTGCTAGCATAAAAGCCCTCCTTTTACTTGGATTAATTAATTTACTGAAATAGTTGGAGGGTCTACCAAGAGAAGGGGAAAGACCGAAGAAGAGAGGGGAACAAATAGGATTTAAATTGGGGAGTAATAAATTAAGTTCCTGTTGCCAGAGTTTAGATTTGATGATTTGATGGGCTCTGTGAAGGTTAGAGTCTGAAAGAGATTCGGGGGAGAGGTCCAAGGATGCGAGCTTGGCATCCAGAATACTGAAACACTTGGATGAGAAGGGATCTTTTAGTAGGTCATTGAGTATGGAATCTGAGTTCTCAATTCATATCAGCAAATATCCAGGTAATAAAGTCCAAATTTCTTAAGAAAGGCTGATTCTGTTGTGTTGGTTGGTGTCCATACTATAGTTTTTAGAGGCTTTCTGGCAATGACCACATAATTAATTGTCAAATGAAGAACTCACACATTTTCTTACTGAGGAGATGTGTAAGTTGTTGCATTCAGATTGGGAAACACATGCCATTCAGTGTGCATGTTAATGTCTGAAGCCACCTGAATATACAACATTTTCCAAAGAAATCTCTCTTGGGATAGTAAGATAGAAACAATCGAAATGCAAAGCAGTTGGCTGAGGATTTCCCTGCAGGTTCAACAGCTTAATTATCGTTGCAGACACTCGACCCAGCCCATATTGATGATTCTCTTGATGTGTGCCCTGCCACAGAGAACAGCAATTAAAATGCAGGAGATTCAGGAAATCGGAAAGTTGTTCAGTATTGGCTTCAGATACAGCCAAGACAAGAAAATTCCACATTCTTTGGGAAATGATGGGTATGAACTGGATGTTGTACAGTACTTTGCAAAGCTATAAGCACAGTGTGATAGGAATTACACCTTCCTCATCTTCTGGGATACCCTCTGCTTTACCACATTAACGTCTTGTTAACTCTTATTTTGTAACAGAGGTAGACAACTGTGGAAAATGGGATGGTCATTTTTTCCAACCCCAGGGCCCACCAGGGGCCCCGCGGCCCCTCCTGCTGAAACTGAGAATGGCTGGAGGACTGCTTCCCCAGTCTCTTTGGCCAGAAACCAATGCACTTCCAGTAACTTGAGTGATTCTGTCTTCTCTTCACATCCATAAGGAGGCCGCCTTGAATACCTTTAAAAAGTAGTTGCTCCCATTGAGCAAAGAGTGGGTATGCAGTGGGGCAAAATGGCTTAAAGGTAGCCAGACAAGCTGCCCCTGTAGATTGGCCTTACCTGTTTGTTTGTTTGTTTGTTTGTTTGTTTGTTTGTTTGTTTGTTTGTTTGTTTCTCCCACTCAACTAGTGTCATAGCCACTACTCTGAGTGGCAAATAAATCATAATAATACAAGACAAACAATCCCAATAACACCCACAGAATCAGTAAGCATAAAGCATAATAACAACAGATGAGATAATTAATAAAAATTAAAAGCTATAAAATATTTAAAATATTAGGCAGCACAAACAGGATAGGTTAACAAACAAGAGGCAGGGGAAAAGCCCCATCAATTGTCCAGAGTACTCTGGGGCAAGGCCATAGAAGCCTTGTGAGAAAAGCCAAGTTTTAGCTTCTCTCCTAAACCCAAGGAGGGATGGGGCTAATCGTACCTCAGGCGGAAGCAAGTTCCAAAGTAATGGAGAAAGCCCAATTTTGAGTGGCAGGTTTTCGGGCCTCCCTTAGGGTCACCACCTGCAGCATCCTAGTGTATGTGCTTCGGGTGGGATGGGTAGAAGCACTCAGACAGGTAGCAAGGTCCTAAATGTTTAAGGGTTTTAAATGTTAGCATAAAAACTTTGAACCCGACATACAGGCAGCAAGTGCAGATGCACCAGGACAGGTGAAATATGATTGAATTGTGATGTTTCAGAAACCAGCCTGGCTGCTGTGTTCTGCACTTGCTGCAGCTTCTGAACCACCTTCAAAGGCAGCCCAACATAGAGAGCACAGTCACAGCTGAGATCTGATTTTCCATTGAGAGAGCTGGGTCCAGAAGTAGACCCAGATTTTGCACCTGATGCTTCGGGGGAGAATGACCCCATCAAGACCAGGTAACAGCCACCTAATCAGTTAGGGGTTCCCCCACAACAGCAGGACTTACATCTTGTCAGGATTTAACTTCAACCTGTTAGCCCTGATCCAGTCCATTCCATCAGTCAAGCAGCACTCCAGGGTCTGCACAGCTGAGGAAATTGTGCACCTGTCAAAGTTATGTTGGGTCACTAACACTCAGCAACATTGTTCAGGTTTCCCAGGTGTGAGTAAGCTCCAGGAGGGCCAAATACACTAATGGCTGGGAAAAATCCTCCTTCCTGGTGCTCTCCCAACATCTTAAGTCACTCAGACTAAGCAGTGCTCCAGGGAATTACCAAATATTCACAAGGTTAAGGACTTTGGTTCTCACATCAACCCTGCAAGATAGGAAAACCAAAAGCACCACAAAATATGTAGGCTCCATGATTGAGGGAAAGTCTGAATTTTAGTATCAACAACCCTCTTTACTCCAAAATAACTGTAACATTTTATATTTTATTAAAAGAGGTCAAAAGGGTCAAGAAGAACACAGTTTACAAACAATTTCAAAAGTAATGATCAAAAAGATGTGGAACAAGTAATCATTCAAAAAAGGTTTGGGGCAGGAACAATTCCCAGAATAGTCTCACAAGAAAATAAGAAAGCTGGCCATCCCAAGCTATTACTCACATTATGGCAGAACTTCAGCATAGCTCCAGAGCATATGTAGAGTGCAAGTCAGGCAGCAGATGAACACAGCATCCTCCTAAGAGATAACTAGGTTATTCCAAGTAACTTGTTTTCCATTTTTATAGCCAACATTCCAGTTGCTAAATCCTTTCAGGAGATCCAGCAATCAGGTGCTGAACTGCCCTGAACCATCTCCAAGAAAGAGTCACTTCTTTATCCCTCCCTTCACTTCAGCTGAAACAAGTCTTGCTAATTAGCTGTGTACCAAGGATCAAGCTCTGGCTTTAAAGCTTTCTTTCTCAGCGAGATAAGGAACAGGTGTTGCAGCTTTCCAGATAACAGCAAGCACTTTCTCCCTCTTCTCCTGATCAGCACTGTCCCAGGCAGGAGATACAAGGCTTCTGTTTCAAAAGGGCAACCAAAACCATGATCCCTATTTTTAAGTTTCTTGACAGTACTCCATTTTACAGGCACCAGTGATGTAGTAGATTACTCTCACAAATCATTTCATTTCATGCTAAAGGAAAAACTGGTATTGAAGTTCTAAGGTGACATTTCCTCTGTGTTATTCAGCACCTCTCCTGGACATCCTTCCCCCACTGTAGGTTCCCATATTCTCAGAAGACATCCCAGAGGCATATGTGAGCTATCACAGGTTTCCTTGTAAGCTGATAATTTTCCATAAATACTTCTTGGCTCTAAAGCACCAGCCACCAAGATGCTTACCAGCAGATGAAGCAACCCATCTGGCCCACCAGGAGATCTTGGATGCCCACAATATTTCCCACCACTGAGCAATGGTGCTCTTAAGCTTCTCTTTCAAGTGTTGTGAAAAACGGGGGAAGTCATAAAAAGCTGAGGGAAGATCAGTTGCTGCCAGGATGTTACATACCAGTTGGCCATTGCTGTAACACAAGATAATCATAAGACCCCGTGTGCCACACTGCAGCGGATTTCCTGTTTCTGCAGTGAGCCTTGGAGTTCGTACCAGCTCTCGTATTCCGTGGTTAGTCTGGGTCAGATGAGATCTGAACTAGTCCCACCATGTTTATGCAGGCTCTTACTATGTGAGACAATCACAGTTATTATGGAAGCTAAGCTAACATTGAACAGCTAGAGTTGGGCATGCACAGATACAGACACAGACACAGACACAGACACAGACACAGACACAGACACACACACACACACACACACACACACAGAGGGGCTTCCAATACTTGGAATATGCATTCTGTTGCAAGTTGTGTCATTGACTAGATTAACTAGAGAGAGCTAAGGTGTTTCTGCAGATGTCTGTTAAACAATCCACAGTTGGTGCGTTACAAAATTTCCAGCTGGACTCATCTTGTCAAGTACAACTCCCAACTTTTAATCCAGACATTTCTCAGTAATACATGGAACTGACTTACTGTGAAGTAAATAATTGATATGTCTAATCTACCGCTGTCTAAACCCATGTTGCAGCACAGTAGCTTTGTGTCCCTAAACATTGCAAGACAGGAGAGCAGCTGGCTAAAGACACAGGCATTAACTATCCTAATTAGTATCAATGGCAGTGTTCCTTCTTCCCATGACTGTCACCACACTGATGGCTGATAGTAGGTCTAGTATCAGAGGTGATATGTCTCTCAACATGTATGCCTGGGGTACACAAGTGCTCTTTAACTCCTGTCCTTCTTGTGCTGTAGGCATCTGTTTACTTCCTGTGAGAACAGAATGATGAACTAGAGAAGACTTTGGTGTCCGATGCTTAGTGAGCCTTTTTAGTGTGCCAGGTTCAAGTGTGGGAGCCAGAGAAGGAAAAACAAAGAACATGGATGATTAATAAATTAGAAGGGCAGCAAATAGAAGAGTTACAGGGGCATTTGTAGAGAGAGGAGGCAATAAACAGGAACTTGGATATAGTCATAGTGTATGTAAGTGAACACTAATTCTAAATATGTTTAGTTTTCTCTTGAATGCTTAGTCCAGACAAACCAGGGTCAAACACACATTTTAAAAATGTATTCAGTTCAGCAGGAAACATCTTTTCCACCACCTATGTGGCAAGCGTTCATCATCTGATAATGTCTATAAGATAAAATTGGCTTTATGTTGTCACTCATTTTTATGTGCATTTTTATTACTTATGTGAAGGCTTTTTGTTTACTTGATTATTATTATAATAGTATTATGATGTTCTGTGTATCTTTGGAAAGAAGAATGACTATAAATGAAAGCAATAAATATATAAAATAGATAATTAATTCCCTTCCCCTACAACCTCACCCTGAAAAAGTGGAGGGATTTGTGTGTATGTGTGTGTGTGTTGATTTCATTATAAGAGTGGGAGAAAATTTAATGAGAATGCACTTGTTTTCAGCCATATATTTACACAATAGCAAGCAAGTAGGGAAGAGAATGAAAAATGGGCATGTGGGGGCCTGAAGACTGAAATTGGAAGAATTCAGTCAGAATATTGTTAGATTTAGAGACCAGAACTGTGAACAAAAGGAGGCAGAAATAGAGGTTCCATTAAAATGTGTTTGTACACATGTGTGCAAAAAATAATCAAAAGGTAAAAGATAATAAAGCAGTATAAAAGAAAACTAGCATGAATAATATTCATCAGCTTCTAAGAATGAGTGAATCAGCACTTATCCAGTGGATGAATATGCCAATGGCAATGGTACAAAAGCAAAGTTGTTTGCATTGAGACTGAAGAATATTTTCTCTTATTCAGCCCATCACATGGAACTGAAGGAGTTATATAGCTTTCCTTATCCACCTGCTGCATGTCCAATGTCTTCATGGGTCCCCACAGCCAGTATCAAGTTCAAATATTCAGTCTTTGCACACACGCTTTTAGACAATGGAATAGGAGTATGGAGAAGAGGGAGCAGAACACTTTTTGTTCATTTCTTTTACAAAACAGCAAACAGGTGGGCCCTGTCACCACTTCAAGTGGTTGCAGACATGCAGGTAGCAATCTGGATGAGTTTTTCATTTCCCATAAATTACACACTTGTTTGCTTGTTTCCATGAGGATGAGATGTTTGTGGTCTTCAGATGCACTAGACTGCAACTGTCACCATCCCTCACCAATGGCCTAAAGTTGCAGGGGCTGGTGGTTGTTGCAGTCCAACAATAACTGGAGGGCCAACCCCTGGTTGTCACTATTTATTAGATACTCCAGGCCAGATGTTCTCTGGGGAAAACACACAGGTTACCAGAAAGCCCAAAGAGAACAAAAAATTAAGTTATTACTGGGGGCAATCATCTTTTTTTCCTCAATTGGGGTTGATGTGCATGTTATGTGCTATCAAGTTAAGACATATTTATTCCAACCTAATAGAACTTGTAAAGTAAACTACTGAAGGTGTAGCTTTACCAGTTCCACACACTCCATGAGTTTACACGGCTGAGCTGGGATTTGAATCCAGGTCCCCTGAATCCTCTTACGTTACTCTATCCACTAACTACACTGGCTATGTTGGAATGTATACCAGGGCTCATTTGGGCTGCAGTTCCAGCAGTCCTTGAAGTGGCAAAATATCTCTCTCTCTCTCTCTCTCTCTCTCTCTCTCTCTCTGTCTCTCTCTCTCTCTCTCTCAGAAAAGGAAGAAGCCTACAGCTACCTGCTAGTAGTACCCTCCTCAAAGATTAGTAGACCTCTCTTTTGCCCCTGCTCCTCCTTCAGGGAAAAACTGCACGACAGATGCTAATATAAAATCAAATCCACAAGTCAAAATACTTCCTTTTCCATATCATCCCCTGGAATGACAGCAGACTAAAAGGTACTCCTGAGCACTGGATATGGATTAGCAAGCATATGTCAGATTATTTTAAAAATCTAATTAAGATACCTTGCTGAACCACAGAGAGCCCTTATAATCAGGAAGGGAAGAGGAGAAAGGGGACCCTTGTTCTATACCATCATTAAAAGCCAAGTCCTGATGGCTTTTGCAGAAGAAGGAGAGACTAATGAGCTTTTTGTTAGAGAAATTGGCAATTCACAGGGGTGTCGTCAACCTTCACTGCAGAAATGCCAGCATTAATTCCTTGGCTCAGATTAAGAATTAGCTAAATATTCTATAGCAATCTGTAAGAGATGGATGGTTCAGACTCAACTTGCACATAGTGCATGTGGCACCTTCCCCACAAGACTGTGTGCCAGACTTGAGTGTGGACATACAAATGAGCATGGAATTAGAGCCTTTTTCCAGGCAACAAAAGATGTCCAAAGAACCTGCCATAAAGGCATGCTCTGAGATGTATTGCTATGATGGTGGCCAAAGATGACTACAACACATATCAGCAAGGGTGTGAGAATTGACTCCAAAAATAATTTATATATGGCACTACAATCCACAAATTCTCAAAATATTGTAAGGAATTTCACTGTTTGGCTGCAGCGGACAACAGGTCCAAAGGCACGCTGGCTCGTATGTGGCTGGAGTACGAAAACATTGACAAGATCTAGCAAAGCAAATTAATGGAAGAACTGGTCAGTCAATAGAACATGGCAGTAAATAATTTCAGTTTTCTGTCTTCAGGGGACAAAAGGAAAAGCTGATGCCCTAGAGACCAGTTAACATATGGTCAGCAGCAGGAACAGACTTTATGAGATACTGAAAGTATTTGACCAGAACCATCCAGCAGATGTGGACAATGGGAACTTTCAGCAAAACTAACACAAAACAGGGGGCAACTGGACAGAAAAAGAGACAGAATTAGTGGTATCCTTTCACAGAGTATTTTTATGTTCTCAATTTTATGAGAACATAAAAATCCAATACAGAATATTCTGGACTGATGAGATAATACAAGTAGTTGTGAATACAAAAAGTCTCTCTCAAATAAATTGAGAATACCAGAACTGTGGACATTTTAACTGTAAAGTAAAGCCTTATTTAGTTGAAATTTGTACAAGGATTAATGCAGTGAATACACTTTGTGAATATGTGTTAAAATTCACGAAAATCTGTAAGGAAAGAGGTGGATTGAAAAATATAAATCTTTTGTTATCAGTAAATCAGATAGGTGACAACATTGAGAAACCATTTGCCAATATGGTCAAAGGCTATGCTAGGAGCCACTCAAGTTATTCAGTCCAAAAATAACTTTTTGAAGCTTTGTTATCATTGACTTCTTAGGAACTATAACTCCAAACAAGTTGTCTAATCAGATAGCTGAAGCTAGACAGGGTTAGGTCCAGTTATAGCTGGGAGAGACTAGCAGGTAGCATCAGGGGTCTCCAAGTAGTGCTAGGGAAGAATCCTGCCTGAAGCCTTCATGAATACCCTGAAGAAGTGTTGCTAGTCAGAGCTGACAGTAATGGGAGAGGTGAAGCCCCGATCTAATTAGTTATGAGGCAGCCTGCTGACGTTCCAATGTCATGTCAAGGGTGAGTGTCTAAACCATCATTGAGCCTTTCCTACTTTACGAAACTCTCGGTAGGATGTAGAGTGCAGATACTGTATCTACTTTTAGTATAAGAAGGGTAAAGGGAGCAAAGGCGGGGTGGGTGGTAGGTGGAGGGTTGGCCAGTCTTCTCTTTCCAACCATGTTGCTACAAAACCAGTGTTGCATTTTTAGCAGGACATTAGAGATACTACAAGAAATGTAAGATAGTTTAGCAATTTACATTGAGACTTAACTCTGACTCTGAGTAAATATAAGTAAACGTGCATATCACTGCACTAACAACAACACCCCATTCCAAAATATTTGATTAACAGTTTAAACAATTGGCAATAACTGCAAATTTGCTTCCAGAAATGCAGAAAAAAAAAGAGAGTGATTTTGTGAACATGTCATCCCACCTGCAAATTTTTGGATCTTGTGAGTGAATGAACTTGGACACACAGGTAGAGTTTTACTCCCACCCCACCCCCATGTATCACTGATACTCAATAGGTCCCTGCTAAGGATACCTGGGACATATGGGATGGTTGCCTTCTCTATGGCAGTATCCTGGAATGTATTCCTCAGCTAAAGCAGAAGACTGGAGAAACCCAGAGGGGTGGAAAGGAGAGAAAGATGGGGAAAAACAGCCAAGGAATCTCCCACTAGGAGAAGGATAAAAGTGAAGCAGAGGAAGAGCTGGAGACACCCATACATTTTTAGGACTTGATTCTTAATTTTTAGGTCTGGCCCTTTGCTCACCAGGAATGCTGAAAAAAAAAACAGTATCAGTGGGGTCTCTACTTAAGAACTTAATCCGTATTGGAAGGTGGTTCTCAAGTTGAAAAATTCTTATGTTGAATCTGCATTTCCCATAGGAATGCATTGAAAACCATTTAATCCGTATCTGCTCTTTTCCGTCCATAGAAACTACAGTGGAACCTCTACTTAAGAACTTAATCCGTTTTGGAATGGTGTTCTTAAGTTGAAATGTTCTTAAGTTGAAGCAAAATTTCCCATAGGAATGGACTGAAAACCAATTAATCCGTTCTGGCTGTTTTTTTGTTATGTAGAGGTGCGTTCATACATTGAAGCATTAGTTCCCATAGAAACTAATGCAAAGCTGGTTAATATGTACTCTAGGTTAAAGGTTAAAAAAAGAGCAGGAAAGGTTTTTGTCCTGTTCTTATCTTAGATTTCTGTTCTCAAGTAGAAGCAAAATTTAGCAAATGGAGCTGTTCTTAAGTTGGATTGTTCTTAAGTAGGGACGTTCTTAAGTAGAGACCCCACTGTACCAACATTGTTGATTGTATATATAATAGAAATGATTATGATGACATTTTGTAGCTACAAGAAAGGCAAGATTGGGAACAGCATATATACTACACCAATATATAACAGATACTTAGGTTTTTGGTTAAAACTTGTATCTGTGATGCAATACCAGTCAATTTTTTTATAATTTTGATTGACTGTGCCTGGTATTTTTTAATCATCATCATCATCATCATCATCTACCTCATTGGTTTCCAACCTTGAATAACCCAGGTGTTCTTGGGCTGCAGTTCCCAGAAGCCTTCACCACTAATTGCGATGGCTGGGAGTTTCTGAGAGTTGCCATCCGAAAACACCTGGGTAGCCTCAGGTCAGGAACCAGTTGTTTACCCCCTCATTATAGGATTCCTTTCTTTCCCATTTCAATAAGGTACTGGCCTCAAAGCAACAACTAACATCCAGATATGTTTTTAGCTCAGAGCCCCATAGATCCAAGTGCATACCAGTTACAGCTTGTAGAGTTTCTAAGTAGGCTGTCTTGTAGCTGGCTATCAACTGTTCTCTGAGACTAACATATAGGAGGCAATGTGGTTGTCTTGGTGACCAGAAGGTAGGACTATAAATGCAGTGGTCCTTTTCATTTACTTAAATGTGCAAGTTACATAAATGATTGTACAGGAATACTGGAAAGGCTGTCTATTACCATGTACATATTTATGTATAATATTATATAGCAACTGTGTCACCCATAGTGGAGCCACTCAATGAACGAAGAAATTCCCAGAGTGCCTAACAAAATATATATTGACATGCTATATATTTCCAGCAGCTCTGGGAAAGTCTTTTTTCTATTCAATTGGGTGTCGTTTTTTTTCCAGGAATGAAAATCTAAGCTATTTCAGAGCCCTGCCCTCCTCTTTTCTTTGTGCAAAATGTCCATGGGAGAGCTGATGAGATTAAACTTTAACTGCAGCCTTTTCAGGCCTTGCATTTTCCCCAGTGACACAAATTTCAGAATTCCTTTAATGCATTTGTGTCATTATATAATTAAAAGTCCATTTCCTAAGCAATGCTGCCTTCACATTTCCTTTCAACTATCAGCCTGGTGTAGGTGTTAGCAAATAATTAAGGCTGGATGTTAAAAGGCAGATCAAGATTAAAATATATATTTGGCAGTTATGGATTTAGATTTCCTGGAACAATTGGAGAATTTTCTCCTGACACCTTTTCAGTGCCTTAATGTCCATGGGTTAGTTATGGTGCAATCTCATTTATGTTATTTAGGGCCACATTAGACAATACAGTACATCAATTCCACACATAGGAGCAATAATATTGATAAGATTGTACCACAACTAATGTATGTATGGATGAGAAGATGCTGAAAAGGTCCCCAAAGGCCAGCACTTGCTAGGTGGATTCCAATCTTTATGTATCTTTGAACATTCAGGTGTAATTACAATCTGACAATTACAAATGCAGAGCAGCCTTAAGATGGACAGAATGTCACTATATTCCAACCCAAATTTGTCTCAATCCACATTTGACAAATCAGCTTGATTCTGTTTTATGATTGGTCAACTGAAAGGTAGTACAGTTTTGTTTGGGTTTTTTGTTGTCTCAAGGTACATAATTAGGAAAGATTTCCATTTCCGGAGAAATAATGTGTGATCTGACCTTCAGAAGCAAATCAGGACACTTGAGAAATTCAACCTTTTATGAATTCTGATGTGGTCTACTTTTCCCAGAAAGGCAAATATGCAGATCAGGACTTAGTTGGCCATCGTACTGCATACTTCCCAAATATTCCAGTGCAACTTAAAAAATGTATCAAAATGAATTCCCTTTTAAAATGGTTTCTTGCCTGAATGTATTATAAAGGTATATTCTGGGAGAAGTTACAATTACAATGCAATACTATATATGACTACTTAGAAGTTAGACCCAGTGGGGCTTAATCCCAGGTAAGTGTGCAAAATATTGCAACCTCAATGATACCCCTTTTAAAAGGAGTTCGAGATTGCACCTGGAAGGTATCCCCTGGGAGGCAAGGAAGTGCTTCAAACTTGCAGAAACTGGGAGTGACTCATTTTGATGTTAAATACCCTGGAAATAAACCCAATGATAAGGCTTACTGGATGAATGGGACTGGTTAAAGCCCAATTCATGTTCTATGAGCAAAGAGGGGAGCTCTGCCCCCCTCTATCATAGCTCTGAGCGCTAGATCTAAAAGGGTAGCCAGTTCTAGACGTGCAGAGTGGGGGTGCTTAATATCTTGTTTCCATTTTCATAGTTAGTACATCCCCAGTTTATGGACCTTGTCTCTATGGTTAGGAAAAGACATTTGAATTATTTCATAAAGGCAATTTGATTGAAAAAGCACAAGGCAGTGACATCAGGGAGGAAATAAGTAAATAGTTCTCTCCAAATTTTACTGCACTGGTGAAATAGCTTCACAAAAGCACTTCCAGAAACCAGCTCGATATGGCTTTTTATGAGGCACTGCATGGCTGAGACATTTCAAAGAGATATTTCTGATTAGAAGAATAGTCTTGGGATCCTGCAGCCTAATGAAACATGCAAACAAAGCAATACACTTTGTTCTTTATATCAATATCTAGACTGAGAGCTATTTGTTGTGAGTGCATACCTTAATGGCCCAACTGATTAAAGACAAATATTTATTAATTTTACTGAAGAAATACATCATAGCAGGCTAATATAGTCATTTAAAAGGGAATGATCGCAGAAAAGGCGAAGAGAAGAAATTAAAGTAATTATGTTTTCTCCAAGAATGTTGAATGATAAAAACTTCCAATATTATCAGATTTAAAATAAGGCAAAGCCAAATGTTGTAAATGTATCCTTTCCTTCTAGCATTTCCATCTCCATTACAGTCATTGTTAATTAAATTGGTGATACTTTTCTTGCTTAATTTCCCATTGAAGTCAGTGTGTCTCCTGAACTACAATTGTGATATTTATTTTTTGATAGAAGTTGTGTTGGGATCGCTGACCCACCCAAAGAGTCTCCACTAGAGCTTAACACTAGTGATAGAACACTTTTTACTAGTCAATCTGTGTGCACCACCAAAGCTCTAATAAGAGTCTCATTAATATTTCCTTTCAATTTGGAAGATCTCCTTGGGGGATGTGTTTGTGAAATATCACAGGAGGCCTAGAGTTTTTGTAAGGTTAGTCAGATGTATCAGAGAAGATGTTTTCATCATTAAGTGAAACGGTTTTTTTTAATGAATAAAGTCTACCATATAGCAGAGAGAAAAACATACTCCACCCCAGACATTTTCAAACATTTTCAAGGAGCCATAAGATAAATCTATGCAGTGAGAACAGAGAGGTGATTGGGGGAGACAGAATCTTACTGGTTCTGCTAACTAGTTGCATAAAAGGAGTGAAGGACTGACTGAGAAGGTGTTTGGGCAGCATAGCAGATGATGGGGCGAAGAGGAACCAAGCTGGGAATTCTTCAGAGGGAATTTTAACCCAAGGCAGAGAAGAATCTGGTGGGCATTCATTTGACACAGATTTTTCCATACCTGGTATATAAAAATATTACCAGGATTTGAAAACACAGAAAAAGCCAAGATGGCAATGTCACAATTGGAAGCAAAACTATCTTAAGAAGTAAAGAACATTTGCTTATCTGCCAGTGAGGTTTTTCAGTTCTGCAAGCTGAAATTAACTTGCGTTTTTTTTGGGGGGGGGGAACGTTCCAGTGGCATGCCGATTGTGCAAACACAGAAGCTTTGAAGATTCTGAAGGATACTGTTTTATCTTCCTTTTAATTAGTAAGCTGCCTTCTCATCTGTTTTTACCCTAATCAGTGAATTCTATGTGTCCCAAAGTGTGGTAAGAATCAAGTGAATGTCAGTATTTTATTCAACAACTTCTTTGTCACACAGATCATGCACAAATAAAGCAATGCTATCCTGTGGCTGACAAACACTTCAGTTGGTATGGCAAAGCCAATGACATAATGCTCTCATAGTAGTGGTGAGGATGGCTGCTGCCTAACTCTGTGCACCATGCAACACATTTATCCTGTTTCTTAGAAAACCAGAATAATGGAGTTAAAAGAGCCTATAAGGCCATTGAGTCCAATCCCCTGCTCAATGCAGGAATCCAAATTAAAGCAAATCTGACAGAGATTTGTTTCTTGACTACCTTCAGTACTGGAGTGCTCACCACCTCCTGAGGTAACTGGTTCCATTTTCATACTGCTCTAACAGTTAAGAAGTTTTTCCTGAAATTAAGCCTACATCTAGCTTCCGGTAGCTTGAGCCCATTATTATGTGTCCTGCATGCTGGAATGATCAAGAACTGCTCCTGCCTTTTCTTTGTATGGCTACCTTTCAAATATTTGAAAAGTGTTGTCATATCTTCCCTCAGTCTTTTTTTTCTCTCAAGGTTAAACATTTCTTTCAGTATTTCCTCATGGGGCTTGGTTTGAAGTCCCCTGAACATCCTTGTTGCCCTTCTCTGAACTTGTTCCAGATTGTCGGCATCTTTCTTAAAGTGCATTGTCCAGAAGTGGACACAGTATTCAAGATGAGGCCTCACCAGTGTTGAACAGAAGGGAACAAGTACTTCATGGGATTTGGAGATTATACTTCTGTTTATGTAGCCTAAAATAGCATTTGCCTTTTTTTGTGGCCACATCGCACTATTGGTCCATATTCAGCTTGTGATCTACAATGACTCCAAGAACCTTCTCACTCATAGTATTGCTGAGCCAAGTATCCCTCATCTTCTAACTGTGCATTTGGTCCCCGTTCCCAGGTGTAGAAATTTGCATATCTCTGTTGAATTTCATTCTCTGGTTTTCAGCCCAGTGTTCAAGCCTATCAAGATCTTTTTGAATTTTGTTTCTGACTTCCAGGATATTAGACATTTCACCTAGTTTTGCGTCATCCACAAATTTGATATTTCCTGCATCTATCTATCTATCTATCTATCTATCTATCTATCTATCTATCTATCTATCTATCTATCTATCTATCTATCTATCTATCTATCTATCTATCTATCTATCTATCTATCTATCTACCTACCTACCTACCTACCTACCTACCTACCTACCTACCTACCTACCTACCTGCCTGCCTGCCTGCCTGCCTGCCTGCCTGCCTGCCTGCCTGCCTGCCTGCCTACCTGCCTACCTACCTATCTACCTATCTATCTATGTTTATTTGTTTATTTGACTTGTATACCACCCATCTGGCAGCTAAGGCCATACCCTCTTCCAAGTCATTAATAAAAAAAGTTGAAGAGCACTGGGGCCAAGGCTGAGCCTTGTAGTACCCCACTTGTTACCTCATCCCAGTTTGAGAAGGAGCCATTGATAATCACTCTTAAGTCCAATTCTGTAACCAATTGTATATCCATCTAATAGTTGTTCTATCCAGCTCACACCTAGTTAGCTTGCTAATCAGAATTTCATGAGGCGTTTTGTCAAAAGCTTTTCTTCTCAGAGACATCTGCACACTTAATAACTGATTATTGATGATCCACACATACAGCATCTGACAGCAGCTGAATTAGGGACATAAATTGTTCTGTATAAATTATGTTTTATTATGTAAAATGCCTTTTTGTTTTTAATATTTTGGTTAGCTATAGATCTGAAATACTATTCTTGTTAGAGCTTCAAGGCATAGCAGCAGCAGATTTGTGTGCTCATACTTTGAAGAGAGAGAATCGAACTCAAGCGGCTGGATAGGTGCAAGCAAAAAACTACTTCAGTTATAAATTAGGTGTCAGGAGATAGGATACATAAGAAAATGAGTAAGGCCGCAACCCTATATCCATGTAACTAGGGCTAAGACCCTCTGAACTCAGTGGTAGTTGCTTCTGAGTAGCTGTGCATTACATAATGCTAGATGACCCATTAAAATAGATACTTAAGAAATATGATTGCAAGTATTTGAAAAAAAGAAAATATTTTTCAAACCTCCCCTTCTTTATTTCCACCTAACTTCTTCCTTCCTTGCATCTTCTATTGGTAGTACAACTTCCCTATAATTTTAGCCATGTGCCAAATGCTGTTAGGCTAGAATATTCTTTCAGCTGTGGAAAGTGTGCCCAAGAATAGAATACACTAGAACAAATTTGCTCTGCAGGATAGCCTTAATCTCCCATTGTTAAAATAACAGCTTGGGCTTCAGCTTGAGAGAGTACAGATTGTTGACTTGCGCTGTGGAGCTCCTTTGGCCTGCCTTGCATTCAGATATCTCTCTCAGTTTGGAATTAAACCCCTCACAGTCTGTGAGATGATTAGGCGAACATCTGTGTCAGACAGTTGGTCCATGGAATCATGAGACAGGAGCTTTTTCAAGGGAAAGTTTATCATGAAAATGGGACCAGCTAATTCTAATGTGAACATAGCAGTGTTAGAAGTATCATTCTCAATTATTTGTTCATAGACTTAGAGGTCTGGTAAAGCCAGCTGGCCAGTCCAGGTTTTGGATCCAAACCTGCTTCAAAAATAGTTTTTGCCTTCTCCCTTCACTGCTGATCTTGCTACTACCATATGTCATTTTGTGAGTCTCTTATATACATTTGATATTCAGACATCAACACTGGTGCCCAGAGATGCAATAATCAGTAAAGCTAGCAGACATAGAGAATGAGGTAATAAAAATAACTAAGAAGTTAGAACAACTACTGTACGAAGAGAATGCAGGGTGATTAGTTGCTTTAAGTAACAAAAAGTATGGCAATCGAAGCAAAGATGTTTGAAGCTCAAAGAATTATTAAGAAATGGTTGCTCTGTCTCGTAACACTGAAATTCAGGTTCACCTAAAAGAAAATGATTAATAGTGGCTGTTGATTTAGGACAGATGAAGAGTGTCTTTCTTCAAATGATATAAAATGAATGTCAGGGGTTTACAGTATATCACAAAATGACCATTGGCTAATTAGCTAGCTCCTTCAATGGACCTTTTTGCTCTAGAATCATAAGGTGTAATTTCCCCCACCTTAATTGATCAGCTTCAGAAAAGCAAGGCCTAAATCCAGGGACCGCTATTGTTTATATAGAAATCCATTCTACTCCAATTGATCTTTATTTTTATCTTTAAATTAGATCCATCCTTTGAAGGATGTGCTAAAAAGCAGACAGAGAGGAGATGAGCACAGATCAACCCCTTACCCTCAAGATAGCAAATGCCAACCCTGACTGGTTTCTGGCCTTCTCTTCCCCTGCAAGGGAAAAATTCTAAGATTCCAAAGAAGTAGTCATATTTCAGCCTGTTGACAAAATTAAAGGGGTGGGAGGAAGGAAAGAAAAAGAAAGCATGGGAGGAGGCAAAATATTGTAGCACTTTAAAGACCTACGAGCTGGCTGGATAGCTCAGCGATTTAGTATTTGGCTGTGGAGCTAATGATTGGAGTTCGATTCCCCACTGTGCCTCTTGTGAGTAGAGCCAGCCTATGCAGCTTTCAGCAAGCTGCAAGTCCCAGGGGGCCCTCAGAGGAAAGAAATGGTAACTCATTTCTGATTATTCTATACTGGGAAACCCTGAAAAGTACTGTATAAGTCAGATTTGACTTAATGGCACATGATTATTATTAAAAATTAACCATTTTATTTCAATGTGAGACAGTTTTGACATTCTTTCAAGTGGTCAGTCGCACAGATCACTTCTATTTGTTCCTTCCAAGGCTGCAAACTATGACATAGGTGGAGAGAGGGCACTGGGTTTAGTTCACACTTTTTTGCCACTTGCTCAAAACAAATGTAAAGACTTTATCCATCAGAAGTGGAGGTAAAAACCCAACACAAAGACACAAGTGTATATTGGCAAGGATGGCTGAAGTGTCACAGCAAGAGAGTCTGGTTGGAATTTCCCATCAATATTTGAGATACTGAAAGAAGATAATAACTGTGGCTGTCATTGAGGGGTGAGGAAAGGTTTCTTGACTTCTTTCCCTTCTCACTCCCCTATGAATATAAACAATTTTCACAATGCACATGCATTTCTGTTTTTTCATTTCAAGGCTATCTTCAAGCATCGCCATCTGTGTAATGAAATACTACTGTTTGAATGCTATATTTACATATGAACCTCCTCAATTCAAAAAGAAAGCATGGAGTTGTTCTGTTTGTTAAAGCGACTCTTAGGATTAGAGCTGATTTCATTATCTCCAGTGTTGTTTCCTGTCGGAATAGGCACCTGCTGACTTTGTTGTTCAGACACAACAAACAAGCTGCTGCTATGTTCTGTGCCTTACTTGTATTTTTTATTGTCAGTATTATGATCTATACAGTAATACATTCATTCAGTTGTACTTATGCTTAAGAAACCTCTATTGACCAACACACACACACACACACACACACACACACACACACACACACACACACACACACACACACACACACACACACACACACACACACACACACTATATGTAAACATGATTTTCAGAAATGAAATCTTTCCGGAAGTACTATTTAAAACCCTGCAGCCCAATTGACTGCCAGTGGGTTGTTTTCCATGCTTTGACATAAATGTGGAAAATGGGACAACTCTAGAAATTGCTATTGAAAAACAAAATTAGAAGAGTCTCTTTTACATTACTCATGTTAAGCTTTAAAATTTTACAAACAAACCTTTCCTTATCTCCATCTAAAAGAGTCTGCATTGAGTCTGCAAATGCAGTCAGTATATATTTTCTAAAGATGACATGTTCAATTAAAGTTGAAAACAAGGTTTGCTCAGTCACTGATAAAGTGAAAAACACTATTTTGAAACACTATTTTTGGTAATACTGACAACTTTTGTGTGAAGACTGAAATGCCTCAGAGAGCATTTAAGTTTCTTCACCTAATGAAGTGTAATTAAACTGAATTATGTTGCAGAATTTTGCATTTCTGGTCAAATTCCTTTTTGCTAAACAGCGGAAGCACAGAGACCCACAAAGGAGAATAGCTTCAAGTTCTCCAGATTTGAGCCCTTTATTCACTAACACTTAAAGTTTCAGTAACTCACTTTGACATATTTGTAGAAAAAGGAATAAAAACATGCTTTACTTAAAGCTGTTTGATAATATAGACTTGTGCACTTTGCTTTCTTTACTGCACATATGTTGAAAACTAACTGAACAGATCAACAGCAACTGCTTTCAAGGGAGGAAAGTGAGGAAAAAGAACACTCAGCAGAGAGATGGGGCTTTCTTTTAAATTAAAGACTGGAAGGTGCCATTGGTTAGTGTTGGATAGACAAACAATCACCTCAGACCAGAAACCAGACCCTGACATTAAGAGAAGGATGAAGCTGGTATGATCTGTATGACTCAACTACAGCTATCTCCAAAGATATTTTGAAAGAGGTGGCTCTTGTGTTGTGTTGTGCTAGCCTTGTTGCCCCACAGAGTATTAGGGTGCTTTTGAAGACTAGCAAGATTATGTTATATAGAAGGCATAAAAGGTAAAGGTAAAGGTTCCCCTTGACATTTTTAGTCCAGCCGTGTCCGACTCTAGGGGGCAGTGCTCATCCCGTTTTTAAAGCCGTACAGCCAGCGCTTGTCTGAAGACAGTTTCCATTGTCACGTGGCCAGCGTGACTAGGGAATGCCATTTTACCTTCCGACCGAGGTTGTACCTATTTATCTACTCGCATTTACATGCTTTCAAACTGCTAGGTTGGCGAGGAGCTGGGACAAAGCGACGGGAGATCACTCCATCATGTGGATTCGATCTTACGACTGCTGGCCTTCTCAACCTGCAGCATAGAGGCTTCTGCAGTTTAGCCCGCAGCACCACCACGTCCCTGATAACTAGAAGGCATAGAAGTGAAAATTGTTTCATCTCTATCTCCATTGGAAGTTTCTTCAGAAAAGCTAGAAGTCAAGCTCCACAAACACTGTTTTGTGGAACTTCCCTCTTCAGAGGCAATTCCAAGAAGTCTCAATCTGGGGGAGGAAGGATTTCCAGGGATAGGGGGACACATATGGCTGATTTCTAAATACGGGTTTGCTAGTATAACTCAAAAGGTAGAAAGGAGAAGAGAATGTGGAATCCTTTTAACACCAGCCAAGCTCACTGGCACGCATGTGGGTTGACACATATTTTGAGCCAGATTGGAAGTGGGCTGCTTGTTACTTAGTTGCACCAGCTCTTTGAGGACTGATACTCCTTTTGAATTGCTCACTACACAAGAGAGTGGTGTGTCATGCGGCTTCCAAAGAACTCATGCCAAGCCAGTCCAGCTTAAGCAGTGTGAGGAGATGAAAAGGACAAAAACAAACAAACAAAAAGTAAACAAAACAGCTCCAATATTTATAAAACCAGAACATCTTCCATTTAATAGGACCTATTAAGCTACCTTTACTGGTAAATCAGCCTATAATGTAATGTAATTATGGGAGGAAGGTTTCTTTGACATTTCACATTTTCTCTGCAACCTATGTTTGACCCCATAAGCAAGTTCAAACACGTTTATGAGTAATCTGGCCTTTCTCACCAGATTACTCATAAACATGTTCAAACCCACCCATAGGCTGCAGCCTAGGTTGCAGAAAAAAGATGACATCATAGAAATCTTCTGCTTATTAATCAGTGTGACATCAAGTCAATTCTGGCTTACAGCAATCCTTTTTAGAGTTTTCTAGGTAAGAGTGCTCAGAAGAAGTTTACCAGTCCCTTCTTCTAGGGTGTCTTGGGACTGTGCAATTTGCACTAGGCCACACAGGCTAGTTCTTCTGGGACACACAGCGGGAAATTGAATTCCCAACCTCTGATTTTGCAGTCAGATATCTAACTCATCGAGGTATCTGGCCAGCTATAAATGCCAGCTTTAAATCACATGGCACCTGTCACATGTGTTGGCCTGCCAGTGTCCATCATTTCCAAACATATGGCTGATGGCTTTCTGAATGTGGATGATGGGAATTCAGTGCTTCTGGAAGTCACTGGGCCAGGGATCTATGTAATAATCTGTAGTATAAAATGGTTGGGAACATCAAGTCCAGTATCCTATTGAGCTTCTACAGGGTAGAAAGTTCTGCCAGTTTAGTAACATTATTCCACCTATGACTGAGCTGCTGTCATGCAAATGGAGGATCAGTTTTTCTTCATGGACATCACTGTTTGCACGTCCTTAGCTGTGCACAAGCAGGCAGTGCAATCCTGTGTTACTAAACTGATGGGACTTCCCATTCATTGGATGCTCAGTAAGACAATGATCTGAATGTCTGTCTTTTTTCTAATTTTTTTAAATTAACTAAAACATAAACATAAACATAAAATACATAAATCAAAATACAATTTAACTGTGTTCCCCACCACCGTAGACGGGACCTCTTGCAATAATCTTCTTCCACCTCCATCTATATTCTTCCTCTTCTTTTATTGTTCTCTTCTCCAGAACTGCATTGATTCTTGATTTGGAGCTTTCCCCTTTCCTCTTGTTAATAAATATTCCAAGAATCTGCCCCATATTTCATTAAAAATATTATTTTTCAACTCTCCTTTCTTAACCTTTAGATTACAAGAATTTATCATTTATAGCTATATTCCATATTTCATTATACCATTCATCCGTTTGAAATTCAGATTTTGATTTCCATTGCCTAGCTATTATTAATCTCACTGCTGTTAATAAATTAGTTATCAATTCTTTCATCATCTTATTATATTCCACATTCTCAAATATTGATAACAAAGCAATCTCAGGATTCAATTCTATGTCTTTTCCACACATATCATTTAATTCTTTAAAAATTGTTTCCAAAATCTTTGTATTTTTTCACATTCCCACCACATATGAAAGTATGCACCAATTTCCTTCTCACATTTCCAACAGAAATTCAGATAACTAGCATTAATTTTATTTAATTTTGTTGGTGTTAAATACCATCTTAGACACAGTTAATTTTTTCCCTTATTCTCATTGACATAAATCTTAAAACCCTCATCTGCCACATCTTCCTCCATTCTTCCTTGTATATCCTTTTTCCGAAGTCTTGTTCCCACACTAGCTTCACCCCCTTTTTATTGCTTTCTTTTTCTTCTAGATCGATCAGGAATCCGTAATTTTTTCTCAATATGCCCTTTACTGAATGAGTCATCTGGATGTCTTCATATGATAATAGAAATTGTTCGTACTTTGTGTATTCTCTGCTTTTGTTATATTTCTTTACCCATTCATTAGTCCAGCTTTCTAATTGTATATAGTTCAACCATGAGATATTTTTACACTGAAGAATTTATTTCATTTGCTCTATTGGTATTTTGTCTGTCTTTTTTCTCAGGTATCGCAGCTCTGATGTTCTAAACACAAAACAAGGATGCTTTTATAGCTGCTTGAAATAATGATTGAAAACATAGTCAGTCAGACAGACATGTACAAATGATTTTGGCCTGTCACGCATCCCAGAGAAGTTGGATGATATTCTTGTGTCTTGCTGGGAGAAGAGAGCACACTATTTTTATTGCTCTTTAGTGAAAGCATACTTGACTGCCTATGTAGTTGTCTATTTGCATGAAGAAAAAGAGGAAGAAGTCACCCAGCTTCTGTTTAGTATAACCCAAATATGTACTTATGCATGCTGGATTCTGCTTGTTTTGTCTGCTTTGCATCACCAACATTTATTTCTCAGATTGCATATATATATGTGTGTGACTATATATATATATTTAAAAATTGTGTGTCTTTACTCATCAGCCATTTGACCTTGGATAAGTCATTCTTTTCATCATTTTGGACTTCAAAATAATTGGACTAATCATCTGTAATAATTAGAGGAGTCATGAGGCCAGACTAATTATTTGGAAATTGTTTCAGACTTCATCATAAGAATGGAACCATCAGCTACAGGAATTGTGCATAGTAAATGTAACATTGAATAGGGACAAACTTTGAAAAAGAAAAAGAGGAAGTATGGCATGCTAGGAAAGGGCCAAATTAGTTCTTGCGAACATCACAGGATGGAATGCGTGAACCACATTGATAAAGATGAATTTTTAAAAAACATATAGATTGGTCTTTACAGATTGTCTCCAAATGGTCAACATTTCTTGGTCCCAACAATTGATCCAACTTGCCTATAATAAAGGCATGGCCTTTAAAAGAGGTACGGAAATATATACATGCATAGTGAAATAAAAAGATGCTTAAAGGGTACAGAATGTCGTTCCTCACTGATTTTATGTAAGAACTAGGGATGCAATGGTATATGCTAAATTCCTCATTAATGTCAAACTAGACTGTCTTATTGTGATGAAACACCTTAGTGAGGAATTTTAGAGCCCCATAAGATTCCTCACTTCCATCAGAGAAAAGAGTATTCCTTTACATCTCTGTAACTTGCATGGAATGTGTCTTCTATTTT
The DNA here is from genome assembly GCF_051106095.1 of Pogona vitticeps. Classification (NCBI taxonomy): domain Eukaryota; kingdom Metazoa; phylum Chordata; class Lepidosauria; order Squamata; family Agamidae; genus Pogona; species Pogona vitticeps. Next base: position 174,735,954 of record NC_135785.1, read on the forward strand.
TCCTCTTTGATACAGAAAGCATGCATACATTCAGAAAGAACAGCAATGGGTGGTTGCTATGAAAGAGGCAAAAAAGCAAAAATCTTTAAATTCTGCTAAATAAAGTAACAAGCATCTTAGCCTGGGGGCAATTCATTAAATTTACATGAATATGTGAACTGTGTATGGGGGTGCAGTTTTGTGAAAAAAAATCAGGCAAATTTGCACAAAAACTGGTTTTGCAGAAACTATTCCTCTAGTCAAATACAAGAACTCAACTGAACCAGGAAATTGCTTGCACGAGGAGGCAGGGGAAAAAATGTTGCAATCCCTCCTTTTCTGAATGGTGGATAGGATAAGCAAGGACCTACATCCCTAATAAGTCTGTGTGAAAAGATTCTCTAAGAGTCTTTGGCGTATAGACTGATATACGGATTGAAAAAATGTCCACTTAGATCGATCCATCCTGCCCCTTTAAGAACTGTTGTGCAACTTTTGGTACAATTCAGCCAGATCCTAATTAGCTTATTGTGTAGCTTGTACAGACAATCATCCTGCACCCAAATGGAACTAAAAAGGCAGGGAAGGGGCGTGTATTGGCTCCATGGGCTCCACCCGTACAAGGCAGTGCAGCCCCAGCAGAGCCCTGGCTGAGAAGAAAGGCAGGGAAAATGGGAGGTAAACTGCCTTCTGTTCCCCCCCCCCGCAGTCGTCACCCCAACATTTCCCTCCTGCACTGCAGCTGTCTGTGGCTGCTGCCTCTTTACTCACAAGTAAACTGAGTCAACCTTGCTTGCTAGTAAACCAGGTAAAACCTTGCTATGTGTAGACCTGCAGCATTGGAGAAGAGGACCCACACCATAATCTCTAGCGTGGACGCAAGGATCATTCAAGTGAGAACAGATTACACTTAAAATGAGAACCTTTTAACTGCAGACTGGACAGCACCAAATTTCCAAGTGTGGATAAGGCCTTAAAGCACTCATGGATATGTTTGTGTTAAGATGGACAATGCCTAAAGACCTTTCAGCCTGGCCTTTTCCACAGTCTTTGGTTCTCACTATTTTCCCATGCTAGTTAATCTATGTTGGTACAGTGGTGCCTCGCAAGATGAATTTAATTCATTCCGCGGTTAATGCTGTCTTGCAAAAAAATCGTCTTGTGAAATGCATTTTCCCATAGGAATGCATTGAAATCTAATTAATGCATTCCTATGGGCAAAAAAAGTCAGTTTACAAAGGGTTTATTAAATGCTCTTTAAAGCCATACATATTGTGCAGATGATTTTAAAAATTTCAATAAAAAAACTTTAACTTTTTAAACATCATAGAAAACATTTAAAAATCAGCAAATATGAGGCAGGAACAAAAAAAGGAAAACATTTGTCTTGTGAAGCACGGCCACAGGAACATTTGTCTTGCGAGTCATCAACCCCCCCCATTGCCAAAACCATTTGTCTTGCGAGTTTTTTGTCCTGTGAGGCATTTGTCTTGCGAGGCACCACAGTAGTGTGTGTGTTTTGCTATCTCTATTACAAGGGCAGTTTAAATTTGCTTTAATTCTTGATTATTAGGTTGGATTCTAGACTTAGTCACACCTAAAATAAACCTACTGAGTTCACTAAAATTTAGGTCAGTCATGATCAACTTGAGTCCCACTGATTTCAGTGCCTGAATGCAGACCTTGAAATTTCATATTTTTAATGGACAAAACATTGTAAGCTGTTTCCACTACATTCTGTGGAAAGGCATGAATGAATGAATGAATGAATGAATGAATGAATGAATGAATGAATGAATGAATGAATGAATGAATGAATGAATGAACTTTGCTTATGTTAATTTATAAACTCCCCCCAAAATGGCTTTTAGATAGACAATCATATAAATGTGATCAGTCAGGTGGATCCATCAATCACAGAAAAAGAAGAATGGTCATTTTCTTTTGGTGTTGTGCAAAGAACACTGAAAGCCAAAACTGGAGTTTAAGTAAACAAGACATAAGCTTATAATTTAGAAACATATTTGCATGAAATCTTCATGGAAAGTTTACAGGCACATTTACAGCCATCAGCCAAGACTTAGAAGGTTCATAGTCAGAAAACGTATCAGTTAAATGTTCACTGTTATTATTAATACGAATATCTTGCCATGCTTAATTATGTCTGAACATTCTGAACAAGAAAATGAAAACGGTATTACAAGTCATCACATGTATTTTTGCTGAAATATATGATAGGGATTTGACTAACAGTATTAAGGAAGCCTTTCAGACTCAATATGAGTTACAGCAGCTTGGACAGTAATGTACTTTGCACAAACCAGGAAATATCATTTTTAATTTGCTTGTCCAGCCAACTGAGACAATGATCACCCATTTTTATTATCATACCTATTAGGAAATCTCTGCAATCAATCTTATAGCTTACATGTCAGCCACATGTTTAGAAATCCAATGGGATGTTTTAGCGTTCTCTTTAATTGAAAAATGTTAAGGGGAGATAAGGCAGAAATTTAGACAGCATGGGCTCACTCTCCTATTTTCTGCACTGGCAGAAATACTGAACCATGCAGTGAGACAAAGCATCTCTAAGCAGCGTGATCCTTTATTTCTCCATAGCTGCTGCATCTTAGTCCCTTTGATGCCGCATGTGCAACTACACCCAGTATCTCAAATTTAGAGCTGTATCCTACAGTGGTGTAGTGATTTCTGGGATTGCAGAATTGGAGTGTGTTATCCTTTTTTCTTTTCTAATCTGGAGGGACCCCAATCATCCTTTTCTGCCTTCCCTGTCCCCGTGGAGCCTATTGGCAAACCTTACTGTATTGTATTGAGTGACTTCTTTCCAGTGAGTTTGAAAGTCCATTAGAATGGTGTGAAGAACTGCCCTGATGTATTAAATAAAAAAAATAGCAGTTATAGGATAAAAGCCTGGTTGTCAACAAGCCCTTATATTGGCAGGTTTTGAAAAGCCTGGTGGAATAGATGTGTTTTTAGAAGTTTCTTAAAAGATGCCAAGGGGGGGAGGCGGTGAATTTCGGCTGACAGTTCATTCCAGAAGAGGGGCACAGCTGCCAGGAAGGTCTAATTCTTTTTTCTCTTCTTCCAGGCCTCCCTTGGGCTAGTGCTCTCAGCCATCCAGCCTGGGAGGAATGAGTAGCATGGACAGTCCTTCCTAGGAGTAGGCATTCTGTCATGCAACAAGGTCCCAAACCATTAAGGGCTTTATATGATAAAACCATCACCTTGAAACTGATATGGAAGCTTGGAAAACCCTGAAAAGGGTCGCCATGAATCAGAATTGACTTGATGGCTTCTTCTTCTTCTTCTTCTTCTTCTTCTTCTTCTTCTTCTTCTTCTTCTTCTTCTTCTTCTTCTTCTTCTTCTTCTTATTATTATTATTATTATTATTATTATTATCATTATCATTATTATCATTATTATCATTATTATCATCATCATTATTACACGAGGACAGCTGGTGTAAGCAAGCACAATTTGTGACATTGCACACCATTCCTGACTAATTTCTGATCACAGGGGCCTGCCTGTTAAGGCGTCAGTCTTAGCTCCCAACTTTCTAGCTTTCTTGTGCAAGATAGCTGCCTGAGATGACCTTAACCTTGGTCCTAAACTGCCAGCTTTTTCTGCCACTGAAAGCTTTTTTCACACAGTCATGTTTTCTAACAAAAATCCATCGCCACCATTGGCACCCGTCAGACTTCTGTGTTTTTGGTCTCTCACTAGTTCCTTAATGACAAATTGGGAGCCACCTATGTGAAGACAGCATTTTTTGTGGGCAAAGTGGATGACCCCACCCATCACTGGCAGTAGCTTTTCCTAACCTTTCTATATCAGCTCCCCTTGAATTAGTAAAAGCTAGCTTGGCATGGGGGTGGGATTGCATCGTTCTGAAGCAGCCCCTCTATGTGAGAAGGGAATGTGAGAATGAAAGTAGATTGAGACCAGGAGGAAGAAGGAATGAAGATCTGTCTCTTCTGAATCTCTAGGAGGTACAGTTCTCCTACTGAATACTATAGGTATTTTGCACCCCAATAATGTTTTTTTGGAAACAGGAAGTGACCTTCTGTTTGCTCCCAGTTTCCTGAAACAAAATTGGTAGCATAAACTGGAGTCTGTGTGTAGATATGGAAAATGGGGCAGGGCAACCCCTGAGTCATTCACAGGTATCCATCCTGGTGCTAGAATTTTGATTGGACTTTGTGGGAAACAGGATTCTGAGCCAGATATGTCTCTGAAATTATTCAACCCACTTTAAGGAGGCAGGGGGAATCTGATTTGAAATCCTCCCACTGCTGTGCCTGTACAGCAGCCATTATACTAACCCAGAATATTAACTCTCATTAAAATATGACTAAGAGGTCTCTATAGCATAATTCAGAGTGCATTAGAGTTAAGCGAAGAGCACTGATATTCAGCTAAAGGACAGTCAGCAGGTGAAACTGGCAATTTATTTTGTGTTAGAGGCTCTCCAGGCAAATCTTTCACCAGGGATAAAACTGGGCTATACCACTTGTAAGGGGTTCTCGTGGACAGAAAAAGAAATACAGGAAGAAGGCCAGGACAGAACTTTTCTCCCATATGTAACTTTCTATGTCTAGAGTCATTTCTCCCTAGACAGGAACAATTCAGTTGTGCACTATGCAGTCTAAAGTAGTAGAGTCAAGGAATAGTTTTCCAAGTCTACCACTTCCGTGAGCCAAATAATACATTATAAATAGCATGTCATTAGGAGATGAAATCAGTGTCCTAGAGGCCTGCTTCTGGCAAACTGTTCAAGACCGAACAATCATACTTGCAAATGAAGCCTGCTTAGTTCCTGAGGATCGGTCACAAAACACATCAAAGTAATTTAAACACTACAGGCTATGTGAATAGCTCCTACGGTGCCAACTAGACATGTCCAGCATTTAAGGAATTTCCTTTTCCTAATGACCAGTTATCTGTAATGTGTAGCATGAACCACAGAATTCAACACAACTTTTTCAACATTGCATTGCATTCCACATGGCAGGGAAGCAATCACATTGTGAACCATCAGGGTGCACACAGATATACATAAATTGATGTGATTTATATACTGTAAGCAATTTTGACTATGTTTGAAGTCAAATGGCAACTAAGAATTTCCAACTATGCAATCTGAAATGTCTATGATGAATATAACATTAGGAATTGTTGATTTTAAGGCATACATTTAGAGAAACAAAGTATGTATGAATTGTAACGTGATCAAATATATAAGGTGATATATATATATATATATAAAATATCCCCATTTTCTGAAATATTAATGGCATCTTGAAATTCTGATATGAAATACATGTATGCATAGATGTAAACTAGAGTTTAACGTAGTATTGGAGATTATTCACCTACAATGCATTTACATACAGATATTAAGCACATATGAATTACAATATGATTAAGTAGCTAATGTTAGATAAATTTATTTTGTGGTTTTGTTTATGAATATAACATTAGAAATTGTTGATTTTAAGGCATATATTTAGAGAAACAAAGTATGTATGAATTGTAACATGATCAAATATATTAGGTGAGATATATATAATATCCCCATTTTCTGAAATATTGATGGCATGTGAAATTCTGATATGAAACACATGTATGCATAGATGTAAAGTAGAGTTAACATAGTATAAGAGATTATTTAACTATTATGCATTTACATAGAGCTATTAAGCACATATGAATTATAATATGATTAAGTAGTCAGTGTTAGATAAATATATCTTGTGATTTTTTTTCCTTTTCCTTGTTGAAATATGGATCTCCCATGATGGTAAAACATTGATATTTTGAGATATAATTGATTAGCCAAGGATGTAAGAGAAATAATCATAAAAAAAAAGAAGACTCAATTATTAGAATTATTATAACCTTAGGACGGATTATATTTGAAATAACTCTTTAAGAGCAATAAGGTTGATGCAGTCAGATTTATATAATTGATAATATTGTATGGAAATGCCTCCACCCTGCCTTTATATGGGGTTTCATTTTGTTTTTGTTTTCTTATTTTATTTTTATTGTTTTTGCCTTTTTGTGTGTTTTCTGTTTAGTTTTGTAGGTCTATATGTGTAAAAAAATGTTTTAAAAAACATTGTGAACCATCAGGCAGGGAAAGCAATATTTTTGCCGGGCCTGCATATTTTATTGCTTTAATTCAAAATACAATCAGAACAACATTACAAGTTGATTAGAAGTGGCTTTTGAGCCTTCCAGGCAATATACAGTATTTGCCAAGGAACAGTCAGTATTTTCTTAGTGACTGTGCCCTGATTATAGAGCTCTCTGTGTAAGCAACTTGCTACTTGTTTTTCCAGCAGACAAAAAAATTATCATTTACTCAGGATCTGACAATTGAAAACAGGGCTGGAATGTGGGTTTTAATTGTCATCATCGTCTCAGGACTACAGCTGGGGATAATACTTTCTTATCAATCTGCTTTCAAAATTCTTTTAATTCAGTGGTGTTTTAGAAGAGCTGAAATCCTGTTGCTTGGTGTCGTGAATTGCACGAGAGTGGGCCGAGAATGGGCCATTGAATCAGTGGGAGTTTGGTGAGCGAGCTTCTCCATATGTTCCATTGATACAAACAGACCTACTCTAGTTGTGACTTTGAGTGTCATCAGACAGTGAGAAAGGTGCATATTGGATCACACTGAAAAAGGATGTTTTGGTGGGAGCAGTCCCTCTAAAAGCATCCCTTCAATCTATTAGGGAATCATTCCAGGCCAGCCCCCAAAAGCAGTAGCTGTCCCGCATGGTCAAGGATCATGGTTAGGCTGGAGGGCAATTCCCCATATATCCTGTGGTCACCGGGAAATAGTTTGCACCAGAACATGCCGTAAGTGATCCAAAATGTGAGTGATGTGCCCATGTGATTACATCCTCATTATGGTAAGCAACAGGATTTAGCCAATGTATGTTTTGTTGTTTGTTTGTGTGTGTGGGTGTGTGGGTGTTTCTTGTTTGCTTTGTATTTTTACTTTTCTATACCAGTTTTTAATCTTGTGGCCCATTTGGAGTTCCAGTTCTTGGGAAAAGGTGGGGTATCGAAAAATATGGGGCATAGGTGAGATGTTTATTAAAACAGACAAAAGAAAAATTAAAAAAACACTGCTCATTGAACAGATTTCCAGTCAGTTTCTTAATGGTGGAAATGTAGTGGTTATGGAGGCTCATACATCCTGATCAACTTGTCACTTCACTTGCTCACAAGCAACATTGCCCACTTGTGCCTCTTCATTTTGTCTTAGGTTATGCATTCACAATAGGATACATCAAGCAGTTTAATGGAATAACCCAGTTTTATTTTCTTTTTCTTCAGTTCCTTTCCAGAATGACTCTGTTGCTAAAAAGAAAACAGGGTACTGGGGTAGACCTGCCATTTCTCCGCTGGAAGCCTGCACTACCCAAGGGAAATAGTACCTTGTTGAAGAAAAAAAAATCAACATGCTACTAAAGCATAAAATGTGCCCATATATTCACCTGGCATATTTCCAGCAACCAACTGCTCTTGATTTTGGCTCTTGCATTTTTTTTATTACAGATCTTCTGTTGTAACCATTTTCTCTTAGTTAGGGCAATGGTGTGGTGCCAAAAGTTAAATCTAAACATTGGAAAGAAATAGGCTTCATATTAAAAGGAGCTGGTAGGGTCTACATACACAATTGACTTATTTACAGTTGAAGGATCTTCACTGGAAAGGTTAGGCTCCTGTAGATTCTGGCTCAGCTCCAGAGAACGGAAGGCTTTGTTTTTCTGGCAGAACTTGTTCAGCACAGCCTAGTATAAAGAAATGGCTCTGTGGGTATCAGAGGCAGTGAATAAGCTGGTCAAATCAAAAGATGTAATAAAAGAGGGTCTCCCCCATGGCAAAAATGCTGGGCAAGGAAAAATAATGATAATTAACCTCTTGAGAAGCAGCCAGATAATGAGAGGTGGTAGATTATACGCTAGATAAAGAAGCATTTTGGACATCATAATTTTAAACTGTAAGGGAAAAAATTATTCAGAGCGCGAGAATGAGATTGAGTAAGTAAATCCCTCTGGAAAATGTGAAGAGTTTGTTTAAAATAAGATGGGTTATGTCATTAAAAATATACAGTATATATATTTGGCATAAGGTGTGCATAACAGAGAAGAGGGTGATGACCATCTTTTGTAATCTGAGACAGACTTCCTGTTTAACTCCCAATCATAGAGGATTCTGGGAGTCATAGTCGAAAAAGTTCTTTTTCCAAGATCTAGTCTTTCACAGCTAGCCAGAAAATGCACATGCCAAAAATAAATTAATCCTGATTTTATTTCTGATTTTTGCAATGGCAAACCCACATTCATTGGTTGATTGTATCCTTATGCAGGCATTCTCATTTTCACACAATTAATATTGTGTTACCTCATACCTCACCTTCTGTGGTACCTATGCTGCTAGAGCCGTAAGACTCCACATATTGGTAGGGAAAAGTCTGGAGTGGGGTGTCTTGGTGTATTCCTTTAAGCTCTGACTAGTGAAGATTTTAAAGTGTGGAAAGTGTATTTGAGTGAAGCTGGCTTTTTCTGCCAGTCACTCTCTGATGAATGGGGTGGTGGTTGTATTGGAGCCAGTGACAGGAACTTGACTAAGAAGGGAGTCAGTGGATGTGTCTTTTGGCTTCCTCTCCATATGTTATCTGTTGTGAGATAAAGCATGTCTTGCCTGAACAGTTTGTATATTTGCAGGTCTTTGTTTTGTACAACATGATGCACGGATTCTTAAAATCATAATGACTAAAAAAATAAGATTGAAAAATATGTGTACAGAAAATGCACCTTAGTCAATGGGAAGATGGATATAAAAATAGGTGCACTAAAAGAAAAAAACCCTGCATAAATTAATTAGAGAAAATGCATATAAGAATATATTTTAATAATCTATGCACAAACAGAGGGGGGAAGAACTGCAGCTTTATAACTTGGTATAATCAAATGATGGGATGACATAAAGGTTGACACGGAGCTTGGCAAAGTTGTTTTGGACTGCCCTCATCATTTCCCACCCAATATTCTCGGAATCTTGAGGTTGAAGTCCAAAAAAGTAAATCCTTGACTGAACACATTCTATATCCCTAGTTTTAAGTAGAAAAAAAAGCTACACAGAGAATAATTAATTGCACCGACAAATGAAACCATAAGGACTACCTGAAGAAACTAGACACTTAAGCCAGGCAAGTGATTAGAAATGCATACAAACTGAACACTATTATCCATTAGCAACACTGTTGTTCCCATTGCTTTGCACAAGAGATCAGATGGAAGATGGGATTGAATGCAAAGAGAAACAGACTATAGGTGAAGGCTTGTCTACCCAGGTTCTTTTTGGAGTGGGTTACTGTGGGCTAAATAGAGTCATTTGGGGTCAGTTAAAAGTCTGAGATGCCATTTGGTGCAATCTTTACATCCAAATGTCATATCAGCGCACAACCAACCCTATTTGTTCCAGCTCCTTTCAGTTTGAATTTCTGATATCATAAAATAGCTTAATAAGCAAGCCAGTTCAGGATATCAGAACATGAAATACTTCCACTGCTGCCTGGCAAAGGGACAGGGTGAGTGAAAAAATGTTTTAATCTGTAGTAAATCTAGAGGAGCAGAGGAAGTGTTTCATTTGCCAATATCCTAAAGTGGCTTGCTTGTTAAACTGCTTCATGATATCAAAAATTTCAACTGGAAGGGGCTGATAGCCAGAAGGCTTGCTTTGGGCCCTGTTTGCAGATATCATACATAACCTGGAAAACATAGAGTGAACTGGACAAAAAGGAAGTTTCCACCTCAGCTGTTAAGCTGCAAAGGGTTTAGTTTCTTGTTCCCAATCTAGAGAAGTTTTAGCAGCAAGATAGGGGTGGTTGTAGGTTTCATTTCTGATCTGACCTGATCTGAGCCTCCCAAACTAATGTGTAGGTGAGAATGCAGTGATCTTTCAGAATTTGCCCTTTTCTGAATTCTGCAGTTCAGTTTTTAACTTTAAAAATGCATATCCCAACGTGTTTTGGGGGATAGACTGTTTGTAAAGGTTTGTACTTTGGGTGAGAAAAACATTTATAAATATACATTTGTGACAAAACGAAAGGCATTCGAGGATGCATATTTAAATACAACATTGTGCAGATGCATCTTCCCCCTCTCAAAAGTCACATGGGGAAAAACAGGACAGAGCAGATGTATGAGTGAACACATGCAAAACTGACGTGGACCAAAAATGGAACAAGCCATCAGTTTCCTACATTAAGTAAGAAGGTAGGCAGGGAGAGGCAAAATTAGCAACAATAGCCCATGTTTGGTTTGTTGGGTATGCTTATCTGTCAATCCACTTTTGAGTCTGGGACAAACAGTGCCTTTTTATTTCATCCTTGCCCTAACTGAAGTCCAAGTTTGTAAAATATCGAATTATTTTCTTTCTCTTTTGGAAGTGTTCTCCCATAGTTGTCCTTTATTAGCTCACATGAGCTGAAATGGCTCCTGACTTCAGATGGGCACATGACGGCTTGCTTTTCAGCTGATCAGGTCTTCAGTTCCCTCTTCTGACGGGCAGCCACTCAGAGGAAGTGCCCAGAGGAGATGGGATAGGAGAGCCAGGGCACTGTCTCTGAGTGGGTGCCTGGCGGAGGAGATGGGGCCGAGAACTGCCAAACACCTTTTTGACTGAAAAACGAACCCACACAAACTGCTGAACCGGAGGTTCATAGCCATCTTTACTCTGAACCAGAGGCAGATTGAATTCCCTGCGGTTGAGACAGACTCAGGGATATCATACGGACCAACATGGTTACAAGTAGATATTTTACCACAAAGCTCAGAGTCATGCTGCCTGGGGGATTCAAAAACTGTAACTTTTCCAATTTCTACTCTACAGATATATAGTTCTGAACAGCAAAGGATCACACAGTGGTTTTCTACTACATGTTGCTACTACGGCAGTATAGATGTGTCAAAGTGCTGACACTGAAGGTTTAAATCCTGAAAGGCTGCAGAAACATTTTGTCTTTCATTTTATCAGGGACATCTACCCTTCCCTTCCTGAAGCTGACTTTTCTTTTAAGGTGCCCTCGTCTTTTTATTTTATTGGCACTTAACTTTCATGGAAAGCTTAGTAAGCACTGAGGCACTCCACACAGCCAAATCATCAAAGGAAATCTCTCATTTGCCCTTTCTTGAAGGGAAAAGTGGGAAATGTATGTGTTGAAGTGAAGGTGATATAGAGGTAGATGGGTGTCTCATATGTTTTTAAATATTAAATTAGAGATTTAATTTTCATTTTAATCACTGCTGAGCAATCAAACAAGACACATTTTAAGGTCTCAGGAGAAGTGCTTCAAGACCCATAAGAAAGAGCAGAAATCCCTCCCCGGGGCTCAGAAAGGGAGCTTCAGTCTTTAATTCTACTTTCTGCCCCCAAACCCCACCCTAACCACTGTTGAGGGTTTTGTGGGGATTTCAAACCTCCTCACCTTCCCCCCCCCCACTCAAATATAGGAGAGAAAGGAGAGGGAGGTGTGGTGGAGGTGTGTCTTAAATGAAGACCTGATGCACCTCAGGCCTCATCAATGAGGCTTTACAGTCTCTACAAAAACAGTTTTGTGTCAAAGAATCTTCCTTTTTCACAGATGTCTCCTACTGGAGATTGGATGTCATTGTGGCTATTCCAACTATCGATGTGGCACTAAAAGTAATATTTTTTCCTCTCTCTCTCTCTCTCTCACACACACACACACACACACACACACACACACACACACACACGCACGCACGCACGCGCACGCACACTTGCTGTTAGGTTTGTCTCCTTGTACTTCTTTTGCCATATGTTTTACTTTAAATGATCAGCTGCAACAATTTGTAGTTTTCATATCTCATGACATGACTAAAGTATTGTGGCTTCTTGCATTTTATGTGTTTCATGGTCCCTTGGTCTTTATTCATTTATCTTGGCATTTCTTCACCGACCATCCTCTTGGCCGAAGGAAATTTTAGCATCTTGCAATAAATGCACATTTCGAATGTTTTTGTCATTTTTCGACTTGGTGGTGTTAAAGTCTGTAATTTAACTCCTACAATAGATCTGAGAACACGTAGCAGCAAACAATGCACACTCTGAAAGCCAGTTTTTAGTTCTTGATGCATATTACATTGGTCAACTTGAGAAAGATGTTTCCTGTCTATTGTGTGCTACTTATATATGCATATTCTGATTTCTATGCATGGCTGTGGTTCCACTGTTTATTCAATCAAATTCCAGGATACTTGTATTTGTAATCATGCTCTAGTCTACATGCTCTACATTTTCAGTGGCAAACTTTTATAGCATATGTTGGACTACTTGGTGGTTTATTTGTTTGTTTGATTTGTTTTTTTGGCTATACATTTGTTTAATGAACAGAATGACACAGATAGCTCCTGACTGGGAGGTACTCCCCCCCCCCAATTTTGGCCCTAATCCAGTCTATGCTTCATAAACTTGCCATGCTGACTTTTTCAAAGGCTTTTTTGCATTTGATAAGGTAATCTACATATACCCATACACATCACATGAAAGAATAAGAAAGATTTGTTAAATAATATTAACAAACACAGAAAATAAATTAAAGAAAACAAAAGCTTACTATGATACCTCTCTGCTTGCAGATCTTTCAAAATGTGATAAGCCTGCTTTTGAGCAAAGTTTCTCATATATCTGTGTATCCCTCAGCCCAAGATATAAGGTGTAATGCTGTGTAGGTGGGGAAGGAGGATCAGAAAATCAATCCATGTCTCTGCTCCCCCTACCCTCTGCATGGCCTCAGCAGGGCCAGGAATTTAGGCCTGCAGTGAAGGTGGATTAAGCCAATTCAAGTAAAAATTAAAAAAAAATATGAGAGGTTGGGAAGAGAAAATACAGGTAGCTCTCCTGTTCCTATTACCTTGGTGGCAAGACTCAACAGGAATTGGAAAATGGTGGCAGCATCAACAGGAGAATGCACCAGCTTTAGGGTTCCGTTCTGTCAGGACAGGAAGTGAAAGAGAATATAAATCTGCACTCTGCGATCTTTTATCTGAAAAGATTTGATCACATTTTTTACTATGAGCTATCTGAAATATTTTGTTTTTTTTTTTAAAAATCTAACCTGTCTTTCTATAACATATTAAATGTTACTGTTTTTGTATTGTGTGAAGACTATGGTAGTAAATATATAAATAACATTTTAAAAAAAGGAAGATAATCTGTAACAATATTCAACATATACAGTAGGTCAGTTTATAAGCCAAAGCAAACCGGAGAGGACATATCTGTCTACATTTAGGATTTGCTACCACGTGGTGGCGCTGTGGGTTAAACCGCAGAAGCCTGTGCTGCAGGGTCAGAAGACCAGCAGTCGTAAGATCAAATCCACGCGATGGAGTGAGCTCCCGTCGCTTTGTCCCAGCTCCTCGCCAGCCTAGCAGTTCAAAAGCATGTAAATGCGAGTAGATAAATAGGTACAACCTCGGTCGGAAGGTAAAACCGCATTCCCTAGTCACGCTGGCCACGTGACAATGGAAACTGTCTTCGGAAAAGCACTGGCTCTATGGCTTGAAAAGCGGGATGAGTGCCACCCCCTAAAGTTGGACATGACTGGACTGAAAATGTCAAGGGGAACCTTTACCTTTACCTTACCAAGATCACATTGCACTAATTTATTATGAGCATCGAGTTGAAAGCAGATTCGCTTTTTTGCTGTAAGGATGATTTCTTCATTCCATAGTGAAACAGGTATAGAAGAAATGTGAAGTTGTACTGTTGTACTTCAAGATGTGATTTCATGCTCTCATAAGGAACCAGCTGGCAATAACAGAACATCAAACACTCTTATCACATATAATATAGACATTCAGAGGCAAGGGTGGATGATACCTTCGTTAGACCACTAAAAAAATGACGTACAGAAACTAGCTTTCGACCCATACTGATCTTTATCAGGCTTCATCAAACCACAGAACTATAGTGCAGAAAATGTAGATATTGTTACTGTGTGTGATGAAGCAGTAGTTTCTATTAGAGATGGGGGTATTCCTATATGAATACAAATACCGCCCTCCACAGGTGCAGATAATGAGAATCCGGCCCCCTGAGGCCAGAATAACCAGTCATGATTCCGCCGCTGCTGTAAGTGCTGCAGTGTGTTCCTGTCACTCCGTTGCTTGTGGCGGATTAGCCAATCCTGGCAGAAGGCGGGATGACGAGCCTCTCTGCCGGATCAAAAGTGGCTAATCCATCGCAAGCAACAGAGCAATAGGAACAGACTGTGGAGCTCGCAGCAGCAGCAGAATTGTGACTGGTCAGTTTAACCCCAGGGGGCTGGACCCTCATTATCTGCACCTGTGGGGGGATATTTGTAATCATATATGAATACCCCCATCTCTAGTGCCTATAGATCTTAGTCATAGCTTAGAGAAGGGTACTCATTGCTCTGAGTTTTATTTGGTTGGTCAAGCAAAAAACAATGAGCTGTGTCAAGAAAGCCCCAGTTGCTCCTCTGTGTCACCAAGTTTCTAGTCTGCTCTCTTTTGCTGATTCACATACTCTGTTGAGTTATTCGTTGTTGCTTTGGAGTCCAAGCCATCAAATGTCAGGTTTGTTGATTTTTTTTAGCCCAAAAGCATATTAGCAAGGATTTCAGGAGAGGACAGGAGGAGGTCTGAATTACTGCTTCTGAGTTGTCACCAAAGTGCTGTGTGTGTGATAGCTGTTTGAAGACAGAGTGCGAAAGCAGTGAGGAACAGGATGTGGACACTTGAAGCAAATTATCTGTTGTTATGTGCTGTGAAGTCACTTCTGACATGGCAACCCTATGAATGAGTGATCTCCAAAATATCCTGTCCTCAACAATCTGACACAGCTCTTATAAATTAGGATTGTTATGAGGGTTTGTGTGTTTTGGTCTGGTCTCTGAGTGTTCTTCGTGAATTTCCTATGTGTATATGGTGTATATACGTTCAATTTCAATAAATTATTATTATTATTATTATTATTATTATTATTATTATTATTATTATTATTATTATTATTATTATTATTATTATTATTATTATTATTATTATTATTATTATTATTATTAGTAGTAGTAGTAGTAGTAGTAGTAGTAGTAGTAGTAGTAGTAGTAGTAGTAGTAGTAGTGTAAAACTCCAGGCACAATAAAAATTATAAAAACATTGACTGGTATTATTATTATTAAACTCAAGCCTATGGCTTCCTTCAGGGAGTCAATCTGTCTCATATTTGGTGTTCCTCTTTTCCTACTGTTTTTAGTCTTTCCCAGCATTATTCTCTTTTCCAGAGAATCTTGCCTTCTTATGATGTGCCCAAAATAGGACAGCCTCAGTTTCAACATTTTTGCCTCAAGATATAGCTCAGGCTTGATTTAATCTATGACACACTTGCTCATCTTTCTGGCAGTCCAGGGTATCCACAAAACTCTCCTCATGCACCATATTTCAATTAAATCAAATTTACATTTATCTTTCATTTTTAGTTTTAAATTTGTTACACATGATGACAGAAGCTTGTATGTGCACATGTTTAATATTTGGTGCATAATTTGACTTCCTTGCCCTTAATTATTATGTACATGACATTTGGCAGTTGCGTGTATGCATCTTCATTTGAATGTTTCAGTGGTTGAGCAGAAAGCTATGATGTGATAAGATGCTTGTCTTTCTGGAATTGGACTAAGGGAAAGATGAGAGAGAGAGAGAATAGGTATCTTGTGTTACACAATAAATGCAGTAATGTGCAAGTACATTGGGCATAACTAGCAATCCTATGAGTTGTTGCGGTTATGTAATGACCATAGAATCTGCACATGGCAAGCCGATGTATATGCAGTTCAAAATATCATCATTAACAACAATGATAACGTGCAATCAGGTTAATTCTGACCTCTGGCAACTCTTTCTAGAGTTTTTGAGGTAGCTACTCAGAAGTGGTTTCCCATTCCCTTCTTGTGGGGGTACCCTGGGAATGTGCAACTTGCCCATGACTACACAGGTTGGATGACATCGGGGAATGAAACTCCCAGCCTCTGGCTCCACCGCCAGATACCTAAACCAACAAGCTATCCAACTGGTTATACCCAAATACATTTGCTGTGTATTCTGTGCTGTCAAGCCAGAACCAACCTACAGCGACCCTAATAGGGCTTTCAAGGTAAGTGGTTTTTTTAAGGAGTTCCACTCATCCAGTCAGTTTCCATGGCTGAGTGGGGATTCAAACTCTGTTCTCCAGAGTTCCTAGTCAATCACTCTTCCCACTAGACCCTGGGAATTACATCCAGTCACCTAGCACCTTATAAAACTGACTTACCTAGGCTTGCAAGCATAGGTGCAGAACACACCAGTTTGGAGCTGTTCTTCCAAAAGGCGTATTTTTGTAATGCAGTTGTACTCTTAAATCAGTCACTTGGGGAGGCCAAGGTAGTATTTTTAACCCAAGGGATTCACGCCGTGACCAAAATACAGAGAGGAAATAGGTGGCAGATGTACTGTCTTCCCTGAAAAGAGAAGAACCTTGAAAGCTTATTTTGAGATGAATATGTATGCATTTTCTTGAGTGTTACCAGGCTAGTGCAATATGAAAATGCTTAAACCGATTACAGACAATAGAATACCCACTGATCTGGAAAGCAGCAGCAACAGAAAATTGAATATGTCATGGATTATAATGGAGTGAAGTCCAAACAGTCACTTTGGATAATAGAATGCTATAAATATATGTAAGGCACATAAAACATACTGCCAATGTCTGAGATTATGCACGTTTTTTTTTTCCTCCAGAAAACAAATGTTTTAAAGATTGCTTGCTGGCTGCTACTTTTTATACTTGAAAGTCTTAGATGACGAACTCAAGGTTTGCCATCTGGAACTCATCAAAGATTTGGTATGGAGTGTCTCGAGTAAAATATTGCCTGATTCTAATGCCAAGCACTCTTGTGTGAAAACAGTCTTTACTGAAATCAATGAGATTTATTTCAAAGCAGTCACATGTGGAATTGGAGCAGAAGCAGAAGCACTTGAGGATTTTGGTCTAGATAGGCCATCTTTATTTTGGCTTTTTAGTATTGCTTCTTGCATAATAATGACAAGCTGAGATGAGGAAGCCCTACCTCACAATGGCTTTTGGCACCAGACCTATGACTTTCCAATGATAGTTGAGCTAAGGAAAAAGAGAAATGTTGTTCAGCGTGACAGAGATGTATCATATCAGTGCTCTTTTGCTCCCCCGTTCAAGCAATTCCAAAGATTCACTTCAGAGCTGATAAGAAAAAGCCCAAATAAAAAATGAATTTTCTATATTAATTCCGCATGTTGAGTAATTTTATTTTTCTTTCCATTATAAAATGCAAAACCGAGTAATTAGCCCATTCCACTCATGTCCACTCCCCAGTGGATTTTAGAGAGAGAAGTAATGGTCCATTGTGTGAAGAATGATGATGCAAAGCGATGTGTGCACACTGCTCACAAGTGAAGCACAACACACAAAATTTGGTCTTGAACACTGAAGAAAGAAGAATCAGGACAACAAAATCCCCCAGGATTAACTTGGAAATTATAAGCAGCATGAGAATGTCCGGTCAAAATAATCTCCTTCCCCACAGCAAACTCTAAATTAGCGGGAATCCTATTGGGTAGTACCACATGCATAAGAGAAGTTACACAAGCAATTTTTTAAAAATCTGGACATCTATCACATGTCTAGGCATGCAATTGAGTATGCAACTGAGAGCATGGCCTGGGTATGTGTGAGCATACAACAGGTAGCCAAAACATGAGTTATACAGTTCTGAATTTACATCCCTCAAACCCCTTAGGATTTTGGCCAGTGTCTTATAATTGCCACAGTTCTTCAAGTTTCCAGACCGGGTGGCTGCTGTTCTGGTTGTTCCAGCTACTCATCTTCTTTTCACAGTAACACGGCTATAGCACCTATCTCTTCTCCCTTCCGTCCTAGAGTTGCCAGGTCTTAGGATGCAAGGGAAATCTCCAGGATTTCATGTGAGGAACTAAATCTCAGGTTGGTGGGAGAGGGGAGCAGTTTTGATTTTTGAGTATCAGGTAGCTTCAAAACATGGGCACACACCTTGGCCCATTCCTAGCTGGTGCTAGGGCTCACTGACTGACTGCAAAGATGTCAGCATGGGTCTGGTGGTCTCTTCAGTCCCAACTTTTGCCTGTCTAGTCTCTATTGACATTACAGGGATCCGAAATCTCATGGAATGGAATGCTGCTTACTTCTCAACTCTACCCCTCTCCTCCGCTCCCTTTTGTTGCCTTCCTTTTGCAGTCACAGGATGTGAGTATGGGTGTTTCCCTCCCCACATAAGAACTTTCCAACATATGCACGCTCTTTCCGATACAAAAATGTGGAGTGTGACAGAAAGCAAAACTGACAGATTCACCCTGTTCAGGCAGAGGGTTTGTGTGTTTTGATCCCTGTATACTCAACCACATTTGTGGTGCTGATTTATGGGTTGCCACATCTTCTTTCTGAAATATTCTGTGGGACAGAATAATGGGGAATGGTGGCCACCATCAGAAAAAAAAGTGAAAAGTATTTGGAGAACATTCACTGAAGTGACCTTTTTCTTGGAGAGGAGAAAAAGTAAAATATTGGGGAAGGGCTCCTTCTGAGAAATTTCAGATCAGCTTCTACTGGGGAACTAGATGATACAGTTCAGTAATTTTAGACTTTGGATGGAATGGTCTTATAGAGGCCTACCCTTTAGATTGTGATAGGTTTTATCTCAGTGCTGGTATAGTTCTGTGGCTTGGAGGACCTGACTGTGGAGTAGATATGGGGATACGAATATAAATAGTGCCATGGAGGCCCATTCCCTCCCCCCAGAACCAGCCAATCCACTCACCAGTCACTGTGCACCACTGGGGTCCTTTCTTGTCATGCCAGTCTGGAAAGGAGCCTGGCCAGTGCTTCCCCATCTCCCTATGCAGCCGATCACTCATCGGTTCAGTGGGGAGACTCCCCATCCTGCCTCCTCACTGGAGTGGTTGGCTGCACAGAGCGGTGGGGAAGCACCAGCCAGGCTCCTTCCCAGATTGGTGTGACGATGATGATGAAGGACCCAGGCAGTGCATAACGACTGGTGAGTGGACCGGCCAGTTCTGGGAGGAGGGAATGAGCCTCAGTTCTCCCAGTGGTGCTGCCATTCATATTTGTATCCCCAAGGATAAGACTGTTAATAGCCCATGTCTATTGTGGATCCAGGGGGTGGGAATCTGAATTATAGGAGAAGGGTTAACCAAAATGATGATAAGGATCATCTTAGAACTGAAGAGCTGGAAGGGACCCTGTGGATCATCAAAACCCTTGGGAGAGGCACCATATTCTGGAAACGTTTTGATGTCACAATTATGCATTATCTCAGTTCAAAATGTGATAAGCAAGTTCTCTTGGTTTGGATACTCTCCTACTCATTCTCCTCAGTGGGGCCCTGAACTTGTGGCTTAAACATCCTGCTCCGATGGCTTCATAGGATGGAACAAATGGAGGCAGGATTTTTTTTTAACCTCTTCAAATTTCTTCTGAAAACGATCTTGTAAATGCTTGCCTCAGTGCAAAGGTAAGTATCATGAGTCGCCAGAGTAAACCTGAACTGTTTCAGAAAACAATAGTTGTAAGTCTTGACAGGCAACAAGGCCAGGTGGGGTGGGGGGGCATTGAATTGGTCTGTAGGCTAACAGTTACTGGTCACTGTACTATGTCCTCCCCAGAGTTATGCTCTTATTATTTATGATGAGGAAAATATATTTTAAAGGAATAAGTGACTCTACAGTCAATATTCTATTTCTGGACTTGAATGTAGAATAATGACTGTTAAAGTAGTAGTTTGGTCCTTGAGGTAACATGCACTTATACTTAATTTGGCTGTTTACTACTATGAAATCAATTTTCTCAATGTTGGGATCAATTAGATTCCTGGCTTAACTGTGCCAGTGGGAAAAACAATACACTGTTTTGCTGACTGCGATAGTTGCACAGACAAAATGATATATTTGCAGCCCCAGTATACTAATTTAGTCCTCCTCACCTGCATATTCCACCGAGACTGCACTAACTTACTCAGCTGTATTTTTATTAGAAATCAATACAGGCCTGAATATTATCAGTTACTGACAGTGAACCATTTTTGGCATTATGATAGCCTGTACTCAGTTGTTTATAACAGCTGCTATTTTAGAGCACAATTCTCATCACAGCAATCATTATGTGTACTACTTTTTTTCTTCACTTCCCTTTCTCCATGTATTGGTCCTGTAATTTATCATATACTGCAAGACAGCCATTCAGTGGGCTGATTTCTATATCAAATTTTACTCCCCTGAGCTATAAAGTTTACTTCAATTTTTTCCCCAGCTCTATAGTCCATTTTAGATATTCCCAGTTTAAACTGAAGAGCTGGGAGGAACCCTATGGATCCTTAAACTGACCTCAATTGAAACACCTGAGCTGTTGTTCAAGATGGTTAGGGGTAGGAGAAATAAAGCTTCTAGGTCATTAATCAGAAGCTACTGATAATAGAAGTAATGTGTCCAAGTTTGAAATTATTTAATCTGATGAATCTTGAGATCAGAAATGATTACCGTATTTTTCGCTCTATAAGATGCACCTTTCCATAAGACGCACCGATTTTTTAGGAGAAGAAAACAGGAAAATATAATCTGTTTTCTTTGCTCCATAAGATGCACAGACTTTCCACCCCCCTGTTTTGTGGGAAAAAAGTGAGTCTTATGGTGCAAAAAATACAGTATATCATTTGTCTTTCACATGTACATTCTTTCTCTCTCTCTCTCTCTCTCTCTCTCTCTCTCTCTCTCACACACACACACACACACACACACACACACACACACACACACACACACACACACACACACACACACACAGTAGCACACTCCTTCCTATACATACATTATAAATATATTCTGTGAACCTAGGCCTCCCATTTCCTTAGAGTTCAATATTTGGAGAATCATCATTTTCATCCACTGAAATGTTATAATCTCCTACTAATAAAATGTAAGCAAAAAGATATGAACTTTCAAATGCAAAAAATAAAAAAAAATCTTCCTGTTCATCTCAATAGCTGTGCTTTCTTGGCTTCCTTTAGTGGAAAAGTGTATATCTATAAATATATAAATGTTTGTGTTTATACAAACACATATGTACAAACATTTACTAGCATCAGTTTTGAATGACTTATGCCAACATTGCTATTAGCGCATTGGTTGCAAAAGGCATAACTTTGATAATTAGAGTAGACGCTAAAAAAATATCCAAACCCAGCCTTTGACCTATCTTCCTTATGGTCTAATAACTGTCTCTACAGAATGGCTTTGAAACCATTGAAATTCTTCTTTCATATTGAGACAGCAGAAGTTAGCTACATAAAGAAATCCCAGAGCCTAAATAAAGATCAAGTCTTTTTAGTGCACTATATATATTACTAACCCAATTTTTGCAATATCTGTAGATCGGTGAAATAAAATTATAATCTCTTAATGAATGAGTCTTTCCTTCCTAACTGTGATGTATTCTTCTAAATTCAACTCAGTTACCACAGTCTTCTCTTTGTTGTTCATTTATCGTGCTTACTGCTTATTTAAGACCTGTCATCTTTAATTAATTCCGAATTCTAGTATTCCTTAAGGTTTATTTCCATTCTTTCTGAGAATACTGTATAGTATTTCTATCATGTGCTTGGATTTCGTTTTCCTTTTACTCTCAACTTGAGAACTTAAAGCACAAAGTGTCTTCAGAAAATTATTCTCCTTAGAGGTATGATTATCTAACTCCATGGTATCTACCTGAACACCCTTCATCACCACAGTAGTCTGATCTGCTCTGCTAACACAAGTACCACACAGTCCTGCAGGAAGCTGTGCAACCATGCCTTATGTACAAACATCTGTGATTCTGCTGGAAGGAGGGATTATTTGGGGATGGGGCCATCTTGCTTGTCTACATATACATTTCCGGTTTACTCGTGTAAGTAGGTGAATACCTGCATAGAACTGTGGAATGGCCACTCCATACTGGCTGTGATTTCTTCATCATCTGGGGAAATGTGAGCTGTAGCAAAATAACTCTCTTTTTCTTCCTCCCAGCTCATTTTCAGCTTAGGTGAGGGAATTGATCTGAGATTTCTTAGTGAAAGAAGGCACAGCTTACTTTTTAGAGAGAGAACGAGGGTAGAGAGGGACAAGTCTCGTGGTTTTGCTTTTTCCAACATTCATTTTTGTTTAAAAGTTTCATGTCCTTCCCACTGAGTTTATGAAGAAGTTTAGATTTATTTTAAGCAGCTGTTTGTTTCGTGATATGTAATCAACTGCAAAAACAACAAGGGGAAAAATAAGGAAGTACTAGTGGCAAGTGATTTGAAAATTGATACTGGCTGAAATTAATAACCTTTCCTACAAATGCAAGATGTGTCCTTTACTTAAACATCCTGATGCCACTTTGCTCTTTCTGAGATACAGCCTGCTTGTGGTGTAGTTATAACAGAAGGTTAAAGCGGCAAACAGTGGGACTAAAGAGCCTATTATACAAAAATCACAGAAGACCATTATTACTTTAATTCACTGAGTAAGAAAACTATTAGTCAGAAGGGGTGAGAAAGTATAATTATCCTTGAACATTCATTCCATTGGGTAAAACATATCTTGATAAGCATCATTTTCATTTAAGGGCCTTGGTAAATAGATCAATTAGGTGAGAAGGAGAAGGACCACTGTGGTTCTACATTTACAGCAGCAAGTTTGGAGGTATCCATTGGTCTGTCAACTCTGTGCTTCCCAGTCACATCCTATATCAATGAATGGTTTCCTGAAGTAACATACAGTCATATTGTTATATGCTATCAAGTTGCCTCTGATTTATGGCATCCCTATGAATGAGTGATCTCCAACATGTCCTGTCCTCAACAGCCCTGTTCACCTGCTCAGCTCTTGTAAACTCAAGCCTGTGGTTTTCTTTAAGGAGTCAATCCATCTTGTATTTGGTCTTCCTGCTGCCTTCAACTTTTCCCAACGTTATTGTCTTGTTTAGAGAATTCTGCCTTCTTATGATGTGCCCAAAGTAGGACAGGCTCCAGAGATAGTTCAGGCTTGATTTGATCTAGGACCCACTTGTTTCTCTTTCTGGCAGTGCGGAAAGCCCTCCTCCAGCACCATATTTATCTTAAATTATCCACCAGTTTGAGACTAAGATGCATCCGCCTGCTTCAATTGTTGCATCAGCAGAAGAGAATGGGTAGTTCCAATGTTGATGGCAATGGCAGCTACTTGGCAGCAACAGTAGTTGAAGGTGACACTGGTGGAAAAGACTGCAGGAAAGGTGGGAATAGTAAACCACTACTGAACTGCTCCCAGACTTTGGAATGTGTTTTTAGTGTTGCTTTTGTTTACCATTTCTTATTTTTATCCTTTTTAGTATTTGTATACTTATTGTTTTTAGCTTTAAATATTGTCTTCTAATGATGTAAGCCACCTTGGGTCCTTTTAAAAGAAAAAGATGGGGTAAAGATATTATAAACAAACAACCAAACCTTCCTTAGCATGAGAACCGTATCATGAAATAGTCTGAAATGAAAAGAGATAGTGCTGGAAGATGAGATTTCCATGTTGGAAAAAACTCAATCAGCTATTGGGGAAGAGCAAAGAACAAGTACAAAGAGTGCTGTCACAAATGATTAAACTAGATTAAAGCCAAAACGAAATGAAAGGAAATATACAGCACAGGCAGTAGGGGCCATATGCAAAATCTGAAGTAACATTCACACAGCAAATTTTTTCAATTTTCAGTAAATTGTGCAGAAATAACCACAACAGATTTCTCCATTTTTTTATACTGACTAAATTCAGTCAGTTCACTTATTTGTACCATTAAAAGGACCATATTGTACATGCCTGCTGTATGAAGTTTTAAAAGCTTTGGCAACCAAAAGACTGACTAAACGGGGGTTAAAATTGAGACATATATGTGTTAAGCACAAGGACTTGGGTTAGAATGGCCTGTTCCGTTTCAGTGTTTCCCACATTCAAAAGTTATAAATCTACAGTTCTTTTTCTTCTGAATAAGTGGAAATTATTTTGGTAAATTCTTCTAAAAACGAGCAGAAATGCAATTCTCTACAGATCCCAGGCTTTACTAAAGTGTAGCCCAAGGATCACAGGACCAGGCCAAATTACCAGTTCATTGTGGCTTGAAATGCACATGACAGCCTCTCCATTTTTATACTCACAAAGGCAGCAGAACCCAAGGGTTTACCACATCTAGGTTTTGCTGCCAGATACAACTGTGTCTGCCAGGTAATATTCCACTCAGTGGGTCACACCTTGCATGGGACTGTCATAGACTTTGCCCATGAAAAGTGAGGAAAGTGCAGTGGATGGGTAGGAATTATCTGCCTGCTGTAAATAAACCTATTACTTCTACACCAGTAAGGGAGCTTTCTGATGGAACGATGACAGTGTTTGCTGGGAACGTAAGAAATGCATTGCTAGACATAATTGTATAGCCATTTAGTCTAGCAAAAGTGGTTTCTTCCAAGAGACAACTCTGGAGGAGATCAGAACTAGGACCTGAAAGGAGAAAGGAAGCTTAGGAAAAAACAATGAAATAGGTACTAAATGCTTGTGTGTGGTTTTTTTACATTTATTAATTTCTTAACTAAGCAGTCATTAATATTTTGGTGGCTATGAAGCTTTGATTTAGAGAAATGCAAGAATGGGAAAACATTTTTTTTAAAGTAATACTTGTATACTGTTTGGCAAGAAACCTGATAAACACTAGCCGCTATTGAAATTAGTGCTGTTCTGCATCAATGAAGAAACACATTTAACAGGAGGTCTATTTCTTTGTACGGAAGATGTTATCCTAAGTAAAATGTGAGATAAATAATTCAGCCTCAGTATAGATTCTTTCCCCCCTTTTATGATGCAAACCCTCAAGAGACATAATGCTTTCTACTGTGCTAAAGCTGCTAAAATTGGATGCAGAAGTGAGCTATAATTCAAAGAGAATAAGAATGCCATATTTGCTGTCTGTTTACTACAGAAGTCCACTTCAAATGCAGAGACCTCTCAAAGATTTCCTTAATCGTCTTGAGAAAGAATGATAAGCAAGCACTGTTTGATGAGCCGGTGAATACAGTGAGACCTTTCAGTTCACCTGCATTATCTCATCAGGTGATAATATGCTGCACCTTTCTTATCAGTGCACAAAAGTGCAGCAATATTATTGTGCTGGCAGAGGCAATTAGTATTCTACAGGCAATTCTAAACATGCAGGCAACCCAAGCAAACATTTATAACTTTAAAATTGGAATTTATATCTGCATCAAATTTGACACAAATCTAGCAGAAACTCTGCTGTTGGTCTGCCCCAAATCTGGGGATGTTTGAGGAAAGAGGTTTTGAATTCTGATTTTTTAAAAAATAAAAAGTGAAACTATTTTATGGCATGTACAGAAGCAAGTGACCGTGAACATCCCCAGAGTTAAAACAGGTCAACTAAATTGAAAAGACCAATCTGGCTAATCTTGAAGAGAATGATTGACCTCACCTGCTTTTTTTATTTGGAAGGAATCCAGGCTGTAGGGGCTGCAACACTGATTCTCAAAAAAAAAAAAAAAAAAAAAAGGCTTTTCAAAAGGGTAAAACAATGGCTCCATTGTCAACTGAGAATGCATAGAAGAGGCTTACCAGCAAGGGCATTACAAAGTAGATATATTGTTGAAGCTTCATAGTTGGGAAGGGAGACTAAAGTCGCAGAATTCTGGGCTGTAGCAATTCATAGTGTAGCCACGTGGCCTGGTGTTGTCTTTTTAATGCCTTCTCTATTTAAAAAAGAAAGAGGGATGGAAACTTCCTCTGCCTGTAATAAACTAGCACATCAGGAATTAGAATACCCCAAACGTTTCTAAATGTGAGTATATTTTTCTTTTTCTTTTTAAAATTGTTTTTATGTTGAAGAAATCTAAAACAGAAGCTTCCATGTGGAATCTGAAATGATGCAGGCAGTTATTCTGTCATCTCAGAGTTCTGCCATATCATTCTATGACTCTTAACATAATCACCATCTGCTTTTCTTGTATTTGAAATTAAACATAAGCTCTCCACTGGGGAGAAATAGATATATAAATGTATAGATACAGAACATTACTGTATGTGCACAAATTGCACAGAGGATACTCAAATGCACTTTAACAAACACATTTAAATGATTCCAAGTCTAAAGGCTATTTTTCATGTTTTATAATGAACTGGTTGCAGGACAATTGACAATGGGTGGGGAAAACCCGGGCACCTACCAGTAAAGGAAGTGAAAAGACAATCTACTTGTCCTTCTTGTAATGAAAACAAGGGTTGCCCCATCCTTCCTTCTGATCCGCAGTCAAGGTGGCACAACATGGGCCTTTCAATGCAAAGAATATCTGAACCTATTAATTTTGACTGTGCAAGTGCTATTCCACTTTGAAACAAACAAATAAATACATATTTTAAAAAGTCGTGACCCCAAAATATCACTTTTACCCCTTCTGACTGACTGTTCTTTCTCTTTTCCTCTAAGGAAGTGGAACAGCTAGGGCAGCTGGCTTCCAGCTAAAGAAGATGGGAGAAGAAGAGATGCAGGTGTTACTGCATCTTGATCAAGGGAAAAGTGTACATTCCCAAAGTGAGAAGGGGAAAGGGGGGGAGGAAGCAACAATGGCAGTAGTGCCTCTGCTACTTCCTCCCCCTCCCCTTCCATCACTGGTAACAGGCAGCTTACTACCAATTTAAAAGTTGTCCCAAGAGGATTCACGCACTGACTCAAAAAACATGAGGTTTTTAAACCAACTTCAGTAACCCCAGTTCAGTTCCTGATTCAGTTCAATCATGTAACCAAGCCCTAAGACTCAAGTGTTTATCCTTATGGCAGAGGCATTGATAATTAAGCATTAATACTACAGCTATTTGCATTTGTTTTTCAAGCTGCTGGCTGAGACATCAGAACTGATTTAACTTCAGAATAGAAAAACAGATGTTAATAAAGTCATCCATTTAAAAAAAATAAAACTCCAATAATGTACAATCTATGCAAAGGCATTTTTAACAAATGTACTTTGAATATGCTGCATTTTTAAAAAGTGCCTTGGCAATTTCCCAAAGATTGAATATATTTTTCCCTTAAAAAGAGGAGAATTCACACTCTAAAGTAACCCCTTCAGGAGTTCTAGAAGGCTTTTAGTCTATTTTTAAAGGTTTCCTTGTGCTTGTTTTCATGTTACAAAAGCTGTGTAGTTCATCAAAATGCAGCCCCAAAATGTCATAAATTGTAAACCTTGGATTACCACAATATTAAAATTTATCATTTAAAAGAACCTTCTGAAAACCTCAAGAACATTCCAAAGCCTCTGTCTCAGTAGACCATACATCAAACCAAATAATTGTTATAGTAAACAATTACTACAGTATAATCATTGTGGGCCCAGTGGTTGAGAGCTTGATTATCTGCAGAGCCTCCTGAGAGCAGAGCCAGCCTGTGCAGCCTAGGGCAAGCTGCACAGTCCCTGGGCCACCCCCAGAAGAAGGAAATGGTAAATCGCTTCTGAGTATTATCTGCCTGGAAAATCGTGAAAAGAGTCATCATAAATCAGATTTGACTTTAAAGGCATTTGATTGTGTGTGGGGGTCTCTCTCTGTGTGTTGAGCTTTCTTTGATATAAGTGGCCGCACAAGCATAGGAGAAAAAAAAACCTAATTGCACATCTATTTGAAGTGCTTGTAGCTGCTGCAGTTTAAAGGAACTGCCTTAAGAAGGCTTTTCTGCTTCAGTCACTCATTTCCTCATCTTATTTTGCTGGTCAGTAAAGGTCATTAAGCTGTACAAAATTAATAATAAACAGGAGAAGGTGTTTTAAAAGTGTCTTGGGAGAGAGACTTTGCAAAGAGAAGTGAGTGCTGGTGCTGCTTGCTTGTGTGTGCGTTTCTGCATGCACACACTCCTTGTCTGCCCTTGTGAGGCAAGAGGTAAGGGGAATGGTGTTTTGCCAAAGTACCACTCTGTGTGTGTATGTGTGTGAGAGTGTGCACACGTCCACTGATAATTCCTTTCTGTATTAGTTCAAAGCAAGCAGTTGCTTTGAACAAAAAAAATGGATTTGATTTTGAAAAGAAGGTCTCTGGTGGGGAGGAACTCCTTGTTGATTTGCGTCTTCCATTATGTCGTTTGATCAATGGGGAAAATGCAAAGTAGCCTGCCCCAAATTCATATTATTTCCACTATGGTAAATTTTTTGATGTAGTCAAACTTTTAGGTAATGTTGACCAGTGAGAATCTAATATGGTCTTCTGTAGAGAACAATGTTTTATATTCATAATGAGCTTTAGAAGAAGTGCTGAAGATGAAGGATAGAGTGTAAGCTAATGACGCCATGGTACAAGTATGATTTAACAAACATGGCAGAATTTTGTTTGGTCTTTATTTTTCAGCAGAGTAATCTAGTTCACATTTCACTGGATAAGGATGCCAGCAAACTGGAACAAGTTCAGAGGATGGCAACAAGGATGATCAGGGGACTGGAAACCAAGCCCTATGAGGAAAGACTGAAAGAAATGGGCATGTTTAGACAAGAAAACTGAGGAGAGATCTGATGGCACTCTTCAAATACTTGAAAAATTATACAGAAGTGGAACAGGGTCCGTTCTTGATCATCCCAGATTGCAGGATACATAATCATCAGCTCAGGTTACAGGAAGCCAGATTTTGGTTACATATTAGGAAAACTTCCTAACTATTAGAACAGTATGACAACGGAGCCAATGACCTCAGGAGGTGATGAACACTCCAGTGCTGGAGGCTTTCAAAAGAAAATTGGACAACCATTGATCAACTCTAGTTTGATTTGGATTCCAGCTCTGGCCAGGGGGTTGCCTTCTTCAGTATTGGAAAGAATGGATTACTCTTTAAACACCATAGCAATTTAACCAAGATTAGATTAATTTTCCACTGTTTCTAATTCTAGCAGTGGACCTGTGGGATACAAATCATGGCACAATGGTAGTCCTTCCCCCCCCCCCCAGCGCTTCTGTGGCTCAGATTTAAGCTTCCTTGTCCCAGTGTGGCATCTGCATACTCAACCCTTCTCTGTCACTGTTCCCACACTTCCTCCTACGGGAAGCCAGGCAGGCCCCATTTTTGCTGTCTTTCCACAAGCAGGCAAAGATCTTTCTCTTCAGGCAGGCTTTCCCTTAGTTTGACAGGTTTTTTTAATGAATTGTTGACTTCTGTTGTTTTTAAATGTGTTTTTATTTTAGATTTTATTAACCATTTTAAATATAATACTTGATTTTTTAAAATAGTTATAAACGTCCTTTTTAAGCTTTTAAATACAGTGGTGCCTCACTTAACGACATTAATTCGTTCCAGCGAAATCGCTGTAGAGCAAAAGCATAAAGCAAAATTTAAAAAAACAATTGAAACACATTGAAACCTGGTTAATGCGTTCCAGTGGGCTAAAAACTCACTGTCCAGCGAAGATCCTCCATACGGTGGCCATTTTTGTGCCTGTATAGCGAGGAATCCATCCCTAACCATAGCGGGGAGCCATTTTGAGCAACCGGTGGCCATTTTGAAAACCCGACAATCAGCTGTTTTAATCGTCGTAATGCGAAGAATCGGTTCCCGAAGCAGGGAACCAATCTTCGCAAAGTGAAAAAAAAACCATTTAAAATATCGTTTTGCGATCACAATTGTGATCGCAAAAACATCGTCATGAAGCACATTCGTCGTAATGCGGGGTAATCATTAAGCGGGGCACGGCTGTATTGTCTTTTTCATGATGCAAGCCACCTTAAAGAAATAAATAAATAAACCTTGTATATGGATATTAATGGTTTCACTTTAATAAATGTCAAATATTTGCACTAAGATTAGTAGTCCCCGTGCTCTGGAGTTTAATGTCCTGATGATCATTGTTCAAGTTCCTGGGCATAGGGATAGTTGTGAGAGGCCTTCTCATGAAGATATCATTGTGTATGCTTGAAATGTAATGCTAGATCAATCATAGTGATGACACTTTGATTTATTTATGTATTCATATAAATTAATATAAATAAATATTTACTTTCCTATTTTTACTCTGCTAATATGTGCCAAGAAGTGCAGCTGCATGCTTTCTTTTGATATATTTACTCGTTACTCTCAGTGAGAAAAAAATGGCATTTCTTGCAGTAAAATAAAGATCATTTGCATCTGTAAAAGAATGGACCATATTCCGAGAAGAATTAATTGGCCTTTTTTGAGAGCTGTAGAAGGCCTTTAATCAGCTTAATGGTCCTTTTAATACTTGAATACTGATGGCTGTATCTAGAATAACTGTGAAACTTAGCGATTAGATCAGTTTCTTAAAGAACTGTAATGAACCATTAGAAAATTAGAGTATCTAAAATATCCTTATTACTGACACCTGTGCTATTTTTATATTAATGTTGGGATTCCTTTAGATCTTAGGAGGAAAGGGTGCAAATCATTGACATTGGTCTGATTTCTAATTCTATATTTATCTAATGTCCCTTCACAATTTCACCATGGCATTGCTGTATACCAGTATCAGGCTCATTGGGTACAATATGCCATTTTCATGATTCCCATTCATGGGTGTAAAACTTTGTCAAGGTCAATTTCTTTGATGCTGGACTGGGAGACTTTGTTCCCTATATGGAATCTGTACATACTCCTGTCTGCATTTCCCAAACTGGCACATTTTGTACACATTCTCTTGTTGACTAAAGTATGCTTATGTGCATGTTTCAAAAATGTCCATTTTGTTTTAACGTGAGGTTTTGTGAGTCAGGAAGCTGCAGATCACATTGTAACTTTGGAAATATATTCAGTAGCGTTCTAGATGCCAATTGTTTGGGGCATGTATTTGTTTCTGGAAGTTATGCCTGGAATAACTATGGATTAAAGACAAATCAGGTTCATTTCTTGTCGATACCAACTCTTTTTTTTTAGTATAAACCTGGAAGGATGATCTCTTTGGACTGTGCTGACTGCTTTCACATTCAAGTCCTCACTTATGGTTAGTTATGTCGTTGATGGCTGGGGGCGGGCATGCCACCCTTCAAATTTTGGATGATTGCACCCTTCGTCTTCAACCATGAGCTGCCTCTAAGACTTGCAAATGAAAATAAACCTGTAGACCTGATTGAAGACCACAGTTCAAACTGAAAAAAAACCAAAGCAAGATATGCTGCTTATATACTGCCCCATAGCACTTAAAGCACTCTCTGGGTGATTTACAGTTTAATTATGCAGGCAACACATTGCCTCTCCCCCAGCAAGCTGGGTACTCAATTTGCAGATCTCAGAAAGAAGGAAGCCTAAGTGAACCTTGAGCTGGCTATCTGGAATTGAACATGGGTCATGAGCAGAGTTTTAGCTGCATTAATGCAGTTTAACTTCTGTATTATGAGGCTTCTACTACCCCCACTTCCCATTCCCTGCTATGAAATTAATGGGTGCATGTAATACTGAAATCATTCAGCTAATCCATATTTGCTTTATATGTTTTTAAATTATAAACTGTAATCTTTATATTTTTATATACAGCCCCTGACACATACAAAATATAGTGTAATCTATGCACTAATGAACATTTTCTCCCTGTTGTCCACTATATTCAAACGTTTCTGTAGATTTTATTGCATCCTCTTTTTTCATTGACCAGGCTATAATTGCTCGCAGCCAGATTATGAGAAGTGGCATTGTTTTGCTTCCTTTTGTCAAGGAAGCATGAACTCAGAGTACAATGCAACATATGCCCCCATGTTTTGGAGCATACATTCCACTTTTGCAGCAGCAGTTAAGAGACATAAACTGATGAGGGCAAAAATTGTGGGGGGGGGGGGACCGGAGGAAAAGCAAAGCAAAGCAATGAAGGTAGAGAACAGTATATACACTGTGCTGTACATTAAGCCAATGGCTTGGAGGAGGAAGGTTATACAATAGCAGACTGTTTAGCTAGCTCTATAGAAGAAGTCCAAGCACTCTACCTAACAGCAAGCCAGCCATCTCTTTGAATGGGAACAGTAGCCTGGCAGTATATACAACAAGGTGCCTTGACTATTAGAAGATCTAAAATAACATGAAAGCAAACTATTTAGATAATCACTCTCTTTTGTAGTTAAGAAAAAAGCTCATGTGACACCATATTGTGTACATCCCTCATTAAATATGCTCTTAAACATACAATATCTTTATGACATTCTAGGGTTGTTTTCCTCTATTTCTGGGCTGTCAAGCACAGTAATACTACTGGGCTTCCCAGCACAGCATCTTCTTTATCCAGGATCACTACTTGACCACTAGGTGTAATCTGTGGAGGTGAATTAGCTCAAATTAAGAAATTACTGCAGACATTATTAGTTGCATACTGAGTTGTATGACTCTGCATACAATTGATAATGCCTATGCTGATTTCATAACTTAGGTCAATTTACCCCCAGAAGTTATGCCATGTGTGCAGTGATGCAAGAGGATTTTGGCCACTGTGGTGATGCAGAAGAAGAACTAAGATAGTTTAACCAGAGTCTGGATGGTTACTTTTAAAAACTTGTTCATTGTTACATAACTCCCCCAAAGTCATCATTATCATTATAGTTACAGGTTTGTTTGTTTTTTAAAAGTAACTTGTTCCTTTGCAATCTCTCAGAGTGATTTTGAGAAATCATCTGAATGCTGCCAGCAACTGGCTTACAGTACACAATGCACTCTCCTCTCTTTCACTATCCATCATGGGCATCTACAATAGAGCATGAGACAGCAGGCCACTCCACTATTTAGGGATTACACAGCCTCATAGCTGCTTTAGGAACTAAAAAGTTACAGCTTTACTACAGAAAGATAGGAATTGCTTTGTATTAAAGTAAAAGCACATGATATTGTTACATGTCCATTATGGCAAAACTGTACTGTATGGACAGCATGTGGCTCAACTTACCACAGCTGTTGGAATCCTATGCGGGGCAGCTAAAGAGTGGAGGGGTCATTGAAAAAGGAGAAGGGTGGTTGTCATGATTTGGGAAAAGGAGAGAGAGAGAGAGAGAGAGAATGCAAAGTTGAATGGTGTGGTATAAAAGGAGAGGCAGGACTGGAAGAGGTCAGGGAAATGTTAGGCGCGAACCGATTGTAAATGAAATTGTACCTTTGAGAGACGATAATTGTTTATTCTGTGTCCCAGCACTGACAATAAAGCTTGCCTGTTGTTGTTTTTTAAATTGCTACCTGGATTGTTAGGTACTTGATTCCAGACATGTGCCAACAGAGCATAGATAAGACACCATCTTATCATGGTGGTAGGCTTCTGTTGGTATGAGTCTCAGAAGATGTCCTACCATGCAGAGCCTTTACCTTAGTCCTGAGCAGCACCTGATTAATCTCAGGCAATTTGGAGGAATTACCCTGTTCGTGTTTTACAGCCTGTACAGGTAGGTATTCACTATGCTTTTGTATCCCGAGCACCTGGGTGGCTAATTTCTTGGTATAATCATCACTTTGAAAAGCTAAACATAAGTAAATGATTCTTCTAATGCAGTGGTTCCTAACCTTGGGTAACCCAAGTGTTCTTGGACTGCAACTCCCAGAAACCCCAGTAAGCACAGCTAATAGTGAAGGCTTTGGGGAATTGCAGTTTAAAGAACATCTGGGCTACCCAAGGTTGAAAACCACTGTTCTAATGGATTTGACTAGTGTTATCTAAATATGTTGGTGTCAGAGTCACTTAAGAGAAAACATGTCTATTTCAGTTGCTAAAATAGCCTTGTCATTATGTCGCTGTTTGAGACACAAAGGGGAATAACCTTGTGGAAATTCTTTATTATACTCAGGGTACATTTCTGAAAAGGTGGGGAAGGAGACTAATTGACTCCATGGGCTTCACCAACTACAAGGCAGTGCAGCCCCAGCAGAGCCCTGGCTGAGGCGAAAGGAGAGAAAAGGGAAGATACCACCCTTTCATCTCTTCAGCCATCACCCCATTTCCCCTCACACTGCTGCTGTCCTTCACTGCTGTTGCTGCTGCCTCCTTATAACTAAATGGGATAAGCCTTGCTCATGAGTAAACCTGCAATCCAAAGACCTGTGTGGGTGCTTCTTACAGGAGAAGAAGCATCTCCAGTGTGAATGGAAGATTTTTGGTCAAGTGAGAGATAAAGCAGATCACACTGAGGGTAATAACCTTTTCAGCATGAAACAGGCTGCTTCAAATTCCCCTGTCCTTAGTTCATTATATAAGTCTGTACAGATTCTTAGTTTTACCCAGGTTCCAACAAAGACATACATTAAACATTGCAGCTTTTTTACATAAACAAAACACCTCAGCTTTCTAACAGCACAGCTCTTCATAAACTCTCACGGCTCTCATTTCTTTCCCTTAACACTTCCAATCTTTCTCATATTCTAACTTCCCTCTAACAGCTTCTCAGTTCTTTCTGTCCTCAAAGTCGGATTGAACTCCATTCAACTAAAAACTGAACTGAACTCTCTCACATACTCCTGATAGATATAGAATCCTGTACATCTTGAACCCGCTTGCCTTGTAGGTACTATAGAGGAGGAGGACTCTTAGAAAACAGTAATGACAACCTCATTTCATCACTAATGGGATTAAAAATACAGACTTTAAAGAGTTAAGCATAAAAAACCCCATTGTTTAGTTGTCTGAATTCTGCCAGCTTTGGTTTCTCCACATTCAATTATTTTAATTTCATAATATTTGTTAAAAGAAAATGGATGCATTAAAACAACAACAACCCTCTTATTTGTATGCACTGACATGAAAATGTGTGTATCTGCATTGGCCAGAAAATAAGCAGAGGTTAGGAAAGGTACTTCCCTCTGCTTCCCTCCACCCCTTTGAATTACAACTCCAAAAATCCTTCTGGCAGCATGGCCAAAAGTCACCTTTCAAACTTCTGAAAACATGTTATGTGTATAAGTGGAGCCATGCTGGATGGGACCAAAAGTTTATTGAAGTCAGTACTTCAGTTGGCAAAGTAGTAACTTTGTATGGTCCATGGTGCTTCAGTAAGAGAAGGAAGGAGGGACGGAGAGGGAAGATATATAACAGCAGGTTATTAATAGACTAGGACCAGAATTCTGTTACATATTTATGCCAGTGTTGCTCCACCAGCGTAAATTTCAGTGGAATTATCACTGCAAGTTAAGAAGTCAGTGTGGACATTTGCAGTTGGATACTGAGTCATGCAACTAGCTTCCAGCACCAAAGATCTGTGCTATTGACCTCTAAGCTCAAGGCCATTTGTTGATGATATTTACACTGATGTTAGGCCTATGGATGTACCTAACAGGATTCTGGCCGATATTACTCTTTGTAGAGGGAAGCACTATGTAAGGATATCTTTTTTCTAAACCTGTGGTTTCTGCTTGTATTAATAGTAAAAACACACACTGTCCAGAGTTAGGAAAAGTTATTTTTTGACTCTTCTGACCCAGGAATCATGGGAATGCTCATTTAAAAAAATCTGCCTTCTAATTGTTTTCCAATCATCATTGTACACAAACATTTTATCTAATGAAATCAGGAGAATCAACCCCACCAGAGGTAGCATTTGAAACCTATACAGTATCTCCAACTAGAGACTGCAGAGACCAGTTTGAATTGTGTTTTAAGCAGAAAAGCCAGGCCCACACATGTGCCTGTGATTTTTGGAGGTTTTATATGTTTCTTGCACCATCCACGACCCTCTGGTGTCTTGATGAAAACTAGGATGGGTCAAAAGCCGACTTCAGTGTATGATTTTTTTCAGTGGTCTTATAAAGGTACAGTATTACTAACCCTTGCTTTCAGGTTGTCTACAAGACCATATGGCTTTTTTCTTTTTCTCACAAACGTAAGATCATTTTTCTTAACCACACTGTTTTCTTGTGAAATGTTATGCATTCAAATTGTTGGATGTGACACACATACATCTTGGAAGCCCTGATAGGTCATAGTTGAATATGGGAGGGAGGTGAGATTAGGAAGAGGTGACAATTTCATTTCAATTTTTTTTACAATAATTTGCAAAATTCTGAAAAAAAGAACTTGAAATTAAAAACAATAGAATATGAGAAATCAAAACTTTGCTGTTGTTCGGGGGATACTGCATAAGAGCTTTCCAGCAGACAGTTGTCAGATTGTCCATAGAACGGAGCCATGCAAGTTAATGCGTGTTAAGCTGCTATCACTGTGTAGCATACAGTAGATGTATTCTTCATGTTTGTGCACTATAGTGGATGCATAGTTCATGTGAATGGTGGCACTGACAGCATGGAGTATGTCCTTGACACATGAAAGAACTAGACAGAGTAAGGTGACAACTTTAGACAGCTAATTTTGTATATCATGGACGGGTAGCAATTGTTAGGCATTCAATGTATTATTATAGCATTTTTACTGACAGTGAGTTGAAGAGTCACTGGTATGATTTTTTCCTCAAATACCAGAATGATTTGACTGACCTTTGATACAACACTGTGGAAGCATTTACTGTTTTCCCTCAGGCAGCAAAATGGCTTCGCCCTGGAGAGCGTTAGGAGCAGAACACAGTTAAAATACTGGGTAGCTGGAGACAATTTTTTTAAGTGGTTTTTTTTTTTTTTTTTTTTTTTTTTACATTCGGAACAAATATAAACTTCTTGCAGTCTCTCTGTGAAACTGATGGATCAGAATTGAGCTACCTAGATACGGGCACTCCCAACCATCTAGTTTCGAATGAAATCAACAGCTAACAAAGGTTGTGTATCCTAATACACTCACTTAACTGAACATTAATTTCATTCAGTATTGCTCCTTTCCCCTGGAATCAGATGAACACACTGTGAATGCCTGCATAAGCAAGACTGCAAACCATTTAACTAGTAGGCCAAGTGGAGTACCAGGCTGTAAAAAAATCTGGCAGCCACCAATGCCTGGTTTTGTGTTGCAGCTTGGGCCCTTGGGCGCAAAAAGGTTCGCCATCAGAGTTTCTACAAGTTGCTTCAACCTTTTTGAGCAAGACTTAAAATCAAGGATTTGTAAGTCAGCAAACTGAGTCTTATTCAAAAGAAACATCCTTTTATTCCAAATTCATTGTTTCTGCTTCTTAGATCTACCTTATTCTTTTGCACACTTCAGCTCATTCAGCCTAGATTATGAATGGCATCAGGTAAAGAAAGTTTTGTAGTTCGTGATGCTTATGTAAAAAAGAGGAGTAGGGCAGAGAAAGAAGGTATTGTTATGTACATTATGATCACTGAGAGGAAGTATTGTATAATGAGATCATTTTTCAAATCCCCTTGTTTCTAAATTTGCCATGTGTTTCAAACAAACATATTGAATATGATTCAGTTCTCCCCCCCCCCCATATCTGTGGTTAAACAGTCCAGATTATGTCTATTTTTTCCCCTTGTAAACCATAATCCAACAGAGGATTGTGTCTCACTTTGAGATGAAGAACAAAGAATTTCATGTTTATTCTGGTTAATAACCTAGCATTAAAACACAGGTGTCCTTGTAAACATAGTAGAATAGTGTCATTTAAAGAAACTAGGATTGAGAAAGGAAGATCTGGGGGGGGTGCAGAAAGAGAGAGAGTACTTTGTCTACAGTGTGATATATACTGTATGAAGAGTCTTGTTGCCCCATTTAAAGATTAACAGTATTATTTTATTGAAATGTTGCCTTTCATGGACGAGACTACATTTCATCTGATGCATCAAATGAAGTGAACTTTTATCCATAAAAGCATATGCTAGTATAAATATGTTGATCTTTAAGATGCTGTTTCACAATGGACAAGATCTGTATGTTGTATATAATGGGCAAGGACTCATGGGTTGACCTTTTTTTGAACTTCATAATTCTTTTCCTGGATTTCATCCTGTCTCTTCGAACTGGCGCCTTCCACTGTCTGACAATTTTTACATCTCTCTATACATTTACATTTCACAAGATCTCTACAGCTTTTCTTCTTATATTCTTAGCAACAAAGAAACTGTTGTTTCATTGTACAGTAATATGAAGATATAAAATGTGTTAATACCAACTATGTTGTGTTACAACACATAATTATATGCGCTAGAGCTAGCTAGGTTAATAGCAGTAATTATTTTTCACAGACATTCCATGAATTCTAAAGTGCCCTCCAGCTTTACTTGTTCCAAATCGAGTGAATGCGTTTTTCTTCACTTATTGATTTCAGCTAAATTTTATTTCTACAAATAGCAAAGGAAAACTGAATCTTGTACCTCCATTAAAAAGCATTTTGAATGTCTCTCACACACTTCTGCCACATGAAAATATAAGTGTGGGATGGAACATGGACCCATATAACGCAAAAATACTAATATAAATCTCATGTCCCAGAAATATTCATATTATAATTTGTGGGCAGAACCTAGACTATGATCAGTTATTGATAACACATCGTAGTGTTGACATCTTTTTGCAATCATCAGGCTCACTGTGAAGAAACTGGGGGACATGAAAATGGGACTCTTGTGGAGAATTCAGGCTTTTCCAAATGTAGTTGTTTAGTCGTTAAGTCATGTCGGACTCTTTGTGACCCCATGGACCAGAGCACGCCAAGCCCTCCTGTCTTCCACTGCCTCCCAGAGTTGGGTCAAATTCATGTTAGTAGCTTTGATGACATTGTCCAACCATCTCATCCTCTGTCATCCCCTTCTCTTGCCTTCACACTTTCCCAACATCAGGGTCTTTTGCAAGGAATCTTCTCTTCTCATGAGATGGCCAAAGTATTGGAGCCTCAGCTTCAGGATCTGTCCTTCTAATGAGCAGTCAGGGTTGATTTCCTTTAGAATGGATAGGTTTGTTCTCCTTGCAGTCCAGGCGACTCTCAAAAGACTCCTCCAGCACCACAATTCCAAAAGCATCAATTCTTTGGTTGTTAGCCTTCTTTATGGTCCAGCAATTTCTTTCTTTCTTTCTTTCTTTCTTTCTTTCTTTCTTTCTTTCTTTCTTTCTTTCTTTCTTTCTTTCTTTCTTTCTTTCTTTCTTTCTTTATTTATTTATTTATTTATTTATTTATTTATTTATTTATTTATTTATTATTTGATTTATACCCTGCCCCTCTAGACAGAGTCTACTTGGGGTGGCTTACAAGGGATTATAAAACATCATAAAACAGTCATTGTAAACAATCACATAATTAATCAACAAATTAGAATTTCAAGATGGGGAAAAGGAAAATTAAGGAGAAAAGAATCAAGTATTGACTGGAGGGAAGGCCCGCCTAAAGAGCCAAGTCTTTAACTGACTCTTAAAAACACACAGCGAAGGTGCCAGGGTGATTTCCAATGGCAAGGTGTTCCATAGTTGAGGGGCCACTGCCGAGAAGGCCTGGTTTCTTGTTCTTTCTTTCTGGGCCTCTTTCGGCATTAGGCCCCTCAGCCGTCTTTCCTGGCTAAAATGAGTGACTTGGGTAAATCTGGGTGGGAGAAGGCTTTCTGCCATGTATCGAGGTCCTAAACTGTTTAGGGCTTTATAAGTCATCATTAACACTTTGAAGTGGATGCGGAAACGAATGGGAAGCCAATGCAAGGTGGCCAGGATGGGAGTGATATGCTGGGAGTGGGAGTGATATTTTCTCGTCCCAGTGAGAAGTCTGGCCGCCGCATTTTGCACCATTTGAAGTTTCCACAACAACCTCAAAGGTAGCCCCATGTAGAGTGCATTACAGTGGTTTAATCTCGAGATTACGAGAACATGGACCAGAGTGGTGAGTGCCCCAACATCAAGATAGGGACGCAGCTGGGCTATCCACTGCAGATGGAAATAGGTAAAGCGGACCACTGATGCCACCTGGGTCTCCATGGTGAGCGCCGGGTCCAGATGTATTCTCAAGCTGCAAACCTCACTCTTTGTGGTGAGAGTCACCCCCAACAAAAGAGAGGGAGTTTCCCAAACTGCAGATGGAGGGGCCACCCACCCTCAGGACCTCAGTACAGCCTCCAGGCAGCACTCAAGGGACAGAACAGCATCCACTGAGGAAGGTGAAAAAGAGATGTAGAGCTGGGTGTCACCAGCATACTGATGGCACAAAGCTCCACACCCCCTGATGACCCCTCTCAGCGGCCTCATATAGATATTAAACAGCATTGGAGAGATGATCGAACCCTGCGGAACCCCGCAGTTGAGGCTCCACAGGGCCGGAACACTCTCTCCAAGCTGGACTCGCTGAGGGCGGTCCTCCAAGAAGGATCGGATGCCAGGCAAGTGCCTGTCCACCGAGTCCTAATTCCGAGAGCCTCCCCAGGAGGATACCGTGGTTGACGATATCAAAGGCCACTGAAATGTCGAGGAGAACCAACAAGGACATATTGCCCCCATCAGCCTCCCTCAGCAGGTCATCCAACAGTGCGACCAGTGCCATTTCCATACCGTGGTGTGGCCTGAAGCCTGACTGAAATGGGTCCAGGGCATTGGTTTCATCCAAAAGAGCCTGCAGCTGATCGGCCACCACCCTCTCCACCACTTTGCTAAGGAAGGAAACATTGGCGACAGGCCTATAATTGCCAATGTCGTCCACCGCCAAATTTGGTTTCTTCCTAATGGGACTAATGAGTGTCTTCTTGATGGCAGGGGGAACCTTGCCCTCAAGGAGAGACCCATTAATTATCGCAGTGGCCCATTCAGTTGTTACAGGCCTGGCTGCTTTGATTAGCCAGGCCAGGCAAGGGTCAAGGGAGGAGGAGGTGGCCCGAAAGCGATCAAGCACTTTGTTCACCAAGTCTGGTGTCACAGGCTGAAAAAAAATCGAGAATCATGGGCAAGGCGGAGTACTGGACATCTCTGCTCGATCCACTGTGTCTAAAAAAGGAGAGAGATCCCGGCGGATGGTCTCCACTTTAGATTTTAAAAACGCTGCAAATTGAAGCTCTCACTTCCATTCATTGCTACTGGAAAAACCATAGCTTTGATTATGTTGACCTTTGTTGGCAAGGTGAAGTCTCTGCTTTTTAAAATGCCGTCTAGGTTTCTCATCGCTTTCCTCCCAAGAAGCAGGTGACTTTTAATTTTGTGGCTGCTGTCATCATCTGCAGTGATCATGGAGCCCAAGAAAGTAAAATCTGTCACTGCCTCCATATCTTCCCCTTCTATTTCCCAGGAGGTGATGGGAC
This sequence comes from Pogona vitticeps, assembly GCF_051106095.1. NCBI lineage: Eukaryota > Metazoa > Chordata > Lepidosauria > Squamata > Agamidae > Pogona > Pogona vitticeps. Next base: position 174,777,210 of record NC_135785.1, read on the forward strand.
CAGTGGCCATGATCTTTGTTTTTTTGATGTTGAGCTTCAGGCTATTTTTTTTTTTTGCGCTCTCCTCTTTCACTTTCATTAAGAGGTTCTTTAATTCCTCCTCACTTTTTGCCATCAAAGTGGTATCATCTGCATATCTGAGGTTGTTGCCTTTTCCAATAGTGCCGAAGAATTAGATAGATTAGCTAGATGCCTTATTTTCTGGTGTGTTTCTCTTTACTGTTTCAGCCTTTGCCTCAAATTGATTGTCTGCTCTCTATTCTTTTTGGAAGCTTTTAGAATTTTTGTCTTTTTCTCTTTTTCATTTTCTTTAATAAAATATAAAAGAAATTCTCCATCCCATTGTCTGGACTTTTAGTTAGGAGGGCTAGTGATACTAAAACCAGATCTTGCTTTGACTAGCTACTGGGAACTTTGATATCTTTGACAGTGTGGTGGCAACTACGAAATCCACGCGGCGACTTTAAGCCAGTGACTTTATCAGAGCTTGAGGCACCTCAAAGGGTCATTTAAGAAGCTGAAATATGAAGGAAGAAAAGAATGCTCGTCATCTTGTGTTCACTGGAGGGAAAATAGGAGACAATACAGTGTGTGTCTTTAAAAAATAAGATAAATAAATTAAAGACTCTGTAGATAATGACCAGAATCTTGAAATGTGCCTAGAAGGGCTCTAAGTAAGGCTGTGTAGAGAATGGTTGCTCAGCAACTGCTCTGCGTGCTTTCCTCAGTTCCCTCAGTAACTAGAACAGGTTTCATTATCAGCCTTTTACCCCACCAGGAGACTAGATAGACTTTTTGTATTGCTGTCATTGATCTTTCAGGGCTAAGAACACATTACAAACAGAAGGGCACATTATATTTCAAGTCCTTGTCAGAGTTTCACAAGGAAAGAAGGAAGGAAGGAAAACACTGGGGGGGGGACACCTCCCCCCATCTCTTTATATCATTTACTATATATTTTCTGAACTATCTCCTTACCACCACTCACACAAAGGGGAAATTGTATTAAGTTCTAATATGCATATTTGCCTGTAACACATGTGAAAATAAAGTGAGCAGTATTCAGGATTTATTGACAAGGTAGAGTGAGCTAGCTGTTGATTATTTAATGTGTTCTAAATTTTGTTTTAAAGGAGCCTCGTGGCCCAGTGGTTAAGCTGCAGTATTGCAGCCAAAACTCTGCTCACAACCCAGATTGAATCCTAGGTACAGCGGTGCCTCGCTAGACGATTACTTTGCAAAACTGTTTTTTCCGCAAGATTATGAGTTTTTGCGATCGCTATAGCACTTTTGGTCTGTGCTTCGCAAGACGGGTTTTGGGGGGGACCGTTTTTCGCAAGATGACGATTTTGACAGCTAGGTCTATGACTCGCAAAGTGGTTTTTTAAGGGACCGATTTTCGCAAGACAGCGATTTTGACAGCTGGACTGCGCTTCGCAAAATGGTTTTCCCTATGGATGATTTTTGCAAGATGATGACTATTTTCCCCATTGGAACACATTAAATGGATTTCAATGCATTCCAATGGGGAACCGCATTTCGCAAGACAATGTTTTCGCAAAACAGCTATTTTCGTGGAACGAATTAACATGGTCTTGCGAGGCACCACTGTAGTTGGCTCAAAGTTCACTTTAGCCTCACATCCTCCCAAGGTCAGTAAATTGATTACCCAGGTTGCTGGGGGCGGCAGAGCGAGCAATGTGTAGCCTGCATAATTAACTTGTAAACCACACAGAGAGTGCTTTAAATGCTAGGAGGCGGTATTTATTTATTTATTTATTTATTTATTTATTTATTTATTTATTTATTTATTTATTTATTTATTTATTTATCTACCCCACCCATCCGGCACACTTTGCTCTGGCTTTTTTGCTTTATTCTCAGAGAAAAGCTATTGTGGGATTTTCTGCCTTAGGTGCCAGGCTAGCCTAGAGTAGATTCCACTTTGCCTGGAAGAAGGGCAAACCCTTTATGGTTTCACCTCAGGCACCAAACTGTTTGGACTGGCCCTGCCACTGCTTAGCTATTTGCAATCTACAGAACAATTAATGCTTCCTATTACTTCTTTGATAAGCATGAGTTTTTTGTTCCATTTAACCCATTGTCTTTATATGATACAGCGACTCTACATAAGATTATGCTGGCCCTTGGGAGTTGCCTTGTCTCCCCCATCAGGGAAAATTGTACATGCTCATCATCCTCTTAGCTTGCAGATCTAAGCTGTGGAAGGCGTACTGGCTTTATTTCTGTTGTGCAGGAAAGCCTCCGTCAGAAAAAAAAAGTTGAATTGCGGGATTTCTTTTAAAAGGAGGAAGGAAGTTAATATTGCACATTTTATCTGTGTGAATAAGAGGCTCAGCATTCAGTCATTTACCAGATATGTGCATGCCAGATTTAACATCCTTTCTTCTTTCTGATATGCCCACTTTATATTGCGATTGCTACTTTTTTGTCTCAGAAGATTGTTGTTACACAATAGTTTTTTACTGCTCCGATCAATGAACCTCACCACTCTTCATATTGATTCACTCTTAGTTACAGTATTTCAAACAGAGAAAGCAGACAATTACCTTCAGAGATGCAAATGCTATACACAAGGTACTGGTCAAGCATATTACTTTATTTACTGTCTGCAAATAAAAAAAGAAATCAGAAATTCAGGAGTACAAGCTTTTCCTATTTCTGCATTTGGATCAAATGGAAAATAAGCTTTGCCATTATTTTTGTGTAATGCTTCTATCAGCATTACACAAAATGTTGTGTGTGACTCCACGAACCCAAGGCCTTGGGCAAGGGAGTCATCCTGCCCCACACTGAAGCTGGGGTGGAATGTGGTAAGGAACTTGACCTGAAAGCTATAAATCTGTACCTGAATTTTAATCTATATCTGTATCAATATAGATATCCAGAAATGGGTATGAATCGAAAAAAAATGGTGACTTGTGATTTATAATTTGTCAAGGTTGATAAAACACAAATCATGATTTTACAAATTTTTCTGACAACTCAATGAATCAGTTTGTCATTTATCTTGAATTTAAACTCCTATAAAATGCCTCCCCAGGCACCTAGAGACACCAAAATTGCAGAGAAGCTTCACCTTACTGTCCTCTTCAAGTCCTTTCAAATTTTGCAAAGTTTGGGTTTTGGATGTCTGAGTTATATACCCACAAATTGGATTCCCCCCCAGGAAAGTGCCCTTTATCAGCTGGTTTGTGGCAGTGCTGGAATTTTCCACAAGCCAGTTGCTAAAGGACACTTTCCTGGGGGGATCCACTTTGTGGGTGTATAACTCAGATGTCTGAAACCCAAAGAACACCAAACTTGCAGGGCATGTAGAGGAGAGTCACAGGAAGCCTCTCAGCAATTTTGGTGTCTAGATGACTGAGGGGGGGGTATTTTATAGCCCAACAAATTGAAAACTGCTAAACTCATTGATTCATATTCATCAGTGGGCATCTCTTCTGACAAATATGAATCGACATATTAGCATTTTTAATGAATTTTGCAATTTGTGGCCATCTCTATAGACATCCTATTTCCTAGCAGGTGGAAAGGCAATCAATTAAAAGAAACCGTAAGTACACAGAGTCAGGATAACATTTTTATTATGCTTATTTGATGTTGTTACTGAACGCTGGCTGTGTTTCAAAGCTCCTCAGGGTTCCAATATTAGCATTGAAGAAATATGTCACATTGTGTTTCTTTTTTGTTTCGCTCCCCGGACACGTGATTTTAAGAACCATGAATTCTACAATTAATTATCCTGGATTTCAGTGGTTCATGCTTATTTTGTTGCAGCCTCCAGGTCATTTCCCTCTTCCTCCAAAGATGTGAATGAGCTGCCAGAATGAGAGCTATTGTGTAGTGCTCTGTATAAAATTATGGAGTGGGTGGGTGGGTGGGTGGGATTTATATATTCTTAATGCAGTGAGTGCATACCAGAAACTAGACCAGGCAATCACAACTTGAAAACTGATCAAGAAACATGGATGAAAAGGATTTGGGAAACATTTCCTGTCCTCTGTGTATAGATGTCATATCACATATATTGGATAGGACGCTGTGCAAGTGATAGGGGATACATTCAGATTGCTGGATATCTCCAGAATCATCTCCTTGCCATTATCAAAGTTTTGACTTATCCCTTTAAAGAAACAAACAAAAAACAGTAGTCCAGAGAACCACTTTTTAAGATAACTGTGTGCAATCTAGATGGAAAGAGTTGATGTGGCCTTGTTCACTGGATAAATTTCTTATCCAGGAAATTACAGAATGCTGAAACATAAAATTCACCCTTGTGTAGAAAATAAACACATTTCCAAATGATGGAACATGGATTGTATTGCTTAAAATGTCTGACACACTTAGGCCTGTTAATAGCTTTCTTCAGGCCTTCTTCAGGTGACTCTAAAGATACAGGAATAAAAATCAGTGCATAAATATAATTTATAAACATCAAATAGTATAAAATCATTCAGATGCTTGCATGCTGCGATGTATAACTTGTACATGCTTCCTCAGAGACAATAGTTTGAAGAAATTTTTTGTTAGAAACAGACTCCAATCCAATCCAGTTGTGTTACTGGCTGCCTCAAGCAAGTATATGAAAGGATGTGGATTTTATTCTGTTAGAGATGTATACAGTACGGCTAGAACATGCAAATAAGATTCAGGGGGGCTTCTTGTCTGGATAGAACTGCACTAAGAAAGAAGGAAGATTTTAAGAACACCAAGTCTTACTCTTAGAGAAATGGAAGGAACTCTAATCATTCATTTAGACATGCAGGGACTAAAGTCTTTAATTTTAAACTCCACTCTCTTTCTTTCTCCTTCTTTTTTAAAAAAAAGAGCACCTTATCACCCTCCATACTCATTCTCTCTAATAGCCAGAATCTAAGGTCTGTTGCAGAATGATTAGTTTCCACAAAAATCCCTCACTAGAGGCACTTTTATTCTATGAGTCCTTGCATTATAAAAGTGTTCTTCTCATTTCCACAGAAAGTACTTGACATTTACATTGAATAGTGTGTGTGTCAGTGTGGGAAACTAGATAGAGTGCTGAACGCATGAGACCTGAGTTCAAATCTCTACCATGGAAATTCATTGTGGGGTGACAATGGTGAACTACTTATTGAATGTTCCACATATCTCAAAAATTCTGTTAAATGGAAGTGACTTCCCAACATGTAACAATGCAGTAGAACAGGTTTAAAAATTGCTCTTAAAGGTGGTAAAATGTTACGAAACATTTCTTCTTGCAGTTAAGCTGATATACAGCTACATCTAAGCATATCTGCAATAAATAGATGCATATAAGCATGATGACCATGGGGTCTAGAGGTGCCCAGCAGACTCTTTTCTCTATGTGGGCCTTCCTTTGGGTCTGACTTGGAGATTGCAGTAGATCCATAATGCAGCAGCCAGACTAATGGCTGTTGTGCATAAGTTTGACCACATCTCCCCAGTCTTGGCTCATCCGCATTAGTTGCCTGTTGCATCCCAGATCAGATCCAAGGCTTTGATGATCATCTATAAATCCCTTCATGGTTTGGGACCACATTACCTGTCAGGGTGTCTTTTCCTAAGGTCATCCACTGATCTACTAGATCCTCCCAGGCCATGATCCTCTGGGTAGCTACTCCAAGGGATGCCAGGAAATCTTCCATTAAAAGTAGGGTCTTCTTTGCTGTGGGTCCAGCGCTATGAAATCAACTGCTGGTGGAACTGCACCTGGCCCCCTCCCTCCCATCCTTTAAAAGATTTTTGAAAACACTGCTTTGCAGAGAGGCCTATTTTGGCAACGCTGCTTGATTCATTCCCTGCTGCTCTATGCGTTTATGTGTCCAGTGCCACATTTTATTTGATATTTCTGCCTCTTTATGTGTTGATTGTTAGTCTGTATTTCGTTTTTATTAATATGTGTTGTTTTGGTTGATTGAGTAGTGGGTCTGCAATAATGGGGTGGCATACAAAATAAATAAATGAGCAAGCAAGCAAGCAAACAAACAAACAAACAAATAGTTCCTAGGATCCTTCAATTTTCTCCTGACAAAATGTGTCAGACTTATTAAGCATCTTAAGATGTCTTTTTATTTGTTTCATTGAACCCTACGTCTTTCAGAAATAAAGTTCAAACAAAAAGGCCATATTGGAGGTGGATAAATATAACTGACCTATGGTGTAGTGGATAGAGTGATAGACTAGGACTCTGGAGAACAGGGTTCGAAACTCTACTTGGCCATGGAAACTCACTGCGGGAGTGGAACTGATAAAACCACTCCTTAAACATCTTATTTACATTGAAAGCCTTACAAGCCAATTCCAACTTGACACACGCACACTCACTCACTCACACACACACACACACACGGACACCCTGAAATGGAACTGAAAAGTGAGAGAATAGGCAGTTGTGTACTGGCTTCCATGTTACACTGAGGCAAACATCTACAAAATAGCTACATCTAGCAGTAATTTTGAAATGAAAAAGATACGTGTCTCACTATGGTACTGTGATATCTGGTAGTTACAGGTGTTTTTCCTTTTTGTGAATAAATCCCCACACATTCATTTATTAAGTCCTTCAAAACAAAGCTGTTCATAACTGATGGCTGAATTACTCACAAGTGCTTTGTTTTGAATCTTAGAAGTATACACAGCACATTGCACTCAGAAGGGGAACCACTTGACCACTCGAGGTCAATTTAAAGGGCTCCAGAGACCTTCTTCACTCTCATTCTGATAGTTAAAATGTCTGAAGGTTAAATTTATGTTGCACATTTTGTAGTAGGTTGAAGGTTGCCAAGTGCAGCAATGAGAACTGAGATTGCCATGAAAAACCAAAGAAAAGCTAAAGAGAACCACCTTTCTTCAATTTTCTAGTAAAAGACACAAAGTACAAATCCCTGAAAGAGCTGGGAAATGTGTGCTAAAGAAAATTACATTAATTGCTAGTCACAGCCCTTAAAAAGAGATGATTCCATTTATTTATTTGGTAATTATCAATTACCTATTAATTATACTTTTCGTGGTACTATATAGCTATATAATAATATTCATTTCCATTTTCAAGAGCTCAAGTACAATTTTAATGGAGTCCAGGGCTAGTTCTCACAAAGGTTGTGAAGAGGCCCCACAGCCACAAACTGGCAGGGTCCCAGGAATAGGATTTTGCAGCTTTTGAGATCTGCTGCAGAGCATTCGTTTCTGAAACCTCTCCTTGGCATGGAGGAAGCCACCATTACCACAGAGAGAATCCCTCAGCTAAAGCAACACCAACACTAACAACAAAAGCCATTAGGGTCCCCCTCAGCTGGCTGCTGACATAGAAAAAGTCAGTTATATATATGACATTGCAGAATAGGGATGGAAAGGATAGTCAATGTGGAGGCAACATGACGGGGGAAAAGAATCACAGCGCCACATAACCAGCCATCAAAGGTATTTGTTTAGTCAATTGACATCAACAGTCAGCAAATCCTTTTGTTGGGAAATCCAGAGAGGGGACGCAGACAGTTGTGGATAACACACAGCCACACACCAATTATCAGCATCATCATGTAAATAGTCAGGAAGGTGGAATCATCAAAGTGTACTGCTTATATAAAATGTGCTGCTTATAAACCACCTCAGAGTGTTCAGAAGTGCTCCCTGGGCAGTTTACAATTTATTTCTGCAGGCTACACATTTCCCCCACCCCTCCACCAATCTGGGTATTTAATTTACTGATGAAAGGTTGAGTCAATCTAGAGCCAGCAACCTGAGCCCAGAATCAAACTCATATCGTAAGCAGAGCCTTCACTGCAGTGCTACAGTTTAACCACCACCCCACATGGCTCCTATATTATCACCCTCTGCTTGTTTGGAAGTTACTTCACCATGGCCATGGAATGGCCCATCATCATCATGACCATCATCTTAGAACTGCAGAACTGGAAAGGTCTCTACGGACCATGTTCAAACAAAACCTGTTTAGGGGAATACATATGAAAACACAAGCTGGTAACGCTCCACAGGACAGCACTTAATGATGTGTACTGTTTTCTTTCTCCACAGTGTAGCAAACAAATGCTATGCAAAGGGTAAGAAAGTGAGGAAAAAGAAGAAAATGCTGTGCAGCTAGTTCTTTCAGGGATGCTAGGAAATCTCAGAATGGGTGGGAAGTCCTTGAAATGCAAAAGGGAAAAAATGATGTGAACAACTAGAACCATTTTTTTTAAAAAAATAAAAAATTAGGTAGCCACCACAGCCTTGCTGTGACCACAGTATAGAGTTTTATCATTCAATTAGGGTTCTGCTCTGGATTTAGAATTAATTCCAGAAATGATGCAAAGTGGAGGATGTATTTCTCTGTTTTTGAACTGATCTGAAGCAATGTGAGGAAGCCTGAAGTGGTGCTCAAATAGAATTGGGGCTCTCTGAAGCACCAAATTTTGCTCTGGCTCCTCAGAGGTTAAAAATCCAATGAAACAGCTTTAATTTTAAAAGCTCCAGGGGTGACCGGCACCTGAGGAATAGTGCACACTTAATGCAGGGTGGATTCATGGAATGGTAGGAGTTAGTGATGGAATAAATTCCATGCTTCCCAGGAAGAGGAAATAGGGAAGAAAGGAGGGAAGAAAAGAAGGAAACTTTATTTCTCTCCTCTTTTTTTTTTTGCTATGCAGACAAATTGAAAATACTTAAAATATTTGGATCTATCAAATAAGACACGCTACAAATTGGCCTGAGGCAAATCAGTTGCAATTTGTAAGACAAATTATTTCAGACCCAAATGAGGTGGTTGAAATATTCACACATCGCTAGAGGTGGCTGAAATATTCACATATCGCCAGATGTATTCTGTGACTTCGAGCAGGAAAGGTGAAGAAGGTTCCTTTTTAAGGTAAAGGTCATCTTCTTCTTTGCCATTTCTTTTACCTATTTCCAAATGCGACATGTGAATGCTGAATATATCACTAAGGATGCTGGGGAGGTGTTGTTCCACCCTGTTAATGCATCTGGGCTCTTTCCACAAGCACTCTGAATCGGTGTGTGTGTGTGTGTGTGTGTGTGTGTGTGTGTGTGTGTGTGTGTGTGTGTTGTGTGTGTGTCTGAGGACAGTGCATATGTCTAATTAGCACCATCTAACTTTACATATGCAGACTATTCATTTTAGTATCTAAGAAACAGGAAATATATCGGGGGTTTTTGGAAAACACCCACAACCTATATTGTCTGTAAGACCTGTGGCTCAAATACTTTTTTTTTAAAAAAATAAACAAGTTATCCAGTTATATGGAGACACCTTTTAATCTGATCGATGGTTGTTAATCAATCATTCTAGCAGAGTAATTGATTAATCACAACCCCCCTACAAACAATCTCTTATTATAAATGAATAGAAGAAAGCAGGTTTAAAAATAAACCTGGATATTCTCAAGCTATATTAATCATATACTGCCATTCTAGACATCTTCCTGTTCTATTAGGGCAGGCCAGAAAGAAAGGTCGTCTAAAGATTTCCAAAGTTATTCCATGTTTTGGAATGTTTTGTAGAATCAGTGATGGGAGTCAGATTGAAGAGGAAGAAGTGACATCAAGAATCATCTCATCCAAGCAGAAATCCATAGCTAAACCATCCCTGACAAATTTCCATCCAACCTCGGTTCAAACCTTTCCATCAATCTACCACCTTTGGAGGTAGTCTATGGCACTCTCAAACAGCTCTTATACTTAGAGGTTCCTAATGTTATTTGGCGAGAATCAGACTAGCCTCTTTGTTCCTTTGTGAAATACTCCATGAATGGATCATGCTCCTATGCAACTACCTTGCACAGCTTTCTAATATTGTTTATGACAATATACTGGAATACATTGCCATGCTGCCTGTATTGATGAGTAGGGAAAGTTCAAGTCACTATCCTCCAGTAATATCAATGTTGGGTTGCAGAATTTTATGTTTTCAAGTCCTAGCCATCTGAAGGAGGAGGTATGGAATGTGGTTGGAAACTGAACCATTACAGGACTTTCTTCTTTACCTTCTAAACAAATAATAGAGCATCAGAAAGATATTACTTTTGAAATTATCTTGCGGAAGAATTTGCATTCCCTATCACAGCAGGAACTCATTCTCTTGGCATCTGAAAATAGGACTAATTTATATGCATGCCTTTTCTGCTAATTATGTTGTGATAAATTACCGTGCCTTTAATATAATAATAGTGATTTGGTTGTACAGTAAATGTTAAATGCAAATCATCCAGTGCTAATGTTTTGAAACTGTTACTTTGAGGACATTAATGAATTAGACCCATCAAACAATTCATAATTGCTTGTGAAGTTCAGTGGGAGCACATGTAAAAATGCAAGTCTACACCACACAATATCTAACATGCTTACTTTGTAACGATAATCTTCACAGAAAGTGGGCATTTGGGGAATAATGTAACTCTACACTTTTGATTAGGTTATGAGATGTAATGGTCGTTTTGGAGAAGTCTTCACTTACCCTCTTCCTCTGGCTAGCATTTGCACAATGAAGTGATAAACATTATGTTAAGAAGTGTAGGCAGACATACATCTTCTGTGGTTTTGAGTTAGGGTGAAATCGCATCCAAAATTTACAAAGGAAGGAAGGAAGGAAGGAAGGAAGGAAGGAAGGAAGGAAGGAAGGAAGGAAGGAAGGAAGGAAGGAAGGAAGGAAGGAAGGAAGGAAGGAAGGAAGGAAGGAAGGAAGGAAGGAAGGAAGGAAGGAAGGAAGGAAGGAAGGAAGGAAGGAAGGAAGGAAGGAAGGAAGGAAGGAAGGAAGGAAGGAAGGAAGGAAGGAAGGAAGGAAGGAAGGAAGGAAGGAAGAAAGAAAGAAAGAAAGAAAGAAAGAAAGAAAGAAAGAAAGAAAGAAAGAAAGAAAGAAAGAAAGAAAGAAAGAAAGAAAGAAAGAAAGAAAGAAAGAAAGAAAGAAAGAGCTGGACAATCACCTAAAGTTACAGAAACAACGTGTTTTGGATTGCTAGATGAGGCATGGTGGGCTGTGACCTAGGTAAAAGGTAGATCACCATGCCTAAAGGCTCCCAGGACTTGTCATTCAAGGGGCTGGGGGAACAAAAAACATCTTTGTGGGCTGCATGTTTTCAGTGCTTAGAACATCTGATGGTTGCAGCAAGAGGTTTGCACAGCTCCTGTTGCAAGTCAGTTGGCTGAATAGCCAATTGGCTTAGGTAGAGGTTGGGAATTCAATTCACCACTGTGCCTCCTGTGAGAAGAGCCAGCCTGTGTGGCCTTGGGCAAGACACACAGCCCCAGAAGAAGTGAATGGTACACCATGTCTGTGCATTCTCTACCTAGAAAATCCTGAAAAGAGTTGCCATAAGTCAGTATTGACCTGATGACATGCAATTGGAATTTGGTTTGCAAGTCAGCTTGCTTTGGTTTGTGACTAGAGACTGGCATGAACCCACCCCTCAGTTCTTCCACTCACCAGTCAGTGCACATTCCTCTTCCCTGATCTTTCCCTCCTCTTTGTGTGAACATCCAGTTGCAGCAGGACCTCATGCTTCCATCCTCTGCCTCCTCCAGCAGCTGCCCACTCAAAGTGAGGAGGTGAATAAATACAACTATGCAGAAAGTTCTAGTGCAGTCCTGTGTGCCTCAAAGAAGGGGCCATGGCTCGGGCTTTGATTGGGTCCTGTGTCAGCTGCTACCATGCCTGAGCAACTAACACAGGTTGCCATGACCCACCAAGCAGCCACCCCCAACTCTAATCCAGAAGAAACACCAATGCCAGTGGGAGCATCAGCAGAGCCTGCAGGAGGGAGCAGCAAATCCCATGGGGTAGTGTCAGCAACTTTTGCTGAGGGGTTCAACTTCGCAGAGACAACTGTTGGGACCTTTAGCAGTGCCTTGCTTCCTGAATGTGCCAGCCTCAATAGAGGCAACTGAACAAAAGGCTGTCTCAAGGGCTAGTGATTGGAATCCAGCCCTCCAGTGAAAAAGTGGGCAAGGAGGGGATTATTGCTGTTGCCAGAGCTGTATCACCCATCTTAAGTTAATAAAGGCAACTTTAACTCACTTTCCTGGTCTGGATACAATGCCCAAACGACCCCAGCACTTGGTGGGAGCAGCATTGATCACAAAAACATGAATAGATTTCAGCTTCTAATGATGTGCTACGTGTAATGTGTATTTCGGCTCTGAGCATACTCAGAAACCTTTTCTATAACTCTTCCATTAACTGTCATTTATGACTATTCTTAACTTCCTAACATGATCTGTGACTTTTTCTTAAACATGGCAAGATATCTAGAGCACTTCATCTAGCTGTGGAAGTGTTCATTGCCTCAGTTAAGTATAAAGCTTTACATCCTTTCTAATCTTTAATAGGGGCTGAATATAAGTTTAATCCCAAATAGAACAGAACCATTGAGATCAATTGAATCTATGTCAGTTTGACTAATAAGACTCATTAATCTCAATAGGACTGCTTTAATAGCAACTAATACTGTTTTAGCCTTTTGTTTCTGTCCATGGAGTTTTCTTGGCAAAGATACTGGAGTGGCTTGCCAGTTCCTGCTCCAGGTGGATTGCGTTTACTCAGAACTCTCCACTATGACCTGTCCATCTTGGGTGGCCCACCATGGCATATCCCATAGCTTCTCTGAATTACTCAAGCCCCTTTACCATGACAAGGCAGCAATCCATGAAGGGAATTCCATTCTGAAGGAAATCAACCCTGAGTGCTCACTGGAAGGACAGATCCTGAAGCTGAGGCTCCAATACTTTGGCCCTCTCATGAGAAGGGAAGACTCCCTGGAAAAAGCCCTGATGTTGGGAAAGTGTGAAGGCAAGAGGAGAAGGGGACGACACAGGATGAGATGGCTGGACAGTGTCATGGAAGCTACCAACATGAATTTGACCCAACTCCGGGAGGCAGTGGAAGACAGGAGGGCCTGTCATGCTCTGGTCCATGGGGTCACAAAGAGTCGGACACAACTAAACAACTAAACAACAACAAAAATTGTTTTAGTTCTTAGTTCTGAAAATAGGTGGGTGTGAGTCTCCAATATGTAACATGTTGTTGATCTATGTATGGGGAGAACAAGAATAGCTCTTTTCCTATTTTCATATTATGGTATCTTAATATCTTGCTCCTACCCAGATAATATCTCAGGGTATTTGCAACAGTTTGCAATGAATAATGTATTTGACAGTCTTACAGCAGTAGGTCGCTTCACCCACCCACCCTGGCCATTAAGTCCAGCATTGTATGTCTTGGATATTATTTTTATAGATACACACACACACACACACACATATATAAGCTTCTTAGTGTGGCATGTAGCTTGAAGAGAGGAGTGTATGATTAACTTTAAAAAACCAGAAATTGAAAAATGCACAAAACCCAGTCATCTACAGTTACAATGGATTGTCAAGGTATATTTCTTACATCCGCTACTGTCAGAAGACCTAGCTATTTTAGACAAATTTCTGAATCTGCTTTTAAAACCGCAGACTGCCTGGTCAGTCTACTAATAATATCATGGGCCATCAAGGTACTTCTGACTTATGGCAATCTTTTTTAGGATTTTCCAGGTAGAGAATATTCAGAAGTGTTGTTGCCATTCCAGGGGCGCCCTGGGATTGTGCACCTTGGCGAAGGGCACACAAGCTGGGTATACTTATAGGAGACACAGTGGGGAATTGAATTCCCACTTTGGGCTCTATAGCCAGATACCTAACTACTGGGCTATCCAGCCTACTAACTACATAATAAAAAATGCCAATTTTTGTGACATTTCAAAAAGGGTCCCCTGCTTCCACATGTAAATAATTATTGTAAATGCCCCCTTATCACCACCAAACTCAAATATAAATGTCTTGTCTTCATGTATTTATACTCTTGGTGTTTTTTTAAAAAAACTAGTTACATGGAGAAATCTTTTCCATATTTAATAATCAGATTATCAAAGCAGCAAGGAATGTTTTGTTAGTTGTTGAGGTTGCTGCCATCTCTATCTTTCACATCCATAATCTATCTTTCACATCCATAATAAAGCCTTAATATATCTTATATAGTGGTGCTGATCTAAGCACAGAGAGTAAATTGCCCTGGCTTTCAACTCATGAACTCATTCATCACCACAGATTCTCCACAAATTAATGCTGAGAGGAAGAACTCATCAAGAAGCTACAAAAGATTTTTATCTCATAGGGTCCTGAAACTATTTTTTTTACAGCTTCCATTACATAAAGAGAAATGCAAAGGTAGTGGAAAGAAGACAAATACACCTAAATACTTGCCTTGCATTTCTGACTGCCTACCCCACCAAACAACCAAAAAACGACACAGTATATTCACAGTACTGTGACAGCTTCCTTTTTTGTACTTTAGCAACAGGAAGTCAAGATCTACAATGGTCATGGTCTCGATCCAGGTAAATGAAATGTAGGTGTTTGTAGCTGTGAGTCTCTCAGTTGGAACGTTCAGAATTCGGCCGGGGGGGGGGAAGTCTTGAGAGTTAAGAGTCCACAAATCAAGAATGGCGCATCCCTAGCTGACAGACTAGCCAAATAAAAATTTATGTTATTTTGAATTGAGTCAAATCTTCAGAGAAGGAAATTCAATAAGGTAATGTGGATCGAGTCATTGAAATCAGACTTTAACATTAAGGAGGAGTTAAAACAAGCAATCCTATGTACTAATGGAGCCTAACAGGCCTCATGTTTCAAATTAAATTAAGCATCTTATCTTTCCTATTATGAGGTTGGTGATTCCTATCTGAGTGAAGATAGTGTGCAACACTGAAATGTTACAAGTTTGAACTGGCTTTTTATCTTATTAAATTTTAGATGTCTGTTGGTTGTTGCTTTTGTTATTGGATAGATAAGTAACAGTCTCACACAAAACATGAGAATAAGAACATAATTCAGTGAGAACAGTGTTAAAAGCTCCAAAGAAAGCAAAAGCAAACCTGTTAGGTCCCTGAAGAAGTTGTTAAAAGGCCATTAGTAAACCAGTTATATCTCATCCAGAAAGCAAGATTTTTCAAGGCTAATTACTCGGATTATACAGATTTACAAAAACAGTTCATTTTGAGGGGCTTTTATTGCTTAAGATGGAAGAAGCTTTTCAGTTCTCAGTTTATGGGGTGAAATCTAACGCCACTGTTTAAGATCTCTTTCTTTTTGTCAACTGCATCCCTCTCCCTATTACAAGCTGAAGCAATATGCAGTGAACAAAGACATAGAATCAGCCTTTCCTTCTCTTCCACCACCCCCCTTCTTTGCTTGCTGAAGAGATAATACTCTTGAAATCTTACACATTTCTTGTGTGTTTCCACACTGTCTATATCTTTTTGTTTTGCCTATAAAAGTATCACCTGGGAAGTTTCTAGTCCTTGGACATATTTCATAAAAATAAATTTGTTTTCACTAGCAGTAATTTCCATGGAGTACAATAAACATACACATCTTATAAAATGGCTGAAATACTGTTGGTGTTTATGTAAGGTCTGCATAATTTGCTGAGGCTCATGGCTAACTGTTGAGGCGCTGGGCCAAATCTCAGTCATTTAGTTGATCATTGTTGCGAGCGCGCTGAAGCCTCTATTATCTCAGGCCTTCAGGAGGTGCTCACTCTTCTTCCCAAGTTGCTGCCACCAATACCAATTCAGTACCAATTATTTCCTGAGACATGTGTTGCTTTGAAACTTAAACTTGTTTATTTGATCAGTAATATATAATAGGTAAATCACAAGTTGCTAATCAATTTCTCTCACTCACTGAACTCACTGACACACAGAACCCTACTCTCACTGACTTTCTTGCTCACTCTCTCACAGACTCACAGATCTCCAAACTATAAACTCCCCTCATACTCAAAACACCCCCCTTTATATCCCAGCACCTCCCCCTTTAGCACCACCTTTCCGTTCCCTCATTGGCTCCTTTTCCACTGCTCAGCTGTGATGGACAGGTGAGGGCAGGGCTGAATGCTACAGTCATACGTATGCCTAGCTACTGGGGTGGGAGGTGCCCCAACACCCCATCAATTAGTCACCATTAGTACAATATGTTATGTGAGTCACACACAAACACCAATAGGATTCTGGCCATTTGTATAATATCTTGTGTTGAGCAGAATACTTTTGCAATATAGTTCATGGACAAAAGAGTCACTTCTCAGCACAATCCATCCTCTTCTATGGAAAGATTTAAAAAATGGGTGCTATGTACATAGCCACAGGGTGTGTATTTATCTCCCTCCTTTGTTGGAGCAAAGCAGGATATTTGCTTTCAAAAATGCAACAGGAAGCCAGGATGCAATGAGGTCATTTCACTGATGAAACTGCTTTGGAAGGAGGGGTGTCCCATCTACTCTGAGCCCCCTACACAACTTGCTTCAGAGGGGTGGGAAACGCTCTGAAACTGTTTTTTGGACAGTGTGAGGAACGGTGAAGAAGGAAAATGCACTTGTAAATATCTGCAGTGTGACATTGGATTTATGCCAGTGAGTGCCATCCAAAAAGACTGAGCGCAGCAAAGCCCAGCTCGTGTCAACAGGAAAATGTTATAGCTTTCAGATTCAACAATGTTTAGATGTACACATCTTTCAACCAGTTCCAACAGCAAAGCCGTTAAAATGGTATTCTTTATGCATTGACTAGAATATTAAAATCCTACTGTGAAAAATATTTATATTGTAATTGTGTATTAGGATCTTTGAACCAGATATGAGGATTTTTAAGTCAGTGGAACGTTATGTTCATTTCCAGTCCCTGATAGTACTTAAAAAGCAATGACATTTATAACAGTCCACTGGTGACCAAGAATTGCCCAGCTATTTATATTCACAAGGAGGCTTCTATTTTATGTTGTTGAGCCATGCAGAAAAAAGAGAAGGAAAGTGATAACTCTGGTTCTCCAGGCACAGATTTTTTTTTTTAAAAAAAGAAATATGTCGAATGATTTGACTTTTTAAATATTGAAGTACACAGTGTTCAGACAATGTTCTCATAGACTGACAAGCACTTTTACATGATGGGTGCCTGTACTCTTAGCTTAAGTTCTCATGTTTTGTAATCAGGAATACAAGAAATATCAGAAAGGTGGCCAGATAACATTTTTTTTTAAATTGGGGTGGCCCTTTAGAGACACAAGGGTAGCTTTGTAATCAGGACAGCATGCCTTATTCCTATAGTTCACCCAACCAGAAATAAATATGGGAAACATCATTTCTGTGAACCAACCACTCCCATCTGGCAAATAACATTCCTGATGCAAATAAGATTTATTTTATACTTTCTAGTGAGACACGAGAACAAGCTGACTAGCAATATAGGTGGATGATGTCCTATTGTCTGTATAGGGCAGTTGCAACCCCTACATCAGACCTGGGCAAAGTGTGGCCCGAGGGCCACATACAGCCCGCAAGCCGCTCCTATCCGGCCCGCGGACAGTTTTGAATATCAAAACCATTTATAGCTTTTTGTCTAAAGTTGATCAGTTGCGTATCTTTAACATACCGCAAAAAAAACCTCTTTAGTATTTGTGAAGATTAACAAGTTTAAAATAAAAAATATCATAACAACACTGTTTCATTTTATTTTTAAGTAAAGTTGGTTCGGCCCTGAGCACAATTCAGATTTTTCATGTGGCCCCCCTATAGAAATTAATTGCCTAGCCCTGCATCATAGACATATCTGATCAATAAAAGAGATTGCTAGGATTTGCATCAAAATTGCTCTCTATAAATTGAGTACCATTCAGTTGTGCCCTGATCCAGAAAGTTAAAATTGAACATGTTTTATCTTTTCAGTTACAAGATCACAGATGTTAATTTGAAACCCGCTGTATATAAATAGTCTAACATGTCATTTATGGAAAGTGGTGTATGTATATATTAAGTCTGAATGTTCTGATGTGAGTTCACCATCCTAATGAACACTTACAACAGTGTTAAAGGCAAAGAAATTAACTTCTTAAATACCAAGAAATGTGTTAATACTGCACACCATTTCATGTGTAACTACCATTTATACTTTGTGAAATATTACTTTATTGCTTTGTTAATGTTTTCTGCAAATTTAAATTAACTGGAAAGATCTCTAGTTACATTTTGTAGAGGCTCCACTACTCCAGAATGTCTGTGTGCCAATCACTTTATGTTCATCTAAAACTGTCCACAGGAGTAAGCCAATTAGGCAACTATTTTCCTGAATTTAAATTTTTTTATTTTTGGATCATATTAATATTAGTAAAATCAAAATACACTGGCAAGCAATTCCTTTTTTTGTGTTCTTGAAGGCTTTTTTTCTTTTTCTTTTTCACCATCAAGTTGATTCTAACTTATGTTCATAGTTTTCTAGATACAGATTACTGAGAAATGGATTACTTCTTCTGGGGGCACACTGGGACTGTGCAGCTTGATAATTTCACAGGCTGGCTCTTCTCCCATCAGACACAGTGGGGAATCAAACTCCCAACTTCTGGCTCCAAAGCCAGATACCTAAACCTCTGAGCTATCCACCCATCTCCATCCATTTGTCTTTCTTATTGCTACATGCCATCAAGTCCTATACATTAGAGCTCTCTAAAATGTCATGTTGTCAATAGCTTGTGTAACAATCCATTTTGTATTTAGTCTTCTTATTTTCTTGCAGCTTTCAACCTTGCCTTCCCAGAATCCTGCCTTCTCATGATGTGCCCAAAGTAGGACAATGTCAGGTTTAATTTTTTTTTTTTTACCTCCAGTTCAGGCTTGATTTAATCTAGGACCCACTTCTTTGTTATTCTGGCAGTAAACGGTATCCACAAAGCTCTTCTCCAGCACCACATTCAAATGAATCAATTTTTTTCCAGTCAGATTTCTTTACTGTCCAGTTTTCACACCCCTATGTGGTGACTGAAAGTACAAGAGTGTGGGTGATCTTGGTCTTTGTCTCCAGTGACACATCTTTACACTTGATGATCTTTTCTAATTCCTTCTGTGCTGCCCTTCTGAGTCTCAGTCTTCTGATTTTTTTTGGCTGCAGTTTCCCTTTGGATTGAGGATTAAACCAAGGTATAAACAATATTTCGCTGTTTCAGTTTCTTCTTCTTAATGTTAAAGCTGTGGAGTTATAGGGCCTCTGTGATCCCAATATGTTGTACTTGGATGCAAAATACTAATCGTAGCACTTTACTGCCATGAGCTTTATTGGAAACACAATGAATAATTAACCATTGGGTTGGATGCTATCATGGTCACACCTGTTGAAGACCCACTGAAAGAGTCATTGATACTGGTTTCATTGACCCATCTGGAATTTTAAAGTTAAACCAGTCATACAATTTGAATGCAACAATTGAAAGAAGTTGGTCTAATAGTTAAGAAAACGCCTAATAAGCTTTTGAAAGTGACTAAAAACAATGACTCCTTTGTGGGGAAGTATAACCTTCCCTAGTGTGGAGCTTCCAAGTTTGCTAGATTGCTACTGTCAGAATCCAAAGCCTATATAAGTGGCTGGAAATAGCATAAATTGTCATCAGTCCATTTTCAAGTCATCAGGTTGGCAAAAGCTGGTTTAGCAGAGAATTTCTAAGTGTCTTTCTAAGGAAACAAGGCGAAAGCAGAGGAATCCCAGCAGAGTACTGTATGTCACCGTTGGCTGGGTTTTGTTTATTTGTTTTAATTCTGTTTTCAGTGAAGTGGAGGCTTTGATACCACATCTCTGACACAATGTTATTGAGAAAGAGACCGGTCTTGATGCCGTACTTGGCTTTTATTTATCAGAGGCAAATGAGAGAAACATGACTTTTGTCACTGTGGTCTGTTTTGACAGAGAGAGCTAGTGGATCAACTTGGCATCTTGTGATGTTGTTTGGACATACGAAAGACAAAGTTTGGGTTGTCAGTGTCAAGAAACTGGAGAGCAAGAAAAACAATAGGACCATCCTCAGAAATCAGAACAGTTACTTTTCTGGTGCTGTGATTCCTCTGGCCAACATGGGCATGGCAACAAACAAACAAATAGCACTTGGAATCAGATTGTGAGGGAAAGGGTGCATTTTTGCTGCTGGATTCTATCTGAAGTAATTAAGTTCATCTCATGCACCTGATACCTCATTAGTCAATGATTGACAATTTTGCTTTCAACAAAGCTCCCATGGATAGCCTTTTGCTTTCCTAATTTCTGGAATAAGTAGCAAAGAAGTAATGCTGTGAAATATTACTCCCTGTCTTCTTCTTCTTCTAGCTTATTTTTGTATGAGGTGTCCAATGCCTGTCAATTATCTGCTGGCTTTCCAGAGAGACACACGGCAGTGTCCTGGCCAGATCTTGGCAATCTATTTGCCCAGAGGGGTTTGGTGGAGAGCAAAAGAAAACAGCAGAGCTCCCAAAATACCCCAGCTTTATTGCACCTTACAGGTGGTCTCCATTGAGGCAACGCCGTAGGCTGGACCCTCTTTCCAGACACAGAACTGGAGAACAAAGATTCCCCATCGATTGTTTACAGCCAGGCTTTTGAGAAGTATGTAGTAATAGGAGAAAACTAGAAAGTTTACCACAATCAGCTGAATGTAATTTTGTCTTCTCATAAGTGACAGTTCTCTTTGTAAGTAGACATGGTCTAGAGGGGCGGGGTAAAAATCAAATCAAATCAAATCAAATCAAATCAAATCAAATCAAATCAAATCAAATCAAATCAAATCAATCAATCAATCAATCAATCAATCAATCAATCAATCAATCAATCAATCAATCAATCAATAAATAGTAATGAGGGTGAATTTCTCTTCTAAAATCTTAGAGTTTCTTCTGTAAAAGCCAGGTGTAATGTTTATGTGTTGATGCAGGTGCCTTGTTGACTAAGCGTGGGAACACCTTTCCTGAAATTTGGGGGTGAGGCACTGGTCCCCAGGTGTCACAGCTGTAAAATGCTTGCTAAATTGTAGTTTAGCAGAGCTTGGAAACATTACTTTTGGACTAAAAGATCCAGAATCCCTCATTCTGGGAAGCAAAGTTCAAAAAGCAACTTCTGTAGTGCAAAAAAAACAGCAGCATTTCCAAGTGCCGATAGTTAGCAGAGTGAAGTAGCTCTCCTCTGAACAGCAGCTATGAAGTATATCTGTTGGCCTCCGTCTGCATTCCATTGAGACAGATGTTTCATGTGATTGGAGAAAACCATTTTGAGAAAGCATCTCTCAAAGTAAACTAAATGCGCAATTAAAAGGGCGTTGCCTTAGCTTTGTCAATTAATTGCTTATTAACCGCTTGGAAGGAGTTTAAAATGAATCTCGTTGCTTATTTGCTTTCAGGGGCTAAGGAGGTTTTCTGACTGATCCAGCGTTAATAGAGCTGGCTCTCATGTTAGACAAAGTAGAGCACCTACCTTCGGGGGAGGAGACAAGAGGGTGAGGAGCACAAATGATAGCCACCCATCATCGCTGCAGAGAGATCCTGCTGGACACTCTCTGACACTGCTGAATGGCACCACAGAAAAATAGAAGCGCCAGTTCTTAAGAGCAGAGGATTGGTGGCCTGTGCTGTGCTGTAGTAATGGCTCCTATGCCGCAGCAGTGCCACAGAAGAGAACAAGGGGATTATTAGGGCGGTGCATGTTTTCCCACTTGAGGCTAGGAAAGCATTCGATCCACCACTGAATGTCACCTATATGAACATTAGTGGGACATACTATCAGAACTTGGAAAGCTGGTTTTTAAAAGTAATCAATTCCTCCTAATTGTCACCATGTTTGAAAACTAATCGTAATTACCTTCTAGAATGCTAAAAACAGAAGTAATTACCTTACTTGTTATGCTGTTCCTTTTTGGGGGTAGTGGTGGTGTCACTTTTTGTGACTTTTGGGATGTGTGAACAGATAAGAAAATGGCATAAAACTTGAAAAATTACTCTACAGATACTTGATAATCAATGCCATTAAAAGCTTGAAACTAACTGGAAAATATTATTCATAAAGTAACTTTCTTCTCACTTGTCATGTTACTTTTGGAATATAGCATCATTGCTGTGCCTTCCCCACACCCAGTACTTAGTACCTAATAGGTAGATAGGTATATAATTCATTACTTCCAAGCTCTAAACATTCCACGGGGTTGTTTTTTACTACCTGAAGAATTTTGCCTGGAGAACCATCTTTTGCATCTGTATTTCAAACATATAGAAAAAGGCCAGTTGTACGAAGCAATGAGTTTCTGCCTCCATCCAGATTTCACAAAATAAATGATACATTACCTAAGACACTGCAGTGCCTCTCTGCAGTCAACAGTTTATGTATTAAGCCAATGGTTATGTGGTGGCGCTGTGGGCTAAACCGCAGAAGCCTGTACTGCAGGGTCAGAAGACCAGCAGTCGTAAAATTGGATCCACGCAACGGAGTAAGTGCCCGTCGCTTGTCCCAGCTCCTTGCCAACCTAGCAGTTCGAAAGCATGCAAAATGCGAGTAGATCAATAGGTACCATCTCGGTGGGAAGGTAAACAGCGTTCTGTGTCTAAGTCGCGCTGGCCATGTGACCACAGAAGATTGTCTTCGGACAAATGCTGGTTCTATGGCTTGGAAACAGGGATGAGCACCGCCCCCTAGAGTCGAACACGACTGGACAAAAAAAATTGTCAAGGGGAACCTTTACCTTTATCTCTCAACCTTGGGTCATGAAAGGGTAACAAAACTGTTATTATTGGACAGTTTTCCCTCCTAAACATTTTGCCCCATGGGCCAAAATGATTTGCCTACCTTTGGAAACGATGTATCTGGACTGAGGTGGCTAGTGGACTACTTGCCATTCTGCCTCAGGAAGCAAAATAGCTTAAAACCAAACCTTTGTGGAATCATATACCAGCATAGATAATCAAGCATCTTTGTGTTAGATTTTTGCATGGTGGAGAGCAGCCTCTGTTATTCAATAAGTTGCATTTCTCCAGGTGGTATATAAAGTGTGGCACCCTTTCATGTGAAATGTTGAACTATATAGTGTGGTGTAGAACACGGTTGTCCATGATCAACGACTCTTCTCTGGCTCATTGAGGCAGCTTATTGAGGATTTTCCCCATCTGCTTTTATTTGCCTCTTCACTTCCAAAGTCATTTCTAGATTCATATCAATTTGTTTAATAAGGTTCTGTAAGAAAGGGTTAGAAATAAATGTCCCCATTCTAAGTGGGCTTCTTAGCATTTCCACCATGTTGTTTTCTGTGCAAGTTTGCAACTTATTTTTCACTTTTATAATTATGAAATATATCTGCTTATTTGTTCCTATGTCTTCTCTCTGTCTCACTGGATTCGTGTGCAATACATTATTCATTGATATCATTTCAGGCCCAGCGGAACTCTTGCTATTAATATCGCCTCTTGCATGATAACGTGTTTTGAAACAAAGCAACAGCCAGCACTCCTTTCTCTGCTTATTAAATGTTATTTTGGTCCAAGGAATGAAAAGTACCTGGAAGGTGATGCAAGTGCATTTCATGGACATGGAAACACAGCTTTAGTTCAAGACCTAGTTCTGTCCTGGAAAGTTAATGATGGTCTAGTACAGTGGACCCTCGACTTACAGACGGCTCGATTTACAGACTTTTCGAGTTACAGACTTCTCCGGCCACAAAATTTAGGTTCGACTTGCAGCCGGAGAATCAACCTACAGACCAGAAAAAAACCAAAATGGACAAAAACGGAACAAAAACAGCCAGTTACGAATTAATTGGTTTTCAATGCATTGTAGGTCAATGGAGACTTGACCTACAGACTTTTCAACCTGCAGCCACCATTCAAATATGGATTAATTCCGTAAGTAGAGGGTCCACTGTATGTGCTGGATTTGTACAGCACTCACAACCAAGCATCAAGAAGTCAGCAGACTCCATCCATTATTTCAGAAAATTTCCATTTGAAAATCTTCCCCTTTGTGTTTCAGAAGTCCTATTTTCACTGAAAATTTCAACCATGTTAGGGTTTCAAATTAAGATTTCATATCGCCAGTGATCAATAGGCATGCAGAAAATATATTCAGATTTTTCACTCAACTTGACATCTGTTTAAAACTGGATTAAATGAAAGGATGATAAAGCTAGGGGGAGGGATGCACAGGGTACATTATTAAAACAGAAAAAAGAGATCCATTCCATAGGTGTGTGTGTGTGTGTGTGTGTGTGTGTGTGTGTGTGTGTGTGTGTGTGTGTGTGTGTGTGTGTGTGTGTGTGTGTGTGTGTGTGAAACTCTGCATTGGAAGGAGGACTTGGCTCTATTAAAAAGGACTTGGCTGTGATCACATGTTGTCCTTCCAGCAGTCTTATGGCCAATATCCAATTGGACAATTCCATTGATGGCGCTTGTGTCAGCGGAACTTCCCTCTCCCCTACAGCCTGCTGTTCACACCTCATATCTGTTCCAGAGGTCTAGGAAATCATCCAGAGCTGATTTTAGGGCTCATCGAAGAGCTGTAAATGGAAAAGAAGAAGAGAAAAATTCCTTTGTGCTGGCAGCTCAGTGCCGTTGTGACACTGGATTTAGGTTCATCCTTTTTATAATGGGTCATTTCATCCCATACCAGTCCTGTTGTTCCTAATTCAAACACCAAGATTTCTATTCAGTTTTAGAAAGCAAAAATAAATAAATCATAATTTCTCTTTCCCAGTTCAGTCTCCACAGTTCTCTCTCTCTTTCTCTCTCTCACACACACACACATACATACACACAAACACACACTCATTTGGTAAGACAGTTTGTTGTTTGAATTTGGATAATTTGGATCTAAAAGTATAACAATATCACCTAATACAATTTCAGACAGTCTGGTGACAATCAAAGGAGTTTTACATTTTTGTTTTAGTTGGTTTATTTCAGGATGTAGTTTCAATATCCATATGTGTATGTGTTGCACCTTCAAATGAGTGTTACCACTGAACCTATTGTAATGAAGATTGCTACTTTCCCTCAGCCTTTGCAATGAATCTAAAACAAATCACGGAGCCTATTATCTCTAGAACCTGGTCATTCTTAAGTGGAATGTTTTTCTGAGGACACAATGATAGTGGAAATATATAATTACCTTAAAAAGAGCATTGCAGGAGGAGGAGCTTTGTCTTGGTGAAGCTAGCAGCTCTCGGGAATAGCTCCCGGGAAAAGCTAGAACCACTTCGGTCTGGGACCCTCCCAGAAATGGGGGGCCAAGGAAGAGTCAGGAGAGACCCTTCTGCAGCAGTTGGTGAGCCACAGAAGTTAGAAGATTGGGCAGCAACTCGATTTTTCTTTCTTCTGGAAATTCACATCAGCACAGACGAAGATGGGTGCCATTTTTGGCAACTAGCCAAAGACAACTCCGTTCGCCGAGAATAAGAAAACAGAAGCATGGCGAAAGTATACATCAAAGTAAGTGGAAGCCCTTGTTCTATGAAAAACCTCATTAAATAAAGAACAAGTGATTGTGTGCAAATTTATGACCAAATGAGATAAGGAGCGGCATTCCTAGCATACCAGCTTTTACTCAAGCTGAAGGTCGAGTCATTTCTAAAGGAACAGCCAGGCAGAAATAGCTTGTGTCTCCATTAAAGAAGGAAAAATAACTCTTGAAGAATTAACTGACAGGCTTTGAAAAAATAAATTCTGTTGCAAGCTGTTCACTTTGGACCCTTTTCCTCTTTGGATATATATTTTTAGACTGTGTGGGACTCTGCTTTCCGTGGATAATATATTTGCCGGGACTCTGATTGCTGGACCTCCCTTTTCGGGGGAGGAGAAGGAAGCCTCTGGAAGTAAAAGGGAAAAGAACGGACTGTGAGCTGTGAACTGGGGGCTATGTGGTTTGAACTGAACTGGGATCTTGACAAATGACATTCTAATAATAGAGTCTTGCCGGGTGAAGGTTAAAACAAACTTGGAGAAGAGAAAAGAAGGGAAAAGAAGAAGCAACCGGTCTGAAAGTTATCAGCGACATGGAAAAGGACTGGACTACAAAGACACTTGAGAGATTCATGTTTTGGATTCCATCTCTTACTTGAATGTACCTGCTATCTTATTGCTAATATTGTATAGTTGCAAGGTGAAATATTAGAAATATTGGATGTGTATTGGGGTAAAGGGGAGAAGGAATTTTAAGTGAAAATAGTGGAAACAGAAAATGGAACCTCCCCCTGAGAAAATTATAGATTGGTGGCTAGACTGGAAAACCTCTTTTCAGATGTCACTGTTGCAAAAATTCATGCAGGTAAATTATTATATTGACCAGATGAAAGACGTGATTGGAGGCTCTAGGGGAGGGAAGGTAGTGGAGGTTAAATTACACCAAAAAGAGATCTCAGAACCGGCTGTATTGATGAAGATATCAGATAATATACAAGGGATGGAGGGCCACCCAGTAAGCGATGTAGCGATAGCAGATAAGAAAATTGAGGTTGAAAAGCAAACTTTGAATGATATTGTTCCCCCTTTTAAAATATGGAAGCAAAAAGAGTCGCAGAAACAAAACAAGCACAGGGAGGAAAGGGGAGGGGAGAGCAGAATTTATATTATTTTGGGTCTGTTGAGTGTATTCTCAAGAAAAAAGGAGGGTGAAAGAGGGGATATATTTTACAATTGGCCTTGGTGTTCTGATGCTGTGGGAATAACATAAATTTAAGCTGTATTACACGTATAAGTTGAAAGCTAAAGAGGTTAATACATAGACAAAATAGTCAAAAGAAGAAGAAGAAAAATAGATTAGATGTTTATATACTTCATATGAAAGATTGAATGATTATGCATTTGATGTTTTCTTATTCTCAAAACCCTTTTTCCATCCTCCCCACTGCCCTTTGCCTTTTGTATTCCTTCCCCATTACCTAATAGTTTTGAAAATAAAATTAATAAAAGAAAAGAGCATTGCAAATAAGAAGCTATGTGTGCTGCATTGTTAGCGGTTGACTAGAGTAGCTTGTTGTGGCATCATGCAAATAAAATGACATACAACAGAAACGAATATCAATTTTAAACAATTTTTCTGTCTCTTTATATTTTATTTGTTCATTATTTTAAATAATGTTGATTTTTTTTCCTGTAATAAGAACAGGGTTCATCGAGAACTGAGTAACTGTAAGTGAAGAAGAAATTGATAGCTATAAACAAAAGTATTCTGGAACCTGCTGTTGTGTATTTAACTGAGGGTAAAGTGGGGGAGGAAAACAGACTGACCTTGCCGAAGTTGTTGTTGTTGTTGTTGTTGTTGTTGTTGTTGTTGTTGTTGTTGTTGTTGTTGTTGTTGTTGTTGTTTTGGATTACAGCTCCTAGAATCATTCAGCCAACATGCAACTGAAACAAATTTCACATCAAAATTTGGTAATTTTTCTAAGTTCTCGTCTCATTCTCTCAATATTTTTTAAAATCCTGAAAGTAATGTTATTTCTCTGCTTTCCTGTCATCCTAACACTAGCAACATTTAAATAACAAAACCTCAAGATAATAATGTTACTTTATAGATTAGGCCTACTAGTCAGCCCTTTCCTATAGCTTTTCAGCATTTGGCCCTGTTGCTGCCAGTGTGGCAAAAAGGCACTGAGGTAAATGGTGGTCCTCAAGCTCAAAGTTTAGAAGAAAACAAAAGTGAAACATGCTAATCAACATGAATACAACTATAACAGTTAAAACAATTTAAACAATTAGAACAGAAAATCAAATGGTACCATGTAGTACCCAGCTTAGTGAGTCTTATAGCAATGTTAACAGTTGAGTTTGGGTATATCTTGAAAATAACACATTAGGATTAATGTGTTCATTAAGTTTCTGGACCAAAACTAGAAAAAAAAAACCCTCTCTTTAAAATCTTGTGTTTTAAAAAAGGAACATTTGGAGATTAATGAGGATTTAACTCATCAAAATGACAGATTGACATTTCCTTTGCAGTGGGTAAATTTGATTCCATGCTCATTCTCCCCAAAGGGAAAAGGGGCTTATATTGTTGAGCTCCAAATCAGAATAAACACTCAGTAGCTTAACCCAGACTGTATGAATTCATTTTGACTATTACACTTAAAGCTCTTTGCATCATGCCTGACTCAACTGAGTGATCTTTGGAAGAGGATGTTGTGGCCAGAAGAAGCAAGGGCAGAAGAGATATTTGATGGCCCTACTGGCAGTGCCTTCTCACAAGCTGAGGAGAGGAAAGCAGAGGCCAGTTCTGCCAAGAGGACTTGGAGAACAAAGTGAGCCTGGCAGATGTGCTGGCTATTTGCCTAAAAGAACAGTGCCAACCCCGACTTGTAGAGCAGAAACACAAATGGAGTTTTAAGGTCAAACAGGCACCTAGTAACTAACTAAAAACCACTGCATGCCTGGAGAAGGCCAGTTGAGATACAGTAAACTCAGCTCTCACCATTAGTTTGAGCACTAAAGATACCAATCTTAACTCACGTCTGATGCCATTTTTGCCTGACTGGACTTCTGTCTAGGACTCCTTGGAAGCCAGATTGCCAGACAGCTATGCTTCTCTTGAGGAGGTCGTTGTTTTGCAGAACAGACCTCTTGATTGGAAGTGTAGAATTCTGGCCAACAGCCAACACTTGGAAACACAGTGGCTTTGATGCACCCTTCAGCACTTGCTGTCTCCGAACATCACCCTTGGGATGCTTTGGTTGTAAATGAGCACAGCAGAACCGGCCCAAGGGTTTTGGTTCCTTGGGGCAAAGGACAACATCATCCCCATTGATCTGACTGGTGGTTGAATCTTAATGTTGGGGCAGAGTGTCCTCCTGAGAGCAGCTGGCTAGCTGAGAGGGCACCAAGCGGACCATGTAACCCACATAGCCTTGTCTCCAGCACCTTACTTTCACTTTCTATCCTCTCAGCTTATGCCTGGTGAAACAGGTGCCTCACTCAGCTTAATGGCAGGTCCCATCAGTGGATCCCTGCCTCCCCCTGAGCAGATGCTCACTCCTGCTGATCACACGATGCCCTCAGGAGATTCTGTGTCCATTTGCATCCCGAGTTATTTTTAAACAATGTCACCATAGCGGTTTCCCCTGCCAAAGAGACAAACTGTGTTTTACCTTTAAAGGTTTATTATAATTCAGCTCTTGGGACGTTGCCAAGGACAAGCAAGCAAATATCATCCAGTAATGTTGGCATACTGTGTTAGTAACAGCATGGCTTGTCTTGGCAAAAGTGTGGAGAGCAGCTTGATTTCCATCATTACAGCTATGGATATTGAAAATGGGAGATACTATGTTGAACAAGAAAACCAGTTGCTCTTACTATCTATGGGATGGGGAAACCCTAACCACGGAGAAGTTTAGAGACAACTCGGCTCCACTATTTACAGCAGTGGGATTAGATTAGACTGTGGGAACCAGCCTTCCAAAATATATGCAGATCATGTAAAGCAAAAGGAAAAATAAATATAAAAATGTATACTTGACCTAACTGATCCTTATCCTGGATATTATTTATGATTAAGTTGGTTAGGGACACTTTTTACAAGTATAAAGCTATCAAGCTACTTTCATTAGAAATCTGTAAAGCTCTAAGTCTGGGTTTCTGAATCCTACTTGCATTTTCTCCTCATCCTTGTTATCTACTAGATCATGAAATCTTTCCCCTTGATGCTATTGTTTGTTTCTTCTATACAAATTGGTGCATTGTTTTGGGGGTGCTCTCTATTGCCCAAATTGCTGGGACAATTTTCAATGGTGTCTTAGGGCAGTCTTGTCATTTATCTTGAAATTTACCTTGGAGGTTACTTGTAGCCCTTGGGCTGTATGATTCCCAACCCTATTTTAGACCATGGTAAACCTCCCACAATAAAAACCATGACAATTCTTTAAAAATTCCAGAAATGCTTACCAACCACTTTGTCAGGGCATGAATGTACCAGAAAACTTCATATTTCATGAACACCTGTATGTATTTAATATTACTTAAGAAAGTAAGATCTCAATATAGTCTTAGTAAAACTTTAATCAAGAAGCAGACACAGATTTTACCACTGATTGTAATTATGTAACAATGGCTATTTCAAATGCTTCCTGTCCATTTTTCAACCATCTTATTTGCCTAACCTAGCACTAAGTGTGGATATTTTGAATTTTATTTTGTTTCTAAATAATCCCTGTTCTGTTCTTCATGCAAAACTACTGTATTTTTAATGCTCACGCAACATAATGATGGTATGCAGATAGTAATGTTCAAACACTTTTTGGAATAGGCCAAAAGAAACATGTTAAATGCCATCTGCCATTGAAGTTTTAAAATTGGACCTTCAGTTCTATGCTAATGCATACATTTTCTCCTACAAGACATAGACATCATTTAAAAAGACTCATATGACTCACAAGCCCATTAATTCCCTCTCTTTCACCGTTATTGGGTGCACCCTTGACTAATGATTTTTTTGCAGCTGCAAGAGCTTTTTGCCCACCCGCTCGCTTGAGCGAGGTGCATGTAGGAGAGCATGCAGAGTGGTGCAATGGGGCGGGAGCTAAGGCGAGCCTTCAAAAGGCTGCTTGTCCCCATCATCATACCTTTCACCAGAAGTCTTTGGCCCACCCACCCTTTGTTAAGAATGAGTTTTGCTGGTCGCTTCGGGGCCAGATGGGAATCTTTGGCCTGCCCTTGATCGGCACCTAGAGCAGGTGTGTTTTCACCCATCCCATTCTTAACCATTCATTATTGTTAAGGGTGAGGTGAGGTTTATGTTATGGTCGCACTGGCAGGTAGTGGCGGAAGTCATGAGTTTGAAGGTGAGTTCAAGTGGGCACCCAATAGGGGTGTGAGCTGTCCAACCTCACAGCGTTGAATGCCCGCTGGTTTCAGTGCTGGGACAGGGAGGAGGTGGGGGTTTCCAGGAGCAGGGTCATTCGAGCTCTGCCCTTGGGGGCCTTCCAGATTTTACTGGAACTCAACAGTTAAAGCATATGTCTGGGGCAAGGCCAGCCCCAGGCAAACAGCACGACTCCGCCCTATGTTAGGTCCCCTTTAGAAAGGGGAATTTTGTGTTAATGTGTTAACGTACAATAAAGTGTGGCCCATGTTTAACCCATCTCCTGTGTTGAGCCTCATCACTCTGGACAATGTGAACAATAATTGCTCACCAATTATTTTTCTGACTCTTTCAATTCTGTCACTTATTTCTGCAATCAATAAAGGAGTAACCAAAACTTGAGAAAGTAATTTTGTTTAAAACCTTCCACATTTGCCTTGCTTCCTGCTTTAAATGTAACTATAGACTGTAGAAGTTGCCATGATGAAGAGCAAGGTCCTTTTCTAAGATATCTCTCTAGCCTGTTTGACTATAACCATCTAATATTATTAAAATCAGTTGCCTCATACAGTATATTTTATAGGCAAAATAAGGACGCTTAAGATATGATGCATTTTCTGAGAATTTGATGCTTAGAACAATCTACCCCAATCCTTAAATAACATCTAGAGACAGGGACGAATATAAAAACGGATCGGCTTTTTCAACAAAAATAGCCAATTCATTAAATATTCATCAATCTGTATTCATCACATTTTAAGTCCTGACAAATACAGATCAATGAATATTGTCCTGTTTTTATTCGTAAATTTAAAAGAATCATCCTGCCTACCAATAGGCAGCCACTCACCCCCATAGTCTACCCCACACTTTTCTTTCCCTACCTTAGCCCTCCCCACCCCTGCCGACACTCCCTTACTGTAATCATCACTGCCACCGCCGAGATCTCCATCTGGCCTCCACAACCATGGCGTGTAAAAAGGGAGACTGGCTGCCTTTGCAAAGATGGCAGTTGCAGCTTCATTTAGGGTAGGGAAGCTGCAGCTGCCATCTTTGCAAAGGGCAGCCTGGATTCCCTTAAGTTTTTTTAAATAACTTTGTTATTCGTCACTTCAAGGGGGCAAATTCATGCTTTGTGAGTCATCACCTTTTGACTACTCATGAAGCGGGACGACTCACCAAAATGCTGAGTCATCCCTATCTCTAATAGCATCTAAATATGGAGTTTAGTTTTTTTCATAACCGCCCCTGATGTTTAAATCTCCATCTTTTACCAATTTTAATGTTTTTTTCAGGTATTTGCTTAATTTTAACAGTTTTTAGTTAGGTCGGTTTACAGAATTGTATTAATTATTTAGCTAAATGTATTTATCTGTTTTCATTCTTTTAAAAGTGTGAAACCCCTATTTTTTAGTAGAATGGCAGACATATACATGTACATATACAAAACAGTCCTTCCTTATGTCATTTGTTAACAGCCTGCTTCTCAACCAATTCAGTTATTTTTTTCAAGTTGCTTAATATTTTTCAAGTCGCTTAGAGTGGACGAGTCGCCCAGATAGGCGGGAAATAAATAAATAAATAAATAAATAAATAAATAAATAAATAAATAAATAAATGTGAAGAATATGTTTAGCATTAAAACAATTTAAAAGAATAAAATAAAATAACATACAATTGCAAAAAAGAGAAGGGTAGGCCAGTGGGATGGATAGCTGCATTCATCTCCACCTGCAGCTAGATGTTTCGACTGCTGTCTTTCCCTCTGTGTCCCTTTTAAAGCTCCTCTAAGCATTAGGTATATGCCAGAAGCATAGCCCTTGGACAGCCCACAGTATAGAGATAAACACAAACAATAAGTCTCATGTCTTACTTGAGACATAGTATTGAAAAGTTACTGTTCCTAAAAATCTCTTCGCTAGCATGGCTGACCATGGTGGTTGGGGAATTCTGGGAGTTGCAATCCAAAAAAGTAACTCTACGGAGCCATGACCCAAACTTTCATTACATTCAGTAAGGCTTCCTAAAAGATCTCAGCTGGGCTGCACAGTTATTAAATATTCAGGGTGGCATATGCGTTCACATAATGAGCTGCAATGTGCCTTATGATAGTACTTCTGTGAAACTGATAGACTGATATTGTGTTTTGGCTTAAGTGAAAATCAATCTGATTAAATTTGTCTGTAGCACTGAATAAATTGACTGGATTTATCTTTATAATATAACTCTACATAAGGGAAGAGGGTGTTGTTTGGCTCCCTTCCCTCCCCTGAGGCTCACTAATCTGACATATTCCTTTAGACGTGGTGGTACAGAACTCCTTAAAGTGCTGGGCCTTTTTGAAAATTTCTTCCCCTGCAAGGCATTAAAAAATGGAATGAAAGGAACACATTCTGATCGAGAGGTAATTTCAGTGTTTCAGTTATGTAAATAGATCTGTCTTTTAATCAGTCTTCAGTCACTCAGAATGAAATTTCTGAGCAAGATTTTTGCATCATTTTAATTAATGTTTGTTATGAAGAGCCTTGTGGCGCAGTGGTTAAACTGCTGTACTGCAGCTAAAACTGCTCACGACCTGGGGTTCAATCCCAGGTAGCTGGCTCAAGGTTGACTCAGCCTTCTATCCTTCCGAGGACGGTAAAATGAATACCCAGCTTTCTGGGGGGGGGGCAATGTGTATCCTGCATAATTAACTTGTAAACCGCCCATAGAGTGCTTGAAGCGCTGTGGGGCGGTATATAAGCAGCACGTTTTGCTTTTTTCCTTTGCTTTTCTCACATTCAGAAAAGAGTGCCCTGTGATTCAAATTTACCTAAAATATCATTGAAGCTCCACATTGTATAGTTTTATATTCTGTAGCAATTCTTTTTTCTCCCCTTTGCTTACCTTATTTTTATTTTTATTGTCAAGAATATCTAGCGAAGGTCCCATAGGAATGATTCTTTATTAATGGCTTTATTCACACTATGATCATGGTGATGTTGACATGGGGAATACAGTTTCCCCCCTGGACATTTTTCCTCCGCATTGAACTCTTAAAGAACTAGTGTTCTAAATGGGATGTGGATGGATGAATTCATATACAGTGGTGCCCCACTTGACGCTTACCCCGCATGACATTGAAATCGCTTTATGATGAGTTTTTTGTGATCGCTATTGCGATCGCAAAACAATGTTCCAATGGGTTTTTTTGCTTGATGTTGATTAGGAGCCTGCTTCACGAACCGTTTGTTCGCTAAATGATTTTTCCGGCTTCGTAAAATGGCTTCCCTTCGTAAAATGGCTTCCCTCCCTTCTCAAAATGGCTGCTTTCCGGACTCCTGCTTCAGAAGACAGCGTTTTTAAACAGCTGATTGGCGGTTCTCTATGGGCAATCTTTGCTGGACGATGAGGTATTTTCCCATTAGAATGCATTGACCAGTTTTCAATGCATTCCAATGGGTTTTTTTCCGCTTGGTGACGATTTCGCTTAACAGTGATTTTCCTGGAATGGATTATCGTTGTCAAGCGGGGCACCACTGTATAGCCTCACATGACAGTTTGGTTAATACTCAGTGATATATTAATGGACTAGGTCTCAGAAGGCCTGAGTTCTATTCCCTGTTCTGATATGGAAATTGACTGGGGGAGTGGAACTGATAAAACCACTCCTTAAATATTCCACTTACCTTGCAAGCCCTGTAAGAGCCGTTATGTCAATTTCAATTTGAAGGCACATAACAACAACAAACAAGTGGTTCCTACTTTTTGTCTATTGTGATAGTTGCAACTTCTTTAAAAAAAACACCGTTCTTTATTGCTTCCTTAAAAACATCTGCAATAATTCTTTTCCCATTTCCCACTAAATCAATAGCTAAATGCTATGAGTCACTGGTCTGTGCTACAAAACACATTCCTATTCTGTTCACCTTGCTGCTGTTTTAACACCCATAAGGGAGCGCATGGCAGTGCTTGAACCATGTGATAGTTCTTCTTTACCATTTGGTAAGGTCATACCCCTCTAACTATAATAGTGACTAGAAATTTCTGGACACTACAAAAGGGGCAAGTTTGTCCATTTCTATGTTACAACCATCATATAATGTAATTATATATAGTATAGTACAGTATACTTATACCTTCCTTATGGGAAAAAGGAATTAATTGTAAGTTCTTATTTAAAATTAATTATCTCCAAACTGTGTTTCTACTGTACATCATGAGAAAAGGGGAATGAAAGCAATCTTCTCAGCTGCTTTAAATGAAGAAAAGAAAGAAAGAAGTGCTTGTCAATAGTTTCTATAGAGACAGGAAGCTCACAGATTACCTTGTTGTAGCTATAAATAGTTTGAGATTCTAGTGTAAAAATGAAATCCAGCTATCCCTTTTCCCTCTGTGTAAAACAGATTGTACTCTTGAGAAAAAAGGGGTCCACATTATTTGCTGTATTATGACTTTTTTTAAAGTACTGGCGATAAGTAACAGAAAGAAAAGGAAAGGGAAAAAAAGGGAAAGGAAAGGAAAAGAGAAAAAAAGGCAAATAGAAATGGCAAATATTCTCCAAAGACTTGATTCATTAATGTGAGTAGCAATAAAAAATGCACAGCTTTCTACAGTTCCTACCAGTATTGTTATTAATCCTTTAAATATATAGTAGCATTCATCTGCCCTCATACGTGCTGAGTTCAGTGGTATCACTATAAGTACACATAACTGTGTCAAATCACTTTATGTAGCATGTCAGTACATAATTAAATGATGCGACTTGAGTACCATTTGAATGTGCATGTTTCATTTTAATATATTATGCACTGAGTTGCATATAACATACACAGGACTTCGTTGATCTTAAATATTTTTCTGACAAGTAGGAGGTCAGTTTTGGCACTGTAGTTAACCAAATGCTATCAGTCCATGATGGTTGAATACCAGAATCTCTGCCATATTGAATTTCTAGAGAGATCAACTGGGTGAACTGTTCTGCAGAGTGCCCAAGCAGGAGATCTTCACTGTACCACTGTATCTTCAAGCATCATGTCAGAGCTTGGAAAGGTTATTCTTCTGGATAGTAGCCATGCTAGGGATTCTGAGAAATGCCATCTAAAAAAAGAAGCTCTTCCAAGCTGAGGCCATCACTGCCCTTCCATAGGATTCTAAACTTAGGCAGTACGTATCGCTATGGTTAACTGGCAATTGTTCTCCAAGCCTTCAGATATGATTCTTTCCCTGCCTGGAGATCCCTGGTCTCCCATTCAAGTACTAGATAGCTCCAACTCTGCTTAGCTTCCAAAATCAGATGGTATCAGATTACTCAAGGGTAATATTGTTGCTAGCTAAGGGATCATAACGCACTATGTTCGCCAGCCTTCATGACAGCATCACAGAGATACATTTTAAACAAATTGTACATCTACTTAAATGTTTTATACAGTATACTATCCCCTTTCATGCAGTTTACTAGATGACGCAGAACTCAATTTCCATTTTGATGCAAATTAGCAATAAACTTTTTAATCGTTCTTTCTGAGCTTCTGGGCCAAGCCTGTATTTAAAGAGATCTGTTGTAATGCTGAAAGCCCTTTGGTGATGGTCTCTGCCATCCCCATAAATACACATTTTAAAGCTGTTCTGGGTTCTACAACTGGCTGTTAGTGAAGTCAGCTGTGTACAGGGCAGAGTTATTAAACAATATTGTAAAATGCATTTTTTTTACATGTTGCACCTTACTTTTGAATAACCACTACCATTGCTTTTAATTTTTTTTATGTCCATTTTTTTTTAAAAAAGCAAAATGTCCTCAAATGACCCCTCAATACCACTTTAAAGTTCGGAGTAAACAGTACTTTTTACTTTGTTTTTAAAAAATGACATCAGATTTTAACAGTATTGGTCTTCATTGGAACCCAAAGTTACATTTTACATAAAGCATTATTTGCTGTAACAAATTACTGGCACACTCTGGTATGGGGAAGTCCTACAGAACTCCTGAAAATGCTGTATCCCAGTTCTTGGGATCTGTAATATACAGAGATGGAAAAGCACCTGGATTTTTTTATACAGTATTACAAATTTACAGCTTCAGGAATCTGATGGTGGCCCTTCTTGGTTTTTGAAAAAATATTTGGATAAGAAATATTTTCCATTGCTGGTAAAATGACTGAGCCACTGAGAGGTAGAAACAAAGCTGAACCAATACATTTTACTCCCCTAGTATTTATTTATTTAATTTATTTATTCTATTTATATCCCACCTATCTGGTCGATATGACCACTCTAGGAGGCTATAATCAAGTAATGTCCTTTGTTTGAGACTCTGCTGGCTTACATTGGCTAAAATCCAGTAGTAAGTCACAACTAAAGTAGGCCCCCCCGGTGCAAAATCAGGGGGGATTTAGGATTCACCATCTGCATAAGTTCCCTTGATTCAGTTGGTCTACTCTAGTAGCAACTTCCTATTGAATTTCAACCAATGTGGCCAAAGGAGCTATGAAAATGAGCATATACATGCAACTGCTCTTCTGACTGAACATGGTTCCTCCTAGTTTCTTTCAGCTACTGTCACAGTAGATGTGTTGATCCACTACAATGTTAGACATGCTGCTTTATCTTTGGTATATAATGATTTTCTCTTTCTTTAAAAGACTCTTGAAGGCAGTAGTTCCCAACCTTGGGTAACTGAGCTGATCTTGGACTGCAACTTCTAGAAGCCTTCACCACTAGTTGTGCTGGCTGGTTTTTCTGGGTTGCAGTGCAAGAACACCTGGGTTACCCAAGGCTGGGAACTATTGCTTAAATATATAAAAAAGGCTAGTTACTTTCTGTCTCTTTAATTACTTTTAAAAGAGGCCATTGAGGTGAAGAAATTGAATGCACATGGTTGAACATCCCCCCCACCTCTAGGGGCACAAATTGCATCTGGGGGATATATATATTTCAGAGTTTTATGCAGGGTGGAACTGGCTGGACAGTACAGTGGTTCAGATATCTGGCTGCAGAGCCAGTCTGAGTGGCCATGGGCAAACTGCACAGTCCCTGGGCAACACCAGAAGAAGGGAATGGTAAACCACTTCTGAGTATCTGGAAAGCCCTGAAATGGGTCATTATAAATCAGAACTGACTTGATGACACATTAATATGCAGGATGAAAATGGTGGGGAAAGCCCCCAATTTTGGGTAACATCTTCCAAAGCTTGGGGGAGAGCAAAAATGACTCCCAGACATGTGAAAGTTGTCCTGCCCCATAAAGAAAGTGTGTCTGTTTTCTTGCTCTGAATAATTAAATACAGTGTAACCTTTAACAATCATTTTTTGGATCTTGTAAGTGACTGTTGTTGAAAGCTGATTTTTCCTGGTCTTTTAGTGGGAGATTTGGTATATCAAATCTGAACTGAACTAAAGGGGAGTTCACAAATATGTCGAAAATCCAGAAGAAAAACAAGTGAGAAAATAGATTCATTCCTGAGAGGAAATATTACTGCAATGAGCAAGAGGAAATAACTTATTAAACAATTGTGCACTCTCTTCATTCCTTTTTCTCAATCCCTGTGTCACAGAAAATGTCCGTAAATGTAATTTACGCTCAATATCAGGTTTCTTCACACTTCTGAAGGAGTAGAAACACTTTTTGGCATGAATAAGAATTGTGTCCCTAGAGTCTAGATCTCTGAAGGAGAGGGCAATGTGCCGTCCCTGCTACTAATTGGGTCACTTAGCACATTTGGATGGAGGTAAATGGCAGCTAAAACTAAAGTGCAGTGGAGAAGCTAGCCATAAATTCTCATCCTTACTGTAGGTCATTATTAGAGATGGGACGAATATAAAAATGGATCGCTTTTTCTGACGAATATAGCCAATATGTTAAATATTTGCCAATTCATATTTGTGGGTTCTAGAGACCCCCACAAATATGAAGAGATGAATATTTACCCGTTTTTATTATACCTTCATATTTACCCCCCCAAAAAACCAATCTGCCTACTGGCCTTTCTGCCACTTTGTGGTGGCAGAAAGGCAGCCACCACTTCACCCCCTTCTTTCCCTACCTTAGGTCCCACACCACCCCATGCCATTCCCACCAACACCATCTTACCTTAGTTGCTGCTGCTGAGGTCTTCTGGCCTCAGAGCCAAACATGTAAAAATGGAGACAGGCTGCCCTTTGTAAAGATGGCAGCTGCAGCTTTCCTGCACTAAATGAAGCCACAGCCACCATCTTTCCAAAAGACAAGCAGTCTCCCATTTTACATGTCGTGGCTACAAAGGCCAGATGGAGACCTCAGCAGCAGCTATTAAGGTAAGGGGGTGTTGGTGGGAGTGGGGTGGGGGCTAAGGTAGGGAAAGGAAGGGGGTGTGAGGGTAGGCTGTTGGGGTGGCTGGCTGTGTGTATGTGTGGGTGGCTGCCTATCGGCTTCTGATCAGTTGATCAGTGGCCAGTAGGCAGAATGGGCTTCTGTGTCGTGTGGTAAACTCTCCTGGAGGGGGACCCAATTTGTGGTTGAATAACTTGGATGTCCAGTATCTAATCTTCACCAAAGTTGGCAGGCGTGTTGGGGAAAGACATAGGAAGCTCTGTTGTGATTCTGGAGTCTCTAAGTACCTGGGGGAGCTTTCCTGGGGGGGGTCCTCTTTGTGACTATATAACTCAGGGGGCCATGAAAGTGTTCACCAAACTTTCAGGAGTTGTAGGAAAGCGTCTGAGAAAGCTTCCCTGCAAATTTGGTGTCTCTAGGTATTTAGAGGCCAGTTTTATATCGGTTCAATGTGCAGGTGAATCGACAGATCAACCCACTGATTCGTCGAAGAATATTCATATATTCATATTTGTTGATCCGTTAACCTTGACAAATAACAGATCAAAATGAATCACCACATTTTTTATTTGTCCCCATCTCTAGTCATTATGTATTTTCAAAGGCAGGGATCTGCAAAGATATAGCACCAGTTTATCTGTGACACTAAAATAAAGAAATGCTGAGAGTCTGGTTATCACTGTTAAAGAAGCAAACCAATATCCTCCAAATAAGTGCAAATGGAAAAGGTACATAGAATTTCTGTGCAGTCCAGGCATTCTGAGTCACTCAGCCTGAGACTCCAGGCTGAAGTTGAAAGAAGCACTAGTGTAGCTTTTGACTTGCTGAACTGGTAGCTACAACATGGCTTTGTGGCCATCTTTTCTCATGATGGCATTGGAAGAGAACAAAGGGCAGGGAAGCTATCTCCACTTTAATGGAGCGACCACTAAAACACACCTGGAAAGAAGGAATTGCATGAGACCTCTGAAAGAATATGCGTAAAATTGTCTTGTATGGGTGTGATCAGATGAGCTTTTCACCTGCTGTTTGGACTCCTGCAGGTCACTTCTTTTAACAAATCATCCCCAGAGTATTTGCACCCATACCTCTCCAGTCCCTCTCCGAGGCTTCTACATTTTGGTGCAGGTAAGGTTGCTCTAATTTGGTCCATTTCCAGTATATGTGGAAAAGGACCAAAAGTGAGCCTTCCTCTGATTTGCAATTAGAATGAAGTGGCTTAATAAGACAGCCACTTCAAGATATTGCCAAATTAATCACTTCCTTGGCTCTCTGGAGGAGGTGAGGAAGTGTTGTTTTGTTTTTATGCACCCAATATTTGCTGCATCATTTTAAAGACCAAAAAGACTAATGGAAAGCAAATTGCTTGTATTAGGGCAGCGTATATGTGCTGCATCACT
Source organism: Pogona vitticeps (assembly GCF_051106095.1). Classification (NCBI taxonomy): domain Eukaryota; kingdom Metazoa; phylum Chordata; class Lepidosauria; order Squamata; family Agamidae; genus Pogona; species Pogona vitticeps. The sequence continues at coordinate 174,817,595 of NC_135785.1, forward strand.
TTAAATAAATAAAGGGCAAATGGAAACTTACTCTTGAAAGCCTTTTTTTCTGCTTTTCTTTCAAAGGTCTGGTTAAGAGCCTTTTAAAAAATATCAAATGCTGCAAAAATTTTTTTGCTCCTGTGCATAACCAAAAGGCCAGGCAGCATTCAAGTGGAGCAGCACTGGCAGTTCATAAATGATTTATAAAAACTGAGATACTAGCAAATCTCTCTACCCAACCGCCCCAAAATAGTATTGAAATGCAATAAAAGTAAAAGCCAAGCAAACGCCATCCCTCTTGCAATCCTATCTAGCAATGAAAATACTTGGAAATTTTTCCTTTTTACCTGTGAGAACTAAATAATCAAAATGCACATCCCTAGGCAGGACATTAGGTATTGGACTATTTGAGCCTTAAGATGTTGGAATGAAGAAACATTTCTGAACATTTTAAAGTTGAAGAAAATGATTTATGTGTTTGTGACTGGGGAAATATGTGGCATTCAGTTTTCTTATCAGATTTAAACTCACTTTCAGAATGTAAAGTGGCTGACTTACAACCTAGCATTTAAAATTTAGCATTTGATAAGTTATCAAATTTAGGAACATAAATGCTTTATACTGATGTCCATTTGATTTGAGAATCAGTTGATCAATTATGAACATCTCTGAAGAAGTTTTCACCCTCTTCAAGCATTCTAAATTGGATTATTATATTTGTTCCTCTATAATCCCTGAATTTCTCCTATCAACCTCTGTGAAATTCACTAACCAACCGTCCATTCAATTGTGTGTTGCTGTTTTTACAAAGGCTTTTTATATGTTCCCTGTCAGCCTACATTTGTTGACCTTTCCAGCTTGCTTGCTTATATATTTATTCCCCTTATGAAAAAATGGAGACAATATAAAAACACCTAAACCACAAGCATGCCACTTAGATACTAAAAAAAGCCAAAGCCAAGTGGAATTAAATACTGTGTCTTCTGGAAGGCAAGCCAAGATGGAACCAGATGTGATATCCCTTGGGAAGGTTTATGTGATTTTGAGTTTTGACTATCTTGGGCACTATAAGAGAAAAAGTCCTGGTTCTGTGCCATCTCCTACACCCTGGACACAGAGGAAGTTCTTGGTTGAAGAATTGTTTCAATGTTCTAGTAAATAAATACCTCCCAACAAATCTACTGATTTTTGCCATTTGGTACCCTCCCAGCCAATGTGATGCATTTGGACAAAAGAATCCCCAAGCTGCTTTTCCAGAAGCCATGATGCAGAAAAGCAGAACAGATATCTTTCAATTGTCAGTAGTTTGGCCCCATTTGAAGAAAACACAAATTTCTTCCATAGCAGGCATATAAGTAATCCTTGGGTGGGTCAGGAGATACCCACACAATGTCAGAAGTGTGTGTTTCTTTTAATTTTATCCATATTTTTATTTGTTTGTTTGTTTGTTTGTTTGTTTGTTTGTTTGTTTGTTTGTTTGTTTATTTATTTATTTATTTATTTATTTATTTATTTATTTATTTATTTATTTATTTATTTATTTATTTATTTATTTATTTATTTATTTTCACTGTTTGGGTTTTTTTTTTTTGGCTCCGGGAGCACAGTTGATTCTTTCTTCTGCTTTGAACGTCTGCATTTTTATACTGCACTAGAATCCTGCTTCAGAGGTTAGAAAACTCCCCACAATTGAAACTATGTGGATGTGGTTTCTTGCTAGAACAAGGAGTGAAAATGTTATTAGGAGAATAATAGGCTTGGATTAGTCATCTGAATCATTTGCCAGTTGGCTTTACTTGTCCAAGACTTTCCTTTGTCAACCATTGTTTGGCTGACACATGTAGAGAGCTTCTGTTTCATTACAAATATGAGGTTGGTTGCATCTTACAGGCTGGTTCCAAACATTCACATCATATATTCCACTTTTAGATTCTGTTAGTTATTATCTACAAGTGGAATATATGATTTAGGAATTCTGGGTTAAATGCTTATTAGCTGAGGATAAAAAGAGAAACATTCAGAATCTATCACTAAGCATGGTATCGTTGAAGTTTTTCAAATAATTGAAATAGCAGTAGTCTCATCACACAGCTTTTATTTGGCATATGTTTTCATTAAGGGACGTGGTGGCGCTGCGGGCTAAACCGCAGAAGCCTGTATGCTGCAGGGTCAGAAGACCAGCAGTCGTAAGATTGAATTCACGTGACAGAGTGAGCTCCCGTTGCTTTGTCCCAGCTCCTCGCCAATCTAGCAGTTCGAAAGCATGCAAATGCGAGTATATAAATAGGGACCACCTCGGTGGGAAGATAAAACAGTGTTCCCTAGTCATGCTGGCCACATTACAACGGAAACTGTCTTCAGACAAGCGCTGGCTCTATGGCTTGAAAATGGGATGAGCACCACCCCCTAGAGTCAGACTGGACTAAAAAATGTCAAGGTGAACCTTAACCTTTTACCTTCATGAAGATTATAGGGACTTTGAAGGTGTATTAAGATTCCAATTCGAAAAATTTCTTGTACTTCTTGAGATACATGGAATTGAACTGCTTGATGGCTCAGTGAGCTAGACATCTAGCTGCAGGGCCCTTCATTTCCTGCCCCAGGATTAAGTCAATGCCCTGGATAAGCACATACCAAGGGTGCAGTCAGACAGTGATTTGGCTTGCTCTTTGGACCATCTATGGCACAGTCTGGTTCAGTCTGTTTTCTAGCAACAGGATGACATACAGGAGAGTGCATAACATGCTGACCTGAACAGAACTACTCTCTTTTCAGAGCTGGTCTGGAGCAATTGGACTGGATTATGGATGGATGGAGGGGTTGTTTTAAAGCAGCCATTCTCAGTTAGGGCTATATGGACCCCTTGCGGGCCTGGGTACATTTGAAGGGGGGGGCACAGGCTGGAAACAATTCTTCAAACACTACACTTTAGAAAGTGAACAAAAAGATGTGCTGACAACACCGAAGAGGAAAAACATGTCCTAAGACATTCAGATTTCAGTTCTGAAGAACATGTAAGAAGGGAGGATGAGTATGTTAGCTCCATCTCTTCCTCTTTGTTTTCAAGGAGAAAGGGGTGGAGATGAGAGCAAATATCTGAAGCAGAGAGCCTTTCTGAGTCATGGATCCTTCTCCACACCAGACCTCTGATCGTCCAATGTTCTACTTTACAGGGGCTCTCTGTCTCAGACATCTGCCCCTCTGCATGAGAAGAACAAAGATGTAGAACATGGAGCTAGTACACTTATTCACATCTTCTTGGAAGCTGAACATTTGAAGGATTGGAGACAAAGTTGGAAAAGGGCCCTTGGAAAGATAGAGAGGTAAAATAGCTTCCAAACAGAGCTTGTTAGAATGTTTTGTAGACTCCTTTGTAAAAGTATGCATATGCAGATGCTATAAAAGAACACCTGAGGGGCAGACATGACCATACGATCACAGTGAGGGTTACACAATCACATTTGGGTCCGCTAGATTAATTTGCTGATTTTTCCCCCCAAAGGAATTTGAAAGCTTCTGATCTCTGAAGCAACATCAGCTTTATACAAAGCCCCTTCCCCACTCCAAATGCAGAAAATGACGGCCTGGTTTGAAGTCTGGACATAAATTGTTGAAATCTTCACTGCCCAAATGCAACAAAAAGTTTAACAACCAGTGCCCTAATTCTCTGCCTTTGTTTCTTATTACAGACAAATAGCTGCATAAATGAAATGTGAAGGATGCATGAATAAACAATCAAGTACAAAAATAATGAAGTTAAGACTGGGCACACACCATTAACTTTGTCCCTTGTGCATCTATACTGCAGTGCTATTAAATTTGACTGCTAAAGCTCAGATAATAGATCAAATATATCATAACTGTCCTCAGGATGCAGAAACAACAAGCTTAGTTTTCTCCATATTTTCCAACAACCATTCCTTTAATAATTTTGGTGCAGGTGTTGGAAGTGTTCAGCATAACAATACACTACAATAATGAACTGTGCTACAGATAGTACCTCTGTATCTGGTTTTTTTTTCCCCCCAAGGACAGTTCTGGGGTGGCTGAAAGAGTTTTATGTACCAATTAGCTGGCAAATCTGATAACTGTCATGAACACCTACCAAAGACAAAAATATCACAGCTTGGAATGCAAACCTGCACCTCCTTGATAAAGAATGCGGCCAGCCAACACAATTCCGATAAACAGAAGTGATAAAATCAGACATTGTGCCTGTAATCGAAACGTTGCAGCCAAACTGATTAGAAATTGTTATTGCAAGATGAATACATACATACATACATATATATATAAAGCCAATCAAATTTTAGGTAGAGAAATAATCATGGGGATGGGAAGAACATTAAATTACATTTCATATGCAGCAGCCTCTCTGTTTGTAATTCCAGAGATAAACATGGCTACAAGTGTGTGTAATGTTTTCTAATAACTGCTGGAATCTCAAGGCCATTAACTTTTCTTTTTCTTGTAAATGTGTGCTACTGCTCTGAAATAACACCATTTGGGGCTCTGAATTTCATTCTTAGAGAATGCTATTTTCTTTAGAATTCAAGTCCTTTCCTTCCCATTTAGTTCTTTTAGGGAGTTCAGAATAGGTAGCAATACCTTAAGGGGAAAAACATCAGTCACATACAGATGAGAACTGGATGCATTTGCAGTGACAGTTTGCAACTGATGACATGTTGTTTGCCACTTGTGGGCTTGTATGGAACTGGCAGTAGAAGGCAGTTAAAGAATCAGAAGCTATCAGGTACTCCCGTTCTCCACCTCTAGAAGTTTGATAAAAGGAATGGAAATGAATCTGAAGTGATGCATAAATTCTAATTATATACCAAAGGAGAAAAACTTGGGTAAAGAAGTCTTTCAAATACATAGACAACGGGGAGGGCCACACTTCCATGTTTCGCAGCATGTAGGTAATGGTGAAGCCAAGGATGGAAATAAATTTCATTGGATTCATGTTTCAATGGATGTAGCATTTTCATATGTCTCTAGATTTGTTTTGAGAAAAAATTCTGAGCTGTTACCCATTTGGGAAGCCAAACATGTGCATAAAATTCACATATTTTAAATTGCTCATGGCAAAAAGGTGCATACTATAAATGAAAAAAAAACCCCACAGAAATATATTTTAGGAAGAACTTGTCTAAATCCGATATGTTGCATAAATAAACAATTCCTTGATTTTTGTGGGGAAAAATGAAGACGTTGCATCTTTTGCAATAAAGCTTTTATTAACGGAACTAACGGGTTTGTCAATAACACCTTCTGTAGGGCCAAGCCTGGCCAAGGTCTACAGGTAACTCTGTCCATAAAAGAGGCAAACAGTCATGGGAATCTTCTTTCCTCAGCGGGGAGATGGCCTGAACTTCTCTTGATCCATGGGTTTTTGCAAGAAGCCACTCCTCGCTTCATAAATAGTCCGGCAGCATGGGTGGCAAGACCAATCCGCTTCTGGCAGCTTCTGGTTCGGTGAGATGGGTTCCAGCCGGACAACCTTCCTCCAGGGACCTCAGCCTCAGGGATAAACTAAAATTGTCCATTCTTCTGGACCTAACCCCCCCAGAGATATTTTTTAATTTTCCTTCTCTCTTTCCCTTTTCTATCACTCCTCAAGTTTCATCCTTTACACCCCCTTTATTGGGCATTTTGAACACTCACAGTTCTCCTTCCTCTTTTTTTCTTCTTCCCCCACAACTACTTTCCTCGTCTCTCCTGTCTTCTCTCTCTCCTCTGTTGTCAGAAACACAGCTACCCTCCTTTTCCCACTCTCTGGCTCCTCTCCTTTCACTTCTATCTCTAGTCCCTTCACCCCCTCTGTCATTTCCCCTACCCCACTGTTGTTATCCTCCACCTTAGACGTGGGAGGGGACGGCTCATTCTCCTTTTTCTCTGCTCTTTTGTCCTCCAACTAACAGATATGTTGCATAAACATGCAAACTATGGGGAGGGGAGTACAAAATGTGCAAGAATTTCAGTGCAGGAAACAAAACAAAATTACCTGGCAACCCAATACAAAAGAGAGAATGAGAAGAAATGCAGACAGAAATGGATGAAACTCAATGAGATTGAGATGGAGAGAAGTGGGTGCTTTATTGAGTTTTTAATTTGTCGGTGAAGAGAGGGAGCTTCCCCTACAGATAACTTCAGGGCCTCAAAGGTCAAGAGCTCCTTCCCCTAAACAGTTCTTGATGGAGGGAGCAACAGACAGTTCGGGACAGCATGCTAGGTCCCATTGGAGCAGATCCTTTTTTATCACGTTCTCTAATTATTTGAGAAAACTTTCTATAGTTTGTATGGCGAGGGGAACAGCCAGGCATGCATGGAACCGACAGATTATAATAAGAATGCTGTCAGGATCACAACTAACCATTACCTCGCTAAGCTGAAGTCTGCTAAACGATCGCACTTCACTAACCAGATAAGTGAAGCTTCAAATCAGCAGGTGGAACTTTTCTGTATGGTTCGCGATCTATCAGGAATTGGTCTAGGTGATGGGCCTCCTATTAGTATCTCACCTGACCAATTTGCAACATTTCTTAAATCTAAAGTGGAGGCCAATAAATAAATAAATGTTGTTACAGATGATCAGTTTATGATTATTACTTTTTAAAATACATTGGCTGGAATCCTATTGACCAGTTGCACAACCAGGAATGCAACCTCCACTTCATTAGTGGCAATTCTTCACCATGATTTTTGCGCATTTACTTACCCATGTATAAATTGCCAGTTGGGTTCTGGCCATTATTATTTTATACAACAGAATAGTTCTTCGTTCGTTCGTTTAGTCATTTAGTCGTGTCTGACTCTTCGTGACCCCATGGACCAGAGCATGCCAGGCCCTCCTGTCTTCCACTGCCTCCCGGAGTTGGGTCAGATTCATGTTGGTTGCTTTGCTGACACTGTCCAACCATTTCATCCTCTGTCGTCCCCTTCTCCTCTTGCCTTCACACTTTCCCAACATTAAGGTCTTTTCCAGGGAGTCCTCTCTTCTCATGAGATGGCCAAAGTATTGGAGCCTCAGCTTCAGGATCTGTCCTTCCAGTGAGCACTCAGGGTTGATTTCCTTTAGAATTGATAGGTTTGTTCTCCTTGCAGTCCAGGGGACTCTCAAGAGCCTCCTCCAAGCACCACAATTCAAAGGCATCAATTCTTCGGCGGTCAGCTTTCTTTATGGTCCAGCTCTCACTTCCATACATACTACAGGAAAAACCATAGCTTTGAATATTCGGACTTTTGTTGGCAAGGTGATATCTCTGCTTTTGTTCTTAGTCCCAGGCAAAAACATGTTTAGGAACAGGAAAATGGCAATAATCTCTTATTTTATGTTTGCACTTCCGTTGCTTGGGTTGAATACATAAAATTGCACATACTCAGACTTCTGGTTTAAAACATTTTAGAAAAAAATAATGTTTGCTCTTTTGTTACTCTAACATGGTGAGTAAAATGCAGCTTGTAGATTACATGCAGCCGTCATGGACCCATATAGGCCCCCTGCATCTTCGGGGCTCTATATCCCCTTTGTGACCCATTTAATTTTTTAAGAGCAGGTTGCTCAAAAAGTCTCCTGTTTCCCACTAAGACTGCAGGAGACATTTTGCCATGTTGGCCCCTTTGCGCCACACCCTTCATTCCAAACTGGCTACTGCAAACTTAGAGTGGTCTGTCAGTTCAAAAAGTCCTTGTTAAAATAAAGCTATTTTGGATGTTGGTGAAGTGCAGGAGTGGGTGCCTGATGCGTGTGTGACCTTCAGACCTTTGGAGGTTGCCCACCACTGCTGTAACATATAAGAAGGAAGCATCAGACAGTGTGGGAAAGGAGAAAGATGAATTGCGTACTTGACAATTAAAATAAAATGCATGGCTGTCTGCATTTCCCTAACTGTATTACAGAAGGGAAGTAAAAAAGGAATGGTGGTAGTTGACTAAAATATTATTATTATTTGGTATTTTATTGCTGGAAAGCTACAGTGTGAACACAACATAAAATGTGAATACAGTGGTGCCTCGCTTAGCGAGTGCACCGTATAGCGATGTTTCCGTATAGCGATCCCTTTTTCGGGAAAACCCGCATTGCGAAGATCAGGTATTGTGGCGGCCATTTTGGAGCTGCCGAACAGCCGCCAGAAGCCCAGAAATGGCTGCCGGCAGCCGTTTTCACGCCCTGCCCTCGCTTAGTGAGGGCGCGAAAATGGCTGCCGGCAAGGGGAATCCTCGCTGAACGGGTAAGTAAGCAAGGTATTGGAACGCATTAAACTAAGTTTAATGCGTTTCAATACGTTTTCCCTACCCGTTTAGCGATGATTCCGCATAGCGAGGGTTAATCCGGAACGGATTAACTTCGCTATGCGGGGCACTACTGTATTGCTGCTTACTTCTTTCTTGCTTCCTGAAAGTACAGAAACAGGGGAGGGGGACTGTGACATGCCCCTCACGTGTCCCCAGATCGTTTCACTAGCCTGAGGCCATGTTCGCTCCTTTATGCTGCCACCTCTGGCAACACCCTTTAATTAGAAAGATTGTAGTCCATGCTGAGTATAAAGTTGAACAAAACAGATTTATTGGTTACAGTTCGCTTAAACAGGTTCTTCACAGACTTAAAAATATTCATTAGATTAGTAATAACTTGTTTCACTCTTAACTCTATGCGTTTCACACTCTTAACTGCCTACCTCACTATACCACACTCTCTAACTTCCACAGACTAACTTCTGCTTCAGACTCTCATCTCTGACTCAAACTGGCTAACTGACTTCTCACATCAGACTCTCCTCTCTAACTTAAAACCAGTATCTCACTCCCAGAACTCCTATTTTCTGCCTCACCCCTCCCTTCTGGTTTCTCTGGCTCTGCCTCCCAACAGCTCTTATTGGTACATGCAAATACAGTGGTGCCTCGCATAACGATGTTAATTGGTTCCATTAAAAACATCGTTATGTGAAAACATTGTTAAGCAAAACACAATTTCCCATAGGAATGCATTGAAAACCGGTTAATCCGTTCCAATAGGAGCCTATTCAATACATTTCAGTGGTGAAAAAAAAATCACTAAAAATTCAAAAAGACTCAGAACGAAGCCAAATTACTTTAACGAAGGTTTTATTAGGTGCACTAACGATTCCAAGCATTTTAAACATTTTTAAACATTTTAGAATATTTTTAAAATAGCGAAAACAGGGCTGTCAAAAAAAAAATGTTAAGCCAAACAGGGGACCTAAAACTGTTATCGTTAAGTGAAGCAAGGTCCCAAACATCGTTATGTGAAAATCCCCCATAGGAAACATCATTAGGTGAGGCGGCAAAATTTCCAGCAAAGGCCATTGTTATGCGAATTCATCGTTGAACGAGGCACTCATTAAGCGAGGCACCACTGTAATCTCCTACATGAGCCAAGGCAGGGTGATCACCACAGGGACCTCATAACCTCACATACCTAACTAAAATCAAGACAGCCTCTCACCATGTAATAAATGAATTTCTGAATTGCTGATACTCTCCTGATGTTAAGGAGTTCATCATTTAAAACATGACCTTGGATAATTGGTGAGTGGTTTCAAAAAATAAAATAAAATAAAATAAAATACCTCTGGCTTAGCTTACAGAGGAAGGTTTTAGAGGCTCTTTGCAAAATAAAATTGTACTCTATTCATGCTTATAGTTCTGCTCATGAGCACTAAAAGATTGCACACCCTGAAACATTTAAGGGAAATTTCTCCTCTTTTCCTCTCATAGTCTTTGGGATAGGGGGAGGAATCCACCCCCACTGAGAGAGAGAAAAAGACTGAATATTTCTGTCAAACACTAGTTGGTGTGGAGTATTGCCCAATTAAGAAAAGAAAGGGTCACTGCTGCATCTTCACAGGTCTTTGTTTATGAACCTCCATGCCCTTGTTGCCAGCTTCACCAACATATTGTACAGAATAGAGAGAGAATTTCACCCACCTCACTTTAAGTAGCTTTATGCAGAATTCACCTAATGCCTAATATAGGTCCTCCTCAGCTATTTGATTGTCAGTTTGAATTCCCAGCCTTTCTGTGGGAGTTCCTGCTCTCCACTGAAACAGCTTTCTTTGTGAAACCTTCCTGTGTTTGGCAGAGTCCAAGTTAAACTGTTCCATGCTGTGGAACTCCAGGTGCTTCCTTCCACCTGCAGGCTGCTTTGGAGAGTTATTCTTAAGCTTTAGGTCCCTGATAGAGATATAGTTAATGTTTTGTTCTGTTTCAGAAGCACGTGATCATATCTAACCTTTTCTTTGTCCAGTTCTTGAATTAAATATATGCAACTGAAATCAGTAGCTTCCCTTTCCTAGGCTAAATGTTGGTCTTACTTATATACCAAATAGCTAAACATACAAAGTAAGTGACTTTCAAAGGGAGTTCTGGAAAAGGACCTTCAGCTTCTCTATAACTGTAAGCAATGAGCTTGGACTCCCACATTTCCAGGCTGAGAGTCATTATTACTCAAGTTTGTATCTGTGCAGGTATATTCTTCAATAAATAATAAAGGATGTCTTTCAGCTTGTTGAAGTCACTAACTCGCATATGTTATATCAACATACCATGGGCCAGTGGTTCTCTGCCTTTCAAACCACACATCTCACTAATTTCCCAAACAAACTAACTTGATCCCACTATGCTGGATTTTTTTTTTAAATCCACTTTCTTTGAAGACATGTATCTGTTTACAGATATTGGATCATTATATTTATAACTTAGCTTAGAATAAAATAAAACACAGGCAAATTTTTTGCTAATTCATTTGGTAGCGTAACATTGTGGTGATAAGTGTTACATCTTACATACAATAGGATTTGGGATTATTGTTAATGATGCTATGCTCTGTCAGATCGCTTCTGAATTCTGCCAAAACCCAGAAGTGTTTTTGAGGTACATGAGGGGTTCAAAGAGCTGCTTTACATTGTCAACCACCCCTTCAGTTTCCAGGGATGAGCAGGGATTTTAATCCACATCTTCTGAGACCTGCTCTATGAAACGATATTGCCTCTCTATAGGAATGGGGAAAAGCACATTCTTAGTCATTGCTATAAAAGTCATGAATTCCACCTAAGCTGTTTCTGTGGCTTACTCATGGTATATGTTCCAGAAGCTGAGAACCACTACAGCAGGAACTACTCAGCAATGTAAAGTGGAAATGTGAGAGTTCAGACCATATATATTGACTCTAATCCATTGTGGAAGGACAGAACCGATGTGACATCATGGCTACAAAGCTGAATCAGCTCCTGGTGAGCATTTAAATCTGTGTTTAGCCATGCCGCCCACAGCATAAGTAGGGTGGCCTTGGACTGTTCACCTACTTCACAAGGCTCTTGTAATAAGAAAAAATGCTTGCGTATAGGAGGAAGGAAAATACATTGCATCCTAAGTGTGTAGAAAAACAATGGACTGCCAATGGCCCTCCAAAAAGTAATGGATTATGTTACAATTATATGTATCCCTATTTTTTTAAAGTGTGAAATACTGAGTTTCTGTGCCTCAGAATTTAGGAAACCATTGGTTTGAAACGTTATTTACTTGGCATGACTGCAAACAATTCACAGGGCAAAGACAAGGTGAGTGCACTGAATCAGTAAGATGAGGTAACCAGCTGGAAAATATGAAAATGTAATGTGAATCAAGCAAGAGTACCAGACTTTCTTATGTATCGAATGAAGCCTGCATGAAACAGATTACTGGTGAAGCCACAATGAGTGCAATGGAGAGTGAATGTTAACAGAGTTGGGAGAACATCTTCAAAAATACAAATGATTGCTTTTGACCATCCTCTGTGAGAAATGACAAGGAAAGCACAAGGTGATGCGTTAAAAAGGGGCACCGCTCAGCTGAGAGGAAGTCCGCTGTTGTCAGCCATGTGCAATACCAGAAGCTTTTAGGTTTCCTAAATTCTAAACCATCCGTTGGAAAAAATATGTTGAGATGTGCTGAGATGAATGAAATGGAAGATTGAAACAATTTGGATGGATGGAATAATTGAGAGAGGGGGCTGGAACTGTAAATGTGAAGTGTGTGAGGGTTTGCCTGTTCACTATTCTTTTAAAACCTAAAGCTATCCCTACTGGATTAAGCCACACAGTAGCAAAAGTGGAGCTTTGACCATCTTCGTTCTTTGTTCCTGACACTGGTGTCCTGCCTGCCAAAGCTGCTCACAAAGGTGAAGCTTTAAGTACTATTAAAAATAAAAGGAAAAGGAAGAAAAGAAGCTATTTCTGAAGCCGAGAAACCACTCTTTCTGAAATTGTTGGCACAAGAAAATGAGGGAAGCAAAATATTGTGGCACTTTTAAAGACTAGCAGTTTTTACTACAGTGTGAATTTTCATGGATCAAAACCCCTTCTTCAGTTGCAGGAGTCCAAATGTGTGTCTCCTGTACAGTATTTATAGTAGTATGCTGGTTGGATAGCTCAGTGGTTTAGGTATCTGGCTGTGGGGCCAGAAGTTGGGAGTTTGATTCCCCACTATACCTCCTCAGTACAAAGCCAGCCTGTGTGGCCTTGGGCAAGCTGCACAGTCCTAGGGCATGTCCAAAAGAAGGGAAACTTAAATCACTTCTGAGTATTCTCTGCCTGGGAAACCCTGAAAAAGGTCGTCATAAGTCAGAACTGACATGACGGCATGTGATTATAGCTAGCTGGATAGCTCAGTGATATTAGGCATCTGGCTGTGGAGCCAGAGGTTAGGAGTTTGATTCTCCATTGTGCATCCCAGAAGATGAGCCAGCCTGTGTGGCCTTGGGCAAGCAGCACAGTCCCAGGATATCTCCCAGGAGAATGGTAAATCACTTCTGAGTGCTCTTTTCCTGAAAAGGGTTGCCATAAGTCAGAACTTACTTGATTAGTATTACAATATATTTATCCCACCATGCTGAGATTCATGTCCAGCTGAGGATACAGATAATAAAGTGAACATGGTTTATAAACACAGGAATTAGTTTATTGGGCTATCAATTAACAGATCCTAGCTGGGGTGATAAACTAGGTAGACTTCATTGTTGTAGGAAGACCAAGGGTTGTTTATGGGACTGAGGTAAGAGTCTGTGAAGAGGGCAATAATTTTATACCTGGAAGGCATTAATATAGGTGGTGCTCTAAGAAGCCTTGATTTCTATTGATCATGATTACAGAAACAAACAAAATAAAAAAGCCACTTGAGAACTGGATAGCAAATTGGATATTGCAATTTCATTGCAACATCCATGCTGAGGCTGCCTTGACTGGAGTGGCTCAGGACTTCATGGTCACCATGACAACTATAGGGCTGTCTCAATGTGTCATTGGCCTGACACATGAGAAGGGCCATACCTTGGACCTGGTTTTCTCAATGGGACTGGAAGATGGTGGTTTGGATGTGGAGGGGCAGGTTGTGACCCCATTGTCATGGTCTTCCTGGTCAAGTTTAGTCTATTAGCTTCTTCTCCCCTCTGCAAGGGTGGGGGATCTGTTAAGATGATCCACCCTTGGAGACTAATGGATCTGGATGGTTTCCTGAATGCTCTGGGGGATTATCCGTCTCATATGGTCGGGCCTATTTTGTGGCAATACGGTTGGCAAAACAGCAATATTTCTCCAGCTGTATTGCTTCCTCAGAATGTTGTCTAGCAGAGCTGTTTTGGGTGGTCCAAGATCTTCTTCAACTGGGAAATCTGGTGGAGGTCCCGGGCTGCTCACTATGATGAGTTTGCCATTCATTTTGAGGGGAAATTGTCCATATTCACAGTGGGTTGTACTCCACCATTACTGCAGAATCAGAGGATGTGTCCAGTGTGCCATGCTTAGGTCAAGTATTAATGGATGAATTTCAATTGTTGAGACCTGAGGATGTGGACAGGGTGCTTGGATCTATCCGTTCTACCACCACTCCGCTCAACCCTTGCCCATCTTGGCTAATTGGAAGATCTGCCAGATGGGTTCGCACCTGGGTCCAGGAGCCCATGAACGCCTCTTTGAGAGAGGGAGTGGTCCCTACCACCTTGAAAGAGGCGGCAATTCGGCCACTCCTAAAAAAGCCTAACTTGGACCCAAGGCTGATAGTTAATTACTGACCAGTGGAGAACATCCCTTATTGGGCAAAGTTTTGGAGCAGGTTGTGGCCGAGCAACTCCAGGCGCTGCTGGATGAAACAGATTTCCTGAATCCATTTCAATTGGGTTTCAGGCCAGGTTTTGGTATGGAGACTGCCTTGGTTGCCCTGTACGATGACCTTTGCCGGGAGAGAGACAGGGGAAGTGTGACCCTGTTGATACTCCTGGACCTCTCAGCGGCTTTCAACACCATCGACCATGGTGTTCTTCTGTACAGGCTGGCTGGGTTGGGAGTTGGGGGCACCACTTTACAGTGGTTCCTCTCCTTCCTAGCTGACCGTGTCTAGAGGGTGGGGGGGGGGACAGTTGCTCTGTCCCATGGCATTTGTGTCATGGAGTTCCTCAGGGCTCGATACTGTCCCCCATGCTGTTTAACATCTACCCGGAACTGCTGGGAGAGGTCATCAGGGGGTTTGGGCTGAGGAGTCAGCAATATGCTGACGACACTCAGCTCTACCTCTCATTTTCCACCAATCCAGGTGAGGCAGTTTCTGTGCTGAACTCATGTCTGGACCTGATAATGGACTGGATGAGGGTTAATAAATTGAAACTCAATCCGGACAAGACAGAAGTGCTGTTAGTGGGTGCTTCGCCGGACAGATTGGAGGGCCATTTCCCTGCCCTGAATGGGGTTACACTCCCCCTAAGGGACAGGGTCCGCAGCTTGGGGGTTCTCCTGGACTCCAGTCTAACTCCGGAAGCCCAGGTGGACTCAGTGGCCAGGGGTGCCTTCCTTCAGCTGCAGAAATTATACCAGCTATGGCCCTACCTGGACGAGTGTACTCTCATGACAGTGACACATGCACTGGTAGCATCTTATATAGGTTACTGCAATGCACTGTACATGGGGCTGCCTTTGAAGATGGTCCGGCAATTGGTCCAGAATCGAGCTGCATGGCTAGTGAGTGGTGGGGCCGCTAGGGGACACATCAAGCTGATTCTGTTTGAATTACATTGGTTACCAGTTGCTGTACGGGCTTAATTCCAAGTGCTTATTTTGACATATAAAACCCTAAACGACTTGGGCCCTGGATACCTGAAGGAATACCTTCTTCCATATGAGCCTACCCAGCAGTTAAGATCTAGCCAGGGAGCCCTTTGGAAAGAGCCGTCTCTCAAGGAGGTGAGAGGGATGGCTTCTAGATAAAGGGCCTTTTCGGCAGCTGCCCCCAGACTATGGAACGTAGATTCGTCTGGTGCTCACGCTGATGACATTTCGGTGCCAGGTCAAAACCCTCCTGTTCCAGAAGGCTTTTAATTGAAATAATATCAACTGTGGGTCCTGATGGCAATTTTATATATTTTAATTGTTTTATCTTTTAAAACTGTATTTTAATTGTTATAAGCCGCCCATAGACCTTCGGGTAGTGTGGGCAGCATATACGTTAAATAAATAAAATAAATAAATAATAAATTTCAGCTTGTGCCTTGGATGCTGGCAAGTTCATTACCACACTTTACAGCACTTTTTATAATTTTACAACACAGCCTGTGTTTGATAAATTGCAATTTTTTCTTAACATAGATGGAATGATTAGTATGTTGCTCTGGCAGGGATGTGGTGGTGCTGCGGGCTAAACCGCAGAAGCCTTTGTGTGCTGCAGGGTCAGAAGACCAGCAGTCGTAAGACTGAATCCACGCGACTGAGTGAGCTCCCGTCACTTTGTCCCAGCTCCTCGCCAACCTAGTAGTTCGAAAGCATGTAAAATGCGAGTAGATAAATAGGTACCATCTCGGTGGGAAGGTAAACAGCGTTCTGTGTATAGCCGCACTGGCCACGTGACAACAGAAACTATCTCCGGACAAACGCTGGCTCTACGGCTTGGAAACAGGGATGAGCACCGCCCCCTAGAGTCAAACACGACTGACTAAAATGTCAAGAGGAACCTTTACCTTTACCTTACCTGGCTATTTTAATTGCCTTTATGGTAATGAGGTAACAGTGTATCTCCTAGCAGGGCTGAGAGAGCAAGCCAGTGTAGTGTAATGGATGGAATGATGGACTAGAAATAAGGAGACCTGGGTTCAATTTCCTCTTCAGCCATGGAAAGTCATGGGGTGGGTGGGGAGGGTGCTGCCCTTACATTTCTCAAATACATTGTAAACTCTATTGGGTTAGCGTAAGGTGGCTGTGACTTGATAACACATAAAAATAAGAACAGGGATGAGAAACGTGTGGTGCTCCAGGTGTTGATGAACTATTAATGTTGTTCTGAATTGATAGCAATGGATTACAACAGCATCTAAAGAACCCCAAGTTGCCTATCCATGCCCTAAATCTAAGCTTCTTTTACATGAATGTCTTATATAGGTGTGAAAGGATCTGTGCCTCCAACATCAACATATGTTTCAAGTTGGAGTGAAAAGAGTAGCCACAAAATTCCTTCTTCTCATTGATTGCATGACTCATGCTGAATCACCTGAATGGAGAATTTTAAATCTCTATGAGATTCTTCATCTCCAGAGGAGGACAAGCCAAATATCTCTTTTCCCCACTTAAGATTTCTGTAATTTGCTCAAAATGTCTTTTAGTGTCCTTTCCCTTTGAAAAACAAAGCCAAGATGCAACGAGTACAGACAGAACCATTTTTAAAGAAAGGTTGGTACAAAAACCCCATCCTGTGCTTCAATTTCTTGAACAACAAAAGAGCAGTTATCCTTGTTACAGATAATTTGCACACTCTCACAAGGTCAGGTCATTTCCCACCAAACTATGTAAATTTTCATAAGACATTGTTCTCACCAATGCAGAAACTCTGTCAAGAGCCCAGGAAACTGCTTGCCATCTTCATTGGCCAGGAGAAGAATGCTGCAGTTCTTCATCTTTGCTTGCAAAGCAAAAACAAATAAGGATTTAAATCTCTACACTCTGGCCATGCTTTTCAAGGTGTGTTCATTAGCTGACTCTCTGAAATGGACCCCTTTTTGTCTATAGCATCATGCATTTGGTAATTTGCGTATGCCTAAGAGCTTCTTTAATAGGTTTGACTATGTGCACAGACCATGGCGCAGAAATTGACCAAGATTATGGCCAAAAGGGCATGCTGATGTTGGCTGCATGGGCTGGTCATATTTTCCCTCTCATGTATTCATTGCATGTGTGCATGGAAGAGGGGCCACTTAATTTAGCAAGCTATAGAAGTTATTAAAATTCAAGGCAAATTTGGAGGTACACTACACATGCCAAGCAGAATGAAGTTATCACTATTTTGTTAATCTATTAAGAAACCACTCATATACTAATACCTATTGAAACAGCTTTGCAGGATGATTAAGATCTTACCCTAATGCTTATTGATTAGGATGGAAATGACTTAATGCCTTGCCCAAGATGTGATTACATTTTTAATCACTAAAGTTGGAAGTGATCAGAAGTGACTGAAGCTTTAAATGTTTCAGATTATACATAGATAGGTGCCTATAATAGATAGATACCGATATACAAACAAGATATGATACCGCGGATGTAACTAATTACAAATAACTAATTACTTGTAATTAGATCCTTTTTCCAATAGTGACGATATGACTGAATAATATTATGTTTGTAACTTGATGAGGAACAATGTTACTCTTTTTGTCATGTGCTTCATAGGTTATTGATTAATTTGTTGATTTATATATGCCTTTCTCCCAGAACTGTGACCCAAAGCAAATTGCAATATAATTTTTTAAAAGTACTATTTGGAAAATATTATAGATATTGAAGCATAATTATATCAGTTCTACTGTGAAAAAAAGAGTGACTTTAATAACTTCAAGGTAGTACATATCTTTTGAAAATAAGAATAACTACAATTAAAATGTAGAGAAGTACAGCGCATTCCTGAAAAGCTTAAGTCCTTAGCAGTTAGTCATTTGTTGAAGACCTGCCAGAATAGGAAAGTAGAAAGAAAGCTGGGACGAGGTCGAGCTATCCTCTCTTCCGGAGAGTAGCCCTCTTTCACATCCTTAGTCAATGTGCCTCTGAGGATAGTGAATTTCAGAGTTCAAGAGGGCATTGAATTCTTGAATTAGTTCATAGCTAATGAGCTAATTACGATCACAGTTACTTCTAGTTATGAGGTGTTGCCTCAGTAAGTGGTGGAGGAAGAACACCTAATGGTTCAAGTGCTGTATTATGCAGTACCTTGATGTTCTATGGTGGCTGTTAAAGAAAACTGATATCTACTGCAGCCCAATGGCTTGTAGCATAACTGAAAAATAACTCTAATAGTTAATTTCAGAAAATAGTAAAGTAAATGTTTGCTTTTTTAAAAAATAGTAACTATGACTGATGTCTTCTACTGGTCTTGCAATAATAATTGGGATTGAAAAGTAACATCCAAGCTCTGGGATAATATCAATTTTGAGGAGTGTCTGGTCTGACTCAGCAAGTCTAATGGTCTAATAAGTTGATAGTGGCAATTTTACACTACATATTTTGTATGTGGTCTTGCATCTGCATGCTTGGTACGTAAGTGGGGCTTGATGCATAGTTGTAGGCTGGATGTGTGCTAGAAGTACCAGGTTAAAAAAAAAACAGCTGAGAGGTATAGAAGAATGTTTGTAAATAGAACTTTGAGCTGACAGGCTGGTATGATTCCTGGCTGGGGATAATGCAGCTTTATATGTACATAAATGAGTAAAGGGAAAAATGGATTTTAGTGAAAGATGTAACTGTTCTGTTAACTGGAGCTGAGGGAGGTCTGTTTTTGTGAAGAAGTTGTGAAAAACAGTGTGTTCGCATAGCAGCTTTGTGTCAAAACAAGTATCCATCTTTATACAAATAAATAATATGTTTAAACTATAAAGAAAGTAAAAGAATTTGTCTGTGTGATAAATTACTTGACAGCTTGTAACATTGAACCTTTTAATTATTTTGTGTGTGCATGTTTTAAAATAAGCCTCTCTTTGGATTATAAAACACTGCATCATTTTTGTAGATAACAGCCACAGGACATTTTACAAACACATGCCGTTAATAAGGGCTCAGACACATGGTTCATGTAGTGTCACCAAAGTAACTAAGGTTGTATGTATTACCAGAAGCATTCTTACCTCTTTTAACAGGCCATGTAAGGTTGGCCCCTAGATGGAGCAGAGAACATTGACTGTTTGCTAATTTGGTGATAGAGATGATCCTGGAGAAGGAGTTCCTGCTCACAGATTAAACAGCAACCCCCATTTTAGTACAGGGGTTTGAGGAGCAGCTGTTGTTTTAGAGCACAGAGAAGTAGAAAAGGTGTGTGAGCATCACATACACCCTCTAAAATCTACTCAGAGGTAAATTTACCTGTGTTACTCTTTCACATTAAATAAATGATTTCTGAAATTATTGAATAATATTGAATTGACAAGAACAAATCTTCAGTTCTAAAGTTCTAGATGTTGTTATGTGCTGTCAAGTTGCCTCCAATGCATGAGCGCACAGTCTCCAAAATGCCCTGTCCTCATCTGCCTCAGTTCTTGCAAACTCAAGCCTGTGGCTTCCTTTAGGGAGTCAGTCAATCTTGTGATTGGTCTCCTCTTTTCCTGCTGCCTTCCACCTTTCCCAGCATTATTGCCTTTTCCAGGGAATCCTGCCTTCTCATGATGTGAAGTTGTTTCAAGTTATTGCAGCTTTCTGCCAGTAAAATGGCATCATCTGCAAGAAAGTGAGCTTTAAAAAAAAAAAAAAAACGAACTATAGTTCTCCCATTACATGAACCAGAGTTAAATACGATTCTCCACTGCTCCTCATGAGTTGATTA
The DNA here is from genome assembly GCF_051106095.1 of Pogona vitticeps. NCBI lineage: Eukaryota > Metazoa > Chordata > Lepidosauria > Squamata > Agamidae > Pogona > Pogona vitticeps. Next base: position 174,837,413 of record NC_135785.1, read on the forward strand.
TTTTATTGGCTCTTATCATATTGCTAGATTTTACTGAATTCTTAGTATTCCCTAAAGACTCTCTCTTTAGCTTTTTTTTTTTCAAATTACAAACACTTGTGTTGATTTTATCCAAATACTGTATTTCTGTCAAGCAATGTTAACCCATAGTCCGATTGTGTATTATTCAAATCCTTCAAAAAAGCAGAGTTGTCGCATTATTTTAATATATTTCAGCATAGTTTTTTCTAGTGACAATAAGTGCCATGTTTTAATCAATGCCTTTCATCTGATTGTTATTCATCCTGATAATTTTAGTTGGCTTGCTATTTAAAATATATTAACTGAAGAGAAAATTATGCAGAAAAGTGTGTGAGAGAGAAAGAGAGAGAGAGATCTATTTTGAACTGTTTCTGTTTGACCTGTAAATCATTACATGTGTATTGCCAAATGTAAGGCATTACTGGATTAAGAATGTTAATATCATGAGAGAAAAATATTCCCTAAATAATCAGCCTAACGATCAGCTACTGACCCAGTCCCAGTCCTTCTCCATTCTCAGATGGAGGAAGTGGGATGTAATGTTGGGACGAAGACACAGCTGGCAAAGTTCTAGGATGACCAGATGAGGACCATCTCTAATATCCATGGGCAGTTGTTTTGTTTTCATTTGTCATTCTGATGCTAGAGGAGTCTTCTCAAATGAAGATTCTCAGGAGAGAGGAGGTTGTATCAGAAATCCAGGTCTGGGAGGAGACAGGACCTTCAAAGGGAAACAAGCAAAAGACTCACTGCCTTTGGGTGGGATGTTCTGTAGCAGAAACAGGCCTTCCTCCACATCTGAAGTGCTTAAAGAGACCAGGCCATTCTGCCCTGCCCAGGAGAAGTGCAAGGCTGTAGCAAAGATGTCTTCAAGATCTCAGCATAGAAAAGCTTTCTGCTAGCAGCTTCTGATCTGTTACCACTGTGCCACAAATGGGACATTAGCATTGCTCGCAGAAAAGAGTCAAATGAGTATCTTACAGCCCACTTCCATTTCATCATCTGAGAACTGCAGAGCTGGAAGCTCTTATAGATGATCAAGTCCAGCCCTTGTCAGGAAGGCACAGTGTGGAATTGAATTCCCAGCCTCTGGCTCCACACCTGGAGACCTAAACCACTGAGCTATCCAGCAGTTCTGACATGCCTTTGGCTCTTTGGGTATCTGATTTTAGTCTGGCAGTAATATTCGCCTCTGGTTTTCACAATTCGTAGCATGGTCTAACTCTATATGTTGTCTCAGATTCCATTTCCTGCTTTTGGAAATCCTTTTATGCTTGGTTTGGTGCTCATTCTATTTGCTGCAGATGTTGATTCTATTCTCTAGATACTGTTTTCATGACTCATTAGCAGCTTTGTTAACTCAGTGTGAGGCACACTGTCTTGATTTGGAACTACTAACCCTGTAATAGACAACGTTTAGGAGGTTATTTGGGGACAGCAAACATTAAGGTCCATGTGAGGTATGTTTTTGGACAGTAAATTAGGAGATGATCTGAGGTCTTCTTCCTCATGTTTTAACACTTTTTTCTTCCCTATGAATAGCGTTAAGCAGAGTGCTTAACCATATGACAGTTTTGCAATTTGAGAATATGGCTGACAGTGCCACTGGAAGAGAAATAGTATTATTACCCAGAGCATGGCAGACTAAAAAGATTGCTGCCCGCACAGAAAAAAAAAGTCTCAAATTACTGCATAATTCACTGTGTAATAACTACCATCCCCACCTGAAAGACACAAGGGCTTAAATCCAGCTGTTTGTCCCAGCTACAGTAGATTCACTGAATGAATAAGATTTATTTACAGTAGTCAATATTTAGGCAGTTCTTCTTGAGTCAACCAGTCTGCTATAGTTAGGACTAAGTTGTAAGCCACCTTGGGTCCTTTAAAGGAGAAAGGTAAGATTTTAAAAATATTTTTAATAAATAACAACTGGATTTAGGCCCTGATTTTTGTGTCCCTCCCAAATCTCTTCCCTAGTCTGTGACAGAAATGAACTTCCAATAAGAGGGGATATGGGTGTCAGGGAACCCTAGACCACAGGCAAAGGAGAATATCTACTTCATTAAGAGGCCAGAAACGCATGTCAACAAAGATGATCTATTTGTGGTGTGTTTCAGTTGCACACCAAATGATGAGGATTGTGCGCTGTCAAGTCGATTACAACATATGGCCCCTTTCCAGGGTTTTCAATGTAGAGAATACTCAGAAGTTGCTTACCATTCCCTTCTTATTGGGGAACCCTGGGAATGTTAAGCTTGGAAATTTATTTATTTTATTTATATCCCACCCATTTAGACCGAAGTCTAGTCTGGGCAGCTAACAACAATATTAAAATAAAATAAACGAACAATATTATTACACTAGAGGATGGCGAAATAAGTTAGGTATTGACAGGAGGGAAGGCCTGTCTGAAGAGCCAGGTCTTAAGTTGGCAGGCACAGGATAAAGCTTCAAATGCAACCATTTTAAAAGCCAGTGTAGCCCCCTCAGCTGAGACGCAACACAACTTAAAAACAGATGATGTTTTCCCAAGAGGACGCACACATCAACCCAAATACCATGTAACTACTGTACCACATGATTTCTAGATCGATTCCATTTAGAGCAGAGTTTATTGAGAGGCAAATGTGCATGTACACTAGCTCCCTGCTAGTTTTTACTTCTCATTGTGCTGCCCCTCCCTTCACGTGGGGGGGGGAGGACATCTTATTGATGGGAGTGTCAGTACCAAATGGGAAAAAACACTGTGCACACAGGAAAGGTCCATCAAGACTCTCTTTGGTGGGAAATAATGCTCAGAACAGTTTCTCCACAGGAAGTGTTGCCATCTAAGCGTCCACCCTCTTGACTACAGGTTCCCAACATTTACTTCAAGGTGAAGAAGGGGGTGGGCCAGTACACCCCTTGAACGCTACTGTTGAATGATTGAAAAACCACCTGGAGAGGTTTCAAGCATTCAGCAATAACACATAAAGAATACAATCAGTTGTAGGGGAAATGTTATGCTCAGCCTTCCTTCAAGTTAGCAGTGAAATCTCAACTCAGACAAACAGCAAAGCAAATTTGGGAGTTCCTGAGGCGTTCTAAGGGAAGTCAAGGCAATATCAGTAAAGCAAATTACAGTTCTCAACCAAGTTAGGGCCTTTATTGTTTTCTCTAATTAAGGCCCCCCATGGCTGCTTCTGGCAGGGAGTGGGGCACACTTCTGTTGTTTTGGAGAGTGGGTGAATTTTTGAGCTTGCTCCAAAAATGCACAATAGTCTTATCATCAATTCTATTTCTTTCTTAAAATGTTTAAAAAAGGTAATATAGAATAGCAAGAGTGAATGCCTTGTGATATGGATAGTGGTCCACACTGAAAGTGTAAGAGCCAAAATATGTCACCTTGCTTCATAGATAAAAAGTACAGCTTTTTAATTGTGAGACTATAAATGAAACTGGATTTTATTTTATTTTTAGAGTCGGTAGCTTGATGTCTCAAGAGATTGAAATAATAAGTAAATCTGTACTATTTTTGGCTACTGATCATATTTATTCCTAACAGATATTCTTATTTGATTAGGCCAGAAACACTAAGGAAAAACATATTTATTTATTTTAATTATTTGATTAATAATTTTAATTATTTGATTAGTGTTGAAGAATTAGAGCTGAGAACTTTGCTTTGCTTTGCTGTTATTGTCTTGACTTCCCTTATAATGCCCCAGGGACTCCCAAATTTGCTTTGCTCTTTGTTTTAACATTTTAATTATTAGATTAGGGCTGAAGGACTGAGAAAGAATGGCTGGATAGAATCAGTGTAAACCACTGCATCAGCAGTACAGAGCTACCTAATTTTGTTGGCATTTAGCTAATTTTAAACTGGACAATTTTATTTCTAGGATCATCATCTAGCTGATGAGGCAGGAAATATAATTAAATGAAGATGCAAATGATCACTGATCATTTTACCTTCTAGGAAGGGTGACAATCTTTGATCATAGTTACAATTTTTAAAAACACGGTCTTAAAACCACCAGAAATCAGTCTTGCTTGGGTATTTTGAATAATATGTGCTTAAGACAGGATGATGAATTCATCCTGTATCTCTGTGCCATTTTGATTAAATGTGTTTTGGCCAGAGGCTTCTACATGATTCAGAATTCTCCAGAGTAGAACAGCCACTGAAAGGTGCAGCAAGTTTCCTGGTCATTGAGATGAACATTTGCTCCCCTGCAAAGGAACAAGAGAGATGTTCGCTGGACAGTTTGTTAATAATAATAATCATCTGAGAACTGCTGAGCTGGAAGGGACCCTATGGACCATTGAGTCCAGCCCCTGTCAAAGAAGCAAAGTGGAGAGTTGAATTCTCAACCTCTGGCTGCGGTTCTAGACTAGTTGAAATGATGGCTTCTTTGAAGCGTCTTGGTGCTCCTGCCTTGTTTTGGAACTCCATGGTCAAGATCCAGGTACTTTGGGGTACTTTTGCTGATGGAATAAGTTCCAATAGCTGACCCAGGGAGTAGGGATTTCCTCTCGGTCAGTCAGGACTCTGCTTGTGAGGAAAGTGTGAGCAGCTGAGGATAAGGAAGACATTGCCTCTTCCTAGACCCACCTTCCACAAAAGCAAGTATCCAACTGGATCTTGGCGCATAAGTGTGTCTCTGTCTTGATTTTCCAAGGCAATAGTTTGCAAATAGTTTCATCCTTTGTATGATAAAATGGGAAGTATCAACTATGACATTGCAATGATTCAGTTATTCATGTGACTAAGAATAGAGTTTCCCTGGAAAATACCCTGATGTTGGGAAAGTGTGAAGTCAGGAGGAGAAGGGGATGACAGAGGATGAGATGGTTGGACAGTGTCACCGAAGCGACCAACATGAATTTGACTCAACTCCAGGAAGCAATGGAATACAGGAGGGCCTGACGTGCTCTGGTCCATGGGGTCATGAAAAGTCGGACATGACTTAACGACTAAACAACAACAACAAGAAGAATAGAATTAAACAGGGATGTAAACAAGCAGTAATTTAGGAAACCTAAGTGTATTCAGATTCTGAAATATTCAAAATTCACCTAATAATGTCATAATCAGATAGTTCTGAATATATTCAAATCTGAATTTGATAGTTCTGAATATCTATAATAATAATTCCCAATATTGAGATTAGAAAGCAAAAGGCTATATTTCTGTTTGCCAGAGGAAGAACTGAAAGTGAAACCTAATTCTCAGGCATCGTGGAGTGATTTCTCGAGAAATGAAACTTGAAGACACTCAAGAGGTAGAGAACTCAGTGCCTCCTGACTGGAGTTGAAATGGGTTTCCCCAGGGAGTGGGACTGGGTTGAGAGCAAGACCTGTAAATGATCTCTGTCTGTGCAAATAAAATATAGAAACAGGCACAGACAACAAAAAGGTGTTGTTGTTTTTTCCACATTGGTTGTTTCCAATTGAAAGGTGAGCATAGATGCTTTTAGATATCCTGAGATGTTAGGATATGCTCTGGTGCAAGCCTGCACTGCAGCAGTTTTCTTACATTTATATTCTCTACATCTCATTGTATATTGTTTACTTAATACAGATAGGAATAAGATTTAGAATTAGTAGATTCATAGATTAATATATAATAAATCAACCATAATCATGAAGTGTTCTTGCAGTGAGAGGAGGTTCTCCCAGGTATGGGACATTGTCAGTTCACACTGCTCACACCTGGAACCTGGATCTATAGAAAAACTTATTTTCCTTAAGGTCAGTGTGTCATTGTTGGGGTTCTCCGACGTCCTCCGTAAATAGAGATTGGCATGCTTCATTCACAGTACTAGGTATGTCATGCCTCAGTCTGCTGCTCCTTTTTTCTGCCTCCTTCATTTTTTTTATTGCTACTCCAAGATTGTGCTTTCTCGAACAACTGTGCTGTGCCCCATACTGTTTTGCACAGTTCCCACCCACCACAGGCTATCTTGTGTTCCAGTCTGCCTGCTTGTGCTGCCCAGGGTGTTTGCCCACTCCCCATTTTGACCTGTCCTCTGCTTCCCCAAAGCTGCTGGCATTTACTGCTGGCATTCCTGCTTTTCAGGTTTCAAGCAGTACGTCCATTACAACCATTTCCTAATACCTAGGCACTTCTGGCTGTCGGTGGGCACTCTGTATAGCACAGTCACTGGGAAGGTGTCAGAAGATCTTTGCATTTTAAGGAGATTCTGATGTAGCGTCAATATGCTAGGTCTGCAATATGGAGGCTGCCTTGGGAAGAAGAACCTGTTGTAATATGTTACTATGGTGATTGGGAAAACTGTTGCTGCAAGCAGGAGAGCAAGGGCAGAGTTACTATGGCAACAGATGGTAACTTTTGTAATTTGAGAAAGTTGATCATTGCTGTTACCTCTAATGTCAGCCAGGCAATTAGTAGAGCAGAAGAAGATTTCTATTGTGCCTCTTCCTTTCCTAATAGATTTTTAGAAATAAGGAAATTAGATTTTAAAGCTACATAAACTTTTGCAGAAATTGAACTTGCTATGTTCCTTTCAGGGAGTTTGTTTCATATTTTTGTGTTCAATTTCTAGTGATAATTTTGGATCATTGTTGCTTTCCATGGAGGGGATCACAGAGTATCTACAGAAAGAAGGAGAGAAAGAGAGGCAGTTGGAATATAGAGAGAGTGGTGCCTCGACTTACGAACGTCCCAACTTACGAACATTTCGAGTTACGACCAGCTCCAGCCGCAAAATTTTGCTTCAACTTGTGGCCGTAGCTTCAAGTTACGATTTTAAAAAGGCAGGGGAAAAAAGGCAGGGAATTCAAATAGGCTGGCCGTTGATAGGCAAAGAGGCTGCTTCTTTGTAGCTCTTTCACCCCAGTGGTTAGAGTGAGTGTGATCAGAGGAGGCTTCAGACTGCCTCGTAAGGTAAGGTGCTGCTTTCTGCTTTTAAAAACTGTTCTGGGTGGGCTTTGCAGCGTGGTTTTGGGCTGAGGGGGTTATGTTTCTGTGCCATGATGGGTCTTGGGGGTTTGTTTGTTGTTTGGTTTTTTTTATTTCCGATGAGTCTTGGGGAGTTTGGTTGCTTTTTGGGTTTTCCCCCCATTTCCCATGAGTCTTGGGGGGGTTGTTGCTTTTGGGCTTTTCCCTCCATTTCCAATGGGTCTTGCAGGGTTTGGTTGCTTTTTGGAGTTTTGTTCCCCATTTCCGATGGGTCTTGCGGGGTTTGGTTGCTTTTTGTCCCCCCCCCCCATTTCCAATGGGTCTTGCACGCTCTGCTTGCTTTTTGCTTTGTTTTCTTTGCATTTCCGACGGGACTTGCACACTCTGCTTGCTTTTTTGCTTTGCTTTCTTTGCATTTCCGATGGGACTTGCACGCTCTGCTTGCTTTTCTTTCCCCCCCTTTCAGCCAGAAGGGATTAATTCCGATGGGTCTTGCAGTGATTTTTTTGGGGGTGTGTGTGTGTGATTTCTTTCTTTGACCGGAACGGACTGATTGCATTTCAATGCATTCCTATGGGAAATGGTGCTTTGACCTATGACCATTTTGAGTTACGACCGGAGTTCCGGAACCAATTAAGTTCATAAGTTGAGTTACCACTGTATAGAGAAGGAGTAAAACTCCAGGACTGAGTGTTGAGAAAATCTTTACAGTAACTGAAAATCTTTCAAAATATTTTACACAGCACAATATTTTTTTAATGGAAGGGTTAAAAATTAATTGTGCAATGAATAGTTGCTTTAGTAGTTTCTTTTAATGGTTTGGGACTTCACTATATGTCAGGGTGTCTCTCTTTAAGATCATCTACCCAGTCTAGCCAAGCTTCATAGTTGCAGGTGGTCATTCCTAGAGAGGCCCAGAAAACTACAACCAAGAACTGGAATTTCTCAGTGGTGGCCAAAATGATATGCAATACATTGCCTGATAATATATCCCAGGCTCCCTACCTTGTGACCTTTATAAAACATGTTAAACCTATGGTTTTTGAAGAGGCCTTTAGGAACATTCTCCCCCTTTCACACTCTCATGGATCCATGAGTTTGCTGTTGAATTTGGTTCACTGTTGCCTCTCAGGGGTGTGTGGGCGGGTATATGTGTGTGGGTGGATGTGTAGTATTTATGTGCTTGTGGTGTTGGTGGGTGGGTAACAGTTTTTATTGGTATTAGCCACTCAGAGTAATGCCTTGTCATTATATGGACAGACTAGTAATGTAATAAATAAATAAATACATACATTTTCCCATCAAGCTGTCCTTCTCCCTAAAGCCACTTGAATACATGTGTGACTACAAAGTGAGAATTACTGTATGAACTGTAGCCCTGTCTCTTAATGTTTTCTGATGATGCCACACATAATAATAGAAAATGTAGATTGACCATATAATATATTAAGAAAATATGATTAGTTCTTTTGGATTAGTCAGTGGCCTGTCTTTTCGTAACGGTCAACTAGATGTTTATGGAAAGCTTTCACGCAGGATATGAAAGCATCCGAAAACTCTTAAGCTTTCTGGGGCATATATTTATTTTGTTCTTTTTTTATATCAGTTAGTAAAAAATTAGTAAAAAATACTCCAATCAAAAATGTCTATGCATTTCTTCTGGTGCATATATTAGGAATATGCATATAAAAACACACACAGTTGGGAAATACATACAAGAAATGCACAGAATTATCCAGGCATACATTAAGGGAAAAGCATATGGTAGCTGAAAAACATGCAGATGCATGCATTAGAATAATTGCGTGCTTCCTAATTCTTGTATTTTTGTTTGCAGTGGTGCCTAATCTATGTATTTTTGTCCATAGTTTTGATCAGATATCTACATCATGAAATTTGGAGAAGTGCAAAAACTGAAGATGATTACATTCTATTGAAGTAACAGAATTTAAATGCTTTATATCAAAGCATATTAGCACATATTAAACAGTAATATGCGCTAATCTGGTTTTGCTCCTTCCTCACTGGATGATTTCAGAGAATGCAGCTTGGGGAGACTGTTTTGCTCCCCTGAGTCCTCAATTGTGAGGTCCCACAAGGGTTGATAATCTCCCCAATGCTGTTTAACATCTACATAAGGCCTCTGGGCGAGGTCACCAGGAGATTTGGAGCATTGTGTCATCAATATGCAGATGATACAAGGCTCTGTCCCTTCTTTAATCTATCTGCAGTGGATGCCGTCCAGCACCTAAAGAGTTGTCTGGCGGCAGTAATGGACTAGACTAACAAACTTAGGCTGAAACTGAATCCAGACAAGACAGAGATCATGTTGTTAGGGGGGTCCATCTACCTGTCAGGAGGGTATCTCACCTAAACTGGATGGACCATGGAAAAACCTCCACTATAGCACATTCTGCATTTTTGCAGCTTCAGTGAATTGCCCAGCTACATTGCCATCTGGATGTCCGATACCTAACAACACACTTCCAACACAGACCTTTGGGTAGTGTGGGCGGCATATAAATTAAATAAATAAATAAATAAAATAAAATAATCTAAAAACTTGACTCCTGTAATGCACTCCATGTAGAGGTCCTCTTAGAGGCATTTAAGAGAACATTGGACACCCATCTGTAAGATCTGCTTTGACTTGGATTCTTGCATTGAGCAGGGGGTTGGACTCAATGACCTTCTAGGCCCTTTCCAACTCAATTATTCTATGAACCCAGATAGCCACCCAGCTATCTGACAGCCACCCAGAGTAGTGCCTTATATGTTAGATCTTATATCTAGATCTTATATGTTAGATCTTGGTTCTAACATATTGTCATGTTCCCGGGGGTTTCAAGAGCAAAGTCCGATAAGCCAGTTCAATATCAGAAGTTCAGAGAATGCAGAGCCAATATCAAAATGCCAAAGCCAAATCACAAACCATAATCCAAGGTCAGGGTCCAAAGCCAAATCACACAACATAGTCCAGGGTCAACGTCCAAAGCCAAGGGTCCAAAGAACAAAGTTCAAGGTAGTCAGGAGCATGGATGCGAGTCAGAGATTCGATTTGTTGCTTATATAGTAAATCAGTCACTGAACTGCTGGAAGCCTTTCATCCTCTCAAAACTCAGGACTAGCTGATCTGATGTTTCTGCGGGCAGTATTCAGGCAATCTTCTGACCTTTGCATCATAAGTCTTTGCTGAAGTCTAGCCCTTACCCTGGCTACTGGGGGAGGAGAATCTGGTGGTGATTCAGCTGTCTGTGCTTCTAATCGCTCAGCATTCTCCTCAGCTGTAGTTAACCCCTCAGGTTTCGGATCTTTGGCTGAACCCATGACACATATAAAGCCCTAACTGGTTTAGGAACTTGCCACTTGTCTGAAGTGGTTCAACTGATCATCTGACTTGATCCTCACATACCTCATGCCTGAGGATGTTAACACCACAAGTGGCCCAGAAAATACCTTGAATCTGTATATCTTAGCTGTTGCACCTTCCTTATTGAATTTGATACCCCAGGAGTTATGCCAGGTTCCCTCCCTTCATGCCTTTAAAAAGCATATCAAAACATTAAGCAACATTTATTCTGCCACTGGTCTCGTTATTTGTATTAGTAGGGTATTTGATTGTAGTAGTTCATTTTTATATAATTCAGTAGTCCTACTCTAGTTGTGGTTTATTACCAAATTTCAGCTAATATAAACAAGGTAATGCACACTGGACTCCATTGTTTCAGCATGCACCTTGAACACAAGCCCCGAATGCTATAAAATACCAGCATCCTATATACAAAAAAGCAATTACACACACAAGTTTCAAAATACAACTAATCATAAAAACATCACAGAGAAAAAGCTCTTAAACTGTCACTTTTGTTATACTGTATGTGATAAAGCTGACCACACGACAGAGATCTCTGCATTGTATTGTAAGTGAAGAAATCTAAAAGATATTTACAGCATATGGAGAACATTCCATGGCCATGTATTTGTTGTTTGGCTGGAAAATAGTGGCTCAATTGAATCCTACCCATTAAGAATCTCATTCTCTCGAAGTTTCAGGTGGAAACTATGCAACGCCCTCAGGTTCAGTTCAGGCAAGCAGCTGGGAGCAGTTGCTGAAATAAGAACACTGTGGAACAGATGGCCAAGAAGGCAAAAAGAGGTTGCAAAAAAGCCTGGAGACTTCATATCCAAGGCAGAAGCTGAAGGCTGAAGAAAGAGCATAAAGCAAATCTATAATCACACAGGAAGAGAGCTGGGAAGTTTTATGTATTTGGAGAACGAAAACCCACATAGACATCTCCATAGCTGAATGTAACAAGCACCTGCAATTTTTCTCATCTCTGAGGAAAAAAAGGTGTCTCAATACTGTATATCATGAAATGAAAATGCAGCCAAGAAATAAAAAGAAGACTGGAACTAGGAAGGATGTCGATGAAGGAATTAGGAAAGACGATCAAGGGTAAGGATGTGTCACTGGAGATGAAGACCAAGATCACCCACGCTCTTGTATTTCCAATCACCATGTTTAAGTCTGAAAGCTGGACTGTAAAGAAAAGTGACAGGAAAAAAATCGATTTGATTGAAATGTAGTGTTGGAGGAGAGCTTTGTGGATACTCTGGATTGCCAGAAAGAAAAACAAGTGGGTCCTGAATCAAATCAAGTCTGAACTATCTCTGGAGACAAAAATGCTGAAACCAAGGCTGTCCTGCTTTGGACACATCATGAGAAGAAAGGATTACCTGGCAAAGACAATAATGCTGGGAAAGGTGGAAGGCGGCAGGAAAAGAGGAGGACCAAATATGAGATGGACTAGCTCCCTAAAAGAGACCATGAGCTTGATTGTGCAAGAGCTGAGAACAGAACATTTTGGAAAGTGTTCATTCATAGGGTCACCATGAGTCGAGGCAACTTGACAGCACATAACAACTACAGAGACTGCAAGGGAGCTTTTTCAGTTAAAAACATCCATCTGTGTAGCCCCCAGAGCTCAAGGGATGTACATCTACAACTCCCTGGAGCTCTGGAGATAGCCAACCCATGGTTTAAATACTGGAATATTCATGGCATTTTCTCCAGGGCCTGAGCCAGACTGGTAAAAGGAATGACGAGTAAGAGAAATTGTTAATACTATATGATGGCAACAATATTGTAGTAAGAGATTTTAAAGTAAGGGATACAAGCATCCTTTTAAGTGACATGATTGGTGTTTAGTCATTGAGGTCTTATAATATTACAATATTGTGTCTGAATATTATATGTTCCATTATGTTCCATTATGTCCATTGAAATGTTGTTTGCTTTTGTCTGTAACTCATTTTAATCTTGTGAGACTCCTTGAATCCCAGTTTAGGAGAAAAGTGAGGTATAAATAAGGTAAATAAATAAATGGTAACTGTTTGGAAATCTTGAGAAACTGATTCTTATTCTAATGGCCAGTGTCAGGATCTGCTTATCCATTCTTAGTTGACTTACAGTGTTCAGATAGTAACATTGGCAACATGGGATCCTTTTCCATTCACCATGCTGCTCCTCTTTATTAGCTCCTGATGATGGCATCCTTCAGTTTTGAAAGACTATACGTCAGCTTCTTATTGAGCCATACTCTCTTTGTGAGTCTTGAGAACATGGTAGCTGCTTTCCCGATGCGTTTATCCAGCTCGACATCTAGAGAGAGGGTGTCAGAGATTGTTGAGCCAAGGTACACAAAGTCATGAACAATCTCCAATTCTTGTGTAGAGATGGTAATAGAGGGAGGTGAGTCCACGCCCTGGCCATGACTTGTGTTTTTTTCAGGCTGATTGTTAGTCCAAAGTCTTGACAGGCCTTGCTAAAACTTGCTAAAATCATTCATGAGTTGTTGGAGGTCTTCAGCAGAATGGGCAACAATGGCTGCATCATCTGCGAAGAGGAAGTCCTGTAGTTGGACTTTGGTCTTTGCTCTCAGTCTAGAGAGATTAAAGAGTTTTCTGTATGATCTAGTCCGGAGATAGACACCTTCTGTTGCAGCTCCAAAGGCCTGCTTCAGCATGACAGAAAAAAAGATCCCAAAAAGGGTTGGTGCGAGGACACAGCCCTGTTTCACTCCGCTTCGGATGTCAAAGGGATCTGATGTTGAGCCATCAAAAACTACAGTGCCTTTCATTCCCTTATGGAAGGACCTGATGATGTTAAGGAGTCGAGGTGGACATCCAATCTTGGGAAGTATTTTAAAAAGGCCATCCCTGCTAACCAAATTAGCCCCTACAGATGCTGAAAAAATTATATCTGCGGTAAAAACAATTGTCATCTCCTCTCTGACTGTTGTCAAATTTCTTCCAGTTCTAGCTCGTGAAGAAGTACTTTCTCCAAAATGTGTCAGCCATTAAATAGAAATTAAATCTTGTTTCAACAGACCAGAATGTTTGCTTTTTAAGCTCTATTCAGGCTTTTCTTTTCCCTTCTTTTTAAAAAAGAGTTTATTTGAAAATATGAGAAGGAAAGGTTTCTAGTCCTCCTTCCTGTCACAGTCTTTATGGGGTGAGGGACGATCTGGAGAGGAAAACTGCAGATCTCCCACCCATGGGAAGAGATCCCAGGTATAGCAGAATACATCCTCTTCAGAATGTCCTCCATGGACCCATTAACAAGCAGGGGTTGGGCTAGAAGGCTCTCCCTGCTCGCACTTCGCTGTTTACTCTTTTAAAAGTCCTAAATATAGCCTTTCTCTTTCCCATTTGGATACAGATTTTCTCTACTTGTTGCCCTTTAAAACCACGTTGCAGGGGACACATCATGACTAGAGATCATACGAATACCCCCATCTCTGTACTGGAGTATTTGTATACAAATACCCTGCACAGCTGGACTTAGCAAGGGTCCGGCCCCTGGGGCTGGTCCGTCCAGTCATGTGTTCAGCAGCGGCAGCAACCTTGGTCAGCCTTCCAATCGCCTGCTCTCATTCTGCTCATCTAGCCACTCAGCAGCGGTGCAGGGAGACTCGTTCTCCCTCCCCCTGCCTAGAGTTGGCCAGATAAGAGGAAAGAGAGTGATGCTCTGGGAACTATTGGAAATCTGCTGCTGCTGCTGGACAAGTGAGTGGACAGCCCTGCCCCATGGGGCCGGACCCTCATTAAGTCCAGCTGTGCAGGGACATTTGTATTCCTATATGAATACCCCCATCTGTAATCATGATCAGTGAAACTGAAGAGAGGGTTACAATCAAACTCCAACCTCTGCCTTGTCAGTGTACATACTAGAATATGCATGACGAGATACATAATACAAAGTAATAAAATTGTCTTATAGGTACATTATTTAAAGGCAAGTTCTGGGAACGCCTAACATAAGGACTGTATAGTACTGGGAGGGAGAAAAGTCTATATATAAACACTTTTAAAGATTGTTTAATCATTTTAAGCAATAAATGAATTATAAGACAGAAGCCATATGAGCACTGCTCCCAGTAAATCTAAAAAATACCCAGTGTAATCCATTTTTCTAATAGTCAATAAACCACCCAAAGGAAGTAACACTGGTGGGAAGAAAAATAGATGGCAGACTCACTACCCCTTGCATCTGTATTCATTTTTATGATGGTGGGAATGATATATGTGATAAACTACTCACCTGTTTAGACAAGCATTCAAATTTATTGCAACGATCATTAGTGTGCCCTCTTTACAATAGAATAAAAAGCTCAAAGCCCAAACTGGAGCAATAAATAGCTTATCCAATCTCAGTGGCTGACATATAGATCTATGTTCCAGGCCTCAACTTTCCAAGTTCACTTAAAACTATTTCTTAAAGCTGTTGAGAGAATGGCAGCAAAGCATATTACAGTATTATTGTAATATAACTGTGCAATACTATGCTAATGTAACTGCGGTTAATCAGGATTTATTAATGATAAATTTTAATATAGGGTATTATTATAATATTGCCTGTTTTCAATGGTTTTAATGTTTTTCTATAGTTTGTTGTTGATGTACGTCGCTCGAGACCATTGGTAATGGCATGGCTAAAAAAATCTTGCAAATAAATAAATAAATAAATAAATAAATAAATAAATAAATAAATAAATAAATAAATAAATAAATAAATAAATAAATAAATAAATAAATAAATAAATAATCTGAACTATGTATTTGTTCTTATCTGAGAACTGTTCTATTTAACAAGTTATATTTAATGTCAGAAATACAATGAATTTCATTTTCTGTAGGTTTTATGTATTTATTTTTACATTTCTTCTGAATGTTAGCATCACCAAATACAGTTTATCCCCCAAGGTAAATCGTAGTGTCACCTAGTTTCCTTCTGCTACATGACTAAATTTCATCTGAATAGCTTTGTGATAAAAAAAAATTATAATGAAAGTAAAACTAAATGTGACAAAGTGCAACCATGTTAATGTATCTCATCTTCTCAAGTTGGAGAGGATTCTACTAGTGTATTCTTTTTGGTACTTGAAAGCAGAGGTGGTAACACATGTGAAATGTTAAAAATGAACAGTAATTGCCAACATCAAGATTTGTTGAGTTTCCACATGTACTCAAGGATGTTATATATACATTGTGAATTGCATGACTTAAGTACAGTATTTATTACAATCATAGCCTATTTTTTCAAATACAAAAGTCAGTAACCAGTGTTATTAAGGGTCAATATAAAAATGCAAAGTGGGAAGACAATCAAGCTCTTGCAGGCTGCCCATTGCGTGAACCGTTGTGCAACCAGCCTTGCAACTGGTTTGAGAATGGACATGGGATGGGGAGCTTGCCAGAGCCAGGGAGGACACTTAATGCAGTTGCTCTTCTGTTTTGCATTAATAGGATATTGGTTGTTGTTCGTTTTTCAGGCTCTTAATAGGATATTGGTCAAAAAAAGGCAGAAGTCAATGCTAAAGTCATGATCATTTTAACATCCTTAACAGAAGGCATAGAGCATTGATGTCAGCTGGTCCTATGTTGTGGTGTGGGGGAGACAGGTTGACAGATATCTTGACAAGTAATATTGATGAGATGGAGAAGTGCATCCAAGTTGGCAAATTTCAATAGAGAAGAATAGAAAGTTCTGTATTTAGGTAGGGTGGAAACAAATAAAATGGGTGACATGTGCCATTACAGCAAGCGGCATCTGAGAAGAGGATCTCAGACTATTGGTAGACTGTGAGCTTGCTATGTTCATGTTATTAAGGGCCAATGCAAGTCTAGGCTGCATCAAGAGAAGCATAATGTCCACAAGGAATGGCTTGACTCCGTTCTGCTTTATTCAGGCCTCACTGGAAGTACTGGATAGTGCAGTTTAAGAAGGATACCAGTAAAGAGGAATGTGTCTAGTGGAATGCAAAAATGATGATGAGAAATCTGGAGATCAGGGTTTCTGAGGAAAGATGGAAGGACTCAGGGCAAACAAAGTAGCTCAGTAAGAGTTTGCGTCTAGATGTCTCAGCACATATTCCCCTGCATTTGTAAATGAGCTGTTCACTCACCTTGCCCTGGGCTGAATGTAAAAGTGCTGATGTTCCAACTGGCCAGCTGAGGTCAAGCAGGTGTGACAAAAGCCTTATTAATTTGTTACCTACCCAGTTGCTATCAACACCTTTAGAGAGGTGAGCCTAGTCCTTCCCCCTGCAATGCCACTTTCTCCAAGAGTAACATGAATGAAGAGGAAAAGGGTCCAGCTTGCATGCAGACACTACACAGAAACAAGAACCCATACTTCCTGGGATCCTGTCTTGTCTATTGACCCTATATGTTAGCAGCCGTTTCCTCTCTTCAGTCATGTCAGCTTCCATGTGGAAAAAGCAATGACTGAGAGGGAGGATGAGGGGCTAGTCACTCTTTTCTAAGTGTATTGGTAACAGCCAGGTAGGTAATGACTGAATAGGGCTTATGTTTTTGAACATTTACTCTTATATCAAGATTCTCTCTCTAGTTAGCGTAACACA
The DNA here is from genome assembly GCF_051106095.1 of Pogona vitticeps. Taxonomy (NCBI): domain Eukaryota; kingdom Metazoa; phylum Chordata; class Lepidosauria; order Squamata; family Agamidae; genus Pogona; species Pogona vitticeps. The sequence goes on from NC_135785.1 coordinate 174,854,264, forward strand.
AGTGCCTTCCTTTTTTCATTTTCAAGTGTGAAGTGAATGATTTTATCAGCATATGGTCTGTTTTTTTAAAAAAATTACAATGTTTACTCTTAATCCTCTCCATTTGCAGGAATACCAAATCGATATATTTTTTGCTCAGACATGGACGGACAGCCGTCTCCGTTTTAACAGCACCATGAAAAGAAGTTTGACCCTGAACAGCAATATGGTTGGGTTAATTTGGATCCCAGACACTATCTTCAGAAATTCTAAAACGGCAGAAGCTCATTGGATTACTACACCCAATCAGCTCTTGAGGATATGGAATGATGGGAAAATCTTGTACACTTTAAGGTAGGAAGTGAATGTTTCTGTCAATCACTGAGTGACATTCAATGAGTCCCTTCCCCCTCTCTCTTTTTTATTTTTATTTTTTACTGGAGGTTACTTTGATGTCATTTCAGTTTTATAAAATAATGTTTTAAGACAGAGACATTTTTGGTTTAAATTGCACATTGGACCATATCTTTCATTACAGAGAATCAATCAGACTGTTCAGCCAGCCTGGTGTTTGGAAAAAAAATTCTTTTCGGAGACCATGAGTCCCAGAATTCTCCATCCAACATGGCTATTAATAGATCTCTTACTCCCTCTTGGTGTAAAATCCTCTAACCTGTTTCCTTCCAAGCATTTCTGCTCAAATAATCCTGTCTGAATAAGAAAGTGAGAGGGCATCTGGAAACAAAAGATGACGAGAGGGTGGCATGTCACTGGGTATGCCTGATTTTACCAACGTCCTTGCTCTCTCTTCAGAATGGCTCATTGAGAGTTTGGGGAAGTTTCTGTGCTACCCCCACCCTACTCCATGCTCCCTTAGTCTCTAGGTCCCAGTATCCCAGTGGCAGCATGGGCAATCTGTCACCTGTAATTCAGAAGTGCAACATCCTCAAACTCTCTTTATTACTTTAATGACTCACAGAAGATCTTGGACTGCTGCCCTGCACTAGCACTGTAAGTTGTCATAAAGGACATCTTTTGCTGTTCTCCTTGTAAACTGCAGGCCTGTTGCAAAAAAAAAAAAATGAAATGAAGTGAAATGCTGTCAATTGTAGGTTTTCTGCTCTTCACCTGGAATTTCTCTGTCCATAAAGGTTGTCAAGTTACTTGAATGGAGGGGAAATTCCATGCACACAGACATAAACTGCAGAATTAACTAAGCAACGCGTAAGGCTAATTTTTTAGACCACCATTCCCAGAAGCCACCAGTGAGCATTATGGGACCTATAGTCCAAAACATTGCCTTCTCTCAGCTCTGATTATGGAGCATGTGAGCCAGGTATCAGCAGCTTATTCACCAGGCCCAAGTATTTTCTCTCCTTCATTCAAGTTTCAGTGTGGCGGCCCTGTCATATGTTTTTCTTTGAGGTCATGCCGGAAGGCAAAGGAACCCATCTGTTTCTGCAGCACCCAACATGCTGGTAAGAATATGAGCCAGAACTGCACTTGAAATTATATATGCTGACAAATGTATTGTTATCTGAAGCAATCCGAATATAAACTTTGAATAAGACCTATTAATAATCTCCCAGTTAATCCTCTACAATGTGTTCCTGTTAACAAGTTCTTTTCATTTATTTTTGTTTTTCACTTGTCATCATATGGAGGCTGTAATAGCTACCTGGTTTCTCTCCAGGCTTACCATCAATGCCGAATGCCAGCTGCAACTGCATAATTTCCCAATGGATAAACATTCCTGCCCGCTGATATTCTCCAGCTGTAAGTAATAGGCTTCTTGCATATCTGCTCTGCAAGGCTTTGCATAAAGGCACACATTTGCTGCTCATCTTGACAGGTGATTCAGGCTTGATGCAATGGCACTGGATTAAGGGGCTCATTGGAGTGTTTCTTGATGTGTATACGTCCTCCCATTTGCACTTACGGCCAGAGGTTTTTAGTCTGCAGCATTATGACAATAGGTGAGAAGTGTTCTTAACTCCCGGTCTTAATTATAACCGAACCAAGGTGCAATGACCTATAATAAAACACAAATTCTCTCTTCTAAGATGTGGGTTGTTGTGGCATGCCCTGTGAAAGAACCCCCATTCATCTTCGCTGGTGTTATGGGCAGGTGGCAAGGGGCATGGATGCAGCTCAAGTGTATAAGTCAACGCTGTACAGCATCAGTAGGTGAAGGGGAAAGTTTTCTTTTTATTGCTTATATGCTTGCTTGTTTCCATTGGATACTACTATTTGTCTCTTTATGTGTGTATATGTGTGTAGGTGTACACACGCACACACACGCACACACACACACACACGTATTCACTTGGAATTTCTCTGTCCATACATAGCCACAAATCTTGTCATTACAGAGTGAGCCTGCTAATTACAGTACCCTGCTACCAACAGGAATATCCTGGAGGTGAGGGATGTCATAGATCTTAATTAACATGTTGTCTCTGCTGTAGATTGTAAATGCAAATGCAAATGTTTCCCGGATCTGTCCAGCAGTGGTTTAGATGCTGGTGTTAAGCTGTGTTCATAGTATCCATTTCTTATGTGACAAACTTTTGCTTAGATAACATGCATGGAAGATAATTCAAGGGAAACAATTTGTCATGTGACAGAATTCTTCAACAATGGGATCTATGGAGCAGCATTCCTTTATAAACACGTGCCCTCTCATGGAGCTATTCTTGACAGCCTGCAGAAACCCATCTGGTCTAGCATCACATGTGTGGTTGCTGCTTTTCTCTGAAATGTAATACATGTGGACAAGATGGCCCAGGCCAATTTGTAGTTGTTGCTTTTTCTTTTCTTGATAAATGTTTCATGGGACTAGTGCAGTATTTCCATTGGCAATGCAGCCTGCAAAACTGCATTTTTACTATAGAAGTGGCTCTCAATTTGTGACACGTTTACCACTGGTGGGACATAAGGCAAGCCTAGCTGTGGTGCAGCATTTCATTAATATGAAACAATGAAACAATTATTTTGAGCCTGGTGTGTGTGTGTGTGTGTGTGTGTGTGTGTGTGTGTGTGTGTGTGTGTGTGTGTGTGTGTGTGTGAGAGAGAGAGAGAGAGAGAGAGAGAGAGAGAGAGAGAGAGAGAGAGAGAATCATTGCAACAATAATATTTATTCCTAAAAGACTCTGGTATTTTAGCTATTATGCTTGCATTTTGTATTTCCTGCAACACTTTCTACTCAACTGTATCACTTGGATTTTCAAATGTCATGGAATTATTACCCTTGCTTGCAATTATTTCTAAGAATATTATTGCAGTGTTAACCTCTTTAAAATTTACTAAATATAGTAATAGAAGGACTGTAACATGTAAATTTCCTTCTTGGGAAAAGCAGACACTTTTTTTGTACAGTGATGGGATTGTTTCAGTGCCTGGTAGGATATTTACAAAAAAGGTTTTTTAAAAAGTAGATGCTAAAAAAAAGTAGTATGCTAGAGTACTGTGGGGATACCTACCCTGGGACTTTTCCATGAATACTTCCTAGGCTTCCAGGCAGGTACTGTTCCAGATCATAGATAGTATGTATTTGTAAGCTGCACAAGAGACTAGCGCTGACAGTCTCTTGTGAAGTGCCTATTCATTTCGACAGAGCTTACATAGAAAACCTCCTTGAAGGATTATGTCCCAAAGGTCTCGGGGAGTTGTAATTCCAACAAACATAGGTTGATTACCATCACCATTCCTGTAAAATGTTTAGAAGCACCCTCCTGCCATTCCAGCTCCCCGTGGGGCTGAATACACAAGAAAGCACAGTTCTCAGTTTCCTTCCCTGATCCCAGATGGCAGGAGCAACACCAGCTGAGATTCCTTCCAAGTCCCTTCCAGCCACTCCAGAAGTTTCTCAGATGTCTTCTTTCTCAGGTCAAAATGTCTGACCTTGTGAACAGGGGAAATGAGCCATGAAGTTTGAATGTAGTTCTTAGCAAGCAGATGGGGTGTGGATGCTTTGAATCCATAGTCTTCTTAGACTCTTGACTCTCCTCACAACATTGATAGAAATTGAGATGTGTCCCAGAGCTGATCTAACACTTTTTTTTTTTTGGTCAATGCTTACTATCTCCTCTTGGAGGTTCTGTTCTTTCCATAATCCTGGGTTGTTGCTGTGAGGGGGAAATACTGAGTTATTTTTGCTTGGAATGGGCAGATTATGTTCATTCGATATTAAAAGCAGGAGGAAATCAAAGCCCCCAGAAGGGGAGAAACCTTAACAGACTTGATACTTTCAGCATTTTTAGCAAGAGCCCAGGAGGGCTTTGAATGAAAAGATCCTTAGGAGTCTGTGCTCTTTCATCTTTTTTTCCTCCTAAGATGGCACCCTTAGTGAGGACAGCTGACCTTCAGCCACAGGTTTAAAATCATGCTTAAAGCAGGAGAGTTAAGGTTTAGCTCAGGTACAGTGGTGCCTCGCTAGACGATGATAATCCATTCCACTGAAATCGCTGTTTAGTGAAATCATCGTCTAGTAAAAAGCATTTCCCCATTGGAATGCATTGAAACCTGTTTGATGCATTCCAATGGGGAAGAATTGTCGTTGTCTAGCGAAGATCGGCCATAGGAAAGCCGCTTTGTGAACAGTCGATCAGCTGTTTAAATAGCTCTCTTTCGAAGCTTAGGTCCCGAAAACACCCGTTTTGTGAGCATGGAGGGAGCTGTCAAAATCGTTGTCTAGTGAAAATTGGTTTGCGAAGACCTTCAGGCAGGCCTTTAAGCAATAATTTATCTGAGGAATGCTGGTTTTTAAATGTTTTGAATTGGTTTTACACCTTATTTTTTCATCTCAATGTATTTTTAATGCAATATTTGGTATATAGCATTTTTAAATTTGTTGTTTTATCTGTTGTGAGCTGCTTTGGGCACCCTATGGGGAGAATGGCAGCATATAAAATAATTTACATAAAAATAAAATATTGTAATGGCACCACAATATAAAGCATATTCAGAAAGCGCCCTGAAAAACAACTGTTTGTATAAGGTGAGTTTTGAAAGCCTTTCTAAACCTTGATGTGGAAGCTTCAGCCTCTGGTAAACACTTCAACATCATTTGAGCTTGGATCAACAAACACTTCATCTCTGATACAAATGTTTCTTGAATGAAATAGATCTCTTCTTTCAAGTGTGAATTATTTTTATTTAGAATTTACAACATTTTAAAAATGCCTCTCCAATCAATGCTGTGATTTCCAATACAGCAGCAGAAAAGGAAAGCTTGATTAATTATCACTTAGTCAAGCGGAGCTCACAAAAGGGCTCTGTATCCGATGGAATAGGAAAATATGCAATAATTCTAAATTCACATCTCCTGGGCTATAATTGATATGGCCGCTATTTTTATCTGTCATCACTGTATACTTTGTAGTCCAGTTTAAATACTTTTTTTTACTTCAATACTGCCTCCACAAAGTGCTACTCTGCCACTTCTTTGGGTTCTCAAATGCTCTGTCACTGCAGCTGCATAAGCTCTGGCAGATTACAGTGCTGCCTTACTTAACAATGATAATTGTTTCCCAAAAAATCGCTGTTAAGCGATTTCATCACTAAGTGAAACATGGTTTCCCATAGAAATTCATTGAAAACTGGATAATCCATTCCAATGCGAACGGATTGCCGTCCTTAAGCGAAAATCGCCATAGGAAACATCGCTAAGCAAAACACGGTTCCCCAATTGAAATGCATTGAAACCTATTCAGTGCATCTCAATGGGGGAAAAAAATACAACAAATTTAAGAAGAGTCAGAACAAAGTCAAATTAGTTTAACAAAGGGTTTATTAAGTGCACTTATGATTTCAAGCATTCTAAACATTTTTAAAACATTTTTAAACATTTAAAAAACAGCCAACATGAGGCTGTCAAAACCATCGTTAAGCGAAACGGGGACCCAAACTGTCATCGCTATGCGAAGAATGGTCTCAAACATCGCTATGCGAAAATCGCCCATAGGAACTATCGTTAAACAGAGCGCAAGATCGCTCTGAAAAAGTCATCGCTAAGCGATTTCATCGTTAAACGAAGCAATCGCTAAGCGAGGCACCAATATATATCAGACCAGTAAAGCTTTGAATATGGTCCTGGTGGTGAACTATGTCTTCAGTTTGAGGAACCTCCCAGCTAAGTTTGGAAGTGTTCATCACCAGGAGGTTAACTAGCAATCAACAAAATCAGTAGGAAGACTACCTGTACGACGGAAATCACAGCACTCTAAGGTATTGAAAGCATTTCCATGATGAAGAATGCCGAAAAGGGTAGGTGAGACCATTTGTGATGTGAAAATCAAACTGTTATAATAAGGGTCCAATTTTATGCACATTTTCTTGGGAGAAAAATCAATGAAATATAGTAAACAATTAGAATACTGAGTGCAATTTCCCCCTCCCCAAAATGGAGAATGCATAGCAATTTGTTGTCAGAATAACTTCCTAATATACTTCCTTTCTGCATGCTAGTACTTATTGAGGACTTGTGCCCTGAATTGTGAGAGTTAAATACAAGTAATTTAATGGAAAACTAACTCTGTTCCTCTTATTCATGCTGATGTCTACTTCTATCCATTATTTCCAACCTCTGGGCTTCAATTATATTATGTGTCAATAAGTTTAACAGCTCAATTACAAATTGAACACAAACCCTTTTAGCCATTGTTAGCATGAATAGTTTTTAATCTCATCAAGCGTTCCTTTGTTCTGCTTTCTGATAACAGTCAAAATTGTCCAAGAGCCATCTTGCCTTTTCTGCAGATAGTCATTCATAACTGCTGTTGCTCTTTTGTATTTCAGTCTTTTCCTCTTAGGGTATGTTTCTGTGTTACAAACAGGGCTGTGCACTGGATTCAGACATACCACAAATTCTGAACCAAGTCAGCTTGATTCAAATTGATTTGTGTCAGGTCTGTATTGAAGCAAGATGAACTGATTCAGCCAAGCAAAGCAAATCTGCAAATTCATTTCTATCCAGAGCACAAACAAAACCACACAGAGCGCAAATTGTTTCAGCTTTTTCCTTTTTCTCTTTTTCCCACCTTTTCGCTTTGTTTTCAAAAAGCCACATTATAAACAGTGCCTAGTACACAAACCCCAAAGCTAGATATCTCAGATCTAGAAATTGTATGCCCCCTTTTAGGGTATCTTTTGCTTCCAAATTTCACGAATGCTGCTATAAAAACAAACAAAAAAGTTATAGTTAGTTTGGTTTTCAAAGGTATGTCAATATGTACAAATCGACTCAGATTGGAGCACAAAGGGACTCAGGTGTGACACAAATCAGTTTGGACTGAACCAGGATACACTTGAGCCTCAGATAGGACCAAGAACCCATGCACAGACTTAGTTACAAGGTGGATGAAGAGGTAAAGCAAATGACCTATGTACTTCCAGTGTACTATGCATCAGATAGCACATTATTGCATCCATTCAGCAGTAAAAGACATTGTGTATCCACTGCAGGTTGTAAATTAGCTTGCATTTATTTAGTGATTGGTCATTGGGAAGGCTTCTGCTTGCTCAGGCATAGAACTGTGAAGGAACTGTTTGCCTCGAGGCAAAAAGGCATCATAAAAATGTAAATAAAATTTTAAAATGTGCATTTCCTTTAATGTGTGATTTGCCCCTCAGGAGTCATCGAATGTGAATCTCTACCAATTCTCTAAGTTCTGTAGGAATGATCTGACTCATTTATAAGAACAAGCATGAGTCACTTGTGTTTTGATCTTTCTTATTTTTATGTAGAGATGAGGATTGATATGTGCATTGCTTGGTCTGTACCATTTTATCCACTGTCGTTGTCTTCCCATTCTGCTGGGTTTAATCCCCTAAGTGATGTTAAATGTAGATTGCAAAATCAGCTGCAGCAAATTCCATGATCAGAAAAAGTGACAGAATATTCCTGCAATTGTATCTGCTGATATGAATGAGTTCCCTGAACACTCATGTGCCACTGCCATGTAACATTTACATGTAAGTTGATGTGTTTGAAGGAAGTAGTGTAGGAGAAAGAATCAGCAGCACAAAGCATTTTGTGGCTCAATCATTCAGGTCTATCTTTAAAAAGGTCTGAATGGATTCATAGAAAGCAGTCACAACCAATTAAATTAGATTTTTCTGATAATGAGTCACAAAGTTGGAGAGCTGTACTTTTTTACTTATAGACTGAAATTGTATCACCCTTGATGCACTGTAAATGTATGGTTGATAAAGTTTAAGGAGAAGTATACCCAAGCAGGCCGCATGTCTGATTGTGCAATGAATCTTATAACTAACTGTGCAACTGACTACACAACTGAACAGATAACCATCTGCACCTGCAGAAATAACATTCTGGATGTAACCTCCACCTTGGTACAAATTTAATGATGATTTGTACAACTTCAAATTCCACAGACACAGCTACACAACAGGATGTGGGCCATTTCTCCATACCTCTATCAGTGCTCTTTTGTCTATTTGAGCCCTTTTTCATGTGAGTACCTTTCAGTGTTTACAGAGGTGAACCACAGAGCCTCTTTAATACAAGACTGATGATGAGGGTGACAACTCATCATGTGAATATTGATAGATGCCCATTCTGTTATTAAAAATGGCCAAATTCCATAACAACAGCATTTAAAAATTAGTATTTGCTGGAGATGAGTCACAGCTTGCCACTACAGTTAGCTAGGAACCTCATCTACCAAATCGACTGTCTAGCATTAGGGCTGGTCACAGGGATCACAGAATAGCAACTCCATCAGCAACTGATATGTTTCTCAAAACAATTCAAAGTGCTGATTCTAATTTATAATGCCTAAAATGGCTTGGGTCTAAGCTATCTGAACGACTGTATCTCCCTTTATGAGCCTACTCAGGTATTAAGATAATCAGGAGAGACCTTTCTCTCAGTCTCTCACAGGTGCATTTGGTAGGAGCACAAGAGAGAGATTTGTCTGTTCATACTCCCAGACTTTGGAGTTCAATCCCACAGGAGGCCAGGCTGTCAGATGTTGTAATTTTGTCATAAACATTGAAGGGTTTTTTTAAAGATGAATAAATAAAAATGAGGGGGAATGACCCAAATGTATTAGGACATGAGAATATTCACATGAATGCACAGTCTTTAAAATGACAAGCCTTCTTGCTAAATGCAACAATACATCAACACAAAAGAGCCATCTGATGAATAGTTGGCACAGCACACTTTGTTTTAAACACATTTTGTTTTACTTACAAGCAGATGTTTGTGATGTCAGATTATTTTTCTTTCTGCTTTTAAGTGATAATAGAAAAAGCAAATTAAAGTTTGCGCTGTTTTGCAGTACATATAGACAATGTCTTGATAATCAGCAGACAATCAGTGTGGGAGCAATTAATGTAAACAAAAGCCATTGGCTGCTTCTCAGCGGGTTACGTAAACACAGATTAGACTATAAAACATTCAGTGATTTCTCACAGAGCTGTCAGAATAAGAATGGTGGCCAGAGACGTGCATTATCATAAATAGACAGGAATTCACTAGAATATCAACAATGGTTACATACAATGGTTAATGATAACCAGGCTAAAACTGGGTAAGAACATTGTCCATTAATTTTATTAATTAATAAGCATATTTTAAATAAATAAATAAATAGCATGATTCATCCTAGCACATGCTGTGGGTTCCTTTTTTTAAAAAAAATAATTTTGGGATAAGGTAAGGGGTACAGAGGGTAAAGGGAGATATGGGGAGGAAAGGAGGGGAAGGAGAAACACAAAATGTACTGACATCCAATCTATTCATGTTGCAATATCAACTCGACTTTCCACTTTTCTACTATTTTATTGCCCTCCAGGTTTTAACTTACATTTACATCCTAGTTTAAATCTATGTTATTCAAACACTATCTGGTGACTCAAGCCATTTATATAATAAATCCCATTGTTCAGTTGGATTGTATTGGACAGTCTTTCAATACTTCAGATAAGATATTCATTTCTGCCGCTTTCCGTATCTTCTCAATAAGTTCCTCTTGTTTCGGTATCACCAGACTTTTCCAATTTTTGGCATAAAGAATTATGGCTGCAGTGACTATATATATAACTAAGTAATTCTTTGTCTTATCTGTTGTCTGGTATAATACTCAGTAGAAACAGTTCTGGGGTTAGTGGAACCTTACAAAGCAATATTTTTTGTAACAGAGTATGTACTCCTATCCAATATTGTTTCACTACTCTGCAAGTCCACCATATATGGTAAAAGCTTCCCTCATGTGCTTCACACTTCCCTTTTGTTTTATTAAAAGATATTTGATCCTGAGAGGGGGAAATAATTTAGTGAGTACGCAGTGTCTCCAAAATAAGCTATTTCCATTGTTTAGCTGTTTTGTGGTTATTCCCTTATAATTAACAGAAATATGTTTTTCTGGTGTGTGCAAGATAACAAAACTGGTAGTGGAATTGCAGCAAATGTTTTGAAGGAAACCTACTGTTTTCACAAAAGCAAAATTCTGCCACCACAAAGCACTCTTCAGCCTTTGAGGAAGAATGGTTTTGCTGCTAGAGTTAACAAACTCACTCAAATCTACAATGCCCAAAGTCTGCAAAATTATTTTGATATATGTGACAGAAAATTCTACAAGCTTCTCTCCCCATACTAACTGTAAAAATAGAGTAACAACTAAATGTATAACAATTTGTTGCCCTTTCACAACTCCTACAGTCTCTTTCCTGAGGCATCCCTGCCACTCTATCTAATGGTAGGGCCAGCCCTGTTGCTTCCACAGCTGAAGTTTCCTGGAGCTGCTGATGGTTTCCCCCATGCTTCCCTTCTAATGTTCCCTTTGTGGAATGATGCCAGTCAATCAGCAACCAAAATATTATGATGTCACTGAGGACAAATGTAACTGAGAAAAAGCAGTGGATCCTGGGAAAGTTATGGTGGTGATCCTAATCAAGCAGGAGCAAACCTATTCCCTTCCAAGCCAGCAAATATCTTGCAACAAGGCAGATGGTTTTTTTTTTCCTTGCCACTCTGGCTAACACTTTGCAAGTCCTTTTAAAATGTCTTCTGTTCTTTATTTTAGTAAACAAGTGGGAAGGTTGTCCAGATAGGACAAGGTATTGTGCTGTGTATCACACTGCAAATCACAGTCTTCAACCTCTTAAAGAGAAGATCAGCAGTGATCGCTCTTTCTCTGTCTTGGCGAGTCCTGCCCAACCCTAAGCAGAGCTGGGGGAAATGTCTATACAGTGGTGCCCCGCATAGCGAGGTTAATCCGTTCCGGATTAACCCTCGCTATGCGAAATCGTCGCTAAACGGGTAGGGGAAACGTATTGAAACGCATTAAACTTAGTTTAATGTGTTCCAATACCTTGCTTACTTACCCGTTCAGCGAGGATTCCCCTTGCCGGCAGCCATTTTCACGCCCTCGCTAAGCGAGGGCAGGGCGCGAAAACGGCTGCCGGCAGCCATTTCCGGGCTTCCGGTGGCCATTTTGGAACCGCCGATCAGCTGTTTGGCGGCTCCAAAATGGCCGCCGCAATACCCGATCTTCACAATGCGGGTTTTCCCCATTGCGACGATCGGGTATGTTTCCGTATAGCGATCCCGAAAAAGGGATCGCTATACGGAAACATCGCTATACGGTGCACTCGTTAAGCGAGGCACCACTGTATTGACTGGGTGATTCTGAGAACTGTAGTCTGAAACAATAATTTATCTCAATTTTGCTCTACCGGGTAGAGATTGTTCTTTGATCTCTTTTCCAGAACCTGCCAAACAACCTGATAAAAATTATCATGAACCCCTTTCCTTTCCACCTGCTTAGCCGTAACTCAGAGTGCCCTATATATTACCTCTTTGAGAGCAGTACTAGAATAACTCCATTGTTAAAAAAAAAAAAACTGCATTCAGAACTATTGCCAAACACATGCATTTGGGATTTCCTGCTGATTTTTTTTATACAACCATATACATTTTAGGCAGTTATTCAACAAAACTCGCTGCCAGTTTAAAAGAAACACATGTGCACCTTTTAAAGGGATATTTGGGCTAATTTCTTCTTTTTCTTCTTGGAAGTTGGGATTTACGGTACTTTAAATTTTCTTTCTCCAGCTTTCATGGTTGCCATAGCTTGCCTCATGAGAGACATTGAACCAAAAGTTATTAGCTTGTTCCCATCAGTTTGGAAACCTCAGGCTTAAGTTGGGGATTTGCAGTAATGGGTTGTATTGATTTACAAAGAAAATGTAGCACTTGTTTCCATGGGGCTTTCACAGATATTGCATTCAAACAACCTGGTCCAATGGCCAGGTCAGCTTTTACCAGCCAGCCAGGCTGAGCTCTAATCAGTGCCATTTTGCCAGATATTTTCAAGGGATGCATGGCGCTACAAGTTTCAACACTAATTCTCACTTTTTGTTCATATCTATTGCTCATTGATCTATGCTGTTCATTTCCACATCAATAGAAAACAGAATAATGAGGAAACCGTAACTATAATCATTTTCCTAATAATGAGTTACTGAGCTGTTGGCTTTATGGGGCAGGCAGTCTCATTTATGCAGCTGGTCTTTTGTTGGATATGCAGACAAAGCAATCTTTTTTGCCCCAGAATGCTAAGAATTTTCTTAAACAATATATCAAAATCAGCTAACACCTGGTAATATTTGTTCTTTTTCCCAAGAACTGTGTGCTGTGCTGACCAAGTTTTCTAGCTGTGCTTTAAGGTATCTGGCTGATAGCAAGGGCTTCTGTATTCTACATATTCATAAGATATCAACATTATTTATTTATTTGGCTTTTATACCGCCCATCTAGATGAATCTACTGTGGGCGGTTTACAGTCCAAAAAAGCAATAAAATTAAAAACATCAATAAAAACAATGAAAACAATAAATGTAGACTCTGGCTTGGAGCACAGAATAAAATATCCCACGGCTTCCCTTCCCTTCCTTTCCCTTCCCTTCCAAAGTGCATGTCTACATGAAAAAATGGAGAACACTAAAAAAGAGAAGAATCCACTCCATACCAAGCACCCTGTAATGTGCATATGTGGTTCAGTGAATGAATGCTAAGTTCTGAATGCACAGAAGGCAGGCTACTGGTATGAGAATCTCTAACTGAATCTGGACCCACCCCAGTCCCAAATAACTGGGAACTGCTTTCTGAAGAATTAGCAGTCAAGTGATGGATGGTATGAATGCCAGGATCCAGTGTTGTTCATTTAAAAAAAAAAACTGTTGGATAGCTCCGTGGTTTAAGTCTCTGGCTGCAAAGCCAGAGGTTGGGAGTTTGATTCTCTACTGTGCCTCCTTGATAGGGGCTAAAGTCAATGATCCATAAGGCCCCTTCTAGCTCTGCAGTTCTAAGATTATGATTATGATGATGATGATTGGAAACTTCACCAGCCAATCTGGGAGGAGGCAAGTTTCCTCTCTCCATGCAGCTCCTATGCAGCTTCAGTATCTATTCTGGAGGACTTGGAAAGCTCCCCAAAGCAGAGTTTTGGTATGGAGAGCTGGTTTGGTGGAAATGAAGAAAAAAAGCCTTTTTAGGTGTTGTAAAACCAAGAGTCATCCCAGCTCAGTCTTTAATTTAGGAGCTGGGAAGTCAGCACTATTGATTTCAAGAACTGTCTCCAGTCCTGCTTTATGCTGCTCAGAAAAAGAAAGTATAAACACCCGTAGAAATGAGTTAAAACAGTTTCTTTTCAAAGTATAAAAATGTCTACCCTCCAAGCACTCCTATTTGTTACAGAAGGCTTTAATTTACCGTCCTATCAGGCCAAGAACAAGTGGACTTTGAAGTCATTACTGTCCAGAAATAATTATTGGTGTAGAGTAGAAGGAGAGGGCCAAAGGATAATACTGTGAGATTATCTATCTATCTATCTATCTATCTATCTATCTATCTATCTATCTATCTATCTATCTATCTATCTATCTATCTATCTATCTATCTATCTATCTATCTATCTATCTATCTATCTATCTATCTATCTATCTATCTATCTCCTAAACTGGGCTGTTCCAGATACATAGGACTGCAGCTCACATAATTCTCAACAAGCATACTCTGCCCATCTCATCTAATCATCATTATCATTATCCTCATCATCTTAGAACTGCAGAGCTGAAAGGGATCAGTGAGTCTATCCCCTGTTAAGGAGGCACAGTGGGGAATCGAACTCCCAACTTCTGGCACTGCAGTCAGATACCTAAACCACTGAGCTATCCAGCTGTTGCTCTAGCTGGGAATGATGATGATTATAGCAGATCACATAGCAAGGCTGCCAGGCTGGATCAGGATACATTTTTTAAAATCCATTTGGGTATTCTTATCCTAAACACAATCAGAATCGCTTGCAGTACCGTGGAGGTAAGCATGTTTGGCTCTACTTCCCGGTCACCATCACCATTGCTATGCCTGTTACTTTCTATGATCTGGCAGAAGTGCATTGGTTATGAGATGTTTGCTTTACATGTGTAGGCTTCTCATGCAATTCGGAATCTGGAAGGTTTTTAAATGTCATGGAGAGGCTACACAAAATTTATGCAAACATTTGCCCTTCAGTTTATGGAGAATAATAGGAATAATAGAACAGTGCATGATTCCTCTGATCTGACTCGGAGGCCAAGCTGAGGCTTTGGAACGTATCCTGATTTATCCAGTCAAAGCCCAAATGCCAATCATCCTTCCGTAATCACACACACTCTCAATCTTAACAATTTAATAAAGTTTAAGTGAAGGTTAGGAAGTATGGTGTCATGCTCCCACGTGACCTCTGCTTGTTTCACCAAACAAGGAGCTCACGCTACGTGTCCCTCACCACTTGATTTCATCAACAATACCTATTATTAATAATCAAGGTCCAGGCCATATGTCATTTTAAAAGAGCCAAATAGAAATTATTTATTGATACAGGTGTTGACAGAACAAGCAATGTTAATTCGTAAACAAACATTCTCTTTTACCCTTCTCAACCACCACTCTCCTGCCCAAACACCCCGATTTATCAAGCCTCCGCCCCCACAGACGAGGAAGCTTCCAGTTTAACAGTAATGCTTTTATTTAACAATGTAGGTGGTTGCTCCACCACCACTTCAAATGTTTCCTCACTGTATGCTAATGATCAAAATGTATGTTCTCCACACAAGAGGTTAATGTAACGTCCCAACTTAATGGTTAACCCCAACAAATGTCTGTCCATAGGACATGTGAAGGGGTGGATACTTGCTAGTACAGAAGCTTCCACAACGTGGATGGCATACCTAATTCCCTTCTCTCATTTGTTCCTTTGGGATAATTCCCCACCTCTCTCTTCCCGGGATCCATCTCTCCCCATATCTCTTTCTTATCTTGTGCCCAGGTCCTCTCCTTTGTTTCTCTTTCTGATCTTTTTGCTCTCTCCATTCTTTTTCTCCCCAATATGATGGCTTTGGGAGTGTTTTCCTATTTCTCATTCACTCTGCTTCGTCCCTGGTTATGGTGAAGGTAACCCACTTTCCAGACCACAGATCCTCTAACTTGCCCATACTCGCCTTTCCTTCTCCTTCCTCCCTAACCTTTCTACATCCTCTCCTTTTATATACCTCTCCTTTCCCACCATTTCTCTCCTCCACTCCCTTCATCTTCCTGGGCCTTTTCCAATTCTTTCTCCTTTTTTCCCATTAGGTGTCCTTCTGTTGTAACTTCCTTTCCTTCTCTTTCTCAGTTCTTAGTCAGTATTCTTTCGCTCAGACTCTCCCTTCCTTCAGGGCTTTGGATGCCTGATGGAATCTATTCCCCAGTTGCACAGTTCACTGTCAATAGCAACCTGTTCATCTCATATCCCTCCTATCTCAATTGCTGTGTACATCCCAACTGTACATTGAGAAACAGATGCTTCCCTTATGTCCAAGCTGCAGAAAACTGTAAGAGAATCCTGACAGTGGTCCAAAGGTTGTATGCAAGAAGCAAAGAGATGTGGTGGGAAGATACTGTCAGTGGAAGCACTCAAGGGATGAGAGAGATGTTTGAGTAGTGATGCCGAGCATGGAATTTCTTTCACTGATCAAAGAAAGTTTCTGCAGCCTCATCTGTGGGCTGTGAACCTGGGGGTAAGTACTGGAGGCTAATGACTCTGGTTTCACAAAATCTGTTAATCATCTTTTGTCTGAACTCTATGGGAGCAATCCCAAGTGTCAAAATGTTATCCCTAAATCAAGTTCAGCACCATGGCTAGCTCCTGTAAAGTTTAGACCACCCTATGAAATCAGAGTCATCAGCCGCCTCTGGATGGGGAGGGGTGAGTAACTTGTCCAGAGAAGGAAGGAAGTTCTCACAAACTTGCAGGGACTTACCCCTCCCACCAAAAGTGGCTTACAACTTCTACTAAGCAATTTGACAGCAATTTCTCTCTTTCCACTTGTTTTCTCTCATTGTCTGTTATCTGGGAGAATTCCTTTAAAAAGATATGAGTTGGTTTTGTTGGAGCAAGTGCATGGCCTATGCAATTTGTTCATAACCAAGCTAATGTCACAAGGGACTGCTGGATAGCTCAGTGGTTTAGGTATCTGGTTGTGGAGTCAGAGGTTGAGCGTTCAACTCCCCACTGTGCCTCCTTGACCAGGACTGGACTTGATGATCCATAGGGTCCTTTCCAGCTCTGCAGTTTTAAGATGGTGATGTACATCTGCATCTGTATGTTTTGATCAGTTCACAGCAGTAGAATTAACCGCTGACCTCAACCCTATACACAAAGCAAGTGGATCCCTTCATTTGCCATGTTTGTGCCTAGCAGCACCAGCTGTGAGATTCCATGCACAGAACCACTGTTCCAGGCAAACTAAGTCCAACCACGTGGGGAACGCTGTCTAAGATTTGAAAGTTGCACATTTCTCTAGAAACTTTTCAGAGTTGATCCTCAGACTGTGGTCCTCAAAAATCACAGTGCTCACCATGTGCACTTAAAGGAACCTGAGAGGAACCTAATTTCCATTTGATCACAGTTGGTTTTGTCTTAAATACTCTGAGCAAAATTATTCAAACTATGCCTTATGCATATTGATCATTTTGTGCTTGCCATATGTCCTATATGGCTTTAGCCTTTAGGAATATTATATTTTCAGGAGAGCAGATGTGAGGCTTTCTGAAGTGGATTTTCCCTGAAGGGACAAAGAAGTGCAAAGGGAATTGCAGAAATACTGTGTGGAAGAATAAGCAGGCACACACACACACAAACACAAAGAAAAATAATTATAGCCAGTAAGAACTGGATGCTGCCACAGCTGTATGCTGCACAGTAAAGTTTCTTTCTGCTAGGACATATAAGGGGATTTCTTGTGTGTTGCCAGAACTCATGTCCATAGATTCTCATTGTGAGCACCCAAAGTGTCTGGAGCAGCCCTTTGCACTGGTGAATGAGGGAAAAGAAGGGCTGACGTGACCCGATTCAACCCTGACAACTATAATCTTTTGCCAATACCTGTGCCTCAATTGGGGTCTTCTTTTATAAGCAGTATTTCTCTCTTCCAGCTCTGCCTTCTTTCTCCGATCAAATGGGCAAACTGGCAAAGCTTTGAAAAGGGAAGATGGCACAAATGTAGAACCATGAAAATCCTTCCAAGGAAACTTGCATTGGTAACAGAAGAGCCATCGGCCACATGGCCCACTGTGGCATTTTTGCAGTCTCCACTGCCCTACATATTTCCTGCCATTATCACTCCAACAAAACCAGAAATGTGGCTACCAGTTTATAGACAGGAATTGCTGAAAACCAGTGGTGGCATTTTTAAAAGGCAGTAACTTTTCCCCTTGTGTGTGTGTGTGTGTGTGTGTGTGTGTGTGTGTGTGTGTGTGTGTGTGTGTGTGTGTGTGTGTGTGTGTGTGTGTGTGTGTGTGTGTGTGTGTGTGTGTTGGTGCTGCTGCTAATTTTCAACCATGCAGTAGGGAGGTGGGGATTGCTTCCATAAGGGAAGGAATTAGGCCCTCTGTCCTATAGACTGACAGGCCTCTATGGTGTGGGACAGTGCACTGACCATAAAGAGTTACCCAAGCCATGACATCAGTTGGTGGTAGCTGTTGATTCTCACTAGCCATGCTGCCATTCAATTCACATTGGGTTCCAGTGGATATCATGGGACTCCTCTAAATCTAGAAAGATGCTCATCCTTGGAAGCAGCAATACAGTGGAAGAGTTCACAGGAGTCATAACAGTGAGAAAACAAACTTACGTATCTGTTTGCTAGGGAATATAAACAATGAAAGAAATTAACATTTTTATGTTCTACTATCCCTTCCTTTTATTGAATTTCTAACCACACTAAAAGTTTACCTATTTCCTTTCTTGTACAGATCAAGTATATCCAGGAACATAGATAAATGAGACACATTTCATCACTTTCAAAAATGTCAGTGATTTGGCACTTGAGTTGCAATGTGGGTTTATGGACACACATGGTCTTATACACAAATATGTAATCAAGCCATCCCTTTTTTTTTTTTTTGATCAAACAATTTCTGTGAAGTTTGCAATAAACCTTTGATCAATGTGGAGGAAACCTTTGAAAAAGTTATTATCAAGTAGTTTCAGACAAAACAATTAGGTCTCAAGGTCAGATTGAGTATCTTCTTTGCAATGCAACTCCAAGCAATCTCCATCCCCACAATATCTTGTGATATAATTTTTTTCAGACCCACTTATGGATACAGAAGAAATAACCTCAGAGCTGTTTGATTTTATCATGATTTTATTTGACCATATCTGTATTTTAAACAATTGTGACAGCTTTTAGCTAATACAATAAACTTCAACTGAACCAAACTATTACCACAACCACAATGGCACATTTTCTGGATAAAGCAATCACAAGGTTTCTGGGGCTGTATCCCTAAAATGGAAAAGCCCAATTCCAAATCTTATAATAAATGTTAAGAAGCATTATGGGGAGCTGATGTTGACCATGGGACTGGTCCATATTCACTGCTGCTGAACTAACACCCACCTCTGAACAGCCAATCTTTCTCTGTTGAAGTACACTCAAGGTATGTGCCTGTCCCCCAGCTTGGAAAAATGACTGGTTTTTGGACAGCAGCTGTCAGAAACCATGTTGGCTGGGGTTTTCTGGGAACTGCAGTTAACAACAACAACAACAACAACAACAACAACAACAACAACAACAACAACAACAACAACTTCACCAAGCTCTGATCTTGCTAGGAAGTTCCCTGTTGTTCTGTTTCCTAAATGCCCTTTCTTCATAGACAACATGCACTATTTCCCTTCCTTCATATCTGTCACCAGTACTGTGTGTTTTACATCAAGGACTTTGTTCATTGCCCCTGGACTCTGTAGAAATGTCTATATTTTCTAATCCCCCTCCGGGCAGCAGCTATGCTGGAGACTTGGCTCTGGATTGAAAGTCATGTTGATGCCTGAAGGTGACAAGGGAATGAGCAAGGGTATGACACTCTGCTCTCCTTCACACTCCTTACCCTTCACACTCCTGCCCCCATGGGCTCTAGCGTCAAGCCGTGGAACCAGAAATGAATCAGGTTGAAAGGGTTGAATATAGTTTTTAATTCTCACCTTTTCCCGTTCCATGACTTGTGGCTAGATTCCTTTGCATTTTTCATAGGCACTTTTTAAAATGGTGTGATGAAAAATATGACAGCTATTAATCTCAACTCCCAGTACAATTAGTTAATTTAAGCAGGGAGAAGACACCTCCCTCTTTGCTGGCTTGTGGCAATCAGTAGTGAGCTCTGCCATAGACAATCTCACTCCAAGTCTTACAAAAGTAGGAGGGAGGGGGGTGGGAAAGAAATTGAGAGAGAGAGAGAGAGAAAAAAATATGCCCTTTTTATGTTACCAAAGGCAACTGATGTTTTTTAGCTGGTACAACTCCCAATATGAATAATCAGGCATCATATGAGCAAACACTGATACGTTTAAACCCACACTTACTCTTTGCTTTTACTGGCACTTGCCCACTGCTGCTTTTCTTCTTGTCCCCTGCCCTACAACCTAACACAATTCTTAATGCTGTATTAGGATAAAAGCTCTGTAGGTGTTTTATGATTCGCATTTAGAATTTTTAAATAATGAAAAGGACTGATGGAGGGAAGGCATCGCCAGGAGATGGATTCACTGTAGCAATTTTGTTCAAAGCACATCTTTTCATCTCTTCTTCAGAACATCAGGTCATATTACAAATAAATTAGAATTACTTGCCAGGCTTGGGAACTAAATGTTGGAAGATGCATCTCCTTCCCTACCAACTTAAGGTCACCAACCAATGCCCTTCTCCAAAGAGCACTTCCATCAGAAGTGATGTTAATTACAGCAAGGTAGAGAGCTTTTTCAGTAATGGT
This sequence comes from Pogona vitticeps, assembly GCF_051106095.1. Taxonomy (NCBI): domain Eukaryota; kingdom Metazoa; phylum Chordata; class Lepidosauria; order Squamata; family Agamidae; genus Pogona; species Pogona vitticeps. Next base: position 174,874,569 of record NC_135785.1, read on the forward strand.
CCAGGGAGGTACTGCTGGCCAATTTTGCGACCATTTGGGCATGGCAGGGGTGGGGGGGTGGGGGGAGACCATGACCTGTTTTTTTTAATGCAGGCCTTTTTAAAATCATTTGAGTCCCTTAATTCCTAACCCCTCTGATGTTTAAGCAAGCATTTATCTGTTGGCTACCAATTCTTTAGCTTAGAAAAAAGACAAGTAAGGTGAAAAATGATGGAGCTGTATCAAATTATGTGCACTATGTGGTGTGGAGCAAATGGATATAAAGAAAAATATCTCCTTCTCTCATTATACTAAAAGAGAGCATGTTAAGTGGGTCATCAAATGAAACAGAATGGTGGAACTTTCAGGACAGCTGCCTAAAAAGGGATACATCACAAAGTACATACTGGAACTATAGAATGTGGTACCACAAGATGTAATTGTGACCACTGGCCTGGATTTCTTTATACACATTCCGGGAGAATAAGGTTATCAATGGCCAATTGATACTGTCCACATTAGTTTCTGTATTGAATACAGATGTTTACCATGTGCTGAGGGCCATGCGGAGGAGGCTCCTATTGCATGTATCTCTTGAGTTTTCAAGAGGCATCTTGTTGGCCAGATTGGGGGCAGAATTCTAGACAAGGTAGAACAGAGATTAGATGAGGGCTCCAGGGTGATATAATTTCAGACTCACTTATGGTTACAGAAGAAATTATTGTGTGTTGTGTATCTAAAAAAAAATCTGCCAGCATCCTGCTTATATAGCATGTGGTGAACCAAAGTCACTCTGTCCAAACCTGGGCGTGTGCCAACAGAACAGAGGTTCATTAAAAGAAATAGCGGGGCATTTCCAAGGAACTAGCCACCTTCAACAAAATTTCCGAATTAAAACCCAAGTCATTCCAAAATTAAGAGGTGTGTTTTAAAGGCTTAAAAGGGAGGAAGATGAAGATAGGCCTAGTAGAGAATAAAACATCAACTTAGCATTGTCCTGGACGATCATCCAAAGAACTGGCCTTTAACTGAAAGGCTGACAGTAGACGGCTACTTTCAGCAGCCCAAGTCTGGCTGAAAAAATAAAGAACCACAAGAAGGGAGAGGGAGGGAGCCTCATCACTGTCCATTAGTAGTTACTTGCCAACAGAGTAGCACACACACCAGATCAGTTTTGCTCACTATGAAACATGTCATATCGCTTGTTTAAATGACACTATTTCTAATGAGGCAAAACTATGGCTTTATGATACACCAAGATTATATCAGTCTAATGGCTGCACCCTGAGTGCATGGGGAAAAAATTCATTAAAGACATAGCCCTGCGTTGAGGATGCAGCTGTTACGTCAACATAGCAGGAGTGTGTATCTTCACCCAGCATACATAACTGATGTATAGGATTGCACCAACAGCCATCTTATTCAGGAAATCTTGTCCAGCCTTCCTTTTTTTTTTTTTTTTTTTTTTTTTTTTTTTGTAACCTGCTGGACAACATTTCACAAGCATCCCATTCACTTGTTAACATGTTTTGGTTTCTCTTTTCCGGTTTCTGTGGTGCTGTCATTGTCTAAGTTCATACTAGTTATCTCCTCCTTCTGTGTTCTTTGAGGTGGAGACAGGTGTGAGAATTCTTCTTTGAGTACAATGGAATTGATTCCTTGTGAATATGTTACCTGAGAACTCACCTGCTCTCTCCTGAGAACTCCTCGCGCAAATTCTGTCTCTGTCTTTGACATACAGTGGTGCCTCGACTTATGACCATTTTGAGTTACGACCAGCTCTGGCCACAAAATTTTGCTTCGACTTGCGGCCAGAGCTTCCAGTTATGAACAGAAAAAGGCAGGGAAAAAGGTGGGAAATTCAAATTGCTAACTGTTGGTGGTGAAGAGGCTGCTTCTTTGTAGCTCTTTCGTCCCAGTGGTTAGAGAGTGTACGGTTGGAGGAGGCTTGGGACTGCCTGGTAAGGAAAGGTGCTGCTTTCTGCTTTTTAAAAACCATTCTGGGTTGGTTTTTCAGCATGGTTTTGGGCTGGGGGGGTTATCTTTCTGTGCTGTGATGGATCTTGGGAGGTCTGTTTTTTGGGTCCTTCCCCATTTCCAATGGGTCTTGCGGGGTTTGTTTTTTGTTCCCCCCCATTTCTGATGGGACTTGGGGGGTTGTTTGCCTTTTGGTTTGTTTTCTTTGCATTTGGAATGGGTCTTTCTTGCATGCTTGATTGCTTTTCTCCCCCCCCCCTTCTGCCAGAAGGGATTAATTGCATTTCCGATGGGTCTTGCAGTGATTTTTTCCCTCGGCCGGAACAGATTCATTGCATTTCAATGGGAAATGGTGCTTCGACTTACGACCATTTCGAGTTACGACCAGAGTTCCGGAACCAATTAAGTACGTAAGTCGAGGCACCACTGTATTAAAATCAAACATATGTGTTTGTTATGTGTACGAAAGGAATTTAGCATAACACTAAATACTGCAGAGCAGTGCACCTGATTTTTAAAAGAACACAATTTCGATCTTGAATATTTGAGATAAATGGTTGATATGGTCCTTCCAATTAAAAAAAGAATGGTAGCAACATGTTTTTGAAACTGTAGAGAGCAAAAAGAATAAGTGAAGTGCAATTGGCAAGATCTCCCCATCAGACCAGCCCCCATCCTCTTGGGTCCCTAAGTCATATCATTAACCCTGGCCTGTAAAGGTGAAATGAATTCTCTGACTTGGTGTGCATGCTTGCTTATGAATATCACAGAAGCTGCCATCTCTTGACATGATGGTTTTTGGTTTTTTAGGGGTCAATATTTCCATCATATAAAATTAAAAGTAGTGATTCATGAACAGGAGAGGGAAGGTGATGCTCAGACCATACGCTGAGAGAACCCAAAATAAGTGTCCATGAATTTTGAAAATCGAGAGTGCTCTCTTTTGACCCATGCCTCATTGCAAATGTGCAAATAATTTTGCCAGAAATAATTCTAGTACTGTGTAACCTTCACCCCAAATCATAGGACACACCGTTTAAGTTCACCATTCACGGGAATAAATTTTCATGGAGATCCAAAATCACACAAATAGTGGCACAAATACTGTACAGACAATGATTGGATTGGAGTATCTCCAAGGAAAGATAGACTGGTGAAGCCCTGCTCTGTGTGCCTTTATTTTGTCACAGATCAGGTTGGGAGGCTAATGAACACATCTGTTCCATACAAAATATGGTCCAGCTAGCCCAATATTGTTAACCCAACTGGGAGTGGCTATCCAGGGTTTCAGGCAGGATTTGTTCCTAGTCTTATCTGGAGATCCCTGGCATTGCCCTGGTACCCTTTCTTTGAAGTGGCAATCATGTCCAGCACTGTATAGCTTCTGAAATGACAGAATTGGGTTTTGTCCTGACTGGGAAGATAAAGCAGCTAGGTCTGCACTTGCAGAATACACATGATTTCTTTTTCTGCTGTTGTCAGCTATAATGTGCTATAATGTGCGTAACATTACATTCTGGAAATTATTCTTGATGACTCTTGTACCGAATAAATGGTGAAGCCTTTGGTATGATTAGGAGCAGTGCTTGAAATGCAACCATTCAGAGGATTTTTATCACTGGGAAGTAGATCTATTGATGCCTAAAGTATTTTTCCAGAGGCTCCCAAGCTCCTTGTGGCAGGAAACTGCACACATTGTTGTACCGTGGCAGCACACATCCCTGAAGAGAAAGTAAGATGAAGCAGCATCAGTTGCAAGGTGGCTGCAGCTTTAGGTTCCTAGCTGGTGCCCCCCCAACACACACACACACACACACACACACACACACACACACACACACACACACACACACACACACACACACACACACACACACACACACACACACACACACACACACACACACACACACACACACACACACCTGAAAGGTTGGTTCATGTTGGCAGCACAGGGCTCCCTGCCTACCTGTGCAACTTTATCTCACCTGCAAACCTCTACACATCACCCAGGAAGAAGAAGACACAACAGCAGGGGAAAGCGTACCACAGCCCTTTAAAAAGGCAGTGTTGAAGAAGAAATGGCTATCATCATTCTTGCTGCTGTTGCTAGAGGCCAGCCCTGTACTATATAGACCTGATGATGTTTTTTTTTCATTCAGTTCATTGCTCTCAAAGCACTGTTGGAGGTAACCATAAAAATAATCTGCACTGTGGGAGACTAGTGATTTCCCAGGTGGCGCCTCTCATAGCATCTGGCTTTGAGCACCCCTCAGAGCCCAGCATCTAAATGAGTGAAGAAACAGACAACCCCATACTGAAGAGGCTTTGAAAGTCTCTGGCAGTGGGACACAGGGACTGTAAATGTGGTTGATTCCTTCTTCGCCACCATTATTTCATTCTTCTGCCAGTGGGCAAGGGAGCCATGAAGCTCTCCATAACAAAATACCTTTTCCAGATTGACATGGGGAAAAGAATTTGCTGTCCCTGGCCCCTGAGCTGATCTTTTCATTCAAATAGAAATGAGCCAGTATTTTAGTGTGAGTGATTCTGTTTTTCTGCAAGTCTCCACCAAAGGGCTGGTTAGTACAGCCATGTCCCCTCTGAGCTGCCTCTAGCTGGCTACTTGAGATTTGTTCTTATTTGTTCTTTTGGATCTGTCTGGGAAAAGTGTCCCTATAAAATATTTAGAAATACTGCTGCGTCTAAGTGAGGGGTGGTGGGTTTGTTTGTTTCATTTTTATTTTGAAAATTTCAAGACAACTTTAGGGAAAACTAGTGGTCGGACGAACGTGTTAGACTGAAAGTGCAAACAGCAGACAAGCAGTAGTACTGTTTGAACATACTCCTGCCAAATCTTTACACTAGGTAAAAATTGCTTTTTGAAATGTTGGTTGTTATTTACACTGCCTGTTGCTGTCCAATAGTTAAAGTGGCCTATGACATTCAGAACCATCTGCTCATTGTGTGTGTACAGTATTTGGCTATTTATTAAAAAGCCTTTTAATGAAACCCTATTGCAATCTATCTATTGTAACATTTTATTTTATTGTTAATAGCCCCACAGCACCACGTATAGGATAATGGATGAGACAAATGAAAGTAACTATAGTATACCGAAGAGAACCACTACGTTTATTTTGACATAGGATTTGCTACTATCGGCATCACAAATGACAGATGGTAGAACAAGCATAATATAATTATACAGTCTTCAAAGTTGTCCATATGGTCATAAATGCTTGGTTTGTTGGACAGAAGCCTGAAGTTAAAGTCTAGGTTCACTACACCTCTTCTTGTTTTTGTCCAGATTGAGGAGTCTGAATTCATTCCCTCCAGCCTGATTATTTGAATACATACCATATGGTCTGACAAGCTATTTCTGTAGCTCCTTTTCATATGGAAGCATCCGGGACACCACTGCATTGTTACAAACAGACTTCAATGTAATTACTCACAGAGAATTATATACATGCTACAGTTCCCTCATTGTATAATCTCAATGGATTATATTGCATGCAAACTTGAAGTTGTTTTGGTCACATAATAAGTTTCTTTCACATAGTAACACAAATAGAATCCATCACATCCATAGATGCGAGTGGAATCTTAAATTTCATTAAGCTAAAATGACTTGAATGGCAGGGTCCTCTCTCTTCAGTTCCGCAGCTTCCAGAAGAGTCTGTTCTTTTGTATGGTAATTATTCAATCCCAGCTGAATTCTGGTTTCTGACAGCTGTATATGACAAGGAAAATGATTCAGTGTGTATGTGTTTCTCAGGATATCACCCACACTGTTCTATATGTTCACTTAGAACAGGCATTTGAACATCTGGTCATCTGAATTGTGTTGGGCTATATCTCCCATCATCCACCTCCATTGTCTGTGATAAGCAAAGATTGATTGGCACTGCCATCCAATAATATCCAAAGAGCCAAATTCATCTCCTTGGCTTAAGGTTCTCAGGCTTTAGATCATTGCCTTCCAATTGGTCCAGTGTCCCTTTTTCTTCAAAAGATCGTTGAGCACTTCAGGTATATTGACTACATCTGAGTGAGAGTGTTTCCGGGCTCACCCAGATAGGGCATTTGCTCCACAAAATATACCTGGTCAATTTCCAAAGTTCCCAGGTTCATTCAGCTGATTTACTGGTACAGACAAGAACAAATTTTTGGGGGGAGGGGCAATTTCTCAGGCCCTTTTCAGACCCTTAGGGTTTTGTTTTAGTTTTTTCTTAGTTCCCCTTCATCATACTTCCATTTCCAATCTGAAACTCTCCCTCCCCCGCCTTCTAAAGAAATGACCCACCACCTTATGCTATAACAGGGACGTATGATTTTTGTGTGAAAGAATTTCCCCATTTTTAAAAGGCCAAATAAGAAGTGACAGTGGTGGTGCTAGGAGAGGTGTCACGAGGTGTTGGTAGCACAAAGAACAGAGAGACCCAAAATATCAAATGGGAGTCCATGCAGTTGTGAAGAAGGAAACAGGAGAGAAAAGGTGGTGGTAGGAAGCTTCAGCGTTAACCGTACTCCTCATGGGAGGCACATCTCTATGTGCTGCTGCCACTGCTTCTGACAGTGATGTGTCCAACAGTGAGTTTGCAGATATATGGGATCAGGGTGACTAGCTGCAAATCCCGTAAATGAATAATATAAAGGAACCAGAAAAAATATCAGGAATTACCTTAACAAGTGCTCTGTCTGGAAGAGCTCTGTGTCCGAATGGCTGTTGTGTTTCCTGTTTATCCTGGGATAATGTACTACAGTGAACTCCCCCTCCCCCATAATAGATATATATGTACAGTTTGCTATGTGTAATGAACAAGTCACTGTCACTGACATCTTTACCTACTTAGCACCTCTTACTTTGCCACTAGAGCAGCTCAGCCAAAAGGCACTCATCATTTGTGAGTGCTCCGCATGCTAAGTAGGAATACAACTACACCTTAATATTTGTTCAAATCCTGCTTCAGATGCCGATCCTACAAGTAGACTCTTCTATAAAAATATGCTTGGAAAGTATGCCTTGGAAATACGTATTTGTTATCTTCCCGATGCATAAGGGAAAGTACGTAAAACATGACCCAATCAACGAGATAATATGATAGACGTGAAGAACAGTGATAATTAAAGCAGGCATTTCTGAATAACTCTGATGTATTGTCAGGATCTGATTAAGTGTAAATCTACCAATCCCAGGTGATAGCAGATGATGGGCAAATCATGAATCCCAGCATATGTTTGTGAAGAAATTAATGTCAAAGATTACATAAATTCAAGATTCAGTTGCCACAGCCTTGTCAAAACACCCACATAATATTTCAAGAGTGAAAGATGGTATCTCAGGAAAAGTGACTTCATATTATCTGGAGAAAAATAGGGTACACACATGTTATTTTCACTTTAACCCTCCAGCTGCTGGGCCTCCATTAACCTTGTTAATGCTGTTGTTTTCCTGTTTCATTCATTTAGGTGACAAAGTGAGGAAGGTATTCAAACAGGGCAAAAAGATCAAAAAGCACTCAAAGGCTAATTAATTTATTAAAGCAAAAAATAACACAGGAAAAAACCCTAAAGACTAGTTAACTTATTATAGCATGAAATTTTGTAGAACAGAGCTCACGCCAGAGTCTGCAGAAGCTCCGACTTCAATAAATACATTAACCTATAAGGTACCACAGCACGATTGGTTTTTGCAAAAAGCAGGCTGACACAACTAACCCCTTTACTAATTTTGGTAAAAGAAAGCAGTGGTTTGTTTATTGCAAGTCCACAGGTGGCAGTTCAGATACAGAAGTACCATTATATACATTTTCAGGACATGTGAAGGCATTTGCCCAGTAAGATGATGTTTTTTCACAGAGGTAAAATGGAAGGAATTATTCTGGACATTAAAAGTCAAACACTTGGTCATTTTAAAAATGAAATGTGATATCTTCAGTAGAACAGCATTGATTGGATAGCCTTTTTATGGATATTTGTTTTCTTTGATCCATTTGGCTTAGTTTCTTAACAATTGCATCATTAGGATTGAGTATGTATGTGTGATTGTGGAAGGGTGTGTAGGCTTTGAGTGGACAGGTCACACAATGTTCGGGGTTTTCCTCTCCATCCTTTTTTTCCCCTTTTGTTCTTCCTTTCTTTGATGCAGTCATACAAATATCAATCATTGCTTGCAGCTTCTGTGCTTCCCCTGCTGTTCCCCCCCTCCTTTTTTACTTGGTCTTGCACTGGTACAAATACAAGCTAGAGACGGAGCAGTTGGTATAGGGGATAAGAAGAGGAGATCAACTTCGAAGGCTAGAGTTGTTGCTATGCAGGATCTGCAGACTGGAGGGAGCTGGACCAGGTAGGCACAATTCAATTTTGCTTTACTGGTTCAAACAGAAGTGTGACTTTGGAGGTGACTGGAGGGGCCTGTCACTCTATTGCACCTATGTAAGCAACAGCACGTAGCCTTAATATTTAAGGTCTACTACATACCCAAAATGTGGGGCCCTCCACAGCTAATGGCCATTTGTCTCCCCTCCCAGTCCAGTTTGCAGACTGAGAAATACTGTACTCAAATCATGTCATAAATCAAGGGATGGAATGTGTCCTGAAGGATTATGGGAGGGTCTGTCCTCATCTGTATATGCTTTACGTGGGCATGGAGTAAGTTTGGGAGCTTACACACACACACATTTGGAATAGTTTTGTTTCTTTGCTGTTCATCTGTACCTGAGAGGTATGGGCAGGATTTTCAGAACATAAGAACTTCAGAAATGAAGGCTTGTAGATCGTTATTCCCCAAATCCTTCTGCTTACAGCTTTATCTAAGAATTCTTCCAAAGGTTCAAAAAGATCCAGTCCAGTGGATGCAATTAAAATGGAAGGGAGGTGTGATAAGTGAAGTAGCTTCACAAGAGAAAAATAGTTTGAAGCGATATAAAGTGTATCTCTCATGGTAAGGGAAAAGTAGGAGATCTGTTTACTTTTTACAGAAAAGTCTGTTATCACATTATACCACTGTACCGATGTTCAGAAATTCTGATAGGACCAAAGTTCCACGATAAAGAGGTGTTTGAAGATTTCTGTAGGTTGACCATTCATTATGTGTTTTCTTCTGGAAATAATGGGATGCCACTCCTGAACACCGAGTAAATAATTGTATTTTTAAAAAATGTTATTGGACTTCTACACTGCCCATCTATACTAAAGGTCTACTCAGGGTGGCATTACAAATTTAAAATCAGTAAAAAAATAACCAACAACAATAAATATATACTATAAATCCAAGATGGCAAAATGTGAATTTAAGATACAGCAGGAGGGAAGCCTGCCCAAATAGCCAGGTCTTGACTTCTGAATACAACCAGAGAGGGAGCCAGGTGAATCTCCATGGGCAGGTTGTTCCAGAGGTGAGGCGCCACTGCTGAGAAGGCCCGGTTCCTTGTTCTTTCTTTCCAGACCTTCCTTGGTGTTAGGCCCCTCAGCTGCCTTGCCTGGCCGGAACAAGTGACTCTGACAGAACTGGATAGGAGGAGGCGGTCTGCAAGATATCAAGGTCCTAAATCATTTAGGGCTTTGTATGTCATAATGTTAAGACTTTGAAATCAACACGGAAACGAATGGCAGCCAATGCAAGGCAGCCCACATGGGGGAAATATGTTGGTATCTTTTCATCCCTGTAAAAGTCTGGCCGCCGTATTCTGCACCATCTGGAGCTTCCATGTCAGTCTTAAAGGCAGCCCCACGTAGAGTGCATTAGAGTGGTCTAATCTCGAGACTACGAGCGCATGGACCAAAGTGGTGGGTGCCCCCACATCAAGATAGGGATGCAGCTGGGCAATCCGCTGAAGATGGAAGTGTGTGGAACGGACCACTGATGCCACCTGGGTTTCCATGGTGAGCGCCAGGTCCAGATGTACACCCAAACTGCGAACCTCACTCTTGGTTGTAAGAGTTCAAGGGACGAAACAGCATCCACTGTTGTTGGGGAAAAAAGAGATGTAGAGCCGAGTATCATCAGCGTACTGATGGCACATCCCTCATGACCCCTCCCAGCAGCCTCATATAGATGTTAGCATTGGAAAGATGGTCGAGCCTTGCAGAACCCCACAATTGAGGCTCCACGGGGCCGAGAAACTCTCCAATCTGCACTCTCTGGGGACGGTCCTCCAAGAAGGAACAGAGCCAGCCAAGAGCCAGGCCACCAATTCCCAACTCAGAGAACCTCCCGAGGAGGATACCATGGTCGATGATATCAAAGGTGGCTGAGATATCGAAGAGGACCAGCAGAGACATTTTGCCCCTGTCGGCCTCCCTCAATAGGTCATCAAACTGGGTGACCAATGCAGTTTCCATGCCGTGGCCTGAAGCCCGACTGGAATGGATCCAGGGCATTGGTATGATCCAGAACAGCCTGCAAATGATTGGCCACCACCCTCTCAGCTACCTTGCTATGGAAGGAAACATTGGCAACAGGCCTATAATTACCAATATTGTCTACTGCCAAGCTCGGTTTCTTCCTAATGGGCCTAATGACTGTCTCCTTGAGGGAGAGACCCATTAATTATTGCCGTAGCCCATTCAGATGTTATAGGCCTGGCTGCTTTCATTAGCCAGGCCGGGCAAGGGTCAAGGGAAGAGGTGGTGGCGTGACAGCTATCAAGCACTTTGTCCACCATGTCTGACGTCACGGGCTGAAAGTGATTAAGTCTCATTGGGCAAGGTGGAGCGCTGGACGTCTCTGCTCGATCCACTGTTTTCAAATAGGAGGTAAGATCCCAGCAGATGGCTTCCAAATAATAAACACCACTGTTGCTTTCAGTTATCTAGAATGAATAGAATTTAATGCCCTCTACTGAATTCCCCATCTGAACACTTTTTTTAAAAAAAATAAGGATGTGTGTCTACTCGGGATAAGGCTTGAATACCAAATTAGCCTACTTCAAAAGGATTTTGTTTCTCTCCTCATGAGCAGTGCATCATACTGGCCACAAATTCATTTAGGATTGTGGCTCTGGTGTTCTGAAAAGAAAAAAAATAACAACTTGGAAACTAACGCTCTCTGTATGTCTCAATGAATGATTTGCATTTATTTGCATTTATAATCCTGCATTCATTTTAGTACAGTTGATTACTTGAGCAACCTTCTTTTTCATTTCAAACAGCTTATTTCTTCTTCATTAAAGTTCATCAAAGTAGTCAAATGCAATAAAAGCTTTGAAAATGCTTTGGCTGTGTGACAACATTACTCCTACCCACATACCTGGCTCTCTCAGACTCCAGGATGAACTTCAAGAAAGGCCCACCCATTACCTGCTTGTTGCACCATTGAATTTAATCTCTCTGATGGTGTTGTAAACAACTGTTAGTAGAAAAGAGGATTTGTCAAGGCCAATTTCACAGAGGTTCCCATTTTTCCACCGCCAAGCTTGTTCCATCTCAGTTTTGTGTGGGTTTTTGTAAATCTATAATCATTTTTTTTCTGTTCATTTTTAACTTACTGTGTGATTTCTATATGCCAATTTTGTGAGTGTATGTCTATGCATGTTGCATGCATGCGCACACATACCCACATGTGTCCAAATTAATTTTCTTGTGACACACAATGTGTTGCAAGCTTGAAAATGTACCGATTTCCAACAGCAAATTACAGAACCGGCTTTGTGTACTCAGTTCTGGGAAGTGTTGACTGGATCAATCTTTTTTTTTTAATTGAGTGAATTTCTCACACATCCCTATTTGTACAGTACAAGGATAATGCACTCTACGGGGAAATTTTTACTACATGGTTAGTAAGTTGCTGAACTGCAGCACCTGAATACACCTGAAGTCAAAATAGAGGACACAAAAATCTAAAACAATTATTTCAAACACAATACGACTATGTCACTGAAATATTGACAGTATTTATCATGAATGGAGAGTTGGCATAAAGAGATTATGAGCCTTTTTTTGGAGAAAGGGGATATAAATAAATTGAATGCATGAACAAATGAACAAATGAATGTGCACTAACTTAGAGAAATGCATAAAACAAACTAAATAAAATGATTTGTGTATTTCTGAAGTGACCCCTGGGCAGATCAGGGAGCCAGGAGACAAGGATCCCCTGTGTTAAACCTTCATTCATGCATCAACATTGGGGTCCCCTTATCAGGAGAAACATGGCCTATAAGTAAAACAAACAAAGAAAGAAATGTGGGGAAAGGGAGATGAAAATTCAGGAATTCAAAAGAAAAGGTGTTCTTTGCTTTAGAAATAAACCTTCTTTGCCTTTCTTGGTTCAAAGTCACAGATCAAATCATCAAAGTCTGATGGCCAGAGCACCACTGATTTTAGATCCAGGGTACATAGAAGAAAAATGGAGGCAGGGAGAACAAATGGGAAAGGATAAAACAACAAGTTCGGGCACTACTCTTGCAAGAAGGGATCAAAGATGAATTGGCCCATTGCCCATTTTAAGCTCCTCACTCCCTTCCTGGCAACTGCCTTAGGAAACCAGTAGGGGCTTTCTCCTGGTGCCTGAGGGGGAAAAAGGGAAAAATAAAAATAAAGCGTAGCTTTCAGCTCTGCAGACTGCCAGTAAGATTTTTCTGCCCTACCTGAACCATTCAGTCTGGCCTTGTCAATTGCATTCCCATTTGCAGGCATGGGCTCCTCACAAAAAACTGAAAACACACAAATACAGTGGTGCCTTGCAAGACGAAAGTAATTTGTTCCACAAGTAGTGCCATCTTGCGAAAAGCGGTTTCCCATAGGAATGCATTGCAATGCATTCCTACGGGAAACCTCTCAAGACAAATGAAATATTTTCGTCTTGTGAGGCATTGGTCTTGTGTAAAACAATCATCTTGCGAAGCACGGCCATAGAATAAGCCGTCTTGCAAGTCACCAACACGATCGCAAAAACCATTCGTTTTGCGGGTTTTTTCATCCGGCGAGGTGTTCGTCTTGCGAGGCACCACTGTATATCATTACAGACCTGGACAAGGATGAGGTCAAAGTGTCACCAAAGGGGTGCAGGGTGGCTCAGTCCTGATCTATTCAGACATGGACCAGGTCAAAGGCTTCATACACATCCCTGGGCCATAGGTATTGACAAACAAAACAAAAATATACCTTGTTGGCAGCGGTAGTGAGGATTTGCAAGTGAAAACAACTTTGCCTCGCTTTGACAAAAAATGGATCTAAAGGCATTTGTATTTCTAACACAGTGGCAGATTATCTGATCCGTCTCGTTGGACTCTTTAACCGTAACTACATGTATGGGACAATGCAAAATGGATTCACAGTGACTTTGGGTGCTGCACATGACGCAAGCCCTGGTGCGGTTTTAAAATGGCATCAATGCACACTTTTAAAAAACTGCACCAGGGCTTCTGTCATCAGCTGGCCCATGCTGGAAGGCTATTTTTGGGGTGGGGGGGAGTGGAGCTGCTGGAACGGCTCCTCAGACAAAAATTGCTTTGCTGCCTAAGGCTTCTCTGCCACCTCAGCACTGGCTGACTGGTTGGTGACATTGTACTTGCTGGGGGGCAGAGAGCAGCGCCAGCGTCTCTGTTTTCACTGCACGTCAAGCTGGTGGATGGCTGCCCCAGCCCTGTTGCTATCAGAAGCAGCGGAAAGCCTCCCCAGTCCACGGAGGCTGGTGGTTGATCCACATTTTGCTTCAATGCAAGGAATTGCATTAAAGCAGGATATGCAAAAGAGGCAGTTTTGCACCTCTTCTCAGATAACCCAGAGTAAAAAGCTTACTGCAGATTATCTGAAATGTGTAGTTCATGTCCTTGGCGGCTTCTCCCAGACCAGGCTTCCATTCCTCTACCCTGTTCTTTCTTAAACCTCTGGCGAGAAAAAATCTTTTATGTTCCTTCCCATTCTCAAACCTGCCTGACCCTGCTAATTTTTCCACTCCTTGCTCCAACTGCTTTCAGCTGTCCAGTGGTTTTCTTAAAATGTCTAGATAAGCAGCTTCTGTGAGGGAAGCTAAAACTACCAGCTTGCCTCATACACCTCAACGTGGCATCTGTGTGGCTTGGCAACTGTTCAAAGCTGTCCATGGATGCCAGCACTCACTTCCCAGAAGCCCAGCTACTGGTAGTGCTTCAGAGCAAGAAGGAGAGGAAGCTCTGTGTTGGGTAGAGAGAAAAGAAAGCACAGCTCTGTGGCGGTTGGTGTTCTCTTTTAAAGACTACTTGAAAATAGCCATTTAGATAGTATGTTACAAATTTCCTTTGAAATTATGCACCTCTACATTTATTTGCCATCCAAACACCTGTTTCTAAATGCATTTTCCCTTGAAATATGCATTTTAAATGCTATTTTGATATTTTTCTACTGAGGGCTGCACCAAAGCAAAGTGCTTATATGCCACTCCACAGTGCTTAAGGCACTCTCTGGGTGGTTTACAATTTAATTATGCTGGCTACACATTGTTGCCCCCACACCCAGACAAACTGGGTGCTCAGTTTATGAGCTTCAGAAGGATGGAAGGTTGAGGGAACCTTAAGCCAACTACCTGGGACAGAACCCAGGTAGTGAGCAGAATTTTGGGTGCAGTACTGCAGTACTGCAGTTTAACCACTGTGCCGCAAGGGCCTTGTGGTGCAGATAGTTCTAGAAGGCAAAACTGGAGAGAGCAGAGCAGAATACAGTATGGTGGGCTGAGAGGAGGGACAAGAGGTAAATATTGGATAATTCAAAAAGAAAATGCTGAACTAAAATTTGTCGCACTATGGCCTTTGGCAAGAAGAAGAGAATGGTAAACCACTTTTTGGATATAGTGTGTGATGCAAGTCCATTAGTGTCCATATTTTTTTGATCCAATTCTTCTAATTAAATGTGAGTCCAATCTATTATTCCAGCTGGGTATCTAATTACTGGAACTGCTCATGTGTTTATGACTTTGATTGTATTTCCACCATTTAATTTTGATTTTAAGATTTTCTGAAGGCTTTTGATATGTTCCTTTTCTGTCAGTTCTTTAACTTTTGTGTGCATGATGTTATCAGCTTCGATAATGATGATGATGATGATGATGATAGACTTGGAGTGACCTGGCAAGTAAGTTCTGAGCCATATTATGTTCATTTTTAGGCATCTCACCTGCTGAAACCTAGAAATCTTTCGGGGTAGATCTTCTCCCATGGTTTTAATGGTATCTTTCTACTTTAAGGATAACAACACGTACTTGCAAACTAAGTAGCTGTGCAGACAGAAATTTAAGTTTAACTTTTCTTACCATGGCTCTGGTCTCCTAACTTGGTTTGATTCAGGGCTGGGGAAGCCGCGGCCCTACAGATATAGCTGAACACCAGTTCCCAACATTATCCAAAGTGTTCATCACCATCTCATCTGAAAGACCAGCGGCTTTCCAACAGGATTGGATGTCACTTCTAATAGTGATGGATGCAGGTCAGATGGATGGATGGAATTTTGATTGGCTACTGTTTGAGCAGTTCCTCAACTGGATGGCAAGACTTTTATGCACAGCCCTCTCTGAGACTAAACTTAATATTTAGCCTCCTGGTGCAGTGATTAAACTGCAGTAGTGCAGCCAAAATTCTGCTCACTACTCGATTTTTACCCCAACAGGCTTCCATCCTTCTGATATCAGTAAATGGAGTGTGCAGCGTGCTGGGGGGGGGGGCAAGAGGAAACAATATGTAGCAATTGGAATAGGCTGCATCTAACAATTTTGGAGGTAAACAAAGCTAGAACTGAAGTAGAAGAGGGAGGTCTAAACAAAGCAGAAGGCAGACAGCTTCACCCAGGCCATTGATGGTCAAACAGGAATCAAGGCTATAGGCAACACAATGGAGAGAAACAACAGATGGTGGCATTTGAATAAGCAAAGTGGCAAAGAACCAACATCATTATACAGTGCTCATTCAGGGAACAAAGTCATCTTTGGCACACAATAAATGCTACCTGTGTTCACACATTTCATTGTATCCAGAGAAAGGAGAAGTTACTGTTTGGAGCGACAGCACCCAGAATGCTCCAGCCAACATGGACATTCACCATGTTGTCTGAGGGTCTTCTGACAGCTAAAGTCCAAGAACATAATTTTACTCTTCTTGCTTGTGTTAGCATCTGCCCAGCTGCCTGTAGAAGAGTTTGTTAGCAGGCCCCACAGTTTTATATGTAGGATAGAAATGCTAACAGACTGTTTACCCTGTCCATGCAAAAGATTATTCTCCTGAAGGACTCTGTATTAAAGGTGAAACAGGTAGAACTGAAAGTACTGCAATAACTAGCATAGATGGTGAGAACGATGCATAGTAATTGGCAAAACAATAATAGTGTTGTAATTAAGTAGCTAGAAGTGTTGTCGGTTGCTTTGAAAGCTATCAAGCCTTTTCCCCAGCTCATTAACTTTATTTAGACATGATTAGCTGTTTCAGAATTTCTGCATATAACAGACCTATGGTAGTATATGGTACACTATTATTGACGGCTGACACATTTGTCTGTATCCTGCATTGTTCATGTGGCCCAAGGCTCTGCACAAGCAGTCAGATGTTCTTACTCGCTTACCACTTGCTTTCTTTTGTTTATTTGAAAGTGTTTGTATTTTTCTTGGAGATGTTTTTCCTTTCTGGAATCTAAATTGCTTCTTGATCCTCACACATCCTTTTATTCCGTCATAATGATCAAAATCAAGATCTAGTTCTGTAGCTGACATGCTAATTGAACAAGATGACACACTCTAGACAGCTACTCTCACGTGTTAGCATTTCTCCTTGATTGCTTTCTGGGATTGTTGCTGATTAATGAATATTAATTTGCATAGACAACGCAGAGGAAATTACTCTGAGAGTTCAGCATAGAATGTGCAACAGAGTTATTACAGCTAGGCCTCCAAGCTATACTGATATTCTAATGTTGAGGGGAAATCCCAACAAAACACACCTGATAAATTTCTCTAATTGGAATTCTTAACCTTTCTACACTTGTTTCATCTTTGAAATTTCCTCAGATTTCACTTCAGGCAAAAAAATGAGGTAGTACTGGTGAAAAAATTGTTTTCACTTTTTTTGACATCTCTCGCTGAAAACACTGGGACTGAAACTCAATTAGTACTAAGGAAGCCCCACTGCTCATTTAATTAGCAGCAGCCATCTGGTAACCCTTTCGAGTCTGACAAACATATAATTCTGGAGATGTTTTTGCTCAGGCCTCTTTTGTCTGCTGGTATGAGGATTTGTAAAAATGGTTCCTAGAAAGAGTTGATCTTTCCATTCCCTCCCTTCTTATTGCCTCTGTGGGTCAGAATCTCTAGTGAGAACCTTTGGTGTGTGTGTGGTAGGAAGTGAAGATACTTATTCTGGAAAATACCTGAGTGTTGCCTTCTATATATGTTTCAGTTGTAACAAGTAGCATTTTCCCAAGATATTCTCAAGAGCAATATTTGATGTTCTGGTTGGCAGACATAGTAAATAAAAAGTAGTTGCCTAGTGCTTCTCAGTCTCTTCATATAAAGTTATAGTTTTCGTAGATTGATTCAGCTGCACATTGACTAAATTTATGCAGGAAGGCTTTTCCCAAAATAGCTGTACAAGGAATTGCACACTTTGTTCCAAAAATCCAAGTCTTTCTGGTCTTTTTTTATTCATAGCAGGGCTTTGCCACATTCAAAATCCTGGCAGCACAAGAAAAACAGGCAAAATCAAAACCAATTAAAGTGTCAGAACAATCAAAGTATTTTTGACCAGAAGCGGTCAGAGCTTGCAATGTTTGTAGGAACTTTTCCTTGAGTTCAGCCACTGTCCAGGGGATTGGTGTCCATGAAATGGGTGGGTTTGGTGCTGCTCCACTGCCACACTTCTAGAACTATAGTTATGGTATGGTCTTTGTTAGGAAGGAACAATTCACATTTTGGGTGATAAGGGGTCGTATGAGCTGTCTCTGTGTTAGGACAGCATCACAGTAACTTCATATTTCTCTACTGTTGCATTTTTATGCAGAATTATGCCATTGGGGTGGTTCTTATTTTAAAGATTTTTAAACATATAAGTGTTTGTATATATACTCTAGAATGTCACTGACAGAAGTTTCAAAACACTTAGGATACTTCCTCAGACAGAAACTAAAATGTTTTATATTTCTCAAATACACCTTACAATGTTTGAAAAAGGCACCTAAAAAAATCATCCAAACACAGACTGAAATCCACTGAATCAATGGAACTTGCAGAGGGGTTGACTCACCCAATCTCTACTGACTCAGTGTGTGTACTCTAGCTGTGACTTACTACTGGATTTCAGCCATAGGGTGCTTCCAGATGAGGCCTTTACCATGCAATTGCCGGGTCTCATTCATGGAATTTAACAGGCTATCCAGATGCAAATTGTCTTCCATTTGTAATTCTCCTTCGTTTTCAAACAGTTTTTTTCTCTTGCACCCTCATAACCTAAAATGAAGGGATGCCAGAACAGTTTTCACATGGCTTTTGATTGGTAATGTTAGGAATCGTCCACTGGAAAGTTACAGAGCAGAACAAGGCCCCCTTTGGATCAAATGCTGGACAGCAGTGGTGAAGTCGTAGTGAATAGCTTCCCCTTTATATTCCTTTCCAATTTTTAATCCAAGGAAGGGAAGATTTTCACAGGTAGCCAGGAACTTCAGTAACACAAGCTGCATTTATGGGGAAAATATTGATCAATAGGCCTGTCAACATAAGCTCAGAATACTTTTTTTTAAAGAATGAACAATCACAATGGAATGGAAGAAGGCTGGATAGAGCTCAGCTAAATAGAGTAATGTTTGTGTTCCCAACAGTGGCTGATGTATGTGTACGTCTTCATGTATAGAACATTATGTGTTCCAAAGAGATTGATTGTTGTCCTGTATTAGGATTCAAGGCCAGCCTTTCATCACTCAAGATAATAAGTTCCTGTGGGGTTTGGATGGACAGGACGGAAGCATAAAGATTGGTCTCTGATGTGTTCAGCATTCCACAGTGTTTCAAACCTGTACATAAGTACCAGATTACAGAATCTGAGTTACTTTTCAAAGTTATTTTTATAGCTATACTGTGAGATGCAAGCAAAACTTGATTTATTGATTGCAAATATTATATACATTTATTTTAAAATTTACATTGTGCATAGTAGCATGGCAGTGGGCACTGGCAGCAATTATTTGGTCACCTCCATGATGCTGTTTGAGTGTGTTGGGAATGCAAAACGTGATGTTCTGAGCAGTATTGTGTCAATGAACATTTTACAAGAATGGCATTTAAGAAAAGTCCATTCTGGTAAACTGAATTGCTACGAAATAGGGATGTAGAAAATACCCACGGTCCAGATGAAATACTGTGCACCTAAGACAAATTGTGCAAGCAGTTTTGGCATTGTCTGTCATATGCCCTCACACACAACCAAATGAATAACAGAGTGTGTGACTTGAGTACATTTAAGCATACAATAACCAGGCATAATGATTGCACACCCCAGTTAGACAATTTTGGGATTACATTGTAGACACCCAATAGAATTTCGGGCACTTAATCTTCCTTTTCATCATTTTAAATTGTCTTGACTTGACAATGCGCTTCCAGAGGAATTTTCAAGCCCTGAAGGGTTCCTTGCCTCCAGATAAGAGCAAGGCAAGGAGCATTTGTGGGCTTTTTTTATCAAGTTTTCCGTTGCACAAAATCTCTCTTCAAAACTAGTGGACTTTCCCTTTGGAAAGCAAGGTGTGAACACAGAGAAAGAGCTAGCACAATATGATGGCTAATAGAAGAGATACCGATACAATGGTGTGATGTTTCTAATATTTCTTTCAGATTCCATGTGACAAGGCAGCAAATATGCATCATGAGTATTAGCATAGCGTGCTGCATATATACCACCCCATAGTGCTTCAAGCACTCTCTGGGCGGTTTACAAATTAATTATGCAGGCTACACATTCCCCCCCCCCCCCGCGCGCGAGCTGGGTACTGATTTTACCGACCTTGGAAGGATAGAAGGCTGAGTCAACCTTGAGCCAGCTACCTGGGATTGAACCCCAGGTCGTGAGCACAGTTTTGGCTGCAGTACAGCCGTTTAACCACTGTGCCACGAGGCTCTATAGTTGTGTATTAGCTGTGTTAAAGCATTATTCTGCATTTTAATAGTGACCATTATATATAGCATGGCTTTCCCACGGATAAGGGGGTCCCACTGTAATTATCTGCTATCAAGTCAATTCCGATTTATGGTGACCCTTTTCAGGAATTTCTGGGTATAGAATACTCAAAGGTGGGTTACCATTCACTTCTTCTAGGGGTGCACTGGACCTGTGCAGCTTGCCCAATATTTACTTATTTAAAATATTTTTACCTCACCTTTCTCCTTAAAAAGGACCCAAGGTGGCTTACAATATGTAAAGTTGAAGGCAATGGTGGTTTACATCATTCAAAGATAACATTAAAGTTAAAAACAATATGTATACAAATACAGTGGTGCCTCGCATAACGATTTTAATTGGTTCCAAAAAAAATGTTATGTGAAACATCGTTATGCGAAACACCATTTTCCATAGGAATGCATTGGAAACCGGTTAATCCGTTCCAATAGGCACGGATTGCCGTCCTTAAGCGAAAAACCCATAGGAAACATCGTTAAACGATACAATGTTTCCTCCATTGGAATGTATTGAAGCCGACTCAATACATTTCAATGGCTTTGCGAAGTCAATTTTTGCAAAATTAAGTGTGTCATAAAAGGGTCAAAAATGGTTTTAAATGCTTGGATTAGCTTCTGCACCCTCTAAAACGGATGCAAAAGTTAATTTGGCTTTGATCTGACTTTTCGTTAATTTATGGTGAATTTTTTTCCCCCAACTTTTGACAGCTGTCAAAATCTGACAGCTCCATTGTTTCCTATGGGGGAAGAAAAAATTCAAAAAAAATTAACGAAGACTCAGCAACTGTTCTAAGTCGTGTGCAAACCTGATTTGGCTTTGATCTGAACTTTCGTTAATTTATGGTGAATTGTTTTCTCCCCCATAGGAAAGCATGGAGCTGTCAGATTTTGACAGGTCCATAGGTTCCTATGGGCCGGAAAAAAAAATCACCATAAATTAACGAAAAGTCAGATCAAAGCCAAATCAGGTTTGCACATGACTTAGGGGGTCCTCTAACGAATCCAAGCATTTAGAACTGTTTTTGACCCTTCTAAGACACTTTTTAAATTGAAAAAAGAAACATCGTTAAGTGAAGCAGGGGACCTAAAATC
Organism: Pogona vitticeps; assembly: GCF_051106095.1. Lineage (NCBI taxonomy): Eukaryota > Metazoa > Chordata > Lepidosauria > Squamata > Agamidae > Pogona > Pogona vitticeps. The sequence goes on from NC_135785.1 coordinate 174,895,744, forward strand.
GCATTCGTTATGCGAAGCATGGTCACAAACTTTGCTAAGCAAAAATCACCCATAGGAAACATTGTTATACGGTGCATATTATTTTCTAAAAAAACACATCGTTATGCGAATTCATCGCTAAACGAGGCACTCGTTAAGCGAGGCACCACTGTATTTAAAAGGAACAAACAAAAAGCACTCTGAGAAATGGAAAACACAAGTACAGTGGACCCTTGACTTACAGATGGCTTGACTTACAGACTTTTTGAGTTACAGACTTCTCTGGCCGCAAAATTTAGGTTTGACTTGCAGAGTGAGATTTGACTTACAGACCAGAAAAAAACCAAAATGGAACAAAAACGGCCTGTTACGGGATTAATCGGTTTTCAATGCACTGTAGGTCAATGGAGACTTGACTTACAGACTTTTTGACTTGAGAACCGCCTTCCAATACAGATTAAGTTCTCAAGTCAACACCCCACTGTAGTACCAAAACCCCAGTCAAAGCAGTAATGCACAATAATCCAAGACCACACAGACTGGTTTTTCACGCAGGATTCCCAACCTCTGGCTCCACAGCCAGATACCTAAACCACCAAGCGATCCCGCCAGCGATTTCTAGGCCCTAGACAATCTCAAAATGAAGGCAGGATATCCAGATGGAGAAGAAAGGTGGAAGTTAACATTTCTGCATTTGGTTGAAGCAGGCTGTTGTTATGCTGAAGAAAACTTTACTGCTTTTCTTGCCTCCCTTTCCTCTCCCCAAAATGCTTTGGCATATTTCTCAGAAATTCCTGATAAATCATAAGGTGAGACCCAGGATATAAATTTGTGTGCATAGCCACATTATTTGATGCTGTGAAATATGTTATGACAAGCACTCTCTGATACTCCCACATACTCACATGACATGACCTAATAAAATCCAGCTTTGGAGATTACTAAATCCTTACTGTCTGATTAATGTTGTCTGAGAGAGAAAAAGATCAATTCCCACTTGAAACTGCTCAGAATTCCTAAATGAATTGCAAGGGGATTGGAAATACTGTTCATTCACCTTAGGGCAAGTGCTTTTTAGAATAGGAAACAAATCACTTTGCTTCTTTCCAATAGAAATCAGGAGAGCAGCAACACAAGCCATATTTTTAATGCTTTCTAAAGAGTGTTAAAGTCAAGAGCAAGTTTCTCACAGTGCTGCTGGGGGGAAAAACGTTTGAGCTGAGGAACTAAAATGTGCATAAAGGAGGGTCCTCTCATCTGCGGAATCAGCATCTGCTGATTCACTTATTCACAGTCTGAAAATATAAAAAAAAATTAAAAGAAAAATCCTAGAAATATATATTTCTAAAGATGAATTTATTTTTAAAAGTTTATTTAAAAAATGGCCATTAGAGAGAGTCAGAGATCATGCTATGTATATAGCGATCACTAGAAAAATACGTATATTTCCATTACACCATTATCAGGACTGTCCATTAGAGGGAGTCAGAGACCATGCTATGTATAGTGTTTGCTATAGTCCACATTTTTCAGCATCTGCGGGGGCTTGGAACCAATCCCCTATGGATACAGGAGTTCTACCATATATGCAAAAAGCATTCAAGGAGGAAATCAACAGCTTGCAGTTTTTTAAAAAGTTGTGTAATTTAAAAACAGATTTATTTAAAGTAACATCAAAAAAATCAATTCCATCCCATTTTTAGACATTCTAAGACTTGTGGCAATCTATAGCATAGTGTAGGGGATTGGGAGCATGTTGGATTGGGACAGAGGAGACTTGGGTTCACGTCCCTGCTCATGAACTCACTTGGGGGAAGGCATGCTACCACAAAACTACCCCTTAAATATGTCACATAATGTGAACACCTTGCTGGGATTGTCTTAAGCAGAAGTGACTTGAAGACACTATAAATTTCACCTAAAGCAAAAATCAGGAAAAGGCTGTGTGGTCCCTAAAACAATAAAATGCAGCAACAGGCGATACCTTTATTAGACCAATAAAGAAATAAAACCAAGAAAACAAAACAAAAAGCTGCCATCTAAGAAGCCTAATCTGGCCCAACAACAACCATGAGACTTTGGGACTTCAATCAAAGCATATAATTCAGGCACCACGCACAAAAAGTTGGTGTACAGCCTGAAAATGAATTATCATTGAAAGTTCCCTGTTTTTGTTTGTTTGTTTTTGTTTTTTGTTCTGCTTTTACAGTGATTTCTCACAAGACGAAAGCGCTTTGCAATTTTTTTTTGGTGACTCGCAAGACAAATTTTTCTATGGCTGTGCTTTGCAAGACGAATAGGAACACATTAATTAAATTTCAATGCATTCCTATAGGAAACTACGCTTCGCAAGAAGAAATTTTCGCAATACGAAACAACTTGCGGAATGAATTATTTTCGTCTTGTGAGGCATCACTGTATATATTTAGTGGTTCAATAAAGATATTATCTGTTCCTGCAAATTTTATCTGTTTATTGATGCCATTAGTAATTCCATTTGAAATGCAAATAACAGTTTAGGAAGGATAGCATTGTCAACAGGATGTCAAGGAAAGAATGAGATATTTTCACCTCACCCTTGTACAGTCCCAAGGCTACTACACCTCCCTGATTCTGTTAATTTACTGTATAAAATATGCACTGATACCACTGACAGAGTTTAGAGATGTTCTTTTGGGGAAATTCTAGCTGTCAGAGTTCCCGAGGCAGCAGCATGGCCATCTAATCCAAAAAGGTCATGTTTCCAAAGTTTGAGCGTTCATAGAAATAACAGGACAGCATATCTGGAACTTCTAACAGCTAACATAATCAAAGAGTAAAACCCTGCAAAAAGTAAACAATAAGCATAAATTCCAAAAACATACCAGAAAAAAAACCCACAACCAATTCACAAAGGACAGTAGCATATGAAAACTACATGGACTCAATGGAAAACATTCTGTAGCAGCCACAGTTTAGCCAGACAACATTTATAAGAAGAAGTGTCAGGAAACCTCCTGAGGAAAAGACATTGTATAAATACAAAGTGTGAAGCTCAGCAATGCGAAATGCTGCTAATATTGGGTTTATCAGGAAGTAAAAAAGGCATCCAGTGAAACAGGAACAGGGAAATGGGAAATATTAAGAACTGTTAATGAAGCTTCTCAATTGTTGGACAACAAATATCCTAATTTAAAGTTGATTACTCAATTAGCTCACATTAATCCTCAAAGGATTTGCAACTTTCTCCATTTAGTAAAATAGCAATTAATAACATACTTATTGTTATTAATAACAAATTAAGATCATGGCCACTGGCCCCATCACCTCCTGGCCAATAGAAGGGGAAGATATGAAGGCAGTGACAGATTTTACTTTCTTTGGCCCCCTGATCACTGCAGAATGTGGCAGCAGCCATGAAATTAAAAGATGCCTGCTTCTTGGGAGGAAAACGATGACAAACCTCAACAGCATCTTAAAAAGCATCACCTTGTTGACAAAGGTCCGAGTAATCAAAACTATGTTTTTTCCAGTAGTGATGTATGGAAGTGAGAACTGGACCATAAAGAAGGCTGATGGCCAAATAATTGATGCTTTTGAATTGTGGTACTGGAGGAGACTCTTGAGAGTCCCCTGGCCTGCAAGGAGAACAAACCTATCCATTCTGAAGGAAATCAGATCCTGAAGTTGAGGCTCCAATACTTTGGCCACCTCATGAGAAGAGAAGACTTCCTGGAAAAGACCTTGATGTTGAGAAAGTGTGAGGGCAAGAGGAGAAGGGGCCGACAGAGGATGAGATGGATGGACAGTGTCATTGAAGTGACCAACATGATTTTGACCCAACTCCAGAAGGCAGTGGAAGACAGGAGGGCCTGGCATGCTCTTGTCCATGGGGTCATGAAGAGTTGGACACAACTTAAAGACTAAACAACAGCAACAACCATATTTATACTAATAGTATAATCATAGTGATTAGTATGTGAAGATGGAATAGAAAGTAAAGGCTTAAACTGAAGAAATGAAAAGGGAGTTGGAGTATGTCATTAAAGAAACCCTCTCTAAAAAAAGGAAGCAATGGCTGAAATCCTGTTGCACTGGTCCATTTGTGCAACAGAGATAGTGTCATCAACAGCTTCAAATTATTGCTGATTACAGGCAAATCTGTCTTGATTAAACGTTGTTTCAGGATGTATGCCACTTGTACCCATTTCAGTGAAGTAATGTGGAGTCCAAAATCACCAAATGGAGCCTTTAATCATTGGCAATTTGCTACTGCTGAGGTCATCATCACTTCACATGCAGAGCTGCGCAAGAGGATTTTGGCCAATCCCCTCCCTAGCAGATATATAGTCAATGATTAGTTGAAAGTATAAGTGATAGCAAAGAAATATTACAGAATGCCCAGTAGATGGGGAGAGAGAGAGAGATCTGGAAAAATTCATTTGAAAAATGATAGTTAAAGGTCTTAGGAAGCTAATAAGCGAAAGAGAAGATTTAGGTGAAAAGTTGGTGGTTATTATACCTCTTGAATAGATAATTGGCTGGAAACCTGTTGAACGACGGATGCTAAGTAAGGCTAGTGACATCATCAGTTGCTGTACATTTTGCAGGAAGTAAAAACTATTGATTTTCCCATGAAGATTTCCAACTCCTTTGATATCCTCTTCATCATCCCACAGCCATTGGGGGCTGTGGGATGGGGTTGACATCTTTGATTTCCAGAAATTGATGCTGCCAGTAAAATCTTCCCAGCATAATGATTTTTGGAAATTACAGATCTTTCCCATTTTTTGTGCCCCCCCCGCAATGACTTTCCTATTAAAAAAAGGGGATCCCAATGGACCTTCAGAAGCGAATGGAAAATTTTTAAAATTTCCATAAAAGTCGCTATGGCAGGTGGCATCATCAGCCTTATGTATCATAAGTTGCACAACAGGATTTCGGCCAGCATGTTTGTTTATCGGATAGAAACATTGCTACTGTTTTTAAAAAAATGTTGGCAGGAAATGTGTACCTGTAAGTAAAAAAATAACTTTTCAGAGCTTGTCATATCTATACCAAATCATAATCAACAAATTTGTTTCTCAGAAGTGCCCAAACATTCTGTAAAGTTTTGAATAAAGGAGGTTTGAATTATTCAACTGATAAATTTGAGAGACAGGTTGTAAGATCTTTCCTAATTTGGGTTTTAGAAATATATAACTTTATTCATGTATACAAATCTCAGAACTGCAAGAAATCAGGTTGTACATCATCTTCAATCCCTTGTGCGTTCTACCTTGGAACCAATGACTTCTTTCTCTGTAGCTGGTGAAGCTGTGACCATAAATACAGATTCCAAATGTTGTCTCACCAGTCTCCCATTTAGATATCATTAGTTTCGGTGCAACTTCAGCAGCAAGCAATTGCATGTAAACAAATTTCTTTTACAAAAATAATTGATGTCTTTCCTCGTCAAATCAAAGTGCAATTATTTTCCATGTCACAGAAAGTAGATATAGTGAAATAGAATTTGCAATGCAAACAAGCTGGCACTGTGTTAGGGACATCCCTTTATTAACACCGTGTCTACTTGAAAAGAAAGCGAAAGCAGCAGGAGCCTAAACAGTTAAAAACTAGACTTGAAAAATTGCTGAATAAACACAAAGAACAATTATAGTACAGCACAGAAAATATAAAAGCCGCCTAGAGTGGTCTTAAGTGACTAGATAGGCGGGATATTAAATAAATAAATAAATAAATAAATAAATAAATAAATAAATAAATAAATAAATAAAAACCATTAGGATCTCGGCACAGAGAGAGGGGGGGGGAGAGAAAGAGAGAGATTTAAAAAGCTTTTAAAATTACTAGTAAACCTTTGCTTTATTGAAACAAACATAGAAACAAACCCTAGAAAGTGTTTGGAAAAGTCAACGTGTCCAAAATCCTGAGCTGGGATTAGCTTGAGTTCTAGTCCATCACTCTACTCCCTGTACCACCCTGACTGGAAGTTAAATGGGCTTGTAAATTTTATAAGACTTTTCATGGCCTCATGCAACTCACTCTCAATAGGATTAAACTGTGTGGGTTTTTTTAAAAAAACTCTCTCTCTCTTTTTTTAAAAACTATCTCTCTGCTTATGTAGAAGTTCTCTGGAGTAACCTGCCTAACAAGAATAACATTAAAATTCCGTATGAAACAGTAAAATTCCTGACCCTAAACCCACAATTAAATCCAAATTTTAAAGAGAGAGATTATTTAACTCTCAGGATTTTGAATGATTGCCTGTTCTAGACCTTCTATACAAAGAACTTAGAAGCTACTCTACTTTTCCAACAGGAGACATAAAGGACAGTATAAACTATGCAAAGGACAACAAAACTTACAACAGAAGGGACTCACAGCATAATGCTAATACTTTTATTCCTTTATTCATAATGGAAAGTGTCCTTTTGAAAATGATTGTGAACTTCTAGACTGGTGGCAAGTAGTATCTTAAACCCTATGTTGCATAAAGAATTTAATTTTGCAGAAACATATTTCCCCATATATCCAATTCTATATGTATGTATATTAATAGCTTTTCTTATGAATGATGATAACCAAGGCCAAGATCCTATGGTACACTTTCAGTTCATTCTGTTCCATATACCAGAATCTGTAATCACAGACCCCGATCACTCGAAAACCTGTTTCAGAAGCCTGAAAAACACTTTAGAGCCATGTCATGGAAGGCTGTAGTGGAAAGAAAATGGGGGAAAAGTCCCAGTTCTGCTAATGCTGGACAGAGAAATGTGAATGTATATAACTAGATAGTTTTAGCCCAAGAATTTAAGCCTGGAATACAAGCTTGATTCCTAAGTTTGCCTCCAGTTTTGGAATCATTGCTTCCTGCTAAGTCAACTTCCTCTAGCCACATGTTTTCCACCTCATGTCACATTTTCCGTCATTCTAGTAGGATCTCCAAAAATCAAGAATGGCTTGGGGTTATATAAGTTACTACCAGAGTGTGATGGGGAACAGATAGGAATATCCCATGATGCAGTTGAACTAGGACCATCATTCTGAGGTTCCAACCTCATATTGAACCCATATACCACTGAAATACAATGCATGGCATATTAAGAGGGCTCTGGGATCCTGAAATTTTGGACTCCTAGAAGATAATTAGGACTAAATAAAGACTGACAATTTGTTTATAATGTTCTAACATCATCTACCGACCTCCTTGGGGATAATCTGAACCCTAAAAGCTCCATGCTTCCAGGCAGCTCACAACAATGAAAACTGTAGAATGTTAACATTTTTTAAATACTATGCAAGAACTATATTGAAAACCAATTAAACATTAATCAAGATTAAAACCAAGAAGAGAAGTGATCTCAGTTGGTTAGCATTTTATGTTGCCAAAATAGCATAGATCATGCATCCTCCTAGGGCACTTGTGGGGCAGGGGGATTGTGGCCCCTAATAGGAGATGTGGCCACCCTGTTTTCTACCAAATTGCCTGAGAAGAGGAACTTCTGGGGAAATAACTTGGCAGCTACTGCTGAAATAACTTTTGTTGCTACAGCTACACCTTTACGGTTGATGCCAAATAAACAGTGAGAGCCCTTAACAGAGGCTGATGAACTAGGGTATTTACTTAATGGATTATTTATGTTTGTTTGTTTTTCTGAGGTGGAATATTCTGCCTCAGGTGCTGAAATAACTAGGCCAAACTCATTGTGGTTTCGTTGGCTATCCTCAGGCAGCAAGATGTCTTGGCCTGACCCCAGGCAAAGGAAGAAGGGAAGAAAACCACAGTGAACGAGGATGTAAATACAAAATATGATTGCAAATGAGCACATGAACATGACTTTAATGAGTAAACCATGAAATGATAGGAATCCTGAGTAGTGAATATGAACAGAGAAACAAACCAGAAAACAATTCAGCTTCAATGAAAAATTTAAGAAGATATGTAAATTATTTCACCCCACTCCATTAGTATGATAGCTATCTGGCTGCATATTCCGTGAATTTGGCACCTGATTGCAGAACCAGAAGCTGGGAGTTTGATTTCCCAATCTGCCTTCTGGAAAAGAGCTAACTTGTGCAGTTCGGGGCAAGCTAAGCACCCCCAAAGCAGTCACAGAAGAAGGCAAATGATAAACTACTGCTGAGTATTCGACATCTAGAAAACCTGGAAGGGCTTCCCATAAATTGGAATCAACTTGATGGCAGGTCATTAGTACTGTATTAGTAAGATACTCAGCAAATGGTACCAGTTTGTATGGGAACAGTTCATGTAGATCTCCTGGCCTTCATATAATGATCACAGTTTCTGCTCCTGTTCTTATCTCACTGTCCTTGGCCTAAGTTGTTCAGTATTATTCCATCGCTGTATTAGTCCATCACTGTCCAGTCCTAACCTGCTAGACGTGATCAGCATCTCCTCTCATTCGCTGTCTTTCTTTTCCCATTCTAAAGCAACTTCCTGAAGCCTGTCCAAGTTGTTATTGCATGTATGCATGTGCTGGCAGGCACTCAAGCTTCAGCTCAGGTTATTTGAGACATCTGCTATTTGTTCTTTATCCAACAGTCTGATCCCAGAGGAGATATCATGAATTTAAACTCACAAAGGCTTCGTATGTTTTAATGCCTTTCTAATAAACTTGATATAATTTGACCTCTCATTGCTTTTTACGTTAGTTCTCTGGAGCAAGGCAGCTTGTAGTTCTTTAAAAGTTGGGATATGATGACTTGCCATTTTATTATGGAGAACACTGCTTGTTGCCACTTTATTCCTTTATTATTCCTGACTCTTCTACAGAATTATTTCAAACATACGAGCCGTTCACTCTGAGATGGTTGCCATCAAGCTCCTTGAAAATAGGTTGAGTTGATTCAAATCCTGTGTGTCTCGGAGCTTGAAGCTGTGGAACAATGGAAAGAACTTGTACTTAAACATTGAAAATATAGTAATGAGCAGAGCAGAGTAGAGTATTAATCTTTACCCCAAGGCCACTACAATGCCTAAGGAGAAGGGATACTGGAGTACTGTTTCTCTATTTTTGTTTGTTTTTTGTTCAAGACTCCAAAATAAAGTTTGGCTGTTTTATGTTTCAATTGCTACCTTTAATCATGGTCACACCCAGTGTTTAGATGTGTTTCTGAGGTTCCACAGGAACTAGATCTCCCAAACAGCCTTTTGTCCAGAAGGTTGCTTTAGTGGGGGTCCCCACAGTAAAATCCACTCAGGAGCAGCTGCTTAGAAAGTGTTGATAAGCAAATACAGTGGTGCCTCGACTTACAGACTTATTTGGTTCCGGAACTCTGGTTGTAACTCGAAATGGTCATAAGCTGAAGCACCATTTCCCATAGGAATGCACTGAACTGCGATTAATCTGTTCCAGCCAAAGGAAAAAAAATCACACACACCCCAAAAAAAGAAAAAGAAAAAACTGTAAGACCTATGGGAAATGTGATTAATCCATTCGGGCCAAAGGGGGCGGGGAGAAAAGCAAACAAACTGTACAAGACCCTTCAGAAATGCAAAAAAAGCAAAGCAGAAAGCAAACAAACCCTGCAAGACCCTTTAGAAATGCAAAAAAACAACAACACCAAAGCAAAAAGCAAACAGAGAGTTCAAGACCCATCGGAAATGCAAAAAAGCAAAGCAGAAAGCAAACAAACCCTGCAAGAAAAACCACACTGCAAAACCCACCCAGAACAGTTTTTAAAAAGTAGAAAACAGCACCTCACCAGGCAGTCCAAAACCTCCTCCGATCGTGCACATTCTAACTACTGGGCTGAAAGAGCTACAAAGAAGCAGCCTCTTTGCCACCAATGGTTAGCAATTTGAATTCCCCGCCTTGTTTCCCTGCCTTTTTCTGGTTGTAACTCGAAGCTCCGGTCGCAAATAGAAGCAAAAGTTTGTGGCCAGAGCTGGTCATAACTCGAAATGGTCATATGTCTGGATGTTCGCAAGTCGGGGGACCACTGTAAAGAAAGTCACTGCATCAGAGAATCTACTATGTCTATTGAAAGTCTACAGTTTCTGTTGGATATATTGCACCCTCATATTGCCTTTGAGAGGTTTTGGCTGAGAGGGAACTGCAGTGAATGTCAATCAACTCAGTAGCAGCCAATTGTTTCCCTCTCTACCTCCACATTCTTTTTCACCTTTTTCTTTTCAGGGTTCAGTTAGGGCCCTGTAAGTTAGAATGTGTTAGTTATGGAGTCAGAAGTGAACAGTTAGAATAAAGTGTTCTGCGAGCTATGTCAGTTAGTTAATAATGAAGTTCAGCTCAGTAATGTAACAAGTTAACATTTCAACATAATGTTTGTTTTTATATAAGAAGAAATGTGAGTAAAATGAAACCTTTTATTCTTATTCATAGCAGAGTCTCTTAGTGAATGTATTGAAACAATTTAGTGCCACTTGAGGGAAACTAACAAATAAGGGGTGGTCTACTAAGGAAGACTGTAGTTCAATCTGCTCTGTAAGTTCCTGCCAGAATCAATTTTTACCTGCTGGATAATAAGAGGAAGATTATTATTATAATTAATTAAATCCACACTCAATATTTTCTCACATCAAACTCTGCCATCAAACCAAAACCCAGAAGTTTGGAAGTGAGTTGACTTTGACTCACAACCGGCTTGGATTTTCTGAACTGGAGGAAATGGTCTCTACCCTGCCAGTACCTATAATTCCAGATTTCTGCATCATTACTTTGTGGACAACATGGTGCTAAATCTTCAATCATGCAAATTGTCTTGCTGCTAGAGAGCTACAACTTCCTAGTTCTCCACTGTTTAATTTATTTCATATTGGTTATTATCCTTTATATACTGGGCTAATCTAAAATTGAAGTGGATTGACGTTGTTATACATTCTTCTCACTATTCTCTGCATTTTTAGCAGGACTTTTATTGTTGTCCTGTGCAAGTCTAAAACTGAAGTGCTTTCTTTTCATATATTGTTTTATTTACGGCCATTCCAGCCTCAGCTGTTGCTGTCAGCAAAAGCTTTATTAGAACAATTTCATTATGTGGTGTTGATAGCCTTTTCTGTCTCCCTAGGGGTTTCCTTTGTTAATGGGCCCAGATTGTTTGCCACTTCATGAAATGGGAGTTTAATAAGCTAAATGTCTGCACTCCCTTTGTAGTAGAGTTGCCAGGTCTTGGGCTACCAGCTGAAGTCTCAAAGAACTGCTGTAGGTTTTGTTGTTGTTGTTGTTGTTCTACAGACAAGGAGACAAATCTCAGGGCTAATGACACCCTGAGAGGAGACAAATGCTTGTGTGAGAGATAGCTTTAAGCCTAATGTAGGCTCATCTATAAAGCCAAGTAAGGGGCTGTCCTATGTTATCCGCCAACCACTCCAGTCCTGCCTCTCTCCATATCGCATACGGTGTGTACTGGAATTTTGGACAATTCATTATGCAAATGAATGCATGATCACCTGAGTGGAAGGAAGGGCTTGTAAGAGTAACATGCTGGATAGCTTGCATGAGTGCCCCTCCCCTCTTAACCAATTAATGAACACTTGTTCTTTGGTTGGCAGAGATGACTCTTCCCCTATTTTCAGTTGTTTTACTGCCTTTGTAGAGAACCTTTTGGGACACCTGAGAGGAAAGATGCTCCCTTGAGCCTTTCCTGTCTTTATGCCCACCATTTTCTCTTTCAGCCATGCAGCTGGAGATAACCCACTTTTTGTTATTTTTAACCCTTTTTCTTCATTCCTTCTGTTAGCCTCTGAAGCCTTGGTATTTTATTGAAGTCAACTGTAACCAAATTCAAGCCTACAATTTGCAGGACCAGGGTCTAAAGAACTTTTTCTCTTAAAAGCTGTTTCTGAGTAATTAATTGAGCTGGTTAAATGTATTGTGTGTTCAGGGGGTGTTTGGGAACTTGCTACTCACTTTTAACTCCTAAAGTTACTAGTCCTTCCATTGTGCAGTTAAGGCTGAAGACATTCTTCTCTGGTGGTCCTAGATAGCCCATCACTCTTAACAGAGAAAGAGAGCTAGCAAAAGTGTACTTGGTTTTTCCCCTGGCCCTGCCTGTCCTTCCAGGCTCTGCCTCCCTGTACTGTGCCTTCCACCCCACCAACCACAGTAGGCACCAGCCACCGTGCTTTCAACCCTGGGCTGTCTTCCCCGCACATTCCCAGCTGGGCACCAGGACTGATTAGTTCAGGGTGAAGGTGTGTTTATGTGTGCTATCCTTCCACAGTGTTGGTGCCCCTCCCCCCAAAAGCACCAAGAGTCAGTAGAGCTCTGCCAGGTGCATGCAACTTGGACCAACAATGCCATTTGGAAGGGAACAGACACAAGGGAAAGCACCACACACTGGCAGCAGTGGTACAGGGCTTAGGAAAAACTCTCCTTGCAGTGGCAGGATGTCTTCCACAAGCCTCGGAAGCAATGCAGGGTCTGGAAGGCCTCCCTAAGTGTCACAGCTGCTGTAGATGCTGGATGCAAGCCCTTGCAGGAATTCTAACACTGATACAGCTACTAACTACATTTTGCCTCCTGCCCAGTTGTGGATTGCCATATTACCTTGCCAGTGGTGCCCATTTACCACATTTCCACCCCTGTTCTTTCTTCCACTTTGAACTGCCCCAGAAGGAAGTCCAAACTCCTTCTCATCATCTGCTTGCCTAACTCTGCAACACAGGGAGTCTAGTCTTGAGTTTTGTTCCTGAAATCACAAGGAAGGGGATGCTGCTCACCCCGGAACTCTACTTGGTCCTGTGGAGGGAGGAGGAGTTACTCGGTAATGTCAGTTCTACAAAATGACCTATTTTTCCCCCCAAGGATTAGTTAGCAGTGGACATCTACTACCCTACCAAAATGGACAGAATCTCCAACATTATCTAGAAACCCTTTTCTACTAAACTATAGATTAAAAAGATGGAGGAAACCATGCCCTCTTTTTTTCCTGGAAGGAATGCCAAACTGCTCAGGACTGATCCAGTTCCTAAACAGAATAGCGTTGTTACTCTGTGGGAGAGAACATTATACTCCACTGCATTAGGCAGGGTCCGTGCTCAAGGGAGTTCAGGGTAGGGTCAAAAATAAGAAGGAAGGAAACCCTTCCTTCACAGGAATCCAGGAAATGTCACTAATGCACAAACTCTCAGCATGGTGAGACTTGTCACATTCCTAATTTATACCTCTGTTGGCCTAAGCAGCAGTTTCAACAGTCTCCTGCTATGAAATGAGAAGCCCTGGGTTGCTTGCTTCTAGAGATGGGGACAAATAAAAAAATGGCAATTTGTTTTGATCCGTTATTCGTCAAGGTTGACGGATCAACAAATACGAATATTCTACAACGAATCGGTGGATCGATTTGTCGAAGATAAGTGGGAGCGTGGATGCAAGCCAGAGAATTGACTTGTTGCTTCCAAGCTTCTGGGTACAGATTTTATAGTAGCAGCAGTCGTCTAATTCCTAGAAAACATTTCATCCTGCTAAAACTCAGGGCTGGTCGATCTGATGTTCCTGTGGGAAGCATTCATGCAAGCCTCAGTCCTTTGTGTCGTGAGTCTCTGCCAAAGCTTATCCCTCACTCTGGCTACTGGGGGAGGAAAATCTGGTGCTGATTCAGCTGTCTGTGATTCTAATTGCCCAGCATTTTCCTCAGCTGTAATTAACCCCTCAGATTCCAGATCTTCTTCTGCTGAACTCATGACAGGTGGTTGCCGTTCTGCCGCCGATCAGCTGAATGATGTTTAAAAACAAAAAAGAAGAAGAGTAAATAAAAACAGGTAAATATTCATCCCTTCCTATTCATGGGGGTCTCTGGAACCCACAAATATTGATTGATGAATATTTAATGAATTGGCTATATTCATTGGAAAAAGTGATCCGTTTTTATATTCATTCCCATCTCTATTTGCTGCCCTTCTGGCCAATACTGCCAGTGGTCCAGGTTTGTGACATGTAAGGGGCTCAAGGGAGTCTTATGGACAGCTCCTTACAGTGCAGTATGGCAAGGCCTTTTTGTACATCAAGCCCTTACTGATTTTCATGCAACTGATGCTGAAACTCTTTGATATAGATTTTCAATGTAGTTTTGTCGATGATTTTTGCTTTCACTAAGGGTATTAGAAAAAGGCTCAAGCACACTCTTGGTGAAAGCTGCGAACAAAGTGTTATCATTAGGTGAGACAGCAACGATCAATATCTCCCACCACCAGCAGCAGCATCAAGTGCTCAAGCTCCTGAACGCCGTCTAGACATTAGCTCCTCAAGGATATTTTAATCTTTAATTATTAATTGAGCAGATAGGAACAGCTTGATTATATCTTCTTTTGAGAACCTTGGGGGAGAATGTAAAGAGGCAAATGGTATGAACCAGAAAGTATTGAAGAATTCCTAAAATTGTATGGTGTTCCTTTTGTTGTGCTTTGAACAGAATAGTTCCACTTATCGTATATTTAAAAAATCACAGGGGCCTGCTGGGTCCTGTCCATTTTTACCCCTCTGCTGATTTGATCAGTCTTCAGTTGGATGTTATAGAAAAGATCACTATTCTGGAGCTGTTCTTGGTGGTGGTAGAGAAACAGCAGTTTTTCAGGACCATGTGATGGGGGTGGGGAGGTGAGACTTAGGGCCAAACTAGGTGTACTAGTAAGCCCCGTGTTTGAAATCTATTAATGTTCCAAAGATACAGTTCAGGCATTCCAAAGATGCTACTGAGTGATCATACCTCTAAATCATGCCTATGCTTACCACTCCATTACGACAACAAAACAAAGCAGACTAATTTGCAAACTACAGGAAGTGTGAAAAGATCCTGCTATGATAATCAGATATTTTCAGCACGCAGGGATCTTTCTTTTCTAATTATGGCCTCCTGTAGCAGATCAATTGGCCCTTAAATTTATCTGCCTCGATTGATCCCAGATGTTGAGGGAGGAGGCAAGGTATGGAAATGAATGTGTCAGTGAGAGTGGATATGGATGTGTGTCCATTTGCATGTTTAGTCATGCGTGTCCTGTTCTTCTGCTTCACCCACTAGTGCAGCTGCTCATTAGTTCCACAGCCATCAGTACAGCCCCTTCATTTAAAAAAAGGGGGGGAGGGTGTCCCACCCCTATTGTCATCTGATATTGTCCTGTCCAGTAGCAACTGGATGGTGCAGCAATGGATATAGTAGCACAATAGGCTGATCACATAACTTTTGGAGCATACAATTCAGTTATGCAGACCTACCACAGTCCCCTTCATAGTAAGCAAAGGAAATCCTAAATGTATTTATTAATTTCACATATATAAACACACTGTGGCGTGCTGGTACATACTATATATACAGTTTATGCTAATATACCACTACGGTATGTAGCTTTGTCTGCCACCCTCAAAAAAAAAAAAAAATTCCATGGACACCCTTGGACGCTGAAATGTTTTGAGGCGCTCCTAAAGGGTATCAGAAGAATGCCCACCCTTTTAATGGTCTGATTTTCACATAGCCTTTGTCTATGTAGCTTTTCCCACCACCACCTTTGATCAAAATTAAGCTTCTTTTGAATCATAGAATATTTGTGTTTGGAGGAGCCTTTAAGGTCATCAAGTTCAACCCCCCGTTCAATGCAAGAATCCAAATCAAAGCAGATCTGACAGATATCTGTCAAATTTTCTTTTGAATGTCTCCAGCGCTGGAGCACTCATCATCTCCTGAGGTAAATAGTTCCATTGTTGTGCTGCTGTAAGAGTTAAGAAGTTGTTTCTGATATTCAGTGTAAATCTGACTTCCTGTAACTTGAGTCTGTTATTACATGTCCTGCACTCTGGGATGAACAAGAACAGATCCTGCCCCTCCTCTGTATGACTATGTTTCAAATACAGTGGTGCCCCACATGACGACGACCCCGCATGACGATGAAATCGCTTCACAACTTTTTTGCGATCGCTACAACGATCGCAAAACAATGGTTCCTATGGGGTCTTTTCGCTTTACGTCGATTAGGTCCCTGCTTCGCGAACCACTTGTTTGCAAAACGATGATTTTTCCGGCTCCACAAAATGGCTTCCCTTCCTTTGCAAAATGGCTGTTTTCTGGACAGAAGCTTTGGAAAACAGCGATTTTAAACAGCTGATCGGCAGTTCTCTATGGGCGATCTTCGCTGGACAATGAGGTATTTGCCCATTGGAATGCATTAACCGGTTTTCAATGCATTCCAATGGGTTTTTTTCCTCATGACAACAATTTCGCTGTACAGTGATTTTGACAGAATGGATTATCGTTGTCATGCAGGACACCACTGTATTTGAAAAGCACTGTCATATTTCCCCTCAGTCTTCTTTTTCCAGAGCTAAACATACCCAGTTCTTTCAGTCTTTCTTCATAGGGATTGGTTTCCATTCTCCTGATCATCCTTATTGCCTTCCTCAGAACTTGTTCCAGTTTGTTGGCCTCCTTTTTAAAGTGTGGTGTCCAGAAGTGGACACAGTACTCTAGATAAAGCCTAACCAGTGATGAATAGTGGGGAACTAGTACTTCATGAGATTTGGAGACAATATTTCTGTTGAAGCAGCCTAAAATAGCCTTCTGTGTAAAGTGCAAATCATATAGAACCTGAAGTCCACATGTGGTTTCTGGGCATTCATTAAATGAAACTGTTTGCCTGCTCACTGATCTATATAACTCTGAGAACAGTGCTAAACAGACTTATCTGGATTGAAGCAAGGTCTCAATAACTTGGAGGTGGGGGAGAAATATCCTTCATTCTACCATTATAAATTTCTTTAAAACTTTTTTATATGCAAACACATCCCTTTGCACCACCAGAACAGGAATGGTCCTTTAACAACTCAATGATAAAATGTAGCTGAAGTACATTATGATTCTATTGGGCTTTTGCCATGCTATTAATTCAATCTGTAGCAGCAGATGGAAATGGTCTCTTAGGACTGCTGTTTCCTCCAAGGCATTCACTCCTAGCCAGTATTCCTTCCTTTGCTGCACAGTACTCAAGAGCTTAAGGCAGTGATAAACTAACGAAGTTCTTCCCACAATTTATTCTAACAAAGAAGAGCAAAGGTTGGCTATTCCCTTCATATTTGACAAAAACATCAGGAATTGCCCCCAAACTCAAAAAGACAATTTCCCTCCTAAATTATTGTCATATAGTTTTCTTTTATAAATCACTTGCTTACATGAGCCTATTAATTTTTAAATAAAATCTCCAAATGAAAGCCACACTTAATCTACGAATGGTATATGGCATGCATTACACTTCCCAAAGGCAAACATCAAATGGTTGAATGGAAAACTCATTCATGTAGTGATTCTAGTCAGTGAACAGATAATATTACTACTCATGGCTTTGCAGTGAAAAGGCTTTTGTGAAGGTGAAGGGAGCTAAAGCATGATTTAAATTGAAGGATGCAAGTATCTAGCACTGGCTATGAGAATTGCAATTGTCATAGGATAAAAACTAGTGAATTCAGTATTGAAGAATTGGATCTGGATGATTCTTAGCCTCAACTAAGCTGATCCAGGACTAATGGTGGAGAACATAAAATGATTATTGTTCATACTTCATGAAGAATCAGTACATTTCATGAATAATGGTAACATTTGGGGAAGTCTTGTAAAAGAAGCAGATTCCTCATCTGGAACCTGATATGCCACTGCCGCACTAAGAGAAAAGTCACTACACCCAGCAGTTAAGGAAAAGTCAAATCAGTGGAGTGAAAACTGTTTGATTTCATTCCTGTACTACATGCCTAAAAGGCTAATGTGTGAGACATTATATCCAGGGATGAAGAAGAACTAATCTCATTGTAGACCAGCTCCTCATCTGAACTCCAAGTCCCACAGACAAAAAAAGAGGAGGGACTCTCTTTTGCTAGTGCTCATGCCCAGAGATTGGAAGTAATGTGTTACAACAAGTAATAAAGTTCCCTATAATGTTATGCTTGGGAGTAAAAATTATATATATATATTTGTTCAGAGTAAAGTAAGAATTGATAACATTGTCACTTTGGGAGGTGCACTCAATAATGGTTAACTGTCCCCTCACCCTTTGCTTCTTTCTGGGACAAAAATTCAGGTGGCATTTTTGAGAGAATTCCCTCTCCCCCGAAATGTTAGTCCAAATGCTTACTTTCTTTTATAAAATTAAAAGGAAAGACAATATACATGTTCCACAATAAGTAAGACAGAAAATTAATAATAATAATTGCTCCCCCCATCTTTATTTGTTATCACTGCCCCTGCTCTGTTTAGAACAAAGGGGAGGGTAGGAGAGTGTTTTGAGGTGGGGAAAATGTGATGAGGAGGGCTTCTGATGCTAGCTGGAGAAGGGCTTTAAAACTCATTTCGCCTTTGAAGTGGGATTATACAGCTCCGGAGGTTCTTGGCCAAATCTAACTCTGGAGAACTTCACTGACTTCCTCAGTTGAAATTCATTTATTCACATGCGCTAAAGGGCCTTAACAGATGCCTTGGATAAAGGCATTGCTTTAGGCTCTGCCATATTACAGAATTGAAATTAAATGCCATCTGTATAGAGAATTATGCTCACTGCAAAAAACATGTTAGGAGAATAATGGCAGCTTTAGCAAGTGTCAATTGCATAAACAATTATAATCTTACATAATTGTTAATGCAAATATACCATTATAATGTCATTGTTAAGGAAGGCATACATATTTGAACAATAGTCCTCAAAATGCTTGTTTTTTAAGTTTGGTAGAAATTCTGCTCATCCATGAAGAGGAATTAACATCCTCACCTGTTTGGGCTGAGAAAAACCCAAAAAACTAGAGATGGGAAACATTGTTTTTCAGACTACAGCTCCCATAATTCCATATCCAGCATGGTCATTATGCTGGCTGGGAAGTTCTGGAAGTTAAAAGTCCAGAAAATGTTTCTCATCTCTGCTGAAAACTGCCTACAAAACTAAAGCTGTCTTACGACGTCTTCAGTAAAAACATTTCAAAAACCCAGACTCCATGTCATGGTGCTCTGCTTTCCACACTGTGTCATCAAGGAAGGTCACACAGACCATAGCTTGTACACTGCCACCAAATACTTTGAGGGGCCACTATGAAAACATAGCACTGCAACATCTCTAGAAGGTACCTGGTTTCACCACAGGAGGAATGGGGGGCACGTTGTTTTTGAAGACATCAACTGTAATTTTAAAATGTGATTCTACTGTGCACCATGAGAGACTACTGGGAAATTAAAAAGGGGGGGGGGAGTGTGTCTTTTAGAAAGGCAGTAAAACCAACAAATCCCTCTTGAAAATCTAACAGAGGAATTGTGTGGCATCTTAAAAGACAGGCTCATTACTTTGTTAGAATACAAGCTTTTGTACACTGGATTCTACTTATCTTGTAGAAGAGGCAGATAGGGAAGCTGGGGGAGACAATCGGTATTTAATTTGAAGGAGAGGAAAAGAGTCACGTCAACAAGTTAGAAAAGTAAAGATTTCACAAAGGGAAGGGCCACATACTAGAAAGTGGAAAAGAAGTACCTTTCACAATACACATTTGCTAGGGTGTCAAAATCACTGACAACTAATACTATACAATTCTTGTGTTGCTTAAGAGTGGGCAGATCTGTTATCTTTACAGAAGCCTTTTCAGGGTTCACTTTAAGTTGCAGCTATATTTTAAGAAAATCATTGCCATAATGTGGAATCCATAATCTGTGCACAAGAAGAATTCAAAGATCATTTAAATCTTCATCTTTTCCAGATCTTTTGCAAATTACCTGCAGTTGCCTCCTTTGCTTACAGATAGATTAACTGAAGTAGGTGGCTAGTTCTAAACCACTTTGGAGACATCAGTATGTTTTGCCTTATTTTCTGTCTTTTAAAAAGTCCATTTTATATTAGTCCCCAGAGAAGGCTCCTGGACCTGTTATTTGGAAAGCTCCAAAGCAATATTAAGTGGGCTGGCAATGGGCGGGTGATTTTGACAAAGAACTAAATATGCTCCACTTTCCTATAGAGTCAACCTCCTGTGCAGTCTTTACTGATTTTATGCATCACAAAATTATCACCAGGCAACCCCATGTTGGTATAATTGGGAACTGATTTTCTATTATTCAGCCCCTCATGAAGTAATGCCCTGTGTTGCCTATTTGTTTGTTTTCAGGCAAAGAATGAAAAATACAACGGGCAAGGCAAGCTAATAAATGCTTTGCTGGGGTGAGGTAAGCAATGAGTAGGCTCCAGAATTTTCTTGGAAAAGCTAAGTGAGTTCAAGAAAACAGTGCCATTCCCACTTCAGCAGGGATGCCACAAGTTAAAGCAAAACACACAAAGTATGCTCCCTTCTAGCAAAAAATAAAGCATAAATAACAGGGAGATATTTTCATCTAAACAATCACACCTGTCTTACAAAATCATCTGCAGCAAAACCCTCTGCAAACCTCAAATGATTGCAAAAGATGTAGCTTGTCAGATTCGTTGTAATAATCCATTAGAAAATCCATTAGTAAGTCACAGCTATCAATTAATTTTTCAGAAAGCATAGTGTAAGAAGGCATGGTTCTTTGTAACACAATACTCACTCCTTGGTTGCTTCTTCACTATCATTGACTTGACTTTTCTTTTCTTCCTAAAGTATTGACTTCTTGTCCATTTCCTTCTCAGCATTGACTGGAGTCTATAACGATTCGGGATTTTAAAAAAATAAAAAACTTATACTGCAGATTATTGTGGAGTAATAAGAATTCCAAGTGCGTATTTGTGTGTGCATAACCAAATGGCTACCACCCAGAGCCAGAAAACACAAGTCAAACATTGACTTCTTGTAGTGTGGAACCTCAGTGCATTCCAGAGTCCCCAACAAGAAAGAAAGCTTGGGATCCCAAGAATGAAATCTATTTCTTGGGAACCGGAACACAGCACCTCTGTTTTGCTGAAACATGTTCTGCCAGGGAAATGACATGTCCCCAGTTTGTTACATGGACTGGGACAAAAGAATTCCCCAGTGACAGAAACCAATGAAGTCTGTGGGTGTGAGTGTGTAGCTCTCTTTGTGGCACATGACTCTGAACAAATTTTGACTCAGAGGGACTGAATGTCCTAACCCAGTGTCCTAAATCATTTTTTACTTCATTTTTAATTTGGAAAGTCTTTGCACATTTGATCAGCAGGCATTCAGAAAGGATGAGCTAGGAAGAACTAGCTGGATTAAAATAAAGTACCTGTTAGGTAACCAGTTAGGCCAGGATTATAGTACAGTTTAGCAAAGCATTATAAAAGTGGCTTTTGAGAAGAGATTTTTGCAGCTCTGATTGAGTCCATGAGTCAGCAGCCTGCTTAAAACACAAATGTCCAGAATGGGAGGTTTTAGGAGAGGGATGTAAGACTTTGTTATGATTTTGCTTGTGCTTTTGTTGAGAACCTTTTCAGTGATGCCAAGGGAAAATAATGCCTATACATTAAGTGGCTGAATAGGCCGGTTCTTAGGATTCTGGTTATTTTGTCCACTTATCCCCTTCCTGGCAGTTTATGTCATTTTGCGTTGGTGAAATTACATAGGAACATTACTCACATGGACTATTTTTCTATGTGCAGTGCCAACATCACATGTATTTCAAGAAGCCATCAAAATAGCTGCTTGAAAATCTTACCTAAGATTTAAAAGATATGTGGATACAGTTCTGATGGGGAAAGACAAACCAGCCAGTGTTTTGAAAAACTAAGAAGAAAAATAATCTGAGATGCTTCTGGTGGTGGGCTGTTTTGAAAGAGGCAGATCAAGAGCGAAGATGGCAGACACTACCTTCCATCTTAGCTAATACAAATGCAGGAGCAGGAGATACATTTATTAGACAGCTACAGAAAAAAATCAAGCAAACAACAGACAGCTAGCTTTCAATGATAATTCATCTTTCTCAGGCTATGCATCAAGTTTTTGTTGGGTCAGAAAATTATATACTTTTAGTAGAGTACCAAAGTCTCATGGCTTTGTTGGGGCCAGGTTTGCTTCTTGAGATGGATACAGATACAGTCCTTCAGATGAGTACTCATGTGAAAAAAAATGCTACTAGCATCAGAAAATTGTGTATGATTAATGAATTACAGATAACATAACATACTTCAACATGATGAATTAATCAGTTGCCCTTTGTTGACACTAGCTTAGATCCTGTTCCTAAGCATAGTAAGTCATCTAGAACAGTGCCATTGATTTATACTTGCTCATCTCTAAGTTCCACTGATTCAAATGGGCTTACATTAGAATCACAAAAATCATAAAATAAAGGAGTTAGAAGGGGGCTATAAGGCCATCACCTCCAACTCCCTTCCTAATTCAGAGATCCAAATCAAAATATATCTGACATATTGGTCTCTAATTTTCTCTTCAATGCCTCCAGAACTGGAGCACTCACCACCTCCCAAGGCAGCTGGTTCCATTGTGGCACAGCTCTTAACAGTTTTTCCTGATATTCAGCCTAAATCTGACTTTCTGTAACTTGAGCACATTTTTATGTATCCTGCACACAGGGATGATGAAGAATAGATTGTGCCCCTCCTCTGTAAGAAAATCTTTCAAATATTTGAAAAGTGTGATCATTTCCCCCTCAGATTGTGATTGTGCCTTACTACTTTGATTGTGTTTTGGTGTTGCTTTTGTTTACTGTCTTTTTTGGTGGTGTCTGTTTGATCCTTTTTAGTATTTGTATACTTACTGTTTTTAGTGTATAATATTGTCTTTTAATGATGTACACTACCTTAGGTACTTCTTAAGGAGAAAGGTGGGGTATAAATAAATAAATAAATAAATAAATAAATAAATAAATAAATAAATAAATAAATAAATAAATAAATAAATAAATAAATAAATAAATAGCAGGATAATTGCAACCTCCCATTAGTCCTACATCCTGTCTCTTTAAAATTCTTGCAAATTATTTTTGAAAGGTTTCATCCGCATATTGCACTTGATTGGGTGGCTGGTAGTAGATGCCAGCTACCACGTACCTTTTGTTATATTAATCCAGATGGGATAACCAAGCTCATCTGCCTGTATTTCTCTGAAGGAATATGTATTTTTGATCTTCCTTTCTATCCTTTCTGTTTGTTTATTTTTTAACAGTTTTTATCCTTCAGTTTTATTCCAGTCATAGGAGTCATCCCACCAAGTTTCAATTATCCTAGTCAGGTCATATTTACCCCCCTGAACTAAGATTTCCAGTTTTTCTCATTTGGTTCCCATATTCTTGGCATTCATGTATAGACACCAGAGATTGAATGACTTGTGGCCTGCTTCCTTTGTACATTTTTGCGAAGATTTTTATTGGGCCCTATTAGATCCTTCATGTCGGCACTACCTTTGTAACCTGTCATTCAACTGAAGTATTTTTCTTTCCTGTCTATTCCTTTTCTGAGTACTGGTAGAATGGATGTGAAGACTCTCTGGGCCCCAAAGTTCTTGAGTTTCCTTCCCAGAGCTTCAAAGTCTGATATGATTGCTTTGTAGTTCCTCTTAACTGTGTCATTTGTTCCCATATGGGGGAAAAGAAAAGGATATACGTCCATGGGTTTCATGATCGATGGCAATCCTTCCATCCCTAATTTGTCCTCCAGAGAGAAAGCATACCGGCTGGGTCCATGGATCTTCTTGGTATATTTCAGTTTTAATCTCATGCAGTAGGGAGTCTCCTACTACAGCTACTCTTCCCTTTTTCTTTTTGTAGGATGTAGGTTCAGTGACTCTGCTTGGCTGAGCTTCAACCTCTTCCTCTCACAGGGTCTCCTGTATGTCTTCTCCTGCATGCTATCTACCAGTCTCATCTTCAAGAATCTGAAAACAGTTTTCACTGGTGAGAGGTGCCTTCTCTTTCTTTTGCTCCGGTGACTCTTTTCCATGGTGCTTCCTCCACTATGTTTGCTCTCTCCTCCTCTGCTTTGTTTTGATTTTCTCTCCCCCACCCCTTGCCTCCTTCGACTGCTGCTGCAGTCAAAACAAAAGTTTGTTTATGTACTCTTTGTCTTTTCTTATAGGCTTAAACAGGACCACTTACTACTCCAGTTTTTTTCACTTTTTCTTCCAACAATGCTACCAGTTTCCACTTGCTGCATGTGTATGCTGTGTTGTTCTCAAGAACTAAGACGAACATTGCACACACTCTGCAGGACACTTACACTGAAGTGTCTCTTCTCTCCAGAACTCCTGTTATTATTTTTTTTACTTTATTCTGTTTATCTATGAGTGCCCTTTCCTGTGATTTGTTTGCCTTGAAGGATGTTGGAAAAGTCCACTATAACTATATCCAGAAATTTTGTTAGAGACCTCTTCCACCAAACTCTGCCATCAAATTCCTGTTAGCTCTCTCTCTCTCTCTCTCTCTCCGGATACTCGCTCCCTGCGGTCTGTCTCAGTTTTATTCCTCTGCTGCGCTCTGTTAGGAATTAGCGAACAGAAAGACCCTCCCTTTAGACCAGTACTCACAGCTGCTACATTGCTCTCAGCAGTTATCAGGCCACACTCCTACCTCTGAAACTGAACATGGTGCTTCTGAATGGGAAATTCCCAGGCGTGACTCCAAGTCACACCCCAGTGTTAGGCTAAATCACTCACTTCTCTGCCTTTATCTCCTTGGTCTCCTCTTTTCTTTTGTCTCTTCCTCCAGTATACCTTTTCCTTACTACCTTTCCTTAGTACCACCCCCTCTCCATCAAATTCCTGTTAGCGTTCCCTGTTTGCTTGGTCTGGCCACTCATCCCCTGGGGTCTGTCAAAGTTTTATTCATCTGCTGTGCTCTTTTACAAGTCAGCAAACAGAAAGGAAAGTGTAACTTACTATGCTAAGCAACAGGATTTCAACCGGTAGAGCCTAAGTTGGGGTCAGCCAGTGATTTTTAAGAGAGGTGCAGGGGATTTGACAGAGGGTATCACTTCCCATAAAGTACACATCCTTTGTCTTGGTATTCTGTCGTTTGTTAGGCAACAGATATTCAAGCTGTTTTGAACAACAGTGACAGAAATAGAAGAGAGACTACTTTCACAATTAGACAGTGATAAAGCATTATCTCTCTACATAAACATTGCTTCAATGTGTTCACATCTACACTGTCAGCAGGCAAATGAATTCTGTGCTTATCTTCTGATGACCAATCATGGAACAAAAGCAAGCTAAATTGTAATTTCCTGAGCTGCGAAAAATAGAAAAAGCTAATGTTAATGACGCTGTAGTTCTAATTACAAAATTTATGTTTCATTTGTTTCTGCCCATAAACATTTGAAGAACCTGCTTTCTAAAGGCATTCAACACTTTGATAGATATTCAGCACTTTGAGATATCATGTTAGATACAGTATGCCAGAAAGGAGTCTTGTGGCAGCTTTACTATGGTGAGTTCACATACTAAAATAAAGGTGTGAGAAGATTTTTATTTTATTCTTTATTTGTTGTTGTACTGAGGGTGAAATGAAATGACTGGAGGGTTGTACAACTGATCACACTGAAAAGAGTAAATTTGCAGGGAGTTATCTCCCTTCAAATAACTTTTCTGTCTGCCAGGGAATTGTTCCCACCTGGCCCCAAAAACTACAGCTGGATCAAAATGGTCTAGCTTGGGTACTGATCAGGGCCAGGTTGGAGCACAGCTCTCCATACATCATATGATCACTAGAATAGATTACACCAGACTGTTCCACAAGCAGTTCAAAATATGATCTAGTTCCCTGTGTGATTACACCCTAAAACAGATGAAGACTGTCTGAAAACTGATACCATTTTAAGGTACAATAACATATACGTAAGTTGACTGAATATGCAAAAGATAAATATTCATATCCATATCCAAAGTATTTATCCTAGGCTTATACTATTTCATTTCAGGTAGCATCCATGATGGTCATGGCATTGATCAGTAAGCTTAGTGATGCAATCATGGTGGAATCCACCATAGCCTGCTTGCTATAAATGTGCATGTATGTTACCAAAATGTGTTTAGAACTTTACCAAACAAAGGTTTACTTTCTCCATTAATATTATAGGATGCTTAAAAATCAATGTGAAAATATGTTTGATGAGATGAACCAAGTTGTGCATCTTCAACAGAATTTGAAGATCAAGAGATTTTCATGCATATATTAACCACACCGAAAAAAACTGTGATCATTTAGTATGTGAACAGAACTTTTTGAAAATGGAAAGCTGAGCAAGAATGTAGGAAAGAGAGAAACAGAATGAAAACTAGGAGCCAGAATGTGAAAATACAAATTTTTGCTGTGACATGGAATAGACTGAAATAGATGAAAGTATGAGACATAAGGAATCTCCTGTATGGAGAATTAGTGCAGGGAAAGCACGCCAGAGGGAGACCACAGCTGCAATACAAGGATATCTGCAAGCGGGATCTGAAGGCCTTAGGAATGGACCTCAACAGATGGGAAACCTTGACATCGGAGCATTCAGCCTGGAGACAGGCGGTGCATCATGGCCTCTCCCAATTTGAAGAGACCCTTGTTCAGCAGGCCAAGGCAAAGACGCAGACCCAAAACCAGCAAAATCAGGGAGCTGGACAGGGGACAGATTGTATTTGTCTTCAGTGGGGAAGGGATGGTCACTCCCTCCTCCTGCCGTCAGTATATCCAAATATTTATGTTAAATATATTTAAGGATATTTAATATATGTGCTGAAAAAACATAAACTGGTTGTACTGATAAGGAACCGTGGGAACTGTAGTTCTCTGAGAGTTCTGAGAAGTCTGTTCCATCAAGCAGAAGAAGCTTATTTCCCCAGGTAATATAACCATGAAATATCAGCTCTTCAAGCTTTGCCAGCCATGAAGTTATACATCAAATAAAGGAACAGTGCAGATAACAAAACATGTCCATTTAGAAGATGTGGTATGCAACAAAGTGTAACTAACATAAAAAGAGAATTATTTGCTGACCATTTTAAGAAAGCTTTTAGTTGTGTCCTGGCAAATTTTTTCAGTTACTATAGCAACCCTTGCAAACCGGCTCTGAGAGCTTTCACAGCATTTGATGTTACAATACAATTCCGAGGCTGAGCAATCTCAGGTTGTGGCTAGATAGTCAAATATGGTGGGATTTGCTCTTCTTCTTCTTCTTCTTTTTTTCTGACTACATGATGCAAAGACTGATTCGAATCAATCCAGTCTTTTTTGCTCCCAAAGCAGCTTTTTTTCCCCTGCTGCTTCTACTTTTTCAAGCTGGAACAATTTGAACAGGCTTTTCCCCATGTGATGCATTCTTGTAAAGATGAGGAGCATGTCTGTAGGTGGTGTTTGGGTGATGTCGACAGTTGGGACATGATGCTCAGGACTGGGGGAATTCCCCCTCCCCCACATTCTTTACTCTCCCCCAATCACCCTCCATTTAAAAAAATTCTCACATATATCAGATTAGAACTAGATCACCCTAGTATTTATCTAGGAGACTATACCACTGTCCACTAATTCTTGCAGACCTCCTTGCCATGTCTTAGGTCTAGGCAGTTTGTGAAAGCAGGATTGTTATATTTTGACATTACCTTTCTGAAAAAAAGTATTACTTTCTATTCAGAGGTAGGAAATGTCACATATGGCACTTGTGATTTTTCCCTTAAGGTGTTTTTTCTTTCTTTACATTTCCAGATAATTTATGTGACTGACTGAGAAGAACAGCAACATTTAATTTTTAAATAAAAACACACCCTCCCCGGGGGGGGGGGGAAGCAAAAGATCTATTTGGGGGCAATGAAAAAAGGGAAAGTAAAAATAACCCTAGTAAGATTTCAACATTAATACCACAAATTGAATGAGCTCTCATCTTAAAATAATGCCGTTGTCTTTTCATTTATTAAAAAATGAAGCCTTCATTGTGTTACCAAAATTGTGAAGGTGGGACATTTAGTCCTCCCATGCCACATTTAGTTGCGCCAGTCACACAATGTAGGAATTCTATGACATTAGCATATGAAATGTTGTAAACAACGCCCTCAGGTTTCAGCCACTGGCTACGTGTAAGCTTTGTCTCAGGTGGGACAATCATCATCATCCCAATTTCATTAGACTCTCCATTTTTCAATGAACCATGGAGGGACATATTCTGATTCTCAGTAGGCTGTCTACATTTCAGTGTGACAGTGGAATTCCTTGCGGGCTTGTGTACATTAAACTACAACTTAAGTTACAGTCAAAATCTTAGCTTTGTAGCTAGGTGCAATGCTCACCACTGCCCAGCCCTAACAATTCTAACTTCTGGGTGTTAAGGAAACTCATCCATTACTTACTTGCCCTGTTGTATCAAGATTAAATATAATTCACCACTGAAATATCATGTCATTTCAAATTCTACATCTTAACTTCTGAATAGCTCAGTGGTTTAGGTATTCTTGACAAGAGTTGGACTTGATAATCCATAGGGTACCTCTCAGCTCTGCAGTTCTGAAGTTTATTAACCTTTTAAAAATAAGGTAAGATATACAGGTTAATAAACTTACTTACTTACTTACTTACTTACTTACTTACTTACTTACTTACTTACTTACTTATTTATTTTTATATAACTATTATTCAGCACGAAAAGCAAAGAGACGAGTTGGACTAGGGTTGTTACTGAGATGTTGTCTAAAGTGCAGTTTTGATGAAAATATAGAGGTCCTGCACTTTGATTATGTACAAGGGATTAGTAAAAAAGCAACAAGAGTGAATCTAGTAACTACTTGAATTTCTCATATTGTAGTCACATGCACTTTAGAAATTGTACTCATTTGTGAATTTCCTTGGCAGTGATGTCAAGATGCAGAACAGGGATTCATGGGTTAACATTGGAAAACAGGTGCAAAAATGGGCTGCTCAGACTTTATAGAATACACTGACTTTTATTGTTACATTGTTCAACACAGCTATTTGGGTGTCAATCCCACTGAATTCAGTAGGACACTTATGTAAGTAAAAATGCATAGGATTTTGATGGCCAGATGGTAAATTATGGACTAATTAAACAGGATGATGGAGATCAGGCATGGTGTCCTGATAGTTTGGATCAGTCCCCATGGTAGATGAGGACAGTCATTTTTCATAGCACTGTTTTCCTAATGCAGATCACCTCATCCCGTGGTGCTATTTGTCCTGTTGTGGGAGGCTTCTGTGTGCATATACCTTTCCATTTTCAAATAACATCTATGAGCATGGAATATTAATGGGCGAGCGGGTGGCCTAAAGGAATGGAGGGCTCCAGCACAACATTTCTGATTTAGATCAGAATGTCCCACAAATATCGGTCATGAAAATAAATGGTAGGTCTTATTATTGATCTCTCCTGCTTTGTGTTATTAGTCCCTTATTAAAATTTATTGATGGAGGACTGCTGAGTCCTATTCAGGAGTCTCCACTCGACAGTTGCCTTCTCATGTAAAGAAGGACTGCAAGGAAATCCAAACAGAACTCTTTATCCTGTTCTAGTCTGCTGGATGTTATTGTCGGTCTTTCCCTTATTGTTACATATCCTGGTAAATTTTTTAGTTTTTTTTCCCAAACTGCTTGCAACTGTCCCCTCCCAACTCCACTTGCTTCCCTTTGAGTCAGAAACTAACATATTAAATGAGACATCCCATCACAATAAAATGAGGTGACAACCTCATAACTGCCCTGATAGGTCACAAGAAAAAACAGGTCCACTATAATCATTCAGTGTCTTGTTTTTATAGGTATGTATATGCTTCAAAAATGCTGGGAAGGAAGGGAGATAACTTTCTAACTATGGATTTCACCAAGGGTTTTGTGGCATGGAAAAGTGTCATTTCCTCATGGAAGTTCACAGAGATTATGTTGGAATAAGTTATGTGTCATTAGGATGATGAAACATACAGTACTATGTCCCATCTCTACACACCATATGTGAGGGTAATCGAAAACCCCATCTGGTTCCCTTCATTCTGAAGCAGATAAACTCTGCTACATATGGGGGCTCTCTATGTCATTAGGAACTTTGAAATGTCAGGGCTTCTAATGGTATGATGAGGCTCCATGCCTAGAGGAGGCTGTCTGTTTCAGGCTATCACTCTCCACAGCTATGAAGTGACGGTGGTGCGTGCATGTTTGTGTGCTCCTTCCTTCTGTGTTGTTGATTCTAACTCTTTTTAAGAACACATTAATTGAGCTCTGCTCTTCTGCCCTGTTGCTGACAAGTGTTGCTGGGATAGCGATCAATCCAGGCTGTAATGCCCACACATGACTATAACTTACCTTATGATGTTGGTACAATGCCAAACATTATTGCATGTCACCAGTACAACGGTCCTTCACTTGATCCTATGTATTGTGAGCAGTGGCATTTTACATCTGTGTAGGTAGTTGCATAATAGATCCTGATTCATCATGGAGATTACGTTTTCTCCAGCTAATGTTACTGAACCGCAGAAAACAACATTAAAGACAAGAGAATGTGAAAGTTAATCAAGCATTGGTGAAAAGACAGTAACATCAAAACATGGTCAGTAACATGTTAAGTACATAGCGTTCTCTTCCCACTCCAAAAACATTCAGGCTGATCTAACCACACTTACTAAGCTAGCGCATTTAACATGCCATCCATTGTTTCCTGAATGACCCAGTGTTCCTGTTGATTCAAAGGCAGCTGCTTAAACATCTTGAGTTAGAAAGTCACATTACGGAAAACATGCTGAGATACCTTTCTGCCTCTCATCTTTGTCTATGATATTATCTGAAAATATCACAGTTAAATATTTTATGTTCAGACATCTTTGAAGCCTTCCTGATGTCTGTAGAAATATCAAGATGCTACTCTGATTAAACTGTAAGATATGGAGGTAGCACTTATGGGGTCACTTTGCTGTACAAATGTTCCTTCGATTTTCTAGCAAGAGATTTTTGCCTAACCAAAGGCAATACATTATTTCAAAAGGTAAAAATAATAGAGATGGCCTCCATTTACTTGAACAAACTCTTGTGATTCTGGGCCAGCACAGTTTGCGGTGAAGGCTTCTTGGAGTTTTTGTCCAAGAACATATGGGGACCCAAAGTTGGGAACCAGTGCTCTGGGGAATGGGGAGCAATTTGCAATTTGATGACCTTGGGACATATACCATGTTGGCAATTTCAGAAAGGCTGCATTGGAGGGGCAAAAATACCACTTCCAAAAGTATCCCCTATATAATTTCATGTCTCGGTGTGTGTACCATGTACACCTTGACAAAGTCTTGCTCTGCTGCTTCATTATGGCGTGAAGGTGACCCTGGGTTCTCAAAGTGTTCACAGGTTTGACCAGCCTAGTAAGACTTTGAGTACAGCCCCAGGGTCACCTAGCTTAGCCTAGCTAAGTAGAGAGAGCCTGGTCATCAGAAGATTGCCAAACAAGTGGCAAATGGCCTTAGTAGTTACAGTATGAACACAATGACACTGTAAAATAATTGCAGTTCCCATCAGTTGGAGGATATTTGCACTGATGAAATTACAGATTTTCAAGGTGTTTAAGACATACATGTGCACACAGACTTTAGTTGTATAAAGGCATGAATATAAACACTCTTTTCAGGTCCAGTATCCTTCCTTGAACAATTAAACCCAAGGAACCTTGAGAGAAGATTAGCATCCATGTTTAACTCTGTGCCTTCTCAGGTTGCATTGTCATCACTGACCAAAAAAAGAAAGAATTTTTGAAAGCTCTCGCTTTTTGAGAGTGCCTGCTGTGTTATTACACTCCATATTTGCAAACATTCTGATCAACCCACTGCTGAAGTTCATTCATGTGTGTGCATATGGGCCCTTTGTACCCTTTGTGTTACAACAAGGAATTTGTATGCTTTTTTAAAAAAAAAATCTCACTTTTAGAGGTCAGCACTGACCCAGTTTGAAACCTTAGCCATTGGCAGACATAGCTGTGAAAGCATTACACTTCCCTTTGAATACACTTCCTAGATAAAGAGGCCAAGTGCTCAAAGAAAAAGATAGCAAGCATACCTTTGAGCTTGCATGTGTCACAATGAAAATGCTCCACTTCACACTGTTAGGTAACAGCCCTTGCTAATGAGTACCGTATTTGGGTGAGAGGCCCTTGTCTACTTATGCAGTGTTGTTTTCAAGCAATAAATGCATATGGGGCTAAATCCAGTTGTTTGTCTCAGCTAAACCAGACCCACTGAATTAGTGGGACTTACTGAAGACAAGGGTGGATGGCACCTTTATTTGCTGAAAACTCACACACAGAGGCTTCCTGGGGGGACAGACAAAAAGGGAAGTGTATGTTTTGCTATCGGACCTATGGGGACAATGAGATAAAGGTGCTTATAGATTGGCAGCTCTTGGTCTAATGTAAATGGGGCAGTCCACATCATGAGAGGTGAAATCTGAGATCTACCATCTCCGAGTGGATTCTGCACCCTCATTTTGGATCTTGCTTTGACAAACAACTTAGTCTGCATGTCTAGCCATGGATTTTGGAACTTCTATGTTTCTTCTGCATCACCCCCAACTGACAAAGGCTTATCGGGTATCAAAAGCTAGCCTCTGGCTGTGATATGTAAGTGGTTTAATAAATATATCACCCACCCTTGTCATCAATTGTGTTTTTTTCCCTTTCTAGTAGGTCTCACTTTCCTGTTGACTTGGCAAGTCCTGTGAATTTAGTGGGTCTACTCTAGCTGTGGCTAAGAACTGAATTTAGCTCATGGTTTCTTGATTTACTGTTACTATCAATAACATTTATGACCATTGGCAGTGCTACTTCACAGACTGTGGTACTAAGGTGTCAGTGGTTCTAAGGTGTCAGCACTTAATAAAAAGCTCTCTTTCTAAACATATTTCTGTCGCTCAGAGGTTAGTGATATTGGTGGAATACATATCTGGTGCACTCATCAAGTTCATCATTGTCCTGCGAATGCAAAATGCCACTGAAATGATGCACAAGTCAACATGTAGATAAGTCATACCTGCTTATTGTTCAATAGTTAGTTTAGAACTTGTTCAATGCCCCTAAAAACAATTGATATGTGGCCTGAGCTTATTTGAGAAAAAGGAATAACCAGTAAAGAGAGTATTATGGGCTTTATTGCTCCTGTTAAACCTGTAAAGGATTGATTAAGAAAGAAATGTTTCCTTGATTTATATGATATGATGCATTGACTTTGGTTTAACCACATTTACAATTCTGAACATAAACTTTGGAATTGTGTTCTTTAGGTAGGAGTCACAGCAGACATTGTTACCATGGCTTACTTCACACAATACTAATTGTTTGTTGTCATTTTAATGTTTATCCTGTACATATATATGAAAATTCACATTTTCAGTGGTATTTCCAGTTGCCCAACAATATAGTATATCTCATGCGTAAATGCACACATAAGATTTGAAGTTGGGGGACTTAATTTATCTATGAATAATGAACAAATGAAATGTAAGTAGCCTTCTACTGTGAAATGTTTAGTAGGAAAACTTGATTTGAATGTTTAACTATACTTGCCTTGTGGTTAATTGTTCTATGCTGATATTGTATCAAATGCTGATTAGGGGCAGTATATTCACCTGCCATTTGTCTAGCTTTGTGTCTGAATTTTAACAAAGAAATAATTGCCAGTGCATTTGTCAATTGAATTATTTGTATCACAAATAGAGATGTGCATGAATGGGAAAACCAGTGTTTCATGATGGTCCATGGTTCATGGCTACCCATAAACCATGGTTCATGGCTAACTATGAATCATCACAAACTTCCTGAGAAATTAACCAGTTCATGCCAGAGAGGACTGCCTGCCTACGAACCCACTTTCTTTCTTTTCTTCTTTTTTATTATTATTATAACACAAACAGACATACAAGACAAACCCAAAATATATGCGGGGAGATAATTTCCATATATCCATCTGGTATATAATTCTGACTACATAAACCATGTTACCCTACTAACATATTTAGACTATATCCATCTAGTATATAATTTTCTGTTTTGCTGAAATAAAACAAAGCATCAAGGGGAACTGAAACAAACCGAACCAGTCGAATTTGTCAGTGTTTCTCATTCGTGGTTTATTCATGCGCATCTCTGATCACAAGCATAAGTAAATAATAGTAATAATAACAAAGGATACAAAACTACATAGCAAGGGGAACGAGCTGTTTGTCGTTGCTCTCTTCCAAATCCACCTGAGAGAACTTTTGTATATGTGCCAACATCTACTGTATGCTTATGTGTGCTTATTGCATAGATTAGAGATGGGTGAAATGCCCTACAACTTGTGTTGGGTTTTCTCAGTCATAAGCTGAACTAACTATCAGGAGTCCTATAGTCTACTTTCTCTAAGATACATACAGAGTATTACCCTCTGCTACTCACACATACACCCTTTCCTTGCATCTGCCAGCATTTGGTATGAGTGCAGAGACTGACTGATGGAATCATAGATGCCACTTCATTCCTGAGCTCCATTTTTCCAGATTTACTTTTCCACTGCCTCATATATTTCAAACATGGCTTGTTTCACACTAGTCCTTCACCTGGCCAGGTCCTTGCCTGAGTCCGCATCTTAAAATTTGCATGCTTTATGCCATTCGATAGCATTCTCCTGATCTTACACCCAGAGGATTGTCTAAATAGAAATGAAAGCGTTCCAAGTTCCCTGGTGTGTGGACAAAAAGTTCTTCATAGTTGTGACCATTTTTTAAATTTTGATTTGTTTTATTAAGGTGGAGGAACTAAAATAACAAAATATATTTCAGCTAATACAGTATATCCTTTTAAACTCATTTAATTTTTTTTTTTGTTTTACTATATGATCACATTTCTTCTAAACCAGCCTTCACCTACTATATAATTTTTTGGTTTTTAACTCAGACCAGAGTTTTTGTGCCAAACACAAAGAAATTCCATTTCCAATGGTCCTTGGCAATGAATTAAAGACAATCTCCGTGAAAAATAGAGAATTTAGATCAATAAAGAAATAGAAAACTCCAGGCAGGTTTTTGCCTGCTATATTTGCTTTCTCAAGTTGCATTATGAAGATTTCTGGGATGTAATTTTAGCAACAAAGCTATATAGCCTTCTAGTATATTTTTATGTTTCCGCTAATGCTTCATAATTTCCCACATTTTTTCCTGTAACAGGTATCATCTTTATTTTTATTTAAAAAAAAACACACAACAACACAGTTCTTCAAGCAGGATTTGAAAGAATGGATATTCTGGGAGTTGTAGTTTTTCAAACAGAGCTTTGCAAGTACATACCTGTATTGGAACACTACAGCTCCAGGAACTTCCTAGTGTCACTGGCTGTGAAATCAACTCCATCGTGACTAGCGTAGGGGGGAAGTTGAGGACAACCGGCACAGTAAATCAGGAACATATCTGAGTGTTGGAGTAAGTGAAAATTGGAAATGTATAATTTTTAGCATACCATGCTCTCTCTTTCTCTCTGGTGAGGAAAAACCAAGAACCGACAACAGAGTTTTGCTGGACATTCCTGATACGTTTGCTGCTGGGTCTCTATGTGTTTAACTCCACATAACATGGGAGGCTACTAAAATGTGCATGCAGTTGAATGAATTCTCATATGCTCATGAAGAGTATTCTTTAGACTAAGGTGCTAATTTTTAGCTTTTGTACAAATATCTTCTCTGGGCGGAAATCCTGTTGCACATGGAAGGCAAATGACATAACATCCTTTAATGAATTAATGAATCACTGCTAGGGATCTCAGGGGGCACCTGCAACCTTGGCACATGTTTGAGAGTCTCACTTGCTAATTGCCATCTAGAAGCAATTTAATGTTACTCTGTTTGCTTTGCACATGCAGAAGAGAGCAACAGGATTTCAGCCACTGTTTCACTGAAGACTGTATGTTGCCTTTCCTTGCAAATATATATATATATATATCTCCTTACCTCCTCTTCTCTACTTACGTAAATATTTTCAGTCTTAATGTCTGGGAAATTATAAGTAATGAAGATATTTATATACTTTTCGTATATGCTATATGAATCTAGTGGGCTAAAAAGGCAGAATATTTGAAGCTTAGTGCTGTAAGACCATTAATTACTGCTCTCCAGGGTACAACAAATTGCTCATTTGGGACTTTGATTTCACAGGCTGAAGAAAACTGTGGACTTGGAGGATTTTGAACAGCACAGTCTGACACATTTGTTTGTGGGGCTTGTCTAAAATTTAAATTTTATTCTACAGCATTATTATTGCTAAGGTCAGATTCTAAGCAGACCCAGCATTCATGGAGAAAGGGGAAATATTTATGCCAAATATATCTGCCAGTATTGTTTCTTTCCACAAGAAATATTAGTCCAAGGTTTGCTTCTCTGATATTTCAAAGTTCATAGTATTTAGGGGGGGGGGGGGGGTTGAAGGGGGATGATTCTGGTTTTGACCCACAACCTGAATGCACAAGTCTCAGTGGTATCCAGGAATGCATTTGCACAGTTAAAGCTAGTGCTTGTTCTTTGTGATGTCTGATATAGCTATGGGGACACATGCTATATTTACTTGCTGACTAGATGACTGCAACATGCACTGTGTGGGGCTGCTTTTGAAAAGTTTTCTGAAACTTTATCTGGTACTGATTCACATGTAACATATTTTTGCAGATAGCATATTTTTCCCCACATCACAACAGCTTTACTGGCTGCCAATCTGTTTCTGGGCCTGACACAGGGTGCTAGTTATGCTCTATACCACTTGGGTTAAGGCTATCTGAAGTATCACCTCATATGAGTCTCCTCTGCATTTAAGAGGAGGGGCCCTTCTCTCAGTCCCGTCTCCCTCACAGACTTGTTTGGTGAGGATAGGAGATCCGGCCTTCTCAGTGGCTGCTCCAAGGCTTTGGAATGCAGTGCCCCAAGAAGCCAGCTTCGCCCTCTCTTGTCCTGTCCTTCTGTAACCAGTCCAAGACCTACTTTTTCAAGCGAGGGTTTTAAACAATATAAATGTCTCATCTATTTTTTTCTCTAATTAAAATGTTTTCAATGGCATTTTGCTACACCCTTTTTTAAAAAATGCAGAAAGTAGCTGCTACAGCCTGGTCTTTTCACTCAGAGACCCTCCTTAGTATCTCAGTGGTTGGATTTTCCAGGAGACATCTTGGGATTTATTGGCAGAGTTCGCTGTCAGCCTCTTTCTTCTTCGGTGGCAGCTCAACATTCTTCTCCATCATGCTGCAGTTGCCTCTGGTACAATCTTTTCCTCATGAGTTAAAAATTCTATGGTCCTTATCATCCAATAGAGTAGGTGGTAACAGGAGCGCCATACTACCCTTTTTCTTTCTTTGGAAGCCTTTTTGTTAGCAGGAGACTCAACCCATCCTCCTCCTGTTTTCTGGTAAAAGCCAACCCAAAGGCACACAACTCTATTCGCTTATGAGCAAAATTGGTTTGAACAAGAAATTCCACAGTGAAAACCAGTCAGACTAATTTCACACTCTTACTGCCCTGTCAGCACAGAGTAACCAATGGGATCTAATGTCCATACATATGACCTGCTGTTGACTTGAAACAATTAATAATATTCAAGCCATCAGGAAACATTTGGATCATGAAGCGAAGGTCATGCGAGTGGTGCTTGCTGTAACATATACTGTGAATACATCGTTATGAACAAACCATGGGATAAACATAATATCATAATTCATTCTGCCCTCTCCATATGGAGTCCATTTTAAATGTAAAATTTCTCTGCCTGATGCTTCTCCGGAGTTATTTGCACTGATGTAAAAAAATGAAGCATGTCAAGGATCAGTGCCTACCTTGTACAAATCGAGTTAGGAGAACATTCACCGTGAAAGTTCACAGTCCTGTAACAGGACAGCTTTGGTTCAGTAGAGCAGGTTTGTGTGTTCCGTGTCACCAAGTTGGAACCAACTTATAGCAATCCTAACAGGGTTTTCAAGGTAAGTGAGATATTTGAGTGGTTTTATCAGTTCCATTTCCCCAGCGAGTTTCCATAGCCAAGCGGGGATTCGAACCCTGTTGTCCAGAGTCCTGGTCCTTCACTCTATCCACTTCACTGCATTGGGAATCCAGAACAGGTGTAATTATATATATTCAAAGGCCTTGTATATGGAGAGATCTATCTATCTATCTATCTATCTATCTATCTATCTATCTATCTATCTATCTATCTATCTATCTATCTATCTATCTATCTATCCATCCATCCATCCATCCATCCATCCATCCATCCATCCATCCATCCATCCATCCATCTATCTATCTATCTATCTATCTATCTATCTATCTATCTATCTATCTATCTATCTATCTATCTATCTATCTATCTATCTATCTATCTATCTATCTATCTATCTATCTATCTATCTATCTATCTATCTATCTATCTATCTATCTATCTATCATCTACCTACCTACCTACAGTACCTACCTACCTACCTACCTACTGTACAAGTACTCAAGTGAGCCAGAGCTCACTTGACATTTGATAATGTCAATCTGCCCTACATACACAATCAATGAGTTCCATAAATGCACCACCTACATGCTGTTGAAAGTCTATATTTACCATACTGTTCTGTTAAACTAGGAAATGCTGGTGTATATTTGACTGAAATGTGGCGTGCTACATTTTCAGTACACTGTGAGATAAACTATAATAAGCCCACACTAATGGCACTAAGTTTTTCCAAACATGTGTACCAGTTTGTGTCTCAAGTATGCAATATTTATCTGGTGTAATGCTACACTGCTGACAATTTTGGGTGTGTGTATGGGTGCATGAACATGTGCTCCCTTTTCTACCTGATACTTGGTGTCTGGGATCTTTCTTTGCTAGCAGAGCTATTGTACGTACCATGCACTGTAGGGATGAGGAGGAACTAATGATAGCAAACAAGGTGCACCATAGGCTCCTTGTGAGCAAGGAGGGGAATACCCTTAAAATTTGGATACGAGTCATTGTTCCCCTCCTCATTTCATCCTTAAGACACTGGTTTTGAGCTGCAACAAGGGGTGAGATGCAACTGACTGTGAAAACATTCAGAAAGTGTACAAGATTTTAATAGTAGTTTATCTAGTCCAGTACTGTGTTTTCTCACACTTTCTTTCTTTCTTTCTTTCTTTCTTTCTTTCTTTCTTTCTTTCTTTCTTTCTTTCTTTCTTTCTTTCTTTCTTTCTTTATTTATTTATTTATTTATTTATTTATTTATTTATTTATTTATTTATAAGAACTGGGCTGATTCTTATTTTTTATGTCATGTGATGAACCAAAAAAGTGTAAAGCAGCCCATCTCAATCCAGTAGTTAGTTAAGCATCCTTCAGTCTCGAAAGACTATGCTCTGTATGGAGGACTTGGAACAGCATCTAGTGTGGCTGAGAAGGCCAATTCGAGAGTGACAGTCCCTTCCACACTGAAGACAAATGCAATCTGTCCCCTGTCCAGCTCCCTGATTTGGTTGCTTTCATGACTGCCTCTTTGCCTTGGCCTGCTGGACAAGAGATTCTTCAAAATGGGAGAGGCTGTGATGCAATGCCTGCCTCCAGGCGGAACGCTCAGATGTCAGGGTTTCTCATCTGTTGAGGTCTGTTCCAAAGGCCTTCAGATCCCGCTTGCAGATGTCCTTGTATCGCAGCTGTGGTCTCCATCTGGGGCAATTTCCCTGCACTAATTTTCCATACAGGAGATCTTTTGGAATCCAACCATCAGCCATTCTCACAACATGCCCAAGCCAACATAGACATTGAATGTGGGAAATCCAGTAGTATTTCCCACATTTTGGTAATGTGGCTGCAGCCTCTAACAGTGACAGACCAGATAATAATATTTTATTTTATTTTGCCATTAGTTCAAGGCACCTAGGTGAATAAAAATAATTAAAACCATTGGCAATTCCTCCGAACAACATCAAGCAAATTAAAGTATTATCTCTTTGGAAGTATTGGTTCAAAATGGATTGAGTACACTAAATTAGCTATAGCATAAAATAGACAGTGCCAGAGAAATATTTTGTTGTCTGCCGATATTTGCAGTACACATGTTACTTATCATTTCACTAAATCTGTACTCAGCTGTAGATAGCAGTTTAGATTTATGCCACATCACATAGTACATCACAAAATTACAAAGAATAAATTATGGGAGTAAATCCAGTTGTTAGTTCCAATTAGAATAGGCCCATTAGATCAATTGCTTGATGGTAAATCAACATGGATGTAAGTCCTATTGATTAAATTCATCTATTTTAGCTGAGATGAACAATTAGATTTAGCCTCATATCTTTGAACTCCAGCACACCCAACTGATAATGTCCCACCATGAATGATCTATTAAGCAAACTCTCCTTCAGTAAATAGCAGTGACTGATTAGCAAGCTAACCCTTTCCAGTTCAAACAATTTTCAAGTGCCTGCCAGACATTTAAATGACAAAGAAATAAACTTTTGGTGCTTTTGAAAATGGAATTGTGGTTATATACAAAAAAGTCTAAAGTGGCCTTCATCTCCTTTTTTCCCCTCAAAACCCCAAAGAAATAAAAACTTTGGAGTGTTGTAAATTGAGCAATTGGCAAGAAGGAACTGCAGCTCGAACTGCCACTTACTTGAGGTTGTGCTGCCGCAGGACTGATGGGAATTGTAGTTCAACAACATCTGAAGAACCATATATTCCCCCTCTTCTGAGTGCCAGAAATGTATTGCTGACATCTGAGCAATGGCTCTCCTGTCCTTGTGGTTTTCTTTGTTGACTGCTTTCACCGTTGAAATTCAGAGTGAAGCCCAATGGAAGGGTGAGGACATATTGAATGAGGAGCACAGGGTGCATAGTGAAGTCCTCTATGATACACACATTGGACAAAATGTGGCCAATACAACAGGCAGTGTAACCAAGGACTCGGTTGCAAGGATCATAAAGATTAAGGTGTGATCACATAGGGAAATAAATCACATTTTGGGATCGTTTGCAGTGCAGTCCTGTGCAATCTTATTTCCTGGTAATGTCATAATGTATGGGGAATTGCACTCCAGTCCTATCCTGATCTGGATCTAGGCTGGCTTTTTTTTTTTTTTTTTTTTGGTCCAGCTGCAGGGCTATTGCTTTTCACAGCCAGACTGGAGTAATTTTCCAGCCAACAGAAGGGTCACTATAAAGATTGCTCCCTGCAAAGTAACCCTTTCTGGTGTGATCAGATGGACACCTGTCCCACCCTGACATACAGAGAGCCTTTTAACCTGGTAAACATACCAGGATTTTCCTGCCACCACCCAAATGATTCTTTATGGTAAGAGGTTCTGAAAAACCTTTGTCCTTGTCATGCTGCTGAATGTGAAGGCATGTGCTCTGCTTCTTTAAAACTGGCCTGCCCAAACTCTTGTACGTAAATAAATTCTGTTGATGAGGATTCTCTTCATATCAAGATTTCTCTCTAAACTGTGCCTCCTGTGTGATTTCCCTCAGGAAGATCTTTGATGAATTACAGCAGATATTGAGTTCCACAATCATCCTGTTTCTTTGGGTAGTCTACTGTGTGCTTACAGGAAATACTTCCTGTATTCTATTTCCAATCCATCATCACGTCTTTCGGCAGTCAATTCTCCATTCTGACTATGCAAATAATTTTATCTGGTTGTAGTCTACCACTGTTCAGTTTCAGGGGATGACCCTGGTTCTAGTATCATGAAAGGGGAGACTTGGAAATTCACCCTATCCACTTTCTTTACACTTTGCATATTTTTATAAATCTCCATCGTGCTTCATCACTGTCATGCGTTTATTTGTAAAAGCCATCCCCAAAAGTTTGTTCTTTCCAAAGAAGTTAAAGATTAAACAGATTTCAGATTTGTGTGTCAATAAGCTTTGTAGTCTTTAAATGTGCAACAGCACCCTGTTCTTGCTACAGCAAGAATAATATCATACAAGAGCTGCTGCTTTGGAAATTTCTTTGACTGTGTTTAGAGGAGGGGGCAGGCAAATCATTCTATGTTAAGCTTCAACATGAAATCAGAGACTGGTTTTGCTCCAAATGCAAACTTCTGTAAGCATTTTTCAAACTAAATTATCCATCAGACAGTGGAACCCAATAGATTTCAGTTTTTTGAATGTTCTATGAAGGTTGTGAAAATATAGGAAATTGATCACTGTGGATAGTTGTGCTGGTTAGCAAGGTGGGGAGCTATGGCACTTTTTATTCAGAAGATTGCATCTTTGTTTTTCTAGGATCCAATAAAGAAGTGCATCTGAAAGTAGTCTAAGAAATTAAGGTTCTCTATAGAACCAAGATTTTGGTGCACCTAGATGGGTGTCTTATCTTGGGGTGATGAGGGGAATGTGCCAACACATTTGTCCTTTCACAAGGCACATCTTTGTCAATTAAAATTCAGGTGCGGAAAATATTGCTCATGTTATTTTTAATGCCATTTTGAAATTTGGGCTATATTGACATCACTGTTTCTTCTTAGTCAAAAAAATAACAAATTTAACATTAATGTGATTAAGATTACCACATTATTTACCAGTAATTCTGGATGCCCTTCTCTGCCTTTTTTAAGGTTCTCAAGTCTTATGTTGAGAAACAGTCAGCAGAGTGATTCACAATTTTGTAAACACAGTCACACCACAAATTTGTATGAAGACATTGCAATA
This sequence comes from Pogona vitticeps, assembly GCF_051106095.1. Taxonomy (NCBI): domain Eukaryota; kingdom Metazoa; phylum Chordata; class Lepidosauria; order Squamata; family Agamidae; genus Pogona; species Pogona vitticeps. Next base: position 174,938,215 of record NC_135785.1, read on the forward strand.
TTGGTATTTTAATAGTAGATTTCTTTTCTAATTGTTTGAAACATGACATTTGCCTTCTTCATGGCTGCCACACACTGGGTAATTTTATTGCTGAGATATCTACCATGACCCTTCTCCTAATTAGTTACTGCCAGCTCCGACCCATTCAGGGTATTTTGCATGAATGAAATTTAATGAAATTTGGCACAGACTAACTGAACAGAAACACTGTTGATTCATAGGACCAACAAGATTTATTTATTTATTTATTTATTTATTTTTATAGCACCCATCTGGCTGCAGGCCACTCTGGGTGATTTACAACAAAACATACAACGTAATTAAAATACCAGTTTGACAAAACCCAAAAAAGAAAATGATAAAATACAAAAACCAGGACTATCAAAGTGCATTAAAATACAATCATTTTTCTTAATCTATCTACTGATATCAAAGGATATCTATTGATATCATTATATCTATTAATATAATTTGATATTTGAGATCTATCCACTGAAATTCATGGATGTTTAAAGTGGTTACTTTCAGGTATCTTTTCCACATTCCCCTCTTCTCCAGTCCCTTCTCACTCTTTCACGCAGATTTTTTGCTAGGTACACTGTCAATAAATTGTAAATGAAAGAATGACGTTGGATATCTATTGACATTTTCAAAAAAAATCAGTCAAGCTGTTTCTAACTGTCTTGAAATGGTACCAAAAAAGTGTAATCCACAGGTATATCTAGCAGGCAAGTTTTCTCTGCATAAAATGGCCCAAATGATGGCCTCTTACTTCAAGGAAAAAACATTCTATGGAACATGGCAGTATCGCAACTACCTGGCCGGGTCAGGGTAGTTAAGTATCCTGCTATTAGTATTGTTCAAAGATCTATAATCCCAGGGAGGCAGCGCAGGTAACATTTATGAAGTAATCTCCCTTTCTCCACATTCATTGTGACATTCTTTAACCATAAAGCTCCTCTATTACCCACTTTTAATCCAATCCCTAATATTTATAAAAATTGCTATGTGATTACAAGTAATAATACCTGCTGGGGGACTTCCTGAAAAGGCATTTTCCTTGCTGCCTGCACTCTAGTCAGTCCGGTGATTTGGAACGGTTCTTTTGCTTTCTAGCACAGTAAAAGTGCACCTCATTTTACCTGGCAACCTGGGTGGTTACAGTCTGGTTTCTCCATGGGGAGCATGTGCTTCGCTACTTGGCTGAGGAAAGACTAATTTCAGAAAGATGAGTCTCCGTTATGAGAGGCTTAGGAAATGTCTTGACATTTTATAGTTGCAGATATAGGTTAAGCTTCTAATACTGCCATGGAAAAAAGTGAAAGCATATTAAGGCATCGTTGAGACTTCTTCTTGTACCTCTTTATTTGGATAAGAATGGAAACAAAATAATCCAACTTTTTTCAGTCGTGTTGGATGACAACTCACATCATCTGCAGACAATAAGGCCATTGAAAACTTGTAAAATAGCCACGGCACTGACTTTGTGTCTGGGTGGGAAGTGGTTAACTAATGAAAAAAGGAGTCAGGTTCTGGGATTTCCCCATGCTTAATATCTCTTTGTGAATGGTAGTGAGCACAAAAGGGGATCATGCAGGCCACCTTGACTGATGATCTTTATGCTGTCATCATTCAGCTGCCCTTTGCTATGTAAAGCTTGGCATCTTTTTCCCTGCTGGCAATATGGACACAATGTTGCAAGGCAATGTCAAACACTATTTCCTGTGACTTTTAATTATGGATACAGATGTAATATCTCAAATTCAGAAATATTTTTAAAGGGTTGAATCCGTATCTGAGACATCATGAAGATGGGGAAAACTACAGAAGTTCAAAAGCTAGGTGTATATAGGAAAAATCAGAGCTTGGAATAGATTATGACATGGCCACTGTTTAGGAGATTCTATAGTCCAAAACAGTAACTTTTTGAAACTCTAGGACAGATCAAGTATTCATTCCCTCTTAACTGTTTCTTTTGAGATGACTGGTCTCTCCATCTTTGCTGGTGGAGGCTTTTTTCTCCTCAAAAGAATATGCGCTGGCTGCTGCTATGTGAATAACTCTGAAGTCTGAAAGAATGTAATGGCTGCCATCAATGATCCACAATAGTCTGCTTGATATACACATCTATTCTTCATTGCATTTAAAATATTTTGAAACTAAATTAACAAAAGCTCCTTTGTGATAAAACACATTACTGTGTATTATTGTTTCTCATGTTTAAACTCCATCCAGACTCCGGCTTCCAATATGCCATCAAACCTATAAACCTCCTGTTAAGTCCTTTGTCAAACTTTGCCCTTCTCTGAGTAAACAATTGCTTAGACTTTGTGTGTTGAAACTGACCTGCAAACTGACATTTTTTGCATATAAGCTGTAGAACCTGCTCCCACTCTTTGATTGTTAGTTATAAAGGTACAGTGTGATTCATCCAATCCAGACATAAAATGGGGCCGCAGCTGTGACCTTGTAATTACCATGCTGTCAGACTTTGGAAAGCAGGCTGCAAATTTCAATTTCTTCTCCATTAGAAACAGGGAAACAAAAATCTTCTCAATAGAATTCATTGTTCATGTGCTATATGGGGTGGTGGAGATGCTGAAATAAGACGGTGTCATGACCAGATCTTTAACATCTTTGTGCGAATTATACAGTCTGTGCCTTCTCCACAGGCTGAAAATTATAAACTGTAGGGTTTACGGATGGAGTGATTCAAGTCCAACTGTTTAGGAAAACCCTTGCTTTTGTCTTAGATCAGAACCTCACTGGAAAATGGATGCAGCCTTTATATTCACTGACAGAACTGGATCACATTTGCCAATATGATAATAGCCCTTGCTTGTTGGAGGATATTTGCCTGTCTCAGAACAGAAAGGTTAAAAGATGTTGTGCAAGATGACTGAAAGGGCTGAGGGGTTTTTTTTTTAAAAAAAGAAATACCTGCCTCTTTTAAAATTTCTTAGCGAAACTGGATGGAATTTTCAGGCACGTGAGCCCCTACCACATGGACAAAGCCTGCCAAATTTCCAAAGACAGAGCAGGGAGTGGTGATTTTGTGCCAGAGTGAGAAAAGCGTGGAGTTATTTTTCTGATGCAGTTCTCTCAGGGCTTCCCACACATTTTACCAGGAAGAAAGGAGCATCCTTCTCATTCTTCTTTTCACCATTACACCTTACGCAGGGTATGGAAAAGTTGTTGTTTTTCAGCCTGTAACTAGAATCCCCTCAGTGGGAGCTTGGGGATTTGGTTAGTTGTAATCCACAAGATAATTCTTTCTGAGCGTTGGGTTTATTTTGTTATGTACATTTATACCATTCCTTCAGCATCACCTCTCACAAAAGCTCCCAGAGCACCAATATAAGTAGTAGAGGTGGCAAGAGCACTTTTACTATTTCCTCTGCCAGCTATGTTCTTTGGTTGCCCGGAACTCATAACCCCTTATGCTATGTTGGTAGGAGGCATTCACTGTAGTAGGGATATAATGCAGGTCATGCCCTCCGTGTAACAGCAGCCAGAACTTAGCTTAGAGGGATTCTGTAGAACTGTCCATCTATGACTGAACAATTGGTGTCAGCAGTGGGCACGAGACAGGCACAAATTGCCAAAATGGCAGTTTGTCTTGATTCATGGTTCATGGAAGTCTACAAACCACAAACTATGAAATTACAATTTTTCCTGAACAAATAACAAATGGAGTTGTTGGTTCATTTGGTATTTTTTAAAACTGGCTGACCCTCTGCCTCCTTTCCACTGCCCCCACTCCCTTCCCACTGCCTCCATTGCCTCCTTACCTTTTCCTGTCACTTCCTCCTCTTCCTTGGCTGCCATGGCCATCTCAAGAGCCCCATCACAGGCCAGGGGCCCATCTACACATTTCCCTGCTCTCAGCCTCTCGGCAGGAAAAGGTAGGGAGACAACAGAAGAAGTGGAAATAGGGAAGGGGGCAGGCTGTGGGGAGCAATGAACCAGGAGGTTTGTAAATCACCCCAAAATTCATTGGTTCGAGAATATTTGGGCTCTCCAGTTTGGACAAACCCGAACCGATCCAATCCAATAAATTAGTGATTTTGGATGAATCTCCTGGTTCGTTTTTAGGTTCATGCCCATCTCTGATAGTGACTTCTCCTAGTTAGCACTGCCTTTCAAGCGATTTCATGAATATGTGAGTGCTGTTACTATCTCAGCTTCCACATACACCACAAACCTCTCTAGACAAGGGAATTAGGAGCACTTTGGTTCACACTTAAAAGGTTCTTATTTTCCATGCAATCTATGTTATCTCTCACTTGAGTGATGGTTCTGTTCACCTGGAAATGTTTATTCTTCTGTGGGAAGGATCTACTCAAGTCTTGTGACTGTCAGTTTACTCATGTTAGTGTACATGTTTTACCCACAGGTAACTTTATCTAGTTTCTGATAATCCTTCACCACTTGCTATGCTGGCCAGGATTTCTTGGAGTTGCAGTCCAAGAACATCTGGGGACCCAAGTTTGAGAACCACTGACCTTGAGCTCCTAGATTTGTTTTTTTAAAATAGAACTCTCTACTGTTCTTTACCTACTGTAATTCCAAGGGCTTGTAACTCAGATTTTGGCAAGCTGCCATAATGTCATTATTCTGACTAAAATTTTTGCAAAGCCTGGAGGAACGAAGGCCTGTAATATAAGGCATCTGTTGCACCAGAGTCTTGGAAAACCAGAATCATGGAAGACCGGAGTCCTAGAAAACCAGAATGTTGTACCTACAGATAGTGCAAGTTATAAGACATGCATCCATTGTTTTTGCTTTGTTGTCATTTGTAAAACGCATTGAACTGTCGGATTTGCTTGGCTGGAAAGTTGACTAATTGTTTTGCAATGACTTTAGTAAACTATTGTTCGAGCCTCCATTTTAAAAACTTTTTCAGGGCAACCTTTTCAATACCTCTCATAACTATTTTAAAACTCCACACCCACAAAAATCCACAAGCCCAAGAAATCTTCCATGTGAGATGAAAGTTCTGTTCTGATTGGTCACAGTTGTTAATAGGTGGTGCTGGAGAATTTAGCAGGATTCACTTCCAAACTGCAATTTTGAAAGGTAGACCTCCAAAACTTCTTCTCATAGGTAGATCTTTGAAAACCTGGTTTAAAGTGTCCCTGATGTTGCTTCTTTTCTGGAGCTCTTTTTCAGGTAGTTAAGAGCTTTGATCAGGCAACTCTTATTCAGAAATGAACGCCGTATGTAGCATAGAATGCACTATGTCATTAAACTCAACTTCAACCACCACAGCACAAGTAGAAGGACGAGAGGGACAAAAAAAAAGCAAAAGAAAGAAAGAAAGAAAGAAAGAAAGAAAGAAAGAAAGAAAGAAAGAAAGAAAGAAAGAAAGAAAGAAAGAAAGATAAAGGCTCATGAAGGCATAGACTTTGTCGCTGTTAATCAAGACAAGCGTTATGCTATGTGGATGGCAGGAAAAATGCCAAAACAATCCATGCAGAACCATGTACTTTCAGAGCACAAGTGGGCAATCTCAAAGGATTGGACAAACTTCTGCCTCCAGCTCCTGCCCTTACAAAAATGGCTGTTTACAGCTTTTTTAAAAAAATGTGCATAGGAAATGCTTTGGCAGGTACATCTAGTTTTGTTTTTGTGTTTACTTTCTGAGGGGGCTGTCTCAGAGGACCCACCAACTCCAAAGTGAAAACTCCAGCTCCTGGATTTCTGCTTTGAAGAGTGGAAATAGGTTATCCCTCCACCAGCAAATTTGTGCTAATATATTATTACTGTATTATATATAGTATTTTTGAACTTGGGGCCTGGGGTAGCCTTGGGCAAAAAATTATCTGTGGGAGGCCACATGTAACCTGTAAGCTACATAATGGCACCCCTTTCTTAAGGAAACAAATATTCTGTCTGAATGAGCCTGCTGTCACATGCAGTCTGAATACTGTGATATCATTTGCTAAGCTCCTTCCCTTCCATAACCACTACAGATGTTTGAATTATTTATTTGCATGAAAGCAGAGCTGTTGGTCACAAAAATGTGCACCTTTTCTCCTCTGTCCCTTTCCTGGATGTTCCCCTTTCATGGGGAGCTTGATCAGAACATATCACATTTTAACAGACACTACCTCTGACTGTACTCTACCCTTCGAACAGGATCCAAAGCTTTAGGACCTGTTAAGAAAAGTGCTGGGCCTTGTATCATCTGCAGAGGCATTAGTCTCCCATATCAGATAGAATGCGACAGAAGCAATCACAGCCTTCTCGTTTCTAAAATTCTAATCTCTTAGATTAAATCTCAACTATTCTCATTATCCTTGTGAAACCAAAACAAGCCCTGGTGTGCAGAGAAAGTTTCCACACACACATACGACACACACATTCTGGATGTCTTCTTGTTGCTAGTCAGCATGTATAAGTAATCATTGGTCTGAATCCAGTTCATCCCTGTGTAACAGAAAACTGTGCATTCATAACTTTACTCAGGCAATGCAGATTAGAAAGTTTGATTGCAGAATGGTTCGCACAGTTCCCATTGCAACCAGCTGCGCAACGCACTTGTGGAAATGCTTTGTGGATACTGAGTTACCCCAACACAGTAGGATCTCAGCCATTGTCTAGATTAAGGTTCAATTATCCATGGTCAGTATGTGTCCTTGTCTGTGTGTGATTATATTAAAAATGACATAAACCCAACAAAAAATGTTTCGATATTTCATTACATTAATTCATTTCTCTTAAACATATTGGTTTACCCTGGCCACCTTCACCCGCAAGGCTAGGTTCTGCTTTTGATATTCTTACATTTCATTCTGTCCGTATGCACACATATGCACAAGTCCGGCCTTTTGTTTTGGACCTCCGGAAATCCACTGAACAGCACACTATTGCCACAGAGAGATACAAATGCATGTTGACAATTAGTGATCTAGATACTACAGGAATTAATCCCCTGTTAAAGCTACATGAAGTTACAATTTTACTTTTTAAAAAATATCCCTTTACTAAGCAGGTCACTATCCAGATTTTCCAGTTTCCTGTTTGTTTAGAAGCAAGCAGAATACTGAATAATGTCAATATTCTTTCCGCTGAAGGAAAGGGGGTTGGGGCTCGTGTCTTCATCATTTACAGAGTCATTGATCTTGAAATGTATTTTTAAACTTCTAATATTGCTATTCTCTCTCTCTCTCTCTCTCTCTCTCTCTCTCTCTCTCTCTATGTATGTATGTATGTATGTATGTATGTATGTATGTATGTATGTATGTATGTATGTATGTATGTATGTATGTATGTATGTATGTATTGGAGGGTGCTTGTGTGATAATGAGTTCCTTGCTGTATAAATGAATTTATGGGCAATAACTCGAAGTCTGCTTTTTTTAAAAAAAAATACTTGATCCGTCCAGCTGATTTTTATATCTCTGTATGGGATTATTAAATATAATAACACTTGCTGCTTTTATCTTTATTAAGATCATTATTTAAAACAAGGAAACAAATTATAAAAAGGAAGAGACTCACAAAGAATTTACAACCGACTTATCGGATTCTGAAATAAAGCTCCCTAGACACGTAGGATTGGTGTAGGGGGGCTTTGGGTGAGCCAGTTAAAAAAGAATAATGTCCCCCAGTGGCTTGCTTGCACGTCCAGCCACCATCTCTCAACTCTTCTCTCTCTTTTTAGTATAATGTATCATGTCTGTAGGAAGGAATAAAAACATGTTGATGATTAAGAGAATGTCAAACCCTTCTTCTGTTGCTCTGTAAGACATTTCAGTCTTTCTTGGTCGCTGTTTCTGAAAAACGCATAGGGAATAAATAGTGCCTTGCACAAGAGGAGCCATCAGCATTCAACCCCCTGTGATCTTTGCAGAGTCACTCACAGGGTTAATGAGGCCTGGGTCAGGCAAGATGTTGGGGGCCCTGCCGCTGCTCCCCCTACAAGACTCCGTGCATACACGTTCCAAACTATTCTACTGATTCGTACCCAGTATGAATGACATCAAATTGTACTGTTAAAAAGAGAGATGCTTTAACTGAAGAAATAATACATGCAATAGTACAAATATCCACGGGAACCCTAAGATTAGAGGGAAGCAAGTCAGTTTGCCTTTATCTAGGTATGGATTCCAGTGTGCTACAGTGCATAGAGTGACATATTGTACTAGAACTCTGGAGAACAGGGTTTGAATCCCTGCTTGGCCACGGAAACTCACTGGGGGAGTGGAACTTGTAAAATTCCTTAAATACCTCACTTACCTTGAAAGCCCCATTAGGGTCATTATAAGTTGGCTCCAACTTGGCAGCACGCACACACACACACACACACACACACACACACACACAGAGAGAGAGGGGGGGAGGGGGACCCCACCCGAATATCTTTTGGGGGAAGGAAGCACCCATGTGCCCCCAGTCACAGGCCAACCTTGCCTTCATTCTCTTCTGACAATGGGACTATGTCTGCTCCCACTGTCAGCATGGCCCCATTTGATCCTGAACAGCAGAGCCTGTTGGAAGGCAGCAGCAACAGCAGTACACTGGCAGAGGCAGCCCTTGAGACACCAGAGAATTGCCTGGGATCCTTTTGCTGTGGCAACAGAACATGGAATTCCTATCTGCCTTCACTGGGGGCACCAAACAAGCAGGAGCAACAAGGCAGCAGCAGCAGCCTTCTCAAGCACCTTACGAGGCATCACCCAGTCTTCTTGCTCAGAACAGAGGCAGAAAAATCCCAGCAGCCAAGGCACAGAGGGTGGGAGAAGAGCATGCGGAATCTACTTGGTATCAACTCTCGGTCTGTCCTCTGCAAGAGGCTAAGGCAGTGGATCCCCAACCTTGGGCCTCCAGATGTTCTTATACTACAACTCCCAGAAGCCTTCACCACCACCTCTGCTGGCCAGAATTTCTGGGAGTTGAAGTCCAAGAACATCTGGAGGCCCAAGGTAGGGGACCACTGGGTTAAGGCAGGCAACTATGGAGGAGATAGGGTGGGGAAGTCAGAGGCCATGAGATGAAAGTTTCAAGTCCCCGACCAAATCCTAGGTGAGATGGTGGCATTGGCTTACTAGATAATTTTCCTGTGCTCTTTTGTGGAGTACTTCACCTCTGAACCTTGGGGATGCTTATGGGGGGTCTTAGAATGGGGCCTTCAAAACTAGGGGTGGTCTGGTTAGACTTTTGGCCAAGAGTGTAGTTTGGCTATGTTTACTTAGTTATGTGCTGTTATGCACTGCCCTGCTCTTCTTCTATCTTCAGAGATGCACTACCCAACAGTTAGGGCTAGGAAAAAAACTGAAATGGCATGCTTCTGCCCCAGGCGTAAAAGATGTATGGGGCAATCTGTGCCAGCATTGCAGCAGGGAAGGAAAAGAAGGGATTAAATTTCATCTTGCCCTGGGCTATAGTCCCAGTCCAGACCCTATTCCTTAACCTCTTACAGTTAAGCAAAACACAAGAAGGAAGCTTTAACCATGTTTTTAATATAATATGTTAACTCTTAATATACAGTAATATATTGTTTGACTCTGAACAACAAGAGTTGAGAATCAGAACAATTTTAGAGGATGGGAATTCCTTGCTTCGTCTTCTCCTTTGACTGCAGTGACTTTTCAGTCTGTCAATAGCTTAGAAGAAAAGGAGGAGAGGCATGCACGAAGGAGAAATCAAACTGCTTGCACATGACACACAGGAGGAAGGAGTGTGGACTGGCAAGCGAGGTATATGTGAACCTAGCCTGTGGGCTACCAGATATTAATCATGGGTCACACTGACCTGTATGTTACCTTTTAAGCTATGATGTGAACCCTGTAAAGCAGGAATTTTGATGATTAAAGCATGCAGTCTGGTTCATGTAACTAGGGTGGTTAAAAATAACATGATAATTTGTGCCTGAGTGTGGTGGCAGAGTAATTGGGAGCTAAAAGCTGAATAATAGAAACATAAGCACAGGGAACAGCATGACTGTTGCACATGTCAAGTGTTTAAACAAAACATTTGACATGTGCAACAGTCATGTTGGGTAGCTATGTGTCTATGTTTTGATGCAAATAAGTGTTAAGAGGCTGCAAATTTTATTCAAAGTGCAGCAAGGAGACAGGCTTAACCACCTCCATTCTAGTTGACCCTAACACAGGGTAGACTTCTGTTTTCACTGTAGCTGAAGAGAAAGGGTTACCCATTGCTCTTCCTCCACCTGGGCTCCATTCAAGTCCATAGACATATAGTAACCCTCCTGGGGATAGTTCTCCTTTCTTTTTTAAAGTGGGAGGCTTATGTGGAATTGCCAGCCGCATAAAATTTAGTTTGCCCAAAGATAATCAGCAAGGTATACTGTGAAAGTGGTAGCCATACACATTTCAATTTCATTCAGTTCCTCAATTCCCCAACCTTGCACTTGCTTTATTTTGAATCTTCATAAGTGTAAACATTAACTTTTAAAGTCCTTTGACGGTTTATATGCACTTCTAATAGATGCACTTTTGTACATTTTCTTCCCAAACACACATGCATGAGCACACATTTTGTTAATGCATGCATTTCTGCAAGGTATTCCCCACAAAAAAAAACAGAATGATTTTCAGTATGGGATATGAACTGCTTGGACATCTCAGTGGTTTAGGTCTCTCTGGGAATTTGGGAGTTTGATTCCCCACTGTGCCTCCTTGACATGGGTGAGACTTTTGATGATCCATAGGGTCCCTTCCAGTTCTAAGTTGATGATGATGATGTACATTATTCTGTAGCGTATGGATTTTTGCAGGTCTTTCGGGATAGAGCAGCATCTCCCCCACCCCCTTTGTATGTGTTCTAATGAAAAACTTTGATGCTAAATTCCAGTCAAGTGGAAATTTGGACACAGAAGTCCGCTTCTGTTCTTTTAGAGTTGGCAGATACAAATTAGAGCTATTTGCATAAAATCTAGACAGAGCAAATTTCTCAGCCATCCTTAGGAACTGAGCAGATTTACTTTCTTTTGCTTTATCTTCTAATTGTACTTTTGCAGGCTGGTGCCTCTTGCAGATATAGGCTTTGAGAGCTCAAATATTTTTCTAGCATTAGCTTAAAAAAAACCCTGTATTTTCTATTTACAGTTTATCTAAGCTATGTATTGCAACCCTCTCTCTTCCAACAAATTTGTCACATGCTCTTTGTTGTTGCCAATGTGCTGCTAATTAGCTAACAAATACCACACATACATAGAAGTCAAATGAGGGCAAAGTACCTGGATTAAACAAACTGTGGAGGCAAAGAGTTTCAATGCCTAAAACTGCCTTGACATGTTTTAAATTGTACGATCATCCATATAATCAGTAAATTATGATATGAAGTTTTTAGTTTGGGTAGGGGTAGTGAACAGTCATAAGCAAATGAATGCAACTGGCTGGTCATAAATGCTGTGTCTTCGCACTGCCAGTGTTTCTCTGCCACCTTGATTTTTCTCCTTCACAGATTCCCACCTGTGAGACATGGGTTGCAGGTCAGACAAAAATAACAATAAAGACAGAAACGTTGTGGCACCCTAAAGACTAACTGCTGCATTTTGATGTGAACTTTCATGGACAAAGTTCATGAACACTGCAACCATGAACCTGTGGTTTGCGGGGCTCATGAGCCCCGTTTTCAGACAATGCCACACTTCTTGCTGCCCATGGGGGAAGTGCACCTTGTTTCCCAGTAGAATTATGCCCCTGTCATGCTTCTGGGTGGCCTCTTCTGCTGGAAGACAAGTCAAAGTCAAACACAAACAATACAAACATATAATAATAAAGCAAGCAATGGTTCAAAATCCAAGAGCACAGAAACACCACCACAACCCTATATGGCACCTGAACATCAAACCCTGGAGCCACCACACAAAAAGTGCACTCCGGTAAGGTAATTTGATTTGTAACCTGGATGTGTGAAACAAAGCAAGGCTGCAAATTCCTCAGTCCTAGTGTAGCAGCAGGGCCTTTTCTGAAGAATGAAGTGTGGGGATAGGCTCGTCGCTTGGAAAAGTAATTCTTTTGGACCAAAACTCCCCATACCACGGCTACTCTGGCCAGTATCCTGACTGGAGTTGTAGTGCAAAAAAAAAAAGCCTTCTTTCTCTCTTTCTCTGCCCCTAGGTAAGTTCACGAGGAATAACTTTTCAAGCATCCTCATCTCAAATTATTTAGATCTGCAGCCCAAAAAAACCCAAAATGTTTGGATGATGGTTTTATAATTTTGACTGTGCCTGGTGTTTTTGAATCATCATAATCATCATCAGCCACAACAACCTCCTCCATAGGGCAATGATGTAAGTACAATAAGGGAAGAGATCCTGGTAAAGGTGAATAATCCAGGATCCAATTAGAGCAGGAGGGAGAGAGAAAGAGAAGAGAGTGATGGATACAGACAGGAGGAACAGGCTTGCCTGTTTTCAGCTTTGACCTTATCCTTGACTGGCTTCAGCCCTGCTGTTGACCTGTCTGTGGTCTGTGACAGAAGGATGCCTGTGATTTGAGAAAGGGAAGAGTGGAAGAGTAATTTCTAACATTTAACAGTCCATGTAAAAGTGTCAGATCTGCTGGAAATATGGCAAGTGGCAGTAAACAATGAACGAAATGTCAGGACTCCCACACACCCATTGTACCCCACACATTCCATGCAATGGCTTGTGAGACCTAGATTATATCCCTGTCTCACAATGCAGCTTGTTGGGTTGTCTAAGATTAATACTATCTCTCAGCCTAAGATATACGATAGGGTTGTTGTCTTGATAAAATGACATAGGGCAAAAACAATTTATGTAGCTGCGAAGGCTTTCACGGCCAAGATCTAATGGTTGTTGTGGGTTTTTCGGGCTCTTTGAGCGTATTCTGAAGGTTGTTCTTCCTAATGTTTTGCCAGTCTCTGTGGCTGGCATCTTCAGAGTGCTGTCCTCTGAAGATGCCGGCCACAGAGATTGGCAAAACGTTAGGAAGAACAACCTTCAGAACATGGCCAAGGAGCCCGAAAAACCCACAACAACCAATTTATGTAGCCATGAGCTTTTTGAAGTAAAGCTGGCTCCTGTGTAATTAATTATTTTTCCCCCTTGGGAATAAAAAATGGCAATTTACTCATCACGCTTCTCATCTTCAAACACCTCCCTAGTTAAAAGATAAACACCTTTCTGTCACCATCTCTTAACTGCATTTCCAGCAATTTAAGCACTTTAGGACATGCTTTTAATTTAATTAGAAAAGGCATATGGACCTAATTTATCTGTCATAGAAGGGATGAACTGTCTTCAGCACCAAACCTGAGTAGTTGAACCTCCCATGATTAAATCTGAACAGTTGGAAACTCTGCCTTTATTTACATCTCTTCCTACAAGATCTTTCTGCAAATTGGCCAAGGAAACGTTCACACTGTCAAGAACATGAGCTGCTAGCAAAATATAGTTTACATAACTAAGCTATTTTCCTTTCTTTTCTGGAGAAGAGGTGGGAAATAATTTCAGCTGATGTACTCATTTGGTGGTCTGCAGAGGGACAATAACTCAGCCAGGTGGGTTAATCTCAGGGCCCTTCACCCATTCTTGGAAGCAACTGTAAGTTTGGAAATGAGATGTTTTCAGAATTTTAAAAAGTTTTCACATCTTGGGCTATAACCTGCAAAATTTTCCAGTTGCCATGCTCTTGTAAAATAGTAACTTTTCCAAGCTTTGGAAATAATGAAACAAGGGGTGCTATATATTAACTAATTCAAAGCAAGGAAGGCAGATTGGAGATGTGCAAAGCATTTATTTTAACTGTGGAAACAACTGGGAGCTTTGCATACTTGCATTTAGGGTGATTCTCCTGGACTTGCACTATACCCAGTGTGGTGTAGTGGATAGAATGATGCACTGGGACCTGGGTTTGAATCCCCGTCCAACCATGGAAACCCCATGGGTGCCAAGGATAATTTCCACACTGAAGCAGAACCAGGCCTCTGATAATCAGCAGCCATGTTGGACAGGTGGGCAAAATGCTGAGTCATGCAGGATATGCATTAAAATCAAGTAGTGTCTGGGGTGATGCAATGTCCTTACTGATTGGCTATATGTAAATATGCATGTGTTTAAATGTGTGGACATGTGGAGAAGATGTAGGATCTCTTCTGATGAATGTCATGCTGCCGGGTTGTACTGCTAGAACTTCTGTATATATTGTAAATATACGTGGTACTGGGAAGAAGCTGCCTGTGTATGTGTTATTCAACTGGACTGCCTGGACTGGCACAAAACTCTGCTAAACGCTGCAGATTTGCTCCAATAACAAGGGTGTGTGTGTGTGTGTGCTGGAACTGGTAGAACTACTTCTTAAATATCTCACTTACCTTAAAAGCCATATTAGAATCACTAAAGGCTAGTTCTGACTTGATGGCACATCACAGTGGCATAACATCTATAATGAACATAGTAGGGTTTGTTTCCAGTAACTGATTTTCAGTGTCCAACTGCAATGAAATTTAGTTCTAACTAACACACTGGAGAACTCCACTGCAGAACCAGTGAAATCAATACCAAATGTTTAGAGCTTCAAACATTCGCTTTTTTGGAATGACCACCCTCAGAATCTCCTAACCATTAGGGCTTCACTGATTCTGGGAGTTGTAATCCAAAAGGATTACATATGTTTTGAAACGTTGTAGAGGTTTAAGGCCCATTGCTTACAATGCAACGTAGGCAAGCCACTGAATTACATCCTTTGTATATTTGGACATTTTCTTGTTAACAACTGCTGGTTTTGTTACCTGCTGTGCTGCCAGTTTGAGCAGAGAGGCAACTGAGGCTGGAAATCTTCTGACTTCATCTATCTTATCTTCCCCTCCAGGAAGAAGCAAAACCAAAAGATTATAATTTCACTATACTGTAGATGATGCCCTGCCCTGCTTGTGCATACTCCCCATCAAAATGTACCAGAGAGCAGGAAAATATATATATAAACGTCCTTTGAAATATAGTGATTGAGGGGGGGAGGAAATGCCCAGAAAGAATCAGATGGTGGTGTGCTGAATACACAACCTCAATGTTTACTGTAATATAAAAGAACCAAGAGGAAAAATAAATATCTGTATTTTCCTGAAAATTGTACAGCTCTTTGCAGGAGGTTAATCTCCAGGAAAAATGTGCAAACATGTACCAAAATTGTCCCTTGAAGTTAACAGCCCTTCAGCTGCTCTTAGAATTTAAGATGGCCATGCATGCATTTCCTATACAATAAATGTTTATACAGTGTTATGATAAGGACTTTTTAATATAGACTAGTCCAGTTCATAGATGATCCACTTTTGTCCTTTCTTACTTTGGTTTACAAGGACATATTTACAGGAAAATGTTCCCGTGGGACTAATTTATTATATAAATGTACATCTGAAGAATGAAGAGTACCTCACAAATATTCTTGCATTATACTTGCGTCTGCTACGTGCATCCAGAATACTATTTGCATATAGCAGGGAGGAAGCTGCTAAAGTAGGGGGAAATTATTTCTGGAAGGCAAAAGAACCTGTTAATCAAGGCAGAAATGATATATTCCTCTAGTTTCCATATAACATGATGCAAAATTTTGTCTGCCTTGGTCATCATGCAACTAATCAATGAGAGTAAGGAATGGAGTCCTTCACCTCATCTCTCACACACCCATCATAGCATTCATTCACATTGTCATCATCCTATGGCTTGCCCAGTTAAACTCACGCATAGCCAGTCACGCAAATTTAACCCTGTTATGTATGGCTGAAAAATAGTGGGGATAGAACTTGATCACACTGTCATTTATCCCACGGTTTTTGCAAGTTACCATCTTGACAGGGGCCGGACTTGATGAACCATAGGGTTCTTCCAGCTACGCCGTTCTAAGATTGTTGTTGTCATTGACATTGTCAATTTTGCATTATTTTCTGCTGACTACATGCTGTAAAAATAATCACACAAAAGCCTGTCCTTTTTGCAGGGCCATTCATTGTTGCTTGCACAACTGGCAGGAATTACAACTTTTTAATGATTTTTTTTAATTTCAGGTTTTGGCACGTGTGATTGCATATAAAGGTCTCTTTTTTTAAAATGGTGCTGTCAAGTACAGCGCTGACCCAATTCAGTGCTGTACCATCTGTCA
Source organism: Pogona vitticeps (assembly GCF_051106095.1). Lineage (NCBI taxonomy): Eukaryota > Metazoa > Chordata > Lepidosauria > Squamata > Agamidae > Pogona > Pogona vitticeps. The sequence goes on from NC_135785.1 coordinate 174,954,312, forward strand.
AAATCACTCCTGTTCTATATGTACAATACATAGATAGTCTTGCCAACCCCCTTCCTGTATATCGGCAAAATGGAGTCTGGAAGATTTCCTCATCCCATTGACAAAAGCCCTGGGTCCCCTTATCAGGGGAAAGGTGGTCTAGAAACAAAACAAACAAATAAACACATAAAAGCCTCTTCTGGATCAAGTAGTTAAGAATGTAGGAATCTGCCTCAAGTGCAAGAGTTAGCTTTCTGACAGTTGTGTTCACCTTCTGTTTGACTGCCAAGACAGGGAAGGAGGCTGACGCTCAAAGGTAAATGAACCAGCAAGTTGGTTTCATGAGATAAAAGGGAGAAGAAGCAAATTGCTTCCCCTGCTCTGGCCAACAGGTTCCAAATGTTTTGGGGCTTTTGGGGGTCTTCTGCATTTTCTAGTTCTCTGGGTGCCACTGCTGGAGGGGGTGGAGTGCTGAACCACAGATCAACTGTTCGGGAAATGAACCGCACCGAACTGCCGAACTAGCAGTTTGCCCCCATCTGTTTTACCATCCCTTTTTGATGAAGAATATATTCATAATGGGCAGAAATCACTGAGAAACATATGAGGAGGAAGTTCTGCCTGTTACTCAGCTGTCAGTTAGTAAAGCCACTGGCCATAAATATGATGACAACTTTTCCTACAAACTGATTCTGTTGCAGCAACACAAAGAGGGGGGAGGAGATGTGCATTTTGTTCTCACATTCAATGCCATGTTAGAATCCCCACTTCTCCAATAAAGGTTTCCTTGAAAAGGTGGAAAATATGCGTGGGCTGCATGGCAATGGGAAGCTTCATGTGATAAGCAGCTGCTGAACCTGATCAGCCCCTGGTGGAGGGCTGGCATGAGGAATCATTCTGCCACATCTTTCATGCAGAGTTGTAACATTTGCATCAGCTCGGATGAGCTGATCAGATGCATGGAAAACACGGCAGCAGAATAAGGGAAGAATTTTATCCCATTAACATTTTGACTGGCCACCAACCTCACAAAACAACTTTATACTACAGGGGTGCAGATGAGACTCCGATCGTTTGCCAGCAAGGGATCAAAAGTGATTGTGGGAATGAATATATAAAAGCCACAGGCAGGGTATGTGCCCAGCAAGCCCTCGGTTGTTAGCAGGAGCTGATCAGCTCAGCCTTTGATTGTGACCAAAGCAGAAACACTGCAGACATTTCTGCTGTAGGTTGTTCACACAGTACGCAAGGACAGGCCTTTTACACTTCAAGGGATGTGCATAAGAATTAACCAACTGTTTAATTTCAATTTTGCAACACTTGGCAATCAGGTACATATAGATAATTGCTTCTGGGATAAAGAATAATGAAGTGTTCATACAGCCATGTATAACATACATAGAGTAAAGGCAGTGCCCAGTGAGCAAGTTCCTGGCCACAGAACAACACTGGCTTTGCCCTCCCAACCCCAGAATAAAGATGCAGAACAAATAATATGGGTTAAAACATGGGCCACACTTTATTGATTGTAATTCAAAATTTGCCAATCATTTGGCAAAGGGGAGGCTGCTGTAGTGTGGCAACAGGTAAATTGCAGGGGTATCCGAATACCCCTTAATAAACATATGGGCGAATCCCTGGTCCCAGGTTCTTGTGGTCTTAAAGACAGCAGGAACCCAGCTGGCTGCTAATAAACACCCCCAGACCTCAAGCCATCTTTACTTGATGACTGTTGGTCCAGTAGTGGCCCAGTGCATCTCCCCCCCCCCCAAGCACTGTAATCGTACGATCCGCAGCACTGGGAGGTCTAATGTGCTGTTAGCTTACCTGATCTTACAATGGGACTCACCGGAAAATACTTGTTTTTCCTGCACTAACCGCCAGAGCAAAGGGACTAGCATAGCTGTCCCATGCCTGCCATCAAGCTGCTTGAGCTCAACAAGCAGGCCCCCCTTGATGTCTTCCAAGAAGACATCCAAACCCAAATCAGATGGACTCCATTATTCTGAAAAAAAAAATCCAGCCTATCCAATCGGATCCTCTGGTGACCAATCACCGATCCAAGGCCACTGCAGACCACGCTGCAGACCTCACGGTTAACACCCTTGCATGCCATGTTAATGTTGAGGAAAAACCTGGCATCTCTTCATGCCAAACGAGGAATGATCATGGACCACACGATCTGCAGAGCAGGGTACCTGGCCTTCAGCCATTTCAGGTGGCGTACAACATCCAGGATCAACACCTTACCAGGATGCCTGGCCAAATCATTGCTGCTGTGGTGCACCACCAACACATCCGGTGGAGACTGGCCAAAGGCCACCAACCTGCATAGCTGGCTCCACAACATGCCTCACAGCCCTTTCCATGTGATGTGCGCACTCGCTCCAAGGCCCAGGTCACTCCCCCATGGGGATGAAGCAGCATAATGCTCTGCCCAGTGTACATAGCTGTGGCTGATAATCACAATGTACCTCTGTCTCACCGACCCTAAAGGACCTGTAAAGACATAACAAAGCCGGGACCCTGCCTATACGTTAGGTAGTATTCTTATATATCTGCGATAACTGGATGACGACCACTGGCCTAGATGCTTGATCTGAGCTATAACCCAGAGCTGCTGCAGTGCAGGCTGCACTGATTCTGAATGAATGTCTGCCAAACCTCATGCATTGAACACCTACCCTAATGCTAGGTCGGTTAATTTCCAGAACTGATATTTCGTCAGAAGTGATTTATCAGTATGTTGAAAGAAATAACTGGGGTCCCGTCCTCTAACCTTTGAATATGCTTCTGCGGCTGCAACGGGGCAGATGCTGCTTATACTACACTGCCCTAAGGTGATTTGTGTACCCTTGCCTAGCTGATCAGCCTTGGATCGCCGAATAAGGATTTGTACCTTCCCTTCTTCAATGTTAACATCCTGCCATTGCAGGGCTAATCTGGACTGATCATATTTTCCCGATGCAACCACCTCGCTAATTCTGAGGGCACCAAAGAACACCATTAATGACACTGCTTCAAATAGGACCCTTTCGTATTCATCCCTACAGAAGAGTGCCCACTGTTTGCAAATGTGCTCTAATGGCAGGGGTGATATAGGAGCAGGGGTAGACTCTACCCCTCTCTTTGGACCATCCTTCTATCATTTTCCTTGTATGGTAATCCCCTGAGTGGTCACTATAAAAGTGATTGATTTTTGTGTAAAAAGCTAGTGCTGACAGCCTTCCCTGAATAGTTCCAGGTGCTAATCCCTTTCTATTTAGATAAATTGCTGCAAATGTTCAACTGGTGCCAGCCAAGTCGGCTCCAGGCTGACCATTTTCCTAATTCCTGGAACTCTATACTCACGGCTGAATAACCCTTCCTTGTCCTCGGTGCCAGAGCCAAACCTATCACTCTTGATGCATCTTCACACCAATTTGCCAGACCTCCAGGGGCAGAACTTCTGGGAACTCCTTGGCTCTGGGGTCTAGCTCCCTGAACAGCCCAATCTGTTGGCATGACAATGCATCAGCTGTCCTATTGTCTAAACCTGGTACATGCTGGGCATGCACTAGTATGTTAAACTGCACTGCCCTTAACATAAATGCCCGGACCAATGTCATAACCCATTCTGAATGTGACGTAAGGTTGTTTATAATGTAAACAACCACTTGATTGTCACACCAAAACTGCACCACTGAATTTGACCACTCCTCGGCCCATAGCCAACATGTGCCCACTATTGGGAAAAATTCTGAGAATGTCAAAACTCTGGTAATGCCATTGCGATGCCACTCATCGGGCCAAGTGCCCACACACCACCTTCCTCTGAAATAAATACCAAATCCTAATGATCCAGCTGCATCTGACTGAACTTGGAAATCTGCTTTCAGCCCAATTTCACCTCTCCAAAAGGAGTTCCCGTTAAATAGGTCTTCTTTCATTCCTCATGTGACCCTGGTCCTATGCATCGGTCGATGTAGACCGTTCATAGCATTGCATAGTCTCTGCAGAATGCGCCCCCAGATGCCACCACTCTACAGGTGAAGTTCAGGTGCCCTACTATCTCCTTGAATTCCTTCAGTGACACCTTTCAACTTTGTAATAGCGTTGCTATCCTGGACTTAAGATCCACTTGTTTATTTTCAGGTAGCCGCGATGTTTGCTGCATAGTGTCTAGCTCTATCCCTAAGAAGGTGAGGGATGTGGCTGGTCCCTCGGTTTTTTCTTCGGCTAGGGGTAGCCCCATTTCTTCTGATAATGCTTGAAAACTATTCAGGATGAATCTACACCTCCCTGAGTTCCTTTCCCCACAAAAAAGGAAGTCATCAAGATAATGGGCCATTGATTTATAGCCCACCTTACACCTGAGTTTCCATTCAATAAAGAAGTTGAATCATTCTAATGCAGCACATGAAACTGAGCAGCGCATAGGTAAAGCCCTATCTATATAAAAGGATCCTTGGAATTGGAATCCTAACAAGTCAAAGTCCTGAGGGTAAACTGGTAAAATTCAAAACTCTGGTTTTATATCACATTTCACCAGTTCGGCCCTCACTCCAAACTTCCTCACCATATGCATTGCCTTGTCAAAAGAGGTGTACCTGACGGTACATAATTTCAGAGGGATAGCATTCCCTCCGGAAAGGACAAGTGGTGGATTAACCTAAACTTGCCCTGGACCTTCTTAGGCACAATGCCCAAAGGAGAAACCCTTAGGTTCTCCAGAGGTAACGTTGAAAAAGGGCTGAGGACCCTTCCTTCCCTCACTTCCTTTTCTATCTTACTCTGGACAATACCTTCCATCCCACTGACATCCTGCGCAAAAATGCTTTGTGCTCTCCCTCTGCCAGGATCCTAAAGCCATATCTGAAACCTTCTAACAGGTACTTAGCATCCTCTGTACAGGGGTATGAACTTAACCAGGCTTCCAAAATCTTGACTTTAATTGGGCTGGGTCCCTTTTCCAGGATTACCCCCACTGCTATTGGGCTTTTTACCACCCGCTGTGCCCTTGTTCTGGCACTGGGTGCTAGCTCTGAAATATGATGAGTTTGGGTGCTGGCCCCTGCAGGTGTTACATTCATGCCTGAAGTGTACAGGTGCCCTTGGAGTTGTACTCCCAACAAAGCAGGCGGGGTTCAACTGCCTGCCCCGCTCCAGGGCGGGGATTCTGACTAAGGGCGACCTTTCTGTTTAAGTGACCACTGTCGAATCTGCCACCAATATTTGGCCTAGCAGAGGTCATGTGCTGAAGCCACAGCCCTGGCAGAGGCTCGTCCCAACGCATATTTGGATGAATAGTGCTCCGCATACGGAACAATTCATCATAATGAAGCCATGACTGCCACGCAAAGTCAACGTAGGTCATGTAAATTATGTCTAAATACTGAAAGAGGGATTGCACCTTCCATGGCTATGCTTTAACTATCATTCCCATATAAATCAAGAACCCGTGGAGCCAATTAGCCCATGATCTGTTGGGTTTCTTCTCTCTAGGGCTTTCTTTCTCTTTGTCGTCTTCCTTGTCCAGGTCCTTTTTATCCACATATCTGTTTAATAATTTGAATATATCTACATATTTACCTTACCATATCTTCTCTTGTGTTGCCGGAGTGAGGTGATCACCCAAAGGCATGGAATAATTTCCATAAGGTAAGGCATGTGATGAGACAGTATTGTAACCCGTGTTGGGGACAGACAGGTAAGGCCAAACCCCTACACTAGCCATGTTGCTAGGTTGGGCTGGCAAAGTGAAAGAAGGATATGGCATGCCTCAGCCATGGAATTGTGGACTGGAGCATGGCCATGCGGTGTTGGGAAGCCCTGCACTCTGTGAGCATTTACAGTGCATGATTAAATTAACCTCCATCAGCCCAAAGCCATGCAGGGATGGGTGTGTAAGTGCCCGGTGCAGCAGCCAACTCACCTGATGAAGTTGTGGCCATACTTGGTCCGTCCCCAGTGTATGGTCTATCAGAGCTGACTTCCTCTATTTCATCCTGCCCTTCCTGGCACACAGTCGCTGCTTCGGTCATTACCGGAGTTGACACCCTTCTGCCTTTCTCCACATGCCGTGACCTTGGTGTTGAGGAGGCCCCAACTGCGTCGCATCTGGTAGTCACTCCAGGAAGCTGCTTTGCCTCAAGAACAGCAAACCTAGCCATTAAATCCTGTGCCATTCCCTTGCTACGGTAGCTCTTGGCATCCCTAGCTGACCTACGTGGCTGAATCTCACTTGGCTGGGGAGCTTGTTTTGCGAGCCGCTCAGCCTCTAAAGCTGAGATTTTCTCCTGAAGCTCTTGCCATACCAGGCAGGATTCCTTGTCAGAAAAGGATTGGGGAGGAGACACCTGAGGAACTGGCCTGTTCTTGGCCCGTTGTTTCCCCTTCTTGTTGCCCTGGCCTTTCCTCAATGCCATTATGAACCGAGGTTTCCTATTGGTTAAGTGTTAACGATTGCTTCTGCAATACAGTTGCTAATACTGTCAAATTCCTTCCAGTACAGGTTAAGAACCTGTACTCCAAGCTTAGTGTTAACTAGTTGCATAACTATCACCATCTCTTAGTTATGGTCACTCGCTATGACCTGGGTTCTTTGATTAGTGGCTTCTAGGCTGCACAACACATCACTCATACCAAAATAGGAAGAGTCCTGTTTATGCACCAGTTGTGAAACACTATTTGCTCATGTTCCTAGTTGATTCACTCACTGATCACATGATTATCTGAATTAATTGCTGTCCTTATGGAAATTAATTATTAAATTAAAATGAATCAAACAGGTTTTTAATAAATTAATTCAATTAATTAATTCAGTTGGATAATAGTACTTGATGATTTAATTAATATTAATAGCAATTAATTTATGATCATTAAAAATAGAATTAATTAACCTATTAAATATATTAGCTATATATTGATTCCCTTCGCCCTCTCTCTTTTTTATTACTTATTTATTATTATTCATTTGTTTGTTTTTTTAGTACAGTGGTGCCTCACATAGCGATCACTCCATTGAGCGACAAAATCGCTTAGCGACAGAGTTTTTGCGATCGCAAAAGTGATCGCTTTGCGATGGTCCCTATGGAGTTTTTTTCGCTTTGCGATGATCGCGGGGAAGCGATCATGGCAAAGTGACCCTTTTTAAACAGCTGATCAGTGGTTTCAAAATGGCCACAGGGAAAACAAAATGGCCACCCGCTGTTTTTCCTCACTTAAGGGGCAGCGAAAATGGTGGCGCTATGAAGGATTTTCGCTTAAAGGTGAGTTTTTAAGCCCATAGGAACGCATTAATCGCATTTTAATGCGTTTCTATGGGCTTTTTAATTTTGCTTAGCAATGTTTTCGCTTAGCAATGTTTTTTCCGGAACGGAATAACGTCGCTAAGCGAGGCACCACTGTATTTAATTTATTAATTATATATAAATTCCAATTTCTTACACCATCTTATTTTATTTTATTATGGAAGCACAACATGATCTTTTCCCTTCTGCCAGTCACCATACTTATTGTATGTGAAAGACTAAGAACAGTGTGGAGCTCATGGCTCTTTTCAGTGGGCCAGCCCCACCCAATCTTCCCTCTGAGCAACTGGTTCTACCCCACCTTTGTCAACTAAGGTGAATGGGAACAAGAAACCATAGGTCTGGATAGTTTTGTGTTTATTCTCAGAATGAACACAGTCTACAGGCAGTGGCAGACTTGGTGGGAAAACGAGGAGACAACCATGTGTTGTCTTTTGGACGTCCAAGATATGTATTAAGACAAAGGTGATGAGTGATCTAAATATTAAGCTCAATGAAGAAAACTTTGAAAAGATGGGCATATTTTACCTAGAAAAGTGATTATTAAGAAGCAATATGATAAACATCCTGAAATATTTGAAAGACTGCCATGTGGCTAATGAGTTTTCTCTCATTCCTGAGTGTAAGACCTGCACTAACAGTATCAAATGAAAAGGAGATTGTGTGACTAAATATTAGAAGCTGCTTACTGATATGTACAAATGATATATATTGATGTTGTGGTTTCCAGGCTGTGGAATTCCCTTCCACAGGAGATCAGCCTGGATTCTTTCTCCCTGTTCTTCTGTCAGCATGAGATGACCTTCCTTTTCAAGCAAGCTTTTGGCCAGTGACAGAATAAAGCAGAGGAAGGGGTTTTTTTTCTATGTTGTTTTAAATGTTTTAATTCAGCAGTTGCTTTTATTGGTCACTATGTTTAATGTGAGTTTTAATGAGAAGTGTAGCAGGGCCCAGGGACTTTCTGAGCTACAGAGACAATGTCATCATCTGCCTCTCCAGGCTTCTCTGTTCCCTATGAATTTAGCTGCAATTCTCACTATACCTAGAAAATAGACGTATCTTCCTAGGAACAATATATTGTTGCAAGCTATCCTTGCTCTTACTATTATTTTTGTTTCAGAACTGTTACGTCTCAAATGGACAATTAAGAGCCATTGAAGTTACAAAAGATAAGTTCCTCATATTTTGATAAATTCAGCTACAGTACCTCCATTTTTGACTCTCTTGGAGCTGGCTGGCTATAGGACCATAATGATGAGCACCTGCTATTACAAATTTACCATCAAACCACTGATTGGAGTGCCTTTTGAACCTTATTTGTTTTTTAACTATTTTGTAGGATGCCTTAGTTCTCTTCATTGAAAAGAAAGTATGGCAAAGAAAATAGAAAAAAGAAATGAAAAGGAAAGCTGATTGACAGTGAAACAAACTCTCATCTAGGACAAGAGTCCAGTTTATACTTTCAGCCCATAAAACCACAAAATCTCCTGTCTGAATATGAGCTTCAAACCTGGAATAAATCATGTTATGATTATCAAGTTGACCATAGGGAAGGGCACCTCATCCCAAAATTGCTGCTGCTCAGGTTGCAGGCGATTGATATGATTTCATGAACCAATATTTCCCAGCAATGGCTGTGCTTGTGAGTCTGCTATTTACAACCTGGGGACTTCCCTTTGGAAGGTGTCACAGCCATGTGAATGATGAGGCCCTGTGTGCATTGTTCATATAAAGATGTTGGTTCAAAAAACTGGTATCTACATCTCATTTTCAGTATGATTTTACCCAAGATGATCATTTGCGGGCTAAAGAATTATGAATCAGACCAAGATGGCCCAGTTGCAGCAAGATTTATGAAGGAAGGGAGAAACAAGCAATTTTATGTTGAAACCAGAGTGAGTGTGAATTCTAAAACTGTTCACTCTTCCCCAAGATTTGGATATGTTAAAGCTTTGCTCTTCCTAAAGCATCAGTCCATTAATATATTCTGTCTGGCACTGCAGTAAATTATCCTTTAGTCCTTCGTGCCAGTCAGTGGACCATGAACTATAAATAGTTTTCATTCATTTGGGGGGAGAAAACCCTCTATTATAATTGTGACTCAGTAACATTGATTGAAAATAAATGAACGCTGCACTCCAGATACTCTTGTAAATAATTTTAAGAGTTCACAGATTAACATTTTGTAGGGATTCTTAGTGTTGTGGCACAACTAGAAAAATTAGATTAATTAAATAAAGCAGAAGTTTAAGTGAATAATTGTATTGAAATGAAGTTGAAGGATGATGTTGGCAACAGTAATAACTGCAGTAAGAGCAAAGAATATTGAATCAGTGTGTAAACCCTATGCAACATTAGAAATGTCTCTGAAACCCGAATGTATCTTTCAATCAGCAATCCCAAATCTTGAACTGAGAATGAGGATGTCCTTACATCTTGAAATTATAGCAATTTGCTTAAATGTGTTAACAGTCTGTTTAAAGTTCGCAATCACTATTAGCCACTAGCAACATTCAGTTAGTGTTCTGGAAACAACTGGTACTGTAGTACAATTAAACCTAAAAGCAGGTGGCGACGTAAGGAGAAGAATGGACAGTAGATTGCTGGATCCAAAATCAAAAGGGAGATAAAGGCGCGATCAATCAAACAAACAGAAAATTTAAATTTGAAAGCTTTAACGTGTTGATTGTCCTCACAACAACCCCTCAAAAACTGGTCCTGTCATCAATCACCACATCATGGTCTGCTTCTACAGTTTGCCTTTTTTTACTTTGTCAACAACTTGACCCAAGTGGGGTAGCCCCCCGCCTTGTGTTTCTCCTAAAGGAGAGTCTCTCAGATGTGCTATGCCAGAGCCTTTTGACTGATGACACCAGTGTTTGAACCATGTGCTCCATCAGTAAGTGCATTATGTTCTCAATTAAATGCAACTGTACAGGCAGGCAGGCATCTCCCAAACACTCCGAACAATTGAGTTAATACTTGTACCTGTAACAATAATTTGGATGGTGCTTTAAAAGCATTTCAGTATCTATTTTAATTGTGCTAACACTCGATAAGAAACAGTATTATTATTGCAAATATCTCAGATGGGAAAAGCAGTGAGCGAAAAAAAAATACTATAAGTCTTATTAGTAATTTATTGCCATATCTATGTTGTAATCTAAAGCAGTGGTTCTTAACCTTTGTTACTCGGATGCTTTTGAACTGCAACTCCCAGAAACCCCAGTCAGGACAGCTGGTGGTGAAGGCTTCTGGGAGTTGCAGTCCAAAACTCCTGAGTAACCCAAGGTTAAGAACCAGTGATCTAAAGCACCCGATCGCAGATTCTATTTGAATAGGAAATTAGGACCCATTTGCTTTGTAAAAGACCTGCTCCTGACAAAGATTAAAACATTCTGTGGGAAGTTTATTGATACAGAACACGTGTCTAGACTTTCCTTGGGAGTATGGCTGTGGGGCTGACATGATGACTTTGACTGTGCTTCAAAGTTTATTGTGACACTAGAGTTTTTTTAAAAAAGTAGCTTGTACTACTCATTCCTGGCAATTGATCATTATCTGTATTGTTTGCTTTGGTTGTGGCGATTAAGGTATTTTTTGCTCAAAATAATCTGTTGCCTAAAATCATCCTCCAGCAAGTACCAGTAACTGTTTAACTTTAGCATTTTCACAGATGTACTTAGTCTTTTAATGTACACCTTTCTCAAATATGCAGGAGTGAGTTGCAAATCCAAATACTGCTGTTCTCTACGCAGGACCAAGTTGTCAGTTCAACATATTTTTTTTCTATAGTCAAGTACAGATGAAATCTTGTTGCGACCATACATATGACCATATAAAATTTCTTTTCTGTGATCCTTCATCAACTGCACGTGTTCAGCGTGCCTACAAGAATAGGAAGAAAGAGCTGTATGAACTGAAGCTGTAGTAATGGATTCATATGCGTCCACAGAAGGAATAATAATAATAATAATAATAATAATAATAATAATAATAATAATAATAATAATAATAATAATAATAATAATAATAATAATAATAATAATAATAATAATAATAATAATAATAATAATAATAATAATAATAATAATAATAATAATAATAATAAATGTACAGATATTTAGGAGTTAACTCCTAATTTTGTCTCTCCTGTGAAATGCTGAAAAATAAGATGTGTAATATATAATAATACTTTGGTTCTACATAAGAAAAAAACTCTAGTTCATCAGCTCATACATTCAAAGCCAAATCCAGAAGAAAAATAATCAAAAATAAATAAATAGCAGACACGAAGACAATTCATTGTTTATTCTAACAGTCCCAGAATATATTGATGGGACTAATGAAATAAGATATTTCTATGATAACTTCACTAGGAGATTCATGGGAGCCCCCTAGCATTCCTGAGCTATCATAACAAATTCAAATGGCAACTCCGGTGTCATAATAACCATACTTCATCAAGTCAATTCTGACTTATGGAGAGCCTTTCCAGGTAAAGAGTATTCAGAAGTGGCTTACCACTACCTTCTTCTGCGGGCATCGTGAGACCGTGCAGTTTGCCCAAGGCTACATAGGCTGCCTGTTCTCCCGAGAGGAACAATGGGGGAATCGAACTCCCAGTTTCTGGCTCTGCAGTCAGATACCTAAACCTCTGAGCTATTCAGCCAGCTGTGGTATCCTTGGAAGCCAGTTTCCTTCAAAATGCCTTCCTTACCAGAATAAACGTTTTTTTTTTTAAACTATTCTCCTCTACAGCAGCATACGTACTATGGATTTTGACATATGACTTACAATATATATAGCCAGTAATGTCGAAGAGCCATTAAAACATTTTTTCCCTGAGCTATTAAATTTTATTCCACCAACTCACATTAAAACTGTGAATGTGAACTAATGTAAAAGTTGAACAATACAAAAGATGTACCAAGTGTTTGATAAACACTTTTAATTTACAGATGGCTATCCTCAAGAAGAAATGATTTACCGATGGAGGAAAAACTCAGTAGAAGCTGCAGACCAGAAATCTTGGAGGCTCTATCAATTTGATTTCATGGGTCTCAGAAATACCTCTGATATTGTGCAAACATCAGCAGGTAGGTGTGCAATTTTTTTTAAGGAAAGTTCTGGTCTGAAGGTTTAAGGATTCCATACAGCCATTTCTGCTTCATATTTTCTTTGTTTGTTTGTTTGTTTTATTTCTATAGTGCCCACCTGGCCAGAAGCCATTCAGGGCAATTTACAGCAATAAAAATAACTATAATAACAAAGAGAAATAACTATAGTAACACATGAAAGCAACAAACCAAAAATTAAAGTAAATACAAAATTAACAGTGTAATTAAATACAATTTAAGAATAGGAGGCAGGTGGCAGTTAGAACAAGTTTATAGCTGGCAGATACAGGGGTCTCCTCAGGTAAGATGTGTTGGCAAGCCGTGACAGAGTACAAGAGTTTTCAATGTTTCTTTGAAAACTGGCAGGAAAGGTGCGAGGCAGGTTTCAGATGGCAATTCATTCCAGAGCCAAGGAGCAACCACCGAAAAAGTCCAAATCCTTGTTCATGTAATCTTGTAAACATTGGCCAAAAGTATCCCTAAATTTAGAGTACAGTGGTGCCTCGCTAGATGATGATAATCCGTTCCACTGAAATCACTGTTTAGCGAAATCATTGTCTAGCGAAAAGCCTTTCCCCATGGGAATGCATTGAAACCTGTTTAATGTGTTCCAGTGGGGAAGAATCGTTGTTGTCTAGCAAAGATCGGCCATAGGAAAGCTGCTTTGCGAACTGCTGATCAGCTGTTTAAATCGCTGTCTTGCGAAGCTTAGGTCCCGAAAACACCTGTTTTGTGAGCACGGAGGGAGCTGTCAAAATCATCGTCTACCGAAAATCGGTTTGCAAAGCAGGGATCAAACATTGTCCAGTGAAATTCCCCCATAGGAATCACTGTTTTGCAAATCACTATAGCAATTGCAAAAAGTCAATGTCTAGCGAAAAAACTGTCATGTGGGGTAACTATCTAGCGAGGCACCACTGTATAGGGTTTTACTGTTTGTATAAGTGTATGCATGTACATCAACAACTATGGCTGCACAGGAGGTGGAAAAGGAAACAAACCATATTTCTTTTTCTGTTTGACATGTGATGAACATTTCCGTATTCCACACAATACATGTTTATTAGTATAAGTTAGGAAAATAGCTTTCTGGATTGCAGCTCCCTGAATGCCCTAGGCAGCCTGGCCAGTTGTAATATGAAAAAAAGGAACTTCCTCAACCTCTGACAATTTGCTTATAGGACTCACTGCCACAAATAGCAATGGTTCTTAACTAAGCTGTTTTTCTTAAGGCGTAGTAAACTCATGAAGGATTGGACTTCAGATGTATTATAGTAGCATTTTAAAAAAATAAATCACATGCATGAAGATAATGTCACAGAGTTTTGATTTTCTAGCACACAGTTAATTTTGCTATGCAGTAGAAGTACAGAGACTCACAGAGGAGAATAGCTACAAGTTTCCCAGAGTCCACCCCATTCTCATTAACTGACACATAAAGCGTCAATAACTCACTCTGAGACATTTGCAGGAGAAAGAATAAAACACATTTCTTTACTTACAGTTCCTTGAAATTGCAGACTTCAGTATGCTGCTTTTTTCTGCATGCATGCTTAGCAACCAACAGAAGAGATCAACAGCAAACAAACAACTGCCAGCAAAGGAAAGATAGGTGAAAAGAACACTCAACAGAGAGGCGGGGCTCTCTTTGAAATCAAAGGCTGGAAGGAACGATTGGCTAGTGCTGGGTAGACAGGCAGTCACTCCAGCCAGAAAACTCCCTCCCAATCACACAAACCACAGGCAGCATGTGTGGTTGCAAATAAAACTCTGAAAACGAAAATGCATTGTTTATTCTAACAGTACCAGAATATGGCAGTGGAACTAATGAAATAAAATGTTTCTCTGTCCAGTTAATCTTTCCTCTGCAGTTTCATGGGAGTTCCCCTCCCATGATTTAAAAGCTTGCAAATCCTTTCAGCTAATGAATCCTTTTTCTACTGCCCTTATCAACAGACTCTAATTTAAACTTAATGGAATTCATTTTATTTCCACAGAAAACTATTATCCTGAGTGATAATAAATACAGCGGTCTTGTCTGGCCATCCTTTAATTATTGACCAGAGTCCAGAATAGAAACCATAATGTCTTAATGGTATGGATCCAACTCTCAATGAAAGGCTGAATGTTATCCTTCCAAGTGGGAAGATATTTCCCCCTCCACCCTGTGTCTCAACTCAAAGATCGGAAATAGAAGGTGACTTCACCTTTCTTCAGAGGCTCCCTTTCCATTCCTGTGCTGGGATAAGGCAGTGCTTTAGGCAACTATAAACACAGAGTGTCTGTGTTTACAGTAAGCCCTAAATGGCTTGGGCCCAAGCTATCTCAAGGACTGCATCTCCCTTTATGAGCCTGTTCGAGTACTAAGATCATCAGGAAAGGCCTTCCTCTTGGTCCCACCACATTCACAGGTGCATTTGGTGGGGACATGGGAGAGGATCTTCTCTTTTGCAGCTCCCAGACTTTGGAACTCCCTTCCACAGGAGGTTAGACTGGTATCAGCTTTACTGTCCTTCTGCAAGCAGAACTTTCTCTTCAGATGAGCTTTCCCTGAGTGAATGGCTGCCAGGCGGGGTTTTAAAAATGGATCGTTGTACCTTACATTGCATTGAGTGTTTTTGGTATCATTTATGGTTTTTTGGTACTGTATTAATTGATCCTTTTAGTATTGCATACTCACTGTTGTTAGCTTTTAATTGTTGTGCGCTTCCTTGGGTCCTTTTTAAGGGAAAAAAAGGTGGGTTAAATATATTTTAAATAAACAAATAAACAGGAGGGGGAATGACTTTGGAACTAAGGACAGAAAAAACTGAGCATTCTCCTCTATTTAGTCAGTCTTGACAGGACACAAAGCTTGACAGGAACTTTCAGTTCCCACAAGATTCCTCACAGCCCAGCCAAGAGTGAGACAAAACGTCTTTTTCCCATCTTAATATTTCTGTAAGCTGCAGAGCTGCCTGCCTGCCTATGGACCCACCAGCTGATCAGCAGGCCCATAGGCAGAGAGGGAAGGTGTGACAACCCCAGACCTACTGGAGTATACCACCCTTTAACTAAGCTGCCACCAACCATTCCCTATAAGAAGTCACACAGACCAGGAATGGATTTTTAACAAACAAAAGAACAAGGTTTATTTAAATAACAAACAGGGTAAATAAAAAGATCAAGTAAACAAAATACTGGAACGTGGCTTAGTCTCAATCATATACATATAATAGTTTGGTTCACACAGAACACTTTAAAGTAAAGCACAGACCCTGAACCTATCAGTTCTGGCTACCTATAAAGAAACCTGAACCTATCAGGTAGGTACCAACTGACACACAGTTGTACTCAGTCTGACACACAGACTCCCACTCCAGCTTCACATCAGCTCCAAATATTTATACAGTACAGCTCCTCCCCCTGATGTCCCGCCTTCCACTCCCCATAGGATGGAACTTTCCCTCCAAACCCATGACAGACAGGTACCATCAGTGCTGTATGTAACAGAAGGCTAGCCTTTCCTCTCTTCCTACAAGGGGGCGAATAAAAATGGGGCAGTATTTGTCCCTTCATATTCATCGGGGTCTCTGGAACTCATGAATTCAGACTAATATTTAACAAATCTGCGGTTTTTAACATATATTTTGATTCAGTTTTTTATTCGTCCTCATGTCTAATCTACAGCACTTGGCAGATTAAAAAATACCCTCATGAGGTAAGCACCATCTAAAAGTTATAAATGACTATGAAGAATGTGAGATGGATCAAAATGTAATAGCAATCCCTACAGCTGTGACTTGTCAGTAACAGTCTGCTGCTTTAATGGAAAGTGATGAATTCTTCAAAAATGAAATTAAACAGATCAGGGTTCTCCCCCACCCCCTGTACCAAAAGAACAAAAAAGACTAATCTGCAACTCAATGATTTACAGTGCAGCCGTTCACATCAATAATGCATCTCCATGGTTAAAAACCATTTCCTCGCTGAAATGCAATTAACGGATTACTAAATCTTGCGATTATGTAGTTCAGTGGAAGTGATCGCTAACAAATGAAGCCAAGATACAGGAGAGCTCTAATATTTTATGAGCAAAGTCATATTCATTGAAGCCGTGTTTCTTGCATGGAAATGGCGAAATGTTCGTGCACACATCATGCCCTGAACTTTGAAAGTAGGGGTGCTGTTTAGGGAAGAGGAGGCATTGCCCTCTGCTCTTGTGATTATGCCTGAAGGTCACCTTCCCCGTGGCCAGCAGTGGTGTGAACATCCCACCCATTGCCACCAGTGATGTTAGTTTCATCTCTGCTTCTCCCATTAACACTGTGGCCCATGACTACCCCTTCCCTATATATAATGCTACCCTTAATGCCTGGATTTGAAGATGCTACATTTCTGAGTGTTACATGAAAACATTTTGCAGATGCCTCCACCCTTGCCAGTTCACTGTCAGTCTTAGAAGGAAAGTAGAGTTCTACAACAACAGGATAATAATTAAATACTAGTTCCTTTGACATTACAACCCATATTGTGGTCTAATTCCAAAGCTCATGAAAGCCTGCATTAATTCTGAACAAATGTTTTAGATCAGTGGTTCCCAACTTTGAGCCTCCAGGTGTTCTTGGACTAGAACTCCCAGAAGCCTTCACTGCTATGTGTGCTGGCCAGGGTTTCTAGTAGTTGTAGTCTGGGTACCCAAGGTTAGGAATCACTGTTTTAGATGAACATCCAATCTGACACATCTGAAATTCCAACCCTTCTCCGTATCCCTTGATTTATTTTTTAAGAATAAGAGAAATACTGCCATATACTGTATTTTGTCAACTTCTGCTGGGAAGGGCAGACAATTGTGTGGCAAGGAAGATATCTCCTGCAATGCACCCTATTGGAACAATGGGGGGGGGGATCTTGCTGTGCCAGTTTAAGGTTGGCAAAGCCAAAGGCTGTGATCCTGTTGGGGGACTCCTATTGTAACTCTGAAAAATGTTCCATTTTAGACTTTCATACAACTCACCAGCAATAACTTTCCAGTGATGGAGCAGAACTATCAGGGCCATTAGACGTTCCACCAGCAGGAATCTTTTTTAATCTTAACCCCTCCAGAATGAGATTAGGACTGCAATGCATGTCCCAGAGGCAGCAATGAGACATATTATCTTACTTGAGCTCATTCGGTGCCTTTGTTATTTTCCTGTGGAGAATCTCTTTGTAAAGTAATTCAAAAACTGGCTGATCCTGGCATGAAGAAACCACAGAAAAGACTGAAAAGACTGAACTACCAAAACTTGTAAAATAAGTCTTTTTAAAAAGTATTGAAGAAAATGAATTCTTAGACTCCACAAGCTATGCAAATTGTCAGATACTATTTATTCACATTCATGTTTTTCATGCATACAAAATGACTAGCCCTTTCTGTTCTTCGGAAGAATTTGCGTGTGAAACTACTAGAATTTATATCGGTAATTTATGGGGGCGTGCAGAAATATAGGTATGCCTAGTTAAGCGAGAGAAGAAATCTTTGGAGAGCCTGAGCAATGCAAATGTAGAATTGATATAATTTATTTAGGGCACCCAAATTCTCAATCTTAGTCTTACTAACACTCCCAAAGGACTCTTGTACAGCCAGTTTTTGCACATTAAAAGGGGGCGTGGGGGGGGGGAAGAACACAGAGACAATATATCTTTTCTGAAGGATGTCCTGTTCTTCTGGGACACTATTTTTGGAGAACTGAAAATGCTTCATTTTATGCAGCTATTCAAAGCAATACTTTCAGATATATATTCAATGTCATTTTAACAGATCTGCAGAATGTGGCTGTACAAATCTCACTGATAGCTGGCTTGCTGCTGCCACCAGAGCTGTTGACACAATCGCACCTAAACACCCTCTCCAGCACAGAGATCACCCTTCACCCTGGTTGAACCAGGAGCTGCAATCAGTGAAGCTAGAACACATATGGAGGTGGAACCCGAAGGAAAATAATCAAATAGCAGTCAGGATCTCAACTAACCTTTACCAAGCTAAGGCTGCTAGTCAGTCTTACTTCACTGTCTGGATAAATGAAGCTTCTAATCAGCAGACTGAACTCTTCCATATAGTTCGTGATCTACTCGAAGTTGGTCATAGTGACTGGCCTCCCATTAACATCTCACCTCACCAATCTGCAGCATTTTTAAAATCAAAAGCAGAGGCCATCCGCCAGGATCTTACCCCCTATTTGAAAACAGTGGATTGATCAGAGACATTCAGCGCTCTGTCCTGCCCGATGAGACTAAATCACTTTCAGCCTGTGACGTCAGACATGGTGGACAGAGTGCTTGATCGCTGTCACGCCACCACCTCCTCCCTTGACCCTTGCCGGGCCTGGCTAATCAAAGCAGCCAGGCCTATAACACCTTGTTGAATGGGCTACAGCAGTAATTAATGGGTCTGTCCAGAAGGAGACACTCATTAGGTCCATTAGGAAGAAACTGAGCTTGGTGGCGGATGATATTGGTAATTATAGGCCATTGCCAATGTTTCTTTCCTTAGCAAGGTAGTTGAAAGGGTGGCAGCCAACCAACTGCAGGCTCTTCTGGATGAAACCAATGCCCTGGATCCATTCCAGTCGGGCTTCAGGCCGCGCCATGGTACAGAAACGGCATTGGCTGCCCTGTTTGATGACCTACTGAGGGAGGCCAACAGAGGCAAAATCTCTCTGTTGGTCCTTCTCGATATCTCAGTCGCCTTTGATACTGTCAACCACAGTATCCTCCTGAGGAGGCTCTCTCAGTTGGGAATTGGTGGCCTGGCTCTTGCCTGGCTCCTCCAGTGATTTGGGCATCCATCCATAACTCACCTAGGAGGAAGTCCACCAAACTCAAGAGGACGTATTTCCTTTGAGGATATGCAAACAATTGCCCAGTCTAATCATCTTCTAGTAGTCACTCAAATGTGCCCTAGCAGAAAGACAGGGAGAGATGTCAGAATCCTACTTTTGTTTGTGCAATATTTGTGTAACAACATGGCTAATTGTAGCTAACTAACATGATGCCCGTGTATGTTTCAGTTACACACCTAGTCATGTGCTTGATTGCACAACCAATATTTGTCCCAGCAACTTGTCAATTAGTTGCAATACACTGCAACAGGTTACACAATGACACAGGAGTATTCAGAAGTGGGGCTTACTAGTGCATGCACATCAACACACCCATTGTACGTCCTATGTTGATTCAGGCAAATGCCTAAATAAAGCTGTTGAGTTCTTACATTCTTCTGAGTCAGCTTCTTTTCACACTTTTGCAATCCAGACCACCAGGCCAAAGTCTTTTATGTTATGAATGCTGATATTAATTGCTCTCATATGCTCATTTAATGTTACTGACATTATGTCCAGTGCCCCAGTGGCACCTCCCACTGAGTTTTGATGGCACATTAAGAGAAGGCTTGTCACATGAATGCTCTTAACAGGATAAACACTCTCAGAGTTGAGGGCTTTTCATTCATTGTGTGACAAGCCCTACCGAGGCATACATCAGTAGCATCAATGAGCACTGACATCTTCAAACATGTCCATTTGATGAATTCAAATTAATGTTCACACGCATTTAACTTCAAATCATAGCAGTTGGATGTAGATTTAAAATGCAAATTAGAACCCACAGTGTTCAGTCCATTTTTCTACCCCTGAGCTTTTTTTTTTAAAAAAACAGCCTTATAATCTTGACTTCTGTAGCCTAGTGTTTTTCTAGCACTCACAATTTGCATGAGATAAAGTAAAGAGAAGTAGACATGTCTAGACTTCTATACTGGGGTTCCCATAAGTTCAAAAAGCCATTCAAGGGATAGCATTAGAGACAGGTGGAAAATGTGTGACCCTCCAAATGTTTTTTAGGTGCAACAGCCTTTATCTTTCACAATTAGCTTTGTCAGCTAGAGATAATGAATGCTGACATGCATCTAGAGCAGTGGGTCCCCTGATATTCTTGGACTACAACTTCCAGAAATCCTGGGCAGCACAGCTAGTGGTGAAGGCTTCTGAGAGTTTTAGTCCAAGAGGAACTAAAGGCTGGGAACCAGATACCTACAGTGTAGGATCACATCATCTTACTTGATTGTTTGATCAGGTTGCTCTAAAACAAATAGACAGCAGTCGAAAATAGGACTTCTGGTGAACTATAGTCAAAACATAGGCAAACCTGCTTCATATGAATGGCATAGGGCCAATTGCTCAGTGGCAGCTTAATGTACAGCTCTAACACACAGCAACCGAGCTAGCCTGTAGTTTATTTTCTCACAGCCATCCAAATTGCAATTATTGAATTCACAACAGGTTTCAAGGTATCTCATAGACTGATTGTAAAGCCTGTGCTAAGAAATCAATCTGAATTCATGAAACCTCTCCACAAATTCTTATTCCATAGTTTTCTCTCCTGAAAGGAAATATAACTGACAAGAGAGCTAATGTACTCTCTTGGGCTTCATTGTTGTTTTGACCATGCGTGAGGGCTTTGTATGTAGCATTGGCTATCATGCTAGGAATGTTGGGTAATCTACCAACCATAGCAAGCAGATTCCATGTAGACACAGTTCCAACACACAAGGCGTGTAATTTTAGACATGTCAAAATGTATATGGTGAACCAAATACTTCTCTTCTCAGGCTTACATGTTAATTATTCTTCCTACTTTACTCTCAGGTTGTACTCACTTAGAGCAGTGGTTCTTAACGTGGGCGATAATGCCCCCCAGGGGGCGATTTCATTTTTCAGGGGGTCGGTAGAACGAAAAGGGGCGGTGTGGGGGTGCTGGAGCAGAAGGGGGGCGGTAGGGGGGCGCTGGAGCAAGCCAAACCTGTGAAGATGGCTGCAGCCTTTTTACAGTGTGCATGAATATATATTTTCCTCCAATCTTAATTTAGTTTCAAAGTTTTCGTCTTGAAATTTTTAGTTCCTGCATTGCAGTTTGTTTTTATGCTTTTTTATATTTCTTTTTCTGTCTTAAAATTCACTTGCAACTAAATATAAAATGTTACTTTTGGGGGGCATTTCATTTTCTTGCAATTGAATTTTGTTTTCAGGGGTCATTGGATTTAAGTGTAATAAATAAATAAATAAATAAATAAATAAATAAATAAATAAATAAATAAATAAATAAATAAATAAATAAATAAATAAGAAAGATATCATCACCGCGGGGAGGGGGGCGATGATAACTTCCTCAATGGCTCAAGGGGGCGTTTCTTTCAAAAAGGTTAAGAACCACTGACTTAGAGCACTTAACTCTTTAAATGTTTGTGTTTGAATTCTTATGTGTTAAACCATGAGATTGTTGCCACCTATTTTTCTTCCTCATTTTTAAACCCTTCTAAGCCACAATACTTTCTATGATGGGAATAGATTAGCCTATTGAGTGTGTCCAGTGGGAATGAGGAAGAATTGCTCTTTCATTGATTTGAAAGCAAAGCAAAATTCAAAATTCACATACTTAGGATGAAAAAAAAATTATCTGAACAATTTGAATGTGGAAGAAAGCAAAATGACACATCCTCCTATCTCTATAAGGCAGGTTGCCACAGTGATTGCTTCCGAGGCTCCTGCCATGTCCACTGTTTGGGACACATTGAACTTAGTGTATCTTACTTTTGATCAGACAAGCATTATATAGTTAGAAAAGTAATGAACAATACATCCAAACCATTATTGGGGGCCTGCTGTTGTTGTTTTGAAGTTATGCTGAATTCTAAAGCACTTCTGGGCCACTGCTTTGAGATCTCTCAGTCTCACTGTCCTTTGTAATCTTCCTGAAATGGTAGTTCTCTCTAGCATTTTATGTCCATTTGAGATATGTTTCTCGTTCTTTGTGTGTTCTAAGTTAAGAACGTGTAATAAAAACGTAAACATGGAAATATTTTAATCTAGTGGGATAATTAACAGCATGCTTAGAAAAAACAATTCAATACTGAAATTTGCTGAACAATGGGATAGAAACTGTTCTGTAGGGATGTGGGTGGGTGCAGGCGTGTCTTACCATTAGTCACACCTGAGACAACAGATCTGGTTTGTCTTCAAAGGCAGTAGATCATAAGTTATGAACTTTGTTTTTAATCGCATATTTCCTGCTGGTGTCAGGAAGAGATTCTGAGTCTTGTTTTTTGTTCTTCCTCCTCTGCCAGAACACACTGGATAGTCAATGAGACTGGTCTTCATGCGTGCATGTGCACACACATTTTAAATCTGAGGTGCCATGAAGGTGGTGGCCTAATGCTACAGTCACCTTCCAGTTTTCACAGCGTAGACTGAAATCTCTGGAAATTGCTTGGGTTCCTGGGCAGGGAGATAGATCAGGGAGCAAGTGGTGTGAGAACTGGAGAAAGTTTTATGTTTTTATGGGTGATGGCCTGATGACTCATCTCCAGCCCATCTCAAAGGGTCCCAAGGCTCATTGGCTCTGTATAAAGGTATTTGGATTGCGGCGTTGACAAGCAACAGTGCTGCGCAAGGAAAAACTCTCCATTGCTCATCTGTACTATAGGTAATCCTTCTAGGGGTGCCAGTCCTAAAAGGAGTGGTGGCAATCCACTGCAGCTGTTGGGAGCATTTTCGTTCCTGACTGGCCACCTAAAAACCAAATGTCCACCACCACAACCACAAACTGGGGGTGGGGGGAGGCTGCAATATTACTCAGCTGACCTGTACTAGCTTTATTCAGATTTCCCTCATGCCTGTTTTCCATGGCCAGTTGGTACAGATGCAGTTCTATTCCTCCCCACACACCCCGGTATGAGTTGGTTAGCACTAACGCCACAAATATGGCCTGGCCTGCCTGTCTGACATCACAGAGATCTGCTCTCAGCCTCAGGCATTGGCACTGAAGTATCGGGAACTGGAATGCTGCTGACCTGGTGACCCTGGTCTCTCAACTGTCTATTTGATTTTTCCCTTTCCCTTTCCTTTCCCCCACATGGGCACCAAATAATCACTTCCTTTCCAGCAATTCAGCTTTCAGACTGGTTTGAAGAACATTTCCCCCAAAATGTAACTTTGTGAAAACATATTAGACTTTCATAGGCCTTAACTCTATGGGCTCAAACCTTTGTCTAACAAGGCTTCACAGTGTGTTTTGTGTAACATGTCTTCACAGTTTGGGGGTTGGGCGATGCAAAACACATATTCAAACCAGTCAGCCTGCTAGACATAAAATAAAAGTTTGAGCATGGAAGCCCATAGTAGGATTATTCTTATATGAAATTGGGAGGAAGATCCAGTGGCTGCTTGTGTTGCTCTGGATGTTTTTGACCAACAGCTTCCAACAGCTATATCCAACAAAACCAATGTTGAATACGGCTGCCAGCTCAGTAATATTCCATTCCCTCAGATTTCAGAGCCAAAATTTGAGACCAGATGAGGTCTACTGTGATAGCCCAGGGGATTTGCATTCAGTGGTTTGAAGTGGACAGAACAGCTTCTGGATCATGTAAAAACAATCTGGCTAGATGAGATCTGGCTAACTCATCAAACCAGGTAATATACCAACTGACACAGGCAGGGGGCAATCCAATTTTTTGGTAGTTAGGCAGGTAGCTGCAGGGCTTTCATCTCTTGCCACCTTCCCTTTTGTACACATGTTATGTGGGGAGTTCTTTCTAAGTTCTCCTGCTGAGACTTGTAGAAGGCATGCCCTATCTACAGGGAGGGCTTTTTCCCCCACCAGACTTTGCACCTATCATACCGGACCTTCTACAACAAGAAAGTTCTTGAGTTGGAATGAGGGTATTCAATTCTGAGACTTGCCCCAAATGACATAATAGGCACAAGAGCATGCACCCACTACTTGTCTCTCTGGTCTCTTACCATTACTCTTGGCTTTCCCCCCTCATACTGATGTTGTGCAACTGCAACACACTTACAAATACCTTTGCACCGGTGGGAAGGGTGGAGATGGAGACCCATATTTTAAAGTCGTCTCACATGTAAAAAAACAAAGTTCCCCCTTCTTCAGTTCCAATTAGCTTGAGATTTGTCTCTATACCTGTAGAAGCATAACAGTTCCTGGAGACTTCAGTTGGGTCCCTGAGCCATAGAAATCCTAAATGATGGATGTTACAGTCCAGTATGATCTGCAGGGCCACAAGTAGCTGAATTCACTGCTTTTTTACTTGAGTAACTGCAATTGCTTTCCCCCAATATCTGCTATTGCACCAGAAACCACCTGGTTTCAGAGGATCCTTTGAAACGCAGAAGCAACTTTTTAGGAGGAATGAGGATAATGTTAATGAGAAGGATAAATAAAGATGGGGAGCTCTAACATGCACAAACAGAAGCATGTTCTATTAAAGCAATGCCAACAGAGGCACATATCTTTACCTCTACCCAGTCATTACCTTATCTGGAATTGTTAACACAGAAGAGAACAAGATTTTTGTTTTGGCTGGCTGGCTGGCTGGCTGGCTGGCTGGCTGGCTGGCTGGTTAGCTGGTTGGCTGGTTGGCTGGTTGGTTGGTTGGTTGGTTGGTTGGTTGGTTGGTTGGTTGGCACTGCCATCAGAAACTTCCAATCCAAGAAACTCTTGCCATCTGAACTCTGCTCGAGTACAAAGTGAAGCAAGCAGGTCCGAACACTACAGGAGGTGATTTAAGGGTATATGTGGAAAGCCAGGTTTTTTTAAAAAAAATCGTTCTTTTGTACTCTAGGTACTTTGTGTTGTCTGCATGGCAAAAATGCAGATATCATCAGGGCAGAGTCAGACACCTATAGAGGAACAAACTCTCTATTTTTTTCGTGAACATTCTCTACTCATGCTGTTCTCATCAAGAATGTGAGGGAACAGGGCTAGCCATTCTTCTTTATCCATGTTGATGACGCTGGAAAAGGTAATGACTGACTTTGATGTTCAAAAACTGTAGATTATTTATAACACAAAAATCCCTCAATATTTAGCTGTATTTCTGTTTGTAGAAGAAATTCTGTTAGAAATATGTGGCATGGCAAACCAGAGTAAAAGCAAGGTTTTAAGTTTTGCTAAAACTTGTTTTAAAACCAGAGCTTGTACAGGAATCTTGAGCGCATGGAAGAAAAAGAAAAAGAAAACATCCTAGTGTGCAAGTAAGGGCTGTTGACTTTACCTCAACAAGGAATTCATTTCTCAGTGAAGGCTTTGCCATTGTGTGAGAAAAGAAACATCCAAATGCTGATAAATAACTTGAATGGAGCAAAGTAGGTGAAACCTGCCATAACAAATGAAGTGAGCAGAAATTTAGTGAGCAGAAATGTAGACCAGAGCTGATGGGATAGCTCAGTGAGTTCGAGTAGAGGAGTTCAATTCCCCACTGGAGAAGAACCAGCCTGTGTAGCTTTGGCCAAACTGCACAGTCCTAGGACATATCCACAAGAAGGGAATGGGAAACCACTTCTGAGTGCTCTGTACCTAAAAATCCTGGAATGGGTTGCCATAAGTTGGAATCAAGTTGTCAGCATGTTTTTATTGTTCTGCTAAAACAGAGCTTGGAACACACTGCTTTTTAGATTATAATAGCCAGAATCCCTAGCGTGCTAGATCAGAAGGCACACTTCCAGGGGGATTCTGGGAGCTGTAGTCCAAAAAAGTAACAGTTCAGTGCCCTGGTGCAGGTATTTCATGCTTGAGAACTTTCAGCTCAAAAGGGGAAGAGGCAAAATTCTTCAACATGTTCAGGGGCTTACTAGTGCTGAGGACTGTTTCACTACTTCTGCTTTTTCTTCAATGGTGATCCTTAGAATGTTGATACCTGCGGAATTCTGGGAGTTGTCATCCAAAAACCACGAATCTTTACACCTCTCTTGCTACATCATGTTATTGTGCAATTCAAAGGGTTACATCAGCTTTCCTTAAAATGGTAGATTGGGATGTCTGGGCTGCATGATAGTATACAGTAGTATCATTTTCAAGAAAATATTGGGAGACAGATGAAGGCTGTCAGTATGAGTAATAATTAAATCAAAATTGTAAATATAGTCTCCTTCCATCTTTAATATTCTATGATTCAATGAAAAAAAATCATTAGTGTAAATAAGATAAAGGAAAATAACACACTGCTACTGCTGCCACCATTAACCAGGGAGCTCCCCCTCAATCTTTTGAAAAATGTTCCCCCCATGTGAATTTTAAAAAAAAAAAACCTCAGAGTTCAGAGGCTGGAAACATGAAAACAGCTTGAGGACAGGTGCTGATCAGCCCTGCCACCGCACAATTAGAATATGCCATTGTTTCACCATTGTACTCATCCAAGTGATGAGTGAAGTGCTGCCCTTTTATTTCACTGCTGTGCAAAAAGAACATTAGTGATGTGCCAATCATCAGTTGATGCCTTTCTTCACATGAAGATAGATAGGCAGACAAGCCAGGGGTAAACAATTCTTTATAACAAGCAGCACAAAGTATAAGAGTCAACCAAATCGGTGTCTCACCTCAGGGTGCAATTACACTGTGAGGGAAACATGAATTCACTCACATCCTCTTGCTTTGAAGTTACACCACAGGATTTGGTTGTCTTAAACTTAAATGGCCACATAGGCAGAGCGGGGGAAAGTCTTCTAATTGCAGATCTATTTGAAGTGCCTGTAGGTGGTGCTTTAAGAAGGCTTTTCCTTCCTCACCCATTTCATCATCTTATTTTGCCAATGGGATTGCTCCTTAAACTGTAAGTAAGTAAGTAAGTAAGTAAGTAAGTAAGTAAGTAAGTAAGTAAGTAAGTAAGTAAGTAAGTAAGTAAGTAAGTAAGTAAGTAAGCGAGCAAGTAAGCGAGCAAGTAAACGAGCAAGCAAGTGAGTGAGTGAGTGAGTGAGTAAGTAAGTAAATAAATAAATAAATAAATAAATAAATAAATAAATAAATAAATAAACAAACAAACAAACAAACAAACAAACAAACAGAAGTTCTACCTACTCAGGAGAAGCTTTATAAAAAGTAATGTCTTGGAGGAGAGGCTTTGACAAGAGAGGTGAGTACTGGTGCTGCTTGTGTGTGTATGCATGCATGTATGCACATGCTCTCCTTGTCCTCCCTTTTAGAAGGGAAGGTGTTCTGCCAACATACTACTTTTTGTGTACATGTGTGAGCTCGGTTGGTCCTTCCTTTCTTCATTGGTTCAAGCGATTACCCTTCATTGGTTCAAGCAAAAGAATTTATTTTTTAAAAAAAGTAGAAGGCTTCCTGGTGGAGAGGAAAAGCTATGGATGGTGGGTGGGGTACTCCAGGCTGATTTGCTTTTCTTGTTTCATCATGAGATCAAAAGGAAAAAAAATGCAAATCAGCCTTCACCATGCAATTTCCCACATTTTTTTTCCTGTGTAGTCAAACTGTCAGAGTGGGTTATTTGTTCTTTGGAAAATGGCAGTTCTGCTATCAGTAAGGCTGTAATCACACTCTCACTCCCCAAGGAGTATGTCTTTTTTTTTTTAACTCAGTGGGCATTCCTGATCAGATGGATAGGCATGTGCATAGTACAGCTGAAACCTGATGAACCTTTGCTGCATAATAACTGAACCACTTGTGGCAGTTGTGCAATGGCATAGAAAATGCCTGTCGAGTGGCAAAAAAATGCATGAGAAGAAGCAATTGCTTTATTTAGATATTCATGCACTTACTTTATTGATGACATCTTTACAGCCCCTTTCTTCCACAAAACTGAAGGCAGTGTAGGTCATTCTTCTCCTCCCTTCCAGCCACTAACTTTATTCTCACAAGCTCATACTATGAGAGATAGTGAAGGGTGGCCATTTACACATCACCAAAACAAAACAGGACATTTTTTTTAAAAAAGGACAAAAGATGAAATACATTTATCTAAATTTTGCATATATAGGTGTGGATGGCAATGTAAAAAAATTTTTACAGTTTAAAAAGTAGCGTTTCTGGGTTGGGTTTGGTTTTTAAAGAAAATTGTTTCTATTAAGAAACAAGTCATGCAGATGAGTACAGATTAGAGTTGGTCATGAACCTCAGTTTGGAGGTTTGTGCCAGTTCATATGTGCAGCATCACAGGTGCTGCATGTTCTCTCCCCTTGCCTCCCAGCCAATGTCCCAATGAATAGCCAACATGCGCTCCTCTCCTCCTCCTCTTCAATGGTTCAGCCAGTCCCCACCAGGAGCACCGGCTTTCCTGTCCTACCTCCTTGTCTGTGTGGCAATCAGCCAAGGAGGCAGGGGAACTGGCTGAACCACTGAAGAGGAGGAGGAGGAGGAGAGGAGCACATGCTGGCTGTTGAGTAAGGGACTCCAGTCTGTGAGGTGGGGGGAAGAGAATGTGCACCACCTGTGGCAATGTGCCCATGAACTGGCACAAACTTCCAAACCGAGGTTCATGGCCATCTCTAATGCAGATTAAAATAGCATATCATTGCACAAAAGGAAAAGATGGAAAGAAAAGGGAATCTATTTTGTTTCAATAATAATAATAGTAGTAGTAGTAGTAGTAGTAGTAGTAGTAGTAGTAGTAGTAGTAGTAGTAGTAGTAGTAGTAGTAGTAGTAGTAGTAGTAGTAGTAAAATATGTGGCACCTACAATTCAGTCAAGAATTACAATCTTATTGTATGTGACCATTTTGTGCCTTTTGGCTCAGAGTTCTGAATGTGTTTAAAGGAAACCTTGGACTATAATTTTGCCCCAGGCATCATTTTTCAATGGTTTTAAAGATTCAGCTAGCACTCCAAACAGTTGCTTCATGGTCTGTAAACCATGCTATATTTTACAAAAAAAAAAAATTCTTAATCATACCGAGACTTGATATATATATACTTCAGCGAAGCATACTTCAGAAGGATTTTTAAAGAGCTACTTAAAGTAGGAATTTTGCACGGTGTCAGAGACCTGAATATTTCCATGTGCAAATGCAATTTTTATGCTATATTTGACAGGATCATTCTTGGATTCAAAGGGCTAATTACACCATATTATGTCACCACTAAAGATTACTCAGGGTTGTATGAATCACAGAGTAAACAGTATGGAGTTAGATGAAGTGACATGTTTCAATCACTGGAGAAAAATAATGTTGTGTGATGGATCTTCCCCTTGTTCCACTCAGAAGACTTATGATATTCTCCTCCTGAGATCATTGTATCAGCTCCATTGTATTATCTTGAGAGTTAGGGTACTCCATGATTCCATGTGAGATCTCTATGATTTCATGGAGAACCACATTTATATTAACATTATGTCAGCTCTCATCTTGTACTGTTCTCACTGCCACCACACACTGGATTGACACTTACATCGAGCTGTCCACCAGCACACCAAGATCTCTTTCCTGATCTGTCACAGTCGGCTCAGAACCCATCAGCTGATAACTAAAACTTTGATATTTTTTTGCCTCTATGTACATTACTTTACATTTTCTCATATTGAAATGCATTTGTCATTTTTCCGCCCATTCTCCCAGTTTGGATAAATCCAGGAGCTCTTCACAATCCCTTCTGGTCTTCACTACCCGGGAAAGTTTTGTGTCATCTTCAAACTAGTTACCAGAAAGTTGTCCATGTTTGGTGTATTTGTCCAATATTAAATTTCTTTATTTTTGGCCACTGTGTTGCTATCCTCTGTGTTGATTGGTTTGAGGTGCACAGAAACTGACGTCTCCTTAGGCTATGCTGTCTGATATCATAACCTAATACTAGCACCTCAAGGACCAGAGCAGGACGAACAAAACATTTTTTTTCTTTCATTGTGGTTTCACACAATTGTGCAAAATGGCTATGTCAAGCCCAAATGGACAGGCTAATTGCAAATGAAGATTTAAACAACTCATCCTAGCCTCTGATTTTTAGTGATGCATATCACAAGGCAGGAGTTACTGGGAATTCAATTTTTCCACATTTACAGAATTGTACAAAAACAGTCTTTCAAATATGCACATTCTTCTTGAGATTGGTAGAAAAATTAGTTGCCATCTTGCACAAGAGAAAATTTTTTTCCACTTTCTTATTTAGTATGTAAAAAACCAAACAACTCATGGTTTGCATTTCCATCTACAACATGTGTACATGAGGACCCCTGCCTCCATTTCTAAAATATACACAAATATGTGTTCATGGGTTCAAATAGAACAGATGTCTATCCTTTAAAAATTAAAAACTGCATGGAAGGAACATCATGTAGGCATCATGTAGGCGTCATGTAGGCATCCTTCAGTCTCAAGAGGCTATGATAACGTGCTCTGAATAGAGGTCTTGGAAGAGCATCTAGTGTGGCTGAAAAGGCAAATTCAAGAGTGACAATCCCTTCCACTCTGAAGACAAATACAATCTGTCCCCTGTCCAGCTCCCTGATTTTGCTGGTTTCAGAACTGCCTCGCCTGCTAGAAAAGTGTCTCTTCAAATTGGGAGAGGCCATGCTGCACTGCCTGCCTCCAGGCTGAACGCTCAGATGTCAAGGTTTCCCATCTGTTGAGGTCCATTCCTAAAGCCTTCAGATACTGTATGCAGATACCCTTGTATCTCAGGAACATGGAAATAAGAAAAAGAGACATTTACAGGATTTTACTTGTTAAATCCAGCCAGACAGTATATTCTAATGCATACACACTTTAAAATCAGCCACTTTATGGTTAGGAGCTCTCAATTAAATATCCATTATGGCATATGTTTTTAAAAAAACAAATATTGATAAACATCAGTAATCAGAATAGAACTTTCATTCAGATTGTGTCATTGGCTTTAATATGGTTTTCTTTTATTCCAGAGTCTTTTATCTTTCCCAGGATTTCTCCAGAAAGATGTTTACACTCGTTCTTGGTTAAAAATCTTTCCTACTAAACTGCACCTCTTAGGTCTTTCCATGGATTTTCTACATGCTCATGAACCCAAGACAGTTAAGTTTGCCCTAGAGAAGCAGATTAAGGAGATTGATTTTCAGTATTCCATATACAATTCCCGCAAAATCTGCTCACCTATGAACTTTGGTCTAAATTTCAAATTCCACCAAAGAGCTAACTACCTGGAAAACTTGACCATCCCAAAATACTGGCAGGCCTTTTCAAGAGCTGGATTTAATTGTCTTCCATCTGCAGTTTTAAAGGGACACTACCATGGTCTACCATATGAAAATTGACTATGCCCCTGTAATGATAAAGAAATCAAAACATTAGAGCACGTCTTTTTCATATGCAGTTTTTAGCCCTGTAGTGAGAGATTTCCCAGGCAGGTCCTTGGTACACAAGATACTTTCCAGCGGACACAATAAGCCCCCTAGAGAACTTGTGGCCAAGTTTCTCTTTTCTGCATAGAGAACATGAAAGGAAATCCTTGCCTGTGTTTTAGAATATTTAATGTTTTGCAACTGAATCTACTTAACTTTACATTGTTTTAAATCATTCTTGAAATTTTTAAATGCATTTTATTCAGTCTGTGACTGGAAATTAGTATTACTACTACTTTCCCAGGATAGGGTCACAGGTTAAGGCAAAATGCAATGTTATCCCTCTAGGCTCACAAATCTTTCAGAGTACCATGCTAGAGATATCACGCATGCAAATAAACATGCTGTTTTCCAGTTGGCCGATTTCCAAGCAAAAGGAAGCTAATTTGCAAATAGTGGATTGAGGCAACTGTTAAAACAAAATCCAAAGAAACCAAACAAAACAAGACAAAAAAAAACACCCCAAAAAACAAAGATGCATTCTTTTCATCTTCAGAGTACCCTACTTCTCAGCATCTTGTCTAGTGAGTTTATCAAACAATGGTGGTTGTTTGTACCACAGGCTCTTTAAGTGTAGATGCTGCCTATCTCGTTTCCTGGCAGCGAATGAATGTAAAAAGCTAACTCGTCCACCTTTGAAAAACAAGGCAATGCTGACACATGTTAACTTAAAATATGTACCATCAGCTGAACAAGCAAACAAAAAATGAGGATGTGCTCAAAAGAACTGTCACTTTTCATTTGACATGCATCAATATTGTTGTCTTCTTCTTTCTTTAAAAAAACAAACAAACCACCCACCACCGAGCAAATAAGCACTCACCTTAAAAATTGATGAGGAAGGAATCTGACTTAAATGACAAGTGATCTTGGAGTCCTGCAAACCCAAGGATTTCAGAAGGCAACTCCTTGTAACTTCTGTTTCTTGCTACCACCAGGTATTTAGATGCTGACCTAGCAGCTCATGAATATGTCACATAGTAGACAAGAATATAAGGTGCCATGGTGGATGCTTTCAGTTCATCATCGAAGGCAACAAGAAAGCTTGCTGAAGCAGCCAAGTGAACAGAAATAAAAATGTAATGCCACAGCGCCCTGCTCTTCAACAATCCCAAAAGAAAATGCAGCTGGTGAATGGGGCTGGCATCTTCTGTTCTTTAAGATTTGTTCATCTTTAGGGTACCAGAAACTTTTCTGTTTTTATCATGGATTGCAGCCCCCATAATCCCTCAATCAGAACAGCCCCTGGCCATGCTGGCTGGTTGAGGGTGAGGTTCTTTTGGGAAGTGCAGTCAAAAAAAGTAACTTTTCCAAGTTCTGGCCCGAATCAATATAGTGAACTTTGCTTTGATTTATACTATGCCATATTGAAGAACCCAGTTGATGGAGACAGACTGGAAGGGAGAAGTGCTTATTTTCAAGACAATGTGCTGCTTTCACAACACAGTATAGGAGGTAAGGCACATTTATACCTGCCAAATAGAATGAAGGTGGTTGTTGGTTTTAAAAGAGAGCTTTGTTTCAAAAGCAAGCAAGATATATAATGATAGCAATATTGTGCTGAGATAAAGATAGGGTTATCTGTTCAGGGGACCCTTGGGTGCAAGTTAGGTTAAATATAGCCCAAGTTCCAAGCTTTGGTTGTTAGTTGTGGAAAAGATGTCAATGGAACTAGTAAGCAAATATATTAAGGTGTGTCCCTCATCAGATGTCAGGACACGCTGATAAAAACTGGTAACCATTCAGACTCCCATTGGTGCAGATAACTGGACTGTTACTGTGACCTACTTACTCACCCAGCAATCCATTGTTGTGGGAGTATTCAAATCAAGATGTCGGAGAGGGAAAATAAGATCCTCAAATCTTCTCAATAATCTACAGTGGACCCTCTACTTACAGAATTAATCTGTATTGGAACGGTGGCTGCAGGTTGAAAAGTCTGTAGGTCGAGTCTCCGTTGACCTACAATCCAGTGAAAACCGATTAAACTGGCCGTTTTTGTTCCATTTTTTTGTTCCATTTTGGGTTTTGTTTTTCTGGTCTGTGGGTCAATTCTCTGGCTGCAAGTCAAACCTAAATTTTGTGGCCAGAGAAGTATGTAACTCGAAAAGTCTGTAAGTCGAGGATCCACTGTACTTTCTTGTATGTTGCTTCTCTCCCCAAGGGAAGGAAATCTTTGCTTAGGAACAGCTACATGCACACACCCAGTACACATACACAGGAAACAAGCCATGCTGAAGAAATGAGCACCTGCTGGTGGAGAATGGACAGCTCAACACAGCTATTTCTTGCACAGTCCCACAACTGTCAGTTGCAAATGTTGTTATGGCAGAAAGGAGCCCAAGGTTGAGTGTAGGCAAATTTAGATGGGAGCTGTGCATGCCTTAGATGGAAACTGCTACATTCTGGGCAGAGCGAAGCTTGTCTTTTCAAGCCTTCCCGCTTGGATCAATTTCTCCTCCTTCTCCTCCTATATGCTGAAACATGGTCCAGATTGTGAGAGAACAGGAGCTGTGAAGAAGATAGCCCTACATAATTCATACCTCCACTTAGGGTGTTGAAATTGGTTCGGATGGACTCCAAAGAAGTAGGATGCATTATGGAATTCAGTGGTTGTGGTTGTTTTATGAGTGGATGGAAAATTGCATGGCTGTTTGCCCAATAAAAATTAGAATGAAATTACTCAGGACCGGCCATGACCGAAGATATTTTGGTTTCTGAGGTTAAAAAAATCAAACAGTGATTCTCACATTCCATATACAAAAGCCATCCATTCTGGCAACTGAATCTTTCTTCAACACTAATGATGGGACAGAGTCTTCCACTACTCACTCCAGAGTAACATCTAAGAACATAAATCCATTGTGTGTGCATGTGTGTGTGCATTTGAGAGAGGAGATGCCACAGTCACACTAGAGAAATGGTCCCCCTTTTTCTTGTGCCTTCTGCTTCCTGTATAGTTACACCTTGTAGTCATGTGACATATATCCTGTGATAGTTTTTCATGCGTTTTTTAAATGTTCCACCTTTTTTGGAGTAAATTAGATGCAATACGTTCTTCTCCACTTGCCCCAAGCAGGACATATCCCCTTCCTTTTCTGTGTGTTTCTCTGCCTCCCATGTGGGTACATTGGTGCGTCGGTAAATCACCTGTGCTGTGAGAATACCTTGAAAGTGCCCTGTCTTCTTAGCACCACCTGGCGGAAGCATACTGTGGGTGGCAGGCTAAGAAAACCTTCCTCAAGTCCTTCAAGCTGTATTTGAAGCATGCCAGCATCCCCATTTGAAAATTAATTTTTTTAAAATTAAGCGAGTAAAACAAGAGCAAGAGGAAGAGGTGGGACCACACGCCAGATACATTGGAAATGAATTGATTTTGAATCAATTTTGTAGTATATACTCAATGGAATGTCGACTGTACTGAATGATGAAACACAGAACAAATACAGTAGTAGCCTCCCAGCAGGCTGGATTTGATGTGGAGATAGCACAGAGAGGGAACAAAAGAATCAGTAACAGCCAGGTGTCTTCTGAATCCCAAAAAAAGGGGTCAAAATTCATGACCCTTTATTTTGTAACTTGGGAACATTTTGCTGGTGTGACCTCAGCCAGAGAGAGAGAGAGAGAGATAGAGAGAGAATAAACACTATAATTGTGTTTATTTCTGGGTTTTTTTCAGTCTGCAACAACGTGGCTGCTGGCCATGCTACTTTAGAAATAATGTGACTTGTAGTCCAAAGACTCAGATAAAAAAACCTCTTATAAATGCAGTCTCAGAGGAAAAGCTGATAATACAAGACCTATAGCTTGGATTAAGAAAAACCATATGATACATCAAATTAGAATCAGGCCCGCTCATTTATAATGGCCCACCACCAGCTACATGATAAATCACCTGGGTTTATAGCCAAAAGCAGAGACACCATCAAGCACCTGGAAAGCCTCATACATGGTGGGTGGACTATACTGTGCTCAACTTGGTGAATTACTTTGGGCATTGCTTAATAGAGATTTCCTTTGCAAAGCCATCCTGGCGTTTAGCCTACCCCTCTTCGAGCCAGATGATCAGGAAATTAAACAATTAGAAAAAGCAATCAGAGTTCCCATTTAAACTATGCCTGGCAATCTATACCTGATGGTGTTGCTGTACTGGAAAAGTAAAGGAAAGCTTCACTGCTGAAACGAATGCCCTGCCTGTCCTTTTGCTAAATATAGGACATCATTTTTCTTTCCTGTCATTCAAGCTCCTTGAGAGGCACTCATTTTACTGGAAGTTGGTGCTAGAAAACTTTGTACTCCCTTAGCATTTCCTTAATGGACCTGCTGCTCAGTAAGAACCTCTTGAGCCAACACACCATATGCTGCATGTGCTTATACAGTAAATATTTGAATTTCCTCACAGTTCAGTTTAAAAGACTGGCAAAGCTGTAACAGGAAATGGCAGAGGGGAGTGTCAAACTGCAGACGTGTTTATTGTCAGACTTAAGGGTTATTTGTTAAGCACTGGGTGATTAGCTAAGTAATTTTAAAGTGTGTGTGATTTTGACTGACTTCTCAGGCAAAGCTACTAAGTTTCACAGTTTCAGCTAATAATTTTCCTGTGTTCAGAATTAGGTTTTGGTGAGTAATTGGTTAAAGCTCTTCTCAATAAACATTTCAGATGGGAAGCTTTTAGTTCCCGTTTGAGGCAAGGTTGCCTCCCTCTACTTCACAGGACTTTCACAAATCAGCAGAAGCCTTAATGTTAGACAATGTCTTCATAAGCAATATATAAATATTAGAGGAAAAGGACTCCTATGCTCTTTAAAAGATGTTTTCCATAGTAAACTTCAAAACATGTCAGGACTCCCTTTAAAGTTAAAAGGCGGCATGAATTTAACTACCCTGTTTCCCCTAAAATAAGACCTAACCTGAAAATAAGCCCTAGTATGATTTTTCAGGATGCTTGTAATATAAGCCCTACCCCAAAAATAAGCCCCGGTTAAGTGAAACCCCACCCTCCACCATTGTGCAGCAACCAGAAGAAGATGACATGACTAAAAGTTATTTATGTACAGTATTTGAATAAATGTAGATTGTGGTACAAGAAAAAAAATAAAACATCTCCTGAAAATAAGCCCTAATGCATTTTTGGAGCAAAAATTAATATAAGACGCTGTCTTATTTTCAGGAAAACAGGGGACGTACCCAACAACTTTGCAAACTTTCAACAGTGTCATTCAAGAAAATATTGACATTTTACCTGAGCCTTTGGAAATGCTGCTACCCTCTGAAAAGAAATGAAAGATTACTGCCGGGGGAAGAACAAATAGCTTGAAATACAAATCACTTAATACTGACTCAGTTCATACAAACATCACATAACTCAAAGTAGAACTATATTTCTAAATGTCATATTTTCCTTCCTAATATTATTGCCCAAGGGGAACAATAGGTCTAAAACTATATAAAGATGGCAACACTTCACTGTTTCCCTTTAATTTATTGGGCAAAATCCTGGTGGCATAATTTTTTCCCACAGAAACCAGATGACATCATCAACTGGGAAAAGGAATATTTCACTTAAATGAGCTGAAACATTCCTAGAGCTCCATTTTTCTCTCTGAGGATGCCTTTGGGAGTCTCAGGACAAGAGGGGATCAAAATAGTCAGAAATGATCACCAAATCACCACCACTGAGAATTGTTTACTATTAACATCTTCCCATCCACGATCCCAAGGCTCCAAGAGACTTTCCCAGGGCAAAAGGGAGCCCTAGAGAGTTTTGGAACCTGACACAGAAAGATGAAAAGCTTTCAATTCAATTCAATTAAACATTACCACCGCTGGATGATGGTGTCATCTGACTCCACCGCATAACTTTATACTGGCTTAACTTTACACTACAGATTTTGGCCATAGAAACCAACATAAAAATTTCTTCCACTTTTCTTCAGTCTCTAAAATCAATTGTTTTATCAAGAAAGGCAGAAGTTCAGTTTAATTATTTTAGCCACTGACTACAGCAATAGATGAAAGTGTGTGTGTTTAAATAAAGAATTGCATTCATCCAGCACATGCTCAGGGAAATAAATCCTCCCTTGACTAATCCTTATATAGACAGACAAGGACATGCAACCTTCTTCTTTTTGCTGAAAGGGATAGCAAGAGAGTTTGTTGCACTTGGGATAAGGTTTTGCAGCAGTGAGGATGATATTTTGCATAAGAGTACCCATTTTTGCACAACTTGTGTTTTTTAAAATGCAAAAAAAGAAAATAGCGTATTTGCCATTTGTGAAGGTGTGCAAACTTCACAAATGGCAAGACTGCTGCTTTTCTTGAAAACATTGCAACATTAGATGGGTTGCTTGTTTCTTTCTTAACCATTAGTCAATCTTTCTGTGTCTGTTATGTGTTGGGGGGGGGGACGTTTCCTTATTTCAGCTTACTTTTATTGCTCAGCACTTCCCAGACTGCCCCTGATCTTCAAGCAGGCATCTGAAAAAGTGCACATTTGAAAAGAATTCACATTTCAAATGCACACAAAACTGATTCATTTCACTTCTCTCAAAGAGTTTAGGCAATCTGCATAATGGACACAAATACACACACATGGGGGGGGAGGATAAGTTAGAAACAAAATCCCAATCAGACAGCGTTGGACAGGTACCAGATGTGGAGCTGGGAAAGGAAAGACAACTACAGATGTTGACCCATGTGAGCTAGACAAGACTGGAAATACGAAATCCCATTCTATTCTCCTCCCCAAATATTGTAGTGGGCCATATTTTGGCTTGAGTGCAATTGCTGCGTAATGGGGACAGGGTCTTGAAATGGCCATCTTTAAGTTGCATCTTTAAGCTTCGGTACCCAAATGTTTTTAGACCAGAAATCCTGGCTAGCATAGGTAGTGCAGAAGACTTCTAGGAGTTTTTGTCCAAGAACATTTGGGAACCCAAGGTTGGGAACCAATAGTTTAGAAGGTCAGATATACTGCTTTTCTGGGTGGTTCAGCGTAGGGTTGTAAATCCTCATTTTAATTCCCCTCGCAGCGGATAAATAGAAATGATGACATTCTCCTGTTTACTGCAAAGACTGGCTGAGGTTGCCCAATGGTCTCTTGTACTTACACTTGTAGAGATGACATGTGTGTGTGCACATGCTCAAGCGTGCACACACACAAATTAGCTACTTGTACAAATTGATTTTACAAAATGTGGAAATTTGCTTCATATTCAGGGGATTTACAAATGAAAGCCTTGAATTGGATTCATAAAAATATTAGGCTAACTTTGGAGTAATACGCCATATCATTCAATAAAACTAATACATTGTTTGAAGTGGGCAGAGAATGATTACTCCTTAATTTAAGCATAGCATGTTTTATATTAGTAGTAGTAGAGGAGATGCTGTACAGCTGCTTTTAACTCTTCCTAGTGACCTCTTTGTAGACTCATCTGCAGGAGATAGTTTTACTTCAGCAACAGCATAAAAGGCCTCAGTGAGTTCAGAATTCTTTGATTGGCACTAGGAGAGAAGAATTTAGTCTAGTGTCTTTCATTTATGGAAATCTAAGGTAATTTTCTGGGCTGCAAAGTCCGCACATAGACTGTGCATCTTGAAGTAGGAGACGTTTATTAAAGGTGATCCAGAATAAAACAATGGCCTAGAATCAAGAATCCAGAAACATTCCCTGCTGTGCTTATTACCAAAATGTTACTACTTCTGCTCATTGCCCAATCCTCCAGCCTATAAAGAAAGAACTTGATGTACACTGTACAATAATATTCATTAATATGAGGACACATATTAATTCCTGGCTTGGCTTTTGTATGTCTTTTTGTTTAATATATGGAAACAATGATATATTTATTTCAGGCCTGTGGTGATAAATGTATAAAATCTCAAAAAGTTTAGCATCCATCAAGAGCCTTTCTGATTTCAAGATATAATTCTAACACTGCTCAGTTTTGGGTGGACTGAGTGTGTCATCTTATACACTCATTTTAAGAGTAATTTTCCGAGATCAGGGCCTGTCAATCCTTATATTATTTTTGATTCAGTGGGTGTACCATATTCTCCTGCAGTCTTTTTTCTGTGCTAAAGATTCCAGCAATTTAAGAATATTCTTTTCTGATTGTTGCAGAATATTAAAATGTTCTACTCTGAAACAAGCAGCAGAGGTCAAACTAGTCCACCAGAATGTCATTAAATCCTGGATATATGTTTAAAAAGTAATAAAAACTTTGCAGAAATGATGCTTCTATTTAGAGATAGATATATTTGATGCTAAAAGTAACTTAGATTCTTTGATAACTAATTAATTTCTAAAATGGTTTCATTTTCCTTTTAGGTATGCATTTAGTGTGTGGTGTGCATGTTTATGTGTGCGTGAGAGAGAGAGAGAATGTGTGTGTGTGCATGTAGCAAGCTTTCTATACAAAACAAACATCTTAAATCTAGATCCATAAAAGCCACAGAAAATCAATGCCTTATTGGGACCAACTAAAATTGCACAAAAATGTGAAAAGTTCTAAGTTCTCCCAATATCTTCACCAAACTAGACAATGCAAAAAATGGAGGCAAAGGGAGGGAAAAAATTCCCCAAATTTATACCCATGAAGTCTGCAGTAAACCTCATTCCCAAGCTGGATATTTCAAACTAAGTGTGCCACTAACAGTGGAATAAGAATTAAAATCCATCCACAGTTAATTTGCGAATCCACATACCTCTTTTCTTTTCTATTTTCTTCTCTCATTTATAGTGATTCTGCTTGAACCAGAGTTGCCAATCATTCCAACTGAGTTATAATCAACAAGATGTATTATTTGTGTTTTTACTTGGTATATTAGTTAGTCATCCATCTATTTAAAACCTCAAGTCAGCACAAGGTCATTAAAATGTCCAATTACCAGTATAAAATATAAATAATAGTGTCCAAACAGAGGACACATACATAAGGTGATGACCCCAGCATGGTGTGATAATAGACAAGATATACAGTCCTTGTGGCTGCCTCACGTAGTTCAGCTATACAAGATATCAGCAGTCTGAATTAGGAGGCAAAAATACAATCCTTATTGGAGCCAAACTAATAAATATAGCTACTCATCAGTCTTCTTAAGACCTCATTCCCAGAGGATTTCATATATATGTGAAATCCTCTGGGAAGCATAAGTGAATGATGTGTTCTGCTATGTTCTGACCATGTTCTGATTATGTTCTCTATATCTTTATACACTGACCTATCTTGAATTGCTTCTCAGTGTTTGAAAATTAAACAAAACAGCATAGTAACTTATAAGAGACACAGCCAAAGGGGAAAGTGAATATTTTGTAGAGGTTTCACAATCCCTTGATGTGGGTTATGTAATCTTTAGCTGCCAAGTTAGGTGCTACTCATGAGGATTTTCATCTGCTGCAATCTTCTGCTGCTGTTATATCTGTAATTGAAAATAAGAGTGCATTCAAAGGTGTTTAAACTGCAAACACTGTGCATAGGAATGTGTCAGATTCACCACTTCCACCTGAGAATGTGTCAAAGGGCTCTTTTTCTTCCCTTCAAGATCTTTGTAATTTGTGCAAAACGTCCCTAGTGTCCTTTCTCTTTTTAAAAAATTAAGTACACTCGCAACAAATACAGTAGGATTGGTTGAATGTTGATATAGAAGCATTTGATCCATCTAGTGGTTCAAATTGTTTAAAAAGGCACTTGCCCCCCCCCAAGTGTTGGGCAGTTTGCACAGTTTGTACAGTTACACGCAAACCTTTGCACCAAACGTCATTTGCACCAATGAGAACTCTGTCAAGGGCAGCAGGAATTGCCCTGATATCCTGCCTGTTGAAAAAGAGTGTTGCCATTCCTCGTTCTTGGCTGTGAGAAGACAACAAGTTAGGATTTGCATCTGTAATCCTTAGGCCTGCTGACAGATGAAATACAGAACCCAAGACTCTTCCCAAACTGGACTTCAATACTCTGCCCCAGAAAATAGTTACCTACCCTTGCCTTGACAGATTTATGGTGGTGGTGGTTCCAGTCCTAAAGCCCACAATTTGAGAAGGATGGACTGACCATTTGAATGAAGTAACTGCCTCAGATAACTGATTGGGAATGTCATGAAATGGAAATATATTATTTTATCTTATTATTATTTCATTTGTTGTAAGGGGTAGGTTGAGACAGATTTGTGGGATTTTCTTCCTCAGGTGTCAAATATCTTGATTAGTTTTAGGCACTATGTCCCTCAAGGAGAATAATGGTCTTTTAGTGGAAGAGTAAAATATCTCACTTCTCATAAAAATAAAACAATTCCCTGTCAAAACAATCTGCTCTTCCACATGTGTCATGTAGTCACATTTTTTAGAATAGATGTGAAACATGCTAAATCCGATTCAAATACCATTCTTTCTACCTAGTTTAACCACATTCTTACTTGAGAAAAAAAGTATGCTTTCCCTTGGATGTTACTTGATATGATTCATTAATTACATACATGTACATTGATCCCCTCCAATGTATATTTAATCAAGCACTTCTCTACCTACGTAGGTGAAACAATACCAGAATGATTGCTTCCACAGCTGTGGCTTAAAATTGGAGTAACAGCACTTTATGCTTGGGCAAAGTACCCTTGTTTGAGCAAAGAAATAAAGACTTCAGACCAACAAACAGCATGTTGCAGGGCTTTAAGAAGATATATTTGACACTCCTATTGTTTGACTCTGCAGTGATGGATAGGAATATGTAAAATCACTGTTAAAGAACTTCAGCCAGTTCAGAAAAATCTAAGGATATTATTGTTAGCTTCTTTGGTTCTATTGATCACAGTTACATTTATAATCCTGAGTGAATGAAAACATTCTCAGCTTCACATTTTAGAGACAATAGTATAAACAGTTCTCCTTCCTGAAAATATGTACAAGTGGTGCCTCGCATTACGACGTTAATTCATTCCAGCGAAATCGCTGTAGAACGAAAACGTCGTAATGCGAAAAGAAAAAAACAATTGAAACGCATTAAAACCCGTTTAATGCGTTCCAAAGGGCTGTAAACTCACCGTCCAGTGAAGATCCTCCATAGGGCAGCCATTTTCGCTGCCTGTGCAGCAAGGAATCTGTCCCAGAAAACAGCAGGAGGCCATTTTGTTTACCCGGCAGCCATTTTGAAACCGCCAATCAGCTGTTGGAAAATCATCGTTTTGTGAAGAATCGGTTCCCGAAGCAGGGAATCAATCATCGCAAAGCAAAATTCCCCCATAGGAAACATCGTTTTGCGATCGCAAAAGCGATCACAAAAAGTTCATCATAATGCAGTTTCATTGTTAAACGGGGCAATTGTAAAGCGAGGCACCACTGTTGTGGTATTCATTTTTAAGCTATGGCATTAGACGAGGAACATACCATTGGTAAGATGTTCCCATTTGTAAATCCATGTAAATTTAAGATCTACCAGATTAATTAACAATTAGTATCTGTTTTTTTACCAATTAATCAGCTTGAATATTGTTAACCACCAGGCAAGGATTTATTGTGCAATTGCTCTGCCCTATATGGTGCAGGTTTCTGGATGATACTGTGTTCCACTTGTAAACCTCTAGTACATTTCCACTGCCACTGCTTCTTCTGGCTTTTTTTTTCCTTCCAGAGAAAATCTATTACATGAATAGAACAGCCC
The DNA here is from genome assembly GCF_051106095.1 of Pogona vitticeps. NCBI lineage: Eukaryota > Metazoa > Chordata > Lepidosauria > Squamata > Agamidae > Pogona > Pogona vitticeps. The sequence continues at coordinate 174,997,491 of NC_135785.1, forward strand.
CAAAGTCATTTGGTAAGAAGTGATGGGAGTTCTCCATTTGGAAGAATTCTGGGAGAAGATGCAGGATTTGGTAGATGCTTCCAATAAGACAGTAAAGACGCCAAAGGAAAGGAAATCCTCTGAATGAGAAATCTTATAAAAGAAGGAGCGGGTTCATTGGAAGAGAATATGCATCACTTAAAATAGATCTGAAAGGTGGTTCATAGCATCTTGAATTACAAAGGTTTTCTTTAGCACAACTGAGAAAGGTGTCTTCTGGTACCCCAAGGAGCTGCTGTCACTCAGAGTATATAACACTTACAACACAGATGGTTCTAAAGACCAAACTTAGTGTAAGACAGCCCCATAAGTTGTGTGAGTTGAGGTGTAGTTCGGTATCAAATGGGAATCAGGACTTTGCATCCAAAGTGAAAAGTCAGAACAGAAAGGCCAAGTATCTCTAGCCCTCTATGGCCAGTGCCTCTTTGAGTTAGGATTACCTACTTAGAAAGCACCAAAAGCTAAGGTAATGAAACAACTTAAATCCAAGTGCCTTGAGTTTCATTATACTGTTTCGTTCGTTTAGTCGTGTCCGACTCTTCGTGACCCCATGATACTTCTTATTCAATTAGGTCAGGGATAAGTGGACTTCAGATCTGTTTTGTTTCTTTCTAGAACCCCATGATTCATCAATCAGAGCCAGGTGCTAATGAAGAGCAAGGTGTTGATTCCTACAAATTTGTTTTCAGTAACAGAAAAAGGATATGAGCTCACCAGCCTTTTACACAAAAGCCTTTGTTTGGTGATTGCCAATCACTACCAATTATAACAACTCTCTCACTCTGTGTGTGTGTGTGCGCGTGCATGCGTGCGTGCGTGCGTGCGTCTTGTGTTTTGGGACAGAGGTCATTTTATTGTTGCTAATTTCATTGTCGCAAGTAGGAGTCAGAAAACCTTGCTGAACCATTGGAAATCACCCAGAACTCTAATAACTTGTCTCAATCTAATTTCTGCCCCCTCCTGCATCACACCATCATTTCATTCCATTTCATGTTTATTTAAGCTAAGATATAAAAGTCACCACAGAGAATCTGCATTCATGTGTAGCCATGACAATAAGTTCAAGTATATTATCATTTTAGATCAACCTGTGTGATTAATCTTTGTGTAACAATACAGCTCAATAGCGTTACTTGTGGAGTTCTTAAACATATTTTTCTCTAGAATGTGTATGTGTTTTAATCCATTTGCTGGAGCCATAAGAAGATGAGGCACTTTAAAGAAAGAAAGAAATCTTGAATTTCAGCTTAATGGGAGGGAGCCATAAGCACAGAAGGTTGCAGGCATGAAAATTGCAGTCCATTGTATAAAGAGAAAGAAATAAGCAGTTATGTTAGAAAAAAGCTGAACAGAAGGAGAATGTGCTTGTAAAAGGAAATGAGAAGAAAAAGGTAGATAGCTAGCCTTGAATACAATTGCTGGTTCAGGCTCTTAGCGGTGAATCAATGTGGTTATTTGTCAGCAATGAAATATCATCCTCATCTGCGGATCTTTATTGACCTTTTTTCACATTAGCACCACAATAGTTACTGTGGGTTTCTGCACATGCACATACACCTCCCAAAATATTTATTTGTCATATTTATAGACCACTGTTCATGTTCAAAACAATTCAAATGTGAGAAAGAAAAGACCAATCCAGTGAAACATCTGACAGAAAAGCAGTGACAGCAGAATTGGGATGAGAAGAATACTTGCTAAATTCCCAATTCTCGCTAATGTAGGTGTCTGAACAAAAGAAGACACCTCAATGATGTATTTTCAAGTCTCACAAGATTCCTCCCGCTCAGCCAAGAGGGAGACAAAGACCTCCTTTTTCCTTCAAGGGCTCTGTAATGCCCTCTGCTTTTAAGAAGCAGGCCTGTAAACATATACACTAGCAAGCACAACATGCCTGGAAAATTGGATTATATTGGCACCATGATATAAATAGGCAAAAAAGTTTTAAGACCCCTATCTATTGCCTCAAATTCTTAAATAAATCAGCAGGAGTATTCACTTGAGGTATGTAATTTAAGCAATTTGCACAACTTGCACAAATTCTCCCATGCTTTGCAGTTGCAGGGGTGGGGTCTTCAGGGGTGTAAGGCACCTTGAAACAAGGCAAAATTACCCAGCAAGATTGCTAAATGAGACAAAGGGATTTGCTGAGCTGACATATACTTTGGCAAAAAAAAGCTTTTAAATTTTTGGGGCAGGGGATAAGTTGGGGTGTTGAGGGTCTGTTTAAGCCCACGGGAGCTACACATCTTCCCTGCATATTCTCTTGGCACAGATACAGCTCACATGTCCTCAAAATCTTTTGTCTAGATGCTTTCAAATATTAGAATTCTATTCTCTCAAAGAAATAGAAGTCGCTCTTCTCAACGAGTTAGTGTGCTTGAAACTAAGCGCACTGATTTTAAAGAAAATTTACTTTCACATAATCGTGTCTAAGTGCATCACTTAAAGAGGAAGTCTTCCAGCCCCTCAATGCATCACTGTTCCACAGCAACTGCATTGCTCCACAGTAAGATTGTAGTCTTATAGCCACTTAGCTGGGAGTAAGCTCCATTAAACTCAGTGGGTCTTATTTCTGAACAGACATGCACAGGGTTACTCCATTAAATCCATTTCCTTCTTAGATTTCAATTTAGGCTCCACAAATTAGGATATAAAGCTGTTCTGTGAAACTAAGGCCTAGAGGCCTGAGGAGAGAGACTCTCAGAAATTCTCAGAGCGTCATCCTGGGCCACTTCATATCACACGCTGCATGCCTTACGGAATCATCTTCAAGGTTAGCATACGTCTGGGAAGGTGTTCCTATACCAGTTTTGAGAGCTTTAAAGTTGCAATTTATGTTGGTTGGTGTCAAATTCAAAGTGAACTGTCATTTTTGTTGTAGGAAATATTAAATGAATATTAACTTGAGGGTCTCCCTCCAGCCTCTTTGATCTTGACATCCTCGTTATAAAGTCATTCTATATTTAGGCAGCTTTGATGTCTATGATTGTTAACATACCAGGTGATTGTTGAAAAATACTCTGTTTTCTTTTGCCTGAAACCAAGACTCCCAGTGAGTTGTAAACAAGCTGATGCACACCAGTTATCAAACAGTATGATTTTGTTGTCATTGTTGCAGGTGATTATATAGTCATGACCATCTACTTCGACTTAAGTAGAAGAATGGGATACTTCACTATTCAAACATACATTCCCTGTATATTAACAGTTGTCTTATCCTGGGTATCGTTTTGGATCAAAAAAGATGCCACACCAGCAAGAACAGCCCTAGGTAAGAGCTTTGTGGGTGGGGAGAGGTGGGATTCTGCCTGATGTATGTGGATCTAGATTCTTTTGACATAAAGAAATGCTTTCTAACTTACAACAAATAATTGTTTCATGACCATCTACTATGCAAAGAAATTCACCTTGTAGCCCTATTCTCCCCTGCCTCCCAGCTGTTCTCTAGTCCCAAGATGGCTATGTTTGAAAAGTAGCAAGTCACGTAGCTCACTATTCCATTTGCACCCATACCAGCAGTTGCTGTTCTCTAAGTTCTCCCCTAACTACACTTCTAAACCTCTATAGGGAGATTTATTTATTTACTTATTTATTTATTTGATTTGATTTGATTTGATTTATACCCCGCCCATCTGGCCTAAAAGACCACTCTAGGCAGCTCATAACACAGTGGCCAGAATCCTCTTGCTCTTTACCACACGTTGAGGAATATCATGGAAACTGCTGCAGTGAACTGACAAGCTGCCAGCTACATGTCAACACATGATTGGATGCTTGACCAGGCACGTGACCAGCATGCAACTGGCATCTCATCTATTAGCTATGCTGCCTTCCACAATGTCTCTTCCAATTTCTTGGTCCTGTCGCCCTCACAGGTGCATTTGGTGAAAACAAACTGCTCCCAAATTATGGAGGTCCCTCCCACTGGAGACCAGGCTGGTCCCTCTTTTGCCATCCTTCTGCAGGCAGGCAGAGACCTTTCTCTTCAGGCAGAACTTTTGTCAGTAACTGGCTGCCTAATAGAGGGTTCTTATGTTAACAGAATTGCTGCTTTTTTGTTATTTTGATGTTTTTCTTGTTAGTGCTTTTGGGAATGATTTTAAACTGTTTTATCCGCTAGCTTTTATCCATTATAATATTTTTAAATATTGTAATAATTTATTGTTTTTTAGCTTTTAATATTGAGGTGAAGCACATTGGATGGATGGATGGATGGATGGATGGATGGATGGATGGATGGATGGATGGATGGATGGATGGATGGATGGATGGATGGATGGATGGATGGATGGATGGATGGATGGATGGATGGATGGATGGATGGATGGATGGATGGATGGGAGGTTTTACTAAATGCAGGGCATGTCTTGATGTGGAATGAGAAAATGGATGAGAAAAGGAAACTTTGTGAGTACTCACTGATAATGAGCTCCCAGTCCATCCCAGTCCATCCCAAGTACTTTCAGTGTCAGTAGGCAGTTAACTCCCAAAGCATCAGGTAAATAACCTTCATTATGCCTTCTTCACACATTGGGAGCAATGTTGGGGATATAAGTGGGTTTGGCCATGCTTTTGCCATCTTGGCCAAAATCAGAGGGATTTGCTTCCCCTTGCCCAACTAGTTCCTTACTCTTAAACCAAACCATGGAAATGTTACATTTTCCTACAACCATCATAGCCACTGGCCCAGACTGTACCCTTTGAAAGTGGTGCCTTGTACTGCATGACTGCTTACTTTATATATATACTGCAGCTCATTATCAGTGAAAGCAGCAGGTCACCAGAACTCATTGGAAAAAAATGGTCTCTGCTGTACCAGATCTTTTATTCTCTGTCCCAGTAGCCAGTTTAGGAATTGTAAAACCAGATAGCATGGTGGTGGTGGTGGCAGCAGCTACATATATGTGATGCCCCTGAGATGTGCTTACCATACAGGGCTGCGTATATCAGTGACTCTTGGATATTTTATACTCTGCCAACCAGTCCTCCAAAGAAACTGGGTCCACCATGATAGAAATAAAAAGTCCACTTTTTCTAAGAGGAACATTTAAAAGGCACGGTAGCAAAAATGATATTTCTATTAGTCATTGAAAATTGCAACAATACTATGAAGCATTAATTTTACTGCAACATGTGAGCATGCCAAATGGAACATATGTTCATACTCTGGATTGATAACCTGTAACAGGTGAGGTCAGTAGGAGCCAGGACTTCACATCTGCAGGAGGATGCATGAACTAAGGAAGAGTTGAGTTCTTAGTAATTGTTAAGAAAACTGGACACCAAATATGGTAAATGTACCACTGGTTGAGAACTAGTGGCCTAGATTAATAGTAAACAGATATAAGAGAGAAGACGTTCGTGATTTGTCTCAATGTGATTCTGTTGACTTGACAATGTTTATAAGCCCTGAGATACACCTTTCAAATCTTTGCTATTTTCCTCACTAGTATATTGGAAGATGCCAGTGGTTGGGGACCAGGCACTGCTAAATTTCCTTCCTTCCCTTAAATTAGGCATAGCAACAGAGGCAAGGCAGGATCAGACACAGCTGTGAATAGTTTGCGTCTCTTGAAAGTACGGCAAAATGACACAGCATGCTCTTGAATTGCGTTTTCCCAATGCTTGACTTTTATCAAAGAACAAAGATGGTGTAAATGTCAAATAGCTTCGTGCAGCAAGGAAAAAAGCCTCTGGCCTCAGCTTTCCAAAAGCACCTTGCCACTCATGCTGCACCTCTGTCGCCAATCTGATTATAGGGTAACAGAGGTTAGAAGTTTAATCATGACATGGTATTATCTTAGAAATGTTTGGATGCCTTCCTTAATCAACAGACAATCTAGAAAGTTAAAGACATCCAGTCAAAGAAGTTGCTCAAAACAGTATTATTATTATTATTATTATTATTATTATTATTATTATTATTATTATTATTATTATTATTATTATTATTATTATTATTATTATTATTATTATTATTATTATTATTATTATTATTATTATTATTATTATTACATGGTCATTGAAATCCACAAGGCTGAGGGGACACAATAAGTTGTTTGTCCTTCCACCTTGCAACCTTTCACAACAGCAGTTGTTAAAAGAGAGCTTGGGAATGTGCAGCCCTCCAAATACTGGTTAGCATCCAGTATTCATAAATCCAAGTAAGTACAATACAAATCCCACAGTTCTAAACTGAATTTTTAACTGGTTTAAATAGTTCTAAAGGAATCAAGTTCCATTAGTTCTTTTAATGTGGTTTTCTTGATTGTAACTTGTCCTAAAATCTGCTGATATAAGATAGGTTAGAAAGAGAGAGAAAGAGAGGGGAAATCAGCCCCAGTCAGCTTAGTGAGAGAAATAATAGGAACTGAGGTGTATAAGCCTCTGAAGGACTATATCTTCCCATCCACACACTAGACTGTCAGACACACCTTATTCTTAAGAGAGGTCCCTTCATGCCTTTTGTCCAACACCTGAGGGAAGACATAAGACAAAAACTATTAACAAAATTAGAGCGACTACTTTCTCAGTTATAAGAGCAAAAATTCAACTTTTTCCATTGTTGGCATATCATTTATTTCTTTGTGAGGGAGGTAGTTAATCCATTGAGAAAAACAAAAACAGTGTCTTGTGGAACCTCTTGGTCTGGTAAGTTTTATTTGGAATAAGCTTTCTGATGACACTGGCAGTCCAATAAAGCTGTTAGTCTTTAAGGTGCCACAAGACTCTCCCTGGTTTTTGCACATCATTTTAAGTGCCATTTGCGCGCGCGCGCGCACACACACACACACACACACACACACACACACACACACACACTCACACACACACACACACACACACACACACACACACACACACACACACACACCAAGCATCCTATTTGCAAGTATTGTATCAGCCAAGGTGAGAGCTGGAAAAGAGCACCTCCCATTGTCCATTCAGTCAGACCACTTAGGCTCCAAATGCCTGACCAGTTAAATCTGGATTGTGGGAGCTCCAGCCTTGACACTGAATACATCCTACTCCATAATCCTGCTCTGCTGGAGAATGAGTTAGGTGTGCTGGGGGTGGCTTACTGCCCCTGGCTTTGTCTTCCCACACCTTTTCTGTTATGCCTAAGGACTAGTTGTGTAATGTAGCTTGAAGGGTCAAAGCTCCTGGATTTTCTGATTAGCAGGAGCTGTGACATCATGCACCACCACCACCCTCAGGTTTCTCTCTTCCTTCTTCTTTAGCTACAATCTCACAGTAACTGGGAGAGAAATGGGAAATCCAGCTAAATACTACCTTGGGTGAAGTTAAGATTAATTATCATTGAATGTTGGTGGTCTAATAAAGGTATCACCTGCTCTTGCATTTGCATTCTTTTAAGGACAACAGAACCTTTTTCTATTTTTGCCCCAGGAACTGTATGTTGTTGCAGTCTATCCTTGTCATAATCATTGGGATTGGATTTGACTGTGGAATTAAAGCCCATTACCTTATGAAGAAAGGAGATGCCAAAGAGTACAATAACTGTAGGACCATTGCATTAATTTCCTGCTTAAACCAAATGATGTTGAAGATTTTGTAACAAAAGATTTCACTATATATGGAGTGAGAAATGCCCAGTGGTCAAACTGGATTCAGATAATGAAGAGGCGCAGAGACCCCATTGCAAATATTGATTGGCTAATAGAACATACCACAGAATTCCAGAAGAGGAGCAATCTATCCTTTGCAGATTACAGTGGACCCTCTACTTACAGAATTAATCCATATTGGAACTGTGGCTGCAGGTCGAAAAGTCTGTAGGTCGAGTCTCCATTGACCTACAATGCATTGAAAACCGATTAATCCCATAACCAGCTGTTTTTGTTCCATTTTTGTTCCATTTTGTTTTTTTTCTGGTCTGTAGGTCGATTCTCAGGCTGCAAGTTGAACCTAAATTTTGCCGCCAGAGAAGTCTGTAACTTGAAACGTCTGTAAGTTGAGCCATCTGTAAGTCGAGGGTCCACTGTACAGCAAAGCTATAGACTGTGTGGATCATGAAAAGCTATGGAACTATGAAGACTAATTGATTCAAATCAGTGTAACATATCAGAATCCAGACACAGGGAGTGTAAATATGTCTCATACTGGGGATTTTGATCAGAAGTAGCAAAGAGTGTCTGGTTCCAAAAACGTTGAGGGAAAAATTGTTTTCTATACATAGCCAAAGGCTACCTGCTGAAATTATTCATTTGTTTCCTCGTCATTATTGTTAATTAGTGAGAATGAATTTGGAGAGTCATGGAGCCAAAAGCTTCCCAAGTGTAACTCCATTAACCCTAACTGAAAAACATCACAGGGATATTTCAGTTGGTGAAATTAATTAGTGAAATGCTAGCACTGTTGGCAACTGCTCTCTGTTGTTTGAAGTTAAGGTTTCATCCCCCACAGCAGAGCCATACCTGATACCATTTATGGTGAAATAGCAAACACCGTCAGAAACAAGCTGCTGGGTAGGGAATACAAAAATGAAATAATTCATTGAAACATATCTGAAGCTCTCAAATCACTTGATTAAGGTATCGTTCTATATTTGCTGCCTGGAGAATATTGGCCTAAGGCCAAATTAAGCAAAATTAGATAAGGAGGCACTTATTCAGGCTGACAAGGTTTTCGACCAGAAGGTTTGTCCTCACTCTTTTCCCCTTGTTCCACTGTGGTTATTATTGGCTCTTGGGTGATTTCTAGTTTACCCCCATGGGTCTGCATGTACTGACATGATGGAAAGCAAAGTACTGCCTTTGCGTACAGCTGACATTGAGGAATTACAGAAGGATGTAAGGAACTATCTTACTCCTAGCCCACGTCGTTTTTGTACTTTTTCTCATTTCGTTTCAATGTTCATCCTCAATTCCAGAAGAAGGTCCTTTCCAACGATGTATTTAAATGAGTGTTTTAATGCTCATTTTAAATGTGCGTTTTGTTTCAAAATACACGATTTAATGTATAATTAAAACGCTATCAAAATGTGCATCTCAGTAGGTTTTAAAATAAGAATGCTGTTGATATATTCAGAGGTCTGCAAAATCTGTTGGCTTTCTGATCTGCAAAGAATCCCCCACCTTCACAGATCCACCCACCAATCCCTAGCTACATAGACCTAGCAAACTGGAAGCAGAGATAGGAACCTTCTTTGAGACTCTCCCCCAACCCACATAGACTGCGGGACAATTTCTCTCCCATTTTGTTCCTCTGTTGGGATAATCAAGTTCAATCTATTTTGTAGTGACTGCCTGATCCCATTTTGGATCACTGGCAGGAGCTACTTTTTTCCTATCTTTCAGGTGGGTTGGTCATAGCAGGCCAATGTAGAGCACAGACATCCTCTCCTCTTCTGTTGTCCATTCTCTGAATTTTTTAAAAAAGTGCATTTCAGTGATACTTCAAATGCAGGCACCCTCATCTGGCAAGGAAATGCTGATTGTTCAGCTAGGTTTGTGGAAAAGTTAACCCTTCTTTCCCAAGTCTGGGTATGAATTGAAGGGTCACATTAAATGTCATACTGTACTCCCAAGGACCCTTTTGAGTCCACTCCAACTTTGGATGATTTTGTTGTCTAGCTGCCCTCTAAGTACAGTACATGGGGTGGGAGCCTATGACACCAGTTGACCTTCACCCTTAGCCTGTGCATTCAGCTGCAGGTAAGAAAGAGTTCTACATATGTAAAAGGAATCCCTGGCCTGACCACACACATACAGTATCCCTATGGCTTAGAAAGTAACATTTTTTAAAAAGTTATTCCTGTTACTCATACAGGTGATTATTTTACTTGTACTTCATTACTTCTGAGTTTTGCTATAGTAGACCCCTTTCCTCCCATGAGACAAACCTGCTGATATTGCTTGCACTTAATTTCAGTAGTATTCATATTTATAATTAACTACTGTATTAGTATTGGCATTAGCTTGCAGAGTTGTAAATGACAGACACCTGACCCACTGCCAAGCCTTCTGAGATTTATAATCACTAAGGGAAGCTTTGTATATAGTGTCCCAGAGTAGTGCAGACTGGACAACTATCCCTTGTAGCAGGGCTTTCTCCGGGGTGGCCCCCTAGTAATGGTGCTCTCGTCTACGATCAGAAACCCCATTGCTCCCCACATTTTTGTCTTTCAGAAGCCAGGTAAAAGTATATCTATTTTGGGGGAATAAGCAACCAAGTACTCAGATTGGTTTTTGTTTTTGTTTTTTTACTATTGCTTGTCTTGTGTTTATAATATTTTTAGCAATTAATCAATGCTTTTAGATATTTGTAATTTAGATACGTGTGGTTTGTATTAGCCACCCTCAACTCTCTACTAAGAAAGGACAGGATGTAAAAGGAAGGGGGGAAGTAAATCATTTTCTGTGTATCATTTACCATCTGTCAAAACTGTAAAAAGTTAAGCCTTGTACTGCAACAGGACAATGATTGAATCAGGTCCATTAATGATTGACCTTTTCTCCCAACAAACACAAGAAAAACACATGTTTCTCTCTACAGGCATCACCACGGTGTTAACCATGACAACTCTCAGCACCATTGCCAGGAATTCTTTGCCCCGCGTTTCTTACGTCACTGCCATGGATTTGTTTGTGACTGTGTGCTTCTTATTTGTCTTTGCTGCTTTGATGGAGTATGCCACCCTCAACTACTACTCAAGTTGCAGGAAGCCACACTGTACAAAGAAGAAAAAGTCGGTAAGGTGAAATGTCATGCAGGGGACAAATCTTTTGCACTAACAGATGCTGGGTAGTATCTAGTCTTTTGTTCCTTGCATACAAGCTAGTGCTATTACACAGAGAATGGTGGAAAGGTTTCTGAAATTGATGAGAGAATGTGAAAGGAACATCAGCACAAGAAATATACAGGGTACATGATGACCTGGTGTCAGGTTTGAGTGGTATCAAGCTCCTTCCATCTAGCAGAGTAAGCATAACAGAAGAATTCAGGAGGCTGTATCCTAATGGGTCTGTCCAGTGTGCAAAATAGGGAGGAAAGATAAACAGGTTAATAAGAATTTGTGGAAACATGAGAGTGGTTCTCGGACAGTGAAATGGCCCTGGACTTGAATCATGTCCCATCCCTGCTAAGGGTTCATAGTTTCATCCCTCTACAGTTCTGTTTAATTGTCCCCCAGTTAAGAGAATGCGCTTTGATATTTTTCAGTTGTTGTTGACTTCTTTTATTTCCCACATAAACGAATAGAGTATGATGCAATGCTGTTGTCAGGAAGGCCCTTCATGGAAATGTGAGGCACCTGCCCATCACTTCTTCTCTTTTGTGTTTACAATGGGGAGCAGGTGTGTCTCTCATATGAAAGGTTTTCTGGACTGCTTTCCTTTGTTCCTACATGCAGGCCAATCTGAAGAGGCAAAGAGCAGGAAATAATGCAGCATGTCTAGAATCTTTTGGTTTGGTTCCATTTGCTTTTGCAAGTGGACACTGACAAATATTTTTGATATCCTGCGGCAGCAAAAACAAAACAAAACCTGGTTTTGTTCTGTGAACAAATGAATGGCTATTCACTTGAAACCGGAATGCAGTACATAATGTCTACTGGGCAGATATAATAGCCTGATATTGATACAGTTAAGAGCCAGGGTACTGTCAGGATATGAAGCTATTTAAGCATTGTTGACATAGTAATTTTTCCAACTTATGAAATAATAAGACACTGCCCTTTCTGCCCTTATAGCAACATTTGAGCATTATCATTCCTAGGTCAATTCCTAAGACAATGACCTAAGGTTGTTCTTTTTTAAGTCATAGGAAAAGAGTAAACTGTATTGCTTCCAGCTCAAAACAAAACATCAATATCTGAGTGTTTTAGGAGTGGCTGAGGAATACATAGATTTGTCTCTGAGGTAGTGCTGTGGGCAATCTTTTCCAAAAACTGGAGAATTTAATTTTTTGAGCTGCATCTTCCAGAATTTCACAGCCAGCATGGCAACTGGCCATGCTGGCTATATTAGCCCCCCCCCAAAAAAACCCTAACTTTTAATATCTCTGATGCTTTCTCTTCCAATAATTTAAAAACAGAAGTGAATTGAGTGGATTGTGCTTCAAATATCATACATTAAGCACATACTTTAATGCTTCTCTTCAAAGTCAATGGATGTTAACGATACAGTAGAAAGATCCATGGGGTTTCAGTCCCACCCCACCCCACCCCACCCAAATGCTGAAGACCACAGATAAAACATTGAGCAAAGAGCATAAAACATTAAAAGCATAGTATGAAGTTCCCTCTCGTGGCCAGCTCTGAAAATACACATTGGCAATGTGTATTTCTGGGGGGTGGGGGGAATTTAATATTTTTGGGCAGTACTTACTGTATTTGTGGGTATTTATCCTGCAGATAGGGCAGTCTTACTGTATTTAATTTGAGCTGAACATTGCCATCAAATAGAACAATTCTATTTGATGTAAACTAGACAGACTTGACAGAACAATCCTGTGTATGTTTACTCAGAAGCAATCCTCTTTGAGTTCAATAGGATTTATCCCCATGTAAATGAGTTTAGAAATTAGAAAGGTAATGACACTTGCTTCTGAGAAGATATATGTAGGGCTGCACTGATAAGTTTCTAATGTGTTTGTTCGACTACACCTTTCAAAATAATTTCAGGTGCTACCATTATAAACATTATAAATATGTGAGGCATAATATGTGTAGTCTTATAAATCCTCCTAAGTTTTTCCTATTATTTCCTTCACTTGAGCTACCTGATGTCAGTTTTGGTCACATGATGGTGAGTATGGATTTTCTTTTAACTATTAATTAATTTAATTTAATTAGTCTGTTCACCTTTCAACTGTGCATGCTTTGTTAACGAAGACTATGCAATTGCTTTAGTTAAGCTCTTTGCTGACAGATTTCAGGAGAGGGCAAGTGCATACTCTAAGTTGAGAAGCTACTTTTTGAGCAGTTCGCCAAACCCTTTCATTCTGTGTGGTAATTCTGGGAATTTTAGTGTAACGCTACATTCCCAACTAGCCAAGGTGTCTGGTGGCCAGTTGATTTCACACTAGGTTAGCTGAAGCAGTGCTGCTGCACCTAAATTTCTCCTGGTCTAAGGATAAAGGAAATGGTTGAGGACAACCACTGTCCTGGCCTAAATTCATACCAATATGGGGACTGTGTTCCTGAGAACGAGGAGGTTTGAGTTTTTTAAAAATAACTTGGCTACTCTCTCATTCTGCCCCTTCTCCTCCTTTTTTGGCTGTTCTGCCAGAAGGATTTAGGTAATGCAGCAGGCCTGCTGGCAGATCTCTCTGCCAGCAGATTTATGAGAATGGCAGAAAGAGGTTCTGCCAGTTACAAGGCAGAAGGGCCATTTCTTCCAGCATAAGGGGATTTCTGCTTACAGAAGGCAGTGTTTGCCTTTTCCAAACCCTTTGTAGCCAGCTAGCCTTTCAGTTAGGATTCCACTGGTAAAAATAACTTTTCTAAGCTTTGCTGCTGCCATGGTAGCACCTCTTCCCTTTCTCATACCCTCCCCTCCTCAATAGAATCACATGCACCCTTTTTGTCTCTTTCAGTTTCTGTTCAGGAAGTTGATCTAAAACGCCCATCAAAGCAGGTGTCCCTCCACCAAAGGGAAAGGAAAGCATGCCCTAGAGCGCATCAACAACCTTAATGTTCAGGCTAATATAACAAGAGATTGATGTTTTATTTTCCGAAGTAACCCACCTTGCTTAGAATTAGCTCGAATAACCAGCTGGCATATTATTTACCTCCTCAATGCTGTATACTCAAGTAAAGAACTACATATCGGCCCAAATCCTTCTGAGTTGCTATGCAAATGGTATACTTTTTTTCCCTAGTCCCAAACATCTGGAGAGCATCAAGTTGTGACAATCTGATATAAACAGCTAGTGAAATTGAATCCAGAAAGGAAAGCAGCAAACAAGAGTTTGCCAAGTGCAATGAGCTTTTTTTCAGTTTTTCTCACATACTGCTCTCTCACTTAAACATTCTGAAATTTGAAGAAGCTTTCTGTCTAGGGAAAGAGACTTTGGAGTCCACACTAATGTAAATACTAGTTCCTACAACAACAACAAAAGTAAAAAAAAAATGTATGTGTGAAGAAAGATGACTTCCCTAGGATGACACCACTGCAGTCCCACATCACTTTCTTTTCATCTTCCTTACTCTCTACCCAAATTTTGGTAATTTGTATATATTCTGATCTCAAAGTAACTAAAATAAAATGATCCCTCATTCCTTAAAAAAAAAAAAGGCCCTGCATGCATACAAAATTAAATACCCCCAAGCATGCTTTATTGTCTTAACCCCTAGAGATGGGGGTGTTCGTATACGAATATGAAAAACCCCACACAGCTGGACTCAATCAGGACCCCGCCTCTGAGGCCAGACCATCCACTCACACATCCTCCCTGCATGGCTGCCAAGTGGCTAGATGAGCGGAAAGAGAGCAGCGCTCTGGGAGCGATTGGAAGGCTGACCAAGGCTGCTGCTGGAAGCATGAGTGGATGATCTGGCCCCAGGAGCCAGACCCTTGTTATGTCCACCTGTGCAGGGGCATTTGTATTCATATATGAATACCCCCATCTATAATCAAAACATATACAATATGAGCAGCACAGAACTGGCTTAGAACACATCCAAAATGACAATTTCAACATGCTAAATTTTGCCTTGTTCTGTTTGACTTTGAGGGAATGAGGGAACATTTCAAACAGGTATAACACATGCCATGATTTCTCTTCATACCTAAAGTCGCCCAAAATGTCTGCTTGCTAGAACTCGGGTATCTCTGTGATGATAGTTAAGCTGCATTCTTCTTTGTCCTTCCTCTTCTTTTTTTTTCTATAGAATTATTCTGTACTAGAGATGAGGCCTCCTCCCACAGTCATCGCCTTGAATAATGCCATGTACTGGCAAGAATTTGAAGACAATTGTATCTATGAATGTCTGGACGGAAAGGACTGCCAGAGCTTTTTCTGCTGCTATGAAGAGTGTAAATCAGGCTCATGGAGGAAAGGACGGATACACATAGACATCTTAGAACTAGACTCGTATTCCAGAGTCTTTTTTCCAACATCGTTCCTGCTGTTTAACTTGGTGTATTGGGTTGGATACCTTTATCTCTAAGGGAGGGAGAAAGGAAAGGAAACTGTGTTTTCACACTTCTTGGAGACAGTGAACATATGGAAGTCCAGGACACAGCCAGTTTCATCATCATATCTAAATGTCACCTTATCTTTTATCATCAAAGAAAAGAAGTTTTATTTACACCTTTGGCTGAAAACAAAGCAAAAGGAAAACGCCTCACAAAAACTGAAGCATTCATTTCAGGTTTGAATTTTTTTTGCCAAGCACACACCAACCACCATTGTCTGCTAATTATTTATTAATGTTCCTTCCTGATGAAGAATTTTCTTTTTCTTTTTTCTGGGTTACAGAATATGATGTAGCATTCAGGCAAGGAAGCAAAGTACAACTGTTCTGCTAACATTTGTCATTATACACCCTTACCCTTGAAACACATTTTGGGAACAAATGCTTATTGGTTCAGGCTATCTGTATTGCCAGCTGAGATCACCTACTTTTCCTTGAATTTCTCTCAACTCGAGTGAAAAGCCACCAGATTCTCCTTTGTAGCAGCCATGATTTTTGTCTTTGGTCTTAATCAGAAATGAAAAGTATGATTTAAACTGCTTTTCACAAAGATAGCTGTGTCGTTTCAATAATTTTATATCTTTTACACAAAACATAAAATCCATCTGGCTGGCCAAATGCTGCAGGAAATAAATTGATTTCTAGAATAATAAATTTACAACTTGATAAGACTTAGCTTGTTTATGATAGTGTAGCAGACTGTAGTTGATAACAAGTTTGGTTCACTATGTAATAACACTGGGAAGATGTGATTGATTGAAGACTGAAATTTAATTTATTTCATATATATATTTTCACAGGGCATACTTAATTTGTATATGCAGTTCTGTGACTTCATCAGTTGGATTCTTCCATTTAAGTGTGTGAAGGAGGACTTACTGATGGAAGAATTCCATATGTCTTAGGGCCTGTCCATACTTGCATATAGTTATGGTATACAGATGGTTGATAGCATGATCTGGATCTGAAGAAAAGACCACATCCACTTGTGTTTCCACTTAGGAAGATCTACCCTTCTCCTTTAAGAGCTGTCCCACACCTTTCTAACACAGTGCTTTCTAACACAGTGCTAGGGCATGCATTCTTTTTGACATGATTCAGAGCCTAGCAGGCTTAGGGGGCAGATGGAGAAGAACAGTCCAGGAGGCTGTCCAAGACCAGCAAAGGCTCTTCAGCAACCACTCTCTCAGAAACAAACACTGCAAACAGGCTTGCCGCAGCATGGTGGCTACACAGCACCCTGAAGCCTGGGGTCACCTCCACCACTGCAGCTCCAGAGATCACCTTTGCAGTGGCAGTCACGATAGTGGAGACAGAAGCAGCAGTGATTAGGAATGGACAAGAACAGCTGATAGGCTGTGAGCCCTCTGAGTCTGGCACCAGCAACCAGCTTCTGGCCTCTGCTGATCAGCTGTGGAGCAGAGGGGAACAACTGAGAGGCAGAGAGCAGCTGAAAGAGAGGTGGGTAAGCCTCTCCAACAATGCAGCCAGCTTCCTGCTCGTGTTGATCTGGGAAGTAGGAAGGAGCAGCAGAGAGGCAGCAAGCCTCCCCGCCACCACAGCCAGCTTCCCACAAGCCTCAACACACCACTGTTGACAGAAGGGTTACTTAAAAGAGAGGTTAAAATAGATTGCATTGAACATAAGGACCTTTTAAGCATGGGCATGATCGCACCAAATTTTACAGTGTGGACAGGCTCTTAGAGTACCTTCCAAGTAAGCAATCTATAAATGGACATAATAGAAGCTTTTCATATTAGCAGATTAATAAGAGTCCTGTGTGTGTAAACAGGCTTTTCTTGGTAAGAAAGGAAGCTATTGGAGGTTCTGTTATAAACAACAGAGTCTGAACAGTTCTTAGAGATGGAATATTAAGAATTTTTCTAAAAAAAAACACCAACTATTAATAGATTTTAAAATGGAAATGTTTTTGTACTTTTGGAAAATGGTTCAGACATTAAATTGCTGAAAGAGTTAATGCTTGTGTTGTAAACTGTTCATCATAGGTAAATCTCTCATGGTCCTTCCCAAAGGTAAATGTGTTAAAAAATCTGTTTTAAATTGTTTTAAGTATTTCTTCTTTTTAAAAAATCTTTGGGCAAAACAGCATTTTCAGCAGTACCAATGCCATCAAATGCCTTTTTCCCCTGCACCAATCAAAAGCATAACTCCTGTTCATTCCAAAACATGTATTTCTCAATACTGTGCTCAGTTCATATTGTCCTATATATTTTCATTGTCTTGTGAAGCAAGAGTAGAAAAACAAAAAAAAAGAAGAGTGTACTAAAAGTAAACAGTGTGAGAAGTGCAGGGGAAGCGGGAGGTTGCCTCTCGATTTTCTTTTAAAAACCGAAAAGAAAGGAACTCTTCATTTCTGAATGATCTTTCCACCCCCAGTCTCCAAAATGTCAAGAGGGATCCAGTGAACATTAAGGGAAGGGTAGTTGTTCATTGGTACAGCGTGCATTTCATGTGGGAAAAAAATCTGTTTTGGCTCCTGGTGCTTCCAAGGAGAGCTGCAGAAGATTCTTATTTGAGACTTTAGAGAGCTACAACCAATCAGCACAGGCAATGCTTAGCTTGATGGACCAGTGGTGTGATGGACCTATGGACCTCTTATGAATTCAGATTTCAGGGCAAAAGCACCAGAACAATGCTGTATCACTGTGATGAACAAGAATGGTAAATGCATATAGCTGGCTAGATCAGGAACTTGCTTTAGTTCACTAAGCCTGCTCCAGTAATACAGTGAAATATTAATCCCAGGTGAAAGAATTACAATAATATTTTGTAATAGGTTTGGATTATCTCCCAAACAATATACTGTTTGACTTTGGCTTTTTCCTCTTATATACAAATGTGGGTTCATTATTTTCATTCAATCCATATTCCTGTCAGAACATAAATGTAGAAAAATTTTCACAGTCATGAAACCTCAAGAATTTCTGGTAAGAATCACTTGCAGTATTGCTACTTAAAAAAAAGGAAGAAAGAAAGGCATTTTTAATAAGAATAGATAACATAACTATGAAAACTAAGGTAAAAAAAATGAGATCCTGCAAGCATTCTGTTCAACAAAATTGAGTACTTTTGTAAGCAGCATCCTGGATACTGCTAGCTTAGATTAGAAAATGGGCTTTCTTTAAGATAGAAAATAAGTAAAATATTGCTCCACTAAATTTAACTGGGGATTTGCTATTGTTCTCTATGGAACCATTACTGTAAAAAAAAAGGGGGGGATGGCATACTTGCAATTATGTAAGACAGTGAACAAAACTGTCCTTTTATACGATAATGCAGTTATATTCTAGTCTCACTTTTCTATTGTGTTGTGGTACACTATGCCTTAGATATTTTTTAAAGAAATTCTTAGTTTAAAAATCCTCTCACCAAAATACAACAGAGGTTCAGAAAAGGACTAATCCCCTAACTTCAGCAGTGGATTTTAAGAAGTCTTGGGGTGTCTGAGTCTTATAACTTTGACATATATTCATACAAGGGATGTATCCTGCAATTCCTGCCCAACAACAGTCTGTTAGAATGGCAGTTCCAGCAAATCAATTGCAGGACAACATTTCTAAGGTCTAAATTTATTTGAAACTTTTTTTTTTCATCTTTTAGCCTGTCTCAGTCAGAGATTTTCCCTGCTGCAGATTACAAAGCACCGCAAATCTAAATCTGTGGTTCTATGTAGCCTGAGCACATGCTGTGTCTGTTAAATATAAACACAAGAATTTGATATTCCTTATTCCCACATTCATCAATGTTTCCAAGCATAGGTGTAACCCAGCAAAACGTAAGTCCTTTTAGATTCCACCAGTGTCATCAAGACAGTGTTAGACACACACTTGCAAAGCAGTCAATGACACTTCAAAGTATTTCCCTTTGGCAGGATCATACTCATTTTTTCAAGAAAAACTTGCACAAGTAAAAGTTCAATGGCATTTGATTGCCTGGTTGAGCTATGGACTTAATTTACAACACCATAAAGTGTCAGTTGCTATTGCAGAATGTGGTTGAGTGCTGTGTTTTTCTCTTGATCGATTGCCTTCCCGTTACCCTCCTTTCCACTCTGACTACTCGGATATACAAATAATCTGTTATTTAATCTTTTACTTGCCTCCTGAATTTCTCCTCCTGCTTAAAAGGTCAGTATCTCAGGAAGCAACTAGCTGTTATCTGAGTTGAACAAGCTGTGTTCCCCCGCCACCTAGATGAACTAAGTTCAAGTAAGAGATAAAGGATAAAACCTCGTCTAGAATGTATCTTTCTTGAGTACCTTATCAACAGATGTGAAGATAAATGGCCTTGATCTACCACTTGCCTTTAATCTGTTTGTTGCAGAATTTGGCATCAGGTACAGATCAACCTGCGCTGCAGTTCATATCAGCTTCTGGGAGGACCAGAAGAATGTCTAAAGTGGAATTAAGAGATGGTGTTATCCCAAAATAAACAGAGGACCATAGTGTAGGGAGGAAGAAATCGATTTAAGTTGATGTTTTAATTAGGATCATAAAAGCATGAGGACCTGCTTCACACTGAGTCAGACCACTGGTTCATCGTCATGGTCAACTGTGGTCTAACAGCAGGTCACCAGTACTTCACCTAAGATTCTTTTCCTGGTATTCCTGGTGACCTCCTGTCCAGCTGCTAACAAAGTCCAGCCAAGCTTCCAAAACTAGATAAAATTCAATTATGTGTGCTACTGAAGCTGTGAGAATCGGGTCCACCACAACCCCCATGTCCAATGTCCTTTGAGGCATTGAAGGAAGGTATAAGTTGTCATCCCCATCATAGCCTCCTCAGACTGAAGACATTCAGGTAGACGTGTGGTATATGGTACAATCCATATACTAGACACCCATTAAATCAGAGGCAGAAGTAAGCTTTGACTCAAAAAAGAACAGGGATAACAGTGAGGGAAAGAGGAGAGGAAAAGCAGGATATATTTGAGGGGACTTGGAGAAATTTCAAACCATTTCCCCTTTCTGTGATAAAACAGAATCTCTGGCATTTGATGGAGTGGGGAAGACTCTTTAAATAATTGCTCTTTTACCCCTCACAGTGATGTGTCACAATTTTGTGGCTAAAGTAGACATGGTCTAGAGGGCGGGGTATAAATAAATAAATAAATAAATAAATAAATAAATAAATAAATAAATAAATAAATAAATAAATAAATAAATAAATAAATGTACCATATTCCTTTGTGATGCATCTGTCTGAATGATGCTACATCAAAATGTATCGTCCTTACAGAAGATGTGGGAGGTTGGGAAAATGTGTTGAAGGAGGAGAGGTCTTTCACAGGATGACAGGACTTCTGCCGTGATGCTAGACTGATGTAACATTGTTCAAACAGAGACATTGCAGAAGAAAATGGCGGCCCCCAGGCTTCTATTTGCTTCTGTGGGTTGTTGCAGTTTTCTAGCTGGGAACTTTCTGAAAACTGCAAATATACTGATGAACAGATGGGGAAATGTACAGTATTGACATGATTTGGTTTAAAATAACTGGCCCTCAAGGCAGCTCACAAGATTTAACTAAACATGTATACATACAAACAGAATATAATCTTAATACACAAACACAATTATGAAACATAATTGGATTAAAAACTGTCAAAAGCACAGCAACAAAGAAACAGTTCAGGATTTTTTAGAAAATTAATTGTAGAACACAGCAACACTGTTAGATTTAGCAGAAGGCTATGAATGAATGATGAAGCTCTTAAATATTCGGCTATCCCTCACACTCTGCCAGCAGGATCCTTGTTTTCAGCAGCCACCTGGCAGGCAGACATTATACTGCACTGTGCACCCCATTCTGGGAATAACTGGAGCAAGACCAGCTCACAATCTGACCAGGGGGGTCACTCTACCCAAAAATGGTTGGATGAACTCCCTGCTTGTTCAAACTACAGTGGACCCTCAACTTACAGATAGCTCAACTTACAGACTTTTCAAGTTACAGACTTCTCTGGTGGCAAAATTTAGGTTCGACTTGCAGCCAGAGAATCGACTAACACACCAGAAAAAAAACCAAAATGAAACAAAAACAGAACAAAAATGGCCGGTTACGGATTAATCGGTTTTCAATGCATTGTAGGTCAATGGAGACTCAACCTACAGACTTTTTGACCTGCAGCCACTATTCCAGTACAGATTAACTCCGTAAGTAGAGGGTCCACTGTGTGAGCCATAGACGAGTGTGTATTTATTGAACCTAATGCAAAGGGGTAAATGAGAATTGCATTTGACTCTTTTGAATAAATCTTTGCCAAAAAGTTCAAATTTCTTCACAAATGGGACAGGAGAACCAAACCCTTAGGATTTTAAAAGAGTACAAAGGTATTGAAAATGAACTCAATAGATATGTCCAGCACTGTCAGTTGCACCTGTGTTAGCTCAGATGGAAGCAATGTAGTTGCACTGAGGACCAAGAACAACCATTATGTTAACATTCATAATTTACATCTCCTTGCAAAGGAGACTGTGAAACACAGATCCAGTTCTAACTTGAAGGTCTATGCAGCAGTTAAGTTGAAAATGTCACTATGGTGCAGAGTTCTGGTGCTACAGACAGAAGTTACTGTCAAAAGTCAAAGGAGAATAGAGCAGTTCTATCTCTTTCTCTCTAGAACCATATGAATATGTGTGGAAATGACTAGACATTATTTCTTTGACTAAGGGCCTCACTCAATGGGAGACAGATTCCTTATCTAGGAGCAGTGCACCTTTCAGAGGAAAAAGAGCACCTCTTAATTGTGACACAAACTTGCCTCCATTTGCAGCTGGCAAAATAGCTTGTTTTTGTTTTTAAATTCATCAGTCTGGAAACAGCATAGCTTTGTTTGCATATTTCATGTGTCACAGGCAAGAGCGTGGAAAAATGCTCATGCTGAAGGGCTAGCATTCTAAGTGGAACAAATGCGTATTTGTCTTGATCTGTGATCTGACCCTTACGCCCAGTAGCCTGCTAGTGCATCCTTAATATCAAGTTAGAGAGTCTAATGTTTATAACCTCTGAGCATTTCAGCTATAGTTGCAGTTAGTGTCTTGCTATTCATTTTGGGATAAGCAACTGTTAACCTACTAGATGAATTTCTCAAAAAATAGGAAAGGAAACAAATTATGCTTTTGGGTGTGAACAATCACTTGAGATCATTAGAGATAGTAATTGAATAAAGTACATATTTATTTTTCCCAAGTGGAAGATAATGAAAGCTGGCTGGATAGCTCAGTGGTTGAGGTATCTGGCTGTGGAGCATAAATGTTGGGAGTTTGATTCCCCAGTGTGCCTCCTGCGAGTAGAGCCAGCCTGTGTGGCCTTGGGCAAGCTGCACTATCTCAGGGCACCTCCAGAAGAAGGAAGTGGTCAACTACTTCGGAGTATTCTCTAGCTAGAAAACCCATAAGTCAGAGTTGACTTGAGGGCGCATGATTATTATTTTTAGAAGTTAATGAAAGATGGAAAGTGAAAAGTGAAAAAATGGTACACTTAGATGAAGGAGGAAAACCTGTTAGAGATTGTACACACACACAAACACACACACACACACACACACACACACACACACACACACTTTTCGTAATCAAGCCATGCCATAAAACAGGCAGCATTTATGTTCTGTACATTTTTTATAAGTGGCCCCATCCCGCCCTTTTTGTTCACTTTAGAGCCCCTACCAATTTCAGCAGTGCACACTCATTAAGACTAATTTTAATCTGCCCCCCAAAAAAACTAAGGAAGACTGCACAGAAGTAGGGTTGCCAAGTTATAGGATCCCATTCCCTGAGATTTAAAGACTGGAACTTCAGAACTGTGGGCCTGCACTTGAGATGTAATGTGAGGAAGACCATTGTGTAAAAATTTAAAATTAGTGTATGTGCAGGCTTGGGTGGTTGGGAGGGAGGGAAAAAGAATGTGGATTTCCTAGACCACCTCCTAAAGAAATAGATATTCAATAGACATTTAAACATCTTTCCACTGAGTTAGTGAGCCCTAGAACAAGGTGGAAATGGGGACGGGGGGAGCGCAGCCCAGCGGCACTCGTCATTCTTTGAGTGACAGAGTTGCATCTAGAGCATTTAAAGTCTCTTAGCTGCTGTAAAGAAATATTTACTATATTCGCTTCATTCGATAATGAAAGCTCAGACTCTTCAGACCTTTAGTGAATATCACTGTTCCGAACAGCGGCTGAAATCCTGTCACACAGGTCAGCATGCGCAATTCAAAGCTGTGCAGTAGTTCAGGAAGCTACAACACAACGGAAGCGCTATTCATGAAGCACTTCTACCTCTGCGCCCTATAATGGTAGCAACAAGCAGGAATGGGGACTCGAGTTTTATAAAGTCAGACTTAAGTTGCATAGGTGACCCGACTTGAACTTGACTCAGTTTTTGTTTGTTTGTTTTCAATGACTCGACTCGATACGTGGCTCAGAACCCACCCACTTCCCTCCCTTTTTTCTTAATAGGAACTCAGACTTGGGGCTTGGCACTCAGGACTTGGTACCAAAGACCCAGACTTTGGACTTGGACCCAGGGACTTGCCAGCACCTCTGGCAACTGGAGTCACGCAGTTGGCTGCCTAATTCTCCTTGCCTGGACAGAGCATCCAGCATACTTACACAAGTGTAACTTTACATTATATGAAAGTGAACAGGATTTCCACCTAGAACTGCTGGTTTTTGCTTCAGACCTGTTGGGTTGTACTCAGTGATTCCTTCAGTTGTTAGTAGTACAACATTACAGTACCCTCTTAAGAAGTATGCTCTATAATATGTTTATGAGCTGTCCACTCCGTTTATTTTGGCTATGTGGCTCACCTGAATTGAGGAACTCACCTTCTCCAGGCTGAAATGTCTAGACAGACCATTGGAGGGGAAAGATTTGGAGGGGAAGGTCTCATTTGGACTATTTCGTTGGCCTTCTTTCATATTCTACATCTTTTCAGACTGAATTAGCCTCTTCTGTCACTCAGGAGAGCCACAAATCCAAAAGCAACTGCAAGGCTAGAAGGCCTCATCAGTAACCTTATCACTGCTAAAGTCGCAGGCGAGGTAAAAATGAACAATCAAGCAGAAAAGCATCTGGAAAGAAAGAAGAACAAGAATGGCTGACCTTTTCAATTTTGTTTTGGAGTGCCATAAGCCAAAGCTTTTCTTTTCATTCCAAATCTTTTGGTGCAGCTCACAGCCATAGGATGGCAATGGATATCTTGAACTTCATCATCTGTTGACCTTGATAATCTACCAAAGATGACCCACAAGCATTGCAAGGTAATCAGATAGGCTAGAGATGGACCTATCTACCCATGACTACCAACCATGACAATCCAACTAAACCCTCCATATTTCAGAGACGTATTGGATGGTGACAGCCAACAGGATGGTTGTCTTCATCATGCCATGTTGTGAGCTTCCAAAACTGTCTGGCTTGCTTAGAAACAGAGTTTTGGAAACTGTTAGGAACAGAAGACTCAAATAGATCAAGTATGATTGAATCTAACAAGACATTTCTTCTCTTACATTTCCATTTGATTCACTAAGCAATGTATCATGTCTAGGGTGTTGTCCAACACAACTGTGCCAAATCTCTGCAGCTTGCTAAACATTATTCTATTCCTAATTTTTCATACTTAACACTCCTTAATAACCTCTAAAACAGACAAAATTGTACCTAACCTTTATGTTATGCATGAACTGATTTCTTCACCCATATTATCCTTACAATACAATGGCAAACACTAGTGATGTTCATGTAAGGTTTGTGTAACCTGCCACAGCTAATGGTGACTAAGTCATAAGCTGCTGGGACATGTTTCAGTTGCACCATCAGGTACATGGCAAGTAGGCACCCAAAATGCATCCTGGGGCTCCATCAATTAGCTGTGACAAGTTATAAAAACCTTATACAAACACTAATAGCATTATTGCCCATGTGAGGTTACACCTGTATTAATAACCACTATATTTTAAATGTATGGGTGAAAACCTAGAGTGGAAGAACATTTTTTTTTTCTAAAGCCATTACAGTGGACCCTCTACTTAAGGAATTAATCCGTATTGGAATGGTGGCTGCAAGTCAAAAAGTCTGTAAGTCGAATCTCCATTGACCTACAATGCACTGAAAACCAATTAATCCCATAACCAGTGGTTTTTATTCTATTTTTATTCCATTTTGGTTTTTTTCTGGTCTGTAAGTCGATTCTCTGGCTGCAAGTCGAATCTAAATTTTGCAGCCAGAGAAGTCTGTAACTCGAAAAGTCTGTAAGTCAAGCCGTCTGTAAGTCGAGGGTCCACTGTATGTGAATTAATGGCTAAAGCATCCTGAACAAACCATTTTAATTCTTTCTCCTTTGGACACCCTGACAGATAATTCTCTTATAGGCTGCAATCCTTTTGCCCCTGAGAGAACATACCAGGTGTCATAGGACTTTTTAAAATCTCTACCTACAGCAGTAGAAAGAAGGGGTCGTCTTCCAAGCAGGGAACCCAGCCTCATGTATCTTCTCCCGCTGATTCTCTGAGAACAGAACTCATACCCTGGACACCATGAAGGAGTTATGTTGATAAAAAGATTATGTATGCACAATACACATAGGGTGCCCCACTTCCCTGGCATGCCTTCAGAATGAGGGAGGAAGCAGACCTGCAGCTGCCATACTTTATACATTAGCATCAAGAGAAGGATAAGAAGGAAGTAAGAGCCCCAAATGACCAAAAAGCTACCCACCATCTTCAACCTACTGGCACAAAGAGGGTAATGGAAAGCATGGTTCCTCTATGACTGATTTCCCTTTCCTTCTCCCTTTCCTTCTGACAAGAGAGTTTAGAAGAAATGTCTGGGCTTCTGTCTCTGTACAAATAATTTCTGTATAAAGCAGAGGTGGGCAACTGCTTTTTCCCAAATTGTCCAGTTATTTCACTGTTTCTAGATTGTGTACAAAAACATGGCTTTTTCTCCCTTTTGTCAGGTTACTGGAGAGGTGGAGATGCTATTTTGCCTCTCCACTTAAAGGTGGAGAGGCAAAATAGCATTAAAGTAGGAGCTTTGGGAGTTTCAGTTCTCTATTCTGGAGAACTTTTGTTTCAACGATGGCAACACTTTGGCAGGATCCCGGAGGCCAACGTGGTGGCCTTGACAGACCTCATATAACCCATGAGCCATAACTTTTCCATAAATCATATGGACTTCTGTTTCCGCACAGATAATTTCCACAGTCTGAAAAGTTCCTTTTTTGGATTAAAAACTCTTTAAAAATCCCAGTCAGTATAGCCACTGGCTGTAGTTTAAAAAAAAGTAACTCTGATTATTCTCTCTTCATAGATCATAGGTGTGTAAGCCTCTTTCATATAATAAAGAAACCTGGAAACATACCAAACTGCATTGAGAGAACCATATGTGGAATGCTGTCATATACAAGCAGGATCTAAGAGTACATTGAAGCTGAGTATGTGGAAGTTGGGAAAAGGCATAGACAACCCCTTCCCCCCCCCACACACACAGAATAACATTTACAAAGAAGATGGAGGAAGAGAGATGAATGAAGAGAAAAGGCAAGAGTGATAGGCAACATACTGGGCTACAGGCTTCTTCTTCCCTTTTCATAGTCTAGTTATTCATACAACAATAAAGGTACCCTGGTGGTCACCTGGTCGAAAGCCTACTTAGATGAGCTCCTGCAGCCTAGGATGCAACTTCAATACTTGCCTTCTTCATTTTGCCTAATAATGGAAATAATTATTTTCCCCATACTTTGGTGCCTGGGCTGTTTTATGTCAGATTTCTAACCTCCCATGTTTTAAGATTTCCAGGTTCATGTGCCTTGATTAGCTATGCAGAGGAAAGATTATTGTGCACATTCATGTTGCAATAGTGGGAAATACTGCATCTGCCAAAACAAACTTTATCACAGACCGTAATTCTGCTCATCTGACTACCCTACCAGACTCTAACAATATGTTCACTGCTGGGATCAGTTGTTCTTTCCTTTCAAAATCAGAATAATTTGCACAATCAAAGACTTATGTATTCAAATGTGGATAAAAATAGCAATGATCTTATTTATATATTATCGTGATTGACTTTTACAGTACTTACAAATAGGTGGTTGAGAAGAGGATATAAAAGATGTAAATGAATGAATGTGTGCATACATAAAATAAAAGTGAAAAGATTCCCCCAAATTTAGAAAGTTTGAAAGTTAGAGTATGATAGAATAAAACAGGGGAACGGGTACTATGTTCTTATTAGCTTTTTTTTGGTACACTCATCTTTTGACAGGGTGACAGGTTTTCAGACTCAATGGCTGAACTGCAGTAAAAAGTTATGATTAGCGTAAGTCTATTGAATTAATGGGGATTTGGTGAGTCAACTCCTCTGTAAATTCCAGGGATACACTGGGCCTGCTTTAACTGCTGTGTATTACTAGATTTCAGCCACTGAGATTAAGAACTCTCTTACAGACTTTCATGCTGTCCATGCTCAAAGGCAATTCAGGTCAAAATAAACTAGAGGTCAAAACAAATAATATGACATCGGATGGGGAAGAAAAATGTGCTCTGTTCTGTTCTATTGGACCAAACTGTAATACACTAGTATATTGAGGTAGCTCAGGTGGTACTCAGAAATGACCTACTGTGTCTATCAGATTTCATTTCTGGGGCCTCCAAATGGCCATGCCAGCTGGAATTTACAGGTACTATAGCCTCAGCACATCTAGAAGACATCTGTTTGCAAAAAGCTGATGTACAGCTATATAACACACACGTATATATTGACAGAATTGGTTTGACATGCGTGAGGACGAACTTACTGTTAAAGGCATTCTCTTTATTAAGGGATACAACTGATGTTTTAAATATGTAAGAAAAGGTATGTGTTTTGTTACTGTGGCATCCAAAACCAAATGTATACATAGCAGACCTAATTAACCAAACTGGTGGCTTGGAAATATTCGAGCAGGATCATAAAGTTCAGTTTGATTATTTACGTTGTCATTCATGATGAGATCTTGTTCTGTAAGAATAGTTCATGGGTTCAGGTATTTAAAAGGAAATGAAGCTCCAACATGTCATTGTACTATTTGCTTTTGCGTCTGACTTTCTGTTTGCATTACTTTGGAATACCAATGAACTAGGACATAAAACTTTCAAAAAACGATTTGTAAAAATTACCACGTTAACCCTTTTTCCACCACCATCTCCATTAGCAGTGCAGCTTGTGATGTTCTAGTGAAATGAAGACTAAATTCTGTGCCCAACGTGCCTTGATTAATACAGGTAGCACTCGTGCCAGTATGCCATTTTTTCGCTTAGGGAACCATTTTAATAACGTCCACAGAAAGTTCCATCAGTTTAATAAAGCCAACCTTTTCAGTCCTTACCGAGACAAGTTCTGCAGAAAGCTCCCCACTAATAGATACCCACACATACATCCAATTTTGTGTTAAGAGGTGGGGCTGTGTGTCTCCAGACCAATCTTTATATTTGTATTTTGACTCTTAACATTTGTATTTCTGAATACAAATAAAAGTGCATATTATCAAAACATGGTATGGTGTAATTGATTTCTATTCCATTTTAACCCGAAGTTACCTAATTTGCACTTCCTGTATCAGACTGATATGCAGCTGTATTTTGATATTCACATTTAGCAGTTTTGCAATACAGTTCCCCAGTTCTAACCCTTATGTGTAAAGGATGAATAGAAAACAGAATCCCTGCACCAACCGACTTTGTGGTGTTTTCTGATTTGATAAAAATTCCATTGTTAGCAGTAGGGTGAATGCTGTAATAAGGTTAAGTGACGGATTTAATTTAGACTTCTTATATTTGTTGATGCCACTGAGAATGTTAATATATCACCAGAGTGGGGCCAGCCTATTTCCCACATAAATATGTTGCTTCTTGTCATCATGTTCAATGAAGAAACAGGATGGTAACATTTTATTTTTCTCTCAGTGTGTTACACGGGCTAAAACAAAAACATATCCTAAAGCCAAAAGCACAGTAGATTCCTTTTTCAAAAAAAAAAAAAGTGTTTTTAAGCGAAGTAACTGACATTTAGATACAGTGTTTGCAACGCTTTAGTGACAATGCTGCAGAATACGTACATTACAGGTCTAGTTCAGTGGGGATTCTGCAACAAAATGTGACTCTGGATAACCAAAATGTCCTGTCCTGGTGCATGAGGGAATGCACAAATGCAGATACTAGGAAATGTGTCCTCAAAAATGCTTCTATTGATTAAATAAAGTTCAAAAACTCATTGGCTAAAATCCTCTTGCATAACTATACAAATCGTGTAACTTTTGGAGGTAAAGTGCTCTAAGTTAAAAAAAGTTAATCACCCACCATAGACATAATCGGTTACAAACAAAGTCATACAACTCAGTATCAACTGATAATGTCTGAAGTGATTTCTTACCTTGGGGCAATTTGCTTCCAAAGGTTGTCGTTTGTGCTACATCAACACAAATAGGAAAGAGGATTTTATCGATAACATGAAGGCAAAGTACATATATGAGGAAAAGCATGAACACAAATGCATATAGTGTAGTAGTGGAAATGTATACAACCATTCACACAAATCTGCATGCGTAAATGGGTGAAGAACCAGGACATAATGACTTTAAGATTGGGAATATTGAAAACTGAGCAAAACAAAGATGGGTAGTACTGTGTTCAATATATGTACTGTATATGCTATTGGCCATGTTAGGGAATGCAGCCTTTTGTTTGTTAGACTTAACAGCATTAAGATTTGACACCTGAGAGGTAATCTACCACTGATGATTTTCCAGCATTGCCACTGAAGTACCTTTGTGTTCTGAATTTGGGTACATGTGAGAGAATGAGGAAGAGAGTATTTGAGGCACTAAGCCCTGTTTTTTTTAGGGAAAATTACCTTGACAGCCTTCTTATCATACCTAACATTGAAGTCTATGGAATTCTTGTTTCTCCCCCATATTGGTTTAAATGATAGCTTAATGTCACTCTCTTCTGATCCAAAAAAATCAGAAGATAAATGGCTGAAAGCATTTAGTGAGGAAGAAAAAAAAACTTGTTCCAAGATACAGGCATGTTGAAAGATGCAGCTTTCACCCATTCTTTCTGAGCCTCCTTTTTCAGTGTCACATCATCCACACTGCAGTGAGATGATGCTTGCCGATTTGAAATTGTCAAATTACACTTCTGTCAACACCTTATACAACAAATCAGAGAACAGAGCTGAGATTGCTGGACAAAGACCTTTAGAACTCTTGCAAAGCAGACCAATTTCTTTTGTGTCACGTGTAATAATAATAACCATGTGCAAGTCAATTCTGGCTTGTGGTAACCCTTTTCAGGGTTTTCCAGGTAGAGAATAGTTCAAAGTGGTTGAACATTCCCTTCTTCTAGGGGTGCGTTGGGACTGCGTAGCTTATCCAAGGCTACACAGGTTGGTTGTTCTCCCAGGAGGCACAGGGGGGGGATGGAACTCCCATCCTCTGGCTCTGCAGCCAGATATATAAACCACTGTTCTATACAAATAGCTTTATGTTATATATGTGTTGTCTAATGACCTAAATGGGCAACAGAGTCAGAAGGAAGAAACCTCTGTGACACCACAAAGATGGTTCAGAGTGAAACCTTAAAATAATGCCATGGCACTTGCCAGCTGAATATTCTGTAAGGTTTTGGTCCTAGAAAACAGAAGATGCAAAGTAGAAAATGATGATGGATGGTAACTTTTATTAGATCAACATCTGTTATTCAGCTGACTAATTTGTAGCATTTCTGTCCTGGTCTTCCAATAAATATTCGAGGCAACTTACAATCAAAATGAAAGTAATATGGATTCAATAACAATAAAGAATTTTATTAGACCACAGAATACAGTAAAAGAGTTTTTGAAAACATAGATAGCAACAGAGATAAAAGATGATACATCTGAAAGGGAATCTTTGCTGCCTCTCTCAAAGTAAGGCGGCAAAAAGATGTATCAGAATATATTTTATTTCCCTTCCACACCACCACCATTTAAGTTCAAAACACAGGATAACAATAAAGTCTGAAAAAGAAACTGGCCTGAATCGAAACAGATAATTTTGCTGGCATGAGTTCAGCAACATACATTTCAGCAGCAAAATGCTGCTAATTTGTTTGTTTGTTTGTTTGCATGTTTACATTTTTATCCCACCCAACTAGTAAGCTACTACTCTGGGCGGCAAACAGATGAACAACAAGACATAAAAATAATAGAAGGCAATAAAAAATAGCAAAAGAAAAGGAAGTTAAGAGGTCAGTGTATGCATTTCTTGTTTATTATTTATTTTATTTATTTATTTTGTTGTGCTCTAAACTGCATTTAAGGAATGTGACAAGAAATGCTGCCATAGACTTCTCAACTAATGACAGCTCGCTGCTAACTTTTGTGCCTTTAGATTTATGCTAGTCAGCATAAGGCAGTGGTTTCCAACCTTGGGTAACCCAGGTGTTTTTGAACTGCAACTCCCAGAAACTCCACCCAGCATAGTTGGTGGTGAAGGTTTCTGGGAATTGCAATCCAAAACCATCTGAGTTACCCAAGGCCACTGGGATAAGGAATCGGATTCTGCCATTGAGTCTTAAATTGTAATCTTATACATGGTTACTCAAAAGTACATGCAACTAGAAGTCTATGCTTATGTTCATCATGCTGACAGAGGACTGCAAACTTTAAAATGTACCACTTTAAAATGACCAATGGTACCTCAGATGCCATGCAGCAAATTTGTTCCCATATGTTAGTTGAAGGGGGCTATGACTGTACGACACAGCATGGGACTGCTTACTTACAGTAGGTCTTTTGCATAAGATCAGTACTCTAGTGTGAAATTTTATTTCAGTCCAATTATGTTGATAATGGGTGGGCCTGCATTAAACATTATAACCGAAGGGAATTTAAATTTTTGAATTTACAATGAATCATGAGTGCATTGACAAGAACAAATAGGAGTTCATTATGTAAATATTTTCCCAAGCCAACTAACACACAGTTATACTCAAAATTGGATTATGTTTTGCCCCAAAAGTAACTTCTCCACACTGTGGTTATACTATACAAGTATGGTATTTTATTTATTCATAGCAAAATACAACAATGAGGACCTGCAGATAAAACCGTATGAGTAAGATGGCAGGTCCAGAGTTACCCCCAGTTCTGTAGGCTCAGTCAGTAAACAGAATTACCTAAATCTTTAGATGCCATATAAAAGATACCTGTTAATAAGATTCACTTCATGAAGCAAAGCAGTCTCCCAATTTCAGGCATAGCTTTATAAAGAAGTCTGAGGGTATTTCTAGGTAGAAGGCTCCTCATAACTAGCAATTCAAATGTACTGCACAGGTCATTTTACCTTTTTTTTTTTCCTTCTTGATGGATTTTCCATGGTAAGGACAAAACATGAGAAGCAGATGATGACCATGTACAAAGTCCCCATAAAATGTAGTGAATGTGGCAAGATGGCATGATAAAAGCTTTACATGAAATAGCTCTAGAAGTGTATAATCCGTTTCTAATGTCTATTAAATGGCCTGATCCTCTTGATCTAGCTTTAGAAATAACCAAATAAGAAAGGTCTATGGTTGTATTTCAATGTCATTATTATTAATAAGCTTTTAAATACCATAATGCCATTTGATTCTTTTTGCCTTCCATTCCATTGAATTCTTGGGGTGGTGGCTTCATTATTTGTGGATCTGCAGATATTACTTTCCCTTCCTGTCAGCCTAATTTTCCCCCCTCAGGACAAAAGCATTATTCAGTTTTTGTGGGACATAAAGTAGAGTTAAATTGATGATGATTCCCTAAGCTTTTATAATAACAATATCATTAGTTGTATAACAAAAAGAAAAGAAGAGGCGTCGCTATGGTGCGTCTGAGTAACGTGGCCCATGAGGCCACCACATGTGGCTCAGCAATTACAGTACAACCTGACTTTAGGAAGGAAGGGCAGGGGGAAATGAAATGAAATAAAGGACTTATAATTGAAAGGAGATGGAGAGCAGCAACAGCTCCCATCCAGTCTGGTCTAATTCAGTTCAGTGCAGTCCAGTCCAATCCAAATGAATACATTTCACTTATATTTAATTGAGTTGCATGTGAGTATATGTGATTTCCAGAACTAAATTTTATTTTATTTATTTATTAGATTTTTACCCCGCCCCTCTAGACAATGTCTACTCGGGGCGGCTTACATAGATAAAAGCACACCAATATAACAAAAATAAAATCACAAAAAATATAGTTATAGCAATTAATTCCAAGCGACACATTACCAAGATGGCATGACTTTAAAAGAAAAAAAAAATAGAAATAGAAATCACTTAATTGACTGGAGGGAAGACCTGCTTGAATAGCCAAGTTTTTAACTGCCTTTTGAATACTCCCAGTGAGGGTGCCAGCCGAATGTTGGTAGGGAGAGTGTTTGTGGCAAGAGTCGTCCCCCCCCAAAAGAAAGGGAGTCACCTAATGGAAGGGCCACCCATCCTCAAGACCTCTGTCTTGTCCAGGATGATAAATGATGCCCAATCCAAACCTGAACTAAAAATATGCTTCATTGCTATTCATTTTTGTGAACAATGAGAAATGTCCCCTCTCATTTTCACTGTTCTGATGACTGGTTCTTGACACCATTTTTCCCCTCTGTTTCTGTCCTCACTCCCTTCACCCATTTTCCTCCACACTGCTGATTATTCCTAATTGATGTGGGAGTCACATGATTTTTTACGATAATATCACAATACTATACCTGACATGAGGACCTCACAGTGACACACAGAAAAATTTGAGTTGGTCACAACAACCAATAAGAGGAATTCAGTAAAAGTTACTTTGCTGGAAAAGTTGTTTTGCTGCACTGTAAATCTGCACTGTTCGTAATGATTTGTTGAGCTGTATCAAAAATGTGCTTTCTTTGAAGGAAGTTCCAATCTGCAAAGAAGCTGGATTAGTCTATTTGTTCTATGGCAACCTCCCTCACTGGTTCCTCCTCCTCCTACCTCCTCGTCCTCTGGAGTTTCATAAAAGAGTTGTATATAAACAAAAAGTCACAGAAGAAAGTGACTAGGCAGGCTGTGTCCTCACATTGATGGCCTGGCTGCATAAGAGACACTACAGACTTTCTGAGTAAACTCCAGTCTTCTCACAAGTTCCCTGACACACCATTTGAGCTGTGATGGATGCATTAACATCACACACATAGAAGGATTGCAAAGACAGCCCACTTCTATCTGTGCTCATACACAACTATTCCATCTTTGACAACAATATCTATCTCAATATCTGTCTCAATTGAACTGACATGGGCACTCATATTGCAGCACAATATATGAATATATTCCTATCTTCCAGAGCTTGAACGTCATAATGTTATCTTAAAAGTTGGATGTGGTGGTACTAAACAATGATGTTGTGTTGAGTCATGGTTATCACTCTCATGTTAATTATCACAGCAAACAGTTCCTCTTTCTGTCACCAGCATAGCACTCTCCATTTTATCAGTTTGCCTGACATACATTATACTGAATCGGGATTTCAAGCTGCTTTGACGTAGTGTACTTTCTTTGCACAATGCTCCAATATAATATTTATTAAGATCTAATGATCTTAATTGTCACAGTGGTGATCAAAAACCCTTTGTGAGTCATTTCTATTGTTAGTTATCAACAGAAAATTCTGTTGACTAAAGCAGCAGATGTGTAGACTCAGGGGTGTAGGAAACACATAAAGAGAAATACGTATGTCCTGTTTTTGCGCCAGTTTTCTCTGCAGACAGCCATCTTCTTCAATGGCTAAATGCCTTGTTAGTCAGATACACAAAAGAAACCTGTCTTGTCTCCTAACAACCAATTACAAAACAAAACAAACAAATCTGCAGAGTCTGGAGTATGGCATATTTTTGTTAAAATAGACAGTCTCATCTTTTTCACCAGCTTTCCTTCTCCCGATGTGTAAGTCTGTTCCTCAGTCTGCAAGCTGTAATCACACAAACTTCACCATTCTGTATGATGAATTCTACTCTCTTATGTTTTTACTGTTCATTCTCCACAGGCAAGTTGGGATATAGTGGATAGTCCAAGTGACATTTCAACTGCCTTTCTTACTTCCTGCCTTAATTTCAAGAATTATGAGTACTACTGTGTTCTCAGTTAGTAAGGCGGCACACACACACACACACACACACTCTCTTTTGCAGTCATTTGAAAGAGGAAGGAAACTTTAGGCTGAAACCCTGTTGCACAGTCACACAAACAGCATAATTTTTGCAAGCAAATTGCCGTTAAGTTAAGAAATCTCCATAGACATTATTGCATGCTGACTTGCATGATTCAGTGAGCAACAGATTTCCCTAAAGAGATTTATATATATATAAATATAAATATAAATATAAATATAAATATAAATATATATGGCAATCTGTATCTGGAAATTATGCCATGTGTGTAACTCCATAACAGGATCTCAACCTTCGAATAATTTTAAAGAGTTTTTCAAGTACAGTATTAGTATTAGAATGCTAACAGTTGAAAAACTCTGAAATTCATATATTTTGCCTTTATTATATTATTTTCTTTTTGCAAAGCAAGCCTACTCAGTTTCCAAGGGAACATATGGACATATGTGATAAATTACACAATAAAGAATCTTTAATAAGGTGAACCATTTCTGGTGCTGGTAGACAGTATTGTTTTGCTATTAGACAACCAAGCACTGGAACTGGATTTTTTTTGAAAAAAATATGGTTTGGAAACTGGAAGGAACAGACTAGGAAAGTATTGCACATAAATGGCCTTAGCCAGTATGTCAATGTATAGCAGAGCCTGTATGTAAGAACAGTTGTATGTCCTGGGAATTAATTTTATAGGGACAGTTACTGTAACAATGCATGTCATTGCATCCATTGTGCATGGCTCATTAGAGTCATCCACAGTTAAAAAAAACTTCTGTTGCACTCATTTCATGGATTGTTGAGACTGAACATTCTGACATTCTTGAGCAAAAAAGTTCTTTCTTTAGATATTGTCAATATTTGTATGAGCCTCTATTGCAAGGCAGAGAGGCTCATACAATTTGCACACAGATGAACTTTATAGGGGTGGAAAATAATTTTGCTGAAATTGAGATTTTTGACAAAAGAGAAAAAAGAAAGGAAAAGAAAAGAAAAGAAAAGAAAGCAATGCCAGCTTTCTCAAGATCTGCTGTGAGACAATGTAAAATTTGCTTAAGAGATTTGTAGTGCATTTTGAAAAAAATCAATATACTCAGCATCATCTGTGCGTATTAGTAAATATCATAATAGTCCGTGGACTAAACAACAAATGGACTGATTGAATGATTGATAAATGTATTCAAAATTTTGTATACACTTTAGAATTGTAAACAGAGAAAATACACATGGTTCAAAATATGCACAAACATGAATAGAAAACTGTGTACAAAAATCCCTACAGTTTTTAAAAATACACCTTCAAAAAGTACCACAAAGAATGAATTACCTTGTGACAAAGAAAAACAAAAGCTTGCAATACAGTATGAACAAAGCATAGAATAATACTGCAGATATTAATATAATAATCATGTGAAATCAAGGCAATTCTGATGTATGGTGACCCTTTTTTGGGGTGTTCTAGGTAGAGAATACTCAGAAATGGTTTGCTATTCCCTTCTTGTGTGGGCACCCTACAACCGTGCAGGTTCCCCCAAGGCCACACGGACTGACTCTTCTCCCTAGAGGCACAGTGGGGAATCGAACTCTTTGGCTCTGCAGCCAGATACCTAATTCATGAGCTATCCAGAAAGCTTAGTGCAAGTAGGATTCAGAGGAATGCAACAAAACTGAGGTGGATTTTCATGTACCTAAGACCTGACGTGGAGTAGCTTGGGCATTTCTGAATGAGGGTGGAGGGTGTCACTTCTGAAACCAGAAGTTATGAAATTATAAACTACAGTATGAATAAGCATACCTAAACAATACAAAGAGAACAGAAATCTATGACATGGGGTTGCAACAGCCCCATACAGCAGCCTCATGTGGAGAGTTACATCTAATGCCACCACTGGTGAATATTTTCCTTAATGTTTGCCTCACTTCTCTCCTGTCCAGAGTTCCTAATTTTCTTCTCTCAGCTGCTGTTCTTAATTCTTCTAGTCTATGACAGTTCCCTTGGGATAAAAAGAGTTCACCGGGCATCTTTCACTGTGTGAACACAGATACAGTATTACTTTATATCCTTCAAGGTGACTGGATAGCTCAGTAGTTTAGGTATGGTTGCAAGTTCAATTCCCCACTGTGCCTCCTAGCCAGCCTGCACAGTCCCAGGGCACTTCCAGAAGAATGGAAAGATCAACCACTTCTGAATACTGTGGTGCCCCGCATAGCGACGTGAATCCATTCCGGATTAATCATCACTATGCAGAAACATCGCTAAACGGAACGGAAAAAGCCATAGGAACGCATTAAACTTCGTTTAATGCGTTCCTATGGCTCCCAAACTCACCGTTCAGCGAAGTTCCTCCATAGCGCCGCCATTTTCGCACCCTCGGTAAGTGAGGGCAGGGCGCGAAAACACTTGCGGTGGCCATTTTGGGCCCCCGGCGGCCATTTTGGAACCGCCAATCAGCTGTTTAAAAAAACATCGCAATGCGAAGATCGGTAAGCGAAACGCTTACCGATCATCGCAATGCGATGTT
Organism: Pogona vitticeps; assembly: GCF_051106095.1. Lineage (NCBI taxonomy): Eukaryota > Metazoa > Chordata > Lepidosauria > Squamata > Agamidae > Pogona > Pogona vitticeps. The sequence goes on from NC_135785.1 coordinate 175,035,420, forward strand.
TTGCCTATTCAGAACATCGCAATGCAATCGCATTAGCGATCTAAAACAATAGATTGCTATGTGGATTCATCGTTAAACGGTGCGCTCGTTAAGCGAGGCACCACTGTATTCTCTAGCTGGAAAACCCTGAAAAGGGTTGCCATAAATCAGAATTGACTTGCCAGCACATGATGATTACTTATATGATATAGTTATTTATATCGTTCAGTTTCCACTTTCCCTCTTTTTAGAACTGAAGTGTAGGCATTATGATATAAAAGACTGACCATGGAAGATGATGCTAAGGCTTCAGGGACATTTGTTTTTATCATCTTCTATTAAAACAGCGACATTTGTGTTGAGTCACACTTCAGTGTCTGATGATCTGTCTCTCGTCACCTTTCTGTTTCTGTTGCTTTAGAGTATTTCCTAAAGAAACGCCTCTTACTAATACTTTTATTTATATCCTATGCAAAGGAAACCATGGCCATTTGGAATAAATGTTTATCCCTTTAAGTCCAACATGATAATTTAAATAAATGTTTACACTGAAAGTTTCAACATGTTTGCTTCAAGTGATGGCTTAAAAAAGAAAACAAAAATGTGGGGGGAGGTGTAAAAAGAGAAAATTAAAAGACAACATTTAAGAAGAATGGCTGTCTTAATATAATAGTGAGCAAACTGCAGCCCCTCAGAAGTTGGTGAATGACAATGCCCAGCACGCCACACTATGTATGTATGTATGTATGTATGTAGGTATGTAGGTATGTAGGTATGTAGGTATGTAGGTATGTAGGTAGGTAGGTAGGTAGGTAGGTATGTAGGTATGTAGGTATGTAGGTATGTAGGTATGTAGGTAGGTAGGTAGGTAGGTAGGTAGGCAGGCAGGCAGGCAGGCAGGCAGGCAGGCAGGCAGGTAGGTAGGTAGGTAGGTAGGTATGTATGTATGTATGTATGTATGTATGTATGTATGTATGTATGTATGTATGTATGTATGTATGTATGTATGTATGTATGTATGTAGCCGCCTAGAGTGGTCTTAACCGACCAGATAGTCGGGATATAAATAAATAAATAAATAAATAAATAAATAAATAAATAAATAAATAAATAAATAAATAAATAAATAAATAAATAAATAAATAAATAAATGGATGGATGGATGGATGGATGGATGGATGGATGGATGGATGGATGGATGGATGGATGGATGGATGGATAGATAGATAGATAGATAGATAGATAGATAGATAGATAGATAGATAGATAGATAGATAGATAGATAGATAGATAGATAGATAGATAGATAGATAGATAAAGGTAAAGGTTCCCCTTGACATTTTTGTCCAGTTGTGTTCGACTCTAGGGGGCGGTGCTCATCCCCGTTTCCAAGCCATAGAGCCAGCGTTTTTGTCCGAAGACAATCTTCCGTGGTCACATAGCTAGTGCGACTTAGACACGGAACGCTGTTACCTTCCCACCGAGGTGGTCCCTATTTATTTACCTGCATTTGCATGCTTTCGAACCGCTAGGTTGGCGGGAGCTGGGACAAGCGATGGGAGCTCACTCCGTCGCATGGATTCGATCTTACGAATGCTTGGTCTTCTGACCCTGCAGCACAGGCTTCTGTGGTTTAGCCCACAGCGCCACCACATCCCTTATAGATAGATGTATAAATAGAACTAAATAGCAACCAACGAAGATGGAAAACACAAGGTCTTGCTTAAATACTTGTTTGTTAGTCACACTTGTAAGTGTTTGGGTATATACACACACACACAAACACACACACACACACACACACACACAGATGTATATACATACATGTGTGTATGTGTGAGTGTATACATACAGAAATATACAAGCAAAACATTTTGGCTTTGGATAAAAATAATATACATAATTGCACGACAGCTGCTTTTTGTAGTGTCTTCATGATGTGCAAGTGCAGAGAAACACTGAGCTGGGTGCACCAATAGCATGACTTGGCATGAAGGAGATTTCTGTGTTCCTAGAGAAAAAGAGATATAGATAGAAATTAACGAAAGCAGAGGTCGCTATCTTTTGGCTCTTTAGTGTTGCTAGTCACCCACCAGCCTTCACCACTGGATGTGCTGGCTAGTGTGTATGTGGACCACAGCTCATCTCAGTTGAAGGAAATTAAAACAATGGCAAACTGAGCTCAAAGTTGCATTGTATAAAAACTGAAAATAAAAAGAAGACATCCTAATACATTGGTTCTGCTTCAGAAAGAAGACCAGGTAATTTGGAACTCAACAATCCAGATGACAGAATCATCTGTAACACAAAGCAACACACGTATTTTCCATGGTGTACTCTGACATAGTGTGTAAGGCCGTTTGTTCTTTTTTTGCTCAAAACTGTTTACAGCAGGTTCCCCGAACCCTGGACCATCCAGAACAACTCACATCAGCTTCAGGCAGCAAAGTGACCAGGCACAGACAATGGGAGCTGTACAGTAACCCGAACTGTATGAGGAGACCCCAGATTGGTTTGCTTTCAGTGGAAGCAGCTCTCCAAGTTGCCTTCCTTGAGATACCAAGGATGGAACCTGGGCATTATGGCTGCAGAACATGTGGTCCATCTCTTCACTTCGTTCCCAAGAACCTATTTAGGACACACCATGGCATAAATTTTATTAGAGCACAGAGAACATGTCTATATATAATATGGATTGCAGTAAAGAGACCAACAGAAAAATTTGATAAGGTAGATATCCCCATATCAAATTCCCTCCAAAAATATCAACTTCTGTCACTGAGTCATCTGGTTGTATATTTCTCAACCCTATATCACTGCTGCTGACAGGAGAAGAGAAATTCAATATGTCTTAATCCTACAATATTGCGTAAATATCGTCTTTGGCAGTGGCTCCATAGTATCTCATAGGTTATGGGCAAAATCCTGTTGCATAGTTGCGCCAGTATAAACAAGATGCATCACTGGAAATATTTGATTGAAACTAATAGAAAGCTTCCTGTCCCCTCCCCCACTGCCCTTTCAGGATCTGAAGCTCCCTAGGGCTCCCTTTTGCCCTGGGAAGCCTTGGGGAGCCTCGAAACTAGGGGGAGGAGCCTTTAATAGTCAAAAATTGTCACCAAATCACCCCAGCAACAGCAGTCCAATGGTGATTTTTTGGCAATTAAAGCCCTCCCGCATCCCAAAACACCCAAACTCTTCCCCAGGGCCAAAAGCTAGTTTTTAGGACTAATTTTAAAAGTAATGGGGGAAATGGTGCTGAGGCCCACAAACAATATGTTTTCCTTTTTAAAAGCTCTAATCAAAGTCCTTGTTTTATATCTTATTTATAACACAAGTCTCTTGGTGTTTATGCAGAAGTAAACTCGATGGGCCTTAATCTCAGCTATGTGGTGCAGAATTACAAGCTAAATCAAACAATCAAGACTCCAAGATTTTGGCTGTTGTTCAGTAACACGCCCACATTAAGCAGATACATTAAGATGACAGGGGCATTTACACCTAACTCTGTCTGGGCAGAAACCCTATGCCTGTTTACCCAGAAGTAAACCGCTTTGGAAACAGTGGGACTTAACCTCTGAGAAAACATCCATAGAATTGTGTGGCATCTTGTTGTGTAATCAATGGGAAACAGTACAAAAAACCCACAAATCCTTAGGATTTGAAGAGATCATATGAAGACTACAATAAGGGATGGGGGAAATGATGTGGCCACAAATTGTTCATTTTTGTTTTTCACCTTTTGGGAACATATTTGCAGAAAGCTTTGACAAGTAAATATTCCTGGATTAAAATAATATGAATTGTAGCTGTTTTGACAGCATGTCGCTTGAAGCTAATAAAATATTTGAGCTGTTGCTGTTGGTATTATATTGGACTTTGCTCACCCTTCACCTACTTTCTGCTTTTCTTTATCTAGCAAATATATCACATCATTTCTTCTCAGTGATCTCATGTGGTTCACTGCCTGTCAATTTGGAAGAAAAACAGGGCTATCCAAAAAGAAGCAGGGAATGTGAATCTAGCACTCTTTTTTTCTTGGAGTGAAAAATCATTCTTTTCTCCTCACAGGGAAATTTTTCTGTGTGAATTCAGCTGATTGATTAATGCATTAGAGACAAGCTAATAGTCAGGAAATAGTCCTGACACCCTTCAATAGTTTTGTGCAATTTGGCACAATTTGCACAAACATCAGTCTTGCAAATGAAAAAAAAAACCTTGCATCAGCACCAACGTATACACTATTTTGCCATCTTGCAAGTGAAAAATAATACGATTTCTCATTCTTCCACATGAGAATAAGTAAGGAGTTTGCATCCTTTAAATGCAGCAGTCTTCTGAGTAATAAATAACAAGAGGCCTTTCCATACTAAAAACAACTGATTCATAGGAAAAGTCTTTTGGTGCCCAGGACTGATAATAGATAGAGCAAGAGTTAATGAAGGGAAGAGTTTGTAGGACTGCATTTCTTTCTCTTTGTTACCCTCTCTCTCTCTCTCTCTCTCTCTCTCTCTCACACACACACACACACACACACACACACACACACACACACACACGAGAGAGAGAGAGAGAGAGAGAGAGAGAGAGAGAGAGACAGAGACAGAGACACAGAGACACAGAGACACACAGAGAGAGACAGAGACAGAGACAGAGACAGACAGAGAGAGAGAGAGAGAGAGAGAGAGAGTGTCAAGAGGAATGGTCCAGAGAAGCAGAGGAAGGTATGAGGAAAACATAAGAACAAGAGGAACCAAATCAAAGGCCAATTCTAATCCAGTATTTTATTCATGCAGTGGCCAACAAACTGTGTATGGGAAGCCCACAAGAAGGACACAAATGGGCTCTCTATCCTGGTAACCAAAGGTTCTTAAGCTTCCAACAGATGTTTGTGTGGTTATAATGTGGGTGTTGCTGCTGTTTTTTTAAAAAAATACAGTGCAATAGATGGACTGCAAAAGAGAACAATGTTGCCATAATAAATGAAGCTCAGTCATTTCCCAAACTTGCCATGTTTCATTAGCCTTTCCACTGCAAGAGTGAAAACAATTAGTTTCTAATATACTGCATAACAAAATTGCCAAAGTACAGAGGATCGATAGAACAGTCATTAGCAGGACCTCTTTCTGTCCCATTTTATTAATCTTGCTTGAATAGACTGGGCTAGAGTCACAAAAAATTTAGAATAGTCATGCATTTGCACTGATCAATTTTCTGCCACCTTGAACACTCTATTGGAGTGGCCCATGTTCAAATCACAATGCAGGACACCTGCTGTCTAACACCATTAGGCAAGAATTACTATGCACTTACTGATCCAGACTAATCCCCCTTTCTCTCAACACCTCCTCCTTGGTGTTGCTAGCACCAAATAAAAAACAAAGGAGGATACTTAATTTTTAGAAAACAAAATGGATAGAAGGCATGCGGTCAGCAATGTATAAACAAGACCACATACCTTAAACTCAGTATGAGCTGTATAAAATCCCATTTTTGCCAAATCTAAAAGAGATTCCTTTACATTTCATATCTGGTAGCAATGTCGAAGTCACCAATGACTGTGGTACTTTGCTTTCTGCCTTCATTGATGAATGGTCTGTCTAGCCACGGTTCTGAACAAGAAAAATAACATCTTCTGGAACTGCATAAAATATGGAAAACTTCACACTGGTTTTGAGAAAACAGTAGGCTTTGTTAAACTCTAGAAAAGGCATTAGCAGATTATGCTTGTTTCAGTTTAAACCCTAACCAGTGAGGGTGACTCAAACAATCTTCTTCAAATGGTCCACGTTAGTGTCTTCAGTCTTAGGAATCCATTAGGGAACTGTTTTATAATCCTCGTGAGGCAAATGCCCATGGACTTGGCTTGAAGCAGGCCTACTGAATTCATGTGAACATTTTAATGTGATCTGATTGGAGGAAACTTTCCCCCAAAATCTTAAGGGATCCCTCCTTGCACTGATCATGAGTTCACTATCCCCAGAGAAGTCTACCATGCAATTCAGAAGCTTACTTATACTGTTCTGGACAGCATTTGGCTAACTAGACCCTTTCCTGGCCTTTTGGAACCAACACCAAGAAGGCCTCCTCTAAGGCAACCACTGATACACAGGGCACCTTTTCCCACTGCTGGTTTTGGCACTAGTCAAGTCCTAACCCTCAGTAGGCAAACAAGGTGCTCCATGAGTCTTATCTTTATTTTTCCATCCCCCAAGGTACCTCTCCCCACTTAAGGAAGAAGAAGTTGGCTTGAGATATACAGCAGGACCCCCTTATCCACAGGATCAGTATCGATTGATTCACTTATCCACAGCCTTAAAATATTAAAAGAAAAATCCTAGAAATATATATTTCTAAAGATGAGGTTACCAGAACTGGTCATTAGGGAGAGCCAGAGACTATGCTACATATAGTGTTCACTAAAGAAATATATTTCCACTATGTCATTACCAGAATTGATGACTAGAGATCATGCTATATAGCATTCACTATAATTCACATTTTCAGCTTCCAGTGGAGGGCTTGGAACCGATCCCCCATGGATATTGGAGTCCTACTGTATAGCAGTGGCAACAACACAATTGAGGGGAACACCTGCTCATAATGTCTCATACCTACTTCAGTAGTCATCGCAAAATTATATAGCAATTTGTGGCTCCCTTCCAAATAGTAATGTAAATTCTGACTTGCCTCATTTTCATCCAGGAGAATGAGAAACCCCAAAATGTTTTCTCCTCAAAGGGAATTCTTCTGCTTGCAAGATTTTGAAGTGAATTGTACAATTTCACAACAATGCAATAGCTTCTGCCTTATATTTTTAAGTTTACATGCATTGGAGGTCAGTTTTAAAGTCTTTTTGAACAGTTGAACAGTCCTAGGTTTATGCTGTGTTGCATGAGCTTTACTTCACAAAAGGAAGATACCATTTTCTACAGAGACAATATGTACAATTCTTTGATTGTGGGGACCCCTTTATCTCACACTTGTGCTGGAGATGAGAATTCTTTCAAGGGATATCAATTCCTTAATAGGCTGTCTTGATAACACAGCAAGAAAGTCTATTTCATTAAGGATGAGAAATTCTGCAGATATTCTAAACATAGCTCCTTGGGAACAGTTTGAAACCCAATAGCAGAGGATTTGGGAACTGACCTTCTCCTGAAGAGTCCCTTCCCTTGACTGCAGTAGATCACTCTTAACTCTCCTGAACCTAATGGAAAGGCTAGAATTCATTATCCTTACTTTTTTTAACTGCAAGAGAAGGGAGCAGCAGGATTTCTGCATTACATGCCCCAAAATAATTTGCTTGGGTACAATGTAAGGCGATTTGTGTGAAGGAACATTGCATTCCTTGGTTGCAAAATGTCTTGGTCTACCTTTTCACCCCTGGTGACTTGCTTTTACAAAGTGTCAGCTCCTTGTTTGCTGTGACTAATCAATCAGCACAATCCATTGCTCTGTTGAAAATTGACCATCTTTTAATTTGGGAGTGGGGTGCAAAGAAAGTATTTTTTTTTAAAGATGAAATAATTTCATTATATCTAACTCATTGCAAAAGCAATTCTCAGTAAAAATGATCCCCTTTGTTTCACTGGAGAATAACAATCTTGGGTGCATTATCAATGGGAAAGTGTTTTACAACCTAAGGTGATTGTTCTTTGCCACTAACTCAATTGTTAAAGTTTCTTGCCTCTGGCATCTGCTCTCTTTTTTTCCTCTGACTATCCTCTGGGAAGCAGGCATGGAGGTACTTTCCAAGCCTGGATACTCCATTTTATTCTTTCTTCTTCTGATAGCACAAGCAATTGTGGGTAAAGATACATTTTCTACTTTAAAATGCTTCTACAATGACTCCACTTCAAAAAATAAGTTAGTTTTAAGTGCAACCAGAAAGGGTTGGATGAGACTGGGCTGATGGTTTTTTTCTGCCATCTGAAGGAGAAGCCAAAAACTTTTAACCAAAAGCCTCAACATTACTGTCACACAGATGCAGTTAGTAGTCGTGGTTAAACTGTTCTGAAAGTAGTTAACACCTATCAGCGCTATTGTGAAAGACAAAAGCTTGAAGCTAGTTACTCAAGTTCTAAGCTGGATACACTCCAGTGGATCCTTTATTCAAATATGATATTACTCTGTAAAGTAGACAGTAAAGTGTGTTAGCAACAGAATGGCCTGGTAGATATATAGAAGAACAGAATTCGTCCCATATGTGACTGAATCTAATCCTGCATTCAGCCTAATCCTTTTCTTTCATGTGTCAACTGAAGGGAATCTAATGTTTCTCATTGTTTTCCCTCAAACAGCAGGCATTGTGTTCACCCGTGTGTGTGTGTGTGTGTGTGTGTGTGTGTGTGTGTGTGTGTGTGTGTGTGTGTGTGTGTGTGTGTGTGTGTGTGTGTGTGTGTGTGTGTGTGTGTGTTTAATGCTTCCGTTCAGTTGGTTTTGCAAAAGAAAGTGGATCGAACATGAGATGTGTGGGCATTTCCCATGGAGCTTTAAATGTTTCTCATGTAAACACAGGATGGCCACATGTCCTCTCTGAGGGATGATCACCCTTTATTTGAAAGGCTGCCAGAAGGCAATCCTTCTGACGTTGGAGCTCTCCAATCCAGATCCTATTCAGATATAATGAACCGTAAGGAAGGCAAATGACAATAACAACATCAGTAAATTATAAAAGTGCAAAACAAAATACCATTTTTTTCAGCAATATAGACTTGATTTTTTAATAATATCTAAGATATAACATATCCTAGACAAACACACACACACATACCCCAATTTACAGCAGATATTTTATAATGCAATATCCAGAATCTATAGCCAGAACAGTCACTGACCATGCTGGTCCGGGGGGGGGGGGGGGGGTTCCTGGGAGCTGTAGTCCGAAAAAATACATTTACCGATCTCTGCTTCTTAATAATGCAGATACACCAGCCAGAGTCCTCTTCTTGATTTATGTTTGAGTAAGAGAAACTTTTGCAAGTCTAGGTAGCATTTGGCTGTTCATTAATGAGGTCCCAGGTGCACTCTTGCTTATGCCTCTAGTCAGGCAATTGGGTGCACAGGATCAGACAACCAGTATCTCATTAATGAGGAGCAATTTGCTGCCAAGATGTATGTTCGTTCCTTTTACATAAGCATAAATGGACAATTACCAGATTCTGATCACCAACTGCCTGATACATACATATATCAGTAAGCAGTTGAAAGGAACATACCAAAGCTTATACATGTATAATCAACCCTTTGAAGAGATAGTATTCCCATAACCAACCGTGTTTTAAGTAAACAGAAACAGAGTGTAGGTTTAGTTTATCCTGTATATCTACCATTTAGAGATATAGACCTATACATTAGTTTTAAAGGTGACACAATATTTTTGTGGTTTTTTGCTGCTGTTTAAGAACAACGGGACATGGTGGCACTGTGGGCTAAACCGCAGAAGCCTCTGTGCTGCAAGGTCAGAAGATCTGCAGTCGTAAGATTGAATCCATGCAACAGAGTGAGCTCCCGTTGCTTTGTCCCAGCTCCTCGCCAACCTAGCAGTTCGAAAGCATGCAAATGCAAGTAGATAAATAGGTACCACCTTGGTGGGAAGGTAAAATGGCGTTCCCTAGTCATGCTGGCCACGTGACAATGAAAACTGTCTTCGGACAAGCACTGGCTCTACAGCTTGAAAAACGGGATGAGCACCACCCCCTAGAGTTGGACACGACTGAACTAAAAATGTCAAGGGGAACCTTTTCCTTTTTAAGAACAGAAGGATTTTGTCATTACTTAGAGTTTTTCATTAAACAAACCTCCAAGAGTCTTTCTAGTTCCATATTTATAAAGTCCCCTTAGCTAATAAAGTCACCATATCCTCAGGCAGTGAGTTCCATAAGCTGCAATCTAAATCACCTGGATCAAGCTGCTGGCTTAAATTGATGCATATGGAAATCAGAGTCAAATAGTTGATTTATCCAAGAAACTAGTAATTTCTAGACTACATCCATCTGTTATGGTAAAAAGAATCTTTCTTGTCTGAAAAACTAAGGAAAAATCTATTCCCTCCCCGTCAGTGTGCTATCCAAGGTTTATGTGAGACAAGAATGAGCATCATTATCATTTTGAAGCTGATTGTAAGTTTGCCATATCTACAAACAGATTTGTATCACAACACCTTGTCCTTGTCGTAGTCACACATTTGTCCCTTTTGTCTCTATTGTTGTCATAACAATTATGATTCCTCCCTCATATGGATAATGAGACCCCTTTCAGCAACAATGCCCCTCTGTACGCAGTTGTCATTTATTCCTTGAAAATACAGTATTATGTCTGTGTATGGCATGGAACATAACTGTCAGTAATTAGACTGTTTATAGACATCAGTAATAATAACCAGGCAATTAGCACTTAATGATGCTAATTGAGCTCCTTGGTTAATAATGTTTTGGATGCTTTGCCAGATCTCAATACTGAGCATGCCAATAAAAAATGCACTGCAGTTCCATTCTTCATATTTTTGCTAAATATACTGAAGGCCCCACAACACAACATTGAGCTACTCACCTTTATTATAGCTGCGTGGGAGTGTAGCAATAGATATTGGGCTGCAGAGCAAATCAACATTCTACAAGACAGTTCTAAAAATGTGGGCAGCCAAAACCTCTCTCTCTCTCTCTCTCTCTCTCTCTCTCTGAAACTGGGCTTTGGATCAGCACTGAATTTGGCACAGGCATAGAAGACAGTTTGCTCTTGGTCTGTGCCACATTTGGGGAAGTTTGGGTTGTCAAGTTACGGTTTTAACCCCAGCCAGAAACAGCTGCTGGCACTTGCCGTCCAAGAACATCTGGATTACCCAAGTTTGGGAACTACTGCTGTAAACCATCTTGACTGCTGATATGGGTGTCGTCAACATTCAGGTTATGGTTTGCTCTTTGCTATATAAAATTCGGCATCTAAAACACATAACTTGTAATATAGTAATTCTGGGACATATTCCAGATGGACCTTCTAGCAGTAGATGACAAATCTTAGAAACAGCCAATGGAATCTGTTATCCTAATAACTTCGAGAACAAATTGAATTTGCTAAAGAGAGAGTTCTTTGTACCTGTATCTGCAAATGACTGGGTTCAAGACCCAGCCACTTCATTCATACAGCCCTGGCATGTTTCCCCAGAGACAAAAACCTTATTCAGTCATCACTAAACTTACAATGGATAAAGCAGGAGCTGTAGTCCTGCTGCCTCTGTTTCTGGTTTCACCCTTCTCCTGCACATAAAGAGCAATGAGTCTGAAGAAAATGCCTTCCTTTATCTGCAGGGTGCTCTCCTTGTAAGTCAATACCTGGAAAATTAGCATCGTGACTCTCATGTAGAGGATAGTAGTGGATAGTGGAAGTGGTCCTCTTCAGAATTTTCAGGAGAACACTTGAGGTAAGCACACTCAATTTAGCAATAATTGAACGGGATGTGCATGGCTTGAGATGCCATGCCTTATCAGGGGGAGTCCTCCTCAGAGGACGAAAACCAGGATGACATGATTTAGCTGAAAAGAGCATGTGTAGAGGACTGATTGAAGGTTCCAGCTGGTTGTTCTTTCCCTAGGGGGCAGAACCTGACCCCTCCAGAGAAGACCCATCTTCACCAGATTACAGGGGAGGCAAGAGGAAAAACCTTCCTGTGAGCTCAAAAGAATGTCAGCGTCTTAAAGTGGAATGAAATGAAGTGTATTTGAAAAGGGATTGCATCAGTAACAGACTGACTGTAGCAAAGAATTGAACAGCTGCAGCTGTAGGACAGACTGGCCCATGTTAGACCCAGATAAATACAGGAAACAAACTTCTAGTAAGTTGCTGGATGAACATCCTTATCTTTCCTGCTTCTTGTTCCTGTTCCCAGTCTTCAGCATTCCTTATCTGCCTTGACTGATTTCCTGCTAACCTGACCTGAAGTGTTTATTTTCCCCACTTCTGCTGATTCCTCCTTTGAATCATCGACTTGGTACATGAATGATTTACGGACTGATTTTGGCTTTGGACTGTGATTATTCTTTGCTTAATCCTGAAATTCTTGGGATAGTTTTTCTATTCACCAACTCCTTGGAAGTCCCTTTCCAAGTTCCCTTCCCCTTTCTGCCCTCCTTCCCTCGATGAACTGTCAACAGATGCCACAGGAAAGTGCCAATTGTGAGAAGGCCTCAAGGAGGAAGACAGCAGATAGTCTGGGCAAGCAGCCCGGCAAGCTTCCCCAGTGGCACCAGTGCAAACAAGAGGTGTCCAAATTGAGGTCAACAGTCCAAAAATAGTAGCCAAAAGATAACCAGAGGCTAATGACGGGCAAACACAGAAAGATAGGGTTGCCATCTTCCAATTCTCCAAACATGGGCAAGCAGCCTAAATTGCATAAGGTTCCCACAATGTGCTAAACCCCCCTGTTACAACAGCTCCACTGGCTGCTGTTCTGTTTCTGGACTGAATTCAAAGTGATGGTTCTAACCTATAAAGCCCTAAACGACCTGGGTCCAAGCTCTCTCAAGAACTGTTTCTCCCATTATGAGCCTGCTTGGCTGGTAAGATCATCAGGTAAGGTCTTTCGCTTGGCCCCACCATCTTCAGAGGTGCATTTGTTGAGGACACAGGAGAGAGCCTTCTGTGTTGCTGTTCCCAGACGCTGGAACTCTCTCCCACAGGAGGCCAGGCTGGCCCCATCTTTGCTGTTTTTTTGTGCAAGCAGGCAAAGACCTTTCTCTTCAGGCAGCTTTGCTTTAGAGACTGGTGGAAAATAGAATCAGAAAGCCATGGCTCACCTTGCGGCTCCAAGCTAATCCTCAACTACTGTTCAAGAACTCTACTCATAAGGAGACTGTCCCCAGAGCTGGGCATGCCTTCTCAGCATGTGTAACCAAGCCTTTGTTTTGTGTTACTTGCTATTGCAAAGTGATGGTGGGTACACTTTCCTCATCTTCTGGTGCTCAGTCTTCTCCATCTGAAGATCTTGCACTCCAGAGGGCCCTGAGTCCCCAGGACTTGACAACATTTCCAGGATCATGGATTCCGACTCATTGGTGGGGGCTAGGGGGATGTTAATCTAAGAGGACATGCTTCCAGCTTCAAACGACAACATGACACCTGATAAAAATGTCACATCACTGTTTTAAATGACAGAAATAGGGAATGGTGGTAGTACCGTATTTTTCCATGTATAAGACTATACTTTTGTCTAAAATCTTTAGAATAAAAATTGAGGGTCGTCTTATACACGGAAGTAAGCTGACAAAAGAACAAAAACAAGTGGAAGGGACAGCAGGGATCAAAGTGATCCTGCAGGGCTTTGATCCCTTTCCCCCTACGCTTGCTAAGTCCCACTTAGATTTCTTACTTTTGGATTAGAAAAGTGGGGGTGTCTTATACATGGGGGTGTCTTATACACGGAAAAATATGGTAATTAATTTGAGGAAATACAAACTATTTGGATCACCATGTAAGAGTTACAGGCAATGCTACAGTCTATGTAAAAAGTTTATATTGCCATTACACTTTGAATTGCTTCTAATTCAGTAATGATGACAGACCTACAGCAGCTTCCATTGTCCATCCTATGTTTCTCACCTGCATTAAGTGAGAAGGACTGCAGGATGGGGCATTGGAAGATGCACTGGTATTGGAATCAAAACATGCTCACAGAATGGAAGGAATAGGGGTTTTCACCTACCTGAAAAGCTTTGGTTGTCTCAAAGACTTCAAGAACTTTGGAGTAATATTTTTACAGGTAAAATAGACTTCAGAGGATCCCCAGACTAATTTTTTTTAAATGCTCAGGGTCAGAAATAGAATTAAGGCTGCAATTTTATTTAATTTTATTGTATTGCACACAGGAGTCAATTCAATCCATTCTATGGCACTTCTTTCTGAATGGACATGTATGGGATTGCACTGTTGATGTTTTAATGGTTGAAACACTTTAACATTGTTTTTAAAAATTAATATATTTTAAGTGGTTCTTTCAGTACATTGTGAATTGTTTTGTGAGCCCAGTATTGGCTGAAGGGCAGAATATGAAATTAAACAAGCAAGCTAGCAGGCAAAAAGCATGTTATGCACAGAGAGGAGGGGGGCTGTCTTCTTTCGGTGCCCTGAAAAGGCTGCATGATTCCCCCATTATGCTTCTTGTTGATTCTTATTTTAGCTTTAAGAAGAGATTCTTTGGAATTTCTGCCTGAGATGCCTCTTCTTCTTGGTCTGGTTATTCTAAGGAGATGGTTTTCCATTTCTTCTGAAGTTCTGGCTGTGGTCCTCTTTTTAATTTTTAGAAGAGAAATGGCAATAACTTGGCAAAGGCTCAACATTGCCTTGGCAGTGTCATGATCTATTTGTTAATAATTTGCTGCTGCCTAAAATCCAGGACATAAATTGTGCTGCAAGGAACTTGATATTGGGTCTATTCTGGAGATCTGCATGAACATATTTGGGTCTCTTGTTAAAGCACAAAAGCCATCGTGAATGCTGTCAAAAATTAGAAAAACAAACCCATGCATCCAATGTTATTGTGCAAACCTTGTGGAGGACACTGCCCTTTCCTAGGCCTGAGATGCAAGATAGAACCTGCCAGCTTCCTATCAGATAAGCCATCTCTCTAACCTACTATAAATTTTGAATATGCTAAGAGACACAAGTGACCCTCTTACATGAAGCGTCAGGAAAGGCCTTGCCACCTTGACATTGGGTCCCTGTTGGCTGCTGCCTCAATCAGACACTTAAGCAGCGCTATGTGGTCAATGGAGAAATTGAGAGCAAGTAATGGAGCAAGGCCACAAGATGATGTCATCACAAAATGTTTGACGTTTGCAGTGCTACAGTGGGGTCTTGACTTGAGAACTTAATCCGTATTGGAAGGCGGTTCTCAAGTCAAAATGTTCTCAGGTCAAATCTGCATTTCCCATAGGAATTCATTGAGAACCATTTGATCCGTATCTCCTCTTTTCCGTCCATAGAAACTAATGGGAAGCTGCTATTCTGCCTTTGACCACTAGAGGGGGATATTTTGTTTCTTTTTTTTTCTTAGGTCAAGAAAGGTTCAGGGAAGGCAGGGAAAATACAGTCCAGGCAGTACCAGGCAGTCTGAAGACTCCCAATCCACTCTCTAAACGCTGGGAGGAGTGAGGAAGCAGACAGGCACCCTTTTCACTGGCCAACAGTTAACTGAAAGTTCACATTTTGCACTTCCCCTGCCTCCCACGTGGTTTTTTCCAGTTCTTAACTCAAATCTAAGTATGTAAGTCAAGTCAATATTTTCCTATGAGAGTGGTTCTTAAGTCAAAATGTTTTTAACTCAAGCTGTTCTTAAGTCAAGATCCCACTGTACTGGGCAATTCAACACCGGAGCCTATGAATCAGCTGCAACACAATACAGTAGAAGTTTCCAATTGCCTGTAGCAACTATGTTGTTGTTTTAGCTTACATTCTGCCCTATAATGCTAGACCACTCTCTGAGTAGTTTACAACTAGGGATGGGGACGACTCACCATTTTGGTGAGCCATCCTGCTTCGTGAGTCATCAACGTTCACAAAGCACAAAGCTCTCCCCCATGAACGGACAAAGCACGAATTTATTCATCGATTCGTGGAGGGTTACTAAAAAAAACACCTGGCAGACTAAGGGAATCCAGGCTGCCCTTTGCAAAGATGGCAGCTGCAGCTCCCCTACACTAAATGAAGCTGCAGCCACCATCTTTGTAAAGGGCAGGCTGTGTCCCTTTTGACAGGCCATGGCTGTGGAAGCCAGCTGGAGACGTTGGAGGCAGTGATTATGGTGGGGGTGCATTGGCAGTGGGGGTGGGGGCGGGGGCTAAGGTAGGTAGAGAAAGGGGGTGGGGGTTAGGCCATGGTGGTGGGTGGCTTTGGAGGTGAGTGGCTGCCTATCGGCTCACCAATCAGCTGATCGGCGGGCTGGTAGGCAGAATGGGAAAGCCATAGGAAGAGAGGGAAGACTAGCCTTCCCTCTCTTCCTATGGGGGATGAATAAAAATAGGGAAATATTCATCCCTTCATATTTGTGGAGGTCTCTGTAACCCACAAATATGAAGGGATGAATATTTAATGAATCTGCGATTTCTGACGGATATCACAATTCATTTTTTCATTCATCCCCATGTCTATTTACAACATAATTATGAAAACAGCAACCATCTGCCACCTGGAGGCCTGTGACTAGTGTCAGTAGCTCATTTAGAAGGCCTATTTTTGAGTGGCCTTAAAACCACTTCACCCACAATCCCCCATTTTTCTCCTCCTCTGGTGTTGCTCATCCTGAGGTTTAAAAGTTAATTGCAGAGTTATTGTAAATTAGCTGGTTGCAAGGATTCGGAGTACAAAAATCTACTCTTCCCTTCATGGTTGCTTTGCTCCAGTGAACTTGCTAATGAGCAATCCCTATTTCAACAGCCATGCTTTTGCCAGGTTGGCATCATTTACCAGCAGCTGCCCTCTTGATAATGGCTCAGAGTGCCCTGCGTTGCGTGGCTGAGCATGCTGAAGTTCCAGCGACAAAGGTTTATACCTCCATACATGGCCTCTGCACGCTTAGGTTATAGAATGAAGCTGGAGTGGCACATTTCATGCAGTTCATTAAATATGCCATTAATTTGTTGTTATTAATTTATATACCTGAACTTCAGCTGAATTTCAATGGCATTCTTGTAATAAACAGTTTCAATGTCACTTCTTACAAATGTCACCATATCCTTGGCTCTTCCCTCCACTCCAAATACTGTAGCTTTTCAAAACATAAATTCCTACCTGGCAGATCTCCGAAGGCAGAGGGCAGTGCCTTCTGCTCTCTTCCTGATGGTCTTATGTAGTTTGGTCACATGAGTGGAAAGCAATTAATAGAAACAATAGGTTGAGTTGTCTGCTTT
Source organism: Pogona vitticeps (assembly GCF_051106095.1). Lineage (NCBI taxonomy): Eukaryota > Metazoa > Chordata > Lepidosauria > Squamata > Agamidae > Pogona > Pogona vitticeps. Next base: position 175,052,300 of record NC_135785.1, read on the forward strand.
CTAACATTTTGTTTTGGGTGGGCAGAAGCCAACACATTTGAAGATTACTTTAGGCGGGGGCACAGATGGCACTCATCACTTTCATCAAGTGGCATGCATGAGTTGGCCATGTAACCTTACTTAGTCCAAATAATGTCCAGTTCACATAACCCTAAAAAGAGGCTCAAGATGTGGTTTGAGGTTATCTAGAGCAAATGAGATCAGTCGCTCTCATGCCCTTCAGTTTGTGTCCATGTCCTGTCTCTTCACAAGCTGTCTTGTCAGACAAGCCTCATTTTTGCAACCAGTTTATTGTTTTTCTGAATGTGTATTTTGCTGCATTATAAATATTGTTTTGTTCTATAATACATCTTATAAAATCCAGTCATTATGAAATCCTAGAAGATATTATCATGATCAATACCTGTGAGAGGAAATGAGTGATCCTCCAGATTTCACTATTCTGGATGGTGTGACTGGTGATTGAAAATGTTACATTTTTGCACTTAACAATGGCCAAAATCCTACAAAGAACGTAGCCAAGGCTACATTTGTGGGGGACACAAGAAACAGAGCGCAGTCGCATCCTGTGCTGCCAACAGGGTTGCTTCTCTTAGAGTTGCTCAGTGTTGGAGTAAACAGGCATTTGATTTTATCCACAGGGCTTTTTTTGAGATGCCCTTAACATCTGGAGGACCTGCATCCCTGGGCTATTGCAAGGATGAAATTGGGAAAGAGAGAGGGACTCAGCATCAAAACATAATAGATTTTTTAAAAAAAAAAAATTCAGTAGGCAGCCAATCATTTAAATCTGAGCACCCAAAGTGTTTCTTTGAATCATGCTTGTATCATGTAATGTCTGGGAGTTGTAGTCCAAAAACACAAATATGCTTCATCTCAAAATCTCAGGGAGGGCATCCGCTTGATCTTGTCATGAGCCATCACTGGTTTGTGCTCTGTGTAATGTAGGTCACACAAGGAGTCACAGGTAGCCTTTCAGTAGGAACAGGAAGACTCTGCCCCCTAGATGATTTGCTTTTCACTTTTTATCAACCCACCTAATATAACCAGTGGTAAACATTGTGGGAATCATGGTCCAAAACATCTGGAGAACCAAGGTTCCAATCTCCACCTTGTCAGGCCAATCAAACAGTATATTTGCTCCAGTTGTTATGCTGGCAGAATTATACTCAGCAGAATTTTCCCATTAATGTTATGGTTGCAACGCCCAAAATGTCAGCTTTCGGAGCGAATGTCCCCTTCCGTTGCCTCCTTGTGCAGGCTCTGCAGAGTGAGAGGTAAGAGAGGATGTGGCACATGGAGGAGAAGATGGCACCTGGGGTGTTTATTGCAATTGGACCAAGAAAGAAATATTATAACCACAGAAATCAGAAGTATGGATCTTTGTGTTTTTAGACTACGACGCCCAGATTTCCTAAGTGACATGGCTGAGGAATCCTGGGTGTTATAATCCAAAAATGCAAGGCAGCAGTAATTCAATCATTTGACGAACTTTGGTAAACTTCTAGCAGCTGTTAGGGCCTCTTTTATTTTTCTTATGTTAAAGAGCAGAAATGTAAACTGATTTGAAATGCCAGGTTTATCTTACGCCATTACACTGATCTCTGATGCAGTTATACACACTGTTCCACCCTGCCGCCTGTCTTGCGGGATGCCTCATTCCCCTTTCTCCCAGCCTGGTTCCTCTCACCAAGATTCCACATGTAATCTTCTCACAGCATATCAGGGATTTGGTTGATGTTCTTTTCATTGCATTAATTCACTTTGAAAAGGATGTTCAGAGAAGCATGAAAGCTCAACTTGCTCAAAACAGACACAAAATATTTATTTGCTGTGGCATAAAATTGTTGTAATGCCCCTCCGTAGATATTTTATACATAACTATTTTCTACTGAGAGCCTGATAAGAAGGCAAGAAGGGAAGAATAAAGCAGAAAAGCAAGGGGAAATTAATACAGAATCATAGAAAACGTCCTTATCCTGAGTCAGACCACTTGTTTATTTAGTATAGTGTTGTATACATTGACTACACTGAGCAGGGGGTTGGACTCGATGGCCTTATAGACCCCTTCCAATCTTTATTCTATGATTCTGATCTCATGAATAGATACAAATAAACTAACATAGTCCAGCAATTTCAACTGAACTGGAAATATAGTAATGCCTAATACAAATAGACAATATATATTAAAGATAAGGCCACAAAGAACCCAATTTCACAAAAGGCAACAGGGGGTCTCTCCATTTTAGTCCATACACTTTAGGAAGCAGTCCCATTTCTCTCTTACCGCAGCCTTCCTTCCACCTGTCCTCTGGGTCTTCCATTTCTTGGCTAGAGACCTAAATGTTATCAGTCCTCCATCAAGTACCACATTTACTTACAATCATACTATTCATTCTCTCTCAAAGAAAGAGGGTCAAGCGGGCAAGCCAGATGAAGAACACAGCCCTTTGAGGTCAAAATCTTCACCCTTCCAGCACTTTCTATGGGCAGCGGTTTTATCAGGCTTACAGGGGGTAAGGCAAAGCATGTGTGCTTCCATATGAACCTACCCGGCAGTTAAGATCTAGCCAGGGGGCCCTTTTGAAAGAGCCGCCCCTCAAGGAGGTAAGAGGGATGGCTTGTAGACAAAGGGCCTTTTCAGCAGCTGCCCTCAGACTATGGAATGCCCTCCTGACTGAGATTCGTCTGGCACCGACGCTGATGACATTTCGGCGCCAGGTGAAAACTTTCCTGTTCCAGAAGGCTTTTAGTTGAAATAATATTAACTATGGGTCCGATGATAATTTTTATATATATTTTAATTGTGTATTAATTGTTCTGAATTTTTATTATATTTAAAATGTTGTAAGCCACCCAGAGACCTTTGGGTAATGTGGGTGGCATATAAATTAAATACATAATAATAATAATAATAATAATAATAATAATAATAATAATAATAATAATAATAATAATAATAATAATAATAATAATAATAATAATAATAATAATAATAATGTATATTTATTAATTTTTATGTATTTATTTAAAATATTTCTATTCTGCCTTTCTCCTTAAAAGCTTTAAGTTTTAGTCTGGCCCTTTATCAGACCATCCACCACCACCCTCATGGCACTCCGACAAGAATAAGGAGTGAGAATGAACATGGTTTTCCACAAAATAAGCAATTTTACAAATTAAACAACTTTTTAAAATTCTTGCATGATAGTGAAACTCTTTTCCCAAAATGCTAGCTCTTTTGTGTGAAGTGCTGCATTTTTGCACAAAACATACTTCCACACATTTTTCACAGTAGATCCTGAAATGTAACCAGCCAAGCAAGCAAGCAAGCAAGCAAGCAACCAACCAACCAACCAACAGCACAAAAATCTTTGTAATCTCACTCAGGAAAAGAAAACTTCAGAATTTTTCCTCGCCACCTGCAGGAATGAACTAAACAAAGGTTTACAACCTTACTCTCAAGGGTCTTTCAATCCTCTTTTGGATAAAATACTTTTTAGAAGCCAACAGGGTTAGAAAAGACTTTGAGAAAACATGTGGTCAACAGCTTCTGGCAAGAGGAAATAAAACATAAAATGTTCAGTTGTTTTATTTGCTCTGGTGAAATATCTAGTGAATTATATCATCCACATCCATGATTCTCACCTGGAATAGCTAGAGTTGCAGGAACAAGGCAATAGTTTCTTCTCAGGGTATAAATGATGTATTGCTGCAGTGTATCATTTATACTGAGAAGAGAATGTGTGTGGTGCAGATAGAGATGGCTGAATCTGTCTTTGTCTGATCCACGTCAGTTTCACATTTTTAAATCAAAAATCTGTTCCTACATCAAAGTACAATATGAGCAGGAAAGTGTGCATTCATTTTTATGCATTTTTCATTGGAATGTAGCAACTTTTAAGAGATTTTCACTGGGAGGGAGCTTTCAGGACTGGGATAACTGTCAGTCAGTCCAGCAGCAACCAATTGTTCCCTCCCTGCCTCAGATTTTAAAGAGAGACATGCCTCTCTCCTTGAGAGTTCTTTTCCCACTCTTTTAGAGTTTGTGGTCAGAGTTCTGTTAGCCGTTTAGTGAGTCAGTTGTGAAGCTAGCTAATCAATTAAGCTCTGTTCATGTAACCAGTAATTATTTTTCTGCAGAATGCTGTTTGTTTTTTACCTGCTCAGAACTATCAGTAAATGGAACCTTTTATTCTTTCTCTTACCAGTGTCTCTGAGAGAGTTATTGAAATAGTAAGTGGCATTTGAGGAGAACAAAGCAATAAGGGGTGGCCTACTAAGGGGAGACTTGGAGCTAAATCTGCTCTGTAGATCCCTGAACACAGAGTTTTTTAAGTCTATGATCTGACAATCTGCCAAGATTTCTTCCCTAAAATATACATAGTTGTAAACATTTTCCATAGTACATAATATTTTTCTGTGCATTTTTGAGTTGACAACTGCAACATGCAAAAATGCAGAGAAGTATGCAATCCAAAGGACAATGGTGTCTGTACAGGAATATTAGTCCATGGTTGATTAACTTAGTTATGATCAGACCTGCAGAGTATTTTTCATCCTTGCAGGAACCAGAATTAAAGTTGCTAGGATGCAACCTGGCTAGCCTCCTGTACCTTTAAAGTGACACATGAATCACCTGTCTGAGCAGTTGCTATACTTCCTTCCACTCATTCTGCCTCTGTATGCCACCTGCTAACTTCTTTGCTCTTTTGTCTAGCATATGAGAAAGGATATAGACCATAATGAGCAGGAAGGGGCAGATTATTGGTAGACTCAAGAATAAATTTGGGAAATGGACTGAGAATGATTGTTATTTTGCCTCTAAGTCACTGGCAGATTTCAAGTGTAGTGTAAAGTATAATGAAAATATAGCTTTACGTTATGTGGAAATACAAGAAGAATTATCATTGGTTCATTTAACCCCACATTGTAAATTCCATCTGGCAGCAGTTTTCTACAGTTTCAGTCAGGATTGTCCCCTAGCTGCTTAGCAGCCAAAATCAGACCACAGTATTATGTTCATGATAACAGTGGTACACACGAAAGAACAGAAGATACCTCTGGATACCATGTTGAAAGGTGTTTCTTATTTCTTCTTCTTCTTTTTCTTCTTCTTCTCTCTCATTCTCTTTCTCACTCACTCACTCTCCCCCCCTCTCTCTGAGTCACTGCATCAAAGCTTCTTCCTCCCACATATTTAGAATCATTATATTGTGCTCTTCCCCATATCTCTCCTTGGATAACCCTGCCGGGATCTTTCATTACATCTTGCTTTCTTCTAAACTAAACAAGGAAAGAAATACAGCAAGGGTCATTATTTTCACAATCAACACTGGCATCAAATAGTTGCCATCAATGCATTTGCTGGCTTCCACTTATTTATTCAAGCATCAAAAAGTTATCAAGATCTCATCACTATGTTACTGGTTTCTACAAATACAATCATACCAAAAATAGATAAAAGGAGAAATGGACTGCTGTACAGAAATTTCCAACTTGTTATTGTCTAATTAATGTGGGCTTGCCTAGCATGATGGTTATCCCATTGATTTTAGACAGAAGTGAACACTTAGGATATGTATTTATGCATGCATATATTCTGTTCTGCATGGAGCTCCATGCAGGGGATTTAAGGGATCTAATACATGGAGAATTAATTATATTCTATATAATAGCTCACATAATTAGTGTACATCAGATATCCTTATGGACTAAGATGAGCATTTATCAGTCTGAGTATTGATAAACTGCTGAATTCATGGACATTTATATGAATCCACTATTATTGAACTAACGGGACAGCCCTATAATTAAGCAGACTAAGTCAATTGCTCTAAGATATTCTAGGCCAGTCTTGTAAACTTGCAGTTTAATAAACTACTAGTTTATCCAAGTGAACACCAAGTATTAAACGAAGTAGAAAGATAGATGTGGAGTTGATAATTCCTTTTATTCTAGCTGGATTGTGAAAGAAGAATCCTGTTGAGATGCCCCATTAGATTCAGAAAGACTAGGTGATGAGATTCCTTGACCTGAGTTTAAATTTAATTACATGGTCAAACTAAAAGATATAGGAGACACAAAAGAGCCAAATGTGTCATCTTCTTTTCAAGGCAATTTGGAGAAGAAGAAAAACCCTCATAAACTTTTATTGAGCACCTTTTCACTGAGCATCTCTAGACCAGATACGGAGACCTTGCACACTGTATAAATTGTAGTTATATATCACAAACAAGGTACACTTTCAGCCTTTGGATACATTCCAAAAGAATTCCTACCCTCTGACTAAAGGAATATTTTCTGTCTGAGAAAAGGAGCATCGGCTCAAACCTAGTAGTTGGGATCTTCAGATACATTTACTTGAGAAAGTTCTGTGGATGGGAAGTTGTATGTCCCCTCTTGCCTTTTCAGGCACTTGCAGAGCTCTGGAGAGTCAGAGACCCTTATGAAGAATGTGTGGTAATTGTAAGATGCTTGGAAACAGGAATTGTAGATCCCACTGTACAAGGATGGAAAGTTTCCTGCCCTTTCCACCAAAGGACCACCAACACACCACCTCAAATTGTTCAAGAAAACATATTCGGGAAGGTTCGAGAAAACGTGTTCAATAAAACACTCGAACCCCACCCCACCCCATAGAGGCCTTCTGAGAGATGACTGCAGGATGGAGAAAGAGATGGGAATTGTTCCTTCTTCGGTTAACATATCTTGGGATGCAACCCAACACATTTTTACAGTGCAAGGTCTGAAGAAATATGTTCAGTTTCTTAGCTTTTCCCTGTGAAGACAGCTTTTGTAATTATAACTGAAAAGCTAATTGCTCCCTCTTAGTGATAATTGGACATCTCTACTGCTGCTTTGTTCTTTGCACACTGTTGGGGGCCCTCCACTACATTTTTGTTGATTCCCATCACCATGCTCAATAAAGGAATGAAAATGTTTATTGGTTCTCTAGCCTAACACTGTGCAGCAGTATAATTTGAGGCAGGAAAGCAGTAAGTTGCAATGAACTCTGTGGGGTTTACTTCTGAGTAGACATATACTCAGGGTTGCCTTGTTAAAGACCAAATGCAAAGACTGAAGCAAACCTTCACAGGACCCAGGAATTCAGAAAAATACCACTAAACATAAAAGTATTGGAGAGAGGAGTTTTTTGTGTGAGTGCAATTAATGGACCAAACATGGCAATGTTGCAAGTTAAAATGGATGCCCTCCAGGGATGAGCACGTTTCAAGGAGAAGTACCAAGAAGGGTCTTTCTTTCCCAGCAGAGTTTTCTTTTTCCAAGGACAGACTGGCATGCCACTTCATTATTGTAATTAGTTGCATTTCCAGCCTATTTCTGATGCACGTGCCACTGGGCAGCCTCCATTAATACATGCATGCCACTGAGCAGTTTACAAAGATCGTTTGTCTTTGTTGCAGAGTAATTAATGTCGAGGCAGTAGTGTGAGAGAACTGATGTTGTTGTAAAAGCAAAGGATAATAATAATAATTCTATCAGAGTAAATCAGTTTAGCTCTGTGGAACCCAACCCCTTCATCTCATTTCTGCTTGCAGAGGTCTGCCCAATGCTTCTTGAGAAGGTAATTTTTTGCTTTTAGTTGACTGAGTGTGAGAGAAATCTCTATGACAAAGCACAATGGAAACAATGCTTGCAGGAGGGGGGTAGAAGGAAAAGGAAACACAAAACCAAAGAAAAGCTTATTCTCTGTCTTCTTTTCAATGCTTGATCGGAGTCCTTTAGAGTCAGATCATTTTGCACACCAACAAAGAGGAGTAAGGAGCAAGGAACCAAGACTTGGGAACACAACACTGAAGATCAGCTAAGAGTCCACAACAAAGAATGAAACAGAGAGCAAGATGAAAGTCAGGACCAAACGACAACCCAATGTTGCACACCAGTGCGAAGAAAGATTTGTTTGCTTGGATGAGGCAGAGCTCCAGCAGAAAGCCTTTTTAACAGCCTTTTCAGTCCAGCAGAATCCAGGCTGGATGGGTGTGGCTCTTGCAGGGTTTGAGGGAACTTCACTGGCTAGTGATATCAAGTTAAATGAAGCATTTTCTGCCCTTTCACAACAGCCAAGCTCTGTTGCCTGGGCAACTGCCTCATTTTGCCCACATGGAGCTAGCAGTGACATTGGGCTTTTATTTATTCCTTCAGTTTATATCCTACCTTCCTCTCAAGACTGGGACGTAAGGCAGCTTACAATTAAACAACCGAATGGAATGGAAAGCCTCAACAAACAAAAGCATTAAGCATTAAAACAGAATGTAAAGCACGACGATAAGAACAAAAAGAAAATATACCTCAGAAACTCCTCTCACAGCAAATGGGTTCACTTCCCAATTGCCCCTTTGAATGAAAACATATTTGCCTGTTGACTGAAATACAAGAAGGCGGGTAGGTGACTGGGAAACTAAAATTGACATCTATTCTGGTGCAGAGTTTGGGAAGTTACTTTTATGAGGAATGGATAAAATAATGCACTAAAGCCATTCATACATTGAGTAGTGGAAGAATGATGTTCTGGGTCTGAGAGCTTCATCCTGCCGTTGCTCAGTTACGGATGGCGTCAGTATGCCATTATAGTTGTTATTCTGAAAGGAATCTTTTAAAGATCTGCCTGGTGCCATTGCTTGAAATCAAATTCAAAGCATCTTGCAAACACTATATAAAAACCCTAAGTAAATAAAATAAAATGGAGAGCTACGATCAGGGGACTCCTAAGTCAAGTCTCTTTTGGCTTCAGGCAAGAAGAAATGATCAGATATAAGGTGGGTGCACAGATGTATAAATGACAATACATAGAAGAAATAAAGGAATCCCTTTGCCTGGTTAGGCTGATGTAACACAAATGGTGTAGCTTTTGAAGGTAAATTGTTGCAAATTAAAAAATCACCGTATACCTTGTTTGTTGCTTGCTGAGTTGTGTGCCACTTTTAAAGGCTGCAGTGATTTCTTAACTTGGTCCTCCAAAAATTAAGACATTTGTGCAGTTATGCCCAAGGATTTCGGCCAATGGATCTATCCTAGTTGAAACTAACCACTTGATCTGTCCCAAAGGTTTTAGCAGTTATTCTGACATTCAGCATCTTTGATGTTTTTCAAGTGAGATACAACCATAAAAGGCCACCAGAGATGAGGCATAATTAAACGTAAGTTGTGGAAGTTCCATTGCTGAGCACCATTGAAACTTTATGGGGAAAATATCACTAACAGATTAATGATCAGTGGGAAACTGTGCTGCTGTACCAGGCAAGATTAATTAGGTGCCAGAGAAAGTATTTTCCTTCTCTAGATTGCATGATTTTTTTGGATAAGAAAACAAATTGCTGGTCAATAAAGAAAAATCATGGGTACCATGACTGACAGATATGGTAAGTGCAATTTAGGACTCTTCTCGCAAAAAAGATCAGTATGTAACAATGTCAACATTCAAGGCTCATATATTGTAAAACAAATCTTAAAGGGCTCAGTTTCAGAATGAAACAATATTGGATCTTTATACTCTGATCCTATAAGATTCTACAACACGAAGCAATGCCTTAAATCAGACACCATGACAAATATCTCCAACAGACGATTCAGCTAAACAAATGGTGACATTAAATTGTAGCACCAAGGGAACCATGCTTGTATACCACATCCAACCAAAGCTTCTCTGAATGTATCAGTGGACATGGACCTGAAACAGCATGATGATGATTATGATGATTTGCACAGTTACAACTCAGCTGCATTTAACCTGTGCACTTTAAGTGGCTGTGTGCTAGCCTGCTTTGCTGCGAGTGCTGCATATGGTGACTGCTGGCACATCCTTATTAGTGGATTAATGCTGGCTTGATGTTCTGATCCAGCTTATGATCAGTCGGCATAGCCTAGTACCAAAAAGAGAAAAGAAAGAAGATTAATAGGGACTCTTAAGATCTTCCAGATCAGGAACATTTCCACCTGTTTTTTGTTGGTTGGTCCCTTGCTTTTGTGTGAGTTCCTGACTTACTAGGTTTACTGTCAAGACAATAAGTCTTAGAGGAAAAACACAAACAAAAGGTAAAAAGGAGGAAGGAGTGAGACCGTAGGAGAAGCAGAGCAGGGGAAAAGCCGCTGCTGGTGGCAGCTGGCAGTGTCTTCTTCAGCTAAGCCTCATCCTTCCACCAGTCAACGTGGCGTTTCTGTCAGTACTACAGTTGGGCTACATGGCCAGAGAAAAGGGTGGGGAGATGGAGTGACTTGACTTCTTGTGCTGTTAGATATCCTCTTGCCCTCACACTTTCTGTGACTGTGACTGTGTGACTGTGATGTGATCATCTCCAATACATTTTCTACTCATATCGGTTTCTGGGCCCAGAAAAAAATTGAAATGCACTTGAAGTCTGAGATCTCCAGAGGGAAGCAGCTTCGGCTGAAACAGAGAAGCTGAAATTGGGGATGGGGGGAGGAAACAGTTACTGTTTTCAGGTTTCAGAGAAGCTTTGTTTGAGAACAGGAGGTCAGGAAACTCAGTCCTTTGACAAGACTGTGCCAGCACTCCCTCTTTCAAACATGCCCGGACACAAAAGAAACTGGTCGTAAGTGCTCACTTATCCACTATTTCTGGCATCTGCGATAGGGCTCGGAATTGATGCCCCATAGAAGGGGTCCTCCTGTACCTAGCAATTTCACAAACATTGCCACGAAACATACATGCTGTGAAGGCTGGCTGTTATTTTTCACCATTGAAGAAAACATGTGAGCCAGGTCCTAGTCATCTTTCTACTCTCCTTTTTTTGTTCTTTGCTTTCTCTTCATTTCTTGTAATAGAGATAAATGAGACTGAATGAATATCATCATTAGGCTGCCTCTCAATGCATTTCTTAGATTTAAACCAAGTTTATTACTGCATCCTTAAAAGGAAAAACTAACCAGCGATGATCTCCTGTCATCACGATAATGGCATTAACATTTTTAAAAATTTAAGAGCAAAAATATTCAGAAAGGCATATTTCTTTCGTGACTTTCCTTATAGTCAATAAAATAGTGTTTATGAAGAAGCTTACATTCCTTAACTGCAGCAAATTATAGTTTGTATTTAAACAGTCAGGTCCAAATATTGAGAAACTGAATTGCATATACTTTACTGAAACAGAAGTCTTTGAGATTTGGATTGCGGGTAACTTAAATGGGACAAAGGTGATGGTGGGGTTAGATAAAATTCAATTTTTGGTATATGTTTTCAATGCTAAAGCAATTCACTTAGATTTAAGATGATTTCAGTATGCTGCATACTGGCTGACCCCACACCTTCCACAGTGTCTCAGCCTTAGAATAATAGAACAATAGAGTTGGAAGGGGCCTTTAAAGCCATTGAGTTCAATGCTGGAATCCAAATCAAAGCAGATCTGACAGATGGCTGTCCAATTGTCTCTTGAGTGCCTCTAGTGTTGGAGTGCTCATAATAACTGTTTCTATGGTCATGCTGCTCCAACAGGAAGTTTTTTCTGATATTCAGCTGAAATCTAGCTTCCTGTAACTTGAGCCCATTATTTTGTGTCCAGCATTCTGGGATGATCAAAAACAGATCCTGCCCCTCCTCTTTGTAACAATCTTTCAAGTACAGTGGTGCCTTGCTTAACGATGATAATCCGTTCCAGGAAAATCGCCGTTAAGTGAAAACATTGTAAAACAAAATTAAAAACCCCATTGAAATGCATTTAAACCCGGTCAATGCGTTCCAATGGGGTAAAACTCACCGTCCAGCGAAGATCCTCCATACAGTGGCCATTTTCACTGCCTGTATAGCAAGGAATCCATCCCTAAACACAGCAGGGAGCCATTTTAAGCACCTGGTGGTCATTTTGAAACTGCTGATCATCTGTTAAAAAAAACATTGTTTTGTGAAGAATCGGTTCCCAAAGCAGGGAACCGATCATTGCAAAGTGAAAAAACCCTATTTAGACCATTGTTTTGCGATGGCAATTGCAATCAGAAAAAGATTGTTGTACAGCAATTTCATAGTAATGCAGGGCAATCGTTAAGCAAGGCACCACTGTATTTTAAAGTTCTATCAAATCCCCCCCAAATCATCTTTTCTGAAGGCTAAACCTGTTCCAGTTCATTGGTTTGTTGTCTGGGCATTCATTTTCAACACTGACTGTGCTGTGTTGGACTTTCTATGCTGGGGCCCCTTTGACAGCCCTCTGCCCATGGAGAATCTAGGGGCATGCATACTGGCTTATGAAAAAAAGTGATTTTAATTTCAATAAAGGTTGTGGTTTTTCCTCCACCTCCTCTTGGTGTGCTTCTTTTAAAATTATCTCATGTTTTCCTAAGATTGTTTCCTGTTTTTACTATGTTTATTTGATGTTTTCTTTCTGAAACACCTACTTTTTGGAAGACAGTTCTAAATCTAACAATTAAATACAGTTGGACCCCCATATCCATGGGATCAGTATCCGTGGTTTCACTTATCCACAGTCTGAAAATGCTTAAAATATTAAATTAAAAAACCCAGAAATATGTCTTCATATGATGTAATTACCAGAACTGACCATGAGAGGGAACCAAAGACTATGTGATGTAGGTAACTTGCCACTCTGTCTCCTGGAATCTTGACCCATCTTCCTCTACCCTGCAGAGAGTCATCGTTACCAGTCACCCCCAGCTGTTGTCCTTACAGGTACACTATATAGGGCTCATTATCTGCATTTTTCAGTGTCCGTAGGGAACGTGGAACAAATCCCCTGTGGACAGAGGGGTCCTACTGTCAATAGATATGTGAATATAAATAAAAAATGCTGCTGCTTGTTTGCGAGTCTACTGTGTATTGTTTTACGAGTCTGTTGGCTTTCCTCATATCTGTGCTCAATGTGAGATGACCCCTGAATATCAATTGATGAAAGAATGTTGTGCCAAGGTTACCATTAACATACTAACACAAACAACATGACATCTAAGGTCTATCGTTTTGCTACACAACCTTAAATGTTGGATACAGATCAGTGATTCCCAAACTTGGGTAATCCAGATGTTCTTGGATTGCAACTTCCAGAAAGCCCAGGCAACACAGCTAGAGGTGAAGACTTCTGAGAGTTGGAGTCCAAGAATATATGCATTTTCAAAGTTTGGGAACCATTTATATAGATTATAAAGGTTACACAAAATAGGGTTGACATACATTTAAAGATTTATGGGCATGTGACATAACCTCGTGGCGCAGTGGTTAAAACGCTGTACTGAGGCTAAAACTGTGCTCACGACCTGGGGTTCAAATCCCAGGTAGCTGGCTCAAGGTTTACTCAGCCTTCCATCCTTCCGAGGTCGGTAAAATGAGTACCCAGCTTGCTGGGGGGGGCAATGTGTAGCCTGTATAATTAAATTGTAAACCGCCCGGAGAGGGCTTGTAGCGCTATGGGGCGGTATATAAGTCCTACAAGCCCTCTCCGGGCGGTTTACAATTTAATTATACAGGCTACACATTGCCCCCCCAGCAAGCTGGGTACTCATTTTACCGACCTCGGAAGGATATATATATCCATTGCTTAAAAGAACCATTTCCAAAGTACCTGAGCGTATGGGTTTCTCAAAGAACTATTCTGTGTCGAGGAAATTGCAGAGTGTGTAGCTTCTCCAGGCTCCCCAAGTTCTCCAGTTCTAGTGGAACAAAGACTCAGACAACATAGTTCCCATCACCAAAGTCTATTTACAAACAGACAAATACAAATAGACAAACCGGCAGCATCCTTGTGTCTGAGTAAATGAGCTCTCAGAGCAGCTGAGTTCAGGATAGCATAGGCTCTCAAACTGAGCCAAATTGTACAGTGGTGCCTCGCTAGACGATGATAATCTGTTCCATTGAAATTGCTGTTTAGCGAAATCATCGTTTAGAGAAAAGCATTTCCCCATTGGAATGCATTGAAACCTATGTAATGCGTTCCAATGGAGAAGAATCGTTGTTGTCTAGCGAAGATCGGCCATAGGAAAGCCGCATTGCGAACCACCAATCAGCTGTTTAAATAACTATCTTGCGAAGCATAGGTCCCGAAAACACCCAGTTTGCGAGTGCAGAGGGAGCTGTCAAAATCATTGTCTAGCGAAAATTGGTTTGTGAAGCAGGGACCAAACATTGTCCAGCGAAATTCCCCCATAGGAATCACTGTTTTGCGAATCGCTATAGCGACCGCAAAAAGCCAATGTCTAGCGGAAAAACTGTCATGCAAGGTAACTGTCTAGCGAGGCACCACTGTACATGAATTCATCCAAACTTATACTCACAATAGCCAATGACAAATGACATTATATCAGCTTCTTGCATCACCTACCTACTCAGCATGACTCTTCACTTTTTCCTCATTAATTGCACCTGTTGGGCTTTACCTTTACCACGCATCTATTTGTGTTAATAAATTCTAACGCTGTTAGAAAATGAAAACCTTGACAGTCTGAAGTGAACTCTAGAAGATTTTGTATATATTTTCTGCAACTTTATGCATTTTACTCATTTACATTTTTAAAAGATGCATAACCCATATGAATATTATTTCTATGAAATGCTCTAAATGACTTACAAATCCACAGATTCCTAGAACATACAGTAGCTTGTTTCTTATGCAAGGAGCTTCAGGACAGGCATGGCAGCTCCTTCCACTGCATAGTCCTGCAAACGTCTTTCCCATCCTTAATATGCATTCTCAGACGTCACTTCTCTAGCTCTGTATTTAAGCACTTTCAGCTGAATCCACTTTTAAAACCCCCCTGCAGAATGCTTCCCAAAGGTCATGAGAGGTGGCAAGAGTGCACAGAGCACAGAGGTGGGGCTTCCATACATTGCCTTGTCCTCATCATAGTTTCATCTCTTGAAAAACTAGCTTGTGTGACTGTCTGCAACTCATGAATTCTTTGAAAAACAGACTGTTATCATCATCTACCCTCAATGAAACATTCTCAACGCTAACGTAGCACAAAAGTGCACCTCATCATCTCCAAGGAATTAGCAATAATGCAAAAACAAACAAACAAAACTTCAGAGGACTTGGCTCTTTTCTTGTTCTTTTTTATTTCTTACCATAGACCTCAGTTCTCCTAGACTGCATTCTTCCTCATGGCAATTTCTCTGCTTACTGGTGCTTGTCACACTTGTCATCTTGTAGCTATTTTTATTCATCTTTGCGCATCTCCATCCCCAACCATTTTGGGTTGGGGGTTGATACTGACTGAAGAATCGGCAACAAATACGAACAGGGAAAAATTATGTGAGTGTGCCTTCAGATGTTCTTTCCTGAAGATGCCGCTGCATTCTGAACTCCCTGGTTACCAGGGAGATTATACCAGGAGGGACTTTATTTCAGAAATAACAACGGTCCTTTTGAGCTTTGCAACAGCAATTAAACTTCCACACATTTCCACCTGTATTTTTCTTTCTGTGCAGTTGGGATTAATCCCAAAGGGCACATTTTTCTCCTCTCCCCCATTTATCAGAACAGGAACGAATTAGCATATACAGCAGCTCTGGAACAAATGTCTGTTTCCAGCTGAATGGTGCATTTGCTCATTTTGTGGTGCAGCTGACAGACCTAGAGTGACCACCAGTGACGTCTGGCTTCTGAAGACAAGAAGTCCAAGACTGACCAGACGCTTTTTGTAAAATTAGGGACAAATTTGTGAAATATGACTTCTCTAGGTCATCTCAGTTTAATTGCATGTAGCAAAATACAAGGTTATATGAGGCTTATATGAGCATATGTAACCATGTACAATTTAAGACTTCACTTACTGGGGGGGGGAATCAAATTCTGGTCAAACCTTTGTTGGAATATAATTCAGGTGGTTTCCACAAAAATGGGGACACTGCTGAAAATGCTGCATTTTTTTTGCCTGCCAGCTGCTTTCATGGAGAGGCATACAAGCAGAACTGGTTGCAAATCCCCATCTCAACATGAAATGTACTTGGTGACTATGATGCCTGGTTATAACCTTTGAACTGCAGAACTGGAAGGGACCCTATGGATCATCGAGTCCAACCCCTGTCAAGGAAGGCACAGTGGGGGAGATGAACTCCCAACCTTTGGCTTTGCAGTCAGAGACCTAAGCCACTGAGCTATCTAGCAGTTCGTATTTAAGTGTATTGTTTATATTGTGATGGCAAATGTATTGTTTGAAATGCACTGACTGCTAGGTATGGGGTGGGAGAGGATGAGTGAAGGGCATGAAATGTTGGTAAAAATGATTCTGAATGGCTGGGAGATAAATTAAACTGAACTGGTTAGGAAGGAGTAATCTGAAAGAGCAGTGTGAGGGGGAGAGAGATGATAGAGTGAATGATGAATTCTACTGAGTGAATGTGAAGCTGAGTGATAAGTAACATCCTATTTAGTACTGTTCTTTTAATTTAGCATTATTACTTCTCTTCAAGCAGAGTGCTGTTGAATGTTTTCTTTAATAATCTTTATACACACACACACACACACACACACACACACACACACTGTTTCCCCGAAAATAAGACCTAACCTGAAAATAAGCCCTACTATGATTTTTCAGGATGTCCCTCCAGAAAGCCCCACTTAAGTGAAACTACGCTCTCCACCACTGTGCAGCAACCAGAAGAAGATGACATAACTGTATTTGAATAAATGTAGGTTGTTCCACATGAAAAAAATAAAACATCCCCTGAAAATAAGCCCTATGTGGTTTTTGGAGCAAAAAATAATATAAGACCCCGTCTTATTTTCGAGGAAACACGTTAACAGTTTGGGTTCCTTATAGAATTTTTATATGCTTTCTTCAACTTTGTCAGTAATTGGGAAATACATTCCTCCATAACCTTTGATGTTGGTAGATTTCTCTTTAGCTGGGTGAATGCTACTCTGCCTGTAGATGGAACAAAGTGTGCAGGAGCTGCATTTATGTTTTCTGTTACTTTGTTAGCAGCTTGATAACGGTGCCATGTGGCATCAATGCCTGCATGAAATTCCCCATCAGAATATGTAATCACACCGTCCTGATCATACCTGATCCTATGTGCTTTGGGGAGCTTAACAGGGTTGAACATAGATGGAAATACCAGGTAGTCTATGTAAACCAGGAAAGAATTCTGGATGAAATCCTGGACAGATGTTACCATCAGAGTTAAAGTGCTTGGCCAGGTGGACCAAGAGCAAGCCTCTTTTGTTCTTCTCATGCACCTCAAGCTGTCATGACTCAGCTGTTTTCCAGCTGTTCACTTTAGAACTCTGGAGCAGCTTGAATGATGACAAGCATAAAAATATTGCACTCCTACACTCAGTGATTTGGCGGCCTTAATCCTGCTGATCAGCATAGTAAGTCACACTTAGAGTAGGCCCATTTGAATCAATGGGACATATGGAGAAGCTGACTCACCAGATCCACACTGATTCAATAGGCCTGTTCTCATTCAACGTACTACACAAAGCAATAGGATTTCAGCCACCAAACCACCTAAGAGTTTTGATTTAGCATGTGGTAATATTTAACATCAGTTATCACAACTATTTGAGAGCAAGTGTGCAATGTTTATGTTTTTGTTTTTAGTTTGATAGCATTTGATAAGAATGGCATTTTGACATATTGACACAATTCCAACTATCTGCCCTTAGGCATAGTTTTATATTGGAGGTACATTGTTTTGGTTTTTAATTTTTGCATGTTTTCAAACTTGGATCTTTTTCAAAGCTTGGAAAAGGTCCTTTTTCAGAATACAGCTCTCTGTTTTCCCCAGCTAGAATGGATAATGTCCATAAGTGGCTGAGAGCTTCTGGGAGTTGTAGTCAAAAAACTACAATGTTCCAAGTTCTGGTCTATTTTATTACAATTATTTAGAAAAATACATCTAAGAAATGTCACAAACCCTAAATCATTTCAGGCCTGGCAGTCTTTGACAGATAACATGAAAAGATAATTATGTGTGGACAATTGACAGCTCCAAAGATTTCTTACTTGAAGTCTGTCCAAATCAAAAGAGAAATGTAAATGTAAGCCAGCTGCATTTATAAGAAGATTTCATGACCAGAATACAAATGTGAATTGTCTTTAAAATGTCTCCTGCAATCAAGGAAGCCAGCCAGCCACCAAACAATTAAGCAAACAAATAAAGGAATGCCAAACAAGATTTTTCACTAAAATTTTGGAATGATCTGTGCATCCTTGTTCCAGCTTTAGGGCAAGTCTTCCTGTCAACTACTGAATTTCCCATTGTCACCCTTTGTTTTTGATAAAATGGAACCATAATTGCACTGCACTGCTGGAGCATACAAGAGGACCAGAAATAGAAGGCTGTTTCTCCTTCGCCTTTTTAATTATTACCTCTCAAAACAGCATCTTAAAAGTTCATGACAGATTTAAAAGAGAATTAAGTTTGCAACGACCGTCGGCTTTGTTGAGCCACTTTAGAGGAAGCAGAGATTAAACAGTATCCTTCCAATGCAGCTGGAGGAATGAACTCTTAAATCTCTTATGCATGGTGGCGTGCATGGGGTGGCAGAAGAGACCCAGTACATGGAAAATTAATCATCCTATCTGTATCTGACAGCTCGAGTGATTAGTGTGCAGGGACCTCTCATATCTCAAACGAGCAGCACATAAATTTGATCAATTTTAGGCAGCTGACATTCCGTATATAACGTCATATTGTAGCAGGAGCCTAAGCTTCCCAGTGATAGTGGTGTGCTAATTTACTGCCTAAGTAACAATAACTGAGGGGGACAAAAGTCATATTTCATTTGGCTGGAAATCATGGAGGCTCCATATCTGTTTGGAGAATTTTTGCATCTCCAGCCAAGCTGACACCAGAAACCAGCAGTTTAATCGATGGTTTTGGAACTTCTTCTGGAACTTTTTCCTCCTTCCTTTCATTCCAGGCGCCAAGCCACAATTTACACGTCCCCATAAGGAAAAAATAAGGAGCCACAACAAAATACCCTAGAAAAGATTCCGTCTTTGTGATTATATTATTTAGCTGTGCATGATGTTTCCACTCTCAAGGTGACTGAATCCTATTGTCTGGTACAATTCAAAGGGCAAGGTGTTCATCCTTCAAAGTCCTAAATGGCTGGGGTCCCATTTACCCAGTGGAACCATCTCTCACTGTGTATACCTTGCTGGATCCTAAAGGTGCTCTTTAGGATCCTTCTTCTGGGTGCCCACTGGCTGAGTAGTGCAATATTACAGCGTCTCTGATTCGTCTGAGGTATTATTACAGGATGCCATGCCAGGGGATTTTTATTCCATTCTGTGTCTATTGTCTTATGAGAGGTCTCAGAATTTTGTCCTGTTCCTAATGCTTTTTAATATCCACACAAAAGTGCCAGTCAGCCAAAGACTTGAGCCCAAGTGTCATCCATATGTAGCTAATATCCCTCTTCCATTTCCTTGTACCAGGGATGCGGGCGAATCCTTGAATTGGTATCTGAAGGCGGTACAGGGCTGAATGAAAGTGATGAAGGCCCTGTAGCTGTGGAAGCCACCTACTCCAAATCAAAGTTTGCAGTCCCTTTTAGATGAGGTTAGATCACAAAGGTTGCAGTTTTGAACTTACCTTAGTTCCTATGTTACTGAGAGAGACTCAGGTGATAATGATCTTTTTCACAATTACAGTCCCATCTGGGGAAAAACAGACTATATCCTAGTTCCCTGTGTGTCAGTGACATTGAGGCTGGGCTACCATACTAGGCCCTATGTGGAGCTACCTTCTAGAATGTCTATGACATACGTCACCTGTTGTAAAATGTGGCTGCCTGGAGGCGTCGGGCAGTCATAATGTGTTGTGGCGCCTGTTTTGAGCCAGTTGCACAGGTTGTCAGTGCATTTCCAAGCCCAAGCTAATATTGATATTTGGTTATTTAAAGGCCTGCATTTCCTCTGTCAGCCTGCCTTCTGTTGTCGTGTGCTTCCATCTGCTTGTATGCCTCTCCATGAAAGCAGCTGGCAGGCACAAGAGATACAGCTTTTTCAGCAGTGTCCCCATGTTTGTGAAAACCATAATTATATTTCAATTAAGGTTTGACCAGAATTTGATTTATTTTTCAATACTTGAAGTCTTAAATTGTACATGGTTACATATGCTAAGCTAGCGGTCCCCAAACTTGGGCCTCCAGATGTTCTTGGACTACAGCTCCCAGAAGCCTTCACATGCACCTCTGCTGGCCAGGATTTCTGGGAGTTGATGTCCAAGAACATCTGGAGGCCCAAGGTTGGGGACCACTGTGCTAAGCCACCTTTGGAAGGCTGCAGTCTTGAAAAGTGGTGAAGAAATACATGTCTACATATATATGTAGATAAAGAAACATGAGACATAGCTTGCTTTTCAATTTTCAGATTCAGCGAGTTTGTATTTAAGAATTGCTAATTTTGCTCCCCTCAGAATCTGATGCATTTTAATGTTTTTTCCCATCAAAGATTCATTTCCCATGGGAGAGGGACAGTAGAAAATGCCATCCACTAAGGCAAGGGCCTGTCTCTTTTATACCCTGCACCCACAAAAAAGGACAGAAGAGACAGTTCTGGAGGATTCAGGGGATACAAAACTATCTGCAGGAGGCCTGCAGGTCACATGTAGTCCACCCCTGGCTGAGAGAGAGAGAGCTGTTGTCTCAGCAAAGTGGAAAGGCTTTTGGAGACCTTCTGAAGACTGGCTGGTCTGGTCCTGCTCTTATATGGTTGCAGTCCATGATGGTAAAGTCAATACAGCCTAGGAGTGTGTGTTCTAAATCTGAGCTACATTACCCAGGCTGACATGAGTAATGACAACTCTGAATTTGTGCGGAATGAAGATCAAAAGACATGTGCAGTATTGTATACTGGTCTATAGGAATACAGTGTATATATACTATACATTCCTATAGCACAGTGGTTCCCAACCTTGCATAACTCAGGTATTCTTGGACTAATACTCTCAGAAACCACATTTATTCTTTACTAAGCAGGGAAGCTTCATTATACCCAAAGAGTCTCCCTATCTTCCCCATCAAATTCAACACAAGGATCCAATTTATTCCTTTATTCTCTTCACACATTCAGCCTTGCTTCATTTATCAAAGGAAGATTATAGAGGTCCATATGTACTTCTAAGCCCATAAAGGTCTCTGGACTGAAGTGATTATCATCATGCAGTTCTTGTGATGGGGAAGCAGTATTCAGAGTTATTCATGAGCTTCGCCCAGGTAAAATTTCAATGAATATGTGATCGTGCCAATTTTTCTTGACAGGCATCAATTGCCATGTCTGATCCATGGTATTTCATAGCTTAATACATTACAGCATATGGGGAAATATGTTGTACAAGAAAAGAACAAAATATTAAAAATGCAAAATGTACTTTTTCAGAAAGTACATTTTGTGGCTGGTGATTATTCAAATACCTCTGATTCCAGAGAGGTTGTTCCATTAATCTGTGGCAAAAAATATATTAAAAGATGTAGAATTGTGCCTTAAACATTGACACAGTTACTATGGCAGCTGCTGTCATGAACTAGACTCCATTTATCAGATGCATGCTGCAGAGAATATTTTAATCCTTGTATGTTATGGTAATCAATACAAAGGAATAAAAAGTTAACATGCTTAATTATAGTCAATCATCATGTTTTAATACATGGACGATTGAAATAGCCTGACTGGTCTTTGGAAATGAAGTTACGTCCAAATTAAAAACATTTTTCTGTCTCTGATGGTTCTCATCAAACAAACATGTGCAAGTCTGTCTTGACAGTTAATGCTGTTTACCACTTATAATGATCCATTTTTCCTAGATATGCCTCCCTGAAAATAAGGATTTAACACAATTATGCCATGTACATTTTTCTGATGATGAATGAAGGCCACTTCTTACATGGCTGTAAGTCAAACGTATTAAACCACAGCTCTGGGTCATATGATTTGCAGCCCATCGTTTCCCTAAACAAGGCTCCACAAGGATGCTTCCTCTGCAGGAAAATACTGTATTGGTTTGTGAATCAAACCCGCAGTAACCGAACCCCTTTTGCTCGGTGCAGAACATCACAACCAGAGTAGGCCCACTGAATCAGTGGGAATCTGAGGAGTCAACTCCTCTGTAAGTTCCATTGATTCAAATGGACTAGTCTTAGTTGCAACTTACTATGTTAAGCGACAGGATTTCAGGCGATTTCAGGATTTCAAAGCAGCTGTTACAGTGAAGTTGTCATTAAAAGAGAAGCTCCCTGAAGACACTGGATGCTTCTCACCTCTAGAGCAATCTTCAGATTAGTTGGCCTGTGTTTGATGATTGGCTCTTAGAAAGCACATAGAGGTCTCCACTGCAAGCTGATTGTGCAAAGGTCCCACTCTTGTGGGTTCTGTGGGGATAACTTTTCAATGACTATTGCAAACACAATGAAAACATGGCAAGAATCTGCATTTTTAAAACCACTAATATAATAGTAACATATCCAAAACTGAACACTCTCTGGATGTGTAGAGGAAGTGAGCTGTCTCCCAAAACTTGATCTTGTAGAGTCCAATACACAAGAAGCACAATAGCTTAAACATGGAAATCTATAAAATCCTGACATGAAAATTGATGTTCAGTAGAAATCCGTATCCGCGGGATCAGTATCCACGGTTTCACTTATCCAAGCTTCAAAAATATTAAAAATGTTAAAAGAAAAAGACCCAGAAAAAAATATTTTCACATTTTTACCATAACAGGCCACCAGATGGAGCCAGATAACATGCTTTGAATACTTGTTAGTGAATAATACATAGCATGGTCCCCTGTACCCTCTAGTGGCCAGTTCTGGTAATGCATGTGAAAATAATTTTTCTGGTTTTTTCTTTTATCATTATATGTATAGTGTTCACTGGAGATGGGGGCAAATATAAAAACAAATTGTTTTTTTTCGACAAATATAGCCAATTTGTCATATATTCATCTATCTATATTCATCAGATTTTAATTCCCGATAAATACGGCTTGACAAATATTTTCCCGGTTTTATTCGTCAAACTGTCAATTCGTCTATATTTGTCTATATTTGTTACCTTTTTTTATCGGCACCAATCTTTTTATTTTATTTTACACAGAAAAAAAGCAAGAGAAATAAGAGACAAGGGAAAAAGAAATGGGGAAAAAAACAAAACAAAAAAAACAAAAATTAACCCTTCAAGTTAAACTAATCCCTCCCCCCTTTGGAGTCAGAGACTCCAGCCTCATTAACCCTCTGCTCCTCCAATTTCATTTCCAGTATATACTGAGTAAGTATACATGCATCATAAACTTTGCCCTACGCTCCTGTCTTCTTCTGGGCCCAAGAATATATTAGTTCCCAGCTTTGTTTTACATAGTCTCTTGGCTGTTCCCATAGTGCTTCTGAGTGTGCAGTTCCGCTATATCCCATAGCTTCTTTAACAACTCTTCTATCATCAGAACCTCTTCGATTTTCCATTTTTGGGCCCAGAGTAATCTAGCTGCTGTGAGTATATACATAAGACAATGCTTCAATTTATTATCATTGATTCCTGATATGACATTCAGTAATGCCATTTCAGGTTTTATATCTAATTTCTGCTGGGTGATTTCTTTTGCTAAGTCCCATACCTACGTCCAATAATTTTTGACCTTTTCACATGTCCACTACATATGATAATAAGTTCCTACATTCTTTTTACACTCCCAACATATATTGCTGTTACCCTCTGATATTTTTGCTAATCTTACAGGCGTGTAATGCCATCTGCAGAACATTTTAAGGATATTTTCTCTGAGTTTTACTGGTTTAAGCATCGAGATCCACGCTGTATCCAAAATTTTTTGCCCATTTTACCATTGTCCCTTTCACCCTCTCATCCTCTAGATCATATTCTAATAAGTATGTGTACATTTTTTAAATTATTCTATATTTATTACCCTTTTTGGGGCCTCTCTATGCTATCTCTGAGCTTGCTGGATGGTGCCAATCAGAAGCTCTGGCCAATCAGGAGATCCTGGATTGGCATGTCAGGCAGCCAATAGCGCTGCTGAAAGGGCTGTGGGGATGTAACTTTTACAGAGGCTTTATAAGCTTTTCCCCTGCAACATTTCGCACTTCTGTTGTGATTCTCTCCAGAGTGAGAACAGTTGTTGTTGGCTTGTGTGCTATAATGCTCTACTTGTTTGCTAGCTGTGGCTCTGGTTTCATCTCTGTGGCAGCAAAGCAAACACTTCTTTTTCTTTTCTTTTATTAGTACAACTTTACTGGGAATTTGGGGAGGGATTTCTAGCATTTCAGTTAGGTTAGGCCACTTATTTTTCAGAAGCTTGTTTTCACAGTGTGTGGGGGGGATTTGCTATGTGACTGTGTGGAATCCCTTCTCACAAAATTTATTTCCTTCCTATTCTGTGTGTGTGTGTCTTCTGAGACTTAGTTGGCAGAGCTTTAAGTTTAAAAGTTTATTTATGCAGGCTTGCGGTTGTGTCTTCTTCAGGCACAGTTGGTGGGTAGGGATCCCTTTCCCCAACAAGATTTAATTCCTGGTTGTGTGTGTGTCTCTGAGACCTTAAGTTAACTTAACACTTAGTTATTTTGGGGGGCTTGTGTTCAGCCACAGTGGGGGGGATTTGGTGTGTGACTGTATGCCTTTCCCCAACAACATTTAATTCCCTGAGTGGTTGTGTAGTGTTGTGTTCTCTGTGTGTGTCTCAGAGACTTGGCAGGGCTTTGCTTTAAGTTTTTAAAACTTAGTTATTTTTGGAGACTTGTATTCAAAATTCCCCTTTAATGGATTGCTGCCTTGTCATGGCGAAGGGGATTGAGTAATTCAGAGAAGCTATGGGCTATGCCGTGCAGGGATACCCAAGATGGACAGGTCATAGTGGAGAGTTCTGACTAAACGCGATCCACCTGGAGCAGGAACTGGCAATCCACTCCAGTATCTTTGCCAAGAAAACTCCATGGACAGAAACAAAAGGCTAAAAGATATGACGCAGGAAGATGAGCCCCTCAGATCGGAAGACATCCAGCATGCTGATCAGGAAGAGCGGAGGACAAGTACAAGTAACTCCAGAGCTAATGAGGCCAAAGCTGAAAGGACGCTCAGCTGCGAACGCACCTGGAAGTAAAAGGAAAGTCCGATGCTGCAAAGAAAAATACTGCATAGGAACCTGGAATGTAAGATCTCTGAACCTTGGGAAGTTGGATGTGGTCAAAGAGGAGATGGCAAGAGTAAACATTGACATCCTGGGTGTCAGTGAACTAAAATGGTTGGGAATGGGAGAATTCAATACAGACAATTATCATATCTACTACTGTGGGCCAGAATCCTGTAGAAGAAATGGAGTAGCCCTCATAGTCAACAAAAGAGTGGAAAAAGCTGTACTGGGATAGAATCTCAAAAATAATAAAATGGTTTCAATATGAATCCAAGGCAGACCTTTCAACATCACAGTAATCCATGTTTATGCCCCAACCACCAATGCTGAAGAAGCTGAAATCGACCAATTCTGTGAAGACTTACAACACCTTCTAGAACTGACACCAAAGAAAGATGTTCTTCTCATTATAGGGGGCTGGAATGTTAAAGGAGGGAGTCAAGAGATAACAGGAACAACAGATAAGTTTGGCCTTGGAGTTCAAAATGAAGCAGGGCAAAGGCTAATAGAGTTTTGTCAAAAGAACAAGCTGGTCGTCACAAACACTGGTGGACAGAGTGCCTGAAAAACTATGGATGGAGGTCCGTAACATGATACAGGAGGTAGAAACAAAAACCATCCCAAAGAAAAGGAAATGCAAGAAAGCAAAGTGGCTGTCCAATGAGGCCTTACAAATAGCAGAGAAGAGAAGGAAAACAAAATGCAAGGGAGATAGGGAAAGTTACAGAAAATTGAATGCAGACTTCCAAAGAACAGCAAGGAAAGACAAGAGGGCCTTCTTGAATGAACATTGCAAAGATATAGAGGAAAATAATAGAAAGGGAAAAACCAGAGATCTGTTCAAGAAAATTGGAGATATTAAATGAGCATTTTGTGCAATGATGGACATGATAAAGGACAAAAATGGCAGGGTCCTCACAGAAGCAGAGGACATCAAGAAGAGGTGGCAGGAATATATAGAGGAATTATACCAGAAAGTTCTGGGTGTCCCGGATAAACCAGATAATGTGGTTGCTGACCTTGAGCCAGACATCCTGGAGAGTGAAGTCAAGTGGGTCTTAGAAAGCACAGCTTACAAAAAGGCCAGTGGAGGTGATGGCATTCCAGTTGAACTATATAAAATCTTAAAAGATGGCGCTGTTGACGTGCTACATTCAATATGCCAGCAAGTTTGGAAAACTCAGCAGTGGCCAGAGGATTGGTAAAGATCAGTCTACATCCCAATCTCAAAGAAGGGCAGTGCCAAAGAATGCTCCAACTACCGTACAGTTGCACTCATTTCACACGCTAGCAAGCTTATGCTCAAAATACTACAAGGTAGGCTTCAGCAGTGTGTGGAGCAAGAAATCCCAGAAGTACAAGCTGGATTTCGAAGGGGAAGAGGAACTAGAGACCAAATTGCTAACATGCGCTGGATTATGGAGAAAGCCAGAAAAACATCTACTTCTGCTTTATTGACTATGCAAAAGTCTTTGACTGTGTCAACCACAACAAACTATGGCAAGTTCTTAACTAAATGGGAGTGCCTGACCGCCTTATCTATCTCCTGAGAAATCTATACATAGGACAGTAAGTAAGAGAACTGGATATGGAACAACTGATTGGTTCAAAATTGGGAAAGGAGTACGACAAGACTGTATATTGTCCCCCGGCTTATTTAACTTATATGCAGAATACATCATGCGAAAGGCTGGACTGGAGGAATCCAAAAATGGAATTAAGATTGCTGGAAGATATATCAACAACCTCAGATATTCAGATGATCCCACTCTGATGGCAGAAAGTGAGGAGGCATTAAAGAACCTCTTAATGAGGGTGAAAGAGGAGAGTGCCAAAAATAGTCTAAAGCTCAACATAAAAAAACCCTAAGATCATGGCCACTGGTTCCATCACCTCCTGGCAAATAGAAAGGGAAGAGATGCAGGCAGTGACAGATTTTACTTTCTTGGGCTCCATTATCACTGCAGATAGTGACAGCAGCTCCGAACTTAAAAGATGTCTGCTTCTTGGGAGGAAAGCGATGACAAACCTAGACAGTATCTTTAAAAGCAGAGACATCACCTTGCCAACAAAGGTCCGCATCGTCAAAGCTATGATTTTTGCAGTAGTGATGTACAGAAGTGAAAGCTGGACCATAAAGAAGGCTGACTGCCAAAGAATTGATACTTTTGAATTCCGGTGCTGGAGGAGACTCTTGAAAGTCCCCTGGTCTGCAAAGAGAACAAACCTATCCATTCTAAAGGAAATCAACCCTGAGTGCTCACTGGAAGGACAGATCCTGAAGCTGAGGCTCCAATAATGGCCATCTCATGAGAAGAGAAGACTCCCTGGAAAAGACCCTGATGCTGGGAAAGTGTGAAGGCAATAGGAGAAGGGGACGACAGAGGATGAGATGGTTGGACAGTGTCATCAAATCTACCAACATGAATTTGACCCAACTCTGGGAGGCAGTGGAAGATAGGAGGGCCTGGCATGCTTTGGTCCATGGGGTCACAAAGAGTCGGATGTGACTTAACAACTAAACAACAACAAGATTGAGCAGAGACATCCTGTGCTCTACTTTGCCTGATGAGACTTGATCTCTTTCAGCCTGTGACGGCAGATATGGTGGACAAAGTGCTTGATCGCTGTCGGAGTTGGACACGACTTAACAACTAAACAACAACAACAACAACAAAGTGTTTTTAAAAATAGAACAGAATATACAATTTACCTGCCTTTTCTGTTTGTCTGTTTGCAACATAGTTTATCAAAAGACATGCAAATAACCTTTCCCTGCCAGTGTTTGATTACAACCACTAGCCACACTGGCTGCGTTTGATGGGAATTGTAGTCCAAAGCATCTAGAACAATAATTCCCAACCTTGGGTCCCCAGATATTCTTGGACTAAAACTCGCAGAACCCTTCACCACTAACTATGCTGGCCAGGATTTCTGGGAGTGATAATCAAAGAACATCTAGGGATCAAAAGCTGCAGATGATTGCCATGTATAGAATACATCAAGGGAAGATAGGAACTAATTTTATTAGTTACATTTGAAATTTATTTTTCTCTGTCTTACGCTGCATTATAATAAATGCATAAAGAAGATTCAATGGATCAGAGCAAGCGTCTTCCCAAGGAAAATTCTTGCATGCATTATCACATGTTATTTCCTGAATAAAAGGGCATGATGGCATTATCACCTTTTGTCCTCCCATAGATGCCATGTTCTGAAATCTTTACCCTCTTATCAGATGGCTTTTATTCTACCTTACTATTTATGCTCTTCTGCTTATGCAGATATGGTCCCATGACTAATCTCACAGTGGCCTCTGCCATCTGACATTATTATTAGCATATCCATTCAGATCTCACCATAGTAACAATCTAGCACAAGGATAATTGCATACAAGTCCCACTGATTTTATCTGAAAGTTAACATGTTTACCTAGGTACTGGGTTGCTGCAGCCATTGTTGTGTTAATGACGTCAATCTGTGAATGTCCTTCATTGGTGTTTAAAAACTCAAATGCGGGTTATATTTAGACATGACTCTTTGTGTCATTAATTGCTTATATGTAGTTGACACTTTTAACAGAATATTCCAGAGGTGATGCCAATTTCCTCATTGCAATTGAAAATGTCACCTTTTTTTTTTTAGATTGCAGCTCCCACAAAACCCAAGCTTTTGAAAATTCTGAAAATTATAATCGGAAAAACAAAACAAAAATGCACAAAGCAATGGTTTTGCAATCTCTTATTCCAACTCCCATCTCTGTGTGGTCTTTAAGAAATTATCAGCATTGAAACCTTGTTTCAAGTGTTCACTTCAGCTAGGAAAGGTCTTCTGCCCATCTAAAGGTTGGTGTAACCCTTTTGAAGAGTATGATGCTGTACTGGACCTTTTTGCCTATATCCAGCCAGTGGTGTAGTAGAACCAGGGCTTGCAGGGTCAAAGCCCTGGAGTTACCTGAGCAGCAGTGTCTGTGACATCATCCATTTCCACCCCTCAGGCTCCCTAGTTCCTTTGAGGTGAGCTTCAACCCTCACAGTAGATGGGAGAGAAATGATGTGATGCAAAGGATCTGGGGGAAGTTTGCTCTTGAATGGGCAATGAACAACCATTTGCCAATATGGACTGATCCACCTGCCTTGCATTTTTGACATGACATGAAAAGCCGGTGCACTTCCAGATTTACCACCACACTCCCATGCTCAGTGGTGTCACTGCACTACCGCACAAGCATGCACTTTCCCTTGTTCCCAGTGTAGATTACATGGTTGCAGTGCTGCTTGCTAACACTTGTGTGGTGACATGCCTGACGCATAACCAGAACAGGGAGTGCCCCACCATGACATCTAAAATGAGGCACTCCTCTGCTCTTGCTGTAAGTCACTTCCCTTGCAACAGTGTAATTCGGCACAGCTACACCGATGAGACTTTTCTCATGAGACTGCTGATGCATGTGTTGGATTTAGACCTGTACTTCTAAAGATAAGGTGTCCTTACTCCTCTTAAAACCCATCTCCTAACTAGAGATTTTCAGGGAGAAAAGTCAGCTCTTCCCTTTCTTCAGGTGCATTTGCTTTGCTGCCCGCTTTCAGTTCCTAATCGATGCTCTTGAAATGGCCGTAAATACAATTCTGTTCTTATTTACTCAGTTTTGCTCATCCCCCTTGGCACCAATTGCAGCTGACAGGCTCAGGCTCAGAAAGGTGGGTGAGTGATTCCTGCCTTGGCAAAAAAACAAAAAACCTCTGGGCGACACATCACCGAAGCTGACAGCAAAACCTTTGCACTGGGGGATGATGAAATGATATTCTGTTCCACAGGCTCACTTCTCATATAAAGCCTGAAAATTCACACTGGGCCTTTTGAAGAAATCCAGGGACCGCTGGATTAGCAGGGTGCTTCAGGAAATCTCTTTCAGCTCAGCACCAGGAACATGACATGCTCTCGTTCTCAATTTGGCTGTGTTTCTCTGAATCCCCCAAACCTTGTTTTTTGTATCTGTTCCTACACTGGTTTCCCATCAACTAATATGTCTTTGTACATACTTCTCACTCGTACATAATTTTAGTATTCAGAGCTTTAAAACATATATGCATCTTTCTTTCTGGCTGTGGAGCCAAAGGTTTGGAGTTCGATTCCCCACTGTGCCTCCCTTACAGGGGTTGGACTAGGGTCCCTTCCAGCGCTATAGGTCTAAGATTTATTTGTATCGGGGTGCAGTGAAATTCATGACCATGGACACACATGAAATACAGGCAAAATCAAAAACCAATTAAAATGTCAAAACTGGCTATTTTTTGACCAGAATCAGAACTTGAGATGTGTGCAGAATTTTTTCCTCGACTCCAGCTGTCATCCAGGGGACATAGAAGAAGCCTCCCCAAAGAGTGGGAAAGCATTGTGAGCGCCATCAGGTATTTCCTGGGCAACAGCGTGAACCTGGCAAATCCTTCAGTTCCAGAAGTGTTGCACTGGAGCAGCACCGAACATACGCATGTTCTTCTTCTGTTTTATTTCTCTACAGTGCACCACGTGCCTTGTACATATGTAGATTTCCAAGTGCACTTTGTCTCACAATTGGAGATGGGCAGTTCAGCAGTTCATCCCAAATTATTCACTACCATAACAGGTATTTGACAATTTGGCATATCACCCCTTCCATACACAACCTCTGAGTGTGTGCCCGGACACACTTTGCACCCGGAAACGTACCAGGCTGAACCATCGAAGAGACAGTTTGTGCCCATCTCGACTCACAATGGATCCAGAACAGCACAAAATGGATTCTTTTGTCAGGGGTCTGGACTGCCATAAAATCCTTTCCCACCTATACACAGCAATGATAACCACCTAGAGTCGACCTTTGGTCTAGATGAGTGGGACAGAACTCAACTCAACTCAACTCAACTCAACTCAACCCAAATGAATGAATGAATGAATGATATTGGTTCCCTTTTAGAGCTGTTCTTAGAATAACCGCCTTGAACCTGAAGCTTGATGTTGTAACAAAACGTTGTGTTTTTTTAAAAAAAAAAACTTACCAGTATATAGGCTGCCTACAGGCCTGATTGTTCCATTAATAGGCCAGCACATCATACACATGTAAAGGTGGCCATGAATCTCTGCTGTGTCACCATTCTACATGCAGGCACTCATATTCAAATGCAACATTGTTTTGTGAAGCCCAAGTGGAGAGGATCTGTTTAATGTTTACAACCCAACATCAGCTTAAATTCACAAAGAACTAGTAAGCAGAATTGCAGGTGCATCTATAAATATATTTGTTTTACATAAAACAATGATTAGTTCAGTAACAGTTGTCACTAGATTTCTTTCTACCTTCTTTGTTTTTGGTAACTATTTGACACTGATGTATTTAATGTATGCAGTAAAGAGCAAGGAAAGCCACACAAGCGCCTTTTACTGGGTTCCTTTTAGGAAACTGCCTACAGAACTGTATATATTAATGTTCTGCCTTAATTGTGCGAAAGCACAAGGCAGTATTGCTAATTCATGCAGTGGTTTCCTAAGTACAAAACAGAGTGGATTGGTTTCCAAAGGAAAACATTGATAGTATCAATTGCATAGAACTCTTCAAGGTGGGCTAAAAGCAAGAGCAATGAGAAGTTGCCCTTCTACGAAGAGCATTTTATCACATACAGCATATGTACTGTATATTACCGTATGTGACATTAATCCTGTGTTTCTTTGTGCTTTACCTCCCTCCCCCCATCACAGAAATGGGGATTTCCTCCACTTCCCCACCTTATAATTTATTACTATACACACATATTGGAGGACGTGGTGGCGCTGTGGGCTAAACCGCAGAAGCCTGTGCTGCAGGGTTAGAAGACCAAGCAGTCGTAAGATCGAATCCACGCGACGGAGTGAGCGCCCGTTGCT
Organism: Pogona vitticeps; assembly: GCF_051106095.1. NCBI lineage: Eukaryota > Metazoa > Chordata > Lepidosauria > Squamata > Agamidae > Pogona > Pogona vitticeps. The sequence goes on from NC_135785.1 coordinate 175,084,281, forward strand.
TGTCCCAGCTCCCGCCAACCTAGCGGTTCGAAAGCATGCAAATGCAAGTAGATAAATAGGTACCATCTCGGTGGGAAGGTAAACAGCGTTCCGTGTCTAAATCACACTGGCCATGTGACCACAGAAAGATTGTCTTCGGACAAACGCTGGCTCTATGACTTGAAGAGTGGGATGAGCGCCGCCCCCTAGAGTCGGACACAACTGGACAAAAATTGTCAAGGGGAACCTTTACCTTTTTTATACACACATATATACACAGACAGATAATCTTAAGGGAGTGACAAAATGGCCTGGCACATATGCACAGTGATTATGTGCCATCAAGTCAGAACTGAACTTGCAGTAAACATAATTCAGCTGGTAGATAGCTCAGTAGTTTAGGTATCTGGCTGCAGAATCAGAGGTTGTGAGTTCTATTCCCCACTGTGCCTCCTGCGAGTGAAGCCAGCCTGTTTGGCCTTAGGCAAACTGCACAATCCCAGAATGTCCCCAGAAGAAGGGAAAGGCAAATCACTTCTTAGTATTCTCTTCCTGAAAAACCCTGAAAAGGATAGCCATAAGTCAGAACTGACTTGATGGCATGAAGACATGTACGATAGGGCTTTCAAGATGTGAGATATTTAAGGAGTGGTTTTACCAGTCCCACACCTCCAGTGAGTTTCCATGGGTGAGTGGGTATCTGAGCCTCCTAAGTTCTAGTCCATCACTTTGTCCACTACACCACACTGGGTATCTACACATGCATAGATCTAGATATATATTTTACCCAAAGGAGTTCCTCAGAAATTTTTTCAGGTGGATGCTATGTTAACCTGGCACAGTAAAACTTCAAATATTTTGCGCAACTTTGACATCCTAATTACACAGCCTTTTGTAGAGTGCAAATCGCTTCATCAGATTCCCCATTTATTGACCAGGCAGTTAGCAGGAGTATTTTCAACCCAGAGAGCCTATTGACCAAGGCTATGAAAACTATTTGAATTTGGGAACAACTTGTCATTGTCGTTATGTGCCGTCAAGTCAGAACTGACTGATAACTATCCTAATAGAGTTTTTGAGGTAAGTGAGATATTTAAGGAGTGGTTTTACCAGTTCCACATCCCAGTGAGTTTCCATGGCCAAGTGGGGATTTGAACTCTATTCTCCAGAATCATAGCCTATCATAGTCCATCACTCTATCCACTACACCATACTGGGAATCCATACTGGGTATGGGGACATCTTCGGGGCTAGCAAGACCCTGTTGCCTTCCCCCTTGCAAACCTGGGAAACTGGGGAATATGGTACCTGGTGAAGGGGCTATTCCATAGCCCTGTTTGTAGGCATGGAGCACCTCAAGAAAGAAAAGCTACTTCCCTCTGTATAGATCTCCTTGAGGATTAGGTCACATGTACTCATTTTATACAGGGAGAGTGTGAAGTAGGATTGTTTTGTGTCCTCAAGTTTTAATAACATTAGAAAATGACTTGAGTGATTATAACGACATTAGTCGTGCTTTTAACTTATAGGCCTGGATTTGCAAGCTATATATATATATATAAAAAGACTCCTAACATATTTTCATTAAATTAGAAGTAAACTCTGCTCTAAAAATAACATGAGAAAATGTGATAGAATCTCCCTGACAGCTCACACGCCAGATTTTTAAAAGCTTTTTGGCAAACTTTTGTTGACTTTTATGATAATTCATGATAATATCCCATCAACATCAAACAAATATGAGCATGAGGACAGTGTGCAGAGCGAGCAGCTCAGCAATTGGGTCTTTCAACAGTCGCTTGCCAATTTTTCATTCCCAGCACATTAAGTGAATTATTCAAAGTGCTCCCAATCTGGTAACATCGTCATTCATTAGCATTTGCATTTCCTTCAACATTTATGCCTGCATTTTCATCAGAGAATAATGGTGGTGGTGGTGGGATTAAAATCTCTTCGTTTCCTGTTATTTCTTTTCCATACAGATCAGAATCAATGCTCACTTTACCCTCATGCAAAGGTGAAGTGCTAATCTATGTTGACCAAGTTCAGAGTTAATCAAATTATGATGACACCTTTACCTCATATATTTAACAAAGTAGGATTTCATATTGTAGCAGCCCACTCTCAAGCCTCTGCTACCTCAGGCCTCCAAGAGTGGTCACTACTTCACTTCAAAAACTTGCTGCCACCAACTTATCCTTATAATCAAAAGGACAAGTACTTTTTCCAAACAACAAAAAAAAACTTGTTTATTGATTTGACAAAATAAAGAGTGAATCACAGGTAGTAAATCAAGTTGGTAATCACGGTTTCTCAATTGCTAAATCACACAGACCTTTCCCTCACTGACAAGCTCTCACCAATTCTATCTCACTCTCTCAAACAATTTCTCTCCACTCCAATCTCTCTCCTCACACTCTTCACCCCCTTTTATACCAGCACCTCCCCTTCACCCCCCCTTTTAATACCAGCTCCTCCCCTTCAGTTCCATCCTCCGTCACACCATTGGCTGATGATTCCCTGCCCAGCTGTGATGGACAGGTGAGGTCAAGGCTGCCTGTTACACATATATAAGAGAATGTTTTTACCAGAATTAGATCTACTGCCTAGTTATATAGTATTTGTATTTCTCATATTAATAAAACTTTAGAACCTGCATTTTCCACTATTTGGAATCATCTGTCGCAAAAGCAGAAAGAAAGAGGGTTTGGGGGCACCTTAAGAACTAACAATAATAATAATTTTCCACTGTACCTCCCAGGAAAGCCAGCCTATGTGACCTTGGGCAAGCTGCACAGACCCAGGATGCCCTCAGAAGAGGGGAATGGTAAACCATTTTTGAATACTCTCTACCTAGAAAACCCTGGAAAAGGTTACAGTAAGTCAAAATTGACTTGATGCCACATTATTATTATTAAGGAAGGACTAACAGGTTTTATTTAGCACAAGCTTTTGTGGACTTCAGCTGGCTTCTATAGAGTAAGACATCATGAGCATTGTATGAGCACTGGCAGCTGAAAAGGCAGCCATTTGGCAGGCAAAGGAAGAATGCAACAATGGGTCCCGTTGAAGCGTTTTATTGAAGAACAAGACTTCAGACTTGAAAGTTAGAGGAGATTAAAAGAAAGCTGCAAAAGGCAGATGAAGAGCATCTTCTTATTTTCACTGTGGGTAACTTTTCTTTGGCCTTAACCACCATCTCTCAGAAGCAATGTGTCAAAATGAAGGCACACAGGTGTTCGTAAGTAGGGCTGAGTTGCAAGTCGCCAGGACTGAGTCCAAAACTTCCCCAGCATTGTCTCTTTCATCATCGTAACCTTTATTGCCATAAATATTGTCTCTTTATTACTCTTCAAAGTTAATCAAAACTCTGCTTTCTCTCTCGCTCTCTCTTATACATACACAAATACTGAGAGAAAAAGTGGGACAGAATGGGGTCGTGATGATCGTAAGGGAAAATAAGTGTCAGTTCATGTTGTTTTCAAGTTGACATCATCACCACCTTTCTCACATAAACATCCCACCCTATTTCAATTCACATGGGCACCATATGTGAGTAGATGGGTGGGTGAGGATATAGCATGGGGAGCAGGCAAGAGAGTATTGTATAGGTTATATGTTTGTATATGTCTGGTTCACATATGGCCCTCATCCATCCACCTATACCCACCCTTCTACACATATACTCATAGCAAACAAGAAATTCTCTTTGAAATCTGTTTCAGAGTGGTCAGCTCTCTCTATCTGGGCAGAGAAAGAGATATCCATTCCATCACTCAGGGTGAAAAGGGACAACAATAGAAGATAAGTGTTACATACAGCACTGATGTTACCTGTCTGTCATGGGTATGGAGGGAAAGTTCCATCCTATGGGGAGTGGAAGGCGGGACATCAGGAGGAGGGGCTGTACTGTATATATATGTGGAGTTTGTGAGAAGAGCTGAAGGAGAGCTGAAGGAGAAGCTGAGAGAAGAAGCTGGTGTGGGAGTCTGTGTGTCAGACAGGGTACTACTGTGTGTCAGTCAGTACCAACCTGATAGGTTCAGGTGTCTGTATGGGTACCCAGAACTGATAGGTTCAGGGTCTGTGCTTTATTTAAAGGTGTTCTGTGTGAACCAAACTGGTGTATGTATGATTGAGACTAAGCCACGTTACTGTATCTTATTCACTTGATCATTTTATTTTCCCTGTGTGTGATTTAAATAAACCTTATTCCTTTATTTGTTAAAAATCCATTCCTGGTCTGTGTGACTCCTTACAGGGAATGGTTGGTGGCAGCTTAGTGAAACTGTGGTATATCCCAGTAGGTCTGGGGTTGTCACATTGATTGGTGTCCAGCGTGTGGGATACGACTGGTCCAGTTGTCCAGCGGTCCAGCAAAGCCTTGGCAAGTGTGCCCAGAGCAAGGGGGGTCTAGTCAGGGACAATCTGAGAGCACGTAGGTAATCTTCTAGGCTTACCTCACGGGGAGGTAGGCTAGTGGAAGAACGTGTGACCTCAGATTGGTGGGACTAGATTAGGGAGCTCTGAGGCAACCTGTTTTGGCGGGAAAAAGGCTGAGGCAAAGCTGAGGGAAGTAGCAGTGATCTAGCTTGTCTGCTGAGAGGCCTAGCAGAGGGGGGTGGACTCTGGCTGGCAACAGTTGCAAGTTAGTGCTGAAGAACAGCAGCAATCTATAGAAGGCTGGTTCTGAGGCAAAAAAAAAAGTGGTCGCTTTATTTTGAGGCTTGACTTTTGAAAGCAGCCTGTTCTGGGGGGGGGGGATTATGCCCTTGACTCGAAGCCAAATGGCAGAAATGGGTGAAGTGAGGGAACCCCAGGTGGACCAAGGTTCTGAGGATGAATTTGGCTCAGTGCAGGATGAGAGCACGGGAGAACAGAACCCAGAACTCAGAAAATTGCTCCTAGCCCAACAGCATGAACTGAGGGTGAGGGAAATGGAGGAAAGGGAAAGGGAGAAACAAAGACGATTGGAAATGGAAAAGGAAGAGAAACAGGAAAGGGAAAGGGAGAGGCAAAGACAATTTGAATTAGAGAAAATGGAAAGAGAAGAAAGATTGGAGAGAGAGAAAATGGCGTTTGAGTTAAGAAAATTGGAGTTGATGAATCAGAACAATAATAACAATAGAGATTCTGAGGTGGGCCAATTGTCTAAAACTGACCTGAAGAAATTCCCTGTATACCACAAGGGAGATTGCCCTGAGGTGTTCTTTTCCCTCGTGGAAAGAGCGTTTGTGGACTTCTCAGTAAGGGAAACTGAGAAGATGACCATTATGCGATCTTTAATCAGTGGCAGCCTGGCAGAAGTCTATGCAGAGATGCCAGAGGAGCTGTTAAAAGATTTTGCAGAGTTTAAAAAACTGGTGTTTGCCAGACATGGGATAAATGCGGAACAGCTGAGGCAGAGATTCAGGTCACTCACCAAGAAACCAGAGCAGACTTTTACCCAAGTGGGGGCCCAACTGGTGAGGCTGCTAGAGAAATGGCTATCTCAGGAGGGGACAGAGACCTTCCAGCAGCTCAAAGACCTGATAGCGCTGGAACAGTTTTATTCAGTCCTGCATGGGGAACTGAAGTTCCAGGTGAGGGAAAGGAAACCGAAATCTGTGGCAGAGGCGGCCGAGATCGCAGATTTTATTTCCCAAATAAGAAAGCCCTTAGGTGAGGGGAAATCTATAAGCAAACCTAAAGAGACCTACAGCAAGTACTCTCAGGGACCAGGGAGAAGCCAGCAAGGGGGAGGGGCCCATGGTGAAGGGAAGCCCTCAGACATGAAACCAAGACCTCAGATTTTGGAGGGAAAACCAAAACAAGATGAGAAAGACTCAAAATACAGCAGAAAATGTTATTTCTGTCAAGGAAAGGGCCATCTAATCTCAGAGTGTGAGAAATTAAAGCAGCTAAAAGGAAATGTGCCTCATGATTTGAGTGGAACCAAGCCAAAAGCTGTGTTCTGTGTCCAGAAAGAGCAAAGCTCCTTGTCACTGAGGGAGCCTGTTGCCATGGCTACTCAATCTGGAACAGTTACATCTGCTGATCAGGCTGAGGAAAATGGTCCTCTTGTGGAGGTCAAGCGCTGCTTGCTAGTGAGAACAGATTCGCAGTTGTTTGAAACCGCAGGGGTGGACGTAGGAATACTTGACCATCAGTATAGGGGGCTAAGGGATACTTGTTCCCAGGTGACCCTGTGCCATCCAGATATTATTCCTAGGGAGTATATAATCCCGAATGAGAGCATGAAGGTGGCAGGGATTGAGGGACAGGTGATCTCGCTGCCAGTAGCGGAGGTACCTGTGAACTTTCAAGGCTGGAGGGGAGTTTGGCGGCTAGCAATTTCATCGACTCTGCCAGCAGCCGTGCTCGTGGGAAATGACCTGGCTGAACATGTGAAACGGGTGCTAGTGATTACACGCTCACAAGCTACCACGGGGGCAGTTCAGGGGGGTACTGGAGAGCCCGAGACGGAAGCAGAGGGGAGTTCCGAAGCTGTGGTGGAAACCTTAACCACAGACAGCCGATTTGGCCAAGAGCAAAAGGCAGACGCCACTCTCCAAAAGTGTTTTGAACAGGTGACTGACGCCCAGCTAACACCTGAAACCCCAGTGAGATTTCGAGAGAAAAAGGGAATTTTATATAGAGAGACCCTGAGGAATATCTCAAAAGGGGGAGAAGGGATCAGAAGTCAGCTAGTGGTACCTGAAAAGTATCGCCCCATGATCTTAAAAAGGGGGCACTCTGACATGTTTGCTGCGCACTTAGGGGTGAACAAAACACAACAGAGAATTACACAGAATTTTTACTGGCCTGAAATAGGGAAGCAGATCAAGGAGTTCTGTAAACAATGTGATGTGTGTCAGAGGCAGGGGAATAACCGTGACAGGACCAAAGCAAAGTTGTGCCCTTTGCCTGTGATTGACACTCCATTCAAATGTATAGGGGTGGATATTGTGGGACCTTTGCCCAAGGCCACAAAGAGGGGGAACAGGTTCATTCTCACCATTGTGGACCATGCCACGAGGTACCCTGAAGCCATACCCTTGACTAACATTGAAACTAACACAGTGGCAGATGCCTTGGTGGGGTATATGTCCAGGATGGGATTTGCCTCAGAAATAATCACAGATTTGGGCGCATCGTTCACATCGAAGCTCATGAAACGGTTATGGCAAATCTGTGGAATTAAACACAAGGAAACCACTGCCTATCACCCTGAAAGTAATGGGTTAACGGAGAAGTTCAATGGGACTCTGATGCGCATGATTAGGGCTTACTTGGCAGAGAATCCAAACAATTGGGACCAGAAGCTGCAATCCCTTTTGTTTGCTTATCGATCAGTGCCACAAGCCAGTACCGGGTTCAGTCCGTTTGAACTTTTGTTTGGGAGAAGGGTGAAAGGGCCCCTTGATTTAATCAAACAAAATTGGGAGCAGATCACCCAGGATGACCCACAAGATGTGGTGACATATATAGACACCTTGATGGATGACCTAAAGAGAAACCTAGAGTTAGCAGCAGAGACCCTGCAAGCTCAAAAGGTCAGAAAGAAAGCTTGGGATGACCAGGAAGGCAGGGAGAGGCGCTTTAACCCAGGGGAGGAAGTGCTTTGGCCTAGGCCCTGCAAAGAGAACAAACTGCAGCTGGGTAGCCCAGAAATAAAATATTTGGGTCACATAGTAGGGGGAGGAGTGATCAAACCCCTAGAGGCCAAGATAGAAGCAGTTCGTGATTGGCCCAGACCCAACACCAAGAAAAAGGTCAAATCATTTCTTGGGTTGGTGGGCTACTACAGAAAGTTCATCCCGAGGTTTAGCGAGATTGCGGCTCCGCTGACCGATCTGACGAGGAAGAAGACTGATGACCGCATCCCGTGGACCAGCGACTGTGAGGAGGCGTTCCAGAGGTTGAAGGAGGCCCTCATCAACTATCCAGTGCTGCGTGCTCCAGACTTCGACCGGGAGTTCATCATCTACACTGATGCGTCTAACAGCGGGGTAGGAGCAGTTCTTTGCCAGGAGGATGAGAATGGTGACCAGCATCCAGTGTCCTACCTGAGTAGGAAACTCCAGAAAGGTGAGAGACATTTGGCAACCGTGGAAAAGGAGTGCCTGGCCATAGTCTACACGATCCAGAAGGCCAAGCCTTACATCTGGGGAAGACATTTTGTTCTGTGCACTGACCATTCACCACTGCAATGGTTAAAGACAATGAAAACCCACAATAGTAAACTTATGAGGTGGGCTTTAAACCTGCAGGACTATGACTTTGAAGTGAAGGTGGTCAGAGGGTCAGTGAACTGTGTTGCTGACGCCTTGTCAAGAAGACCTGAAGAATGAAGACGGCGAAGGAACATGGACTATGTATATATTTTGGTGACTAAAAGGTTAAATGTATCTGTTTATTAAATATGCCTGGTTTGTATGAATAAAGGTAACTTGATGTATTGTAAATGGTAAATGTTTAAATGCCTAATTGATATGGTTATCCTAGTGTAAGTATAAGTAAGTATGGTATTGTATGTTATTGTATAACTGTTTTTGTATGTTTTGGATCCAGGTTGTTTTTTGGAGAAAAGCACCTTAGCTTTCCCCCTACAAAACAACTTATAAAGAGGGGAGGTGTTACATACAGCACTGATGTTACCTGTCTGTCATGGGTTTGGAGGGAAAGTTCCATCCTATGGGGAGTGGAAGGTGGGACATCAGGAGGAGGGGCTGTACTGTATATATATGTGGAGTTTGTGAGAAGAGCTGAAGGAGAGCTGAAGGAGAAGCTGAGAGAAGAAGCTGGTGTGGGAGTCTGTGTGTCAGACAGGGTACTACTGTGTGTCAGTCAGTACCAACCTGATAGGTTCAGGTGTCTGTATGGGTAGCCAGAACTGATAGGTTCAGGGTCTGTGCTTTATTTAAAGGTGTTCTGTGTGAACCAAACTGGTGTATGTATGATTGAGACTAAGCCACGTTACTGTATCTTATTCACTTGATCATTTTATTTTCCCTGTGTGTGATTTAAATAAACCTTATTCCTTTATTTGTTAAAAATCCATTCCTGGTCTGTGTGACTCCTTACAGGGAATGGTTGGTGGCAGCTTAGTGAAACTGTGGTATATCCCAGTAGGTCTGGGGTTGTCACAATAAGGACCAACTTCCCACTTCTGTTAGTCAGAGAACATTTGATCGTTCATTAGAGTTTCATTGACTGAACTGTAAGTTGAAGTCCAAAGCAGACATAACACTGAAGTTGCCTGTTATAGCAACAATTGGAGACTACTCTGGAAACTCAACAGAAACTACAGTATTCCCAAATCACAATGATGATTTAGCTGAGCAGAGTAGCTTTGCACAAAATTAAAGCTGGAAAGCTTATATCCTGCCAGATTTCAGAGACTCTTTTAATTAACTGTCTACTAATTTAAATAGCAGAATACATCAAAAAAATTAAATACCTGTTCACACTTTCCGTACATAAACTCCTCACTCTCAAATCTCTACCAAGTTAGGAAATGGGACAGCTGTTTTTGTACTTGTTCAGTTAGAATCCAAAATCTTCCAACAGAAGGCTACTATCAGCAGGTAGTAATCATGGTAAACATCATGACGGCAGTTCACTTCTGTATTCCGGTTGCAGGAGAACATAAGCAGGAAGATGTGCTCATGTCCTTTTTGTGAGTTTCGCATTTACTCAGTTGTTTACTGTGAATGCTTGAATGTTGTTGAATTGGGCTTAGCATAAATAAAACCAGTTTAAAATAAGGTGACTACACAACGTACAGGGAAGCACAGATTTTTTTCATCCAGGAATTGTAATTTTTTTTTGATCGGCAACATGGTATTCTACTGTGCTAGCAGAGGGTCATTTATTTTAGCATGGATGCAAAATCTATTTATTTCTTATCATTTTAGCATCTGTGAATGCCTCTGTCTTTGTAAACTGCCTTGTGACAGCTGCCTCCGACCGCCATTCCCACTCCTGCAGTTGGTTATTTCTATTTTTTTTGTTTTTTATTTCTTTCCAAGTCACATGGGGGGGGAGAGGCAGTGCTGGACTGGCAAGAGGGGAAGTTAGTGAAAAGTTTGGAGCAAGTAGAGAGAGAAAGACTTGGTGAGGGAAATTGCTCCCTCCTTTGCAAAACAAAAACAAGATTGGGAGCTTCTAGGCTTGTGAAGGAAGAGGGGGGCAAAGATTTCCTCCACCACAAGTGGGAAGAAACTTGCAAGCAGCTCCTCTGTGCCAGTATTTTGATTAGAGATTAGGACAAATAAAGAAAAGGCCATTCATTTTGATCCATTATTTGTCAAGGTTAACGGATCAACGAATATGAATATAAAAATATTCTTCGACAAATTGACAGATCTGTCACTTCATCTGCACTTTAAATGGCTATAACACTGCCCCCCCCGACAGAGATACCAATTTTTTCCCCAGGTGCTTTTCTACAACTCCTGAAAGTTTGGTGAACATTGGATCACAGACCCCCGAGTTATATAGTCACAAAGAGGACCGCCCCAGGAAAGCTCCCCCCAAGCACATATAGACTACAGAATCACAACAGAGCTTCCTATGTCTTTCCCAAACATGCCTGCCAACTTTGGTGAATATTGGATATAGGACACCCGAGTTATTCACCCACAAATTGGATTTTCCCCCCAGGAAAGTTTACCACATGACACAGAAGCCCATTCTGCCTACCGGCCGCCGATCAGCTGATTAGAAGCTGATAAGCAACCACCCCCCCACACACACAGCCAGACACCCCAACAGCCTACCCCACACCCCCTTCCTTTCCCTACTTTAGTCCCCCACCCCACTCCCACCGACACCCCCTTACCTTAATAGCTGCTGCCGAGATCTCCATCAGGCCTTCACAACACAGCATGTAAAAAGGGAGACTGGATGCCCTTTGCAAAGATGGTGGCTGTGGCTTCATTTAGGGTAGGGAAGCTGCAGCCATCATCTTTGCAAAGGGCAGCCAGTCTCCCTTTTTACATGTGTGGCTCCGAGGCCAGAAGACCTCAGCGGCAGCAATTCAGGTAAGATGGTGTCGGTGGAGGTGGGGTGGCATGGTGTGGGGTGGGGTGGGGCCTAAGGTAGGGAAAGGAAGGGGTGGGGGTATTGGGTGGCTGTGTGGCTGCCTACTGATCGGCGGCCAGTAGGCAAAATGGTGTCTTGTTTTTTGTTTTTTTAATATTAAGGATGGATAAAAAATTCATCCCTTCATGGTCGAAATGACTAGATAGGTGGGGTATAAATACAATAAATAAATAAATAAAATAATCGTGGGGGTCTCTGGAACCCACAAATACAAATCGATGAATATTTAACGAATTGGCTATATTCGTCACAAAAAGCAAAATATTTCACATAGTGCTGGAAAGAGAAAACAAAGAAGCAGTGGAAGGGATAGAGAGAGAATGGTATGGCACAGCCCTCCTGCATCATGCAAAAAGCACGGCAGGCCCCACAGGCACAGTAAAAATGGAGGGTTTTTAGGCAGCATGATTCAAATTGCAAGTGTAGCTTCCAGCAACGTTGTAAAGGAACCTATTAAAAATTACCACAAGGAAACACAAATAGAAATTCAAAAACCACTTGAGTACCACATGACTATAAAGTGATTTGGTTAACACCGTGACATATTACAAGACATGTCAGCAGTGTAAGCAGGCTCTAATGCAGTATTTTGATCTCTTCCAGCAAGAGCACAGAGTGCTGTCCTCTGAAGATGCCGGCCACAGAGACTGGCGAAATGTTAGGAAGAACAACCTTCAGAACACGGCCAAAGAGCCCGAAAAACCCACAACAACCATTCTTCCAGCAAGATTCTTCTGTATTATCAGAAGAACAGTAACAGAGCGTATCTATGGAAGTATCGTAAAATAAATGTACCACCTGTATTTATTAAAGTTCATGTACTTGGGATAGCTTTAAGAGTAGGCCTGCCATGAGAACATATGCAGCCCTAATGATATGGTGCAAACTCTTTACAGCTATGGACTATAAAACTCTAGAGTTGGCAATAAGCAGTTTATGGTTGAACTCCCTTTCTGAGCTCATTTCTGGGTTCGGAACCATCATGTATTTGAAATGGAGCTATTCTCATTATTCCATAAACATCTGCACAGAAACATCTGGGGCCTGTAACTTTATTCAGCTGCCCTACAGCCCAAGCACTCAGCTACTTGGTAAATGCAGGTTGTATACTGCAGTTGCTGAAACTGCCCCCCAAATTTAGAAGTTCTGTCCAGAAATAATTACCATCAAGCCAGAATGTCCAGATCAGGCTTGGATTCTGATTCTGAAGAATATCATCTCCATCTCTGTTCCTCTATTTGTATTATTCAGCAGGCATGGTGTATTTCATGAGTTACAGATTACATAAAATTAACTAGACTGCACTGATCTAACGTTACAAGTGGGGGCACTTTTAAAAAATGTTGAGTATATCAGTTCAAAATTCCATTATTCCTCCATGCCCTGTTTTCTATTGCTCTCCCCAAGCCAGCATTCTGTGGGCCCTTGAACATGCTCTTTCTTCATTGGGCTGCCCCCCTCCCTCCAGGGATTCTCTAATGATTCCCAACACACACACACACTATTTTCTGCAAATGTTGGCATTTCTTTGAGCCTTCCAATATCTCCCTCTTGTGCAGGGATGGTGTTGTTTTGGCTGCATAAATAATGTGTTCAGAAAACTACAATTGTAACTGGTCTAGCACGTATGATCTGTTTCAACAAGGTACAAAATAATGTTGAAGTGAGGGGGGAAAATCATGACCGATCATCACTTTCTTGTTTGGCATCTAAGTATCATTTCAGAAATTAAATACACACAACTCACTCTCTCATATATATTTTCATTACCTGCAGAGTTCAAAATTAATCTAATTTCCCTCACCCTCCGAACTTCCATCTATTCATTCACATATGTAATGTAAACACTCTCAAAGAAACAATGTTCTTCTGTATTAAAGCAAAGTTGTAATTTGCCTGGAGAGACTCTAATGAATAATTCTAAAAATACTCTCCACACTAAAGTCCCTTTCATAAAGAGGAATTAGATCTATTCACATAAATAAGCATCACAGTTTCCATCTTAATAGAAAATGAGCTTTTCTGTATGACCCACTGACAATGCAACATGAGCGGCGAGATCGCCACATCTTCAGAAGACACATCAGGGTAATCAAAAGGTACCTTTTACCACAAGTTTTTATCTTCTCTTTCTAAATGAAAAATAAAACCAAGCTATGAAGGCTGTTCAAATGTGTTTGGCCATCCCAATGAGGGACAGCCCTATCATTAGGCAGAGTGAGGTGGCAATTTCAGACACCAGATTTCAAATGTAATGTAAGGGCAACAAATTGTTATTTATGTTGTTCTCACTGTGTGTTTGATTCCAGATACAGGAGAGGTACTTGCTTCATGTACTAGAAGAACATGGGTTCTTGGCACCTTGGTTTCTTCATGTCCCAAAACAACATGGGAAAAGTTTCACCTTGACTTAGGTCGTTTTTTATTCATAACAAAAGCACTGCGATATAAATAACAGAATGCAATATAAAAGTAGGCAATAGCCTGGATAGAAATACATAACAAATATAACCTGTTGTACAAAAATAAACTACTAAAGCTGAGATGAGTATGAGATATACTTTCTAGTCAATAACAGACAACATCAAGAGCATTCGGGTCAGCTAATATCAAGTCTTCCCTCCTACACACTGAGAGGCATGCACTAACACAAGTGTGGTGTTTCCTCTCACACTCTAAGACAGCCATGTCTATCAAAACTTTGCCCCCATTTTCATATATCCATTTTGGATCTACCAACTCCAGTCCATAGCCTATTAAGTGGCATCCAAGTAATTCAGTCGTTGGTGTGCCCTCCTGGGGTTCCATCCATTTTATAAGTTGGGATCACTACACACAAAAGACCAGCTAATGACACCCATCAATCACTGTGACAGATAATCCCTCCTCCTTATCACAACAATACACCCATAACAAGACACACTAGTTACCCATCTCCTGAAAAAGGACAAAAGCTGATCTCACAGCCATAAATACCCAACTCCCAAACAAACTACACAAGAGCACAGAGTGCTGTCCTCTGAAGGTGCCGGCCACAGAGACTGGCGAAATGTTAGGAAGAACAACCTTCAGAACACAGCCAAAGAGCCCGAAAAACCCAGAACAACCATTAGATCCCAGCCATGAAAGCCTTCGCGAATACATTAAGAAGTTTTTCCTGATATTCAACCAAAATCTGATTTCCTTTAACTCAAGCCCATTGTTGCATGTCCTGCACTCTGGGATGATTGAGAACAGATCTTGCCCCTCCTCTGTATGGCAGCCTTTCAAATATTTGAAAAGTGCTATATCACCCGTCCACCTTATTTTCTCAAGGCTAAACATGCCCAATTATTTCATCCTTTCCTCATAAGGCTTGGTTTCCAGCCCCCTGATCATCCTTGTTGCCCTCCTCTGAACTTGTTCCAATTTGTTAGCATCCTTCTTGAAGTGTAGTGTCCAAAACTGGACACAATACTCAAGGTGTGGCCTAACCAGTGCTGAATAGAGGGGGACTAGCACCTTGTGGGATTTGGAAACTATACTTCTATTAATGCAGGCTAAAATAGCATTTTTTTTAATTTTTTTTTTGGCCACATCACACTGTTGGCTCATATTCAGCTTGTGATCTACGACAAATCCAAGATCCTTCTCACTCGTAGTTCTGCTGAACCAGGTATCCCCCATCTTGCAACTGTGCAACTGGTTTCTTTTTCCGAGGTGCAGTACTTCGCACTTATCCTGCTGAATTTCATTCTGTTGCTTTTGGCCCAGTGCTCCATCCGATCAAGGTCATTTTGAATTGCTATACAGAAGACAGATTTTTGGCCCAGGAAAAAATGTAGTTCCTGTAAATAATAGGTGGCTTAATTACATTCTGTTTAGTAGATGTCCATATTTGGAAGACGCACATTCTGGGATGTTTTTTGGAATATGGGACTTTGGCCGATAAGAAATATAGGCCTCTGATTTCTTTGCAGGTTTTATGACTTATTGCATCAGTCCTGTCCAGTCACATGTGAGTCAGGCATTTAGTTGGCTTATTGTATTCAGAAGTTGCTGCTCTGTGCCATTCTACTTTGTTCCTGCTGTTTTGGGGGCATTAAAGTGTTAATGAAAGAAATATTTGATGGGTTTGATTTTTGTTGTTCTGATATGCATCCATCACATCTCATTGGTATCAATTTTTATTATTAACTATCCATTCCAGCCCTTTTTTTCCCTTGCTGGCTTTAACCTGGTCCCTGGAAAATTTTGTTCTTCGTTCTTTTCTTTTCTTTCCTTGATATAAGAATTTACCCAAATCCAGTTCCAGATAGAACTTTGGATTTTTAAAACATTTTAAATATGAAAGAAACTAAAACTTAAACTGACTGTTTCATCGGTTGAGCCCCTCAGGTTTGAGTGTTTATCTGTTAAGTGTCTGGGTTTGAATCCCTCTCTAGTAAACTCTATATTAGTGCTGTGTTAATAATTATGTGCTGTCAAGTTGATTTCAAATTATGGCTCCTTTTGCTAGGACCTCCTAGGATGTAAAGTACTCAAAAGTGTTTTATCAGTCTTTTATTCTGATGGTGTTCTGGAACCATGCAGACTCCCTATGGCTGGTTGTCCTCCCGTGAGGATTAGTCATGTATCTAACTCCCAAGTGCCTGGCTGCTCCATCACTGAACTAGCCAACTGGATTTGGCTGATGAGGATGGGAAAGCATTACAGTTCAGATCATTTATGAATAATTTTTTAAAAATGTGTACAGTTCTCCATGTTCGGTGTCAAGGAAACATGATTTTTTTTGTGGGAGGGGGAATATGGATGCAGGAGAAAGCAAACCAAGACAGGCTCATTCACTCTTACTCCCGCCCTATCACATATATTTAGGAATAGAGTGAGTGTTCAGAGGGGGAACTTTCCAACAAGGTCTTCCAAATTTAATTCAAGCTTATCCCATTTCTTTGAGAATACCTGACTCATATTAAAGTGTGCCTTCATCTTGCAAGTCTACATGGAGCTGTCATCTTTTTGAGGGGAAAGAAATCTATTATATAGGCTTCTGCAACTGTTCAGGAAATCAAGGGGTGTGTGCGTGTGTGTGTATGTGTGTGCACATGCATGCACATGTGCACATGCACACGTGTGTGTGGGTAGTACTAGCAAGGCAAAATACTTGCCAAACAGAGGTGGATTTGAGCATAAAGGTCATCTGTCTTTCTACAGAATATATTTCCCCACCCATGTAGCTTACATGGCCATTAACATTTAGCTTCATCAACATGACAAAAATAATGGAACCCCACCCACACCTAAATCCAACTTTTTCCTGTTTATTGTGCTCACTATATCTAGCTAAGTTGCTATAATTTTGCCTGTATATCAATATTTCTCATAGGACTGCACAACACAAAAAGAAAAGGAAAGAAAAGATGGAGGGTAGAAACACAAAATAGGAAAAATGAAAATAAACCTAAGCATAAAATGCCAAAGAGCTGCAAAAAATAAACCCCAACCATCTATGGAACATGAAGAAAACAAAAGAGAAAACACATGAAAAGACAAAACACAAGAGAAGAAAAATGGACTTTTTACTGTGTTCTATTTCCAGATTAATCATCCTGAAATACTACGGCAGCAAACAAGGAACAGCTTGGTTCTCACAACAATGACAATTCATCTGAAGACAGTCAATAACATACTGTACCCACCTCCATAAGTTACAGCTTCATTCACTGGAAAGAGACAGTTCTCTTTCATTCTTCAAATGCTTCGCCCAGCTGATACCAGCATGAACGCCTCATGAGTTTGTTATTAAACTGACATTTGCAAATGTCAAAGCATTTGGTTCACATATGGGCAACCAAATGTAGAGCTTATCCTTTACAGTAGAAAAGGGAGGGAAAGGGCATGAAATGAGGAATGGAAAGTAAAAGACTGACAGACATGGCGCTCCCAAAATCTTATGTTCAGCTTCTAACTCGGTGTTTTCCTCACAGGTGTGCTGATGATTCCCACGTTACAAAAAGGAAATGGAGCATGCCTTTTCCCACATTAGGTGTTGCTGCTACCCGCCTCATCAAATAAATGTTGCTGCTGTCGATGTTGTTGTTGTTGCTGTTGTTCTATGTGCTGCATGTTCTGTTCATGTGTTCTGCAGTAACCAATCATACACTGACTTAAAGGCAATGAGAAAAGCATGGGGTTAGATCAAGAATATAATTTCAATGCACTAAAGGGATACTCTCAGGGAAAAGTATGCCCACTTAATCTGGAGGCATCTCCTTCTCCCTGCCTGTCACTTCATGGCCTCCCATCAGATCACACTGCTTGAGGTCTCCCCAAAGTATTCCCCAAATTCAGTGCAGCACCTTCAGGAAATGGGCATTGTTGATAGTATGGAAGTTTCAAAACAACCTCCACTCTGGACTTCAAAAGCTGGTGTTCTCCAGTTAATTTAATTAATTTCCATGATAGCAGGAAGGAATAGGGAAGACCACTGAAATCTGATCAAAGTCGGATCGTCCAGCCTGTAATGTTTTTATGTTACTAAAACTTCAGTATGAGCTACATTGGCTGCAATACGTAACAAGGCAGTTTATGAACTATTTAGTGCCTTAGTCTTTGTCTGGGTTTATTGACATGTATATGCACCCAGCTAGAGAAGTCCTCACTCCTAGTTCCTACTCTGACTTCCTCAAAGAAGGCACTTCATTGAGGAAATCAAATCAAAATTTAGTCATGAAATTCATTAGGTGACTCCAGACCATTTTCTCTCTCTCAGGCTATCTTATCTGAGTACATTGTGAATAAAAAGCGAGGATAAACAAACTCCTAATGTGCTGCCACATAGTATTTGAGAAAGGGATGAATTCCAGCATGGTGTGCAAAATCCTTAAATGTAGAAGTTGTAGTGTGCATAGATGCACATAAATAAAACTTCTAAACTTTCCCAAGTATCTCTTAATAAGCAAAAGGGGCAAAAAGATTTCTCAAGGACTTGGACCAAAGGAAAATTCTGAAATGTGGAAGCTCAGGTGGACAGCCCCTAAAGTCATACTCTCAAAGAGAGTAAGCAGCACTGAAGCACAGTCGATAAATTCAGACACATGTGTTGGCCTTGTCTGTAGCTGCTACTTGTGTAATAAGCTAGCAGTGGTAAAGATTTGAAAACATCTTTCAATTCTAATGAACACAGGCTATCTTGGCCCAATGTGGCAGGTCCTCAAGGACTCTCCAAATCACTCAAGAGATTTTGCCTGCTTAGGGCTTGCTTTATCTTCACATTATGGCTGTCTGAAGTGTTGTTTGCAAATTACTGTTATGAGCTCCAGGAGATTTAGAATGTCATGTGAAGGTGGTTTTTTTTTACTTTGATTCTGCAATTTGGATAAAATATAACTTGTGAGAAACTCTTGCTCTTTGCAGAATTTGCTCTTTTCCTTTAGTGAAGCTGGGTGCATGCATAGAACAAGAACAGCAGAACAGATTGGTTGATCCCAAAGACACAACAATACATTCAACGTTACTACTACTACTTCCTCAGCAAGGCAACAGTTACAGCATTTTTCAATATTTTGCATTTTGCAAAACTATGCAAAAGTCATGTGCAAAAATATGTGACTTTCCTCCGAAAGACCCCACTTTCTCATGAAAAGAAGCTGAATGGCAAGACAAAGATTTGCTTATACAATGGTGCCTCGCTTGATGATAATCCGTTCCGTTCAAATCGCTGTTAAGCGAAATTGTCGTCGAGCAAATTTTAAAAACCCATTGAAATGCATTGAAAACCGCTCAATGCGTTCCAATGGGTGAAATACCTGCTCGTTTTGTGAAGATCCTTCATAGAGCGGCCGTTTTCCGGTGCCTGTAAAGCGAGGAATCCGTGCTAAAAACAGCAGGGAGCCATTTTGCACAGTGGGCGGCCATTTTTAGAACCGTCAATCAGCTGTTTTAGAATCATCGTCTAGCAAAAAATTGGTCCCCGAAGCAGGAAACAGATCATCATCAAGCTAATTTTCCCCATAGGAACATCGTTTTGTGATCGCAATAGCGATCGCTAAAACTTCATCGTAAAGCGGATTTGTCGTTTAACAAGGTAATCGTTAAGCAAGGCACCACTGTATACTGTTTAAGGACAAATTAAATCAGGATTTCATCACTGGGTGAAACGACAATGTACCATTTAGCATGCTGGTTTTTGGCTGGGGAGACTTGATCTCACAATCCTATTGAGCCATAAAGTTAACTGAGGGCTTGACTAGATGGCTCAGTTGAAGCTGGCTAAATAGATTCACCTTAGGTAACATACAAGTGTAGTGTGCCATTTGGTACTATCCTTGCATTTGCATGACATATGAATCTCAAGCAAACCTATTTGGCCTGTCTCCTTATAAAGAGAAAGAAAAAAGACAGAAAAAACCCTCGCCCGTTTGCCTCTCCAGCTCCTCCTCCTTCCAGGAGGAAGATTTTAGTGGGATTTTTTGTTTGTTGGTTGGTTTCTAAAAGGTACAGCGCATCAGCACTCCACAGAGGAACATATGAAGTTCTTAATTTCCCACTATTGTTAAGTGGCTAAGCAAACAGTTTAGCCATTTATAATATTGGGAAATTAAAGGCAGCACGCCATCTGATTTTAGTTCAATCTGAGTGATAACATGAGCTGGAAAATAACCAAATGGAGCAATCCTACCCACACCTAGAAAAGAGTAAACCCTGATTAGGATCCAAAAAGGTGAGAACTCTGTGAGACAGGAATGCTGACCTGGTTTGCACTGGTTAATGTCTTTTGGTCACTGGGAAAAGAAGTTGTTAAATTTACCATTTGCCGAGGCACTTAGAATTCTCTGTTAGAAAGCTGTTATACTCTCTTGAAGTATAATCCTTCACTACCACAGAGAAGTCTATGTACACTAAAGCAAAAGCAAAGCATGCTGCTTATATACCATCCCAGAGTGCTTCAAGCACAATCTGGGCAGTTTATAAGTTAATTATGCAGGCTACACATTGCCCCCCCCCCAGCAAGCTAGGTACTCATTTTACTGACCTCGGAAGGATAGAAGGCTGAGTCAACCTTGAGCCGACTACCTTGGATTGAACCCCAGGTCGTGAGCACAGTTTTGGCTGCAGTGCAGCGGTTTAACCACTGTGCCACTATATCAAACTAGAAATCTAGGGACTCCATACAATGAAGCCATCACAGTTACAATGGTATCAAACTGATATAACTGGTCACTGTTCCTGCCATGGGACAGGGGCTGCTACCAGCGAATGATTCAGCAAATATGCTTGGCTAGTGGCTTGTTGCCGTATCATCTATGTGGCACTTCTTGGCTTCATTTTAAAGGTGCCCTAGTCCTCAGGGCCTGCTTTATTTTCACATTAGAGCTGTGGGAGGTGGTGTTGCTTGGCAACAATACAGTTGTGAGCTCTAGGAGCATACCTCTTCAGAGAAGCTTGTATACAAATATTCATTTATTACTAGGTAGAATGATCAGATTTTTCTCCCTGGCCAATTCTGTGTTTATTTTTTTCTAAAGATTAATTGGATTAGTTTTGATCCTTAAGACTGGTCTCAGCTTCCAGAATATTTATTCTAGAACCTACTAATGAAAAGAAAACACACCCGGAACTCCTACTAAATGCCAAAAGGATTGCTATTAACAAAAAGATCACAGCCCTTGTGATGGCTGCAATTAAGAACTCACATTTGCCTGCTATCAGTGCTACACTTTAATGCTCCAACTTCATCCCTGCTTCGGTAATTTACCTGGAGAAGAAAAGAATGGGAGTGTTTCCGTCTTCCATTGCTTTCCATGGCAACTTGGTTCCCCCCCCCCGATCACACACACACACTTTATAGCTTGCAATATATTTTCTAAATTTGTAGCTTCTCTCAAAGAGAAGGTCTTTTTAACATGTATACAGTTATGATAAATCCCATAGACTTCATAGGTATCCTTCAGTCTTGAGAGACTATGGTAATGTGCTCTGTATCGAGGAGTGTCCTCTCCAGAGCATGAAGCCTGGGTAAAGTAATATGGAGGATAGGCTGTTACCCAAGCAGCAGATCCCCCCTCTCCACTTTGCTGAAATGGTCCAATGGAAAGGCAAGGGTCAATACAACTGGTTCCAGCAACGTTGCAGGAGTTGGCAGAAAGACATGAACTGCCTTCGGGACTCCAGCTCCGGACATCTTCCTTACACCGATGTAATTTATGTAACAGGATTTTGGTCTGAATCTTTGTTTTCCTATGTACAGTTTACCCTATCCTTAGTCATGAGCACCTGAAGGAATCTGCCAATATGCTTATAGTATCCTCTGATTTACCAAGTGTTGATCTTGCCAAATTATTGAAACATTTCAAGTTGCTTAATGCAAGCTCTTTGTAAAGTCCCAATAATAAAATCCCTCACTATTAGAAAGGCAATGTGAAGGGACATCTCTAGTCTGGCATCAAAAATTATTCAGAGGCTGAGGCTGTTAAGAGAAAACAGAATGTTTTTTGCCAGAGTTCTCCCTCCCCTGCCCCCAATTAAAAGCACAATGATGAGACACTGTTATTCATGTAGTCAGACGCTAGGAATGAGGTCATGGATATTTTTGCTTACAGACACCCCATTTTTAAGCAGCTGAAAAAAATACCTTAACAATGATAGTGAACCATCCAGAGACATGAGGCAACTAACCTCTGCAGTAAACCCCAATCTTATTCTTGTACCTGCCGCATATCAATTTACTACAGATAATTCTATTACTGGAAGGAAAAAAATACTAGAAATACAATTTTCAAGAAAGGAGAGAACTAACCCTGCCCATTGTGATTGTATTAAAGATAGAAAAAGGCTAAGAACTTTTATATGACTGGGATGTTGTGGTGAAAAAGTAAAGGTAGAAGTGTTTCTTATTACTGCATCGAGGACACAATTTTCCAAGAAATTTGATCAACTGAGATGCTTTCAAGATAACTGTGATTTAAACATACCAAGCAAAAACAAAAGAAATATAAAAATATAACAAAGACAAAAACATTGTGGCTCATATATTTTAATGTGAGCTTTTGGGGAGAGGTCCGCTTCCACAGACACAATGGTTTAAACAGTGCTATTTCTATTTTTATGTATTTGGCATCTAACAGGGCAGAAACCAACTTTCTATGAAGTCTGGATAAATTGAGATGCTTACCAGGTAAACGGGGTTTAAACAGTGCTATTTCTATTTGTATGCATTTGGCATCTAATAGGGAAGACTCAAAGGACTCCTGGCCATTTTTGTGTGTGCATTTGAAATATGTGTGAGCATTGTGTGTGCTTTGAAATACTGAGGTTTTTTTTAAAATATTAAAATATTACAGTTTCACAAAAGCTTCCAGCAGCTCTTACAAAGTTTGAATGTTTTCCTCCTTTTTGTACTATTGAGAGCACCTTTTTGTACTAATGAGAGCACTCATTCATAGGGTTGCCATAAATCAGGGTGACATGACAGCACCAAAATATATATATATATATAATATATATAAAATATATAGAAAATATATATATTTTGGTGCTGTCATGTCATCCTGATTTATGGCAACCCTATGAATGAGTGCTCTCCAAAGTGCCCTACCATTAAGAACTTTTGCTATGTTTTGCAAACTCAAGGACATGATTTCCTCTATTTAATCAATGCATCCCATATTTAGCTTTCCCCTTTTTCCAGCTGCCCTTGATGCTTTCACATCTGTGCAAGATAATCATGAATATTATAGAATGGACTATCGTGGCCTTGGTCCACTTCCTTAATTTTATGGATCCTCTCTAATTCCTTCAGAGGGGGCTAAGCGAGCTGCTGTAACAAACAGAGGCCTTTGAAACAGACTATGTAAGAGGAAAAGTCCTGCATGAATTTTATGTGTTTGGTTAAGATAACTATATACTCCAGAATATTCTACTCAAGGTTCCTTATATACTTTCTGCACTGCTTGATTAAAGAAGAACTTTCAGGAGGCTTCCTACAGCTGTGAATAAAGCTGTACCACTCCTTCTAAACTGCTTCATTATGTCTGCCACACTTCACAGCTGCCCTTCCAAGTTTCAGCCTCATTTCTTCTCTGCAGTTTCTTCTAGAGTTGATAACTGAACCAAGGCACAAGAAATCCATAATAATTTTTTATTTCCTCATTGCCAGTATTAAAGTTCCATAATACTTCAGCCAGCCTAAATTTTATCTTAATTTTCAACTGTAATCTTGTTTTGCACTCTCTTCTTTAATCTTCCCAGTAGTCATTTTGAGTCACACCTGTTCTAATTAGATGCTCCTAATTAAATTGTCATAACGTCTGTAGTCTCGATTTTAAATGCTAATAATGTGGTCCTATGCTTAACTGTGACTAGAGCACAAACAAGAAATGTGGGTTTCCCCAAATATTTGGACTTTAACCAGTGATGTCATGGACCAAGGACCACAGGATTGAAGCCTTGGGACTTATTTAATAGGAAGAAACTGATGCTACCATCCTAAGGCTTTTTTGTTCCCTCTGAGCTTAACTATAGTCATCACAATACAGTAGTGAGGAGATAAATGTATTTTTCCAGGCTCAGCCATGTTGCATCTGTCTAATACTGCAAAGTATTACATTAGATTTTATAAAGATCTGCTTCTCACTTATTGATCAATCCCGTGGCCTCTTTGGAGGGAGAGGGCTCACTATTTAATGAATACCCACACTTTAAAATTTCCATCATCCTTCAACAGTGAAGGAGGAAAATGCTGAGCCCAACTGATGGGAGTTCCAGTTCAAACACATACTGAGGGTATAGTATGTTCCCAGCCCTGATACATAGGCTGAAATCTTGTTATTTAGCACAATAAGCTGCCACTAGAGTAGACCCATTGAATCTGTGGATGGGTGTATTGGTGAATCAACTCCTCTATATGTTTCACTGTTTGTGTGGGCTAGCATACTAAGCATATTAAAGTCTCTAGTTAGATTTAATATGCTATGCAACATGATTTCAGTCCTAAACTTTCTGATTTCATACGTTCAACCTAGAGCTGAATCCTGCTTTTCTGAAGGCTTGATTTAGTGCTTCATTCAGCCAGGAAAGCTTCTTTGTGAACCGGGGCAGGAGATGTTTTCTTCTCCGTAGCACAAAATGAAATTAATTTCCATCCCCTGCCCGTGAACCTATGATGTGGTTTTTCAAAGGAACAGAATTAAGCAGTCATATTCCAAGCCATGGCACTCAGCCATGAATAGCAATGTGGAAAGTGCATTCAATTGAAGTCATTCATATTGGCTGGTATCCTGTTGCTTAAACATGGAGTGGAAGGGAAATCTCTCTTCTCTCTGGCAGGATACCAGATGTGCGACTAATCTAACAACAAGTGTTCCATGTGTAGGCAACAAGATGCTCACTCATGTTTTTGCCTGAGCAAGAGTTAAGGAGACAGGGGTTTTTGCAATCACTTTTGTGATCGCAAAACGATGTTTGAATGGGGTTTTTTCACTTAGCGACTATCGGTTCCCTGCTTCGGGAACCAATTTTTTGCTTTACGACAGGGGTCTCAAACATGCAGCCTGGGGGCCATTTGTGGCCCGCCGGATGATAGTTTGCGCCCCCCACCTTGCCTGCCCCCCCTGAAGCGCCCACATGTCCTCTGCTGTCAAGATTCAAAAAAAGCCTTGCCTCGCTCGCCGGCTCTCTCCCAAGACAGCGCCTCTTGCACCCTCCACCCAGAATTGCAGCCTGCCAGCCAGCCCGCCTGTCTGCTGGCTGGCAGGCTGCAGTTCCGGATGGAGGGTGCAAGAGATGCTGTCTTGGGGGAGAGCCGGTGAGCGAGGTGCATTGCCAGCCCTTTTTCCCCGAGCCGCCGCCGAGCAATGCCTGAGAGTGGAGCTCGCTCCCAGCCTGTCCTCAAAGAGCGCCGCCAACAGCAGCTGCCGCCACCACCTCTTCCAGGGAAGCAACTCTCTGGCTCTCTTTCTCTCTCGGCACCCCCAGCACCAGCTCAGCTAGCGGCCGCCTCAGCACCCAGCAGTGCTTCCTCCTCCTCCTCCTTGGAGCCTCAGCCGGGCTAAGGAAACTCCTGGGTGGCTTCCTCGGGCTCTTGCTCCACTTGGTGGAAAATCTGATGCGGCCCAGCCTCACCCAGACTCTGCCTCCAGCAGCCCCCAGGTAAATTGAGTTTGAGACCCCTGCTTTACTACGATTTGCCAACAGCTGATCGTCGGGTTTCAAAATGACCACCGCTGTGCAAAATGGCCCCCCACTGTTTTTAGGACTGATTTTTCACTCTACAGGCACGGAAAAATGGCCACCCTATGGAGGATCTTCACTGGACAATTAGGCATTTCACCCATTGGAACGCATTAACTGGGTTTTAATGCATTACAATGGATTGTTTTATTTCATTTGACAATGATTTTGCTCTACAGCGATTTCGCTGGAATGAATTAACATTGTCAAACGAGGCACCACTGTACTGCCATAGAGGATTTCACATCCCCAAAAAATTTTTTTTTTTCATTTCTAAGTGCAACCTAGACCTCTCAGGATCTCCCTTTTACTCAGCTATTAAATCTGCAGGTCTTTTGTCCCTTTTTGAATCTGTTCATTGTCTTCATCCTTCACGTTGGGGTGAAGGGTGTGGAACTACAAAACACTCAAACCTAGTCCAGAAACAGGAAAGTTGGTAGCATCTTAGGAGTCCTAGACACTTGCCAACAAGGATGTTCCATGACCAAATGTTTCTGTTAAATTTGAACCACAATGAGTATTGCCATACTTGCTTTCTCAGAGCTCACTTTGAGATGGAAAATGGTATGTTTATATGGAGTGCATTAGCCATAACTGCAGCTACAGTCCCTACTGTGAGCATCTTGCTTTACAGCTACACAGAACTTTGAAACTAGAATGAAGGAATATAAAGCAAACTCCTTTTGCATTTTTTTAATGGGGCCTCCTTTGGAATATGGTTCATCAGTGTCTTGAGATTTGCCTCTAAAGGCATTACAAAATAAAGCCAGATGCATTGCAGTATATTTCTTCCACATCTGTAGAGTAATAACATGGCAGAAATGTGTCAAGATGATGTATTAGGGCTTCAAAAATGGCATGAGGCAAATAGATCCATCAATCCAATAATGCCCCTTTTATCCCTCCCCTGTCAACTCCAGAAATGACCGAGTATCAAGTCAAAATAAGCCTGTAGTATGGTTAACAAATGTCTTTGCCCTAAGACATCTGTTCCTTTGGAAGAATTCAAAGCTAAAAGGGAGTCTCAGATTTAAACACTGGCTTGGGATAATTTGTTCAGTGTAAATACTAGAAGCACTTTTGTTGTTTAGTCGTAAACTCTTGTCCGACTCTTTGTGACCCCATGGACCAGAGCACGCCAGGCCCTCCTATCTTCCACTGCCTCCCGGAGTTGGGTCAAATTCATGTTGGTTGCTTCGATGACACTGTCCAACCATCTCATCCTCTGTCATCCCCTTCTCCTCTTGCCCTCACACTTTCCCAACATCAAGGTCTTTTCCAAGGAGTCTTCTCTTCTCATGAGATGGCTAAAGTACTGGAGCCTCAGCTTCAGGATCTGTCCTTCAAGTGAGCACTCAGGGTTGATTTCCTTTAGAATGGATAGGTTTATTCTTCTTGCAGTCCAGGGGACTCTCAAGAGCCTCCTCCAGCACCACAATTCAAAGGCATCAATTCTTCGGCGGTCAGCTTTCTTTATGGTCCAGCTCTCACTTTCATACATCACTACAGGAAAAACCATAGCTTTGACTATTCGGACTTTTGTTGGCAAGGTGAGGTCTCTGCTGTTTAAGATGCTGTCAAGGTTTGTCATCACTTTCCTTCCAAGAAGCAGATGTCTTTTAATTTCGTGGCTGCTGTCTCCATCTGCAGTGATCATGGAGCCCAAGAAAGTAAAATCTGTCACTGCCTCCATATATTCCCCTTCTATTTCCCAGGAGGTGATGGGACCAGTGGCCATGATCTTAGTTTTTTTGATGTTGAGTTTCAGACCGTTTTTTGCACTCTCCTCTTTCACCCTCATTACAAGGTTTTTTAGTTCCTCCTCACTTTCTGCCATCAGAGTGGTATCATCTGCATATTGGGGGTTGTTGATATTTCTTCTGGCAATCTTAATTCCGTCTTGGGATTCCTCCAGTCCAGCCTTCTGCATGATGTATTCTGCATATAAGTTAAATAAGCCAGGGGACAATATACAGCCTTGTCGTACTCCTTTCCCAATTTTGAACCAATCAGTTGTTCCATATCCAGTTCTAACTGTTGCTTCCTGTCCCACATATAGGTTTCTCAGAAGATAGATAGGGTGGTCAGGCACTCCCATTTCTTTAAGGACCTGCAATAGTTTGCTGTGGTCCACACAGTCAAAAGCTTTTGCATAGTCAATGAAGCAGAAGCAGAAGCAGCAGAAGCACTTTAGGTTGGTCCATATTCTAGCTTCTTGCACCTGTAGAGAGTGGCATATTTTTGCAATAAATCCAGTTTGCTGTAAGCTTTCATAGCTCTGTGCATAGGCCTCAGTCTGCATGAGTTTGCAGGGCAGACCTGGGGAGACTCACTTAACAAGGAGCATCCTCTCACTCCTATGCCATAGTGCATAAGGAAGCAAACAAGACAAAATGGACTGTGCCCATTCCTGGAGAGGTCTGACCTAGCCACAGTGACACCTGCTTTAGTTATATCCTGTTTGGTTACTGCCGCATGCTCTACATAGGACTGTCTTT
The DNA here is from genome assembly GCF_051106095.1 of Pogona vitticeps. NCBI lineage: Eukaryota > Metazoa > Chordata > Lepidosauria > Squamata > Agamidae > Pogona > Pogona vitticeps. The sequence continues at coordinate 175,112,054 of NC_135785.1, forward strand.
GGAAAGTGCTTGGAAGCTTTGATGCATCTAAAATGCTGCAGCCAGATTGTTAACTGGAGCGGTTTATGAAGATCACGTAACTCCCCTATTGCAACAGTTCTAGTGGCTGCAATCCATTTCTGGGCACAATTCAAAGAGTTGGTTTTGACTGATATAGTCATAACTTGGATCCAAGTTATTTGAAAGGCCCCATTTCCATGTATGAGCTTGCTTGGGTTTTAAAATCATCAGAGGAGGCCTTTCTCTCTGTCCCTATAAAGCAGTACTGACCTGATGAAACAGAAGACACACAGACACAGACAGACACACACACACACACACACACACACAAACACACACACAATTTACTTCAGAATGTGATCAGATGGGTGTTTATCCCTGTGTTTGAGATACTGAGGGAATTGTCTCTTTGTTCCTTTTTCTGGTGATTAGATGAGGTAATTGTTAGAATGAACAAGCCCATCCCCAGAGTGTTTCTACCTGTACCTTTCTGGGTCTGTGCCAGGGGCTACTCCTTTTTTTGGAGCAGGTAAGATCCCTCCATCTTGCAGAGTGTGTAGCTTGAAATTTGCTTTCCACTTTCAATTTCCTAATATTGTTAGTGGCTTAAGAAGACTTAGTCACTTCACAATATTGAAAAATTAAACACTTCCTCTGCTTCTCCTTGGTGGGGCAGAAGAAGGAAGCAAAAAAACAAAGTTACTCTATAATGATAGTACTGGTTCACTATGCCACTTAGAAAAAATGAAAATTTCTTCTGGGATTCAGGAGGAAAAAGAAGAGGGAAAGGATTTTTGTTATTGTTCTTTTCAACAGGGAGGTGGACCAAATAGGGTTGTGTGAGGTTCATGTGCCATTTAAATGCAAGGATCACGCCACATGGCATACCAGGTTTCTACCTGCCTTAAGTGGCATAGCCTATTCCAGCCACTCTAATTGAACCCATATAGACAAGTCCTTATTCAAGTAAAAAGTGGAAAATCATGTGGCGTCTTAAACAGAAACACATTTTTTGGATACTAGTTTTCATGGACTGCAATCCACTTTGAGATTCTGTCAGATTCATGACAGGCACTGAAGGCAGTCAGCAGCAGTCCAGAATAACTGGTAGACTTCAAAGTACTGTTTTTTTCTTCAGAGTAGTTATTCTTTAATACTCCACAAGACATTTTTTTGTTGTTTTTCACCTCAGTATATATGCTATGCCCTTGTTCTGAGTTTTCTCTGTTGAGGCTTTTACAAATCTTCTCCTCCATCACCTACTCTCTCTGTCTCTTGAACTATCCAGAGGAGAAAAGGAAGACAGTCCAGAACTTGAATACATGCATGTCGTGATCAAGCAGACATTGTAGCATTTGCTATCAGAACTGTCTACAACACCCTCCACCAACTTCCAGTTATTGCATGTTGAGCTAGAGGGTTGGGAGGGAAGATCTCAGATCAGTCAACAGATGGAAGTTGTACTGGCACAAGGGTGGTTTTGCCAGCACCAGAGGCTTTGATCCATTATAAACCTATTATAATTATTACTATTATTATTCAAAAACTCCAGACACAGTCAAAATTATGAAACCATTGACTGGTTAACCAAAAACCTAAGTACAGTGGGGTCTTGACTTAAGAACGGCTCAAGTTAAGAACATTTTGACTTAAGAACCACTCTCATAGGAAAATATTGACTTGACTTACATACTTAGATTTGAGTTAAGAACTGAAAAAAAACCATGTGGGAGGCAGGGAAAGTGCAAAATTTGAACTTTCAGTTAACTGTTGGCCAGTGAAAAGGGTGCCTGTCTGCTTCCTCACTCCTCCCAGCGTTTAGAGAGTGGATTGGGAGTCTTCAGACTGCCTGGTACTGCCTGGACTGTATTTTCCCTGCCTTCCCTGAACCTTTCTTGACCTAAGAAAAAAAAGAAACAAAATATCCCCCTCTAGTGGTCGAAGGCAGAATAGCAGCTTCCCATTAGTTTCTATGGACAGAAAAGAGCAGATACGGATCAAATGGTTTTCAATGGATTCCTATGGGAAATGCAGATTTGACCTGAGAACTTTTTGACTTGAGAACCGCCTTCCAATACGGATTAAGTTCTCAAGTCAAGACCCCACTGTATCTGTTAAATATTGACACAGTATGTAAGCTGTTCTTAATATTGCTATTTTTTGTAGCTGTGTGATTTCAGAGAACTGCAACTGCTTATAGTACTATGTGAAATTTCTTGACATTGTTCCCAAAGCCCCAATGAGTACGGAGACCACTGAAGTGTGTTTCTTCCAGAGGTGAGATGTTTCGATTGGCAGTTCTCTGTACTTTGTTTGTTTTTCATATTCTTTATTTTCAACTCTGGCATCCTCTGGAATTGCAACTATGTCTGGTGTATTATATTCAAGGTTTCCATCTGTTTGGATCTGGAAATCCCACAAGAACTTGACTTCCTCATTTTCTGACACCTTTATTATTATTACAGTGGTGCCTCACTTGACAAGGATAATCCATTCCAGCGAAATCGCTGTAGAGTGAAATCCTCGTCAAGCAAAATAAAAAAGCCCATTGAAATGCATTGAAACCTGGTTCAATGCGTTCCAATGGGCTAAATACCTCAGCGTCCAGCGAAGATCCTCCATAGGGCAGCCATTTTTGGGTGCCTGTAAAGCGAAAAATCCGTCCTAAAGCACAGCAGGAAGCCATTTTACACAGTGGGTGGCCATTTTGAAACCTGACAATCAGCTGTTTTGATCATCATAATGCGAAGAATCGGTTCCCAAAGCAGGGAACCAATCTCCAGGAAGCGAAAAAAGCCCTTTGAAACATCGTTTTGCGATCGCAAAAGCAATCGCAAAAACCTAATTGTCAAGCAGATTTGTCGTTTAACGAGGTAAGGGTTAAGCGAGGCACCACTGTATTATTATTATTATGTTGGTGTTGTTGTTGTTGTTGTTGTCATTGTTTTTGTTGTCGTCATCGTTGTCGTTATTTCTCCATGAGTCCAAGTTTTGCATTTACATTGTTCCATCGATTTGTGGGGGGGTTATTTTTTTAAAAAAACACCCCCACCACTGCCACGCCACACCGCCCCCACCCCCTCACCACCAACACTCCTTTCCTATTAAAACAAATAAACCATTCTGCCTACCAGCCACCAATCCCTACATTAGCCCCCCTCACCCCCACTGACACCCCCTTACTGTAATTGTTGCCACTGCTGAAGTCTCCATCTGGCCTCCCAGCCATGGCGTGTTAAAAGGGAGTCTGGCTGCCCTTTGCAAAGATGCCGGCTATGGCTTCATTAAGGGTACACAGTGAAAGTGAAGAACAGATTTAAGGAACTAGATCTGGTGGACAGAGTGCCTGAAGAACTATGGATGGAGGCTCATAACATTGTACAGGAGGCAGCAACAAAAACCATCCCAAAGAAAAGAAAATGCAAGAAAGCAAAGTGGCTGTCCAACCAGGCCTTACAAATAGGAGAGAAGAGAAGGGAAACCAAATGCAAGGGAAATAGGGAAAGTTACAGAAAATTGAATGCAGACTTCCAAAGAATAGCAAGGAGAGAGAAGAGGGCCTCCTTAAATGAACAGTGCAAAGATATAGAGGAAAATAACAAAGGGAAAAACCAGAGATCTGTTCAAGAAAATTGGAGATATTAAAGGAACATTTTGTGCAAAGATGGACATGATAAAGGACAAAAATGGCAGGGACCTCACAGAAGCAGAAGACATCAAGAAGAGGTGGCAAGAATACACAGAGGAATTACACCAGAAAGTTCTGGATGCCCCGGACAACCCAGATAATGTGATTGCTGACCTTGAGCCAGACATCCTGGTGAGTGAAGTCAAGTGGGTCTTAGAAAGCTTGTCTAACAACAAGGCTAGTGGAGGTGATGGCATTCCAGTTGAACTATATAAAATCTTAAAAGATGATGTTGTTAAGGTGGTACATTCAATATGCCAGCTGTAAGTTTGCCCGTTCTCCTAAGAGATTCAGACAGCTGGAATAGAGAGGTTCCAGAGTCCAGTGTACTCCTATTTAGGATGAGATGAGTCCTTGTCTCACCCAGGCTGTATCACTGGCACCCTTTCCCCAAGTCTATTCCCAATTAAAACTCATTGAGAAACCAACATATAACCATGAGTCTCAGAGTCATTTAGATCTCTCAGAACTCAGGAAAATATTGGACTCAAGGTAGCTTATTTCGTGGCCTAAAAGAAATCAAATTAAGTATGGTAGCAGGTTGTCTGTTCAAGAGATCAAACATAAGTTCTTAAGTATAATTGTTTTATTGGAAAAATAAAGATTTAGAAGAATTCAGTTTATTGCAAAAGCATAGCAATCAAAATCATTTCCATTTCTAAGTAGTTAGAAACTTAGCAAACTCCAGCTACAAAAATAAAATAAGAAAATTAGTATCTAAGAAAAATAAGTAAAATAGGTAAGGCCAAAGCCTTCCTTCTATTCTCTTACTAAGAACTACATCCTAGCAGATTTCTGGGACTCCAAAGTCCATTCAAGAATCCATAATCCAAAGCAATGTCCCAAAAAGTCACAAAGTCCCTCTAAAAATCCATCAGGCAAAACGTCTCTCTAAAATCCAAAAGTCTCTCTTCTCCCTAAGCAATCCTCCATTTTCTCTCCTCATGCTGGAAACCCCCCTCCTTCCTCTTCACTGTTATTAACCAATCAGGACGAAGAAAAAGTTATCTCTCTCCGCCTTTCTTTCTCATGGAACTGCAGGTGTTATTTACTGTTCTCTGCTGGAGTGTTTTGACTCCAGTAGGTCTTTGGCTGACGGCTCCCAGTTACAAGATAACATTGCTAGCTGCTGTGAAGAAAACAGCATTTAGAGGTTTCCAGTAAAAATGACACAGACTTAAGATGGATTCCTTCTGGCTAATTCCATAACTACAAATCCCATTTAGAAATTACATTCTGGCTTCAATAACCTATATCATGACATGCCACCACCGGGAGCCCCAAAAATCCAGAACAGTAATTCTGTTCTTATTTTTGGTAACTAATTACAGTAACTGAAAGTAATTAGTTGGTTATATAAGGTAAATGCTAATGAGTAATATTAATACATTCAAAATTGCACTTAATCTAGCAAAGCATCGAGGTAGAAAACATTCTAATAGCAGCAAATCAATACATTCTTTGGTTAAGCACTTCTACTATCTGAAAAATAACAGTCATATTAGTTAGTACAAAAACAGTAATTACTCTAAGTATACAGGAACAATGAAATTTTTAACGGTCAGGTACATCTGGGTCTTCACAGTACATTCTAGAAAGACCATCTGCCACAACATTTAGTCTTCCAGGAATATGCTGAACTTCAAAATCAAAATCTTGCAATGCCAGACTCCATCTCAACAATTTTTGGTTGTGAGATTTCATCTTCTGCAGCCAAACCAAGGCTTTGTGATCTGTTTGGAGGGTAAATTTACGTCCCCATAAATACGGTCTAAGAAGATTTAGAGATCAGTTTATAGATAATGTCTCTTTTTCCAGAACTGTGTAATGTCTCTCTCTTTCCAAGAGTTTTCTGGAGAAATATGAGATTGGGTAAAGATTCCCATCTTCTCATTGCTGTAACAACACAGCTCCAAGGCCTAATTCTGAAGCATCGGTTTGTAAAATCAATGGTTTGTCAAAATCAGGTGATTTCAGTATAGGTGCTGTAAGCTTGTCCGTCCTCCTAAGAGAATCAGACAGCTGGAATAGAGAGGTTCCAGAGTTTAGTGTACTCCAATTTGGGATGAGATGAGTCCTTGTCTCATCCAGGATGTCCCACTGCACTCTTTTCCCAAGTCTATTCCCGATTAAAAACAATTTGGAGAAATGGGATAAACTACAATTATCACTGTTGGGAAGGATTGCGACGATTAAAATGAGTGTCTTGCCAAAAATTTTATTCTTATTTCAGACAATCCCTACCATATTAAAACAGACCTTTTTCCAAGAACTTAATAAGATAATCATAAGATTTGTATGGCAAGGCAAAAAAAAACAGGAATTAAAATTAAAGTAATGCAAGATGCCAAACAGAGAGCTGGCTTTGGTCTTCCAGATTGGGTTCTGCATTATAGATCCTGTATTTTAGATTGGATAAAAGAATGGATAACTCTGGAAAATGATAGAGTACTCAACTTAGAAGGACATGATTTACAGCTAGGCTGGCACACTTATCTATGGTATAAAAAGGATAAAGAGCAAAATATTTTAATGTACATATGATAAGAAGAGCTTTATTGCGAATGTGGAAAAAGATTATACAACAAATTTATCAAAAAACACCTGTATGGGTATCACCTATAGAGGCTTTTACACAACCTAATCTCATGACAAAAGCAAAACTTTTAAGATATCAAGATTTATTTTAAAAAGGATGGTGAATTAAGGTCTAAAGAAGAGCTAGAGTCACAGAATATTGACCTAGACTGGTGGTCCAGAGCACAGCTGGAATCTAGATATATAAAAGACAAAATAGAAGGTTTCTACTCAGAACAAATGATGTTTGATAAGCTTTTATTAGGTTCAAAAGATAAAATAGTTAAGAAAATGTATAACTATCTGTTAGAAATCAAAATGCAAGATAAGATGGTTAAAGAATGTATGATTAAGTGGGCACAAAACATAGGGCATAATATTGATATTGATCAATGGTTGAAAATATGGCAAAATAATATAAAGCTTACAAGATTGGTTCATTTTAAGGAGAATATATACAAGATGTTTTACAGGTGGCATATGACTCCAGAAAAATTGTTGAAGATGTATACAGATGTATCAAATGTGTGTTGGAAATGTGAAGCACATGTGGGAACTATTATCATATGTGGTGGTCATGTAGAGTAGCAAAACAGTATTGGAAAAGAATACATGCTGTGTTGCAACAAATATTGCTCTGTAAGGTGCCATTAACCCCAGAACTGTTTTTATTGAGTATGATACCTGATAACATAGATAAGACAAAGGAGTATATAGTTATATACATAGTCACTGCAGCCAGAATTCTATATGCCAAAAATTGGAAAAGTCCGACGGTACCGAAACAAAATATCTTATAGAGAAGATGCGGGAAACAGCGGAAATGGACATTTTATCAGAAGTGATGAAGGGCTGTCCTTTACAAAAGGCAACTGAAAGATGGGACTTATTCTATAAATGGATTGAGTCAACAGACATCGTATGAAGAGCATACATTGAAATGAGAACTTAAATCTGGAAGGCAGAAAATAGTAAAAAGAGCAATTTGGAATTTTGACATGGCAATATGTATAGAATGGATGTTAGTATGTCATTGTTTCTCCTTTTCCCTCTTAACCTCAATCCCCTTTTCCTTTTTGTCACCCTTTGTTAAAAATAAAATATTTAAAAATAATAAGAATAAGAATATGCTATCAAGTCTATTCTGACTTCTGATTCTTTTCACGGTTTCCTAGGTAGAGAATTCTCAGAAGTGGTTTGCCCTTCCCTTCTTCTGGGGGCACGCTGGGATTGCGCAGGCTGTTCAAGGCCACACAGGCTGGCTCTATTCACAGGAAGCACAGTGGGGAATCAAACTCCCAACCTCTGTCTAACACACTGAGCTATCCAGCCAGCCACAAACCCGTTATAGGTCAGCACAAACCCAGTACATATTTAAGTTTAGACTGTACTATAAACATGGAGTAATGTTTTGGAGTTAAAATTTTGCTATAACATGTTTCAATCTGTTTTTGTGAAAACAACATTCATCTGCAAGGAAGAAAAGATGAAAAACACTAATTTCTTCTTTGGATGGTTTGATAGTTCATTCTTATGGCCCCATTTTATTTTACTTTTGTTACAACCATAAGCTTGAGTCCTACTGGCGGTCACAGGAGAGAAGCCTGGTCACAAGGGAGCAATCCCAGTGAATAAGCTGTCTGTTTTAAAGCTCCAAAACACATCCAGAGGCAATGCAGAAATCAAAGCCACCTGTCATCAATTCTCTTGCTCCTCATGATCACATACTATATAACTGAAAACTGTATCTCATTCAGAGGTGGTCAGAAAATCAGAAAACAATAGGAACTTAGATTTAGGAGGACATTGGAATTCGAACCAGGCTTTTATGGGTAAAGGATTTTTTTTAAAAAATTCTTCATTATAAAACATGGACAAAGACAGCAATTTGTGGAGAGATGGAGATGCAATTTATGGACATGTAATTTTGCAGGTGGATTTGCTTCACCGTTTTTGCCAGATTGGTCATACACAATAACAGAATAACAGAACAGCTTGACAAGAGTATGCCACCAAATACATGCAAAGGGGAGGTGTTCCATGTGAGATACTAAACACTACACCACTATTATACCAAGCAGTGTAGTTAAAAATCACAATTTTTAACTGGGATTAAAATGAGTTAATATCTTTCCAAATAACTCTGGTAAGAAAAATGCACATTTTATATATCTTTGTACAAAAAAGTAAGCCCCATGTTTATTAAGCCGCCTAGAGTGGACGAGTCACCCAGATAGGCGAGGTATAAATCAAATAAATAATAATAATAATTAACAGTCAAGTTCGATAGCTGGACACTGTTCCACATTGAAAAATGTCTGTTTTCAGTCTTGAGACTATTCCTACTACTTGTTCAGATGCCAGATGTTTACAGTTAGAAGTGTACAGATTCGTGCTTTTGGACTACAACTCCCAGAATTCCCAGGGCAGCATAGCTACACAAATTTCCACACCTCTATTTAAGAAAGCCTAAACTGACTTGCAATACCATCCTCTGCATGCTTAGTTGGTTAGCTATGTGCCATTAAGTCAGAACCAACTTAAAGCAGCCTCAATAGGGCTTTCAATAAGTGAGAAATTTAAGAAATGGTTTTACCATTTCCATACCACGCTCGCAGTGAGTTTCCATGACAGATTGGGGATTCAAACCCAGGTCTACAGAGTCCTAGTCTGTCAATGTATCCACTGTACCATGTTTGGTACCTTTGCATGCTTACTCAGAATTTATTCCCCAAGTACAGTGGTGCCTCGATTTATGACCGTCCCTACTTATGACCAATTCGACTTACAAACAGCTCCGGTTGCAAAATTTTGCTTCAACTTGCACCGGAGCTTTGACTTACAATGGGGAAAAAACGCAGGGAAGGCGGGGAAAGTGGGAAATGTGAACTGCTTTCAATTAACCATTGGTCAGCGAAGAGGCTGCTTGCCTGTACCTTGTTCGCCCCAGTGGTTAGAGAGTGTAGATACAGAGAGAGACTTCGGACTGCCTGGTACTATACTGTACAGTACTGTATTATTATTATTATTATTATTATTATTATTATTATTATTATTATTATTATTATTATTATTATTATTATTATTATTATTATTATTGCCTTTTTTAATTTTTGCTTTTTGGATTTTTGACTTTCTTTTTTAAAACAGAAAAACTGCCTGTTCTGGATGAGTACACGGTATTTACTGTACTGTACAGGGTTTTTGCAGCTTGTTGGGGGGGGCAGGGCTTGGGGGGGTTATGTTTCTGTGCTCTGATGGGTCTTACAGTGTGGATTTAAAATGTGAAAATTAGACTGTAATATTAAATTAAAATTAAATGTGAAAATTAGACTATAATTTTAAAATGGAAAATTTATTTATTTATTTTTGCATTCTGTGGCTCCTAGAGTTTGTGTATTGTGACCTCTCTTTTGTTTTAAAATGTGTGGGTTTAAAATGTGACTCCCAAGTCTTTTTGTTTTAAAATCAAAACATTTTCTGTGAGGGGCTGCTGTGATGGCTGGCTTGGTGTAAAATGGTGGTGGTGGGTAGGTTTAAAATGTGTTTGGTTTTCAAAGGTGCTTGGTTTAAAAAGTGTTTTGTTTAAAAGGTGTTTTAGACTTGAAACTCCCCTCCATTGTCTTCTCTCTCTCTCTCTCTCTCTCTCTCTCTTCTCTTTTTGTACTTAACAGCACAAACCTTTGCCCGAGGGGTCTATGTGCCCCAGTCATGACCTTCTTTCTTTCCTCTTTCCCCCATTGCTCCCTCCCTCCCTCCTTTCCTGCCCTTTTTTTAACCTAAGTCATTTTAGGTTAAAAGAAGAAAAATTCTCCCCCTAGTGGTAGAGGACAGATTAACCGCTTTTGCATTCGTTCCTATGGGAACGAATGCTTCAACTTACAACCTGTGCCTCTAGATACAACCAAAAAACAACCGGAACGAATCATTTGGGTTTCAGTGCAATTCAGTGGGAAATGCTGATTCGACTTACAACCATTTCAACTTACAACCATCTTCTGGAACTGATTATGGTCATAAGTCGAGGCACCACTGTACTTGTAGGATTAAGCTACTAAGTAAATGTCACACATTTTCAGTGCAATCCACACAAATTTCTACTCATTGGAAAATTATTCCCTGAAAAATGTATATAGAATTGCAACTCGAAAACAAAAAGTTTAGCAATAACATTACTGTAGATCACTTTAAAGATGTCACTAGCAATGGCCTCTCTCCTTTTTTTCCTTACTCATGGAAGAAAGAACAAAGGATTGGATCTGGACTGGGGACATAGAATGGGACATACTGGGACTTTAACCTCTTCCCCCACCCCTTACGGTTTAATCCTGATTTGGAATGAGGAAGAGATCCCTGTACTTTGTTATTAGAGAAAATGTATGCCAGAAAAAAGAATATCTCCCGTATTTCTGACTACAATTGGAACCTCAAAGATAGTGGTTCGTGGTTAGCCATGAACCGTGAACCATGACCCACCCCCATGACCTGACTGGAAAACTGAACCCGTTCACAATTCATTTTTTGGGTTGTGCCGTCATGCCACTGCCTCCTCCCTGGGTGCCAGGCTCCGAGGCAGTGACCAGGCTCCTTGCAGAGAAGCCAGGGTGCTGCGTCTGAGCATTCATTTGCAGTGCAGCTAGTCTGATGGAAAACAATCTCAGAGTGCTGTGGTTGATACTTTGCATTTTATAATGCAAGGGGTTTCCCAGCCTGTGGGCCACGGTCTCCAAGGAGGTTGCGAAGTGTTTTCTGTGAGGTCACCCTGGTTTTTGGAGGAGGGGAGCACACTGTCCTAGACTGGCACCCCCTCTTTGGCTGTGGGGCTTCTGGGCACCAGTCCCCCCCCGGCTGTGCACTCTCCTTCTCGAACAGCAGCTCCTCCCAGCTCAGGTGGGTCTAGGTTAGGGAGTTGTAGGAGGCAGGCCCCAGGTGCAGCCCCTGGGAGTTAAGAGGCAAGGAGGCAGTGGCTAGCTGGTGGGGAAGGGGAGAAATGGTGGTGAAGAGGGAAAAGACCACTGCTGCCCCTGAAGCAATTTTGCCCCTACCTCACCTCAGCTGTGTGTCACCAATGCCATGTTAGGGAGGACAACTGAGGAGAAAGCAGTGGCAGAGCCACCACCTGAAGGGAGGACAAAAAGGTCTATGGTTTCCTTCCTGAGGGAAAACATGATCTCCCCCAGTAAAACCCGGTTTTGACCTATCCTCATTGTCTCCTTCTCCCAAAGCCTGTTGAGGGACTGTTGGGGGTGGGGAGGTGAGCGGCTTTAATAAACATTCAGCTGCAAATTTGAAGCTGGTTGCCCAGATACAAGCACAACCATTGCATTAAATATTCAGTTCAACCTGCATTCTGAAAAAATATATATATATTATTAGTGTGTTTTCTTTACCCCATTAAAAATCCCTTTTTCTGCAAATATAGCAGGAGGTTGCAGGTTACCTGGCTCTTATAAAAGGTGGTCATGACTTGAACAAGGTCGAAAACACTGAACAGCTGAAACTGACATTTTGTCTTAGCAGAACTAAAATTTAGTAGGTGAAGCTTCCCTGACTTAAAGCTGTATTAGCCAGAATCTTATTAGGATTTTGTGCTGGTATAAATGGTATTGTGTAAATTGGGTCTGCAAATTAGTGCTAATTAATTAGTTGCTGCTCACATTCTTGGTTTTGCCTCAAGTCACATGACTAGCACATAACCAGGACTGGAAATGGCAACTTCTTGATTAATGACACTTCACTATCCTGCCATACACAATTACACTTAACACAAGCATCAATTGCCAACAAGATTCAGGTCATCGTGTAACTTTGAGACAGGCAGCCATAATGATGACTATAATTCTTGAACAACTATAAATCATAGTTATAATTTCTATAAGAGGAAATGAAGAAACTCAATCAGACCACATGGCCAAATATCTTTCTTTCTTCTTTCTCCTTTTCCATTTTCTGTCCATTTTTCTTTTCTTTCCTTCCTTCCCGGAAAATGCAGTTAACATTCCTCCATGCTTTTGCAGTGTATCTCTAGTCCACTCAACAAATGGAGATATAAGCTTAGTGAAACCAAAGAGTAAATTAGTGACCTTCAAGGAACTGATGAAAAGTGATATCATCTTATCCTTTGAGAGGGAAAAAATGCTAAGATGAGACACTTCATACACCAGCAGTGTTTTGATATTTTCAGAGCAGCCACTCTTGTACTTGCACATGCGGTGTGTGGGGAGAGAAGGAAGAAGGTGCTCCAGATATAAGTAACTTGTGTGTAGGCATCCTTCAGTCTCAAGAGACTATGGTAACGTGCTCTGTATGTAGCTCTTGGAACAGTGTCTAGTGTGGCTGAGAAGGCCAATTTGAGAGTGACAATCTCTTCCACATTGAAGACAAATCCAGTCTGTCCCCTGTCCAGCTCCCTGGTTTTGCTCGTTTCAGGACTGCCTCTTTGCCTTGGCCTGCTGGACAAGTGTCTCTTCAAATTGGGAGAGGCCGTGATGCACCACCTGCCTCCAGACTTGAGCACTCAGACGTCAAGGTTTCCCATGTGTTGAGGTCCATTCCTAAGGCCTTCAGATCCCTCCTGCAGATGTCTTTGTACCGCAGCTGGGGTCTCCCTCTGGGGCGGTTTCCCTGCACTAATTCTCCATACAGGAGATCTTTTGGAATCCGGCCATCAGCCATTCTCACAACATGCCCAAGCCAACGTAGACGGCGTTGTTTCAGTAATGTATACATGCTAAAAGTTCCAGCTTGTTCTAGGATTACTCTATTTGGAACTTTGTCCTGCCAGGTGATACCAAAAATGTGTCGGTATAAGTAGAGTATAAGTAAGTAACTTATACTCTTGATATATGTGCCTTTTCCCGCTATTATTCTTTCATTTTGTTTGTTTTCCGTGTGTGTTTTTGGTATACCCATAAATGTTCCAGTTCGTACTCCTGGCAGTATACATACCCCAGGTTGGGAATCACTGGAATAGAATATCTCCTCCAGGAATTAAGAGGAAGTGAAAGGAAGACAAAGAAACAGTGGGTACCTGGCTGCTTTTTGATTATGTGAATGGAGTGGGGTGAGGTTAAGGTGTTACAGCAATTGTACAACAAGATGTTAATTCACTCCTCAGCATTCAATGTATCAGAGAGATTGGGGATATTTTTTTAGCTTTCAATTTCAAACAACGAGGTAAAACAACTAATCTTTAAGACATACAGTAACCCTTGCTAACTGATTTTTGAAATGCTGGGCTGCAGGGATTTGTGAACAATAAACGCAAAAAGTCATTTTAATACTTAGAAGCAAATAATACTTTAGGCAGTTTCTAGGCTGTTTAATTTTAGAAAATTGCATGGGCGGTCTGTATTTTTTAATTTCTCCAGCATTATATGCCTTCTGCCTTCCCACACTTACCTAATATTATTTTCCTTCTGAAGCCTTCCAAAGTTAATACGGAAAGTTATTAAATGTTAACTGTGTTGGATTGAAGATTTTTAGCACTCACTGAAGACTTATTTTAGCACAACAGCCAATTGTTGGAGGCTCCAAAAAACAACAACACACCACACATTCTGAACATGTTTTTGCAGTATTAAATGATAGGCTAGACATGTGAACAACATCTACCTGATTCTGATTCAAATAGACTGTTGGATGGCCCAGTGGTTTAGGTATCTGGTTGCGGAGCCAGAGATTGGGAGTTCAATTCCTCACTATGTCTCTTGACAGGGCTGGACTTGGTGATCCATAGGGTCCCTTCCAGCTCTGTAGTTCTGGGGTTATCTAGGGTTAAATCATTGATGCATCTGTTTTACCACTGAACTTGCTGATGGTCTATATCAATGGTCCCCAACCTAGGGCCTCCAGATGTTCTTGGACTTCAACTCCCAGAAATCCTGACCAGCAGAGTTGATGGTTAAGTCTTCCGGGAGTTGTAGTCCAAGAACATCTGGAGGTCCAAGGTTGGAGACCACTGGTCTATATGGCTTTCCAGTTTTTGCAAGTAATCTTTGAAAGCTGGCTGGGAATATCACATGCCGTCTGGAGCTTACTGGGTGTTGCAGTAGTCCCAGAAAATAATTTTCCCAAGTTCTGTCTGTGAGAGGTACAGAGACTGAACATGGGACCTTCTGCATATATTTCAACAGGAGTTTATTGGCCTGTGCTATTAAAAAGAGCTTGTCAGTACCCATTCAAGGGAATAAGAAAGGTGGCCCTTTTTGGATAACTTCTGACATTGGTATTCATGATGACTACTCACGATGACAAGTCATCAGAATTGCTGGAAGGAGGACTAACCAACAAAACAAAACACTTAGGTATCTAGCCTTATGACCAGCTATGGCCAAAGAGAAATCAGGGAGAACAGAAAACATGCATAATATATTGAAATAATATAGAGAGCACCACTAAAAAGATTCATGCTTGTGCAATATGTGTAAATTATGCTCAAACACATCTTGTTTTTACAGTTTTCACTTATGTTTGAAATCATTCACAGAGGCTGTCTTCTGAATAATATGCACCACATTTTTCCTCATTTCCTTCAATTTCTTCCAAGTGGCAATAAATCATAGTGCTACTTAGGTTACACTCCTGGTGTCATACAAGGCTCATATGTCATCATAGTTCCTTTCAAATAACTGAGTTTTAAAATGAGGCAACTCTTGTCATCTTGAGGGATTTATCTAAATATAAGATAACTCTAAATGATTAGCTATGATGGCCATCCACCATGAATTATAACCACCCACAGCAAAAACATGTTTTGTATTATCAGCCATGGTATGTTACATGAAAGAGGATGCGATGGGCAACCAGTGTGTGATATGTGCAGTTCTTAATATTTATGTCTGTCATAGGTATTTCTGGTTGCATCAAGGATATCATGCATAGGAGTGGATACTAGGGGAGGGACACAGGGAGTGACCCTATCCCAAGTTGGAGATTCACATATGGGTTCATGGTGTTTGGGGGGGGGGCTGGAAGGGGCATGTCTTGTTGCAGGAGTTGCTATAGCTCCCACCCAGGAATTCTATTGGGTTCCCCTAATGGTCTTGCACTCAGGAGATGATACTCAGCTCAGTTCACCAACCTCTGAAAACTCCACAAGGGTGGAAAGGTATGTATCAAACAGCAGGCGGGTCACCCAGTGGATGTATCCACTCTGCATGCTGCACCAATCCTATACTGCAGCAAACAGTAGAAGCTGTGATATTTCATTTATCTATAATCTGCTTAATATAGTGTTTTAAAGCAGTGGTTCTCAAAACTTGAATACCCAGATGTTCTTAGACTGCAATAGCAAGCAGTGAAGGCTTCTGAGAATTGCAGTCCAAGAACATCTGGAGACCCCAGTTTGAGAACCACTGCTTTAAAGTACTAGTTGTAGTTCTTTCACCTGGATACACAAGTGTCCTTTCCATGATGGTACAGAAGCCTGATTAGGACTTAACTGGAATCACACATAATGCCAGAGCCCATTCCAATAGTCAAAATTTTAGCTGATACTGTGCATAACTCTTTATAATGCCAATGAATGAAGATAACCAGTCCATTACCTCTGCGTCACATTTCTTGATTAGGGAGCTGAATGTTTTGATTCATATACCATAGGCATCCTTCAGTCTCGAGAGACTATGGTAACCTGCTCTGAATCGAGGAGTGTCCTCTCCAGAGCATGAAGCCTGGGTAAATTAATATGGAGGATAGGCTGCTACCCAGGCACCAGATCCCCCCTCTCCACGTTGCTGAAATGGTCCAATGGAAAGGCAAGAGCCAATACAACTGGTTCCAGCAACATCACAGGAGTTGCCAGAATGGCACGAACTGCCTTCGGGACTCCAGCTCCGGATTTTGCCTTGAGGTTAACTCCCAAAGTCTTTTCTATCAGTGGATATAGCCACAAGGCAGTGGAGGTTTGAAATCGGAGTTTTCCTTCTCCTGATTCATATAGATACCTAAGAACCAAGAGAAACCCACTCTATATGTGGAGCACTCCTCCACAAATTTCAGTTCACTGATTTTAAATCATGCCACCACAGGCCCTCACAAAATCACATGTAGACTATTTCATATGGAAAATAAATTGGCACCATGGGAGCTAATTTCACTGCATGTGTGAATTGGGCCATAATCAGACAGCACATTCTCAAGCAGGTTTGAAGTGTGGCAATTTGTCTTTTACACAGTATGACAACTTACACACATCTAAAGAAGTATAAGAAGCAGACACACACTGGACTGTGCTGCATGTAAGGATGTGAAGAATCTTCTTCGAAGCCACAATAAGCCGTCCTGGCGAACTGAAACAACCCTTTCCAAGTCCCTGCAAGAATTCTCAAATCTATCATTCCAAAGCAATACACACCATTGCCTCTTTATATTTTGCTTCCTCAACAGAGAATGGGCCAGCAAAGAACTAATACCCTTTCCTGAAATACAGCAAACACAAGAGGAAATGCTGGTTGCCAGCAGCCTTACTGAAAACTATTCAATGCTTCTGCATTTTAAAAGCACATGAGACAATAAACCTGTGTTGCAAATGTGAAAAATCTACCCAAGACTAACAAAGAAAAAAAGACAGTTTAAACATCATCAGATTCTTACAGCAAAAACAAAAAAAAAGTGTCTTCACTGTTTCTCATTTGGGGGGCAAGAATGAGGCAAGGATTCATATCCATAGCTGCACATCTTGTTTACTGGGTTGCTTGTGTCCAAGAAGCAGAGAGCACTATTTGAGTGTGATGGACAGTTGTTTAGTAAATGGATGGAAGGATAAATAGATATAGTTTCCCTGTGTTTTTCACAAAATGAAGCACTATCTTCAGGCCTAGCTAAGAGATTGTAGCCCCTAAGGTGAAAAATCTAACTACCTATCATAAAAATAATATAAATGAAATCACGTTACTGTGCTTAGCACACCCTGCCTCATTATAAGGCCTGTCAAGGCCATTTCTCAATATTTGATGGCTGAAATCCACTTAACTGCTTACTGACTATTAGCAATGGTATCATGCTTGAAAGAGCAAGGATGTCAAACTCACAGTCCTGTTCTAATTTTTGCTTAAATTTTAAAATATAAGATAGCTTGCTGTGATGCATATTTTTTTTTAATTTGGAAACCAGTCTGTGGCTGAAATCCCGTGCATAGTAAGTTGCACTAGAGTAGGCCATTTAAATCAATTTAAATCAATGGAATTTAGAGAGGAGTGGGTGCACCAAATTCACACTGAATCAATGGCCACAATACTCTAGTGTCACTTACTACACTAAGCAACAGGATTTCAGCCAATAATTATAGGAAAAGAGGGTGGCAATAGGAAAAGAGGAAGGCCAAACATTAGATGGACTGATTCATTCAAGGAAGCCAAAGCCTTGAGCTTGCATGACTTTTCGGAATTCATTAATATGGACGGCTGCCGAAAGTCGGATGTGACTTGATGGCGCATGGCAACAACCACATGAACATGAAAGAAGGCTGCAGTGCTATACTTCCTGAAAGTTAGATCTCATTGAAGGTAATGGCTTTGCCAGGACACATAAAATCAGCCAATAGCTGTGAGAATATGCTTAGTCCCACATCTGTTCCTGAAGCTCCTCTGCTTCCTTGATCTCACTAGCTGTTCACCTGCCGTCCCTGATCATGCAGGCAATGACAAGAGTGAAAGGATGGAACAGCATCCTCCATTTCACTTTTCATCTCCCTCTGGGGATTAAATATCATTTGCCCAATTTATTCAAAAGGTTCTGAAACCACTGAACTGGATCATGAAAACAAAATGCCGTTTCATAGGGTATCATTGAGGATAAAATACCACTATTCTTCCTTAGTTTTTTTCCCCAGTGACTTTTACACCGTTAGCAATATGACCCTTTAATGTTTCAGAATTTTGTGACATGAGAAGAGTCGAGCCAATGGCAACCCGATGAGCTGTGACACACATCCCTGCTTGCAGATCGTTACTGTAGTCTTGAAGCATCAAGAGAGGCAGGATAGGCACAGACCCTTTCCTGTTGTTATATCGTTTGGGTCTTATGAACTAGAAATAATCCTCTGATATGTTCCTGGAAGAGACACTTCTTGTCCTCTAGTGACCGGGGGGGGAATTAGTCTTTTAGTGGAACAGCAGAGAGCAGCTACTGACCGGATGGCTTGTTTTATCATGATACTCATGCCATGATAAGGAGTCTATATCTGTCCCCCCCCCAACACAGAAAGAGTTACTTTCTTCTTTGCCTTTGCTCTTATTTTCAGGAGTTAGAAACCAATTTCTAATTATTTTTCCCACACAACACTCTTCACTACAGAAGAATCAGCCTCTGGACCTTATCTCAAAATGACTACACAAGCAAAAGAAGTCTGTTTCCAAACCCAGTTCAAGGTGCTGGGGCTTTCCACTACAGAAGACCTGAAAACGTTGGATGATTACCTTCTCACGTACATCCACATGTGCCTATATGGACCTTGACGTCTTCATAAGTAGATCATCTCAAGGTGGCCATGCCAAGTGAAATCCAGTGGGAGGACTACTAAGGAGGAGGTTGTTCAATAATAACACTCTCAGGAACAGCACTTTAACCATGCTAGACTCCCCAGAGAGGCTGTCATAAAACCTACTGCCATGTATACTTTTCATCTTTAGGCAAAGACTTCTTATTTTCCCAGGCGTTTTAAGGGCCTGTAGGGGCTTTTATAGATTCTGGAACTGAGGCTTTTTAAAGACCTGTTGTGTGTGCTTTGAGTCTTCTATATCTCCTGTGTGAGTTTTATAATGTAATCATCTAGGAGCTACTGTACTGTTTCCCCAGGTGAGCTTCTAATAGAAGAAATTCCATCTTGTCACAGGACTAGCCCACTTCTGCTATGCTAAAACACCTACATTGGAGAATAGTGAAGAAGATGGTGAGTTTGCTAGTTTTCTAAGACCTCAAAGCAGCTTTCAGTGCAGTTGACTATAGTATATCTTGCATTGACCGGCTTGGCTGAGCATTGGGAGCATCATACTACAGAGGTTGCAATCCTTGCTATTGGTGTAAAGCTGGTGCTGGGAAGCAAGTTTTCATACCATTATCTGTAGGGTGTCCCTCAGGGCTGTACTCTAGCTCCTGTATTATTTAATACCTACATGATGCCACAAGGAAAGGCCATTCAAAGTTTTGGTGCAGGGTGCCACTAATATGATGGTGACCCACCCACATACAAACACACACACACAACTCTATTGCTTCTTGTTGTTTGACTGTCAATGCCCTTAATGGCTGCTTGAGCTTAGTAATGGGCTGGATGAGGAGGAACAATCTAAAATTAAATCCAGTAAGGTGAAGATGCTGTTTGTCAGTAGAAACACAGGATTGGGGATTAGGATTTAACCTGTTCTTTCCCTTCACAGGCCAGGTTGGTAGTCTGGGAGTACTCCTTGATTCTACTCTTCCTTAGATGGCAGTTGGTTCAACAGCTATGATCTTTCCTGAGCTGACCTGCTTTGGCAACAACATTTCACACCTTAGTTACATCATGGTTTGAATGTGTTATATTAGTATATTTTTATGCTTTGATGGTATTATTTATTTGCAGTTGATTATTTTTATTCGTTTATTTTATTTATTTATTTATATATTTGTTCGATTTATATCCTGCCCATCTGGTATATTCTACCACTCTGGGTGGCTTACAGAATATCAAAAACAATTTAAAAACATAAAAACATTAGCATACAACAACAACAAATAGTACAGGAATAAATAAATAATAAATAGCAAAGCAAAGAAATCAGTAGTTGACAGGAGGGAAAGCCTGGATGTACATCCATGTTTTCAGTTGGCATTTGAAAGTACCCAGCATGGGGCCTCACGAATTTCCGGAGAAAAGTTGTTCCAAAGGCGAGGAGCCACCGTCGAGAAGGTCCGGCTTCGTGTCTTTTCTCTCTGGGCCTCCCTTGGTGTCAGGCTCCTCAGCCTCACCTCCTGACTCATGCAGGTGATCCGAGTAGATCTAGGTGGGAGCAGGCGCTCCGCCAAGTATCGAGGTCCTAAACCGTTTAGGGCCTTATAGGTAAGCATTAGAACTTTGAAGTCAATGCGGAAACAGATGGGCAGCCAGTGCAGTTTGGCCAGAACAGGAGAAATATGTTGGTGTTTTCTCACTCCAGTAAGGAGTCTGGCTGCTGCATTCTGCACCACCTGAAGTTTCCGCATCAGCCTCAAAGGCAGCCCCATGTAGAGCGCATTACAGTGGTCTAATCTTGAGATTACGTGCGCATGGACCAAAGTACTGAGTGCCCCCATGTCAAGGTAGGGTCGCAGCCGGGTAATCCGCCAAAGGTGGAAAAAGGCCTTGCGAACTACCGATGCCACTTGGGTTTCCATGGTGAGCGTCGGGTCCAGGTGTACCCCCACGCTGTGAATCCCATTCTTAGCAGCCAGGGTCACACCCCCCAAATGTGAGAGAGCCACCCAGGCCACCAACCCCAAGGGCGCCCACCCTCAGAACTTCTATATTGTCCATTGTTCTATTGATTGTATTTTAGTAATATGGTTTTATATGTTGTGAACCATCCAGAGTGGCCTTCGATCAGATGGGCAACATAAATATAAAATAAATCAAATCATATACAATGCAGTGTGCATGGAATTATCCTTGAAGATGGCCCAAGAACTTCAGTTGGTGCCTCAAGCAGCAGCTAAATTGTTACTTCGAACATGGTATTAAGATCTCGTGAGCCTAACATTTAAAGGCTTACACAGATTGCCAGCTGCTTATCAGGTCCAATCCTAGGTCTTCATTTTAACCTTTAAACCCCTAAATGATGGAATATGGCTTTCTAAGGAACTACCAGTCCTAGTATGACTCTATCTGGATGTTAAAATGTTCAGCAGTAGTCCTGTTGAGAATTCTAAAAGCTCTAGAGGCCTCTCTGACAAGTTGTGCAGGAGATTTGCATGTGGAAGGCAGAGTATAAATATAAACAATAATAATGATCACATTGCTTCCGTTTTTTGTTTTTCCAAAATATGTGTGTGGTCCAGAGTATACTAATTATGGGCCAGCAGAGAAATAATATCCCAGAATCAATGGTAGCTGAGAACCTATCGCTGGTAGCTGAGAACCTTGTAGCTGAGAAGCTGGCACAATTTTACGAGTTACAAAATTTTTGACAAACAATACTTTATAAAAATTACAGAGTACAATGGTGCTTAAAGAAATGAAGAAAATCTTCTGTTCTCTACATTTGACCTCAATGTCTAGGTTTTTAAATGAGGCACTGGTCTGGTTTACTATACTGTACATGTAATCATATAGGAAGCTGGTCTAGTGCCTTGGTGAAGAAAATATTACCACAACTCAATAGGTCAGAATTTCTGATTAGGTACAGTTGTTGGAAGGAGCACTCAAATCCAAAATTTCTGTATCATTTTAATGTGCACAGATATAGGCAAAGTGTTACAGTAGCAAGCATTATGCAGCTTTCTGCTCCCCCCCCCCCATCCTGTGGACAACTTTCGGTGGTCATTATTGCCTCATGTTGATGGATGGTACCGGTGACCAGCTTTCCACATGGCTACATACACAACAGGATAAGTTGCAAAGACCAGTCATAAATGGTTGTGTGTGGTGTCCCATTCCACAGTACAGAAAATCTCTGTCAAAATTAAGCCCAGTGATCCACCAACACATTATTACACACACCCTCCCAGCCTTTCCTGATGTCTTTATCTAGTTCCAGATAGAAATTATTTTTCACTTTGACTAGGCCAAGATCTCCCAGCATATATTGAAGCTCACAGAGGATAAGCTAGAAATCTTCAGGCTTTGTTATATGAAACCCATACATGACCTAATCCTTTCTGGCAGCAAAATCTGACCACCTTTTGAAATATGGCTTTCTGCCAATGCACAAGACCTGCTTAGAAAAGTTCGGCACAACTCAATGCATGAAACCTTTTGGAACAGTGGTTGCCACGGCAATATATTCCCTTTTAGAGAGACTCTGCTATTTACCTTTTTTTTAATTTGGAATTTTTTTAAATTTGCTTTCCGGACACTTCTGATATTCAACAAGAGAAACAGAAGAAAGCTCTTTCACACCAAATAAAGTTTCCAGCCCAAAGCAGGCCAAGCAAAAGCCCTTAAATTGTATGTCTGAACCACAACGTTCTATTTCCACAAGTGTAAGATAATTAGTCCTGAAAAATCTGGGCTGATAAACCCTTGTGTTGAGAGCAGCAGCATAATTGTCACCATTTGCTGGAGAGAATTTTGCCTGCTGCAATGTGGTACACTGTGATATGCTTATCTGTAGCTTTAAAAGAGAGATCGTAACAGCTCACTTCCTACTCCTGCCTAAATCCTTCTTAGTTTTCCTCTGCTATGGAGTTTGTCTCCACATTGTAGACAGTCTTGCCACAAACGAAAGCATTGGTGTTCTTCCAAAGCTGTGTTATCACAAAACAGCAGATGAGGTAATAAACAGGTGACAGTTTTATTATAGTAATTTTCCTCTGTACCAAATAAATAAATATTACACATATTCCTGAACACTGAAAATTAAGTGCCAGGTGTGGCGTACTTGCAGGTAATTGTTGGAAATATTTGTTGAACAATTGTGAAAACTGAAACTACCGCAGTTTTTTTCGGAGGCCCATAGTAATTTTGATGTCACTGAGCTTTTGCCAGGTTCGAACTGTGTCAATAAAAAGTTGGTTTCTGCAGAAAACATGAGCTGCTGAGATTGTATCTATCTGCATGCATGAGGAACAGACATTCAGGAATAATGCTTATGTTGTCTTTGCATACCTATTTATTTTCTGTGTTACATGGGCTTCTATAATACTTTGGTTTGGATAACTACAATTTGATTCTAGTCATTTTGCTCTTAAATTACTTTCAGGCATGCACCACAATCCAATGCATGTTTACACAGGTTGGATTTTGATGTTTCCAGTGGAGTTATTTGAGAGCAAACGTGTTTAGGACTGGAGCTTAATAAAAGTAGACATCTTCCTGTTGAAAGTGATGTGAGAGTAAAATGAATTTTCGCTGAATGGAAGCCAGTCTCATTTGGGTAGTACAGAAAAGCAAGATGATGGAAAATGCCTACAAAAGGCTCTGAAACAATTATTGCAACTCCTTATTTGGGGGGGGGGGAACAGGCAATATTTTAATAGAAGTGATTATTTGGAAAATAGTTCTGGAGACTTTAAATGGTTCCTGTAGCAAATGGTTCCTCAAAGCAAATGGTTTCTTAAGATTCTGAGTGTAGTGTCAAATAGTCCAACTGAACACTGACCAAAGACCAGAAAATGGTATTGGGCTATTTGTCTGACCCTTTGAATTCTACTTTTCTTTATGATGGACCCCCACAGGTAAGAAATTCAGAAATTCACTCACACACAAGCCCCATTGAGTTCTGTCGGACTTTCCCTCAGGCAACCATGCTTGACACTGTAGCATAAGTACAGATGTGATCACATGGAGAAATTAATTATATTTGGACCTCATGTGGAGCAGTCTGGTGCAATCTGTTTCCCAGCAAGCGCGCAATATACAGGGGATTCTGCTCCAACCTGATCTATGCACAAACTGGACCCAAGAGGTCCATTTTGGACATAGATTGGGGTCAGGCTGTAAGGCTACTACTTTTTGATGCCACGCAGGAGCAATTATCTGGCAGAATGAAGGTTGCTATAAGTGAGATGAAATAAAAGAGAGTCATGCGGTTGTTACATACTAAAAAAATCATTCAGTATGCTAGCTTACATGGATCAGGACCATCCACTTTTGTCAGGCTTTTACTGGTGTAAAGAACTTAATGTTCCAAAAGATCAAGATGGATGTTACCAGGCATTTTTCTTAGGTGCAAATAAGGAAAGAGGCAGGCTGCATTGGAGTTGTTGCTTTAAAGTTACAGCTGAGGAGGCAGTGGGTTGGCTATCACATTCCGGTCCTTCAAACAAAAGGAGATGTCACCCTTTCTGGTGTGATCAGGCGCATGTCTTCCCAGCCCCCTGATGCACCATATCTTAGTTCTCTGCTCTCGGTGTATAATTTTCATTGGTTACAGTGTCCCAAACAGGATAAATTGTACTTTTATTGAAATTATATGCTTTCTTGTCATCCTGAACACATGCAAGATTGTCTGAGGGGAAACTCAAGATCCAAATCCATTTATTGCATATAAAATCTGTCTTCAAAGCCTAGAGTTTATTTCATGGCATCCTGTCAGCTGAGCTTGACACCACACTCCATGTTTCAAAATTTAATGTCTCAACATGTGTGTACAATTTTTAATTTCTGCAATAGCATCTTCTGTTCCTTTCTCATTCTCCCTTCCCCCACTCCCCGCATCTCAGCCTCCTCTTTTTCCCTGAGGGGAATGATGGATTAAAGTGTTTGATTTAAGCAAAAGAAAAGCCAGGCAAATTAAGTTTCAAAAGGCCTCGCTGGGGAAATGCACAAGTACAAATCTCTAGAAATCTCTGTTCTTTGCTGTCAATTGATGAAAAGAAAATGGTCCACAATTAATACAGCTTGTTAGAGAGAAGCAAGTGTCATATGTACCTATTAGAGCTTCATAAGTTTCAGTATAGGGCAAATTTTAATAATAAGGCTATTAATTAAGGAATCTGCATAAAATAAGGTAATAGGTCTTTTGGCTTGATAGCTGCTGGCTTCCATTAAAGAAATTGATTTATAGGCATCAGCAGAGTTCAGATTAGTCTTAAAGCATAGCCAGGTTAATTGACAAACAAGCCATAGTACAGAACTCCATGAAACAATCCATTTCTAATACGTCTCGCTGCTTTGTAGTGCCAATTATGAAGTGTTAGCTGCAATCTGCCACTGCCAGCTGTGTGCAGGTTTGGATTCTGTTACTTAAGTTACAGACACTGCTAGTGTTTGGATAATTCTGATGTTATCCAAAGGGGATTATGAGGCAAATGCAAGCATAAAGCCTCTCCTCTTCAATGCACAGTTGAAGATGATGTACATTTACAGGGGGACCGGCTGCTGCAGACTCTAATTTAGCCCGTGTTTTTGTTTGAGCATATGTAGCTTCTCAGAGTAAGTGCCTTGTCTTTTGAGATAAAAGCTATTCAGCATCTCTGATCTCCTGGATGCATGTTCCCAAGGAATACCTTCAGCTTCCTGCTATCTTTTTCTCTAGCACCTCTGGCACTGATCTAGGGATAACTCAAAGACACATAGACATACACAGAGAAAATCATGTTGTATTTCTGTAGCCTGACAAAATTATGCTTGCAAGACATTCCCTTGGCTTATTATTTTCAGACAATTGTAAGGTTCCCCTCCCACCAGATGTTATCTGAATAGGTATTTGGGTTCATTTTTTTATTATTGTTGTTTTGGTTTTTTTTTTTTTTAAGGATGGGAGTGGCAGGACTGACATTACTACAAGGAGCAATACCATTTCCCTTAATCTCAGATAAACTAGAAATACCACTAAAAACTTTGGCACTGGAAAGAACTGAACAACACATTCTTTTATAATCATACCAAAAGAAAATAGGAAGTCTTTTAACCTTGCGGGACTTTTCTTGCCTAACCAATATTTATATCAGAACTGTTGAGTGAATGAGAAGGTCATTCATTTTTCCATGGGGTTCGCGTTGAAGTAAACATAGAATGTCAGATTATACACAGTGGTTCTTAAATGGTGATTAAGAGTTGCACCTTTCAAAGGCCAAATGATACAACCCACAGACTTATGACTATATACAATCAAACCAATAGCAACAGAGACCATGAAAAGAAAAGAAAATAAGGCTTGTATGCTCTTCATCCAAATTACAGCATTGGTATTTTTATCATGGTCATAACAATATTCTTACAAATGATGGACTTGACCTCAAAATAAAATTTTTAATGTTTAAGATCCTCAAATGTTATGGATTTGACTCGTCTATCTCATGTTTCCCTTTCTTGCTCTTCATAGTTATACAGTGGTGCCCCGCATGACGATGATAATCCGTTCTGTTAAAATTGCTGTACAGCGAAATCGTTGTCATGCAGAGAAAAAAAACCATTGGAATGCATTGGAAACCAGTTAATGTGTTCCAGTGAGGAAATACCTCTTCGTCCAGCGAAGATCACCCATAGAGAACCGCTGATCAGTTGTTTAAAATCGCTGTCTTCCGAAGCTTCTGTCTGGAAAATGGCCATTTTGCAAAGGGAAGGAAGCCATTTTGTGAAGGGAAGCCATTTTGCAGAGCCGGAAAAAACATCATTTTGCGAACAAACAGTTCACGAAGCAAGGACCTAAACAACGTAAAGCACATTTCCCCCATAAGAACCATTGTTTTGTGATTGCAATAGTGATCACAAAAAAATCATCATCAAGCGATTTCAGCGTTTACCAGGGTAAGCGTCTAGCAGGGCAACACTGTACATCCATAGGTACTGAGGCAAAGCTGAGCAGAGTCACATACTCTATCATGCCTCTATATCTCCTGCTAGAGAAGGCAGCAGAAAAAGAGGAAAACCAAATGCAAGATGAACTGGCTAAAGGTAGCCACAGGCTTGACTTTACAAAAGCTGAGCAGGGCAGTTAGAGACAGGATATTTCATTCATTCATTCATTCATTTTTCTAGCTTTTACCCCACCCATCTAGATTCAGTGAATCTACTCTGGGCAGCTTAGAGTCTGAGTATAAAACAAAAATCAAAACAACAATATCAACAACATAGAGATAGACAAAGTCCAAGATGGTAAGGCATAGAAAACTAAGAAATGGAAGTGGGGAAGGCCTGCCTGAAGAACCAGGTCTTCAGCTTGTTCTTTCTTAAGCTCTTTGGAGATTGTTCATTCATAATGGCACTATAAGTTGGAGGTCACTTGATGGCGCATAACAAAACAATAACAACATACCAACCTGCAACAACTTACATTGTATATCAGGCCATCTTCCTCAGAAACAACTGTGTGTCATCAAGTCAGTTCAGACTTATGGCAACTCTTTTCCAGATAGAAAATGCTCAAAAGTGGTTGACCATTCCCTTCTTCTGGGGGCATCCCGGGACTGTGCAGCCTGGCTCCAATCACAGGAGGTACACTGGAGAATTGAACTTCCAGCCTCTGGCTCTGTAACCAGATACCTAACTCACTGAGCTATCCAGCCAGACTCATTTCCCTCAATACCATGCCAAAAAAAAAATCCATCTTCCAGCACAGCCTTTTAAAAATAACCATAGAGACAAGTCTATGTCATCTGCTGCCAGTTGACTCTACCTTACCCACTTTATATAATCTTTCAGCAAATACCTTCCTCTGCTCTGTCAATCTGACTCAGGCAAGAGCTGCATCATTCTTATGTCTGTCATGGTGCCTTGCTCAATATTGACAGCAACTATAATATTTGACAGCAGTGAATAATATCATTGGCATCAACAGGAACCATCCCAAATAATGACATACAGCATTGGGGAAGGGGGGAGAAGAGAGTAAAAAAGAAAAGGACAACCGCAAAAAGATCACTCCAAACAGAGACATTCACATAAGATTAAAATTAAACCAGTGTAAATTGATGCCAACAGAGGCAAAAATCCCGGTTTCATATATACCGGTACTTTGATAGGATTGGAGCAAGCATGACTGACCAAGAAGGAGACCTTGGGGTTTGGTGCAGAGCCCAATTTAAAAAAAGCCAACTAATTCTGTAGTTGCATTTAAAGGGGGGGGGCGCACAATTTTTATATTGGGTATATTTTTAAAAGAAATCAAAATTAAAACTGCCCTGAGTGTTCTGCCATAAATGAGATCTAACATTACACCATACATTTTAGAAGCAAGTCCACAGCTATCTTTCTTAGATTATCTTGAGGATGAGAGGTAAAATGGATCACCTGGTGAATTTGTAACAAAGAGATTGGTTAACTGTGGATTTAGCAGAGATGTCCATGTAAAGTCTTTAACGTAGCATAAACATTTAGCTTCCGCAACTTTAAGCTGGGTAAAATTTACCTTAGCTGGCTGCATAGCTTAGTGGTTTATGTATTTAGCTGCTGAGCCGGACGTTGAGAGTTCAATACTCCATTGTGCCTCCTAGGAAGAGTCAGCCTGTGTGACCTTGGGCAAGTTGCATAGTCCCACGGCACCCCAGAAAGGTAAATCACTTCTGAGTGCTCACCACCCTCCCATTCCCCCTGCAGGCAAACCTGAGCAAGCGGCTGCAACTGCGGTGCTGGTGCCCGGACAGGCGGCAGGTCAGGATCCAGAGCAGCTGGTGCAGATCTGGAGTGGGGTCTCGAGGCACCTCCGTGCCCGGGATTCCTCCTTCCGCCACCACTTCTGGTGCCGCTCTGCCCCCTGGTCTTTTTTTTCTTCTCAGTTTGGGCATGCAAGCCCAAAAAGGTTCGCCACCACTGATTTAAGATGTGCACCACATTTATTATACCATCAACAATTGGTCAACTTTCTCAGCACTTTGCCTCACTGTTGTGTCCAGTATATACAAAACATAATTGTCTGCTGAAAAAGCTACAGCTTAGGTCCAGAGACATTGTGGACACTGAAATCAAGCCCAATGGCCACTGATTAAACAAAATGGGAAGATCCAGTACATCAATCCATACTTCTTTCTAACCCTGACTACAGTATCATACTTATTGACCAACATGGGATAGTTATACAATCGGCACATCAAGCCGATTCTGTATAATTTACACTGGTTACCAGTTGCTGTCCGGGCCCAATTCAAAGTGCTTGTTTTGACATATAAAGCCCTAAACGGCTTGGGCCCTGGATACTTGAAGGACCGCCTCCTTCCATATGAGCCTACCAGGCTGTTAAGATCTTGCCAGGGGGCCCTTTTGAAAGAGCCATCCCTCAAGGAGGTAAGAGGGATGGCTTGTAGACAAAGGGCCTTCTCGGCAGCTGCCCCCAGACTATGGAACGCCCTCCCAACTGAAATTCGCCTGGCGCCGACACTGATGATATTTCGGCGCCAGGTCAAAACCTTCCTGTTCCAGAAGGCTTTTAATTGAAATAACATTAACTGTGGGTCTTAATGATGGTAATTTTAATTGTATTTTTAATTGTATTTTAATTGTATTTTAACTGTATTTTAATCATTTTGTTTTACTGCACTGAATTTTGGTTGTTGTGAGCCGCCCAGAGACCTTTGGGTAGAGTGGGCGGCATATAAATTAAATAAATAAATAAATAAATAAATAAATATATTTTAAGATTTTCTTCTATACTGATTCAGTGAGATACCCAGTGCGGTGTACTGGACAGAATGATAGACTAGGACTCTGGAGGCCTGTGTTGAAATCCCCACTCAGTCATGGAAACTCACTGGGGATGTGGAACTGCTAAAGTCAGTCCTTAAACATCTCACTTACCTTGAAAGCCCTATTGGGATCACAATAATTTCCACTGACCAATTGGTTCAGGCTTTTAGTTCTGGATTGTTCCATAAGGGTAATTTAATATGGGAAAATGCATCAAATTGTAATTGTTGTGATATTATGCACTGGAGGTTCCTAACAAGGAAATTATGTGGGAATAAAACCTGCTATAATATGTGTAGATCCCAACACTGCTTAGAAAAAGACCACAAATGGAAAGATTACAAAACAATCCAGGATGGAGAATTCAGCAAATTAGAAACATCACTTAACAGATATCAACAAGAAAGTCTGGTACTGTAATATAGGCTAAGATTAGGAATGCCTCCTCATTAAACAAAAGTTACATTTTCTTCAGGAAATAATGCTTGTATGGAGCCCTATATAAATTTCCCAAACAAAATATTAGCTATATAAATATATTTGCTGGGTATATAGAAAAGAATTCCTCAAAGAGCATTATACTAAGAAATAATATTCCCTTTTTAGATATTACATTATCTTAGCGATAATATTCATTTTGAACACTGACCCGACAGGGCCAAGAATATATGTCCCTATCTCTCCAAATCCTAAGATATCTTAGAAACTTGTTAATTAAAATTTAGTTTGAGCATTTCTAGGAATCAATATTCTGAAGTATACAGTCATGGCCAAAAATATTGGCACCCTTGCAATTCTGTCAGAAAATGCAAACCTTCTCTCAGAAAATTGTTGCAGTTGCAAATGTTTTCATACTCACATGTCCTTTGGTTTGCATTGGAACAACACAAAAAAAGAGAAGAAAAGTCAAATCTGATTAAAAATTAATCTGGGTTCTGTATGCACCATTCAAACAACCCTTCATTGTAATTTTTCAGTAATTTTGCTCTTCCATCCATGTCCAGAGAGGTTAGCTACTGTGCCATGGGCTGTCAACCTCTTGATCATATTGCACACAGGAACATTAAGATCTCTGGAGATGGACGTGTAGCCTTGAGATTGTTGATGTTTTTCGCAATTTTTTCTCTCAAATCCACAGACAACCCTTTACACTTCATTCTTTTCTCCATGCTCAGTGTCACACACAACACAAAGATTGAGTCAACTTTTCTCCATCTTAACTGGTTGCAAGTGTGATTACTATATTGCCCACACCTTTTACTTGCGACAGATATGTCTAAATCCAAATTAAAGGAGCATCACATGCTTGAAAAGCAATTATTTCTTACAATTTAGACAGGGTGCCAATAATTTCGGCCAGTGCATTTTTGGGTTTCTGTGTGGGATTGTATCAGATTTTCTTCTCTGTTTTTCTGTGTTGTTCCAATGCAAACCAAAGAAATTAACAGGTGAGTACGACAACATTTGCAACTGCAACAATTTTCTGAGAGAAAGGTTGCATTTTCTGACAGAATTGCAAGGGTGCCAATATTCTCTGTAGGATATATTCTGGATACTAGTGAACTGCAAAACTGTCAATATAGACCATGATACATTATCTCCCACCAACATCAAGGTAGGGTTTAGAAATATTGTTGATGTTGTTGATGATGATGTTGTTTGTTATTGTTGTTGTTTCTACATATATATCACAGCATAGTGCTGGAGCACTCATTGGGCGGTTTATAACATAATTATGCAAGCAACACTTCCTCTCCCCCCTCCCCGGTAAGCTGGATACAGTACTCATTTAATTGACCTTGGAAAGAACGGGAGCCTGAGTCAACCCTGGTCAGCTACCTGAACCCATCAGGATTGAACTCAGGTCATGAGCAGAGGCCTGACTGCAGTATTGCAGTATAACCACTGCTCTCGACAGCAAGATATCATAATTATAGATTTATATCTTACAGAAATGTAAGTAAGGTCATGTACATTAAAATTCTGAGTAATGAAACAAGTCAGTCATTCCAAACAAGAGTAAATGGTCTTGAAAAGATATTGTTTGTCAGTACTTTTGGGGATAAAGAACCAAAATCCATTTTGAAAATTCTGTAGGAAAAATCAGATTTCAATTATCTGCATAGTTTTTTCCAAACCCTTCTCAGCTTCTAATTACAGAACGACAGCCTGTCTAGAATCCTAGTTACAGCAATCAAATCAATCATTAGTTGTGGGTAACTTGTCAATGTAGAGTAAATTCCACTCCTTCTACATGAACCAAAGATGAAATAACCATTTACAGGTTATTATCAGGAATAATTGTTAATATCATTGTATCAACAGTAATGAGAGAAATGGTTTAAAGTTTACATGTTAACTATTGTCTCTGCCAACTTTTGTTTTTGCTTGTTCGTCATTCTTTTCTTTTCCCCTGAACATTGTGTTGGGAAGAGAAGTGAGCTCTTAAGGCATTATGAATTTGTAACTTCATGAGCTAT
Organism: Pogona vitticeps; assembly: GCF_051106095.1. Lineage (NCBI taxonomy): Eukaryota > Metazoa > Chordata > Lepidosauria > Squamata > Agamidae > Pogona > Pogona vitticeps. Next base: position 175,144,038 of record NC_135785.1, read on the forward strand.
TTACCATTATTCCCCTTTTGAGCACTGGGAAATAATTCTTATTTTTCTATTGCTTGCAATCATGCACCTTCTGACCTGGCTTTCCACTACTCTTTGGCTGACATCTTCTTAGTGAGTTCCACATGTGATGGCCCTGGGGCGCCACAGTGCTGGACTGTGTTCACAGAGTAGACTTTGGATAAGGCTGTGGTCTGATCCATCAGGTCTCTCCTTACACAGTACTGTATAACTGTGACTGCTATGTAGCTAAAATGGAACCAAGTATGACAAGGGCATAAAGAAAGATTTAAAACACCTTTTAAATGGCATCTCAACTTATCCTTCCCTCTGCTCCCTCCCACGATAATACTCTTACATACTAAAAGACAAATGAAGGGCAGTCTATATATCAGAAACACAGCTCTATGTAGTTGTGGGGAAATAGTTCCTTTGCCAAGGCAGCTTTTCAAATATAAAGTTTAGGAGCATTTGTACTAAGTCATGGAAGCTCACGGACTGGAAGCAGAAAGGCTTAGATGAGGTAACAGAAGGTCTAGCGTGGTGCACAAAGATTTCGATTTCTGCTGTCAGATACCACTATTATACATTAGGGTTAACTTTAAAATAATCAGGAGACAAGCACCAGAGAGAGAGAGAGAGAGAGAGAGAGAGAGAGAGAGAGAACCACGTGCAGAAAATAGCTCAGAATTTTTTTTCTAAAATATCAGAGTCCTGTCCTCTATTTAAAAAAATAATGCTAGAATATTATCCCCCCACTTTATGGTGCCAACAAGTATAAAATGTGAGGAAATGCCTTCTTTTCAAAGCAAAGTGTGTTGCTTATATACCACCCCATAATGCTTCAAGCACTCTCTGGGTGGCTTACCTATTATTATTATTATTATTATTATTATTATTATTATTATTATTATTATTATTATTATTATTATTATTATTATTATTATTATTATTATTATTATTATTATTATTATACATGCTACATATTCCACCCTCCCCCATATGACCTGGATACTCATTTCACCAACCTCAAACGGATGGAAGCCCAAGTCTACTTTGAACCGGCTGTCAGAATCTGTTGGTATTGAACACTGACTGTGAGCAAAGTTTCGGCTGCAATACTGCAGTTTTACTACTGCGCCATGAGGCTATTCAAAGCTTTGCTTCCTAAATCTACATGAGATATATTAACAAAGATGACCAGAGTTCATTCCTAGGCCCACTGACAGGGGGAAATGTGATATAACTAAATTTACATATGACACAAAGTCTTTTGGAAACATAGTGGAACAGAACTCCAATCTTTATTAAAGTTACTAATGGAAATTGGAATTTTCACATCCTAATAAGCATAAACTTCCAAATTAGGCAATGGTTACCCTGAAGCCACCTGTGAAGTTGCTCAATAAATAAAAATATATGAAACTGAAAACCACTGCTTGTCCATGTCAGAGCGACAGAGACTAGTGTTGTGTTCATATTTAGAGAACCTATGTGACTCAGTGTCCGGTGTTCAGTTTGCTTGCCGGAAATCCAGGTTCAGATTGTTCTATTGAAATATGAATCTTGGAGATGACACAGAAATTGGGGTGTGTGTTTGGGGGGGGGTTAATCTGTTTCTGACCTATGCCGCTTTCACATACATTCTCACTTGGTCCATTTCATCCTGTTTCTCTTCTAAGCTATAATTTTTCCTCAAAAATCTGCATGACGAATTGTATTACAGGTGCAATTTTAAAATTATGCATTATCAGTTCAAGCTGTGCACAGTTTGATGCAGTGAGAATGGATGGTAATTATATGAATATTTGACTGACTGACAGAACAACCATCAAAAAGAGATGTCTCTGAAAATATTCATTTCTAGATGCTTTATTCTCAAATACACAATTCCGAGTATATTTTGATGCTGAACAGAAAACCAAGGTCAGATCCACTCATTCATCCAGGAGGGCTGAACTGGGGCCCACTGTAATCGGGTCTCACAAAACTGGGATCATTTCAGCCTCCTCCCCATGTCATAAAATTATCATTGGACCTAAATGAAGCCCTAAAACCTCTTTGGAGAAAATGTGTTATATTTTGTATAAATCTGTAAGAAACTCGTTCAGAATGGCATTATGGCTGGCTTTTGATGAACCATGCCTGCTGTATAAACAGAGATAACAGAGAAGCAGTGATTTCTCTTCACAACGCAGGAGTTATTGTTTTGTCTTACCATCAGCCCCATAGTTCTAGAACACCATGGAACACTATAATTATGGAAAAAACAACTTGCCCCCCAGAAAACTGAGTACTCATTTTACCCACCTGGGAAGGATGGAAGGCTGAGTCAACCTTGAGCCAGCTACCTGAACCTGTCAGGATTGACCTCATGTACGAGCAGAGGTTTGACTGCAATATGTCAGTTAAACTACTGTATTGTGTCATAGGGCTCGTGCTTTGATTCTCTCTCTCCCCTCCCCAGTGCCCTTGAGGTAGAAGAAAGGGGGAAAATGAAATCAAGATATATAAATAATTCCTAATTGCAGAGTCTTTGGGATATATTTCTACTGTGCATAGATTAAGATGGACACTAAATCATCTACATTAGATAATAAAAATAAATCATTTTGATTGGACTACTTTTTTTATTTTTCACTTCAACAGCTTCATTTTGTAGACATAAATTGCCTCTTTCTGTGTTTCTGCATGAAAATTAGTGCAATAATGTTTCACCACAATTTCTTTTTAAACAACACTCAATAATACTGGGAGGATTTTAATAAGTACAGAGATGCTGCATAGCAATAAATGACAAGAGGTAGATGCCAGAAATGATGAATAGATTAAAAATAAAGGTTGATTTATTGCTTAATTAAATTAACTTCACATGCTTAATAACATTACTTTTTGCCATTCAAAATATTTTCTTGCAGTAATAATCAAACAGCATCTCAGTAAGGCTCTGTCAATATGTGAGTTTGTCAGAAACAAAAAATGCAGGCATTCTGGAAGTTCAGGAGATTCAAACAAAATTATCATCCTTGACATGACTGAGGAGGTAACTACGTTGACAAATAATGTGGGAAATGCTGTGGAACTGGGTCGGTCAAATTTCCATTATTTTCCATTTATGTATAACATCACATACTGTACAAGTCAATATGAATCAGCCTGGATGAATCCCACCTGCCCAAATATCTACGGACCATTCTAGGCTTCCCTAATGGAACAGAGACCTCCATTCCCTGGTTGGAAGCTGGCCTCCGGTCGGTGAAGGCTCTAGTACATAGGCATGCAATTAAGTACTAGTTGAAATTGAAAGAAGGAATCAGCTCAGTATTAGTGCTGACAGCTTTTAGAGAGATGTTGTAATTTAGCCACAGAACAGCCTATCGTGGAATCAAAAACTTCTCCAAATTATTAACTCATATGGTCTTTCAGGGGATCTCTTGAATTCTCTAAATTTTGAGGAGGCAGCATGCTATTTGAAGACCCATATCTCAAAACAAGACCTGGGAGCTGACCCTATTTCTGTCTGCTCATCAAAAACTGCCCCTTGGTACGCAAAGCAACCCATCCAAACACCGTATCCACAATATCTTATCAACATGACAAACTCCAAATGGAGAAATGCCCTAACAGCTTTAAGATGTCAATCTATGGTCTCGGCAGCGGCTGAAGGATGATACCACTAAATTCCTTGGGAAGAGAACATTTGCCCATGTGGCACCATGGAAGTAGAAGATCTAATTCACTACTTAATTAATTGCCCTATATACAAAGACCTAAGAGCAAACTTGTTCAGAGAGATGGGCCTCGTAACCAACAGACCAGGTGCTTATCTGATAAAATTTTTGTTAGGGGATAGAGTACCATGTATAACAGAAAAAGTAGCCTGCTTTGCCTTCAGAGCATTAATTTTAAGAAGGAAATACTGTAGTGATAAGGACCTGATTGATTAACTGGATCTAACTTACTTTTAATATTAGTTTGGATTTGTATTTAGATGATTAATGTTTCTGTTTCAATTTATTTGTAATGTGTGTTTGTAATGACTAAAGCCACAGAAAATTGCATTTGAAGACCGAATCCCACCCACCCATTTATAGTTTTTTTTCCCCTCTGCCACTGGGGTTTCTACTTTTTGGACAGAAAACGTGTTCACATCTGTTGAGGCAGTTTTATCACTTGAGCTGCTGCAGAGGGATTTGTAGCCATTCTACCTGAAGCCTTGCTACAGCTGTAGTGAGAGAAGCAGGGGAGCGGGGAAACAGGCTCTAATCCATGGACATCTAAACAGCAATAAACTGTCTCATAGAGATTACTTCAGAATAAAGAGATGTAAAAGAAGAAAGAAAGAAAGAAAGAAAGAAAGAAAGAAAGAAAGAAAGAAAGAAAGAAAGAAAGAAAAAGAAAGAGTAACAGTTTAAGTAGCAGTATATTAGAGGCTGTTGCAGAACCTACCATTCATTTTCATATAAATCTGTGTGAATAGCAGAGTCTATGCAAAAACCTACTGGGTCCACAACTGTAGCAACTCCATAGAGAATGCACGTTTTTTGCTACTGAACTGAAGTTAATGAGATTTCACATTGAGTTTGCTAGCTGAGGACAAAAGGAAGATAAAGACATTGTTTTTTGTTTCCTTAGTAAGTTGCAACCTTGGAAGCAGAGTCTATGAGATTTCACATTAGCCTTTTACTAGTGGAATCTTCAAGTGTGACAAAGTGCAAGTAAAAGGGAAGAAAAAGATAATTGCAGCTGCTGAGACTACAGCACAGGGGCAACACACAGCAATCATGCATTTTCCTACATAGATTGTAACTGGCAAATGGGTGGGTAAGTATGTAGAAAAGTATGTGTGTTCAAATATGCTAAAAGGTTAAGAAATGTATTTCTGCCATTATTATTACTTTTTTTACAAACTTATATGTTTTCAACAGCTTTGAAATATCTTTAAGATTTTATGCATAGAAGACATATGGATGAATAAAACATATGTAGCTAGATCCTAATGTTGGCTGGATTCATTTTTCTCTGTGTTCACTATGAGCAGAAACAGTGATTTATTTTCATCCTCTGAGGAGAGATGGAGCAAGTTTGGAAGTAAAATTTTTGGCAAACCAGCTGGAAGACCAGATTGATTAATTACTGCAGCTTGATATTCTTGGTGAACCAGGCAGGAGGAAATAAAATATGTACACCTTAATACACCAAAAGAATTTTGATATTAATGTTATGATTATTTGAGTCACACTGGTATTTAACCCTTCAAGGATAAATGTTAGCTGTGAAAGACCATCAAAAGACTTAAACTACCAAGGGTTGTTATAAAGTCTATAGTGCACTGAGAGTATTATTTGAGTGTCATATTTTTGCCCTTGACACAGGTATGCACATTGTAAACCTGTAATATACATATTAGGACTCTTTACATGTTGCTGTCTAATGATATGGATGAATCTACTGTCTACTGTCATGACACCATGTTTGTAGGATATCCATTGCACACTTAAGATCCAGTTTCTCCTCTTCCAACTTGCCTTCCTAAGTACACACAAGGACAAGAAAATCGCACTTAGCTGCAACTGAGGTTACAAAAATATCAAGCTTATACCACACTAGGAGCAATACATAAGAAAATATAAATATAAAAAGAGGGACGAGACAGAAAAGGAATTTCTAAATAACATTTTTTTTTAAAAAAATCATCCTAACCACCTAAGGACAATCAGAAAGCCTTGGAGGAATTCTGTACAAAGGGAGGGAATGTGGTTCACGCTGGCAGTAACTGCAGGATGAAAGGCCCAATAAAAGGCCTTTAAATGGTTGACCAAAGTCCCATGTGGGTAGCTGGCTTCATGAGACCTCAGACATGACTTCCTCCTTAATCTCGTAGCAGCCATTATGAGAGACTCCGTGTCCCTCTCGGCCACCACTAGGCCTTGTAGCTAAGCACCAGCTCTCCACTGCTGCAACCTCCTTCCTCCACAAAAGGCAATCAAGTGGAGTAATTCTCTTTCGTTTCATGCACAGGAGGAAATAGGTTGAGTTTACTCTGTTTTAAAAGGTGAAAACTGAATGATTTGGGTAGAAATTGAATGTGAGCAGCAATCAATGCAGAGAAAATTTATCTGCCTACCAACTAGCCATTTGGAGTACACACAAGTTGCTATTATTTATTTTATTTATTGGATTTCTATCCCACCCATCTAGACCAAAGGTCTACTAGCCTTGTGGATGGCACTAGACAAAATTAAGCCCTGTTGTGTTAAGAAAGAAAGGAGAAATAGAAAGACAGATCTACCTATTGATAATACAAGAGGTCCCAGCAGCCTGTGATTGGAGCTCCTGACTGCTAGTGTCAAGGAGGTGTTGTCTGGGTCCACTGACCGTGCAACCTCTGTCTTTCTTCCCAAAAGATAACTGAAAGACAGACTATTCATGATAATGCCTAGACTGGCCTCTATTTCAGATGGCTGTAAAAGCAGACATTAGAAAGATGATTCATGGAAGAAAATTCTATCAGTAGTTAAATGACTCTTGCCTAGCTATGACAGCTCAACCAATTTCACAGGCAGTATATAGAAAAAAATAAGGGACATGGTGGCACTGTGGGCTAAACCGCAGAAGCCTGTGCTGCAGGGTCAGAAGATCCGGCAGTCGTAAGATCGAATCCACGCAACGGAATGAGCACCCGTCGCTTGTCCCAGCTCCCGCCAACCTAGCGGTTCGAAAGCATGCAAATGCGAGTAGATAAATAGGGACCACCTCGGTGGGAAGGTAAACAGCGTTCCGTGTCTAAATCACACTGGCCATGTGACCACGGAAAGATTGTCTTCGGACAAAACGCTGTCTCTATGGCTTGAAGAGCGGGATGAGCACCGCCCCCTAGAGTCAGACACGACTGGACAAAAATTGTCAAGGAGAACCTTTACCTTTACCTATATAGAAAAAAATAAGAGAGAAAAACAGCAGCAGTTGGCATCTGATGGATTAGTAACTGGGGAAAGACATAAGAGGCAAGCTGATGGCTCTTTGCCTAGGTGGAGCTGGGTGAGGACATTTGGGGGGAAATCCTCTAGTCTAAAGGGTCTTGGAGGACTACCAGCTTAGCTCATGGTGCATTTCCGCATATACTCAGAAGAACTTGGATGGAGACTCTTTTAAGTTTTAACACGCAGGAAAGGGACAAAGAAGAAATCCTATAATAACAGGGTCTATCCTACAGAAGGTGGCCAATAATAAAAATAGGAAGCTGTATTATAGAGGCATAAATCAAAAAGGTGTGATCATAGCAGACATCACAACATGATTTCACATATGGAGTAGAGCTTGGAAACAAAGCATTTGAGTTAACAAGGTGGTCCATCGCCTGTTCTTTTTTTTGTGAGTAGTTGGAACAAGAGCATTCTTTTCTTTTCTTTTCGGTTTTTTCTTTTCTTTTCTTTTTTTGGGAGCAGTTCTTTGTGTGTGTACAATGAGTGATAGTTTTTTTCTCATTACTCTTTGGTAGCTATGATGGTTTCTTGGGGGCATTGTATGGGGAAATATTTGACCATTTTCTTCAGAGGGATAGTCCCACCTCCTTCAAAAAAGGACTTGGCAATCAAAATGCTATTGCACAACTATGTGCACACAATTTGAGGCTGTATTTGTGGTAGTTGTGCTAGCACACAGGTAGAAGTGCTGTGCCCCCCACCCCTGTATTTTTGCTGGTGCACTGTGTAGTTGGTCATGCCAGGGATACATGACTGATTGCACAGTTCCTTGTTGCCAGGGGCATAAGGTCTGGCATATTTATGCCAGCATAACTTTACCGCTTTATAAGTAACAAATAGCATATTAAGAAACATAAAAAGCAATATAACAAATTACCAATATTGATTTAAAACAGTAAAAATTTGTGCACTTCCCACAACTAACTTTAAAAAGTAACTTTTCCAACTTTATCTGAAGAGTACTGCAATATTCTCTGTCTCTGTATGTCTCTCTCAATCCTGCATGCACACAGAATGGTTTTGCCCTCCATTTGCAAAATTTTAAAAAAATTGTGCTAACTTTCCAACATATTTCCATCATATAACATCTCTTCTTCTGTAGGGGATGCTTTTCAGTCACTGTTAGAGTTTCAAAACTTCTCTCTAAGCATTCATACTCATAAGTAAATCTAAAGCTGAAGAGACAGAGAAACAGCAAATATTTTTAAAGATATAGATTCATATCATGATTTAAGGTATCTTCAGATGGCCCCAGAACTACAGGGTCAACAAAGAACACATTCTCTGTGTAATCCTCTTTATTCACCAGTAAATCCAAATGAGTCCAGAGGAATTTGCTCACAGGAAAACACAGCAAGATGCAGTCCATCCACTTCCAGAAACATTGTTCTCAGCATTTTTAGTGCTCCAGCAACAGAGGGCTTTGTATAAATAGCAAGTATTTATCCCTTACTGTGCAAATTACAGAATAGAAACAATGATGACTAATAGCCTCACATGATGTGCCTAGATTCCAAGGTTGCAATCATATGTACTTGTGCAGAAGGTCCAATTGTAATAAACAGGATTTTGATGCTTTTGAAAATATGAGCAGTAGAGCAGGCCAAATCAACTGGGTAGATGTCAAGAAATATTGTTAAAGAGATTTTAACATAATGGAAGCAGCAGCAAGCACCATTTGGTAATTAATTCTGTCCATCAAGAAGAAAATACACATCGACCCAAGCACAGATTTTACAAATGCTATGTGGTCTCTTCTCCTACATATATATCTCCTATTTTATTACTGATTCGCCTTCCACCGAACCTGGTGCCCTCTAAATGAGTAGGGCTACAACTCCAGCCATCGCACTGAAGGGAAGGCTGTTGCTGCTAGCAAATAGGCAGGCCGAATAATTACCAGCTTCATCTCAATTGTTGCTACCCATCAGCTACCATGCTTCCGCAGTTACAATCCATTCCAACTGTATACTGAACTGTGTGCACTGTTCAAATGAACTGGTAACATTTAACCTGTGCATCCTAGGAACTGTAAATGGCTGGATTCAAAGTCCCACAAAAGTATCAGCCATGTTTCAATCTGCCTTTATGCTAAGCTTGCTTTGCCAAATCCTAGAAACATGAGACTTTGGTGTGCTAAAGGGAGCAGCTGTAAGAAATATGCCTCAGGCTTTTTCGCTCAGAATTGCAAGAGGACATCAGACAATAATGTACTAAGCACATGTTACCAGCATTTCAGTTTTATATTTTAAGAAATCACTTCAAGTCACTAATTGCTCCCGCACCAAGACAAGACATTTGTAATGGGGTGAAATGGGGATACAACTTTATTTGTGCAGATATTTGAATACTCCTTTCTTGCAGTGGAGCCTCCCAGTCTGAGGGCAGGAGCAAGGGCTGTCCCTGAATACTTCTCTTGTCCTTTCCAAATGAGCCCCAGCCACAGGCCCTGTGGAAAATCTACAGCCTCACCTTGGGCTGCATAGCTGGGGGCCATCTTTCCCGGCATCTTTCCACCCCAGGTCACAGCATTATCTTGCTAATGACCCATGTTAGGCTCCAATCACCTAAGGCCACTCCCTAGAGTTCACCAAGGCAACTTTTCTACACTATCTGCTGCTGCAAATGAGCTGATTTAGGAAGGATGGGAGGCTGACTCAACCTTTAGCCAGCTACCTGAATACGTCAGGATCAAACTCAGATGATGAACAGAAACTTGCCTGCAGTACTTCAGTTTAACCACTGTGCTACAGGGTTCATAACAGTTCCTAATATTCATGAACTATCTGGATGAACCTGACTAAAATTAAGGCTAAATGCATGCATTACAGTAATTTAAAAATTGTAAATAAATAATTAAACAAAGAAAAATATCTCACATTCCATGGGGTCACTTCCACAGTTTAGAATAACAACTTTGGCTTACTAGAGAACTCCAACCTTAACATTAATTTAAAAGTATGTATTTTGTTACACATGCTACTTTTTTTTTGTTTACTCAACATTTTTGAGCAACTGTCCCCCTTGTGGCCAGGCTGGTAGGGAGAAAAAGGCAGAATCTGATCAAAGACCGTTATTTAGGCCCAGGCCCATGAGAAAGTGAAATAGGTGAGAAGGGAAACTCAAGTCAGCTAAGATCACAAGCCCCAGTAGTAGTCTTCCAGCTCTTTAGAACATCCAGTTAAGGGTTGAGGCAAAGTTATTCCCCTCTTCAGAAACAAAAATGGAACAACCACACACTGTCCTCTAGGTGCGTGCACACAGTCAAAATGGTTCTCCACAGGTATGTAGAAGTTTAACACCGCAGCCTACTAAGCTTCTGTTCCTATAGTCATAAATAATGATGACAGACATGACGAGCCACCTAAACCTGTACCTAGACGTGAGGATAGATATTTTCATTGAAAGGATACCTTCTGTCTCCAGGGTGCAACAGGGCCTTCCATTGTCTTCCATAGCACTCATTTCGGAAGCTCAGATTACTTTAACCTTGCTTTGGAATGCAATAGAAACGCATAGTTCGCAGCCAAGGTAAAATCTGTTGTATGTATCTAAATATGATTATATTCATAAATTCCTCCTTTCAGGGTGTTTTTTGTTGTTTTGAAGGGAATTAAAGTACCTGTTCCATTTATCATTGTGTGCAGTAAATGAATCTGCTGGCTAGTAAAGTCCAAAACCAAGGAAACAGGGAAAGTAAGAGAAGCAGGAATTGTAAAACTTCACCATTGCAGACACCTAGGCAGGGCCATCCACAGTCATCACAGAAGTGACACAAATGGTCAAACAAGGCCAAGGCAATCCACAGGAAAGTATTCAGGCACACAGGAACTGGACCGAGGGTGTCAGATGATGTCCCATTTCTTCCTCAGACTCAGCTTCTGAGCCCCCATCATCCATAGCCATGGGTTCCATGGTCCTCAAATATCCAAGATCTGAAGGCTCAGGCTCCTGGTTCTGTGACGGCCCAGGATCTCCAGAGTCAAGGCGGTCCCCCAATCCTATAGGATTTGGCGTATCCTGTTTCTCAGGCTCATCCTTGCTGGATGACTCCTCGTCTGAGATTGTGACAGTTGTCTGGACTCCCATGATGCTGTCGATTGACTGCAGTTATTTACAGTATAAAGGCAAATGTCAAACATGAAATAATCCAGAGGTTGGAAATAATTTGTTTAAAAATTAAAATTGGAATTGGAATTTATCTACGTGAATCCTCTTGAAATTCTCTGTGATTCTAAAGAGCTGATTTCAAATAAAGGGGAAGTGAAACCAATGTGGAGGATATGTCAGGGTCTTCTACCAACTCTTCTCAGACTGAAGAAGCTACTTGGATGAGCAGCGAAACGTTTCAAACTAAGAAGAAAGCAATCCAGTTTCCATGACTCTACTTCCAGACAACCTCACCTGGATGAATGAGAATCTTCACAAAGACATCAGCTGAATCAAGACTTAACCATGCTCAGAACAGACCCATTAAAATCAGTGGGAACTGTCAGTCTTTACTGATTTCTCCTAATCATTGCAAAGGGCCAATTAACACAGGATTAAGTTTTCATCCATCCTGAAATTTCTAAAGGATGGGATTTAAACTAACGGAATTACTTGTTGTTGTTTCATCAGAGTTATTGCAAGGGTTAATAAGGCACTGATGACAAAGCCTTTGGCATGAAACAGTCTGTGAATTACAAAATGGTAACAAATGGTCAATAACATTGTTACTGTCTCATCAAAAGGCTGCAGCTATGCAATCCTGCAGGCAATGTTCAACACTATAAAAATCTAAAAGTATAATTTGTATGAGGATATCAATTGAATCCAGTCGGGCAAGGAGGCAAGTGCTCTAAAGGAAACTATAGTGGAAATTTAAATCAGAGTACAAGTGAACTTCAAGAGTGGTAGTGATTGCTGTGAAGTAGGTACACAAAGATGATGACTAGAGCTGACAAAATAAACACATCTCATCAGGCCAGGAATATTCATAAATACCTCATTCACCTAAATTTACAAATGTTACAGATTACATTTTGAATGCCACCGAAGAAAAAGAGAGTATGTAAATCACTCTAATCCTGGAGTTAATTTTTATTTTCTCTCAATTACTGAATATTGGTATACAAATGCTACATTTCAGAAACATGTTCTACATTTTTGATCACCCAGATCTGAAGAGCTATGGTGATTTGCATGGATTTAGCTCACCCTAATGAAATGTGGAAAGAAAAAGAGGTGCTGATGACTACCTCTTTGGGAGGCCTGTAAAGCAGATGTGTACACCAAGACAAATGCAGTTACAAACCAACCAACCGCCCATGTGCATGTCCCCGCCTCCCCGCTGTGTCGGGGTTCTCAAGATGGCAGTGGCATTGGAGGAAGAGGAGGCAGTGGAAGGAAATGATAGGGAGGCAAGAGGGACGGTGCAAAGGGGGCAGGGGCACACTGTGAGAGTGCAATGAACCAGGACGCTGGGAAATCAACCATAAATTTTGGTTGTGGAAAGTTTGGTTTCTCCAGTTTAGATGAAACCAAGCCAAGCCAACTCATCAAATTAGCGTTTTTTGATGAATTTCTTTGTTAACTTCGTGCCCATCTCTACTCTATGTTATCTCTACTCAGTTTTATCTGGTGCTTAGGCAGATCTCCCTAAAGTTTTCTGTGCAATAGGTGAACTCTATTGCATCTGAAAACCATTAAATATGCTTCATCACCCCTGTACTTCATTGAGGTGGGGAGGTGACATTTCCAGTCCAGGGCTAGGCACTTCAAGCCCTGTGGCCTGTTTTTGCCCATTTGAGACTTTCTCCTGACTCAAAGCCAATTAGTTTTCATCTAAGAGAGTGCTGCCAAATATTTCCCTTGGTTAAAGTGGTGTAGTCCTTAGCGCATTGAGATTTTTGATCCAGCTTCCCTCACCCACCTTTTCTATGCTAACTCACCTTCGGCCCAATTAGTATGATAACTTACACACTAGCATTTATACAGCCAACCTTAATGGACTCAAAAAAACTTCTTAGCTTTCGAGACCTGCTAAAGAAAGATGGGGTGTTAAAGACTAGAGGAGCTAGAGGAACAGAAAGTCTTCCTAGATTGGTGGACGAGATTACAATTAGATTTGAGAGACGTAAAAGATAAACTAATAGGCTTTTATGAAGAACAAACAACATCTGATGAAGAACAAACAACATCTGATAAATTACTGCTAGGGACAATATATATACAGTGGGGCCCCGCATAGCAACGAAAATCCGTTCTGGATAAATCGTTGCTATCCAGAAACATTGCTATACGGGGCAAAAAAACTCACCGCTAAGTGGGAATCCTCCATATGGCCACCATTTTCGCTGCCTTGGTAAACAAGGAATCGGCGCAAAAATGCTGTGGGTGGCCATTTTCTTGATCCAGTGGCATTTTGGAACCACCAATCAGCTGTTCTAAAACATCACAATGCGAAGATCAGTAAGTGAAACGCTTACCGATCATCGCAATGCAATCGCAAAAGCAACTGCAAAAAATGCATCGCTATGCGGATTCGTCGTTAAACGGTGTGCTCATTAAGCGAGGCACCACTATATTTGAAATGTACTGATTTTGTGAGCTTAATATTGTTCTGCCAAATTTGTGTCCAGTGATCTAGATCAATATTATGGCCAATATTTTGTACCCATTTTATCATACAGTCTTTCACCAACCAATTCATATATATGTAAGATGTTTTATGGATGGCATATGACTCCAACAAAACTTTCTAAAATGTTTCTAACAAGCGTTGGTAATGTAAAATAAAGGAAGGTACTTTCTATCATGTTTGGTCGACATGTAGGGAAGCAAAAAAAAAATTACTGGAGATTAGTGGATGAAATGTTGAAAAAAATTGTATCTTGTGAGATGTCATTTAAACCGGAATTGTTTCTATTGAATATTATGCCTGAGAGTGAAGATAAAGAAATGAGATATTTGATAATGCATGTAATTACTGCAGCTAGGCTATTATATGGGAAATATTGGAGGAAAGCCGAAATACTGTCACTAGAAGAGCTGACAGAAAAGATACTGGAAGTCACGGAGATGGATGTACTAACAGAAGCACTAAATGAAAGGTCTTCTCAAAAAGGACTCAAAAACTGGGAACGATTTTACAGCTGGACTTGAAATATGGATTAGAAAGCATAGACAAAAATAAGAATGTGAAGGTCCAATTAGGGAATGGAGAGATTAGAAACTATAGCAATTCTGGTAAAACTTGTTAAGCTGTTCTTTTTTGTTGTTATCGTCTTCTTTTAGTATAATTGTATAAGTGGATGTAAAAGTACTCTCTCACTCTCTGGAATTTTCCCTACCCATACCTTATTCCCTTAGCCCTAAATCCCCTCACCCCAAATCTTAGCCGTACCGAAAAGGAATAAAAATTAAAAAAGAAAGTATTGTAATTTACAAAGTATTTCATGTTGCTTCAGCAGTAGTTCATAGCTGTTTTGCTAATAATGCACCTCCAAAAAGCCTCCTGGACACACAAGTGGATCAACTGCTAGTCACACACCCCCCAGTTGTACCCTTGCAGGAGAAAGGCAAATAGTAACGCTTTCCCACAAGCAACACTCACTCTGGCAAGCATTTGCTACAGTTTGGTAAGAGTTTGATCAGTTTTCTTAGCACAACTAAAAATTCCCAGAATTCTTTAGTGGAAGCCCCAATAATTCATACTGTTGTTAAACACATAATAAAACATAATCACATAAAAATATAAATATGTATACAGAAATATGATTTCTCATATAATGTATTGTAGGTCTCACTACTTCCAGAAAAACATCTACTTCTGCTTCATTGACTATGCAAAGGCCTCTGACTGTGTGGACCATAGCAAACTATGGCAAGTCCTTTAAGAAATGGGAGTGCCTCGCCACCTTATCTATCTCCTGAGAAATCTATATGTGGGACAGGAAGCAACAGTTAAAACTGGATATGGAATAACTGATTGGTTCAAATTAAGATTGCCGGAAGATATATCAAGAACCTCCGATATGCAGATGATACCACTCTGATGTCAGAAAGTGAGGAGGAATTGAGGAACCTTGTAATGTGGGTGAAAGAGGAGATTGCCAAAAATGGTCTGAAGCTCAACATCAAAAAAACTAAGATCATGGCCACTGGTCTCATCACCTCCTGGCAAACAGAAAGGGAAGATATAGAGGCAGTGACAGATTTTACTTTCTTAGGCTCCATGATCACTGCAGATCGTGACAGCAGCCACAAAATTAAAAGATGCCTGCTTCTTGGGAGGAAAGCAATGACAAACCCCTACAGCATCTTAAAAAGCAGAGATATCACATTGCCAACAAAAGTCCAAATAGTCAAAGCTATGTTTTTTCCTGTAGTGATGTACAGAAGTGAGAATTGGACCATAAAGAAAGCTGACCACCAAAGAATTGATGCTTTTGAATTGTGGTGCTGGAGGAGACTCTTGAGAGTCCCCTTGGCTGCAAGGAGAACAAACCTATCCATTTTGAAGGAAATCAACCCTGAGTGCTCACTGGAAGGACAGATCCTGAAGCTGAGGCTCCAATGCTATGGCCATCTCATGAGAAGAGAAGACTCCCTGGAAAAGATGCTGATGTTGGGAAAGTGTGAAGGCAGGAGGAGAAGGGGATGACAGAGGACAAGATGGATGGCCAGTGTCATCAAAGCGACCAACATGAATTTGACCCAACTCTGGGAGGCAGTGGAAGAGGGCCTGGCGTGTTCTGGCCCATGGGGTCACGAAGAGTCGGACATGATTAAACGACTAAACAACAACAAAGGCCTCACATAGTGTTGGGCTGTTCATGTCTCTTGCTATACATTCATGCATATGCATGGACCCTCGGATTTATCATTACGGAATTTGTATTTAATACACATACACACAACATATGCCCCTGTGACAACCCCAGACCTACTGGAGTGTGCCACACTATAATTAAGCTGCCACCAACCATTCCCTATAAGAAGTCACACAGACCAGGAATGGATTTTAACAAATAAAAGAACAAGGTTTATTTAAATAACAAACAGGGTAAATAAAAAGATCAAGCAAATAAGATACTGTAACGTGGCTTAGTCTCAAACATATACATATAATAGTTTGGTTCACACAGAACACTTTAAAGTAAAGCACAGACCCTGAACCTATCAGTTCTGGCTACCTATAAAGAAACCTGAACCTATCAGGTAGGTACTAACTGACACACAGTTGTACTCAGTCTGACACACAGACTCCAACTCTTCACTCTCCACACCAGCTCCCATATATATATACAGTACAGCTCCTCCCCCTGATGTCCCACCTTCCACTCCCCATAGGATGGACCTTTCCCTCCAAACCCATGACAGACAGGTACCATCAGTGCTGTATGTAACACCTCCCCTCTTTATAAGTTGTTTTGCAGGGGAAAAGCTAAAGTGCTTTTCTCCAAAAAAACAACCAGGATCACAACACAAAACAGTTATACATTATCATACAATACCATACTTACACTCTAGGTTAAACATATCATTTATACATTTAAACATTCATATTTACAATACATTAAGTTACCTTTATTAATACAAACCAAGACTGATCAATAAACAGGTACAATTAACTTTTGGTCACCAAAATATACATAGTCCATGTTTCTTCGCCGTCTTCACTCTTCGGGTCTTCTTGACAATGCGTCAGCAACACAGTTCATTGACCCTCTGACCACCTTCACTTCAAAGTCAAAATCTTGCAGGTTTAAAGCCCACCTCATAAGTTTACTATTGTGGGTTTTCATTGTCTTTAACCACTGCAGTGGTGAGTGGTCAGTGCACAGAACAAAATGTCTTCCCCAGATGTAAGGCTTGGCCTTCTGAATCGCGTATACTATGGCCAGGCACTCCTTTTCCACGGTTGCCAAATGTCTCTCACCTTTCTGGAGTTTCCTACTCAGGTAGGACACTGGATGCTGGACACCATTTTCATCCTCCTGGCAAAGAACTGCTCCTACCCCGCTGTTAGACGCATCGGTGTAGATGATGAACTCCCGGTCGAAGTCTGGAGCACGCAGCACTGGATAATTGATGAGCGCCTGCTTCAACCTCTGGAACGCCTCCTCACAGTCGCTGGTCCACGGGATGCGGTCATCAGTCTTCTTCCGCGTCAGATCGGTCAGCGGAGCCGCCATCTCGCTAAACCTCGGGATGAACTTTCTGTAGTAGCCCACCAACCCAAGAAATGATTTGACTTTTTTCTTGGTGTTGGGTCTGGGCCAATCACGAGCGGCTTCTATCTTGGCCTCTAGGGGTTTGATCACTCCTCCCCCTACTATGTGACCCAAGTATTTTATTTCTGGGCTACCCAGCTGCAGTTTGTTCTCTTTGCCGGGCCTAGGCCAAAGCACTTCCTCCCCTGGGTTAAAGTGCCTCTCCCCGGCTTTCTGTTCATACCAGGTTTTCTGTCTAACCTTCTGAGCTTGCAGGTTCTCTGCTGCTAGCTCTAGGTTTCTCTTTAGGTCATTCATTAAAGAGTCTATATATGTCACAACATCTTGTGGGTCATCCTGGGTGATCTGTTCCCAATTTTGTTTGATTAGATCAAGTGGACCTTTCACCCTTCTCCCAAACAAAAGTTCAAACGGACTGAACCCGGTACTGGCTTGTGGCACTGATCGATAAGCAAACAAAAGGGATTGCAGCTTCTGGTCCCAATTGTTTGGATTCTCTGCCAAGTAAGCCCTAATCATGCGCATCAGAGTCCCATTGAACTTCTCCATTAACCCATTACTTTCGGGGTGATAGGCAGTGGTTTCCTTGTGTTTAATTCCACAGATTTGCCATAACCGTTTCATGAGCTTCGATGTAAACGATGCGCCCAAATCTGTGATTATTTCTGAGGCAAATCCCATCCTGGACATATACCCCACCAAGGCATCTGCCACTGTGTTAGTTTCGATGTTAGTCAAGGGTATGGCTTCGGGGTACCTCGTGGCATGGTCCACAATGGTGAGAATGAACCGGTTCCCCCTCTTTGTGGCCTTGGGCAAAGGTCCCACAATATCCACTCCTATACATTTGAACGGGGTGTCAATCACAGGCAAAGGGCACAACTTCGCTTTGGTCCTGTCACGGTTATTCCCCTGCCTCTGACACACATCACATTGTTTACAGAACTCCTTGATCTGCTTCCCTATTTCAGGCCAGTAAAAATTTTGTGTGATTCTCTGCTGTGTTTTGTTCACCCCTAAGTGTGCAGCAAACATGTCAGAGTGCCCCCTTTGTAAGATCATGGGGCGATACTTTTCAGGTACCACCAGCTGACTTCTGATCCCATCTCCCCCTTTTGAGATATTCCTCAGGGTCTCTCTATATAAAATTCCCTTTTTCTCACTAAATCTCGCTGTGGTTTCAGGTGTTAGCTGGGTGTCTGTCACCTGTTCAAAACACTTTTGGAGAGTGGCGTCTGCCTTTTGCTCTTGGCCAAATTTGCTGTCTGTGGTTAAGGTTTCTACCACAGCTTCGGAACTCCCCTCATCTGCTTCCGTCTCGGGCTCTTCAGTACCCCCCTGAACTGTCCCCGTGGTAGCTTGTGAGCGTGTAATCACTAGCACCCGTTTCACATGTTCAGCCAGGTCATTTCCCACGAGCACAGCTGCTGGCAGAGTCGATGAAATCGCTAGCCGCCAAACTCCCCTCCAGCCTTGAAAACTCACAGGTACCTTAGCTACTGGCAGTGAGATCACATGTCCCTCAATCCCTGCCACCTTCAAGCTCTCATTTGGGATTATATACTCCCTAGGAATAATGTCTGGATGGCACAGGGTCACCTGGGAACAAGTATCCCTTAGCCCCCTATACTGATGGTCAAGTATTCCTACGTCCACCCCTGCGGTCTCAAACAATTGTGAATCTGTCCTCACTAGTAAGCAGCGCTTGACCTCTACAAGAGGACCATTTTCCCCAGCCTAATCAGCAGATGTAACTGTTCCAGATTGAGTAGCCATGGTAACAGGCTCCCTCAGTGGCAAGGAGCTTTGCTCTGTCTGGACACAGAACACAGCTTTTGGCTTGGTTCCACTCAAATCATGAGGCAAATTTCCCTTTAGCTGCTTCCATTTCTCACACTCTGAGATTAGATGGCCCTTTCCCTGACAGAAATAACATTTTCTGCTGTACTTGGAGTCTTTCTCATCTGTTTTTGGTTTTCCCTCCAAAATCTGAGATCTAGGTGGTTTCATGTCTGAGGGCTTCCCTTCAACATGGGCCCCTCCCCCTTGCTGGTTTTTCCCTGGTCCCTGAGAGTACTTGCTGTAGGTTTCTTTGGGTTTACCTACAGATTTCCCCTCAGCACCTAAGGGCTTTCTTATTTGGTAAATAAAATCTGCGATCTCTGCCGCCTCTGTCACAGATTTCGGTTTCCTCTCCCTCACCTGGAACTTCAGTTCCCCATGCAGGACTGAATAAAACTGTTCCAGCGCTATCAGGTCTTTGAGCTGCTGGAAGGTCTCTGTCCCCTCCTGAGACAGCCATTTCTCTAGCAGCCTCACCAGTTGGGCCCCCACTTGGGTAAAAGTCTGCTCTGGTTTCTTTGTGAGTGACCTGAATCTTTGCCTCAGCTGTTCCGCATTTATCCCATGTCTGGCAAACACCAGTTTTTTAAACTCAGCAAAATCTTTCATCAGTTCCACTGGCATCTCTGCATAGACTTCTGCCAGGCTGCCACTGATTAAAGATCGCATAATGGTCATCTTCTCAGTTTCCCTTACTGAGAAGTCCACAAACGCTCTTTCCACGAGGGAAAAGAACACCTCAGGGCAATCTCCCTTGTGGTACACAGGGAATTTCTTCAGGTCAGTTTTAGACAATTGGCCCACCTCAGAATCTCTATTGTTATTATTGTTCTGGTTCATCATTTCCAATTTTCTTAACTCAAATGCCATCCTTTCTTTTTCCAGAGGAATTTTCTCTCTCTCCCTCTCCATTTCAAACGCCATTTTCTCTCTCTCCAATCTTTCCTCCATTTCCCTCACCCTCAGCTCATGCTGTTGGGCTAGGCGCATTCTTCTGAGTTCTGGGTTCTGTTCTCCCGTGCTCTCATCCTGCACTGAGCCAAATTCTTCCTCAGAACCTTGGTCTACCTGTGGTTCTCTTACTTCACCCATTTCTGCCATTTGGCTTCGAGTCAAGGGCATACTCCCCCCCCAGAACAGGCTGCCTTCAAAAGTCAAGCCTCAAAATAAAGCGACGCCTTTTTTCCTTTTGCCTCAGAAACAGCCTTCTATAGATTGCTGCTGTTCCTTCAGCACTAACTTGCTACTGTTGCCAGGCAGAATCCACCCCCTCTGCTAGGCCTCTCAGCAGACAAGCTAGAACACTGCTACTTCACTCAGCTTTGCCTCAGCCCTTTCCCGCCAAAACAGGTTGCCTCAGAGCTCCCTAATCTAGTCCCCAATCTGAGTGGGCACGTTCTTCCACTAGCGTACCTCCCCGTGAGGTAAGCCTAGAAGATTACCTACGCGCTCTCAGATTTTCCCTGACTAGACCCCCCTTGCTCTGGGCACACTTGCCAAGGCTTTGCTGGACCACTGGACAACTGGACCAGTCGTATCCCACACGCTGGACACCAATCAATGTGACAACCCCAGACCTACTGGAGTGTGCCACACTATAATTAAGCTGCCACCAACCATTCCCTATAAGAAGTCGCACAGACCAGGAATGGATTTTAACAAATAAAAGAACAAGGTTTATTTAAATAACAAACAGGGTAAATAAAAAGATCAAGCAAATAAGATACTGTAACGTGGCTTAGTCTCAAACATATACATATAATAGTTTGGTTCACACAGAACACTTTAAAGTAAAGCACAGACCCTGAACCTATCAGTTCTGGCTACCTATAAAGAAACCTGAACCTATCAGGTAGGTACTAACTGACACACAGTTGTACTCAGTCTGACACACAGACTCCAACTCTTCACTCTCCACACCAGCTCCCAAATATATATACAGTACAGCTCCTCCCCCTGATGTCCCGCCTTCCACTCCCCATAGGATGGAACTTTCCCTCCAAACCCATGACAGACAGGTACCATCAGTGCTGTATGTAACAGCCCCAAAAGAGAAAAATAACTGGGCTGGCATATCAGCTTATTAGTACAGGAAACGTATACTAAGATCTTAAACCCTTCTAACACAAAAATAGTGGAAGACAAAGACTGAGGGAACTGGCACCTGCAGAATCAACAGTGGAAGAAGATGCTAGGGAGACGGAAAAGGCAGGATATGTGTCCAGAGAAGTCTCAAATGCTGGTGAGAATGGTGGGTCATGAGATGGAAATGAAACGATTCTGAGGAGGAGGAAGAGGAGGGGAGAAGCAGAAGAAAGCTTTGTGAGGACAAGCCACCTCTTGTCTTTCAGGAAACAGTTCCAATAACCTAAATGAAGCAGTGATGTTAGGGAGAGGAAATGGAAGCTTAGCCATGATTATGGTCTCTGAAGCCACCATAGTTTTGTTTTAAGAATTTCAGAATGGAGAACTTTGAGATGATGTTGTTGTTTTTCTGAGATCCTGACTATACCAAAGGACAGAGAGAGAGAGAGAGAGAGAGAGAGAGAAGTATGTTTCAGCATATACAACCTAGCCAAACCAAACCCAATATCTTGCAGCATCTCTAAAAATAAGAGATTGTTTCAGTATGAGCTTTTATGGAGTGCATTCTCCTTCCTCAGAATGTCTTCTTCATTATTCCTTATTCTAATTTCCACATGCTTTTTATGCCCACAGTTCTATTTCTTCCAGAACTAATCCGTCAAGATAACATCAATGGAAACACAAGCAGAACTATGTGGGGATAAACAGACAGCATGTCTGAACTCCTCTGTAACGAATCCAATTTCACAGAACTAGAGGCCAGAGAACAGACATGAGGAAATTTGTTTCCTTCTTCCCTCTCAAAATGACTTTCTGATCAATATTTGGTACTTTACATGGCACAAGAACAGCACAATACTTCAAATGTGGCCATCTCACAGGTGGTAATCAAATCACAGAAGTTTCATTTTATAAAAATCAAAAGGAAGAAAAATTGCATGGTGCAGCTCATCCACTTGAAGGCTTCTTGTCATATTGGAAATTCAATTTGTTGGCTATAGCTCTTAGCACTCTCCTTGCGCAACAGCAAAACACAAGAAGAAACGTGGGGGAGGAAAGAGATCCCAGACCATTAACACATGCCATCTGATCCGGAAGGAACTATTACATTCTATTCATCCCTGGACTTAATGTATACAATAAAAAACTTGCAAGTATTAATATGAATGGCAGGACATGCAGACAGAGAAGAGCAGAAACCACTGCAGAAATTGCCATGATGCTCCGATTCATGCATGTTATCCTTCTCCTTCTACCTGTCTTTTGCTGCCGAAAATTCTACTTTTCTCAGTGCCTGCTAAAAAAAATTGCAGACTTGGGAATGAAGAACCACATACGCAGGAATGGATATCCTGTGGCTCAGGGGTTAGATCATATGGAAACCCACCCACCCCGACCTCCTGTCCACCTTCTTCCTGTGCCTTTCCTACTTGAGATTGAGTGTCATTATGTGAATGCCATATTCTAGCTTTCTGTGTTGTTTTCTGATTTCTTGGCCTTTATTCTTCACTTTAGTCCTTATCTGCTTACCACTACCACCACCACCACTGCCCCCAAGTAAAAATTAGCAAAAAAAGAGAAAAAAGATGTGCTGCTTTTGGAAGTTGCAATGCCTACCCTGCTTTTTTTTTCAAAGTGCACATACATACAAGCGCACACATTTTAAAAAGTTCTGATTTTGTTTTTCTTAGTTTTTTCAAACATTGGAGACAGTAAATGGAGGCCCAGATGAGGAAGGGAGGCAGGAAACAAGGTTCCTGGACTTTGCCTGTTTCTTCTCTATGAGCAAGGGATGAAGGGCATATTTCCATTAGAAATACACTTCTCCCTTCAACAATGCTGGGGTTAGGGTGCTGGACCCCCATGCAGTTCAAGGGGAAGGGGTAGTGCTAGAAGCAAACCCTGAAGGCTGGCCAGTGTGTCAGTAGAAACCCAGAAGAACCATACCTCAGCCCCACAGAAGATCTGTGAATGTTTCGGTAAATGTGATCACTTCTCCCTAAGAGAGCTTGGACTCAGGAGGATGCAAACAATACAACAAAGGAGAAAGCATGCAAAGGGGAAACGGAGCCATCTCTTCCCTACAAGGCTGCCTGAATCTATTTTACTGCCAAAAAATTTTGCCATCCCACCCACCCCTGCTCATTCCACATGTGGAAGTTGACTGACTTTCCAAGAGAAGGAAACAAAGCTCAGGAGAGACATTTGGAAGAGTACCGTAGCTGCCTGCCAGCCTCAAGTGCCTGAGACTAGCCCCACATCAGTGGTGGAAAACAGCTTCCCACGATAGATAGATAGATAGATAGATAGATAGATAGATAGATAGATAGATAGATAGATAGATAGATAGATAGATAGATAGATAGATAGATAGATAGATAGATAGATAGATAGATAGATAGATAGATAGATAGATAGATAGAGCTCTCTCTCTCTCTCTCTCTCTCTCTCTGTGTGTGTGTGTGTGTGTGTGTGTGTGTGTAACAAAAGGAACTTTTCTCACATCTCGTAATTTGCAACGTAGCTTGCTTCCTGTTTTGATTGGTCTTCAGATCATATGTGCATTCTCCCATTTTAAGTCTGACTTCTCAGATGCTGACTTAGTCGTATTTCTTTAACACCCAAGTGATTTCTGCTCCAGTGATTCCTTTAACCTACAGTTTGGCCCTCTGTTGAAATATTGGTGAAAGTATATTTACTTGATTGGGAACTGTTGTTGTTTCCTTTAACTCATATGTATATAAACTGCTATGTTTTATTTGCTTTTCTTTTCCTCAGACTCTATTGCTACAGTATTTGAACACAAAAATCACTAATATTGAGATGGTTTTTGGTGAATGGTCTAATTATATTCAAGGCAGTGAAGACTACATTTTCACTCAGGCTAGAGTCTAATTCACTATAAATTCATTTCAGAAATATTAATTTACTGCCTCAATGCTTCCATTATCTATCAAACCTGATCTCACAAGTTTATTATTTGGCTATGTGTTGTCACTCATTATTTGAAATTTTCAATTTTTATAAGATTAAAATGCACTCGTAATCTCAAGAATACACTACTGCAGTGCTCTGTATGTGGGGCTACCCTCGAGGTTGATGCAGAGACTACGACTGGTTCAGAATTTGGTGGCCAGATTAATAACTGGGGTGAATAAATTCCAGCACATCTCCCCAATTCTGGCAGCCCTTCATTGGCTACTAGTTCGTTTCCACATCGATTTCAAGGTTATGATGATAACATTCAAAGCCCTAAATGGTTTAGGACCTCGGTATCTAGTAGAACGCCTGCTCCCAGCCAGATCTGTCCATAACACCCGTTCTTCACAGGCAAGGCAATTGAGGACCTTGACCCCGAAGGAGGCCTGGAGGGAAAGAAGAAGAAGCCAGGCCTTCTTGGAGGTCGCCCCCCACCCCCACTTGTGGAACAATCTGCCCATGGAGATACGCCTGGCACCCTCGTTGGACGGGTTTAAACGAGCACTGAAAACTTGGCTCTTCCATCAGGCTTTCCCTGAGCATTAAGTTGCTGATATCTCTGCTTTGCTTTTATCATCCTTTTTGCCATCCTTTCATCAACCATTCTACCATCTTTATAGCCATCTGTTTTAATTTATCCTACTAATTGTATCTGTTAAATGTTTGCTTTATTTTATTGTGTTAAAATATTGCATTGTTTGTCTTGTTGTTAGCCACCCAGAATAGCATGGCTACCAGATGGTGTGGGGTATAAATAAATAAATAAATAAATAAATAAATAAATAAATAAATAAATAAATAAATAAATAAATAAATAAATAAATAAATAAATAAATAAATAAATAAATAAATAAATAAATAAATAAATAAATAAATAAATAAATAAATAAATATTACTTCCTCTGTCCCAAAAGCTTCATCAAACTGAGAAAAGGGCAGTTTAGCTATACAAAGCTGGGCTAACAGGAGAACACCATTGGTTTTATATGTTGCAAATTTAGAATGACAGTTCTTTAAAATAATTAGGGTAATATGCTATTTTACTTTACAAGATCACTGAACATTGAATTATCCTGCGCTATACTGCTTCAGCCCCCATGACCCAAAGCCCTAGGGCTGAAATTCTTTTGAAGAGCATCATGCTGAATGGCATGATTGTGCTCAGTCTCTGCATTTGCTATTGCATAAGGAAAGGTTGGAAACAGCATGCATTTTATTCATTTGTTTAAAGAGTAGGGACTTGTGGATTAACAGGGTTGCCACACATCCCTCAGACTTACCTGTTTCTTTCTGAATTCATCTATGAGCATACAGGAGTTTGAAATCGGCAGATGAAAAATACTACTAGAACCCTTTGCACCTCTTTCAACTAAAATGTTGCTTTCTGATGTTGAGAACTCCTGTCCCACCTCCTGCCAACCTAGCGGTTCGAAAGCATGTAAAAATGCAAAAATGCGAGTAGATAAATAGGTACCACCTCAGTGGGAAGGTAAATGGCGTTCTGTGTCTAGTCACGCTGGCCACGTGACCATGGAGGATTGTCTGCAGACAAATGCTAGCTCTATGGGTTGGAAACAGAGATGAGCACAGCCGCCTAGAGTTGGACACAACTGGACAAATTGTCAAGGGGAACCTTTACCTTTTTACCATGATAAAGTTATAGCTGTATTTGTATATCTGGTATACTGGTTCTTCCAGTTCCATTAAAAAATATATATACTATTTTTGTATAATATCTGCAAATGTTTCATTTGACTTTTTTGAAAAAATGAAATATTTATTGCAATGAATAAAAGAAAATGGAAATCCACACTTTTTTTAAAAAAATAAGTCTATAAATCCCACATACCAAACTAATTCATTCTTAACTGTAATTTATACATAAAACTGTTAAAGTGACCAATGTCCAACACAATTAATATAATATAATCATATCATATCATCATAAGACTGTCCATGGTGTTTAAGAATTTATAGATGAAGTGAAAGGAAATCTTCCGAACTTTAATCTTTTTTCTTGTCTGGTTCCATATGCCAAAAATTGAGGAAAGCTTTCCTGACACACCAAGTTGAATTATTTTATTCTTTTGATTCATTTGAAACAAAGCTTTGAGGAAATGTAATCATTCCCGAAAATATCTGTTTCCACAACTGAACAGGCCTTCTTCTCAAAAGGTCATGACATGTTCTTCATGAGAACATCATTTGATGATTTCCCAGGTTTTTCCACTGTGAAGAAACTGACAAACTAGGGAATATGAAATATGAAATCCAGTTATTGCACACTTCAGCACTTTGTTGTGAGTAAATTGTGAGTAGAGGTCAGTATATAAAAGGATACTTCACGCCTTCAGCTTCCCTCCTTTTACCGAATACTTCAAAGTAATGATCAAGAGAGGAACTGACACATCTGTGTTTATCTTTTATCAGAGGGCAGATCAAAGCAGTCCCAAAATGAATCTATCCATTTTTGTAGATTTCAGAAAGGGAGCATACAAATAATTTAGGCATAATAAACGAACTCCTTGATGCAACAATAAAGTCTGCTCGCTTCCAAGCTGATGATGATCATGTGATGGCCAGCTCCCAGTGTCTGATTTTACAGGCCACATTTGTTGCTAAAGAATAATCAGGTTGACAAAAGCTAGGACTATAGTCTGAGATGCATTATTTCTTTAAATACATGTCGTTGTTGTTTAGTTGTTAAGTCGTGTCTGACTCTTCATGACCCAATGGACCACAGCACACCAGGCCCTCCTGTCTTCCACTGCCTCCCGGAGTTTGGTCAAATTCATGTTGGTTGCTTCAGTGACACTGTTCAACATCTCGTCGTCTGTCATCCATCCCCTTCTCTTCTTGCCTTCACACTTTCCGAACATCAGGGTCTTTTCCAGGGAATCTTCTGTTCTCATGAGATGACCAACATTTCTTCCGGCAATCTTAATTTCTAGTTTGGGATTCCTCCAGTTCTGCCTTTCGCATGATGTATTCTGCATATATGTTAAATAAACTATATACAGCCTTGTCATACTCCTTTCCCAATTTTGAACCAATCAGTGTTTCCATATCCAGTTCTAACTGCTGCTTCCTGTACGACATATAAATTTCCCAGGAGATAGATAAAGCAAAAGCAAAGCAAAGCGTGCTGCTTATATACTGCCCCATAGTGCTTCAAGCACTCTCTGGGCGGTTTACAAGTTAATTATGCAGGCTACACATTGCCCCCCCAGCGAGCTGGGTACTCATTTTACCGACCTCGGAAGGATAGAAGGCTGAGTCAACCTTGAGCCGGCTACCTGGGATTTGAACCCCAGGTCGTGAGCACAGTTTTGGCTGCAGTACAGCGGTTTAACCACTGCGCCACGAGGCTCAGGCACTCCCATTTCTTTAAGAACTTGCCATAGTTTGTTGTGGTCCATGAAGTCAAACGCTTTTGTGTAGTCAATGAAGCAGAAGTAGATTTTTTTCTGGGACTCTCTGGCTTTCTCCATAAACCAGCGCATGTTAGCAATTTGGTCTCTAGTTCCTCTGCCCCTTCGGAATCCAGCTTGTACTTCTGGGAGTTCTCGGTCCACATACTGCTGAAGCCTACCTTGTACAATTTTGAGCATAACCTTGCTAGTTTCTGAAATGTGTGTTATTGTACGGTATTTGGAGGATTCTTTGGCACTGCCCTTCTTTGGGATTGGGATGTAGACTGATCTCTTCCAATCCTCTTGCCACTGCTGAGTTTTCCAAACTTGCTGGCATATTGAGTGTAGCACCTCAACAGTGCCATCTTTTAAGATTTTATATAGTTCAACTGGAATGCCATCAACTCCACTGGACTTGTTGTTAGCTGTGTTTTCTAAGGCCCGTTTGACTTCACTCTCCAGGATGTCTGGCTCAGGGTCAGCAACCACACTATCTGGGTTGTCCAGGACATCCAGATCTGTCTGGTATAATTCCTCTGTGTATTCTTGCCACCTCTTCTTGATGTCCTCTGCTTCTGTGAGGTCCCTACCATTTTTGTCCTTTATCATGCCCATCTTTGCACAAAAGGTTCCTTTAATATCTCCAATAATCCTGAACAGATCTCTGGTTTTTCCCTTTCTATTATTTTCCTCTATATCTTTGCACTGTTCATTTAAGAAGGCCCTCTTGTCTCTCCTTGTTATTCTTTGGGAGTCTGCATTCAATTTTCTGTAACTTTCCCTAACTCCCTTATATTTATTTTCCTTCTTTTCTGTGCTATTTGTAAGGCCTCGTTGGACAGCCACTTTGCTTTCTTGCATTTCCTTTTCTTTGGGATGGTTTTTGTTGCTGTGTCCTTTCTGCTTTGACCCAACCACTTCATTAGCTCTGGAGCTACTTGTACTTTTCCTCTGCTCTTCCTCAGTAGCATGTTGGATGCCTTCCAACCTGAGGGGCTCATCTTCCAGTGTCATATCTTTTAGTATTTTGTTTCTGTTCATGGGGTTTTCTTGGCAAAGATACTGGAGTGGCTTGCCAGTTCCTGCTCCAGGTGGATCGCGTTTAGTCAGAACTCTCCACTATGTCCTGTCCGTCTTGGGTGTCCCTGCATGGCATAGCCCATAGCTTCTCTGAATTACTCAATCCCCTTCGCCACGACAAGGCAGCAATCCATGAAGAGGTTTAATTACATAGTGCTTACAATTTGGAAATAAACAATTTTGTTTACCTCCAAATCTCATGCGGTAGTAGTCCACCTGTATTCATCTCTAGTTAGGGATCATCTAGGGTACTGTGTCCAGTTCTGGAGACTGTACTTTAAGAATGATTCTGACAAACTGGAACAAATTCAGAGGGCAAGAAGTATGAACCTGGGACTGAAAACTAAGTCCTATGAAGAAAGACTGAAAGAACTGGGCATGTTTAGCCTTGAGAAAAGACTGAGGGATGATATGATAGCACTTTTCAAATACAGTACTTGAAAGGTTGTCATACAGGGAAGCAAAATCTGTTCTCAATCATCCCAGACTGCAGGGCACAAAATAGTTGGCACAAGTTACAAGAAGCTAGATTTAGGCTGAACATCAGAAAAATAGTCTCAACTGTTAGAGTAGTATGACAAGGGAACAAATTACCTCAAGAGATGGCGAGTGCTCCATCACTGGAGGTATTCCAGAGAAAATTCAAATACAATTTGTCAGATCTGCTTTGATTTGGATTCCTGCATTGAGCAGGAAGTTGGCCTCAATGGCCTTATATACCCCTTCCAATTATTCTGTGATTCTATGGTTTTGCGAATGCATGACAAATGGATACCTTCCCATCAGCTTGCCACCCTTTGAAAACTTACTTGCCAGGAGCATGTTGAAAAAGAAAAAGGGAGGTGCTCATCCTTCTTCTGTCTCCTTCAGTGCTCTAGAATACTATTTATCACATTCCTCTTTTCAGAACTATGCCATGGGGAGTATCTGTGGTCTGAGGAGGATAAATCACCTATCTCTAAATCTTCCTTCATTTTTTCTCTCTGTTTCTATATGTTGACATATTACACATTAGTCTTTATGGCCAGCTTCATGTTCCATTTCACGTGATTGACGTAAAAATTTAATCAGTATTGTTATGTCAAAACTGTTCTGTATGAAGGTACTGAATACATGTCACAGAAAAGAATGCTGTGGATACGTTTCAGCTCACTTTTATCTAATGGGCATATTATTATCATAATTACAATAAAAATTTTAATGCCTTCCTATTTGCAGTGGAATTTACTGCATTGCTCTGAATTGTTTGAAGTACATAATATTTTCATTTTATTTCAAGGGAAAAAAGCAGCACAGATGGGAAGATTTTGAAGGAACACACATATCTATTCCTTTATTTCTTCTGGTTACTGAAAATTAGATTGGGGGGTGAGGGATCCTGTGTAAACAAGCAATTTTATCTTACCCTTTGCTATCTATTCTTCTAATAAGCCTGTTTCCACAGCATATAGGAAACAGCAAGAATGCGTCAGAAAACAACCATTTATTATTTTCAAAGGAAATAACAGGAGGAAAAAAGTGTTACTTGACAAATGACTCAAATTTATTTCCTAGTGGTTGCTTCCTAAGAGGGATTTCTCGGAAATAACTAGTTGCAAATACTGTAGTTAGGTACAGTTTTCCCTCCCAATAACAAAAGTATAACTACTTAAAGAGGTATAACTTTAGTACTTTCATGGTACCACTGTAACCTTTTAGTGTGTGGCCTCCCTAAACACTTGAGGAATATCATATGGTTAAGTTTTGGGTGTTAATGCTACTCAGTATTGCTGCCTCTTGCTGTTTTGTGGGCTTCGAGAGAAGGATGAGATGATAATAACAATAATCGGAACTGCAGAGCTGAAAGGGACCCTATGGATCATAGCATCGAGCACCTGTCAAGGAGACACAGGGGGGGACCAAACTCCCAACCTCTGGCTCCACAGCCTGAATCCTAAACCACTGATCTGAATGGGCGGAGAGTTTATTTTGTACCATAGGCCCTGAAGATCGAAGCATCCAGGACTTCTTAAAGTAAGGAGGAAAAATAGTACACATGCAGAAACAGATCAATGGGGAAAAATATGTAGATTGCGAGGTTTTAATGGTAGCCCATCATCCTCAGGCCCTGTTCCAAAGTTTCATGGTAGAATTGTTAATGCCAGATAAAAAATTCTTAATGTGAGTTGAGCAGTATGCAAGCAGCTTGTGGGTGGAAAACTCCTCCCCAAGCAGCATCTTGAAGTTTATCTCGGATCTCTTCAAACAAAGACCCACCAAGCAGGAGAGACAGGTTGCTCGTGAAAAAGAGGAAAGTTTTAAAACTATAATATAATGGTAACTGACTTAGTATTAGGAATTAATCAAAGTGCCTTCCCAAGGTCTGGTTCCTGCTGCATGATATTTCAGGCCTTATGTACTCCGTGCAGCTTATCGAAGACACAGAGGAGCTATTTGATCAGTTAGCAGAAATACACACATCTGAGGATACTCACAACTTCCATCTGCTTATTGAGAAGCTGTAATTAACAACCTGTGTCAGCCATCTGCTTGTAGAGACTTGTTAATGTTATAAGAACTGCTTTGCTGGATCAAACTGAAGGGCTGTCTAGGTCTAGCCTGTTTTCCACCCAGATTACTCTAGTAACCGGACAGGTCACAACAATCTTCTCTTATTTTTCCCTATTATCTAATTCAGCGAAGTTGGTAGGTATCACATTTCGTCGTATGCAGCCCAGTCTCCCTCAGTCTGTATCTCCTGTTTGAAAGCCATGTAAATTAGTGACGAATCTCTGCCTGTTCTTTTTAAACATAATGGCTGAAATCCTGTGCAATAACACAAGCAGTGTCTTAGGTTCTGATTCGTGCCTCACCAGTAGATAAAGAGTCCCAGAGGCAGGCAGGCATGCACCAAGCCAGTGCGCCAGCACACACCCCCCAAAAGCCACAGTGGGAATTTATTGGCAAGGAACAGACTGAAACTTATAGAGAGAAATATACCAGAAAAATTGCATATGATGACTTAGAAGGATCCATCTGATTTGTAAGGCAGTCAGTATAATCTCCAATACACGTGGTGGCGCTGCGAGGGACGTGGTGGCGCTGCTAGGGACGTGGCGGCGCTGCGGGCTAAACCGCAGAAGCCTGTGCTGCAGGGTCATAAGATCGAATCCACGCGACGGAGTGAGCTCCCGTTGCCTGTCCCAGCTCCCGCCAACCTAGCGGTTCGAAAGCATGCAAATGCAAGTAAATACTGTAAATGGGGACCACCTCGGTGGGAAGGTAACAGCGTTCCGTGTCTAAGTCGCCCTGGCCATGTGACCATGGAAGATTGTCTTCGGACAAAACGCTGGCTCTATGGCTTGGAAACGGGGATGAGCACCGCCCCCTAGAGTCGAACACGACTGGACAAAAATTGTCAAGGGGAACCTTTACCTTTACCTTTACACTTTCATAGTGAAAGACATAAAGGTTAAAAGTGGGAATCCATTGCACATCCACCAGGCATATTAGCATGTTGTTCCACCATAGCGAGGTTTAACATTAATTAAACAGGTGGTTATTAAACAGCTAAACCTGAGGAATTAAAATGCAGTGTTCCCAGTTGTTGTTGATGATGATTAATGTGTGTGTGTGTGTGTGTGTGTGTGTGTGTGTGTGTGTTTATGGTTGCTTGAAAAATTTCAAGAACAAACTTTGAGCTTATTTCACATGAAAACTTTATTTTCTCTGAGCTTAAGTGAAATGGGATGACAAAACATGGGTTTCAACACTGAGGAATATAGTGAGATAACACAATTTAGCTTAACCATATTTTGAATGAACATCATGCCTGCTTTTAAAAATTATATTCATGTAGCCGCATGAGTTTGAACAGAAAACTTAATTTTCTGGTTGATCTGTTTCTTCTTCCTCATCTCTTGAGACAAAAACAAAAACAAATGTTATTATTGGTATGGTAGTAAGCCAGAAATAAAAAGACACACATTTGTGGATGTGTACCATGTATATTGTTATGAGGCAGTTTCATCTACAGTGACAGTTTTATGAGAGCTTCAAGGGATTTCTGTGGATGGACAACAACTTGCTATGTCTTAAAAATATATTGGTAAAAAAAAGGTATAGTTTATGGGGAGAAAACAGCCCTAACTGATATATTCACTAGCCTCTAGAATTAGTGAAGCTAATATTTATTGGACTATTAAGGTCTCAGACAGGAAGATACATAGCTTCTGATAATATAAAACGAGCAACAGCATGTTTCCACTTTCTCTGTTGATACAAATTCCATACAGAGACCAAGTAATAATAACAACAGTTATTTATTTATTTATATTTATTTTATTTATTTATTAGACTTATATACCGCCCCATAGCGCTACAAGCACTCTCCGGGCGGTTTACAATTTAATTATACATGCTACACATTGCCCCCCCCCCAGCAAGCTGGGTACTCATTTTACCGACCTCGGAAGGATGGAAGGCTGAGTCAACCTTGAGCCGGCTACCTGGGATTTGAACCCCAGGTCGTGAGCACAGTTTTAGCTGCAGTACAGCGTTTTAACCACTGCGCCACGAGGCTACTGTGCCATCAAGTTGATTTTGAGTTAGGGTGACCTTTTCCAAGGTTTTCTAGGCATAAAGTGTGCAGAAGCGGTTTACTGGTGGCTCTGGGACTGTACAGCTTGCCCAAGGCTAAAAGGGCTGGCTTTTCTCCCAGAAGGTACCGTGAGGAATCAAACTCCTAACCCCTGATTCTGCACTGAAATGCTATCTAGTCAGTTACGGAGGCCACATAAAGCAGTTTAAATATGGATTGTATGGCCATTAGCAGTGTATCTCCACTGCACCATTGTATCAGTTTCATACAATTTTAACCATCATAGGTACATCCTACAAATGTGCAGCAGTGTAGTGTATTCTCAGTTAGACAGTAAGGATGGCTTGTCTTCACAGGCGATGATGAGGAACTGTGAAATTATTCTCCTTGCAGAGCATTTTGTTGCACTCTTGACAAGAGAAAGAGAGTGAGTTTTCCCCTACAGAGTAAGAAATGGTAGATGAAATAACACTTGAGACCTAATAATGCATCCTTCACAGAATGATGGTTGCAGCTTTCACGAATGGACTTCTAAGGATGAGAAGACTCAACAAGGTATTTGTGAGCAATGAGCCATTGTTGTGTTTGTGCATGCTTTGCTTTTCCAGTGGAAATGATACTACAGAAACAAAGGAATACCATAGGCCTTTAAAATTCCTCATCATGGGGTTGCATCTACACTGGTTAAACTGGCAAGGATAAAAAATTTAGTGAGTATTCTTTACAATCTAAGAGGGAGGTGCTAGTGTTTTCTAGCAAGTAGCTCTAGTTCCCCCAAACCACAAATCCTATTAGGATGGGCCCATGATTATAAAAGTGGCACAAAACTAATATAACCATGTAGTGCAGATACAGGCCTTCCTCTCAGAATACTTGTTCTGTCACACAGGAGTAGCAACACATTCCACATTAAAAATATGCTGAAGGTTGTATTTTTCAATAGATTATTTTTGTCAGACAGAACAAAGGAATAACTAGTGCTCTTGACTAGTTCAAAAAAGAAACTTGAGCAACAAGATCAAAGCATGAATGATTCCATACTTGAAGGGCTTGACAGGTTGCATTGATACTTAATCATGTACAGCATTAATTACAGGTTGTATTGATGCTTAATCATGAAAAATCATCATTTCAGTAGCTCTGTTATAAATCTCACTGATCTTCATGGGTAACAGAAGGGCCTACTATACAATGGTTTGGATCTATACTTGAAACAAACTCATTGATTTCATGCCTAAGACTCCCTAAGCTCCTTCACTAAGTCTGAATTCAAGCCATAATACAGTAAATTATTTTATTTAATCCGACAACCAAAACACATGTCTCTAACACAGTTGGCTCAATAGATATGCATTTGTCGAAGGACAGGTAAATTGTAATTTTATTCTTGAGGTAGTATCTCACTAACTGAACAATTTATAACCAAAACATGGAAGAATAGTAGAATCCTCCTTATTCCTTGTCTTCAATAAGTAGAAATCTCTTTTCACGGTGTTGTAATATAGAAAATGCTGTATATTTTGGATTTTTCTTGTTATATGAGTATAATGGGCCTCCAGACAGTCTAAAAAAAGACAACATGCTTATTGGACAAAGCCAAACATGCATTCAGTGTACTTTATTGTGCTTTTGCAAAAGAGCTGCACTGCACTGTAAATAAAACACAGGATTAACTCATGGGAAATAGGACATCTGAACCACCAGTTGCTTCCTTGGATTATGACCATATTTTATTTTTATTTATTTATTTGATTTATACCCCACCTATCTGGACCGATGGACCACTCGAGGTGGCGACCATCACATAGGCGACCATCACATATGTGGAACAATATCTTGAACATCTCAAAGCATTTCCCAGATGTATTCATTTTCTCTCTGGTGCAGTGATGCCCAAGCTTGGGTCCCCAGATGTTCTTGTCCTAAAACTTCCAGAGGCCTTCACCACTAGCTATGCTGGCCAGGAGTTTTGGGAGTGGTCCAAGAACATCAGGGGCCCAAGGCTGGGAACCCCTGCTCTAGTGTCAAACACTTTCCCTTCAAATAACAGTTTAAAATGTTGTTGTTGTTGTTTAGTTGTTTAGTCATGTCTGACTCTTTGTGACCCCATGGACCAGAGCACACCAGGCCTTCCTGTCTTCCCTCCCGGAGTTGGGTCAAATTCATGTTGTTGGCTACGATGACATGTATGGTCATCGATGGTTACCGTATCATGACACGATGATATGGTAACCATCTCATCCTCTGTCGTCCCCTTCTCCTCCTGCCTTCACACTTTCCCAACATCAGGGTGTTTTCCAGGGAGTCTTCTCTTCTCATGAGATGGCCAAAGTATTGGAGCCTCAGCTTCAGGATCTGTCCTTTCAGTGAGCACTTGGGGTTGATTTCCTTCCAAATGGATAGGTTTGAGAGGTGGGGCTTTGTTGCGGTGCTGCCAGCAACTCCAGAGAGGAGCTCTCTGGAAAAAGCTGGAACCCTCCGGCCCGGGATCCCCTTTTTGAAATGGGGATCAAAGGAGAGTCTAGAAGAAGTCTCTCTGAAGCAGATGGTGAGCAGCAGAAGGAGAAGAAAGGGAGGCAGACCCGGACTTTCTTCTTCTGAAGAAATCACCGTGCACGGACTGGAGCGGGCGCCATTTTTTGGCACTGAGCCGCGAGGAACCCTTTACCGGGGGAGAGGAGAGCAATCAATATAAACTAATAATATATAACAAGTAAGTAAGCCAAAGCCTCTGATTTATGAAACAGCCTCATTAAGCTGAAATAAGAATGAAAATATTTGGCTGAAAGAATAAATGCAGCGGCGGGTTTATCTTATCAGTCTGACTCAAAAACGAAACTAAGCTTCTCCAAGTGAACTTTTAAACACCAGGCTGATTCTAAAGCCGAGAGTCTGAGATGGAAAAATAAATCTTATGTTTCTGGAGAAGAATCCCAGACAGCAACACCGTCTGACTGGATTTAAGAGACTTCGGTGGATGCAGTGTGGCTGGGATACGTTACTCTTTGCCTTCTCTGGACTTTGTGAACTATAAATAATAGAATCTGGTGGTTTTCGGGAGAAGGAGCTGACGTGGCCGACTGGACTAAGGAGCATTAAGGGGTTAATGAAGATCACAAGACGAGCTCCAAGGACAATCTACTGGTCAGTTTGAGACTCTGTGATTGTTGTTTTGTTTATCGGACTGCAGACCGCGTGTGAGTCTAATAATAGAAGCTTGCTGAACTCAGGAGAAGAAGAAATAACTGCGTCACGGTTCTAATTGATATTGTATTTGCTGGGCTAAAAGTTGATTTTTATACTACAATATTTGGACAAAGATTGGAGGGAGATCTAAGGGGAGGTTTATGATGAGGGGTTTGAATTGTTGATAAAATTGTGGAAACTGTGGAAGGATTTCTAGGGGGTGATTATTGTGGTATTTATACAAACCCCAAAGCCTGAGATGGACCCCAAAAATTCAAAAGAACAAATGGAGACTTGGTCTGTTCAATCCCAAAGTTCTGGAATAGTGGTGCAAGAAATAGAAAAGGAATGGCAGATTAATATACAAAGGCTAATATTATCAGGGTTCCAGCAAGTGAATGCAGGTCTTAGCAAAATAGAAGATTTGATGAAAGGGACGAAAGAGGGGACAGTAGATGCCAAACAAAACTTAAATGAAGTTGTACAGACTTTAGAATCGTCTGTATTAGACATGACACCAGGTAATATGAATGCAGTAGAGAGTTATCCAGTGACCCATGCAGCTTCCAAAATTAAAAAGCATTATGACAAAAATCTTAAGGAGGCAGAGATACTGAAACCAGACAATTTTATGGTGAAAATATGGGAAGTGAAAAAAATGGATATTCTGTCAGATGGGCTGAAAGACTGTTCAATCCAAAAAGAAACTGAACGATGGGATGTATTGTATAAATGGCAGCAGCTACCAGACAATGTTGGAATAACATAGAATAAAATTAAAATTAAATGATAAGATAAAAGCAGGAGGGTAATCAAACTGTGAAAAAGCAAAAAGTTGATATGTATTAGTAATATGAATTGATTGGATGATGTTATACTTTATGCTCTCCTATCCCCCCAAACCATTTTTCCTTTCCTATCCCCTCTTTCTTTTTGTACCCTCTATCCCTGTTCCAAAAAAAAAAAAAATGGATAGGTTTGTTCTCTTTGCAGTCCAGGGAACTCTCAAGAGTCTTCTCCAGTACCACAATTCAAAAGCATCAATTCTTCGGCGGTCAGCTTTCTTTTGCTTTACTTAATCTTTTGTTTCATTTTCTCCATCTTGATTAATGTTAATATTGTCAATGCAAATCATTATTTTAATTGTTTTTATGAATAATTTATTGTGAGCCACCCTGAGTAGACATGTGTCTAGAAGGGCGGGATAAAAATCTAATAAGTATGTAAATAAATAAATTTGTGGTCCAGCCCTCACTTCCATATATCCCTACTGGAAAAACCATAGACTATGCAGACTTTGTTGGCAAGGTGATGTCTCTGCTTTTAAAGATGCTGTCGAGGTTTGTCATCACTTTCCTCCCAAGAAGCAGGCGTCTTTTAATTTCGTAACTGCTGTCATCATCTGCAGTGATCATGGAGCCCAAGAAAGTAAAATCTGTCACTACCTCCATATCTGCCCCTTCTATTTGCCAGGAGGTGATGGGACCAGTGGCCATGATCTTAGGATTTTTTTTTATGTTGAGCTTCAGACCATTTTTTGAACTCTCCTCTTTCACCCTCATTACAAGGTTATTTAATTCCTCCTCAATTTCTGCCATCAGAGTCGTATCATCCTCATATTGGAGGTTGATATTTCTTCCGACAATTTTAATTCTGGTTTGGGATTCCTCCAGTCCTGCCTTTCGCATGATGTATTCTGCATATAAGTTAAATAAGCTGGGGGACAATATACATCCTTGTCGTACTCCTTTCCCAATTTTGAACCAATCAGTGTTTCCATATCCAGTTCTAACTGTTGCTTCCTGTGCCACATATAGGTTTCTCAGGAGATAGATAAGGTAGTCAGGCACTCCCATTTCTTTAAGGTTGTAGTTTGTTGTAGTCCATACAGTCAAAGGCCTTTGCATAGTCAATGAAGCAGAAGTAGAGGCTTTTCTGGAACTCTCTGGCTTTCTCCACAATCCAGCACAAGTTAGCAATTTGGTCTCTAGTTCCTCTGTCCCTTCGGAATCCAGCTTGTACTTCTGGGAGTTCTCGGTCCACATACTGCTGAAGCCTACCTTGAAAGATTTTGAGCATAACCTTGCTAGCATGTGAAATGAGTGCAATTGTACGGTAGTTGGAGGATTCTTTGGCACTACCCTTCTTTGGGATTGAGATGTAGAATGATCTTTTCCAGTCCTCTGGCCACTGTTGAGTTTTCCAAACTTGCTGACATATTAAATGTAGCACTGTAACCGTGTCATCTTTTAAATAGTATTTTTCTTTGCAGCATCGGACTTTCCTTTAAAATAGTGAAAAACAAACTTACACTTCATTTGTCTTAAGCAACAATAGCGGAGGCAAGTTTGTATGTATGAGGGATGTGCACTGTTTATTTCTAACTGAATAAGGATGCACAGATTGGTGCCTGCCCTACTCTGTGATACCTTACCCCAATTCCTTACAGAATTTGCACACTTCAGTGTGTGTGTGTGTGTCAATGGATGAGGAGTGCAAATTTGGGGTTGGACTGGTATTACATAGCACCATCAATTTTAGGAACCTGGTAGACCTTAAACATATATATGAGAGAGAGAGAGAGAGAGAGAGAGAGGAAAAGAATTCTATTTCTCCCCACAGACAAACCTCTGGTAATGGCACAAAGACCACCAGGCAGCAGGACTTGTACAAACACACCAATGAATAAGGGGAGGGGGAGGTAAAGCAGAGAAAAACACATGCTCTACCATGCTAATTCTGACCTAGCCACTTGAAACCCATACAAGAAGAATATGGGCAGGCATCCACAGTCACACATACACACTAGTAGTACACATTTTAGTAAATTAAGTTGGATAAGAATGAAAAAAGAAAAAAACCTATAGCATTAGCAAGAATAATGCAATTTTTTTAAAATTTGCACTACAGCTATGTGAAATAGCTGCCCAAGCTGTTAATAAGCAGATATATAGTGAGTGCCATGTGGCCTTAGTCCGAGCCCTCAGGTGAACTTGGATTTTATGTGGTGGGCTGGGGGTGTTCCAGCTATCACTCCTCTTCTCTTTTGGCACCAGCTGAGTCTTTCTGGAGCTAATGTATTACGTCTGACTTCCTCCTGGAACTGTGCTGCATTTTAAAAAAAAATATTTACCCCCCACAAAT
This sequence comes from Pogona vitticeps, assembly GCF_051106095.1. NCBI lineage: Eukaryota > Metazoa > Chordata > Lepidosauria > Squamata > Agamidae > Pogona > Pogona vitticeps. Next base: position 175,183,549 of record NC_135785.1, read on the forward strand.
GCTGTATTTAACATGGAGGATGGGAGGCACTGAATCCTGTCAGCAATCATTTGCCTCCAAATTGCACAAATACCCTGGTTTTCATACATTTATCTAAAGCCAGTGCACATTCCTATTAAGTATCTATCCTTGGCTGACAGAAATATGAAAGCCACTGTATTCCCTATGTAGTCATAAGTAAACAGCCCTGATATTTAGTTGAGAGGCTAATTATCCAAGACAACCCCCATTTTATTTATCTAGACCAACCTAAGTGCAGAATAATCATCCATATTTCCCATGAAAATATTTGTTTATTGAAACCTATAAGCCAAATTAAAAGGGATAATTGTTTCTATTTCAAATCCTCCTTTGAATGGATTTATTTCCAAAACAGACAATGATGTACCTTTCATTATGCATAGCTTGACTATTTACTTATCTACTACAGCGAGCACAGGCTGAATATCTGATGCTTTTGTACAAACAGTTAAATATATTGACAAAGGAAGCCCAGTGAGAAATTACTGAATATCTGAAATAGCAAGTAGAGAATTTTATCTGTGGCTTCGTCCAATATGGTAATACATGATTTCAGGAGAAATATATAACCCTTTGTCATATTAATGTCTCACCAATTCTTTTAATATTAATTACAATTGAGCCAAACATGGGCACCTTTTTCATAAAATGTCCTTTTTCACCATTGAAATAAACTTATCTTTTCTGGCTGATTGGGGGCATTCAATTCAAAAGCAACTTTTTTTGAAGTGATATGTGATGTAGGGCTTCTGAAAGAAGCTGGACCCCATCCTAGTTGTTGTCAATGTCAGCAAAAAACCAAATCTGACAAACTTCTCAGTAATGCTGTTTCATTGTGTGCACAATGCCTGGTGGGCTACAATCTTGAGGATGTATGAAGCCATTTAAAAGTGGCCAGTGGAAACACAGGGAAAGGAGGGGCAAGGAAGGTTGTGGGGGTGAACCCGGAAATCATTTGGCTCAGTCATAACAATTTTCAATTCTATTTGGAAATCTTCAGTAACAATAAAAAGCTCTTTAAGGTGGTCAAGGAGCACACTGGACATTGGCTGAGATCTCAAACACATTACCTATGCCATCAGAGGATGCAGCTTTTGTTCAGCTATACGATTTTATACTGCACATCAATTGACATCTCAAAGGAGAGCATTCTAACAGAGTTTTTGTTTTGAAGTTGGTCTGTATATTTTATTGTGTCCAAAACCCAGTTCATCTACTTGTGTCTGAGATAGTACAACCTATCAAATGCTGCACAGAAATCTTTGAATCACATATCCCAACAATTTAGCTCTTTTTCATCATCATATATATAGCTGCCAGACATTAAAAAGTAGCGATCATTTGACTTGACCATGGACCTTGTTTATTACAGTAGAGACAGACACGTGATGTAATGTGCAAAAAAATGACTTTCTCCACAGAACTGAACGGGAGAACATACAAGGAGGAATTCCCATGTTCATAAACAAAGCATTGTCTCAACTGGCAGTGTAAAAGACTTTGTGTGTTTGTTTCCAAATTGTTTTTCTTCCTCCCTTCCTTTTTTATACAGTCTTTTAAAGATGTTTTGAATGTGTCTTTTGGTCTTTAGTATGGAGATGGATATTAAATTAATAAAACACAGTCTTAGGTCCAACCCAATATAACGTGAGCAACAAGGAGATAGCACATTCCAGTGATACAGGTCATGATCATCATAGGGAAACCCAACCTGAAACAATAAAAAGAAGACACAAGTAAGTACACATAATTTTCTGTCTGGAATTCCAATGTAATAAATTTATCAGTCATAAATAGTGATTGTGAGATCCAAGATATAGTTACATTCATAGCTTTTTTTTAATTGCTGAATTAGATGGCAATGTAAACATTGCAATATAGCTAAGCAACTAATGAATATATAATCCTTCCACAGAGCTTTGCAGATGCAAGAGACATGTGTGCATGACTATTCCATCGACATACTCTTTAAAAAGGAAAATTAGCAAAATTCAGTAAACATTCATCATAATTAACTCCCTCGATTCAGAGCTAGTGTTCTTCCCTGGGAAATGTGAGCCTACCTACTGTGGTGAATCTAGAAGAAATCTGTAAATTAGTGCTGTCCAAATTATTAGCAAACCCAACAAAATTTACTCCCAGTTAAGACCCCTTGGCTTTTGGCCCAAGTCATTTTCTACCCTTCCGCCTGTTAATAAAGCTTCTTCTTCTGCAAAGACTCGCCCTCTCATCATGGAGAGGGTAGCAGGAGTGGCTCACGTTGGGGCTTTGCAACAATCATCCATACAACAAATTATTTTCAAAAAGAAACTTTCCAAGCTTTGATTAGAATGAGGACAAGCTAGAACCTGGACTATGCTATAGTTTCTAGAATCCTCCAGTTAGACTCTAGGCGTGTCTAGATAAGCAAGTACTGTATAGTGAAGAAGGGGAAGAGGGAGGGGAAGGAAAGGGGGAAAAATATGAAATGGCAACTACAGCTGGTGAGTCCAGTGACCATGTTGTGAAATGAAAATCTGCAATCCCTACACAAAATGAATGAATCAACTGATATCTATGAACTTTTTAAAAAAGCATAGACAACTATGCTTCAGATACACATTCACAGAACCAAAAAAAATGGTTGCAGAGCATAGAATGTAATTGCATGACATTTTGGTCTTCTAAATTCAAGACTGGTAAGTCACTGGGAAAAAGTTTATCATTAAAAATATTGGGAAGAGTAGCCTAATTCAGAATGGAGTTGATGGGGCTTGAGAAACTAAACATAAATAAAATTTTAAAATGTATTATTGAGAAATATACACAACTCAATCCCCAAAACGTCTCTACCTGCAGATGAAACATCATCATAATGGAATGTTCATGGGGTGTTGTATAGTGTAAACTAGACATATAGGGCTATTGATGCTAAATGGTTCACATTCTCATAAGTATAAATAGTGGTGCAATCTACTCAGAACAAAAGCGGACAGAAGAAGTATATTCAAGAAACACGGAGTTAGCATGAAGTATAGACACAAACACAGAGAGCAGTTCAGCTGTCAAATCTATTCTCCATCTTTAAACACAGAAGCTGGACTGGTTACCTGGTAGGGACAATGTATTAGCAAGCCTCTTGCATCATTAAGCGATCAGACTAGATGACCTTTGAGGTCATTTCCAGCTCTGAGGTTCTGTCATTTTCTAGCTTAGTTCTTAGGAAACAGAGAGGTGTGGAATGGAAGATCAAGTAGATTATGCCAGCAGCAACAGAATCTTAAAAATAAGCTTAATGCTAAAGAAGAAATTTATCACTCCTCAACAAAGCTGCAGGCAGTTATACATTAGTCATAGTTCTGATTTTTGGGGTAGATTTGTGAAATCTGCTTATTTCACAAAGCTGGGAAAGTATCATAGGGCACAAGGCTAGAACTGTGTCAGGAGTTTAAGCAATGGGTTAATTTTATATGGTGGTATCCTCTAAGGGCTAGTTCCACATCATACATTTAACACACATTCTATACATACAATGCCTGCAACCCAAACAGGGAGTGTACATAATGGGAAGATGTGGGGAAGAATCATACATACAAGCCTTAATCTGAGATTTCCCCACAGCAGCTCCTCCTGGCTTTGAAAGAGGAAAATTGTCATCAAACTCTGATTTGCTAAAAATGTTGGCCTTAAATTTGGAGTTTATTTATTATTGGGCAGAAGAAATGCTAGTATCAATACTTTAAAAAAAAACATTTTTCTCCAAAGGAAAGAAATGAGATTAATAGAACATAGTAGCAAGTATGCTATTTCCTGGATTGCTCCCCATCTCTTTCCCTCTCCTATTCCATTTTAAATGAAGCAGATGGTGTAATTTGGTTGGCCTGACCATTATAGATCAGAGCCTTGATGAAAAATAATCATTTTTCTTAATTACTGTAGATAGTTTCCTGACTGGTCAGTTTACCAGCAATGTATGTAGATGGGGTGCCAGATCTTCAAATGTTCAGAAGACATGTTGTTGTGGCCTGCTACCAATTACGAATACCTGAGACTGAACACCACACTTAGCATGCTTAGTAATTTTTAGAAGATGTGCTCTCTCATATGAAAAAGCACGTTTGTCACAGCATATGAATTTTCTTCCTCATTTGCTTATGTTGCATTCAGGGTGTTTTGTTTCGTGGCTAGTCCCAGCAAGTAAACACATGTTTAATTTGTAACTCTGATTATTGAGGCATGCTCCTTTGAGGAAACTGGGAGGAAAAAAAGGTTAATTGCAGGAACACACATTCCACTAATTGATTAGTCAGACCACCAACTGGCAATCCAATAGCAAACCATTCCCTGCCACCATCATGCAGTATATCTACATCCCCTAATACTGCTACCATATTTGGGAGATGGTACTTCAAAGTTCAACCCATCTCCCAGAAACAGTCCCAAAAAGTACAGAATTCTACAGATTAATCCATGTCATAACTCACCTAAAACCGCTTTATGGACAGGGAAAGGGAAAAAGAACAGACCCATACACTGTATTATCACGAGGGGATTCATCATTTATATTTCCATCACATATATATCGTCCTCTTCTTTGGCTTTGTGGATTTTTCAGACAATTTTACTACACAACTAGCTGCTATGAGCGGCTCTTTCTGAGTTTCAAAATTGCTATAAATCTACAGAGTCATCTAAAACTTAAACTGTTCTCTATCTACTTTTCTGTAGCACATCATTCAGCTGAGTATACTTAAGAGACTACATTTCCCCTCTTCTGCGAATGAGAAAACAAGAACAAAAGAAGAGGGTAATACTTCCAAGATATGTTATGGCTCAAATATATAAGCCTACACATTTATGGTCACTGACAGATATTCAGTATTTTGGTAGTCATTCATGCATGCTTCTCCAGGCTTCCTGATGCCCAGTGGTAGCTTTATAAGCCAGAGGCTGAAATATCAGAACAAGTAAAATGCTATTTTAGTTCGGTCTGGATTTACTATCTGTCATACATTTGACACCATACATTTTTCAAGAAGTTTACAACACTCCTCCTCACCCCACATCAAAGGTTTGTACACTAATGGAACTGTCCAATCAAAGTAATATAGTATAAGAGCTCTAGCCATATTGAAATATCTCTCTGTACATGAAGTCCTGTATGCACTGCAATTCTGCATGTGTGGCCGGGGGGGGGGGGGAGAGTATGGCTTGTGGTTTTGGACGAAGACTTGCTTTGCTGTTGTTGGGGAGAAGGACCAGAGCAGTGTCGCATTAGTTTTGGACAGAAAAAATAACGCAAATTTGAAATGTGAAATAAGAACACTTAGGAAGATGTCAGCCACAGAGACTGGTGAAATGTTAGGAAGAAAAACCTTTGGAACACGGCCAAACAGCCTGAAATACCTACAACAACCATTGGATCCCGGCTGTGAAAGCCTTCGAGAATACTTAGGAATCACTAAGGGAGCATTTAACCCTCCCAGGACATTCCAGTACTGACTCAAAAGTAATTAGCTTGAAACAGGATCATTTCTAAGGGAGACTACGGCATGCAGCTGCAGAATTAGAACTCATCAAGAGAGTTTCCCTTTAAATCTCCTTTGCTGCTTAGCTTGGGAGGGGATGGAAGGGGAAGTTTTACACTTCTTTCCAATTGTTGCAGTCCAACAATAGGGCATCAGTGATGCTTTGAGAGGGCTTAAAAAAACCTTTCAAAGCATTGCTGATGGGTTAATAAAAAAAGAAATACAAAACATCCTAACCCTTACCCTCCCTTAGTGTTAACTAGCTTCATCGAAGGGATAACCATCCATTCACTTCTGCAACTGAAGAAAAATGAAGTGACCCCACCCACGCTGAATAAAGAGTTGGCCCCGACGGGAAGATGTGGGTAGGAATGCTCTAGCTGGCTGATTACCACAGTGAGTTACATATTTGGCTCTGGAACTGGAAGCTTGGAGTTCAAATTCCCACTGTGCATCCCAGAAGAGCTAGCCTTTGTGGACTTGGGCAAGCTGCACAGTTCCAGGGCACCCCAAAGAAGGGAATGATGAACCACTTCTCAGTACTCTCTACCTAGGAAACCCTGAAAGGGGTCCCCAGAAGCCAGGGTTGACTTGACAGAACACGAATATTATATTATTAGAGATCCTCTGAGGACAGATTGGCACTTACATCATGTGGCCACCAGGAAAACAAGTGAAACAGGCTGTCCTCAGAGAAGACTAAACTAGAACAAATCTCCATGTAGAATCACCCTTAGTGTTCGTAAGGCTGAACATAATTCATAGCTGAAAACATAAAGCCTACTGTTTAATAAAACAAGAGACCACCTATTTTTTACACCCCAAAGTTATGTCCATATGCCAGGGTGGGCAAAGTCTAACTGGTGGGCAACATGCTCTCTCCAGAAGCATTTTTACTGCCCCCTCATTGGGCCAACCTGGATCCCTCAAGTATAAAACACATCCCATTTGGGCCAAAAAAAGAGACTGTTCTAGACAAAGAAGATGGCTCGAAGCAAAGGTTTCCTAGTGGTAGTGTTCCCGAAACCACAAAATACAATTTTTAAAAAATCTGAGTGTTCTTGGATGGGAACTTTCTATGTACTTGTTTTTAACAGTGATTTTCATCCATTTCTGGGTCCGGTACGATCCATGGTTGTGAGTGGGAGAGGCTTAAATTTGGTCAACAAACCGGCAAACATATTCTCGAAGGCTTTCATGGCCGGGATCCGATGGTTGTTGTGAGTTTTCCGGGCTGTTAGGTCATGTTCTGAAGGTTTTTCTTCTTAACGTTTTGCCAGTCTCTGTGGTCAGCATCTTCAGAGGACAGGAGTCAGCACAGACAGAGTTCTGACTCCAGTCCTCTGAAGATGCCGGCCACAGAGACTGGCGAAACGTTAGGAAGAACAACCTTCAGAACACGGCCCAACAGCCCGGAAAACCCACAACAACCAAACCCTCAAACCTTGCCCACCCCTTCCTTTTACCTTCAGTTAAATGCCACATGGAGTTTCTTACCCAGACATTTATCCCAGGACGAACCTGAAGCTGCCTTTACGATTCTAATCAGTTTAATTCTTGATTTTGTCTTATTCAGCTGAGGACAATGGTCTTTTGAATATTTCTGCCATTCAGACAGATGGTGTAATTGCTTATTTTAAAAGTCTGATTAATCGTCACGCTGCAAATTATATTAAATGATTGAACTGTGGAGCTTTACAGCAGCATTTACTTCCTGCAAATTTAAAATGTGGATTTTGGTTGATTAGCTGAAATAATCTCATTTTGTAATGGAAATATTATCAGAAAGGATTTTAATTTATTTACATGCTGCTAAATGTTCGGGCCAAACTTGTCCTGGAGCCTTTTCATCATTTTCAAGTATGTATCAAGGACAAATATCATGAACAGTATTTCTTTAAGATACATATCAGAAAGGAAAACATTTTAACCAGTACAAGTCATGAAAATTATATGCCTTACTTTCTAAAAGCAATTTCAGTATTATGTTTTATAAGCTAAGTTATAAGTTATAATATCATCTACAAGATTTCCACAAGCCATTTCTCCTTTTACCCTTTCCAATGAATTTTCCCCATAGGAAATAAAGGTCCATCTCTTGTCCTCTTGGAGATGTAGAATGACAGCACTTCCTTTGCTCATTAGACACATATGCACATTTCAGTGCTTTCCTAATGACTATTTCTTGGAAACATTCTTTCTAAGAGTGGTGCAGTTATGTAATTATAATTCTGACACATAGCCACTATTATCTGTATGAAAGCAACTGTGGATGGAGCTTCTAAATTTGAAAATAAAGAGAATAATTGAGCAGTGCATTATGCAAGTACTCTCTCTGTATGACTCTAATACTAAACAGGTTAGGAAAACAGAATATATGGGTGAATATAGCCCCACCCCAAAGTAAAATATAACATTTCTTATGAATAAAAAATATTCTTTAGCACCACTAAATGGTGAAGCTACCACATGATTTTGAAAAGACAGAATTTCAGGATGAATCTGTTCACTTGGAGAGCGTGGAGAATACTCCACAATTCCATCTTTGTCTTACTTCCATTTTGTAACACTTTCATGAGGAAGTTAGAAGAGTAGAAAGAAGTACAGGCAAAGAAATCCAAGGCAAAATAGTTATCCTAGCCACCTTGCAAACACAGCTGTGTAGCATCTAAAATCATTTTCCACCACGTTAAATCTTGCATCTATTTACTGAAGCTCAAGTCTCCTAGAAATAAAATGGACTACCTCAAACACAGCTGGTGATAACACAGCATCTAGAATTAATTAAGTCTGCTACAAACGGGAATGTGTTTTCTAAGTGATTCTGGGACAAAAATAGCTACTTAAATCCAAATGCTAGTCCAATATAAAGTAGATCCACTGAATCAACTGATGAATGCTTATGTCAGTGCTTTATAGATCCTATTGATTCAATGAGTCTACTCTAGGTGGGATCAGCAATTCGAATTACACCAACCTGAACAGTTGCTCAAGATTATCCTGGGAAAGCGAAAAGCTTCCCTCCCCCCGCCCACACACATACTTTAATCTACCCTGTTTCCCTGAAAATAAGACCTAACCTGAAAATAAGCCCTAGCATGATTTTTCAGGATGCTCGTAATATAAGCCCTACCCCAAAAATAAGCCCCACTTAAGCGAAACCCCGCCCTCCACCATTGTGCAGCAACCAGAAGATGACACGACTGTATTTGAATAAATGTAGATTGATGTACATGAAAAAAAAAATAAAACATTCCCTGAAAGTAAGCCCTAATGCGTTTTTTCAAGCAAAAATTATTTTTGAGGAAACACGGTAGAAACAAATATTTGCCAGTTAAATGAAGAGTCTTCGGAAATTGCATGAGAGCCATGGCAAACTAAAAGCTCTTCTGCTTTTTCTTTCCAAGGAATGAGCCTCATTTTTGAGATTTAATAAAAAGAGTATTGCCTGAAGTATACTCCTGGTCATGATGCAAACCCCAAAATACTATATGCTAGTATATGGCCAACCTAAATTGTTCCAGCAACTCTGAAGCCAAAGAGAAAGAACCAGCAGAACTGACTGTGTAACATTTCAGTACAGTATTTCTAATGAATTGGGAGTGCTGTTTCAGATAGCATTTTAGACATTGCCTATCTGCCGAGTTCCTGTCTTCTCAGCCCACCAGTCAAGCACATATCAAACCCTGATATAGTGCGCTCCCTTGGTCTTAACAAAATCTAAAACTTCGGGAACATAAGGGTTGAGGGGCAGAAGTTGAATTTAACATCAAACAGCCAGCACAGAAGCAACTGTACTGAGATATTGATTTTATATTTAATTTATTTAAAACATCTCTGTTTTATGTCTAAACTGAATTCCATCTCCAGAAGGGAGCACTTACACAGTCAGGGTGTAGCCTGCTAGATCAAAGCTTCAGGTGAGAATAATGTGGAGAGAACACACAGTGAAGTGATTCTTTTTCTTCTACCAAGATATGTATATCTTGATGTTCTGAAATGATACAGCATGCACAGTCTCTAAAGCAGTGCTTTGTGGAATGAGGAAAAGGTCTTTGGACTTTATAGGACAGCCCGTTAGATAAAGCAATAGGCTAAGTTTCAACACACACCTTGGAAAAGTTAGTTTGAGGAATGACTAATTCTAGAATTCCCAGACATCATGGCCACTGTTACTTGTTTCGTACATGGTGAGAGAGCAATGCTACAACATAATATACAACCCAAAGTAAACAAAGAAAATAGTATTTTAATAGCCATTCATCAGCTGCAAGGGGTGACATTGTTCAGAGTAATCTGCTTGGTCCAAAGGATATTATTTGTAAGGCCAAATGCTCAGTACATACTGCAAGACAGATTTAGTCTCCCAACAACCCTAGGAGGCACAAGAGATTAAGAAATGATGGATTGCCAAGAGGAACTAGTAAAATATGTGGCTCTGTATGGAACAGAAAATGTTCCCATGTGATCAGCACAAATATATTGCACGACTGGGCTTTTTTTTCATACAGATGGCAGCCTCAGCTGATTCTCACACTGTTATTTCCTTCCAGGTCACATGAGTAGATAAATGTGTGAAGAGTCTCCTGAGAACAGAGGTAAACATACATCTACCTGGAGCTGTAGCGAATCTCATGATCTCAAGGCAGATATGCCCATCTTTACATGATCAAAAAACAGAAAAACCTGTGGGGAAATTGTCCCGTCTCTCCCAGTGCCTTATCACATTCCATCCACACCAGCCTTGTCTAATAATAATACAATAATTGTATACCATCAAGTCAATTTTAATTTTTGGTGGCCCTTTTCAGGGTTTTCTAGGTAGAGAGTAGTCGGAAGCAGTTTGCCATTCCTTTCTTCTTGGCTCATTCTGAAACTTTGCAACTTGCCCAAGGCTACACAGGTTGCCTCAGACTTCTCAGAAAAAGCAAGTAGTCACTTCAGAAGCTTTTGTCTAGTTTTCAGTTAGGCCTCCATGCACACAGTTACAGCTTGGAAGCTCCCCCTTTCTCTTCCAGTCAGGGTTTCCCTTACTATTAGAAAAAATTTGGTAGCCTCAAGTTAAATTTCTGTTCTTCAAATTCATTTCAGATGCTTTGTGTCTATTCTGTGATTCTGGGCTGTCTTAACTTCCTGAGTCTGCCCCATGCTATTCATATGGAATTTGCTATTTAGGCTAGAGGTTCCTTATGTTGATTCCCACTCACAAACACACCTTCTGAATCTTAACAGACTTTATGGACTAACTACTGAACAATAATATATTGCATAACAATAAGTTATGTGACATCACCCTTGAGCAACATCCCTTGTGATGACAAAAAATGTAAACCAACTACATTTTGGAAGAAAAGAAAAGCTAAGCTGGTTATGGTTTTCTGCATAGTTTCAATAAAAATAAAGTGGCTAAGATCATTCTCCTATATTTTGGCACAAATGCTCTACAGAAACAGAATCTGTTTTTAGCCTGAGCACTGTCAGTGGCAAAAATTGTGCACCCAATATTGTATGCAAAAACTGAGAGAACACCTCAAGTTTAGAATTTACCTTCAGGACTTACATGTACACCACCCACCAAAATGTTGGATTCAACATGGAAGGTTTGAAAATATAGGGAAAAACTGGCAGTTCTTGGATACAACAAAGTATATATGGCAATCCTCACACATGTGACATTAAAATTCTTGTTTATTAGAATGGCATGCAAGAGATTTGAACAAATCCTATCAAAATTCACTTTCTGGAAAAGTAAGTAGAAAATCAAATACAAAGACCTTCAGATAAATACATTATAAATTTGAATTGTACTGTGCTGAAGTGTAAACCATCACAACATACCATGTACAAATATCCTCCTACAGAAAAGGTTTGACAGAAGCTGTCAACAAACAAAGGCATGTTAATGCTAACATTTCAACTTTGCTGAGCTAGACAACAATTTCTGGACAGCAGCCCAGGAGAACTGCATGTTGAATTATGAGCAGGCCAGCCAATTGCTATGAACCAATGCTCTGTTCCTTGAGGCAGGAAAGAATTTCTGTTCTTACAGTTGCCATGTCACCTTCTAGGTTTCATCATTCCATTAAATCCATTTGTTGTTTGTTGTTTAGTTGTTGTGTCCGACTCTTCATGACCTCATGGACCAGAGCATGCCAGAAACACAATTCACTAATTGCTAGCTGATAAAGAGAAAGAACCGAAAGTGTCAACAATAAAAGGAAACAAAAAAAATTAAGCACTGAAGTTTATGTCATTATTTCTGTTGAGGTTCTGATTGCTTCAGTTTTCTCATGTGAATTTTATCTGGATGAGTTTTGCTTGCTTGCTTGCCTCCTTGCTTGCTTATTTTCCCATGAGAAATCTCCTAGAAAATAGAATTTTTCAGAGGTTTCCTGGCTGAGATTTCATTTTGTTCTGTTTGGAAGAAATGTCAACCTGTGTGGGAGTATTACCATTCCTGCACAGAACTGCATCTTTCCTGCAGAGGAATTATGAAGCTGTGCAGGAGTTTTAGAATTCATGGGCAAAATTGTGTATTTTCTGTGCAGAATTCATTGCGAAGGGAACTGAACTACACATGGGGGGAGGGGAAGCTAGGGGAATCTCAATGATATGACTTATGACTTTGTCATAAGTTGTCTGCCTAGCAGCATAGCTGCCACACATTCCCTCCCTCCTCCCACCACCAGCTCACCCACTGATCTGCTGGCATGTGCTGCTCCTTCCCTCCCTGTTGCACAGATGACTTACGACAAAGGGACACAAAGTACTTCACACCCATCTTTAGGAGGAGGGAATTCTTGCATGGATCATCAAGGACAAGAAACTTTGTGAGCACTTAAGCAGTGTGACTGCTTGAGCCCATGTGGAGTGGTTTGTAGCGATTGTACTGCAAGCCATTCCAGCCAACTCTAGCAGCAGTGAGAGAGACAGAACAGCTAGGAAACTGAATTGTCTCCTCCCCACTCCTAGTGGCCAGGTCTGCTTTCATTTTCTGTTCCCATTCCCTTCTTTCTTTCTTTCTTTTCTTTCTTTCTTTCTTTCTTTCTTTCTTTCATTTTTGGACTGCAACTCCCAGAAACCCTAGCCAACAAAACTAGTGGTGGAGGCTTCTCGCAGTTGTAGTCAAGAACATCTGGATTACCTTAGGTCGGGAACCAGTATTTAAACCTATTCCTGGGGTAGACAGGCAACCAAAGAAAACAGAAAAGGAGGGTGGGAGTTTTAAGACAGCTGTGCTTTCATTGTGTCTTCCTCCAAATCTGGACGTTCAGAGCACAGCAGAGCTACATTAAGAAGCTGGAAACAAGGATGAAGTGAAAATTTCCTCCTGGCTCTCTGCAGATTCCTCATCTCCCTTTGATCACCAAGCTTGCCTAGCAACAAGACAGCAAGCCTTTAAAAGGAATGGAGGAAGGAATGGAAGAGAAGAGGGGGTAAGCACCAGGTATGGGAAGGAGAAAAGCTGCTAACAAGGCTGATTTCCTCCCCTCTTTTTCCTGACACCTGTATAGTCAGCTGAAATGAATAAATCCAGGGAATTTTTGGACTGCACTTTACAGTGAATCTAGTTACATTTTTCCTGCTGTGTAGTTGTGCCCTTAGATACTTCAATCCATTGTCAAAAAGATTTAAAAATGTGGCAGCTCTCTTATCTGTGGGTCATTTTCCTAAATTAAAGCCTGTGGATCGCCTGCATCTCTTAAGCTTGGAGAGGGCAGAAAGAATTGTGATAGTAGCTTAACAGAAACTTTATGAGATTTGTTTTCCCTGAGGCTCTGAATCTCAATTGAATGACCTGGATGTCAAACTCTGCCAGCCAAAAACAATATATATTAAGATACAGGATGGCAAGTTAAAGTAAGCAAAGCACATTTGATTTGCGGAAGCATTAATCACTCTATTAGATCCTCTAGAGTGTACTTTCTTTCAAAGCCGGTCTCATAAACAAGATAAATTAGCGCTGTCAACAAATTCAGAAATAAGACCTCTTCCTTTCTGCACCTACCTTTTAAAAGAAATATTGATAATTTGATACGCCAATAGCAGATGAGAAGGGGAGGAAGCATTTCAAATGAACCCTTCTGATACACTGGTATTACTCATTTGAAGTGGACATGTATTATAGGAATATCTCCTCCAATCTTGTGTTACCTTAACTGACATGTCTCCCTCATTCTCCAGTACACAGTGTTTCACCAGAATCCAGACACCATCAGGAGTAGTTTACTCAAGTGAAAAAAGATTAAAGAATCATTAAAAAAAACCACAGAAAATATTTAACACTATGATTTAAATATCAGGATGCCCCCCTTCTTCTCATCCCTTCATAACCAGATAAAGATTTTCCTTTTCAGGCAGGCATTGAAGCTTTAAGGGAGGATCTTGGAAATGCTATATTTATTAAATTTAGAGATTTTTCTAAGTGTTGTAAAAATTCTGTTTAATCTTAGCTTCAATCTGGGTAAATGTTTAAATGTCTTAATATAGTTCCTATGGCATTTTAAAACTCTCGATCATTCTATAGTTTCAATTGTTGTGATTTGCCTTGGGTCCCCTATGAGCAGAAAGGCGGCACATAAATAATATAAATAAAATAAATATCACCACACCTCATTACTGCTGAACTCTCATCCACCAGAGCACACTTATTTCTTTGATGTTTTGACCCTTGGCACCCTTCCTTTCTATGGTTTTGGAATGGAATTCTCACACCTTGTAGATAAACTACTGCAAGTGTATCTATCTCTATCAGAGTGCATACTTTGACCCAACCTATCATTGAAATCATTTAGACCTAGCCCAAAATTCAAGCGCACAAAGACAAGGGAAAGAACCCAGGAAGCTGCCTGGTAGTGAGTTAGAACATGATCCGTCCAACTGTCTAGTGCTAACAGTGATGGCCAACATCTCTCTGGGCTTTAAGGCAGAAGTGTTCCAGCCACACCTGGAAATGCAATGGCTGTTTATATGCAAAGTATGTGCTCTTTTGGCTACAGTATTTTGAACAACAAAATTTTGTACATGCATACATTTCCAACCATCCTTTAGGAAACATTAGCTGCCAACCTTCTAGCATTCCCGTTTCCACCCTGGCATGCAGGAACCTGTTCTTCTACCTGTTGTTCACAAAGTGAAACTAGATGCTGTGGTATATACCGTAAAAGCAGGATTCCTAAACTTTCTTCACTGGGATCACTGTGAATTTTTCTCCCACCATCCTCACCTTTCTTCTGCAACAAGGATGGGCATGGGATGAGCTTTGGCGGAATAGGGATGTGAATCTCACAGCATCCTGCTCTCGGCAAGGATGAAAATAACAACAATAGCAACCATTATAATAATAATATGCTATCAAGTCAAGTTGCAGATAATTTGGGAGTAACCTCCCAAATCTCATCATCTTGGAGAGCTTTGAAACCTCTCTGGTGGTTGGGAAGCCTGATTAAGGACTCTTTGGGAAGGGATGAAAATGATACATTTTTCAACTACCCGTTGCATCCTTAATTTTCCTGCTAAAAGACTAATCTGACTTTTAGCTGTATTGTGATGCCCAGCCTGTGATAATGTCATTAAGGAGATAAATTTTTTTTGCCAGTTTCATTGTCCCAACTAAAAGCTAAGCCATTGAAGCAACTGCTGAATGGTAAGTCAACCTATAGCTGGCTGGATAGAACAGTGTGGTTTGGGTATCCAACTGTGGAGCCAGCGGTTGGGAGTTGGATTCTGCACTGTGCTTCCTGGGGAGGGAGGGGGAACAGCCTATATAGTCATGAGCAAGTTGCACAGTCCCAGCATACCTCCAGCAGGGAAGGGTAAAGGTAAAGGTTCCCCTTGACAATTTTTGTCCAGTCGTGTTCGACCCTAGGGGGCGGTGCTCATCTCCGTTTCCAAGCCATAGAGCCAGCGTTTTGTCCGAAGACAATCTTCCGTGGTCACATAGCCAGTGCGACTTAGACACGGAACGCTGTTACCTTCCCACCGAGGTGGTCCCTATTTATCTACTCGCATTTGCATGCTTTCGAACCGCTAGGTTGGCGGGAGCTGGGACAAGCGACGGGAGCTCACTCCGTCGCGTGGATTCGATCTTACGACTGCTTGGTCTTCTGACCCTGCAGCACAGAGGCTTCTGCAGTTTAGCCCACAGCGCCACCATGTCCCTTTTAGGGGAAGGGTAAACTACATCTAAAAAGGGTTGCCATATGTTGGAATCAACATAATGGCACACATTTTAAATTATATACTATTATTGTCAAGACTCCCATTGAGTCAGGAAGTCTAGCTGCAGCTACCAATAGGATCCTGGCCTTTGTTTTTAATCTTCTATATTTAATAAGCTGATTTACCCCTTTTGTAAATGATCATCACATTGAGATTCTTCTGTGACTTTTGATCTTGTGTTGCAGCAAGTTCCAAAAAAAAACTGATATCAGGTAAATTCATCATGTGGTTTCAAAAGCATTAGCTAGCCAGACTGAAGATGAAGAGAATGGATCTTTCATTCTCTTCATCCTCAGTCTGATAAAAGCTTCTTTCCTCTTTGATCTCAATTTATGTTCCTTGCACTTTCCCTGGAAACACTTGTAGAAAACATATAAAAATGGTGTAGCTAAAAAGAAAAGGGCTACACTTCCCAGCAGGAGGGCCTTTTAACAAAAACTCTGAAGCTTTATTCCTGGGCACCAAGAGGATTTCTGACAGCAATAATATTACACGGCCATGTGATTAATAGACTGGTGACAGATTTTCTATATGTACATACACAGCTGGATGTGTGTAAAGACCATGATTCTCCCTTTGTACAGCTTTCTATATGCCATGTTGCTTTAGACAAGTATTGGCATATTTACAACGAAAAACTTTCATATAAAAAGCTTTCATCTGTATTCAAAAGAAATTGACTTCTCTCCCTCCCTCCCTCTCTCTCTCTCTCTCTCTCTCTCTCTCTCTCACACACACACACACACACACACACACACACACACACACACACACACACACACACACACACACACACAGAGAGAGAGAGATCATCTTCAATTCCTTTTTCATCAGCTGCAGCTATGTGACAGAATCTTTAGTATTTAGGACATATCTTTAGGCACCTATGAAGTCATCCTTACAAAATCTGACATATTATGCAGCAGAACATTACTTGTTTATCAGTACAAATGTCCCAAAGAAATCAGCAACAGAGTGGGGGGAAACAGATTCATCCACAAACACACAATGACTACACAATTGAGCAGACTGCTCAAAGTTGGGTGACGCATTGACAGCAGTATCCAAAAAAAAGAAACTCATTGTTTTAATATACCATAAGTTAAATGAGCTTATAGTCTATGGGTTCATAAGCTATATGAGCCAATAGAGCTTTTGAACTGGTTGACTTCTGTGTCCCTCAAGTGGAGAAGGGCAATTTTACATATGAAGAACCACCCCTTCAATGAACAGAATGGGGAAGAGAATGAAGAACCCCTCAACAACATGCCATTTTATTGATGCTAACATTCCTATTTGCTATAACAAGCTCACCCAGATATCACTCTAGAACATTTCTTCACAGTTATTCTTATAATCAAATAAGACAAGTTCAAGTTTAAGCAGGATATTGGTAAACTGGAATATGTACAGAGGAGGACAGCTAAGATGGTAAAGGATCTGGAGACCAATACCTGTGAGAAACAGTAGACAGAAGTGAGTATGTTTAGTATAGAGAAGATTGAGAGGCTATAGGATGCACATCTTCAGATATCTAAAGCATTGCCACACGGAAGATGGAGCAAGCTTGTTTTCTGCTGTTCCAGAGAATAGTTCTCAACTCCTAAACCAATTGAATACATTGCAAGAAAAGATATTCTGACCAAACATTAGCAAGAACTTCTTGAGAGGGTGTGACAACCCCAGACCTACTGGGATATATCACCCGATAATTAAGCTGCCACCAACCATTCCCTATAAGGAGTCACACAGACCAGGAATGGATTTTTAACAAACAAAAGAACAAGGTTTATTTAAATAACAAACAGGGTAAATAAAAAGATCAAGTAAATAAGATACTGTAACGTGGCAAAGTCCCAAACATATACATATAACAGTTTGGTTCCCACAGAACACTTTAAAGTAAAGCACAGACCCTGAACCTATCAGTTCTGGCTACCCATATAGAAACCTGAACCTATCAGGTAGGTACTAACTGACACACAGTTGTACTCAGTCTGACACACAGACTCCCACTCCTCACTCTTCACATCAGCTCCAAATATTTATACAGTACAGCTCCTCCCCCTGATGTCCCGCCTTCCACTCCCCATAGGATGGAACTTTCCCTCCAAACCCATGACAGACAGGTACCATCAGTGCTGTATGTAACAGAGGGGGATCAGTTTCCTCTTTCATTGGAAGTTTTCAAACACAATAATCATCTGTCAGGGATGTTTTAATTATGAATTTCTTCATGGACAGAGGGTTGAACTAGATCATCCTTTGTTGTTGTTACGTGCTGTCACGTCACCTGCTACTCATGACAACCCTATGAATGAGCACTCTCCAGAATGTCCTGTCCTCAGCCACCCTGCTCAGCTCTTGCAGAATCTAGCCTGTGGGCTCTTTTAGAGAGTCAGTCCATCTCATATTTGGTCTTCCTCTTTTCTGCTGCCTTCCACGTTTCCCAGCATTATTGTTTTTTCCGGGGAATCCTGTCTTCTCATGATGTGCCCAAAATAAGATAGGCTCAGTTTTATCTCTCTCTCATTCTCTCTCTTTCTCTCTTTATTTATTTTTTCCTCCAGAGACAGTTCAAACTTGATTTGATCTAGGATCAACTTGTTTGTCTTTCCACAATCTTGGGTATCTACAAAGCTCTCCTCCAGCACCATATTTCAAATGAATCAGTTTTTTTTCTTGTCAGCTTTCTTAACTGTCCAGCTTTCACACCTTATATGGTAATCGGAAATACAAGTGTGTGGATGATCTTGGTCTTGGTCTCCAATGACACATCCTTAGACTTGGTGATCTTTTCTAGATCCTTCTTTGCTGCCCTTCCTAGCCCATAGGCATCATCCAAATCCTTAGTTTTACGATGCCATGAAATTACCCAGCCATAGATTAGGCGACATTATAGTGAAACATGACTGAACAAGTTTTAAGTTTGTCATTCGAATATGGCTTCATGTACCAGAAGTGCTTTTCATTCCTCTGGAGTTCTTTTCATTCCCCATCACTGCAGTTTAAAATGAATGGTGTAACTTGAAAATTCTGCAGCCTAGAGATTACTTGTACAACTAAAACGGAGTTATAAAGCAGTATGCTTCATATCTCGTTGGCTATTCTTTCACTGTTGTGTAAACTGTCTGTCTGATTTGTATTGATTTAAAATGGAAGCAACCTCCCATATATTGAGGCAAATTCTAACACAGATTCACCCTGGGTCAAAAATATACCTGAAAAATTCCATGAAAGAGAAGCCGTAGCCGTGTTGCTCTGCAATTCCTGCACAAACGACATTTGCAGATGCTCCAATCAATGTCCCATTACCTGCAATTAAAGAACAAAAACAAGCTGGTGTTTGGTTTTTTTTTTATCTGTCTGCTTTGCTACTCCATCAGATGAGCTTTAGGACTAGATGCAAAGGGGGAAGAAAGGAATCAGTCTTTTCACTTGGGTCTGAAAGGAAATCACCTGAACAACAACCTCCCTACCTATAAATAGCCGAATGTTTGCAAATGCAGGCATGTCTTTGTCCTATTATTCTCCATGGGGCAAGGGGAGAGAGGGGGAGAGGAAGAAAATATACTGTTGTATTGTCAAACTGACACCTTCTTCCTGTATCTTAAGGAACTGGCTGATTATTTGTTCTACATACAAAAAGGTAACAGTTAAGACAAAATAAAACCAAGAACAGAGAGTGTAGAAGGAGGAACACGTATCCCTGCTAATAGTATGTTTGCATATTGATTGAAGGGACAATGTAAAGGGATGGGTTGTTTGCTTTCTCTCAAACTGCATGTATGGTGAGAAGAATTGGTCACTTGCATTTTAAATGTGTTACATAGGAATAAGAGGTGACCCACTCCCCTGAAAGTCAGTATTCTCCAAAAATGAAAAACATAAAACACCAGCATATGCACGCAAAACACAAATCTTCATACAGTGGTGCCTCGCTTGACGAGGATAATTCATTCCATTCAAATCACTGTTAAGCAAAATCCTCGTCAAGCAAAATTTAAAAACCAATTGTAATGCATTGAAAACCGGTTCAATTCGTTCCAATGGGCGAAATACCTGCTCGTTTTGCGAAGATCCTCCATAGGGCGGCCATTTTCCAGTGCCTGTAAATCGAGGAATCCATCCTAAAGCACAGGGGGGAGCCATTTTGCACAGTGGGTGGCCATTTTAGAGCCGCTGATCAGCTGTTTTAAAATTGTCGTCTAGCGAAAAATTGGTTCCTGAAGCAGGGAACCGATCATTGTTAAGTGATTTTTCCCTATAGGAACATCGTTTTGCGATCACAATAGCGATCGCAAAAACTTCATTGTAAAGCAGTTTCATCATTTAACGAAGTAATCGTTAAGCAAGGCACCACTGTATTATGGATATGAAGGTTACTACAAGTAATTATTTTTAAAGCGTCTTTTCTTTTTAAGCAATTAAGTGAGAGAATGGACAATATGAAGACAAGAACTTCAATGATTTCTGATTCAAAAAGAAAGGGGCCTATGCAAAAGAAACATTTAAAAAGCATATGGAAGAGAATATCTCTCTATAATATTTCACTGAAAAACTAAAAGATTATAAACTTCAAAAACTGTAAAACCTTTCTTTAAAATACATGAAAGAGCATCAGAGTTCTTATAATAAGGAAATACAAAAGGAAAAGCATTTCTGAGCCTTTAAGCATGTTTACGCACACAAAATCAATACATGATATTTTCATCCATGTTTAGCTAGGTTATCGTTAAAGCCTATGCAGGATCCATTATTTACTTTCTGGAACCACTTCCTTATCTTTTGCCTCTCACAGCTGCTTCGTCCTCTAATTGTGATGTGAGAAATCATCATTTATTTATATTCTAAGTTTTGTTTATCTAACATCCTAGGAAGCAGTGGTGACTGTTCTTAGAAGTGACACTTTTGTTTTTGCCTGATAGCACTACCTCTACCTATTAGCAGAAGAATAAACAATCTGACATCATTACCTTCACTTGCAATTGGTGTATTTACATCAATGACCTATCAGATGTCAGTGTTTAATCTTTTCTGTATGGATAGCAAAATAGGAGATTGCACAGAATTGTTATTTCTTCAATAATCTTGCTTGTTAGACTGATTCATTGCTTTAAAAATGCTTGTAGTAATTGCTTGTAGTGATCAATATTTTTATGCTGCTGCTCCTTAATGAGGCAATTACTAGCCGTAACTTGATTGTCGATGGAGGGGCTGATCTGGTTGAAAGGGCTGACTCTATCTCACCTTTCTGTACCAGGTATCTGGTGCTGCATCAACCTTGACTGGAGAGCTGGGATAGGAGTTGGAGGTGATGGGGTTGCCACTAACCATAAGAATTCCATTTCCCTCACAGCTAATGCACCCTGGCACTAAATCTAAGGCTTTGTCATGAACCTCATGCTGGGCCAGTGAGACACAATAGGGTTGCTGCTGATGCACCCTTCATCCCACTGGCCATTATTCTCCCTGCCTAAGTTGGCCACGGAATTCTCACAAAGTGGCACTGGCCAAACTCAGGACTATGGTTCTGGGGAACCAGTCTCCATGCTGAGCCTGTCCTGGTGGTGCCTGCTCAGAACTTCATAGCAACCACAAAGCTATCTCAATACATTATTGGCTCAACACCTGTATATGGTAGATTATGGGCTGTTTTCAGAGGGAGAGGTTCTCAGCAACTCCTTTATTCTGCTTCGATTGTTGCCTTTTGCTGACAACAGACCCTCTTTGCAGGTCTTGGAGTCTGACTAAGATGGCCCACCCTTAAGACATCTGGTTGATTCATGAATTTCTTAGGAGGTTTTTCCGGCTGATAGGGTTGGTGACTGATATAGTTGTCAATCACCTGCTCCAGTGCTACCTGTAACTTGACTTGATCTATGAGCAATGAAACAAGCCAGAGGATAACTAGAGTGCAGCTGGCCTAGGATGTGAAGCAAGTATGATCAAAAACTAGTAATGATTCTTTGTTTTGTCTGCCCTGCTGTGCTGTGAGGTACAAAAAGTCTCATTTTTGTCATAACACAAAAATTCTAAAGATATATGGCTCCCCTCTGCTTTTTCTAGGTGTTTCAAAGCTATGACACAACATTAGTTTGCTACTTTGTTTCTATCAAAGTATTATTTTCCTTGTTATTAAGACTTGCATGTATCCTTGATTTTCATTACTCTTGTTTATATCGTTGTATTCACTTAGTTTTATTAAACTACTTAATAGTAGTCTAATATAACAATGACTTTAAGATTATTAAATAGTTTCATATATATTCAATTATAGTCATATTGGTTAGATGATTGTCATATTGTCATACTGGTTAGACCTGCAAAATTCTCTTGATGAATTTTATTGCTTAGTTGTTTATGCATAGATTTAAAGTCTAAGGGGAATTTAGTAAATATTTACATAAAGTAAAGGTAAAGGTTCCCCTTGACATTTATTATTTATTAATTTATTTATTGGATTTCTATCCCGCCCATCTGGACTAAAGGTCCAGACGTGTCCTAGGCTGGGGTGCTCATCCCTGCCTCTCTCTAAGGCAATTAGCCTTCCTTTCTTCTGTGATCACCCACATTTCTGTTGAACCCTCTTATTCTTTTCTGAGTTTTTTTTCCCCTTCAAATAAATGTCTTCTGTTTTTGGTTTACAAATCCTGCTTATTGTTTTTTAAAAATAGCGGTCATGAGATATTATTATCACACAGTGGCCAGTACAAGGGCATGTACTCAAGACTGCATCACCAAAACAACATTGATGTGTTTCACCAAAAGTGTTTTGTTTATTTTTCTTTTAAGGTGTTGCTGTTTAGTCATTTAGTCACATCTGACTCTTCGTGACCCCATGGACCAGAGCACACCAGGGCCTCCTGTCTTCCACTGCCTCCCAGAGTTTGGTCAAATTCATGTTGGTGGCTTCGATGACACTGTCCAACCATCTCATCCTCTGTCGTCCCCTTCTCCTGCCTTCACACTTTCCCAACACCAGGGTCTTTTCCAGGGAGTCTTCTCTTCTCATGAGATGGCCAAAGTATTGGAGCCTCAGCTTCAGGATCTGTCCTTCCAGTGAGCACTCAGGGTTGATTTCCTTTGGAATTGATAGGTTAGTTCTCCTTGCGGTCCAGGGGACTCTCAAGAGCCTCCTCCAACACAATTCAAAAGCATCAATTCTTCGGCGGTTAGCTTTCTTTATCGTCCAGCTCTCACTTCCGTACATCACTACAGGAAAAACCACAGCTTTGACTATTCAGACTTTCATTGGCAAGGTGATGTCTCTGCTTTTTAGGATGCTGTCAAGGTTTGTCATCGCTTTCCTCCCAGGAAGCAAGCATCTTTTAATTTCGTGCCTGCTCTCTCCATCTGCAGTGATCATGGAGCCCTAGAAAGTAAATCTGTCACTGCCTCCATATCTTCCCCTTCTATTTCCCAGGAGGTGATGGGACCAGTGACCATGATCTTAGTTTTTTTGATGTTGAGCTTCAGACCATTTTTTGTACTCTCCTCTTTCACCCTCATTACAAGGTTCTTTAATTCCTCCTCACTTTCTGCCATCAGAGTGGTATCATCTGCATATCGGAGATTATTGATATTTCTTCCGGCAATCTTGATTCCGGCTTGGAATCCTCCAATACAGCCTTTCGCATGATGTATTCTGCATATAAGTTGAATAAGCAGGGGGACAATATACAGCCTTGTCGTACTCCTTTCCCAATTTTGAATCAATCAGTTGTTCCATATCCAGTTCTAACTGTTGCTTCCTGTCCCACGTATAGGTTTCTCAGGAGACAGATAAGGTGATCAGGCACTCCCGTTTCTTTAAGGACTTGTCATAGTTTGCTGTGGTCCACACAGTCAAAGGCTTTTGCATAGTCAATGAATCAGAAGTAGATGTTTTTCTGCAACTCTCTGGCTTTCTCCATAATCCAGCGCAAGTTAGCAATTTCGTCTCGAGTTCCTCTGCCCCTTCAAAATCCAGCTTGTACTTCTGGGAATTCTCGGTCCACATACTGCTGAAGCCTACCTTGTATGATTTGAGCATAACCTTGCTAGCGTGTGAAATGAGTGCCTTTTAAGTACACTTTTAAGGTGTAGTATAAATTTAGCCATACCTCTAGTAGTATTTAAGTAAAGGGAACAGTTGCTGTTTGCTTGGTTTGGTGAAAGGGATATTCCAAGTTAAATGACATCCCCCCCAAACTTAGTGGTCTAGGGGTGATTGTCAATTGGTGGCAGCACACAATAGAGATGTTTCTACCAAAACCAGACTCAGAAGCTGGTGCTTGTATGATGCCAACTGATCTCAGCATCATGCAAGATCTTGACTAATGAATAGAACATATTTTGAAATAAAGATGAATCCTGCTGGAAGTTTTGATCTGTTTAGTTTATTAGATCTCACTGCTTAGCTGCCTGGGAGTTTAGATTAAATAGATTTCAATTCTGCCAAATGTTATTATTCAAGCTACAAATTTGCAAAGGAGTATTGTGGGCTTAACTTTATTTGTAATTTGCAAGAACAATATAGGAGAACCATCTGGTTACTATTTTTTGTATTAATTATTTTCATATCTATTCCACAAATATTGATTATTCATAAGTAAAAGAAACAACAACATGCCAAGAAACTCTCTTTCTTTCTTTCTTTCTTTCTTTCTTTCTTTCTTTCTTTCTTTCTTTCTTTCTTTCTTTCTTTCTTTCTTTCTTTCTTTCTTTCTGTTTCTTTCTTTCTTTTTCTTTATTTCTCTCTCTCTCTCTTCTTTCTTTCTTTCTTTCTTTCTTTCTTTCTGGCTCAAAAAGAAGTAAACAGTGTGCTGATAACCTTTAAGGAACAATTCTACTACATAGAATTTAGTGACAAAAAAAACTATTCTATTTGAAGATATTTGAATGAGAAAAGAGCAATATAATAACAGTTTTTAAAACTCATTTCAGATATAGCTACTGATTTTCACATATGCATTCTCTGTCCAGTTACAAAATATCAGATTTATTGCTAATAAAAGAGACTTTTCAGAATGTTCTCTTATGGGATTGGTGATAGACAGATGCATCCACTTTGGGCATAGCTCAATATGTAATTCCCTTCATGTCATTAATTCATAATTTTGTGCCTGCAGTGCTAGCCCTCCATGACATAAGCAAATGGAACTGAGCAGAGTAGCATCCATGGAAAAACATTCTCTTGAACCTAGCTCTGCTCACTCAGTTCCAGCTAACTGTGTTCCCCACTGCTTCCTTCTGCTGATACATCAGTCAGTGCCAGCCCGTTATCACATCAGGAGGCTTGCTGCTTGCTTATTCCTTTACTCTTTTTACCCTCATGCCTGGTCTTATTTCGTGGAAATGTTGGTGGAAAAACAGATTCAGATTGAAGTCACTTTTCTTTCACTTTGCCTTCGAGGGAGCTGCACATGAAATATAGAGTGCTATGTGGGAAAGAGTTTCCTTTATAAAATGGAATGAGAAATCCATTAATAAACTGGCTGGCAATGTTGGCTAATTCCTGAAATAAATGTTCTGTCTAGGTCTCATTTCAGAAGATTGAAAATACCCTTTTCATTTCATTATACTTCACCACTATGATAACGTCCTTTTGCCTAATGTGTGAATGGTTTTATTTATTTCACATATTAGGCCTGGAGGACAGTCCCAATGCGCAGTGTGATCCTTTGAATGTTTACCTGTCACATCGAATGGATGAAAAATAAAATGAATTGCTCTTGTAACAGCCTCCTCATTTTTTTTTATAAATGCCTCTTAAGATTCAGCGTATTCAAGGATGTTTACTCTGACAAGTCTACTCTGAATTTTCTGCTCTTTAGAGATGAGACGTGAGGTTGAACCCATTTTCCAATAATAATTCTGCTAAAGTTGGTAATTGCTTTTATTGGCTTTGCTGTTAACGCTGCAGAAATTCATAATACAAATTTTGCATTTCTTTCAATAAATATGAAAAATAATTTATTTTGTAAATTTCCACCAGGATTTAAATGTAAGCATTTTGTTGTTGATTCAGTATTACACTATCTCCAAGCTCAGTTTATAAAAGCAACAGATAAATTTATTTATCCTTTTTTCATTTAAAAAAACTTGTTTGTTATTGTTTCTCCCCACAAAAGTCTATATATCTGTCTTGACATTGACTCTGTTATATCTTTTTCCATCCCTGTGCATAAGCTACAAAAGAAGAATTGCCATCTATGTTAGCCTACTTAGCTTCTCCTTTGTTCTCAATTGGTGTCTCAAAATGTAATTTAGTAGCCAGATGCCCATTTATGCATCCTTAAACTCTCTTTACATGCTGCTGCATTGCCCTTTAAAGCTTCCCCTGCTTGCTTTGAAGGTAAGGACTCCTGATTTGTATATATCTATGCTATCACATCTTTTTGTGTGTGTGTGTCTATTCCAATTTACACAGTGGTGGTGTGTACCGCTTTGATTTGCTCTTAATGCTCCTGCTTTCTTTCTACTCATCAGTTATTCTTTGTTTCAGGTATAATCCTTTTCTCGCCTGTCTTCTTCAACAAGCCACTCATCAGTCTCAACTATAATCTGCTTCCAGTAGCCATACTATTATCTGCTTTGAAGCCCAGAGTGCATTTGGGGTCTAGACTGCGAGCCTTACATTTCTGTAAGGCTTGGGCATATTTTTAACAGCTCCAGTCTTTTGATCTGTTACTATTAGCCACAGTGCTAAGAGCAAAGGCCTCCAGAGTAGCATCTGCAATCCTTCTAAAAACACACATAAGTGTACTATAGAACACAGAAGCCACAAAATCAGTCTGTTAAGTCGAAGAATCTGGTATATTGTGATAATTCTGGGGGATCTGTGGCAGAAATGTTCAAATTTAAGCTAGAACATAGCTTTTGTAAAATGTTTCTTCCTTCTTTACTTATCTAGGAGATGCCATGATTTGGTAGCACTGACAGGAATCTTATACAGTATTGTATATGCATTAGTCACACCTGGGTGGAGCTGGATTCAAGAATCAAGGTTTAACAACAGGCACGATGATGCTGGAGATGGACGCAGCTTAAGTTATGCCTCATTGTCTGACTTAGATTGTGTGGCACTACAGCTACCCCATGTTCTTTCTGACTACCCCCTGGATGGCTGCTCCACTTACAAACGTCTGCATGGTGCCTGGGTTGTCTTCCATCACTAGCTGCCCAATCCAGGAAGGAGCTTGGGCTACCCTTTCCTGCTTCCTCCAGCAGCCGACCAACCATTCAGGCGAGAAGGGCAGGGGCCGTTGAGCGGTCAGCTGCTGGAAGAGGCAGGAAAGGGTAGCCCATGCTCCTTCCCGGACTGGGCCACTGGTGACTCTGGATGACCCATGTGGTGCGCAGAGGCTTGTGAGTGGGTCAGCCTGATGGGGGGTGGGGTGGGGGTGGACGGAGGGAACGTGAAGCACTTAGACAACATATTTTAAAAACTCTTCTACTCCATGACACTCTGGCTTCTCTCTCGCTTTGCTGTTGTGTTGAATCATTTTCTGGCTGCTGTTCCTTCTGAGTAAAAACAAACATTCAGGGGAATGGGTATATTCTGGTCTTACACACGAGCCCCATGGCGCAATGGTTATACTGCAATACTGCTGTCAAGTCTCTGCTCCTGACCCAAGTTTCGCCTCAACAGGATCAGGTAGCCAGTTCAAAGTTGGCTCAGCCCCCAACCTTCGGATGTAGGTGAAATGAAAACCTAACTCATTGGGGGGGCAAAGTGTTCCTTGCCTAGTTATGTTGTAAACCACCTAGAGAGTGCTTCAAGCACTATGGGGTGTTATATAAGTCAAAACAATTAAAAAAAACCTATATTTTCCTCCATCAGTGTGATCTGTGTTGTATGTGTCTTAGCAGTCAGTCAGTCAGAGGAAACCAATGTTTACATTTTAATGGTCAATCACGCTTCTGCTCTCAATAGAGGCAGTCACTACTGTAACAACTGTTTCTGTCTGTGGTGACCTGTTGACAAAGAGGACTGGGTTCTCTGAAAAGGGAATTTCAGCAGGTGTAGCTTTTAAGGCAAGCGGCACCTGCTGGAATTTCTGCCTCCAAGGAGCTATTGAAGATACAGAAACCCTGTCCTCCTGATCCTCAGGTCACTCCATGCCTGGTCGCTCTCTCAAGTCTTTTATTTTATTCATCTCCCTTGACACACTTAATTGTGAGCAGTACCACACCTCCCCCACCCCCATTTTAGTCTCACTGCAGCAGTGGCCACGGTTGCTGTGTCCCTTCTTGGTGGCAGCTAGTTGGTGGAGTGGGTGCGAGTGCCGGTCCCCTCTTCTTGTTGCTTTGGCTGTGAGGAGGGATGTTTGAGCCACTGCAGCAACCTCATTCTCACCTCTTTCTGGAGAAGGGGCAGGAATGGGCATTACTATTGCCCCCGCCATGACCATCACGCCCCCCTCCTCTGGGATGCTACTGCTGTGGCAGCAATGATGCGGGCAGAGGGACTGCTTCTGGCCTCAGGCAGTGGAACCGCTTCAGCTGCCCCAGGAGTGAGCTATAAAGTACTCTGTGGGCTAAGATATCAATACATCAATTCTGGAAGCTTGATTTCCCCTTTCCTGATGAACAGAACCCTTTCTTGTTTGCCATTTTGGCCAAGTCAAGCTCCCCACCACCACCAACATCCAGCTACTGTTTTCCTGATGGGATTCTGAACTTGCTGGTAGGGGAGGATGAATAATGGGCACAGTGTTCTGAGGCAACATCCTTCTTGCAAGGGAATAATGCTCAAATTCCATCTAGAAGCTAGAAAAATCAAAGTGGACACAATAGGCTTTCAATTACTAGTGAGACTGATGCCACTTCGAATCAGTCACAGGCTTTTCATGAGCACAGCCCATTGTGGTAACTTCTCAACCATCTGAATGTTCCAGTCATAAGGTCTCTGCAAGATGAGATGCTGTGGCTGCCTGTCTTTCCAGCATTCTCATTTCATTGTCACAAATTGCAAGTTTCTCATTCAAGTCCTCTCCTCTCCTGTCAAGATCATAGCAAGCCCCCTCATTGCATCTCTCATTCCAGCAGTCTGCAGAGCTCTTGTCTCAGTTAAATGTAACTATGAGCAAAGGACACACAGAAGCACAGCATGTCAGGAAGCTCGGAGAAAGGCAAGTACACTTATTCGCTCATTTGGAAAGGATGGATGTACAATTTTCCTGATGGATTTTGGTCTTCCAAAAGACTAAAGTAGAAGCTCCCATTTTCCAGTCCAGGGATATATGACAGCTTTTTTATATTCAGCTTTTTTTTCCTTTGCTAGTCCTGAAAAATAAAAAAGCATCTCCAGAGGGATTCCCACATGCCATAGAAACATGTTCTAAACACACACCTATACACACTTTATGAGAGGGAAAGCAAGATAGGCTTTTTGAGCCACAAAAACCTAGAGGGAAAAGGTTTAAGCAGCCCTGCTTCCCTTGTTTCTTCTTCCCTTAGAACAGCTTTACGAATGAAAAAGCTTTATTGAACTTGGTATGCACTGGTGTTCCCAAGGTTACAATCTCAACATGTCTTGAAATCAGCATGGAAATGAAGACTGAGAAAACCTTAATTTTCTCTTTAGTAGACAAAGACACATTTGGACACTTCCATGTATAGCTATCACATCATTTCCTGCCTGAGAGAGGCTTGTATTTGAAGAGTCAAACAGGCAAAATGATACAGGAATCTAGACAATTCAGTCACAATTAGAGAGGTTTCAAAATCATAGTGCATAATGTTGTCTACCATGGAGTAACTTTATAGAATCCAAAGCACTTCATGTCTCATTTTTAAAAACTGTAACTACTTTGAAGAAATTCTTGAAAAATTGGTATGTAGAAATTAGGGTGTGATCAGATGAACATTTGTTTCACAGTTTGTTCTGGGAACAGGATGGGCTGGTTCACTCCTTTTTTCCAGCAACCACATGATGTATGTGCTGTTGCAAACCAGCCTGCCTCTGATTGATGCCTACTAGCACCTTTTTGGATCTACTGTGTATGTGGATTTTTTTGGGGGGGAAGACAGGTAAGATCACTCCATTTTGATTTGGTTCATGTTTGTATGATTGTTGGTATGAAATGAAAGTAGCTGCCTGGCTGTCTCTGTGCAGAAGCTGCTGAATGATCTCAAGACATGGGAAGCTTCTTGGTCATTTGCCTACAGAGGGGAGGGGAGAGGAAGTTTTCCATTTCTTTTAATTGTTGCTTACCTCCAAGACATGCACCCATGGCCAACGAAAATATCAGGGGCTTCACAGGTAAATTCACTTCAGGATCTTGACTCAGGTTGAGAAGTACAGGGATCTGCAAAGAATAAATTAAATTAATAATAGAAACAACATTGTTAACAGTGAACACTGATCACCTTTGATGACCAGTTAGAATGAAATAAAGTGAAATCAAACTGTAGACTAAGGAACTTGGTGTTTAACATTTTATTTTGTCTAAAACTATGATGGGGTGGGTCTCAGTTAGCAACTTAGTCTTCCTTGAAATGTTTCAAAAAAGCATATGGTACAGTTTTCAAAGACGGCACATTTATATGCTTTCTCATATCCAAATCCCACCCCACCCCACGCACACAAATTGGAAAGCTAACATAAAAATGACCAGGATCAGACTCCTTGTCCCTTATATGAAGACACTGATTTTAAGAATATAGAGAGTCAACATTCAAACATGAAAGACTGATAAATAGCCTTATCTTCTCCCACCAAAGAAGTTGTAAGCAAATGAATGGCTCTTAAGGTCTTAAGAATCCTTTAAATTCAAAATAAGAATCTCTGGCCCATAAGCCAGATGTAGCCCAGAACATTCTTCTGATATTATCTCTGGAAAGTGATCAGAGATTTAGAAAAAAAAAAAGTGGCTCTTCAGAGTCCAAGTAGGTTTTTCATTGAAGTTTTTCATGGAAGCCCAAGAACCACTCATATGACCTTGCCCACTTTGCTTTGTTCTTGCCATGTACTGCTGGCAAGAACTTGCCCACCCACTGCTGAAATATCGTCTCCACCATTTTCTTCAGATTGGAATGTGGCTTCCAGGCTGAAGAAGTTCACCATCTTTTTCCAAGACTGAAGCTGACAATATGAAGACACACCACCTCGGTTAGAACCAACACCAAGGATTATAAGCACTTCCTATGTAAGCTTATCTGTTTCTGTTTATCTGACAAATTGATTTTGCCTGAGTCACAAAGCTCCGGGCTCTTAAGACTGATCGCTCTACCTATGCCACCCTTGCAATTATGTGGCTGCCTTGTCAATGTGATATCTATCACTGTTAGCCTTTAAACCCTTTTCCTTTCTATAACAACAGAAACAACAACTGTCTAAATTCTGCATTAGAATATCATGTAGGTCCTTTAATGTACTGTATTTTGTCAATTTAAAAGCAATGAAGAAACCATAGCTGCACCACCTTCTCACTATAGTTTGTGCTACACAAGTGAAACTCACCAGCATTCTAAGACTGCATCCCACAAGGTAGGATTTTGAGCATGATTTGGTACTAAAGTGAACATGTAGGAAGCACCATTACACACATGCAATGAGAAAATATTTCCAGGTCCCAAGATATGCTCAGTACTCCTGTAATTATTCCTTTCTACTCTGTTTTACTTTGTAAACTTTGCAGAATGAAGACCTCAAGTACACCATATTGCTCATTTACCCGCTAACCTCCCCTCAAGTGAAATATCTGTTAGCAAAGTAAGCGGCATCTAACATAACATACAGATTCAACTCCTGAATATCAGAATGGTTGGTTCTAGGTACACTTGCAAAGACACAAATCTCCAGTGTAAGCTGAGTGCACCCAGTTATCCACAACAGAAACATCATCTTGCACATTTTCACAAAATAACATGGTACATTAGAGAGTAGTATACAAGCTGAAGTATCAAAGACCAGCAGGAGACATAAGGCAGAAGGAGAAATAGCTGCACTCCATCCTGCCAAGGATTGCTGTTCCCTATTACGAATTGGGGCATTTTGGAAAAACTGTGAGGAATCTAGACAGCAGGCTAGGGACTCAGTTGTGAACTTTCCCTAAGATCCTTAGCTGAAGCCTTAGCCTAGACTCCTGGCCTTGCTGAGGTAAAAGAATGATGAAGCTCAAATCTAGAGATATCTATATAAAAGGTATTCCTCCAGAGAAGCCTCAAATTAAGTGTGTTGGTTATTTTGACAAGACTAGCAGAGACCTCGCCTTTTACAAGGAGCTTTAGGGGATGATTCTGTTTTTTCTGTTTAGGTAAATAATAGATTTTTAATGTCAGGCCATCTTAAATTGATTTTTAACTCTAATATTTTATTCAATTGCCAGTTAATTTTGTCCTGATTTTATGGTGACCTTTGAGCAACTGTTTGACAGGAGACCAGGGTTTAAAAAAATGTAAAGCAGGAGCAGCAGCAGCAACAATTATTTGTTTAATTTATTAATGTATGTATTTTATTTCTGTGGTGCCTTTCTCCCTGTAAAGGGACTTGTGAAGACTTCAAGCACACCATATTACTAAGATCCCAGCCTTTTCTCCTATGCACACATTGCATTTGCCACATATTCACAGAATATGCAATGTTAAGTGGCACAATAGTTTATTATCATGTTTTAACAAAAATGTGAGAAAGAGTGATTTGATGTAACAATTTATAGGTTCTAGTAATAAAGCAAAAGAATATAAACAGATGGCTTGACATATGCAGCCCACAATAATGGCTTATTAATATTAAGAACATGTTAATTGCAAAAGAGGAAGGTGCATGTTGCAGAACATTCTAGGAACAGAAATGCCTATTAAGTTAATAACACCAAGAAGCTGTTGGTGTTAATTAATCAACAAATAGATTAATTTTAAATCTGCTCAAGAGCCTCTCCACTTTAAAACTGCAATGAAAATATCAGAAAACATTTAATTAAACTTAAACCACATCTTATGGGATTTATCACATTTTTTCCTACCTCACAGTGCCAACTGAGAACTTATAAACAGAAAAAGCAGCTTTATAAAAGAGAGCCCATTACAATATTTGTATTCACATGAGAGCTACTTCTAGTACATTGCTCGAAGATAATTGATCTTGTCATTGCATGTTTCTTACAGCATCTGGGCTGCTTCCAAAAGATCCAATGTAAGTTTTAAAAATGTGCATGAAAATGTTGAACAGGCAGCAAACTTGATTTGAAGAATCAAGGACTACCCCTAGAGTAAAGACCACATCTTCCTGGAGTTAACTGAATGTTAGCTCTTAATTTGACTACAATTGACTGTGTCTTGCCAAGTATACAAACTACATTTTATCTCAAGCTTATTTGATATGTATTTGCCACATTTCTGTGTGCTTCTGTTCCAAGAAAAAGAAGAGTCATGTGGTTCAATATAAGGCAGGGCGGGGGGGGGGGGCTGCTGAATGGCTGTCAGTCCTTTATCCACCAAGATTGGGAAGGACAATGAAATCTGCATCACCTGAGGCGAACCTAAAACCTACTACTTCAAGATGATTATACAAAGTTGCAGACTCCATTTTTGGAACCCACTGGCCTCAGCATCTGGTCATGATGATATCTGGGACTTTCCTGTTTCATCTGTACCCCAGCCCAGTCCTGGCCCAATTAAGAGTCATGTTTCTGAGATTTTAGTGGTCTAATAAACATGCTGCCACCCTAATTTTCCAATCGTGTAGAAGGATCATATGTCTTTTCTTCATTTTTGTGGATTCAAAAAAGTACTGCATTTTTTATTTCTTTGTGACTTCTGCTCTAACAATATTTTTACTCGAAGAAGCAGCTCACTTTTGGTGGAAGAAACAGTGAAGCAAACCTCCAGCTCCACACAGGGCTGTGCAGAGTAAATACACCCCCGTTCTGTCCCTCAGAAGCAATATAGACAGTTTCTGGATTCAAAGGAAAGATCCCTCTCCTTGAGAAAATAGATGCTTGAGCACAGAACCCTTCTCAAAAGCTAGCATTATCCATTATTCTCTACACACCAGAAAGCAGGATGCGTTAGCAGTTTTCCCGAAGGAGCCACATTCTTTTTCAACTGTCTAATGGGCAATGATTGTTGGTGTGTGTGTGTGGGTGTGTGTGGGTGTGTGCGTGCGTGTGTGAGTGAGTGAGTGAGTGAGAGAGAGAGAGAGAAACATGGTATGATTCCCATGACTAGATAGGCGGGGTATAAATACAATTAATAATAATAATAATAATAATAATAATAATAATAATAATAATAATAATAATAATAATAATAATAATAATAATAATAATAATAATAATAATAATATCTGGTGCTAAATTACACATCTGCAGTACAGAACTGTATTAAATAAATTTAAAAACAAGTTCAAGGTTAAAAGCACACAATTAAAAGTCTGCAAAATTATGCAGTGCAATTAAGGTGGCTCCTCCAAAAGGAACCAATGTCTTGTTTTTATTGAACTACAACAAGGTCTCTCTTCTCAAAGCACTATCAAAAGGAACTCGTTGGCAACAACATAATGTAATATGCAGAAATACTTTTTTGTAAATAAGAATGTGGGAGAACTGAAAGGAAGCCTGCGATCACCGAGGCATCCATATGTGCAAAATGGTAGTTCTTATCTGTAGCCCAAGGAAGCAAAGACAAAGCAACTTACCATTGTAGCAGTGAATGGAATATTGTCAATTAGGGATGATGCCAGAGCAGAGACCCAGAGGACTAAAATGATAGCAACCGTCAAGCGTTGGTCTTCAGGCACCGTCTGGCATTTTATAAAAAGAAGAGAAATAAATAAGTTTCTGTTTCCAGTAAATTGAGAATAACTGTCCTAGTGCCTGTTGCCCTGTGCAGACCTGCATCTTCAGGCCATCTTTTGCAGCTCGTGCCTTGTCCCTCTGGGCCCAATTCACATCACCTCTGCCCAGCCAAAGGTGAAAGGTAAGTCTGGATAGATGCCCCCTTGCTCTTTCTTAACTTGGAAAGGGCAGGCAAACAGACAAGCAGCAAGGAAATAGAGGAAGCCCATGGGGTTGGCAGCAGATCCCTGTTGCCGAAACAGGGAACTCAACAAATACCAAGTTAGGCTGACCCTGATATCAGCCCACAGGCACAGTTACAGTATATTGTTTCCTTTCTATGGATGGGGGGGGGGATATACTTATAATGTCATCTGAGCAGGGGGGGAAATTCTTATCAGTTTCCTATGAGATGACCTTATTGATCAAGCTAGAATGAAAGAATTAAAAACTACAGCTTTACTGTCCAATCCAAGGTCACAACGGGGTGGTGGGAGGTGAGAAGTAACAGAAGGCTAGACACAATTTTTGTACCCCTGACAAAAGAAAATAAGTATTACTTTAACATAATTTCCCCCAATTCTAAGAGAAAACATATATTATTTTAAACTGTACCTTTATTAACAAAGCTGTCTGTTCTCCTATGTATTCTATTAGATGAAGATGAGCCAATGCCTTGTTAAAAAAAAAAGATTTAATTGTAATAATTGTTGAAAATGAACACTCTGAACTGAGATGCACAACCTTTTTGGTCCTCAGGACATACATCCAGTGTTGCTTGTAGATCTGGGTCACACTTAAGAGTGCATGCACTTGTACACACATACATGTACAGACATTCCCCTACACTCACATTCATGCACACACACACTCACTCTACTAAGGCATTAGAAAGTCTGTAAAAATATTTGCCCATAGAGAAGAGCACTCTAGACCCATTCCCTCTGTCCCCAATTGTACCAGTCCTCTATATATGGGAGGTGACATCGATGAAGGCTCTCTACATGAGACTGAACCTATGTTTTCCAGGGTCCCAACTCACAAGAAGAGCCCCCTCAGTTGGCAGAGGCTGCTCCTCTTAATATGCATCACCATCTATGTATAGGAGGATGACAGAAGCAACACCAAAGACAGGCAAAGATAGAACACTTTACACACAAGTATTCCATATCGTTTTGAATCCACAATATCCTGACTGTCTTCTCCTCACCTCATTATACCTACACCTTCCCAGCACACTCCTCAGAATATGAGAGTGAGGCAATTTCAATCACTGCGGTTTGAGAGAAGCTTTTCAGTTCACTGCAATATCATTAGTTTGTCAATTTGAGTATAGACGGAAAAAAAATGAGAAGCCAAACTCTATTCATGTAGCTTCTGTCTGAAAAAATAGTGCACTTCTGGATGCTTTTTAAGAGCTGGAATACAATTCATTTTACTCATAATTAGGTAAAATCTTTAAAAACATTTAACAATTGGTAGATAAACTTTTATAATAATAAATAAGTTAAACTGCTCAGGTATCATGTTTCAAATTTATTTTCAAGACATTTATGTTTCCCTGAGGGTGGAGGTGTCTTAAGATTTCTTCAAACAAATCCAGTTGTCTAGAAAACTAAATTGGGACTACTTCACACATTTTCTCTCATGACCCTTGTAATCTGTGGGTCTGATGGCAATTTTAATTGTATTTTAATTGTATTTTAATTATTTTATCTTTTACTGTGTTGAATTTTAATTATTGTAAGCCACCCAGAGACCTCTGGGTAGTGTGGGCGGCATATAAATAAATAAATAAATAAATAAATAAATAAATAAATAAATAAATAAATAAATAAATAAATAAATAAATAAATAAATAAATAAATAAATAATCAGCCACACTGATTTCCATTCTATACCCACTCCTCTCCAACATAACTGAATATAGTATAAGCGGAGCAGACGTCAGCTGTATTCAGACATTTGGAAATTGTGTTTACTTGAAAAATCTATGTCCTGATTCCTGTGGACAGCCTCCATAAATAGCAGCAGCACCCCTCTTCAGACTTATTATTCTTTATGTGGAGGAGAGCAACAATACAGGAAACAGAGGGGGCAGGGATAAGTGCTGCTCTCTCTCTGTAGTTAATAGACACCATTTCTGAAAGACTGAATAAGTCTAATGTCTCTTCCCATTCCCATGCTCAGCTACATGGGAGAGTGCATGGGTAGATGAGTGAGGATGATTACAGAGGACACAAGAAAGAATGTATGGAGTAGACT
The DNA here is from genome assembly GCF_051106095.1 of Pogona vitticeps. Classification (NCBI taxonomy): domain Eukaryota; kingdom Metazoa; phylum Chordata; class Lepidosauria; order Squamata; family Agamidae; genus Pogona; species Pogona vitticeps. Next base: position 175,220,330 of record NC_135785.1, read on the forward strand.
CAATCTAATCTACTATATTTAAAAAAAAAATTATAGAACATATTGGCCAAAATCTTGTTGTGTAACTTATGCCAACATAAGGAAGTAGATCCCCATAATGATTCCTTGTGGAATTCCTCATTGTGTACAAGTTGGTTGGCTTCGTGCATGGCCCAGTATCCAAATGGAGAGTCTCACAACAGGATTTGGGCCGATACATATTAAAATGAATAAACCAATGAAAAAGCACATTTTACAGGTTACAAATGCAACATTCTCCCATTAAATCCCCTTCTGTGGTAACCAGTTTGCCAAAAGCCTGCCCGAACAGAAAAGGTGTTGAAGGACAGCCGGCAAGGGAGCAGCCTGGCTTCCTTCGGAAGGGAGTTCCACAGCTTGGGAGCAGCCACTAAAAAGGCCCTCTCCTGGTAGTGCAACTTTGACAAGGTCCTCTTGGAATATGGAATGGTTTACTTAAAGGGACACAATCCTTCAGATAGCTTGAACTCGAGTTGTAGGTCAAAAACAGCACTTTAAACTGTGCCCCCCCGCAAGCCAGTAGTCACTGAAGCTGTATAGCAAGGAATTTCAGTTCTCTATGTAACCAGGTCCGAGTCAGCAATCTGTTAATACTTTCTAAAGCCAGCCTCACATAAACCACACTACAGGGATCTAAACTGAATGTATCTGAAGCATGTGTTGCTGGAGCTAGATTGGTACAGTATCTGCACCAATGAGCGCAGCTGGTTCATCTGATTTAATTTCCCCAAAGCATTCCAGACTATTGCCAAGATGTGGGGATTGAGGCTCAGAGATGCATCCAAGGGTACCCAATTTGTGAATATGAGTTTTCAGGAAAAGGTAACCCCATCCAGCACAGGCTGAATCTCTGTTCCCCAATCTGTTTTTCAACTGAAAAAAGAACATTTCTGTTCACCTGGATTAACCTTCAATTTATTTGCCCTCAGCCATCCAATCCGTCAAGTTCAATGTTGTGTTGTTGTTGTTTAGTTGTTGTGTCCGACTCTTCGAGACCCCATAGACCAGAGCACACCAGGCCCTCCTGTCTTCCACTGCCTCCAGGAGTTTGGTCAAATTCATGTTGGTAGCTTTGGTGTCCCCTTCTCCTCCTGCCTTCACACTTTCCTAACATCAAGGTCTTTTCCAGGGAGTCTTCTTTTCTCATGAGATGGCCAAAGTATTGGAGCCTCAGCTTCAGGATCTGTCCTTCCAGTGAACACTCAGGGTTGATTTCCTTCAGAATGGATAGGTTTGTTCTCCTTGCATTCCAGGGGACTCTCAAGAGTCTCCTCCAGCACCACAATTCAAAAGCATCAATTCTTCGGTGGTCAGCCTTCTTTATGGTCCAGCTCTCACTTCCATATATCACTACAGGAAAAACCATAGCTTTGACTATGTGGACTTTTGTCAGCAAGGTGAGGTCTCTGCTTTTTAAGATGATGTCTAGGTTTGTCGTTGCTTTCCTCCCAAGAAGCAGGTGTCTTTTAATTTCATGGCTGCTGTTCAATGTTAAACTCTGATAAATCATATATCAACAACTCAGAGTAGAAGGGAACTATCCTTAAACTAATATTTCTTTACTTCCAATATTCAAATTAATTGTTTAGCTGTTTTCAGGTTGTAGGGGTGCAACCATACAGTGAGGAAAATGTGAATTTACTCACATTCTCTTGCTGTAAAGATGCACCAGATAATTTTGGTTTCCCCAGGTTTCTTTGCATTGACAGGCCACACAGGCAAAGAGGAGAGCCTTATCTGCAGCTGGTTGCAGTTCTATTTATAACCCTGCAGGTGACACCATTACAAAGGAACAACCTAATAAGTTATAAACAAGGCTTCTCTTCCTCATTTCTTCATCTCACTATATTTTTTTAAAAAAGAAAACTCTTGCTAACAGAGAGAAGCTTTGCTCTCTATTTTTAAGCTGTACCAAAAAAGTTCAGTCCTGACCACAGAGAGAAGAGCAGCTGTAAAAAAATGAAATAGTCTTGCTAATGGAGAGAGGGAAAGATGTAAGTGTGTGCTAGGGTGAAGGCTTTTCTGCATTACTTCAAGTAATTGCACATCTGAGTTGATGTGAATGGATCCTTTACTAAAAAAAAAGTAGTAGTCCCAGTGGCAGAGGCAAAAACTACAGGGGGTGGGGAACTCCAGGCTGATTTGCATTATGTGGCCAAAATAAAAAATGTGAATTTGCTTGTCCCAGTCCTGGAGCATTTTTTTTTTCATTTTTATCAATGTGGTTACCTCCTAAATGGCAAATCCTACTGACCATCCTCTGATTTCTAGTGGGATGTGATTTATGCTACACAATCTCAACATAAGGCCACAACTGTAAACCAATATTTTAAATGTGTGCTTAAATGACCAGAGGGGTCTTGCTTTGCTTCTGTTTTTCTCTCACAAGACAAGCACACTTCAGCACAAGGAAATTCAGGGTGAAATTTCAGAACTCAGGTTTGACTGAAATTCTTTCAAAGAGTTCTAAAACAGATTCAGCCCACATGTGGTAAAGGGAGTATGCTGCCACTGCCATACCCCCATTTATGTTCTGACTGCGCTGAAGGATGACTGTTTTTCACAACAACCTGATTGTGCTGAAAAGCAACTGATTGTCATAGCACATGCTCTTCACAGCTCTTGCAGTCTGCACATGAGGTTGCTTTGTCACTGGTAATGAAGAAGTAAACACATTTTATTTCTGAACATGACTGCTGAAACACAGAGTTCCTTCATAATCTTGTCTCTAGAACACTACTGTAATTTTAGCTTCTCAAACTGTGTTATTTGTAGCTTAGGCTTCATGGCCTAGGATAGGCTGACCTAAGTTGCCCCCGGTGAGGCACTATGTACTTCCTCATTGGGAAACTTCCTTTTCTAGATATCTTTCACCACTTGAGGCAGCACACTACCAAAATAAAACTTATCAACCAGTTTCACCTTACAACAAACACAGCTGGAAAACTTGAAGACCTACACTGCCACCTAAATGTGAATCAGCAACTTACTGACTGAATTTACTGATACAGTAAGTATTGCACTGCTCATAAATGCATTGCTCATAAATGCATTGCTGTATTGCTCACAAAAGCATCTTCCCAAATGCATTTATGAGCAATACAGTGTAAATCTACTTCCTCTTTGTTTTGAGTTTTCCTCACCACTCCAGGGGATGAGAAAAGAGCATAGAAAACAAAAAGAGGAAATGTCTGCAGTGGCATATAAACTGAAATAAGCAACCCAGATATTTCTGGCAAGAATAACTATTTTAAAGTAACCTTAATTTTTATTTTATTTTATTTTATTTTATTTATATCCCACCCATCTGGTCTATACGACCACTCTGGGCGGCTTCTAACATAACATATATACAATAAAATAGAAAAGGAATATTACATGAGACAATCAATAACAAATACAATACAAAAATAGAGTAAATAATAAATAGAGAGAAAAGAAAAGAAAATCAAATGTTGACAGGAGGGAAGGCCTGAGTATACATCCATGTTTTTAGTTGGTTTTTAAAGGTACCTAGCGTGGGGGCCGCGCGAATCTCTGGAGGGAGGTTATTCCAGAGGCGAGGAGCCACCACTGAGCCACCGCCGAGAAGGCCGGATTGTCAGCAGCTCTAACCTGTTGAGGTTTCCTTCTCCGTTTCTGCATTAAGTCAAAGGTTAACTACACCCAACAAGAGATTGTTTAAGGGAAAAATAAAACCTAGGAGTCATCAGCCACTGGACCTCTGCAAAATGTGGTGGCACTGCGTGTTAAACTGCAGAAGCCTCTGTGCTGCAAGGTCGGAAGACCAGCAGTCGTAAGATCAAATCCATGCGATGGAGTGAGCTCCCATCACTTGTCCCAGCTCCTGCCAACCTAGCAGTTCAAAAGCATGTAAAAATGTGAGTAGATAAATAGGTACCACCTCGGTGCGAAGGTAACGGCATTCTGTGTCTAGTCGCACTCGCCACATGACTACGGAAACTGTCTCCGGACAAATGCTGGCTCTACGGCTTGGAAATGGAGATGAGCAGTGCCCCCTAGAGTCAGACATGACTGGACATTTGTCAAGGGGAACCCTTTCCTTTACCTTATATCTAGGCTGAAAGGAATTAGTGCAGCCCAGCTGGTTAAGAACATCTCAGCAGAACTAGAAGGTTGAATTGTCAAACTTCCTAGAAGAAAATTGGACTTAGAAAGTTTATTCCCTAGAAAGAATGACTCAAACATTATGGACAAAACCTACCTAAATATACTTTATCAGACTGAAATAATAAGAGAACAAAATTAGCACCTCTATTGCCATAGTTGGTGTCAGCCTGATTCGCCTGCCTAGACAGACCCAGGAAATCACTGTGTTTATGTGTTGTTGTTGTTTTTTTTATGGTAGTAGTGCACAGTTAGTAAAGGGCTGGGCAGAGTGGCCCCTGAGGCTGTTTTCGCAGCCTCCAGACCTCCCTCAGGCCCACCTTCTTGTAGTGAATCCTCCAGGAGTGGTGATTCATCTTTTAAATAGGTCACAAGGTCCCCCCTGCATGATTTAACACTCCCCAAATGCCCCCCCTTTTTTCCTAAAACTGGAATCAAACTCCTAGCCACTTCTTTCTTTCTTCACTCCTTTTGGCAATCTCTGAGTTTCATATTTTGAGCCCCTGAGATGCATCAAAGTTGCCCCCGCCTGCTCTATTGTATCCTAACAACTGCAGGTCATTCTGCCTTCTGTATCCAGAGGTCTGGCGATGTAGCTTGAAGGATAATCACATGCTGCCCATGGGAAGATGCATTCCCCACCTCCCCATTTTCTGTTTCATATCTGAGCACCAACACTTCATGTAAGACAGATCAAATTCATGACCGAAAGCCCAGTCTGTTTTTACAGACAGCAGTTTGGAGAGTCAGAGGGGTGTCACTAGAGAATTCACTCAGGTTTTTTTAAATCACACACACTCCTCAATTGGCAGTGCTTCTTTTTCTGCCATTGACATAAAAATGCAGGTACCCGTATTTCTTCTCCCCCAACAAGACTCACTGCCTCTTGGCAGGGATTGGATATAGATATCAAAAATGGAAAAGTGGGGGAGGGAAAGGGATCACTTCAGAGCCCATTCTTTCTGCAGCTGTTTTCAAGCAAAATTTAAAGCATTTTGTCACATCATCCCGTTCCACATAAAGCTTGGTCTTGATTCTAATACAGTACATACATTCTATTTAGGACTATTATATATCACATGAGGTAAAAATATACACCAAAGATTGCTCACTCCCTGAGCCCTTCTCAACAGAACTTTTTTTCTGTTCTTCTCATTATTATTTTTATTATTTTATAGGCTGCTCTTTCACCTCACAGAGGATTTTATCTCTTTTTTTTCTCCCCTTCTACGTAGTTGTCTTTTCTCCTGGAGTGATGGAAGTATTGTAATTGGTATACAGGAAGCTCAGTAGAAGCAAATTTCCTGATACAAGCTAACAAAATAACCAGCAAGTAAGTGCACCTACACTAGCAGTTTACTGCTGGCACTTATTATTGGATGTCTTCTTACAGATGAAGTATTTACATCCAACCAGAAATAATTGGGTCTTGAATTTTGTTTCTCAAGCAAGGAACACCAAGAGGAACAGCAGCAGATTACTCATGAAATACAGACAGTAAACAAGCAAGCTGGGGCACTTTAGTGTTGAGTAAACGATATGCTGTTTGAAAAGATACACAGAAGCAACCCTTTACTGCTATACATGCTGCATAGACCAAATTACATATGTACTGATTCCGTTCATCTTGAGTCAGCCAAAATCTCAAGAAAGGTAACGTTTCCTGAGATGAAGTCTATTTCAGGAAGAAGGTGGAAGAGTAAAGTTATGAGCAGGAATGAATCCAGGATACTAACAAGGAGAGCTTGCATCTTATTTCCTGTTTCCTTCAGGGTTGTTTTTTTTTTTAACTTATTCTGATGTAAACACCTACAGAGCGTTATAAGATTAGAGTTCAGCTCTGTTTCATAAATAAAAGCAATACAAAAGGTTATGAGCAAAAGACTGAAGTTATGAGCACGACTTGTCTCAATCCTTATATAACATAACTTTACTCTTTTTAATACATCCAAAATATGGAGTGAGGTGCAGACTGCTCTGAGCTGCTTTTAGTCATCTTAAAGGATTCATATTTTATAAGGATGATGGTGCAGCAACAAGAAAACTATCAAGCATGAAGGTTCTCTTTTAATGCACAGGTACCTCTATATTAAAGGTTAAACACAAACCATAATCATGCTATAGTCTTTCTAAGTTAGTCTGGCTAATGGTACACATCTTTATGGGCCATTGTCCTATTATCTCATACTAGGAACACTTATACTTTGCTGGCACATTGCTACCATTCGAAACAAAACTACGCATTACTCACTTTGGGAACCCCAGAGGGCAGAAAAGCTATAACCAAACAGTTTAAATAAACAAATACTAAGATTCTTGTATCTCAAGACAAATGTATCAGGAGAATGGATGTTACTGAAACCAAATGAAAAATGTTCTGTGACTGTTTTAATTCACATTTTTGTAGAGTGAGAGTTGGCTTTCATGAATTGGTGTACCCAAAATAAATCTCTGATAGAAAACTGCACACCTGTGGAGGTTAGAAAGGAAGCACTTTCCCCAGGAATCAGAAATGTGTTTAATATTCATTAGTTATTATTTGAGTGTACACAGCTTAAAATGATGCTGTGTTGAGCACTGTCCACGTGAGCTATTCTACCATACTATTACATAGCTTTGCTTACAGGTACCAAAAAAATTCCTGTAGGCATTCTTGCATGTCTGCATGCCTAAATGCTGCTACTGCATTCCCAAGCTTCTCTGCTCACTTCAACACAGAGGACAGTTCCCCATGCATAACTCTTTGCAAATATGGATCTAGGGAAACGAGAATCTTGCAGGGACAGCAGCAGTTCTTTGCATATAAGCATTTTGGCACTTGCTAGGACCTAATAAAGCTAAAAACATGAATGTTTGCTTGTCATCATAATACAGCTATCCATCCAATCATTTGCAGCCTTGAGATTGACCTCAAGATTACTTTCTATGTACTACAGGTAAAGTCGTATCTGGAAGTTGGCAAATCACCAAATCGAATATCTACTATTAGAATGCTTAAAATACTAACCACTATTAGAATATTTAAAATATAATTGCAACAAATGCATATTCAGTTTCTTTATAGAAAGAAAGATCCAATTTTCTGTGGGTTGTGTAAAAATATGAATTCAGATATTTTCAATGAAAGAAAATGCACCAATATAACGGTAGATTTATCTGTGGCTTTGCTCCAGAATCATTATGTCTGACACCTTATGTAGTTCTTTTTTTTTAAAAAAAAAGAGGCAGTTAATACGAAATATATAGAAGACTTAAAAGGGGACACCAATCCACATCAATACTATTTTTGTGGCAATATCAGGATACTGTAACAATGCCAAAACTTTTTCACAAGGATAAACTGAAGTAGCAGCAAGAAGAAAACAAATGTATAACTTTATAGCACAATCATAGAAACACTAAAAAGTGTCAAAATGATCTTACAGCAACACATTAAACTTTTCACTGTATCCCATTTCTGCATCAGAAAATCAGTGGAGTGCTCTTGTCCCAGCAGTAAACAGAAAACTGAGAAAAGAGACCCACCTTTATGAAGAGGAGCTTAACTTCCATATCTCTTTGGTTTTGGTGCAATGACCATTAACAACATCCTCTTCTGCATGAGTTTATGCAAAGACCTCCTAAGTCACTCTTATTCTTGGACCCATATTAAAAACAAAAATAAGGAAGGAAACAAAATTAAAGGCATCTCTTTAAGGGAAAAATCTTCTTACCTCCATTAAAATAAACAGTGCTGCAAAGAAAAGGAGAGTTGCCCATTCCACTCTGCTCAAAATCATCTCAAAGTCATGAATGTTGGCCAACACAAGAAGCCATATAGCTCCCAACATAGCAATCCACCCTGCATAAAAGGAGGAAAAACTGTGTGAATGCAACCCTTTAATTTCATATTTCACTGACATAAACAATTTGTATTACATAAACATTGCAAACTAATTTATGACATACAATACCACATATGTAGAAACAGTGTATGTCTAGATTTGTCACTAATTCCTTTTTCTGGCAGGCTAGCATGTTATAAATTCAACAAAGGGAATAAATATCTCCCACCTCTGCTGTTATCACACATAAACAACAGCATGTTGACTTAAAAAAGCATGAAAGCCAGAATTAAAAGGGCAATTTCATGAAGAGGCTCAGATTCTATGGTGGCTATCAGTCCCCACTTGGAACAACCAGCAAAATGGTTGGATTTATTCCACAGTTAGGAGAAGCATTATTTCAGATTTTTTTTAAATTGTGAATCAAAGTTTGGTTTGCAAATAAAAAATCCAGCTGTGAAGACTATACACTGGAAGATCTTAAAGGAATCTCTGCAATATCTGCCTTCAGTATACTGTGCTAATTGCACATGATAATTGCAAGGTAAAAACCAGCTGGATATAATCTGGAAAAGCAGTAAATATATACTGTGCATTTCAAACAGTCAATAGAAAGGGTAGAGATGAGCACCTACCATAGTTCAGTGGTTTGGTGCATCGGGCCCTCAGGTATTGTGCAAGCACCCCAGATTCCGCGCCCTGCCTTCTCCTTTGAGCGTCCCATCAGAAGCCGCCTTTTCCTACGAGTGGGCACCTATGGAAGGACGTGCGACCTGGAATCCAGGGAATTCATGCAACACCTGTGGGCCTGATCCTCTGAACCACAGTAAGTGCCCATCTCTAATAAAGAGCTTTTTATTATTATTACAACTTTCCAAACCATGCCATGTGAAGAGAAACCAGAAAAATCTAAGTTTTAATGCTTTGTTTATTTGTTTGTTCGATACCCCACCTTTTTCCTTAAAAGGACCCAAAGCAGCTTACATCATTAAAAACACAGTATTTAAAAGCTAAAAACAGGAAGTAAACAAATAATTTTTTAAAAAAAGTAAAGAAGTATTATATGAAAACCAGCAAATAAAGTCCACACTAAAAACACATGTAAAAGCAACATAGCACAACAATCCATTCAAACCCCTCCCCCTTAGCAAAGGTAAAATTGCTAAAATATGTCTTAAAAAGAAAAGATACCAGTATGTGACAGTTGCTAGATCATTTTACACAAACTGTTCACAAATGGTTCCCACCATGTGTTTACCAAGGCCACTCTGTGATCACTGTCAGGATCCATTTCGGTGGAATAGAATCAATGGTTGCCCAGCAATAGGTTCATATAAGCACCGGGGGAAAATGGGGTTTCAATGGACATTTATTACATTGTGGTTTCTGTGAATCCTAAAATGCCTGCTGTGCAAGGAGTTTGCATATATATATATATATATATAGTGGAGTGCCAACAGAAAAATATATGTAGCAGCAATCACATTGGATCTCTGTGATTTCTGTACTTTTAAATATAAGTGGGGAAAACATTAAGGCAAAAATTTCTCCAAGGTATTGTGTGAATTACTGTGCTCAGCGTCAAAGCTGTATTTCTCAAGGAAAACATTCAAATATAGAGCTATGAAAGAACATAATTGAGAAAGATGGGAAAAGAAAGTTTATTGTAACTGCTGCGATCTTTTAAGATGACTAAGAAGGATAATAAACAATAACTGTGTGTTGTCAAGTCAATTCTGACTTCTGGCAATCCCTTCCATTGTTTTCTAGATAGAAAATGCTCAGAAGTGCTTTACCCTTCCCTTCTTCTAGAGGCATCCTGAAACTTTGCAGCTTGCCCAAGGCCACCCAGGCTGGTTCTACTCGCAGGAGGCACAGCGGGGAATGGAACTCTCAACCTCTTGCTCAGCAGCCAAATGCCTAAACCCATTGAGCTATATATAGGCTGCTCTTCCTGACATGCTGGCTTTTCCCCCCTTTGGCTCACATCCAAATAACAAAATGTTTTTCAAAAATCATTCTAAATCTGGAACAAATGCAATATAGTTACAGCTTGGGATGACGGTTTATTTTTTAAATAATAAAACATTAAGGATACAGTCAGGGTGTCATCTGTGAAAAGTTTTGACGACATTTGCCATAAAGTCAGAGCTGTTCGAGTGCGCTTTATATACTGCTGGCATACAGGGATGGTTAATATGAGGTTATTCGGAGGAATGACCTGACTGCAGAAGTAACCTAATTGGCACTTAGAGCAGCATTGCTTTTGAAGCATCAAGAAACTGCAGTGCCCCAAAGAAAATTGGGTCACTCTTACACAAAGATATCTGTTTTGCCCCAGCTTCCTCTATGACATTTCCCAATGAGGACGAGTGTTCCAACCTGAATACCATAGTTCTCTATCAGAAATTGCTGCTTCCAGGACTGTCTTGTTTGTTTGTTTGTTTGCTTGTTTGTTTGTTGTTGTTGGGGGAAGACACCTGAAGATTTGGGGTGCTGTGGTAATTACTTCCAGGCTCGGGCATTCCCTTACCTATGGACCTACAGCTGGCTCCCTCCCAACTTCAACTAACAATTGACTTTTAGTTGGGAAAGGTTTTCAAGTTGGTAGATGTCTTAAATTTGCTTTTGCTTTCTGTCAGTCTCTTTCCACCTATGGGGTTATGAGAATCAACTTTTCAAGGTATGTGAGTTGTTTCCACAATTGTTGACTTGTGTGTGTGTGTGTGTGTGTGTGTGTGTGTTCTGTGTCATCAAGTCGGAGCCAACTTATACAGACCCTAAAAGGGCTTTCAAGGTGAAATATTTAAGGAGTAGTTTTACAAGTCCCTACCTCGCAGTGAGTTTCCATGGCCAAGTGGGGATTCGAACGCTGTTCTCCAGAATCCTAGTCCATCACTCTATCCACTACACCAGTGGTCCCCAACCTTGGGCCTCCAGATGTTCTTGGACTTCAACTCCCAGAAATCCTGGCCAGCAGAGGTGATGGCGAAGGCTTCTGGGAGTTGCAGTTCAATAACATCTGGAGCCCCAAGGTTGGGGACCACTGCACTACACCACACTTGGAATCTACTATTGTTACCACTTAACAATGTGTTTCTATGGCTGAGCAGCAAATTGAATCACCGTCTTTTGAATCTTAGTCCAACACTTAAGCCACTATATCCTAGATGTTCTGTTTAAAGTCCAGTTTTATATTTTTAATTATTAACTATCTTGAGTCCCATTCCTGGAAGAAAAGTGACCCATGCATAGCATTAATACATTCAGCAAATAAATACAAACAACATTCTTAGAGAGGAGAGGCCAGGATGGTGGCAAGTTGTCTGGCCTGAGTCTGAGTCTTGGGGCCCAAGTCCAAAGTCCAGGGCTCAGTCTTTGGGTCCAAATCTGAAGCCTTGAGTCCAAGTTGTTCGCCCTGCCCCCAAGGGCTAGGACTGGGGCATAGACTATGTGCCACCCAGGTGATAGTCAGGCGCATGCGCAGAGACAGCAGGTTGACTTCCCTTCCCCAACTGGCCCCTGCCTCTGTGCATGCCTGCCTAACAGCTGAGCAGTGGGTGCCCGGGCGCAGGAAGCAGGGCTCCTAGAAGGGAGGCCAGGCCTGCTGCCTCTGAAGATGGCCACCGCCACTGAGGAGAAGGTAAGAAGGGGCATGTATACTATTGCCTGCTTTTGGAGTTGATTGGTTCTCTCTTGCCTCGCTTCTCTGCTTTTTATGAGAAATTTTTAAGGGTTCTAAAGAGCTTAATTTAGACTAGTGCCAGGAAACACAAATGGGAAAACTCAGAATGAAATCACTTGAAAAATACTTTTTCTTTCATGTTAATTGAAAGGCTTGGCCTGCTGAAAACACAAAAATGAAAGAAAATAAAAGAGGTGCCTGAAAAAAAAATACCTGTAAAGAAGGAAATCGAAAATTTTTCACCATGCACATCCACAGAAACCTAGAATATAATCACAGATTAGGAATCACCCCCTGGATCTCCTCTGATCTGAAAATAAAAGTTTCATCCTCCTCAAAACCAGAAAAAAAATGGGTAGCTTCCTGAGCCAATTCAAGGTTTAAAAGCTAATCTGTGCTGCATTTTGCTTGTAAAAGAGGGAGGAAACTTCAGAAGATTGAAGCAAAAACCCCAGAGTTCTATGTTTGTCAATTGACTTTTAAAGCAAGGATATATCAGAGCTTAGAAGAGATACACTGGCCATGCTGGCTGTTTGATTCTAAAATGTGTAGTTAAAGAAAAAAACACCATAACAAAATGACCTTTTCCAAGCTCTGGATTAAATAAGACAGCAGCAGGCTCATCGCTTTAAATGCAGGTCTGCCCCATTCACACATAGAGAGATTAAAAGCACATTAAAGATGTTGGACATAATCCTATTGCCCTGCCAGCATAAATGTGTCAGCATAAATCAGAGCTACAAACTGCTCCTAGTGAAGGAGTTGCCACTTGTATTCCTCCTTGTGTGCCGAATCAAGTGTCTAGCATGCAGGGAGGAATGCAAGCAAGGACTCCTTGGTTAGTGAAAAATTGCAGCTGTGATTTACACCATTGTATGTGTGTGTGAGAGAGAGAGCTATAGGATTCTGGCTATTAAAGGCAAAAAGTATGCGAGTGCCAAAAACTGAACTTCTATAGTCTGCCCCTCAGGGTGAATTTTTCCCACTCAGGCTCACTTCTAGTACTGAAGCCAGGCCAAAGGAGATGTTACCTCGAGGCCAGATTAAAGACAGAAGAAAGTCAACATCAGAGCCAGTTCTACTGTTAGGTAAAATTCGGCACCGGCCACAGGTGGCATATGTTAGGTAGTGTCAGCAAGATTTTGGAAGAGAGAGCTGCGTGTCACATTGGCTGCACTGTGTCTTCTAAGCTAGCCTGCCACCTTCTGCTGTGTGCAGAAGAAGGATTCAAAAAGAATAACGTTTCAGACCAATCAGCTTTAGTACATGGAATAAGATCCTTGCTCAAGCAGCAAAATGTCTGGATTGCCTTTTTCAGCATTTATATGTCCCTTTTGCTGTTGCATTTCAACACACACACACACACACACACATACATAGAGAGAGCACCTGCTTTACATACAGTTAGAGTAAGCAAGAAATTGGGAACTTTTGGCCTTCCAAAGGTTTATTAGATTCCCATTCTTATCAGCACCAGCTAGTCTGGCCAGTGGTGAGGAATTATGGGAGCTGTAGTCCATCAACATTCAAATGACCACAAATTCCCATCCCTGGGGTGGACTTTCTCTCCTTTGAAGAAAGTGCAGTGGCACTTTCAATGAGCAGTAATCCTCAATGATTCACAGTGATCCCAAACCTGATCATGGGATCTGCCACTCTCTGATGTCCTTGTGCTCTTGGAATGTTTTGCAATGCAACCACCCAAACAATGTTGTTATGTACAAATACAACAGCCAGCTTCCAACACAGGATACAGCTCTTTCTGCCTTAGGACTCTAAATGACACCTCCCATAACACATCAGACACTGAACACAGGTGCCTTATTTTATTTCACTTTAAATCCAGCTCTGTCGAAAATTCTTCAAACTGCCCTTTTAAATGAAACTTTCACTCGATTATTTCATTTTAATCCAAGCTCTATTTTTTTAAAAAAAAATCTTCAAACTGCTCTTTTAAATGGGAGGAGAAACTTTCAGTTTGAATACGTGGCACTTCGGCTTTACGGATAAATATTCTTTCCCAAGGTGAGGGTTTGAAGTTGGTCATTGCAATAGATTAATAATCAAAAGAAGGGTTGTGCTTGCTTCTATTCCCCTCTCAAAAATGTTTGGAAAGAGATTTGAAATGAATTATTTAAACTTGTGCAAGTTAGAGGAGGAGGGATTGTCATCAAATATTCTGTCAATGCTTGTAGTGATTCGACCTCTTTGCCATGGGTTAGAGAAGGTCAGGGCTTTTTGCCAAAGAGAATAATCCCCCAGGTTCATTCAGTATTCATATCTATTTCCATACTCCGTGTTATGTAAAAAGTAATATACTCTCTTTAATCTTTTACAGACTATTGGGCTTTCCTTCATGCTATCCAGGAGTATAATAGCCATCAGTTCAAACGGAAGTGGAATGTACGGCTTGTATCTATAAAATAATATTTCACAAGGTGCTGAATTCTGAACAGTATGTGAATTATTAAGTGTTAACATTCCTTTTGGCCTTATATTTCTTGCTAATACATTCCCGTGAAACTTGGTACATTAGAGTACTTGGCACCAGCTTAGGGAGCAAATATATGTGGTCTGGTTGCCAGAAGCTTTCCTGAGGTATAGAACACAGCTCATGTTGGAAGCAATTCATTGGTGTTTCCAGATTGAAAGGATCAGTTGATAGGGTGCTGTCATTGCTCAGAGGATGCCTGAATACACTCACAGTCCTCGCTTTCTTTGGGGAGGCTCCTTCCATGTGTCTCAGGGAAGGGAGCTGAATTGGAACATATATATAAATTATAGTCGGCAACTAAAGGCTTACATAAAGACTGGGGCTTTTTAGCATATTGTATATATTAATAAACTGGTTTTCATAACAATCTTTTGTACTGCTAGAGAGTTGTTTCCTTTTTCATAAACACTCTGGGATCCTCTGTGTAAACCTTATGACATGTTTTATCATAAAATGTATATTTTACTTGATCTCTATTTAAAATGTGTAATAACATTTTACAAAAAGGCTCTGGGACAACGAACAGCAGAACTTTTTGCTACAACACTTCAAAGACAAATTCCAACAGTTGTGTATTAGCCAAGGATTGTTAGCATCAGCTAATTGGAAATGCTCAATATTCATTGTATTTCCCAAGAAAGGAGATACCAAGGAATGTGGTAACTACATGACCATTGTTTTAATTTCCTATACAAGCAAAGTCATGCCAAGGTCTAACAAAGGCTTTTTACCTTATATGGAGCAAGACGTTCCTAGTGTTCAAGCTGGATTTGAAAAGGAAAAGGCATTCGAGATCACGTTGCAAATATCTTGGAGTGCACCAAAGAGTTCCAGAAGATCAATCTATTCTTTATAGACTACAGCAAAGCCTTTGACTGTGTAGACTGTGAGAAATGATCAGTTATTCAAAAAGAAATGGGTGTTCCTCAGCACTTGATTGTCCTGATGCATCACTTGAATTGTGGACAAGAAGCTAATATTAGGACAGAATAAAGAAAGAGAGAATGGTTTCCTACAGGCAAAAGTGTCAAACAAGGGTGCATTTTATCCCCTTTTCTGTTCAATCTGTATGCAGAATATATTGTATGGAAAACCTGACTAGATTCAGATAAAGGAGAAGTGAAAATTGGTGGAAGAAACACCAATAATTTAAGGTATGCAGATGACACCATCTTACTGATACAAAGCAGCAATAACTTGAAAACAGTTTTAATGAAACTGAAAGCATGTGCCAAAGCAGAACAGCAGCTGAATATTAAATAGATCAAAATAATGACTACATAAGAACTACACAACTTCAACGCTGACAATGAAGAAACTGAAATAGTAAGATAATTCATATACCTTACTTAAATCATCAAAAGGAGATTAACATCAATAAATCAGAGGAAGACTGAGACTCAGAAAAGCAACAATAAAGCAACTAGAAAAGATAATCAAGTGTAAGGATGTGTCACTGGAAACCAAGACCAAGATCATCTACTCTCTTAAATCTCCAATCATCATGTATGGGTGTGAAAACTGGACAGTTAAGAAAGCTGACAGGAAAAAAAACTGATTAATTTGAAATATGGTGTTGGAGGATAGCTTTCAACTGCTAAAAAGACAGACAAGTGGGTTTTAGATCAAATCAAGCCTGAACTATCTCTGGAGGCAAAAATGTTGAAATGGAGGTTGCCCTACTTTGGGCACATCATGAGAAGACAGGATTCTTTGGAAAAGACAATAATGCTGAGAAAGGCAGAAAGCAGAAGGAAAAGAGGAAGACTGAATACAAAATGGATTTCTTCCTTCCCTAAGGGAAGCCACAGGACATTTTGGAGGTTGCTCATTCATTGGATCACCACAAGTTAGAGGCAACTTGATAGCACATAACAACAAACTCCCAAATGCTGTGCTTTTATGTTGTTAACACTTCAAAAAAATATTACCAGTGTATTGTGTGGCATAAATAATATATTCCATGTGTTTGAAGAATTAGATTATAATTCATAAAGAATGCACATAGAAATACATATGTTTGTTTTAAATATGCCATAGGTTTATCTTTTTTGTTTCCTTGCTTGATTGCCATTGCCATTTTTGTTTCATTGTGTCTACACTGCCTACAT
Source organism: Pogona vitticeps (assembly GCF_051106095.1). Taxonomy (NCBI): domain Eukaryota; kingdom Metazoa; phylum Chordata; class Lepidosauria; order Squamata; family Agamidae; genus Pogona; species Pogona vitticeps. Next base: position 175,236,590 of record NC_135785.1, read on the forward strand.
CCAACATAAGTTGTTCATAGAGAGATTTGCCTGGTGATCATTAGAAACAGTTCCAAACTGTTTAATGTAGTTCCTGTTCCTGAGTTAAGTTCAACTTTAATAAATCCTGTTACTTTGAATGAAACTGTGTCTCTTGCTATGGAACAGAATAGGGAAGAAGGTAACCCCATGGCAGCTGGGAGGGACACACAATGGCATCAAGTGTATGTCTAGGAATATATTTCTAAAGCTCATATTGATGCGCAGTACTTCTTTTGGGCCAACATATGGGAGTTCTGGAAAGAACAAAAAGTAGGACACTGCAAAATGCACAGGGCTTCTGTTTCAAAGAACAGTTGAAAGGAAGTCTTGTTAACCCTCCTCTTTTTGCAGGGCTTTGCTTCTCAAAATGACTTCCCATGGTATTTTTTCCTCCCACTTGGGGCGGGGGGATAAACGTAGTTTGATCTTTTTCCACCCAGCGCAACCCAGCAATCGTTCCATACATAGTTCAAGAGTGTCCCCTAAAGCATCTGGTAGGAAAGGCAGCCTGCTGAGCAATCTTAATAAACCAGGTCTTCTTCTCTTCTCCAAAGTTGGAAGGGACAATCAGGAGAAAGATGGGGTAAAAATAATTTAAATCAGTTAATTAATTAACGCTTATGTCATTCCCTTGAGAAAACAGAAATTCATGGGTAAAGCATACCAGAGAGACAGTCATCCAACTTCAATTTAAAAACCTCCAGTGAAGGAGATTCCACTACCTTTTGGGATAGTGTATTTCACTGTTAGACTAGCTCTTACTGTGAGGACTTTCCTCCTAATGTGTGTGTGTGTGTGTGTTTTGTTTGTAATTTGAATCCATTAGTCTGGATCCTGTCCCTTGGATCTACAAAAAACAACCTGCCTTCATCTTTTACGTGGCACACATTCAAATATTTGACAATGGTTACCAAACCGCCTCTCAGTTCTCTCTTTTCCAGGCTTAACATATTCAACTCCCTCAACTGTTCTGGAAACTGCTTGGTTTCCAGCTCCTTTACTATGATGGTTGCCCTCCTCTGGATACTTTCCAGTGGCTCAATTTCCTTCTTAATCTGTGGTACCCAGAACACAGTATTCTAGTGTTCTGAGTACTGTACCAAAGCAGAATAGTACTGTTACTTCCTTTATCTGAACACTATGAGCAATTCTTTTGTGTAGTTATAACTGTATAATACTAATAACAACTTCTGCAGACAACATGCCTGAAGGTAGGAAATTGCCATATATATCCCTGCTGTGGCATCAAACTGGAAGTCCATATATATATATATAATTCATATATATATTCATATATATGAATTTTGGCCTACACTTTTGTTGAAATATACATATACATATACATACACATACACACACACACACACACACACACACACACACACACATACATACATACATACATACATACATACATACATATACATACACACACACACACACATATATATACACACACACACATATATATGCATACACATACATACATATACATACATATACATATACATAGTATATATACTTATATATACATATACATACATACACACACACACACACACACACACACATTTACCCTATATTTGGGCATCTCTAAACAAGCAACTTTATATTTTTCCTTCTTGAAACACTCTTTGTTTTGAAAAAGTTTACCAACTTCTTGAATTCGTATTCTGACTTCTGATGTATCAACTGTCCCTCCCAGTTCATCTAATGAACATCCCCTCCTTAAACCAAGTAATTTATAAGATGAGGAGCAACACAATAAATATCCAAAAGCTGAAGTTCTTTTACACAATGGTTTAACTAGATAGAACTATGCCCCTCTTTTACAATTATAAAGCACAGGATAGAAAGAGCCTTCCCAATACAATGATAGTAGGTATTATGGTTCAGTCAATCTTCCTTGGATACAAAGTTTCTAATAGTCTAGTCCCAGACACATTTGCTCAGTATCACAATAGAAATTAGTCACAAATAATTATTCATAGGGTCCCTGCCAAAGGCTGCAGCCTAAACATATGCTGTATTGAATGATAACCACAACTGAACTCATTTTATTGCAGAAAATCATAGAATTCGGCTGCAAACATATTCTTGGGAATTTGAATGGCCCGGGTAGGCTGTGTAAAGGACAGTTGACTAGAGTGGGTGAAAAAGAAGAGAAAGCACTGTAATTTCATTGGCTCTTCTATTATCCTCTCATTTACTACAGCTGCCAGCAATTCCAGAAAATTTGCCATCTGTCCTAGTGAGATTCTGATCACAATTAGGCCAAAAAAATCCTCTTCTCAAGAATGGCTCTGGAATGGAATTCCTTATGCTTCTGGATGGCAATGTCATCTTTTGGCCTCAAAGTCCACCTCAGGTTGTTTTTTGGAGGGTAGCACTGAAAGCTGGCCTACTATCACTGCAATACAACAACACTGTATGGCTATGGCATTTCCTAGTTCAATTTGCCTACCTCTGTGCTTGCATGCCACTCTTGCCATCCCTCCAGATGGAGGAAGGAAATCTCTGAGATTCAGAATGCATTGCCAGATTACCGCCCTTTCCTTTGCAAGAGTGGCAACAATCCTTTCACTCCGCACTGATGCCTGAAGAGAGAAAATGCTGTGGTGCTCCTTCATTTCCTGGAAGCCCTGTACATAAATATTCTTTCCATCTCCTCTCCTTCCCTTCTCCACTTTCAGGCTCCTAGGCAGGAAAGCTAATCAGCTAAGCCAACAATGTCTATCAAAGGCCGACTTGCTTAAAACAGCAAATGTGCCAACCATAGTAGGTTTATCCATCATCAGAAGCTTTCAGGTCTAAGGACTGAACAGAACAGAGGAGCTGCCCAGAACGCCATTACTGTAAAGTTAAAAACCAGGAGCTGGTGTCTGGGATGGTTGTGGAAACAGCTTCCAGGCTTTTGATGTCAACTTTCCTGTCATACGTGGGAATCTGATTCTGACCACAGTCAAATATTTCTTCCTTACAAGAAGGGCTCTGGAATGGGATGCTTCATGCTGTCAGGTGAATAGGCAATGTTGTGATCTGAGGTTCAGACAAGGTTTGCAACTATCTCTGCTCTTGAGGTGCCAGGGTAATTGTAGGGAGCATGGAGTTAGGAGGATAAGTTAGGTCAAGGCACATCAATCACTACAGGTTCCCTTCATGGACATATTCTTGACTCTGTCTGGTCTTCCTCCATGCAGTGACATGTTCTTTCTCTATTGAACAGACACAGTTTTATCCTGGTATTTTGTGACGCACAGAAAATGGCGAGCAGCCATTTTGATCCTCCCTCCTTCCGAGGCATGTGAAAACAATTGAGAAAGTACTGAAAAGCCACGAGCCAGGCCACATCTGACTGTGGTCAGGTCAGTGCCACCCAGCATGAAGAGCCACAAGCAGATTACAATTTTCTTAAAATGAACACACCGCTAACTCAAGACAGGTTAAGAAGCAGCAACATAAAATGCAAATTCTGTCTATGAACCTATTTTAAGAATAACAAGCATTACTGCCTATGAGCCTATTTTAAGAATTGCAAGCCTTGCTACACCACCATCTGAACATTCAGAAGTAATTTCTAGTTAAGCATAGGAGACACCCCCAGAGCAATGTAAACATTTTATCATTACTAGACATTGCTCCAGGCAAAGGTCACACATGACTACTCGGCTACCAGCCTGTTATGTTCATTCATTTAACCGTGAAAATTCCTTCTACAGCTAGCAAGCTTCATGGCTACCTAAGCATTGAGGAATAGAAAAATACAAATGAATTACACATGCAAATCCTGCCATTTTCCTAGGTGTCATTTGTTTGTTTATTAAGATACAATATCTGCCTGCAATTTGCATAATGCTTTCAATGTCATTTGTTTAAGGAAGGAGGAATGTTGCCAAAGGGATTTTGCTGCTGCCCTTTGCAATTATAGTGTTTAATTTCTCTGGTGTATTTCTTCAGAAAGTATTACAAATTATGCAAATGAATCAATAAATACACCAACTGGTTTCCAAGAAATAACAATAAAACAGGGACCTCCTAATCATAGCAATTCACCAAAAAACCTAATTGAACACTCTGGCACTAATGCATTTTGCGGAAGAAAGTGGATGTCACATTAAATAAAATAAAGGCCTCTACGGTGCATCCAGGCCATGTTCAAAATGCAAGCTAGAAAAGCAAAGTTTTGATGCTACCAGATTTTATAGATTGCAACAAATCTTTGTCAATGTATATCTGATATAACACCACTAACTGGATATGCCCAGTTAGTAAACCTGTCTTCTCAAAGAAACTTCCCCTGTCTTCTCAAAGAAAGCAACAGTTTTTACTCACTATACCTTCACTTTGCCAGCAATATGTTGAATCCACAATTTTGAATTTGTAATCTTCAACTGTATTCTTGGGAATAAGCTTTACTGATAGGGGGCTATTGAGGTAGGCCCTTCTGACATTCCCCCGTTTTCTCTGAAGGGATCCCAACAGACTGCCCCCATATGCTTTAATAAAACTCTAGGTTTTACTTCTCCCCTGGGTACCTGGACAAATTGTACTTTAACATTCTTCTGGGACGGGACCACCTGGATGTTGGACAGGGACCCCATCTCTTTCCTTAATCACAGCAAGAATAGCACTCAGTTCACCCTATAAACTCTCTTTTTACAATACCCTCAGGGTCTTCAGACCCCTAAACCCCTCATTATAACTACTTTGCATATCTTACAAAAGCCCAAACCTCTACGCCTTGACTCGGGCTTTTGGTGGTTCTGTGGCCTTAAGGCTTTTAAGGTTTTACCCCCTGATTGGGAAGGCGTTTGTACTATTGGGTGGTTGTGGCCTGGCGGGATGCATCCCCGTGAGGTCTTCACTATCCATTATTCCTCTTGCTTAACACATCGGGCAATTAGGTCTCTATCTAAACCTTGGAAATGGTCTATTGGTACCCTCCTCGGTCGCGCCTTTCCCCCATCTCTCGGAGTAGCCCAAAATTACAGGGATTTACATATGCTAGCTGATTTTGTTGCCCTAGAAACCCTTGAAAATGTTACAGCGGATATCCAATACCGCTTGCAAACGGAAATCATTTCTGTTAAAAATATGGTCCTTCAGCACCGCTTAGATATAGACATGATGCTTTTACAACAGGGTGGGTTATGTGCATACATTAATGAAACTTGTTGCATATTTCATGATGAACAAAAGGGTTTGATTCTGGACCATGATGATCTTGCTACTTTGGTCCGCAAGCACCAGCTTGACCGCACATGGACTTATGATGCTTTCAATGCTGGCAACTGGGAAAACTGGGACTGGAGCAAACTTACGTCTTGGCTTCCCAATCTCTCTACTTTTAAGAATATAGTTGTTGGTATAGTTCTCCTTATTGTTACTGCTCTTTTAGTTGTCATTTTTGCCAAACTTCTAACTGTCACATCCTCTTTTTGCCCCCCCTGCCCCCACTCCTGCGTTCAATCCATGTCCTCCCCTAAAGTTAGTGGTTTAAATTCCGCCATCTTACTGTTGTCAGAATTTAAAAAGGGGGGAGTGATAGGGGGCTATCATTGAATTCTCATGTAACACATGCAGAGCACAATCCTTTACCATATGACTTAACCTTTGTATATAATATTCTAGTTTAACATGCTATTATATCTAGTTTCACATACCGTTATATTGCCTTATAATATTGTATTGATTCATACGTATCAGTGTTAGTGCATCCAAATGTACTTCATATCCTATATCTGTACTTTATATAATTTTATGTGAATGTTATAATTGCTTTCTGTATCCCGGAATCCTTGGACCTTGATCAACTCTCCTGACCTTTGTGCCAGTAAGCTCTCACATTGCATTGCAAAGTCTTCACATGGCATTCCTGCATATCAAAGCATAGTAGATACAATGGCCTCTCCAACCCAAACTACAGGAAGAGATATCACACCACAATTAGGAAAGGACTAATTTGAGTTTCGTTTCCCAAACAATTGAGTTTCGTTTCTCAAAACAATCCCTGACAATCACACTTTTCTCTCCAGTGAGCACAGTTATTTAGAAGGCTATTTGGGGAGATAAATGGGCACAAATGGTATGTGATGGTATGCTTAAGGAGGAAGAAAAGCCATCTACATTTTGACACCACCAGAAGAATTACCATTCTTGAAGGCCATATATTGAGGCCCAGGAAGGCCCAGGAAATGCTACATAAACATACCAGAGAGATAAGAAGAACCTAGGCACATCCTCTGCAGATTCATAGACTCTTTTAGGGTATATCATGACCCTGGGTCAAGGGGACACGGGGGCACAGTATGGATATTCAACTATAACCAATAAGGTTAGGTCCACGGAACATCTTCGGCCAATGGACAGGAGGATCCAGATTTTTAGGTTCAAGGAACCAATCAGGGTATTCCCTTTTACGGTCCTTTGTGTAAAACCCTATAAAATACCTATCCAATTTCTGATTGGGGCTCTTCTCTGCTTTTAAGACGAAGGGCCCTAGCTGTGCTTATCAATAAAGATTGGCTTTAATGGCAGCTGGTTATTGTGCATCTTAGTCTGTCGTCTTCGCCGGAGAATTGGACCCTAATTTTAGGGTTAACACTACCAAACATAGTGGGATTTACTTCAGAGTAAACATGCACAGGGTTGCATTCTTGCACTCTTGCTAGTAATTCCCTTGTAGAACCTTGTGCATAACCCAAGCAAAAGATCCAGGTAACATTGTCTCCGGTTTTCACTTTGGATGAGTTCATACATTCTTGTTAATGTCTCAGTTGATTGAAAACACCAAGGGAAGGTAATGTTAGACTCTAGACTTTAAAACTTTATAGGCCTCTTCTCTGTTGTCTTTCGATGGCACTCCTTAACTTCAAACTACATTCATCTATTTCAATTGTTCTTGCAGTGAGACCTCTTGTTCACATGGGATTGCATCTTATTTCACTTCACTTCCTAATCGGTAAGACAACCCTGCTGCCTTTAGATAGTCTCTCTGCTAATTCTGCTGAATGGAGCCCCAGATTTCTGCACCGAAGTCCTGTCCTGAAGACACCACTATCATTCTGCCTTCTTTCTGAACATAACCAAAGCTGTTTTCTGCTAAACTTTAGGAATGGTGTTCAAACATCTGTGAAGCATCAATGAAGTAGTAAGTAGTCTGCCTCTGTTGTGACCTTGAGTAGTCATGTTGACGTGGGACAATTCTGTTTGTGAGTTGTGGTTATGTGCCATCAAGCTGCCTCCAACCTATGGTGACCCTATGAATGAGCAAATCTCCAAAATGTCTTGTCCTTAACAGCTCTGCTCAGCTCTTCTAGAGAGGAAAATTAATTTCTAGCTGTATGTGATAATTCATTCACAGACATATTTCCCTACTCAAACAGAGACAACTAGAGAAAGAGCTTGCTTGCTTGCTTGTTTTCTGGCATTAGATCTCATGATCCAAGCATGGGAACTATGTGACCCACATATGTTGTTGGACCTACTTCCCATAATATTTTACTATAAGCTGCATTGGAGCAATAGGAGTTTATTCCAGAGTCCAAAAACATACAGCCACCTGGAAACCTGGGGCACAACCTGTGGTGTTTACCACGTAGCCCCTGCTTGTTTCACCAAACAAAGAGCTCACGCTACGTATCCCACCAGCTGACACCAATTGTGACACAACCCTCATGGGTCCCCAGGTTGTTTCACTAGCCTGAGGCCCACGACACGTTTTCTCCTTTCTGCTGCCACCAGTTGACCTCTGTCAACACCCTTTAATTAGAAAGATTGAGGTCCAAGCTGAGTATAAAGTTGAACAACACAGGTTTATTGATTACAGTTTACTTAAACAGGTTCTTTACGGACTTCAGTGTATTAATTACAATAGCAATAACTCACTTTAACACTCTTAGGTCTCTCTAAGTTCCACACTCTTAACTGCCTCCTTTAACTCCTATACCACATTATCTACCTACCACAGACTAATTTCTTCCTCAGACTCTCATCTCTGACTCTAACTGACTGAACTCCTTAAAAAACGACCAACCCCTCTTCTCTGACTCACCCCTCCCTTCTAGTTTCTCTGGCTCCACCTCCCAACAGCTCCCATTGGTGCAGGCTAATACCATTATATATATCGGAAGGCAAGGTGTCCGCTACAACACCCCACAACATATTTTTTTAAAATTCCAACAGCAACATCTGGAGACACCATACATTTCCCCATGTTTGCTAGAAACTGATAGCAATTTCACACTTCTTGGGTATCCTTATGGTAGATCCTTAGCCAAAATGGCACCTTATGCAGAGTGCTTGGGAAGCTTGGAAATCTCACATTTTACAAAACTACAAAAAAAAAAATCCTTTGTGACAAGCGTGTGCAAGAAGGCAGCAAAGGAAGGCCTCCTTTAAAAGCCCGATGCACAATAACCACAAAATACTGGCTGACTATTGGGACAGGGGAAAAAAGGAAACTGAGAAAGGAGTTCCAGTACACTGGATTCCTGACTTGGAGCACCATGTAATTCAACACTTTCAAGTAGGTGCTCGTATACTTGAAAGTATACAGTACCTACCCAAATCCTCCATGCTTCCCCTGTTAAAACATCAGTAGCAAGTGACATAGAAAGGTTGTATTGAAGTGACAGTATGGGAATGCATTTCAGTTGCAAAATTAAATAGTTGTACTATTGGTGACGTCCCACGTGCATGAACAGGTAGATCTGGAGGGAGGACTTCTCTCATTCTTTATAACTTCAGACTTACTAGACTCCCATTATCCTTCAAAACAAAACAATTTCTGCATAGGCCTTTGGAAACAAACCAAGCTTACCTAGATCTAGGTGAATTCCTGGAACAAATGAATTGAGAAAGAACATGAGGATAACAAATCCTAAAACAGTCAGGCATTTGATAAGAAGCATCCTATCCGTTATTCGGTGCTGTTGAGAGGGGGGAAAATACATAAACTAGGTTAACGGGGGAGGGGAAAACATCTGATACATATATTTTAAACTAGTATTCTTTCCTAAAATATAAGACAATGTTTCTATACTATACAGAAGAGTTCATTAAAATGACAGAAGAAAGGTCTGAATAATGAAAATAATATTTCAAATCCAAGAGGAAAATGTTTTATTTCTTGGTGTTAACACTATTTACAGTCTAAAGGCAACAAGGCAAACAAATTCAGTTACAGAAATAAAACCAGATGTTACCTCTACCTGTTACCAATGCTAGAAATTTAACACATTTTAAATTAATTTTTAAGGGTACCCAAAACAGTAGAGCTGGAATGCAATTTCTACAATAAACTGATGCCAGAGCATTTAGCCTAGTATCCTCCTGTCAGAGTTTCTGGCCATAATGAGCCATTGCACAAGCATTTCCAAGCAATATATCCCCACATCCACATAAAGGCTATGTGTGCAGTGTTGCAAAACTTATGTCACCACATGGCCCGTTAATGTTGTCCAATTGAATTGTGTTCCGCTGTTTTATAACTTTATCTCTTGCTCTACGTGCAGCAGGGGGTATGCTGTCCAATTCTGAACAGAATAGAAAGCTATGGGCTTGTCCAAACAGGGGAATTTGGGGTGGCCTGGGCCATACTTAAAAGGTTCTCACCCTCAATGCAATCAATTTTATCTCTCATATGAGTTATCCTGCCATTCACACTGGAGATATATTTTTTCTCCTGTGAGAACAGTCCACACAAGTCTTTGGATCACCAATATGCTTGTAAATGCACCTGGTTTACTCACAGGTAAGGAAGTAGCAGCACAGCATAGCAGTAGGGTAGGCTTGTGCCAGCAGTAATGGAGCAAGGGGAAAACATTGAGGTGAAGGTTGGGGAGATGGAAAGGAAGGTTAACTCCCCTCCCCGTCTTCCCTACCTTTCTCCTCAGTCAGGATTCCGCTGGGGCTGGGCTGCCTTGTGAAGGCAGAGCCCATGGAGTCAACATAGCACTCCTACCCCACCCCTTTTCTCACAGCTTTCACTCAGAAGCCACAGTGACTTTCCTTTTTTAAATTATTAAATAAAGTAAGGAGAAGGAAAACTCCAGTTTCAAACCTCCACTGCCTTGTGGCTATATCCACTCATGGAAAAGGCTTCAGGAGTTAACCTCGAGGCAAAATCCGGAGCTGGAGTCCCAAAGGCAGCATGTGTCGTTTTGCCAACTCCTGCGACATTGCTGGAACCAGTTGTATTGGCTCTTGCCTTTCCATTGGACCATTTCAGCAATGTGGAGAGGGGGGATCTGCTGCTTGGGTAACAGCCTATCCTCCATATTACCTTACCCGGGCTTCATGCTCTGGAGAGGACACTCCTCGATTCAGAGCATGTTACCATAGTCTCTCGAGACTGAAGGATGCCTATGCTAAATAAAGTAAGTGGTGTATGCATCAACCTAGCATGGTATCAGAATTGCACGGTGTCAGTTCAGGAAATATTGTTTTAAAAGATGAAAATGGAGGAGAGGGTTTTTTCCATCCTTCCTTTAAATATCACAGCCCAACTATTATGTCAAAGAGTTGTCACCTCTGATAACGCTGCCTACAGCTCCATTTGGGTGTGAACTAGCTGTCCACAGAGGCTATGCAGCAAGTTAATTAGGAATGCATTGAATCATATATTTTTCTTTTTTAAAAAAACAGAAGCCCCTAGTCCTGTACCAGAAAGGAACAGGACAGCTCTTAAAGGGGCAGGATGCGGCAATCTAAGGAGAAACATATGTGGACAATACAATTTGGTTTGAACCAAACTGTATCAACAGTGAACCAAATACTGATCTCTATCCCCATCTAGACAGGCCCTTAGTTACCTGTGACTCTAAAGTTCTTCCTTTTACCCGTGCTTTCCCATTTACGTAGCTCTTTAGGGTCAGCCTCTTACACCCAAACTTCTATGTAGGAAAATAGATGGACTCCCCATCAGATCACTGGATACAACTATCCTAAACATGACATGTGTGACATACCATATGAGGTTTTGCATCATCAAGCAACAGCCAGTCACCGCTTCACGCTGTATCTACTCGAAGTGACTTACCCCTCTATGTTAATCTCATGTGACATCCTATAGACAGGTTTGGCACATTTTTGTAGTGCTTTCAATATTAGAGATTAATAACGTGTAAAGCAACTGTGAGGGATTCTTTTTTTTCCCTTTCACAAGCCTTGCTTCCTGACTCCGTTTCCTGTCATTACCTCTATAGTCTTTCATGCCTACTTCAGTCTTCATCTTTTCCAAGTTTATAGGCACGTGTCAGGTGAAGACAATCCGTATGGGTAAATCCTATTTCCTATTTATTTATTTATTAAAGGTACAGAACACCATTCGAAGACCACATTCAGAAGAAATCAATAGTATGTATGAAGATATGGTGCATGAATGCAAACTATATCCACACAAATCCAGATTAATGGAATTTTTATTCAAGTATTCCTATGCATGCCTCCTCTGGCTGAGAAAGCACTCTCTTACTTACAAGCAGAATAAATGTTCTTAAGACCACCCAGATAGGACTAAAGAGGCCCAGCGGTCTGAAAATATTAAATTAGAGCATATTGTTGAATAAAAGGAAAAAGGTTCCCCTTGACAATTTTTGTCCAGTCATGTTCGACTCTAGGGGGCGGTGCTCATCCCCGTTTTCAAGCCATAGAGCCAGCGTTTTTGTCCGAAGACAATCTTCCGTGGTCACATGGCCAGTGCGACTTAGACACGGAACGCTGTTACCTTCCCACCAAGGTGGTCCCTATTTATCCACTCGCATTTGCATGCTTTCGAACCGCTAGGTTGGTGGGAGCTGGGACAAGCGACGGGAGCTCACTCCGTCGCGTGGATTCGATCTTACAACTGCATGGTCTTCTGACCTTGCAGCACAGGCTTCTGCGGTTTAGCCCACAGTGCCACCACGTCCCTTATATTGTTGAATGGCAGAGAAAAAAAACCACTTGCAACACAGCCCTCCAGATTTAGCACTTAGGTGTTCTATTGTGCTTTGTTAGATTTATTTGATCAATTGTTTTAAAGAGCCATTAAAATACAGGAGTATATCCAGTTTTTTCTATATGGTGATCCTCCAAATAACTGAACAAGGCAAGGTCATGGAAAATGGAAGATTTTGTCCCCAGAAATGTACTCTCTGTAGTATTGAAAAGTGATTAATTTTTAGCTGTAGTGGATATATCTCACAAACAGGAAAGCAATTTATTCACCTTTTTTTGCAGCTCCTGAATATTTGTTTCCCAGTTTTTATCTTCTTGTGAGATTTGTCTGAAATAGAAGTTCACATATAGAGATTCACACTGATAAAAAGAGAAGAGCTATTTCAAAACTGTCATGGAACGGCTGCCATATATTTTCCAATGAATTACTGTCCAAAGCAATTCTCTATCCACTTATGCTTGGTAAAGACATCTGGAAATGAATCCAGCCATTTCATTATAAGCATATTAGGCTATCAACTAAAATCATGTTGCCCCTCCTACAAAAAGGGGGAGGTTTAGTCCCTCAAGTTTTTACAGGGTATATTAACCTAAGCCACAAGCCATGAGATTTATGATGCCCTGTACAAGTCTGCATACAACTAAGTTGGGATTCCCAAAGGAGGCTCTACTCAAAAAAAGTAATGGTCGCACCCTCAGAAACTCTGCCTAAACTGTTTTTCAGTCTTTTGCTGGGCAAGCCGCAGACCATGAGTTTTGTTGTTATCTTCTGGGTACCTAATACATGTACATGGGTAATCTGATAACACCTCAAAGTAATTACCACCACTCTGGAAACATTTTCCTACCGTAAGCCAAATCCTAAGGAATCCCAGAAATGTCCCAAAACAAATGAATGCCTGGAGTGTCCAGAGAGAGGCACATGTTTTTTATTTCCTTAGATCAATGTTTATTTGGAGAAAAACATGACACTTTTTCCTTCTTAGTACCTCACTGGTACTTGCCCCATCTCCAAAAAAAATAAGCACTCCCATGGCAAAATTAATAGGCTTCTTGAGATATATTTTTTTTTTGTCCCAGCTCTTTTTCTTTAGAGAAAGAAAACTCAGTATGAGCAAAATGTGGGTTTCTAGCATGAAAAACAGTTTGATCCAGGGAAGAACATTGAAGGATTCGTTTAAAAAAATCCTTTTACTCAGAACTATTCAATAATTAAGGATTCTTGGCTGACCAGTATACTAGTAGATTACACAAGTTTCCAAAAGAGTGCAGATATGTTTCCCTCATTCATGCGTTGCATTTGAAGAGGTTCCCTTTTTTTAAATGCTACTTTCTGTGAGTGAGTTTCCTTTTTAAAAAAAATCATGATCCCCAACTTCTATCAATCCACCTAACATATAACGGAGCTTTCTCTCCCAGAACAGGATTTCCCTTTTCCTTTTCCAGATAAGATTCATAGGAGACATAGAGGATGCAGGACAGAGGACGAGACTGTTTCACTTCTGAGTGTACATCACTGGATGCAACTGTGTATGTGTATGTAAACCATTTTGATAATCATCATCAGTTTATACACTCATGCTAAACCATTCTGATAATTTTCCCCATCAGCTGACAGGACTTAGGTAAAAGGATAACTGGCTTGGCCTTTACCTATGGAATGTTTTGAGCTTTTTCTTCAGCAAGAGTTCCAGGGTGAAAACCTTTTGCATTAAGAGGCACTTCACAGCTGTTTCTTCTCTGCTGGCAGGATTAATTCGCTGTGCTGTCAGTCTCCAAACATGGATTTCATGTTTCAGTTCTGAGAAGAAATATAATTATCAAGCTGAAAATGAAGACCTGGTACATTAAATCAGTTTCCCTAACCATGGCAAAAGTAATGTTAACAGACACACAATGACTTCAGTGACAAAGTTAAACTGCATGAACTCATAAATTGGTTAATATATCCATTGAGATATTTACAGATGTATGTGTCTGCTAAAGTAAACTGTCTTTATGTTATAGATAACCCAACATTAGAAGAAAGAATTTGATAAATATTGATTTTCACAATGGTGCCTTTTCTCTCCTCCTATGATTTGTAAATTAACTGGCTCTCCATCAAGGGAGGGGGCAGACCCTTCTCAGTCAAATCCAGACTCCAAGAACTGCTGGAAATAGATTTTATTAATGTTGGGCAACAGAGTAGGATTGGGCGCCCACTGCACCCCATCACACCAGTTCGCTGGGGGATGGAGTTGGCTTCGCTAGCCCACCACCAAGTCTAGTCTTTCTTCAAACCAAAGTTCTTATCTCTGGATTTAGGCTGTCAAAAGTTTGTACAGAGGGCTAAGCCTTTAACACAGCCCTGAACCGTCCTACTTCCAACTACTCATCGATGTCCAAGTCTCGTGTCCAGAAGTCCTGGACCATTATCACATCCTCTTTCCCCAGGTCAAAGAACACCACGTCTATTTCTTCTTTAGCCTCTTCCTACTCCTACTCCTTTCCATATGAGATTGTCAAGGGAGACAAGTCCTCGCAGCCTTTCTCCTTCTCCTTCCTTTTAATCATGTCACACATGGTTTGGACGTTGCTAAAGTATGTGAAGTGCTTTGAGCCCTCTTTAAAGCCAGGGGAAAGAGTTCACTTCGGTTCTGCCAACTCCAGTCATAACTTAGTAATTGACTTCCAGGCAATCCAGTTCTCTGCGTGACTGATTGCCAACAGAAAATTACCATGCCAATTACCAGATACTCAAAGTACCATGAAGAACATTTATGAAGCTGGAAGAAGTACAATGTGGATATTGTTTTGGGCACTACAGAATACAGCATCTTAAGCACTAATGTGTTATCATAGGCATATGTGCTTCCATATATACAGTAGGACCCATGTATCCACAGGACTGGTATCCAGTTTCATTTATCCACAGTTTACTGTAGCCCTATATACAATATACAAGGTGCCCCCTTGTGGCCTTTGTCCTACCCCCTTATATTTTGTATACTAGGTTCCTGAACTCCTGGATAGCTCAGTGATTTAGGTATGTGACTGCGGATCCAGAAGCTGGGAGTTCGATTCCCCATTGTGCCTCCTTGACAGGAACTGGCTTCAATGATCCACAGAATCCTTTCCAGCTCTACAGTTCCAAGAGGATGATTATGATGATTATGATGATGATATCTGCATTTTCAGGCATCCATGATAGACTGTGGAACTCATCCCCCACAGATGTAGAGATACTACTGTATACAGTTAATTCTTAATTTTCAATAGTTTAAATATTCATGAAACTATTGTTCACAGATATGCCAATTTTTAAAATTAGTTAGAGAACACTGATATATTGAAATCTTCTGCATCATTTAAGTCCCTTTCTTTCTCTTGGCACCTTATCATTCTGATGTCTGAAAAATTAATGTACAATTTAGTCTACTAACACAGACTTTCTTAGACATCAAATATAGTAATTCCATTGCCAATACACCAAAAATGGTGGCATTTAAATGTCTGGCTTGAATCATAACTTACTTCTGCTTTGTCATTTAGAATCTGCAAATGTATCCAACACACAAAAAGAATTTTCATTTGAGATTTAATATTTAAATCTAAGCAATTAGTTGAAGAAAGGAGCAGGTGCCTGAAAGACATGAGCCAAGAAAAGTGCAATATTGCTGTTGTTGTTGTTACTGCTCTTCTTGCTGCTGTTGTATTCCTTTGACATAATCCCAGTGATTGTTTTAGTCTGTAAACAGCTTAGTACATATTTGACTACCAAGAAGGACCTACACAAAAAATCCCAGCCATTGTTAGGAATAATGGTATAGTTTCAAAACAGGCTTACCAGAAGCCACCTATGCAAGTTTTCAGAAATCACACTATGGCTTTTTAAATTACTATTTTGGCAAATATTCATGAGCATGAGGCATAGAGAATCCAAAGCATGCAAACGGTCTCTTCCTATGCTCTGCCAAGCTCATGCCAACAAGAGCAAAAAGCACAAAGGAGTATTCAAATCCTTTCCCAAGATACCTTCCCCAAAATTGGTTTAATAAAAGAGAACTACATAAGCTGCAAGCCTGGCACTAGTTCTCAACCAGCCTTTCAAGGTAGGCATGTAAACAATGCTAAAGCAGCCATAAAACAAAGAATCCAGGATATGAAACTACAAGAACACATAGGCTTGCTGGACAAACTCTGTGCAGTACGAAATGGAAACCTTTAGACCTCCTGTCTATCTGTCCAATTTAACACTCCCAAAGTTTAGAAGAGCCTTTACTCTAGCGAAATTCAATCTCCTGCCCTCTAAACTTTTAGAAGAAAGATTTCAAGGTATCCCCTACACTGAACATTTATGTCCCTGCAATGGGGAAGAGACTGAAACTGTGGTACATGTTTTGTTACACGGCTCATTTTATCAAGATCTGCAAAAGCCTTTTCTACTGTCCATTCTGCAGACATTTCCTGGGAGAAATACATATTTCTATATAACTTTGCTGCTTTCAGACAAAGTCCCAGGCATCACTCTCAAAGTGGCTAAATATTGTGCTGCTGTAATATCATACCGTAGCCTCCTATCCTTGTGAGGCTACTGATTGCCCTGGCCTAATGTTATGACAATGAACCTTCAATGATGCAATAATGGCTTTTGGCCTGTGCTTCATCTGTGCTTGTTTACTATGTTATTAGATGTCTTAAAAGTAGATGTTAACATGGAAATTAATGTTTTATAATGGATCACCTGTTTTTTGAGGTTATGGAAATTATATTTTAATTGTAATATATTGCTGGTCTTTGACCGTAAATAAACAATTGAATTTATTGACTGATAATGGTTTATAACTCAAGCTTTCAAGCGATGCTAATACTCACACCTTCAAACTGCATGGCAGTAACTTAAAAGCAATACACTGGAAATAATTTTGAATTGTATTTGTTATTATTTCTGTAGTATATTGCAAGGCACAAATGCTTCTTCTCCCTCATTTATCCTCACTGGCTGGATAGCTCAGTGAGTTAGGTATCTGGCAGCAAAACCAGAGGTTGTGAGTTCAGTTCCTCACTGTGCATCCAAGAGCCAGCCTGTGTAGCTGTGGCGTTCGCCCCTCATGCCCTTTGCCTGACCAACCAGACTCAGAGCACACGAAGGCAAACAATCCCCTCTTTTGCACTGCTGCCACCAGGTGATCACTAAATCACCATTACTTCAGGAAGATGAAGATTCAGGTCCATACTTTAAAGTCTTTTAAATATAACTTTTGTTTATTGATTACAGAAATTGATAGTGATTCATGACTATCTTCTTTGGGCAAATTTATTATTAACAACAATCTTCTATTTGATAATACACTCCTAAATCTAATCACTCCTCAGATTTCCCCAAACTCCACACTCCTTCCCCACTCTCTCACGCTACTCATTTCCCTGACTGACTCTCAGGCTCCGCCTCTTATAACATCTCTCTCAGCTCTGCCTCTCAGCAACATGAATATGCATGAACAGTTAACATAACAGAACGCGAACCATTGACATAATAAAGTGGAACACTACGGTAGCCTTGGGTAGCCCCAGGATGCCTCCAGAAGAAGGAAATGGTAAACCACTCCTGAATACTCTCTACCTAGAAAACCCTGAAAAGGGTCTCCATAACTGAGTTGACAGTGTGCGGCTATTGTTATTGTCTTCACAACAGCTTTGTCCAACAGGTTAAGCAGCTTCCCTTTTTGCTTCCCTTTTCACAGCTATATATAATACTGGGATCTTGCCAAAATTCTCGACCAATGCAATTCTTGCCCCCATTTATAAAAAGGGGATCCCCCACCCCCCAGAAAACTTCAGACCAATCAGTCTATTACCAGTAATTGAGAAACTCAATGTAAAACATCTTCTAATTAAACTTACTTCCTGGATTGATAATTCAGGCATTGCTTGGCGCTGAACAAGCTGCTTTCAGGAAAGGTAAGGTCACAGTTGATAACTGCCTTATCCTTTCGCCTCTTAGTAAGCATGAAAATTCTAAATTTTATGTGGCTTGCCTTGACTTAAAGGCAGCTTTTGATTAGGTAGATAGAGAGTTTCTCTGGGACAAATTTGAAAATATGGGCATAGATAAAAGATATATAATAATATTGTGTCCAAGTGACCATAAACAAAATCAACATTTACGATTTTTTAAAGAGGGAGAGAAGACAGAGGACTTAAAAAAATAGTTTTAAAATGGATCCAGGATCTCTGCCCCGACCTGCAAATTACAAAGAATACTTTGGAACGAGTTCATTGTGTGGGTCATAAACAACAACAACCAAGAGGAATAATCATCAGGTTTGCCTTCTACACAGCGAAAGTGGCTGTACATGGTGCATTAAACAAAGTGGAGGATTTGTCATGCCAAGGAGAAAAGATAGAAGTCTATCAGGATTTGGCTGTGGAGACAATCCAGACGCGTAAAGAATGGAGACTGTTTTTACAGAAACACTTCGGAACCAAAAAGTGAGATATGCCTAGGATTTCCCTTTAAACTAATTGTCTGGTATGGACAGAGACCTAAGACTGTAACAACAAGAAGACAGGTACAAGATATCTTGAGAGAGATGACGATTCAAGGGCCAGAGAGTGGAAAAGAGAAAACTGGGTGTAATCAAAATGATCAGGAAGAAGGAAGACAACTACAATGGAACAGAGCAGGGGATGGGGGGAATAAGTTAAAAAGCAGAAACCCTGCTTGAACACTCCCTGAGCAGTCTCAAGCTCCAGCTGGACTTTTATCTCTGCTGGGAGATGATAAGCAACTGGTTTTTCTTTTCTTTTTTTCCTTATTTTTTCCTTTTCTTTTCTCTGTTTCAGATTATACTGTGATGAGATGGGTTTTTGAGTTAAAGTCTTGTAAGGAATATGGGGTTTTGTAATTAAGAAATGAGCAAGAGAGGTTCCATCTTGTTTCTTCGTATAAAGTATCTTTGCTATGCTAACATATTGTTTTCTAGACGAGCAGAGAGAATGTTATTCTGATAGCCTGAGAAAAGGACTCGGTGTGATTAGAAGGGAATTGTTGTGACTTTTTGCGAAACCACAGTAAACCCAAATAACATCTGGTGTGTATGGGAAAGAAGTCATGTGGTGTAACAGGACTGTTTGCCTAGTAACGAACTCTGATTGGATGACATCGTGGGAAGGTGCGATAAGCCCTTGCCAGTTACTCTTGAAAAAGGAACTTTTTGCCTATGGACATTGTCATTCAAGACCGACTCTTCATTCATTCGTGACACATGGGACTAACCTTTACTATACTGGATTACCCTTGGACTTATGGGCTTTTTCCTAAGGACTATGCATGGACTATTTCCTATGGACTGTTACCTATGGAATACTCTTTATGAACTTCTTTTCTTGAAATACTTCATATGGACTATACTCTTGGACTTTTCTAAGGACAATGGGACTTTTACTGAATCTTTCTTCTTAGTACAGGATTTTTGTTCTACAGGATCACTGAGGACTATAGCCTTTTTATAACCTACTTGGATTATTTTGTTTTTACTAATGAATTACTGGACTGGAACTGTTTTTATTCTTTTTAATGGCTTTTTGTATTTTTGTAAGGTTTTTGAACACTTTTCTATTTTTCATGTTTTCTTTGCCTCACTACAGAGTTGTAAATAACTAACACAATGCTTATTTACTTGCCTTAACTTAGCTTGATTTTGATACCTAGTAACATGCTTATTCTTTAATAAATTAAAGATTATAAAACTCAATTGGTTTCCTGAACAGTACACTTGTCTTAGGGTCATCTGAGAGTGCTGTCTCAGCCTAGCATACTTTAGGAGTCCTGTCAGTGGTGCAAGTTAAGTCTAAGGATTACAAAGCCCACTTGACCTTTTCATAGTAATATCTGAGAGTACAAGGGTGTTCTTATGTGGGCAGACCTGTAAGATGGAGTGTTGTAGCATGGCTAGCTGAGTTTGGACTCACTCAGCCCATTTTAGCGTGTGCAAACTCCTGATTGCTCTCTGTCCAGGCTTACGCGGATGTTTTCGAACACCGTGTTTGCTCAGATATACTACTGAGCTAATGGAAGCAAAATGATGATTTATAAAGAGTTTTTGAACTGAGTCATACTAAAAATTAAGGACTTTACAGAAGAAAGAAGCTGAACGAATATGTAAATACATGTTTACTTCAGTATACTGTGTGCAAAAGGCAGGCAATAAGAGTGTGGAAGTCTTAGCTTTGCTTCTAGCCTCACAAATACCCCAGGAGGTTCAGCTCAGTTTTAATGAGCTGGGGGCTGTATTGCCTCATCACCATCTGTGGGGTTGGGGGGGAGTGGGTGAAAGAAGGGATGGGAGAAGAAGGATAGGGAGAGGGAGAGAAGAAAGGAACTGGGAAATTGAGGGGAGACTATGCATACAATCCTGCTTTAGAACACTTAATAGACGAGCATATAGATATGATGTGTGTCAAATTAGGTCAGAAGAATAATAGTGATATAATTTGTAAGCTTAAAGAGCAGAATAGTAGATAATCTCAATATAATTTCTTTCAACACAAATGGGTTAGGAACACCAGCAAAGAGGTACATTACTAAACTGGAGGCTATCCGCCAGGGCCTCTCTCCTTTTTTGAATACGATGATCGAGCAGAGATGTCCAGCACTCCGTCTTGCCTGGCGAGACCTGAATTCTTTCAACCTGTGATGCCAGATATGGTGGACAAAGTTCTTGATCGCTGTTGGGCCACCACTTCCTCTCTTGACCCTTGCCCAGCATGGCTAATCAAAGCAGCCAGGCCTATAATAGTTGAATGGGACACAGCAATAATCAATATGTCTCTCCCTCAAGGAGACACTCATTAGGCCCATTAGGAAGAAACCAAATTTGGTGGCGGACGACATTGGTCCATTGCCAATGTCTCCTTCCTTAGTAAAGTGGTGGAAAGGGTGGTGGCTGACCAGCTCCAGGCTCTTTTTGATGAAATCAATACCCTGGATCCATTCCAGTCAGGCTTCAGGCCATGCCATGGAACAGAAATGGCACTGGTCGCACTATTGGATGACCTGCTGAGGGAGGCTGATGGGGGCAAATTGTCTTGTTGGTCCTCCTCGATATCTCAGCCGCCTTTGATACCGTCGACCATGATATCCTCCTGAGGAGGCTCTCCGAGTTGGGAATTGGTGGACTGGCACTTGCCTGGCTCTGTTCCTTCTTGGAGAACCGCCCTCAGAGAGTACAGATTGGAGAGAGTGTTTCGGCCCCGTGGAGTCTCAACTGTCGGGTTCTGCAGGGCTCGATCATCTCCCCAATGCTGTTTACTATCTATATGAGGCTGCTGGGTGTGGTCATCAGGGAGTGTGGGGCTTTATGCCATCAGTACACTGATGACACTCAGCTCTACATCTCCTTTTCACCTACCTTAGTGGATGCCATTCTGTCCCTTCAGCACTGTCTGGAGACTGTACTGGAATGGATTGCAGGAGAATGGGTTGAGGCTGAACCCGGACAAGACGGAGGTCCTGAGGGTGGGTGGCCCCTCCATTGGTGATTTGGGAAACTCCCTTTCTTTGGGGGGGGGTGACTCTCACTGCAAAGAGTGAGTTTCACAGCTTGGGGGTCCATCTGGATCCGGCGCTCACCATGGAGACCCAGGTGGCGTCAGTGGTCCGCTCTGCCTATTTCCATCTGTGGCGGATTGCCCAGCTTCATCCCTATCTTGATGGCGGGCCCCTAACCACTCTGGTTCATGCACTTGTAACCTCGAGATTAAACCACTGTAATGCGTTCTACGTGGGGCTACCTTTGAGATTGATGCGGAAGCTTCAAGTGGTGCAGAATGCGGTGGCCAGACTCCTTAGTGGGATGAGAAAACATCAGCATATTTCTCCCATTCTGGCTGCCTTGCATTGTCTGCCCATTCGTTTCCACATTGATTTCAAAGTGTTAATGGTGACTTATAAAGCCCTAAACAGTATAGGACCTTGATACCTGGCGGAACGCCTTCTCCCACCTAGATCTACCCCAATCACTTGCTACAGCCAGGAAAGACAGCTGAGGGGTCCTAACGCCGAGGAAGGCCCGGAAAGAAAGAACAAGAAACTGGGCCTTCTTGGCAGTGGCCCCTCAACTCTGGAACAATCTTCTGTCAGATCTGCCTGGAACCCTCGCTGCGTGTTTTTAAGAGCCAACTAAAAACCTGGCTCATTAGGGAGGCCTTCCCTCCTGTCAATACTTCTTTTTCTCCATCTTGAATGATACCAATATTATTGATTTAAATCGTTGTTCTAATTGTTTTTGGTTTTTAATGTAAGCCACCCAGAGTAGATGTAGTCCAGATCAGTGGTTCTTAACCTTTGTTACTCAGGTGTTTTTGAACTGCAACTCCCAGAAACCCCAGCCAGCAGAGCTGATGGTGAAGGCTTCTGGGAGTTGCAGTCCAAAAACATCTGAGTAACAAAGTTTAAGAACCAGTGGTCTAGATGGGCAGGATATAAATTTAATAAATATAGAGTAATGAAAACAATACTTGGCTTGGGAGCCGATGTTATTTTGTTGCAAGAGATGCACCAGAGAGAACAAGGGCAATATATTATTAATCATTCATCTCTTGTGAATGATTGTGTCCAAGGCTTTCCATTAATATGTAATTTTGGACCTGAGCAAGGATCCCAGACTTCCCTGGAGGGTACATATTGAACACCATTGGGAGGGTGAGATGCAGAGCCAAGCAGTGCAGCTGTTTTCCCAGAAACCAATGTAATTAACCAATCAGAGGTGGAGTTGTCCTGGCTGAGATAGGTTCTTGTTGGGTAGACACCATGGTTCAACATTCACAGACCATCAGAGGACAGACAGCAAGAGTAAAGGTAGTAGCGCAGAGGAGCAGTGGCAGGAAACAGAGGAAAGTGAGGGGCAATGAGGGAAGATGGCCAATTGGACAAGTGGCAGCCAGGTGGTGTGCTGGAGTAGCTTTAGCTTGGGTTGACAAAGCTGAAATTACTTACAGCCAAACTGCACCCTTCCCCAAACCAATCCCTTCTCTCTATTGGCATTCATGAGTGGCAAATTTTGGATTAGACCACTGGTTCTTAACCGTTGTTACTCAGGTGTTTTTGGACTGCAACTCCCAGAAGTCTTCACCATCAACTGTACTGGCTGGGGTTTCTGGGAGTTGCAGTTCAAAAACACCTGAGTAACAAAGGTTAAGAACCACTGGATTAGACCATAAGGCTGCAGTGACAGCCAGCTATCTCACATAAGGAGACAGCAATATACTACCTTTTTTGTGAGGAAAAAGAGATCCTTAACAAAGAAAGATAATTTTTCAGACATGAGCCTTCCCATATAATCTTCCACCTCCCTGAGGGTCATGCTTAGCTGGCTTACATTTTCCCCTTCCTGTTAGTGCCCAAAATGGTGTCGGTAACAGCTTATCCTTTGTCTGTTTAAATACAATGGTGTCTCCTGATGTACCTCTCGTTCACACTACCACAAAGTTCCGTGTCAACTAGGAAATATATCATAATACGGTGGGGAAAGAGAAGCAGCAGAGCTGTTTTCACCACCTGTTCCCCTACCAATCACTTATTTGCCCAATAACAATTTAGCATCTTTTTCAGCAGAGTGGGTTCAAAATCACAAATTACTGCTCTTCACTCAACTGAAACCTTGACAATGTAATCTGTACCTATGAAAACTGCATCAGCCTTGAGAGCTATCAAAATAATGTCCATTTACTCCTAACCAAGACATTGTAACTCAAGGTTGTCGGGCTTCTAGGTCACTAAATTTCCAAAATCAAGTTAGTGACATTTTTCAATAAAATGTAAAGCTTACACTTTAGCAACTGTCTAGAGAAAAAAAATCTCTCTGCAATTCATTATATTCTTTCCAGAAGTAGTTTTTCTTTTCTTTTCTTTTCTTTTTTCCTTTCTTTTTCTTTTTTCCTGGTCTGGGAAAAACAAATGCAGTTAAATTAACTGCTGGAGTCAAGAAATGAATGTTCAACCAAGGGTTTAAACTTGATTGGGAGTCTACTGAGAAACGTTCAACTGCTTTAAGAAACAACATTCAAAAAAGATTTTAGTAGTAATCCAAGCAATGAATATTTCATATACCTGTGTTAATAAGGAAGCATGTCCAGGACATAAAGTACATTTCTGAAATCAGTTTGCAGAAGCAACTGTTGAGTTTTTAATATGTGGTGGCAAAACTGAAAAGCACAGGAACGTACTTGTTGAATAAAATAGGTTTTGCAAGAGTGCAGTCCTAACCTGCTAAAATAGCTGAGGGCCAGCTGAGTTGCGACTAGGCTACCTGAAGCTATGCTGATCCCAAACTCTTCCCAGCGTAAGGATTTAGGATGATCCTGTGGTGCAACTGTATGTCAGCATAGCAGCTGACACAAAGGATAAAGGAAATTTGGATCCAGTCTCACTTATCCCTTCGCCTCTGTCAGTTTTTGGGATTAACCCATGGAAGAGGCTCAAAGGCATTTTTCTCAGATAAGGGGATTTCTTCTGGCAAAAGAAGATTTTCCCTGTTCTCAACGCCCTGGGGACACTGCATCTTTGAATTGGGATTGCACTGCAAGCTTACACTGGATGTTTATTGCCCTACTCACCCATTTTTCACATGTCCAGTATGATGTCAAAACAAAAACAAACAAAACTTGTGGTTTGACAGCTTCCTTCATCTGGAACTCACACATCTCTCTATGGTGAGCTTTGGAAACTTTTCTCTTGTTAAAGGATGAGGAAAACACACTTTAAAATACATGCAGCACAGAATGTCTCTAGCGTACCTGATGGAAACCACACAGCTTTTTTTTTAATGAAGTGGGACATCTCTACCACTTTCCTTCTGTCACAGAAAAAAGGAGGTGAAATGACCCCTCCCCATGACTCCCTACAATCTGCAGAGACTGAGGGCTGCCAACTGATTGTCGTCCTTGTAGTTTTCAAAGAGGTAATTATGTTAAGGGACAACTACATTGGCAAACTGTGGGAAATGCTCCAGGATTGGGATGGTCAGATTCATATTATTTTTCCAATGCACAAGTCAATGTGAATCAGCCTGGAGTCCTTCAAACTCCTCTAATCTCTAGTTTTAAACTCTGTCACCATGGCTTCTGCTTTTTTGACAGTGAATGCATTCACATTAATTCAGCCAGTATGATGTTTGTGCCAACACAGAAAGCATCTGCCATTGCCGAATATTGAATAGGAAGCAATTCTTAAATTAACAATGGAAAGCTGGCTTTTTAAAATTGATCTGTTTTTTAAAGCAAGAAATTTAGCCCTGTCCATGATTTTTAAAAGCCACAATTTTCCTTCAAATTGCTTGTTTTCCTCTTCTCTTCCTGTTACATTTCCCTTTAAAGAAAAAGGCTTGGTGCCATTGTACTGGGGTGCCTAGGAAACCAAAGGGAGGGGGGGGAGTGTGAAGCTTCAGCAGAGAGTAAAGAGGAAATTGTGAATAAACACATCTTTGTACCTTCTTAATGTAGCTGCACTGCAGTTGTGCCTCCTGCAAATCTGGACAGTCACAGGAGGGGTACCTTAACAAACTGCAAACAAGGCTGAATGCTAATTTCCTCCTCTCATCTCTGCTGATTGATATGTAGTCAGCTAAAACAAATTTCCCATGGGGAAGCCCAACATCGCAGGTGCAAATGTACCGCAGATACACACAGATTTCCTATGCTATGCAATTGCACCCTTACCCAGTTTGGGCAAGAACAAAAAGCAAAAAAGAAAACCAAAACTAATGGAGAGCTTTAACAAATTTATTTTAGTGTGAGCTGAAAAGCTACATTTCTGTCTGAAGAAGTGGGTTATGATCCACAAAAGCTCATGGTCATGTAAGCTTGTTGGAACTAAAGGAGCCAAAAAAAATTTTTTGTTCCTTTCCGTTTCAGTGCTTGTGGGGATACTACAGTACCTTTTGAAGAGGCAAGCCAAAGAGGCATCAGTGTTAACATTCCTCTAGTAGGAGTGGTTTTGGTTTGAATAGCCCATGCAGAGGCCAGGATGATCATGGGTCTATCTAGCTTCAGCCACAGGACAAGTTAAGTTTTTAAAGTCCTTTTGAAAGCCAACAATGGTTGCTCCAAGTTTCAGCAGATGATTACAGAAAGAGCAGAAATATCCAGCTTTGCACAGGTTGGAAACTCTTTGTTCCTTTCCTTTCTCACCATCTCCCCTCCTAGGCACTTCAGCGCTTTTCAGCCTTTCCTTCGGCTCACTCCCATGCACACACTTTTTACCGCGAAGCAGGACTATCTTGTGTTTTTTTTTTTTTCTTCTGCATTTGTCATCTTCATTTCTGATTGTGTGAAGAGGTTGGGCTCCCTGCAAAGGGAGGCACTACATGGAGCTGCCTAGAGTTCCTCTGAAGAAATGGATATGCCAGGCCTGCCTGCTTGCAGCTTCATCTCTGAAGGCTAGGTAAATCTGCCATGTAGCGGCTGCAGATAAAGCTGCTGGCCATGGACTGGTTTTAATTAACAAAAAATCAGTTGATCCATTAAAAAACACACACACACATGCACACAGCCTGAACTTGCATGTCCCCAACATATGGCATCTTTCATTCTCTAGGCTCTGTGGTCTTGGAACTATGACAGAGACCAACACACACATGTGCACATGGGTGCATACTCATGTGCACATGCATGCACGCACAAACACACACATTCTCTTTCAGTAATAGATGAAATTTGTTGAGTTTTTTTAAGGCATCTGCTATTCAGTGCAGTTTCCAATATTCACAAGTCTTATGCTGCTAGGGACAAACGCAATTGCAGAGAGTTGAACAGTGCAGATTGTACCCCTCTGCCCATCGTTGCAAAAAGAAGAGTCTTTTTACTGAAGGACGGGCATGCTTCCTTTGATCCCGTTTCCATTGTTTCCCCTCCAACTCACTTTCACTCAGTGACTTTTTCTATGTCCCAATCTGTTTCATTATCTGAAAACTGAAATATCCTAAATGCTGTTGTGCAGTCTTTTTCCAAGAGGCAGGTTGTCGTCTTTCAAAAGACAACTATGTATTCCTAACGGAATTTGAAAAGATCACAGGAAAAAGACATACAGTGGATACCCAATTTTACTAAGCCAGACAAAAAGTATTGTAATTTAAAAGGCATAGTGAACTAGGCTCCTACCAGCCTCCTCTGATTTCTGCAAAGCTACAGACTTTAGCTGAGCAAACTTGTACATTCAGCTGGGAAACCAGAACATTTATTTGATGCTCATGAATTGCAACAGGGTTGCCATATGCTGTGCAGCAGAAACAGTGTGCAAGCACCATTTCTCCTGAGCCAATACAAACTTATAATATTCCCCCCATCCGTTTCCACCATTACTCATCTTTTTGGAAAAATTGGAGGGCTGAACGTTTTCCTTGCATTTCTTCTCATCCCCACTGTTCAAATTTCTGAACACCTGATTTGTATTTATAGCCAATAATATTGTCCTCATGTTGAAAGGGATCTTGAGGATCATCTAGTCCAACCCTGCACTCAACAGCAATTCTGCACTGCAGGCTGCAACTGCGATATTCCTGACCAAAGGACATTGAACTACGACTTCAATACAGTGGTGCCTCGCTTAATGATTGCCCAGCATTATGACGAATCCACTTTACGATGATCTTTTTGCGATCGCAATTGCAATCGCAAAACGATGGTCTAAATGGGGGAATTTCGCTTAGCGATGATTGGTTCCCTGCTTCGGGAACCGATTTTTGCTTTATGACGATCAAAAACAGCTGATCGTCGGGTTTCCAAAATGGCCACCAGGTGCTTAAAATGGCTCCCCGCTGTGCTTAGGGACAGATTCCTTGCTATACAGGCAGCGAAAATGGCCGCCATATGGAGGATCTTCGCTGGACAGTGAGTTTTTACCTCACTGGAACGCATTGAACGGGTTTCAATGCGTTTCAATTGGGTTTTACATTTCGCTTTACGATGTTTTCGCTTAACGTCAATTTTCCAGGAACAGATTATCATCGTTAAGCAAGGCACCACTGTACCTCCACCAGAAGGGAGCCCATAACCTCCAACGGTGCTCTTTTCCACACTCAAATAGCTCATATCATCAGGCTGTTACTCAACATCACAACAAACTACTGACTAACATGACTCCCGTTGTCAAAACCTATCACTATGTGTGTATTACAACTGTTGGATTAGAACAGGAGGTCGACAGGATCGTGACAGGGCACCCTGCATGATGCAGAACTGGGACAACAGTAGATTTCTCTCCAACGGCTTTAAAAGCATTCAACCGACAACTTGCTTTTTGGAAAAGCTGAAGTGCAAATGAAAAGAGTGCAAATAGTCCCAGCCCATTAGAAAGTTCAGTCTTGTGAATCTATCCTAATTTAAGCAGTTGAGAAGCAACCTACAATAAGGGTATGAAAAGCAAGGAAACCAAAGCAAGTGGCACTTTCTTTAATATACACTCAGTGCTTGTTTGATTGGTAATCAGAGGGCAACATAGGAGACACTGAGTTGATTGAAACAGCTGCTTCAAACAATCCTATTGAAGACTGCCAAAAAAAACACGGCAATTAAAGATAGAAAAGACCCATTAAGCCATCTTGCAGGCATTCTGTTACTATTTCCTCTGAAGCCAAACAACTCCAGCTCCCTTTTAATGGAATGTGCTTTGATCACCTCTCTCATTCTATTTCACAGAAAATGTTGATAGAACCAGTACTTTTTTATTGAGCAGGTACTGATTGGCTTCATCATGATGTAGCTGCAGCTGATTGTGGGGCGGGGGGTGAAGAATGCCATTTACTAATTATGAGAACTGCTGAATCTGATGATGGTAGGCAGGAAAACATCAGAGATGAGAAGACTAATTTGGTCCTGAACGTACTTGTTTTCTGAGTATATATAGCCATGCGGTGGGGGGGGGTGCATTTTCATGTTTTTGAACTATAGGTCCCAGAATTTTCTAAACAGAATGCTGTGAATTTCAGCCCACAAATTCAGAGAGAGAGAGAGAGAGAGAGAGAGAGAGAGAGAGAGAGAGAGAGAGAGAGAGAGAGAGAGAGAGAGAGAGAGAGTATAATTGGCCGTAAAACTACAACTTCCAGCATTCTCCACATGCAGGATGGTGTGCCCCCCCTTGCTTGGTCATGTAATGGTGGGGGTAATTGACCAAGCAGGCACATAACAAGACCGAAGTTGTAACCTTGCTGCCCATGAGGCTTCATGGAAAGCATTTGCAAATCACAGAATTCTGTCTGCAGAATTTTTGGAGAAAAATCCAAATGACTCCCTCTTTTGTGCACTTTCTTTTTTTTAGCACATATGTCAAGGCATTCCAAATTTTATGAAGAAATTCAAACCCATACAATTTTCAAAAAAAGCCAATGTGGTGTACGGGTTAAAGTGCAAGATTGGGACTTGGAAGATTCAGGGGGGTGTCCCCACTGGGCCTGAAGATCAGCTGGTGACCTGAAGCTAGTCCATAATCGACCTACTTCTAAGGATCGTGAAGAAGAGGCAGAGTGGAGGAGCTGAGCCGTGTATGCTACCTTGAGCTTGTTGGAGGAGAGGTATGGTATAAAAGTAAGTAATACATAATAAATAAAGGGTTTTGCTTTAAAGTAGAGCTATGCAAACGTTCCTGATTCAGTTCAAAAGCCAATTCAGTACTTCAGGGTAGATCCCAGTTTGGGTCAGAGCAATTCAGAACCCTCCAATTTGATGTCTGCCCAGGATCCTAATTAATTTATAAATTCAGACTGCTAGTCTCCCATTAACTTGCACTGGAAAAGCAAATAGTTAAATGTTTCTCATTTCCAGATAGATATGGATATGGATAGAGATATTTGGTTTGTATCCTGCTCATCTGGCTAACAAGACCACTCTGGGCAGTTTACAGCAGAAAAATAAGTCCAATAATCAACAATTAAAAACAAAATGCACAGCAAAGTAATATTTATATATGGGGAATCTGAAGATACAATCTACCCTACAGAGGATGGCATCGTACCAAATTTCAGAAAACTGACCTGAAGGGTTTGTATGAACACTTCCAATTTTTTCTAAGAACAAATACATTTCCTAAAAGCATGTACACTCAGCTGCATACTCAATCTGCAGTTTTTCTCTATACACGTGGACATCTATACAAATACATGCGAGCTACCAGAAAAGAAGAAGATACATTAAAGAATATTCAAATCAGCCCAGATCACCTTGGACTATTTCAGTTTAAACTTAAACAAAGTCTGATCATTCTGCTATGATTCAGAACTTGTATGAATCAGTCTGAGACTTTAATTATATGATCAAATACCACAGGATTTGCTGCAGTTATAATACAGTTTGATTCAAAGTATTTTTTTTTCCTGATCACATGATGAACATGATAATTTGAATCAATCCACCTGTTTTTGCTCCCGGCATGGCTTTTTTTCCTCTAGATGCAAATTTATTTCCCACAATCCTTCTGAAAGAGTTATAAGGATGCTGGAAATCTGGGACAGTATGCCATCATCCCACTTCATCTACAACATTTTGAGATCTACAGCTGTGTGAACTGGCATCTACTAGGATTCACTGGTTAAATTTGCCATGAAAGCAAACTGTGAGATAAAATTACATGTGAGATAAAATTTTCACATGTAACAGAAGACCAGTTTTTAAGGGCATGGCTAGAAGTTACTAACAAGCATCGTCTGGAAGAGATGAAGAATGAGAAGCAGAAGAAAGCAGAAAATGCTGGCCAACATTTAATAATCTTCATGATCATCTCAATGACACCCCCATCTCATAAAACAACTTATATTTAATGTTGTTGCAAAAAAATACAGTAGGGCCCCATATGCGCAGTATCAGTATCCACTGATTCCCTTATCCGTGATCTGAAAATATTAAAAATATTAAAAGCAAAAAATCTAGGAAAAAAACACGTTTTCACATGTGTTATCAGAGCCAGCCATTAGAGGGAGCCAGATACTGTGCTATGAATACTTGTTAGTGAATAATACATAGCATGATCTCTGGCACCGTCTAGTGGCTAGTTCTGATAATACACGCGAAAATATTTTTTCTAGTTTTTTTTCCATTTGCCATGCTATTGTTGTTGTTTAGTGTTAAATCGTGTCCGGCTGTTCGTGACTCCATGGACTAGAGCACGCCAGGCCCTCTGAATCATAGCAGAATGACCATGCTATCCCACACTATTATCCACAGCTTTCCATATCTGGGGAGGGAGGCTTGGAACCAATCCCTAGCAGATATATGGGCTCTACTGTATTTCTCAAATTACTTTTAATATGATTATTCAACAGTTGGCACTGGGTATCATTATATTCAACAGCCATGATGTTGCTTCCAAATAAAGCCTATGCAAAGTCCCAGTCACAAAGCAAAGCATGCTAATTTGCAAATGATGAGGTGTGAAAGCTCCTTGCTGTAACAACCAGATGTTTTCAGCACTTAAGAAATTCCCTCTTTTAATGGCAGGTTATCTCTAATATACAATTTAGCTTTTTGTCTATATATAAATGTTTACAAAAACACAATTTTGTTAGGACTTCATTCGGTTATGTAATTTTCTTCAGATCCACAGCTATATAATTTCAATTTTGAACTCACCAACGATCTCACTTGGTTCTTTGTTGTAAAGTTTTTTGTTCCAGTAGAGAAGCCTTAGGAAAGGAACAGAGACCAGAAGTACAAGGCAAATTCCAACAAACATGTGTCCTGTAAATGCAGCAAAATCCACTCCCTGGAAACAGAAACAGAGTAGAGATAAAACTGGTTAAAGCAGCTCAGTAAAAATCAGAGATGCACATAAAAGGCCAAGTACTGTACTTTTATTGCTATGTCTTCCAAACCTCATAATGTTGCTTGAGATGAAACAAAATGCAAATACAGTGGTGCCTCGCATTACAACGTTAATTTGTTCTAGCGAAATCGCTGTAGAAAAAAAGGTCGTAATGCGAGATAAAAAAGGCCATAGAAATGCATTAAAACCCGATTAATGCATTCCCATGGGTTTGAAACTCATCGTCCAGCAAAGATCCTCCATAGTGCGACCATTTTCGCTGCCCGTGCAGCGAGGAATCGATCCCAGAAAAGAGCAGGGAGCCATTTTTTTTTACCCAGTGGCCATTTTGAAACCGCCGATCAGCTGGTCGAAAATGTCGTTTTGCGAGAATCTGTTCCCGAAGCAGGGAACCGATCATCGCAAACCGAAATTCCCCCATTGAAACCATCGTAAAGTGATCGCTTTTGCGAGCGCAAAAAGTTCGTCGTAATGCGATTTCGTCGTTAAACGGGGCGCTCATCTTGCAAGGCACCACTGTAAAGAGCTTCTAATCTATGTGTCCCCTTGTTTTTTGTAAGAGAGTTGAATATATTCATATCTGTGAAGATTCTCAGTTATCCAGGTGTGGTTACCTGGAAGTTGAGTCACGGCAACTTGACTTATTTCTTGTTAGGTTGAAACGCTTTGCTATTCATCCAAGCACCTTTTTCAGTCTGAGGAGAGTTGGTTCATGCCCTTCCATTGAAATCGATCACTGTCTACCATGAAGGACATTATTTTTTCTATCTTGTGGCCATGTTGTGATGTAATGTTAAACCATAGTTTAGTGCTATGCAAAGAAGCTTGAGATTTCGGTGTTCCCTTTTTTCCTCTCTTTTGTTTGATTGATTGGATGGATGGATGGATGGATGGATGGATGGATGGATGGATGGATGGATGGATGGATGGATGGATGGATGGATGGATGGATGGATGGATGGATGGATGGATGGATGGATAGATAGATAGATAGATAGATAGATAGATAGATAGATAGATAGATAGATAGATAGATAGATAGATAGATAGATAGATAGATAGATAGATAGATAGATAGATAGATAGATAGATAGATAGATATCCATAGTTTGGCAGGGGAAGGGGATGTCTTGCTACTCTGAAACCAGAAGAAGATTTTTTTTAATTGTCTTTTGTCAATTTTCTTTTAAACCAGTTGTCTTACAATTATTTTCAGTTCCATCTGGAGGGACTGATATGGTCCCTGGAAAACCCTGGGACTGGCAAAGCCCCTGACCATTATCATTAGCCAAGTCCAGGTCTGGATTCTCATGGAGCTGCATTTCCTCTCAGAGCTGCATGGAAGAGATATTTCAGTCAGCTCTGATGGCTATTATCACTGTAGTGTAGTGAAGCCATAACGCCGAGGAATCAAAAAGTGCAGAGAATGAAGGTTTGGATGCTATATTCCATGCACTGTTTCAATTTGGATACTGTCATACTTTAAGATGGCAGAATTTGGGGGGTTTTGGGGGGGTGTTAGAAAACATACACTCTGTTTTGGGCATTAGGCTAATCTGTGGTCATACAGAGAGAGTAGGTACAACCCATTTGGGATTTGTTCTGCATTCAGCCTATGCTGAGGAAATAGTTGCATAGATTGAAATGGCCTCAGGTAATTAACATGAGAAAACAGTTTTGCTTCTGTGCGGAACACACCCTGAAATATTCCAGGAAAAGGCATAATTTAGGAAGTGAGAAAAAACAGATTAACTTATAATTGCAGTAGCTTCTTCTGGAAATCACAAATGCCGCCTAAAGCCAGGTCCAGACTACAAGTAGTAAGAGAAGGCCAAACTCCTTGAGACAAGAACATAAATAATAAATCATAGACCTTAAGCCTTTTAAAGTTTCTGAAAGGTTTATAGACTTATCCAGAAAAAATTGTTTAGAAACTTCAGGTGACACTTTTGCTTTATAGTCTAATATTTCATGACCCCTCAAGGACTGGTAAAACTATGATCTCAAATTATTGCAGTTTCTGAAGCCTCAGAGTCACAAACAGAGAAAATTTATGGATGGACACAGTCCATCCATAAATTTATTTATCTCTAGTCCAGCTAAAACCTGTACCAGAAGAATAACAATATTTGTGCATTCTTTTGGAAAGAAGTTTAATTTGGGCGATTTGTGCCAAAGATTTTTAGGGAAACGTTTTTAAATGTTACAGGAGTGGAAGAGGAAGAGTTCAGTTTTGCAGAGAGAAATGCAGTATAAGGACCGAAGCCAAGCAAAAGGGAATTTTTGCCTATTACAATGAGTGCACATCGAAGGGAGTGCATCCAGAGGCTCTTCTTCAGACATATGTGTGGTATGACATGTGAAAGAGCTCATGAGCATGGCGCACAGTATGTCAAGGGTTGGGGAATATGTGGTCCACAGGTAGATGCCCCCCAGAGCAATATCTAGGGCCTCTGGCCCCACAGAGCCCTTCTCTGTTGCTACTCTATACCAGAAAATAAAAAGCAGCAAAAATTTCGGTTTGCCTTTTCTTCAAGAGTGACAGTTGTTGCACCAGGAAGATCGTCCCATCCTAAAAGCCACCAAAACATCAAAACAAGGAATGTACATCGGATTTTACATGTATTTCTTTATTTTTACTATTTTTGTCTATTCCCGGGCCTGGTTCTTCCTACAGTAGGTGCTGGGGGGGGGGCAGGGGCTGGCAAAATGTGGTTCCTCAGCTTGCTTGTGTTGTACACCAGACAGCCAGTGTCACACAGTAGTTAGAAGGCTGGACTGCGTTTCAGGAGGCTGGGGTTCAGCTCCCTACTCAGCCAAGTGACCTTGGGCCGATCACAGTCATTCCACCTGACACAGCTGTTGTGAGGACTACAGTGGGGTCTTGACTTAAGAACGGCTCGAGTTAAGAACATTTTTACTTAAGAACCATTCTCATAGGAAAATATTGACTTGACTTACAGTACATACTTAGATTTGAGTTACAAACTGAAAAAAGCCCATGTGGGAGGCAGGGAAAGTGCAAAATTTGAACTTTCAGTTAACTGTTGGCCA
The DNA here is from genome assembly GCF_051106095.1 of Pogona vitticeps. Lineage (NCBI taxonomy): Eukaryota > Metazoa > Chordata > Lepidosauria > Squamata > Agamidae > Pogona > Pogona vitticeps. The sequence continues at coordinate 175,271,397 of NC_135785.1, forward strand.
GTGAAAAGGGTGCCTGTCTGCTTCCTCACTCCTCCCAGCGTTTAGAGAGTGGATTGGGAGACAGTCTTCGGACTGCCTGGTACTGCCTGGACTGTATTTTCCCTGCCTTCCCTGAACCTTTCTTGACCTAAGGAAAAAAGAAACAAAATATTCCCCTCTAGTGGTCGAAGGCAGAATAGCAGCTTCCCATTAGTTTCTATGGATGGAAAAGAGCAGATACGGATCAAATGGTTTTCAATGCATTCCTATGGGAAATGCAGATTTGACCTGCAAACTTTTTGACTTGAGAACCGCCTTCCAATACGGATTAAGTTCTCAAGTCAAGACCCCACTGTACACTGAGGGAGGACAGCCCACCCACCTCTTGAACTCACTAGAACATACAAATGCAACAAAAGAAAGAAAGAATAATCTGTGTACATTTACATGAACATGGTGGCAGTTTGTACATAATCTGTAATTCCAAATCTCTTTCACAAATTACAGTACACCAATTGTGGGGAGGCAGAGAGGATACCGTCAGCAGGCAGAATGATCCCACTACCATATCTCATTATGAGCCATTGCTGTAACATACAGAGCAAACTAAACTGCATTTTGCAGTGCTATGAAAAACATGCTTTTTATTGATCACTGATTGTCCGGATTGCTTTACTGGATATGTGACATCTTAGGGTCAGCTCAGGAAACACACAAAGTAAATAGCACCCCCCTTGCCACCATTCAAGTCAAGGTACATGCTATCTAAAGCCAACTCACTTACTTTGGGGGGGGGGGAATCCCACAAGCACACCTCTCCATCCCTGACAGTAAAAATCCAATAATAACAAATTGACTGACAATTCATTTCCTTTTCATGATGCACCCATTTCTGGAGAGTTCTGATCTGGCCCCTATCATACACACCCTAGCTACTTTCTGACTGGATTACTGTAATTCACTCTATGTGGGACTGCCAATGGAAAGTGTCAAGAAACTTCAGTGGGTCCAAAATGCAGCTGCCAGATTGCTGGCTGGGACTGGTTAGAGATCACATGCTACCCCCAACCCCCTGTTACAGCAGCTCACTGGCTGCCAATCAGTTTCTAGGCAAAATTCAAAGTGCTGCTTTTAACCTACAGAGCCCTAAATGACCTGGATCCAAGCTATCTCAAAGACCGTGTCTCCCACTATGAGCTGGCTCAGGTGTTAAGATCATCAGGAGGGGCCTTTCTCTCAGTACCACCACCTTCACAGGTATGTTTGGGGAGGACACAGGAAAGAGTCTTCTCTGTTGCTGCTCCCAGATTCTGAAACTCCCTCCCACAGGAGGCCAGACTGGCCCCATCTTTGCTATCCTTCCAAAAGCAGGCAAAGACCTTTCAGGCAAGCTTTTTACCCAAGCGACTGCCTACATGAGTGACTTTTAGATGGATTATTCTGCATTACTGCTCTTACTGGGTCTTTAGTACTGCTTGTGTTTACCATTTCTCTGAGTGGTATTGTTTGTTCCTTTTTAGTATTTGCATACTTCTTATTTTAGCTTTTTTATTGTCTTTTAACAATGTAAGCTACCTCTTTATTTGTTTAAACTGTTCTTTGCTTTAACAATTGTCTTTCAAGGATGTTAGCCACCCTGGGTCCTTTTTAAGGAGAAAGGTGGGATAAAAATGTTTTAAATAAATAAATAAAAATAGATAAATATTCAGAAACTGGTGTCTGGTGCAGCTGTCTCACTCCACCCCAGGACAGAGCTGGGCCTGAAAAGGCTTTCTTTTTTCTAGCCCTGAGGACTTGCACAAGTCAGTGTTTAAGACCTGAGTCACACCTGAGTTTTTGTTGCACTTTGGCTGCAGAACTTGTGGCCTACCTAGCAATTTGCAGTTTAGGAGCTACATATGTATTACTAGGAGTTGCCTGATAGTGGTAATCCCAAGCAAAAAGCAAGGACAGAAAGTTTATGAAGTCCAGTGAGTAGCCTTTATTGCTGGTGAACATAAACTCAAGGTACTGCTTCCCAATGGGTAACTGCTACCACTACCAGTGGATATTGTATACCTCTTCCATCTTCCAATATTCTACATGGTGAGGAAAAGATGGAAGAAGCAGTGGAGCAACATGAGAGTACAAATGGAACATGATATAACCTGGACTGCCGCATATAATAATATTTTGTGAACAAGGTTGAGCAACCAAATCCAACAGATTGATCCACCAAAGCCTACAAGTTTAAGGACTTTACAGTGGTGCCTCGCTTAACGATTACCTCATTAAACGACGAATCTGCTTCATGATGATGTTATTGCAATCGCAAAACAATGTTTTAATGGGTTTTGTTTTGTTTTTTGCTTCTCGACGATCGGTTCCCTGCTTCAGGAACTGATTCTTCGTATTACAACGATCAAAACAGCTGATCATCGGGTTTCAAAATGGCCGCCTGCTGTGTAAAATGGCTCCCCGCTGTGCTTTAGGATGGATTTTTCACTGCACAGTAAGCAGAAAATGGCTGCCCTATGGAGGATCTTCGCTGGACGCTGAGGTATTTAGCCCATTGGAACGCATTGAAATGGTTTTCAATGCATTTCAATGGGCTTTTTTATTTCGCTTGACAAGGATTTCGCTCTACAGCGATTTTGCTGGAATGGATTATCCTCGTCAAGCGAGGCACCACTTGAAGGTCTTGCACTTGATTCCTTGCATAAGCAGACAAAGTAATGCTCAATTAGGGTTGCCCCCTTTTAAATTTTGAGTGGCTCTGCATTATAATACCTATATGTAAGTAGAACATGGCCATGATGAGTATGTCTGCACCTACTGAATCCCAGTCAATGCAAAAGAGGGGGATTCATTTCCATATCTTTGAATGATTTATCAGTATTCACAAATTCAAGCTTAGCATGGGGGGGGGAGACAAAAAAAAAAGAAAACAAAAGGGGCATTCATTGGAAAGAATCCAAAATAAAAGAAATAAGAAAATTTTCACTATGCATGTCCCTACTAGACACAGACTATGTCTATAAAAGGTTAATTGTTAATGTAAGCATTTGAATGTCACAACAGGAATTTCTTCCACCTTCCCACAGTGTGCAAATTAGTTTGCTTTCTGAGGTGACTAGTCTTCAGGACTTAAACCTGCTTTACTAAATGGCACAGCCACAAACATATACACTCACAGGACCAACCAACTTGTTCCATATTTCCCATTGTGCAGAGCACAATTCTATCTATGTATAACTGCTCAGTGAGCCCATCCCATATATTTTAATGTGACTTACTCACAGGTAAATATGTACAAGTTGTAACATTTAAAATAAAGCAGATTAATACAATTTTTTAAAATGGAATGTGAGACATGTTTTTGTATAGTCATGTGCTGTAGTTATGGGTTTTTTTTTCAAAACATGCATAATCCATTAGAACAAGGTTACACCATGTGCACCCTACATGTCACTTGGGATATCTGACAACTTCTATTTGCCCTAGTACACTAATCCCGAAAGAGCTGAATCACTTCTTTCATGTGACTAACAGGGTCACTGTTCATTATTGTACTTCTAAAGCAGTATCTCTCACACAGGATAGAAAGAGAAACACATACCAACTTCTTGAGTTCCTGCTTTGAAACAATGATCACATTTGGTGGGTCCCCAACAGCTGTAGAAGCCCCTCCAATGTTTGTGAAGATTACCTCAGCGATTAGAACATGCCTGGGATCAAGATTAAGCACTTCGCATAACCTGCAGTTGCACAGAGAAGAAGCAAAACCAGAAACTCATTTTCCCACTTCTAGAAATAGTGCCTTAAAAACATCAAAAAGTTAAGCTTGTTCAGGGTTATTTTAAATACTTTTAAAAACTAGTATTTATTGGGCTCCTTTCTATACACCATTTGTTCCTTCCCATTCCCATACCTCTTGATGCAGCATTGTACCAACTATCCATTGGGTATATTGCCATTTGTGTCCAAACCTTGCTTTTTTTTAAAAAAAAAACTTCTGTTTTAAAGAAATCAGTGTCTTTCAAAATTAGTCAAAAATCTTGACAAACTCTTTTAGAAGTGAGCTTTTATGCTGGAATTTTCTATGCTTTGAATTATGGTTTAACATTATTTTTTCTGTTTGTGCACTCCACATTTCCTTTACCAGATCATTCTCTTTTCTCTGCCAGATGCTTTTCATTTGCTCCCCCTTTCTGCTTACACTTTCCCTGACTCTTCTATTGCCTCATCTGCTTTCTCTGCCTTGCTTTTCCCACCTGCCTCAAACCTTTTGCCTACGGCTGGATCCAGGAGTGGTGGGAAAAATTACAAAAGGAAGAAGAAACAGGGGCTCACAAGAAAAGGTAGATCAGCTGTGACTTTTTGGAAAGACATGAGAAAAGAAGGCACGGGAAAGAAAAAAGAGGATTAAGGGAGGAGATATATATACATATCCTCCCTTAATATATATATATATATATATATGTAGTAAAAACTCAGAAAATCCTGAGATTGAGCCCAAAATTTGTAAATTAACTTGCTTTGTTTCTTGATGATAGCTATTGATTTCTCAGACATGAATGATTATCTTCATTATGTCTCCTGAACATTGATGTGGTTCCAGCTCTAATTATGGGTTATCTTAAATGTAAAGCTTGGTCTTCTGTGTGATCTTCTCTGTCAGAAGAAGGGAATGATTCCTGTTTCACCTAGTTCAGTATTGTCTGCACTGGCAATGGTTTGTCGAGTTCTCCAGTACAAATCTTTCCTTTACTTGATACCTTGCCCTTATTCTGATGATTGAAGATGCCTTGAGATGCTCTCAGAGATGGGAAACTTTTTTTTTCTGTACAACTTCCACAATCCCACAGCCAGCATACCTGGTTGGGATTATGAGTCGCTCGCAATCCAAAAACCAAAACTATTTTCTGTCTTTGGACATTGTCCATGTGCTCCCTGTAGAGCTATAGTCCCTCCAGTGGATATGGTAAGGATTATTGCCAAAAAAAAAAAAAAAAAGTACCTCAGGTACACAGAACATTGAAAATGTGCCTAAAGATTGGGTATTGCTGTTACTGCTACTGCTGCTGCTTTTACTGTTGGCCAGGTGGTGTTAGACTCTAACTGGTGCTAATTAAAGTTAAACAATATCTGGAAAGCTGATGATTGTCCATTCCTGAATGTATTATATTATTTGAAAAACAGTATGAGATTATACTGAAAATGCATATACATGGTAGAACATGTCCACAAAGAGATAAGAAGGCTTCTCTGCATGTATATTATCACCTTCTTTCAAAATTAGAGCCTTTTTCCCATGGGGCTCAGGAGATTTATTGGGCAAAAAGATATTCTCTATCAGAGTCTGTGAAATCACTTTTAATGAGGAGATGAGTACATTCTGTCTGCTAAGTGATATTAGCGGGCTCTATTGTGGATACAGGCTTAGCCAAGATTTACAGTTTTTCATATGCAAAAGCAATTTTGGAAAACGCACCAGGAAAACAGGTAGGAGTGGTTTCATTTCCCAGGCACACATTAAAACACAAGCCACAGAATTCTGCTTTTTTCACAACTGAGTTTACCACAAAATGTAACAAGAAAATAAGATCGTATTTCATGCGTCACTGGTAAAAGGCTAAAGCCTCATTGTCAAGGAATTTTCTAGTGAGCTTTATCACCATGGTAATAGCAGCTTACAACACCATTTTAAAATTGGACTGAGGAAGAGAGTAACAAAATAAAGTGAATGACTAACAAAACAGCATGAAAGGGAAAAGGAAATATGATTCATTTTTTAAACTTAGCACCTTTTTAATTTTTTTAAAAAATGCATATAACCAACAGGTTTCAGATCGGAAAATTAAAAAGCCTTGACAGAATGACATCTGCATTATGAAAACTACTATCCTCGCTGAAACAATAGACATGTTAATAATATACATTTCACCCAGGAAGAATTTTAGGTTTACAGACCAAAAGATGGACTTCTCTCTAATCAGAGAGTAGAGTGAGGGAAAACAGTATCAAAGACAGCAGTCTATTTGCATTTTCCAGGTCAATCTTCAGCACAAAAGTAGTGCAGCAGACAAGTGTGTGGAGAAGAAGTGCTCGGTACAAAGGATGGGCAAGCTTTGGGTGCTGGGGGAGTATTTTTTTTTTCTACTGCAGGATTCTCAATGGGCTGCACTGACCCCTCCAAATGAAATGAGAAGGGAAGGGGAAAAGTCACTTCCAGTTCCGAAAATACAAGCAAAACACTTCCACTTTTTAAACCTATGTTGCTGCTGTTGTTGCTTTGCTAAAAGATGAGTGCCCACTTGGTTTTAGAGAGTAGAAACGTATCTCTGAGGGAATAAAAATTAAAATGGGAAATTTATTTCCCTACCCTCGGAAAGAACTGCATGAACAACAAAAAATGGAGCTGTGAGTCACAGGCAGTCCAGGCTTACATGATTCCCACCCTTACTCTAGAGGAGGGGCTGTGCTAGCTTGGGGAGAGAGCCACATTTATGGTCCCAAAGTCTACTACTTTCTATAAACTATAATCTAAGAATTGCAGAGCTGGAAGGGATCCTGTGGACCACCAAGTTGAGCCCCTGTGAAGGAGGCAGAGTGAAGGAATGGAACCCCCAACCTCTGGTTCCACAGCTGGATACCTAAACCTCTGAGCTATCCAGTGGCTCTTGGTTAATTATGATTAATCAACTGAATGTGAACATGCATGGCATGTTCTATTCCCCCTCTCACTTCTGGAAACTAAATTACCCTAAAAGGCTAAATGAATTATTCAGCTAGCAGCTGCCAGGTGAGTAGCATTCGATTTCCCAGTATTTTATTTATTTATTTCTTCATCTTAGAAAGGCAGAGATGGAAAGGACCCAATGGATCATCAAGTCCAGCCCCCGTTGAGGAGGCATAGTGGGGAACTGAACTCCCAACCTCTTGCTCTACAGTCAGATGCCTAAATCAATGAGCTATCCAGCAGTTCCATACAAAAGCCTGAGGTTGGTCACATGATTACAACTGATGCTTACATTGTATGTAGATTACTTCATCATGTTTAGGCAACTGCAATGTGATCTGTGCTTAACAAGGGTCCTAAATGTTCAGCTTGTCCAACTCAAAAAAATAAAAAAAGCTAAAATGCAAACCAGTTTGCAGTATATAATACCCTAACACTGAAAGACCTGCACTCGTTTTCTTGATTCATTTCCAGGTGCTCAGGTATTTCAACCTTTCAAATCCTAAACAGTTTAGCCAGCCCTAAATTACTATCTAAAAGCCCATCTGTCTTGCCATGAGTCTGACCTACAAGATCTGCAGGAGAACAGACTTCTCTGAACACCTTTGCATCCAGAAATCTGTGTGTCAGGCAGGCAAGAAAGGGTTTGTGAAAAGCACTTCCTCCAGAACGACACAAGTCCCCCTCCCTGCTGTCACACTTTAGGTTTTAGGAGCAGACTTTATTGCGATGCCCTTCTAACCATCCTACATTTTAAATTATTTTTTACATATTATGCCTATTGTATGGGCTGGAATCCTATTGGTATTAATAAGGTGATGAGATTGCCAGACATGGGATCTGTCAAAGAAAAAAAAATCTCATTCTTCTGGCAGGGAAAACCATTGAATGAGACCAGGGAATATGGGGTTGGCTTTGCAGTCAGAAATACTCTGCTGAGATCCATTGTCCCACCTACTGTGGGGAGTGAAAGAATCCTGTCTCTGCAGTTCCACTCATCAGCGGGACCCATCACCGGTTAGTGCACATGCACCAACATTGTCGTCTACAACAGAAGTCAAAGGCAAATTCTATGATGATTTGACAGCTGCTATCCAAAAAATCCTCGAGAGAGATGCTGTTCATTCTTGGAGACTTCAACGCTAGAGTTCTTGCTGATCACAGTTCCTGGCCCACTTGTCTAGGCCGTTTTGGCATTGGAAAGATGAACAAAAATGGCCAATGCTTGCTGGAGTTTTGCTGTTACTTTGATGTTTGTGTCAGCAAAACCTTCTTTAACACAAAACTTCAACACAGAGTTTCCTGGAGACAGCCGAGATCGAAGCATTGGCATCAGCTCGACTTGATCCTCACTAGACGCTCTAGCCTGCCTAGTTTTACCATCACACAAAGTTATCAGGGTGTTAATTGTGATACTGATCACTCCCTGGTGTGTAGCAGAGTAAAACTGTGAATAAAGAGATTGTATCACACGAAAAAGGAAGGAAGACCATGTATTGACATCCACAAATCTTGCAATCAAAGAAAAGTAGAGGAATTTGCCCAAGCACTTGATGAAACCCTTCCAGACCCAGCTGATGCATATTCACCTGAATGACGGGAACATTTCAAGAACACTGTTTATAACACCGCCTTGTCCACATTTGGCAAGAAGACCAAAAAGACAGCAGATGGGTTCGAAGCCTATTTGGACTTGATGCCAGCCATAGGAGATAAGAAGAGAGCTCTAGCAGAATACAAAGCCTGTCCTAGTGAGTACAACTTGCAGGATCTTCAAGCTGCTCGTAGCACAGTCCAGCAGGCTTCCAGGAGATTTCTAACTATTATTGGCTTCAGCTCTGCTCTAAGATACAGATAGCAGCAGACACAGGTAACATCAAAGGTATGACGGTATCAAGCAGGCTTTAGGTCCAATACAGAAGAAATCTACTCTGTTGAAGTCTGCTACATGCATGATCATCCAGGACTGAGCACAGCAGATGGAATGCTGGGTGCAGAACTACTCTTAGCTATAATCCAGAGAGAATGTAGTAATCGAAGAGGCATTAAATAACATTGAGTGCCTGCCTGTCTTGGAAGAGTTGGACAGTGAACCAACTTCAGCAGAAATAAAAGCAGCCCTGGATTCCCTTGTCTCTGGCAAGGCGCCTGCAAGGGATAACATCCCTGTTGAAGTGCTGAAGTGCTGTAAAGAGATTATCACCACAAAGCTGTATAAAACCTTTTGTCTTTGCTGGAGGGAAGGTGGAGTACCATAGGACATGAAGGATGCAAACATTGTCACATTGTACAATAACAAAGGCCACAGAGGAAACTGCAATAACTACCATGGCATCTCTCATCTCAGTGTTGTAGGGAAGCTGCTTGCCCATGTTGTACTGAAGAGAATCTAGGTGCTTACATACAGAGTCTATTCAGAATCACAGTGTGGATTTTTAACTAATAGATCCACTACTGACATGGTATTTTCCCTCAGACAGTTGCAGGAGAAATGTAGGGAACAACGACAGCCACTCTTTGTGGCCTTCATTGATCTTACAAAGGCCTTTGATTTGGTTAGCAGGGACAGCTGTTTAAAAATACTTCCCAAGATTGGATTTCCACCTCCACTCCTTAACATCACCAGGTCCTTTGATGAGGAAATGAAGGGCACTGTAGTTTTTGATGGCTCAACATCACATCCCTTTGACATCCGAAGTGGAGTGAAACAGGGCTATGTCCTTGTGCTGACCCTGTTTCAGGTCTTTTTTGCTGTCATTGGAACTGCAACAGAACCTCCAGACTAGATCAGATGGAAAGCTCTTTAATCTCTCTAGATTGAGAGGAAAGACCAAAGTCCAGCTGAAATGCATGTGAGACTTCCTCTTCGCCAATGATGTAACTGTTGTTGCCCATTCTGCTGAAGACCTCCAACAACTCATGAATCATTTTGGCAAGGCCTGCTAAGACTTTGGATTAACAATCAGCCTGAAGAAAACAAGTCACCGGCCAGGGCTATTATCCTCTCCACACAAGAACTGGAGGTTGTTCATGAATTTGTGTACCTTGGCTCAAAGATTTCTGACACTCTCTCCCTAGATGCTGAGCTAGATAAACGCACTGGCAAAGAAGCTACCATGTTCTCCAGACTCACAAAGTGAGTATGGTTCAACAAGAAGCTGATGGCATATACCAAGATCCATGTCTATAGAGCCTGTGTCCTGAGCACACTCCTGTACTACAGTGAGTCCTGGACCATTTGTGCAGGGCAGGAGAGGAAGCTAAATACATTCCATATGCATTGTCTCCAACACATTTTTGGTATCACCTGGCAGGACAAAGTTCCAAATAGAGCAGTCCTAGAATGAGCTGGAATTTTTAGCATGTATACATTACTGAAACAGCAACATCTATGTTGGCTTGGGCATGTTGTGAGAATGGTTGATGGTCGGATTCCAAAAGATCTCCTGTATGGAGAATTAGTGTAGGAAAATTGCCCCAGAGGGAGACCACAGCTGCGATACAAGGATATCTGCAAGCTGGATCTGAAGGCCTTAGGAATGGACCTCAACAGAGGAGAAATCTGAGTGTTCAGCCTGGAGGCAAGTGGTACATCATGGCCTCTCCCATTTTGAAGAGACACTTGTTCAGCAGGCCAAGGCAAAGAAGCAGTCTCGAAACCAGGAAAATCAGGGAGCTGGACAGGGGACAGGGAGCTGGACAGATCCACAGAGTGTGGAAGGGATTGTCACTCTCGAATTGGCCTTCTCAGCCACACTAGACGCTGTTCCAAGTCCTCCATTTGGAACACGTTACCATAGTCTCTTGAAACTGAAGGATGCCTAATCTAAACCTAATCTAGATTCTAGAAGAAAGATGAACCATGAGGATTGTTAGCAGAAATTTTATGACTGGCTCAGAAATAGAATGCAAATTAATATTTGATGTTTGAAAGCCTGTGATCAATTTAGAAATAGAATGTATATTATAATTAAGTTATACCAGGAACATATGTACAGTGGTGCTTTCACTTACGAACGCCCTGACTTACAAATGTTTTGAGTTACAAACAGCTCCGGACGCGAAATATTGCTTTGAGTTACGAACGGAGCTTTGACTTACGAAAGGAAAAAGGCAGGGGGAAAAGGCGGGAAATTCAAACCGTTGGTGGCAAAGAGGCTGGTTCTTTGTAGCCCTTTCGCCCCAACAGTTACAGCAGGTGGTTAGGGGACTTTTTTTGCTCCTGGGGCGCAGGAGGAGGAAGGAGAGGCGGGGTGGCGTGGGTCTACTCACAAGTAAGTGCTGCCAAGGATGTGGGTTTACTCATGAATAAGCACTGCCAAAGGCACGGGTCAGAGGGGCTCCGTGGCGGTGCAGGAAGAGAAGGAGAAGCAGGCGGGTGCTGGTGCTTTGGAAGCCTGGGAAGCTTCCACATAGGCTTCGGACTGGTACGGTCCTGCTTTTTCTTTTTGAAAAAGTTGTTCTCGGTGGGTTTTGGAGGGTAGGTTTGGGCTGGGGGGGTTTACATTTCTGTGTTGTTTTGTTTTTTTGTGGTTTTTTGTTTTGTTTTGTTTTTTGGCAGTCCCAGTGTGGGACTTCCAGTGTTTTTGGGGGGGGGGGGTATTTTTTTCTTCAGCCAGAAGGGATTAATTGGTTTCCAATGCATTCCTATGGGAAATAGTGCTTTGACTTAAGAACGTTTTGATTTACAGACAATGTGGATTAAGTTCATAAATCAAGGCACCACTCTATCTCTGAAATGTAACAGATGAGAATGAGTATTTTACAATATTTGATTTGCACCCCCTGTTTATCCCATTCCCCCTTGTCCCCCATCCCTACACCTAACCCAATAAATAAATAAATAAATAAATAAATAAATAAACAAACAAACAAACAAACAAACAAACAAACAAACAAACAAACAATGTATCCTGTTGTAAATGCTGTCTGGCACTTTAACATGCCATACTGCATTGGAGGCGGGGCTTTGTTGCGGTGCTGCCAGCAACTCCAGAGAAGAGCTCTCTGGGGAAAACTGGAACCCTCCGGTTCGGGATCCCCCTTTTGAAATGGGGATCAAAGGAGAGTCTAGAAGAAGTCTCTCTGAAGCAGATGGTGAGCAGCAGAAGGAGAAGAAAGGGAGGCAGACCCGGACTTTTTTCTTCTGAAGAAATCACCGTGCACGGACTGGAGCGGGCGCCATTTTTTGGCACTGAGCCGCGAGGAACCCTTTACCGGGGGAGAGGAGAGCAATCAATATAAACTAATAATATATAACAAGTAAGTAAGCCGAAGCCTCTGATTTATGAAACAGCCTCATTAAGCTGAAATAAGAATGAAAATATTTGGCTGAAAGAATAAATGCAGCGGCGGGTTTATCTTATCAGTCTGACTCAAAAGCGAAACTAAGCTTCTCCAAGTGAACTCTTAAAACACCAGGCCGATTCTAAAGCCGAGAGTCTGAGATGGAAAAATAAATCTTATGTTTCTGGAAAAGAATCCCAGACAGCAACACCGTCTGACTGGATTTAAGAGACTTCGGTGGATGCAGTGTGGTTGGGATACGTTACTCTTTGCCTTCTCTGGACTTTGTGAACTATAAATAATAGAATCTGGTGGTTTTCGGGAGAAGGAGCTGACGTGGCCGACTGGACTAAGGAGCATTAAGGGGTTAATGAAGATCACAAGACGAGCTCCAAGGACAATCTACTGGACAGTTTGAGACTCTGTGATTGTTGTTTGGTTTGTCGGACTGCAGACCGTGTGTGAGTCTAATAATAGAAGCGTGCTGAACTCAGGAGAAGAAGAAATAACTGCGTCACGGTTCTAATTGATATTGTATTTGCTGGGCTAAAAGTTGATTTTTATACTACAATATTTGGACAAAGATTGGAGGGAGATCTAAGGGGAGGTTTATGATGAGGGGTTTGAATTGTTGATAAAATTGTGGAAATTGTGGAAGGATTTCTAGGGGGTGATTATTGTGGTATTTATGCAAACCCCAAAGCCTGAGATGGACCCCAAAAATTCAAAAGAACAAATGGAGACTTGGTCTGTTCAATCCCAAAGTTCTGGAATAGTGGTGCAAGAAATAGAAAAGGAATGGCAGATTAATATACAAAGGCTAATATTAACAGGGTTCCAGCGAGTGAATGCAGGTCTTAGCAAAATAGAAGATTTGATGAAAGGGACGAAAGAGGGGACAGTAGATGCCAAACAAAACTTAAATGAAGTTGTACAGACTTTAGAATCGTCTGTATTAGTAGACATGACACCAGGTAATATGAATGCAGTAGAGAGTTATCCAGTGACCCATGCAGCTTCCAAAGTTAAAAAGCATTATGACAAAAATCTTAAGGAGGCAGAGATACTGAAACCAGACAATCTTATGGTGAAAATATGGGAAGTGAAAAAAATGGATATTCTGTCAGATGGGCTGAAAGACTGTTCAATTCAAAAAGAAACTGAACAATGGGATGTATTGTATAAATCGCAGCAGCTACCAGACAATGTTGGAATAACATAGAATAAAATTAAAATTAAATGATAAGATAAAAGCAGGAGGGTAATCAAACTGTGAAAAAGCAAAAAGTTGATATGTATTAGTAATATGAATTGATTGGATGATGTTATACTATATGCTGTCCTATCCCCCAAAACCATTTTTCCTTTCCTATCCCCTCTTTCTTTTTGTACCCTTTATCCCTGTTCCTAAATAAAAAAAATAAAATTAAAAAAAAAACATGCCATACTGCATTGACTGTTTTGGTTTCAGGAAAGGAAGTTGCTACGGGCATGTACAAAACATCCCCTTTAAAATTCATTAATTTAAGAACTTCTGTCGTGGAGTATACCTTGATTTCTAGATGAGATGCGCTTTATCTCAGTATTGTCTAAAGTAACGTTCATGCCATCTTACATAAAAGCAACAGATTTGTTAGGAATACTTAATGTTTCTGTATGGACAGAGACAGGCATTCTGCACATTTCAAGACACACTTATCTGTTTTTATATGTACTGTGTATCTTCTAACACTGAGAAATAAGTTGTTTTTAAAGCAGACATTTCTACAGATTTCACTCACTATAAATCATTATAGCACTGGTTAAGGGGGAGAAATGGCAAAATTTTGTACCAGCAGAGTGAACAAAAAAGGATAAAGGTAAAGGATCCCCTTGACAATTTTTGTCCAGTCGTGTTCGACTCTAGGGGCGGTGCTCATCCCCGTTTCCAAGCCATAGAGCCAGTGTTTGTCCGAAGACAATCTTCCGTGGTCACATGGCCAGTGCGACTTAGACATGGAACGCTGTTACCTTCCCACCGAGGTGGTCCCTATTTATCTACTCGCATTAGCATGCTTTCGAACCGCTAGGTTGGCGGGAGCTGGGACAAGCGATGGGCGCTCACTCCGTCGCGTGGATTCGACGGAACAAAGCAAATATATATTCATGGACAGCTTCACATAAAATAGTCAGCATTATGCAACCCTCTATATTTTATTTATTATAACATTGAGATGAATTTATTCACTTAAAAATATTATATACTGAATATCATTAATAAAATTCCAGAATGCTGTAGAACAATTAAATTAAAATACAAAATCAAAATAATTCACAGCAATTTTGTATTTGAAAAAACCACTTAACCCATTGGGGAAGAAACGTCAAGGGAAGTGCTAAATACGATTACTAAGGAAATGAAGATTTAATCCGTGTTACACTGGACCTGATTGAAATTTGACTAATATTTAGGAAGGTAAGCCACGAATTAGAAAATAGTCTCATGGAGTAACCATTACTCCTCACTGTCCATTTGAGTGATTTCTGTATTGTGGCTTTAATTATTGTATAGTTTTTACTATGAGCCATTTTGGGTAACTCTTTTAAAAAATGGCTCATGAATTTTTGAAAAACCTAATAATGATGCATCAGCAACTACCATCATTAACAGAGTTCAATCCTTTTAACAGGAGGCTTTTGATGATTAGCAGGAATCAAGGGAAAACAAAAGACTGGTGGATCGTATTAATTCCAAAATAATCAGCTCTTTTAGATGCAAAGCTTTTGGTTGGAAAAATGCAACAAAACAGCCCCCAAATGCTGCTGGTGTGCATAAATCTATACAATAATTTAGAGACTTCTCATTGTTCATCATGGGCTGATTAAAATCCTTGTAAATTAATGCTTCAACTAACACAGCAAAGTAAAATTAACCACCGTAAAATGCAGAGTGATTAGATTCTTGCAGGACTCTAGAAGGAATATTCAATGGCTGAGAGTGGTTTAGTCAGTCACATAGCAGATGCTCCAACCATACCACATACACATCCTGGGCAGTTCTGATACATTTCTCTTCAGGTCATGAATCATGGATCTCCTCCCCACCCCCCAGCTAACAGGTACCGGGAATCAGTATAAAAGAGGCCTACACAATTCCAGATTCATACATGTCAAGCATCTATAGGGAATCAGTCTGAACCTTATTCTAACATTTCTGTCACCAATATAAAAACCATTGTATCTATATTTAAATGTGTCACTTTTCTGGCACCCACCCTCCCAACCATATATATTTAAATGTGTCACTTGAATTAGCTCTAGTCCCTGCTGCACTACCTCCCACCCACCTTTAATGCTGGAGCATCATAAGAGCCATACAGTATACAAATAACCTATGTGTATATATGTGCCTAGGCCCCCATTCAGATTTATCTTGGCCAAGCAGCATGTCTGATAGGCACTTTATCATCTAGGGAGCAGGACTAGACATTATATTCTCTCAGTGCAAAAGCAAATTGGACTGGCTGTTCAAGCTTATCTTAACACTGCATCAGTTCTTCCACTACCCTGTGGGGCAGCAGGCGAGATTAGGTGGATGTATGGCAGAATGTCTAGTGCAGACAAAGCTCTCCACCCCGAATGCTCGAGCCGCTGCTGAGCTAAAGCTTTGGCAGCTCAGCTCGCCTTTGCCCCCCTCCCTGGATAACGCAAGACCTTTTGATCTCACGAGAGCAATTGGGCGAGAGGGGGGAATGTTAGATTATTTAAGAGATGTTTCCCCCCTCTCCCTGTCCTCTTCCTTTTCTGGCACTCACCCTCCCACCCCATGTTCTAGTGTGAGTTTATCTGGTTACCTCTGGGGGCGGATAGGAATTTTTGACCTGTATCCTGATTGGCTTTTAGATGCAGGGATTTTTCACCGATCCCACACTGGAACAGGGCGCTGGCTTGTTGAGAGGTGTTAATTCGGTCACACTGGCAGGTAGTGTCGATATAACAGGTTTTCTGGTGAGTCTCATTGCAAATTCAGGTAAGCAGTAGCCCATCTGACCTCCCAGCGCTGTAGATCGTGCGATGACAGTGCCTGGGGGGGAGAGACGCGCTGGGGCCACAACTGGACCAACAATCAACAAAGAAAAGCTGGCTTGAGGCCCGGGGGTGGTCAAATTGTGGCCGGCCAGGTTCTCACTGTCTTTAAGACCATGAGAACTTGGGGCCAAGGATTCACCCATTTGTTGTTTAGGGGTCCGGTGAGACCTCTGCCTTTTAACCTGATTCCGCACTATGGCAGGCCCCCCTTTGCCAAAGGATGGCAACATTGATTATAATAGTGTGGCTCGTGATTTAACCCATATTTCTTGTCTTGCATCTTTATTCCGGGGTTGGGAGGGCAATGAGAAATGGCCAGAGGAGAAGTGCTTGGGAGGCTCCCACAGTCCCCACCCCACCCCACCCCATCAACACCTGCCACTCTGCTTGTTGGCTTGCTCCACCTAATGATAGCACCAGGCATGGCTTTATATCTTCTTGAATAAGTAAGATGGTTAGAAACTAGATGATCATGACATCAGAGGAAGAAAAATGCATCATGTTTAGGACTAACAAGCCAACGAATGTGCTGATCATTTCATTTGCCAGTCATTCATTCATATTTACTGTTCGTATTCACACTTTAAAAGGGAAATTGCTGCAATTTGTGTTTTGTGAGATACATTTCCATGAATGTGCATCCTTAGCTATTTAATCAGACCCAAATCAGACCCAGACAGACAAGTGTCTCCACTACACTCAAAGGCAGCTCCATCTGATGTTAACGTGGGAACAGGTGATTGCTATTCAAGCAGACTAATCTAGCAAGACCTTGTATCAGTTCCTAGTATAATTGCTATTGAAATATTTGCAGCCTTCCAAAAAGCAGTGAGCAAAATTGGAAAATGCACTTCACAAAGCAAGCATGCAAAAACAGTGCTGAAAGAGCACCCTGAACTGGAAATTATGGCATGGCAATGAGGCTGTATGTTGACAAAATAATTAAAGAGAGTTGATAGACACTGATCCTTGTCTGAGGGGGTGAATATACACTAAGCCTGAAGCAAAATGCAGAAGCAGAGATAAGTTAATACCATAATATTCAGTTTTTATAAACAGAATATGCAACACTCTGCCTGTGGATGTATGCCAGACCCCCTCTCTTTTAACTTTCAGAAAGCTTGTTAAAACAGGGCTCTGTAAAGAAGCCTTTAAGAAGGTCCTCCCTCTCCAGCAGGTATCTTTTGGGCCATAATGTTTAAATCTGATATTCTGCTCCGCTAATACTCTTCTCATCAGGGCATATATATGCATTTCTCTGTTGTTATATGATGTTTGTGTCTCTTGGTTTTCTTTGTTTGGGAGGTGGGGAGTTCTTTTACCTAGATGTGAACTGCCCAGATGTGAACTCCACTAGATCAGTGGTATAGAAATGTAATAAACAATTAAATATTCATACATTGGACAGACATCAAAACATTGCTTACAGCCCAATCCCAAACCAAACCACCACCACCCCATTTAAATTAAATTAGGTTCGGCATGTTTTAGGTCAATTTAGATTTGGATGATTACCTGAGGAATGTGTAAGCATGGATTAATTTGAAAGGTAATTGTGATATTTTTAGTGGCAGTGAGGTTTTTTTTTCCTCCTCCACCAAAGGACCATTCAGTTAAGCGCAGATTCATTGAAATTGATTTTGCATGTGTGAATGCCTATGTCCCTGTTTTTATTTTCATTCCTGCTATCTGATACTGCACTATACCAGATAGCAGGAATTACAAACACGCACACACACAACAGTCCAGTTTCACCACCCATCTGAGAGCTATAGTCATGTGACTGCCACATAATTACAAATCAAATGAAATAACCTTGATGGATAGTGCAAGGTATACCATCCACGTAACCAGGCTCTTAGTATTGAAAAGAATGTGCCCAATATAAATAAAGCACACTAGCCATTGGAGGGCTTTCCCAATTTTTACTCTCAGCTGGTGGATGGAATTTGTCCTTCCTGTAACCTCTTCCACAGCTGACCTCATGTTACCACAGAAATTCTAAAATAGAGCTCTGTCTCTTGCTGAACACAAGAGTTCCAAGGCAGGGCGTCCCGTCCCACAGACACCTATAGTCATGTATAGCAGTTAGAGCTTTGGAATCATTGTAATTTTTTATGCTGCCTTTATGAAGCTGGGCAGGACTTTCTGGACTGAAGTGACTGTCAATCAATCCGGCAGCAACAAATTGTTCCCTCTAAGACTTCTCTACTTAAGAATCTTTTTTTCCACTCATGTTTAGTCAGTTGGTTAGAGTCCATTACTAGAGCCAACCATGTAGTTAGTCAGTATGCAGCTATAAATCGGTTAAGCCCTGTTCATGTAACCAGTCATTATTTTTCTACAGAATGTTCTTTGTTTTGATCTATTCAGGACTGTGAGTAAATGGAATCATTTTTATTTTTTCTCTTACCAGCATCTCTCAGTAAGTTATTTAGACAAGTTAAGTACCAGTTGAGGAGAAGAAACAATAAGGGGTGGTCTGCTGTGGGGAGGTAAAGGTAAAGGTTTCCCTTGACAATTTTTGTCCAGTCGCGTTCGACTCTAGGGGGCAGTGCTCATCCCCGTTTCCAAGCCGTTGAGCCAGCGTTTTTGTCCGAAGACAATCTTCCGTGGTCACATGGCCAGCGCGACTTAGACACAGAACGCTGTTTACCTTCCCACCGAGGTGGTCCCTATTTATCTACTCGCATTTGCATGCTTTCGAACCGCTAGGTTGGTGGGAGCTGGGACAAGCGATGGGCGCTCACTCCGTCGCGTGGATTCGATCTTACGACTGCTGGTCTTCTGACCCTGCAGCACAGGCTTCTGCAGTTTAGCCCGCAGCGCCACCACGTCCCTGCGGGCAGAGTTGAACTGAATTCTGCTCTTTAAGTCCCTGAACTTCTTCCACTGTGCAAAAGGTGCTTTCCCCCCCCCCTAGCTTAAATTTTATACTCTGCCAAGAACAGCCCCATTTACAAAAGAATAAATTCAGGAGTAGAAGGGATGGGGCTGAAGTGCTCATCCTTGGTTCTCCTTACACATTTTCAGGTTGTGAACCAGACTAGACCAGAAATAGGTGGTCTGTGATTAGATCTACCATCTCTTTAAGCATTAGCAATCAACTTCCTCGGTGAGGCCAAATCAAGGCCAAGACTTGTACTTGATTTCTCCAACACTCATTTTTTGGGGTAAATTCATATACCCAATAGAAATGGAATAATGGATAAGCATAGTGGAGGAACTTCAACCAAATCAGTAGCGATTCCCAGAAAATTCCAAACTAGCTTTACTTAAGTGTAGGATAACACACTGGCATAATTCACAGAGACCAAAGAGGAGAATGATTTTCCACAGTATCATTTTTATGATAAAAATCACACCTCCTCCAATCTTCCATTTCCCCCCACTTCCCCTAAACATAGCAAATAGCCCTGAAATAAATCAACATGTCACAAATATTTCCTATTTCTGATAGTTGAGAAAAGCTGAGGGGAATTTTTACTTTCCATTTATCAAACCTGTATTATGGTTGTTTTTCATAGGAAAAATAAATTGGACATCCTTAGTAATTTACCAAGAAAACAACAACCTTGGTATTGTCACTCAGATGTTATTTACAGAGAACATGTTTGGCCTAGTGGAAAGCTATATAAACTGCATGAAACAAACGGTGTATTAAATGGTGAGGAGGTTGCAGGTAGAATTGAACTGGAAAGGTGGCTGGACCACTGAAGAGCAGAATACTCTACAGTGGAAATTCCACTTGCAGTTTTTTTTTAACGTCTGGTTTATGTAGTTATTTTGCTCCTGGCTGCACTCACTTACATTTCTTTGAGTTTCATCAACTTTGAACCTCCCGTTCAAAGTATAAACCAGAGCACGAATGTAGTAAAATCATAATATAATAAAGCATAGTATAACACAAAAAAGTACCTTATAGTTACTGGAGTAAAGAGGAGCATAGTAGTAACATTGTCCAAAAAGGCTGAAAGAATTGCAGCAATAAGACAGAGGATGATAATCATGGCCCACACTCTGCCTCGAGAAAGCCTGTAAGCCTAATGAAAAAACATACCAAAAAGAGAGTGAAAAGGGCCTGAATAACATAATGTTTAAGGCACCAATAAAATTAAGAGAGAAAACAGGTATGATTAGGTCTCCACATAATTTCTGAAGACAATAGCAAACATTATTATACAATCTGACCCTAGGTTCCATTGGCAAGACCACTGGGAACAATTTGGGGGCATGAAAGGCTCTCCTGCCCATCTTTTATCCTGAAGCTCGCAAAGGCTTCCTTGTGTCAAAAGGTATCACAAACGAGCCTCAGAACCAGAGTGTCTGTTTGTGCAGAACAGGAAACTTTTAGTGAGCGATAAAGACCCACAGCTGATGGCATCATCAGCTTGTGCGGGCATAAATTTACCCAGTAAGATTTTGGCCTGTCTCAAGACAGAGCTGGCCCTCTGTAATTCAGAGGAAATGAAACACCATTATCCCTCAGTTCAGTTAATCATGGTGTACCATATATTGCTCTGTGCTTGTCGGATTGTTTCCAGCTCAAGGCAGCCTAGATCTCTTGTGTTTTCTTTCACACTTCTGAAAGTTGCTGGCCCTCTTAACAAACCAACATGACTAGTGTCCCTTTTTGCTATGTTCAAATGGTTATACCCACCCCTAAACCAAGCTATATACTAGACATTGTAAGGACATTGTTTAAGATTAAAAATGCCTCAGCTAATAAGACTAGGTATCTAAGCGAAATAAAGTTACTATGTCAAAGAGCCTTAGGTATGCTCTGTCATGACTGTAGAGATGGTGTAGAATATAAGAGATCATCAGAAACAATGATCTGCTGTCTTCATGTACAGTCAGGTTTATTGACGGTACAATGGCTACCACACACTAGGAGAGTAGGCTATGTGAATCATCGACTTTGGTGAACCTAGCTCCTCTCCACAATTACACAACATAAAACCAGTATGCCTTTCAGAATATACTCCACTATATTTCTCACAGGTACAATTTCAGAAAACTGAGCCCTGGCTAAGATTATTTTTTCTAAATATACGTAAAATGTACAGTGGTGCCTCGCAAGACAATGTTAATTTGTTCTGCGAAAAACATCGTCTTGTGGAAACATCGTCTTGCGAAACATGGTTCCCCATTGGAATGCATTGAAATCTATTTAATGTGTTCCAATGAGGAAAATTCATTGTCTTGCAAAAATTATCCATAGAAAACATTGTTTTGCCATGCGCCACAGCGATCGCAAAAACCAAACCTCTTGCAGATTAATCGTTCTGCGAGGCAATCGTCTTGCGAGGCACCACGGTATTTTACAGAGATGAATATATTAGGAAACTGAAGTTGATGACAGGTTCCTATATGTTTAGCAGTAAACATTTACTGTGACATACTGGCTGAAATTCAGTAGTCAGATGCAACTATATTTGGCCCATTAAAACAATAGAACTCACAGAGGAGTTGACTCATCAAATCCCATATCGATCAATGGGTCTACTCTAGTTGTGATTGACTGCTGGATTTTAGCCTTAGTGTGAATTGGCCCTCTAAATCCTATGGACATGAGAAAATGTTCAGTGCCATTGAATTCAAAAGGGCTTACGAGAGTCTAACCAAGAGGAATATGCCCAGAGTTTTTACCCACCAATTCTAAGACAATTTCTCTAAAAACATCATCAGTCAGTTTAAGTTCCCACAAAAGTACATGATAAGCACTATCATTTTTTTTTTTGCAAGCCTTAAAGCACCAATTTGAGTTGAAGCAAATAAATAATTGAAAGAAGGAGGGCTTAAGCATATTAGTGGCAATTTGATACAAAACATATGCTGAAGGACATTTAAACTCTCCTTAAAATAGGAGAGAAATGGTTTCTCTCAGAGACAAAGCAAACAAAACCACACTTACCTTTACTGCACAATAATCAAAAAATCCAGTTTCAGAAAAGATGGCAACCAGAAGCATCTATGGGGAGAATAATTTTAAAAGAAAAAGAACTATATTAAAGTAAATAAAGAATGTGCCATCCTCCTTCTGCCGACTTTTGGGACCTTCCTTCTGACAAAATTAGGCAGCTATTTGCCCTCATTTACATCTTGAAGGGATTTCTCCTGTCACAAAGTTAAGAGGTTCATATTTTTGGACAAAATTAATCCTAGATTGGCTGACCTTAAACACACCCAACCTCAGTCAAGTTCCCTTTCAAGCTTTTGCATGTGCCAAATTCCAGTTTTCTAAACTGCTTCAGAAGGAATTGCTGTTATTTCAGCTCATTCCAAAAACCGCATACTTTCAACACAATAATGCTTCATACTTCTTTAAAAAATAGAGAACGTTAAGGTCACAGAGTAAATATAGAAGCTTTTAATTACCATTCCAAACAAAAGGGCCAGAGTTTCATAATCAATCCATGCCACTACTTTGACCAGGCTCGGCTTCTACAATGAAAGAGCACAATTATCATTTTAATCCCATATATCTCCTACCTAGTGATTAGTTTTGCAAATGCAAACTCCATTTCCTTCTCTCTCTCTTTTTTAACTCTATTAAAATATACTTTGAAGGAAATTAATTATACTTTCCCAAAGGGGAAAGTTCTCTGTAAAATGCTGACAACATGAAGGGCTCATTTACAATGTACCAACAACTTTAAGCAATTTATGATTATTCTTTCTTGCGCCTTCCTGGAAATAATTTAAACTCGATTACCAACTGCCTTTTTTGTTCTTCTGCTTAAAAAAATTATCCATGCAGTTGCTTTCTGGAGATTGTTTGGAATAATTCAGAGTGGAGCCACTTAAAATTTCAGGGAACAAAGGGATACACATTGCAAGGTTTTCATATTTGAACTAGTTTAGCAAGGATTTGTCCAAAGTGCGATGTAGAGCAGAGGTCCACAACCCCCGGTCCGCAGCCTTGTGCTGGTCCGTGGCCTGAGCAGGACCGGGCCACGGAGACAGACAGACAGACAGACAGACACACAAACACACACACACACATATGCTCCCCCACACAGCCTGTTTGTGCACTGCGCTGCCCTTTGCACATGTGCACGAGCACTGCGCTGCCCTTCGTGCGTGTGCACAAGTGCACACATGTGCCTTCATGCATGCCTACAAGCACAGTGGGGTGCCCTGCCTTCCCCAGCCAGTCTGTGGGGCTAAAAAGGGTGGAGACCAGCTGATGTAGAGAATATAGAATAAAATGGAAAAACTGTAATAATTAACAAGGAGGAAGATTACAACAGAAGTGTATAGTTATTCAGCATCACATACCATAAACTATAATAGCTTATTGCTATAGTGATCTTATTTCAAATTAAGATTGATTTAACATGCCTTCTTAATTTTGTTAACTATGTTCAACAAAAGGGTACACACAGAGACTCCTGCCTCACAATTTATGGAATACTCTCTCCACCAACTCTGTGTGCAACATGCCATTCCAAGTCTCCTAATCATGTCCCATGAAAGAGGAGGATATGAAATACCATCCCCTTCATAGTTTATTTTCATATGACATCATGTTGTGTCTGCATCACTGCCAATATGATTCACACTAACTACGATTTTTCTCCTAAGCAAAACATGAAACCAAGGTTTGATGTACACCATGATTGCAAAGAAATCTGGCAAACATTGTGGATGAAGCAAACCATGGAAGGGAGGATGTGTTTTGCTGTCTCTTAAGAAGGAGATTTAAGAATGTTATGTTTTGATACTTATTTAGATACTTACTCAGCAAAGAACTGAAAGAACTATCAAAAATTGGAGAGAGTGTTTGCTTTTCATATGTAGAAGAAACATTTCCTATATCATTTAAATGAGCTGAACTAAACAACATGATCCTCTTCATAGATTGCTGCCTTGTCGTGGCAAAGGGGCTTGAGTAATTCAGAGAAGCTATGGCTATGCCATGCAGGGATACCAAGATGGACAGGTCATGGTGGAGAGTTCTGACTAAACACAATCCACCTGGAGCAGGATACGTGCGGCCCCCTCGCTGGGCACTTTTAAAAAACAACTAAAAACATTTATGTATAAGCAGGCCTTCCCAACAGCTAATTCCAACAGTTAATTCCTGACGACCTTTTTCTTTTGTACTCCTATGATCTCTATTTTTGTGTATTTGTAATGGTTTTAATATTTACTATTGTGGATTGTAAGCCGCCTAGAGTGGTCGAATTTGGCCAGATAGGCGGGATAGAAATGAAATAAATAAATAAATAAATAAAATAAATAAACTGGCAAGCCACTCTCCAGTATCTTTGCCAAGAAAACCCCATGGACAGAAACAAAAGGCTAAAAGATATGACGCTGGAAGATGAGCCCCTCAGGTCGGAAGGCATCCAACATGCTACTGAGGAAGAGTGGAGGTTAAGTACATTTAGCTCCAGAGCTAATGAAGGTGAAAGGACGCTCAGCTGCGGACATGCCTGGAAGTAAAAGGAAAATCCGATGTTGCAAAGAAAAATATTGCATAGGAACCTGGACTGTAAGATCTGTGTACCTTGGCCAGCTGGATGTGGTCAAACAGGAGATGATAAGAATAAACCTTGACATCCTGGCCATCAGTGAACTAAAATGGAATGAGCGAATTCAATTCAGACAATTAACATATCTACTATTGTGGGCCAGATTCCTGTAGAAGAAATGGAGTAGCCCTCATAGTCAACAAAAGAGTGGGAAAAGCTGTACTGGGATACAATCTCAAAAATGATAGAATGATTTCAATACGAATCCAAGGCAGACCTTTCAACATCACATTTATGTACCAGAGAGTTCCAGAAAAACATCTACTTCTGCTTCATTGACTACACAAAAGCCTTTGGCTGCATGGACCACAAAAAACTTTGGCAATTCCTTAAAGAAATGGGAGTAGCTGATCACCATATCTATCTCCTGAGAAATCTATACGTGGGACAGGAAGCAACAGTTAGAACTGGATATGGAAACACTGATTGGTTCAAATTTGGGAAAGGAGTACGACAAGGCTGTATACTGTCCCCTTGCTTATTTAACTTATATGCAGAATACAGTGGACCCTCTACTTACGGGATTAATCCGTATTGGAACGGTGGCTGCAGGTCAAAAAGTCTATAAATTGAGTCTCCATTGACCTACAATGCATTGAAAACCGATTAATCCTGTAACCACCCATTTTTGTTCCATTTTTTCCATTTTGGTTTTTTTCTGGTCTGTAGGTCGATTCTCAGGCTGCAAGTCGAACCTAAATTTTGTGGCCAGAGAAGTCTGTAACTCGAAAAGTCTGTAAGTCGAGCTGTCAAGTCGAGGGTCCACTGTACATCATATGAAAGGCAGGACTGGATTAATCCCAAGCCAGAATTAAGATTGTCAGAAGAAATGTATTTTTATTTATTATTTTATTTTATTTATTGTATTTATACCCCGCCTATCTAGTCATTTCGACCACTCTAGGTGGCTTGAAATATCAACAACCTCAGATATGAAGATGATACCACTGTGATGGCAGAATGTGAGGAGGACTTAAAGAACCTCTTAATGAGGATGAAAGAGGAGAGCACAAAAAATGGTCTGAAGCCCAACATTAAAAAAAAATAAGATCATGGCCACTGGTCCCATCACCTCCTGGCAAATAGAAGGGGGAGATATGGAGGCAGTGACAGATTTTACTTTCTTGGGCTCCATGATCACTGCAGATGGTGACAGTAGCCACAAAATCAAAAGACACTTGCTTCTTGGGAGGAAAGTTATGACAAACCTAGAAAGCATCTTAAAAAGCAGAGACATCACCTTGCCGACAAAGGTCCGAATAGTCAAAGCTATGGTTTTTCCAGTAGCGATGTATGGAAGTAAGAGCTGGACCATAAAGAAGGCTGACTGCCAAAGAATTGATGCTTTTGAATTGTGGTGCTGGAGGAAACTCTTGACAGTCCCCTGGACTGCAAAGAGAACAAACCTATCCATTTTGAAGGAAATCAACCCTGAGTGCTCCCTGGAAGGACAGATCCTGAAGCTGAGGCTCCAATACTTTGGCCATCTCATGAGAAGGGAAGACTCCCTGGAAAAGACCCTGATGTTGGGAAAGTGTGAGGGCAAGAGGAGAAGGGGACAACAGAGGACGAGATGGATGGACAGTGTCATTGAAGCTACAAACATGAATTTGACCCAACTCCGGGAGGCAGTGGAAGACAGGAGGGCCTGGCGTGCTCTGGTCCATGGGGTCACGAAGAGTCGGACATGACTTAATGACTAAACAACAACAACATGATACACGAAATTCATAGTGTGACATTCAGGATCTCTTTTTATTCACAATGACATATGTGGAGACCTGATCTGGACCATATATTGGGAAGGCAGTGTAAGCCTTACTCTTGCCAGCTGTCTTTCCTGAAAAATTCACTTTGGCCTCCCCTCTGTACAAGGGCTTTAAAATGGGGGAGGGGAAGTTCTATGAAAAAAAAATTAAATGCCCTAGGTGAGTAAAGTGGCAACAGTTGGGGGGTAGGCTTGAACAGCCCCCATCCCAATTCATGATGGTCCCAGTCCAAAGTGAGACTATATCCTGTCCTAGTAAGGAAAAAAAAAAGCTGCTGAATTGGATGCTATATATTACTGCAGAATCTAACTTAAAGCTAAGAATAATTGAGACTATTATGCATTTCATTAAGCAGTGTGGAAGTATGCTTGGTGTTTGCAGTCATGGTAACTGTTTTAGAGTTTGATTACTCTAATATAAAAGTGATATATCTCTGATTTTATCCTAACTCTGCATGTGGAGGATTCATAAATGCACAATGGCCTTTCAAATATAAAGAAGGCAACATCCCCCCCCCCCCAGTCTTGATCATTATCTCTTTCTTTTAATCCTATTTTTTCTTAAATGTTGCTAATACTTTGACAATGGAAACTGATAAGCTAACACCATCCTCAAAGTTTTAGTTTAACAACCCTGAAGAAGGTGGCAAACAGGCCTGCTGCTCTCTTTAATTGGTCTTGGGGTGTGCTTTCACTATCCTGTGCAATGCAGAATAGGCTTAATTCTAAGAAATAACTAGACAATACATGATCTACGTTGGCAAGAATCCCATTAGGAAATGTGCAGCATAAAGGTCCACTGCACAATTTTTGGCTCAAAGCTGTGTGAGGAAGACAACACTCCCATTTTAAGCATCAGGGCTCCTACATGGACAAGGTGGGAGTCAACATCCCTTCGCACAAGCTACAAAAAAGCAAAACACAATGAACCAGTAGAAATGAAGATGAGTCTACACAGAGACATCTATTTAGCATCTATTTTTCCTGACAATGAAGCATGCACAGGCAAAGAAACACTGTGATTTGATCACCCAGCAACTTGATCCATAAGTGCTGGATCCTGGGAAATGGGATCATTTTCTAGGACCCAGCAACTGTCTGCACTGTCTTGGTCTGAAAGGAAAGCCAATCTGAAGAGAGAAAAAGGGAGACAGGGTTGAGGTTGAAGGTGAAATGAGTCAGTCTTGAAGCGTACTCTGTTTCTCCTCCTCCTTGTTCTTTTCCTGCTGGAGGTTGGACGTCGTCATAGCAATACTGACTTTGGATGCAGCAGCACTAAACAACTATGTTTGCTGCATGTTGTTCTTTGGGCTCAAGAACCTATAAGGTCCCTGAGCTCACACAATAGTGCTTAGTTCTATAATATTATACCCGGCAGATCCACCATCCTCATTCTTCTTTCATTCCACAACATTCATGAAGAGTGATTGGGATCTCCTTCAAATGTAATATTCAATTTAATATTGGAAGACAAGCATTATTTTACACACACATACCCCTTAAAAATATTCTTAAGGTCATTGTCCTAGTTCACACCTGCACACATCTGCATATACACACATGCATGCATGCATATGCACACTTACACACCATCATACTCATTGTGCTTCTAACAAGTTATGAATTTAATTTTCTTGCAATACACAAAAGTTTCCAGTTTTCTCCAATGGCAACCACGAGGTTGCATGTGAAGTTAGAAATCTGCATGCAGGGATTGTGGAAAATGTTTATATGAGATCTTGCTACTTACATCACCAATTGCAGCTAAAGCTGCTAAGGCAGCAAGGGAACCCAGGATCGCTGCTAATGTTCTGTGAACAATCTGCAACAAAAGAAGTTACCAATCCTATTAGAGATCTCTTTTACATCCACCCTGGCTTTTCTTCTCTGTCCTGCACTGTGAGGTAAAGATTTGTTCACATCTTCTCTGCTTAGCTCAAGGGCCTTTATCAGACCAGCACATCTACAAAGCAAACTGCTTGGAGCAGGAGAAGAGAAACAGCTACCATCTATTGATTGATTGATTGATTGATTGATTGATTGATTGTTTGATTGATTGATTGATTGATCGATCGATCGATCGATCGATCGATTGATTGATCGATCGATCGATCGATCGATCGATTGATCGATCGATTGATTGATCAATCAATCAAATATCTTTTTACCTCACCTTTCTCCTTAAAAGGCCCCATAGCAACTTATATCATTAAAAAGACAATTTTAAAAACTAAAAACAGTAAGCATACAAATATTTTTCAAAAATTAATCTTTCCTATTAAAAATGGTAAATAAAATCAATACTGAAAACACAAAAGCTACAGAGCAGTACAACCCAATTTGAAAAACTTCACTCAGACCACCAGTCACTAAGGAAAAGCCTCCCTAAAGAGAAAGGTCATTGCCTGCTTGTGGAAGGACAGCAAAGATGGGACCAGCCTGGCTTTCCATGGGAAGGAATTCCAGAGTCTAGAAGCAGCAACAGAGAAGGCCTTCTCCTGTGTCCCTACCAAGCACACCTGTGAGGGTAGGCGGGATTGAGAGAAAGGCCTCCCCTGGATCTCTCTGCAGGCCTTCACATTTGTCTTGCTAACTTCCAGATAGAGGTAGAGGGTGAGCTTTACGTGCATGTCCCCATCCCCACCATTCATTCAGCTCTACGTACATGGTTTCAGGCATAACACCAAAATAGGGCCAAAGTCTTTGGAAAGAACAAGCTATATCCTGCCATAAAGACAAAGTATTGTGTGACGTTGTCATCATTTTTGTAAACATTAGAGAAGATAGACGATAAAACATCTCAATATATGCTTGTAAAAGCTTTAGTACTATTTTGATTCAGTGTGACCACAAGATCTAATCTACAAATTGAATAATCTTTCCCCCACATTAAATGGGTAATTTTATTAAATGAAATGCAATTGGAAAAAGGTTTAATTATAATTGAAAGAATTCACTGTTATCGCTGAATCACCCACAACAAAATTAGCAATACCTAAAATATTACTCAAAGGAAAGTATCATTACACAACCGCTCATTCACTACTAATTTTGTTCGAAAGGCTTTGGCAGATCAGAAAAGCAATAAAGCAACCTATGTTATTCTCTCTGCTTCTTTCTACCACAAAAGGAAAAAGTCTGGAGAACTCTTTAGCTTTTCCTTTTTTAAAAAAAGAACTATTTAAAATGAGATTTCACATTTTCTGGCAATTAAATGACATGAGGTGATCTATGCTGAGAGATTACATGCAGAGACACAGAAGCCCCATTCAGTTGTTTGGTTCCCATGGTTACAGAAAACATGAAGACGCTAATGAAAAAGAACAGACTAGCACCATCCTTTAGCTTCTAATGCAAACTCCAAACATCCCCTGGATACAACACATCTTTGGGATAAATTTATTTTATCAGACTATTTCATCTTCCACAGTTCACAAAAACAAATCCATCTTCCCAGTTTTAACATTTAACATTCACCAATCAATTCCCAAACCTAGCATTCCCGGCTCTGGTCTATAGAAGGTCATATGGAAAAACATGCTGGTTCTCTCTGTGTGAAAGGGAACTCCCTAAACCAGACTGGCAGACAGGATGGCCTTCCTGATGTTGTAGAGCTGCAAGTCTCCTCATCCTTCCCCCTTGGCTATGACAGGCAGGGCTAACAGAAACATCTTGGCATCTGCTCCCCCAGGCAGTAGCTCCATCCCAGTTGCAGGGCTGGACTGGCCACACCCAAAGGGCATCTTCCCTGACAAACTTTAGGCCATGGTGAGAAAGAGTATATTAGAGCAGGAGGTCAATCTTCCCCCATCCTTTCTCCCACTGCAGTCCCCCAGTCCACATCCCCTGGCCCATCCTGAGCATCCTCTGACTGATTGTTGTGGCTTTTTCGGGCTCTTTGGCCGTGTTCTGAAGGTTGTTCTTCCTGACGTTTTGCCAGTCTCTGTGGCCGGCATCTTCAGAGGACAGCACTGTGTGCTCTGGTGCAGTTTGTTTGGGAGTTTGTTTGGGAGTTGCTCTGTGGTCTGCACCAGAGCACAGAGTGCTGGCCTCTGAAGATGCCAGCCACAGAAACTGGTGAAACATCAGGAAGAACAACCTTCAGAACATGGCCGAAGAGCCCGAAAAACCCACAACAACCATTAGATCCCGGCTGTGACAGCTTTTGCGAATACATCCTCTGGAAAGACTATTCTGGATAGAATAAATGGCTGCAAAGCAGAACAGCAGAGCAGTGAATTCCCTTTGCATCAGTCCTGCATCGATACAACCCAATATAAAGAACTTTACCAGCTTCCCTTGCTTTTCACTTCTGCAAAGTAGAATGTATAGCTATATAAAAATAATAAAACCCTGAACAATGTATATTTATATAGTGTGAAAAGGCTGAATTATTGATCAGAAACTTACAAGCTATGCAGTCTAAATACTTTAGAACAGCCCTACCATTATATTAACCTTCTTTAAGTGAGGGAAAATGTAACACTGGCACAAGATAATAGTGACCTATAAAGTAAATGCTCTCTTGACTTCCAAGGAACAAGTCATGATTTCTAAAAGTGAGCATCCAGTGAAAGCATTGATAACACAAGAAATGCTCTGGACAAGTTTAATTGGAAACCAAGTTTCCTGCACAGGGATGCTGATGTTTCAATGTCAGTTTCAGCATTTTTATTGCAGCATTTATTTTAAAATGTTATCACAAGGCTTCACTATCAAGATTTTTTTAAAATATGAGTTTGTTTTTTAAATATTTCTCATTTTATATTAACAATATTAATCAATACATTCATTTCTTTCTACACCATTCTTCCCTCCCACTCTCACTTTCCCATCTCCCACAGCAGAGTCATATCTGAAATTTTATGATGAGGCTTTCCTGGGAAAATTATAGTCATATTCCAAGTATATTATAAAGATCAATAAATCTGGTGTGCTTTATTATCTGTTCCATTCATATATACAATAAATGGGTGCCACTCTATTTCAAAGGAATCCGAGTGTTTTATTCCTTCAACTATATGCAGTTTGGTGATTGAAGTTTCCAACAATGCTGTCCATCATACCTAGTGCTTCCCAACCTTGGGTCCCCAGATGTTCTTGGATTAAAACTCCCAGAAATCCTAGCCAGCACAGCTAATGCAGAAGGTTTCTGAGAGTTTCAGGGGAAGATCGGGAGACCAGATTTCACATGCTTCATGTGTGATAGATAGCCCACTTCAGAGGACCAGCATCCCCAAGGTTGAGTGACATCACCTAGAAACCAGGAAGACCTCCACCCTGCTTTAGATACCCATGGAAATTCATGAATTGCTAGGATCGGAGCAGGAGAAACACTGCAATGGCAGGGACATAGCTAAAGACACAAGCCTACATGGTTGTCTTTCATGTAAGTCACAAGCAGGGCTAATGTGCCTGCCAAAAGAAATTCCCCCTGTGCTCAGTAGAAGTTCTGGATTTTGTTCCACCTCCAGTCCCTTCTATGGTTTCCCAATCTTTAGAAGTTCTTCCCAACAGTTAAAAGCACTAGAATTCCAGCTTTGCCAAAATGGAAGAAGCTGTGATGGAACAGGGGTCTCTTAAAAACCCTGCTGTAAGATCCAAAAGTTCATACTCTGGCCCTTACAACTTAGACACAATTTTTTTATTTTCTATGTCAGAATTTATACATGGTTGGGGCTGTCCATAGTAACCATTGCAGCTAGTTTTTTTTTTCCTTAATCAGACATAAGGATGCTACTCACATCATTCTACCAAGAGAATCCTCTGGGATGAAGAATCTCCCTTTTCACAAGGTCTTTTGAGGTGAGAACTGGAAGATGGAACAGGTAGCTAAATATGTCATAAATTACCTACAGAGTTGCTTGTGCAGCCAGAATTTTAATAGCAACACTGCTTCGACTTTTTCTCCACTATCTGCCACCAATGTTTAAAGTTTTGCAGTGTTTCTGCTTTGAGCAGCACATTTTTCCTTCCTGGTGGCCTCTGCCAGATGGCATAGAATAATGTTCCTAATAATAGAATAGACTGAAACAACTTCAAGTATCTGAAATCTGCTTCCTGATGGCCATTCCTTTGGGATAAAAGCCTGAGTAGAATTCATCAAACACTTCAAAGTGTTCTTGGAAAACTTTCTTTCAAACATCCACAGCAGAAATGGCAAATGGCATAGCTACTGGAGAATCCCAGGTGATAGAAGATTAGGGATCAAAATGACAGTCATTTTGACATTTAAAACAATGTTTTCCCAGCCAAAATATTAAAAAGTCTTTGCTCTGAAAAGTGCTTTCAGCTGATAAATGATACTTTGAATCCAACAGCTTCATTCTGCCTTACTTTCTTCATAACCAAGATAAATAGCCATTGAGCAAATTTATTTTGGTGCAAAGCACCAAAGGCACCTTAAGCCATTTCTTACACTTTTATCTACTTAAATATTTGTTCTTAGTGCACTGAAATATGTCTCAGGAATTCATTTCTTATCACCAGATAAGAATAGGAACATTCAAGAAGTTACAGATTTAAAAGTAAGATATTCTCAATGCTTTTTTACTGACCACAGTCAAAAACTAAAATGTATGAACAATGAATGGTATTGTTTTTCAGATGGACAAGCCAGACAGATGATCCAAAAGTAACGGAATGGAAATTTGTTACTTAATTGTAGGCCATGTTCTTACAAAGCAACAAAGGCAGTAGAAAAGCTATACTGACAAATATGTTATACAGCACAATGAATCTAAATTAGTAGAATACAGCATTTTTTGGCATTTCAAGGTCTACAGGAAGCAACAGGATTTCAATTTAGGGTGGCAGGAAATAATCATTTAGCTTAATTAAGGAAAGACAGCCTGGAAAAGATATGCGCTTTTTTAAAAGACCTGTTTGAGAGCATGCTCTGAAGGCTTATTACCAAGTATAATTCATTCAAATTATGAATAAAATGTTATGATGAACTTTACCAACCAACAATTTCACAGCCTGTGAGCTTTGTCAGAGCCTCGTATGTTTATTTGAAATTTGTCACTGCAAGACACCAAAGCAACTTCTCTAGAGACCCGAGAACCCATCTTTACTGCTTCTTTAGGCATTGACTCTAAGGATTAGCTAATGATGTAAGATCAATTAGGAAAGAGTTTCATTCTGATGCTAATATACATGTTGATTTATTAATTACATTTAACATTTATTTATTACATTTATCATTACAGAAGAGGAAAATATTATACGGGGTTCAGTAGATGGATGTTTTTATTCTAATTCATTAAAAAGAAAATCAGGGTTAGTTGTAGGGTTTTATTTTTAACCAAAGTAAGGGTGTGATCAGACAGGCATTTAGCCAGCTGTTTGGATCACTGTGGGGATGGGTTGGTTCACTCTTTCTTTTAGAGACTACATGATGCTGGAGCAAATCAGCCTATCCCCAGAACATTCCTACCCACACTTTTCTGGATCCCTGTCCAAGGCTTCTATTTTTTCCCCACAGAGGTGCAAGAAAAAGGGGGGGGGGGAGGGAACAACTCTATTAGGTTAGTGCAGATAGATTGCATCACTAATAAAAAAGTTTCAAAAACTGAAAATTTCCTTCCAGAAGTGGGAGGAAACCGGAGGGGGCAACAAAAGGCATTTCCCCCCCTTTTTTTCTTTCACTTGTCTTAAAGGGCCAGTCAAGAAGCACAGATTCAGCTGTGGGCAGGTTCTTACTGGATCTGTGCACCTCCATGTCTTAAAGCAGTGGTCCCCAACCTTGGGCCTCCAGATGTTCTTGGACTTCAACTCCCAGAAATCCTAGCCAGCAGAGGTGGTGGTGAAGGCTTCTGGAAGTTGTAGTTCAAGAACATCTGGAGGCCCAAGGTTGGAGACCACTGTCTTAAAGGAAGGAACTGGACCTTTAAGACATGGAGGCACAGAGAAATATTTCTCTGCCAATATCCTGAGGCTCTCTTTGTCAGTGACTTCACAATATGACAAATTGATGGCAGAAGGAGCTGGACCAATAGGGTCATTTGAGGTGCATATGCTGTTTGGATGTGAAGGACACACCATATGGCATACTGGATTATGCCACCTGACCTCTAGCAACCTGATTGTAGCCTGCCCCAACCTGTCCCAATTGTCACATGTAGATAAGTGTCTCAGGTTCTCTTTCGCTCTTCTATCATTTAGCAGTTCACTTGTGGTGATAATTAATAATAATACTTTCATTTCTATTAGGCTCATTTCAGTAGAGTATGACACGTAATGCCCTACATTTTGATCTGTTAAGTTACTCCTTCATATGCACTGGAGTATTTTTGAACAGTGAATTTTTGGAAAACTCAGGAGACATGGGTTCAAATCCTGGGAATTGCAACTAGAGTAGACTCATTGAATCAGTGGAGATTTGGTGAGTCAGCTGCTCAATAAGTTACACTGAGTCAGTAGGCCTACTCTAGTTGTAAATTACTACTCCATTTCAGCCACTACAATGTAGCATCTGCTCCATGACGCTCTGACGTTCACACTCATTATAAATAAGTCCTCCAGTCAAGGGCTGAAATCGCATCATGTCAGAAGAAGAGATGTGACTGAGGAATTGTAATTAAACCTTGCTTGAGTCATTGTGCTTACAGCCTAAAGACCAATTATAAAATAAAACAAGCTGATGCCAAAGTTACAGGAGGTGGGAACAGCTCCTGATGAGATAATTTGCCCCTTATAAGTGTGCTACATCAAAGCTAAGACAACCTCTTTAAATTTC
Organism: Pogona vitticeps; assembly: GCF_051106095.1. Taxonomy (NCBI): domain Eukaryota; kingdom Metazoa; phylum Chordata; class Lepidosauria; order Squamata; family Agamidae; genus Pogona; species Pogona vitticeps. The sequence continues at coordinate 175,306,502 of NC_135785.1, forward strand.
TTCTTTAGAAATAAGTGTGTCTGGTGGGGACACAGGAGAGAGTCTTCTCTGTTGCTGCTCCCTGACTTTGGCGCTCCCTCCCACAGGAGACCAGAATGGCCCCGTCTTTGTTCTCCTTCTGCAAACAGGCAAAGACCTTTCTCTTCAGGCAAGCTTTCCCTCAATGACTGGCTGCCTGAGGGTGATTTTTAGATGGATTCTTATGCATTACTGCTCTGAGTGGCTCTTTAGCAGTACTTGTGTTTATCGTCTCTCAGAGTGGTATTTTGTGTGTTCCTTTTCAATATCTGTATATTTCTTGTTTCATCTTTAATATTGTCTTTTAATGATGTAAGCAGCCTCTTTACACTCGTTGTTCTTAGCTTTTGATATTGTCTTGTAATGATGCAAACCATCATTTTAGCCTCATTGATTTCAGCTTCAAATATTGCCTTTCAACGGTGTAAGCTGTCTTGAGCCCTTCTTAAAGAGAAAGGTGAGGTAAAAATATTATAAATAAAATAAATAAGTAATAAATAGAACCTGCATATAGGTAAAATATGCCAGCAAAGGACAAGCTGAGATGACTATCTAGGCCTTATTTTAATCATTGTTAATTGTTCATTCAGCAGCCTGCCATTATGTAGGTAGGCACCAGTCAAAGCATTCAACAATATACTGCTGAATTTAGTCAGAGAACCTAATCACTGACTTCCTCTTAGCACACGATCTTTGTAACTACCAGGAGATATTTAGAATGAAACACACAGCTTTATTCCAAGATATTAAATGTGCAACTACAACTAATATTGTAAGTTCTGATGCCAGTTGGTTTGATTTCCCTGTCCCTAATTGTTGCTCAGATAATTACTTTCGTATAGACCAGTGGTTCTTAACCTTTTTGAAAGAAACACCCCCTTGAGCCATTGAAGAAGTTATCATTGCCCCCCTCCCTGAGGTGATGATATCTTACCTACCTACCTACCTACCTACCTACCTACCTACCTACCTACCTACCTACCTACCTACCTACCTACCTACCTACCTACCTACCTACCTACCTACCTAATCTCCCTCCCCACCCGGGTGTGAGGCAGCGCTTCACGGGGCAAGGATGAGGACCCAAGAGACCCTTTCCTTCCACCCAATCCACACTCAGTGCTCCACTAAAGGAAAAAGGCGGGACGTGGCAGGTAGAAAGAGCTGGATCATCTGGCGGCAGCAGCAGCACCGGATCTACTGCCAGCACTGCAGCTGCAGTCACCTTCACAGGTTTGGCTCGCTCCAGCACCCCCTACCGCCCCCTTCTGTTCTTTTGCCCCCACACCGCCCCTTTTCATTCTACCGCCCCCCTTGAAAAATGAAATCGCCCCCTGGGGGGCATTATTGCCCACGTTAAGAACCACTGGTATAGACCATGGCTAGGGAGAAAATAGTGGGATCTCCCTTTGCCACATGCTGTGGTCTTAATAAAATTCTGCACCTGCAATTCTATATGCACCCAAAATGCCAAATCATGGTATAAATGGCATTGTCGCATTTTTCATCAGATGTAACTTGCCTTTATGTTGCATTGCAATCCTAGGAATTACTGAGCTCCACAAAATCCTGTTATTAACAATCCTCTTCAGGTCATGCAAGCTGAAGGCCAAGGCTCCTTTTACTGAGTCAGTTCATCTCATATTAAGCCTGCACCTTTTTCCTATTGATTTCCACCTTTTCTAGCCTCATTGTCTTTTCCAGTGAGTTTCTCACAATGGGCCAACCCCTGTGGAAAGCAAATGGCATAATTCACAGCAACTTCTCACTGCAGATTAACAAGTCCTTGCTTCGATTTTCAGGTACACACCAGTCCAGTGGGTTGGCTTCACCTAAAAATCCAACCAGAAAACTGTTAATACCTAACAAGAAGTTGCTGTGAATCAAACAATTTGCCATCCTCACATGTAACTATGCAGCAGCATTTTGATCAATATGACCAATATTTCTAAAGTTATTTTAGCTTCTAGTCAGAGTTTGGAGTTCAGTCCACTCATTTGTCCTTCTAGCTCTCCAAATATATTCCCAAAGCTGTTCCCCAACACCGTATTTTATAAGAACTTATCCCTCCCCCATCACCTTTCTTCACTGTCAAGATTTTGCAATAATATTAAGCAACAGGCAATAACACAAGATGGATAAACTTGGCCTTGGTCTGTAGCAACATGTCTTTACTAAGGATAAGACATCCAGAGTTTTTTGACTGCAAATCTCAGAATGCTCCATTTTAGAAGCTGCACCTGCTAGACCCACACTTACATTGGGCTTATGTGGAGAAAAGATGAGCTGGAAGCTATTATAAGCCAAACTCTGTCCTCTGTCTGTTAGAAAAGGAAGTTGCCCAGTGCTTGCTGGGAACACGGATAAATAACCCCCAAACATTTATTGGTTTTATATGCTAGGTTTTCTCCCAAAGAATGCATCCATTCCAAAGGCAAAGAGCCATATACTCAGACAAAGTTAACCGCTGTTTTTCATGCATGCCGAGTTACTTAAAGTCTATAAAAAATGTTGTGATACAGAATCTCTGCCTAAAAGAAAATCCAAAGAAGGCATCCATTTTGTCACCTTCCCACAAGTCTGATTTGATTCTGTGTGTTCTAAGGAAGGTGCTTAATGGCACAAGAGATTAAGCTGAGTAATGACGCTGTGTGGCCTGAAGTCAAGGCAGGTCCTTTTAGCTCCCATTTACTGAGCACAAACATGCACTTAGCAGCCTTAATAGAAGTATTAAGTTTTCATAGATCTATAAAAAGAGAAGAAAGAAGAAATGAAGAATTCTAAATGACATGCAGTCTATTCCTGTGCCCATTTCTGTAGAAGTAAGTGCCACTGAATTCAACAAGACTTACTCCCTAAAAAGCACACCTAGAACCTCAGTTGTGTCTTCCCAGCTGCTTGCTCACTTCTGATGTTTTCATTGTTATTCATAAAGGTAAAGGGATGAAACTCATTTTCCTGTTTCAAACTGGATTCAACAATTCAGCATTCTGTTCTTGAACTGCACACAAACGATATGAAAACTAACCTGAACCTGTATTTATAGTTTCTATATCAGAGACATGGGATGGGCATCTTCCCAGATGTTATTGGTGAGTTATTCAAACAATATTCAGTCAAAGACAGGATGAGTAGAATCATCAAGCTATATAGCTGGAAGGTGGACCTCAAAGGACACTGGGTCCAACCCTCTGCCAAAGCAGAAAATCCACAGGTAAAGAATGCCTGAAAGGTATCTAAACTTTGCTTAAAATCCTCCAAGGGGGGAAAGTCCACTCCCCTCTGATGCAGCCCATTCCACTGTCAAACAGCTCTTACTGTCAAGAAGTTCTTTCGGATATTTAGGGGAAATCTCCTTTCTCATAACTTGAATCCATTTGTTTGTATAGATTTTGTCTTGTCTCCAGCAGTACATATGGCAGTGATTTTGGTGACTATCTAGGAAGTCATGCAAGATGTCATCCACTATCAATGTATGGCACCCCATAACAAGCTCAACAATATCTGGTTTTTTGCTGCCCACGTGAGATTGAAAGAGCAAGAGCAAAATGGCTTGACAATCACCTCAACAGCCACAATACCTGGCTGGCAAACTGAATTCAGGTAAGGGAACCCCATTGTGCAGCCTTGTCACATGTACAGATGGGATAGAGATTTGGTCTGTTAGAATCACTTCAGTTTAAATAGTTTCACTAATGACAAGACAGCTAATTATGTGCCATCAAGTCAGAAGTGAGTTATAGCACCCCAAATAGGTCTTTCAAGGTGAGTGAGATACTTAAGGATTGGTTTTTATCAGTTCCACTCCCCCAGAGAATTTCCATGCTGTGCAGGATTCAAACCCTGATCTCCAGAGTCCTAGTCCATTACTTTGTCCACTACATCAGACTGGGTACTAATGATAAACATGACTATAAATAATGCTGACTTTGCCTTTGAGTACCTTTTTGCTGGGGGTGGCCCATGTTAGTGACCTCACTTCTTAGTCAACAGTCAGAATTGCTTTGTTTTTTAAAATTTATTATCATCAAAGATCAAAGATGAGCTAGTTACTCTTCTAAGGAAGAGGAGGCAGGGCTGTACGAGGTGGCCAAGGTTATTTTATTTTATTTAAAACACGTATATACTTCCGTCTGTTAAAGGATCCAAGGCAGCCTATAGTATTAAAAGAAACAAAGTTAAAAGCTAAAATAATAAACCATTGAAAAGAATTGAACCAATATCATATTAAAACTCAAAAATAAGAGCAATATTTAAAAACCCAAGTAAAACAATGCTATAAAATAATTCCTTTTAAAAATCCCCTTGTTCAACCAGTAATTTAAAGGAAAGCCTGCCTGAAGAGAAAGGATTTTGTCCACTTGCAGGACAAGAAAGCTGGGGCCAGCCTGGCCTCCTGTGGGAAGGAGTTCCAAAGTCTGGGAGCAGCAACAGAAAAGGCCTTCTCCTGCATCCCACCCAAACAGGCTTGTGAGGATGACGGGACCTAAAGGAAGGCCTCTGTTGATTATTTTAAAACCTAGGCAGAGTCATATTTAAATATTTCCTACCATATCTACCCGTCCATCCATGAACACGCACACCCATATCAGAGCTTAGAAAAGTTGCTTTTTTAAAACAATATTAAGCCATTTAGTTGCTTCTTTTTCAAATCAAAAATTTCAGCTTCCCTTGAAATGACTGTTTCTTTTGCTTTTAATGTTTTACCTGGTTTTGACACTTTTTCTCCCTACGTTTTTAAAGCTTTTTACCTCTTCTAGCTTCTTTCTTCAGTAGCCATTCATTTTGCTACACTTTGCTTTTCTTCAGAGGAAGAAACCCTTCGCTGCTAAATACAAAACGAGTTTAAAGTGTGAAGTAGAGATGGGGTACTCGTATATGAATAGAAATACCCCCATCTCTAGTGTGAAGGCATGCGAAATGTACATGCATCTGTGGAGGAGTATTGTTGCATCTTGCTAAATTTTAAAGACTTTGTGGCTTTCTTTTCCCCTTGATTGCCTTGGGCAGACTGGAAGCTGTACAGTAGCATTCGATTAACTTAGCTTAATATTCAGCTGCCACTTCCACCAGAAAACACAAACACAAATGCAAGGCAGAATGGGGCACATGCACATCTCGTATCAAAAACGTGACACATTGCAAAGTTGATTTTTGTGAGGTAGGAGAAAAAATGTCTATAAATAGGGTGCTCTTGAAAGTTGGTCTACTGCTTCTTAGTGGGAATAAAAACTGGCACCATGCTGATTGTTGGCAGGGAAACAGCCCTGTCTGTGCAGGAAAGCTAAGCTAAAGCATGCACTCAAGAGCTAAGTGAGAGGAGCGTCTAAGCTTTAGAATAGCAAGCAGCGCCGCCCAGTGGTTAAGAGCATTCCCAACTTCCAGCCACAAATATACTTCCCATCATATTGCACAGAAAGGAAATCTTTCCAACTAGGAAAAACACCCAGCCACCCACAACCATAAAAGAAACTTAGAACCAAAGGGAGTGATTGAATATACAGTAATGAAGCAGCATTAAATTGATTGCGCCCTATAAAGACGAAGGATCCCGTTGGAGAATCTGGTTATGAGAAACATGGTTATACCCAGATGTTTTGCTACCTGAGGCACAGCAGCAAATGGCACCCCCTACTGACACATGTCAAGGTGCACAGTATCCAGAGCCAGCCAGGTTATGATGGGAAAGTTCTTAAGGCGCTTCTCACTGTCCCTGGCAGTCAAATCACTTAAATGATTCGTAATCTGCTGCCCACCTAAAACAGTTGTTCCACTGTACCTAATGATAGAGCTCACCCAGAAAACATATATGAAAGGGGGGAGAGAACTGAGTTGTTTGGTTGCAAGGAAGTCACTGAGATAATTTCTCTCACCCCCTGCAATCCAATGATGTTTCCTGCTTAAGGAAAGAGAAGAATTGCTGCAGCTGGATCCACTAAGCTCCCACTTGCTGCATGTTTGCCCAGACTGCCACCACCCGCATGTGCCCCATCTCCTTGCCAGCCCAGTCCTATTGGCTCTTGATCAAGTAACACCAGCTCCTCTCCCCCAGGGTTTCTTTGTCTATAGGCAGGTGGTAGCAGGGAGGAGGCACAGAAATGAGCAGAGGGAAGTGAGCAGGGGCACACTGTGGCACTAGAATGCAGGAAAGAAGTGAGAACAACAAGAAGAGGCCCTGCAGGAATAGAGGGCACACCTTCTAGTGGTACAAGCAGTGCACTTGGGCATGGCTCCCATCCTCCTCACAACATGTCTAACAGGCTAGTCCTGTTCTTCTGTGAGAGTTTGAGCCCTAGACAGGACGTTCTCCACCACAGGAAAAGTGCCAATCAAGAGAACTGCAAGACCAGAGCCAAAAGACAATGTAAATTTGGTTTCACAAACTATTCACAGTAAATTTCAACAGGTTCAGGTGAGATGCCCACTAGGGTCTAAGGAAGCAACCAGCAACAAAACCCATACTTCCTACTCAGGCACCAAATGCTGACAGATGGTGCAGATCACCTTTCCACAGTTTCCTAACAGTCTCTCCATGCCTTTCTGCATTCCCCTTCTAGATTATGTCCCGTTATTCTATTTTGTTCCGAAGGGCAACATTCCGCCGGGATACCAAACTTCTTGCAGGTATAAGCAGCACAGTCAAAGCAACACATACTCAGCAGAAGACTACAGTGTGCTGATGAAAAGAAGACGCTCAAAATGGTGTCCTGACACTGAAACCTTCTTCTTCTCTTGCCATTGACTTGCAATACCACCTTGACACTCTTCTGATCCAAAGAGGAATGAGGATCACAACAACTTCTGCTGGGATTGGAGTCAACCAGAGGTGCTTAAGAGACACTTTTTAAAAAGAATCAAGGATAGGATGGGGATTCCTGTCAGGGATTAAGGATGTCTGGGATTCAGCAGGAACCCAAACAATGATATTTTTGAACATGATTTGCATAAAGTCAAGAGTAACAAATGATAAACAAGAACCAGGCTTCTGTACTCTCCTCTACCCCGCTCTGGATTCAGTCTTGCTCATAGGGCAAGGTCTGATTGTGTCCTTCTGCAGCTTATTCAAACTGTGTCTGTGCTGGCATTTGCATATTTCTAGATAACTAGGCAAAACCCCATTCCTGCAACATGGGAAATCTAGATGGCAAGGTAAAGCCATGGCACATGGTGTCATTGTATCAGAAACCCATAGTTTTAGAGGGCCCTGAGCATGCAGGGCAGAAGCTGGCTAGAGCAATGGCAGTCTGCAGAGGTGGAGGCTCTTCCTTGCTTTCTCCAGCCACATGAGAGAATGCTTCAGCTTGGCCAGTGAGCAGAATGGCTTCCTCAGGCAGCCACAGGGAAGGAGTGGTTTCCAATGGGCAATGGACATGCTCTTCCTTAATTCCTTTTTTAAAAAAGGAATGAAGGGAGCATGCCCTGTCTTCATATGTTTCACCTCATCCTCTTTCCTTTCTTAGCCTGCTCTTCAACTCTCCATCAGAACAATAAGCAGGTTTGATCAGGGGCTGGGGGTGGAGGTGATAAACAGTTTATTCCTATTGAGAAAGAAAGGTGGGGGAAACCCTCCCACTTTCCACTCATTGCCTCTCTCTTCCTTGTCCTTTCTTCCTCTTCCTTGAACCTAAAATATGTTGTGCTGTGGGCCCCTCATGTTGCTGCTCCATGGAAGATATTGGATGGCTGAAGCAATGTCTCATAACAGAACTGACTGAAAGTGTAATCAGATGGCTACAGAGGTACACAACTGACCACAATAGAAAGGGCTGCTTTAACAGGAGTGACCTCCCTTCAAGCAACCCTTCTGTCTCCTGAGGATTCCAAAAATAGGAGCCCTACACCAGGACCAAAAAAGTCCAGCTTGGGCATGGATCAAGACTGGAACACACTTCCTGTATGTCATGTGATTGTCAAGAAACAGATCAAATCAGACCATTCCACAAGCAATTCAAATAGCAATCTATTTCCCCATATGATCACACCCTTGGGTAGATTAATCAATAACTCTGCAGTAGGAAAGACAAGGCGAGGTTATTTCTAAGGTAAAGATTATACTACAAATTCTGTCCTTCTCCATTTAGAATCAGTACAGCCTCTTCCATGCATTCCTGCTTTCAACTGCATCAAATATTTTATTTTATCATTAATAGTGGTAAATACTCACTTCTTCAGTTACAATCAGGTTAGTTACATTATGTGTACAGTAGACTTTTATTGATATCAACTGGTTGCAACATTCTTTGCAACAATAAAGCAATGCATTTTATTTTCTTTGTTAGGATAGATGAAACTGGGATCTAATATTACAGCTGGTTTTGGAACCAATAAAAATAGTGATTTAAAATTAGGATGGGAAGATACCGAGAATGAATAGTTACTGAGAATGAACCAACACAATAAATGTACACAGCAGGAACTGAAGCAGCAGCTATCCCAGGTTTCCTCCTCATATTTTAGAAACACAGCTAAGTGTCAGAAATAAACTGTTCTTGTTCTTCCTGAACAAGAATAAAGTGCTTACCTCAAAAATGATCAGTGCATAAACACCTGCTAAAATAACTGATGCAATTGTCACTTGAGTTTCTATATCTGCATGAAGATATTGATACATCAAGGAAAGGGGAACGATTTCCGATTCCTGAAGAAAAGCTTGGATACTTATGGAAGTTTCTTCAGTGCTGAAAGAGAAGTGACAGGCTGGAGTGATGACAGCAATGTTTTCTAACCCAAGAAAGCAGTATCATTTGCTAAAACCTGAGACAGATTCCCAGCAGCCAATGTAATATATTTCAGTATTACATCAGGGCTCCAGCTTCTTTGGGATGTCACAGGTAAGAGGGACAAAGACACTCCCCTCCTTGAACAAACTATGTAATTGCTGAACAGGGCAAAATTTATGGACACCTGCATACACATAGGGAGAAAGAGATTTTTAAGCATCTGTAATGAAGACCATATATTTAGTGGGTAGGGAGTGTTTGGGGGAATTTTATGTGTGTGCATGTGTCTGGTCTCTGGGTGTCTGTGAATTTCATTGTATGGGTATACTGTGTATATACTTACAATGACAATAAATTATTATTATTATTATTATTATTATTATTATTATTATTATTATTATTATTATTATTATTATTATTATTATTATTATTATTATTATTATCATCATCATCATCATCATCATCATCATCATCATCATCATCATCATCATCATCATCATCATCATCATTATTATTATTATTATTATTATTATTATTATTATTATTATTATTATTATTATTATTATTATTATTATTATTATTATTATTATTATTATTATTATTATTATTATTATTATATCTCTTTTCCACCACCTGAAGAAGTAAATAATGTTTGAATTAGGGGAAGGGGAAAATATGCCTGCACTGCAGTCTTCTTCCCAGGTAGAGGCATGATGGAAGAAGAGTTTCATGGATCAAAATCCTGATACACACAGTGATCTGCAGTGAGCTTCCCTCTAAAGAATTATTGTATGAGCACGAGCAGGGCAGGTGGGGGGGGGGGTATTGTCATGCAGTAGTCTTATGTATGGGCAAAAACATGACGCACAGAAACTAAATTCACTATTGAGACAACTACCTAACTAAGATTTATCTGAATTCATGAACCAACCTGTTTGACATCTCAAATGTTCTGGACACCATCACTTGCTCATTTGTTCTCAGATTTAAAGGTAGAGTCCAGTTGTGTAAGATCTGCAATAACAACATCAAAAAACAGTTTCAATAATTTAAAGGTGGTACCTTGGTGTCTTTGTTTGTTCGATCCTTCCTTGCTCCACTTCATCAGTTGCTAATGTGTTAGCGGAGGATTCTCTTTAACTGGTTTTATTGGTTTCAACAACTATCCTAAACCAGTGGACTGAGGACTCAGAAATGTCTCTATGTCCCACACTTGCCTCTAGTCTGTCCATCCCGCTCCATTGGGGCTGAGTTTCCTTCATCAGCCTAGCAACAATCTTCAGTGGGGGTCCAGTAGTCCATAAAAGATGTCAATACTTGTGGGGGGGGGATTTTCTTCCAGCACCCAAGCGCACTGTGTAAGTTGTAGCCTTTGGAAGTGGCATTGCCATCATCACTGCTCAGTGAAAGTGAGTGCTGGCAAGTGAGCCTCCTCCAATTCTGGAGGATGGCGGCCCTGACCTTCCCCAGAAAGAAAGATGGGTGCACCTCCACAGCCCTTCGCCAAGCTCACCCACTCTCCAGTCTGCAGGTCCTGTGTAGGACACTCGGCCTTATCTCTACCAAGGCACAGAACACAGATGGCAACTCCTCTCAGGCTTCAGTCCATGTCTCAAGTTCTTCCTCCCCTCCACCTCATATCATAGCCTCTACTCTTTCCTCCCCATCTTCACCTTCATCTTGCCCCAAGTGTTTCTCCTTCCTACTTTCATGCTGGAAGTCCTTTACCTTGCCCTTATCACCCACCATGTCTGTAATCAGGGCCAACGTATATGCCTCCCTGGGACCTGAAGATGATATGTCAGGAACAGAAAGAGTGTCCCCCTCACAGATGATAAGGAAACACTGGCCATGTCTTACACACATAAATGAAAGAGGACCAAGGTCCTAAAGACTTACATGTTGCTGACGTCTTCTTTTAGGCCCAGAATCTTCTACTTGTCTAATTTGAACTACAACATAATCTTCTGACCGCCGGTTTGCTTCAAAGGGCCCTGCAAGTTCTATCTTTAAGAGGGCTGAATCACCTAAATTGCTGAAGTTCATAGCTGATTGTAAAACAGTTAAGGTCTTATACTTCTCTGTGACCTGACAGTTTTGCAGTAAGAACATAAGAACAATCTGTGCTGTACTGGACCAAAGGCCTGTCTCAAGCACCATTCTATTCACACATAAAGCTACTTTTAGCTGCCCCCCAGCCTAGATCCAATACTAGAAAGATGCTAAATTTGAGGGTGTGTTAAATTAGCAAAATATGGTGAGACAAATTGGAAGAGGGCAGCTTTCACTGTTCTCAACCAAGCCATCCTTTTGACATAAACGTTAATCCTCTTCCCGCAGGTTTCTGGGCAAAGGGACAAGCTTGTGTTTACAAAACATGAAAGCAACCACTTTGGCCCAGAAATTGAAGACACCATATGAAAACACATCTTTGCAGAATAGAAATGGATGGAGACAAGAGATAGCTTCCAGTGGAAGTTCTAACTGAAAATCAACCTGAACTTGGAAAGTAATATTAAGAAGAATACAATAGCACACTAAAGCTTGAAAGGGAACATGAGCAGAACAACGCCCACTCCTGTTCATATTACCTAGCAACTGGAGGTAATATCTAGCCATCATATCTAGTAGCCTTTGATAACCCCAAAGGATGTAAAGCTATGTTATACAATTTTAGAAGCATTGTTGTTTTCCTCCTATCTTCAATGATGCTGGCTGATCCAGAATGTTTTTGCAACATACCAGTCTGTTTATCTAACAATTATGTACATAATGTAATAGGATCAAAAAAAAAGGCAGCTCTTATTGCAGATAACTAAACTCCAGAATATTCAAGATGACTGTATGAAAGCATTATAGTTATCAAATCTTATTGACCTATTCATGATGAATCAATGAAAATGGAATAAAAAAGAAGGAGGCATGGAAAAGGTTTTTCTTCCCTAAACTCACCATCTCCTCAGAGGAACCAGTAGCATCAACCTGACTTGGTTTCCAAAGCAGCTCAGAAGGAATGGATTTGCTGCTCCTTCCATTGGCTGAAGGAAGCCAGATGTGCTCACATTTGGTAACTTCTTCCTTGGTCAAAGCTGTCAAATGCACATTTCCTTCTATTGCCAATTAGGGTACAGTATGGATTATACAGAAAGCCAGAGAGTTCCAGAAAAACATCTACTTCTGCTTCATTGACTATGCAAAAGCCTTTGACTGTGTGGACCACAAGAAACTATGGGAAAGAAATGGGAGTGCCTGACCACCTTGTCTATCTCCTGAAAAACCTATACGTGGGACAGGAAGCAACAGTTAGAACTGGATATGGAACAACTGATTGGTTCAAAATTGGGGAAAGGAGTACAACAAGGCTGTATATTGTCCCCCGGCTTATTTAACTTATATGCAGAATACATCATGCGGAAGGCTGGACTGGAGGAATCCCAAATCGGAATTAAGATTGCCGGAAGAAATATCATCAACCTCCGATATGCAGATGATACCACTCTGATGGCAGAAAGTGAGGAGGAATTAAAGAACCTTGTAATGAGGGTGAAAAAGGAGAGTGCAAAAAACGGCCTGAAACTCAACATTAAAAAAAACTAAGATCATGGCCACTGGTCCCATCACCTCCTGGGAAACTGAAGGGGAAGATATGGAGGCAGTGACAGATTTTTCTGTGTGACAGCCACAGAAGACAGACAGGAGTAACACACAACGAAACATGTGAAGTGCTTTGCTGGATTTTGCCACAGCTCTAATTAGCCCAGCATCCTACTTCCCATGGTGAAGTCACCTCTGAGATAGACCACCCATTGCTATCGTTCTCCAACACTTTGCATTTGAAAATATAGGGCCTCTGAAGTAAGAGGCAGCACCCAGCCGTCATGAGCATTAGCTGCATGGTAGTTTTCAAGTATTTTCTCCAGGAAGATTTGAACTCAGACAAGAAGCTTTTTATAGCCCTTCCTGTCTAAGAAGGCCCAGTGGCCAGACTAGGTGGATATACAGACCCACAGCTGAGAGCCTCAGCACACTTAATCACCGAAAAGGATGTTCCAAGCTACAGTTCTGAGGCATTGATTCTAGGCCTGCCAAACTCAGAAAAAATGTCATTTTTGTCATATCACAGTACCTTCCTTATGGTGTAATCTCCAGAGTATTCCAGCAAAGCCTGGTACCATTCTCGAAAAAAAAATGTCACAGACCACAAGAAGCCTGTGTTCCCACTACTGATGTGAGCACCATGAATCAGAAACATGTAAAAAACCCAAAAAAACTAACTGTGGTTTTCTGGGAGTTAAAGTCGAAAATAAGTAGCTTTTCCCTTTTTTGACCAGAACCAAGTGCAAGGATAGAATGGAAAAGATGCTCTCCAAGGGCTGTGTCCAAGGCATGTGTACACAAGGTCGTGTGTAAGTTGGCCCTCAGTCAATAAGCTTTTCTTGATTTTGAAGTCACCTGGGTTCTTCTTGGATGTCATTGCCTCACACACTTTACATTATCAGAATTGTACCACTTCCTTTGCCACATAGGTTTTCCAAACAGACAGGTGAGAACAGTAGCTACAACCATTCTTCTTACAACTTCTAGACAAGAAAGAATTTTAAAATAACTGTTATAGGGAAGTCAGTACTAGAAGTTTAAATATCGTATATTCTTGGAAGAGTGGAAATGAGTTCTAAAATGTTCAGAGCTAGATGAACTGGGCATGATGTACTTCAGATACCGTCTCAGTTTCCAAATACATTTCAAAAGATTTGCTGACCTTTATTAATTAACCTAATGGCCTAGGATATGTTTTGCAAACTTGTAGCCAATCTTTTAAGTTATAGCTTCTGCAAAAAGCTTCAGGTGCACATAATTACAGCTGCTTCTTTTCTCACCATATGACTAAAATACACCCTGTAATTACACAAACGGCACATTCAGAAGCTATTACAAAAGAAACTTAAAATTACAGGAGAGAACAATGTACTTCGTTTTCGCACTATCGTACACATTCTGAACAAAATGGCCAATATCTGTTTAGCTGGAGGCTTCTACCTTGCTTTGCGCGTAAAATGAGTCATCCTGTGCCAGCCTAATTTGAAACACTTAACCAACAGGCATATTGGTTATGCGTGTCAGTTCAGGCAATAGCCTCAGCATGGCTTACAAAGCAGTCCTACATGTCTTCCTTTGATTTTAAAGCCAATGGGCAACTGCTGGTTTTAGTAGAATGAAAAATAGGTTAAAATATAACTGCTCCAGGTTGTTATAAATTGAGGAGAAAAATATGAGACTGCAAACTCAGTCTACGTTGTCTCATGAAGTAAATGTCATGGCCTTAGGTCCTACCACCACCATATCTCTGTTATTCATTCGTTCTATTTTCTTGCCTCTATTCTCCATATCCTTCATATGTTTTCCCTTCAAATCTGAATTCCATCCCCTTTTGCCATCCCTATTCACTTTCTCCATGTCTTCAGTTAACAGAAACATTACTTTTCCCATTTTGCTATGATCTATTCTATTTGTCTTGCTGTTTTCAGCCTCTGAAGGAATCCACTTATCATATGAATATGTTTATACAGTGGGGTCTTGACTTGAGAACTTAATCCGTATTGGAAGGCGGTTCTCAAGTCAAAAAGTTCTCAAGTCAAATCTGCATTTCCCATAGGAATGCATTGAAAACTATTTGATCCGTATCTGCTCTTTTCTGTCCATAGAAACTAATGGGAAGCTGCTATTCCACCTTCAACCACTAGAGGGGGATATTTTGTTTCTTTTTTTTCTTAGGTCAAGGAAGGTTCAGGGAAGGCAGGGAAAATACAGTCCAGGCAGGACAGTACCAGGCAGTCTGAAGACTGTCTCCCAATCCACTCTCTAAACGCTGGGAGGAGTGAGGAAGCAGACAGGCACCCTTTTCACTGGCCAACAGTTAACTGAAAGTTCAAATTTTGCACTTTCCCTGCCTCCCACGTGAGTTTTTTTTCAGTTCTTAACTCAAATCTAAGTACTTAAGTCAAGTCAATATTTTCCTATGAGAGTGGTTCTTAAGTCAAAATGTTCTTAACTCAAGCCGTTCTTAAGTCAAGACCCCACTGTACAGCTATTTCATTTATCTATGTAATTGTTTTTTTAAAGATTCCAGCTTAAGATACCAGTTAAAGCAATCTCTTGATGTCTCAAATCTCCAGTTACACAGATAAAGTGATGCAACATTAGTTTATAAATCTATAGGATCAATCAAACTGAATAGATAGGTCATAGTAGGGCAGTGTCTCCCTGCACCCTTGCATTTAGTGTAATCCCACTGAACACCTAAAAACTCCAGTGATTTACAAATTGTGCAAAAAGGGATATATCTATAATAAATAGTGTGTACATACAGATGACTGCAGCGGAGCTCACACGCACCCCACATCCTAAATTAATGTATTCTTTCATATACAGAGACAGTCTCATTGTGGTGTACTGGCATGTACTACGTGTGCTGGTTATGCTAACATACTTCAATGCAGCTTTGGCCTCCTGCAGAAAATTCTTTGTAGACACTACGTTATATACGTAAATTCTGTTTGGAGCTTCATTTGATAAAGGTCGGGATCAGAGAACAGCTGAAGTCCAAAGTTAATTTTTGACTCAGGCTTCCCGAAGCTTCTCCTTGCTCCCTGGGTTAAGCTCTGCTGCTTCCCCATACGACCCACTTAGCAGGTCTTGACTTCCTGATTAGAGTAGAGAATGCTCCTTACCTCTAACTTATTGATTTCCACAATAAATGTTCTGTTTGTATGGTGAATGATCTGGTAATGGGAAACGAACTGTTCTTGATGTAAGCAGGGGAAAGCAACACCATTATTGTGCCTCATTTTTAAGAAAAATCAAGAGAGTGAGATGGCATTTAGCTTAATTGTTTCATATCTTATTAAAAACTAAGAATACTTATTATCATCTCTTTTGGGGACGTGGTGGCGCTGCGGGTTAAGCCGCAGAAGCCTTTGTGCTGCAAGGTCAGAAGACCAAGCAGTTGTAAGATCGAATCCACGTGACAGAGTGAGCTCCAGTCGCTTGTCCCAGCTCCTGCCAACCTAGCCATTCGAAAGCATGTAAATGTGAGTAGATTAATAGGTACCACCTCAGTGGGAAGGTAACAGCATTCCGTATCTAGTCGTGCTGGCCACATGACCACGGAAACTGTCTACAGACAAAACGCTGGCTCTATGGCTTGGAAACAGGGATGAGCACCGCGCCCTAGTGTCAGACACGACTGGACTAAATGTCAAGGGGAACCTTTACCTTTTGAGATAGTCTTTTTCTAATATGGAAGTTTGATTTGTTCCAGGCCTCTGTCCTCCTTCTGCCTGTATTAAATATTATAATGTTGCACAGAGTATAAGTTATTAGGGATACAGCATGAAGGAAAGTGCAATCATGAACAACAAAGTAGAACAAGTAATAAAGAATATCCCAGTGAAACTAAATATTAGTTTTATTATGATAGAAAGCACATCGTGTGCCATGATGTGCTTTCTGTCAGCATGTGGCATCTCACTCTAAATTGAAAGTTGGGATTTTCAAAGTATCAATTTTTTAGGAACAGCTTCTTACAAGAGCTGAAACTTACTGAGGCCTCTCCATCACAAAATGGTAGTCAAGAAGGACATCCCATCACAAACTAGCCACAGACAGAGGAAAGGTTTGACACTGTCACCTGACAATTATGGATATAATTTGATTGATTGATTGATTGATTGATTGATTGATTGATTGATTGATTGATTGATTGATTGATTGATTGATTGATTGATTGATTGATCACCTTTTTCTACAAAGGATCCAAGGCAGCTACAATTCTTTTAAAAAAGAAAGTATTGGTAAGCTATGTGCTGTGCACTTAAAGTAAATGTAGGATCAAATTGGTTTGAGCAGTTCAGAAAACTTAATCCAAAACTTTTGATACTCTGGCAGTGATTTTAAATTTACCAGCCTTGAAATCATTCAGGGTGATCATTTGACAACATTCTCATAACTCTAAGGCAGTGGCTCCCAACCTTTTTCAAGTTCTGACCCCTTTTATAAAAGTCACGTAACCTGTGACTGCTCCGACATTTGCATTAAAAGGCATATTAATGGGGTAAAGTTATCTTTTATCAGAAAGCAGAGACTCCTTTCTTTCTTCAAGCGCCTGTTTCTCTTACATACACATACACACTAACTTTAATATCCCACTTTGAAAGGTCATGGAAGAAATGATTTAACAAGAGCGACAACACATAGCCAGAAAGCCAGAGAGTTCGAGAAAAACATCTATTTCTGCTTCATTGACTACGCAAAAGCCTTTGACTGTGTGGACCACAAGAAACTATGGCAAGTTCTTAAAGAAATGGGAGTGCCTGACTACCTTATCTATCTCCTGAGAAATCTATATGTGGGACAGGAAGCAACAGTTAGAACTGGATATGGAAGAACTGATTGGTTCAACATTGGGAGAGGAGTATGACAAGGCTGTACTGTATATTCTCTCCCTGCCTATTTAACTTATATGCAGAATACATGATGTGAAAAGCTGGACTGGATGAATCCCAAGCCAGAATTAAGATTGCCGGAAGAAATAGCAACAACTTCCGATATGCAGATGATACAACTCTAATGGCAGAAAGTGAGGATGAATTAAAGACCCTCTTAATGAGGATGAAAGAGGAGAGCACAAAAAATGATCTGAAGCTCAACATCAAAAAAACTAACATCACTGGTCCCATCACCTCCTGGGAAATAGAAGGGGAAGATATGGAGGCAGTGACAGATTTTACTTTCTTGGGCTCCATGATCACTGCAGATAGTGACAGCAGCCACGAAATTAAAAGACACCTGCTTCTTGGGAGGAAAGTGATGACAAACCTCAATAGCATCTTAAAAAGCAGAGACATCACCTTGTCAACAAAGGTCCGCATCGTCAAAGCTATGGTTATTCCAGTAGCAATGTATGGAAGTGAGAGGTGGACCATAAAGAAGGCTGACCGCCGAAGAATTGATGCTTTTGAACTGTGGTGCTGGAGGAGACTCTCGACAGTCCCCTGGACTGCAAAGAGAACAAACCTATCCATTCTCAAGGAAATCAACCCTGAGTGCTCCCTGGAAGGACAGATCCTGAAGCTGAGGCTCCAATACTTTGGCCATCTCATGAGAACAGAAGATTCCTTGCAAAAGACCCTGATGTTGGGAAAGTGTGAAGGCAAGAGGAGAAGGGGACGACAGAGGATGAGATGGATGGACAGTGTCATTGAAGCTTCCAACATGTATTTGACACAACTCCAGGCGGCAGTGGAAGACAGGAGGGCCTGGCGTGCTCTGGTCCATGGGATCACGAAGAGTGAGACACGACTTAATGACTAATCAACAACAGCACATATAAGACAGCCCACGACCTCCTAGAAAACACTTTGTGACCCCCTTGGAAGTCATGACCCCCCCACTGCCCTAAAAGAAGGATAATCAGATTTTACCAAACAAAGACTAGACCTTGGAGCTCATGTAACCTAATTCTCAGAGATGATTCCTCTCTCATTTACTGAGCATTGATAGTTGTACTGAACTATCTGAAAATGCTTTACAAATACCATGCCTAGCACATACTTTGTACTCAATAAAAGAGATTGTCTCCCATTAGTCCTGCTGGCACCAAACACTTCCCATAGTAAAAGCTATGAGCTTTTAAGCCAATAGGTCTCAGAGGAGACAGGAACAGCAAGTTCACCATTTTGGAATAGTATTTAATTTAAAGCTATTTAATTTGCATCATTGCCAATGCGGAAAGCAAATGGATTTCTGACCAAAAATAGATTCAGGGCAAACCTCAATAGACATGGAAAATTCCCATCAGTTCAAATCAGCCCATGTAGGCTGAGGGTCATTGGAGGTGTGGCTCACACTGGCTTTGTGTCCAGGACCAGCAGCCAAGTCGCTTCAGTGGCACATACCCAAATGTGCATTACAGAAAGATGGCATCACAAAGGAAATCAATAATGGAGAAAAGAGAGATGGTAGACAAGGTGATCTGAAGCTGTGCCAGGGTAAGGATGGTATGCATAAAGTGTTTCTGCCTGGTGTTCTGGGCTGAAGGGAATAGTTCCAGAAACAATGCTCTTCATTAAAAACAAAAAGGTGATTAACAAACATTTTTAGAGTAAAAGTTTAGCAACACATATCCCTGGATTATTTCTGTCTGTTTTTGTGTTCCCTTCCTAGCACAGGCACACTGCCCATGCACATTCTGCCCTCTATACCCTACAGAGGCAGGAGAAAGAAGCAGAGGCAGGGACAACTCTAGCATATTTGATGGGTGTGTGACCAGGAAAGATAGTGAAAGAAATGGATGGATGGATGGATGGATGGATGGATGGATGGATGGATGGATGGATGGATGGATGGATGGATGGATGGATGGATGGATGGATGGATGGATGGATGGATGGATGGATGGATGGATGGATGGATGGATGGATGGATGGATGGATGGATGGATGAAACCCTCAGAATCAGTGTGAATCACCAGCAGTGTAGTGGTAAATTTTGAAATGCATGACATTAGAATAATTTGTATAACCATGCTCAGAAATATGAAGTGTTTGTTGCTACCAGAGTTTGGACAGTTACTCTGGCAAGTTATACATTGACTCAAATTCATATCCACACATTCCACATATGGTGAAATGAAGGACATGTCTAGCCACATTCTAATTTAAAACTGGATCTGTTCCCCATCTGTTTTATTGCTGCCATCCGAATACACACAAATAAAGCTTCTGACACTTACACACTTTTCAGTTTGTTTGCATCCAGCATATCTTCCCACAACTATACAGAGAGCCCCAAAAGCTGATATAAAAGTAAACTAGAGCTTTGCCACCTCCGTTATCACTTGAGTAGCAAACGCGGGAAACAGATTTGCAAATAAATTAATTCGCTGGTTTAAAAAGCAGTCCCATGAGGAAGTGTCAAGGACTAAGAAGAAATACATCACTGTCAGTACTACATTTAATTTAGCAAGCGAGTCGAGTGGTTTTGAATCAGTCCACTGTCAGTGACACTGCAGCAAACCTGCATTGTTTTTCTTTTAAAAAAGAACTCACCGAGTGATTGGTAAAGGATACTATAGCTCTCCATAGGTGACACAGCCAGCATCTGCCAAGGTGTTCCATTTTCAGGATGAATGCTGAATAAAACCTGAGGGTGTGTTAAACAGTTGTGTGGTAAATGATCAGACTATTAAACAAACTGCCTCTCAAAACCTTTGAATCTGCAAAAACGTCTAAGGGGGACCAACACCTTCTTAAAATGATTCCCAAAAGATTCTGCTGCTTGGTTTTTTTTTACCCCAAATTCATACCTACTGAATTGTAATATATAAGAGCCATTTTGATACATTGGAACTAACTTGGATTTCGCGTTTGAATAACAGAATTTAAGAAAATAACAGAATTTTAGAAAAAGCAAAAAGTGGTCTTACTGTCATATGTGAAAACACCTAGTTTTTTCTTTCCTCTTTATCCAGCCCAGTTGAGGGGCTAGGAAATGAGGTAAGCTATATCTGATACTTCAATTCCTTTTCTATACAATTCACCGAATGTATGTTTAAAGCAAAAATATGTTTGGGGCACTGCATATTCCATTGGTCTCTAAGGCTGGCAACAGATTTTTCTCTGTTTGTAGCTCTAATTTCAACTGACTAGTGGCTAACCTCATGTAAACTTTGTCTGAATGGTCTTAATAAGCATGAAAAATGAAAGGCTCATGCATTTGTTTCTTATGGTATGAAGGGGCCTAGTGGTCAGAACAGTCTAGGCTAGTTCTGCCTCCTCATTGGCATTGGATTCACTGATAATATTCCTAAACCAACATAGCCATCTTCCCCACATATAGTTTTTCAGTTGCAGAGATTAGAATCCTAGTTAATCAGCACAAAAACATAAACAAACAAGCAAACAAAAAGTTGTGGCACCTTGAAGACTAACAGATTTATTTCAATGACACGTAAGGAGAATTCACCTTGTAATTAGGATCTAGAGTGATTTAACTGTAAGCAAGGCTCACACTCTACACAAGCCTTAAAGCAAAGGCATGGAGGATTGCCATGCCATTAGAGTTCAGCAAGGCGGTGGTGGCAGAGAGTATGTAGGCCCATGGATTCAGAGTGATACCAATGCAGCTATCAAGCCACAGAAATAGACCACCCCTCCACTATATTTATACTGTATCAGGGTGTGTCGGTCTCTTTTGCTCTTCTATCCCCTCATCTCTTTGCACTTGTGCTGTTAGATTTAACTTTTGATAACTGTTGGAAAGCCGTTCTGAAATTTTGAAGATCCAATACTTACGGAGCATAGAACTACAAACATAAAAAGGCCAGAAACCTTTAGGAATCTTAAACAGCATCTGCAAGTAATAATAATAATAATAATAATAATAATAATAATAATAATAATAATAATAATAATAATAATAATAATAATAATAATAATAATAATAATAATAATAATAATAATAATAATAATAATAATAGAGAAAGCAGGGGCAATAATATTATTGCACTCATTCACACCATCATCATCATAGGAGAGAAATTTCACAAAGAAAGCAAGCAGGGGAAATAATATTATTGCACTCATTCACATAGTAAGCTTGTTAGGCTGGACGTTATTGACCCTGTCGCACAGAAGAGGAAATGAAGCCAACAAGAAGCAATTTGCCCGAGAATATGCAGGAGTTTTGCAGCAGATTTAGTTTTGTGTTGGGAAAGAGAAAAATGCTGTAACATAAATAGTCCATCTAGCACACTCCTCTCTATTCTGTCTAGGTATAGACAGATCTCCAAAAGGGCATTACATGGGACAAAGCAGGACTGTTATGTGCCATCAAGTTGCATTTGCTTAAGGCAATTCTAGTACAGTTCTCCACATATGTGAGATGTCAGTGTATTTCTACCACGTAGGGATAAGGGCTCAATCCCACTTTAACTGCCATAGTTCCATACTGCAGAATCTTTACCATCCTCCATGGAGTCTCTGTGGCTACGTAGGGTTTAGAACCAAGGTCTTAAGGCTCTGCTACTGCCTCTACCTAAGGGGCTCATGCTTTAGGGAAGCCCTGGTGAGCAATATGTCATGGCTAGAACAGAACTGATGGTACACACATAAGAACAAAGGGAGGTTTGCTTTGTGCAGTCACAGGGCAATTTGCCCCAATTCCCCTTCATATGCACACCTCTTATACAAGCATCTTTTAGGATAGCCCTGGGCACGGACGGCTCATGGAGAAGGACTGTGTGTGTGTGTGTGTATGTGCGCGTGCGTGCGTGCGTGCGT
This sequence comes from Pogona vitticeps, assembly GCF_051106095.1. Lineage (NCBI taxonomy): Eukaryota > Metazoa > Chordata > Lepidosauria > Squamata > Agamidae > Pogona > Pogona vitticeps. Next base: position 175,328,577 of record NC_135785.1, read on the forward strand.
GCGTGCGTGCGTGCGTGCGTGCGTGCGTGTGTGTGTGTGTGTGTGTGTGTGTGTGTGTGAGAGAGAGAGAGAGAGAGACTTACTCCCAAGTTATGGAAGGAAAGTGCTCACTAGTCCCAGGCATGAGCCACCTTCAGCTCTCCATTTGGTCTTTAGCAGGAGATATGAAAGATTTAAACTCTTAGGGCATTTGCTTTACCTTGGTCTTATGTCAAACAGACAAATACTCTATTCCCCAAGGCTTTTCATGCTTAATACATACTACAGTTGTAATGTTAAGATTAGACCTCTAAATTACTTCACGTAATCCATTCATTAGGAATCGTAAAAGGAAATAAGTTTTGGTTGAAAAAGAGAAACAGAAATAGTGATCAAAATCCTGTTGCTTAATGTTGTAAATTGTGCTAGAGTAGGTCCATTGAACCAGTGGGGATTTGCTGCGTGAACCCTTCCATATGTTCCATTGATTCAAATGTACCTACTCTAACTGCACTTTACAAGGCTTTAATTCACCATTGACTTTGGTCAGTGTATTTCTACCACGTAGGGATAAGGGCTCAATCCCACTTTAACTGCCATGGTTCCATACTGCAGAATCTTGTGACTTATAGTTTGATCTTGTACTTACATTTGCTCCTTGAAAACTTCAGTGCTCAGTGTTCAGGGGGGTGCAGGAGAGCTCTTCTGCAGAGAGGCTGAACTACCTCACCTAAATATATATCCAAAATTGGGTAGCGTGGAGACATAGCAGTTAGTGATATCCAACTGCTATAAATATGTACTGTGGCCATACTCGGAGAGATTGGGATGGGGAGGAAGGGAGCTGCTGTTTTGTAGAGGGAAAGAATTTAGGCCCTTATCACACTGATTTGAGTAATGGAATTTTGATTTATGAGTGCAAGGGGAATGGACAGGCTAGTTCTTTGGTGGTTGAATTTTGCGCTATCATGTATTTTATTTCAGCACTGTGATGTTTCATTGGCAGCAACGGACAAACTCTCTGTGTTGGGAGAGACAGTTGTGAAGGGAAGGGAAAGATAAAGGTTCCCCTTGACATTTTTAGTCCAGTCGTGTCCGACTCTAGGGGGCGGTGCTCATCCCATTTTCAAGCCATACAGCCAGCACTTGTCTAAAGACAGTTTCCATTGCCACGTGGCCAGCGTGACTAGGGAATGACGTTTTGCCTTCCTACCGAGGTAGTACCTATTTATCTGCTCACATTTGCATGCTTTCGAACTGCTAGGTTGGCGAGGAGCTGGGACAAAGTGACGGGAGCTCACTCCGTCACGTGGATTCGATCTTACGACTGCTGGTCTTCTGACCCTGCAGCACAGACTTCTGCGGTTTAGCCCACGGCGCCACCACGTCCCAGTATGAAGGGAAGGTTGTGGGAAATAGGAGTGTTCTGAGGCTGATTTCTCCACTTTGGGAGTAAAAGACTCTATGGGACATTTGTTCAAGCACCACTTACATTGTCAATGTAATGAACTCAGGGGACGTGCATCAAAGCAAGATATTAGACATGCATTACCCAGCTTTGAATAATATTGTGTTGCATTTAAGTCGCATTTCCTGGAATGCAAAATGTCTCTCCTTGCAAAGTTTGAAATATTGGTTTTGAAAGTTAGTCCCATGGAACCCAAGAAAATGGTATATAACTCTTTGGGATACTGGATCCTAACAATTTTGAAATTAAAATATACAAATCAAGAAAAAGTAACATTATTTAAAGATTGCTCAGACTCATGAATTCTTACCTAGAAATGTTGAAATAACATAATTTGGCTCTTTTAATTAAATAATTATTTGCCTCTGCTTTATGTCAAGTCTCCTTACCTTACATGTGTCCCTGTTATAAATTAATTATTTTACATATTTAAAGCATTTACTGTACAATTTTAATTATGTGTACCACAAGAGCCTGCTATCTATCTATCTATCTATCTATCTATCTATCTATCTATCTATCTATCTATCTATCTATCTATCTATCTATCTATCTATCTATCTATCTATCTATCTATCTATCTATCTATCTATTTATTAAATGTATACCCCGCCCATCTAGACACAAGTCTACTCTATGCGGGTAATAATAAAAATGGAATAAAAACAGTATAATAAAATAAAAAGCAACAATAAGTAATATGGTTCAAGATGGGGAAAAAATAAAAACAATCAAGTGATGACAGGAGGGAAAGCCTGCTTAAAGAGCCAGGTCTTTAAAACACCCAGCGAGGGAGCCAGACAGATCTCTGAGGGCAGAGATATAATATATTAAAGGCAAAGTTAATTTAATCCTTTCCACATAGGATTAAAATTATGTTGACTAAAAGGGACAATAAAAATTAGGAACCATGAAATTAATCCTTTAATGCTTGTCCCTAAAACAACTATCATCTTGAGATATTGTTGTGAAATAACATAGAGCTTACCTTGAGACTTGGGGTGTAATTTTGCTAATAAACTGTAGCAGAGCATTTTGCTCACAAGCCACAGCTCTTACTGATGCTTTTAACAGTTAGCAACTAACAATGGACAACCCTTGATTTATGCATAGCTGCCATTCCTGTGAACCTGCGCTGCAGTACTGTGGGAAGTATGGAAACCCATTCATGCTTATGTTCTTTACTTGAAGAGCTGCTCCCTCACACACTGAGATATAACACCCAAAAGAATTCATGCCATTGACATACACTTCCATGTTTGTTCTTCAGGGCAATGAGCAACATAGGGGCCTGCCTCCACCCCATACCAATGTGTATTAGCAGGAAAGTTTTCTTCAGACCTCCAAAGGAGAAGAAAAGCAAGCCACATGCAGTGCCCATATTAGAAATAAAATTTCATAAACGTAATTCAAAATCTTCCATTGTAGAAGGCTACATACTGTTTTCCATATTTTTACTATTTTCCATATTTCTGGCATCAGCAGACACTGGGGTGAGAAGCTTGTGACCTTCAACTTTTAGACTGCAAGTCCCATCAGCCCTCATCAGCTAAGTCAATGTTGACTCCTTGAGTCAACTGTCCCAATCAGAATGTATCGGTATGTTTGCAGGAAACAAGTATTTGCTTCCAAGAGCAGAAATTTGCAAATAACAAATACAAATTGTACAGTTGAGCAAGAGATCTTGCACATCATACAGTTAAATTTGGGTCTTCACTGCCACAAGATCAATTGGTGGCCACACCTTGCCACCACTACAGCCTGAACAGCTTTAGAAAGAGAGAGATTAGATAAATTCATGGAAGCTGGGTGTCATGAATAGCAATTGATCAAGATCTCTGATATTTGAGGCAACATGCCTCTGTATATGGATTGCTGAAGAGCATGAGAGAAAAAAATACACTAGTACCTCTGTCCTACTGGCAGGATTTCACTTGCAAAAGAATGGTCTGGTTACTCTCACCCTCTTCAGATGTTTCCCCTCACATGCAATCGTGCAGTGCTAATGATGAGCACCATCATGGCAGTCCCCATGGCCAACCCTGTCTACCTAAGAATCTGAAAATAGTGCATGGATCTATTTCAACAAAAGAAAAGTAGATCTTTTGTAATCTAATGGTTCTTAACTCAAGACCAAACCATCATCAAATACTTCACATTACAACTGAAACAGCATGCACAACCTGCTATGTTTGGGGAAATCCATTCCTCCCTCAGTGATTGTGTGGATTTAAGACAGAAGAGGATAGCCAGGGGTGGGGGTGGGGGTGGCAGGTAACATCATACCCCTGTTACTAAGGAAGTCCTAGGACTTCATCTCTGCAAGTCCTAGCTCCTCTACCCCAAGGCACAAATGATGTGATTAGAAGGACAGCAGATTAGCTTGAGGTATGTATGCCCACTACGTCTCTTGAAAGCCCTAAATGTGCAGATGCTGCAGGCACGTCTGTACTGCAGAAGCTTGCCAAATGAATTTTAGTCTCTCCATCTCATCTGGAACCTTGTGGGTTCAGAGTGGCAGGTTACGACAACAGCCTAGATACGCTCAGCTGGCTCGCCTGTTGCAAATCTTCCTCTGTTCTGTGCTTGCTGAAGACGTACCGCTACCTGAGGCAAAATACAGAACATAACCTCCCCTGCAATCCACATTCAAAAAGCTATCAGGACTGGCAGCTGTATCTTACTTCTACACTGGAAATGGGCTGCTCTTCTTCACCACACCTGAGGTGACAGGCTCATAGACTGTCCTTAGAAGCCAGATGGGAAATATACAAATGAAATGAAATGAACGAACGAACGAACAAACAAACAAACAAACAAACAAACAAACAAACAAACAAACAAACAAATAAATAAATAAATAGGGGAAATGTGAATCACTCTTGCCTTTAAGAAATGTGGGTTTTTTTTCAAAATGGCAAATTACACGTTCATGAATTGCCATCCAGCTAAACTGGGGTGGGGAGGGGGAACCTGCCAGAATAGAAAGCCATTTTTCCTTCCCACACAGCAACCGGTACATTTATTCCCAAACACGCACATATCCACACACAGGCCTTTGCTCTGTACAAGTTCTCAATTTCAGGGCTGTCATTCTCCTTAACAGGAAATAACAGGTAGAACCTGTTCTTCTCTCCTCTTCCTATTGAACTGCTCTTCAATCAGTGGCACCATCTGGAGTTCCTGGCCTTGGAAATTCACCTTGTCTTCTCTGCCACCTTCAAGGTCCCTAAACTCCTCTGATGTACCGAATGCCTGCCTTAGTGCTTTTCTTCAATCTCCTGCTCAGTGTTAGGCCACCCCAGCATCTGGGAGCTCTCCCATGTTTATTCAACAGTGTTGCATTGAAAACATTTCAGGGAACAAATAAGTCAGAAGGAGCACGTTTTTGCTACAACATAAAGGAAACAATGCAAAGACTCCCTGCCGAATGCTATACATAACCAGGGCAATTACAGTTGGCTATGCTTATGCAGCAATGACATGGAACACAAAGATACCAAGCTGCTTTGAATGCATTCACATACCCGTAATTAAAACAGAAAAGTGAAGGTTGAGAACAAAAGCTACAAAAAAGCAGGTGGGGAAACAGATATTGAGCACAACACATATTGTTAGTAGACTCTAGGTGTTTATTTATACAAATATGCTGATTTCCTCTGTGGACAGGTGGGCTATTGTATGTAGCAGTAATTCACAGTGTGTCTTATTAGCTGCTCCATGTATTAACACCAGCTGGTCAGTGTGTAAGATGCAGTATAGTCTTCTCATGCTTCTTTACCATCTCAGGTTATGAACAAAGGCTTGCTTGCCTTAACCCATTTGCTGTATGAAAGATAACTTCAAAGAGAACCCTTATCACTATGCCTTTGTTTTTCAAGTTTTTAATCCCTGAAATAACATTGGATTCACATTATAACATCATTCCGCCCATACTTGCTTGTACCCCAATATGTTGGGTGTTCCTTTGAGCCTGGATGTGGGATTAAAAAGTAATTGGGTTCTGGTTTCATGAAGTACCCAGGTTACTTTCTGCTGAAAAAAATGACACAGGGGAAATTAGCAAAGTATGTATCTAAATGAATACGTGCATCTGTGCAAGACAGGAAATTAAAACTTTGGAAGAGGTATATGCCGTTTATTCATTTGTTTGTTGTCTTATTCATACACTGCCTTCCTCTGAATTAAAGGGACTCAAGGCAGCTAACAAAATACTTAAAGACAAAAGTTATGGCAATTAAAATACAGAAAATACAATAAGTTAGAATACAAAAAAGAAATAAATGTATCAAAAGTATTTGAATTAATTAGTTTAAAAACCATTTTAAAGTACATTTTAAAAGCTGGGAGATACAACATCCCTCGAAAGAAAGAAAGAAAGAAAGAAAGAAAGAAAGAAAGAAAGAAAGAAAGAAAGAAAGAAAGAAAGAAAGAAAGAAAGAAAGAAAGAAAGAAAGAAAGAAAGAAAGAAAGAAAGAAAGAAAGAAAGAAAGAAAGAAAGAAAGAAAGAAAGAAAGAAAGAAAGAAAGAAAGAAAGGGACAGGATTATGGGACTGTAAGAGACTCTCTCCCCAACATCTTAAAATCTAAAAAAAATCTGATATTGGGAGATGAAGTTCTTCAGATAGTCAGGATTAAAGCCGTATTGTTAGCACAAGAACGCGGAAAATCTGCAAAGTAACTTCTGGTCCAGGTGGTTCCTTCTATGTAATAAATGAGCACACTGATCATGGGGTGTATTTTTAACAACAGCACGTGTGACTTTCTGTGTTTTGCCTTTTAAAACATATAGATTGTTCTCTAACTTTGCTGATGCGCACATTCTGTTTCCTCTCTTAATTGTACAGGTACTAATTTCAAATAACACTACATAACCTTCTTTATCTAAACTAGAGACACTAAGAATATTTCAATCTAGTCTTGGGACCAGTAAAACACCACTAAGTTCCCTTTTCAAACCTGATAAACACAGTCCCTTCTCCAGTGATGGCAGATTTTTCTCCATTAGCTAGGCTCACAAAGCTGTACTCCGAGGCTCCTAGAAAAGAAAACAAATCTGCTTTGTTAGTTAGGTGACATACAGCCCAACTATCAACTATCCAGCTGGCTTCCTTAGCGACCTTGGTCTTATCAGCAGCCTGGACAAGAGAAATCCTCCCTTGTTTCTTTCTTTCACTTTTGCAGCCAGCTTCTTTGCAGTCTCTCTGCAAATGTTTTTCAGATTCACAGTTATAACAGCGTCTTACAGTCATCGCCCTGCTGTTTTGCTCTCCCCTCCTGGAAGCAACATTCCTTTGCTATGAGTTGATTTCTCATCTCCGCTGCAGGCTGTCATGTCTCCTTCGTTGTGGGCTCTCATCTCTCACTTTATTATCAAATCTTTCACTCCTCCGTTGCTCTTCTTCCAGTAGTCTGCCCATCAGGTACTCCAGGGTTAAATCATCTTCTGGCATGGACTCCAGACTAGTCACTAACACATCAAAGTCTTCTGAGAGGCTGCTTAAGATTACATAAACCTTGTGATTTTTGAAAATTCCATACCTCTTTGTTCAAGTTCAAAAAATACCGTATTTTTCCATGTATAAGACTATACTTTTGTCTAAAATCTTTAGACTAAAAATTGAGGTTTGTCTTATACACGGAAGTAAACTGAGGAGAAAACAAAAACAAGTGGAGGGGAAATCAGTGATCAAAGTGATCCTGCAGCACATTGATCCCTTTCCCCCTACAGTTGCTAAGCCCCAGGATGTCTTAATTTTGGATTAGAAAAGTGGGGGGGGCGTCTTCTACATGGGAGTGTCTTATACATGAAAAATACAGTAGGTTTTTCATTTTCTGTAGATGCTCAGACATGCTCCCACCATATTCTAGTCTGCATCTATACAGTTTTCTGGTCAGAGACACCTTTGTTGCTGCCGTGTCTCTTATATAAATCCTTTTCAAAGTGTCCCAACATTTTTTAGCCGAGGTCAGACCATGCAAATGAATCAACTGGCTATCCTCCAGACATAGAATTATTGTGGTTAAGGCTCTTTCATTTAGCCATTTTCGCTCCTCATCAAGTACCGGGGGGAATCGTCTACAATCTTCCACAAGTCCTCCCTTCTTAATAGCATCTTGGCTTTAATAGACCACGTCTGGTAATTATTTTCATTTAGCCTCGTTAAGGGAAAGCTTCCCATGTTTGCTGCCTAAAAAGAATGCATGCTGCTGCCTTTTTCCTCAATCCTTCATTTTCTTTCCCCTCCTGGGCTTTCAACGGCAGAACTCCCACCTTCCTGGACCTCCACTTCTTCCATAAGTGATTGTGGCACCCACTGGTACTCACCAGCTTTCTTGGCACAAGGTGGTTGTCACAGGGCCCATAACCCCTTTGTTAGCGCAAGAACACAGAGAATCAGCAGAGTAACTTCTGGTCCAGGTGGTTAAATGAATCACGCACACACACAAGCAGCTCTCCAGCACCAGATATGTATTTACAAGCTATATACAGAAGTGCAGACCGGCAGCATGGCAGGATGACACTCATTAGGAAGAAGAATGCTTCTGTTGTACAGAATCCACATATATACTTATTCACAACTATGTGTGTCCAATCATATTAGATATTGCATCATACATGATTCAGCACTTTATGAATCATGACTCAGCACTACAGCACACCTGTTCAATATGGCTGCTCATTAAGACACTTTGTACTGCTCAGGCCTGTAAATTTTACCTTGCCACATATAGCAATTAAAATAGCCCCAGAAAGCGATTAGTAGCCAGTAAAGCTATCACAAAAGAAATTTGGGTGCGCTTTGTAATCAGCTCTGATCAGCTCGCTAGCTGCAACATCTTGGACCCACTGAAGTTTCTAAATACTTTCCAAAGCCAGCCTCACATACAGCAAGTTACAGTAATCCAAACGGGATGTAACTAAGACATGTGTCACAATCACCAGATCAGATATCTCAAAAAACATGCATAGCTGGTGCACTAAGTTGTAATTAAGCAAAACCCTCCTGGACACTATCAGGGGACCTGGGCATTCAGGGTCAGGAATGAATCCAGGAGCATGTCCAAGCTGCCAAACTCAATTTTCAGGAAGATTGTAATCCAGTTCAGCACAGGATGGATCCCTACTTCCTGAGCTTTCATTTGACTAATGTAGAGCACCTCCTCTATGTTAGGTGTTCTATGTCTTGTCTAGATTAAACTTCAGTCAATTCATCTTTACCCAACACATTACTGACACCAGGCATAACACATATGTGGTGGCTCTCACTAGTGTCCTGATCACATCCCCAGGCTGCAGAAATGGAAACTTATCTGTTATCACAGAGCACTTAGGGGGCAAAGGTGCATCCACAGAACCCTGTGTCTAGAATAGCATTCACGTTTCTAGTTGCCACATACTACTTTGCCATGTTAGGGTAAAATATTACAAAAATATAAAAAGTTTCATTGCCTTTGCTGAATGTGCTAGATTGGACTTCTTATGTTTTTTTCTCCTAACTCCTGGTTGAAAGTAAATAAATTGACCAACAAAATAAAAATAATTAGAGGAAGCAGGACAAAGCAATGCATGAACAGAAGGACAGCTCTATGGAGTTTACTCCTAGGTAAAAGCAAAGAATTGCACAGCATGTGAACTTGCCTTTCATATAGCAGTAATGTTTAGAGTTAAGAGACAGTGTTTGCCGGATATATCTTGGGGCTATAAATCTGAATAGATGTTATCACTTTCATTGGGATGATCTGCTTGAAATCCATAGCAGGATATGACAAAATAAATGGAGTGTTATTTTACTCATCTGCTAAAGGGAAAAATCAATTTCTTGATTCCTTTCTTAGCTTTCAATACTTGAAGAAACATTAACAGCAAAACAAAAACAGAGCTCCTACCTCATCTTTGACAAATTGAATTTGACATAAAAGTTGTCCAGCATTTCGGATTTCTTTGAGGAGGATCTGGACAAACTGGTCATTTCACTTCCGGGATGAGACCTATGCTCAAATTCAGCAGAGCTGTTTTCCCAAGAGTCATCATCTGTGGTAAAATCAGTGTTATGAACGGCCATGAACCTACAAAACATCATTGAAAATATCAACGGTCATATTATGCTCCATATTCCTAAGGTGATAACATTCAGCCTTTGGTCCTCCAACTGTTTTGGGGAATCCCTGACAGGCTGGCTGCCTGGGGTTTCTGGGAGCTGAAGTCCAAAACAGCCATAGGACTAGAGAATGAGAATCACTATCCTAACAGTATCCTCATTTGTAGGGGCACCAAGCAACAGCAGAAATCAAGGGTGCTCATCTTTTGAGAATAATAGAACAGTGGCATCATGAAAGAAAAACACAGACACGCACAGGTCCAGAGCAAGATTGATGATGTTGTCTAATTGATAAACCCTCCTTCGTCTGGCAAGTGAATGAAGCTATAATAAGGCTTTCATGTTTCGCTGTTCCTTAGAATAAATTAGCACAGAGGAAGCCAGAGAATGTGGAGAATAATTGAACAGAATGTAAATACTTCTTTTCTTGTCTTTGACAGGATTCCTGCTTCAGGCTAGAAGTGAAAAGGATGAACACGTTTTCACAAGACTGTTTAGCTTCTGTTGAAATGCCAAAAGGTTGCACTTCAGCTGGTTAAAGATCTCTCCTTTTTGGACAATAATTCACAGAATCTCCGAGTCAGCACAACCACTGGTCATGGTGGAAAGGAGGATTCTGAAAGTTACCGTCTCAAAAAACCGTAAGCAGAAGTAAATGCTAAAAAGCTTAATGGACTTCTGTAACCCCAAGAAATATGCAGAGAATTGGGATGGAGTTTTTAACCAGAATTGTACATCCTTGGAATACGAAGCATGGAAAAGTTTGTGGGTGGGGGGATGTCTGCATTTCAAATTTTATCGTTATACCTCTGGGTAACAAGAGGCCCAGGGACTAGGCAGCCAGGGGAATTCTGGAGTCATTGTTCAAAATTATCACATATTATTTTATGTGTTCTAATTGATTGTAATATTCGTATGTTTTATGACAAATACTTTTATTGGAAGCCGCCCAGAGTGGTCGATCAGACCAGATGGGCGGGATACAAATCAAATCAAATCAAATCAAAAAATCAATAAATCAATAAATCAATAAATCAATCCATCCATCCATCCATCCATCCATCCATCCATCCATCCATCCATCCATCCATACATACATACATACATACATACATACATACATACATACATACATACATACATACATACATACATACATACATACATACATACATACATGAATGTGAACATCTCAAAATCCCTGAGCCAGTACGGCCATTGGCCATCCTCACGAGAGGATTTTGGAAGTAGGTTCAAAAATTCCAAGCTCTGGATGGCCTCAGCAGATGATCAGTTCTTCACATCACACGTGCATATTAGTTTTGCTGCACAGACTATCACAATGAACTGCTGCATAGCTCAGTGGTGTAGGCATATTACTGCACAGCCAAAGGTTGGTGTTTGATTCCTTGCTGTGATTCCTTGACAAGGCCTGGACTCAGTGATCCGTAGGATCCATGCCAGAGCTGCAGTTCTAAGATTATATGCAGTTCCATATGGCTTGGAACTTACAACTTACAACATAACCCATACAGGATTCAGATGCAAAACTGGAGAATAGTGTTCTTTTTACAAAGGAAAGTATTCTTCTGCCCCAGGCCCATTTTGTCATGGGGTAGTGCCAGAACTGATCTCTTTGTTGCGTCATAGGATACCATGTACAACATAAAAGAAAGCCTCTCCACCCTCCCACGGGGCGGAGGGGAGGGCGGGAGAGCAGAGATTAATGATCTTCCATAAACATTTGCTTTACTGATCCTCCATAAATATATGCTATCTTTAGGCTACATTAAAGTGCGAAGGCAAGGTCCCTTAGAAATCAATAGTGTTTCAGCCAGCCTTAGCTATTAATGCCATGTTATAAGTCTTAGCTTCAAAGAGACGAGCAAGTAAGTAAGCAATTTACCCATTCGCTTCCATGGAAGCGTTCAACAAAGGGGTCCTCTCTGTGAAGCAGCCATTTTTTGGTCTTGCGCTGAAGAATTTAGGGAAAGTGAAGTGATACCTTTTTTGAAAAAAAGAAAGAAATAGTTAATTTCTACTGCAGTCATGTCTCCACAGCTGTCTGGTGGTTGTTTGTTTGTTTGTTTTTAAATGAGATATATTAAATAATTAGATGTTAGATTAAGCAAATGAATTCACCTAAGGGTATTATGTCACATCTGGCAAGCAAAATTTTGTTGGAGTTTTATTTATAAACTCACATGTCACCTGATCAAGAGGGACATTTCTGGGCTTTTGAATTTCAAAAGAAAGCCCCGCCTCTCTGCAGAGTGTTTTAATCCAAGAAGAAGTGGTAAAACCCTTGCTCTGATATATGTACCCTGTTTCCCTGAAAATAAGACCTAACCTGAAAATAAGCGCTCGTATGATTTTTTTCAGGATGCTCATAATATAAGCCCTACCCCCAAAAATAAGTCCCAGTTGAGTGAAACCCTGCCCTCCACCCTTGTGCAGCAACCAGAAGAAGATGACATGACTGTATTTGAATAAACGTAGATGGTTGTACAAAGGTGTTTCTTGGTTGAGTCCCAAGCTGCCTCCAACTTTCCTTGAACAAAATGGATGGTACAGGGGTGTCCTTCATGATTCCCCATCCCCATGGAAAAAATGCATCCAACACATGGTAACATCTCGTATTGATTATTGCAATGCGCTCTACGTGGGGCTGCCTTTGAAGACGGTCCGGCGACTGCAACTGGTTCAGAATCGAGCTGCGCGGCTGGTGAGTGGTGGGGCCGCCAGAGAGCACATCAAGCCGATTCTGTATAATTTACACTGGTTACCAGTTGCTGTCCGGGCCCAATTCAAAGTGCTTGTTTTGACATATAAAGCCCTAAACGGCTTGGGCCCTGGATACTTGAAGGACCGCCTCCTTCCATATGAGCCTACCCGGCTGTTAAGATCTAGCCAGGGGGCCCTTTTGAAAGAGCCATCCCTCAAGGAGGTAAGAGGGATGGCTTGTAGACAAAGGGCCTTCTCGGCAGCTGCCCCCAGACTATGGAACGCCCTCCCAACTGAAATTCGCCTGGCGCCGACACTGATGATATTTCGGCGCCAGGTCAAAACCTTCCTGTTCCAGAAGGCTTTTAATTGAAATAACATTAACTGTGGGTCTTAATGATGGCAATTTTAATTGTATTTTAATTGTATTTTAATTGTATTTTAATCATTTTATTTTATTCCATTGAATTTTAATTGTTGTAAGCCGCCCAGAGACCTTTGGGTAGAGTGGGCGGCATATAAATTAAATAAATAAATAAATAAATAAATAAATAAATAAAATAAGCCCTAATGCGTTTTTTGGAGCAAAAATTCATATAAGACCCGGTTGGGGAAACGCGGTAGATTGTTTTGTATCAAAGGTGTTTCTTGGTTGAGTCCCAAGCTGCCTCCAACTTTCCTTGAACAAAATGGATGGTACAGGGGTGTCCTTCATGATTCCCCATCCCCATGGAAAAAATGCATCCAACCCATGGTCACAGAGATTTTGGAACCAACTGGGAAAACAGAAATACCTATATAGACAACATCATACATAAAACCTGGATATTTGGAACTTGGCTCAGGAGTGGGCAGAATTCCGACCTGCAGAATTTATTTTAATTCTAGCTAGAATGCCAATGGCCACCAGCCTGAACCAGTCGCAAAACAATGGCACAGAAGGAGCAATTGCTGGAGAAGGCACAAAGTCCTTTTCATCAGAAGAGCAAGACAGGATTTTGGTTTTGCTGATAAAACTGAGTCCACAGTTCTTCCACACACAAAAAGACATGCCCTATTTTCTCTTGAAGTGATCTTTTTTTCAACAGCCTGATTTAGGAAATTGAGACTTCTGGAGGTTAATTAGTAAAGCAGCTACCATGGTCTCTAGACTCACAAAGAGAGTATGGCTCAGTGAGAAGCTGACGGCATATACCAAGATCCAGGTCTATAGAGACTGTGTCCCGAGCACACTCATGTACCACAGTGAGTCCTGGACCCTTTGTGCGTGGAAGGAGAGGAAGTTGAACATGTCCCATATGCATTGTCTCGAACACATTTTTGGTATCACCTGGCTGGACAACGTTCCAAATAGAGTAGTCCTAGATTGAGCTGGAATTTTAGCATGTATACATTACTGAAACAGTGACGTCTAAGTTAGCTTGGGCATGTCGTGAGAATGGATGATGGTCAGATTCCAAAAGATCTCCTGTATGGAGAATTAGTGCAGGGAAAACGCCCCAGATGGAGACCACAGCTGCGATGCAAGGATATCTCCAAGTGGTACCTGAAGGCCTTAGGAATGGACCTCCACAAATGGGAAACCTTGACATGTGAGCGTTCAGCCTGGAGGCAGGCGGTGCAGCATGGCCTGTCCAGTTTTAAAGAGACATTTGTTCAGCAGGCAAAGAGGCAGTCCCAAAACCAGCAAAATCAGGGAGCTGGACAGGGGACAGACTGTATTTGTCTTCAGTGTGGAAGGGATTGTCACTCTCGAATTGGCCTTCTCAGCCACACTAGTTGCTGTTCCAAGACCTTTATTCAGAGCACGTTACCATAGTCTCTCGAGACTGAAGGATGCCTACTTTAGCTATGTAAAGGCACCTGTTTGTCCCCACTGGAAAGGAAACATGGCCAATTTTAAGCAAATATCAAGGCTTACAGGTATCAGAGACGTCACTGCCTCCTGATAATAACATATATTATGTTCCCTTTCCATACAAGAGGCAATGGGCTCCCATGTATTGATTGAGAGCAAAAGAGGGAAAGTTCCACTATCTTGGTATCTTGCTTGTGGATTTGTCACAGACAGCTGATTGGCCAATGTACATACAGAATGTTGTGCCAACAGTCTTTGTGGTTTAATCCAACATTGCTTTTCTTAGGTTCTTAAACTTCCTGTTGAATGGCTTGGTTGTTTCATTTTCTCCCAGTTCTACAAAGTGTGCACTCAAGGTACTTTAAAGCTATGATTTCCAACCTTCAGTCCCTAGATGTTCTTGGACTAAAACTCCCAGAAATCAATGCCAACACAGCTAGTGGTGAAGATTTCTGGGAGTTTTAGCCCAAGAACATCTGGGGACGCAAGGCTGGGAACCACAGCGCTAAAAATAGCATTTGAATGGAATTTAAAGTGCTTGTGTTACAGTCCTGAAGATACAAAAACACCCAAGTCTATGCCTCATAAATTATCCTAGCATTCTTTACATGTAGTTTCCAAAACTGAGCAACTCAATGAGCATGAAACACCCAAAATAGAACCCAGCACAGTGTCATGCTTCAGTTTTATAATATTCCCTTTTAAAATGCTAATTCAACAAACTGATTCAAGGATTTTTGACAGAACATTAATCATATTCCCAACCTTTGTTCCCTGGAAGATAGATCCAGAGACCTTTCACTGAATGTAGATTCACTTCAGCTATTGTTTAGAGTACGGGCAAGAAAACAACATTCAGCTGGGCAGAAAACATAGCCTTATATAAAATACATTGACAGTGTGCACAGTGTTCTGTCATATCCAAGAGGAGTTAAACTCTAGCTGCTCCAACTAAGCTCCACAACCATTTTCCTCTTTTAGGAACAAATCTGTGTATTCTGCAAGTCTTCCCCTAAAGCAAGTTGGCCACCCTGTTATATAGTGAAGGGTGTGATCTCATTGCCAAAATTGAAGTAATGCTCAGCTGCCAGTCCAGTCAGCTTCTGTACATGCAATCAAGCCTGACGTGCTACCTAGTCTTGCTTTGCCCTCAGGCAGTAAAAATATCTTTGTCCCACCATGTCACACACCTGGCAGGCAACCATGATTGGTAGAATGTTTGGTGGATCACAAACTGTGCAAACCTGACAGAGATTATCACTCCAGATTTATGAAGGACATCATACTCAGTGAGCATACATTGTGTGCTACAGTGCCTACGAAAGTTGCTACCAGCTGTTGCAAGCGTGGGGTTAATTCATCCCAAAATTTATTTAAAAGGAGAGTGGGAAACTGAATTAGATATGCACACTCGATGAAATATGGTAGAAAGTTGCAACTGGAGTAGCCTCTTAAATTAGTAGACCTTACAAAGGAGGTGCCTCACCAACCCTACTGATTCAGTGGGCCTACTCTAGTTGCGATTTACTACTGGATTTTAGCCAATATCTTTAATAAACTAGTGCTTCTTTCAGAAGATGTTCAAGATTTTGATCTAAGTCACAGGCCATTGCTTTAATGTCATAGCTCCAGTTTTTGTGACACAAATCTAATCAATGTCTCTGGAAAACGCTGAAGACTGAGTGGGAAAAGGCAGAAAGAAAGGAGACTAAGCAGCAAATTGGTTCAATACGATCTCTGTCCTCAGAGTTCGGATTTTATTTAAAGAATGAGTAAGTTACCAAAGTATGCACTAAGTGTAAGGGGGGGCAGATGAAAATTGTGTGTAGTTTAAAATCTGCTGCCATATTCTCTTTCCAGTTACCATATGACCTCTCTGCATATGCGAGTGGGGATTCGAACCCTGTTCTCCACAGTCCTAGTCCATCACTCTATCCACAAGAAAAAATCTATCTCCTTACTAAAGATAAGGGAGTAGCAGAAGTGGTCATCATTGTTCTTTGAAACTGAAGATTTTTTTGGTTAAATTTCAAGGGAGGCACAGTCACTGGAGAAATCAAAGAAAGAGTCTCCCACAGGGTCGCATCCTGACACCATTACTTTTTAACATTTACACAAATGATCAACCAACATTCTCATACTCCAGGAGTTTCATCTATGCTGATGACCTTGCCTTGACAGTCCAGGGGGAAACCTTTGAGGCCATTGAGCACCAGCTAACCTCTGCATTAGAAGATCTTTCCTTATAATATAGAAACAACCAGCTGAAACTCTTTAAAAGCAAAGGGCTCTGCCTTCCACTTGAACAACAAAGAAGCAAAGAGGAAGTGGTGAGTTAGCTGGGAAGGCAAGATTGCCCTAACCCAGAGTATTCGGGTGTCACTCTGAAAAAATCCTTAGCCTACAAAATACATTGTCTAAACACCAAACAGAAAGTTACCAACAAAATTACATAATTAGGGAACTGGCTGGATCAGACAGGGGTGCACACTCACAAACAGTAAGAACAACAGCTTTGTCCCTGTGCTACTCCACAGCAGAATAAGCTAATGCTACATGGTATAAATCAGCACATGTCAAACAAGTGGATGTAGCTCTTAATGAATTATGCAGGATTATTACTGGCTACCCCCAGCAAATAATGAATGAAATAAGGTAATACAGCACCAAACCCATCTACTTCATGGACACCCACTCCTTAAATGGTGGCTAAAATCAAGCAAATGTTTTCTGCACACACCACAAGCTCCAAATATTCATCCGTAAGAGGCTAGGTCAAACTTCATCATCATCATAAGCATCCTTCAGTCTCAAGAGACTATGGTAACGTGTTCTGTATCGTGCTCTGTAACATCCTCTCCAGAGCATGAAGCCTGGCTAAAGTAGTATGGAGGATAGGCTGTTACCCAAGCAGCAGATCCCCCCTCTCCATGTTGCTGAAATGGTCCAATGGAAAGGCAAGGGTCAATACAACTGGTTCCAGCAATGTCACAGGAGTTGGCAGAATGACACAAACTGCCTTTGGGAATCCAACTCCGGATTTTGCCTCTAGGTTAACTCCTGAAGCCTTTTCCATGAGTGGATATAACCACAAGGCAGTGGAGGTTTGAAATGGGAGTTTTTCTTCTCCTAGATGGGCTGCCTTCCATAGCTGATGAGCCCCACCTACCCGGCCTGCTCTTTAATAGCGCGGAAGTATGATCCGGCCCTTAAAACTTTCCTGCCTCCCAGGAGTATGCAATTCTAATTGGCTCTCCTATTTACCATATTAGGGTTAAATTTATGGAGAACAAAAACAGCACACCTTCCCAAATGGATGAATGCTGAAGTGTCTCCCACCAGAACAAGACTCTAGTTAGACCATCTGCGAGTCACTTCATAGACTTTGAAGCAAAATAGGAAGATCAAATAATAATCAAGTAAAATGGAGCCATTAGGATACAGGGCAAATTTTCCATGACTTGGAGAAATCCTATCAGTGTAGCATTTATATGGATGCAATTTATGCCCCACCACATATACAAAAGAAGATCGAGCAAATGATCAAGATAATGCCGTTGAAGTACCCCGTGTCTGGTCAAAAATAATCTAATTATTTTAACATTTTAATTGCTTTTCCTTTTATCTATACAAGTATTTCATATACAACTATAATTTGAAATTGTGCAACACTGTGATATGAAGAATGAAGATTGATTTGGGATACTTTGAAGATGGTAGGAGAGACAGAAAGAGAGAGAAACTACATCTGATGTTGTTTTATAAACTGAGATCTACTGCCACAGGGAGGAGAAGAAACAGTACACCCCACAGCCAGAACTATGTACATACGCTTGGAAGGCCATCCATAAAGCGTGGTGGCTTCTCTTCCTCAAGGATGCTGTGCCAACTCCAGCCACAGCACTGTACGGCTGCAGTTCCAGGTTCACGTATACACCTGCCTGCCGATTTCCCTGCTCTCACAACAGCAGCTGAGGCTGATGTCGGAAGGAATGAGAAAATGTTGACAGAGCATAATAAGGCTCTGAGCCATATGCTTCCCGTTCGGTCACTGGAGAAATTATAAACAAAAACAAAACAAAATCCAGGACACACCAGAGAGACTGAAGTTGTACCAAAGCCATAGACTCATGGGATAGTCCTGTGTGTGTCACCAATGTTCATGCTATCGCCATGCTGATAAACAAACTGGAATCATACTTAACAAGATAGTATCCCATTCATAAATGAAAGGCCCCAGAGTTTAAGCCAATCAAAAAGCTGTGATTCCTGCCTTGCAAGAAATCAAAGGAAAATTTTAAACCTAGATTAGGAATACTAAAAGATCAACAGGACAACTTGCTATCTGACCAGGATAAAATGAAGAGGACAATTGCACCAGAATTTATCCAAAGATGATAGGTTCCTTTAACATAGAACCCTGTGGAGAAGAACTTGCAGTTTTAAAAACCAAAGTAAAAAACATTGTCAGTGCATTTGGGAGAAATAAACCAGCAGTGGCAGATGGGAAAACAATAGAAGGACGTCAAGCTACAGATACTGAATCTATCAAAAATGTGCAGCAAATGTGGAAAACAAAACAATAGCCAACAGACTGGAATCTTTCAATACACATTCCAATTGCTAAAAAAAGAGATCCCACTAAGTCCAGTATTTACAGGACCATTGCACTAATTTCTCATTTGAAAAAAAATGATGCTCAAGTTGTTCTAACAAACACTTTTACCCTATGTGTGAGTGTTCTATGCTGTCAAGTGAGAGCCAACTTATATACAGTAGTTGAGCATCAACGTAATAAGGCTTTAGCCTTGCTAAAATGATTCATGAGTTGTTGGAGGTCTTCAGCAGAGTGGCAACAATGGCTGCATCATCAGTGAAGAGAAAGTCCTGCATGCATTTCAGTGGGACTTTGATCTTTGCTCTCAATCTAGAGAGATTAAGGAGCTTTCCATCTGATCTAGTCCAGAGATAGACACCTTCTGTTGCAGTTACAAAGGTGTGGTTCAGCATGACAGCAAAAAAGATCCCAAACAGGGTCGGCGCGAGGACACAGCCCTGTTTCACGCCACTTTGGATATCAAAGGGATCTGATGTTGAGCCATCAAAAACTATGGTGCCCTTCATTCCCTCATGAAAGGACCTGATAATGTTAAGGAGTCGAGGTGGACATCTAATCTTGGGAAGTATTTTAAAAAGGCCATCCTGCTAACCAAATCAAAGGCCTTTGTGAGATCTATGAAGGCCACAAAGAGTGGCTGTTGTTGTTCTCTACATTTCTCCTGCAGCTGTCTGAGGGAGAATACCATGTCAGTGGTGGATCTATTAGCTCGAAATCCACACTGTGATTCTGTATAGACTCTGTCTGCAAGCATCTGGAGCCTCTTCAGCAAAACATGGCCAAGCAGCTTCCCTACAACGCTGAGAAGAGAGATGCCACAGTAGTTATTGCAGTCACCCCTGTCTCCTTTGTTCTTATACAATGTGATGATGTTTGCATCCTTCATGTCCTGTGGTACTCCACCTTCCCTCCAGCAAAGATTAAATATTTCATACAGTTCAGTGGTGATGATCTCTTTACAGCACTTCAGCACTTCAACATGGTTGTTATCCTTTCCAGTGCCTTGCCGGAGGCTAGGGAATCCAAGGCCCCTCTTATTTCTGCTAAAGATGGTTCGCTGTCCAACTCTTCCAAGACAGACAGGCACTCAATGTTATTTAATGCTTTTTTGGCTACTACATTCTCTCTGGAATATAGGTCAGAGTAGTGCTGCACCCAGCGGTCCATCTGCTATGCTTGGTCCTGGATGATCATGCCTGTAGCAGACTTCAAGGGAGCAGATTTCTTCTGTATTGGACCTAAAGCCTGCTTTTTGATGTTACCTGTGTCCACTGCTACCTGTATCTGAGAGCAGAGCTGAAGCCAATGATCATTGGAACATCTCCTGGTAGTCTGTTGGACTTGGCCACAAGCAGCTCGAAGAGCCTGCAAGTTGTACTCACTAGGACAGGCTTTGTATGTTGCTAGAGCTCTCCTCTTATCCTCGATGGCTGGCATCAATTCCTCCGAATGGGCTTCAAACCAGTTGGCCATCTTTTTTGCAATCAGCACTCTGGTAACTGCGTGTGATCATAATACTAGGAAGGCTAGAACGTCTAGTGAGGATCAAATCAAGCTGATGCCAATGCTTAGAACTTGGATGTCTCCAGGAAACTCTGTGTTGAAGCTTCATATTAAAGAACATGTTGCTGACACAAAGACCATAATAACAGCAAAACTCCAGGAAGCGTTGGCCATTTTCGTTCATCTTCCACATCAAGCCAGTACTATTCCTCTCCTGATCCTCCCATCCCAACTTCCTCTGACTCCTGTCCTCCTTCCTCCCCCCAATTCCTTTATCTTTAGCCTTATACCCTCTGCACCTGCTCACACAGCCTAGACCCTTCTTCCTGCCTCAGATGTAGATCCTTATCTCCCACATCTGTTTCTCCCTCCTAGGCAGGCTGACACCTTCCCAGAACCTGCCTGAGGTTCAGCAGTTTCTGGGTCCAGCAAGCCTTCCAGGGGGCTCCAGGAAAGCTCAGACAGCCTACTCAGGGCACTGGCCACAGCGTACACTGATTAATTAATGACAGACACTGAGACAACCAGCTCTTGTGAAAGTATATTGACCCTGTAACTCCAACCATTAAGGAAGGGGAGATTTTATTCAGGTACCAGAATCTTACTGGTATTCAGACTCTGGTCATGTGCTAAAGGATTGCACAGCTGAAATGCACCTTGGCACCTTGTCTATTAGCTTCAATTAGATCCCACAAGTTACACAAACCCAATTTGAGCATCAATAGAATTTTATCAGCAAAAGACATTAGTCCCTTGATTACCATTATCATCACGATGAGTATCATTATTCACTGAGCACAGTGGATTAGCTGAAAAGTATTTGTTTTGAGTTTTGCCTCTGGAAAGGCATAAAATATAATAAAATTAAAATATTTCTTGCTACATGGACTCTGAGATATTTTGTTTTCTAACTCAATAGACTAGAAGAAATATTTCTGGCCCTATAATCCTTTTTAATACTGTTATACAACTATGAACAGATTTGTAATGGCAACCTTCTGGATACATGTTGTTATTAAACCTGTGATAAAAGCAGAAGCTCCTTAAAAGCATGTTTTAAAAGAAAATTTGCTGTAATACATGTACTGAGCAGATTTGAGGGAGTAGGTATTGTAGTTCTCAATGTATCTAACAATCATAAGCCCAAAACAAGAATTCTAAGAAAGAGAAACCCAGCAGGGCTTTGGTGTGGGGGGGGGTGAGCTGTTGCCTTGTTGATTCCAGAGAAGAGACATAAAAGGGGGGGGGGACATCTTTTTAATTAGCCTAACCTCTTTTGAGGAAAGAATACATGCCACTGATCTATGATCACCCTTTGTAGCATCTCTCCTGCAGTCTCTCTAGGAAATCAAAGAAAATGTTACCATTCTGCATCTTCGAGCAATATGCTCTGCCTGTTTGCAACATTGGCATTTCCAACAATGGAGAGTCAAAGAAATTTCATTTCCTTGCTTTTCTCTTATACCCTCTGCATTTCCATCTTACACATAAAGCTAGCAGAACTAATGATGGGAAAGAAACCTGTTTTTCTAGCTCCTTCTTTTCCCCTTCCTCTCACCCCACCTTGGCATTACCATTGCTTTTATCAGACATATTCATTAAAAATCAGGTTCATGGTTTTATCTCTAAGAGGTTTACATGATGAAACAGCTGTCAATAAAACCCTAAAGAGGATTGGTGCTCACATGTCAGTGGCATAACTGAAAGGGGGGGCAACGTTGCTCCTATCGCTCCTAGAAAAATTAAACTCTGAATCCCTCTGAGGTTGCAAAGGGTGGGTGGGCGGCTGGGGGCATCGCACAAACAAAACGGCAAAAAGCACATTATATAAATCAACAATAGGGGTTTTGGCAATCATCCCAAGAAAATAGAAGCGATGTATTAATTCAGGCTTACATATTCTGCTCCAGGCTTATCCACTACATAACACATCCTACATGAGAGAAAAGAGTAATGGCTCACTTAACATATAAAAATCTGGGGGAGGGAATATCTCTGTGGGTGTGCTACTGGCACATTTACATAAGATTTGCCATTCTGGATCAGCATTCTGTCTTTTAACATGGGCAATCAGGTGTGTGTGTGTGTGTGTGTGTGTGTGTGTGTGTGTGTGTGTGTGTGTGTGTGTGTGTGTGTGTGTGTGTGTGTGTGTGTGTGTGTGTGTGTGTGTGTGTTCTGTGCTGTCAAGTCAGAACCAACTTATAGCGACCCTGTTAGCATTTCCAAGGTAAGTGAGATATTTAAGGGTGGTTTTACCAGTTCCACTGCCCCAGTGAGTTTCTGTGGCCAAGCAGCAATTCAAACCCTATTCTCCAGAGTCTCAGTCCATCACTCTATCTACTACAACACACTGGGAAGCTGGGAATCTGTTAGTTATCCCTAGGAAAATTAAAACAGGATGTGAATGGAGACAGTTTTTTAAAATCTCTGAATCATCCCCAGATATTCGTTGTCCAGGGCAAAATGGCGTGTATGTGCACACAAGCACACACCTTGACTTGACATACAGAAGCCAGCTAAACTGGCAACAGCATCTTACTTCAGCACTGGCAAAAGGCTATTCTTCTGGACAGCAGGCTGAGGAGTGATCACCGCTCTCCCACCTGAGGCAGTTACCTTACTTTACTTAATTGGGAGGGTCAGAGCTGTCCTGCAACCATAGGGCAATCACAGAACCAGGTTCTGTTAGCAACATCCAAGTTGCTGCTAATCAATATACACAGCACTAGAAAGAATCCAGAAAGACCATTTCCCTATCCCTGAGGAACCTGAAATCTGAAGTTCAAAAGAAACAAGAGGGTCAAGAAAGTGAGGCCAAGTGGGCAGAAGAATGATGTGTGATTATTCCAGTTGTATGACATTATGCTTAGTTATAGCATAACTATTAAAGCTGTAACAAAAGCTTCACAGAAATACATGTTTTTTTGAACAGGGTCAGCCATGCTTAGACAAACTGAGAGAGCTTCAAGTGGCAGATGGCTAGGGAGATGATGAATATGTGATTCCTCAAACCCACCCTGTGAACTGCTCCAGGAATGGTGTCTCTGCTTTGTGTGGCTTTCTGGTGCTCATTTGATTCTGCCTACACTCTCTCAAAGCCAGGCTTGGTGGATGCGCTCTGCAGGAAATTTGCCTGATATTGTATGGAGAGAAATCCACAGCACTGGCCATTTCACACGGACAGTCCACAAATATTGACTGGCTCTCAGAATTCCTCAGAACCCGGGGGGGGGGGATTGTACTTCTGGCTCACGAGAAGGTGTACTGTCACGTTTGTTCTCTCCAAGACAAGTGAGATGGGAAAGCAGCTGGGGCAGGATCAAAGAACAAAGTCAAAGAGACAGAAGAGAAAGAGTCAACAGAGGAGGAAGGGGTGTGTGATAGTGCAATAGGGGTTGATCTCTTCTCCCACTTGTACAGTGCACTATTCTGATTATCATATAAAAGATATTGAAGAGATGGAACAAGTAAAAACATTGCATTTCTGAGGTAATAAAATGAACCTTGGCTTCCATGGATAGCCTCATAATAATGTGCCCTCAAGTCCATTCTGACATATGGCAACCAGTATTATCCTCCCTCCCTGGTGCATCTGGAACAGATTGTATGCCTTCTACTATTTGTATTGTACATTTTGTTATCATTGCACAAGCTTTAGAAATGTAATTAAATGGGTTATATCCAGAAATACATAAACAAGCAGTAGAATTTGGGAGTTGATGCCCCTCCATCTATTTAACAGCTTCTCTTAACTGTGTATCGTCACCCGTGACTTCTGTTTCTTCAGATCTGCCATCCATGACTACCTTTGGATCTTAAACAATCCTGTCCCTTTTGCCTGGCTGCCCCATATGTTTGGACCTGACTTCCATAATACTTACTTGATGCTATATTTTACTTCTTCAGATCCTTCTTTAAAAATGGGAGTGGCTAAGACTCACTTTGATCCAAACTTGATTGTACCACAGATTTGTATAAAGGCAATTCTATTTTTTATTTTTTCCCCCAGTTATTCCCAATATGAAACTGGATTTTTGACCGAGTTGTCCATCACACCTGCAGATCCTTTTCCTGGTCAGTCACTGCCAGCTTTCCACCACTGTGCATACAAAGTTAGACTTTCACCCCTCTGGCAGACCAAATATGCCTGTACTGAACAGCATCTGCCATTTTTATGCCTATTCTGCCAGTCTGGAAAGTTCTTTCTGCAGCTCTTCACTACCTTTTTCATTTAAATTGCCCCAAATAATTCAGTGCCATCAGCAAACAGCCACTTAAGTGCTCACTCTTAATTCCAGATCATTTTAGTTATTTAAAAAATCGGTCTGAGAGACAGATACTTCAAGGACCTCACCACTCACTTACTCCACCGAGGGCCTGCAGTAAAGGGCATGATGGACCATATGCCACAGGTTATGAACCCCTCTTCTAAGTGGCCAGTGTCTAGCAGTCGCCCTTGTTCAGCAGCTAGGTGATGCTCTCCGAGAATTCGTCACTGTGGCCTTTTCTACCACTGCCCAGAGGGAGTTGTCAGACAAGTGAGCCAAGAGAGATGGCTTTGGATGCTCCTTGCCAGGTCTGTAGTCTTAACACGTATGGTAGCTAGGGCAGATAGCTGTTCTCTAATAGCATTGCAAGAAACAGTGTTTCTTTCAGATTCTGAGTGGGAGGAAATGCTGGCCCTCAGCAGATGCTTTGCCACCCACATATAATTCAATACCGGCTGCTGGTATTAGGTTAGATCAGGTAAAGCCACATGAAAAATTGATTGCATTGTCCAGATTGGAACCATTTTCGAACAGTTCTCATGGCCATCAGTGCATGTCTGTCATGCCTTACTTAAATAGGGAGAAGACCATTAGTGAGCTGCTACAGGCTTCACACCTTCGCTACACACACCACTCCTTTGCCTACAAAAATTGCAAACAGCAGAAAGAGAGCGAGTATGAAGAATCATATTCCCTCTTGAGACACTACAATGTGAATGGAACTCATTGACAAGAAAACCCCTTGCCTTTATTCTCAAGAAGTGAGAGGGCAGGCACAACATCTCCAAATGAATTACCTAGAATCAAAATTCCTATCATCTTCCTCATCTCAATGTATTTCTCTACTGAACACTGACTTCCTTATTTTCCTAGAACAGGAAATGTGATTTCTCCAAAGGGGGGCAGTATGCCTTGCCAATCATAGCAAAGTTAGGGGCCAAATCCACAAATTATCTTAGGTACAACTTACTCGGCTAACAGAGTACAGTGGTGCCTCGCTAGACTATTGCCTCGTGGGATGAAAAACCCGCAAGACGAGTGTTTTTTGAGATCACTATGGTGCCTCACAAGTGTTTTTTTTTCTATGACCATGCTTCACAAGACATTTTTTTTCTTGAGACCGATGCTTCGCAAGACTTTTTTTTTTTTGAGACTGATGCATATGGAACCTCGCAAGACGATTTTTTTCACAAGACGACGATTTTCACAGAACAAATTAAAATCGTCTTGCGAGGCACCACTGTAATACCAAAAAATACCAACAAATGTAACAGTAGTTGGGAGTAATAGGTAGCTAAATAAAACAGGTGACAAGAGAGAACACGGGGTCTTGTCCTCTCTTGGTAATATACACATCACTTCCTGATGTGTATATTACTAATCTCAGGCTTAATTCCTCCTCCTTCTCCTACATCTCTATTAGAGACCAATAGCACACAGAGGTCTCCATAGTGTCTGCGAAAATAACCTTGTATGTGGAAGCTAACATGAGGGGTTTCTGTAACCAGTAGTTTCCTTCTGCAGTATCCCTAAATCGATTCCACAACATGATTAGTGGTTTTATATATATATTTACATACATACATACTGGAATAAAACCAAATCTTTAGAAAGCCAAAGGATTGGAAAGGTATGAGGTAGCAATGTTTTTAACTACATACAGTGGTGCCCCGCTAGACACTTACCCCAGTAGATGACGAAATTGCTTCACGAGTATTTTACGATCTCTATTGCGATCCCAAAACAGTGTTTAGATGGGGAAAATCCGCTTGAAAATGATCAGTTCCCTGCTTCGGGAACCGATTTTTTGCTTTACGAAGATCAAAACAGCTGATCATCGGGTTTCAAAATGGCCGCCCGCTGTTTCAAAATGGTTCCCCGCTGTGTTTCCTCACTTTACAGGCACCGGAAAATGGCTACCCTATGGAGGATCTTTGCTTTACAATGAGGTATTTCGCCTGCTGGAACGCATTGAGAGGTTTTCAATGCATTTCAATGGGCTTTTTACTTTCGCTTGATGACAATTTCATTCTACAGCGATTTTGCTGGAACGGATTATCGTCGTCAAGTGGGGCACCACTGTATTTACTTGGTTGTTTTTATTAATAAAGATGTTATTCCCTTCCCACATACTGTATATATATGATACAGACTAAAGGTCTTATCAAGTCAAAAACCATCCCCATATCACTCACTGGTCCAAAAACCGGTTAAGGAAACCACTTACATAAGGGCAGTTATGTGAGCAGCTTTCCTCTTTCGCTCACTGAGCATCAATCATTTGTTCACGTAGTTGAACAACATAGGTTGTTCTTATGTTCCATCAAGATTTATGGTGGCCAAATTAATTAATGACCTTCAAAAATATTCCATTATTAACAGTCCTGCTTAGACCTTGCAAGCTAAAGAACATGGGCTTCCTTATTGCATAAATCCATCTCATTGGTTTCTTCTTTTCCTGTTGGTTTCCATTTCTCCTAACATTATTGTCTTTACCAGTGAGTCTTCACTTCTCATGAAACACATATCCAAAGTGTAATGGCCTCAAGTTATTTTAGCTTCTAGACAGAGTTCACATTTAATTTGTTTTAGATCCCATTTACTTGACTTTCTGGTGAGGTATAGTATCTGTAAAGCTGTCCACCACCACCCAGTTTAAATTAACTGATTTTCTTTTTCCTTTCAGTTTTCGTTAATATCCAGCTTTAACATATACAAAACAAAATTGGGAAGACCAACATATGAATGATCCCAATGTTGATCTCCATTTATACATCCTAATACTTGAAGATCTTTCCTCATTCCTTCAAAGATGCTCTTCCAAATCTCACTCTGATTTCTTAACTACAGACTTCATTTTGATTAGTGACTGAACCATGACACAATCAAATTATTTTAATTTCTTCCTTGTCAATATTAATGTTACGTAATCCTTCTCTAGTCATTATTTACATCTTTTGAACTATAATCCTGCTTTTGCACTTTCTTCTTTCACCTTTATCAGTTATTCAAATCATTCCAATTTCACTTGTAATATGATATCATCTGCATATTTTAAATAATTGATGTTTTTATCCATCATTTTTACTCCCCAAGAACAATACTTGCCTTTTAGGCCTTACATGATCACAGAAGACAATAGAATTCTGCCCTTTATAAACTCATAATCTGCATTAGTAATCCATGAGAGATGACTGACTGGACAAAATTTTCCATCAGCCTGGTAGCCCCTTTCATGTGTGAATCATATAAGAGATTAGCTACATGACAATCATGGACTAGGACCATGTTACAGATCCCACCTCTAGCTTCACACTAGTTCCTCCTGAACTTCCATGTATTACCATAAATTAATGAGCTGATATAAAGGGATTAAATGGGGGATTAAGTGATGCAAACTTGGGAATTACTTTCAGAGCAATGAATGTAATAATGCACTGAAGCCATCCACAACCAAGCAGTTATCAGATGATGCTCTGGATTCTGAACACCATAACCTGCTCACTTATGAATGGCTCCAGCATATCGTTATATTTGTTTTACTTAAAAGTAAATTCCTAAGATCTGCTTACATGAAAGCACATGCTGATACAAGACTTCCACAGCTTAGCAGTATCAACCACATAGAATCTTACATGTGAGATCATATGCCCATACCATGATATCATGATTTAGTGATGGAACTGAGTAATTATGGCACCACAGCATCAGCTCCATGTGCCTATCCCAATGAACAGACAAGTCCAGAGCCTGTTAAACATGAAGGTCAGTATCTCTCAGGGTTTTAGCAAACTCAGAAGTAAAGTCTCAGCAGTAGCCATTTAGTGAGATCACTGTCACACGACAAGGCATACAAATAGCTGCCAGATAGCTGAAGCTGATTCTTCAACCTTAGAATCATGTAGTGAAACCATGTAGTGAAACCCGGGAAAATGCTGGACCTCTATGGATGCTTAAGAGAGGGATTACCTAGTTAGAAATTACAACAGAAGAATAATGTACGAAGAAGCTACTTCATCCAGTGTACTTCTTCCAACAATGGCCAACCAAATGCCTTTGGGAAACCTGCAAGCAGAGGATGGGGGCAATAGCATTCACTTGCTGTTATGCCGCAGCAATCAGTAACTAGAGACATAGTGCCACTACAACAGGAGATAACATATGGACTTGATGGCCTTATAGACCCTTTCTAACGAGGACAGCGCAAAAATGGTCTGAAACTCAACATCAAAAAAACTAAGATCGTGGCCACTGGTCCCATTACCTCCTGGCAAATAGAAGGGGAAGATATGGAGGTAGTGACAGATTTTACTTTCTTGGGCTCCGTGATCAGTACAGATGGTGACAGCAGCCATGAAATTAACAGATGCCTGCTTCTTGGGAGGAAAGCGATGACAAACAGCATCTTAAAAAGCAGAGACATCACCTTGCCAACAAAGGTCCGCATTGTCTGGTTTTTCCAGTAGCAATGTATGGAAGTGAGAGGTGGATCATAAAGAAGGCTGACCGCCAAAGAATTGATGCTTTTGAATTGTGATGCTGGAGGAGGCTCTTGAGAGTCCCCTGGAGAAGGAGAACAAACCTATCCATTTTGAAGGAAATCAACCCTGAGTGCTCACTGGAAGGACAGATCCTGAAGCGTTATCGAAGAATCCAACATGAATTTGATCCAACTCCGGGAGGCAGTGGAAGACAGGAGCGCCTGGCGTGCTCTGGTCCATGGGGTCACGAAGAATCGGACAAGACTAAATGACTAAACGACAACTAACGTCACTGTTCTATGATTCTGTGATATCACTACCATACCCAGAAACCTTGATAGCCTTGTTCTCAAGAAGTGTGGTAAACTAGAAGTTTAAATCAAACATATAAATCAAAGCGCCTGCTGTTAAGAATTGCATTTCTCTGCTTCTGTGTCAATTCCAGCATTCAGTTGTTGTTGTTCTAGTCCCACAATGTTTCAGAAAGAAAAGAGGATAAGCCTGCCCGAAAATCTATTTCTTAGAGAAGCTATTATTTGTACATGAAGACACTGAAGAATTAAAAATCCATACAGGAAACATGTAGGCTCAGCAAACCATCAAATTAAAGCAATAAATATTTTATTCTCTCATATAATCTCTGAATTTCTCCCAAATGGCCACAAAGCAAATAAATTATTTTTGCAGAATATCTTAAAATTATTGGGTTCCAACTCTTCTGCAGAAAGTTGCATCTGCCTGGAGTTTCAACGGAGAGCATTGAAAAATGCAAACATACCAGCAAAGTATACAAAATGAGTAAGAGATCAAATGAGGAGAATGCTGTTCAGCAAATGCTGCATAACTCAACAGCATTTTACTAGATAAAAGTCGACAGCACAGTAAAATATTTGTGGAAAGCTGTGCAAAACTAAATACATACATACTTACATACATACATTATCAGTATTATGCAGATGGCATTCAGTTCAGTTGAAATCCTTCTCAGTTCGCTCATATAGCAGTGAAAACCACTAAATACATCCCCACAGATGCTCATTGCCTTAAGTGACTGAATTCTGAATGAGCAAGTACTTTTTTTACTATCAAAACTATAATCTTATACATCATTTCTCTTTCCAGAGAAGTAACAATTATTAAAGAAATTGTTCCCTTCCTGTAAATTTATGGTGCCTGTTGGCCATTTATATATACAGTGGTGCCTCGCATAACGAGTACACCGTTTAATGACGAATCCACATAGCGATCTATTTTTTTGGGATCGCTAATGCGATTGCATTGCAATGTTCTGAATGGGCAAACATCGCATTGTGGTGATCGGTAAGCGTTTTGCTTACCGATCTTCGCATTGCGATGTTTTTAGAACAGCTGATCGGCTGTTCCAAAATGGCCACCAGGTGCCCAAAATGGCCACCGCAAGCATTTTCGCGCGCTGCCCTCGCTTACCGAGGCAACGAAAATGGCGGCGCTATGGAGGATCTTCGCTGAACAGTGAGTTTGGGCCCCATAGGAACACATTAAACAAAGTTTAATGCGTTCCTATGGGGTTTTTAGTTTTGTTTAGCAATGTTTCTGGATAGCAATGATTAATCCGGAATGGATTAACGTCGCTATGCGGGGCACCACTATAGTTGGGTTTTCAAGGAATATCAAATATTTAAGGAGTGGTTTTACCATTAGCACCCCTACAGCTTTTTCTTGATCAAAGGTGGGGTTTGAACCCGGGTCTCCTGTATCTTAGGCCATCATTCTATTCACTACACATCATAAACTCCATGTGCTTATTCCTGTGGCTCTCATGATATTTTTATCCCATCTTGTACCAAAAGATCTCAGGGCAGATGAGCAGGAGAGCCTGAAAAAGCTGATAGAGGCCAATGTGTCAGAAAAAGTATTCAATGTTGGAGAAAATGCAACATTCGCATGGAGAAACTGAAACTCTTCCCTTTCTACAAGAATTTTTCTGATGCCATATACTTTTATTCCAAACCAACAGAAGGTTTTGGGAACCATTATATACTTTGGGCTGATGTCAACAGTACTCTTTTGAGGAAGATACAAAGAGATGGGAATGGTGAGGCCTGGATCTAGTATAATAAACTGGTATGTGTCTGTCTCATCACCTCTGTTCATTCCAAATAATTGAGCCTTGAATGAGCAAACGTATCCAAAATTTCATTATGCATCACTTTTATGCATCCAAAACAGCTGGTTAGCACTAAAACGTTTTTTTTCTTTAACATAAACTTCTGATGTAGTTTGGCAATCTTTGTATCATTCAATCAATCCAAAAGTAAATTTTGTTGTTGTTGTTCTGGGTGCATTTTGCTTTAATGGAAAGTCAATAAAGGAAACAAAAACTTGGGAAAATACAGCATGCATTGTGGCTATAAAAATAAATATTACTTCTGTAATCTTCTAAGAAAATTGCCGTCTCCAGCAACTGGCTACTGAGTTTCCCACAAGATTCCTTTCTGCTCCTTATGTTGCAGAATGAGATTAAATAAAACATTTATCAATTATAAATTGAGTCAGAGAATATAAAGCAAACATATATCAGAAGAAACAGATTCTGTTTGGTCTTGTTTCTCTTACCTCTCTTGCATGGTGAGAGGGCTAAAATCTTTCTCCAGTGTGATGTGACTATCTGTTTCTGGTGCATTGTTTGGGTAGGGCTTTTGGACTTCTCTCTGAACAGCCATCATCTCCTTCAACAGATTCAATTCGTTAAAATTGCTGGAAATAGGTTCCACTGCTCTAAGCAAATCCACATGCTGGGGGCCAGAGGCCTGGGTCAGCTCCATATCTACTCTTCTGGAGATTGCACTATCCTCTTTGCTGTCCAAGTACATAACTGCGTCACCAGAAGAATTCTGTTTTCCTTCCTGTAGGGGTGTAGGTTGAAACAAAGGAAAGAAAAGAAAAGCAAAAGTCAGGCACAGAAATTTATAAACATGGAAAATATAAGTAACTACTGTATGTCTGTTTCTGGTTATAATTTGTTACTTTTGGAATAATGAGGGTTAACAAAATTATATTTCAAAAGTAATGCTGTAGGCAGGAACAAAATTACTCACTGCTGTAAATAGTAACACTTCCTAGTTACTTCTAAGCAAAGTTTGTGTCACTCTCTTAACAAACATGTTTTTTTTCAAAAGTAACAGAAAGAAATGAAAAAGTAATGAACAACACAAAAAGTAATGTAAACAGTTACCTTTTTCATCATTGGCCAGAATCCTGTTGCACAACTACAGTGGTGCAATGGGGGTAACATTGCTGCTATCAGCAGATTGCTCTTAATTAAAGCATTCTGGCTTCAGTGTCTGCTTGTGCACAGTACTCTACCCTTGCCTGTAGGTTGTGCACAACACAAAACCGGAGCAAGAGCTCTTTAAATACTAGAAATTTGCTACTGCTAGTAGCACCAAAAACGAGTAATGACAATTTGCTGCTTCTTAAACCTTATAATCTCCTGCCAACCTAGCAGTTCGAAAGCATGCAAATGCAAGTAGATAAATAGGGACCACCTCGGTGGGAAGGTAACAGCGTTCCGTGTCTAAGTCACACTGGCCATGTGACCACGGAAGATTGTCTTTGGACAAATGCTGGCTCTATGGCTTGGAAACGGGGATGAGCACCGCCCCCTAGAGTTGAACACGACGACAAAAATTGTCAAGGGGAACCTTTACCTTTACCTAAACATAATGCCTAACAAGATCTTCATAATATTTTTGTGGTTAATATGCCCAAGCCCCTCTCGTGCTACTCTGTCCTTGAAGAGAGTAGCATGAAAGAATAATTTTAAATATGCGCACACCCTCTATTGTAATGTTACAGTACTCTTAATTTGTGATTCACTTGTCTGTCAAGCAGTTGAATTGCAAATGGAGATGATTTTATCTCAATAATAAATATCATGGATGTCATCTCTGCACAATCAGTGGTTTAAAAATTGTCTTTAATAAGGAACATATTCCATATTCCTTATTTTCATCCCACCTTTCCATTTTTAAAAAATAGTCAAGACAGCTAAGAAATTTCACTAAAAACAAAATAGTGAAACTGTTAAAAATCATAACAATAGTCAATGGACATCAAAACAGATTAAACATATCTTAAACGGACTCATAACAAGGTTCTCACCACCCTGAGCAAATTGGATCTGGTCTGATTTTGGAAACTAAGGAGAGTTGGGCCTGGTTAATATTTTGAGGTAGAACCACGGGTAATATCAAGGATTGCCAGTCAGAGCTAGGAAAAAAATCCAGCCTAAAAGAGCTGCTGCCGGTCAGAGTTGGTCATACTAGATTAGATGGATCAAGTGTGTGAGTTATTATGTGAGCTACTTATACTTCTAAGTCTCTCCAACTTCCAGTCAAAATAACTCATAGTTTTCACTCCTGAACCAATCATTCCAAGACTGTAATAACAATTGGAGTCTACCAGCAAAAGCTAAGAAACTGTCCCTGTAAATTGGCCATAATATGCATGTTTTCTGGTTATGTACATTTATTTTAGTGGCATTTCTTGAGATGTCCCTTCATTTAAACTAAGAAATAAACTCAACTGCTATATGTAATAAGCCAGTATCTACATGAAATATAGGATATTCAGTTTCTACAGACTATGTTGCCTTTTCACATTTAATCTGCAAAGCTATTTGTGTGTCTAAAAATGAAAACGTTCTAAACCACAACACCATGTACTCATAAAATACATCACAGAAAAGGTATTTCAATTAAGACTTGGCCAGTTCTAACAACCCATAATGCTTTTGGAACTGAAATCCTTTCTTCCATTAAATGTTGACCAGCCTGTGTATGTCTTGCAGTCATCTTCTTTCTCAGCAAAGATCACAGAGCTCTCCAAAACCTAGTCAATAAATGAAGGAAAGCTGATAGCCACCATGGCACTAATTCTTTCTTTTTCTACACAGCCAACAGCACTGCACCCCATGCCAAGTGAAAAGCTGAAGACGGGTGTCTGGCAAAGCTTAGACATCATCAGATTAGAATTCCTAAATCTTGGTACCCAGGAGGGAGCTGGCTGAGAACTTCCAAGGCACTTGGACTATGTGCTTGGTTCTAGACAAATACATTTGCAGTTCTTGATATAGAAATAAGGCACCCTGGGAATTTTAAGGGTTACATTTTCTGGACAAGGACATCTTTGGTGCTTTCTAGCTCATAGTTCGCTTCTTCCTCTGTCTTGCTATGAACTTCAAAAACCTTCAGAAAACTCTGCTTGGCAAGAGATCATAACGGAACAAACAAAATGAGCATGAAAATCCAAGGGAATAATACTTGCATCACATTATCTGTAACTCTTGGGAGACAGTTCTATTAACCTATCTCTTTTGTTTATTGTTACACATGTTTGCTCAGGCCTCCAAAAGATATTATGGGGAATGTGTGACAGCTACCAAGCTTTACCCCATCCTCCATGGTAAGATGTAGTAGAGCTTTTTAAAATAAAAATCATCAGTATTGCCCTGCCCCAAATCCAGCTCATCCACTGCTACAGGTCAACAACATAGCCAGGCATTGTTCATTAATCAGAAGTAAATCATACCTGATTATGATGTAATTTACTGCCAGGAAACTGGGCAAAGTTGTGGGTGCCACTGGTACACATGCCTTAAGAAAGCTCCCTCTTCACAGAGAATCTGAAGTGATTCCTGTATAAGACAAAGGACAGCAGAAAAAGAACGGCAGAAAGTGAGTTCACTGGAGCAAAAATTGTGTCCCAAGTGGGCAGGTGGCTTTTTTTTCTCAAGACATCTTAATGCACAGTGAAGAAGGATGGTTGACTAATTCTAGTTCATTGTGCATCTACAATTCACACACTTTTATCAGATTAAAGCACTTTAATTGTTATGGCTTTGTGCTATACAATTCTGGGATTGATAGTTTGGTGAAGGAAACAGATATCTCTGCTGTAGTTCAGTGGTTCTTAACCTTGGGTTACTCAGGTGTTTTTGAACTGCAACTCCCAGAAACCCCAGCCAGCATAGCTGGTGGTGAAGGCTTCTGGGAGTTGCAGTCCAAAAACACCTGAGTAACCCAAGGTTAAGAACCACTGCGTAGTTCAAGGGTGTGCATGGGAGCTGTCTGGGAAGGAATTCTAGGTACTTTTCCAAACCAAGGTTTACATCCTGTTGTGGTAAATTACAGTGCATAAATTACACAACATATCATTAATCCATGGTGAATTTTAAGAAATAAAACATTTTGATTCCCTTCCCCATCTCCTGTGGGATCCCTTTCATCACAGGGAAGCTGCTCAGCCCCATAGGATTTGTGGGGGAATAGTCTTTAATTTCCAAAAAGTGTCCCTGGGATGACCTCACCAGTAGCAATTTAAAAAAAATTAAGGACTCTCCTCCCAATATCATGGTCCCCAGCTGCTTCTTCCAGATGAACAGGAGTCTAAGAAGCCTCAGGATTTTTAAGGCGGAATTGGAAATAATTTGCAAAAAAAAAAAAAAACTACTGCAGCTGATGATGCATTCATCCATAAATCATGCAGTTGAATGTCAGTCTAAAAGTTCCAGAATTCTGAACAATGGAGACTTGACTATTAAAATAATGACCAAAAAAGTTGTCACAGCTGCAACTGTGTAGATATATACAACTTCCAGTGATGGTCCGTTAGGAGTTGTCAATATGACAACTAATGCTCACTCTGCATTAATTCTCAACAGCCACATTTAAATTGCAGAATTATTTACCACAGGAAGCTTGACTGGAAGCCTCTTTTAAAGCAGTTCATAGTAGAGGAAAGATCTTATTGCTTGCAGGGGCATTTACTTTATGGTTTTTATCCAATGTTTCCTCTGCAGCATCTGATTGAGTTGATTACATCACAGCTGTTTTAGAAGGTCATTATACTTTGGGATGTTTTCATTGCTCTGAGCTGCCAAGAGTTGTCTGAAAGGAGCAAAGCATAGGCCTAACTGAATATCCAAGGGCATCTCCCAAGCTTACCAGGTGTGCCTGAGCAGGCAAGCGATGTGAGTGCCATAAGGTAAAGGTAAAGGTTCCCCTTCACAATTTTTGTCCAGTCGTGTTCGACTCTAGGGGGCAGTGCTCATCCCCGTTTCCAAGCCATAGAGCCAGCGTTTTGTCCGAAGACAATCTTCCGTGGTCACATGGCCAGTGCGACTTAGACACGGAACGCTGTTACCTTCCCACCGAGGTGGTCCCTATTTATCTACTTGCATTTGCATGCTTTCGAACCGCTAGGTTGGCGGGAGCTGGGACAAGCGACGGGCGCTCAGTCCGTCGCGTGGATTCGATCTTACGACGGCTTGGTCTTCTGACCCTGCAGCACAGGCTTCTGCGGTTTAGCCCGCAGCGCCACCACATCCCTCTGTGAGTGCCATACCTGAGTTTTATTAAGCTCATCCATTTTACAATGCAGCATTATACACATGTTCAAGCAATGATTCAGAATGAAGACATCTAAGCACAGTGGCATCCGGAAAGGCATATAAATGCATATAAAGGTATATGAATTCTGAATTCTATACTGTACATTCTGAATTTTTGATCTCTTCAGGAACTTCAGAGTGTATCACTCACTAGACTAATGGGAATTTTTAAAAACCATACAAGTATACACTGACCTCTTGTGGCAAACATGCAGATAATTGCGACTGATATTTTCGGCAAAGGGTTTGTGCAAATTGCTCTGTGCAAAAGGGATGCAAAGGCAGCATTCATGACATAATTCCATGCATATTTACTCAGGGTCAAGTCCCACTGGGTTCAGCAGTACTTACTCCCAGATAAACATGCATGGAACTTCAACTTTCATATGTCAGACTCAGTATTAGTCTCTGTAAACATTTGTTTAATGGCACCATCCATGCCCATATCTGAAAATGAGAAATTTGCAATTTGCATTTTGACAAGGAGAGGAAACCAGGCTAAACCCAATTTTAGCACCAATTAGAGCAGGCCCTTTAAAACAAACAGGATTTGTTGGTGAACACTGATGGAGACTGTTGAAAAAGATTGTTAGCACAGCTTTTTCCAACCTAGTGGCCTCCACATGTACTCCAGCAACCATACCCACCCTGTTTTGGTACTCACAGTACAACAAACCTGAAAGACAGCAGATTGAGCTATTGGATTTGAAAGAGGGTATGAATTTAAATTTTGTCCCACCACCCCCTGTTTCCAGAAAGATGAATGCTTACCCCCCCCCCCCCGCATGGCCTTATACGTGAGAAAGTAGCCTGGACAGCTTCTTTCAGTAACATCTTTCTCCTTTTCTTTCAGAGTACGATTGACTAGATTTCACACAGTTCTGCATCAGTGGGTTTCATTATGACATTGCCTTTAGTAGAAGCACACCTATTCTTATTTTACAAATTATGATGGGAATAGATAAGCCTTGAGCCCCTTTGAATACTTTCCCCTGCTTTCCTTCCATTTCAATGTAGCAAGCTTTTCCTGCTGGCATGAGAAAATTGTCACCATTGTTTTAGTGTGGGAAACCACTTACATGGCTCCTCAGAAATGGCTGTTTCGTACACAGTTGTATCTGCTTTGTGCCTCAAAAAAAATACTGTAGTGAGTGCGATTCCTGAAATCAGCACGGGGTTACTTTGAAATTGAGAGGAGAAAGTGAGCAGTAGTCTTGAGGAGACTGACAGTCTAAAGAGGAGACTATATGTCGAGTGGGTCTCCACAGCTGGAGACTATGAAAAATCTGTGATTCTCCTCATCCATGCAGAGACTCCACATGTAGAAAAGGTTTCCTGTTCAGATGATCACCGTTTGTGTAACAGGAGTGCACTGAGGGAAGCAATATTGGAACATTCTCTTCCCTCATATGTTCAGAACATGGTGGCTTGTCTGTTACTGCTAGTGGGGCACTGCTCCACCTGAGGCTCAGACTATTCCAAAACATCCTGTCTCCTGCCTTAGCAGAGGGAAAGGGTTTCTCTGCATATGTAAGCTTACCTGTCTCTTCAAATGTGTGAGAGAGATTTGAGGTGGGTGGGAGGGTGTATGTATGAATGCCCACTTTTGCCACTGGCTCTGTCCTATTGGTTACTGTACCTTCCAACCCACCAATTACAATGGGTAATAGCCAGCATTGGTTCAAATTAACCCTCTTCTGAACACTTGAATAAGACTACCAAGAAAACAGAAGAGAAACAATATTGAAGATTCTTTGAGGGGCACATGTAGGATAAGCTTGACCTTCTTTCTGAAGATGATAGGGAGTTCCCCGGGATAGAGTTCGTGTATATTTATATTGTTTGAGCTATTCAAAGTACACCTCCTGCTTTGATTAAGATATTGAAGAAGATTATGGGGGATCAAGTGAGACACAGCAGGCCTGGGCACAAAAACATATATAATAATCTCCTTTTCACTGTGACCCAAATGTATAACCAGATTTTGTTCCTATTTTGAATCTCTGAAAGCATTTCATGTAATATGGGGTTGAGGGGGGAATTTTCATTTTACAAAATAGCTAGAGCTGGCCCAAGACATTTTTATGCATGAAGCAGAGCATCAAAGTATGCCTAATCCTTCCAAGCCAAGGTTTACAACCTGACCATTTTTTCTGGCACATGAAAAGAGAATAGTCCACTACCTTTTTTCTCTCTATCCACAACAGTAAATAAACAAAAACCTCAGTTTTAAAAATGAATACCTTACTCCTCTTTTGTTGCACTGCTGTTCAAGATGGCTGCCTCACACCTTCTAATAGCACGGAATACCATCTGCTTGTGGAGGGGGGCACCACGTAAACCTTAGTGTTATTACTTCTGCTACACGTACACAATGTACTACAGAACTATACAAAAGAGAAAAATAGCATGAGCCTTTTTCAGTCATTGCCTATCCGTTGCTATATGGTTGCTGCCTAAAGAGAAGAAACTCCTGGTTGCATGTAGGTTCTACACATAATCAAGAAACCTGCACAACCTAGGTACTTGCTCACATGTAGGGCCTTTGCACAAGCCAAAATTTCTCTTTCTGCTGTTCTCCACATGGAGAAAGAGGAGGAACTAGTCATATGTTGAAAACAAGGTAGGTAATGGCTGATCAGGATTACAGTCTCTACCTAGCATGACATTTACAAACAACCACAAAAACCTTTCTGGGTAGCGCAGTGAGGAGATTGGGAGTTCAGTTCCCCACTGTGCCTCCCTGGCAGGGGATGGACCTGATGATTCATAGGGTCCAGCTATGCAATCATAAAATGATGGTGATGATGACGACGATTCGGTTTCAACCAAGGGGC
Organism: Pogona vitticeps; assembly: GCF_051106095.1. Lineage (NCBI taxonomy): Eukaryota > Metazoa > Chordata > Lepidosauria > Squamata > Agamidae > Pogona > Pogona vitticeps. The sequence continues at coordinate 175,367,847 of NC_135785.1, forward strand.
CCATTTTGTTGTTTAGTTGTTAAGTCGTGTCTGACTCTTTGTGACCCCATGGACCAGAGCACACCAGGCCCTCCTGTCTTCCACTGCCTCCCAGAGTTTGGTAAAATTCATATTGGTAGCTTTGGTGACACTGTCCAACCATCTCATCCTCTGTCGTCCCCTTCTCCTCTTGCCTTCACACTTTCCCAACATCAGGGTCTTTTCCAGGGAGTCTTCTCATGAGATGGCCATAGTATTGGAGCCTCAGCTTCAGGATCTGTCCTTCCAGTGAGCACTCAGGGTTGATTTCCTTCAGAAAGGATAGGTTTGATCTCCTTGCAGTCCAAGGGACTCTCAAGAGCCTCCTCCAGCACCACAATTCAAAAGCATCAATTCTTCAGTGGTCAGCCTTCTTTGTGGTCCATCTCGCACTTCCATACATCACTACTGTAAAAACCATAGCTTTGACGATGCGGACCTTTGTCGGCAAGGTGATGCCTCTGCTTTTTAAGATGCTGTCTAGGTTTGTCATTGCTTTCCTCCCAAGAAGCAGGCGTATTTTAATTTCATGGCTTTTGTCATCATCTCTAGTGGCGAAGGGGCTTGAGTAATTCAAAGAACCTATGGGCTATGCCGTGCAGGGATACCCAAGACAGGCAGGTCATAGTGGAGAGCTCGGACTAAACGCGGTCCACCTGGAGCAGGAATTGGCAAGCCACTCCAGTATCTTTGCCAAGAAAACCCCATGAACAGAAACAAAAGTGGCCCATACTCATTATCTATGATTTATTAGAAGTCCTAACCCAACAGGAGACACACTGGTTGGACCTCATCTAACTTTTGAAGAAGAAATGTAAAAACAGCAGATGTAAATAGTCCATTCTAGACATGGGGAACACAGAACCCTACAGAGATTGGTAAGCCGCAAATCCCACGATCCCTCACCATTGGCTATACTTACTAGGCTTGATGAGTATTTTGGTTCTTCAACATCAGAAGAGCCACGCATTATTCACCCTTGCTATAGAAAGATAGACACAGTGGACACCTATAGTAAATATAGATGATTAAGAAGTAAAACTGGCATACACTGAAGTATTTAAAAACAAAATGAAAGCTAGATGGACAGAAGATAGTGATGATTAACAATTTGTGGCTTACTTTCCAAGGTTAGAAAAATGTAGTTGCTTTTATGGTGACTAATATCTCTTTTTTTTCTCAGCACCAAAACATTGATCTCCCCTTCATGAATTACTGCCTTGTCATGGCGAAGGGGCTTGAGTAATGGGCTATGCAGTGCAGGGACACCCAAGATGGACAGGTCATAGTGGAGAGTTCTGACTAAACACGATCCACCTGGAGCAGGCATTGGCAAGCCACTCCAGTATCTTTGCCAAGAAAACCCCAGTATAAATAGATTAAAAAGACCCTGGTCAAATGTAAAGTCCTTTCTCTCCTCCTTCCCCCCTTATCATTGCAACAACTTCCCATTAATACCAGAGTGAGGATTGTGTCCTTCCAGATGTTATTGCATTGAAATGCTCATTGGCTCTAGCTGAATATCCAATGGCAACATCATGGAAGCTGCATTTCAACAACATCTGGAAGGCCAAGTTTTTTCATCCCTGGATTTGAGGGAAGGCTTCCAGGCTAGAGGGTGCTGTCACCAGACCAAATACTACACCAGCATATTTTCCTTTAAAAGTTAAGCATCAAAGAAATAGCTTCCACCCCACTCATTTCCATAAAACATGCTTCACTTTTGTACAAAACAATCAACAGCAAGCAATGGCTTTCAAATTTGTCTAGGAGCTATCTAGCAGCCTTTCAAGCTGAGCACCAAGCTCTCTAAAATACATCTCAGAAAAAAATATGTTATTGTACCCTGAGTGACATCTCCAGATTATTGTTATTCTACAGTGTCAGTCTTCCTTGTGTCTAACTTGATAAACAGCAGGTGTTTCAAGTGGCAGTTCAACAGCAGCATATTAATGAATATCAAAGGGTTGCTTTGCGACTCTCCAGCCTTCATAAGCCTATGTTTCATCTATAGGATGAACCTTGCAGATTCTGCCCAAAGGAGGGTTTCATCTCCTCTTTTTTGGGCCACCTAATCAGGGCCAGCATTGCCATAAGGGAGTTTGAGATGGTTGTCTCAGAGAGTAGATGTTGGATTGTATGGAAGGCAGATGCACTTGGTTGTTCCCTTCTGTTAAGGACCCATCCCAAGCTAGGCTGGCACCCTTGGGTGTGGTACAGGAACTTATCACATTCACCATGGCTGAGAACAATTTAAGAATGTTGGCTTCTGGATGGAATGCATGAAGATACCATCTTGTCCACCTCAGGTGGCAAAACATTTTACATGGGCCATGTATCTGATGTACTGATTTAACCAAGGTGTTGTTCTGCTGAAAACTGCCTAATTCCTTTCTGAATCCCTCAGCACCTATTATAATAAATAGGATTTATGGTGATAAAAATTATCTTAGGTTCAATTGTTCTGTTTTTCTCACGTTCTCCGCTCAAAAGTGCCAGATATTATTATCTCTTCTCAGAGGGAGCAACTCATCAGTGACCTCACTTATGACATGAGGACAGCAATCATATTTCAGCATAAATAAATTGTTAGACATATTTGTAGTTATTGTATTTAAATACATTTATTTGTACTGTGCCATCTCCCAATTGTTTATGAACTTCATTTGCCACTGGAATCTGCTGACTTCTCATTGAGGAAGGAAATCTTGCCACTTCTCTAAGCAAGAAACGGGGCCTTTTGAAGGACAAAGGTGGGGTAAAATATTTTCAGTGAATGAATGAATGAATGAATGAATGAATGAATGAATGAATGAATGAATGAATGAATGAACATACTGTTTTCCAACTACAGTCCTCAGCATCCCATAACCAGCATACCCATGTTCCTCACCTTCCAAGCTCTGCTTGACTTCCGAGGACAAGCACCATTTATAGCTCTAACTCAACTAACAAAATATCATGTGCCAACCTAGAAAAATGGTTGGTGAAGTTGCTAGAAGGATTTGGGCAAAGGAAGAAGAAGAACAAACCTGTCCCCTCTCTGCACAGGTACCAAGCCAGGAATCTCATCTTCTCGCACTGTTGTTATTCAAGTCGCCTCCAACTTATGGCAACCCCATGAATGAGTGACATCCAATGAATCTTATGACTAGTATCCCTGCTCAGCTCTTTCAAGCTTAAGGCTGTGGTTTCATTTATTCAGCCACTTCCCTCTCAATTCACCACAACTTCCTGCCCCAGTTCCTAACGTAGGATATCTGCTGGGAGACAAATTCTGCCAAATTTGACCCTTCCAAGAAACTCCTGGCTTGTGTGGCAGATAATTGTCTCCTACAAAAAGTGGAGTAAAAAACGAGAGGAGTAGCTGTCCTGGACTTGATTCTAACCAATAAAGATGTCTTGGTGGAAGAAGGGGCAGCAAGAGGAACTCTGGGGGAAAGTGACCATGTTCTACTTGAGTTCTTGATTTCAAAGGAAACAAAAGCAGAGTGTAGCCACACATGTACCCTGGATTTTAAGAAAACCAATTTTAATACACTCAGAACAAAAATAATTAAAGTCTCGTGGCAGGAGGTCTGAACAGGAAAATGAGTCCAAGATGGGTGGGGGTTTCTTAAAAATGAAATTCAGAAGGCAAAGTTACAAAAAATAGCAAGAAAAGAAAGGTGGAAGGCAGAAAAAAAGAGAATGTGACTTCACAAAAAGCTTAGAGAGGACATGAAAACAAAACAAAAACAAAAAGACACATATTCTTTTTGTTTTTGAAGGAAGACTGGGCCACAATGGAAGAGTACAGAGAAATAGGAAAGAATTGCATGGATCATATTAGGAAGGAAAAAGCTGAGAATAAGTGAAATTAGCAAGAGACACTAAAAGCAACATAAAAGCATTCTTCAAGTACATGCACATCAAAAGGCAAAATGATAGCAGACAACAAAGAATAGTCAGACGTACTCAATTCCTAAATCAGCTCAGTCTTTTCCTAAGAAAGCAGTCTATGACCCTCCAGGCAAATATGAAGTAGTAAAGAGGGGATAGGATTGCAGCCTGAGATTGATAAACAAATAGTCAAGGTTGTCATATAGAGGAGGGGCAGTATCTGTTCTCAATCATCTCAGAGTGCAGGACACACAAGAATGGGCTCAAGTTACAGGAAGTCAGATTCTGGCTGAATATCAGGAAGGACTTCCTAACTGTCAAAGCAGAATGACAATGGAACCAATTCCATTAGAAGGTTGTGAGTGTTTCAATGCTGGTGGCATTCAAGAGAAAATTGGACAACTGTTTGACAGATCTACTTTCAGTTTCTTAGCACTGAACTCAACCATCTGAATTGGGCCCTACAGGCAAATGACTACTCCAAAAATGAAATCACAGGAGCCATCAAACCAAGAAAACAACACCGAACTGAAGAAGAAAAACAGCCACCCACAAATAAAGTATTTCTGCCATACATCAAAGGGGTCACGGACCGCATGGGGAAACTTTTGAAAAAACACAACCTACAAACAGTATTCAAGCCCACCACAAAAATACAACAAATGTTACGGTCAGCAAAGGACAGAAGGGACCCCTTCACCACTGCAGGAGTATACCGGATACCTTGCAGTTGTGGCCAGGTATATATTGGAACCACAAAATGAAGCATCCACACCAGAATCAAAGAACATGAGAGACACTGCAAACTAAAACAACCAGAAAAATCTGCAGTAGCTGAACATGCCCTGAAACAAACTGGACATGAAATTCTATTCCAAAATACTGAAATACTGGACAACACCAGCAATCATTACATCAGACTGCACAGGGAAGCCATTGAAATCCACAAGCACCAGCAAAACATCAACAAAAAAGAGGAAAGTGTGAAGCTCAACAAAACTTGGCTCCCATCTCAAAAATACAAAAGGTAATGAACTCTACCCAGCCACAAGGACAGGGGATCACTAGACACAAAAGACCAGCTAATGACACCCATCAACCACAGGAACAGATAATCTCTTCTCCTTAGCACGACAATACATCCACAACAATACACACTAATCACCCATCTACAGAAAAAGACAAAAGCCTATCTCACAACCATAAATACTGCACTCCCAAAGCCAATTATACCAGAGCACAGAGTGCTGTCCTCTGAAGATGCCGGCCACAGAGACTGGTGAAACGTTAGGAAGAACAACGTTCAGAACACGGCCAAAGAGCCAAAAAACCCACAAAAACCATTAGATCTACTTTGATTGGATTTATTTATTTTTACTTATTTATTTAATTTATATCCTGCCCATCTAGACCAAAGTCTACTCTGTGTGGCTAACAATAATTCATAAAATAGTAACAGTATAAAATAAAACAACAGCATTAATATAATTCAAGATGGAAAGAATAAATTAAGTAATGACAGGAGGGAAGACCTGCCTAAAGAGCCAGGTCTTAAGATTGCTCTTAAAAACAACCAGTGAGGGAAGCCAGACAAATTTCTGGGGGTAGATTGTTTCAGAGGCAAGGGGCCACTGCCAAGAAGGCCCAGTTTCCTGTTCTTTCTCTCCGGGCCTCCCTCAGTGTTAGGCCCCTCAGCTGCCCATCCTGGCTAGAACGAGTGATTCGGGTAAATCTAGGTGGGAGAAGGCGTTCCACTAGATAATGAGGTCCTAAACCATTTAGGGCTTTATAAGTGATCATTAATACTTTGAAATCAATGTGAAAAAGAACAGGCAGCCAATGCAGAGCAGCCAGAGCGGGGGAGATATGTTGATGTTTTCTCACCCCAGTGAGAAGTCTGGCCACCGCATTTCTCCATTTGAAGTTTCTGCATCAATCTCAAAGGTAGCCTCACATAGAGCTCATTACAGTAGTCTTATGTCGAGACTACAAGCACATGGACCAGAGTGGTGAGCACCCCACCTTCAAGATAGGGACGCAGCTGGGCAGTCCACCAGAGATGGAAGTAGGCAATGTGGACCATTGACACTACTTGGGTTTCCATAGTAAGCACCAGATCCAGATGGACCCCCAAGCTGCGAATTTCACTCTTCGTGGTGAGAGTTGCTCCCCAAATGTGAGGGAGTTTCGGAAACCACCGATGGTGAGGCTACCCAGCCTCAGGACCTCCATCTTGTCCGGGTTCCGCTTCAGTCTATTCCCCTGCATCCATTTCAATACAGCCTCCGGGCAGCGCTGAAGGGACAAAACGGCATCCACTGTTGTTGGGAAAAAGGAGGTGTAGAGCTGGGTGTCATCAGTGTATTAATGGCACAAAGCCACACACACCCTGATGACCTGACCCAGAGGCCTCATACAGATATCAAACAACATTGGGGAGATAACCGAGTCCTGTGGAACCCCACAATTGAGATCCCATGGGGCTGATACACTCTCCCCAAGCTATATTCTCTGAGGACAGTCCTCCAAGAAGGATTGGAGTCAGGCAAGCATCAGACCACCAATTCCCAGCTCGGAGAGGAAACTGTGGTCGACAGTATTGACGGCAGCTGAGATATCGAGAAGGACCAACAGAGACGTTTTGCCCCTGTCAGCCTCCCTCAGCAGGTCATCAAACAGGACAACTAATGCTGTTTCTGTGCCATGGCACGGCCTGAAGCCCGACTGAAATGGATCCAAGGCATTGGTTTCATCCAGAAGGGCCTGGAGCTGATCAACCACCACCTTCTCTACCACTTTGCTGAGTAAAGAAACATTGGCGATGGGCCTATAATTGCCAATGTCATCCGCAGCCAAACTTGGTTTCTTCCTAAAGGGCCTAATGAGTGTCTCCTTGAAGAGAGACCCATTAATTATTGCAGTGGCCCATTCAGTTGTTATAGGCCTGGCTGCTTTGATCAGCCAGGCTGGGCAAGGGTCAAGGGAGGAGGAAGTGGCACAACAGCAATCAAGCACTTTGTCCATCATATCTGGGGTCACAGGCTGAAAGAGATTAAGTCTTGTTGGTCAAGACAGAGCACTGGAAGTCTCTGCTCGATCCGCTGTATTCAAAAAAGGAAAAAGATCCAGATGGATGGCTTCCACTTTAGATTTTTAAAATGCTGCAAATTGGTCAGGTGAAATATTAATGGGAGGCCTGTCACTGAGACCAATTCCGGATAGATCGTGGACTACATGGAAAAGTTCCACCTGCTGATTTGAAGCTTCGCTTCTCCAAACAGTGAAGTAAGCTCACCTGGCAGTCCTCACTCTGGTAAGGTAATGAAGGTAATGGTTAGTCACGATCCTGACAGCTTTCCAATTATATTCCGTCAGGTTTCATCTCCAGTTGCTCTCTAGCCTTGTCCTGTTCTGCTTCATAGCTTGCAGCTGCTGGTTAAACCAGGGTGCTGAATGATCTCTGCAATGGATTCCTGCACTGAGCAGGAGGTTGGATTTGATGGCCCTACCTCACTGGTTCTTAACCTTTGTTACTCAGATGTTTTTGGACTGCAACTCCCAGAAGCCTTCACCATCAGCTCTGCTGGCTGGGGTTTCTGGGAGTTGCAGTTCAAAAACACCTGAGTAACAAAGGTTAAGAACCACTGCCCTACCTACAGGGCCCTTCCAACTCAATTATCCTATGATTCTATGGTAAGCTGTGAACTTTTTGATAAGAGAATGCTTATAACAAGTTTAATATTTACAACAGCCATAATTCCTCCCTGACTGCATAACTAAGCAGAGGCCATATTGCCAAATTCTCAAAAAAGTTAGATGGGCAATTATCAATCGAAAAGCAGGTTGGATATCATCTTTGTACTGCAATGGAGGATCTGGAAGGGTGTGCGTCTGTGAAGATGGAGCAGTAAGGATGTGCATTCCAGGGTATTGGCTTAATTCTGGCTCTGTGTCACATGATCTAACATCTATCTCAATATTCTCTATGGCTGAATTGAGACACAAATGGACCACAAGGCTGATTAGTTCTGAGAGTTATAGGCTTACCCCATCTGGAAGACCACAAATTATCCACCCATCTACACTGACTGGCATCAGCTCTCTGGAGTTTTAGAAGCCTGCCTAAGGGTTAAACCAGGGACCTTCTGTATACAAAGCATATTGCTCTATCACAGAATGGCAGTCCTTCACTGTTCACTCCAGGCAGGGTCATCAATCAATCATATTATTATTTCCTAACTCTGTTCTCTGACAGTGAGCATCCTTCCAGTCACTTAAAGCAGAAGAAACAGCCCAAGAAGCAAAATGGCAGTAATCATCAGATCCTGGAAAAAGCAAAAATAGAACACAGAATAACTGCAGCCCTTTTAACACTCAACATTCAGGAAGTCAATGTGCAGTGTGTTATTACTTTCAATCATCCCTTTGCAACTGGGGAAGTATTTGAAAGCAATTCAGGAACAATCAGTGGAAATTATATTGCCACCCATGAAATATGAAAGAGCAAGAATGCCCAACACTGGGAAGTCAATATAATCATCATCATCATCATTTGCAGAGGACACTGGAGAGATTTTGAAATCTTCTTGAATGATTTAACGAGTTATACACCAAACAAATCTCTTTTAAGGAGATTCCATTTGCCACTTATGGAGCGACAGCTCAAGTGCTAGGCTATGCCATATTGGAACTCCAAATCAGAATTACAAGAGGAAAGTCTAGTGCAGAAACGTAGTTCAGCCTGAGGGTCTAGCTGTCCACACCACCCTAAGTATGTCTAAAGAACGAACAGAGACAAATCACAAGATGCTGGCATTCCAAGCAGAGCATCATGCTGACTATTCCTATTTTTGCAGAGCTAGAGAATTTTTTGATGTAGATTTAGAAGAGGTTGCTGTGTTAGTCTATCAGGCAAAACCAGAAGAAAAATAAAAAATAAAGAAGACAAAAATTTTGTGGCACCTTGAAGAATAAGTGCTATATTTTAATGGGTGCTTTCATACACAAGACCACTTCCTCAGACAGAAGCTTTTGAAGCAGCTTGGCCTTCTGAAGGCTACTTTGAAGCCCCTTTGAAAAAAGCTGCATGTTTGGTTTGGCAAACCGCTGCCACAGGACACACAGAAAAGAAATAATTACTTGCACCATAGAAAGTGACAGCTTTATACCACCACCACCAAAACTGTAAAGATTTGTCAACTTTGCTGAAAACTTAGAGGCAAAAGCATGCCAACATTCGGACATGCAAAACTTTATGACAATACTACATTCAGACACCACCAATAATAACTACGATAATGATGAAGTGGTGATGAACGATATTTATTTGCTTAGGAGTACAATCTTTCTCCCTCTCTCTTTTTCATCCCTGTATTCAGTGAGCTCCTTATCTTGATCAGGAGCTGCTGTGCTTCCTGCTCTCCCTGTTCAGAGTGCAGTCCAGAATTTTATTTGATCAGAGCAGAAAAGCATCTAAACAAATTATACCCTTAAAACAACAAACAATCAGTGTCAAAACCAGAGAAAGATGACATTTTTATCCAGTGAAATGATTTATAGGATTGGATGGTATTTGGGGGGGGGACCCTCAGGAGTAAAATCCCTGCTCAACCCTAAATTTCTTTGGGTAGGCTTTGAGAAATTGCAGAGCTTCTTGGAGGAGAGACAGACTTAAGATGTACTGAAATAAATAAGTAAAGTAAAACAGCCTTCTTGATAGGCTTTATCTTGCAGCTCATTGGACCATGTTCGGGCTGCTGCTGGTTCTGCTATGGCTGCAAAAAAATATAAATCGCTATAAGAAGCTTCAGCAGCGACTGACAGCAGGCATCAACTGATGTTCACTTGCCTTCTCAGCTGTGGGTGATCTGGGCCAGGGAAGACATTGCATGCACTTCCTGGTTGTGTGCAACAGATGAGTGCACTGTTTCCCTAAGGCTCATCATGACATTTCTGCTATTGCAGTATGCTGGTTGATGCTTTCTGTGTCTGGCTAATATGGGATTGTTGCCCATGAAATTCATGATTGGTGGGTCTGCTAGAGTGGCTGTCAGGTTTTGGGTATAATATAATGTTTCCAGTCCATTTTTTCCACTTTCTTGTGTTCTTTTTATTTATGCACAGCCCTTCACCAAATCTGGTAATAGGGCAGTCTTACAAGACACAATTGTTAAAACAGAAAGGGCAGTCATCCACATACATTGGTGCAATGGTATGTTTGGAAATACAGGTGCCCATCTGAACTGTCTCCATAGCCAGCCTCACCCACCCCAAGGAGTTTCCCCCCCAAAAAAATCAGGCAACTGAATCTGGTCGTATCTACAAATGAGGGGAAGGTATTTTGTACATTTAATAGCTCTTAATTACCCATTCAAGTCCTAACCACTTTGAAATGCTTTGCATTACAACATGGATAGCTTGAAACAATACACTATTCCTGGAAAAATTTATTTCTCTCCCAGTTAATGTGAGGATTGCAGCTCAACTCAGAGGGAAGAGGGAAGCCAGGAAAGAAGGATAATGTCAAGTGCATGCTAATCATAAAGTCAAGGGGGTTTCAACTCTTTGAGCCTTGATTCCACTATGCCAGTGGTTGCCAACCCCGGCTAACCCAGGTGTTCTTTGCCTGCAACTCCCAGAAACCCTGGCCAGCACAGCTGGTGGTGAAGGCTTCTGAGAATGGCAGTTCAAGAACATCTGGGTTACCCAAGATTGGGAACCACTGCATAATGTCATTGTTCATCTCATAAAACCAACAATAGCAGCATTCCGAAACACAGACACCCACTATTGAGTAGCAATATCTACTGTGTTTTTCATAGAAACCCAACAGCTAGCAACTGGACAGCTGTGTGTAAAATAGTGACTCATAAAGAAAGGTGGGAGCAAAGTTAGGTTTGTGACACATGGCACTTCTGAATTCATTGGAGCCCTGTACTTTGTTTTTCCAGTAGGCAAAATGGTAACAAATGGTAATGCATTTACAGGAGTTTGACAAGTGACCTCCACCCATTTGATGAATACTGTCTGGGCTGTATTTTTTTCCCCCTGTGGATTTTGTTAGGCTTACATTTTCCGGATAACACAGTCTCTTTATGGAAACTGTTCATTGTGTTAGATCAGGAAGAACGACTGCCATACAAGTGATATTTTGACCTGATTATTCAAAAAATAAATTTTATTCGAGAAAAGCCCAGAGGTGCACTGTTTTTCAGGTTGAACATATGATAACAGAGTTTGAACAGAGACAGAGAGGAAATATTCTAACTATAACTCCAATGTTTTAAGGAGTTAGATTGCTGGACTGGGCTTTCAAAGAGCTAGTTGCTATGTAATCCATTGGATGAGCTTAGGCTAGTCAGTCTATTTCTCAGACTGAAAAGACCTCACAGGGTCATTATTGTTGGAGTTTTATTTGAAATGTCACATGCTGCCTATGATCTGACTGACTGGGAGGGACTCTTCCGGGCTGCAGTAATGGTCTAGCACTAATAATTCCCTCTGAATTCAAAGTGAGACCTGCCTCTCTACGGAGTGTTCCTTTCCCTTTCTTTAGTCTGTTGAAGGCAGTTTTCTTTGTTTATTTTGCTGTTGATCTGTTCATAACTGTAAGTAATGAAACACTTTTATTATTTCTCCTACAAACATCTCAGGGTGGCTTATTAAGACCTTAAGTGCCAGCTAATGAAACTGTACTTTTGCTCTGTGCAAAAGGAATTATAAGTAGAAATTCAAAAACTCTGCAACAGTTATGAGGACAAAAGAGAGCCACATACACCACCTTGATCTCATTTGAGGAAAGGCCATATATATTTGGCCTCTTATAAACCATAAATAATAAACTTGAGGGAAGCCGAATTACAGAAGTCCCTGCTGTACGCAAGGAAACCACTGTAGCGAAGAAGGCCTACTCCAACACTTTTCTTTTCCTTCTGTGAGAAGTATTGGTTGCCAACATTTTACAGTGGGTTCTTGACTTAAGAACGGCTTGAGTTAAGAACATTTTGACTTAAGAACCGCTCTCATAGGAAAATATTGACTTGACTTAAGTACTTAGATTTGAGTTAAGAACTAAAAAAAACTCACGTGGGAGGCAGGGAAAGTGCAAAAAGTGAACTTTCAGTTAACTGTTGGCCAGTGAAAAGGGTGCCTGTCTGCTTCCTCACTCCTCCCAGCGTTTAGAGAGTGGATTGGGAGACAGTCTTCGGACTGCCTGGTACTGTACTGCCTGGACTGTATTTTCCCTGCCTTCCCTGAACCTTTCTTGACCTAAGAAAAAAAGAAACAAAATATCCCCCTCTAGTGGTCAAAGGCAGAATAACAACTTCCCATTAGTTTCTATGGACGGAAAAGAGCAGATACGGATCAAATGGTTTTCAATGCATTCCTATGGGAAATGCAGATTTGACTTGAGAGCTTTTTGACTTGAGAACCGCCTTCCAATACGGATTAAGTTCTCAAGTCAAGACCCCACTGTAATGTGGAACAGCGACTTCAAATATCTTCAGCCATCTAGCTCCCTGTGGGCATTCCAATGAGAAAAAACACAGGTTTTGTACATTACTCTGCCACTGGCAGCCACTCTGAACCAAGGTGGGGGCCATGCTGAAACTGACCACAGCATGGAACATCATCCCATATATCCATACTGTCTAAATAACACATATGTTACAGGCAAGGCCATCAATAGCCGCAATATCCTGGCATTTGGCTGTGCAAAATGAAAGTTGCTTAACACAGTATGCTAAACTGAAAGGGGTTTTGCTGTTGTTATTGTTGTTATTAATTGTATCTCATGTCAGAAGACAAGATAAACTGGCAAAGCATGCAAGTGGCTTGTAGATGTAAACTTGCGGCCCAGATATTGTCTTCCTTATGTCTGAAGAAATGGATTGTACTCTATGAAAGATCACATTAAGATAAATGTATTAGTCTTAAAGGTGCCACAGTATTTTTGCTATTGTTGTGGTTTTAGTTTTTGTTGTTTTTGAAACAGACTAACATGGCTACCTCTCTGAATGCATCTGGCTCCACCATAGACTCACAGGGTTTCTTCATCTGATGATGCGGGCTCCCGCCCCAAACATTTATGCCAGTGAAAGCTTGTGAGGCTTTAAGGTGCCACAAAATGCTTTGTCTTTCTTTGTTTTTGTTTTGTTACAACAGAATGACCTGGCTCCCTCTGTGGAAACAAAACTGAAACACATTCAGGGCCAAGCTATGATGTATCAAGCAGATACAACTGTGCAGTACAACTGCTACACTTCCTTCCTGAACTATAGGGAATCAGCCACAAGCAAGAAAATCTTGCCCAACAGGGATAGAAATCAGCAGTTCATCAACACAACAGAATGCCATATTAACTCAAACACGTCCTTGTATTAAAAAGCATTGGCTTTTTGCTTGTTTGGTGGTTGAACTTTTTTTCAAATCTTTTCAAGTCAGATTTCTCTTTGAGTCACATCCAGTTGCAAAAAAAGAGGTCACTATTACTACCATGTTGAACAAATTATACAGATTTGGGGAGTCATAATAATTTTGCAAGCTCTGATGATTTTTAAAAATGCCTTGCTGGAATGGTCCAAACAAGGCTGAGCTATTTGTCTGACCAAGGTAAGGCAGCAAATGGTGACCTCCCCCCCATACACACACATACCTCTGTCCGTCAATCAACAAGCATAATATTCGAGAGCAGGTTATCCACCTGAGGCAGGAAATCCCTCAAATATCTCTCCCTCATAATAAAGAGACAACATAACTACAATTTGTTACCTTTTCCTAGCTTCCCCCTCTCCCAAAAGAGGTGCTTGCTACATGCTGTTTTTCCCCTTCCACACACTGGAGCAAAGCTGACATTACATATCTGTTACTTGAGGCAAAGAACATGGCATGCGTGCCCCTCTCCATGCTATACCATGAAGCACAACGGGTTCAGGGATGACGCCGCATCCGTGGCAGCACCTAAAAGCAACTTAGGTTGTACCAGACATGTTATGTGGTCCTGACTTCACAGGTCTGTCTTTCAACACAAAGAAAGACCAAGATGTGGGGTTCAAACAACTACACTAACAGCAATGGACAGAGTAAAAGCAGAATGAATAAATAAATATTCACTCATGAGGGGAGGTACTTTTTCACAATGTCAAGTCACCCATGCCTCTCATGAGGAGAGATCAAGTCATTACCACAGACGTTAAAGAGACTCTCACAGATCTCTGAATGAAATTCTATACAGTGTGAACACCCATTCAGTAATTGAATTTCCCTTTGGAAGCATGCTCACACGTCATCTTCCAGAGAGATACAAGCACTATTCAGATGTTCAGAAGGTGGTTGAACTGAACATGTGAGGAGTAAGGGGATAGTGCTAACCTTACTTTCCTCACGGCTTTCAGAGCAACCAGAAAGACTCTGCCACCCATGGAGTGTGTCCATGCGAGTGGACACCCTTAAAAAACAAAAGGCGCCCCATGCGGCAGTGGGTCTTCTCTTCAGATTGTTTCTTTCCACAAGTAGAAAGGGATGGGAAAGAGGCAAAAGTAATGCTTTTCCCCCTTCTCATGTTGTCAGGATTCATTATTTTCTGAAGTCCTGAATAAGGCTCCAGTTTTGTACATGTATGTACACAGACTCTTGATTTGCACTCTGGTTCAATTATTCATACATAATGTTCAACATGTGCATACACTATGAACATATCACTGATCAATGTATACATATTGTTAAATATAAAGAAGATTGCTGGTGCTGTCCTTCCCGCCATCTGTTGCCTAAAATGGTCTCCTCACTCTAATGGTTGGGCCACCCTGGAGTGGTGATGGCAGTTGTTTGGTGTGCATTCCTTCTTCATATGACTGAATGCCATACTATCCTGTTCCTCCAAAATAAGACCTAACCTGAAAATAAGCCCTAGTATGATTTTTAAGGCTGTTCATAATACAAACCCTACCCCAAAAATAAGCCCCAGTTGAGTGAAACCCTGCCCTCCACCCTTGTGCAGCAACCAGAAGAAGATGACATGACTGTATTTGAATAAACGTAGATTGTTGTACGAGGGGAAAAATAAAACATCCCCTGAAAATAAGTCCTAATGCATTTTTGGAGCAAAATTTAAGATAAGACCCTGTCTTATTTTCTGGAAAACACAGTAGTTTAGACAGGTCAGAGCCCCAGGGGATTGGTACTGCTGGTAAATTCAAAGAAATATATTTCAGAGTCAGATCTGTTCACAGGAACAGGAAATCAAAGTGAGCCAAAAACAAAGGTTGATGAGGAGCTTTGATAGTAGAAGTAGATCCCACATTTTTGGCAGCCCATGTTTCTCAGCTGACTGGCTTAAGGCTTGAGTTGAATTGCCAAAGATTTTAATTACAATCTCCCAGACAGACAAGGAAATGCTCTGAAGAACAAGTAAGTGCTCAAGATGGCTACATTGCACCACAAGAGGTAACCTCCTCTCTCTTGCATCCACATTTTCTCCCAGCACAGTTCTTCCGCCAGTATTATATACACTTGAAAAACCTGTCACATGAAGAGTCATCCAAAAGCAATCAGCTTTGCCAACATGAGCTCAAAGAAAGACAGATTTGTTACTCTCTGCAGTCATCCTTTCCCTCCTGCCCTATACTTAAATTCTTCATGCTAATTTGCCATGGAAAATCATTTGCAACAGAAAATTGTATTTGCAGTGTTAAACACACATTAGTGAGTGAGCATGACATTGTAGAACAAACTAGCTGGGATATAACAAATTCTAAGACAATGAGGTTTTTTTTTTTTAAGTGATGCTAATAAATTGCCTAAGCTCATTCAAATTAGAATAACAGCTTCCCCGATATGCAACGGAAACACTCAAGCCAACTTTCTTGTACTTTGATTTCTTCATTTGACCCTCCACATCACTCATCTTTTATTACAAATATGATCAGTTTGGGCAGTTAACCACACTTAGAATTATTGTTTGCATTACCTCATATGGGCAAGCCACATGGAAGCTGCCATTAAAATTCATTGCAGAAAAAAATACTAGGACTGTGTCACAAGTCTATTTACTTGGGTGTATGTTTTCAGGCAAGTCAATGAAATTTTCATCCAGATAAATATGTTTCCATCTTGCATGCAATGATCAGTTTGCAGCTCATACACTACATACAACTTAGAAATGTTCCTTAATTTGGATTAGAGTTTCCAGCATGGCTCCTGACAAACACGCATATAGGAAACTGTTTTACCAGGTCATTTTGTCCATTGAGCCTAGGATCACCACTTCTGGTGAGCTGAAGCTCTGTAGAATCTGAGCCAGAAATATCTCACATTTCCAATGCTACCTGATCCTTTAAATGGGGATACCGCCAGGGAGGCATCCTCTGTTTTCAGCATGGAAACCATGCCCCTCTGTCACTAAACTATAGTCATTCCTCAACGCAAGGCTGAAATCCTGTTGCACAACTTTACATTGCATAAGGCTGTTGACACCATCAGCTGCAGTGGTTTTCCAGAAGTTAGACATTTCCAGTTTCTCCCACAGCTCCCAAGGGTCCCTTGAGAACCATTTCTTGGGGAAGCCTTTATAGGCAGCAAATGGGGGAGGCTGGCTAATTCCTAAAAATCACCACCATCAGTAACATTGTATTCCAGCTGTGACTTTCAACCTTACATACAGTTCTACAACAGGATTTCAACCCTTAAAATAACATTTTACTCTGAAATTGATATTATAAATGTGTACAAACTACTTCTGTCACGAAAAAAAATTGAGTCAGTCTCTCCACTCATTGTCTTTTGTCTGTGAGCACACAAGATTTCCAGCAACACAGAATTCCTGATCCATTAGTCAGCTGATGAAGCAGCTGAAGCATAAGGCATTTCACACTTCAGAGATGTGATACATACATTGGTAGTCCCACAGAGGAAGGTGGGTCACATCTGGTCCTCCAGATGTTTTGGACTTCAACTGCCAGAAGCCCCAGCCAACATATCAAATGACTAGGCATTGTGGGAGTCATAGTCCAAAGTATCTGAAGAGCCAATTTTTCTCATTCCCTGAATTCCATGATCTAACATATTTCAGATGTTTGGGCTACAACTCCCACTTCCAACAATTTGAAGCATAAACTACTTAGCTCTGGGCTTCCTGGCTACATGGCCAGCCCGGTGCCTCAAGTATTATGTCTTTATCTCCCAAAGTAATTCTAGCAAGGTTAGTCTTATCTTCCAAACAGTCATACCAATGCCAGATATGTTTTCCAACCAGCTTACTAGTTATTGAGACAGAATGGTTGAGATTCTGTTTAGCGAAGTGAGCCCCACTAGAGTAGGCCCACTGAATCATTGAGGATTTGGTGACTCAACTTCTCTTTAAGTTCCATTGATTAAAATGGGCCTACTCTAGTTCCAATGTACTACGCTGAAGTAAGTTATAGAGCAGTTAATTTACCAAATCTCTATGGATTCCATACTCTAGTGCAATTTATTATGCCATACTAAATAACAGGATTTCAGCCAATGTCTATTTTTATAGATGCAATATGCTACCAGGTATCACATTCCACAAATAATACCAGCAGAAGCCTCCAAATATCATGAGTAATTTGGGAGGTGGGAGATAGGACACCAATAGTAGGTTTGGAAAGTTATTTGCAAAGTATTTACTGTTCCTATTTCAAAAAACCCTCCAACAATGAGTGATTAGTTATCATCGTATCTAGTTTTTTTAAAGTTACTCTTTATTAAGTCATGCCTAAATTACTTTTTAGTTACTTTTAAAATCTGAATGCAATACACTGCTGGTCTATAGAGGAATATAATCTCCTCCCATCCATCTCATCATTGCCTCAACATTCACAATAGAGCACAGGCCAGTATTTGAACCCCATGATGTTTCTCTCTACCATTTAACAAAGCCCACCAGAATGTTATGTAGTTACACTGTTGGTTTTAGGAAAGGAAATAATTGCTCACAACTAATTGTTTTCAGTTAGTATATTCAAAGTTCTAAGCATACACAGTTCTAAGCTGCAACAAAAGGGAACAGCTGGAGTTCAGAAGGAAGAACTTGAAGGATGACAGTGCTGTTCCTTCCGAAAATCTGGTGTGTGAGATGATCATCTTACTCCACCTAATACTAGCGAAAGCCCTGCTAGTAGATGGAAGTTTCTGCGCCCAGTTATTCTGACTTCCAGTTTTCAATGGACCTGATACACATCGTCTGGCTCAGATTTTACACTCTAACCCAAATCAAAGGGAAAGAACTGTAGTCTGTACACTACAGAACACCAGCAGCTGAAAAGAAGAGAAAAGAAAAGAAAAGAAAAGAAAAGAAAAGAAAAGAAAAGAAAAGAAAGGCAGGTGAATAAGAATTTCCTGCTGTGTGAAAAAGATATTTTTAAATCTTTGGGATTAACTGCCTAACTGCTTTCTGCTGTTAACAGGATTTAACCATAACTTTTAATTGGCAGTGGAGAGTTAATCCCTTGGGTGAGAAAAGGCATTCTATTCTGAAAGGACGTCCTCCACCCCACCCCTTTAGCTCTTCTTTGTGTGGACTCCATATACAACATTATAAATTCCAGGATTATACTGTATTGTATTGAATTAGCATGTGGAAAGGTTTTTCTGAAAACAGCACTCACAAACTCCTTCATGCAGTCTGTGTCACTTTTGCCTCTGTTTGTTCATAAACCTGTTCTATCCAATTTCTGCATCAATCTGCACATGTGTGTTAACTGCATAAAATCATATTTAAACACATACGTATTTCCAATATATTTTCTTACAAAATATGCTTTCATAAGTGTATTTTATTTCAAGGTGTGCAGTTCTCTCTCTCTCTCTCTCTCTCTCTCTCTGCACGCACGCACGCACGCACGCACACACGCACGCACGCACGCACACACACACACACACACACACACACAAAATAGATAGACAGACAGATATCCACAAGCCTTAGTTTCACTAGCAGTAAAATTAGCTTAAAAGGTGGTAGAATGGAACATGGATTATTGTGGCAGCAATGCTTTCATACATGAAAAAAGCCATGCAAGCAGAAAGCTAATTGCAGCAGGAACAAAGCTGCATTAAAAGCTTCCTCCCTGATATACTAACTTTCTGCTAGCACTGAGTGTTCAGTGTGTAGCTTTGTCCATTTGCAGTGCTCTGGATGGAGTCTTAGGGAACTGCTATGCTTCTCCAGGTCTCCAGCCAAGGATACAAATCTCAGGGCATGTAGCAATAGAGGAAGAGAAAGGTTTTGTGTGCAAGATGTATTTAAAGTCTAGGTACCCTTTTCCATCAATTCCCCAGTTGTGCCAGGGTTCAGCGGCTCAGCACAAAGGTGTTTACCATGAGTACTCTGCTTCTTTCCCTACCATTGTTTGCCTGTGCTGCCTCTGTGACATCATGAAGACCAACTCCCGTGACAGCACAAGACTCCCCCCCCCCCCGTTCTTACCTCACAGGGAACAAGATAAGACTGACCTGGCAGTAACAGAACTATGCGGCGGGGAGGGGAACACTATTTTATAGAAGAAAACATTGTAAAAGGCTGCATAGCTCAGTGGTTTAGATATCTGGCTGGGGAGCCAGAGATTGGGAGTTTGATTCCCCACTGAGCCTCCTTGATGGAGCTGGGCTTGATGATCCATAGGGTCCCTTCCAGCTCTGCAGTTCTAAGATGATGATGATGATTATCATTATTAAAATGTCATAACTCACCTGCAATCTAAAGGGGCATACTCTACAGTATTAACCATTTACCATCTTATTATGTTAAATGTGGAAACCAGGTCAAAATCACGTCTTGTTTGTTTGTTTTTGTGTGAGTGAGTGAGTGAGTGAGTGAGTGAGTGAGTGAGTGAGTGAGTGAGTGAGTGAGTGAGTGAGTGAGTGAGTGAGTGAGTGAGTGAGTGAGTGAGTGAGTGAGGTTGGCTGGCTGGCTGGCTGGCTGGTCAAAATATTTTTACCCTGCCTTTCTCCTTGAAAAGGACCCAAGGCAGCTCTTAATTTTTAAGAAGAAAATGAAGTGACATATATCTGGCTGGATAGCTTACTAAATTAGATATCTGGCTGCAGAGCCAGAGGTAGGGGGTTCAATTCCCTGCTGTGCCTCCTATGAGTAAAGTCAGCCTCTTTGGTTTGGGGCCAGCAGCACAGTCGCAGGACATACACACACCCAAAAGGGGAACCACTTCTGAGCATTTTCTGTCAAGAAAACCTGAGAAGGGCTGCCATAAGTCAGAACTGACTTGGTGGCTGTGATCGGGTTTGTTAAAATGTTTAGGCAGTTACTCATCTTGTAAATGAAATGACAATAAAGGTGTATCATTAAACAAATCTTTATTGACTACATTTGGTTGTTGATTCTTAATTATATCACTATTAACATCAAATGATAACTTTTCGGGGGAATAATCCCACAACAAAGGTACTGACTTCTTTAACGGTTCTTCTTCTAGTAACGGCAGGTTCTCAAAAATCTTTCTTGGTTGTTGGATTTCCTCAGATTCCCGCTCCATGTAGCACAAATGGCCCTGCCACATGGGTGTCTGGACCATTCCCCTTCCATCAGTTTCTTGTTCAGCTGAGGAGGCTTGAGACGATTCACATATTTCACAGGACCGTGTCCCTTTGGGAAGACTAATACAGTCCATTCCTCTGGTAAAAGTCCTTCAATTATCAGTTTTGTCCCTGTATTTACATCAACTCTCTTTGTCAGTATTTATTTCTGCTTTTCTAACTTCGTTATTCAAATCTCCCTTCGATGTTTAAAATGTTCTAGCCTCATAGGGTTTGGTTTCCTCCCACTCATTCTCACATACTACTACTCTTTTCACATGCTACTACTACATTTACCTCCTCTCAGACTCCTCCTCCTGACCCCTCCCCTTTTGCTCTCGCTCCTAACTCTTATCCCTTCCTCTGTCTCGCACACACCTGATTCCTGTTCCTCACCTACCACTTTTATTTCTTCTATCTTTTCCTCTATTTCTTGTATCGTTGATTCTTTTGCCTCTGTCCCTTCCTCTTGACTTTCCCTTTCGTGCGCTTCTCCTTCCCTGTCAGACCACTGAGGGAATGGCACACTCTCCAGCGGTTTTTGCCTCCTGCTCACAATGGCACATAAGTATTATACTTCATCTTAACTCCTGCTGGCAGCACCCAGCATTGATTCTCATTTCTCACAGGTCACTTGAATTCTCATCCCTTGACGACTCACAGCTGAATGCATGACCCACCTTCATTGACAAGCATTGCACTTGAAAGGGAGTCAGATGAACTGGGAGGGCATTTGTATGTGGATAAATCATGTAAGGCCAGATGAAATGTGCACATTTATTTATGTGTTATTGTTATTTTTTAAAGACATCTCACCCTTCCATCACGTTTGCAGCTTGTCACTGTCAAAAAGCACAGCAGAGAAAATCCAACAGAAACCAACCACATAAGCAAAAAGCAGCAAAAGCGCATTCAGATTCTGCAGGTGAGGGTGGGTGACACTTTTATTAGACCACTAAAAAGAGAAAGAGAGAGAGTTCTAAAATTTTAAATGCTGAGCTATGTTTCACCTGACCACCACCCCCCAGACACACTTAAATGCCTTGAGAAAAGCCTGAGCTGTTTCAGCCCTTCCTGGGACCCCACAATGGAATCCGGAAATGTCATCTAGGCTGCAAAGTTAAGCCAACAAATTGTAGACACCTATCTGGCGACTAGACCCGGATGTAGTCTAGCAACAACCTTCCTGCTCCCCAGTGCTTCTAACAATCACGGGTTAGGAAAAAAATATGCTTTAATCTCACTAGTGTATATTGGGTCATTTTCCTGAAAAACTGTTCAAGAAGGTATACACTGCTGTCATGGAAACTGGGTATCCTAGCAAAGTAATTACTCCGGTTAAAGCACAATGGAGATTTTTATTTTCCTCACAGATTAGAAAGGCAACTGGCATCAAATCCAGCGCAATGCTCTGGCAGTGGCTTCCCACTACACTTGGCCTAATAGCCATAATCAGCAACATAATCACACAGAGGTAACATTGAACTGACGCAAGTCCCAAGCATGGCTTCCTGTTTAAACAGCAGGGTGTTCACACTCCTTCAGAATATATTAATAGGTCTCCAGTTTATACCTCACAGTGACAGAGACAAACATGAGAGTGACAAAATTACTTTCAGATAAGCCAAGCAAAGAAATAAATTTTTAGAGAAAATGCCCCCCTCCACGGTTTTTCAGGCTTTATTTGACTTTTGTATTTCAGACATATAGTGCTTTGTAGGTAATGACCACCACTTTGAATCAGGCCTAGAAATGGACTGGTAGCTAGTGCAGTTACACTACATGCTCCCTATAACCAGCCCCAGTCAGGAGTCTGGCTGCTGCATTTTGAAGCTGAAGTTTCTGAACCGTCTTTATTTTATTTATTTATTTATTATTTGAATTTATATCCTGCACCATCTGGCAACCAGGCCACTCTGGGTGGCTAACAACAATATAAGGAGGGGGGGGGAATTAAAATCATGATAACAATAAGTTAATACATAACAAATCAGAAATTAAAACAGATGGCAGTAAGGTGGTGGAAAGGGTGATGGAGAGGATAGCAAAAAGAATGGTAAAAAGGGCAAGATCCTAGTGCTCCAAGGAAGCCTGGTGGAAGAGCCAGGTCTTCAATGCCGCTTTGAATCCGTCCAGCGAGGGTGCCAGACGAATCCCAGTCAGCAGGTTGTTCCATTAGCTGGGGGCAACCACCAAGAAGGCCCCATTTCTAGTTCTTTCCCTCCGGGCCTCATTCGGGGTCAAGGCACCAAGGGTCTTCAAAGGCAGCACCACATAAAGTATGTTACAGTAATCCAAGCGAGATGTAACCAAGGCATGCGTCACTGTAGCCACATTAGACATCACAAACAATGGTAAGGCTGTTAGATCCAGCTCCCATCAATAGCAACCAGCATAGCTAATGTCTGGAAGATGTAGGCCAATAAAATCTGCAGGGCAACAGTTCTCCATTCCTGACCAAGTCCAAGATTACTTACAATGGAAGCAGCTCTCTGTATTCTTAGGAAGTCTGCCCCACCACCTCCTACCTGTTGGATTGAAAATGAGGCCTCTTGTATTCAAAGCCATGTCTTTGAACTATGGCAAAAGGCATGAAGAACATAGTTCAGAGATGTGTAAGTCCTTGTGCTACCATATATCCTGAGACATTATGAAGGAGCTTCTGCAATGACTTGTACCAGTGAAATGGGTTAGAGTTATATATTTGCTCACATGGGGATATTTCAAGTAGTCTCGAAAGACTTGCACCCTTGGCCTCCATAATATCAGAGAATTCATGAGTTCCCCACAGTGCCTCTGCTCAATGATAAGACTCTGCTCTTGGTCCATTAAAAGCTGCGCATGACATTCCGGTCACTGCCATGTGCTATTACAAATGCTAAAGTGACGTATGACAAAGGACCTATTGATTAATCTTGTGGTTGATGGTCATGATGTGGGTGGAAGTGGTGGTCGCTTCCTTAGAGCAGGACAAGCCCCAACTGTGCCCCCAAATCTCCTGCCACATGAGCAGATTATAGAAAGCAGTTTTCAAGAAGAAGAAATATGACATGCTGAACACATCCATAATTGAGCAACGGAAGAATGATGCACTAGGTCCCCTCACTGCTGATTTATGGATGATATCAGGGTGTTATATTCATTCTTATGAGTGGCGTTTTCCAAGGTCTGCCCATGAGATATATCATCTAGAAAAACAATATTTATAAGACTTAAGAAATCCACCATCCATGCACAAAAAGAGGTGTCAGAAAGCTTGGGGAGGCAACCCTAAACTCTGCAGGCATAAAAAAATGTTTATTTAAGGGGGAAACCTGATGGATGGAAATAGAATCAGAATCATAGAATTGGAAGGGGCCTATAAGGCTATTGAGTTCAACCCTCTGCTCAGTGCAGGCATCCAAATTAAAGCAGATCTGACAGATGGTTGTCCAATTTTCTCTTGAATGCCTCTAGTGTTGGAGTGCTCGCCACCTACCATGGGAATTATTTCCATTGTCATACTGCTCTAACACTTAAGAAGTTTATCCTGATTTCAGCCTAAATCTGGCTTCCAATAACTTGAGCCCATGATTAAGTGTCCTGAACTCTGGGATGATCAAGAACAGACCCTCAGTATGACTACCTTTCAAGTATTTGAAAAGTGTTATCATACCTCCCTTCAATCTTCTTTTCTCCAAGCCAAGCATGTCCAGTTCTTTCAGTTGTTCCTCATAGGTTTTGGTTTCCAGTCCCTTGATAAGGTTTGTTGCCTTCCTCTGAACTTCCTCCATTTTGCTGACATCCTTCTTAAAGAGTGGTGCCTAAAACTGGACACGTTGCCCCAAAAGAGGCCTAACCAGTGTTGAATAGAGAGGATCTAGTACCTCAAAAAGCCCATTTTGGTGCAAGGACCAATTGAATGATGGATGCATCTAAAATCATACCATGCTTGCCAAAGAGGGAGGTATAAAGAAAGCTGAAGGAACTCTAATTCTGCTCTGGTGAGTGGGATTTAGGCTTTCCATGTTGTTCAGTTAACTACATGTTACCCGGATCTAGACATGAGGCGAGGTACCTGTTTACACCAGGCCTCAGCAGTGTGTGGCCCACAGGCTGCATGTGGCCTGAGGTGGTTTTGCTGCCACATAAACTCTCCTATACAGCATTTCTTCCAAAAAATGAAAACACATCTACACCTTGAAGTCATCTAGAAGTAGCAATTCTCCTTAAAAATTAGGCACAGAAATTCTCACACCTTTTTTTTTTTTTTTGCCCCCTCAACTAATGGGGATTTTGTCAAAGTCCACTTCTGGTTCAATGTATCTCCCCCTCCCCCTTCTCTTGAATTTCCTGGGTGTGTTGAAGCTCACAGTGAGTCTTGTGAACAGCCACAATTTATATCATTAATTATCTTGGATTCCTACATTTCTAATCCTGGTGGAACCAGAGCTATTTACCCAACTGGTTTGTGCGAAGTGAGCCAGCTCGTCCTTTTCAGTGGATTAGCTAACAAATACTCAATTGTGATCATCATGGTAGCTCAGCTATAGAGATAAGACATGTGAGACATCCATATACGAAAGTTCATTTTGAGAGGAGTGGTGGCAATTCCCTAGTGGAGAAGACATTGCTGCTCATAGAAAACAATTTGGAGATGTAGGGTTGTGACTGGGCAGCAGTATAGCTACCCTAAAACTAAAGATAAGAATTCACATTCTTCGTAGCTCCAGTGTGAGTTCCTGCCCACGGAACAGACTTTTGCCCCTGAGTTTGTAAACATTTAAAAGCTCCCCTGCTGAGTCCTTGATCCTTACAAGCATATTGTATAAGTACAAGCATTGCAGATAAGGGGGTGGGGAGACAAGCATCATTTACAGTACTATAGAGTAGCCCCGTATTATTATTCCTGTATTTTGGGGGAGGGGAGCAAACTATCCATGTCAAGCCTGCCATGTAGTCCAGTGTTACCATCCTGGTCTGAAGGATTTATGCAGGGATGTAGTTGGGGTGGGATCGATATATTTGTTTGCAGACGTGGTATGGGGGTGGGCGGGCAGGCAGGGGGATTAACTGCTTTCTCACTGCTGTGGGAAAACTGGGGGTGTGGGTAAATGGGTTGTAAAGGTAAAGGTAAAGGTTCCCCTTGACAATTTTTGTCCAGTTGTGTTCGACTCTAGGAGGCCGTGCTCATCCCCGTTTCCAAGCCATAGAGCCAGTGTTTTGTCCGAAGACAATCTTCCGTGGTCACATGGCCAGTGCGACTTAGACATGGAACGCTGTTACCTTCCCACCGAGGTGGTCCCTATTTATCTACTCGCATTTACATGCTTTCAAACCGCTAGGTTGGCGGGAGCTGGGACAAGCGACAGGAGCTCACTCCGTCACGTGGATTCAATCTTACAACTGCTGGTCTTCTGACCCTGCAGCACAGGCTTC
Source organism: Pogona vitticeps (assembly GCF_051106095.1). Classification (NCBI taxonomy): domain Eukaryota; kingdom Metazoa; phylum Chordata; class Lepidosauria; order Squamata; family Agamidae; genus Pogona; species Pogona vitticeps. The sequence goes on from NC_135785.1 coordinate 175,393,719, forward strand.
TGCAGTTTAGCTCACAGCGCCACCACGTCCCTTCTAAAGCTAAAGGGTGAAGAATCTACCTTGTGCTTACCTGTGGCCAACAACTTGCAAGACTACATTGGAGCTTAGAAACTGGCAGTGGCATGTCTGTGCAATTATTTTCCATAAGTTGCATAACTGGGAAAATAGTCAGACTGAGGTATAAAGTGAGAAGCTTGGGTTTAGGAAAAGGGAATTGGGGCAACTCTAGAAGAACTGGAAAAGTAGGATCAAGATCTCAGGTGGCAAATCCAGTACAGAGGCTTGACTTGCTGGAATCCCAACGAGGTCTCCTCTGGAAACTCTCCACTACTCATGACATGCATGTGGGTATAGTAGGCATGATTCTCACGCAGTCTGAAGCACAATAGGAGGGGTACTTTTCCAGAAGTGTTGCCATAATTAATCTGTCCTCTCATGAAACTACCTCACCTCATCCCAAAACTCATTTCTGTCATGTTGTGGTGCATTTACAAAAAGAACTGTTGTCCCCTCTGGGGTAGACATTGATAACAACAGTAACTGACCCCCCTCCCTCCCACCGTCACATCTTTTTTTCCTAACCTGAACGAAGTCAAAAGGGGGGGGGGGAGAGAGAGAGAACACCTCTAATTCATCCGTGGCAATCAAAATGAGACAAAACCAAAACTAAATCTATAAATAAGCACATCACAACGCCCACCATTTGCAGTCAAACAGAGCTACCTCACTTGCATAACAGTAGGTCCAATCCAGAGCTTGGAAAAGTTACATTTTTTGGACTATGACATTTTTAAACCTCCCAACTGCCAGGCCACACCAGTACAATTCCAATTCCAGTAAGTTTTCAAAGTTCTTGTCCAGCTCTGTCACCCCTCAGAAGAACTCATGAAGAGCTGTGCTGCACCACAACAAAAACTTGTAACTAATTCAGCATTCAGTGGCCAACCAAATGTTTCTTAAAAGCCTAAGTATGGAATGTGAGAAACAGGTAATAAGAGGCACACAGTCTCTGGCACTGCCTGGCCATGAACACTACCAGCTCTTGGTGCATGACATCAAAATCTTCCCAGCAAGCGGACAAACCGAGCAGCATTCTGCTGTAAATGCACCCATTCACTCTCACGGATGTTGTGCCAAATTTCACAGTTACATAAAATGTCATAGCTGATTAAAACTTCAAAATCTGTCTATCACCAAGCTGGGTTTTACTCCAACATTTAATGGACTAAATTACAATCCTCGAAATATTGTAGCTTATAGCAATTATAACTCAAGCCAACTGTTTTGCGAAGGTGAAACACAAGGCGTGCGCACATGCACACACATTTACTTCAGTGTTGATTCTCCTAATCCTGCTGTAGACATGTGGGGCAGGAGGAGTTATTATATGACAAACTGTATTAGAGTGTATACTAACTATACTGTGCATACTAACTATAGCCATATTTGACTTATATTTTTGAACTTTCAAGTGATGCACACACAGTTCTACCCACCATCAAGCCTCTAATTTTCTTTCCAAATCCAACACGTGAAATACCTATGGAAGCCTTAATATCCAATGCAAATCTCATTATATGGAGAGTAAATACTATCTTTTGGAAGGAAGCACCATAACGTACTAATATGGCCACTAAATCCAGATAAACTGATAAGGTGTCAAAAGTGTAAATAGGCATATAATTCCACTCCTCCCCCATGTGTAAGTATCTTAATTGTAAGAGCTAAGAAATGAGCATTTACTCCCTAAACTTTCTCAAATTAAGTTCAAATTCCTATGGGAGAAAATGAAATATGTTTTGATGGCTTTTTTCCTTAATATAACAATCAATAATTTTTCATGCAAAACACATTCATAAAGAATACCCTACAATCACACACACTACTATTGTCTACACATTTTATCCATTCCAATAATGCCACTGAGTAGTGTTCTCAGTTTTAAAATAATACGCCACTTGTTCCCTGAGCGATATGGTATATTCGAGGGGGAAGGGATATTTTTACCTGGTCTTGCAGGTTTCTTGTAGTCTTCTCTATATTCCTCAAATAAAAGCGAAGAGCAAAGGATCACAATTAAATTCCCTCAGTTAACAGAGCAAGACATGGTTCTCCTTTTCCTGAAGGGAGAGGTTTTGTATCTAAATGAATAAATCACAGAGACACTGGATTCTGCATCTGGGAGTTTACAAGTGCCCATTACAACCTCTGCACTCATAAATGAAACAAGAATTCCTAGGTCTGCTATCATGTGATACCAACTTAGAAGCTGGTGCTTGTTTTGACGCCCATTAGCAGTATTCATTGCATTTACAAAGCCCTTTTTAATCCTCCTCAGTTGTTTGAAAGGTCAAAAGGAGAAAAAAAGTAAAAGGGTATTTAATTTAATACTATCAAGAAAACCCAAAGTATGTATGTACAGTATGGTGATTAGAAACACAAGAAATTTACTGAAAACTGCAGAGAATACAATTATTTCAATAGCAGACATTCACATTTTTTAAAATCCAGAATTTCAAAATGTTAGGTTTCTAGTAACAGTTATCTCTAACACATTATTTTCTTAGGAAAAAGGGGGATAGTGAAGTTGGATTTCAAATTATTGGAAATAAAGTTGCTTTCCTGATACGTCGAGAGCCTTGTCTCGTTATGTTTACATGTTACTTTTCAAGGGCATTTTCAAACATTGTGACAGGAATTTTTCATGTTTTATGCCATTGTCATCTATGGTAGAGAAAAAATCCCCCAAGAAAAAAAGGAAGAAGGAAAAAAGAGAAGCAAAAGCAACTGAGAACGCCTCAAGGTATTTTTCAAAGAATGCCATGAGGTGTTGAATTACTTTTTTTAAAAAAACCGCTATAATAAGTAATGGAAATAAAAGGAACTTCCCAAACTCTGGAGAATTGATTCCCAAAGTTGATTCCTTAGATCAGTGGTGTCGAACTGTGGCCCTCCAGATGTTCTTGGACTTCAACTCCCAGAAGCCTTCACCACCGCCTCTGCTGGCCAGGATTTCTGGGAGTTGAAGGCCAAGAACATCTGGAGGGCCACAGTTCGACACCACTGCCTTAGATGTTCTTGGACTACAACTCCCAGAAATCCAACACAGCTAGTGATGAAGGCTTCTGGAAGCTGCAGTCCAAGAACATCTGGGGACCCAAGATTGTTAACCTCTGCTCTAGAGCAGTGGTTCTTAACCTTTGTTACTCAGATGCTTTTGAACTGCAACTCCCAGATACCTCAGTCATCACAGTTGGAGGTGAAGGCTTCTGGGAGTTGCAGTCATAGGTTACTCCTGAGTAACCCAAGGTTAAGAACCAGTGCTCTAGAGAAAAGGAAGACAAATGAGGGCAACCTGTGAGGTGTTTCCTTTCATTTGAGTCACCTCAAATGAAAACCTACAACAACCATCAGATCCAGGCCATGAAAGCCTTCGAGAATACAAGGTTTGGTTTTGTTTTTTAAATTTAAATTCCAACAGGCTAGGGAAATCTTGGAGTTGTGATCTTTAAAAAAGCGACTTTTCGTGCTGACATCTTTATTCACTGCAGCTGCTCTTAGTACTACACCACTGTTGAGTACAATTCTGTTCATTTTGAGAGAGCAGGTTGGGTTAATTAGCCTTGCAAAAGCTCAGAACCTGACCACTAGATGCTGTCAGACATGCCTCACAATCTTCTTCCATGGTGATGTTAAAGATGATAAACCTGTGGACCTCCAGATGTCTGAATGTAACTCTTCTCTCACCAGTGCCCCTGCAGATTGGGACTGATGAGACTGATTAATGTCCGCCAACATTTGAAGATGAGTTCCACATCACTGCTTCCTCTCAACAAGCAAGCAACGGTATCCATTCAAGAATTATTGCCATACCTTTGTTAAATACAGCTATGATTTCCAACCTTGGGTTCCCAGATGTTCTCGAACTCAAACTCCACAAAAGCTTTCCCCCACTAGCTTTCCTGACCATTATTTCTTGGAATTATAGTGCAATAACAGCTGGGGACTGAAGGTTGGGAAGCACTAAAGTAGAGAACTGATCTCCAAGCTTGGAGGTGTGAGGGTGACGAAGGACTTCCAAGGGATTGTGAAACTGTGAGGTACAGATTCACCCTTCACATTAATTCATCATTGGTGGTTTTCACTGTTTCGTAAACGAAATTACCTTTTCATTCGCTTTTTCTGATGGAATTATGATGTCATTTTTCAGTTTAAAATATTTTTTTACTCAGTTTGTGTGCTTGCTCTTGATTTTAATCAATGTGTTGCATTTCTGCTAAAAGAAGGGAATCTGGATAATGATAAAAGAGAGGTGAGGAGGCATAAAGATACCTTAAAACGGTGGTTCTCAATCCAGAGTCCCCAGATGTTCTTAGACTGCAATTCCCAGAAGCCTTCACCACTTGTTGTGCTGACCAGGATTTCTAGGAGTTGCAGTCCAAGAACATCTGGGGACCCAAATTGAAAAACCACTGCCTTACAAATTAAAAAGGTGTGGTGTGAAAAATGTTTGGGAACAGCTAATGTAAAAAAAAAGTAAAGAACGTATTAATCAAGGTAACGTGAGTATTGGTAACAACTGTTTTCATGACTGAGGCAATGGTATTTTCCAGCCTTGAGCCTGGGAATTTCTGTGACTGTACAGATATGATGGCAAAGTGTGAAGCAAGCAAAAAAAAAGGGCAGTTACCACACACAGTGTGAACTCTTCTCAGATTTAACACTCTGAAGGATTTTTTTAAAAATAGTTTCTACCTTATGACAAGCATGTGGGGGTGGACAGAGTCAGGGAGAAAATGGTTTGCATGCATTCCTGACAGACTTTGAGTCCTATGCAATGAACCAGAAGGGATAAAGCATGGGGGGGGGGGTGAGGGCAGGAGAGAGAAACCAAGTCTAGGACCCTGTCATGTTTTCATTATTCCTGTATCTCAAGAGAGAACAATATATGCACGTAAAACGGATTCCACATGACTGTCTATGAGAGGGGCTTATCCAAAACCATCAAAGTATAATAGAATCATAGAGGTGGGACACACTCCCAAGAATCATTGTACCAATCTTTTGTCAAAGCAGGAAATCCCTGATAGACAGCTATCCAACCTCTGTTTAAAATCTCCAATGAAGGCGAGTCCACCAGTTTCCAATATAGTCTGTTCTATTATCAAACAGCTCTTATTGTCAAGAAATTCTTCCAGATGTTCAGTTATTGTTAAGTTGAAATATCCTTTCTTACAAATTGAACCCATCAGTTCAGGTCTTACCTTACGGAACTATAGAAGAGAATCTTGCTACCGGTTCCATGGGTCAGGGTGCCAAATCTTCAATGCCCATCACATCACCTCAATCTGGATTCCGAAAAGGCACTTGAAACCATACTGCAAATATCCACTGGCTATTAGAGTGTATCAAAGAAATTCAGAAGATGACCACTTTATGCTTTATAGACTACAGCAAACCCTTTGACTATGTGGATCATGAGAAATTATGGGTTGTTCTGGAAGAAATTGTGTTTTTCAGCTCTTGATTGGCCTGATGCATAATCTGTATTGCGGTACTGCTAACACATCTCGGGATGTTTGTCTTGGGATATAAACCATATGACCACATTTCATTACAACAGAGGTATGGAAAGTATCAGAAGAACTAGAAAACATTTTCCTCATGTGACCAGGGCCTGAGACTCAGAAAGGCCTCGATACCTGGCAGAACGCCTTCTCCCACCTAGATCTACTCGAGTCACTCACCATAGCCAGGAAAGATGGCTGAGGGGCCTGACGCTGAGAGTGGCCCAGAAAGAAAGAACAAGAAACCGGGCCTTCTTGGCGGTGGCCCCTCGACTTTGGAACAGCTTGCCACCAGAAATCCTCCTGGCACCCTCGCTGGGTGTTTTCAAGAGCCAATTAAAAACTTGGCTCTTTAGGCAGGCCTTCCCTTCTGCCAATACTTGATTTTTACTTTTCTTGGTTTTTTGTTGTTTATCCTCCCATCTTGATCATATTATTATTGTAGATTTTAATTGTAGTTTTTGTGCACAATATATTGTGAGCTGCCCTGAGTAGGCTCCTGTCTAGAAGGGCAGGATAAAAATCCAATAATACATAAATAAAAATAAGTAAATGCAGCAATGAAGGAATTAGAAAAAAAACAAGTATAAGGACATGGAGATCAAGCCCAAGATCATCCACAGTATTCTATTTCTGATTACTCTGTACAGGTGTGAAATCTGGACAGTGAAGAAAGCTGACAGGAAAAGAGTTGAATTCTTTGAAATACTGTATGGTGCTGGAAGAGAGCTTTGAGGATATCTTTGACTGCTAGAAAGATAAACAAGTGGACCCTAGATCAAACTGAATCTGAACTTTCTCTAGAGGCAAAAATTACAAAACCAAGGCTGCCATACTTTGGGCACATTATGAGAAAAGCAAGGCTATCTGGAAAAGAAAACAATACTAGGAAAGTTGAAAGAAGCAGGAAATGAAGATGACCAGATATGAGATGGATTGACGCCATAAAGGAATGCACAGGTTTGAGTTTACAGGAGCTGAGGAGTGCTGTTGAGGACAGGGCATTTTGGAGATCACTCATTCATTGGGTCAAAATAAGTCAGAAGCAACTTGATGGACTGTAACAACAAAAATATCATATTTAATCTTCTCCAGTCTAAATATGTCCAAATCCCTCAACTACTCCTCATAGTTTGATTTCCAGAGCTTTTAGTATCTTGGTTCTCCTTCTCAAAAAATATAAAATTGTAATTAAGTTCAACCAGTTGCCAAAGCAGGATATCAACCGCTAAGTCATGCCTAAAGGGTAGCCACCTATTCTTTGTTTAAAAATCTCCAGTGAAGGACAGTATTATACCTTCTGAGGCAGTCCATTCCATTTTTAAAAGAGCTCTTATTGTCAATATGTTATTCCTAAAGGTTATGCAAAGTCTTCTTTTCCATAATTTAAATTCATTGCTTCAGGTCTGGAGCTATGGAAAACAAGCTTGTTCCATCTTCCATGTGACAGCCTTTCAAATATTTAAAGGTGACTACCAATTTGAATGAACAATGCAAAGAAATGGAGGAAAATAATAGAAGAGAAAAAACCAGAGATCTGTTCAGGAAAATCGGAGATATTAAAGGAACCTTTTGTGCAAAGATGGACAAGATAAAGGACAAAAATGGGAGGGACCTAACAGAAGCAGAAGACAGCAAGAAGAGGTGGCAAGAATACACAGAGGAATTACACCAGAAAGATCTGGATGTCCCAGACAACCCAGAGAGTGTGGTTGCTGACCTTGAGCCAGACATCCTAGAGAGTGAAGTCAAGTGGGCCTTAGAAAGCATGGCTAACAACAAGGCCAGTGGAGGTGATGGCATTCCAGTTGAACTATTTAAAATCTTAAAAGATGACACTATTAAGGTGCTACACTCAATATGCCAGCAAGTTTGGAAAACTCAGCAGTAGCCAGAGGATTGGAAAAGATCAGTCTACATCCCAATCCCAAAGATGGGCAGTGCCAAAGAATGCTCCAACTACCATACAATTGCACTTATTTCACACACTAGCAAGGTTATGCTCAAAATCCTACAAGGTAGGCTTCAGCAGTATGTGGACCAAGAACTCCGAGAAGTACAAGCTGGATTTCGAAGGAGCAGAGGAACTAGAGACCAAATTGCTAACATGCGCTGGATTATGGAGAAAGCCAGAGAGTTCCAGAAAAACATCTACTTCTGTTTCATTGACTATGCAAAAGCCTTTGACTGTGTGGACCACAGCAAACTATGGCAAGTTCTTAAAGAAATGGGAGTGCCTGACCACCTTATCTATCTCTTGAGAAATCTATATGTGGGATAGGAAGCAACAGTTAGAACTGGATATGGAACAACTGATTGGTTCGAAATTGGGAAAGGAGTACGACAAGGTTGTATATTGTGTCCCTGCTTATTTAACCGATATGCAGAATACATCATGCGAAAGGCAGGACTGGAGGAATCCCAAACCGGAATTAAGATTACTGGAAGAAATATCAACAATCTCCGATATGCAGATGATACCACTCTGACGGCAGAAAGTGAGGAGGAATTAAGGAACCATGTAATGAGGGTGAAAGAGGAGAGCGCAAAAAATGGTCTGAAGCTCAACATCAAAAAAAACAAACAAACCCTAAGATCATGGCCACTGAGGAAAGCAATGACAAACCTCGACAGCATCTTAAAAAGCAGAGACATCACCTTGCCAACAAAAGTCCGAATAGTCAAAGCTATGGTTTTTCCTGCAGTGATGTACGGAAGTGAGAGCTGGACCATAAAGAAAGCTGACCGCTGAAGAATTGATGCTTTTGAATTGTGTTGCTGGAGGAGGCTCTTGAGAGTCCCCTGGACTGCAAGGAGAACAAACCTATCCATTCTGAAGGAAATCAACCCTGAGTGCTCACTGGAAGGACAGATCCTGAAGCTGAGGCTCCAATACTTTGGCCATCTCATGAGAAGAGAAGATTCCCTGGAAAAGATGCTGATGTTGGGAAAGTGTGAAGGCAGGAGGAGAAGGGGATGACAGAGGATGAGATGGTTGGACAGCGCCATTGAAGCTACCAACATGAATTTGATCCAACTCAGAGAGTCAGTGGAAGACAGGAGGGCCTGGCATGCTCTGGTCCATGGGGTCATGAAGAGTCGGACATGACTAAACGACAACAACCAATTTGCCTCTCAGTGTTCTCTTCTCCAAGCTAAACATGGTCAGTTCCTTCATCCACTCCGCATAGGGCTTGCTTCTAGACCTTTATCATCCTTCTTGCCCTCCTCTGGAAACATCTCAATTCGATGACATCCTTCTTACACTATAGTGCCCAGAACTGGACATAGCATTCCATGTGAGGTCTGGCCAAAACAGAATAAAGTGGCAAGTAACATTGCTCTCACCTCACACTAGTATTCTGAAATGAAGCCTTGAATTAAATTAGCTTCTTTGCCACATTATGCTGTTCACTGATCTGTGGATGCACACCAACATGAAGTTAGCATTGCTTTTACTACCTGGTATGCCATGTCATCCTATGAATCATCATCATCTTAGAACTACTGAGATGCAAGGGACCCTATGGATCATCAAATCCAGCCCCTGTGAAAGAGTCAAACTGGGAATTGAACTCCCAAACTCTAGCTCCCCAGCCCAATTTAAACCACTGAGTTATCTAGCAGATATGCAGTAGGTCCTGCAGCAACTTCTGTCATAGTACATGGTGTCAAGCCCTACCGTGGCTCAAAATGGCACCCGGTCCATTATTTTCTGCTCCAGTTCTTTATGTCTCATTTTCAGGTGATAAAAGCCCACCCCTGTCTGCCTGCTCTTTTCCACCTCATTTGCCAACCTCCATTTGCTCCTTCCTCAATCAACCTGTCTGTTCATTCATCATGAAACTAATTCAGTTTAAGGCTTCATCGTTGGAAGTATAGTGTGAGGTCCAAGCACTGAGTCTTTGTTCAGACATGCAGAGATGCAATTCCCTTTTATTAAACCTGTAATTAAAGTTGCACATCCAGATTGGCAGTGTTTCCTCATGGAGAATATCTGATCTAGGGCTGCAGCATGTTGTGGCCCTTCAAAGAGGTGGCAGCTTTCCTGGAGATCTGAGGGGGAGAGATGGCAACAGTATGCACACCCACCTGCACTGGACTTAAACAAAAAGTGTTTCATCTTGGACATGTGGGCCCTGTATCTTTATTTATTTGATTTCTTATGCTAAGCTTCTATATAAATAGTCTAAGGTTAGCTCACAATAAAATAATGACAGATCACATACAAGTTAAGACTGCAAATCTATATACACTTTCTAGACAGTTGGTCTTACTGGACTCAACAGGACTTACTTCTGAGCAGATATACAGATTGAACTGTCCTTGGTCCTTCAATCAAGCCTGAATGAGTCAATGGGGCTTAAGTCACAACTAATAGTTTCAATGGAGGATTTTTCTATGCCATTCAATACATTTTATAAAGACTCTAAATCTGGCATCCTCCACTAATAATCCTCCTTTGATTTCCATTATTTCCCCAATCTCTGGGAAGATTCCAACAATTCCCCCAAACTTTCTGTTCAAACTCTCTTGGGGGGGTTGTGTGGCAAAATGTTCTAACATACCACATTCATTATAATAGGACCTAAATTCAAGTGAGATCTAACCTATATTCTATGTACGCTATTATGTGCTGCCAAGTCAGAACCAACTTATAGCAACTCTCATGGAGTTCTCATGGTGAGATATCTAAGGAATGGTTTTACCAGATCCACATTCCCCAGTGAGGTGCCATAGCCGAGCAGGATCTTGAACCCAGGCCTCCTGGGTCCCAGTCTGTCACTCTATCCATTACACATTGGGTATCAGTTCATCCCATATCCAACCCAATATACAGATGTGACCAAGACAATCCCATTCACTGTCTCTTTAGTATCAGCTTCTCTTAAATAGTTCTTCTTTCTTCATTTTAGGCAAATGAGAATATATTGCCTTAAAGGTTCCAAGGGATTTTATATATATAAAAAAATCCCTTTTATATATATATATATATATATATATATATATATATATATATATATATATATATATATATATATATATATATATATACACACACACACACACACACACACACACACACACACACACACACACACACACACACACACACACACACACACACACACACACACACACACACACACACACACACACACACACACACACACACACACACACACACACACACCCTCTTAAAGAAACACCACTTTCATCTACCTGGAAGTTGAGTCATGGCAACTGGACTTCTTTCTTATTAGGCTGAAATGTTTTGCTACTCATCCAAGTAGCTTCTTCAGTCTGAGGAGATCCCTGATATATCTTCCAGTTGGTTTCACTTTCCCCTGGTCTGAATAGGCTTGTTAAAAGGACAAAGAACTGGGGTTGAGTGAAAATCCCACCTCTGCAGGTTAACAATAATTAACAGTGGTCTTTATGGTGTGTGTGGTGTGGTAAGACACAATCCTAAAGGAAAAACACCAGTTCTTAATTCAGTGAGAGGCAGAATGACTAGGTCAAAACATAAGCTGTTGGAGTGGGGGGAAACTGAATAAAACACAATGTTCCTGCACCTTATATCTCTTTGCTGCATCCTTTCAGAGTACCTGTTAATGTATGACTGCTAAAAACATAGTTATAGAAATCACATATAAATATTACCTCAAACTATATTTAGTATTTCTTTCCCTCTTTGCTAACAGATTTTAAGTGTTCAATCTTGGAATGCAGAATGGTGTCCTGTACATGTGTACCAAGTATCATTCTGAATTCAGTGCTCAAATGAGTTACCAAACAACAACAATTACCCATAAAATTTATATACAGTGTTGTTCAGTCAATTCTGACTTATGCTAACATTCCCAAGGTTTTCTAGGTATAATGTACTCACAAGTGGTTTATTAGTCGCTCCTTCTGCTGGCACTATGGAACTGTGTTGCTTCCACAAGGCCACACAGGTGGCCAGACATGTCATTTCATCATCCACACACACTCCAGGTGATCTCCACTGGCCCCTTTCCCCGGAGGCAGAGTGAGGATTTGAAACCCTGGCCCCTTAACCTGGCTGCCAGGTGCTTCAATCCACTAAACAACACACCTACAATCAGTATGAGGAACTGCAAAAAAAGAAACTGATTATCCCTTCCTGGGATTCTGATAACACCTCTTTTTACCATCACACCCAACAAAGCAACCTGGTTTTTCAACAGCTTAAGACCATGAAACATTCTGACTGTTCAATCTTAAAACTCCTGGGGGCATGGGTGAGAAAGCAAGCCTGACAAATGCAGGTATACAGGAACCAATACAACACACTCATTTCTGTCTATATGCTGATCTCGTCAAAGGAAGAAAAAAGCTGTTGTTAGGATGTACCTCAATAAGTTACTTAGACTATTGTACTGTAGGCCTCTTCAGGCTCAGAAGGGAACAAGGACACGGAATGTCAGGCTTCTGCCTTGGCTTTGTACAGATGCCATGGGTGTGTATTTGCCCACAATCACCTGGTCAACAAACTAGGGGTTCTGCCTGCAGCACTTCATGAGTTCACCTCCAGTATCCAAATGAAGCTCAGACCTACAAACTGCAGCTAACAAGTCCACTTGCAGAAATGGTCAGCATTTTAAGTTGAGAAGATGTCATAGGGGTATAATTTGTTTCTGGCGTCAACATGGCTACATGGTCCAACTGAGTTCTCTAGGTCCCCAAACCCTGGTCCACAGCCTGGTGCCAGTCCATGGGCTAAGCTGGACCAGGCCACCAAGACAGACCTTCCGCCCCCCAGCACACACTCACCCCTGCACAGCCCATTTGCGGCTGCACGCACACTCCAGCACACCCGTGCGAGCGCCACACCGCCATTTGTGCATGAGCACAAGCATGCACACTCTCATGCAAAAGAGAGGACTTCTCCGTGCGAGCGGTGCCCCGCCTTCCCCAGCCAGTCCGCAGACCAAAAACGGTTGGGGACCACTGCTCTAGCAGGATGCCACAAAGGGGTAATATTAAAAAGACTTACCTGACAGGTTTGTTAAAAAGTCAAAATCTCTTAAAAGAAGTCTATAAACAATACAGTACAGTAAATATAGTACAGTCGTGCCCCGCTATACGATTGCCCCGCATTACGACAAAACCGCATTATGACATTTTTGCGATTGCAAAACGATGATCTGAATAGGGTTTTTTCGTTTTACGATGATTGGTTCCCTGCTTCGGGAAACGATTCTTCACAAAACAACGATTTTCCAACAGCTGATTGGAGGTTTCAAAATGGCCATCAGGTAAATAAAATGGTTCCCCGCTGTTTTCTGGGACGGATTCCTTACAAGACAGCCACCGAAAATGGCCGCCCTATGGAGGATCTTCACTGGACTGTGAGTTTCCAGCCCATTGGAATGCATTGAAGGGGTTCCAATGCATTTCAATGAGCTTTTTATTTTCACATTACGTTTTCGTTCTACAGCGATTTTGCTGGAACGAATTAACGTCGTAATGCGAGGCACCACTGTAAATACATTCAATGTCTATAACTACTGTCCACCACCAGTGACTTTTTCAGCTGTCAGATGGATCTTTGGGTTAATTCAGCAAGGCAATAAGAGTGACGTTTATCAACTGCTTCCAATGTCAGTGTTCCTCCTGAACAGAAAGCTACCATGTATTAATTTATCTCTCTTTGGGGTATTGTTTCCAATGAACATCCAGTACGACTTTGATTTTTTTTCAAAAAAAGAAACAGGTCTTCCAAATGTTAAGGCTCAGAAGGTTTCTTTTCAACTCTGAAACTGAGCAGGCATTGTATTTCTTTGTTAAGTTTATGCAATGGAAAAACCAAAGGAATTTACCCTTATAGTGAACACAGGGGACTTGCACTGCTTGGCCAAATATCAAAATATGAGGCAAGAATGCGTTAATCTCAGATTGTTAATGGAAATTTTACTGTATCACTTCAGTCAGCCCAGAAATAACAGGACCCACTTCTTAAAAAATAATCCTAATACAGAGATAAATGAAAGGATAGGCACTGATAAACAAACTTTAAAGAAGTTCTTAAGGAACCCATTGTCATGTGCCAGGAGTGAACAAGGCAGGAATTATTAGAGCAGAACTTTGTCAGTGAACCCAAATTAAGGATTAACCTTTTGGAATACGATAAGGCAGTTTGCTTACTTTAAGATAAGACACATTCTAAGAATGAAAAGAGGAAGTCTTCCCAAGATTAATATACTATTCTGCTTTTGAAATAATCAAGGGACTCTTTTTAATTTTCCAACTCTGTTGAGTTTAATTGACCCAGTATTTTTTTCCCTTTGAGGTAGTTTTAGATAAAATGAATTACAACTATGACTTTTGACAAATGCCAGCCAAAATCCTATTATTTGGCATAATAAATCACTCTACAGTAGGCCCATTGAAACAATGGAAATTTAATGATCAACCCCTCTGTAAATTCCATTGATTCAGATGGGCCTACTCTTACTCTAGCACAGTAAGTTGCAGTTAGGTCCATCTGAATCAATGGAACTTACAGAGGAGCTGACTTGCTAAATCCCCTTCGGTTTAATGGGCCCATTAGTGATTTCCTACACTAAGCAACAGGATTTTGTCTATTAAGTAAATTGTACTGGGCTCTCTGTGTACACATGAGCATGCACACATATATTATGTTCTTACAATTCAAACCAGCTCCTTCCAAAAAAGCAGTGAGGGTAGGTGGGGTGGCCAAAAAGCCTTATTCCATTAACAAATTCTGCAGTTTCAATACATCTTAAGTTCGTTCTCAATTACATTTAACCTATGTTCGTCAACCTGCCTTGGGGACGTGGTGGCGCTGTGGGCTAATCCGCAGAAGCCTCTGTGCTGTAAGATCTGTAGATCTTCAGCTGTAAGTTCGAATCCACGTGACGGAGCGCCTGTCGCTTGTCCCAGCTCCCGCCAACCTAGCGGTTCAAAAGCATGCAAATGCAAGTAGATAAATAGGGACCACCTCGGTGGGAAGGCAACAGCGTTCCGTGTCTAAGTCGCACTGGCCATGTGACCACGGAAGATTGTCTTCGGACAAACGCTGGTTCTATGGCTTGGAAACGGGGATGAGCACCGCCTCCTAGAGTTGAACACGACTGGACAAAAATTGTCAAGGGGAACCTTTACCTTTACCATCAACCTGCCTTAAGCACCATTTTGTTAGCACCTACAGAGTTAATTAGACCAATAGGCCAAGTTACTGATGCTTGCTGGGGACACAGTGACAAGCAAGAGCAACACAGTAGGTGGCACTGTTAAAATCCATCACTCACTTTCTTGATCCTCCAGAATACAACTGCCATATTCTCCTACCAGGCAGATCGTATTGGGACTCCTGATCAACCTTATTCCAAAAGAATGGTCAGAATGAAGGGACTCTTTATGGAATAAAGTTAAACAGAACAATAGGCCATTTCATCAGAACAGCATTCCTCTTCGCCACAAATATTCTAACAGTATAAAATTCAGAGGAACTGTGAGTGAAAAGTGTGGATTCAGAAATACCAGCTGATTACTCTTCTGACTGCTCTGAAGCACTGCATGATAGCAAGCAAAGAGATCATCATGTGAGTGGGATGTGTCAGACTAATATATATACAGTATATTAAATCATTGCAACATATCCATTTGCTTACCTGAATAAAACTTGATGTAGTATGCACATAATGCACATACCATGAGGGGAATGTTGTTTGGGTACTTATACATGAGGGGAATGCTGCCTGACAGAACAGGCTTTCTGACGGCAATGCCAATGAACAGCTCTCCCCCTGCCCAATTCCATTAGAAATAATGAAAACAAATGGAGCAATGATAGGAAAACAGGGTAAAGGTCCCCAATACAGTATCTAAAACCAAAAACAAAACTTGGCCTGAGAGGTAACAAACGAATAAATCCGATGCTATTATCTCAGATAAACAACAATATTTACTTGATACAGTCAACCTAGTTATCCATCAGAAGCTGGGAAGCCACAAAATTCCTTGGAAGATTTCTTACCATAAAAAGCCCTACCAAACTGTTTGTGACAGATGTTTTATTCAGAGGGAAATTATAGTTTTTGCATATACATGGCACAGTTATGTACAGTATATTTCCCGACATTGCAGGGTAGAGTGATCGTAATGAAGTACTGGGTTAGTTATCTAGTGATGAATGTAAGGAATACTGATAACTGAGTGTTCCAAAAAGTTTTTTTTAATAAACAAAACAGCTAGTAAAGTTAATTGAAATATTTATAATACTATTCAGTCATTGCACAGTAGTTCCAATATACAATCAAGAAGATGCAAAGAACACAACACTTAATTTGGAGGGAAAAATCTATTGCACCCACAATTTAAAAGATCTCAGTTTCTTAAATTCCACACTACCAATATTTTATAAACATTTACAACACATCAGTAAACACAAAGTTCTACCTGCAGTGCAGCATAAAAGGGGGAGAAGGGAACCCTCAGCTATCAAAATAGATGTTGAAATGCCCATATATGGCACCCGCTTACTCTACAGAAAGATACGTCAGTTAGCAGCCATTATTCCTACCATGAGTAATGCAAGCTCCCCACATTCAATAATAATTAGCAGTCCTCTCATTACATGCCTTTGTATCCTGCTCACTAAACAGTCCTCTGCTCAAGTGCTACTTTTGTGGCGATTTGCCTCAGGGCTTGCAGTCTCAAATCCTTTGCCATGGGCATTCCTTCTCAGTGGCCAGTCAAATAGTCCTGGGTAGAATCAGAAGCAAAAGAATCTGCGTCCTCATTGTCGGAGTCATCGCTGCTGTCATCGGCCGTGGGCTCTCCCGTCAGTGCTATTCGAGCGTAGTCATCAGTGTCTATAGACTTACAGAAATGGATGGCATATTTCAGTTTTTCTTCTAGCACCTGTTTGCAAGAATACCTAGGCAACTTCAGCAGAAAGAAGCATGTATAGGACTCAGGAAGAAAATGGTCTGGTGGATTGTATTTATCCAGAACCTGTTAAGAAAAAAAAAAAGAAAAAACATAGGAAGTGAACCATCCAATACAAACATTATATACATATCATATAATACCAAACATTTTTATTGTGGAATCCTATGTAGGCTTACTCAAAATTTAAGCCTCATTGACACAGTTTACTTCAAGGCAAATGGGTACAGGATTGCAACCTTGATCTTTCTTTCTAAGTAGCTCTCTTACTATTTACATTTCACTGATGTTCTTTTAATTCAGAATGAGACTTACCTTGCTTTTTATTGATTTTCTACATGTGTGAAAATCTTTGACCACAAACCATGAAATTCTGTCTGATATATAATATATATACATTAAGAATCTTTAGAAATTCTGCTTACATTTCTTGTTCTAAAACAATGGTTACTGTTTTGTTATAGGTTCTGCTGAAATCATCTAACAATCTTTCTGCCTTTTTATTAGCTGCTTCAAGCCTTTAATACTAGAAGAAATAATCCTTAATAATAATATTTATTTTTTAGTTCACCTCAAAGTAGGCTACTGTTTCTCAGTGAAAACACAGTCACCTAATTCAGTAGGAAGATCATAAGATCAAGAAAAAACTTTTAATGCTGCAGTCACAAGTAATGCATTGTACAATAATTTTAGAACAAGCTAATACATTCTGACTACATAAAACAGCAGCTATATGGAAAAGAGAAAACAACTATGGCAAGAATATTTCTGGAGATACAAATATTTACGGAAAATCTTAAGAATATGCATTTAGCATACGGTGGAGTTTTCTACTTGCTTCTCTGAATATTCCACACACACATAAGCATTTCCTGCTGCATAATCCCCTGATGTTTATTTATTTATTTATTTTTAAACCAATTGCTTGCAGTATTTTATTAAAACACATAGTATTCCGATTTGGAAGCTAATTCAAAATAGTCACAACCTACTTATCCTGCAGCTCTGCAATTCTCACCTGGATGACAAAGTCCCTGCCTCTGAAATCTGCAATGGTTCTAGGGAGCCTGGTCCTGCCCCATACAAAGCGTAGAAACAGAGAACGTTCTGTGTTGGAAAAGGATTCCATTACTTCCCAAAACCACTGAATAAGAGGAGCAGTGGGCTCAATCCCTTTATATGTGGCCACAGATTTCAGAAGGTGAAGAGGGATATCTGGGCTCCCACACACCTGGAGGAGACCAAAAATAGGAAGATGCTGTTGAAATTTGTTTTTAATTTTCATAACATTTAAGCAGTTTTTCACATGCAACATTATCATCACTTTTGCTTGCTAACAGGGATGTATTTAAAAGCTACGTGCTAGTACTGGAGACCCATTAGAAACCTGGGACTTGCCTACTGTGACACTGTAAGTTTAGATGTGCTTATGCTTCTTGATTTGGGCTACATATAATGCCCACACTTCACATAGCCTTGGATTCAGAGAAATAAACTTGTGGTGCAGTGGTTAAAACGCTGTCCTGCAGCTAAAACTGTGCTCACGACCTGCGGTTCAAATCCCAGGTAGCCAGCTCAAGGTCGACTCAGCCTTCTATCCTTCCGAGGTCGGTAAAATGAGTACCCAGCTTGCTGGGGGGGCAATGTGTAGCCTGTATAATTAAATTGTAAACTGCCCGGAGAGTGCTTGTAGCACTATGGGGCGGTATATAAGTCCAAAAAAAATATATTTGTTTACTGTTAATCCAGATGTGCAGACTGCAGTTTGCTGCTAATGAATAACATCTATTCCTAAATCAAAACAGTCTTTCCTTATTCATTTTTGCTTCTCTGCTTCTATCCATCAACAGTCAATAAACTGGATATCTAGCACTGAAAATTATGGGTGCTTTTGCCAAAAATGGTGTGTGAATTCAGCATTGAAATGGTGGGTCTTAAATAGAAAACAATGGTTGGGAGGGGCATCATCTGATCAGACGAGGCAGAGACTTGTCTATTGAAAGAGGCAGAGAAACATCTCCACAAAAGGGAAAGGAAACAAAGCAGAAGTGAAAGAGGCTCACCAAAGGGGATGGCAAGGAAAGATAGTGGGAAATATATATTTCATTCACACACACAAATACATACACCGGAGGGGGGGGGGGAAGAGGACAAATGATGAGAAGCATGGATAGAGACAAAAATGAACCAGATAAGTGTGAAGCAGGATCTTATACATATGAAATATACCCAAACAGCAACTTTAGGAACAAGGCAATGGGCATTGGGAGCAAAATAAAAAGAATTTGGGGTGATGAGCGGAATACCTGTAGCCAAATGGGCACAGAACAGTAATTCAGTATTTTGAAATGTACAGTGTCCATGACAGTCGGGCAGTGTAAAAGATGTCTCAGCTAATCAACTACTCTGCTGTCCATATTATATGGCAGCAGCTAATAGTAGTCTCCCCGCAGGTGAAACATCTGGTCCTAAATTTAATCCACATTTTAAAATGCTTTTTCATAGGTCAATTATGTAACTTGGGGTAATCTTAACCATTTGCCAATAACGAGGCATAACTGTCAGTAACGCTCTTACACTAAATAGTTACAGAATCTTTCAAGTGTATGCTCACATACAAATATATATTACTTTTTTCTTTTTTGTTTATTTTGCTAAATGAATCAACACAAACAACAGCTGCTCCCTACATACCATTGTTTCCAGTTCATATCCTGTGAAAAGTGAAAGAAGAGGAACAGGGACAACGCGGGCCATTCCTTCACGAACTGCAGCAACTTGTTCATCAAATTCATGAAGTCTGCAACAAGCCAAACATTTTCCAGTGAAAGAACATCACTGATACAACAGGCAGTAATATGGATCTACACACAGATCTGAGAGTCTTTTCCCTAGCCTTTGAGATTTCTTGCAACAGAATTCTGATATAAATTGTCATGATAAAATGGTCCAGAATTGTATGGCTATTTAATTCACAGCCAGGGCTCTGGAGATGACGCAAGGGATCACAGAATATTTTTTTCCTCAAAACCTTTTAGAAAGAGTTGAGCAATTATGACCTTTCAGCTATTGTCAGACTACAATCCCATGATCCCTCCTTATTGACAAACTTGCTAGAGCTGATGGAAGTTCCAGTCCAACAACACCTGGAAGGCCACAGCTCTTTGCTCTGCCAAAAAGGCAGGAGAATAAATTGCAGTCTAGTTCCCAACAATCATGTACCTACCATCTTCCAAGACCCAGCCAGCTTTGCCTCTTGACATTTTACCCCCCCCCCCCCAATCAGAGACCTTTCTGACTCCCACAGAGATCATGAAATGGTCCTAAGGGCTGTTTTTCATGGAAACCACTGAAAACGAAGCAAAGCCACAAAGCGTTTCCCTAAACAAGACTGTACTATAAACAGGATACTGCTGTTCACTAACCTGTAGTTTATTGCCAGCCTTACATACTCAGCTCGATTATCCAGTGTAATATGGGCATATTTGGAACTCAGCTGGATGTCTTGGCCACTTGCATTTGGCACTGTAAAAGGCAGACTCATGGCTTCAAATTCTTCAGAAGTAGCTTCATTGTCTCGGATGTACATGAGCCCGGGAATAAAATCCTTATCAACCTTTCAAACATGAAACAGATCCAAGTAAGGCCCTTTCTGTAGAATACTGGTACATTTTAACACAGAAAATGTATGAGTACTTCACTAACAGTATGAAAGTTCTGCAAGGATGTACACATGCTTAAGACAGGCAGCAGCGGACTGAATTAAAAACGGATCTTATCTAGACTAGACCACTGAAGTGAAAGGGACTTCTTAGTCACAATTCACTTACATCCTATTTATTTCAATGAGTCTATTCTAAGGCCTAACACTGGATTTAGCTCAGAATTTTGCTTTTTAAAGCTAATTAAAAACCTGTAACAGAGCTTTCTGAGTTTTTGAGAAAAACTGTGGAGAGAATCAGAATATAGACTGTCACCGGCATTCAATCAATCTGTATACATATATAAAAATGCAGTTTTTAAACACCAGGGTAGCCCTTATGAATATGAATGAATGCTTTATTACTTCGTAGCCAATCAGGCAGTACATATAAACAGAAATTAAATCACTCCTAAAAAATATTTGGAATCAAATATAAGTACATATAAACAATCAAAAGCATAGAATAATAAAATAAGCATTCTCAAATAAGTATGAAGTTGTGTAATTCACTTGAAGAGCTTGTGAAGCAGGCAATGAGTTCTGTCTCTCCATGGCTCGTTTAATGAATTTACCAGTCCTATAAGATAGTTGTCTGTGTTAGCTAGCAGAAATAAAACTGTACATAAAGAAGAATTGTTCTTGATCCCAGTTGTTAAGGGTTTAAAATACTGATTCCTCAAATCTACATATAGAGGGCACTCTGCTAGGAAAGGTACCATGTCCCCAATCTTAGAGCACCCAGCTGGGCAATATCTGCCTGTACTATGTCGGAGGGTAGCCCTTATATAGCCAGATGAAAATATAATTGGAAAATTAACATAGATTCAGGAAGCAGGTAGCATCTTCCAAGGAGTGAATCTAGAGAAATTAAAAAATTCATACACACTTGTCATCACTTTTACCTCAGAAGCCTATCTGTGGAAAAACTATCAGCAGACACACTGCAACCTCTGATTAAGACCTGATAAAATTAGCTTAACTCAGGATTCTTTGGAGATAAGATAATTAACAGAAGAGTCACTGAACTTGTACTGGCTATGTATTAGTTGGTTTAACAAATGTGCTCTGCAACTGTAAATATAATCACTAGCAACGAAATCCCACTGAATTTAACATACTTCCAAGTAAATATAGTTAGGAGTATTGTTACAATATGCACTAAGCAGTTACTATCTCTTCAGTTTAATTTAAGATGGAATGTGCCTCTGGCTCAGGCATACATAGATGTATGCATACATAGTAGTGTCCTCACTTGTCCCCATTCCTTCTTTTATCAAAGTCAGAAAGCAGTATCTAACCCAGCTCTATACAGCGCATAATTCTGATAACAGGACCAGAAGCAAACACAATTCTACATTTTATTGCTACCATATTAAACAGAAAATCAAAGTGTGTGCTTGCCTCACTGAGATCAGCAATGGTCAAGTTCATTCCTGCCAACTGTTTCCATACAGGTTCAGCCAGATTGAGACTCAACGGGCTCCCAGTCCGAATAGCAATCCCCAGAAGAACCCCTAAACAGAAACAACAATGTCGGTGAAGGTCTGTCCATATTACACAGTGAGAACTTTACTCAATCTTTACGGAATGGTTATGAGAATTACCCAGAAAGCGAAACATGTTCATGTGCAACAAAGACTTTGCTGCAGGGTTTAAGAGAAAGCAGTCTCTGTTGGCTCCGGATTCGTCCCTTCCGTTGGGAGTCACGATCAAAAGTGGTGTCAGTCCATTCTGAAGTTCTTCACACATTTCTGCTATTGATTCACTGTAGCCTCCGCCACAGTCATCCACAGATTCACCTTAGGGGAAGAGAAACAGTATCTTGCGGGCATGTCACTATTAATGCCACATTAATTTAAAAGCTACTTACAGCAGAGTCTGCAAAAGCACATTAGGTGCAGGGCAAATGGATAGTTGTTAAATGTCCTTGTTTTGCCTGTAATAGCCATCTCCAGGGGCACAACAGGCCACGTATTTCAAAATATTTATTGGTCTAAGTATGCATTAGACGTACCAATAAGCTACAGAAATAGACATTCAATGTCATCTACGTTGTTTATTAAAAACAACACAGCTTCCCTTAAACACAGCTAATGTTCCAGAGCTGTTTATCTCCCAAATGCCATAACCATTAAGAGAAAGCATGTTCCCTTGTATGGCCCAAATTGGAAGAAATATAAGGAAAAGACAAAACAAATAAAACCTTGTATTACAGAAAATTATATAAGCAAAACTTTAGAGTAATTATCATTTATTACAATGATAATCGGTTATAACAATGCAGAAACACTTTTAAATTAGATTACTTCACCCTCAATCTCAGATTCAATTTACCTTGTTTTCCATTAGTACAAAGTAAAACACAAATCAAATTACTTTATCTATTGTAACTAGATTAGGTGGCTTCATTTTTAGACTCACACATTTGAGCTGCAACTCTGATTTCTACAACTATTCTTTAAGCTGAAGTGGCTGTTTACCTGAAAACAGTAAGTCTGCAGTCATGCTGATTGAGGACTAATTCACAATTTTTTAGTATAAATGCCAAGATAAATTAATTCCTTTCTTCTTGAGAGTTCTGTCATTTTTTTCTTTGTTCTTTAACTGCAATATGTAGTAGTATCAAAGGAGGGGAACATTTTTGGCAAAACTAGAAATGTTGGGGAGTGGAGCCTTACCAACAAACTTGACTTTCCAAACACGATGAGGTAGAAGAAGACTATCTGGGCTGAATGAGCTCATTTTAGCACACATCTGTCCAAAAACAGATTTTGTGCCATCTGGACCAGCCAATCCGCCTTTGCTTCTAGAACGTTTTACCTGACAGTGAAAGATAAGCATACCTCATCACACCGTAAGTCTAGCAGACACTAATGCTTAAAGCTTAATGAGCAGTACTGTGATGCTTTTAGCTATACAGAAAGACATTATCAAATGCATGACTCTGGTAAATTCATTTTAGGAGGATTTTTTAAAAATGTGCAAACAAACAAACACAAAGAAAACTTATACAAATCAAAGTGACTATAAAGAAAAATTATGACCAATCCAAGACAGTGAAAGGAAAGCATGAAATTCGTGTATCTATGCTTCGGGGAAAATAAATAAATAAATAAAAATGAAGTTTTGCTGTAATATACTCTACATGGTTATTTGCATCCTTGCTTCAACTCCTCAGCATTCTTGTCTTCATGTCTCAAGAATAAATTAGGGTATGTGAAACAGACAAAGGGCTCTGGTTGATATGCAGGAGTGTCACTTCTGGTCAGGGTTGACATTAGGGAGCAGATAGAGCAATACTCAACTAGACAAAGGGAGATTGTTGATCTGATACAGTGGTGCCTCATAAGACGAGCGCTTCATTTAACGAAGAAATCACATAACAAAGTTTTTGCGATTGCAAAACAATGTTTCCTATGGGTTTTTTTCGCTTTGCGATGATCGGTTACCTGCTTCGCTAACCGATTATCGCAAAACGAAGATTTTCGCACAGCTGATCGGTGGTTTCAAAATGGCCGCCGGGTTAAAAAAATGGCCGCCCACTGTTTTCTGGGACGGATTCCTTGCTGCACGGGCAGCGAAAATGGCTGCGCTATGGAGGATCTTCGCTGGACGGTGAGTTTCAAGCCCATAGGAATGCATTAATCGGGTTTTAATGCATTTCTATGGGCTTTTAAAAATCGCTTTACGATGTTTTCATTCTACAGCAATTTCGCTGGAATGAATTAACATCGTAATGCGAGGCACCACTGTATTGTATTAGACCAGTGGTTCCCAACTATGGGTCACTCAGCTGTTCTTGGACTGCAATTCCCAGGAGCCTTCACCACCAGCTGTGCTGGCTGAGGTTTCTGGGAGTTGCAATCCAAAAACACCTGGGTTACTCAAGGTTGGGAACCACTATATCAGACAGTTCCTCAAATGTCTATGTTTTCCATCCCTGCTTGGAGTTCTCTTTAGGTTCCACTAAGGCTATACACTTGATGGACCAAACAGTAATGCAATATTAATATTTAAGTGGTCTTCTACATTTAATAGTACATCCACTATTTATAATCTCTTGCACCATGCCCCATATATCATTTCAGATCCATACACTCAGCTCTTATTTCACAACTAAGAAAGCAGCCAAACGTACTTGAGAGAGAGAGAGAGAGAGAGAGAGAGAGAGAGAGAGAGAGAGAGAGTGTCTCAGTCATATTCACATTAATACTACCAACAAAATTGCTTCCATTGCAAACTTTACTCTATGTAACCAAATAATACTTTAAATTCTGCCTTTGGAAAAAAAATTAACTTGAAAAAGCAAATCTGGCCCAAGGCTTGACATTAAGCTATTGCACATCAACAAGAGTTTTCATAACAACCACTTCCTTTACCAGTGTGACCACATGTGATGCCTGAAAGTTTCCTGAACCTTAATTATACTTCAGGCCATTTGAAGTATTCCAACTGATACACGCAAAGGCAGACAAAATCATGTGAGAGAATAAAAGGTACACAAATGAGATAAAGGACACTCCAAGACTTTAACAAGAATGCCCCCTCATTCATTCTGTTTCATAACAAACATGTCAGAGAGGCAAGTACATATCTCTGTCAGCCCAGAAAAGGCTCCAGTCATACATATATGAGAAGTCCTCAGACATGCATAGGTTCTACACACAATGATGAATCTGAGTTGCATTGGACTGCCATAGTCTACTTCATTATCTGTTGGATGTCACTTCTGAAGACAGTCCCAAGTTTCAGAGCCCAATTTGCAAAAGCAAAACTGACACAAGATTTATTCCATCCAACCCCAAAACCATATTTACTCTATATAACTTTGACCTGTTTTACAGACTAGACCTATATATGTTACATTATATATATACAGCCACCTACAGTGGAGTCTCAACCTACAGACTTAATCCGTATTGGAACGGTGTCCGTAGGTCAAAAAGTCCGTAGGTCGAAAATGCATTCCCCATAGGAATGCATTGAAAACCCATTAATCCGTTCCACCCCCCTCCAAATAAAAATAAAACTAAAACACTGCTGAAACCACCATCGGGCGCAGAGCTTTGGGAGAAGCCTCGCGGTGGGGGAGAAAGACCGGATCGGCTCCTGCCTTTCTTCCCCGCCACCCGGCTTCTCCCAAAGGGCTAGCCCGATGGTGTTTTCAGCAGCGGAGAAGCTGCCCGGTGGGGGAGAAAGGCAGGAGCAGATCTGGCATTTCTCCCCCACCGGGCAGCTTCTCTGCTGCTGAAAGCACCATCGGGGCAGCCCTTTGGGAGAAGCCGGGCTGCGGGGAAGAAAGGCAGAAGCCGATCCGGTCTTTCTCCCCCACTATCGGGAGCAGTGCCTTTCTTCTCCGCAGCCCAGCTTCTCCCAAAGGGCTGGTCCGATGGCGATTTCAGCAGCGGAGAAGCTGCCCAGTGGGGGAGAAAGGCCAGATTGGCTCCTGCCTTTCTCCCCCACCACCCGGCTCCCTCCCTTTTCCAAACCGTTGGGGCGAAAGAGCTAAAGAAGCAGCCTCTTCGCCACCAACGGTTTGAATTTCCCGCCCTTTTTCCCTGCCTTTTTCGTCCGTACGTCAAAGCTCCGGCCACAAGTCGATCCAAAATTTTGCGGCTGGAGCTGTATGTACGCCGAAATGTTCGTACGTGGAGCCATTCGTAGGTCGAGACTCCACTGTATTCATAGAACAGGGAGCAGACATTGTTCCAATATTTAACAACATTTATTTATATTGCCTTCTACACCAGAAAACATTCCAGTAAAAATAAACATGCAAACGTGAGCTTTAACATGTGTGTATGTGTGTGCATGCATGCACACACGCACGCACACATCAACATAAAATTCATTTGAATGGGCAGTGATCCAAGAAGAATTAAACTATCTATCAACAAATCAGTTAACAAGTTCAAGTTAATAAACACTGGTCACTCAGTTCTCTCATCACCTATGGCTCAAAGCTGAACAGAGAAGTTTTTAAACCTTATCTAAATTTGTCCAAATCTGGTTCCATACAGATATGCTGGGGGAGATAATTCCACAGCTTGAGAGCCAGTGATGTGCAAATAATTACGATTAGAACTACAAGTACATCTACAAAGGGGTCTCATTAGTTCTTGCCTTTCTGGGAATACTTTATAATCTGGTGCTTTTCAAAAGAAGCAAAGTAAAGTAGATCCTCCAGGCTAATCGGAAAGAAATGGCACAAAATATTATTAGCATTACAAGCAGATGGTCTCTACTCCTCAAGGAAAAAAATGCTAGGCAGCAGCAAGCTCTTCGCTGCACAGTATTCTTACCTGTATTCTGTTGAGCTCTACAACTGGCCCATGTTGACGATCTCTCACCATAGTTGCTTGCACCACCTTCCTGAAAGCTGCCTCCTAAAACAAGAAGAATTAGTGTTTGGAATTGAGTTACACTGGGTGAAACAAGATTGCTATTTTATCTCCATATACTGCATGAAAAGAAAATGAAACCAGTGTACCTTATGCCAGGAGGAAACTCCTACCAGTGCAGAGGGAGAGGGGACTGGGGAGTTTTTAGTGTGGTGGGAGAGGAATGCAATTTATTCATAAGCCTATGAATATTCGGGAGTGAATCCCACAGCAATTAACAACACAACATTATGCCTGCAAAAGAGGTGTCAATCTTTCAATAGTTTTCTGCAGGCTAGCATCCACAGGCCAGCTTTGCAGGATTGTCCTCATACCAGTTCTATATCCATAAGTGGCTGACAGGAGAAAACGGGAAAGAGACACAGCTCCTAAAAACTAAGAATCCAAGTGGTGACTTGTTAAACACCTGCAATGTGTTGCTGTAAAGTTATATCATTGCCCTTCTGCCAGCATAATGACGAAACAGGAATGTGGCCTCTATATTTACAGATACAACTAAGAATTTACACATGGACGCTTAGTAACAGGGAACAGAAAATAACCCAGTGCAATACAAATATATATGTAAATTAGCAACAACAACCCTCTCAGAAACATTACAGCTACCGTGCCTCAGAGGTCCAGAAACAAGCATCCACTAGAAACAGTTAGTCTTCCAACTGGAACCATAAATACTCCATTCATGTAAACAAAGCAACAACACTTTATTTTAAAGTTAAGATATAAATTGCCCCTTAAGAGTTTGAAACTACTCGAGAGAACGAATACATTGTCCCACTTTCTGATAATGAACTGGGAGATGCTGCTGAATAGATTTTGCTGACAATGTACAAATGGAAACAAGTAATAAATTATTATTAGAATCTATGACAGCAGGGCTGCACAACCCACAAACCCCTGGATATGGGCTGAGGGGCCTTCACAGCACTACATCCCCCCCTCCGGTTGAATTTCTTGCTGTCACCGCTAATCAACATCACCACTTTCACTCTATGGTGGTGTCAAGACAGTGACACTGACTGGGGTGCTGTGAGGGTATGGAGATGAAAGTCTCTTTTTTCTGCTAGCAACTCTACCAGGAAGACAGTTAACTATGGACAATTTTGTGGAACATCACTAAGGGCTAGCAGTGTCTTTTTCTCAATCTACAGCACATATACAGTCATGAGGAAAAAGAAAGTACACCCTCCTTGAATTCTATGGTTTTATGTATCAGGACATAATAAAAATCATCTGGTCCTTAGCAGGTCTGACAGTTAGGTAAATACAATCACAATATTGCTGCTAAAGCTGGTTCTACAAGTGACTGGTGTACTTCCTTTTTTTACACATGACTTCTCAATGTGAAAAAAGCAACAGAATCATGTGAAGAAGGAGTGAGGCTAGCACGCTCCCCCTTGTCACATATTTATTTTCTAACAGCAGAACAGGGTTTGCATACATATATATTCACATACAGTCACTGAGGCAATCTTTCCTTAGTGAGTTATTTTTAATGGAATACCAGAAATCGAGACACACACCTTTCCTTGAGATATTAAAATTCCTCGTAATGTATCAAACCCCACGGAGGGGCCTTGGCCGGTTTCATCAAGACGACCCTCAAGATCAAACATGGGAATGCAAGGGCAAAAGAGCTCAGAGATGTGATGCAGTAACAACAATCTGTTTCTCAAGGAAATAATAGGAATTTCCTGTAGGTGATTGTATTCCATAGGAACCTAGAATAATCACATGGTAAGGTTTAATGCACACGGCGTGATTAATATGCCACATGCAGTTACAATCAAACATGGAATGCAGTCTGTTAGCTAGCCTATCAGTTCACAACCAGGCATTGCCTGGTTTGCTATTTGATATCTCTAAAGCTTTTCATATGACATGAAAGAGAAAGAACCTTTGAATCTAGCTCTGTGACCAAAAATGGCTTCCAGCAATGTTTATGGAAGTATAGCTTTGGAAGACAACACAAGGAGAGAGAGAGAGAGAGAGAGAGAGAATGAGAGAATCTGCACTATCATCAATTCCCCCCGCAAAAACAAAACAAAACACAGCCACTGATTCAATATATTAATTCATGTTGCAACAAAATGCCATTTTCCATTTTTTCTTTTTTTTTTTCTTTTTCAAATTTATTGCTAACCATGATTAGACACATGGTTCCTTCCAGCACCTTAAATACTGCACATTCACTTGAGCTAAGGACTGGATGAGAAACAGAACTCTCTGATTTATGGAAGCTTCCACAGCGTTATCATAGTTTGACAGTATGACTGGTGAAAATATGCTTATACAGTGGTGCCTTGCATTATGACATTAATTCGTTCCAGCAAAATCACTGTAGAACGAAAACGTTGTAAAGCGAAAATAAAAAAGCCATTGAAACGCATTAAAACCTGGTTAATGCGTTCCAATCAGCTAAGAACTCACCGTCCAGCGAAGATCCTCCATAGGGGCGGCCATTTTCGGGTGCCTGTGCAGTGAAAAATGGCTCCTAAACACAGCGGGGAGCCATTTTGAGCACCCGGTGGCCATGTTGAAACCCCGATGATCAGCTGTTTCGATCATCGGGAAGCGAAAATCGGTTCCTGAAACAGGGAACCGATCATCACGCAGCGAAATTCCCCCATTCAAAACATCATTTTGCGATCGCAAAAACCTCGTCATAATGCGGATCCATCATTAAACGGAGTGCCCGTCTTGCAAGGCACCACTGTACATTTTACCAACATATTAAAAATGGTTGTTGTGGGTTTTTTGGGCTCTTTGGCTGTGTTCTGAAGGTTGTTCTTCCTTAACGTTCCGCCAGTCTCTGTAGCCGGCATCTTCAGAGGACAACTCTTGAAATGTTAGGAAGAACAACCTTCAGAACACATCCAAAGAGCCCAAAAAACCCCACAACCACCATTAGATCATTTTGCGATCGCAAAAACCTCGTCATAATGCGGATCCATCATTAAACGGAGTGCCCGTCTTGCAAGGCACCACTGTACATTTTACCAACATATTAAAAATGGTTGTTGTGGGTTTTTTGGGCTCTTTGGCCGTGTTCTGAAGGTTGTTCTTCCTTAACGTTCCGCCAGTCTCTGTAGCCGGCATCTTCAGAGGACAACTCTTGAAATGTTAGGAAGAACAACCTTCAGAACACATCCAAAGAGCCCAAAAAACCCCACAACCACCATTAGATCCCGGCCATGAAAGCCTTTGCGAATATATTAAAAAAACCTAATCTTTAAGAGGACAGAGTTTTACCTGGGTAGGGAGCTTGCCTGCATTGGCCGGCTTACTTGTGGACCATGCTAAGGTATGGGCTGAGCCACAGGCCACTCTGTTAATCTTTTTACCCTGAAGTGCTGCAACCAGGCGTGGCCTTTGGATAGCATTAGTTGTTCCATCTCCAAGCTGTCCTTCATCATTATCTCCCCATGTATAAACTTCGCCTAAGCCAATAAAATAATAATTTTACCACAGATAATACTCGTAGAGTACAAAGTACCAGTTACAATCATGGTTTAGTGAAGTTCAGTCAAAGACAAATCCATCATATGTCATTTCAAATTCCAAATACCATAGCTGAGCCTGCTGATGAAAACCACAGCCTGCTTAGTGTTGAGTTTAATCCACCAACGATAAACATAATATTTTTAAAGATAGTGTCATGGCTACTGAGTACTAGAAAGCTCTTCCAACATGCTGATCACTCAGTGGAAAGAACTTCAGGCTGCACAGGTGAATGATCCCATAGGTGTGAATCACAGAGACCACAGGAAAAAAACACAGCTATGGCATACACTAACAAAAGGATCAAAGACAATCGGCACAGAAGAAATATTTAATAATGTATAGCCACAAATGCAGTATATATTCTAAAAAGAAAAAGCTGTTGTTTTCATGATGTAATGCAATGTTCTCAACCTCTGGCCCTTCAGATATCTTGAACATCTGTTCCCAGAAACCATGACGATTGGCCATGCTGACTGTGCTTCTGGGATATGAAAACTGCTGGCTTGATGTGTACATAAAAACATAAAAGCTTCCAGTTCATTCAGCCTGCAGTAGCCTTCCCTATTTGTAACCCTCAGCTACCTTTGTATTTCTCTACTCTATCACTGACACGGTCTCCCTCACTTAATCTCACAATCCACAAGTAAATTCTACAAATTTCCCTGTCATTATATGAGGCATTTTCTTCTATTGTAACACTAAAAGATCAGTCACAAATTCTGGTTTACATGAGGGGGTTCTGCTTGGTATCACACATGGGATGAAAATCTGTTTTTTATTTACTTCAGCAACTTCCAAGCCAGTGCCAGGTCTAATTTTTTTACTGCCAGTACCTGTATATCAATCTCATATACATTAAATCACACATAAAAGGGTACTATATATGTCTCCTTCTACTAAATAAAGGGACTATGCTTGGAAGATTTTCTGCACAGATACTGAGGGAAACATTTCAGAACGCAAGGCTACGGGAGTCTTCTGTCACAAAGTACCAATATAGCTCAAACAGACAGATGTAACAGACTTTTGTAAAATGCTGAACACAACTGAGACCCTGGCCCTATTCAGACATTTTAAACAAGGTTTAATTTGAAAGTGTGAGCAGGAAGAAAGCTCCAACCCCATCCTGTCTCTGTCTCCACATGACGAAGAACAGCCCACCATTAGTGCCTGTATCCCTCCCTGTGACCAAGAACCCTGATCCTCAATTTTATGGAGAGACTACAAAGAAGTTCAGCAGAAGTTACTTCACACAGTCCCTCTCCTCTGCAGAATCTTTTCTGAACGCCTGAATAAAGCTCATGCTCACTTCTCAGGTTACAAGAGCCGAAAGAAGAGAAAAAGCAAACAGTTGTTCTACCTACCATCCTCGGTGCAACACACACAGTGCAACGAGCCAGTTGCAATGGCAATGACCTTCTTTCCTTGCAAGCCCTGGACTTGTCGAGGTCTTCGGACATGGTCATCTGACCCATGGCCTAACCGATGGTAATCTCCTTTGCCCCTACATGCAGCATACAGGTTTAATGAAATTGTTTTGGTCAAACAACAGGTAACTTTCTTTCTCTACCTGCCTACCTTGGATGCATTTGAAGGATGCAGATTTGTGATATGGTTCACTCCCCTATATTTAAACAGCACATACTAGACACACAGGTCTTAAGATGGCTCCTAGTTTCTACTAAAGAACTATGATTTTACAAATATTGCAGTCGTGGCGCAGCGGTTAAACTGCTGTTCTGCAGCCAAAACTGTGCTCACCACCCAGGGTTCAAATCCCAGGTAGCGGCTCAAGGTTGACTCAGCCTTCTATCCTTCCGAGGTTGGTAAAATGAGTACCCAGCTCGCGGGGGGGGGGGGGGGAATGTGTAGCCTGCATAATTAACTTGTAAACCGCCCAGAGAGTGCTTGAAGCACTATGGGGCGATATATACTGTAAGCAGCACGCTTTGCTTTGCTTTTTGTAGTTTACAGGAACAGCTCAGTGGGTCAGCCTGCCCAGCTGCAGAGCCACAGTTGGGAGTTCAAATCCTCACTTTCCCTCCCTGGAAAGGGGCCTGCCAAAAGCACTCAGAACACCTGTGCCTGATGGCATTATGAACTTTGCCATGTTGCGTAATCTGCACTGTCCCAGAGTGTCATTAGGAGAGACTCCTAAAACCATTTCTGAATGCTTAGAAAACTGTGGATTTACAAGATGCAATCACCTTGACAGCATATACAGTTGTGCCCCGCTTAACGATTACCCCGTATAATGACGAATCCGCTTCACGGATTAATGGGGTATTTTTGCTTTGCAACAATCGGTTCCCTGCTTCGGGAATCGATTCTTTGCATTACGACGATCAAAACAGCTGTTGGGTTTTCAAAATGGCCGCCAGCTGCTCAAAATGGCTCCCCGCTGTTTTTAGGAGGCATTTTTCACTTAACAGGCACCCGAAAATGGCCACCGTATGGAGGATCTTTGCTAGACGAGCAGGTATTCAGCCCACTGGAACGCACTGAACAGTTTTCAATGCATTTCAGTGGGCTCTTTTTATTTTCCCTGACAACATTTTCGCTCTACAGCGATTTTGCTGGAACAAATTAACATCGTCAAGCGAGGCACCACTGTAATTAATTGCACTGTTCTTTAAGACAGCCATTCTCAACCTTTTTTTGGCCATAGCCAAAAAACCCAGTTATGAAATAAACACAGGCTGAATCAGGATTGTATAAGTTGCATAATGAACCTTATAAGGCACTATATTTGCCGGCGTACAAGGCGACCGACCGTAAAAGACGACCCCCCCTACAGAAGAGGCTGGGCAGGCGGCGGCAGGAGGAGGAGGAGGAAAAGGGAAACGGGTGGGTGGCGGGCGAGCGAGCGCGCTGGCTCAGTAGTGAGATGGCAAGGAAGCGGGAAAGAGGCTGAGTGGGCGGCGGCAGGAGGAGGAGGAGGAGGAGGAGGAAAAGGGAAACGGGTGGGTGGTGGGCAAGCGAGCGCTCTGGCTCAGCAGCGAGAGGGCAAGAAAGTGGGCAAGAGGCTGAACGGGCGGCGGCAGGAGGAGGAGGAGGAAAAGGGAAACGGGCGGGTGGCAGGTGAGCGAACACGCCGCTGGCTCAGCGGGGCGGCAGGCAGTCCGGCGGCGGGCTCTGGCCGCTCAGGCATGGGAGGCTGTGCTTCCCTCCATCCATCCAGACCGACTGCCTTCCTCCCCGGCCAACGCAGCCCTGCGTCACTCACTCAACGGCGGCGGCAGCAACGGCTCCTTCCTGGCCCAAATGAAGTGCACCCAGTGTACAAGACGACCCCCCCCACTTGGAGGCATGTTTTTTGGGCCCAAAAAGTCGTCTTGTATGCCGGCAAATACGGTAGTATGCACAAAATTGTTTCCAGTCTGTGGTCCCTTTCAAAGGTGTTGGGGGGGAGAGGATGCCATAATGCCCCTGTTGAGAATGCTGCTTTAAGATATACTAAGATATTCTAATTTTTTGAAGGAGAAAATCAAAGAACCCACCATAGAAAAGTTCCATTAACATCAACAAAAGTATTATGGAATTTTACAGAGTAACAGATTCATCTGAGTGGGTGCTGTTATTGATTAGACACATGAAGTGCATGCCTGAGGAAAATGAGTGTAATCCACAAAAGCTCACACTCAAGCAAATCTTTAAGGCACCAAAATACTTCTGGTTTTGTAATATGTGCCAGAACAGATTAACATAGTTGCCTCTTTAAAGAGCAATGTAATCTTCATAAGATTTTTGTAAAAGTGATGGACAACCCACAGATGACTACTATTAATTTTTTCTTAAGAAAAAATGCAATCAAAAATAAATGCACTTACCAAGTATACACTGCTCCAGACTTGGTAAGCGCTACAGAAAATTGTGAGCCACATTCAACTTTACGTACTCCAACACCTGTGAGGGAATCAATCTAGGGGAGAATAGTTTAAATGTAACTCAAAAACAAAATCACTGCAGACATTACAATACACAGAAGAATAAAACTGATGTGCACTCTGACCAACAGTTACTTGAAAATTGATTAAAACTAGCTGTTATTGGGTAAATTTCACATTAGTTCCACCTACAGTAGACCCCCTGAAATGAATAGAACCTGTTGGTAGCTTAAATTGCACTGATTTTAGTGAATCTGGGTAGATTTGACATTGAATTTAACTCACTACTTTGACACGAATTATTCTAATTAGTCTGATCCTTGTCTCAGTGCTTTTCTTTCTCTATTTAAGAAGGGCTTGGCTTATGAAGACAATAATCATTCAACCACATAAAAATAAGTACAGGAAATGAAAGCAACGCAGGAACATTCTCTAGTCTCAAAAATGATTCCAAGCAAGATGGCAACAGTTTCTGGAAATGTCACAGAAATACACAGAAAGATGGACAAGAAGTACCACATAGATTTTAAAAAGAGAAGTATGCATTTGACTTCACTGGAATAGTTAGAATTTATCAAGCAAGGAAAGGAACCAAAACATGAAAGACTGTCTGCTTATATTTCTTTAAATTAGAAGGAGCTGCTTTGGCCTTCCAGATGTTTCAGGAACACAAATCCCATGAACCTTCAAACATTAGTTATGCTCACTAGGGCTGATGAAAGTTATAGGTCAAAATATATAGAGAGTCATACATTCCCCATTCCCATTTTGAATGGTTTCATAAACGCTTGCTAAATTTAAAAATGTTGAGTAGCATTTTTGAAGAGGGTGGCACAAGGACAAAAGAGCAGGACAGAATCTGTGAGTAAATGGTAAATTTAAAAGTGACTACAGTCACTAAGAAAAATCTAAATCTTCCGCAGTTTCTTACAATTTTCCATGTTGAGCCTGTGAGGGCAGAGGGACCAAACGAAGAGCATCTTCTTGATGGTATTAAAATCTGGGAGGTTCATACTGGAGGATGCTGTTTTTCAGACATCCTGGTCTCAAACTGTATGAGGCTTTATCTGTCATAACCAGCACTCTGAGTTGGGCCACAAACCAAACTATACCCAGTAGAGCTGTTGTAACAGAGGGAGTATATTCTCTCTCTATCTAGAAACAGGATTGTTAAGTTGTTCTATCTTTTTTTTTAATATATTGACTTCTGACATCCAAAATACCTTCATGGGCACTTTACAACCATCGCTGCCTCCCCTCCCAAGTTTTCCATAATCTCCGTCTCCCCATGACCAGACGGTATCATCATCTGTCAAACAGAGTGTCTGTGCATCTCCACTGCCACAAGCGATGTCAATCACACGGTAGCCCTGGAGTGCTTCCACCTGCAAGACAAGAGGTTTGTTGGGAAATACTTTTCAATTATCTGATATTTCAGATGATAAAGTAGTGGGAGTGCACAAAAACGTATGCAGCTCCTCTCATCATGGAGAGGATGTATATCTTTTCATACAATAACTACCTCTGTTTTCCAACATCCTATTCAAGAGCTTGAAATTTTGGGGTCAAGAAACAAAAACTTATTACGGAGTTGATGGGAGCATGTTGTAAATCAGAATACAATTAATAACAGTTTTTAAAGAAAAAAACATATTGCATTACAATAGGTACTTTCAGAAATAGTATTTATTTTGATCTAAAGAACAGAGCCACACAGAAATCTCTGTCCCAGGTGAAAGGCATGGCTGAACTTGAGGAGGAATCTGAGGTCATCACCACTAAGACAAATACTTGTACAAAAAATTGTACAAAAAATTGTGGTGGTAAAATTGACAAGAATGAGTACAGTTGACTACTAATTATCCAAGACATCTCTCTGGGACGAAAGGATACAGCAGAAGTTAACGGTTGTTCATGTCTGCCAATCTAATTCATGTCAATGGAACTTACCCCAAAGATGGCAAAATATGATAGCTTATAGCACTATATTTCAGGCTGGATGTGTAAATACTCTCCTACTTCACAAATAATCTTAGTTTGCAACCATTAAAATGATTACTGAAACAAGCAACAAAAACTTCCTCTTACTAGTTTGGGTTTCAACTGGTCCTCACTGTCTCCATGGCCAAGACGTCCATATCTTCCCTTTCCCCAGGTGTAAAGATCTCCAGCAACAGTAATACATGCACTGTGCGCTCCACCAGCTGCTATGTCAACAACTTCGATGCCCCTCAAAGACTCAATTACACGAGGACGATCACAAGGGCTAAACAAAATTAATTGGAAAGGAAAATCAGGTATCAAGTACTAATTAATTGCTCATTTGATTTTTATAAAGCCAGCAAGAAGCTTCAGGAAGTACACAGCCCCAGTGAATACTCTGCCAGCTAATTAGAGACTGTGAGATGAAAATGAAATATTACATCCTGTTCTCATAATTTTGAAATGGATTGGTAGAGTGGGTAGGCCAATGCTGAACCCAGGCAAAGATCCAGAAGCATCATGACTCTAGGTATGGTTTTGCCTACTACAGCCTCTCTTTTCATTGACTTGTGCCATGGACGGGCATTATGTTAAAACTTCAACTCTGATGATACCTCAACAGGGGAAAGGGCTGATGGAAGACTCACTCCAACAATATCTGGACGATTTTGGTCATACACTCTTATACGAAGCTATGTCAGTGGAGCCTGACAAAAGCAGGATGAACTAAGTCTGTTCTTCCACACAGCACTGGCAGAGTATAACAGATGGCACAACTCAAAACTGTACCATCCAACTGTTGCTAGTCTAGGTGGAACAGTAAGGCTTTTCTGTTTTGTTATTCAATACTTTAAAATATATTGTCATTAATCTAGTTCTTCTATTTCAAAATTTGCTATGTCTACATCTTATATTTATTGAAATACTGATGCACTACCTTCGGTTGCCATGACCTAGTTTGCCATCTTCTGCCTCGCCCCAGGAATAAACTTCCCCTTCCGATGACAGCGCAAGACAGTGCTTTCCTCCTGAATTCACAGCCACTTTCTTTATAAATACATGCTGAATGGATTCTAATAATGTTGGAGTAGAAACAGACTCAGTCCCTCCAATTCCAAGCCTTCCACCAGCTCCATATCCTGTTGCATACAACTAAAAGGAAGAAAAGACCCTGTAATTGTATGAATTAATCCCACAACAAAAGGCATATTCAAATGTTTCTTTGGAGAACACTAGTGACATTCATATGGAAAAAGGAAGACCCTAGAACTACTTACTGTTGTATCATTCTACTTGCCTCATCAAGAGACCTAAATACTCTTCCTATATATACTTGGGGCAGATTCCTATGCTTTCTCTGGAAACAGTGGCCTTTTCCACATGGTTATGTTTTAGGCAAACTAGATATTTAAAATCATACATCATTAAGTATGAGAAGAATCTGTCCTTTCTCAACAGTCTGTTATAGTATAGGAGGATGAGGGAGGGCAGGAAATAACTGCATGATTTATCCATGTGATGACCTGTTTTGAACACTAACTAGTCCAGCAAGACGATTTATCATACAGAACTTGCAAGTGTAGAAGACAGATAAGGTGGCAATCATCTCTGAACATCCCTCTGTGAATGTGTGAAGTCAGCTGAGTGATCTTGAAAACTTCCAATGGAAAGCTGTTGCAATATTCCATGCATAACAATTGTGTGGTTTACTGTACTAATGCAAATTATTCCATTAATTCACACTTTGGTGACCACATCAGATCTTTCCTTGAACTAATCTGACACTATATATGCTTACCTTCCCATCAGCAGTCACTGCAAAAAGTGTCTGCTCACCACCAATTAATTGCACTGGTCTAAGGGTGGCCAGGGCTTCGCATGGAGTTGGAACTTTGACCTTAGCTCCTTCAATGCCCCCAAGCTGTCCTCTGTGATTATGGCCCCAACCGTAAATAGTTCCACTGCCTCCAGCAGAAAGTGTCCAATCATCTGGTCGCCTATTGAGAAGATAATAATAATGATAGTTTCAAATCCCCCTAAAACATTTACTTTTTTGCATATCTGAAGTTGGAATGCCATTCAACAATATTAAGCCAGCAAATGACCTGTTCATCCATTGCACAAGTTGTTCATCTTGCTCTCTCTTGAAAACATCATGACTCTCATGCAAAACGTCCATGTTTTCATTATCTGCCATTAGTTCACGTATCTTCTTGGCCACCTGCAGTATTAATCAAACCACTTAGTCATCTGTTTAATCACAACATATTACAATCCATGGTGCAGACGACACTGTTTCATATCCCCTTGGCAACAAGAGCATTCAATCAGGCACTAGCATCTCTCACTAAAATGAGTCAAGCCCAATGTTGGGAGGCCTCCAACTTTGCCCAGCAGTTTCATTTGACTCAGGGTAGGCAGCATAAATTGAGATTTTGCTAATTTATCCCATTGCCCATGAAAACCATTAAAGTATTCACTCTTGTATTCTACTATTCCAGCATCACGCTATCCAGCTCTTCAGTACCTCATCAAGGAAGAGGCGAGGCAATGGTGTTCTCTTATCAAGGGCTACAGCAACCCTGGAAGCCATGCAGTATCTTCTAAACCAAGCCCATTTGTGTGTCTCTGCACAGCAGGGAAGAGTATCCAATTCCAGATCGCAGGCAAGTGCTACAAGCACCTACAAATAAAAACAATTTATTTGGGAAGCACAGGATTTAAGATGGACCTGCCAGTCATATCAATATTGCTTGTTTCTTGTGCTAAAAGTAATAAAATGAAGCTTTTAAACTCCGTCGCTTGTTTTGTTACCAAAACATGCCTTCCCCCAGATATCCCTTCTTCTTTCAGATTCTGAAGGTTTCAACATTTGCTTGTCAGCAATGCTGAAGGCCCTTCTCAAGTCTAACTTCTAAATGATGCCCAGTTTTTGCACCTTGCTAATTACCTTAAAGAAAGGACTGTGAAGTAGTTGCTTGCCACCTCTAACGATGGGGTCTTCATAATCAAATTGCCGCTGCAAAGCTTCAGGAAGGCCTTTAACCAGAGCAGCTAAGGCACTGCCAGTGAAACTCTGGGGAAAAAAGGTTCAAAAATCACGGGTAGCTTCTAAATGAGTCTTGCAGATGGTTGTGTTTTGTAATAAAAGATGGTAATTTAAATTGATAAATGTTATTGAATGGGGCGGAATAAGAATCTATGTAACTACAGAAGCCAATCACAGTTTAGTGGTATTGCCTGAACTATAAAGTGTATGTGCTTCTTTTTCATTTTGTGACTGTAATTACACAACTCCACACAATATGCACCAGAGAAAGGAGTTTAAGTTAACCTATATGAAATCCATCTATCAAGAATCCAGAAGAAAAGGACTTCTATATGTTCCTGAATGTGTATGACATTACATGACTCATTAACTCTGAAGAGTCCTGTGAATGACCTCAAAAATCCATGGTGTTTCCAGTGGAATTACCATAGCTCGTGCTTCACCATCATTATCCCCCAAAATTCGATTGATGTTGATCGACTGGCCAAATTCAGTCGTCAGCAACTTTCGCAGTCTTTGTAAAGCCCACATCCTGTGGCCAGCAGCTAAAAATGCATGAGGGAAAAATAAATACAGATAAGGTTAAGAAAAAAAAAATCAATTTTTTAAATATATAAATCAGAAGCATGTCTGAAATTACACTCACCTAGAGCACTCAGCTGAGCACATGCTGCCAATGAAGCTGCTAAGCGAGGAACTATGCTCCTATTAGAAGCAAAATTCAAACGGAAATCCAGTAAACATGTTACTAAATCCATTGAAGGGCAAGAAAGTATGCAGCGATCTGAAAGAAGATCTTTTGGACCTGGTGACAAAAAACAATATTAGTCATGCCAATCTAATATCTGCAATAACATTTCTAAAAAATACCACAGAGTCTGAACTGCAACCCAACCTAGGCTGCTGAGAAAAGGAGAGAAAATAAAAATCAAATATGGACTACAGTTTAATTCAATGGATGGCAACAGTACCTTGACTCTATAGTTCAAACTTGGGACAGATTCACATGATTTCCACTGTTCCTAAAATTATTACAGTTAACACACTAGGGCATCAGAA
Organism: Pogona vitticeps; assembly: GCF_051106095.1. Classification (NCBI taxonomy): domain Eukaryota; kingdom Metazoa; phylum Chordata; class Lepidosauria; order Squamata; family Agamidae; genus Pogona; species Pogona vitticeps. The sequence goes on from NC_135785.1 coordinate 175,433,813, forward strand.
GGTTTCTCATGCTGATTTTTCAAACAATAGCCTTTTTTATCAGAAGTACTTGAAAGAAAAGATCACTCTGATCAAGCTTTTCATCATGTGAACTGGACGTTAACCACATGTTCCCTAGCACAGACACACTCAAGCTCTTCCCCCCCCCCTTAAGCTGCTTGTGAAGATCGCTACCAGTACCTTTCCCATTCAGAAGAAAATAAAAGGAAGAAACATGCAATTTCTATTTCAAAACCAGATATGACATTCACCTGCGGCTGGCATGATGGGATAAACTGTAAAGCGCCAGCCCCATCCATTCACAGAGCCATCACTGATGAATTTCCATTTTAATTCATCTCCAGGAATGCGCAATTCACTAGACCAGTCAGACCATTCACGACCTGTAGGATTTGAGTGAGGCAGACTACTTAGATTATTAAATCTACAGAATAAGGCTTAATTTTTACTTTTTTAACATTGCCCTTTAAAACACAAAACACAACAACTGTTCTTAAAATATATTAACTTTGCTGAGGACTCAATAAACAATTCCTAAAATGTAATCTGCCTCTAAAATGAGCAGAACCATTACTGTAGTTGCAGAAGACAAATAAGAGCAAACAAGAATACAGATTTAAGTATTGGCTCTTCTTCTGGAGACAATGAAGGAATAACATTAAGAAGTCTGACTGTGTCCCTTTTGCTTTACAACTTTTTGCAACTCAAATATAGGATTTACAAAGCACTGGAAGCATGCCAAATATGAAGAGGCAGACAAAAACTGTAAGTAATAAAACAAGACCAATTTATACAAACCAGAAGGATTAATAAAACAGTAATATATCCCATATGTTTCCATTTAGGATGAGGGAGTAACAGGAAACTGTGTAATTTCATCACTTCCAATCTATCAAATGTTTTGCAGGTTAAATGTCATGGTTACTGTTCTACAATGATATCTGTTATACAGTGGTGCCTTGCTTAGTGATGTTAATCAGTGCAGCAAAAATCGCTCCTAAGCGATTTCATCACTAAGCGTTTTTAAAAAGCCCATAGAAACGCATTAAAACATGTTTAATGCATTCCTATGGGCTTAAAAACTAACCTTATGCGAAAATCCTCCATTGCAGCGGCCATTTTCAGTGCCTCTAAAGCAAGGCAAAACAGCGGGTGGCCATTTTGTTTACCCAGCGGCCATTTTGGAACCGCCGATCAGCTGGCCAAAAATGGGGGCTTTGCGATGATCGCAGGGAAGCAATCATCGCAAAGCAAAATTTCCCCATAGGGGCCATCGCAAAGCGATCGCTCTTGCGATAGCAAAAAGTCCATAGCAAAGCGATTTCATTGCTATACAGAGCGCTCGCTATGCGAGGCACCACTGTATATGTTTTCCAGACTATTATTTATTTATTTTATTTATTTATTTGATTTTTACCCCGCCCCTCTAGACCATGTCTACTCAGGGCAGCCTACAAAATAAAACAGAACAGTATAAAAATATATAAAATCATAAAATTACAATTACAATTTCAATTTAAAACAATTAATTTAAAGAGAGGATTACCAAGATGGAATAGGAAAGAAAAGAAAAAAGGAGAAAGACTTAATTGACTGGAGGGAAGGCCTGCTTGAATAACCAAGTTTTTAACTGGCTTTTAAAAACACCCAGCGAGGGTGCCAGACGAATTTCTGTTGGAAGGGTGTTCCACAGCCGAGGAGCCACCGCCAAGAAGGCCCGGTTTCTTGTTTTTTCCTTCCGGGCCTCTCTCGGCGTCTATTACTCCTATCAGCAAATCACCCTGCTGATAATTCATGAACAAGCTAATAAAAATAGACATAGAAAGAAACCATCTGATATTTTGTATCACTACCTGATCTGACAGAAACTATTCTGTTGACCCCATCCATGACAGTGAGTGGATCATGGCGTCGCTCTGTAGAACACTGGCGGTCAAATTCGACTCTAAGTCCTTCAGCACCTGCATATTGAAAAAAAGCAGAACATTTTTAAAACTTACAGAAAAGCACCATATTGTTTATATTTAGCTCAATTTTTGTGTTTGATAGGATTTCTTTGTCCTTCCTGGCAGCATAATTTAAAACCCTGCAGGATGAATATCGGAAATCCAGTTAAATATTAATAGGTCATGCTTGCTTTAGAAGTGCAGGCCTAATCTAGAAGTTTAAAGGGTGTTTTGTGAACTCTTGAGTAATCAAAAAGAGATATGTTTTCATTAAACCAAGAAATTTTAAATGATGCTGGTTGTAATCCTCTTGGTATTCATGTAAGCTTTGTATAACTTGCCACAACTAATTTGTGGCCAAATGACAGTGTGCCAAGGCACATCTGGATACAGGGCCAGATATATGACTGAGAAACACCCTGGCACCTTTCCTATTAGAATGCAGGGAAGTGCACAGATCTTACATCAAAACCAATAGAATTCTGGCCACTGACAAACAACAAGGACACAGCTCCTCCTCTGAACCCCTCAGTTATGTAATAATAAATAACACAAATAAGAACTACTAGACTGCATAAACACTGATAAAACTGTGAATAATTATTGCCTTGTTACTATCCTGACCATTACAATTACATGCTGAAAGATGATCAAGCAATCCTAAGATGACGTTCATCAAAATTCACCTGCCATCTTCTTGCCAATATTCATCAAAGAAGCTAAGCAGCTTGTGCAACTGAATCACGTGTACTTTCTATCTCCTAAACTGAAGGCATGTATACATTCACACTACAATTTACAGTAGACGTATGAGTGTTACTCTTTCAGTGTACATTCAGCACCTGGTATTTTAACAGTTCCACTGGTGGAAGTATCGTCAGTATATGGATGACTACTTTCAACCACCACAGGTTGTGAAGACAAACGACCACTCTGTGAATCAGTTGCCACATCTTCCAATTCTGTAACACACAACTCCAGCAGCATATCAGCAACCTGGAAATACAAACTGGTTGTGATTCACTATTCCTGCCATAGATTAGTCAATATATTAGTGAATTTTATAACAGCCTTCTTCATATGGTTGCAAAAACACAGGCTGCTTGAAAGTGTGCAGGAGCCCAATCCTGAGCGTCCTTATACAAATGGAATCCTTGGAGGACATGCAGCACAAAAGCATGTGCTTGGCTAAGCATCCTTGAAAGTCTTCCCATGACTGGGAACACCACCTAGGGATAAAATGAATGGAATCAACTGAAGGTTTCTCCACAGAACATTGAGGAGACATGAAACTAGTATTTTTCATACCGCAACCTTGCCAAGGTCATTTTTTTGATATCTTTAATAATATCTCTGTGTTTATGTGCACAGATGCACATGCATGTTCATGTATATCTGCCACAGTCAAGAAACATTTCCTTTTTAGATTACAACTCCCAACCGTCATGCTGATTGGAGGTTTCTGAGAGACAGGAGTCCAAACAAGGATTTTTTTCCCCCAAACCCTAATGTGAGCACCAAAATGTTTCCGTGTCTACAGAAAACTCTTAACCTTTCAGCAGGAATTTAAATGTCAGAAATTCCAGTATTTGGAAACCATCAGAGGACAGCCAGTGTATCGCAGACTTAGGTCACTTTCACCAACCTGAGGATAAGCTGTGCCCATGCCGGACAGCACAGCTGAAAGAACCTCCTTCCCCTTCTCTCCAGCACGACTGGACACAGCCAGCTTCAGCAGGTCAACCATGACCCGAGTGTCATCTGGTACCAAGAGGCCAGTGAACTCATCCAAGTACTGGGGTTCTGGGCCAGAGACTTTACTTTGGCTTTCCACATCCTTCAAAATAAAATGGAAGATGCATGTAGGAAATAGGGCAAGGAAAACACTACAACAAATGAATCTCAGTATAGCGTATGTCAGAAAAGCACAAATAACGTGTTGTATCTACATTGCTGGATTTTATGGACATACAAACTATCAAGCTCATTTTCAGTCTACTTGCTAAGCCTCTACCACTGGCATTTAAAAATACAAAGAAAACAACACAGTTCTTTCAAGTGACAAGTTCAGGGATTCATAATAGATAATAAACAGCAACAAGGCTACATTAGCCATGATCCCGTTGCGTAGCTTTGCCAGTGTAGCAGCCATTATGTCACCAGTAGTGGCACTCCTGACAGGATTAAGGCCATTCTTTATAGTGGCAATCATTCTAAGATACATTTATATCTAAGATACTTCCCTAGCTGAATAAATGAATGAACATTTCCATAATGAGGTAGGTAGCTACTTTGTTCTAATGGATTAAGACATTCTATCTACAGCATCTGGTCACCTTGCAACCAAATTTGTACATGGTGCTTCCTGTTACAAATTCTGGATAAAACACCTTAAATAGCACATTCATTTCTCTCAACTATATAACCACTATGTATCAGGAGATAAGAGGAACAGTACTTCTTTGGTTTTGGTCATGGTCTCTGCTATTATACTGGCTGCTCCAGGATCATCTGTGACGGGAATGAAAGGACGAGACGAGGCTGCAGATGCAGAGGGAGTCACAGCAGAGGGGGTCACGGCATCTTCTGTAGAAGCCACCTAGTCAAACATAACAATGGGAATGTAATAAGCAGAGCACATGCCGGATTATGAAAAACCGAAGAAAAATAAATAAATATTTGGCAGCCATATCTAGAGAAAACACTTCAGGACTCATCTATTTTTAATACTCAAAAAAGTCATCACTGAGAAAGAAGTTACCAATCAAAATGCAAGCTGAACTTTTGGGAGGGGCAGTGGGGGGGACTGTCGGGTTGTTGTTTTTTCCAACAGTAGTTTTATACCAGAATTCTTCCCTGGTGTCCTGCTATAAGATAAATGCTGAGAAAGGTATTTAAAATGAAATCTTAATATGCAGAAATTCAAAAATATCAATTTTAGGGCTGACGTAGTCACTTAGAAGGATCAGCTGCTTATTTTGTCAGCTATTGTGCGATCATCTCAGACAATTATTTTTAAGGTTCCCGCATGAATTGCAAACAAATTGATACAAAATAAAATAAAATAAAATGTCACATCTGTGATGTGAAGCTAAAGAACGGTTTACTACTGAACTTCTTCTAGAAACACATCAGTGATATAGCCCACACTGTAGAGGTATCTGGCTAACGCTCTGATCTGGAAAATGATCTACCTCAACTCTCCTATCTTGCCAAGGTGTTGGACTCACTCTCTCCTCTACATCTATCACAAGCACGTTTTCTTCCCCACTAGGACCACTCCCAGCAGAAGCAAGATCTGGAGGTGGTGCAGGAGATGAAGACAAACATTCCACCGGTGCAATCATGCTTGCAGGCATTAATGCTCCAACCACAGCATCCCTAAACAAAAAATAAAATATTCAGCATATTGTCATATCACTTGCTTTGTTAATTACATTTTAGAGAAACATTACAGTTTATCCAGTACTAAAATTCACAATGAACCATTATAATCCAAGCATTCCCAAGAGATGCTACAACAGAAGAATACAAACTTGTAAAAATACAATAACCAAAACAGATCACCTCCAAAGCATGAAGGCAATAAAATGGCTTCAAACAATAAAGCAGTAGCTTAAATTAGTGAGCACATCTTTGTTTGACCTGCTTTGTCCAGAGTTGCACGGTTTCAAATGTGTTGTTTAAAAAGAAAAGCTGACACCTGTCCTGTTAATAAGCGTTCTGACACCATAAACAAAGTATGGGCTAATGAATCCACCCACTGATCTACAATGGTTTGGCAGTGGTGAGTGGATTGTAATGCAAATACATTGCAGACAAAATGTATCCAATAAGAAGGCTCCAAAAGACTTCCAAAATAATTCTAGATTACATATTTATGTGGTTTTATTGGTGAAATTATTTTCTTCTGCACCAACAGTGTCAAGAAAACTTGTGGGGGAATGCCCCTCCCCAAAGTTGCTAAGCTGTTGGCTGATTCTACAGTAGTAGGGCAAACTCTCCTGGGAGAGGAGGTGTGGCTTCCTATCCTTCCTCTTTCTCATAGGTGATAGGGAGCTAGTTTCAAAGGCCTTTCCTTGACCCAATCATAATGGCATTACGTAAGCATTATCCTATATGAACTCTGTCAACTATATGTATACTGTCAACTGTCCTGTGAGCTTGTAAAGTTAATAAACACAGTCCTCCTGGGGGCAGGGTAGAATTCATTCAGGCTTATTCTGCCTCTTCTACTAGTCGCCCATCAGGAGCACTGCTGGCAGACATCCCTGTGTATGGCTGACTTCTTTAACTTCTCTAAGACTATTTGCTATCCTAATTACTTGTGACTACATAAACTATCAGCCTTCTCATTTCGTGACTCTAACAAAAACTGATTCCAATACTCAAAACAATGCTGATAGTAAAAGAAACAACATTTAATCACACAGCTTTAAGCATAGGCTCACCTGGCATACATGATCTGTAAAGCCGTCAAGATATGAGATAAGGCTTGCTGTTTGGCAAGGTTGCCATCTAGTGACAAGAGGATCTTGGCAAGTGAAGGCCGGCTAGGTTTGGAGTTGTTTGCACCACTGATTTTATTATTAACAGCAGAAGAATCGGCATCTGATGGGACGCCTACAAGTATGAAAGGTTCTCCATTAGAAGGAATTTATACACAAAATTCTCAGTGACAAAAAAGAACAATCCCAATTGCACACCAAGTTTAGCTCACAACCTATTTGTACCAAATAGCAATACACAGGTACACACTAGATAGAAACACACATCAAAATATTTGCTCCTTCATTCTCTATTCATAATTCCCTCCTTCTTCTATCCCCTCTTCAGGTAGGCTCTTCTTTTTCTCCTCCTCCTTTGATTGCCTCTCATTATCTAAGACCCTTTTCTTTCCTCAAACACAGCAATTTCTTTGCTCAACTTCTACTACTACTTATGTATGTTTTAAAAGAAAGAAACATCAGTCTAACATTACCTAAATAGGATGCACCTAAAGGGTCTCTTGCGGTTTGAAAAAGAACTGGTTCATGTACAGATGGTGTGGCTACATCCATTGTTGTCCAAGCCACACTATGGGAAGATCCGCAGGCAACCCGAGTGATTTTCTGTCCCTCTAAACCCTGCACCAGGGTGGGCTTCCTGTTGACTGTAGTGGTCCCATTACCTTGTTGACCATGATCGTTATCACCCCAAGCATAAACCTGTCAATAAATCAAATAATTATGGACACCAGTCATCTCGGTCAGTTTCTCATATATATCAAACTCAAAATAACTGAGACAACGTACTACCCAAGCAATAACACATGTAGAATCTTGCTCTGAACCAAATTATGTACTTATGTGTCCCACTGAAATTAATTAATTTTCCTTGCTCAAATTACTAAGATAAACAATTTTTTCAGATTGCAGCATCAATATTTTAAATGTGTAAGCTTTCTATGTTTTAATTCAATGCCGAACATGCAGTACAGGAAGGAGTATCATTCAATAAACAAGTTACAATTTTTCCATGTCCATCTATATGAACTAAAACTAATCAATTGCACAACGGCCTTTGGTTCATTTTCTATTTCATCAAACTAAATAAAAATAATCTAAAATGTGCTAAATCCTATTTTTAATTCTCCCCTACCTCTTATATCCATATAATTAATGGGACTTAATAGTCTCACTTAGGATAATGGCCAATATAGTAAAATTTTTGAAATGTAAGGAAGGAATGATTTCCTGTACATTTTACCTAAGAAAAGAATAAGACTATGTTGGAAAATGCCCTATACTGCCATTAGGAAGTTCATATATGTCACTAACATCAAAAAGGAAAAATAGTTAATTCTGACTAGGGTTTTAAGGGGATCATTGCTATGTTTGGTGCTACTGATTAGTAGGAGCTCAACATTTAGTCTTGAATAAGTCATGGGAACTGAATCCTATTATTATAGTGAGTCTTACTCCTGGGTGATGGTCTTCAGAGCAAGGTACAGTGGTGCCTCGACTTACGAACTTAACTGGTTCTGGACCTCCGGTCATAATTTGAAATGGTCATAAGTCGAAGCACCACTTCCCATAGGAATGCACTGAAATGCAATTAATCCATTCTGGCCGGTCGCAAGTAGAAGCAACATTTTGTGGCCGGAGCTGGTTGTAACTCGAAATGGTTATGTGTCGGGACTTTTGTAAGTCGAGGCACCATTGTAATAAATTTTTCTTACCTGCCCTGTGTCAGTGACTGCTAGGCAATGGAGTGCCCCTACGGCAACATGCACAATCTTCTTCCCTCTCAGACCTTCTACGACTTGGGGTTTCCGCACATGAACATCCGTACCATGTCCTAGCCTAAAATAGTCTCCTTTACCCCTGAAGACAAAACATGTTATTGTGAATTCAGAACTCTGGTCTGACCATTTGGAACAAACAACCTGACACAGTACGAATGATTTTTTCTTGCACTGGAGTGCCAAACAGCTGGATATGGTGATTCTTCCATACACTGTACAGCAGTGGTCCCCAACCTTGGGCCTCCAAATGTTCTTGGACTTCAACTCCCAGAAATCCTGGCTAGCAGAGGTGGTGCTGAGGGCTTCTGGGAGTTGTAGTCCAAGAACATCTGGAGGCCCAAGGTTGGTGACCACTGCTGTACAGAGCAATTTTCTCTCCCTCCCCAGACCTCACCTCTGCTAATCCTTGTCATCTCCCCCGCACTGCATTAAAGGAAATGAGAAAAAGGAGAGAGGTACACCTCCTTACATATTAGTCAGCCACAGAAGGAGAGTACGTTCAAACATCATCCTTCTACACCCAGACCTCGATTTGGCCTAGGTGCTCCTGATCCTTAATTTACAGATTTTCTTAAAAAAAAAAAATCCATGTAGATTCATTTTGAATTGAGCAGGCTAAACAAAGATGAGGAGCTTCATGGCACAGTGATTAAACTGCAGCACTGCAATGAAGACTCTGATTGTGACCTGCGTTCAATCCCAGGCTCAGGTAGCCAGCTCAAAGTTGACTCAGCCTTCCATCCTTCTGAGGTCAGTAAACTGAGTACTCAGCTCACTGAGGGCATGGGGCAATGTATACCCTGCATAATTAAATTATAAACTGTCCAGAGAGTGCTTTAAGTGTTATGGGGCAGTATATAAGCAGAAAAATTTCCTGTTTTCCAATGTAAAGCTGATGTAGCAATGTACTACAAAGTGAATGACTACAACACACAAAGAGCCCCACTAGATCAGACCAAAGGACTCTCTAGTTCAGCATTCTGATCAAAAAATGACCACTCAGAAGCCTCTTCGGAACCCCACAAGCAGGACATAAAAACAGCAGCAGCCTCATGTTCACCTTCCCTAGTATTTGATAGACAAATATACACTGCCCTCAATACTGGAGGTAACAAACATAGCCATCATTAACTGCTGAATTTTGTCTGATCCTTTTTTTAAAGTGGTCTAAGCTGGTGATTCCAGCTGTAGATTCCTTCCTATATTTATGGAGCTCTGGAAAGAAGCAGTTTTGAAGTACAACAAATCATTTGTTCAGTTATGAAATTGTTATTTATTTATTCTACTTCAAAATAGTTTAAAACTGAAATACAAACTTTATGATTTTTTAGAAAGGAGACTAGAAAAATCAATAAAGCTAGTGAAACTTCAGGCATTAAACATAACCTTTATTTTTGCACAGAACAGACTGGCTAATACCTCTTGCCTAATTATGCTGGCATAACACAATATAATTTCCAGAGGCAAACAATGTAAAGAAGTCAACAATAGGCATTACTTGTTGCACACTGAGTTGTGTGACTCGGCATGCAACTGATAATGTCTATGCTGATTTCTTAACCTGGGCCAGATGGCCTCTAGACCTTGTGCCATTTGGATAGATGCAAGAAGATTGGGACAGTTAACCTAACCAGATGCAGCTGCTGTTATTTCTGACCCTCTGTGGCTGCAATTTTAATCAGTTCTGTCAAGCAACATGAACATCCAGCCCTCCTTCCAACTTGGCTGATCCTAGCAAATGTTTACAATTAATTAAACACGACATACCAGGTCCATACCACCCCAGATTTTGTGAGAGCCAAAGAGAACTGAGCTCCACACTCAATCTGGCAGACACCCTGGCCATTCAGCCTTTCAATGTTCTGAGGAATGTTGCATCCTTCACTTCCACCTCGGCCCAGTTTGCCAAAGTCGCCATCTCCCCAGGAAAACACTAGCCCTAGGGAAAAAAAGACTTGCATGAAAGACTGTAACCACCGTAAAGCTTTAAATGTTACTTTGAGAAGAACACTCCTTACCTTCATCTGTTAAAGCCAGAGTCTGAGCGTCTCTGCTTCCGCAAGCCACTTGAATGACCCTATGGCCAAGGAGCACTTTAACCTGGAAGACATAGAAGATATGGCCTGAGTTTCATCAATGTCAAGCTTAATAAAATGTGTTCATTTAAAAGATGTTGTCTCTGAACTTTTTAGCTCAGAAGTCAATTTGTCACAATGAGGAAGTTCAACAAAAAAAGTGATACTGAGGCTACCAAAAGATGCACATAACCCTTATTTCAGCTCTCAAGAACAGCGGTTGAAAAGGAAAAAGAAGGAATGCTAACCAGGCACTTTGGTTTATGAATCAGGGTCACCCTAAGCAGATGTCTACTGAGAAATGACAACGCTATTTTTTTTGATCCAATTAATCTGAGTAACATGTTTGAAGAACAGTACACTGTTCTCACACACACACACACACACACATCCTTAACCCCACTGTATGTGGAGAGCCTGAGATACAGACCATTATTTGAAAAAGCCACCCCTCTGTCACCTCTTGTACAAGGGCATTTTGGCTATGCTGCTAACTTCTATCATCCTTCAGCAACTATGTGACCTTAAACTATGTGACCTTTATACATAGTGGTAATGTATACAAACGTTACCATCTTTGGTTTAAGTTGTGTAGTATTATCTCCATGTCCCAGCCGGCCATATTCACCAAGCCCCCATGTATACAATTCACCACTGGAGGTGATGGCAGCACTATGAGAACTGCCACAAGCAATGTCACGGATACGTTTTGTTTTCAGTGCTTCAATCAATCTTGGCTTATCACAGTTCCTGGAAACAGAAGAAAACATGGATCCCTAAATGAAATATTTCTGTTCCATGACTATTTACTTAAAAAAAAAAGCAAGCAACCCCTTGAAAAGTGGCGCAATGCCTTGAGAAAAATATAACTTAAATTCTCTACTGACTGAACCTAATAAAAATGTTATTTTAGGTAACTCAAGAATAACAAATTGCATCTCCCACTATTAACTCTGTATTGTGCATATTTTATACCAACTACCAACTTCTTGCAGCTTGATCTGACAATTCTCTTCATACATAAATATGACGAGCCAACTGAAACAATGTCTGGCAAAAATCCAGAACCGAAGCAAAAGTGACATGCTTACATTCTACTGAAATGTCCAAGTTTCCCGTCGTCTCCTTCACCCCAGGAGAACACCTTCCCATCAACAGTTAAAGCCATAGCATGGCGGCCACCTGGAATGGATAAGAGTATGAAAAAGTGTACAAGGCAGAACCAACGTTAAAAAAACCCCAATCTAAACAGCACTAAGAAACTTCTCTGAACATCTAACTTGGTGCCAGGACATTCCCTGCCCTCATAACCATGAGAACCTGCCATCTGCAGTATTTTAATGTTGCTTAAAGGTAGGTTTCCACCTAACCAAAACCCAAGCAGTACATTTGTTTTTTCTCAGAGGAGAACAGAACCTCAACAATTGTTTGGAAGTTTCCAGACTAACACAGAAACATTATATTCAGTTCAGAGAATTAGGAAATAAAAAAAGGTTATACTGGCTCAAACTAAACCAAATTTTTATGCATTATGCACTTGACCAATTTTTTGACCCCTGGAAATTTCAAAAAGGAGGATGTACACAGGCAAACAGAAGTTGTTTGTTTCCCACACAGCAAATTCATTAAACATGTGTGACACCTTTGTATATGGGCACCTGGGAATCTTGACTTGACCAGGGCTTCCCATCCTGTGTGCAAATGTCTTGAAAGATTTTAGACTTATTAAAACAGATTGCATGCAGGATCTTGCACAGTGCAGAAAATAATAGTCTCCTGAAGTAGGAAAATCAAAGAAACCTGATATTACCCAAATTAATGCTGGAGGCATTCAACAACCATCTGTCTGATCTGCTTTGATCTGGATTCCTGCAATGAGCAGGGGGATGGACTCAATGGCCTTGTAGGCTCCTTCCAACTCAATTATTCTATGATTCTGAGATTCTAAGGTTATTGTTTTCTTGCTGTTGTCACTGTTTACATTTATACGAATCACTACTAGATAGTACTCAGTGCTCATAGTAGCCTGCTGCATTTCACTTTACAATCAATATCAAAATATGAATATTTATGTTCTATCCATTTCAGTCAATTTGATGTGTTACACTGGTTAATGAATTTTTTAGTAGCTTAATCCAGAACTAAAGCAAATTGCTTCAGTCACAAAAGAACCAAAGCTATAACAAGTGGAAAAAATATATACAGTGACTGATTCCTTGGTTTAAGCCGCCTAGAGTGGTCATTCAACTAGATAGGTGGGGTATAAATAAATAAACAAACAAACAAACGTGTAAACTACAGGAGGAATGTGGATATGATGCCCTTTGCCGCTGCGGGTTAAACCCCAGAAACCTCTGTGCTGCAAGGTCAAAAGACCTGCAGTTGTAAGATCAAATCCCCCATCGCTTGTCCCAGCTTCCGCCAACCTAGTGGTTCAAAAACATGTAAAATGCAAAAATGCTAATAGATACCGTATTTTTTGCACCATAAGACGGACTTTTTCCCCTCCAAAAGGGGGGTAGAAAGTCTGTGCATCTTATGGTGCGAAGGTGGTGACTTCGCCCCCACTGGCCCCGTGGGGGGGAGCGTCGCAAGGGTCCGAGGGAGCCTTCCAGGACCCTTGCGATGCTCCACCCCCCCCCCACGGGGCCAGCGCAGGCGAAATTGCCAGCTTCCAGGTGGGGGGAACGTTGCAAGGGTCCTGGAAGCTCACTCAGACCCTTGCGACACTCCTCCCACCGGCAAAATCGCCAGTTTCTGGGAGTGTTTTGAGGCTTCCCAAGCCTCAAAACACTCCCAGAAGCTGGCGATTTTACCCCCCCTGGCCCCGTGGGGGGGTGGGGGTAGCGTGGCAAGGGTCCAAGGGAGCCTCCCAGGACCCTTGCCAGGCTGCCCCCACCTCCCCACGGGGCCAGCCCTGGCGAAATCGCCAGGTTCTGGGAGTGTTTGGAGGCTTGGGGAGCCTCCAAACACTCCCAGAAGCTGGCAATTTTACCCCCCCTGGCCCCGTGGGGGGGTGGGGGTAGCGTGGCAAGGGTCCAAGGGAGCCTCCCAGGACCCTTGCCAGGCTGCCCCCACCCCCCCCCACGGGGCCAGCCCTGGCGAAATCGCCAGCTCCCAGGACCTTTTTAGAGGCTGGAAAGCTTCTCCAAAGGTCCTGGAAGGTTGCTATTTCGCCCATGCTGGCCCTGTGGGGGTGGGGGTGGGAGTAGCGTGGCAAGGGTCTGGAAGGCCCCCTCAGACTCTTGCCACGCTACCCCCCCACGGGGCCAGCGCAGGCAAAATCGCCAGCTCCCAGGACCTTTTGAGAGGCTAGAAAGCTTCTCAAAAGGTCCTGGAAGGTCGCTATTTCGCCCATGCTGGCCCCGTGGGGGGGTAGCATGGCAAGGGTCTGGAAGGCCCCCTCGGACCCTTGCCATGCTACCCCCAGCCCCCCACGGGTCCGGGGGAGGCAAAATCGCCACCTTCTGGGGCTCTTTTGAAGCTTCCCAAGCCTTAAAAGAGCCCAGAAGGTGGCGATTTTGCCCCCTCTGGCCTTCAGGGGGTCTGGGTGAGCCTCCAAAGGGTCCTAGGTTGTGTTCCATAAGACAGACCTCTCCATAAGGCTCACCAATTTTTAGGAGAAGAAAACAGATTTTTTTCCCTGTTTTCTTCTCCTAAAAATTTGGTGCGTCTTATGGAGAGGTGCGTCTTATGGAGCGAAAAATACGGTAAATAGGTACCACCACGGTGGGAAGGTAATGGCGTGCCGTGTCTAGTCGCGCTGGCCACATGACCACGCAAGATTGTCTTCGGACAAACGCTAGCTCTATGGGTTGGAAACGGAGATGAGCACCACCCCCTAGAGTCAGACACGACTGGACAAATTGTCAAAGGGAACCTTTACCTTTACCTTACCAAGTTAGGCTGTTGGATAGCGTAGTCTGAAGGACATGAAGGACAGCTCCCAAAGAAACCACTTTAACTGGAGATGGTACAAGAGATCTCCTGCATGGAGTCTCCATGAGCTCTAAGTCTTCTCAGATAAGAGGTCCGTTCAAGTCCCCTTGAAACTATGTTGACAATTATGTGACATTCCTCAGTTTTCTACAGTGTCAATTGATTTAAGTACACTAGATCAGAGAGAGTAGCCCACAAAGGCTAGTTTCCAAGATCAGATACAGTACGCCATCTTTGTACAGCCATGACCCTGTTCAGTGTATTATGCACAAACGGAGCAAGAACTAACTTGTATACTTCTCAGTGAAAAAGAGAATTTTTTTAAAGATTATATGAAATGGACTAGAAACAAGGAGACAATACAGAAATACCCAGCTTGGCTTAATATACATATTGAAAAAAGTACAAAACTGATACCTGAATGAACAGCAACTTTCTTGACTACGTAATTACTGAGAGCAGTAATCTGCCGAGGAATAGGTACAGTTCCACTTGACAGGCCTAATCCCAGTCTTCCATTAGTGGCTTCTCCACAAGCATACACTTTACCTTCCACAGTCACTATAACACAGGATATACTTGGAGTTCCATTACTGAGAAATGAACACAGCTAAAAATAACTTTTCACTTTAGTTATTAGCAACATTTCAACTAAATCTTGACTTACAGCAAACCTCCCAGAGCTTTCCGGTTATAAACTACTCTGAGGTAGTTTATCAGCACTCCTTCTGGTGGGGCTCTGAGACGGTGCAGCTTGTTGAAGGCTATTAAGGCCGCTGAGCGTTCATCAGGCTCACACACTCTGGTTAACCTTGAGTTGGCCCCTCTCATGGGATGCACAGTGAGAATTCAAACTCCTGACTCTGGCCAGGTGTTCCAACTCACTGAGCTATACCAGTGCTTTACAAAACCTCTTACACTTTGGTGAACCTACACAATTAAAAAAAAAATCTTCCTTACCTGCAAAAAGACTTTTGGATCCACCAGCTACTTGCACTACATTCAAGGCAGAAAGAGTCTCAGAAAAAGAAGGAACCTTTATCTGTAAAATGTAAATGAGACAAAATATACTTATTAAATCAATTCAGAGCATGTGGCTAGCAAAAAGCAAAAAAAAAAAAAAATTAAAAAAAATTAAATGCCCTTAACAGCTGCTAGAATAGATTTACTTTTTAAAAAAATCTAGAATACACACATTTGTAAATAGGCTGGTTTCTTGGACAATAAACAATGAAAATTTGCCTCAAGTTTGCTTTCAGTTCTGAATGCCACTATTAGTCAAAACCAAGAATGCAGAGTATTCTCTCTGATTCCCTGGCTTTTTTTTTTTTTACTTTGTAATGCTATTTTTTCATTTGGTTTTATTATTATTTCTTAATTCAAAATTTTTTAAAAAATAATTTGAAACATATAGCCTCAGAACAGAACATCTAAATTCCTGCTATATCTGTTTTTCTGACAGAATTCCAAAATTCATCATACTAATCAGGAGTTTAACAACCACACAAGTACTTCTGTAGTTCAAATCACTGAGTCACTGGGTTCACATTTTTCAAATAGCAGCCTCCAAAGCCACAGGACAAACTACTTTTCATAGATGGGGATTTTAAAAACACCCAGTGATATGGCACAGGGAAAACATCAACAATCCTGCCACTTACGCCCAAGTTCTTTGTTGCACCTAAAATACTTTTTCCGGATCTTAATCATAATCTTCTGATTATCGCGTGATGCTTATTTGAATATTCTTATTCATAAGCTTTCCGTTTACAAAACAAGTGCTCCTGCGTCTCATCAAAAGCTGCCTTTATGTCTTTCCCAGGTTAAAAAAAAACTTATTTCCTTGTCATCAGACAATATATTTAGGTTTAGTGGATTGTTTGGGGGAATGGTATATTCTCTCTGGTTCAGACATGTGCAAATTATTTTTAGCTAGACAGTCACAAGAGTCACTTCAGGACAACTGTTGTCTAATCACTGTAGAAATGATATGCCAATAAAAGAACGTTCTCACTACAAGTTCCAATTTTACAGTTTTTAAATGAGAGGTGCCAGTGGACGTCTATCCATATTTATTGCACTATGTAGTACTGTGTTTGCTATTTTCTCTGCCTTGGACCTTACCCTTGCAGATAATTAGATTTTTGAACAGGGGTGGTATCGTTTCCACCCAAATGAAGCTGCTACTGAGATGCAAAATTCACTGCAACTGCAACCATAAGATGGGGGTTCAGAAGTCTAAATCCTCAAGCAAAGTGAGCAGTCACCATAACTCGCACTATTACCTGTGCTCCTTGCTCCCAACATATGCTCATCTCTTATTCTAAAGACAAAGAACTTATCATTGTCATACTTTTAAAAAAATCAAATACCTTTGATCCTTTTAATCCTCCCAGTTGGTCTTTATCATTCAGCCCCCAAACAAAAACTTTGGTTTTTATTGTAGCTGCTGACTCCAGGCCTGAAGTCTTCTTTCTAATGAGGCTGTATATGCAAAAGAACGCGTTAGCCTGGAAAACCTTATATGGGGACTTTTCCTAGGATCTATGTTCATGATACCTACACCACATTTCCCCCTTTTTTCATGAATGACAGGCATGCTGGGACAGACTTATGAAGGGAACTAGAATTCATTATATTGGAACTTAAACATGCTTCGACTGATGGTCTAAAAGACCAAAGTCATGTTATATAGTTTCAGACCATCTAGTTCTTCCTTTTACTTTGTACAAGCTGTACAAATTATTTAGAAATGTCAGGCTACCAACGAGATGTGTAAATTCTAAAAAATAAGACCAAATAAGATTTGCCAGCATAAAAATCTATTTATTAAAAAATACTACCATTTCCCCAAAAATAAGACCTAACCTGAAAATAAGCCCTAGTATGATTTTTCAGGATGCTCGTAAAATAAGCCCAAAATAAGCCCTAGTGAAGTGAAACCCCACCCTCCACCACTGTGCAGCAACCAGAAGATGACATGACTGTGTTTGAATAAATGTAGATTGTTGTACATGGGGGGGGGGGAATCCCCTGAAAATAAGCCATAATGTGCTTTTGAGAGCAAAAATTAATATAGGACCTGGTCTTGTTTTCGGGGAAAACACGGTAGAGAAAGCAAAAGTGAGTATCAGTTGAAAACTATAATATTTTTGTCATAAAATAATCATTTAGGAAAGATACTTGTAGCTGCCTTGTAATAACAGTGAGCACTGCATAGAATACAGGAAAGTCAGATGTCAGAGAACTTCTACCTCTGAATGGAATGCAGAGGTGAGAACTAAGGCTAAAGTAAGACTACTCAGGGAGCCAGAAACAAGTGGGTAGAACAAAAAAATGGATAAGTAAATATCAGCAAATCTTCCACTTTATAGCAAAGAATCCAAACTAAAACTGTATAGGAGACTGGCTTTGGCTATTCTATAATCCTTGTGAACCTTTATATGGGAGGTCATATAAAGAGCTTGGCTTTTGTTTTGTCTTGTCTTTTTACATGCATAAAGAAGAGGTACTCAGGTAATTACAACTAATTCAAGGGATGTAGAACCTGTTTCCCCAAAAATAAGACCTAACCTGAAAATAAGCCCTAGTATGATTTTTCAGGATGCTCGTAATATAAACCCTACTCCAAAAATAAGCCCCAGTGAAGTGAAACCCTGCCCTACAGCCTTGTGCAGCAACCCGAAGATAGCATAGATTACATGACTGTATTTGAATAAATGTAGATTGTTGTACACGAAAAAAATAAAATAAAGCATCCCCTGAAGATAAGCTCTAATGGGTTTTTTTGGAGCAAAAATTTATGTAAGACCCAGTCTCAATTTCGGGGAAACACGGTAATCCTTGTGCTTTTGAAGGAATGAATCAAAATAGTCTTTGATTCTGTCCTACAACACCTTCCTCTTCATGCATGCCTTCCAGCCCATTCCTTATTACCTATTTTTCTTTCCCTTTTAATTCTATAACTCCAGTGAGTTCAGAAACTCACATGAAACAGACTATGATACGCTTTTATAAAAGGCACTCAGCATATTCTGTTGAGAAAATAAAATGGAGAATGTTTCATACAAAGTATCTTGAATTCTGACTTTGTTGACCCAACAAAACAGTGAATTTTTGCAGCATACCCAAGCATTACAGTTAGAGCCAGGATTTTAAGAATTGTTTTCATATGCATACCTCCCTGTGTTAGCTTTATCATCATCATCTTCTTCATTATCAGAAGCAAGAAAAGGAACGGCAGCCAAGTCTTCATCCTCTGCCCGGATACGCCCCAATATGCTGAGACCATGTATTTTGCAATCTATTCCAGAACTCCTACACTGCTTTATAGCAATCTCAATATATCTGTGATACTAGAAAATAGAAGTGATTATGTTCCTATAGTTTTGGTTCTTGGTGTATTCAATAAAAGGAAAAGTAAGAAACATAAGATTGGGCTGCTTAGTTTGATTCTATAGCTAAAGCTTTTTTTGCCAACCCCATTTTCTCCTCTTTTGCACTCTTTCACATATTCAAAGAAAAAAAAACCCACATGAACAGCAAGTAGTAAATTTTTCAGAGGTAAAAAAAAACATTTTGGTATTGTGAAATCTAAAGGCACAGAATTTTTTTTAATGAAAACAAGCTGGTGCTTAAAAAACAATTTTGACCTTGAAGCTAATTAGGGAATACATTTCCCACTCAAAATTACTAGCCAAGGATTACTAATAGAGATTGTGGCGGACAGTCAGTCAATTTAGAGCTCTAGTGCAGAAGCCTATAACAGGACAGGAGGGGTGGAGGCAACAGAACTGGGTGAGACAGAGAAGCAGTTAGGGCGAGGATTGAGAAGTGACAAAGATAATTGTCCAATCCTGTAGAAAACTTTACCCCTTACATAGTTTCTAACCTTCACAGCATAGCTGACTATGTGGAAGACAGGAAAAAAAATCACACTATGTTTTAATTAACATGGATGAATACACAACCACATGACAGAAACGTTTATCACCCGAAATCTTTAAATCTAAACAGGTTTTTTTCCCCTTTCAATGTATTTAAAATACTGTATGAATAGTTATTTCTCATTGTTCTTTATATTTAACAAAGAATTACTGTTTATTGTCAAATTCACTTAGGCTATTTTTGTGAGCAGAACACCCCTCCTGAATCTGTTAGTTCTTAAAATCTGGTATCCCTAATGACACTGAAAAAATAGTAATTCAAAGGGAAAAAAAAACAAAAAGAAATCCTGTACTTAGTTATGTAAGTGGAAGGAAAACAGCACAACATCCAGTTGCTTCTCTCTGGTATTTAATAAGTCACTGCTGAAATACATAAGGGCTTATGAGCCCACTGGATCAGCAAACAGTTGTAAGTCACAGCAGGAACTCATAAATTGCCAGGTAGAAGCCATTGAAAGTGCGCTCCTTGCCTACTGCACATATTAACTAAGCAACAAGATTTTGGACACTCTGTGGATAAATTATTTGCACCTCCTTTAGATCCTGTACATTCCAGGCATTCAAACATGAAGATGCAAAGCAGGACTGAAAAAATGCTTCATTTGATTTTTTTTTAAGTTGCATTAGATAAACAGCTATTCATATTGAAAACTCCTACAAAATCGGAAAAGTACATATCTTCTTTAGGTAAAAGACAAATATTTGCAAACACCTACCTCTGTGCAGTCACCAAGAAGAGGAACTGTTGTATCTGTAGGATTAATATTGATTGTTTTCAACTCTATGAGGTTGTTTAAAGAATTTCCACCTGTAGAACAATTTTAGAAAAAACATGTTTAAATGTAAACTTCAGAACTTTTCAGTGCTATAATACTGTGGATAAATAAAACAAATATTTAATTAAAATTGAGGAAAATTTTTCCTTAACACTGAAAGTCCCATACCTGAAACCACAACCAAAGAAGGCATGTAGCTGCTGTCTGCCGGATCCACTATCATTTTCAGTCTGTGTACAAGGACATCAGGGAAAATCTCCAGACGTATCCAATGCTAGAAAATTTTGATTTCATTCAGTTATCTATTCATTCCTTCTATTGATATCCCAACTTTCCTCCAATGAGCTCAAGGCAGTATCCATGGCTCTCCTCCTCCATGTTTAACCTCAACATAAACCTTGGATCAGGAGGCAAGGCTTTGAGCTTCAAGACTCAGTGGGGAATACCAAGTTTCCCCAAAAATAAGACCTAAACTGAAAATAAGCCCTAGTATGATTTTTCAGGATGCTCGTAATACAAGCCCTATCCCCAAAATAAGCCCTAGTTAAGTGAAATCCTGTCTTCCACTATTGTGCAGCAACCAGAAGTTTACATGACTGTATCTGAATAAATGTAGATGGTGGACATGGAAAAAAAATCCCCTGAAAATACGCCCTAATGCTTTTTTTGCAGCAAAAAAATAATATAAGACCCTGTCTTATTTTTGGAAAAAACTCTGTAGAACCCAAGTCTTTTGAGTCCCTGTTCAAATCTTAATTACAACAATTACTCTCACTAACAGAACAACTATATATAATAAACAGTACCTTGAATGCTCTGAAAATGTACTATTATATATTGATGCGATCCTACTTTGTTTAATTCAAGAAATGCAAATGCTTAACTATATTTAAAAACTATATTTTAAAAAAATCTACAGCTACATATATACTTCGAACAAACAGTAATAAGCAGAAGGTGATATAAAAAGGGAAGTTTGCAAACTATTTTTTAAACTTGCCTTTCCTTGGGAACCAGAAGACTGCCAACACTGTTCACCTCCGTCAATCAAACGTGAAGCCTGATTCACAGATGATGATACATTCAGGTTTTTAACAATTCTTGACCAATCATCCAGTAGCATTCCTCGCTGGCTGCTGTGACGCCTCTTCAGCTGCTTTCCAGCACGACCACAAAACACAGGAGACTGACCTATTTATTGCAAAGAATTAACTGCTTCAGTTTTGAAAATCTTTATATTTAAATCCAGCACTACAATATCTTAAAGGCCATGGTGTAGCATTGGATCATCTCTGCAGCACTTTACCTTCTGAGTCGCATGTAGCTATTCTATTGTTCTGTGCATGAGGAAATGAAAAAGTTGGTGAGAAACAGGTGGTCTGGTAAAAGTTATTTGCCACAGTTGTGAAAAATGGATTACTAAAATCTTATTTATCACAAGCCAGGGAGGGGATGCAGCCCTCCAAGAATCCCTAGCTAACAGACATAATGGTGAGGAATGCTGAGAGTTGCAACACAACAACACATGGAGGGGTTCATCTTGCTACATGGTCTACAAAAATTAAATGGAACCAAATTATCTTAGAATTGAGATATTGTTAAATTATATTAAAATATACCTGGCTCATTTATTCTGCCAAAAGTGTGCCTTGTGTTGTGCTTCCTGGTTTTGAAACAGGTTTCACAGAAATCAAAGTCATCACAGTTTCTGCATTTAAACCTCGGACCATTGATGGGAAACATTTGGCAGCCATCACATCTAAATGTAAGAAAAATAAAATCACTGTATTACAGTCATGCCCCGCTTTACGATTGCCCCACATTACGATGATGTTTTTGCGATCGCAAAACGATGATCTGAATGGGCTTGTTTCGCTTTGCGATGATCGGTTCCCTGCTTCGGGAACTGATTCTTCGCAAAACGACGATTTTCCTCCAGCTGATTGGTGGTTTCAAAATGGCCACCAGGTAAATAAAATGGCTCCCCGCTGTTTTCTGGGATGGATTCCTCGCAAGACAGCCACCGAAAATGGCCGCCCTATGGAGGATCTTCGCTGCACGGTGAGTTTCCAGCCCATTGGAACACACTGAAGGGGTTTCAATGCGTTTCAGTGGGCTTTTTATTTTCGCATTACGACGTTTTCGTTCTACAGCAATTTCGCTGTAATGCAAGGCATCACTGTACTTACAATATTCCATTTGTAATGCCAAATACATAACAATTTTTTATTCTTCAGAGGATTCTAACTGACATGTTTGTGGGGGGAAATTCAAGCAAATTTTGTTATGTAAGCAAAAGGGTAGCTCTGGCATCCCTGGAATTGCAATGTCAATGATCCAGACATTTCTTTGTTCTATTACTACTATGTCTGGTGTGTTATGTTCAAGATGTCTATCAGTTTGGATTCGGAAATCCCACAAGAACTTGACGTCCTCATTTTCTGACACCTTCTCTACTTGAGGTTCCCATGGATTTTTGGAGGCTGACAAGTTATATTTTTTGCATAATGATCAGTGCACTAATTTTGCCACTCTATCATGTCTAACTTTGTAATCTGTTTGTGCACTCTTTGGATATTCACATATGAGTTGTGACACAGTTTCATCTTTTTCTTGGCAGAGCCGACATTTGCTGTTAGCACTAATTCCTTGGATCTTGGCTTTCATCACGCTGATTTGGAGTGCTTGTTCTTGTGTAGCAAAAATGAAGCCTTTGGCTTCTCTCTTAAGGGTACCCAGTTTTAGTCATCCCAAGCTGAATTATGATTACACTTCCCATCAATATTCCCAAGGTGTTGTCCATGTAGTGGTTTATTTTTCCAACTGTTTAATTTATTTTCAAATTGTTGTTTCTTATATTGAGCCTTTGTTTCTGTTGTTTTCAAAATATTCTCCATTTTCACTGCCTTAAGGAATTTTTCTCTGCTTGTACTGATATAATCATTTCGGCTTCTTTTTTCCTCCTCTACTACCTGCTGTATTTGCACTAATCCAGGGCCTATGATTTTGCGTGGTAACTATAATCTGTCCACATCACTTTTTTGATGAAGTGTGTGATGCATGTTCATTAGTTTCCGTGTTTTTTGATCCAATTCTTCTACGTAGTTTCTATGGACGGGAAAGAGCAGATACGGATTAAATGGTTTTCAATGCATTCCTATGGGAAATGCAGATTCAACATAAGAACTGTTCAACTTGAGAACCACCTTCCAATACGGATTAAGTTCTTAAGTAGAGACCCCACTGTAATTCATTCTGAGTCCAATCTATTATTCCAGCTGGGTATCTAATCACTGAAACAGCCCATGTGTTTATGGCTTTGATTTTATTTCCACCATTTAACTTTGATTTTAAGATTTTCCGCAGTCTTTTGATATATTCCATTTTTGGCAGTTCTTTAACGTTTGTGTGCACAATGTACAGTGGGGTCTCAACTTACAAACTTAATCTGTATTGGAAGGCAGTTTGTAAGTCGAAAAGTTTGTAGGTCGAATCTGCATTTCCCATAGGGATGCATTGAAAACCATTTAATCCGTATCTGCTCTTTTCCATCCATAGAAACTAATGGGAAACTAATGGGAAGCTGCTATTCCACCTTCTACCACTAGAGGGGGATATTTTCTTTTTTCTTAGGTCAAGAAAAGTTCAGGAAAGGAGGGGGGAGGCAGGGAACAGTTTTAAAAGCACTTTTGAAATCTTTTTTTTCAACGAAGCCAATTTTAAAGCATGTTTAACACAGAGACAGGAGTCTGGAAGTCACACCTTAGTCCAGTCTTTGCAAGCCAGAATGCCTGACCCACACAATTCTTCTGCAAAAACACAGACAGGCAGGATTCTGGAACTCACACCTTAGCCCAGTCTTTGCAAGCCAGAATGCCTGACCCACACAATTCTTCTGCAAAAACACAGACAGTCAGGATTCTGGAACTCACACCTTAGCCCAGTCTTTACAAGCCAGAATGCCTGACCCACACAGTTCTTCTGCAAAAACACAGACAAGCAGGATTTTGGAACTCACATCTTAGCCCAATCTTTACAAGCCAGAATGCCTGACCCACACAATTCTTCGGAGCCACTATCAGCGGTGGGGGGGGCTCCGAAATGCCTCCCATGGCGGCGGAGAAGCCCTGGAAGGCATCTCGGAGGTCCCCGCTGCCGCTGCTTCCCCTTGGAGACCCAGTCTACCAAGCCTTCCCCGGGCAGTAGACCAGGCCTCCCAGGGATTTGTATGTCGATTCTCCGTTCGGAAGTCGAAATGGAATTTTGCGGATGGAGAAGTGTGTAAGTCGAAAAGTGTGTAAGTTGAACCATTTGTAAGTCGAGACCCCACTGTAACATGCTTATAGTATTCCAAGATATTTATAATTTTCATCACTTGAGAGTGATTTTATAATATTGTCACTTTTAACTCTATTCCATCTAGTTTTTGGATCTTCCCATGGTGTACAGACAAAGGTGCACATTTGTCAATTCCACATTTCATTTGGCTATCTTCACTAAATATTTGCACTGTGTTTAGCAGTGATTCTATCTCTGTGGAACTTTTTCCATATAGTTTTAGGTTATCCATGTATAAGAGATGAATGATTTTTCCAATTGTTGTGAAATATGGTAGCCCAATCCAGTTTTATTTAAAATTATTGACATGGAGATTAGTAAAATGTTAAACTACACTGGTGACAAAGAATCCCCTTGAAATATTTCTCTTTTGACAGTAACTTCCCCAATTTCTTCACCATGGGCCATTAAGTTGCTTTTCCAGTTTTCCATGTTTTTCC
The DNA here is from genome assembly GCF_051106095.1 of Pogona vitticeps. Classification (NCBI taxonomy): domain Eukaryota; kingdom Metazoa; phylum Chordata; class Lepidosauria; order Squamata; family Agamidae; genus Pogona; species Pogona vitticeps. The sequence goes on from NC_135785.1 coordinate 175,458,559, forward strand.
TGAGGAACTGCTGGATGTTTTTACGAATCCCAAAAAAATTTACGCATGTTTTAATCCAGCTGTGTAACAATGAATCAAATGCTTTTTTATAGTCTATTCAGGCCATGTTAAGATTTGTTTTTCATCTTTTTGCATTCTTCAGTATCATTTTATCAATAAGCAGCTGATCTTTCACACCTCCTGAATTTTTAAAGTTCCCATTCTGTTCAGTTGGGTATAAGGAGCTACCAGTTAAGTAAATTATGTATTGATCTTGCAAGTACTCCTGTGAAGAGCTTGAACATTGTTGGAAGGCATGTAATTGGTCGATAATTACTGGGTTCATTGCCATTTTGATGATCTTTTAGTATCAGAAATGTGCAGCCTGTTGTCATCCACTTGATGATGATGATGATGATGATGATGATGATGATGATGATGATGATTGATGATGCAGCAAAAGGTACAAAATGCAAAAGAATGTAACACAAAAAATTATTAGTATTTTTTTAAAAAACTTACGTAACCCCTGGATGAATGCTGGGAACCAGTTCCATTTCTGATAGCAGTCCAGTCCAGTGAGATTGCTGAGGAAAGTCAACAATGACGTCCTTACCATTGGCACTAAAAGCTGTAACAGGATAAGATACAAAAGTTAAAGGTATCTGTAAGAGGAAACAGACACAAAGGGGAATGATTATCAGTAATTCTTGAGATATTACTTGATATTTATAAAATTTAATCACAACTTTGCTTTTAAGCCATTACTTTTTAATTTGCATAAGAAACCATAATTTGCTTAAAGCATAGGGACTTTAGTCCAGGGGTTGTCTAATACTTATCACATATTTCAAGCAAGAACAGTAGCCTACGCCTCAACATTTCACTCAGGAATAAGCAGAATAGCACTTTATTTTGAAAATAAAACTAAAACACTGAAAAGACATAAGTGAAACTTCATGTATCTGCATTGCTTTTTATTTCATATGTGTGATTCGCAAGTCATTTAAACCTTCAAGTCAGGATTCCCCTGGACACAGGACGTAGAGTTCATATATCTGAGAATGCATACATTCATCCAATATAAGTGCAGGGAGAACCTCAATGTGTTTATTTTTATATTTTGATCCAACCCAATACCTCTACTACATTACAACAACTTTATTGGTAAAGAACATGCATTTCTAAGACCTTCTAAGTACTTAAATAAATAAAACTCTGCTAGCCTACAGTGACAAATACTGAGCAAATATTTTGCATCACTCTTCTCCAAACAGGGTCAACATCTATTACTGACCACAACCCATTCAACCATTATTTTCTTTCCAGAATATTAAATACCTTTAACAACTCCCACACTCCTATGGGTGACAGATCCCCACTTGTACTTGGGTGTAGTTACAGAAGTTTTGACACGCACTTTGTCACCAATCTTTATGTGTGACGGAGAGCTCTGTGGCAGGAACCCTAGAAAACATCAAGAGCAACATCATTGAAGTGCTTGAATTCTGAATGGGCAGCAGATACATCAGAATAACAATTATTTAACTCACCAATAAGCTCCACATGGATATATCTGACCCAGTAAGTGCCACCTTTTTGTTGCCAGTCACACTGCACATTGAGATCATGCAGCCCATCACGGTCCAGCTTAATAACTTTGCCCACATCACCTTCACAAACCTCCTCATATGTTCTACAGCATCGAACCATCATCCCAACCTGGAAGCCAAAAACAGGGATCAGAACAATTGCTTCAGAGTGCAGTAGCAACCCACAACAGGACAGTGTTTCTTTCAATCTACACAGAAGCCTTCTCGTTTAAAAGAATTTGCAAACACTATAAGAAATCCAAATCATTGTATAACTTACAAAAGGCTCATCATTAAATTTTTCATGTGTGACGTCACTCAACATAGAAATCAATGCAAACCCAGACATTCTATTAGATTTTGTGAACCAGTGTGCTGTAGTACTCAAAAAGAACTTGAATAGATTAAAAGGGGCCTAGATAATGTAGAGAAAATGAAAAAAAAAACTATGTGAAGATCATGCATTGGTCTCTGCAGACTAAGTATTTTTCCACATCTCATCCAGTGCAGTTTGAACATTGTAGGGGTTAGCTTAATAAGGGAGAGCCTTGGCGCCAAGGTACATATACCATGAGGGCGGGGTCTGCACTAATGTACCTTTTTGCTACCACAGAAGCTCTAGAATGTTCTGGTGAGGCTTTGCGCATGCGTGGATTACCCATAATGTGAATCACAGAGGTCCATACATCTAAAGTATGGAGGATTTTCTCTTGAGGAGTAGATGGAGACAGGAAGAAAGATGGCAGGACCAAAGGTTGGGGTACATTGAACCAGGAAACAACCTTGGGTAGAAGGGAAATATATACAAAGAGTTTGAGTAAAATTGGCTAAAGTGAAGATATAGTGAGAACTTAAGGCTGCCAGCTCACTAGCACGTTGTGCTGATGTAATAGCCACAACGAACGCCATCTTAAAGGTGAGTAGCCTGAGATCAGTTGACCTAAGAGGCTCAAACCGGGTCCTTGTAAGCCGCTGGAGGACTAATGTCAGTGACCATTGAGGTGGTGGCGGACGTACATCAGGATACATGTGTGGCAGCCCCTTGAGGATGCGTTTAAGAGTAGGGTGTTTGAAAAACCTAGCTGCTGAAGAAGCTGGCAGCTGGTGGCTGATAAGCAACAATTGGGGAAAGGTAGACCTTTAGAGATGAAAGGGAAAGGCCCTTAGTTTTTAACTGTAACAAAAAACAAAGAACTATGCTAAGGGATTTATTGAAGGAAGTGATAAGGCAGTGGCAGATAACTGAAACTTTTCTCATTTATACATGTAAGCCTCTTGGTGGAAGGTTTCTTTGCTTGATGAGGTGTAGAAGGATGTTCATCAGGGAGGCAGACTCCTCTACGCTACCAGGTGAAAGGCAGGGAGATATGGGTGGAGAATTTGACCTTTGTGTTGTGTAAGCAGGTGAGACAGGCAGGGCAGGTGATGAATGTCAGACAATAGCTAGAGGAGAACCGGGAGCCACTGCTGCCATGGCCACCACGGGGCTATCAGCATAGCATTGGTCTTATCTTGCTGAAGATGGACTACGACCTTGTGAATGAGCGGGAATGGTGGAAACAGGTAAGTGAGTGACTTGGGCCAACAGCTTACTAATACGTCTCAACAGAAGCTTTTTCCGACTCCTGCGCAGGAACAGTAACGTTTGCACTTCCGGTTCTTTTGAGAGGCAAAGAGGTTGATGGAGGGTTTGCCCCAACAATTTGTACAGGGGGAGAAAAATGGATTGCTCTAGTTCCCACTTGTGGGATTCCTTGTGACTGAGAACAAGGTTGTTGTCTTGACCAGCTATGTGTATTGCCATTCCCATAGAGAGACACCATTCCCATAGGTCGACTGCAAGATAGAAGAGGCTTGGAAAATGAATGCCTCCTTGCTTGAGGATGTCATACATTGTGGTAGTGTTGTCCCATGGCTATCTGAACCACCTTGCCCTCAAGATGATTCTTGAAGGCTTTGCAGGATTTTATTACTGCTAGAAGTTCCAGCTTGTTGATATGGAGCAATGTCTCTCTTTGGGCATGAATCTGTAGGGATTGACAGGGTGCACCCCAGCCAGTGAGGCTTGCATCTGTGGTAACCTGGATTTGTGGGCGCAGGTGTTGAAAAGGTCACCCCATCATCAGGTTCTGACTGGAACGCCACCATATGAATTGGGTGGTGCGTTCTGAAGTGACTCACAGCAGGGTGTGTGGTGGATCTGTCATTGGGTTGTATGAGGCAAGAAACCCTGCCTGAAGTGACCGCATTTTGAGGTGAACATGGTGAACTACCGAGGTCATGATGTCATGGTGCCCAGAACACGTTAAACAGTTAGTGCAGTTACAAGCGCATGAGAGGTAAAGGAACAGAGTAAGGATACCAATTTGAGACATTTGTCTGTTGGAAGAAACGCCCAGGTGTGTTTGGAGTCCCAAACTGCTCCTATATAATGAACCAGTCTTTTGGCTTTAACTTTGATTTTTGGAGGTTTACTGTGAGGCCGAGATCCTGGAGGAGAACCAAAGTGAAGGAGATGTCTTTCAGAGCTTTTTGATGGGAGCAAGCTACAAGGAGCCAGTCGTCGATGTAGGGAAAGATGTGAATCTTCTGAAGCCTTAGGTATACTGCCACAGGGGCTATGCACTTGGTGAAAACCCTGGGAGCTGTGGCTAGTCCCAATGGAAGCCTTTTGAACTGATAGGCTTGGGTTCCAAATTGGAAATGTAGGAAGGGTCTGCGCGAGAGATGAATAGACACATGGAAGTAAGCATCTTTGAGATCTATGACTGCAAACCAGTCTTTTTTGCGGATGGAGGACAGACTCGAGGGTGATCATGTGGAATTTGGTGCTGATAATGTATTGATTCAATTCTCTGAGACTGAGGATGGGACGGATGCATCCGTCTTTTTTGGGGATGGTGAAATAGCGAGCGAGAGAAACGTTGTTTGTCTGATGTGGTGGTATTGGTTGTATGGCGGCTTTGAGGAATAGTGTTTGAATTTCATCCTGCAGGGTTTGCAACAGAGGTGTGAAGGTGTGGAATGATGGTGGACAATGGTGGAATTCTATGCGGTAACTGCTTCTTACAACAGAGAGGACCCAAGCATCCATGAACAGATGTTTCCACAGATTGTGGGTTTGAGAATGTGTGAGGATCTCAGACGGCTGGACATCAAACATGATGCTTGGGTTTGTGGTCATTGCGTCTGGTTGCAGTTTGTTGACAAGGTTTAGCTTTGAAATGCTGTTGCTTGTAGTATGGCATGTGGGATGTTTGCCATTGAGGGTCATGTTGGAATATTTGGTAAGAGTTGTAGGGTTGACGCCACTGGGTGCGTTGGTATCAAGGGGGTCAGTGTAGAGGTGGTGTCGAAACGGAGCTTGCCGTTAGTATTGAGACAGCTGTTGAGATGGCAAAGGCGTTGATGGACCACAATGGATCACCTTGGAATAAATGGACGCCGATGATGCCAATTGAGATGAGCAGTCCTGGTCATCTTGAAGAGCAGCAAAATAGTAGTTTGTCAGTGCCATGAATGTGCCCAAAGCCGAGGCGCAGTAGTTGACTTTTCTGGATTTCTTAGGCTCTGGCTGGTAGTAGGTGCCAGGCAGTCCTTGGCGATCATGGTGATAGAATCGCTTTGACATTGAAGGTTCCATTGTATAAGAAACCTGTTGTGGTACCGCCGCTGGACCAGGGAAAGCAACTGGTCGGTAATGCTTGGCGGGCTTATCTGTTGGGCACCTATCGGGGCAAAAGGCATCCCGATGATGGTGCTGAGCAAGATCTGTTTCTGTGCAGGAAGGTAAGCGGAGGCCTCTTATAAGACTGTTGTCTCTGTTGAGGTGTCAGAGGCCAAGGTGATAGGCCAACTGTGGCAAAATAAGGTACAGTGGGGTCTCTACTTAAGAACTTAATCCGTATTGGAAGGTGGTTCTCAAGTGGAAAAGTTCTTATGTAGAATCTGCATTTCCCATAGGAATGCATTGAAAACCATTTAATCTGTATCTGCTCTTTTCCGTCCATAGAAACTAATGGAAAGCTGCTATTCCGCCTTCTGCCACTAGAGGGGGATATTTTTTCTCTTTTTTTCCCCTTAGGTCAGGGAACAGTGTTAAAAGCACTTCTGACGAAGCTAATTTTGAAGCAATGGACTGAAAACCAATTAATCTGTTCTGGCTGTTTTTTTTGTTATGTAGAGGTGCGTTCGTACATTGAAGCATTAGTTCCCATAGGAACTAATGCAAAGCTGGTTAATACGTACTCTACCACTAGGGGGAGAATTTTTTTTTTTAACCTAAGATGACCTAAGGTTAAAAAAAGAGCAGGAAAGTTTTTTTTTCCTGTTCTTATCTTGGATTTTTGTTCTCAAGTAGAAGCAAAATTTAGCAAATGGAGCTGTTCTTAAGTGGAATTGTTCTTAAGTAGGGACGTTCTTAAGTAGACACCCCACTGTACTGTCTCAGATTGTGGTTAAGTCTCCTGGATATCAGGTGAGACTGAGGGAGAGGATCCGCTTACACTGGGCCTCCCCAAGGCAGAAAAGGCACTTAGCGTGGCCGTCCAAAAAGGGAATTTTATTGCCACAGCCCACGCAGTGCTTAAACAGGCCTGAAGAGGCCATGAACCAAAAGAAAAACCTTTTTTGGGGGGGTGTGGGGTGCTTCGGCCGTAAGGCCGGAGCAGATGGCTGCAAACAATAAACAGACACTTGCTAATAGATTGCTATAAAGAAAAATATTAAGGAAAAAGAATCACTTCTTCTTTCATTTTAGAAAGGACTCACGGAAGCGTACGATAGAGGCTCTCAACGTGGCGGTTGAAAGAAAACTGAAGGGAGAGCCTTGGTGCCAAGGTACATATATCAAGGGGGAGGGGTCTGCACTGATGTATCTTTTTGCTACCACAGAAGCTCTAGAATGTTCCAATGAGGCTCCGTGCATGCTCAGATTACCCACAGTGTGATTCACAGAGGCCACGAAGAAGAACAGCAGTTTACTAAAAAATTATTACAAAGCAATCCACCAGCTCTCCAGCCAAGTCTGGAAGCAAGGTCAGTGTATAATAACATTGCCTAGCAAAAGGAATTTCCTTCATAGCTGACAGAATAGAAATGAAACAAAGCAGAGAATTGAAAGTGTATTGAAACAAGTGGTGCATGATTATGTTGTAATGTGTTATTATGACTAGAGATTTAGTCATGTGGTGTAGCATAAATTGCATGCACATAAACACTGCATTGATTAAATTTCTCCACAGTCACAGAAACTTTGGCCTGTATCAAAGCAGCCCCATTTTTCTGTATTATTCTTTGCTCTTCCTACTTTGCTTCAAAGAACTATTAAATGACCTCCAGATGGTCAAGATAGTCTTGTCTTGATGGGAGGCACCCTTCAACATTCCTCTGTTCGGCAAGATGTGTTGTTTTTGCTTGCCATAGATTTAGTCCGTCTCCTTCTGTTTTAATATTTAGAGCCTGAGATGTATGTAAAAAACTCTTCCCTGGTTTTAACCCTCCATCTAGGCAGCTGGTGTCCTTGAACTGGATGGGTTTGGTGCTCTATTACCTTATTTAATAGACTTTTTCAGTGGGGATATGTTTGGGTCCATCAGTAATCATCCTTTATGAGTCATTAAGACTGGACATGATTGTCTGATTTCATTCTGGAATTAACTTTTTTGAGATAAATTCCAGCTGTGATGAACACAGGCTCCTGATTTTTCCCTGGAGGTCTATAAGTTCCGTCGAGATCTCGGGGAGATGTTCAGGTGTCAGAATCTCTGACTTAAAACAAAAAGCTGCCTTATTCCCAGTCAGATCATTGGGCCCTCTAACTAAGTACTCCTTTAACATTGGATCTCCAGGGGGGTTTCAGAGAGAAATCTTTCCCAGTCCTAAAAGATGCCAGGAATTAAACCTGAAATATATTTTAATGCAAAACACAAATTCTACCAGTAACCCTAAAAATTGTGGAAGAAAATAGTAACTTCTTGATGTTCTCAACGAACCAAATGTATCAGTGCCTTCCAGAAATAGCAACCCAATGCTCAGAATCAGTTGGGATAATCCATAAAGCAGCTTTTTGCACTTATCAAGGTAATTTGCAATTTTCACATTTAGCCACTACGCCATATACATTGTCAATGCACACACTTTCTACTTTGTCACTCTATTACTTTACAAATATAAAGCAAAACTACTCAAATGTAAATTTTATAGTAAGGTTTACCTGAATGTTCTCTCGCACATAGACAGCATAATCATCATTACTTAAGAAATCAGCTCGCTTCTTGTAAGTCTGGCTTTCAGTAACAACCGCTCCAGTGGACTGCAATTAAAAATAGTAATCCATAAAGCTAAGCAGTTCGATATAAATTGTTAAATACTCTGTAGCATAACCTACAATACTGTCACTGGTTTCCTGGGCCCAAAGCTGTGACAAACATAGCAGAAAAACTGAACTCTACTTGTTAATTCAAAATCACTAGGTTAGACTTCATCTACAACACTTACTGCAGGATATGCAGCTTCTGCCTCCTCCACATCCTCTGTCACTTCATCATCAGAATATTCATCAGATACAGTATCACCATCAGAGAGATCGGTAATCTGAACATCAGGATGATCCAACAGCCAGCTCACTAAGGCTTCCACACCTAAAAGAAGACATTGTAAATATCAATAGTAACGGTCACATGAACAAAAATATCATTGGCTTAAAATTTTGTCTTCTGTGCTCCCTGTCCTTCTTTCCTTCCTTTCTACTCCTTGAGCATCGTTCTGAGAGATTTTTAAAAAATGTTATATTCAACATGCCCTTTCCAGTCAACCTTTCACAAGTTCTGGCCAATTCCCCATCTCTGAATATGTCTGAACTGCCTGATGACACTTGACTGATTGAAGTGAAAGACAAGATGGTATCTCCTCCCCATCTTCTGCACAGAAGTCTATTAAACTAGCAGTTGAATCCTACTTCAATACAGATGACGGGGCAATGTCGCCTTCGCACATGAGACAACAGCTAATTTAGAGGACGCAAGAGAGGTTGCAGGGCATACAGGGTTCTGTCCTCCAAGAGAAAGGAGTAGTTAGAGGCTGAGGACGAAGAGACGCCATTCCTACATCTGCCCCCTAAGTTCACTGTCCCACTATGCCTAATGGCTGAGCTGGTCCTCCTAAACAGCACTTCTACCTTACAACCCACCTAACATTGAAGAATGTGATTAAGTAGGAACGCTCGAAATCTTTCCAGAATAGTCTTCTTTTGTCCTTCTTTCCTGTTAGCCACCTCAAATATGTTACTTCAACTCATCTATTTCTTTTTCTCCCTTCATCCAGACTACTCCCTTGGTAAAGTTGGATTTGATCTCATTTGTTCCCTTTTCCCTCTGCTCCTTCATGCATTCCAACATATTCCCCTCTCATGTCCAAAAGCCTTTCCTTCAATAAACATCAAGACCATTTCAGCTCTTCAAACCATCTTTTAAAAGACTTCACCATGGCTTCATTATTGTCATCCTACACTAATCCTTCTCACTGTATTACTGCAACTATAAGTGTCAAGTGATCCCTGTTTGGTAGCATACTACTGATATGAAACATTAAGTACCTGGTAATCCAGAGGCACTTCCAGAAGTTCCTGAAAGTGACTTCAGTGCAAACTCTATATTTTTCCTAGGGAATCCCATTTCCATAACTTGCACTACAATTGGCAGTGGTGGAATAGGAGACACTTTGCGTTTTTTCACTTTTGCCGGTCTGATATGCTGGACTGTAATGGGTGTTGTAGCCTCGCTGGAGCTACAGTCTTCAAAGATGGGAGTGGAAGGATGTGCAGACTCTACAGCCAGATACTGACACACAGCTAAGGCAGCAGCCTAAAACAAATTGTACAAAAGCTTATGTGAAACTGAGAAACAGCACAGAAACGTTCATCGGATCCATTATTCAACTACAAAGCATGTGGCCTACTTACAACTGACAAACACAAGGTCAGGAGAATTCAGCTTGAACAAGGAATGTTGGGGACTGGGGCAGGGGATGGTCTAGGCAAATGCTGTGTGCAACAAAATCACAGAACATTGCCCTCTATCACTGTCACACAGCAGGACGTTTCTGAAACGAAATAGTAAAAGTACGGCTTTCTGCCACTGTCCTTTGAATACAGAAGTATCTCCTGCCTGCCACACTACACAACTAGCAGCTGCAGCACTAGCATGGGTTCTACCTTCTGCTGACTAGAAATACTTGGATGAGCAGGTATGTGCAGAAACATGCATGCACTTTAAGTCTGATTCCAGTCTCAGCTACCTACTGCACAAGATCTGACAAAGACTGAACAAAGGTCTACGTCAAGCCATGCTGGCATACAAAATTGGCCTGATAATTTATCTTTTTTCCTCTGGCCTGACTAAAAATGTTTTATTGGATTGTTTTTCATTTAATCATCATCATCACCACCACCACCACCACCTTTGAACTTCAGAGCTGGAAGGGACCCTACAATTCATCAAGCCCAGCCCCTGTCAAGAAAGCACAGGGGAGAATCGAACTCCCAACCTATGACTTTGCAGACCGATGCCTAAAGCACTGAGCTATTCAGCAAATCTTTGGGTACAACTGCTTTAAATTTCAGGACTATTGGGCTGGATGTTTCATTGCCAATGTACCGTATTCTTCCATTTATAAGACACACCCCCATTTTCTAACCCCCAAATTAAGAAAACTTAGCTTTGAGGATTCAGCCTCTGAGCTCAAAACGTCAGACATTTTGTCTCTGTTCAATCTTGACCCTACAGGCTCCACCTCCAAGGAGGCGTGTTCCAACTGGTTTGTTCAGGTTCAGCTGAGGTCAGTGCGATAAGGCTCGTGATTGGAGGAAGCTAAGTCTCCTGACTGTAGGAAGCTAAACCTCGTGACTGAAGGAAGTCTGTTTACATAGGCAAGGTATGGGCCATTTTGTTCTCTTCTCAGCTTACTTCTGTGTAAAAGATGCCCCTCAATAATGATTTTAGGAAAAAGTTGCATCTTATAGATGGAAAAATATGGTATGTTCTTTTATTAATTTTTGTATTTTTATTTTAATTCGTTCGGCGAAATCGTCATCTTGTGAAAAAATCATCTTGCGAGGTTCCCTATGCATCGGTCTCAGAAAAAAAAGTCTTGCGAAGCACTGTCATAGAAAAAAAGTCTTGCGAGGCACCATAGTGATCACAAAAAACAATCGTCTTGCGGGTTTTTCATCCTGCAAGGCAATCGTCTAGCGAGGCACCACTGTAAAAGCATTCTTTAATGTGCCTCAAAATACTGCCATTTTCTTCTGAAACAACCTTCCAGAATATATTTCGCCACTGGCATATAAAATTGTTTTGAACTAGAACACCCATAAAATAAAGTCTGGAATCAGCATCCCAAGGAAAGAAACAGTTACATTGCCCAAGTTCAAATTTCAGCATTTTTTCCATGTAATTTCTTTACAAAGCTCATGGCTTTTTCCTGCATTAACGAAGAGTAAGACAGAAACAGACTGACTGATAGTCTATTCTAAATTGAGAAAATACCAAACAATAGTAAATAAATTCCTTTGATTAGAGCCTAACATTATGTATATGAAGAAATGCCCACAGCTTGATACATGATTTTTTTTTAAATAATGCAACTCTTGAAGCTTAATGTTACAACAGACAGAAACCTAACTCATAAGCCATTGTTTTAAAAGGTGTGATACTCCTTAGTAAAAAGCATAAAGAATAAGTAATATTTATAAATAGCTAATGGCAGTTACTTAAAAACTCACCTCAAGTTCTTGCTTATCAAAAATTGCCTTCACAGGTGATGGTTGTGTTGCTGCAGTTAACAGCTGTTGCAAGAGGATCATGGGAGGCTGAGGTCCTTCAGGAGACATGTCCCCTACATCTGGCGATGCCACTGCCCCATCATCTTAAGACAATAAAAATTGGCTTAAGTTACAGACACAATGGTTCCGAAAACTGGAGAAACTAAAATACTATTCTGACAACAGTCCACAATGTTGTCTCAAAAACAAATAATTTAAGAAAAGGGACGCGCATGTTACAAGACCTTCCCAGATTTCTGGAAGTGCCTGGTTTCAGAAGCAAAACTATCCCTTTCCTATGATGTCACAACATAACATTTCAAAACAGAAATAAAACAAGGACTTTAACACAGCAGTGTCAACACAGGACTGAAACTGCTGAAGCAACAGTTTGAGTATGGACTGATGACGAGTATAGTTGCATGCACACCATAATTTTGTATATATTTAAACTCAGAACACACACACACAAACATACACGCACATTTCAGATGGGCCATAGCAATACATGAATACATTGTACGTTGTATTTTGACTCTGTCCTTAATGTAGTTTATTAGTCATGGCAAAGAAGTGTTTTCCTTTATGCTGATGAAAATCATCACATTAAGCAAGAGTAAACCACTTTGCTGTAGAGGTTGTACAAAATCTGAGAAGATCTCAATTTCACACACACCCTAGAGGTCCACTCACTTCTTTGGCTATCAGATATAACTTATCTTAGAGCTATCTGAAGGGAAGAATCATGTATGCCTCCAATATCTCCAAAGGAAGAACCAGATAAAAATGTAATAAGATGGCAAGAAATAATTCTAACAGAATCTACCAGGGTTGTTAAAGCTCCTTAAATTACACACTATGTATCTATTATGTTCAAGTACTGTTGAGCTGCTACTCTGAATAAAGAGAATGAAAGTACTATTTGGGTCCTTTCTCTTAACATTCTCCTCCTCCATATTTATGTAAGTCCCACTGATGCATCGACCTGACCCACACAAAACAGAACACATCAATTCTAATCAAAGGATTCAAGGGAAACAAGACCTATTATTCTTATTGTATTTCACTTCTCCTTCAATGTATCTACTGTTTCTGTTAGATATGCTAACTACTGAAGCATATCTAACATAGAAAAAATTATAACTGAGAAGTGCTTTCTTGCCATTAGAGCAGAAATGGCTTCTCTATTCTAGTAAGACGCAAAGTCTGAAGTGTGTTGGGTTTTTTAAAAGCATTGGAAAAAAGATACTTAAAATAAATCAGACAAAAATGAGAACAGATAATCACATTATGTCTATATTATTCTGCCTACTTCAGTGACTGAAAAGAAGAGAGAAGAGGATGAACATCCTAATCAAACAACATCAAGCAGAATACCATTACCTGTGGGACCTGAGCCAGCATCTTGTACTGCTGGTTGAGATAAGATCTGCCTTAATTTATCCTGGTGAGAAAGCAAAGCCCGGCCTGCTTTTAGGATGTACAGTTTTAACTGCTGGCATCTCAGCAGATCCAAGTCTATTTGTCCTGCAGAAAACATAGGCGTTTGTTAACACAATCAACGGGAAGCATTCATAGGATTCCAATAAAATACTAATTATGTTTTGCTGTACAGTCAAAAGGTTTAAAACAAAGCTCAAAGGTTTCTACTATGCTACACTATGCTCTTCAAACTAATTCACCCTATTATTAGCTGTCTCATAGCAGTGCTACTGTAGAGAGAACATACTTCATAAACCAAATAAAGACAAACCTGAAACACCTTGATTGGGAGTCTTCATTCTGTGTTTTTCTACTTTACTTCCAGCCAGGTTTACCAACTGAGCCCAGACAGAAAGTATGGGTTCCGTGAATGGTAAGTTATTAACGTTAAAAGGAACCACAGGGAGCTGGGGAAAAGAAGCATATTTTAAAATAGTATTGTATTATAAATTCTTTATAGATTTGAAATTTTCATTAATTCTTTTCTTTTTTAAATCTGAAATAAATCCTTCTTCTTCTAAGAAGTTTTTGAAAAACCAGAACAATTTGTAAGCTTATGAAACAGAGTCCCCTAATATTTCCACACCTCTGTGTAACAGAATGGAAAACTCCTTAGGGGTACATAGCACACATGGACACATGTGCAACACACGAGAGGAAATACATGAATTAAGAGTCTTAAAGTGTCATACTCTTAAGTAAAAAAGCAGAGTTGAAACCAATAGCAGATGAATTAAAATTCTACTGCAGAGATTTAGAGCTACAGGTGATTTTTTTTTTGACAGCTTGCAAAATAATCATAGCTACTATTTCATCAGAGCAGCAATATTTTAATAGGATTTGAAGAAAACAATGACTAGAAAGAAAATGGATGCATGCACTCCTGCTGGTTCCCAAACAAAAACAGCCCATGTATTGCACATTACATTTTCCTCAGTGTAATGGCAAGGCACCATGTGTGCTATGGCAAAACAAGATTTCAAAAGTACTCACAGGCTTTAGCTGACTGAGCGGGCAGACTCTACAGGTTCTCATGTCATAGAACTGCACCGTGATCTTTCCCTTCGGGGTGATCCTTGTTACGGTGCCTTCTCCAAATTCATCATGAATAACTTGGCCACCCAACCTCAGGCGACTGTCTATTCCGCCAATGACTGCCAGGACAGCCATTAGGCCTCCCACTTCTGGACTCTCTGAATCAGGGAAGAAGTCCTCCAGAACAGCCTAGTAAAAACAAAGTACAATATAATTAAACTGTAGGAAGGACTTCCTCTTGTCAAGCAGACATACAGTTTAATACATTTTAAGAAGCAACACAAGTTGTAAACTGACATAAATTTAATTTTTTAAAAAAGGAATTATTTGATAGTAAAGGATCTATTATAATTTAAATAAGCAAGTTCGACTGAATTCAATAACAATTGTTGCTTTTTAAAAATAAAAACTGAGTTGATTTTTAAGATGTGGGAACTACCCCTTCTGACTGTTTTCCTGCAAAGATGTGGGTGATGGAGGTTAGCTGAGAGTTGATGTACTTGTTTATAAGTCCATTCCACTGGCTCAGTGAATGCAATGTCCTCAGCAGTGCCACTATCTCTTCTGCCAAAGTACTGCTGTGGGTTGCAGTCAAAGAGGCCTGAGGCCTGGCTTTCCTCCTCCTCAGAGTAGATTCTGGAGAACAGAAAAGGGAAGACTCAGCAACAACACTGTGATGGTGCAAAATGTACAACCCTTGAGCCCATGATGCTCTCTTACCTCTGAGCAGTGGTATGTCTGAAGAACAAGTAGTAAGGAGACTACCCAGGAAACCAAAGAGTTTCTCCACAAGGAATTTCATATCTCTTGATCTTTCAGTCTTATCCCAGGAAGGAAGCACTGCTTGCAACAAGTGCACTGCAAGTATCTAGAGATGGAAGAAAGATTTCTTTTTCCATTGCAGCACTCCCAAAGTACTGGAGAAACATAGGCTATAACCTATGTAGGATATGGCATTCTTTTTTATAAGAGATTAAGCATGTGTTTTAAAAATGCATTTCTCATACGTTGAGTTGTGGGGGTTTTTTTCAAATTAAAATACAGATGAAAAGCCCTGAAGTTTAACTATTTAATGTTTCACATGCCACTTCTGTCAGAAGCAGAGTGTCTGGATGAAGCTCATTAATTTTCACACAAAAACTGTCAGGAATCCAAGGGCTACTTTAGGCAAACTAAATGTCTCGAGTAGGCCCAGGGGCTCTCTTTTCTGTTGTTCTTCCCTTGAATGACAGACAAGACGGTTATACTTCCCCAACCCTTGGTTTCAAAGGAGCTTTGTTGTTGGTTTGAAAATAAAATGCCTGCATTCCCTTGGGCACATGAACATAACTACAGTGTTCTTTGGATCCAGGTCAATGCTTATAAATAATCAACTACTAAATTCGCATCCATCAGAACACATTTCTAATTACTCATTCATGTCTAAACTAACTGCTGCAACCAAGCCCATACCACATTTTCATTTTGTTCTGTCGCTTACAAGAGGACCTTTTAAAGCTGCTTAACTGTGAATCAGACTAAAGAACCATGGGTTCAAAACTGTGGTATGAATCAACTTCTGGTAGTTAATTGTCCCATGATACCCCAGACTGTATACTATTATTACCTGTCGTTGCAGAGATACAGCAGTGAAGGATTCATGTCCCTCTACAATTTTCATTAGCAGGGTTATCCACTGAGATGTGCTAAGAGTGCTGCACATCTGAGGCATGAGTGCTATGCTTCGGATGAAACCCAATGTACACCAGTTCCTGTGCTGTTCTTTATTAACTAGCGTATTTGGCAGGGAAGCTGAAAATTTGAGGGGGAAAAATCTTAGTTACTCTTCCCAGCATTATTCAATGTGCATACCTTCATTACAAAGCACTGCCCTGGGGTAAACCAATTTTCTTGAATAATACAGGTTAACTGTTTTAATTACAAGTATGGCAGGTGAAAATAATAAAAATACTGTCTACATATATGAACTGAAATTCTGTATAAGACCGTAGATTTTGAAACATATTCATTTTTATACATTTCACACGAATACATGCCTGCAACTTTGAGCATTTTATATACACATTTGCATGCAAAATACATTTTAGAAAAGAAGATTCCTTTTTGAACATTTAATTCAGAATATCAAGGAGGCATCCAGGGGAAAGAGTTGAATTAATATAAAAAGTTCTGAGACTACAAATACATTCCATGCCAGTTGTGTGTAAAACATAAGTCTATAAGTCTCTCATAGGGAGTCCATATAAGGCAGGAGCCCTGTGAAGACAGTCAAATATTCCCCTGTGGAATTGGACCATACAGCTGTCATATTGAAGATATTGGGTGATAGCCAACATGCTGCGAATGTGCTTTTAGAGATGGGAGCAGAAGCTTTCTTTCCTCTAATTGCCTCTCCAACTCTCTAGAGCAGATGTAAGGGACATGGGAGCTACAAGGAGGAGGGGACATCACACCATCCTCATTAAACTGACAGAAGCCTTTCTTCAATAGAGGAACACTTGCAGGATTTCATCACCTGATTTTATTTACATTTCTTCAGAATTATTTACAGAATATGTACAAATACAGAGCACCAGAAATCTACAATACATATGGTACTATTTGCTGGGGGAGGGGAGGATGTTAACATGTGCACGTGCACGCACGCACGCACGCACACACACAGAGAGACACAGCGATACAAACTATTTCAATCTCTAAACTCGCAATTTACTAATTTTAAGATAAACACTGCACATACAAAAGCAAGAACCATATATATTGCATGTATTTACTTGATTTATCTGTCGTTCCACTCTCTACCAACATACGGAGAAGTCCACACAACGTCCTAGTGGCTTCGTTCTGCATTACTTCAGCATGGACTCCAGCTGAGAGGCACAGAGTCTGCAGCAGATTCACTGTACTTGTCAACATCATGGAAGTAGGATGGAGATTTCTTTCAATTTGTTCTCCTTCTGAAACAAGACACAAAGCAAGTGACTGAAGGGAATTAAGTTAAAACAAATCTACTTATTTTTATAGTCAAACTAACTGATATTCCCTAATAAACACATAACATTTCAAGTTCATAAGCCCTGGAGAAATTCCAGAATTCACTAGCAGAGCAGAAAAAATTCCACAACTCCTTATCCTCAGAAAAAAGGGAAATGCGGAATTCCCAGTTTAATGCTGATTTTCGGATGTGGGGTTTGCTATGCTTTGGTGTACCTTTATTCCCAACCAAAAAAGAACCATGTTTTAATACAGGCCCAGGAGATACAGAAAAGAGGTGCTAAATGACTGGCAATCCTTTGTCTTTGTCTATCGGGGTCAAGGAGAGACATTCTAGTCCACACCACCGGAGGTGAAACCTGAAACCTACACCTCTGCAGCAACACAAGGCTAAAAGTGAATATCAACTGACAAAACACACCTCTGATCAAGGAAGAAAAAAAGGCCCAAAAGGTGGACAATTTATGGCCTTCTAGATGTTGCTGAATTGCAATTCTTATCATCCCCTGTAACTGTCTATACTGGAAAGGAATAATAGGAATTGTACTTTAACAAATCTGGAGGGCTACATGTTGCCGAACATCAGCTTCGAGAAATATAGTCACAAAAGTTAGTTATCAAGCAGATGTTTCTCTGAATTACTTGGACCTATTTTATGAAAACTGAGAGGAATGCAAAATAAGGTCTTGTTTGAGTATATTAGCACTTTTTGCTTAGAAAGTACATTGCCACTGTGTTTACAGAACTTCTTTACCGGAATCATCCTCTGTATCTGAGTCTTCTGTTGTAGGCAGAGAAGTAGGCGGTGGTTCAGCCAGTTTGAGATCATACTTTCCCTCTTTCCCCATCCTGTAAGAATTTGTACTGCCAGTGTCCCACTGAACTCTAATCCAGCCATCTTCACCTAGTTCTCCAATAACACGACCCAATCCTGGAGGCGGCCCATCCTGAAGAAACAGCAGCAGTTACACAGAAAATTTTAATACACGTCTGCAAGAATTTTTGGATTGGATACATCTCTAGTTAAATAAGCAGACAAGGACTTTACCTGGTCACCCCACTTCCAATCTACCCCTCTCATAACTCTGGTACCAATCTTCATCATAGCTGCCAGTTCTGGCCCTGAAACAGGAAGCTGAACTGGAGTAGTCTCCTTCCTGGATTCTTCTAGTACTGTAGCAGAAGCACCACGGGACGAAGCAAGTAAATCTTCCTCAACGTTGTCAGAACTGGGCCCTAATTCAACAAGACATATTTTGAGCCATTAGCAGACACACTGTTAAGTCTGGATACAAAATGCACACAAGATAAAATGAAATTCAAGAGCTAAATACATTTATTTACAATGGTGCCTCGCATTACGACGTTAATCCGTTCCAGCGAAATCGCTGTAAAACGAAAACGTTGTAATGCGAAATTAAAAAGCCCATAGAAACGCATTAAAACCCGATTAAAGCGTTCCTAGGGGCTTGAAACTCACTGTCCAGCGAAGATCCTCCATAGCGTGGCTGTTTTCGCTGCCTGTGCAGCGAGGAATCTGTCCCAGAAAAGAGCAGGGAGCCATGTTTTTTACCTGGTGGCCATTTTGAAAGCACCGATCAGCTGGCCGAAAATCATCACTTTGCGAGAATCGGTTCCCGAAGCAGGGAACTGATCATCACAAAGCGAAATTCCCCCATAGGAAACATTGTTTTGTGATTGCTTTTGTGATCGCAAAACCTTCAACGTAAAGCGATTTCATCGTAAAACGGAGCGCTCGTAATGCGAGGCACAATTGTATTTATTTATTCTATTTATATCCCACCTATCTGGTCGTTGTGACCACATACATGTCAGAGGAATTTATTTTCAGGTTTCCAAATTGTCTAATTCTGGGAAGAAAACCCTGTAAGGATGTGCATAATTTTATTTATTTATTTTATTTAAAGTTGGACATGGATGTAAGAGTCACTGTTCAATTGTAAGGCCTCCAAGGAGATTAGTGAATTTCAGGACAAAAAGGTCTGCAAAAGTAATCCTACCTATCAACCGCAGGGTGGTTTGAGTCAATGCCAACATGCCGGAATTGAGAAGAAGGTTCAAGGTGTTTGCGCCATGCTGCAAGGTTAACATGTTAAGCATCACCAGTAAGAATCGGGCTTGAGGAATGGTCCCAAGACTTGGTCCAGCAGGATTGTCATTGGTAATGGTTTGCAGAGGAACAGGCTGGATTCCTGGTGAAGAAATGAGAAAGCAAACAGATGTGAATAACCTTTACAAGACTTACTGCCAGTTATTATTGTCTCACCAGTTACTACTACTACTACTACTACTACTACTACTACTACTACTACTACTATCATAATCATAATCATAATCATCATCATCATCATCATCATCATCAGTCACTCTTATTCTTCCCCAGGTTGCTAGTAAGCAGTCTGATTTCTGCTATTCAGATTCAAATTGTGAAGGAAGATTTACCTTAGTACTTCATCTGAATGAAGCATGCACATTTAAAAACAAAATGTCTTGACCCCTAATCAGCAATCAGATTTGCCGATGGGCCAGTCTTCAAGGCAACAAGAACCCACTCAGAGTATGTAACTCAGAAGACAGGGTTCTGTTCTACTTTTTCTTACCAGGAAAACTATAGAAGACAGTACAGGTTCAACCCATGCATATAGTTTCCCGCTCCCCAACCAATCCACATTTCATTACAAGAACAAAAGTAAAAATAAAAAGTAGACTAACAAACATGCCACAAGCAGGATTTGCTGACCACTGTATGCAGAAGTAGAAGCATATCTGTAACATTATGGAAATTCAATAACAAACATGCAGCTTATTAATATGCAAGAACTTGCAAGAAATAAACTTGGTATGAAGGAAATTTAATGACAAAGACCATGAACTTCTTACCTAGTTCTTTGAATCTGTTATTAGCATCAAGCAATATGTTGCGAACATTTTGAATAGCCCACGAATACAATTTGCCAAAGGTAACTTCAAGAAGCATCCGATTGAAGGGTGGAATCAGATCAACATCCTTTAAGCAGTCTGTTAGAGGCTCCCTTTATAAATTTTTTTTAAAAGACCATATTTCAGAATTTAAAAAAATTATACCCCATTTGAACACATTTCGGTACAAACTAAGCAGATGCTACTGCAAAATACAACAAAATTACCTACACTGGAGGCAACAATAGCAAATCTGCTTTTCAAAAAACCCACAAAATCCTCCCTTGTGGGTTTCCTGACGACAGCTTGTGGAAACAGAGTGCTCTAATAACACATAAACACTGCACTGAGCATCTGGCCCCTTGCTGCATGATACTGGATTGTATACTAAAACCCATTGTCAAAATCCTTATCTCTGTGCCTCAGCTCTGAAACTGTCATATATGATTCTAAGGACCACTACACTATACAGCAAAATCTGCAATTGGGGCTAAAAGAAGTAATAGTTATTGGATGAATACTTGGCACCACTAAGAAAGTAAAATAGTTCTTTCTGTTGTTGTTATCTACAACTAGGGTTTCCTTTAGCCACTAAAATCATTGTCGCTTTTCACAGCACAAAGCTTCAATGCAAAGATCTGAATATCAAAATGGAAGTCATTACTAGGTGTGAAATACTACACTGACTCACACAATTTGCCACTTATGTCTACTAATCAAGCACTTACTTGGGGGCCCTGTATAAATGTACAAAATTTGCCATGTAATTTCACTCTTACGTCTGAGGAAGTGGACTTGATCCATGAAAGCTCACATTAAAATATAGCAGTTAGTCTTTTAGGTGACTTCTCTGTCTTCTTTAATTTTTATTTTTATTTAGTTTTTGACCTGATAAAGTAGGAGAGATTCCTAAACAAGCTGCTGCAGCTGTGCCCAACTTGGCAAAAGAGCAAGAACCACACTATACATGGACATCATCATGAAAGGTGGTGTTTCTACCAATGTCATGCAGAGCAGCTTTAGAAAGTTTTGAACAGGCTTGCACAGATACAGAACAACTCATATGTGAGTCACAGATCACATATAGAAGAATTACCCTATATTTGTCCCTTCTGGAATGAGTCTTTGCCATCCACAGAACATAGCGTATTGCACAGAAGGCAGCAAGAAGCTTTTGTTTGCCAGTTTCAGAATTGTGTCAATCCCCTCTAAACGAACTTCGGCTCTTTCTAGCTGCAAAGCATAGATAAAGTAAGTATCATCTCCAGATAAATGTCTTAAGCAGTAAGTCTTCACTCACATGTAACAAACAAATCATGCTTTACCTGCTTGAGTAAGCACTTCCTCATTTTTTCTACATCAACAGGCTCTTCTTTTAGAGCGAATTCAACAATGGTGTTGAGAAGAGCAGACTGGGGATATAAGCCTTGGACATTTTGTTTCAGCCACTTGTATTTATGCACACCTGTAACTGTATTTATTAGTGGCTGCCATTTATCCTAGGAAAAGAAATACATACTTAACATTCAAATCAATAACTCAAGATGTAAGACCAAAAACAGTGCTTGCTTTCCAATGGCACATTCACAAACAATATTTAACGTTCTAAAGTTCTAGACTCAAGGAAGGGCCTGTCCCATTATAAATAGTACACTTATATATACATTGTACTTTTATATTTAAAAAATTAGCAGACAAAATGGTCTAGTGGTAGCTAAAAATAATAACAAAGACAAATGTCAACCCTGACATTTACATTCCTGACATTAAGGAAATTCATCCAGGCTGAGGGCTGGATCACATAATTACCCAACTACATATTCTGAATGATGGCAAAAGAGGGATGCAGAATCCAATCCATTATGCATATTAATAAAGGCTCTGATCAACCAAGGTGTCCTTCATGGCCTGCAATACTGTTTCCCAACATGTATATGTACATAAGCACTGGTCCTTAGGCACAGAATATCCAAGCAAATTCTAAAGTGATGCTATAATGGTCATTGAACAATGCTGTGAAGCATATATTGTCTGTACCTATGTTCTAAATTTCTGACAAATACCACTTTCTCTATATTGAGACACTTGATGCTTTACCTTGGGTGATTTGACTGACAAGGATCTTTTATCAGCTGTCACAGGGCTGTGAGGTATCACACGTGGCTCTTCCAAATCACTCTCTTCATTCCCAATTTTGGATTCTTCCACATCAGAAGATTCAGATTTTTTAGGGACTATGAGTGGGGGGCGAATTTCAAAATATAACACACTTTAATAAACCAGTATTTCCTAAACAGCAAATTCTTAAGCTTCCATAGACAATGTCATTATTCTTCCATGAAAAAGCTATTCATTTTATTAAAAGAGATGAGTTTACAAATATACACAGTTGCATGTGGAACACATGTTTGGTGACTCTTGCTTTCCAAACTCCTCATTTTATATTGGATTTTGAAATTACAAGATAGGGTCCACACAGAGTAGGGTACTTTAATAACTGATTGTACCACATTTTTAATGAAACACAGAACCTTGGCTTGGGGATAACCCAAGAATCCACTACACTCTATAAGTCAACCAACAAAATGCACAAATATCCTCCAGTACTAGAAAATACTTCAAAACATATTTTACCCCTCTTTTTTCTTCTCTCTCTAATTATCTTCTGAACTACTCTTTTCCATCGGGGCAGAGAACTTAGACTTTTAAGCTTGGACATGATGGAGAGGTCATTGCACACTGCCGGACGCAGTTCATTGAAGAGGAATCTCAGACGTTCAATTACAGGAGCACAAACTTCTTTGTAAGACCTTCCTTGTTCCTGATGAGTCTTAAAATAATGATACAAACAAGTTAATGTTATTAAAACAACAACTATCATTAAGAACAGATAGCAGTGAATTTTTAGCTTGATGTTTACCTTGATCAGTGAACACTTTGCTTGGTAGACAACACGACACACATCTGCTACAGATTTTGGAAGTGTTCGGTGTTTAACTTGATCAACTCCTAGTATAGCAGGATGAACAAGAGAGAGTGCGACATGACCTTTGGAAGCAAAAATAGAAAGAAAAACTCACTGTAATATCAAAGGAAACGTTAAAGCAATAATTTAATTTTAATATATATAGAATTGTGTGTGAAATATAGGTACCTAAATCCTCATGCTTTAGAAGGCAACACAGCAACAGACGTCCTACTTCTTCCACTGGGTGCTCTGGAGGGAATGTAATAGGTGTCGTCAAGTGACACTGTTTGCAATATTTCTCCACTTGACATAAGAAGTCCTGCACAAAATACAGATATAGACATACATACACATATTTATTAGAACACCATTACAGCCTAGCAATTCATACTTAGCAGTTGACATTATTTTTAAAATAAGATAAAATTCACAATTATTTAATGATCATATTACAAGCTAAAGAATTAATCATCACTGCAAACCCTCTATCCTATGAGCTAACACACAAACACATCCAAATCCAGTTTATGAAATGTGGGATGAAGTTTCTGTGTCCACAATTCAAAATGTCAAGATATGGTCCAACAATGCCTTACTATATCATGCCCATTTTGCCAACAGGAAAAAAAAATGCCAAGCTTTATATAGCAAAGACAGACTGAATGTTGATGGCACCAGCGTCTACAGCACATGTGTCAAACTCAAGGCCCATGGGCCAAATTGACCTGCCCAGCCATTTCATGTAGCCCTCACAGTGTTGCCTGCTACTATGCAGTATACAATACATAGCCACTTACTCGGTCACCCATAATGTGCCGCAAAGATGCTGGGAATCTACCCAGCAGGACTTCTAATCCCAGCATTCCGAGCAGCAAAGAGTCAGAAAGTGCAGCCACTTGGGTGGCATACAGCACCTTGGGAAATGAAGTCCTTGCTATTGCTCACTCCGGTTCTTATCTGATTGCCATTACTCCTAGACTTTGATCATAAACTTTTACCTTCAGAGATAGTTATTACTTGTGTTATAACTAAAACCAGTAATAATCAAATCAGGAGGATTATATTTAATATGATAAAGAGTAGATATATTTACAGTATATCACAGAAGTGAGTTCACCCCCTTATACTGTACAGTATTTCACAAATATTTTAAGTATATCTTATCAAGTGACAACACTGAAGAAATGACACTTGGCTACAATGTAAAGCAGTGAGTATACAGCTTGTATAACAGTGTAAATGTGCTGTCCCCTCAAAATAACACAACACACAGCTTCTCAGTTTCTCTCAAGAACTACTGCACAATATGATGCATACTCATCTCAAACCAGTACAAAGCTACATAAAAAACAAAAATTAATGGTAACAGCCTTGATAAACATCATGCCTTTTGCCATCATGTCCAGATAAGTTTTTCCAAAGAAGTACAAAACCAGAAATGTTTAAAAGACGGGAGCATACAGAGTCAGGATCAGATTCTGTGTCAAGCTGCTTGGAGGGTCAAGCTCTGGGTTAACCCAACAATACATTCAAACCACTGTCCAACATCCCAGCAGCAGCAATGTCATCAGCTGATGTAGGAGAAATTTAGAAAGATGGCAGGAAATATAAGCAGGTTAAGGAGGGGGAAAAGTTAACTCTGTCTTTGGCCACAGTTGGGGCAGCTGATGATATTAAAAAAATACACTGTTTCATGCAAAGCCATGAGATCTCTGCCCTTTTTTGACTGGGGGGTGAGGGTTAGTCGAATATTACTCTTTGCAAACTCTAAATTACAAACTTCAGTAATTCTAAATTGACTTGCTTACTTCCATAAAATACATTAGGCTGACACTCTTGAACAAACAGGTCCAGGAGGTGGAATAATGAGAGGAACAAAATAGAAGGGCACCTGAGAGATTGTGAAGAAGACAGCTTACAGGCAATACCCCTGCCCATTTTCAAACTGTCTCCAATGCCACTCCACCAAAACAAGCTACTATACTGACAAATTGTGTGAACGAAAAGGACTCAATTGGAGAAGGATAGAAGCCAAAGAATACACAGACTCAGAGCTCATGTGCATGCATGTATATCTAGTGGCACAAAGAAGAGAGATAACTCTGACATTTTTGCAATTTTACACACACACCCAGCAGCTGCTAATATGACATTATGCCTGGGACACATCATCAAAATTCAACAAGTACCAAGAGTCCCACATTTTCAGAAGCATTCTTGGACACAATATCTGGGAAATGAACAGCAACAGCTTAGCCCTCTTTTCCTCACAAATATAATCTCTTCCACATGAATTAGAATAATGAAATATGGCATTCCTTCCTGCTATACAAAACACACCTTAACAGTGCGAAGATAAAGTCCTTTCGAAGAAGTGGCAGCCAGATGAACAGCATGGTTTATATCTTCGCACACAGTTTTATTTATATTTTTAACCAAAGTTTTATAGTTGTTTCTAAAAGGCAGCAGATGCTATCAGCCCACTACCTGGCACAGTGTGGAAAGATGAATCATGACTGCTGCTGCAGCTTTACAAAGATCAGTGGATATTATGGAAGAAGGCCAGAATTACTTCCAGAATCAAACAGTCCAAAACAGAGAATTATAAATGCATGGAGGACGGAAAAAATGAATACCAGACACTGGACACCTAGCCTTTTAAAGAATGTATTATAACTGTCTGGATTGTTCTGACCTTCTTGTCTACATAACAATCCAGTTTCCCCTGTTCTGATTTTTTGGACAAGCATCTAGTAATAGTTCAGACCAAAATAAAAGTCAGCATCTTCATAAGGGTTTTCAGACACTGCAATTTTCATTGGTTGTTTTCATGTACAGACTGTGATCTGAAAGAATCCACCTTCCATCGGCAGACAGGGTCCTAGAACCACCAGAATCGGCAAACAACAAGCACAAAATTTTGCCGACCTGTATCCTTAAGACAATGCAGTATTATTACCTTTACAGTATGATCCTGGATACTGTTGTCTGCAATAGCTTGCAGGAACGGCTGTGAGTGGTCACTCAAAGTTAGTCGATGTGAATATAGCTTTGACTTGTTAGGGGTGGTGTTACCAGGAGAGCTGCAATGGTCTTCGTCCTTCTCCTCATTGTAACTGTAATGAATCTGACTGGTCTGTAAGCCTCCAGAGAAAATAGAGGATTTCAACCATTCTACAAAAAAAGGGGATAAAACAGATGAGATAGTTTAATCACATTGTTTTTGCAGCTGCTCTGTTTTAATAAGGCATTCCGCTGTTTAAAACCAGGGAGAAATATCTAACAGACTTTAAAGGAGAAATAATATAGATGATTTTGGTAACCTTTCTTCGTTTGTTTCAAAAGGTTTAAATTTCTTTTACAAGTAGATATAACAAAATAAGCAAGACCATTGACTCATTAAGCCCAATGAATCTATTCCAAGTAATAGTGTTGTCCAAAGTCTTGGGCACTAGATTTTCTCCTTGCTACACGAGGTATTTTTTCTTGTTATTTAAAATGAAGACATGAAGGGTTGAACCTTTGGTCTTTTTTGCAAGCAAAGCAAATACTTAATTACAGAGTTCTAGCCACTTCCTAACACATGCTGTGCTAATTCCATACTTTTGCCAAATTTTAAGGTCTCCCCCCCCCCATTCAAGCTAATAGGTAAAGGTAAAGGTTCCCCTTGACAGTTTTTGTCCAGTCATGTTTGACTCTAGGGGGTGGTGCTCATCCCTGTTTCCAAGCCATAGAACCAGCATTTGTCCGAAGACAATCTTCCGTGGTCACATGGCCAGCGCAACTTAGACACAGAACGCTGTTACGTTCCCACTGCGGTGGTCCCTAATTATCTACTTGCATTTGCATGCTTTTGAACCGCGGGAGCTGGGACAAGCGATGGGCGCTCACTCTGTCATGTGGATTTGATCTTACAGCTGAAGATCTACAGACCTTACAGCACAGAGGCTTCTGCGGTTTAACCCGCAGCGCCACCACGTCCTTTATTCTGGCTAATACTTCCTCATAAATGAACAGAGAACAGCACTTCCTTCCAGGTGAGTGGTTTGCTGAGCATGTTGGGCAAAGTGCAGTGGTCTTATAAAGTGCATAATAAAGGAAAGCAAGGTACGTTTCACTGCACTAGTAGATTTTTCCATCCAAAACCGGAGAGAAAGAACAAGAAACCGGGCCTTCTCGGAAGTGGCCCCTCGCCTTGGGTGATTTCAAGAGCAAACTTAAGACCTGGCTCTTTAGGCAGGCTTTCTCTCCTGTCATCACTTGAATATTTTTTTTCGCATCTTGAACTATATTACTACTGTTGTTTTTTATTTTATTATATTGTTTTATTTTATCTATCATTGTTAGCCGCCCAGAGTAGACTTCGGTCTAGATGGTCGGAATATAAATTTAATAAATAAATAAATAAATAAAACTTACATTACTAAGTCCTGCTTTTGATCAACTACGATATATGAAGAATCCCCCCAAGAGCATTTTACTATTGCTCTTTTTATCTCATACCTGAGTACCGATTTAAAGCAGGCACATAAGGTTCTATCTCAAATTACTAAAACACTGTTTGTGAACTGATTTAAGATTTCACGCTTAATCACAGAAAAGATGAATAATTTGCACTAGAACAGGTATTATCTAAAACTGCAATCTTATATACATTTACTGCTGATGAATTAAAAATATTTTTTGTCCTGCTTTGCGCCTAGACTAAGGGATAATTCCTTAGCTGAATTAGGTTTACTTTTGAATGTAGGTATGTTTGTGTATTTGTGTGTGCATGAACACAATCACACAAGTGCACCTTAACTGAGCAATTTAGCTATTGTTTGGTAAAAATCCATTTAAATGTGGCCCAGAAGAACAGGGCAAAATACACCTCGTTAATGACTTCATATTAGCAGTACTATTTAATGAAAGCAAAGCTGTTCTTACTGGCACATTCGATTTCCACAGGAGAAAGTGCTGTACTCATTGATAGATAAGAAGCATGTAGTCCAAGAAGCAAGCCTAAGTTCCTTTCAGTATCTATCAGAGGCGATGACAGACTGCCAGTATCTGGTGTAGTAATCACTTCCTGATCAGGCTGGAACACAAAAATAAAAAGAATACAATTCTTATATTAAACATCCGAGGTATGCCAAAACTTTCCCAACAAATCAATAACTATTAATTATCTGAAGAGTTTCAATTTTAAAAATATAATCACAGATTCAAAACACAATCCTGCTCCATATCTGTGAAGGTTCTCAGTCATCCTGGTGAGGTTATATGGAAGTTGAGCAACTGAACTTCTTTCTTGTTAGGTTGAAACATTTCACTACTCATCCAAGTAGTTTCTTCAGTCTAAGTAGAGTTGGTAGGAGACCCCTGATATATCCTCCACATGAAACCTCCAGGATCTGTATGTAGGTAGATAGGTAGGTAGGTAGGTAGGTAGGTAGGCAGGCAGGCAGGCAGGCAGGCAGGCAGGCAGGCAGGTACGTACGTACATACGTACGTACGTACATACATACGTACGTACATACATACGTACGTACGCGTTTTCGCGCCCTCCCCTCGCTTACCGAGAGCACGGAAATGGCTGCCGGCTATGGGAAAACTTCGCTGAACTGTGAGTTTTGGAGCCAATGGCTTTCCCCGTTCCGTACAGCGATGTTTTCACATAGCGAGGGTTAATCCACTGTCTGTCTGTCTGTCTGTCTGTCTGTCTGTCTGTATGTATGTATGTATGTATGTATGTATGTATGTATGTATGTATAGCTTTTGAATTGTTTTAAAAGTTGGTTTTTAATCTTAATATAAGGATTAAAACATAAGGAAGTGCACAAGTTTCAGATTATCTCCCCGTAGTTTCACCTCCATGTATTGGCCGACACAGAAGGCATGCATCGATTCTCTTGTATCCTCAAACTGCAAAGCTGCTTCCAAAGCTACAACGGGATCTTCCCCTGCAAACTGAGCTAAAGAAAACAGAAAACATTTCATTCAGAAGGTAAGTGAACTTGTAATTGGCTTTTGTATGTTTTTATCAATGAGGTGAAATCTCACCAAGTATACTGCTTCCTGTTAATGACTGTGTTTGAAAATCCTTTATATCATAAACTTTGCCATCAATCACTGTCCAGAAGCCACCGTCTTTATTGTGGTTTTCCAGGTCAGCTTTTCTTATAAGTGTTACCTCCTCATTATTTCTGCAATTCTGTCCTGTAAAGAATGAACCTAATAGATGAAAAGATATGTATGTTATCTCCATGATTCATTACCACACTCATTTGAAATAATATGAAACTAAGTAAGAAAGAAAATACTAAATAAGTATGTATCCTGTGACAAGTACATTTTGGGACAAGACAGAATGCATTTGAAACCTACCTAAAAATACAAGCTATAACCTCTGCTGGAAAGATCCACTAAGGTTTTCTTGTTTGTTTGTTTGTTTATAAATAATATTTTACCCTGCTTTTCCCCTTTAAAAGGACACAAGGTGATTTACACCATTAAAAGGTAATATTTAAAAGCTAAAAAAGAGCAAGTATACAAATATTTAAAAGAATCAAACAAATACCAAACTAAAAATGGCAAACAAAATCAACACCAAAAAACAGATTCAAAGTACAACACTCCATTTAAAAACCTATCTCAGACAGCCAGTCACTAAGGGGAAATCTGTCTAAAGAGAAAGGTCTTTACTTGCAGTCAGACAGCAAAAGTGGGGCCAGCCTGACATCCTGTGGGAGGGTGTTCCAGAGTATGGGTGCAGGGACAGAGGCGTCCCTCTCCCTTGACTCCATCAAATGCACCCATAAAGGTGATGGGACCAAGAGAAGAGCATCCTCTGGTTATCTTAACAGCAAAGCAGGCTCAAAAAGTGGAAGATAGATGTTAAATAGAACAGAGGACAAAACAGAAACCTGAGGGACCCTACAGGGCAATGGCCAGGATGTCAAACAGAAGTCCCCCAGCAACATCTTCTGCGTTCTCCCCTCCAGGAACATTTTATCAATGTGTCCTATAGATAACATACCCATTATTCCTGGCCAAGCTAAGTCTTCATTGTCATCTCTGTCTTTTCCAGGAGCTAAATGATTAAATCTGTCTAGATGCTCCAATAGGCCTGCCAGTAAAGGAATTGCACCGGCTTCCTGTATAAGCCCAGCATTCTTACTCAACAAGAGTACTATAGATACTACCAGCTCTGGAAGGAGTACACCTAGGGGGAAACAAAGCATTTAGTAAAGCAAAAAAAAAATGAGCATGTCTGCATACACTTAACAAATCAGTGGTGGATTATTCAGACTAACTGTTCCACCAATAGAAAGATTATTTCACTCTTGGAAGCCAAGCCTCAATAGAGGCTTTTCCTGCTAAAGGTTGAGAGTTTGGAGGCAATTTTCAAATTCCCCTTATTCCCAAAGTATCCCATATTGCCTCTCATGGTGATCTGGAAGGTCCCCCAATCCAGCTTTTCAAGGCTTAGAAGATGAGCAGTGGGGGAAAATAAGTGAATACTGTCTCCATGCCCACTTCCTCCAGCATGAGCAGAACTACAGTAAGCACAACTCTGACCATTACATTTTCATTACTTTTTGTTTTAATGGTAATATAATACAATCTACAAAGGTCAAGGGCTAGTACCTGTTAGGTCTCCATCTACAACACGAGATACTTCTGCAAAATGCCTGTGACTTGTAGAAGCAATGCTGATTGCTACAGGCAGGATGTCTCCAATATGTGTACACAGAAGCGCTGTGTATTTTTTAAAAAGAGAACCCACTCCTAGAAGCTCAGGAGCTGTTTAAAAAAAGGTGGGGTGGTGAGAGAGAATACTTATATTCATATATAAATTTCAAAATCAAACAGTGATTTGGAAATGCAATTTAATTTTAAAAAGTCAACAGCATGTTAATGTGAATCTCTCGTTTTTACTAACTGCATTACTTACTATATGTGTTAGGGATCTGTCCAGCACTGTCTCCTGGATACAGCTTACTAACAAGCAAGCGCTGAAAACGCAGCAGTAGGTCCAAAGAAGCAGATCTCTCTTTACTGTAATGTTCATGGTCTAAGCAGGAAGAAATACGACGAGCCACATCTTTCAGCCTAGCTATTGTCTGCGAAGCAATGTTCCTAATGGGAATAATATACGATTTTGAAAGGGATCTTGACAAGAAAGCTAGCTAGCGAGTCGTGCAGTAATATTTTGCTACATATTTTCTTGAGTCAGAGGGTCGACACATTTGGATAAAGTTAGCTGCCATCATGGCTGTCTCACATGAATAATTTGATACTATTTTAAAAAAACCGAGCTTAAAGCTTTTCATCTCATAACCATTAACATCCTAGGAAACTAAAAAAGGATTGTGCTTATGTGTTGTACAATATGATGTCCTTTATGATGTTCTTAGAGCTATTATACAATTGCATTCTTTTAAAATAGCACACTGTTACGCCACATGGCAATGTGCTTTTGAAAGTTCCTTGAGGTCTCAAAAGCAGCTGGAAAGCAGTGAAGGAAATTACACACCCAAGCTGATTACTTCAAATGAGAGGATGACCCCCACACCTTCCAACCTATAGAGTCCCTTATTACCGTTTCTTCGAGGTGGGTCTTACGTATTATGGTTCCTGCCCCCAAGAACAAGGAACACAAATCAGAGACAACATAGGAAAATAAAATAAAATAAAATAAAAGGTAACAATAAAACAGAAGAAACAGCCATTAATTTAGGGTAATCTTATTTAGGGAGGAGGAAAAACCACCTTAATAATTGTTGAATTAGTTGGACCAGAGGTAAGCTTTGTTTTCCTGCAGATTCATAAATCCCAGTATTAATTAGGTCTTTGTCTAGGGGTGTTCTACTTCTGTGAAGTGTTGATGCATTTGCTTCTTGTTCATCAATTTCTTTCTCTTTCTGAGCTTCTTTCTTTGCCTCTATATCCTAAAAAAGAAAAAAGAAAAGAAAAGAAAAACAAACTACATGATCACAAAATGAACGAGTCAATGCTTGGTCAGAAAACAGTGCCTGAATGGCATTCTTACACCCTGTACTGTGTTTAGTGGAACATCCCCCTTAAAATACATTTAGCAATTTGGCACAGATATCAGAGAAGAATGGAAGATCACAGGAGATTCTGAGACTAAAAGACAAGAAAGCTGTTGTACGTCATTTGGGAAGCCTCACTTGCTGAATCTAATAATGCCAAGATAGTGAAAAAATAAATCACCGTGTTAAAAGAAGATTCCTAAAGGGATAGAGGTTGTAGGAATATGGTTGGAACAGCATTTTACACAGATGAAATGTGTGAGTCACTACATCAGGATGGGGAATGTGTATCTCTCTAGAAATTAATGGACTGCAATTCCTATCCGCCTCAGCCAGCACAGCAAATGGTGAGCATTGATAAGAGGCACAGTCCAACAACCTCTGGGGCCCCATGGTCTTGCCAGATTAGCAAACATGGTCCTGCCAGATTTCCCAAACCACAGTACATCTGTTATAATGGAATTAGTGGCCTGAATCCTGTTGGGTTAATGGAGTATAAGTGGGGCAAAATGCAAGAGAGTCTAATTGTCTTGCTCACTATCCATCACACTCCCACACTTTCTCTGGTCAGGACACTGGTTGTGTATCTACTTGTGCTATGGTACAGTACAAGATGCCAGAAGGGCAAATCCATTGAATGTTAATTTTCCAGGTTCAAGATCCAAACAGTGTCAGAATCCTTGGCACAAGGAAACAGGGGCACAGCCTTCAAAACAAAACTGAATAACCATGAACAAATAAAGTTGCTTTCTGAACAAACAGGACTGAAAATCAGTTGAAAATCATGTGCAACAATATGCCATATGTGCTTTGTAATTGTTATTGAAAGAACATGGAAACAACAACAACAAAATAGGACAGGTCTTTCGCTAGAAATATATAATCTGATATAGTACTTTCACACTACTGCAATATTGTGACTCTTACAGACATAGTAACAGTCAACTTGTGGGCTTTGGATGTTACTGGACTGCAGCTTCTGTCAGCTCTCAGCATTAAATGAATGATGGACGAAAAATCACAAGAACTTAAATCCAGCATCATCTGGAAGGCCACAAGCTACCACCCCAATGTAAAGAAATTGCAAATATATTATTGTCCAAGGTCCAAATGTATTCAGTTAATTAGGATTCATAATGCAACTATGAAACAAATTAAGAAGTGAAGGTTATTTGAAATCAACTGGATTAATACATATTGGCAATGACAATATTTCCTAATTCTGTTTATAATATGCAGAGTACTCAAAATAAGCATACCTGGATTTCTGCAGTGATAGCAGCATTCAAAGCAGACTCTAAACCACCATCAGCCATCAAGCTTCCAACCAGCAGATCTATCATAAATCTACGTCCTGGACTTATACTGGTTTCATTCCCTGAAACTATAAATGGACAGATCCACTTACTTGACTGGAAAACACATACACAAACATATATAGGAGCAATGTATTTTTCCACTGATTTCCCCATCTCCACCTTCCACCTGTACTTTGCACAAAAGGCATACCTGCACTGGGTAAGAGTGCTGAAAGAGCCCTTGCTCGTTCTTCTGCTGTTGGCAGCAACACTGACCATCCACTTTGCAACACTGCTTGGGCTGCCGATTGCACAGTGTTAAGTACACCAGCATTACTTGCTAAGGTCACTACTGTCTGTTTCAAGCTGTTGAGTAAGACACTACCTAACCCCAAACCAAGGCATTCTGGGTCAACTTGGTGACTAATAGCAGCATGAAGCTGAAAGACAAAACACAGTTAAATTTATAAAATATAAAGCAGAAACAAGTATGCTAACTGGTTGGAACCCACGTGGCATGGCTCCACTCAATCTCTGGCAAGAGCTGCAGGAGGCAGCATTGGAGACACAGACCACTGAAGTCTCTTGAGTCACTGACCACTGCATGAGTTATTCACTTAAACAGAATTCTGCTCATAATATTGTATTCACAGAGAAGTATGCCAGACTTAAGAGATGAGAACACAAATCAGAGTTTGAGCTATTTTCTTTTTTAAAAAGTACTTTGCTGCTTATTGCTTTCCCTGTACCAGTACTAGGGGATGCAGTATTAAGCCACTGAAATCCTGTTGCTTAGTACAATAAGTCACATTAGAGTACACCCAATGAATCAGTGGGGATTTGGTGAGTCAACTCCTTTTCAAATTCCATTTAGATGGGCCTACTCTAGTTGCAATTCACTTCAGAGTAGTAAATCACAACTAGAGTAGGCCACTGAATTGGTGGAACATTGAGAAGATCCCCACTGATACGATAGCCCTACTCTAGTATGACTTATAACACTAAGCAACATAATTTCAGCCAGAAAGTAAATCAATGCATTACTAATATGTTCCTTTTTATTTTTGTTGTTTTGAAAATACTTTAAAGATACAAAAATGATCAAGACCTATCAATTATTTTTCCTCAGCAATCATTTAGGGATGACAAGAAAATATCACTCATTAAATATCTGCCTGAATCTTCTTGTGTAATTAATTATACAGCAGAAGGGAAATGGTGCAACTTGCACATATTAGCCCTAATCAATGAGCACCTGCTTACCGCATTTTTCCATGTATAAGACAACCCCATGTATAAAACTTTTCTAAATCACTTTTCTAAATCAAAGTTTCTTACTTTCCTGCTTTCCCCCTACATTTTCATTGCAAAAAAGCAGCTTTCCCCATCCAGGTTTTGCAAAGAAAATGGAGGGGAAAAGGGATTTATGCTTTCCCCCCTCCATTTTGATTGCAAAAAGCAGCTTTTCCCCTCCAGGTTTTGCAATGAAAATGGAGGGGGAAAGCAGAAATTGCTTTTCCCTTCCATCTTCTTTGCAAAACGTGGAGGGGAAAAGCTGCTTTTTGCAACAAAAATGTAGGGGGCAAAGTAGGGATTGCTTTCCCCCTCCATTTTGTTTGCAAAACATGGAGCGGAGAACAGGGATCAAAGCACTTTGATCCCTCCCCCCCCATTTCCAAGTATAAAACGACCCTCAGTTTTTCCTTTAATTATTATAGGAAAGATTGTCGTTTTATACACGGAAACATACGGTCGATTCCTGGACATTCACCAAGCCTTACAATTGATGCACAGTGAGGAATCTAAGTAGGGACTATTTCATAAGTGGCAATTTGTCCCTGCAAGTTACACTATTTCCATCTGCTTGTGTAATTACAGAAGAAGATTTCAGTTTTTATTAAAAATAAAAAGGCAAAATCTTCTTCCATAATTACACAAACAGAATAGAAACGGTGTAACTTGCAGGGACCAAAAAATAAAAGCAACATCATCAATTGTTACATTATTCTCTAAAATATACTGCTACCTCGTCACACCAAAAATATGTTAAAAAGTAATGTTACAACTCTGAATTCTGACAGAAACTCTACTTTCACTAATTCACTCCCCATGTTACTATAAGCATTAAGAGAATTAAAAGGTATTTTGTACCAGTTGAACGTTGGTACTTCAAATATCCATTGGATGTTTAAAACAATACATCCCTGTCATTGTACAAGTTTGTGCTAGAGTCTCGCCTCAATTGCACTTTATATACCTGTAGCCTTAGCAGGTTCAGAGTAGCCACAGCCATACATTCTTTCTCCTGTGGAGGCGGCCAGTCAGAAGTGCCATCCATTCCTTCCGTCACTTGCCTGAGTAAGAGATCCAGCTGTTCAAATGTCATTGGGCAAACATCTACCACAAAAGGCACACGTAAACCAATAGACCATTCTGAACAAGATGACCAGGCAAAGCTCTAGAAGAAACAGCAAGAAATAAGCAACCTTGACAGTGAAAAAGCAAAATAAATGTAAAATTCAATGTAGTATCTCTGAAAAGTATAACCTCCTCCCACTTCCTATTATTCTATTTTTCCCCATTAGTAAGACCCTCCAATGAATTCTTCTTCTAAGAGATAACAACTTAATCAGCTAAGCCAATATCTACGAAAAGCCAACAACTACTGAAAGACATCAAGCACAGGACAACTCACCTCCTTGAGAGATGGCCTATTTCCAGAGCAGATTCAGTAGGGAATATTTATCTCTCAAGTTACTATTATTTTACCCCATTCAATGCACTCTGGTAAGCTATGATCTACTGCCAGGCTTGAAACATAGGATAGTATCCCCAAGCACCCTAAATATATACTTCTTCTGTTTGGTAGGTAGTGATATATGAGGGCGGGGGGGGGGGGGGGAGAGACAATATATGAGTCTATAGCACTGGTTCTTAACCTTTGTTACTCAGATGTTTTTGGACTACAACTCCCAGAAGCCTTCACCATCAGTTCTGCTAGCTGGGGTTTCTGGGAGTTGCAGTTCAAAAACACCTGAGTAACAAAGGTTAAGAACCACTGGTCTATAGGATTCAGATTTAACTACATGTGATACCCAGTCCTTAAAAATTGTTGTGTACTAAAACAAGGAAAACAGCTATAAGAAGCAACAGTATAGAGTAGTGTTTTGTGGGAAAGGAAGCATTTATTACTGTTTCTTCTTATGACATTCTGCTGACCAGAATTGTCCCAAGAAGAAAATATATGGATACCAATCTTTTTCCCCTCACAGAGAAAAAACACATTGGAGCTGGAAATCCTAATAAAAATGTGCTTGCACAGAGATAAGCACCCAGCCAACTTTAGATTGTTTTGTGTAACACAGTGCCACTGATTAATCAGCTTTCTGTAACACAATCACATAAATGTGTAAAAGAATCATACAAAGGAACTCATGGATGACTAGCATGAGCCTAACACTCATACTGATCATCCACGATGTAATTACATTTTCTTTGCCCTCAGACTTTGTACAATTGATATTAGCAGGCACTCCAAAGTAACAAGTAATTAGAGTCGGTTAAAAAACCTAAAGGGGGTGTGTGTGTGAAACATTTAAGGAAAACACAACAAGAAGTTAGATGTTCAAACCTTCAAAGACAAAACGAAGAAAACAGAATATGTGGTAGTAACCAGGGAATACAAGGAAACATGGCCATGTAAATCCTCTCTCACAAAGCCCTGCAGAAAATAATATTAGAAGACATATACTAACTGTATTGTGGAAGCCTACCTGTGCTGGCCCACAAGCAACACCAACTATGTGCTTGGAATCTAATCCGGGAAGAGCAGTAGGCTCAGGTTTGGTGATCCTCAGAGTGTCAAAATGCTGGCACTGATCATTGCTTCCCCAGCTGTACACTTCGCTATCTTCTGTGAGTGCTAAACAGTGTGTAGATCCAGCCGCTACATCTATCACTTTTTTCCCTGGGCAAGGGAACAGAAACAAATGATGGCAATGATCAGTGTTACAGTTCTATCCAAAAACCAAGTTAAAGAAGGAGAGCCAACTTCAACTCTGTATCTGAAATCAGTTTAATAGATAAAACGTTGCCTCGGTATTTACCTTGCAAACCTTCTAGCAGTTTCGGATATCGAACATGTTCTTCCGTTCCATGGCCAAGCCTCTGATTGTCTCCCTTTCCCCAGGAGTAGACCTGGCCATCTTTTGTTAGAGCAACTGAAAACTGACTCCCACAGCGCACTTTGACTACATCCAAGTCCTGAAGTTTTTCTATTAGCTTGGGGGTTTTGCAGCCATCACTGCCACCTCTTCCCAGCTTTCCATAATCACCATCACCCCAAGACCACACTTGACCTGAAAAAGCAGATTCTATTAGTAGCAGTATTAGTAGTAGAAGAAGAAGAAGAAACAGTAACAACATCTATCTGTTCTGACGATCAAGAATTAAAAAAATAAAACTACTTAAAGCAAAAGCAGAAATAAATCATTTGGGGGGGGGGGACCTACCATAAAAAAGCTAAAAGCCATGCTTATTTTCCACTACAAAAGCAAGAGAAGGATCAATTTCAGCAATGTTTTTTACACTGCCATTGTTGTTGGCTGGACTGATAATAATTTCTCTGCCCAGCAGGCCTGATGTTGCTGGCTGCCATTCTGTGGCAATTAAAAACTTCCCTCCCCCACGCCTTGAAGTTTCCAAAGGCTTCCCCTTTTCAAAAGAGAGTCCTAGGAAGCCTCATAACCTAAAATAAGGGAATAGGAAGCTTTCAACTAATTTTAATTAAATTTTATTGGCAGAAACTGGTGATGTCATCAGCTCCTGCCATGTAAATTTATGCCAACAGAATTTTGCCCAATGTGGTTTAATAGGACTCCTAAGCTTAATGTCCTGAGCACACTCCTGTACTGCAGTGAGTCCTGGACCCCTTGTGCACGGCAGGAGAGGAAGCTGAACACGTTCCATATGCGTTGTCTCCGACGCATTTTTGGCATCACCTGGCAGGACAAAGTTCCAAATAGAGTAGTCCTAGAATGAGCTAGAATTTTTAACATGTATACATTACTGAAACAATGACATCTACATTGGCTCGGGCATGTCATGAGAATGGCTGATGGTTGGATTCCAAAAGATCTCCTGTATGGAGAATTGGTGCAGGGAAATCACCCCAGAGAGAGACCTCAGCTGCGATACCAGGATATCTGCAAGCGGGATTTGAAGGCCTTAAGAATGGACCTTAAGAGATGGGAAACCCTGACATTGGAGCATTCAGCCTGGAGGCAGGTGGTGCATCACGGCCTCTCCCAATTTGAAGAGACCCTTGTCCAGCAGGCCAAGGCAAAGAGGCAGTCCCGGAAGCAGCAAAATCAGGGAGCTGGACAGGGGACAGATTGTATTTGTCTTCAGTGTGGAAGGGATTGTCACTCTCGAATTGGCCTTCTCAGCCAAACTAGACGCTGTTCCAAGTTCTCCATACAGAGCACATTACCATAGTCTCTCGAGACTGAAGGATGCCTAACTAAGCTTAATGATACACACAAACATGTCAAGTATCTAAAATTGAAAGTAAAGAAAAAAGCTCTCCATTTCTGAAATCTGAAAACGCCCTCCAAAGAGGGTTCACAATCAAGAGTGAATTTGATCAAGGGTTACTTTAATTTCCTTCAATTCTGCCAGAATTGTTTATCCAAAAAAAAAAAAAGAGAGAGGAGGGGAAGGAAAAGGAAAAAACATTGTTCTTAAATGAATTCTTAGGCACAAATAGAGTACCCACTGTCAGCCTACCCTTTCTCAGGTTATGCCTACAAAAATATGTCTTTGAATTAATCTTACAAACTACTCTTACACCAACAGCTATTTTCATACTGTTTTCATATATTCTGATTTTGTAGATAAAATATGTGAAGTTTACCATCCTGCAGAAACTGAAGTTTAGTGTAATTATTAAGACTGCACAAATGAATTCCTCCTTTGAGCCAAGAAGACCTACATTGCAAATGAGTGATTACTGAAGGACTAGACTCAGGAATGCCCAGAACAGACTTACGCAATATAATCTGAAAGCTTCCATATTCAAAAGAGACTGAATGTCCTCAGATTGCATCTCTATATAACTTTCAGGAAAACAATTTAGCTTTCACTATTCTGTGAATAGACAATTATGTTGCCCTGATTATAATTTCAAACATTCAAAAAGCTATTCATAATCTAGTCAGCCTATAGTCTTGCTAGAAAGCATTAGGGGATGTTACTGATTTTCAAGGTAACATCCTATGGCAAATGTAAAAATATGTTCTCATTGGTCAAAATCCTATTCAATTTGTGCAGAATAAACTCAAAATTGCTTAACTGCTGTGTGCAATCTGTCTGCCTCTTACATGCTCTGATGTACTCAGGTTGCAAATCCAGGTGAGCAGCAGATGGGCAGGAAATTGCTAAAACCACTTGTGCAATTTCTCTTTTGCATACAGTATTTTGTAGTAAGTTTCCAGCCACTGATTTTTGGGAATCAGGAATTTTAAGGTGACTGTTTCTTAGAGCTAATGCCAATTATAAATTTGGTTAACAAAATTTGAAACATTATTACATCCTCCAATATGAATGCAACACACGGCTTACAATCCTTGTCTTGACCCTTCCTGTCATCTACCATCAAAAGTAGTAAGACAATCAATCATGAGCAGGCCCTTTTCTATAACATTATCCCAATTAAAGAATTTGCTCCCTAAGCAGATTATAGCAGTCCCATTACTACTTAATTTATTTATTTATTTATTTATTTATTTATTTATTTATTTATTTATTTATTTATTTTATATCCCGCCTATCTAGTTGATTAAGACCACTCTAACTTCTGAACAACAGTAAAGATAGTTTTGTTTCTTCCAACATCTGTTGACCTTTTAAATGGTGGATCTAGGAGATTCTCTACTTCTAGAGATTTTTAGTGCTCTGTTTCTTACCTTCATTGCTGCTTACATTGTTTTAATATTTGTTCCATATGCAGTCTTGAATGCCTGAAACACATTCTATGACTATTTAATACATTAAAATAAACTACAATTAACTGTCAAATGTAGCATACAAATCTAAAGTAAACCAAAGAACACTTCTAAAACAGGACCCTCTCAAGTGTAACTAAAGCAAGCCGACCAAATGATGCTGCTGGTTATGCCACTAACCATTTTCAGTCACAGCAAGCGTCTGAGCATCACCACTCCCACACGAAACATCAATCACCTTTAGTCCTTTCAGCCCAGTAACCAGCATAGGGATTGTCTGATCTTCACTGGAACCTTCAGAACAAAAGGAAAAAAGAATATTTGTGTTCACAGGCCTTCTGGCGCAGTGGTTAAACCACTGTACTGCAGCCAAAACTGTGCTCATGACCTGGGGTTTGATCCCAGGTAGCCAGCTCAAGGTTGACTCAGCCTTCTATCCTTCTGAGGTCAGTAAAATGAGTACCCAGCTTGCGGGGGGGGGGGGGGGTAATGTGTATCCTGCATAATTAACTTGTAAACCGCCCAGAGAGTGCTTGAAGCACTATGGGGTGGTATATAAGCAGCATGCTTTGCTTTTCATGTTGGCAGATCTGAACTGAAAGATTTCATAACTAATAGACCAAAGGAATGAACACAAACCTACCATGGCCCAGTCTGCCATAGTTGCCTCGGCCCCATGTGTAGAGTTCTCCTTCAGCAGTAATGGCAGCACTATAGGTACTTCCACATGCAATATGTACAACATGCTTCCCAGCCTGTTTCCCCGACAAAGCAGAAACCATCTTCGGTTCTTCTAAAGGTCTACACAGAGTAGAATCAAAGAAACCAAAAAGTTACTAGAATTAAGTGTTCATATAAAACATAGTATTTTTTTTAAAAGATGCCTGATACCAAGAAACCTACATAGATCTCGCACACTGAGACAGCCTACAGAGATATTTGCTTATATCTCTTTTAGTTCTATGTCCCTCCAAAACAGGAAAACAAAATATTCTATTTATCAAGCATTTTGGCATCAGAATACAAGTGTCTGGTTTCTTCATAAAACACTGTTCTGCTCTGTTGTTGCAGAACTTTTCAATAAGATGGACAGGAGCTAACGTTACTGACGAATTCTTTGTTATTCAGTGGTGTCATTTAAGTATCAGTAACCAATAAACTTTATTAGACACCAGATGCTGGCAAACATTCATGCTCAGTGGATCTAAGGTCTAAATGTTTCATTGTAGTCAATTTGCAATTAGATTCCCGCAAAGCACAATCTGGTGTGCGATATCTGGTGTGTGATTTCTGGTGTTTAAAAGGCTCCCTGCCCTCTCCCCCCCCCCCCGATCCCAATGCTTCCAAAACCTTCTCCAAACCAAAAGGGAGTCTTGGTCCCTAAGGAGTCTCAGAACTAGAGATGAGGGTATTCGTATACGGATATCCCCACACAGCTGGCATCCATGGAGCTGGATGGTCCACAGACCGATCCGCTGCAGACACAGACAGCGCAATTCTACAAATGGTGCCACAGCGTGCGATCCACCTGCTACTCCTGGCAGGAGGACAAGCCTCTCTGCAAGATGGAAAAGTGGCGAGCATATCGCATGCTGCAGCGCCATTCAAAGAATTGCGCCATCCATGTCTGTGGTAGATCAGTGAGTAGGCCGTCTGGCCCCATGGAGCTGGACCCTTGTTAACGACACCTGTGCAGAGATATTCATATTTGTATACAAATGCGAATATCCCCATCTCCACTCAGAACAAAAAACAGGGGAAAAGGAGCTTTTAATTAGTTCGAACTAAGTATTACTGGCACCAACTGATTACATCACCAGCTTCCACCCTGTAAATTTACACAAGAAGGATTTTGGCCACTTTCTGGCTAACAGCTTTATCTAAAACCTTTCTTTACTGTTCTTCACTGCTATTAATTCGATTATTTCAGCATTATAACTTTTATACTATTTATACTACAATTATAATACTATAATGGCTGAAATCCTGCTGCTTAGGGTAGTGAGCGGCAACTAGAGTAGGCCCACTGAATCAGTGGGGATCTGGTGAGCCAACTTTTCAGTAAGTTCAATTGACTCACTACACTGAGCAACAAAATTTCAGTTATTATGTGCTTTTGCCTACATCTTCTTCAGCTAACACTAAATCAAAGTTTGCCCCAGTAAATATTTCTTTGGAGTAAGTCTGTGCACCGCAAAGTATCTTCTATAATATACTGTAATGTTTTCTTATATACTGCTCAATTTCCCATTATTTTATTCACATATGAAGATTACAATTCCATTGTTTAAATTGAAGCACTGCCATTAAGAATAAGGGAGGCAAAAACCTGGGGATTTAAGAAGGCTTCCACATGAAGATTTCTAACACAATTTGCCTTCTTTTTGTCTGATTCTTCTTGACAGGTTATTACCCTATTACTCACAAACACATGCAGTAAAGAGACATATCTCTTTGTTTTGGACCTTTCATACTAGAAAACATAGTACTTGGTTTGTCTGTACCTTTTCCTTCATAAATCATCAATTATTAACCCTCAGTTAATAATATACAATGAACAGTACACAATGAAAAATCAGGCTGCTTCAACTTACTATACATTGCTCAAATAAAATACAGTGGTGCCTCGCATAGCGAGGTTAATCCGTTCCGGATTAACCTTCGCTATAGCGAAACATCGCTGTGCGGAAATAAAAAAGCCATAGAGGCTTCGTTCAATGCGTTCCTATGGCTTGAAAACTCACCGCTGTGCGAGGTTCTTCCATAGTGCCGCCATTTTCGCACCCTCGGTAAGCGAGGGCAGGGCGCGAAAATGCGGCGCGGACCTTCCAGCGGCCATTTGGGAACCGCCGATCAGCTGTTCTCCCCCGCTTCGTTATGCGATATTCGCTAAGCGAATCGCTTAGCGAATATCGCAAAGTGAAAAATCGCCATAGGGGCCATCGCTGAACGAATGCTCCAGCGATGGCCCAGAGCGCCTCGTTAAGTGATTTCATCGCTCAGCGAGGCGCTCGTTAAGCGAGGCACCACTGTATATATCAATCCTTTCTTTGGTGTATATATGAGCCAAGAATAATCATTTAACATTTTTACCATTATGCTCAAGCAGGGAAACAATGGGCTAAATCTACTTGCAGTTAATTAAAATAGACACAATAAATTGATGGGATTTACCTGAATGTCAACTTGCACTTGATTCAATAGCTAAAATCCTGTTGCTTAATGCAGTAAATCACACTAGAGTAGGCTCACTGAATCAATGGAGATTTAATGAGTTGATTCCCCTATAAGTTCCATTGATTTAAACTGAACTTTTGTACTCCAAGTACAACTTCGTATGCTAAAGTATGTAACAGTCAGAGTAGTCCCATTTGAATCAACTGAATTTATGGAGGAGTTGATAGATCAAATTCTCATTGAGTCAATGAATATACTCTAGTGCAATTTACTACACTAAGCAACAAGAATTTGGCCAGTGGGTCTATTCTAGCTGATACTACCAATTAGATTTACGCCTATGAGTCTCAGCACACAGAATTATTTGACTTGAATTATATACAGTGGTGCCCCGCATAGCAAGGTTAATCCGTTCCAGATTAATCGTCGCTATGTGGAAACATCGCTAAACGGAACGGAAAAACCCATAGGAACGCATTAAACTTCGTTTAATGCGTTCCTATGGGGGATAAACTCACCGTTCTGCGATGTTCCTCCATAGGGGCAGCCATTTCCGGTGCCTCTAAAGCGAGGCAACACAGCGGGGCAGCCATTTTGGAACCGCCGACCAGCTGATCAAAAATGGGGCCTTTGGCATTTTCCCCCAGCTGAGCGGCAGGAGCTTCAAAGCTCCCATAGATGGGGTAGCCGGCCGCAACGCGGATCCAAGCCCAGGATGCTTGAAAGGCATCCGGACCCCTCCCACCCTGCCGCCGCCGCCACTTGGATCCGCGTTGCAGCCAGCTACCCCATCCCGAGAGTTTTCAAATTCACATACAACAAGAAACTGGTTAATTAAGAGGTCCTGGATACTCTGCATAACAAATGGAGGAGGGAGGGGGCTGTGTCAGAAAGGAGCACATAGACAAAATGCTGATCTATACCTTGACTTATTAATCAAGTCAAGATACAGTATAATCAGCCCATTTCCTTCACATCATTTATTCAATCACATATGTATGTGCACATGTTCTGGCCAGCTATTGCCTAGACTAATGCATCTTTTCTTTTGTATTAAGCCAAATAAATAGAAGCTTGACAGATATTAAATTACTCAAGTATGCTGCAAAAAGATGTCCTACTAAGTTTACAGTAGACTGTCAGAACCAAAAGGAAGCAACTGCCAATTTACGAGTCT
This sequence comes from Pogona vitticeps, assembly GCF_051106095.1. Lineage (NCBI taxonomy): Eukaryota > Metazoa > Chordata > Lepidosauria > Squamata > Agamidae > Pogona > Pogona vitticeps. The sequence continues at coordinate 175,503,066 of NC_135785.1, forward strand.
AGGAAGGGCCACAAAAGTAACAAAACAAACTGAGCATAATTGAAAAGAAGAATTCATAGCAGATCCAGAAGATAGCATCCCATCTTACTGGATTTCACTGTGCAAATTAAGCATGGGGCAAACAATCTTTCAATTTTTCCCCCAGTGGATGCTACACTGCACTTGATGCTTTCAGAAAATGAACTATTTCTTGCAATTCTAAAATATGCACCTGAAATGCTTTTAAAAAACACTGTCTATCCGGTCTTCAAAAATACTTACACCGTATCCCCATGGCCTAGTCGCCCGCCATCTCCACAACCCCAAGAGAAAACTTCTCCAGTTGCTGCCAGGGCAAGGTAGTGGTGGCCATCTGAATGTGCTGCAATCTTGACAATGTTTCTAGAAGCAAGGCTCTGCACCAGCTGTGGTCCCTGTAAGTTAAATACACACAGTTATAACGTTATAGGCTTTGCAGAAAGATGGGAGGGGAACAGATGAGCATTCCAAATGGCAGTACAAAAAATATGGGTGATGCTGGGGTGGGAAAGACAGCTTCAATGAAAATAGCAATGTGGAAAGTTCCAGGAGCTAATTGTTTTTCACTCATATTTTTTAAAAGACCCTGAAGTCTAAAGGTTCAAACTACATGCAACATGGGAACCCCATAATCAGATCTCCTAATTACTATTTTTAAGACTGAAAAGTTAGCAAAACTAGTTAGTTAGTTAGTTAGTTAGTTAGTTAGTTAGTTAGTTAGTTAGTTAGTTAGTTAGTTAGTTAGTTAGTTAGTTAGTTAGTTAGTTAGTTAGTTAGTTAGTTAGTTAGTTAGTTATGCCACCCATCTGGCTACCAAGGCCATAGTTTGCACTATAGCACTACAGAAGGGTTGAAAAACAACATTCTCCACTCATGCTTCTTCTACCATATAAATCTGATCTTAGCCACTAATAACGAAATAGTAACAGCATTTTGTTCTTCTGCCTTTCATGAGAAAGGGCAAGATCTTGTTAGGAGGAAAGAGTATCACCAATCACTGAAGCAGAGTAACAGGAAGGGCTAATTCTCTCCTCAAACCGCATTCAAACTAAAGAGCCAGGCACCCATACCCCTGCTGCTTTTAAAGGTAAAAAAAATTGAGAGATGTGTGATCATTTCTCTCAAGTCATGATTATTTGAGTTTTTCTAACGAAATAAGGAATGAAGACATCTCAACTGGCCAAAATGAACTTTACAAAAGGCCATTTCTTAAATTTATTACAAAGATCATTTTAAAACAGATGTATTAATTTTCCCGTCATGATTCCCACCATCTCTCTTTAAAACAAACATTACTTTTAATACCTGTAGGGAGAGAACAAGAAAGTCAGTAGAATCCACTTACCAGTGTGTCACTATTGTATGCTTGTGTGTAAACACGTCCATTTCTAGATAGGATTAAAAAGCGCTTTTCTGCACAAGCAATCTGTGTCACTCCAAGGTTGGCAAGTCCTTCACACTGAACTGGACCACTCACATTGGCATAGTATTTCCATCCAATTAACCCCCAGGCTATGACTTCTTGCAAGGAACCCTGAAAAATAGTTCATCGATGTTAAGAACTCAACCAGTAATGGGCAAATTCCTTTTGCTTAGCATAGCAAGTTGCAGTTAGGCTCATTTGAATCAATGGAAATTATGCAGGAATTCATTTAACTAAATCTACATTGATTCAATGGACCTATTCTAGCGTGACATTAAATTAAACAACAGGATCTCAACCATTATATCTTTAGATTGCACTGGGAATTTTTATGAACGATTACATTAGCTCAACAATTAGCTCCAGATTTATACAGCCTAAACATATCTCAGAAGAGTTCTACAAATAGCTACAAAAGTCAAAGTGATTTGGAGTGACAGATGTCCATGGTAACTGAGAGCAGGTCTAAATAAATCTGTCAATACTAGACTGTTCTCCCAAGCATTGGTGTACATGTTCAAAAGCTTGAGAGTATCAGTTGAATAATAGAAGTGACTTTTTAATATTTGTTGATTTTATCCAATAATAATGAGAAGCCTCAAAAAAGGTAGCAGGACCAACTTTCGTTTATACTCCAGCACTCTCAAGTCTTCTTCTCTGCTATAATACCTCACCCTTTTTTCCCTCATGGTTTTTCAGAAAGTCAGGAGGATCTCAAAAATAGCTTCAAATGCAGCATGATAACTTGTAGAACAAGGAATTGACATTGTATGACAAATAGTCTCTGAAGTGGCACATGAGCCTATTGTCTGATGTTAAAAATTCCACTGGGAAGCTCTATGTGTATACCTAAATCATCTCTTTAGAGCTCAATAATTTTTCCTTTAATTTGGCAATTACTTTTATCGACATAAAGCTTTTACAAGACAACCCCCTCAGCCCACTTATAGCAAACTTCTAATGGAACATTTTGAAAAACAGCCCCTGGCTTCAGCACCCTTCGCACCCACAGTCTGGTTCTGATATGTGGATGACACCTTCGCAATCTGGAACCTCGGTGAAGAAAAACTGGAAGAATTTCTGAACCATCTCAACAGCATCCACCCAAATATACAATTCACCATGGAAAAATAAACAGAGGGCCAATTCCCTTTCTTAGATGTCATGGTCTAACACAAAACTCACCTCCTTTTGGGACACAAGGTCTACAGAAAACCCACCCAATTCAGACCGGCACCTACACAATAACTCAAACCACCACCCACAACAAAAAAGAGGTATAATCAAAACACTGGTAGACCGTACAAATCGGAACTGTGAAGCTCAGTTTCCCAGCACCAAACTCAACCATCTGAATTGGGCCCTACAGGCAAATGGCTACTCCAAGAATGAAATCACAAGAGCCATCAAACCAAGAAAACAACACCAAACTGAAGAAGAAAAACAGCCACCCACAAATAAAGTATTTCTGCCATACATCAAAGGGGTCACGGATCGCATGGGGAAACTTTTGAAAAACACAACCTACAAACACTATTCAAGCCCACCACAAAAATACAAATGCTAGGGTCAACAAAGGATAAAAGGGACCCCCCTCACCACTGCAGGAGTATACCGGATACCTTGCAGTTGTGGTCAGGTATATATTGGAACCACAAAATGCAGCATCCAGACCAGAATCAAAGAACATAAGAGACACTGCAGATTAAAACAACCGGAAAAATTGGCAGTAGCTGAACATGCCCTAAAACAAGCTAGACATGAAATTCTATTTCAAAATACTGAATTACTGGACAACACCAGCAATCATTATGTTAGACTGCACAGGGAAGCCACTGAAATCCACAAACACCAGCACAGCTTCAAGAAAAAAAGAAGACAGTTTAAAACTTAACAAAGCCTGGCTCCCAGCACTGAAAAATACAGCCTGCAGAAGGTCAACGAACTCTACCCAGCCACAAGGACTGTGATCACTGCACACAAAAGACCAGCTAACAATACCCATCAATCACAGTGAGAGATCATCTCTCCCCCTTATCACAGCAATACACCCACAACAAAAAACACACTGATCACCATAATTACCCAGTCTCCTGAAAAGGACAAAATCTGAATCCACAGCTATAAATACTCTACTATTCAACAAATTGCAACACAGCACAGAGTTCTGACTCCTGTCCTCTGAAGATGCCGGCCACAGAGACTGGCAAAACGTTAGGAAGAAAAACCTTAAGAACATGGCCAAACAGCCTGGAAAACCCACAACAATCATCAGATCCCAGCTGTGAAAGCCTTCAAGAATACACAGCATGTACAACTTACTTTATGTGATGTTGGAGAGCTGCACTGTGGAGGCATACAAGGAGTAGCTAAGCGGTCCAAATGAGCCATAATCACAACTGCTGTTTGCCTTAAATCAATTGCTAGCTCATTGTCTTGTGGCAATATCAAATAGTGCAGGAAATTTTCATTTGGACTCAGTGGGTAGGACAGCATCTGAAACAAAAATGAAGAGCATTTAAAAACTATGTTCAATCAGACCATGCCATGTTTTAAGGGTTATTTCATAATTAGTATCAAATTAGAATTGTGATTACATATTCCATAGCTATTCTATGTTTCCAACAAGTGATATCCAAAAAGTAAAAAAGTTTGCTGTAAAAATATGATGTATGCATTGTGGAGGCAGAGATTAGTACAACTAAAACTGTAAAAAGAATGACCATCTGTGGTCTACAGAAATAGTTACACAAGTATTTTCAGCTTTCATTTCTGCCTGTTGAATCTTCTTTGGTCTCCTAAGTCACAAATGATTTTTAAGGGAATATGATTGTCTGTTCTTTCTCTCTTTCTCTTTCTCTCTCTCTCTCTCTCTCTCTCTCTCTCTCTCTCTCTCTCTCTCTCTCTTTCTTTCTTTCTTTCTTGACAGCCCATGGAGCCTGCTCTAAGGGGCATTGGGCCACTCTTTGCAAAGACAGCAACTGCAGCTTCCCTTAGGACAGCAGAGAAGGCCTCCCAAACAGCTGCTCAGAGGGGCCCATAGTCTGAAAGGGAACACCACTGGCAGAGAGGGTAGGCTAGGCTGCCCAAACGGAAACTTCCATTCTGGCAGCCTAGTCTTCCCTTTCTGCCTATGGGGACAAATAAAAATGGGTACATATTAATCACTTCTTATTCATCGGGGTCTCCAGAATTGACGAATACGAAGGGACAAATATTCGATGAATCAGTGATTTCATATAAATATTGTGATTCAGTGTTTTGGGTTTTTTTTTCCATCCACATGTCTAGTTAACATCAATGAAACACCAAAACAAGCACCACCACCTAAATAAAAGATGGATACCCTTTCTGGCTCTAAGGGAGGCATTAAGAGCCAGATGATGGCTTCATGCATATATAAATAGTATACAGGGATGGCAAAATAAAAATCCCTCTATCTAGATGCAAAGATCAATGGATTTGGCAAGGGAGGAAAGTTTCAGATGATTTTCTCCTTGCTGTTTTCTTCTTGATAATGAGACTAATCTGTATGAGCAATCTTTGCACTTCGTAGGGAGAGAAAAGGCTTCACCTCTGGACAAAACAATAGAGACTGTTATTCCCAGCTTCTATTAACAATGAGAAACAGCAATATCTTCTTCTCCACCCAATGGCTGGGCAGTAGGAAAGATCAGGTGGGGTAGCACAGGGCTCGATAAGAAGAAAAGGGCAACTTCAGTCCACTGGTTAAATGAATTAATCTTAAAGAGCACGTACTTGCAGTTCTTCTTCTGTATTGTTCATCTCTTTGTTACAAATTATATTCTGAAATCTCTGCAGAAGAGGAAGGAGGGGGGCACTGGTTCCCTGTGCTGATCGCTCGTTATCTGTTTCTCGTGTGCCACTGTCCCATAGCTGAAGTAACAGCATAATAGCAGACAACATTTGGCTGGGGAAAAAAATTAAATTATCAAATCTGCTATGAAAGAAACCTTACATGATTACTTTTCATTTGAAACTTTCACAGGTGCCCCCAGGTAGAAGGTCCACTACTATTTCATGAAGCTGGAGTCCCGTTACTGGTTTATAGGATTTTGTGGCAGCTCCAGCAGCTGATGCTGCTTCCCCCTCCATTCAGGTTGACCAAAAAACAAACAAAAACCAGGGTTGGTGTTAGGCACCACTTCCTACTCCTGTAATGCTCTTAGTGGCTCTTCATAATCCCTTCTGTCTAGCTCATCTTCTGTGAGACCTTATCCTCGTTCTTCTTCAGGAGCCCTGATGAATAAAGCCTACGTCAGTCTACACTGGTCCAACCCAAACTGCTTAACATACTAGCCTGATACAGCCTTGTTTCCTACTTGGGGTCACCTTGCTGATCTTAGCTAAGCCCTCGGCTGGGCACTCCAATGCTGCATCCTGTAGTAAGCTGACATTTCCCTAGTCCTTCCAAGCCACTGGGTATTGTTTCTCTCCCTGGTTAGGAATGACGTTCTCATCTTATGTCTACCTGAAGTTCCTGCAGCCCCTCCCTTCTTCCTTTTCCCTATATAAATCCTGGTTCAATGCTCCAGGAGTCTAGAAGGCCTCTGTGCTACCCCAAGCTCCACAGCCTCCTCCTTGGTCTGCCTAAGTGCTGGACAATGGGAAAGTCTTGCAGCACTCTGTGCAGCCTAGCCTGATAGGAATCACAGCCTCCCTGCACTTGATCCAGGCCTCTTCAAATGAGGTGGGTGGTTAGGCTCATCTCACTTTGCCATCTCTCTTCAACCACCAGAAAGGTCCACCACAGGCCCTTGCTATCCAGGGTTAATTCCATGGCCACAGTGGGGTCATGCCCACCTTGTGACAAGAAAACCACACATATAAATAAACACACACACAAGTTTTAACTATGAGGTAATAAAAACTGAAGTGTTCATCATATCACTGTAAACCAGCGGTTCCCAAATCTGGGTCCCCAGATGTTTGATGACCTCAGTTCCCAGAGGTTCTAGCCCAGTGTGATCAAGAATCCTGTGTGGGGAACCAAGTCTGGGATTCACCACAGTAAACAGATTCTGCCTTTCACTGCCTACCTTAGCGTGCCTCTCTGGACAGCTAGTTCCAGCAATATAGCCAGTGCCAAGTGTTGGTCTTGCAGTGGAATGTTCCCTGAGCCTTTTGAACCTGGAGCTCCATGGATGTCCCTAATTTAAAAGTAGGTATTATTATTTTTTAATTAACATCCTAATACATGAAAGAAAATCACACTGTATTAACTATAGCATCTCTGTATCAAAACATTTTAATGCACAACTGAGCTACTCTGTTGACCCATTCTAGTTTCCATTTTTTAAATTTACAAATTTTACAAATTTACAAATTATTATTTGTAAATATTTATAAATTAATATTTATTTAGCAGTATTTCTCTCCTATGTAGATGCACATTTACACCATGTACAATGTATTCATTTGTCCAGAATGAAAAGAAAAAGATATATGCCAAAATTTCATCACTGTACATTTTCAAGACATTAAAAAGTGATGCTGAAATGTTTTAACTCTAATTTTTCAGAGTTCTTCAAAACAGCACATGAATAAAAACTATATTGCACCAGAAATACTCAAAACAATTTTTCATCATGAAGCGTTAAAATGTACAAGTTCAGACAATATTTCAAAGGAGAAACTTACCCAGTTACAACAGACCTTAGAAATTTTGTTGCTCTCTCCACAACTTCCAGCCATACAGATGAAACTGTTCCTTCATCAAAGAGCGATGCCTCAGGTAGTGCTCGCAGGGCATCAAGAGACTCTTGTAACAACTCACTGCAGAGATCTGCATCCTCACCTAACAAAGGTGTGCACATTAGCTATGCTGAGGAAATACAATGAGACTTATAGAGGGGTGTCTCGTCAAAAGCGGAATTTCATCCAACAAACTGAAGAGTCATATCAATGCTACAACTCTGCATCTACAAAATGGGAGTAACAGTGACCGAATTTCATGGGACAAGAGAGAATGGAATAAATTGAAACGATTGAAACCATTTTACAGGAGAAAGCCAGGAGCCAAAGAATCAGTTAATTAGCTCTGTAACTTAGTGGAAGCTTTAGGGTTTGCACCTCTCAAACAGCAGTCCTCAACCTAAACTAATGTGCTGGGCAGCAAGCTCTCTTAACATGAGATGAGGCAGGAACCTCAGGATGTTTTGTATGGCCCACTAGGAACACACATACCATGCAGTAGCTCTTCAACCCCCCTGTCTGAAAATACCATACAGATACATTGCCTGTCAGCTTCAGAGCTGAGCTAAGGACATACTCATAGCAATCATTAAGAAGGGTTACACTACTGTACCCTGACCCCTAGGAATAGTTTAGGTTCATAAATCTTAACACTGCATTTACTATACACACTCACCTGGGAGTAAGCTGCACAGAGCTCAATTACCTACATCTAACTTGGTCCTAGTTAGAGTGCACCCATTGAATGACTGATAGGATAAGTCATCACATACATAAATTCCACCGAATCCGTGGGTCTACACTAGCTGAGACTAGTGACTTACGTCTGAGTAAGCAAACATAAAATTGCATTGTAAAATACTTAAATGAAAATACAATCCTATGACCAAGTTCTTGGAGCAACCAAATTATCCAGATATGCAACCCCACCTAACCATACCTGATCTCCAAGCTCTCCGTAGGAAAGCAAATGCAAATGAAAGCGCAGCTCTGGATCCAACGCGGGCAAGGCCTTCTACACCTTTGCCAACAGGTCTGGGACTGCAGGAAGCAAATTGAACAGAGGAAAAATATGATTTGTAGCTCAAGAAATATACATTCTTCAAAATATTAAAACCCAGCAATTAAAATCTAACTGCCCCCCCCCCACCCTATCAAACAATGCACTGCCATCTCTGGCATGCTGCCCAGAAAGAATTATATCATCAAACCGGTAAGTGTAACATTAAGCCACCTTAGCTTCCAGCATTGCTCTTCATACTAAATCAAGATTACTAACTCCCAATATTGTTTCACATTGAGGTAGAACACATTAATAAAATTGCCACAGCTCTGAGTAAAGGAAAACACAAGGCAAAAGTACAAGGTGGTAAGCAAAGGAAAAAAGAGAAGATTCTTTGAGCGGGTACCTTTTCTTGTCCACCGCAGGCAGAGGAATATTGCTGCTTTTCCACTTAACCTTGACATTCTCCTGAAGAACAGTCCTATTTAATGCAATAAAATAGCGTTCTAAGATAGCAAGTCTCTGTTTTAGCCTCAAAGCAGAGAGTGTTGTGGTGGCAGTTTTCTTGGCTAGAGTTTGCTGCTCTTTCACCAGCACATAAAGGCACTCTTTCAGCTCATTCACATCTAGAACAAAAGAGAGCAATATTATTCATCTCATACTTTCAAAACAACATATACTACAATTCAAAAGAGGAACACAGCTCAAACCAGCCTGATAGTTCATGAAAATGAAGGATAGAAATACAATATACCCACACTGTTATTAAAGAACAGAAAAGCTTTCATATTTCAGATACAATGTCAAATGAAGTTTCTTGAAGAGCACATCTTTTGTTGCTATTTTTTTTTCATCTGTACCCCAATTTCCTTCCATCAAAGAATGGAATGACAAGTGATAAGCATCAAGACTACAGACATGTTCTGTCTGAAATGAACCAGACCCAGCCTGCTAATGTTCAGTGAAGTAGCTATATCATGTATCTTTAGACTATCCAAGAGCAGCATATTTAAATTGGTATTTATCTTCAGATATGATATCTTTAATATTAAGCAGCATTTTTTTTTCTAGACAAATTAAAAACTCAAACTGTTAAACCCAATCAGAGCACATTGTCTGAATAAATGGAATTCAGGAAAGGTTGACTTTAAGCTTCCCAGTGTTGAATCCTCCTGGTTTTTGAGGTATTCTCATTTCCGTTTCTATCACAAGTTAATTTGGTGAGGACTTGAGGGACGGCATTTTCAGTGGCTGCTCCAGTCTATGGAATTCCCTCTCACACAAGGCTAGATTAGCTTCCTCTTTTCTTTTTAAACTAGCTTTAACTCTGTGAATGCCCTGGAGGTTTTAGTAGGGAATGCAACATATTTTTATCATGTTGACTTTAAACTGTCTTAAGTACTGTGTTTCCCCAAAAATAAGACAGGGTCTTATATTAAATTTTGCTCCAAAAACGCAGTAGGGATTAATTTCAGGGGATGTTTTATTTATTTTTTCATGTAAACAATATACATTTATTCAAATACAATCATGTCATTTTCTGGTTGCTGCACAATGATGGAGGGCATGGTTTCACTTAACTAGGGCTTATTTTGGGATAAGGCTTATATGATGAGTATCCTGAAAAATCATACTAGGGCTTATTTTCACGTTAGGTCTTATTTTCGTGGAAACGGTCATTTTAAATTACTATTTTTACAACAGACTTATTTGTATTTTAATATTTATTGTGATTTTAAACATATTTATTTTTTAGCTGTTTGCTGCCTTGAATTCCTTCACTGGGACAAAGGTGGGATATAAATTCAATAAATAAATAAGTAATAACAACTGGATATATGTATCAGACCCCTAATGGTTCAACAACTTGGCAACCCTTCCCGATACAATGTCAGGTGACTAGAAATGTATGAAAAAACCATGTGCTTTCCATTCAACTCTGGTACTGAGAAGAGAAATTACTGCAGTTACAATTCTTTAATCTTGTAAATCTTTTAACACGAGGTTAACTAGACAAAAAATTTAATAGTTGTAATGTAAATTGTTCATAACTTCTATGCACTTCTCCATTCAACAACACTGGGGTTAGGGATGCCAGACCCCATGTAGATCAAAATCTGTGTATAACTGTTATATCCCCAAATATGTAACCACAGCTCACATATATGATTCACATATATACACAGCTCCGCCCCAACCTGCATCAGCTTCCCAGCATGCTCCAGCACCCTCTATGGCCACCACAAGGAGCCTAGATGACAGGACAGGGGGCGGCCAGGCCCCTGCCATCAGATTGGGGGCCACTGCACTGCCAATAACAAGGCTTATATAAGTCCGAGACCCACCCTTCTCAGATCATTTCCTAGAGACAAAGAGCAGCACGTATTTACTGAATGTTTGTTTATTTATTGATTGATATATTTGTTCATTTATTTTAAAAAAACATGTATTACCAAAACTGTGCTGCTCCTTTCTGTGCAATTCAAGGGAGAAGTGTATGATACCTTTTGTGCTCCCATGTCTTTAATGTTCTTAAAGACATGGGGGATTCTTAACTATTAGATCCTTATTATTCAAACAATTTATCATGGGCACATCACACACACTCATCAGATACTTCCTTACTATATACAGAGCCATTATGGTTAGCTCTTGACAAACACGATCTACAATCTCTTTCAAAAGAAACTATGAACTTTAGTCTGATTAGATTAGGTTCATGGTATTAGAAGAGTAAACTTTATTTTTGCCTTCCCCACACCAATCAAACCATCTGCTAGGAAAAGCATAGGCTTTTAAAAATTCCATACCACTTGCACCTAACAGAGCAAACAATGGTTTTGATTTAGATCAGAAAAAAATAGGAAATGTAAAGACCTCCTTGTCCTCAGCTCAGTGAGTCCACCTCATTTCAGACATTTGCATAGCTTCTTTTCAAACAAATGAAGACAGGAAATTTTATTACAGATTTCTGAAGTATCATATAATTTGACCCTGAAGCACTTACTATCTGACAAATACTGAGCAACATTTCAAATAATCTTGGAGAAACCATCCATTTTAAAGCATCCCCACATTTGTCTATAACAGCACTTGTCTACAACAGCTGTGTGATTCTGAGAAAGCTCACTTTACAAAAAACAGAACAGAACTGTACAGAACTGTTTCTAGGCCAAACTATGTAATGTGGAACTTCATTTCATTTGTATGTCTCTATAACTGGTCAAGTGTCTAAAACAATTTCTCTCTTTGATCAACATCCCCAAGATTTGTGCGATACTCCTACTCATTTTTGTTACCTTGTGAAAGTAATTCAGTGTAACCTAAAGGTAAAGGTTCCCCTTGACAATTTTTGTCCAGTCGTGTTCAACTCTAGGGGGTGGTGCTCATCCAAGCCATAGAGCCAGCGTTTTGTCTGAAGACAATCTTCCGTGGTCACATGGCCAGTGCGACTTAGACACGGAACGCTGTTACCTTCCCACCGAGGTGGTCCCTATTAATCTACTTGCATTTGCATGCTTTCGAACTGCTAGGTTGGCGGGAGCTGGGACAAGTGACAGGCGCTCACTCCGTCACGTAGATTCGATCTTACGCCTGCTTGGTCTTCTGACCCTGCAGCACAGGCTTCTGCGGTTTAGCCCACAGTGCCACCACGTCCTTTTCAGTGTAACCTAAGCACATTTAAATTGTAATTTACAAATGTGTAATTTTTCTTTTTACAAGAAAATAAAAATTAATAAACCAGGATTACACTCTTAGAGTTGCTAATGGCCACACTATACTCTTGCTGCAATGTCTTGAATCTTTCCATTTTCCAGAAGACTCATTAATGCGAAAGGCAAGACATGACAACATGTAATATAAACTAAACTGCATTAGGAAGATTTACTTTGCATTTGGTGTACTAAACAAACAAAAAACCATAACTATATTTGTTAGTACAGGTGTTTCAAAGCACCCATAAAATTAAACTCAGTAACAAATACATGACAGAACAGACTCAATGTATTTTTTACTGTGACCATAGTACTTCCAAACTTTTATTTTGTGAACAAAATCCTGAGAGCATATTGCAGCAAACTGCAGGCTAGCATTTGTGTAACAGTGATTCTTGTCCAACAGCAGCTGCATATTGCTCAAGAACTTCTGTGGACAGACCTCAACTGTGTGTGCTGATTCTTCCTTTTCTTTAATAAAAAAAAGAAAAAGAAAAGAAAAAAGTCTGGGATCAATACAAGCCACAGTCTGAAGAACACTTGCAGGCAAAGCCTGCAAAAACTCTGCTAAGGAAGAAGTAGACCAGTCCAGTGTAATGGACATCTCATAACTTACAAAGATATCACACAGTTTATTATCGTGTCTTTTATGCCAAATTATAAGCATTAGATTGTGTAACAGAGATTCGCCTTCAAAAATAAACCAAGTCAAAGTGGTCTGAACTGATCTGAAGCTCAAAAGCCCTTCCAGCTTAAAGTCCATCAGTTCAAAACAGAGCTGATAAGCAACATTCAGTCCCAATATGCTTTTTCAAAATGAAGAAAATGGTCCAGTCCAACCATGGCAACTACCAGTACTGAACACAAGCTCCTATGTGCTATGCATGTTGTGCTGAATTTCCAAATTTCAATGCAGCAGAAATAAACAGCTATTAAATTGTGAGCTCCCTCACTCATTACTTAAATAAAAACACTGAGCAAACAAAAATCAAAGAGCAAAGAAAAATGGGCCAATTTGCACCTGTTAACAAATATGTCAGAAAAGGTATTCAAATTTAGCTGGAATAATTGTGCTGTTCACAACTAAGCCTTTGAGGTTGTGCATGTACGTACCGTATTTTTCACTCCATAAGACGCACCTCTCCATAAGACACACCAATTTTTTAGGAGAAGAAAACAGGGAAAAAATAATTTGTTTTGTTCTCCTAAAAATTGGTGAGCCTTATGGAATGGTCCATCTTATGGAACACCCCCTAGGACCCTTTAGAGACTCACCCTGCCCCCCAGGGGTCAGAGGGGGCGAAATTGCCACCTTTTGGAAGTCTTCTGAAGCTTCCCAAGCCTCAAAAGACTCCCAGAGGTGGCGATTTCACCCACGCTGGCCCCGGGGGGGGGGAGCGTCGCAAGGGTCCTGGAAGGCTCACTCAGACCCTTGCGACGCTCCCCCCCACGAGGCCAGTGGGGGTGAAATCGTGGCCTTTGCTCCATAAGACGCACAGACTCCCCCCCACTTTTTTTGGGGGGGAGTGCGTCTTATGGAGCAAAAAATACGGTATATGTAAGTAGCTTTCAATCAGAAGCCCCAACACTCAAAACAATTTACGTGTAACCACAGATTTTAGTGGTTTCTTCTACAAATATCAAAGACTTCAACTTAAATAGGCTACACTAGGAGTTTATCCTCTTATGGCACATTTGTTTCAAAGAAGCCTTAAAATATACAATTGTAGTCACTATATAATTGTTTAAAATGTTTCAGAAGAACTACTTTGAAAACTATTAAGCACTGTGAGCATCGCTTTTGAAGCAATTTCCCAATGCAGTTTGTAGAAGCTACATTCCAACCCTACAAAGTACCGTTTAGCCTTAAAAGAGCCATTTCTGTCGTCACAAATCCCACGTTTCATGGGTTGCTGAGTCAGAATACTAGCTACAAAACCTGCATGTTATATATTAATAAAGACAAGTACTGACTACACATCCAGGTACTGTACTAAAGAGTTTTAGCTCAAATTTATTGCCATTTAATACTATATGGAAGTAAAACTGAGAGCCAAAGACGGTTAAGAAATTTAAAATCTAGCAAGGTCTTTCTCCATAACTGCCACATTAAATTCTAACGGCTGCTGGTGCAGCTTAAATATCAACCACATTTTAAAATCACTTTGTCTATCTTAGCCCAGAATCTTGGCTACATCTCTACCTTAGGTGTAAAATCGTTTTCCAGAAAGTGTATGATGATGCAACCTGTTTCCCAAAACATGGGTAGAAAACTGATGCCTTCACAACCCTTTCAGATAAAAGGATGGAATCTATTTAGCCCTTCCTGGGGTGGGGAACTCATCAGTTTAAAAATGAAAAACAGGGTCAAGTGCTCTGCTTCAAGGAGCCAATGGGAGAAAACGGAAAACAGTTTCCCTCAGAAAACAAAAAAGGGTGCTGACTCACTAATCAAACCCGAAAGAAGCTAGCCAGGAAATATTCCACAGAACAGATGCTGAAGTCACCACTGCTATCAGCCAGGCAACCTAGGCGAACACCTTAGCCACTGGAAGAGTAAGGAGAGCCTCCGATATCCCCAACAAGCTCATGGGTGACACTGCTGTCTCCACCGTTTCCTCCCTTGCTCCAGAAAGGCTTAACTTTCCCTGGATGGTTTCTGGTTACAATTCCCAGGGAGATACCTTCTTAACAAGGGCCTCCGTCAGCCACAGCTAGGAGGCAGCAATTGCTAGTTTCCTTTGAGTAAAAGAAAGCAGACTCTCTAGATCCAGCTAAAGCAGAGGTATTAATCTTGTTACCTCTGCGGAGCATCTTGTGGGCCTTCAAGGCCAACTTATGCCCCTTCCAAGTTTAAAATGCCACACAATTTTTATTTTTATTTGCATTCCAACTCATGTCCTAGTGCAAAGAAACAGTGACTCTCATTTTTGAGAAGTTCCCTAATACCCTTCTTGTCTACAAAAATGGAGGGGGGGGGAAACAGAAGTACTCTCCAGGTACCTTATGTTTATAATGGGGGAGGAATGAAAGCAACCACTTCTAGGTCCAATATGACTCACAGTGGGGACTGGGAAAAGAAATCTAGCCCTAAGCTCCCTGGCATAGTCCAGTCCCGTGCTAAAGAGATCATACTTAATGTAAATCCTACTGCTATGACTCAGAGGTGGAATTAGGAGGCTAGAGTTTCAATTCTGCAGATCTGAGCACTTGCGTTCTATATAGTCATGGAACATACATGCTAACATGGGCTTCCTGTCCTCTTACCATGGTAGCCCTACATCTCCCACCAATGAAATGGCTTCTATCAGTGGAACAAGGAGGAACAAGAAAGCAATTCTTACTTTCCCAAATAAGTCCCTTGTGCCCCCTCCAAATGGGCCCTGGAAAGTTGGGGGAAATCTTCAGAATAGATTTGGCAAGGGGGGGAGGATAGAAACTGCAAGCAGGAAGTTCCACTCATGTGGTACTGGAATTTGCCTGAAATAATTTATTGCAGAAAAGCGGTGCATAAAATAGCAAGAAAACTATTAAAACAAAGGGGCAAATTATCTTCACAGCGCCACTTAGATAGCAGTACAAGGCAAGGCACAAGACGTCATATTCCAAAAATCCTTCACTCCTTTCCAATATGAGATTCACTGCAAGATTCAAGCTCTCTGAAGGACCATATCTCTCCAAGTGAGCCTCCTAGGCAACTTTGTTTTAAGATCTTCAGTGAGCTATTTCATTCAATCCAGTACTCTCATGTGTACATACGATGAGGACATAGAAGGATACCTTTTTGCTGGCTAGTCCCAGGCTGTAGAAAGCCAGATTGAATGTAATAAATACTGTATTTCTCATTAAGTCCTAATTCAGGCAAAAACTGTAACAAACCACTTGTTTTATGGGCCAGACAAGCTTTTAAAAAGAAAGAGCAAATTAAAACATACTTGGAGGGTTCCGTGGGTGTGCTAAAATAGTGGGGTTATAGAATTAAGAGGAAAACAGTTATTTTAATGGCTCAGGAAAAAAATCTACAGAGAGTGCGAAACCTTCACTACAGAAACGTGTTACCTTGTGAACTGAACAACATTGAACTCTCTATTATTTGTAACAGCAACAACTATTATGACTACGATGACTGTGATTAAAAACTGGAAAGATGTTACCTGGCTGTTTGCCCCAAACCCAGCTCTCAACAATAGATTTGGCTCTATAGGTAGGTAATGGTGTGTCGTCTTCATCTTTCCTTTCCTTGTCATTCTGATCTTCCTTTTTTGATCCAGCCTGACCATCAGTGGTTTCATCTGAAGAATTACAAACACAAATATGATTGTATAGACGATTTTTGTTTTGTAAAACAATCCTTTCTACATACAGAATGTTCCCAGTGTCAGGGCTAAAAAGGATACTGTGTCCTCCGATATACCCTAATACTACTATTACAATGGAAGAGAGGGAGGAGGAGGAGAAGCACAAGCTGCCACAGGTGCTAGAGCTCCTGTTTCACTGGATGCCAGTACGTTTGCTTTTATTCAGAAACCTATATAAATCAGGAGGTTTGGAACATGTGGCCTTCCTGATGTTGTTAGTCTACAACTCCTATCTGCCTTAGCCAGTATGGCCAGTGTTAAGAAGGCTCAGAACTGCAGTACAACAATATGTGGAGGGCTATATATTTCGCAATATGGTTGTTAACTATTGTTAAACCATGTTTTGTGTGTCTATTTAACACAAACTTTCCCAGTAAATCTGTTTCTTTTTTTTTCATATGAGCGAAATAGCAGTCATTGCCTGCCTGAGAGGTAATATATTAGGGGAGAAAAGTAGCTATTTAGCTTAGTTTTTATTTAAAATATAACATTTTTAAAAGTCAAAAATTAATGAGACTCAATCTAATGAAGAAGAAAAGTGCTATTACGATTGACTTCTAAATTTAAAATAATGTAATAAGTTCTATCCCAGTGCCACAATGATAATGACATTCTTCCTAGAAAGTATTTGATTTTAAAAGGTCTTGTGTGTCCTCTCACCTCCATAAAGGCACCCCTGGTTTATCTATCCATACCACACCACCTTTTCCTAATTCCTCATCACTTCATAATCCTTTGAGAAAGACAGCACAGTCCTGTGAATTTTGTTTAGAAGTAACTCCCATCAAATTCAATTATGCATATTCATAGTTATGTAAAAGACTGCTGCCTTATTTCTCAGTCTATAAATATCTACTTAGAAGTTAGTCCCTCTGACTTCAATGGGAAGTAATCCCAATTAAACACATGTAGGATTATAATGCCAGTTTTTTTGTTAGAAGGACATTTTGATGGACTAGTTTGCAGAAATACTCTTAAGCAATGAAATCTAATGATTTATCAAAGCACAAAGGATAAAGCCAAACAAGCTGTAATTTATTTTGAATACTAAAGCCTAAAATTGAAAAATTCAGCTTGGCACACCTTCCAACAGTAAGGGGTGGATCACAAAGTTGAACTAAAGGATGCTTCTTTAATACACAGATTCATCATACAGTGAAACCTACCTTTCTTTGGAGATGTTTCACCACTTTGGGAAAGTTCAGCTCCAGTATATACAATTTCACCATCTTTGACCATTTCATTCCATAGACCACAGAGTCCATCCCGCGTAAAAGCAAGCTAGAGAGGAAACAAAGTTGTGATCACCTGCTTTGTACAGCACCATAAACAGCATGCTGTGATTATACAGTCCTCAAGACAGAACCAGAAATGTAACCATAACACACACAACTAATTTAGACAATTTGAGATACAACATGGGATCTAAAAAGCTACACTCAAAGTAGTTTTCTGGATTCCTGCCTTAGAGCAGTTGATAAAAGTCACGAGAGTGATGCAGTGAAATTACATACCTAACAATTAGCAATATGCCTTGTATGTGTCCATCCATATCACTCAAATTTAGCACTAACTATCTATCTAAATTCAAATAATACAGAATATTTAAACCAGACATATAAAAGCATTTTGCCAACTCTTTAGAAAATTAAGTATCTTTCACAGTGAAAGTGGAAATTTTCCATAATTTGTCTCTACAATTTAAAACCAGTGGGCTGAATCCAAACTAAATCAGTTGTGCTTAGTTTCCCTTGAAACAATTAGACAGAATCATGACTAAAGTGTCTTGCTGATTTAAATGGTATGTATCTATGTGCAATTAACTTGAACCAAAGCCAATGCTGCTATTCAAAGGACCAATAAATTAATAATCTATACTGTCTCTCTTCATATATTTGAGATCTTCAAGGAAGATCAGCATATTTTTATTTGGTACTTTAAATTTATTTTAACTGGCTTTAACTAATTATGTTTTAACACTCTTTTGGTTCAATCATATTTTAATCGTAATGTTTTAATTTATTATGAATACATCTGTCTGTTGTAGATCACTTTTGTCGGCCTTTATCAGGAGAATATTGGGACATGAAATACCTACCTACCTCATAAAATTCCTGGCGTTGTAATCTCAAAAATTAAAGCACACTAATGTGGTGCTTGGTCAAAAACTAAAAAAAAAAACTGGAATCATTCATATGATCCACATGCAAAAGGGAGACAAAGTCTCAGAATGTTAAGCAAAATGGCTTTTACACTTTAAAAACTTCCTAATGTAATTTAGGCAAAGCAATTTGCAACCTTCTGTGGGGAAATATTTTAACCATGTATAACAAAGATCTCTTTTGGTTTCTTTTTGATCAGTAGGTAGTGGATCTGGGAATCAGAACAAAAGAGAGCTTCATCACGTACAGCTAAATTATCACCCCTGAAGGATACAAGCTGCTTTGGCCACATTATGTTGGGCAATTTTTTAAGTGTAGTAAATTCATTTTTCTTAACATCCTGATACTCTGTCTCTCTTTCATATTTCAATCAAATTAAATCTGAATTCTTTCTAGAAATGAAAATGACTAAACTGATTGAGGGTATCATATTTTGGACATATGAGAAAACAAGTCTCAACAGAAAAGGCAATAATGCTAGGAAAAGCTAAAGGCAGCAGGAAAAGAGAAAGACACAACAACAGATGAATTAACTCAAGAAAGGTATCCACAGCTTCATGACTGTGGTACCTGAGCAGAGCTATTAATGGCAGGACCTACTGAAAGTCATTAATTCATAGGGTCACCATGGACTGCCTCCTTCCATATGAACCTACCCGGCAATTAAGATCTAGCCAGAGGGCCCTCTTGAAAGCGCTCTCTCTCAAGAGGGATGGCTTGTAGGCAAAGGGACTTTTCAGCAGCTGCCCCCAGACTATGGAACGCCATCCCAAGTCAGATTCATCTGGCGCCAACGCTGATGACGGTTTTCAGGTGTTTGGGGTTTTTTTGGTTCAAATCTCAACCGTTAATACCCAGGATGCATTGTGCATTGTGCTGGGAGGTTTAAAAAGCCTCCCCAATGCAGCCTGGATTCACTTCTCCATGCGCAGTTCCAAGGTTGACTTTGAGAGGAGCAACTGTGGTCTCTGTTGCGGGCGCATCCTGTGTTTGGTGTGGTCTGTGTTGTGAAGGCATCGTGTCTTTGGAGAAGTTGGTGTGGTCTGTGTAGACGCATCCTGTCTTTGGAGAAATTGAAGGTTTTCAGAACTTTTTGGCCAGCAAAAAGTTGCATTTGTTCTCCTGTGTTGGTGGGGGGCGGTGTTATGCCAATTTTTTTGTAAGTTGCAAAGGAAAGGTAGATGGCTTAGCTTATGCTGGGGGTTGTTATGCCAATTTATTTATTTAATTATTTGGTAAGTTGCACAGGAAAGGTAGGGGGCTTAGCTTATGCTGGGGGGGGGTGTTATGCCATTTGTTTGTCCAGGGCAGTTTTGGCCAGGGGTGGGAAGATGTGTGGGAAGGTGTGAAACGGATGTGAAGCACTGCCTTTTGTTTTTGTGAACATAGCAGCTGTGCTGACATGAGTCCCAAGAAGGCTGCTTCTGCAGAGGCCAGCAAGATGACAAAGGAGAAGATTACTCTAGAGATGAAGAAGATCATCAGAAAGCACGATGGAGGCATGCGAGTGATAGACCTCACCAGGGAGTATCAGAGGAATTCATCCACCATCGGTACCATCCTTAAGACGAGGGAGAAGATCCTTGCAACAGATGTAGCCAAGGGAGTCACCAGGATCATGAAGAACCAGCCAGCTGTTCTGGAGGAGGTGGAGAAGTTGCTGCTCATCTGGATGCAAGAGAAGCAGCATGCAGGGGACACCGTGACTGAAGCTGCCATTTGCGAGAAGGCCAAGGCCTTGTACGCAGACCTCGTGCAGCAACCTCAGCCAAGCCAGAAGACTTCAAGGCAAGCAGAGGCTGGTTTGAATGCTTCAAAACCAGATCTGGAATCCACAGCGTGGTCAGGCATGGAGAGGCTGCCAGTTCTGATGTTCCCGCAGCTGAGGACTTTGCCATGGAGTTCCTGGAGGTCGTGACAACACAGGGCTACCTTCCACAGCAGGTCTTCAACTGTGACGGGACCGGGCTGTTTTGGAAGAGGATGCCCAAAAGGATCTTCCTCACTCAAGAGGAGAGTAAGCTGCCTGGCCACAAGCCCATGAAGGACCGTCTGACCTTCCTCTTCTGTGCCAACGCCAGTGGGGACCTGAAGATAAAGGCCTTGCTGGTGTACCACTCGGAGAACCCACAGGCTTTCAAGAAGCACAAGGTCAACAAAGACCAGCTGGGTGTGTTGGGGCGATCCAACGCTAGGGCTTGGGTCACATGCATCCTGTTTGTAGACTGGGTCAATCTGGCTTTTGGCCCTGCTGTCAAGCAGTACCTGCTGCACAACGACCTGCTGCTGAAGGCCCTACTCCTGATGGACAATGCTCCTGCTCACCCTCCAGGCCTTGAAGAAGACTTGTTAGAGGAGTTCAAGTTCATTAAAATCATGTTCCTGCCGCCTAACACCACCCCGGTACTCCAGCCAATGGATCAGCAGGTGATTGCGAATTTCAAGAAACGGTACACCAAGGAGCTTTTCAGGCGCTGCTTCGAGGTGACCAATTGCACCAACCTCACCCTGCGTGATTTCTGGAGGGACACTTTGACACTGTCAGCTGCTTGAAGTTGATCACCATAGCCTGGGACGGGATCAGCCAGAGAAATCTTAATTCTGCTTGGTGCAACCTGTGGCCAGACTGTGTGGCAACAAGTGACTCTGATGTTTCTGTGCCTGCACCAGAGTCAACAGGGATGGAGGACATTGTTGCCTTGGGGAGGACCATTGGCCTCAAGGTCACAGAGGAGGACATCTGTGAACTGGTGGAGGGCCACGACCAGGAGCTGGTCGAGCTGCAGGCAGAGGCTACAGAGCAGCAGGCCTCTTTGGAAGAGGAAGAAGAGCCAGGCGAGGAACAGCTGTCCACCACTAAACTGAAGGAGCTCTTAGAACAGTAGTAAAACGTGCAGATTCAAGCACAGCGGTACCACCTGGACAAGGCTCTGGCACATGACCTTGCTAACATGTTTGACACATGGGTCTCATGTCCCCTTTCAGAGGGATGCTGAAAAGGTGGTAAAAGCAGCTGACCATGAAGAGGTTCCTCACAAAGAGGCCGAGACAGGAAGAGGAACCTACTGCTTCTACCAGCAGTGTCCAGTCGCCTTCTTACTCCTCGTCCTCTTAGAAGGCTTGAGGCCAAGGCTTAAGGCCTTCTCCCAGTTGACCATCATTCAGGCCATCGCCAGAGAGACCCTCTGCAGCTCTGGGAACATAAAAGACTGCTGCTGTGATGTGGAGACAGTTCTGTCTGCCTCCAGTTTCCTGACTTAAAACACTAGTCCTAGTGGTTTAGAGACTTCAGCCTCACTTGTTTACTTTAAAATGTGAAATGTAAAAAATTTCTGTAGGTTTACATGCCTTGAAAATGCACTTTCTGAAGAGTTTTTCACAACCCAAGGACTGTTAGTGTTCTTTGATTTTATATTTCTCTGTTTTATCTATGTAAATTGTGTATATTTTAAATTGATTCTATTTGTATGTTGTGAGCCGCCCAGAGTAGACCATGTCTAGATGGGTGGCATATAAAAACAATAAATAAATAAATAAATAGTGACTGATTCTGTTCAGTTTCAGTGAAGGGCAGATGTTCCTGCCTCATATTTGCTGATTTTAAATGTTTTTCTATGATCTTTAAAAAGTTTAAGTTTTTTATTGAAATTTTTAAAATCATCCGTACAGTATTTATGCCTTTAAAGAGCATTTAATAAACCCTTTCTAAACCAAATGTGACTTTGTTCTGACTTTTTTTGCCCATAGGAACGCATTAATTAGATTTCAATGCATTCCTATGGGAAAACATGTTTCGCAAGACGAATTTTTTGCAAGATGACACTACCCGCGGAACGAATTAAATTCGTCTTGCGAGGTACTACTGTAAAGCCCTAAACGGCTTGGGCCCTGGATACCTGAAGGGCCACCTCCTTCCATATGAGCCTACCCGGCAGTTAAGATCTAGCCAGGGAGCCCTTTTGAAAGAGCCACCCCTCAAGGATGTAAGAGGTATGGCTTGTAGACAAAGGGTATTTTCAACAGCTGCCCCCAGACTATGGAATGCCCTCTGGACTGAGATTTGTCTGGCACCGATGCTGATGACATTTTGGTGCCAGGTCAAAACCTTCCTGTTCCAGAAGGCTTTTAATTGAAATAATATCAACTGTGGGTCCTGATGGCAATTTTAGAATATCTATTTGAATTGTATTTTAATTGTTTTATCTTTTTATTGTATTTTAATTGTATTTTAATTGTTGTAAGCTGCCCAGAGACCTTTGGGTAGAGTTGGAGACATATAAGTTAAATAAATAAATAAATAAATAAATAAATAAATAAATAAATAAATAAATTCCTGCTTAATTAAGATTATTAGGCAAGTTAGTATTTAAATGTTTGCTTTCAACATTAAGGACCAGAACCAGCAGACTTCTATAAGAATACGTATCAGTCATCACCATTCTAACATCTGATTCTAGGACCAGACATCTTATCTAAACTACACTTCTTTTACTGATAGTGGCATAAAGAGTTCAGCTCCCATTTTATCCCATATTACCCCATTTTAGTTTTTGTTTCCTTCTTCATACAATGTGTGAAATTTCAAACTGTGTAGTTTAAATATCAGCCTTCACAGAATAAGTTAAATTTAGAAACTAGAGCTGTCAATCTGTACGTCACAGGGATCATCTGCATTCCACTATCCTCAGCAACATGAAGAATTTAAAAATAAATGTGTTACAGAAGATGTAGCAGCAGCTAAGCCTACTCTTCACAAGCTGCAAATGAGATGGTAAACCTTTATCTCAACTGTACCTCGTCAGTCTTCAGGTAGGGATCCCTGTATCTGAAATGCCCTACATACAAAATAATACGTTCCATTTATAAAGGAAAGTGCAAAGTCAGCACAAAGGGTTGTAGCCCAACATTCTTCCTAATTTGATAATTCTGTGTGTGCATTCTGTATGTGGGAATCTTTTCTCCCTCATAGACAGAGCATTCTATATTGTCATGTGAACTATAACAGATGAGATGCAGGTTTTCCACACTATTTGTCATGCAACCATATAACATGAATCTGCTCTACTTGCTTCTTGCCCTGTCAACTGCAGAATTGTTTTAAAAATAAGTCCCCTTGTGAAAACAAGCCTCAAAATTCTGTGTCAGATTTTTTCCCCCCCAAGGCTATGGACAGACTCCGGAAGAGTGTTTTGTTGCCACAGCCCTGTTGTTGCTGTTTAGTCATTAAGTCGTGTCCAACTCTTCGTGACTTGGGCATATTAACCACACAAATATTATGAAGATCTTGGTAGATTAATTTTTGAAAAAACAACAACAGTTTCTGTTAGTCATTATAGCGTTTAAGAAGCAGCAAATTGTCATTACTCATTTTTGTTGTTTAGTCATTAAGTTGTGTCTGACTCTTTGTGACCCCATGGATCAGAGCACGCCAGGCCCTCCTGTCTTCCAGTGCCTCCTGGAGTTGTGTCAAATTCATGTTGGTAGCTTCGATGACACTGTCCATCCATCTCATCCTCTGTCATCCCCTTCTCTTCTTGCCTTCACACTTTCCCAACATCAGGGTCTTTTCCAGAGAGTCTTCTCTTCTTATGAGATAGCCAAAGTATTGGAGCCTCAGCTTCAGGATCTGTCCTTCCAATGAGCACTCAGGCTTGATTTCCTTTAGAATAGATAGGTTTGATCTCCTTGCGGTCCAGGGGACTCTCAAGAGTCTCCTCCAGCACCACAATTCAAAAGCATCAATTCTTCGGCGGTCAGCTTTCTTTATGATCCAGCTCTCACTTCCATACATCGCTACTGGAAAAACCACAGCTTCGACAATGCGGACCTTTGTCAGCAAGGTGAGGTCTCTGCTTTTTAAGATGTTGTCTAGTTTTGTCATCACTTTCCTCCCAAGAAGCAGGCGTCTTTTAATTTCGTGGCTGCTGTCACCATCTGCAGTGATCATGGAGCCCAAGAAAGTAAAATCTGTCACTGCCTCCATATCTTCCCCTTCTATTTGCCAGGAGATGTGGGACCAGTGGCCATGATCTTAGTTTTTTTTTATGTTGAGTTTCAGACAATTTTTTGTGCTCTCCTCTTTCACCCTCAGTAAGACATTCTTTAATTCCTCCTCACTTTCTGCCATAGCCTAAAGGTAAAGGTAAAGGTTCCTCTTGACAATTTTTGTCCAGTCATGTTCAACTCTAGGGGGCGGTGCTCATCCCCGTTTCCAAGCCATAGAGCCAGCATTTATCTGAAGACAATCTTCCGTGGTCACATGGCCAATGCCACTTAGAAACAGAGCACTGTTACCTTCCCACCGAGGTGGTAACTATGTAGTCGCATTTGCATGCTTTCGAACCGCTAGATTGGCAGGAGTTGGGACAAGCGACAGGTGCTCACTCTGTCGCGTAGATTCGATCTTACAGCTGGAGGTCTACAGACCTTACAGCACAGAGGCTCCTGCGATTTAACCTGCAGCAGCACCACATCCCTGCCATAGCCTACCTACTACCAAAATGATTAAACTCTGAACAAAAGTGACCAACCGCCCTTAGGAAAAGCTTCACAGCTGAGCAATCAAGCAAGAGAGAGAGACAGCAAGAGAGGAAGAGAATAAGGAAGATGAGGCATTTTGGTTAACATTCTGAAGACTCAAAGGGACCAAATAACTAGCTTCACAGGCCAGAAAGTTTGAACACTCTTTAATACCTGTAACAATATTGCTACTAGGGAACATCAATCTCTCAGGTATTTGTTTGATTTTTATGCCACCTTTCTCCCCATACCTAAAATTGAAAAAACTTTTGCCTTCTCACCATTAAAAAGACTGAAGATGAGGGTGCAGATGAATAACTAGCACTACAATGTGAACAGGAAAAAAGATCTCCCCAAAGCCCAAAACACATCTGCCACATAGGTGTTGAAGCTGAAGCTTGAAGAACAAGTTAGAAACATATGATGCTAATATCTATGGAAGCATCAGATTAGAAGAGCTCCTATAATAAACAAGCAAACTTAAACTAGCCCTAGCATCCAACTGTTTGGGGGGAAAATGAAAAAGAAATCCCAAGAGTATCGTGTCATGTTGGAGGTAGTGCCGGGGCAAAATTTAATGGACAGCATGGACTGCAAGAATGACAAATCTGAGGGCTAGTTCAAATCAACCTTCACTCCCGGAAGAACAAAAAAAAATGACCAAATGAAGCAATCGTACTTTTAGGCCCATTGTGGAAAGACGACTTATTGGAAAAGACAATAATGTTGGGAAAAGATAAAGGCAGCAGGTAAAGAAGATGATCAACTATGAAATGTATTATCAACTTAATAAAGGAAAACACGGTCTTGAGATTGTAAGATTAGCACACAGCTGTTACTTAAAGGACCTTTTGGACTTGGCCCTAAGCTGGGAGAAACTTGATAACACAGAATGACAAATTGTCATCCCTCTGTTTGTGTGTGTTTTGTATGGATCTATACACAGATAAGCATCTTGTCTTTAGTTGAAACAAAAGAGGAATTATTTTTCAATCTTTTAATAGGTTTCAAAATAAATTAATATGAAACCTCATATATTATACTTTTAATAATCTTGAAGCCAATTTTATACATAACTTGTAAGGTTCCACCCATTGACTTGGGTGTCTCAAATTTATCCCTGTCTGGTAATAGCTGTCAACAGAGCTCACTTTTCCCTATAGTATACCAGCATCTCTTTTCTTACTCAATACACAGCAAAACTGATTTATGTAAAATTGATTTTGTTTCTTTGATAAGATACTAAATAAAAGTTAAATCAAATTGATTTAAATTATTACTATTTAGATCACTACTCAGAAAGAACTTATTGAATGCTCTGAGTTTCCTGCTTGCCATAACCTTAACACATATTTCTCACATAAAAGAAAGTATGACCAAATAAAGTATTATTGAAGGTAAAGATAAACTGGTTAAACTATTCATTAAAATGTATATTAAGATTACAGCAAGCAGGAGTGTACTTTTTTGGGGGTGAGGGGCAAATATGATTAAAGCCAAATACACTTGATTCCCTGCTAAAGATCGCAGCATTTTCAAACAGAAGGCTAAGGATATGACAAACAGCAGCTGCCACAGAAGAGGTACCGAGCCCAGATTTTCCAGTGCTCCCTTCTGTTTTGTATCTGTTTCCCTTGTTTTCTCCTGTTTCATCCCTGCATTGGACAGAGTCAACAATCCTCTCTCTCTCTCTCTCTCTCTCTCCTGCCTTCTCACCATTTCCTCTCCAATGCTCTGTTCTATCTTCACCCCTGATCCCTGTTCATTTCTCCCCTCTTTTGTATCTCTCTCTCTCTCCCACTAACTCCACCTCTTTTGCCAGTTGCTGCTTTCCCAGACTTCTGGTTGAATCAGGGTCAACCAGACCCTGGTGCCCAAAGATGGGGAGGGGGGCACAGTGGAAGGGGAAATCCCAGGCACAGAGGGCTCTATGTGCCAGCTGTGACACGCATGCCATAAGTTCACCATCGCTGCTCTACAACCTGGGAGAACAGTCCACTGACAGGGAGATCTACCTTCTTGTCCCCCTTCTCTCAGTCTCCATTTATAAAACTTTATTTTAAAAAATTGCACAATTACACATTTTCATAAAATAAAATTGGGATTTACAATTCTTATTCCCTAATGAGATATTTGAGCTATAAATTTTTTTAAATAAAACTATCACCCACAAGGCTTTTTTTAAAAGCAAAAATATTTTCAAATATAGATGACAATTTTTTTTTCATTATATAATTTTATCCACTCTGATTCAGGACACACTGGATTGCTAAGGCTACCTTAAGATGTGTTATAGGTCTGGACTTCTAGTAAGGTCACCCAAAACTGAATGGACAAAAATAAGAGACACCAAACTAATATACACCCATCCCCTTCAGAAATTAACAGTCACAACAATAGCAGAAAATTGACAGATCCAATGGTGATGGGGCTGGAGAAAGTTCTAAAGAGCAACTACTGGATAGCAGCAGAAGTAGAAGGGGATACAAGTGGACGGCTTTCAGCAGACAACGGCATTCCAGCTAACTCTTCTAAGCACTGAGCAGAAGGCAGCAATGTTAAACCACAGCTGAATATTTTATAATTGAAAATTATATGACAAGGTAATCCAAAACAAGCAAAGAGATAGTATTGGAAAATTAGATTCTAAGACCACTCAATCAGCTAAAGGCACTCAATCAGCTACAGTGGAAGTGCAAGGCATGATGCAGCACAAGACATACATACTGTATACTGGAGAAGAAATAGAAAACTTTTATGCAAGTGTTCATGACGAAATTGATCAGAGCCCAAAAGAAGATGGGCTGGTAGTTATAAGCGACTGAAACACACCCAAAAAACTATGAATTAAACCAGAACCAAACATCTTTGGTGACTTTGGCCTAGAAATCAGAAATGAAGCAGGAGAACAAGTTATAGAATCATATGAAGCCAACAATCTGTTTATTACAAACACCTGCTTCATGTAGCCAAACAGAAAGCTTCATGCAGAGATGTCACCAGACGGCCAATACATACTAAATAATCAATCAACATACTAAATAATCAGAAACAGAAGACAGTGAAGCTGTATTCTGTTAGTCAAAACAAGATCAGCGAAGAATAAAGCTAAAGAAAAAGCTAAATAACATTCTTGAACAATTTTAAGTCAACATGAAGAACAGATTTGGGTTACTAAATTCAAACTGGTCATACACCTGGAGAAATCTGGATTGACACTAGAAATAAGAATAGAGAAGAATGCAAAATGACTATTCTTAAGAAAAGCTTCCATGGATAACTGCTGAAACTCTTCAAACTGTTAACAACAGACAAGAAACAAAAGCAAAATTAGGGTCAGATTATTAAATGCAACTTTTCAACGAATGGCATGCACAAACAAAAAGAACTACTTACAGTAATCAGCAGAAAGTAGTAAGAGAACAACAGGAGAGGAAAAACAATGCAAGCAAGAGCCCATCCAGCTTTTCTCCACCTGCTCAGGCAGGCAATCACTCTGGTGAGGAGCTGAGATGGGGCGTCTCCCTGCACAGCCAATGAGTGGTTGGCTGCCTGGGGAAGCAGGGAATAGCTAGGTGGCCTGGACTGTTACAACTTTACCAAAGAAGGACCCCAGCAGCATGCGGCGCCCTTTAAACAGACCAGGAGGCCTGAGAAGAGGGAACTCAGTACCACCTGTGGTGCTGTACGAAGCATAAAGCTCCCATCTCTACTGAAAAACTATACGGAAGAGAGACAAAGGTGGTCGATTCCTTCAAAGACGACTTATTTGATGAGGAACCTGAAATTTTACAAAGTGAAATGAACTCCACTTTCCAAGCACTTAGAACAGGGGTCTCCAGACTACCGCCTACGGACCACATCCGGCCCACCTTGCCTTTTTATCTGGCCCAGGCATAGAAAGAGGAGGGAAGGGGAACCCATCCTCACTGCCTTTGAAAAGATAGTGGAGATGGGGGCCCACTTGGGTCCCCCAGCTCTCCTCTTCTTATGCCCGGGCGGAGATAGGAAAAGCAGAGAAGCCTGACAGAAGCGATTCTCCACCCCTGCTGTCTTTTCAAAGACAGAGGGAGTGGAGGATCACTTGGGTCTCCCTTCCTTCTTTTGGCCCTCAAAAATATGTAAAATATATGATGTGGTCCTCACACTGCAAATTTTGGAGACCCAACTTAGAAAAAAGAAATCACTTTGACTAGACATCAAGAGAAGTATTTCAAATCACAGATAATCTATCAAAGCCCGAATTAAAATATGGCAATATATATGGAAACATATAAACATATAAAACAATGGTCCACAGACTGGAAACATTTAATATATATTCCAATCCCCAAGAAAGAAAATGGTAAACAGTGCAGTAACTATAGGACCATTAGATTAACTTCCCATGCAAACAAAGTGATGTTTTAAAAAAAATAATGTTTTGCATATGTTCAAGCTGAATTTAGAAAAAGAAAAGGTACTACAAATACATTGGCTGATGGAGTATACTAATCACATTTGGAAGAAAATCAGTCTGTGCTTTAGAGATGAAAAAAGAAAGCACAAAACCAGGATTACAATTGAATTTTAAGACAACAAAAATGATGTCTTAAAATAATCAGCATAAGTTGAACAGTGAAAATGATGAAGCAGAAATTGTTATGTATTTTCTATAACTAGGTTCAACCATCAATCTAAACAGAATCGACAGTCAAAAAAACCAAAGGCCACTGAAAAGAGGAAGGAAATAGAAAAGATGCTGAAGAGTAAGGTTGGAACACTGGAAAACAACATCAAGATCAAGCACGCGATACTATTCTCCACTGGATGTAACAGTTAGGCACTGAAGAAAGCCAACAGGAACAAAAAAAATCAATTGATTTGAAAAGTGATGTTGGAAAAAAGTTAAATGGATATTACAAACTGCCAAAAAGATGAATAAATGGGTGCTAGATCAAATTAAGCATGAAAACTCTCTAGAAGCAAAAAAATAATAATAATAACTAAACCATAGACTGTTGGCACATGATGAGAAGACAAGACTTCCTAGAAAAGACAATGAAGCTGAAAAAGCCAAAGGCAGAAGGAAAGAGGAAGACCAAATATGGGATGAATCAATTCAGTAAAGGAAACCATGGCCTTGGTCTGCAGGACCTGAGTGGGACTGTTAATGATAAGACCTTTTGGAGTTCACCAACTCATAGAATCATAATAAGTCAGAAATAAATTAATAGCACTTAACAAAATCATAACCTTAAGCATTTGTCTGATCAACTATGGTGCTTAAAAACAGCCTGACCACTTGAGGCAAATACAGCAGAGGAATAAAGCCAGGGGCATTTCTTTCTCCCTTCAGATTGCAGCCTTGGTTTCCACGGGACTTAAGAGATTTAGTACAGGACTCTATCATAGCTTTAGACTCATGCCAGCTGCTTCTGGTTTTGTTCTGGCATTAAAGCTAAACATGGGGTGGGTGGTACAGCATGGGAGGAGCATGCAGAAGTGCTCTAGCATATGGGTCACTTCCTGAAGAACAGTATAAAAGATTCAGCATGGGATCCAACTTCACAGTAATATATCACCTCATTTTTATAGAGCATGAAGGAGCCATTTGTGAAATGCCTCAATAGCAAACCAGGAGTGGGAACATGTAGCTCTCCAGATGTTCTTAGATTACAAATTACATCTGGACCAGCTAGCAAATGGTGAAAGGTGGAAGTTATAGAACAAAATCTGGAAGGCCTAACCTTTCTCAGCTCCATAAATGAACAAAGTTTCACTCCTGTGCCCGTTCAGCCAGAGGCACATCCCACTGTTTTCAAAAAGGCTTACTCCCAAGAACCTCTACATGGAATTGCAGTCTAAATGAACCTGCTAGCCACATTTCCCACCTATTTTTGTTCTTTGAAATGTGTTTTGTTTAAGAAAGGCTTACTGGACAGGGTACTACAAGTTTCACTTCTTACACGTTTAAGACATATATTTGCTACTCCCTTTGAGTAATAAAGTCCACACAACTTAAACTTCCAGTTAGGTCCCTATTACAATTCTTAGGTAAAGGTAAAGGTAAAGGTTCCCCTTGACAATTTTTGTCCAGTCGTGTTTGACTCTAGGAGGCGGTGCTCATCCCCGTTTCCAAGCCATAGAGCCAGCGTTTTTGTCCGAAGACAATCTTCCGTGGTCACATGGCTAGTGCGACTTAGACACGGAACGCTGTTACCTTCCCACCGAAGTGGTCCCTATATATCTACTTGCATCTGCATGCTTTCGAACCGCTAGGTTGGCGGGAGCTGGGACAAGCGACGGGAGCTCACTCCGTTGCGTGGATTCGATCTTACGACTGCTTGGTCTTCTGACCCTGCAGCACAGGCTTCTGCGGTTTAGCCTGCAGCGCCAACACGTCCACATTATAATTCTTAGTTCTTTAATTATAGAGACCAAACAAGGACACCATACTTGAAACATCCTCTTCTATTTGCAATTAAGTGTTAACTTTTGGCATCTCCAAAGATCACAGCTTCTTGCATTCCAGAAAATGCCACGAGTAAGCTGACGCCTAGCAGAAGGAAGCATTGCTTACTATATCAGTTTTTGCATATTGAGCTTGCTTACACCCCCCCCCCAAAAAAAAATTAAGAAGATAGAGCGTGTTTGCTACCATGGCTCTCAAAATTCTTTCTATTCAAGACATACCAAGAAAGCAGTACTTATCTTTACACTACCAGTAGCAAGTCCTGCAACTTTTTTTTGTAAAAAAAAAAAAAGAAGAAGACTCAATGAAGGTACAAAATGCTTTACTAGATGCACTCTGATACTTGGAGAACATAAAAGCTTGAAAAACCTTAATCAATTTAAGCCATTATTACCCAATGTGGTAAAGGAGACGAGAGGGCAGAGGCTCTCGTCGGAGTGCCGTCTCTTCCTAAGGCGACCAAAGGAATACAAACCACTCCGCCTCCTACCCCGCCCCGGATGATACACGAGAGCATAGACACCCAGGAATTGGAGACAAACCTACAAGGGTTAAATGTGTCTACATAGACTGAGCAAGATTTGGCGGGAAGGGAGGAAAGGGGGTGCTCTACGGTTGAAGCGGGAATGGGAGACATAAATACCAGTTGCGACAATATACCAGGGGGTTGGGAATTAATTTGGGTACAGGATCCCTGGACTGGACTATGGGAACAGGTAAAGGTTCCCAGGGAGGAAGCCGACTATCGACGTAGAAGAGAACTTCCCTAACGTCCATCATATTGGGGACAGTCAGAAGCCCGTGAGTGGAGAAGGAGACTGAAAGAGTAGCGGGAAGCCGTGGCCAGAGAAGCAGAAGAATGCTGGGCATGGCGTGCGGAGGAAGCACGGAGGAGGAGATACCTCCCGGACCATGGGGAACCTGTCAGGGAGAGGGATCTCTGTTTTGGGGATATGAGGGAGACGAGGAGACCTTACCACTACTGAATGAAGAAGAGAGAGAACTACCTGGGTATAACCCTCTAACCCCAAGACCTTGGGAAGGTAAATCATTAAACCCATTTGAACCAGAACTATGGTTGACCTTACGAGACCCGTTGGTCTCCCAAGAGAAGTTGTCTAAGAATGCCGTTAAAGAGTTGTTACCGTTAGAGAAAGAAATAAGGGCTACTACAGGTTTTGACTTGCAAATGACTCCTGGTTTACTGGACAAACATGGGGAGGCCGACAGCGAACACTGCGAACACCCATTCTAATGGTTCTCTAGATCAGCCATTCTTAATGGGGGCTATATGGGGGCCCTGGCACATTTGAAGGGGGCCACAAACTGGAAACAATTTTTCACACACCACTTTATAAGGTTTGTTATAAGAAATATACCATCCTGATTCAACCTATATTTCTTGGCTGTGGCCAAAAAAAAGGTTGAAGATGTCTATTCTAGATGTTTGGACTTCCGTTCTAAGATTACTGTTTTTATTATCTCACTGAAAAGGAATTAGCCACCTTATTTAACTAATACATAAGTAATCAGAGTGCAATACAGCACAAAAATACAGAAAGCTTCAAAGAATGCTGGCTCATTCTGTAGCAGGTTCACAGCCAACTTGGTTTAAGAGCCAAAGTTTACAGCTAGCATGCAAGAAACACACCAGATCGAACGACAATATATATATAGGGAAACTATTTGCTACTATGGAGTCTGCCCCAACCGACACCCAGTAAGCTGAAATACAAAGAACCTACATAACTCCCCAATTCCTAAAGGAAGATTAAAAGACAAAAGGTAGTGAGCAAAGAGAACATTAACAAGATCAAAGCCTACCCACAGAAAATAAATTTAGTATACTGTTCTCATATGAAACTATCTTAATACTAAATTCAGCTATTAAAATCATTTGATTCCCTAGATCAGTTCTTGTCATTAATATTTAAAGCAGGATAGAGAATATACTGTACTCCAGACATTCCTGAATTGCTATTTTCCTCAGTCTTAGCCACCATAACCAATGGCGAGAATCATACACGAGTTCCAGTTCAACACCCTTCATAGAGTCATACTGTCCCCATTCCTGCTCTACAGACCAAACAAGGTGATTAATATATGGATAAACATGATAAACCAGTGTGAATGCATGTATTTGCTATGCTTAGATAGTAACAGTACTAGTAGTACTCTCTAATGGGCAGCTATTCCAGCTTTTATGACTTAATCAAATCTATACTCCATCCAATCCCATCTGGGCCTTACATACAAAAGCCCATAGCCAATCTACCTGCTCCTTGCTACTGGCCACGAAAAACAAACTATTTAGAGCAACAATCCCCAATCTAGTTGCCCTGCAAATTTTTCAGACTACAACTGCCACCCAGCCTTTCTGACTGACCATAAAAGGAGGGTCTGACAGAGACTGAAATCCAAACACTAGAGAGCTTCAGGATAGGAAATGCTGATTTAAACATTTAAAAGCTTCTATTACTAAGCATTTGTTATTTGTCCAAACTTCTTTAATTTTAATCTGGGGTTTGCATGCATAAATCCAATCAGCATAGATCCAAAGTACTTACAATAATCTTAGTAGACCTATCACATGAGACTGTCTAATTAAGAGAGAACTAGCTATGACATTTAAATTGAATATGTTTAGACCTATATTTCAATACAACTTTAAACATAATTTTAAATGTACCCAAGTAACAGAAAAATGTTTCCACATCTTTCTGTTAAGCAAATGTCAAGTCAATATGTTTACAAGTTGTTTATTAATTCCAATTGCCTAACTGTGCTCTTGAATCAGCATAACAGATCATGTTGCATTTTTAAAAAAAACCAGAGTATCTCATATTACACAGTCACTCATCATAGCATTATCTTAAATCCTTAAAAAGCTGCCTTTACCTGTAAGTCTGTCTTCAACCATTTGGAATCAAACCTAGTTTGAGCTGCCAAACAAAAGGATTCACAAGACATCTTCCCTTTTCCAGCCAACCTTTTCAACCAGCTGGACAACCTGTCAAAAATATGTCTGTATTATTGAAGGTGAAATAACAATCTTTCCACAGTTGTTTCTGTATATATCCAAGCCTCCCAGATAGCATCCATCTTCTCTTAACAACTATTCCCATCAAGAGGAGTCTTACTAGAGAACATTTGTGGGCAGAGAACAAGAGAATTAATACTATGTTTATAGAGAAGCTGCTTACACCCAACAAGTCACCTCTCTAAGCTAAAGTGGAAAAATTTGCCTCTATTGCAGCAATACTACTATCAAAAATCTGTGCTGCTGCTGCTATCCTTCAGACTTGTAACTGGTGCATGAAATAAATAA
The DNA here is from genome assembly GCF_051106095.1 of Pogona vitticeps. Lineage (NCBI taxonomy): Eukaryota > Metazoa > Chordata > Lepidosauria > Squamata > Agamidae > Pogona > Pogona vitticeps. Next base: position 175,537,762 of record NC_135785.1, read on the forward strand.
TTGATTGATGATTACACAAGCCAACAAACCCAAACCATTCACTCTTCCTCGCTATGAAAAAGCAAGGAGGGAGCTAGCTACCTCTACTATTAAAAGGTACTGGTCCACGTGTCTGCCCAACCATTTCTTCTCCAGTACCACCATCTACTCTGATTTGCTTCTACCAGGGTAAAGAGGACCTGATAGGACACTTTTTTTGTTATCTGCCTGGAGTTGCAATTCTACCACTCAGCAATTTGCCTGATGGGGAAAAAAAATAGCATCATGGAGGAGAAAAATTGCAGTCTTTTAAGGCAGCAATGTAGTAGCTGGTTGTTTGTTAACACCTGCTTGAAGGCCATGTCTGGTAACAAAAGAATAAAAGCAAAATGGGAGTTGGGGGAGGATCACTTTATATCCAACCCCTTTCCCTTCAGCGACATGAAACCAACAAGATTCTTCCCCAAAGCGTACACGCGTTGATTTACACGTAAGATGCAAAAAAAACCCTGGATCCTTCCCTAGGCAAGATCTTCCAGGATCACCTCCCACACCCCAAATCTGCAGAAACATCTCACACACAAACACACACACACAAAATCCTGTCCTCACCCTAAACAAAAAGCCAGGACCGGGGAAAACCCCATTCAAGCCTCATCCATTCCTCTATTCTCTCCTATACAGCAGGATCTCTGTTTCTGCACACTCGCATGTATACTGTACGGTGCAGGTTATTACCTATAGAGCAATGGATCCCAGGAAAGAGGGACAGATCAGGTCGGGTGTGAGAACCACCCTCCATGCCGGGAATAAGGGGGTCTGAATCGGCACGGATGACCTCGGTGCCCACCCGTGCAGGGACAAAGGTCCCAATCTCCCACCCTCCCTCCCCCGCCGCCGCCCTATACTCTCCCTGCCCACCCCAAGAGAGGCGCCCTTCCAGGGCCCCCCCCTTTCGAAGCCGAGGCAGGGAGAGAGGCCCGCGGCTCGTCCGGCCTTCCCTCCAGGGGCCAGACGGCGCGGCGTGCGGGGAAAGGTCGGGGAGGCCTCCCGCCTGCCCGCCCGCCCGCCGTCCGGTTGCACGGAGGCGGCCCCTCCAGCCGCAGAGTCGCCCACACACTCACCAGGCGCCGCCTCCCCCTCTCTTCCCCCGCCCGCACCCGCGGAAAGAACGGCGGGGCGCGACCGCGGGCAGCTCCCGCCACTGTCCTGTCAGCACCGCTGCACGGGCGAGCCGCTTCAATCCATTCCCGACACACACACGCACCACCACCAACAACAACCACCCCTCCCTCCCCTTCCTTCCTTCCTTCCTTCCTTCGTTCGCTCGCTCTCGGGAGCGCGCGCCCCCCCCCCGCGCGCCCCACAAGCCTTGGCGACACCGGATAGAGGAGACACTTCACTGCTCGGCTTCGGACGAATCAGAGCGCGCCGTTCCGCCCCACGCCCGCCAATCCGCAACAAGGGGGGCGGGAGGTTTCCCTCTGTCGCTGAGACGCCGTCGAGAGGAAGTGGCGAGAGCGATCGTGATTTTTTTTTTTTGTGCAGAGGTGTCCTGTGTAGGTCCTTCCTCTTTGCGGTGGGAAGTCGGGAGGGAATTTTTTATTGCAGGGTTCTTGCGTTTTCTTCCCTCCTCCCCGCGTCTCCAGAGAGATATACTGTACTAAAGTTATATATTATACAGTATCTCCTTTTGTGTTTATTTAATGTTGCAGTACGAATAGCGTGTGAATGGATATGCTTTTGTGTTGCCAATACAGTATTGTTAGAATTTATTTTATTTATTTAAAATATTTCTATCCCGCCTTTCTCCCCAAAACGACCCCCAAGGCGGCTGACATCGTTAAAACAGTAGAAGACGTGAGAAGTTGGGTCTGCTTATGTAGAACCTGACTTTCTTAAGGATTGCCACCAGTAAATAAATTTATAGGTGTTGGTAGCTTATTCCTGTGCATGTTTTTTCAGAAGAAAGTCCTGCAGGATCTCGGTCGTTTAGGTATCTGGCTGCAGAGCCAAAGAATGGGAGTTTGATTCCTCCACTGGATCTCCTTGATAAGGGCTGGACTCAATGATCTATAGATTCTATAGAGTCCGTTCCAGCTCTGCAGTTCTAAGATGACGATGAAGTTCAATCACGCTTACACGCAAATGCACTCACAACTGCCTTGTTTGGTCCCAGTTTAAGCCAGTGACATCTGGATGGTGGTATCATCAGTGCATATGAAGTGCAAGGCTTCACTTGACTAAAGCAGATACAAGAATTCAGTGAGAAATGGATTTATTGCGATTCAGATAATCATACGAAATAAGTGCTAGATGATCGCACACACAGCTTTTTCACGGAACAGCCAAGCAGTGCTGCCTAAGTATCGTTCAAATGCAAAAGGCGGTGGGCTAAAATCAATGTTAAGCTTACGTAGCACAGACCCACTGAAATTGACGAGTCCATTTACAACAAATAAATCAGAATTATTTCAATGAATCTTCTCTAGCTAGGATGAACACTGGATTTCAATCCAAGCATTTGGTAACATTTCATGTTATGTGAATGTGTGGACAAAGCAGCCTTGTGAAAGGATTTGCAGGTATTTCGAAGAGAAGCTGCCATAAACCAAAGGCAACATGCACAGTGGTGGTGGATCATGGGATCTGGAGCCCAAAATAGGGCGGGGCACCAAGCTGTGGATATGTGGGATGAGGACTGCTTACTATCCAGAAGAGGAACTGGCGTTACATGGCAACCTAGGATACTGTATTGGTGTAGGGACATGGATCAACACAGATGCACCAAAAAGGATCTAAATAGCTACTTAGGTGCAACATAGCAATCATCTAGAAACCCTCTATGCAGCTCAACATGGACTGAAAGAAGGTGTACATTGAAGAAAGCCTGAGACTGCAGAGCTGCTGGTGTGCAACTGGATGAACTTGCCCATAGCCTTCATGTAGGTTGTCTCTGGGGCTATATCACTGTGAGCCCTGTTATGTGCTATTATGGAGTATATACACACCTCTATATATTTCCTTTCTTTATTTGTATCAGAGTGCTGCACAATTTAAAATTACAGATGTACTGTATATTAAATATATATAAAGTTCAAACAACTTTAAAATGTTAAAATTATTAGACTTTTAAAACCAGAAATGGGATACTTCAGTATGTAGTGTTATCTCAGCCATTTAGTAGATCTTCTTTAGTACATGCGTTGGGGCATAAATTGTATGCACATAAATGCTGCATTGATTGAATTTACCCACAGTCACGGAAAATGTGTCCTATATGCAAGTATCCACATTTTACTTGATTATTTTCTGATCGTCCTACTTTGTTTTGAAGTCTAGTGAGTGACTTCCAGATGGTCCAGCTAGAGTTTTGTCCTAGTGGGAGACACTCTTCAGCATTCATCCATTCAGCAAAGTGTGTTGTTTTTGTTCTCCATAGGTTTAGCATAGCCTCTTCTAGTTTAATATTTAGGGCTTCAGATGTGTGTAGAAAACTTTTCTTGGTCTGTGGAGTTGGTGTCCATTAAGTGGATGGGTTTGGTGCTATACTACCTTATTCCATTAATTATTTGCTAGCACTTTTCAACATACTTCTGGCGGGGCAATGCCAGCCAAATGATTTTTTTTTCAATGGAGATAGGTTTCAGGCAGCCAGAAGGTGTCATGTGATTGTAATCTTAGCGGAGCCATCTTAAAAAATTATTTGGGACTGCATTTATGCACCCTTAAAAGTAAGATGGATAAAGCAGAACTGGATATAATAGGAAAAATAGTGAGATCCCAGTTTTGTTTTGTTTTTCTCCATAATTCTTCTAAGGGACAAATGGGAGGTGGCAGTGCATTGCTTAACCTATTAGTTTTGAATTGGAATAATATAGACTGTGAATAATGTACTAATCTTATGGAGCATTGACATTTTGCATGGATGAGACAAATGTTCACTCAAGAGACAGCAGTATATATACTCAAGATTTTAGGTAACCCTCTTTTACATTTTGCAATGGTTTATGAGGGCCAGTGGAGTAGATATGTTTGTCTCATCTTTAAAATTCCAGATTTCTTCCCCAAGTCTTAAAAAATCTGCAGAACAGTAAGATAATTTAAACAGGGAATACTTCTTCTCTACCTGGGTCAAATGGACGTGGTGGCACTGTGGGTTAAACCGCAGAAGCCTCTGTGCTGCAAGGTCAGAAGACCAGCAGTCAGTCGTAAGATCAAATCCACGTGATAGAGTGAGCTCCTGTCACTTGTCCCAGCTCCTGCCAACCTAGCAGTTTGAAAGAATGTAAAAATGCAAGTAGATAAATAAGTACCACCTCGGTGGTAAGGTAATGCCATTCTGCGCTGGCCACATGACCACGGAAACTGTGTTCAGACAAACGTTGGTTCTACGGCTTGGAAACGAGTTGGACACGACTGGACTAAATGTCAAGGGGAAACTTTACCTTACTTTACCTACCTGGGTCAAAGCATTAACACATACAGGCATGTGGAAAAGAAAGTACTCCCTCTTTGAATTATATGATTTTTCGTATCAGAATGTAATAAAAATCATCTGCTCTTAGCAGTCTGAAAATTAGGTAAATACCATCTCAGATGAAGAGCAACACATGGCATATTACACTTTGTCATGATTTATTTTACAAAAATTAAGCCAAACTGGAGAAGCTGTGAGTGAAAAACTAAATACACCCTTACTGCTCCCACAGGAATTAAAATGCCTAGTAGCAGCCGGGTGCTGCTAGCCAAAGATCCTTGAATAACTGATAATCAGCAAGTGTGGCCACCTCTATAGAAGCCAAAGTTTTAGCAGTTTGCTGGTCTGGAGAATTCAGGTGTGCATTACCACAATGCCAAGGAGGAAACATATCAGCAATGATCATAAAGAAGCAATTGTTGCTGCCCATCAATCTAGGAAGGGTTATAAGGCAATTTCCAAACCATGTAAAGTTCATCATTCTACAGCAAGGAAGATTATTCACAAGTGCAAAACATTCAAGACAGGTTAAATTGCTGAATTGCAGCCAAAACTGCTTATGGCCCAGGGTTCTATCCCAAGTACCCAGCTCAAGGTTGACTGTGCCTTCTATCCTGAGATCAGTAAAATTAGTACGCAGCTTGCGGGGGAGAGGTGTGACCTGCATAATTAACTTGTAAACCACCCAGAGAGTGCTTATGTGCTATGGGGCGGTATATAAGCAGCAAATTTACTTTTTTGTCAGTCTTCCCAGGAGTGGACCTCCAAGCAAATTCACCCCAAGGTCAGACCATAGAAACCGGGGGGGAAAAAGAGTTCCATCCCAGACTCTATAGGCCTCAGTTAGCATGTTAAATGTTAGCGTTTGTGACAGTACAATTAGAAAAAGGCTGAACAAGTATGGTTTGTTCAGAAGGGTTGCCAGGAGAAAGCCTCTTTAAAAAAAAGGACATGGCAGCATGGCTTAGGCTTGCAAAGTCTATTCTGGACAAACCACAAGACTTCTGGAGAAGACTGAAGTGGAGATGTCTGGCGATAATGTACAGTGCCATATTTGGCAAAAACCAAACACAGCACATCAGCAAAAACAGTTCATACCAACTGTCAAGCACTGTGGTGGAGGGGTGATGATTGGGCTTGTTTTACAGCCATGGGACCTGGGCACCTTGCAGTCATTGAGCCAACAATGAATTCCTATGTATACTGTACCAATGTATTATAGAGTCAAATGTGAGGCCCTCTGTCCAGCAGCTAAAGCTTGGCCAATATTGGGTCATGCAACAGGACAATGATCCCAAGTACACCCACAAATCTTCAACAGAACGGCTGAAAAATACAGTAAAAGAATTTAGGTGTTGCAATGGTCTAGTCAAAGTCCAGACCTCAAACTGATTGAAATGCTGTGGCAGGACCTTACAAGAACTGTGCATAAACAAATGCCCTCAAACTTGCATGGACTGAAGCAATGTTTTAAAGAAGAGCGGGCCAAAATTCCTCCACAACAATGTGAAAGACAGATAAAAGTCATACAGAAAATAATTCCTTCAGTTTATTTCTGCTAAAGGTGGTTTTACAAGCTATTGAATCATAAGCTGTACAGTACTTAGTTTTTCACAAAATGGCTTCTCCATTTTGGCTTTATTTTTGTTAAATCATGACATGGTGTAATATGTCATATGTTGTTGTTCATCTAAGCTTGTATTTACCTAATTTTCAGACCTGCTAAGGACCAGATGATTTTTATTCTGTCCTGATTCATAAACAGAATTCAAAAGGGGTGTACTTTATTTTTCACATGACTCTACATGGCTATCCATTTTCTGTGAGGCTAAGCATGTGTGATAAACAGCAATAGATGGGGCATTGTAAGAACATAGAACACAAGAGAGAAACAGATTCTCAAAAAGGTGTTCAAATAAAATGGGCACCTGCCAAAGAACCTGTTCTTTCTCTACCTATGTGAGCTTCCAGGGTCTTCCATCTTATATTCCATCTTTTCCCACCTCTGCATATTCTCTGCTCTGCCACGTAAGAGCTATTACATTACAAATAATTTCTACAGGTTTAGCTCCTTTCACAGTTTTATGCCTTCAATCTGAACACAATAACTACCACAATCCCCCTTTCCTTCTTGAGTCTGGTTGTGTATCAAAATAAGTTGACTTCAGCACTGTTTTTATTTTTGGATTTTAACCTATAAATCCCTAAATGGCTTGGTTCCAAACTATATAGAAGACTATATCTCCCTTTATAAGCCTGCTCAGATATTAAGATCATCCAGAGAGGTCTTTCTCTTAGTCCCACAACTCTCACAGACACATTTGGTGTGGACATGGGAGAACTCCTGAACTTTGGAACTCCCTTCCACAGGAGGCCGTCTTTGCTGCCATTCTGTAAACAGACATTTATCTTCAGGCAGACTTCCCTTTAAATGACTGGTTGACCAAGAGGATTTTTTAAAGGGATTATTACATTCTTTAGTTTTACTTGCGTTTTTAATATTGCTCTTATTTATAAGTTTTAATATATTTGATTAATTCTTTTTAAATATTATAATAATTTATTATTTTAGCTTTAACTTTTTTTCTTTTAATACTGTAAGCTGCTTTGGATTGTGTAGGAGAAAGGCAGCATATGTATTTTAAAAATTAATTTGGTGGGTGTGAAGCCCCAGGCCAAGGCCAGGAAGCATTTGTAGGAGTGCCATCGCTCCCATCTTACACTAAGGAGACTCAGACCTCCCCCCCCCCGCCCGCCTTCTCCACCTAGGAAAGAAAGCAACAAGGTGAACACTAAGGAGTTGGAGGAACTGAGAGACAGAGAGGGACAGAAACATCAAGGGGTGGATACCGGAGACTTGGTATTGGGGATAAAAGGGTTAAGTGTGGCGGTACAAACCGGTGAAGATTTGGCGGGAAAAGGAGAAAGGCTGGTGGAGGCGGGGGTAGGAGATATAAGGGAGAGGCGGGACGACATCCCGGGTGGTTGGGAAAAGGTGTGGGTACAAGATCCCTGGACAGGGAAGTGGGAACAAGTCAAAGTTCCCCATGAGGACAACAACCCCGTCCCTCCTACTGGGGAGAGACGGAGGCAAAGGAGTAGAGGCGCCATCTGAGAGAAGAACGTGAGGCGGTGGCTCGGGAGATTGAGGCCAAGAAGACATGGCATCTTACCGAGCTCTAGAAGATGGGAGTCTTCCCGGACCGTGGCTGGCCAGTCCAAGAGAGGGGTCCTCACTCTGGGGGTGGACTGGAGACGAGGAAACCTTACCATTATTAGCAACGGAGGGAGATGAAGGAGACCCATCGTACCAGAGAAAGTGTTGTCAGGGCCGTGGGACTTTGACGAGATAAACCCATTCGTTAACAATGTTTGGACACCCTTGCAGTCACGTTTTAGACAGCAAGAGAACTTAGAACTCAGATGCAAAGATGTTCCTGTTGATGTTACCAGTTTAATAAAAGAAGACAACATTGTTGAATTTAAACCATCTAGTACTTTATTTGGTGTGATTGAAGCCCCTACAAGCGAACCCTCAGAGTCGGTAGTAATAGATACTCAGTGTGTTGTAGCAGATAGAGTGACAGACTCAGGATGCCTGGATTCAAATCCCTGCTCAGACAGAGTAACTCACTGGGCATGTGGAACTAGTCAAGCCACTCCTTAAATATCTCACTTCCCTTGAAAGCCCTATTAGGGTTGCTGTAAGTTGGCTTCAACTTGAAGGCACATAACAACAGTGGTAATGCATTAAAGATTTAACAATCATAGTCTCAACAATTACCTCATTCATACCATGGATATCTCACCGGATTTTTTTAACAAATTACTGTATTTATCCACTCAGTCAAGTTTTGAAATTGTACATAAAACTGGCTCATAATTGGGATAGGGGACCTGGGGGGCATTTTCTAGAAACAGTTGGCCATTGAAGAGGGATTAAACACACATCTCACTTACACATTGATCCTCAAACTGTTCGTACCTCACTTGGCCCTGTATTTTCTTTATCTCGGCAAGCATATGTTTGCTAAGATAATGCATAGTTTTAGCCGTCACTGAGACCTTTTTCTTAGTAAACATAGGAGGTTATGGTTGCATATGTTCCTAAAACCAGGATCTCTTTCATTTCAGTTTCATCCTAAAAGAAAGGGAATAAATATTTGATGTAGCTGAAATTGTACAACTGTTTATCAGTCATTCCAATGGAAATGGAGGTTCTGAGAAGAGATTCACAAGTTATTTTTATGGACAACAAGGTGTTTCTTACAAACCACATTGGATTGTAATGGAAACAAGGAGTAAAGTTATGAAATGAGGCCAGGGTATAGAGATACTCTACGGTAGTGGTGCTTTTGTTTAAAGCAGCGGATACTGATAATTATATTATGTTTGAAAGCAACACAGAACAACTTCTGTAACAGCCAGGCAGAACTATTCATTGAAGGACAAAGCAGTAATTGTTCTCTAGTTCAGCAGCATTTTGTGTTTTTTCCCCCTTACTCTTAGATAATTTGGAAGAAAATGGTATTTGTCTTAAAAGAACAGAAATTTGCTACATATCAATAAGTAAAACTGATGCAAGTAACAATTGTTCCATGCAAGGTTCCACACTGACTGTGAGTGGAAGTTTTAGAGTTTTTATGCTAACCCTTAGGGACTTCAGTATTATTTTTGTCCTCAAGGATTTTTCCCCTAATAGACAGAACTCTCAGATAAAAGCATCCAGAGTATATCCCTTTCTAACGAAACATATGAAGACTGAATTGCTCAGAAAGCTGTTTTTTAATTGATGCATTTGGTTTACAGAATAGCAATTTAGCTCTCCTCTAATGTAATTGTGCTTTTGAAATGGCTCTAAACTTCCTTTATATACACAGAAAAGAAAAAAAGCAAACAGTTATATATTAATTGTCATTGTTAGCCATCCAATAACCAGTATTCTTTGAGCAGCATACAACATATGATAAAAACAAACTTTCAGAATGAAACACAGCAATATATTTGCGAAGGCTTTCACGGCCGGGATCTAATGGTTGTTGTGGGTTTTTTGGGCTCTTTGGCCGTGTTCTGAAGTTCGTTTCGCCAGTCTCTGTGGCCGGCATCTTCAGAGGACAGCACTCTGTGCTCTGGTGGACTATTCTAAAAGTTTAAATGAGTTAGTATCAATATGAGGCAGGTAGTAAATAATTGATTAAATCAGTAAAAACTGGTCCATGAGTATTCCTCAGCTAAATAGGAAAATCTAAAGAAAATTTTGCCATCTGTAAAGTTCTGTTGGAGCTGTTTTTCCATTACATGTTTATTCTGAAACATATTAAGGACATTTTCAATATGATTAGAGCTTCTTTGTCAGGGACAAACACTCTGCAAATTATTATACTGTACTTTCATCACTTGACAAAATTGTGAAGGACACACAAACATGCACACACTGCAATAAGCATCACCATCTGGGTGACTTTCAAAATTGCATGATAAAATATCAGGGCACAATTCCCTGAGTCATGAAAATGAGGCTGACTAAATCTTAAACAAGTTTCTGGAGTGAAAAATGACTCTGTCAGTGTATTGGGCCTTAGACTGAAAATAAAAAGAGTCCACCAAGCTGTCGGAGGTGCTATTTCCATTCAGATTTGTGGCCCTTGCCAAGTCAAGATGCACCAAGGTAATTTTTATGTCTTCTGAGTATAGACAATCACTGTTCAACAATTTTTGTTCTATGTTTTATAGAATCACTTCTAATTAGGGATACCAAGCACAACTACCATCGGATATATAACATCATTAGTTCAAAGGGTGAATCCAATGCTTATAGTAGATCAGGATCAAGTGAAATATGATCTCATTTTTGTCAATGGAGATAGCAGATTATGGCCTAATCTGAAGCAAAACCATCCCATTTTCATTCCTCCATCGGCACTACTTCAAGTACCCAATAAATCCCACCACAAAAAGATGTAGAGAATCAAGAACTCTTCCAGATGAAGCATTTGTTTTGTATTGTACCTGATAATTACACTGGTCTGCACTGTTATTATCTTCTACCAAAATCTAAGTCTGACTTGGGTAATGTGACTTGTAGTGTGTTGCTTTCAAATTCAGATCTAGCCTGAAATTACATTTATTCTAGTACAGTATACATAAAGCACAGATAGACAATTTTTTAATATGTCAGAAGGACTATTTTTCTGCCTCAAGAATCCTTAGGAGGGCCACATGGCCTCCCAAAATGCCATCTACTCCAAAACAATAGAACCAGAAGTGGCCATAAATCTGGAAGGCTGCAAAAACTGTGCTACCTTGAACCACCTCTGGTAGAAAAAATTCAGGTATTGTGAGTTCAACTGACTTTGTTCTGGGATGCCAACCTAGGCACGGGTTTCCTAAAAGTTTTAATCTTATTTTCAGGTGAATTTCCAGTCTGTTCAGGTGGCAGAAGAGCAGTGGAACCAATCCCTTGCAATTTATGAAAGGAGTGGTCTTGAAAGTTCCCTGACAAAGCTTGGAAATCCCACTTTTCTTTTCCTTCCTTCCTTTTCTTCTTTCTTCTTCTTTTTCTAGAATTACAGTTCAAACATCGTCCAGCCCTTATCAACACATTTGTTTTACAGCTCAGCATAATTTATTTGGTGCTGAAGTGTACCATCGTACCCTTTAGCTGCTAAATATGCTACACTCGGTCACAATAGGGAAAAGAGGATGCCCGCCCATGTAAGCAAGTTAAGTCAGCTGGAAAAACCCATCCTCAGAGTTCGGGGAGTCTTGATTAATAGACTCCGGTAGGTGATCGCATCCTTTAAATGAAAGCTGCCAGGTATTGTTAATTGGGGGGGGGGGGGACTAGATGGCGCTAATAGTTGTTATGAGCTGAGTGGAGTATTAGGTTTTAAAGTGCTTTTAATCGAGTTGGTCTGCTTTTTAACATCTGTGATCGGAGGAAGCTTCTTCCGGTTTATACCATATATATTTTTAATAAATCCCACTCACACTAGAATCGTTAAACAATTCCATGGAAGCAGGGCTCGCTGACAAGCGATTTGTTCTAAGTAAAGCCTGCATAGGTCGTGGCTATTACATCTCGAGCCGCGTTTTCTATATATATATATACAGTACTGTATAGGCAAATGCGGCTCGAGATGTAACAGCCACGATCTATGCAGACTTTACTTAGAACAAATCGCTTGTCAGCGATATATATATTTTATTTTTATTTTTGTAAATCACATTTCTGTGCAATACAGTAGTTAACTCACAGGAACACTCTATTCTCAAGAGAACAAGAACTGGCAAAGTCCTCTAGTCTAGCGGATACTGCTCCACCCGCTACCCAACACATTTTTTTGGTGGGGGTGCGGGGGCTTAATCTGCGCGGCGCAGGTTCAAGGCCAGCCATTCTCCACTGATTACGTCACCCGCAGCCTGCCTGTCCATGACGTCATGGTGCAGAGCCCGGGCCACGGACCGACTCGAATCCCATGCGCTCCCTCTCCAGTCTCGGGTTCTGGAGCGGCTCCGCTCATGCTGGACGCTCGCCACCGCCGCCCTCGCCCTCTTTCTGCTCCCCTCCAGCCTCAGGCGGCAGAGCCAGGGGGAGCGGCTCCCCGATCCTCCCGCAGGGGCGCGGGGGCCAGAGGGCGCTCAGCTCTCCCAAGAGCCGCGGCGAAGGAGCCCAGCTGCCGGCGGCTCCGGGAAGGGGGCGGCGTTTGTGGTTCAGGGCGGGTCCCGCTTAAGTCGCCGCCGGTGCCTGGCCGGCTCGGGAAGTGAAGGAAAGGGAAAGGGGAGAGGGGGAAAAAGAGAAAGCAGCCGGATCGCCGGGGCGTGCTGCTTGGGGCTGGCTGGCTGGCTGGCAAAGAGGATGGCGGTCGGTACGGCAGCAGGGGCCGCAGGGGTGCCGCCAAACCCCGGCCCGGCTGCGGTCTCGCTAGGCTTGAGCGTGGCGGTGGTCTCCAGCCTAGTCAATGGCTCCACGTTCGTGCTGCAGAAAAAAGGGATCGTGCGGGCGAGAGGACGAGGTAGGGGGGCTCCCACGGCCGGCCTTGCGCCCCGATCCCTCTCCCTTTCCTTTCCGTTGCGAACGGCCGGTTATTTTCTCTTGCCGCGGGTCCTGCAGTCGAAACGGCCGGGTCTCCTTGCAGCAGTGCCCGTCCTCTTAATGATGATCGCGTGTCCTCCTTCAGCGCTTCGAGCCCCCGCTTCCCGCCGCCACGATCCCCTACTCGGAGGGAGGTCCGCCCTCCGTGGCGCACGCAGCCGACCTCCGGAGGCCTCAGACGCCCGTGAACCCCCAACATAGTTCGCCCTCACACTTGGTTATCCTTTTTCAGGGCGCCTGCAACGCGTGGAAAAAAGCCATTTCTGTGCTTCCAAAGGCACAAAAGCCGTGGTTTTCGGCTTGATCAAACCTGCGAGTGACGGTGACCGTGTGTGAACGTGTGCACGTGTAAGGTGCCTGTGTAAGTGAGGGCGAACGGTCCAATGCAGTGACACCACTCCCGGTCTGCAGGTGTGAACACAGACTTTGACCTCTGGGCAAGTCGCAGGCTAGTGTGGCTGGTCTGAGTCGTCCGTTTCCTCCCTCTCTCCAACTACCTCCTCTTAAAACTTTAATTCGTTTCTTGGGGATATTGAGGTCTCTCTCTCTCTTTCTCTCCCGCTGCACCTTTTCCATCTTTCCAAAGTCGATGGCTACATTTTGTCAAAGCCACTTTTCTGCCCTTGGTGCTGGTGGGAGGAATTACCAGTGGGCATCATAGAGGGAAGACTTTATCCTCAGGTAGTTTGTGTAATTCTTATTCTCTGCTTATTCTCTTGGCCCATCCTGGGGGGGGGGAGAAAGGAAAGTGTCAGGCCAGGATCTTAGAACTTACTTACGCCTTAAGTTTTTTTTTTGTTCTGGTTTATAAGTAGTGTTCAAGTTGCACATCAATGCTATATGTTTGACAAGAGAGTGGCATCTTTCCTCTTAGCTTGAAAAGGAATTAGAAATTAGTGTGAACACAAGAGAATCCACAGGTTTCAGGAGATGGGATTCAGAAGACTGCTTTAAGCATTTCCAATAGGATCTTTCTTAGCCGTTGAAAAGCTGATGCCCTGGACCAGTGGTTCTTAACCTTTGTTATTCAGATGCTTTCGAACTGCAACTCCCAGAAACCCCGCCCAGCACAGCTGGTGGTGAAGGCTTCTGAGAGTTGCAGTCCAAAACTCCTGAGTAACCCAAGGTTAAGAACCAGTGCCCTGGACTAACTAAAATTCCATTTTAAAGATAATTTGCCCTACAGCATATGGGGGAAGCCCTCCAACTGCTTTGGAGAACTACAGGTCCCAGAATCCCCTAGCCATCCCAGCCATTCACCCTACTGGCATTGTCCATAGTGACTTGTGATTCTGAAAACTGCAGCCCAAAAAAGTATTTTTTTCCCTTAACTTTGGACCATCTCTGTTTGGGAAGTACAGGTGCCATGCTGCCATGGGAGTAGATGACCAGTTGCCTCGTTCTTCTGAATTTGTGCCATTATAATTAGTTCTACTACTAGAGATATAGTGAGCATACAAGCCATCAAATCAGGCTGAGAGTTGCAACATTCTGCAGTTAATTGTTTAGATTTGTGCATTAAACTCAGTTATCTAGGACTTCTTGCATTTTCTTGGAGTGCTTAAACCCAGCAAGAGAACTTTCATATCAAACAGAGGCAGAAAGATGATACTGACATTTCTAACATAAGCTGATCTGTGCCAGGAATTAGGCCTGGAGGGAAATTGTTGCCCTCAGTTGGTTCTCTTAGTCTGGTTATAAAACTATTCAGTTCTGCCTAAACAAGACCTGCTCTAAGACAACACAGGAAATTTCCTTGATTTCCTGTCTGTCTGATGCTGGTCATATAGAACACTGCAAGATTATCTGTAAAATTCAGTCATTTCGATCTTTTTGAGACAAATGGGAGAAAGACAGTAGTACTTTCACAAACTTCTTGTGACAGCTCTGTTTACAGTAGACACGATTATTCATGTACTGTACTTCAGAGTGTCTTGTATAACACATCCAGTTGAGAAACAGCTTTGTCATGTTTTTATCTTCATGTTGCTCAGAGAATCTGCATTATTGGGTGAAAGATGCTGAAAATCTCCTTCATCTAGTTCTTTGTGTACATAACCATTATTGCAAACTTCTTACTCAGATTAAATTGCTCTGAGAGAATTCAACATGTGCAAAACTCCTTCACAGACCTAGGCACTTGAGATGTTGGTTTCATTATCTGCTGTATTTGGTAACCAGATAACCAGAATAGACGTCTATGTGTGAATCGATTGTTGCCACAATCTCAAGGCAATCCTGGGGCAGAACTTTTTCTCTATGCATTCATGTGCATAGAGGAACTACAGATACAAATAGGATGCACATCAGATTGCAAAAGCTATTTGCCTTGTGCTACTTCTGATGGAATGTGCATTTGAATGCATATCCAGATGTGCAATCAAGAACATTGAGAATGGACATTCCCATTTGCAGCAAGCCAAATTCAGCCCCCCCCCCGCAAAAAAACCCAGTAGGTTTCTAACACACAAGCCAGATGGGGGCACACATCAGTTTATCTGGATCAGGATGGGACATGTGTGTTACAGATACCCTTTTATGCATGCAGGTGTGCAAATATACTTGGTGCAAACATGTATGCAAGCTCATTTTAACTTCCACAGGTTGTGATGTTTCAGAGGAAATTATGCAATTTTTATGTACGGCTGGTATGTAATTTGAATTCAGGTCAACAGGTAAGTTTCAGACAGTGCAAAAAAAAAGCTATAGATCCAAATTCTGAATGTTTAGGGGTGGTTTTTCTTCTTTCAAAGCTGGAGTGAAGGGAGAGTGCTTCTGGTCACACGCATAAGATCTTCCTCTCGTGATGTAATAGACAATGCATGCACGCCAAAGAGGCAGGACCTTTGCGTGGTGGAGACTTCTCAACATTGCTGCTCATAGTTTTTTATATATTTTCCTTTATATTGGAATTGTGAGTAGGACTGTGTTCAGTTTTGTATACGTGAGATACATTCTATGATTTGGGGAAGCGACGTTTCATTGCCCTTTTCTGGTGGAAAATTTCACATTTCTAACAATGAATAATTTCTCAAAATTAATGAATGTATTAACAAATGAATACAGTATTGGTCTGACATGCTAATCTAGAGTTGCAAATAACTTTGCAATTAACTTTTATTCAGGTGACTCTTCTTAGCAAGTGTGCAGGAATTTATGGCAAACATTTATTCTATCTTTTCAGGCATGATGAAATTAATCCTAAATTTTTCAGGTGTTTTTTTTTATTATCACAGCATGCTACTGTGATATCATGCCCTAACATGTTTACAAGTTTACTAATAAAAAAGATAATATCCTACTAAAGTTTGAAATTAGTTTGAATACAATATTTAGGTTCCATGATTAGTGATTTCTCCCCACCACTACCATCCAATATTACAGCTCAAGTACTTTGGGCTTTTGGAAATCTATTGAGATAGTTTTGCAACATGTAAGTTTAGCATGGCATACGTTGTTAGAAGTTAAACAGGCCAGTTCAGGAGTGTATCAATTCAGGGCACTAGAGAAATTTTTGAAAATGTTCCTGATAAAAATTTTTAATGAAGAGTTTTCCAGAACACTCCTGTCATTACATTCTTCTGATAATTGTTGCATCCTGATTGCTGTTGAATTAACTGATGAGCTGTGAATGAATGTCATGACAGATGTGCCCCAGACAGAATGTTGCTGTTGCCACAAATCCCAGTGTTTTCAATGGAATCTTTTCATGCACTCATTGTAAAGAGGATTTGGGAAATTGTTCAAAGTGCTTCTTCCAGAACCCCATCTCCTGCATGCCTAGTAGCACAAGGGTAGGGTAGGGGTCATTTAGGACACGCAGTGTTGGGGCAGGGCTTGTAGGTAGTGGTCTATGTTGGCGTGGTCATGCCTGAATGGGACTTTGTGTGTGTGCTTATACGTCATCCCTGCTTCTTCCCAGCCCCAGCTGCCAACTCATCTTGGTGAGATTTAAGTCACGTAGCCCAACCCTGTGCATGTTTGGTATGCCCCACTGAGTTCAGTGAGAATCACTCCCCTGTGAGTATGTATAGTCTTTCAGATAACTGCTGCAAGACAAGCAAGTACTTCAAAAGCTTGCTTTACAACAACCTGTCCTGAAACATAACAATTTGGAGCGCTGTCGCTACCAGCTGACAGTATGAGCTAGCTGTCTGGCATGTCTCTTTTGCATTTTTCATCGACATGTGATGCATCCACACTCCGTTTTTGCTGTTTTATAAATGAAGTCTAAATGAGAATACAATGAAAGGTTTGGTTTCTAAAGAGCCAGTTTTTTTATTTCTGCAGAGTGTCATTCTCAGATTTATTTGTTTGTTTGATCTGGAAATTGTTTGCAGGAATGTAATACAGTATGGGTACCGATACAAAAGTCTGTTTTTCACAGTAGAAATGCATTGCCTGTAATATTGGTCCAGTAAGTTCCAACACACCAAACTTGGTGATGCCCATTTTGGATATTTATAGACCGAAATCCCATTCCTTAGCATAGGTAACATTCAGTTCAGTCCTAGCAAAGAAAGCATCTCCACTGCAGTTCTCAGGGATGTACACACACAAACCAGGCCAGTTTCTACAAGTGACCCTAAGAGTCATGGTGGGGACTCTTTGGCTGAAATCCTGATGTGCAACTCCATATGTGCAATGGTACTAAAAATAGCAGCAGAGCAGAAGTGCTGCTCATAAAGCAGTTCTTCATGTCTGCCACACAAACAAGGTAAAAAGGAGTTACACAGTTGATTGTGCAATCCGGACCTCTTAGGTGTAGCACCTGGCAGGCGTAACAAAGTGTAATTGTTGTAGAGCAAAAGCTGAATATGAGTCAACAATGTGGTGTGGCTGTAAAAAAGGCAAATGCTATTTTAGGAGGCATTAACAGAAGTATAGTCTCAAATTCCCATGAAGTACTAGTATCCTCACTATTTAGCACTGGTTAGGCCTCATCTAGAGTGCTGTGTCCAGTTTAGGAAACTGCACTTCAAGAAGGATGCCAACAAATTGGAACAAGTTCAGAGGAGGCCAATAAAGATAATCAGGGGATTGGAAACCAAACCCTGTGAGGAAGGAATTAGGCATTGTTAAACTTGAGAAAAGAAGAGTGAGAGGAGATACGATAGCACTTTTCAGATACTGGGAAGGTAGTCATAGAGGAGGAGCAGGATCTGTTCTTGATCATCCCAGCCCACATAATAATGGGCTCAAAATACAGGAAGCCAGATTTAAGCTGAATATCAGGAAAAACTTCCTAACTGTTAGAGCAGTATGACAATGGAACCTGTTATCTCAGGAGGTGTTGAGCACCCCAACATTCAAGAGAAAATTGGGCACCCATCTGTCAGATCTGCTTTGACTTGGATTCCTGCACTGAGCAGGGGGTTGGACTCAATGGCCTTAAAGGCCCCTTCCAACTCCAGTATTCTAGGATTGTACAACTGTACATTCTGCAAAGACAAAGATTTCAGCCTTTCTTTGCCAGCTAGAAACAGAATGTTATGAATTTTCTTAGCTAAGCAACAGGATTTGCTAACAATTTTTTTATTCAGATGCTGAACTGAATGCTTAATTGTTCGGTTGCTCTTCAGAAACTTACACTATGTGTCTCACTTCAGTATAGACCCTCCGTTGGCACGGAGGTGAGGGGACTGTTCTATCTCCTGCCAGTTTGAGGACTCTCAGTCCCATAATGGAACCTGGGCGGCGGCAGGGGGGGGGGTTCCTGATGAATTATGGGGCTAGGAGTTCTTTAATTCCAAAAATCCTTGCTTTGTTAGATTTGACACACCTGTGAACCTGTGTGAAGAATAGTAAAATTTCATTATTTGTAAAAGTAGTCATATGTAAATTACACTTACCATATTATTAATGTACTCTTCTCTGGTTCTTCATTTTCTAGGAACTTCATATTTAACTGATATAGTCTGGTGGTCAGGCACTATTGCAAGTAAGTATACTTTAAAGTAACTAGTCAGGCAATCCTACATCCTAACTAAATTAGTGGAGAGTGGGAAGGTGCTGCAGCATCTACACCAGCGGTTCTCAACGTTTAGCTCCCAGAATCCTCAACCACTGGCCATACTGATTGAGGCTTCTGGGGATCAATGGCTGAGAACTACTGTTCTACATCACCCTTACCCAACCTTGTGCCCAGCAGATATGCTGAACTACAGCTTCCATAATTTCTAACCAATGTACCCTTACGGCCATGCTGGCTCGTGTGGGTATCCTAAAACATATGGAGAGCATCAATGGAGAGCATCAGCTTGGGTAATGCATGCTCAGTCCACTACATATGGGATGTCCTACTGGAACACTATTCATGTTGATAGCATATAAGCATATATTGTGTTCCATCAATTTAAAAAAGGCTCTTGCAAAATCCTTGGCCAGTGTTACTGAAATATAGGATTGCCCTTGTAAAGGAGTGAATTAACCTGTTTTCAGGTAGGTAGCCATGTTAGTCTGTTTCAGCAAAAACAACTATGAAATTATGGTTCCACCTTTAAAACAAACACATTTATTTAAATCTGAGGTATCTGAAGAAGCAGATGGTAGTCTATGAAAGCTCACAGTGAGATGTGCTAGACTTAAAGGTGTCTCTCTTTTTTGTTTCATTTTAAACAAATTGTCTTTGTATTGAATGTGCAAGTGTCAGACTTAGATTTTCCTTAGCAGGGGGTGGCGAGTTGTTGTGTTAGCCTGTTGCAAAAAAAGCAACAAGGAACTTTGTGGCACCTTGAAAGTGAACACCTCATTACATGCAATAATTAAATTGCATTCCCATTCATCTTATTCTATTACTAACTTCTAGAGTTTGTTCCTCTGAAGGTTTTAAGTAGCATGTCTTATGAATGCCCACTTTAACCACTGTCATGAATTTTGGATTTATATTATTCTATGTGAGAAGTGCATTTGGTTACAGTAGCTTCATATCTTTTAAAAAAACAAAATCTTTGATGCTTAAAAATATCTGGTATTTCCCATGTAAACTGAAAAGACTGTGCAATTCTGATCTTTTTAGAATGTTAAGGTTTTATAGAAAGAAAGGGCAATCAAGTGTTGGCCTCCAGTGGTTGCTTGGCAACATTTCCCGTCAGCTTTTCCTGCATGTGTCCAGCAGAAAGGGATTGTGGGAATTGCAGTTCACCAATAACTGAAAGGCCACAGTTGTTCACATCTGTTTTAAACAAAAATCACCTTTAGATATCACATTGCTAAACATAAAGGCTACCCTCCATGGTTTACAGTAGGTCAGTAAATTCCAAACTCGGAGCGTGCTGTCTTCTTGGACTATAACTCCCAACAGTCATGACCATTAATTCCTCCATGTAACTCTGTGCTTCTATGAGTTGTAGTCCAGCAACATGTGTGACAACAATTTTGGTAACCATTGTTCTAGGTGGGCAAGCAAATCTTTTTAATCATCTTAAAACCTACTTAGTGCTGTCATAAATCTGGCTACATGCTGCAGACCTCAAAAACACAGACTGGAAATGACTTGGTCTCAGATGTTCAAAGTTTATTGGTAGGTCATATCCTTGAATTTTATGTTGCATGTTTGACAGCTAAATTTGCAGAGATAGGGCTGATTAAAAAAAACTTGGAGATGAGTAGGTTCAGATATCCACCAAACATATTTAAATGACAGATTCAACATAAACATTCTTCCTGCTTTAGCTGGTGACAATAGATTCCCAATGAAAGACAGTGCTAGAAAACGCAAAGTCTAGCTAGCACATGTAAGCGGTAGGAACCTAGGAAGTTTCTTCATATGGTCCATCACACTCAAGGGTAAACCACCTCTTCTCTTTTGAGGGTCACGTTCCCTCATATATCAGCCATGGATGGGACTAATACCAGCACTGAGCAGAGCAGACCCAAAAGCTGATAGGTCATCTTTTCACTTTCTGCCACTTCCTCTTCACTTAGCATTCTTCCATTGATGGGACAAATCACTCTGGCTTCAGGCCTGAGCACTTGCAGAGAGCCACATGCAATTAAGCTAAGGGCTGCATGCAACCCTAGTGCCACTGACTGCTCACCCCTGATCTAACACAATGTGGTCTACACTATCTACCCTCTTTCTCTGGGTTTGAAGAAACAGAGATCTTGCCCTCTCTGGAGATGCTGGGGGTTACCATGTAGAAACTTCTTTGCATATAAAAGCATTTGCTCTGCCATTGACTTGACTCTGAGGAATGAGCCACATGAATTTGGGGTTTTGGGTTTTTTTGCCTGTGCCTCTGACATTAAGAGAGAAAAATAAATGAAAAAGGACCTATGTGATTCAGCCCTCAGTCATAAAGTATATTCATAAAGTATATTGACTGGACAAGCACTGAATATTCAGGTGGACACTGAGAGCCATTTAAAATATAAGTAGATTCCACTAGCAACATCAATATAGTTTGGTTTTTTAAAGTAAATGTTATGGTTGGGTATGTATGAGGAAATTAGGTGAACTTTAAAATAACTGTATGAAATATGACATGCCTTTCACACATACATTTTATCACTTGTCTTGCTATTGTCAGGATAGTTTTACTTTTTCTATAGTTGATTTTATAATTTATGACTTTTTTCTTTTTTTGTATACTGTCCCGAGTAGCAATCTTGGTGGTATAAAAATCAAATAAATGCATAAATAAATACAAGTAGAGATGGGCATGAAGTGTTGAACTGGTGGTTTGTGCTGGTTTGTTGTTCGGCCAAACAGATGTCTGGCAATTCCTGGCCCCGCCTTCTCCGGCAGGTGCCCACTCAGAGGCCGCACCCTGTCTTCCCTGCCCCACCTTCTCCAGGCACTGCCCCTGAGAGGGCACCTGCTGGAGGCAGCAGGTCCGGAAGCGTCAAACCCCTGTTCAGCCAAAAAGCAAACTGGCACGAAACAGTGTTTCCTGCCGATTTTTACTGACAAGCTCTTGTTTAGAGTTGTTTGGATTTCTTTTTCTTTTTCTTTTTCTTTTCTTTTTTTTTTTGAATGTTGAATTTAGTTAGCTATAAATCTTGTAAATAAATAGAGTGGGCAGTGCCAGTTTATGAAAAGGACATGGTATCATGGTGTCCAGAACATCAAAAATGCAAACAAACCTTTCAATTCAATGAATGGTGAAGGAGATATTTTTAGTTAGTACAGAAGGATAGCTTTTGAAAGAATGTAAGTACAATGTGTTTTCAGCAAACATTATCCACAACAGTAATCTTCGACTATAAGTAATCTTCAATTGTAATGGTAGACTTGGTGTTCTTGACACACACAAAAAGCAAATAAGAACAAAAAATGTTTCTTCAGGAACCTGTAAGTGGGGGTTATTTGTAGGAAAAACTAGAAACTTCTGGTTTTGAGCCAAACCGTATCAGGTCAGGAAGTCACTGGTCTATCCTGAATTCTAATAACAAAGTTCTAACAGCAATCATGCTGGCTGAATAGCTCAATGGTGTAGGTATCTGGTTGGAGAGCTAAAGGTTGGGAGTTCAATTCCCCACTATGCCTTCTGCAAGTAGATCCAGTCTGTGTAGCCTTGGGCAAGCTGCACAGTCCCATGGCACCCCCAGAAGAAGGGAATGATAAACCACGAGTATTCTTCTACCTGGAAAGTCCTGAAGAGGGTTGCCATAGGTCAAAATTGACTTGACAGCATATAGCTGTTGAATAGCAAACTAGTTCTCTCAATGTAGAATCTTACGTAGGTAAAACAGTACAATTGCATAAAAGTAGTAACAGAAGGTTTGAGAAGACCCAATGATTGTAAAAATAGCCCTTATACTGTATTCAGAATAAAACTAAAGGGATGAATATCATCACCACTACACATGCAAAGCCGCCCAACAGGATTTCAGCCACTGAATGCTTGTTGGGGGCCTTTTTTTCCACTGTCTCATGCCTTTGGCTGCTTTCTCAAAATGTAACAAAAAAAAACCCCAAACCTTGCGGGGGGGGGGGTTAGGAAGGGATATGAATGAACTGTCACCCCTAATGGTGCCTAAATTCCACTGCCTGAGGCATCCCTCTCAGCTTGCTGCACTTCAAGGCTACGCCTGCATTCAGGTCTTATCTTGTGAGTACT
This sequence comes from Pogona vitticeps, assembly GCF_051106095.1. Taxonomy (NCBI): domain Eukaryota; kingdom Metazoa; phylum Chordata; class Lepidosauria; order Squamata; family Agamidae; genus Pogona; species Pogona vitticeps. The sequence goes on from NC_135785.1 coordinate 175,560,380, forward strand.
TAACTTATTGGTTAGTCAAGGTTCAGTACATCTCAAAGTCAAGTCAAGTCAAGTCCAAGTCCATTGTATTAGCTAAAAGTCATCACAATTGTTTAAAATACAAATATGATCAAATAAAATCATGATAAAATCATAGACATATAAAATAATAGGAAACCCTTCATATCTGGGAGTCCCCCCACACATTTTATAAGATCTCAAAATATTTTGAAAACAAACGGAAGTGAAATGATTTCAATTTAGAAGTGGGAATGTTCTCGATTAGCATTGCTTTAATAAAAACACCACCCTTCCCCCCCTCGTCTCTATCCCAAAATGTCTTGATGTAGAAAACACCTTCCCCCCTACTTGGTGCCTTTCAGATGCTTTGGACTACCATTCTTATTAATTCCCAGTCAACATGGCTATGAGATGAGAGTTGCGGTCCATGATACATGGAGTGCATCATGTTGGGGAAGATATGGTGGGCCACATCTCACAAACTGAGCTGATGTGGAAGTGTTGACATGTGAGCATAAAGATGTGGATAAGTAAATTCATCTCAAAGCGATTTACAATAAGAACAAATACAATAAAACCAGTAGCTGGAAGTAAAAAAGCTATAGAAACAAGTTAAAATCCATTGAAACCATTTAATTGAAAACAAGGAACAATGAGGCAAGTACCTGAATAAACTGGTGAGAAACATTTAATACAGGGACTTGGATTTATCTTCCCGTGAAATCCATTCCATAGGGTGGACACCACAACACAGAAGGGGGCCCCCATCTGCATTCCCATGATATCTGACCCCAGATTCCCTAATGACCCATGTTCAAAAGCATTGGGAACAAGATTGGGCCCAGAGAAGCCGGCCCCTTGGTCAGGAGCAGAGACGGAAAAGCTTTAGTGCCTCTCTAGAAGTGCCCCTGCAATGTTGCCATGTCATGAGACACAAACTCATAAGAAGATACTATCCAAAGCTGCACCTTGGCTGCTAAATCTCTCCTTCACTTTTCTGCCATCTCATTTACCTCTTTGAAAAGTCCAGCACATCTGCATGAAAGGTGACGAAAAGAAATGCTGTCTCCTTAGGCATTGCCAAGACTTGCTTCTGAATAGGCTAATTACTCTTGGTAGCTTGGCAACTGCTATGCCCTGTTGCTTTGATATTGACATTATGGCAGTGACTTGTTTTATAGTTATTTCTTTCCTTCCTTTGTTGTGCTGACTTTCGGTTTGCTTTTGTTTTTTTCTGAACCAACATGTCTTGGTATAAGCGGACTTTTGAAGCTCTGAAAACCATTGGTAGGAATATACGCATTGCTTTTCCAACTGGCCACCAGTGGTTTTCATACCTTGATATAAGAAAAAAAAAGAATTAAAGCCAATTGTTTCAAATGGTCTGGGCCAACCCTGCTTAAACTTCTTATCAGGTTAGCTCAGCTAATGCAAGAACCTCCCCTAAGAGTCCTACAAAATGTCATAGACCTTCAGGTGAAAAATCAAAAGCCTGTTAATCACAAGTATTAATCCCAATAAAGCAAAGGTTCTAAACCTTGGGTTCCCAGATGTTCCTGGACTAAAACTCCCAGAAAACTTTGCCACTAGCTGTGCTGACCAGGATTTCTGGGAGTTGTAGTCCAAGAACACCTGGGGACCAGGGTTGAGAACCACTGCAATAAAGGGTTAATTTGAGAGTGAAACAAAACAATTATAGACAATCACATCAAAATTGACAGAGTTGCAGTATACCAGGTGTGCCAGGTGACACTAACAAGTAGAGTGCCCCCAGATTTATGAAGTTACCAGGCGAGGAAACAGTATTGATAGCAGAAATAATTGTATTGAATCAAGTACACTGCAGGATATATACATACAGCTTTGCCCTTGTTTCAGTCCAGTGGTCAAACATGGCAATTCCAATAGGCATAAAATAGATCAGAGTCCTTATAAATCAGTTCAGCAGTCAGAGTCCTTCTCCAAGATTCTTCCACGACAACCACAACACCACAGAGTGTGTGTGCTGGGTCTGCTTGCTTTATCCCAGGGTTAGCCAATCCTAGGTTTTCTTTCTCAGCTGATACAAGTCATGTATTACCCCAGCTGCATAAATTCTTACTTGGCTTATTTTCTTAGCGTGGATCCTTACAATTACTTACCATGTTTTTTGCTCTTTTACAACTGCTTAGTACAAAACTGTATTAACAGTTCCTCCAGGTTTATGTCCAACCTGTCAAAAATTCATCTATCAAATTCAAGGCAATATCAACTTGTCTGTTTCCACAAGCCTTATGTATATATATTGCTTCTATGTTCGATGTGCATAAAATCCTGCCCCTGTGAAGAAAACTGTAGGCACAAATACTTTTCAAAATCCTTCTTGTAAGTTATGAAAAATCACAAGTGTAATTTTTATCGAAACAGTCTTACAACTACAAGAAGTAGCAAGTATACATATACAAAATGTAACTTGTAGACCGAATAAAAATCATGTTTTAATCCAAAAATAAAAGAGCTTAATAGCCTAAAAAGGCACATTGAAACAGCAAATAATATTTCCCCAAAGCACATCATTTGAAAATAAAAGGCATTATAACTTTAAGTAATTTTAGCCTTAAAGTATATTAAAAAATGCAAAATATGTTAAAAGTTAAGTTGTATTAAATAACTTTCCTAGCCTTTAACCATATAACTAGACACACACAGAGACAGCTTTTAAATGTTCCCCCCTCTGCCAGTTAAAATATATGGAGGAAAATCCACAACTCTTTTGTCTTTTCTCTGTGCTGCTTCAAAACCTGTGTTTTGGCTACTTCTTGCTGCCCTAAGATATACCTACCTGCTATTTTTGCTAGTCTAGCACTAACGTGGTAGTTTTAAAAACCTATGTCTTATGGATTTACGTTTTCCAAAAGATGATGCTAAAAGGTTATAAAATATCCATTTTTAAAATTCGTTCGTAACTTTGTTTACTTGCTAAATTGGCAGGTTTGAATGAAATTCCTTTGCAATGTTTATGTACAGTGTAACCTTGTTCCTAGATTCTGCTGGAAAACAGGGTGATTATAATCACAGTGCCTGGTCAGGCTGCAGTTTAAAAGAACTTTAATTATCAGGGCAATGTTTCCACACACCCTTTAATCATTTTTAACACCTTATAAGCACAACATTTCAGATGTTGACACTATATAGCTCAGCTGTGTTCTGTGTTTTATTTTAAGAATTTCTAGACCACACTTTCATCAGCAAGGATCTCTGGGTAGTGTACATATGGGTGTAAAAAGAATGCAATATAACAACAAAGATGAAATGACAGAAGGCATGCAAAGTATACAGTGAGCAAGCAAAAGCCCTAAAAATAAAGCTGATAAATTAATGTTTAAATTTGTGTTGGTATTTTGTAGAGATGAGCACACACTTTAGCCTTCCGGATGTTTGTGGGTTTTTTTTTTTTTAAACAACTCGTATTAGTCCTAGCCACTGTAGCATTCTGGAAGTTGTAAGTTGAAAATATGTGGAGAGTCATAGTTGGGTACCTCTCTGTGTTGAATGCTAAATGGACCAAGCTGAGAGGCAGCCATTTCTCTCACTATATCCACTCAGATTTCAGATGCACATGCTCAGTTTAGGGCTCCCATCCACGCTCAAGTCATGAATAGTAGGTGGCTTATTTTGGAGTGAACTGGTCTTCAGCACCAGGATGCAACTTGACATGGAAGATCAAAATTATCTGATTAAGGGAAGGATCAGAAGAGTGGACAGCTCTCAGATGTCCTATCACTCTTTCTCTCCACCAGATTAACCAGTCCTCACCACCAAACATCTTCCTATTTGTCCAGATAGCAATGTCCTCCATTCACTAATTTCCCTGCCAAAGTACATAGTAAACAACAGTGCTGGTTAAACAAAGGGCAATCAGGGAAAGACAGAACTGCAGTTCTTCCTAAAGCTGTATAACAATAAAGTTATGACAGTTATAAAACACAGAAGTAATAAAGTGCTAAGTCCTATAGCACCAGAATAGCATGGCAATAAAGTGCTGAGGCAATGAAGTGCTAAGGCAACATACCGTACTATGAAGCAGTAAGGAGAACAGGCAATAAATGCTTAATGTTTAAACAAGAAAATGCAGATCTTGGAGCATAAATGAAAGATACTAGCTGTAGAATAACAGAAGCTGTGGCAAACAACAACAAACAATAACAATAACAACAACAACAATGATGATGATGATGATGGTGATGGTGATGGTGATGGTGATGGTGGAGGAATACTTAAACATTATAGCAGCTACTCAGCAAAAATCAGCCAAAAAAGCTGTTTTTAAAAGGCCTTCCCACTATCTTTTGCAATCTCTAACCCATTACAGTTCCCATCAGTATATAGCACATAGTCACTCTGAAGTTATCTATCCAGGCTTTATTAAAATATAGTGACCTACTTATATGCTGCCCCATGGTGCTTAAAGCACTCTCTAGGTGGTTTACAATTGAATTACTGTGTTTCCCTGAAAATAAGACAGGGTCTTATATTAATTTTTGCTCCAAAAAACACATTAGGACTTATTTTCAGGGGATTTTTTATTTTATAGTCATGTCATCTTCTTCTGGTTGCTGCACAATAATGGAGGGTGGGATTTCACTTAACTGGGGCTTATTTTGGGGGTAGGGCTTATATTATGAGCATCCTGAAAAATCATACCAGGGGTTATTTTCAGGGTAGGTCTTATTTTCAGGGAAACAAGTTATGCAAGCTACACATTGCTTCGCACCCGCCACTCCCAGCAAGCTCAATTTACCATCCTCAGAAGGATGAAAGTTGAATCAACCTTGAGCTGGCTACATGAGCCCAAGATCAAACTCAGGTTGTGAGCAGAGTCTTTACTGCAGCACTGTAGTTTAACCACTCTGCCATGAGGCACTTGCATCATTCATATTCCTCCTTTCGTCCAGAGAAGCCAAGGCAAGTTACCTGCTGTGATATAGGTTAAGGATTAGCCGTGAGCTTCATAGTGAAATTAAACCTTGGTTTAATTAATTAAACCTTGGTTTTGTCAGTCCTTGTCTGATTCTCTAACCAGTAAACCAACGTGCAATGACATTTTATTTAATTGTTTGCTTTTGATATATATATATATTACTTGACAGTATAAATCTGTAGTTGTGTACTCTGAAGTAAGTCCCACAACAGAATTTACTCCTAAGTGTTTGGTGCACAATGGCAGATTATATCCCTCTTTCCAAACATGGCGAACTGTTGTACATCATATTTGCTCAGTACTCAGGAGTAAGTGCTAACCTTTTGTTCTATGTTAACATATTTGTGTTTCTTCCCACAGTGGCACTTGGTCAGATTGGGAATTTCCTAGCCTATACTGCAGTTCCTACGGTTCTGGTCACTCCCCTTGGAGCTCTTGGGGTTCCCTTTGGGTAAGGACTTCAGTTTCTGACTTCATATTTGTACTGTATATAGAAAGACTGTTTGAATATCAGCAGGAAGTGAACACCCGCAACAATGGAAGCTGTTGTTTAAAAAAAAATAGACATTAAAGAAGCCACAGCTGTCCTTCTGATGTGGAAGACTGCAGAGGGCTCCATATGTGCGCGTCTTTTACCTACTTGTGTTAAATTGTCTCCCTGCATTGTTCTCTCTTTTTAAAAAGTCATTCTTTTATCTTGATAATATATATATATATTTATCCCATAGCCTATAGTAGTATCCATTTTATCGCCCATTTTTAATCTCATTGTTTGTTATTTATTATTGTGCTGTAAATTGCCCAGAATAGTGTTTTGCACGAATGAGGTGGTATAAACAAACAAACAAACAAATAGTATTCTAGACAGAAGGTTACCATCTTTTCTTTGGGGTATTCACATCCTTAGCATATCCCATTTGCCTCTTTTTTCCCCCTCAAAGGTGTTGCATATAATGCTACTTTGCTTTCTCTTTCTTCCCGCATGATATATATTACCGGCAACTTCCCAAATATTTTTACTATTAAGCTTTTATCTTGCTTCTGCCCCAAACCCAATTCCTTCCCTTAAAAGTAGTGCCTAATTCTTCATCTGAAAAGAGCTAGAAGGAAGTAAGAAATTGTCTGAAAATCATCCACACTGTGACCAGAACTGCCTATGGACCAGTGGTCCAATCTTGCAAGGCATTATGATCCATCATAATAACCTATTACATTACTGAATTGTGCTGATGAGTACTTGATAGAAGTTGGGCTCAAAACAAGATAAAAGTATATTGACGTCTTCGTAGTCACATCTTGTGGATCACCCTCCCATGTGCAGTGTGAGAGGTGGAGACTGTGATGAGTTTGTATTGCCTCCAAAAAACTTAAATGTTTAAACCAGCTCCCCCAGCTTATAATGGCTCTGATACTGGTCTGTTTTGTTGGTTCAATGAAAAATGTTTATTATGTTCACTTTATGCTTAAAATAGAAGCCAATATCTAACTGAATGGAAACCGTGCATGCAAGAGAAATCACACAAGAGATTTCTTTGTTTTCTGGGCTCCCTGTTGTGTGCCCAGTCACACAAGCAGTCACGAGAACAGTTGAACAAGAGCTGGCATGTGGCAGCCAGCCAGGTGGAAGGCTCAGATTGCTTGTGTAATTGCACTTACTGCCACTGCATAAATGTGTAAGATTTCTGGCCACTATGTTGATTATGCCAATAATGTTTGTTATGCCAATAATCTATTGGTCTGTATGCTATTGAGTTTCTGGTGAGTGGAAAGTCTCACCAGTGTAGTAACAGGGGATACCATGGGCCAAGTATTGCTCTTGCACAGGTGCAGATCGCTGTGAAGAAAGCCATCCTCCTCAGGCCAACTGTAATACAAGCACCACAATCCCGTGGTGAGAGTTTTTGCTTAGCAGAAACTTGGTGGGAGAGTGGCCATTATATTTATTTTAGTTGTGGTTTTATAGTACACTTTGTGGAAGCCACTCGGAGATCTCACTATAGTAAGGAGTATGCAAGTGTTGTAGGTATCCTGTTGTAGGCATGCAAGCGTTGTAGAAAGTCCCTGGCTTTTCATATCTGTACTGCTTTGTGTACCTTTTAAAAGTTTTTTAATTGCTCTGAAAAGCTGCTTCCCACCGCAACCTTCAAAAACAGAGCATGTATTCCTTCCCTGAGAGAGAGAATTAGAGGCGCACGTACAAAAATCAACAGAAATGTTGGATTTCTTCCATGGCATTTTAAAAGCAATGCATTCCTCTTTGGCACAGCCAAAATGTAAAATGAGACATGTTTTATCTCCTGGTTGGGCAGAATTGACAAGGATCTACTGCAAGTTTTATTTCCCTTATCAGTGAGCTGCCCTGCAAAATGTGAAATGTAGAAGCTTTTAAAATAACTGTCTCTGTAAAGTTTCTGGTCCTTAGCTGTGGAATACAAACTTTAACATATTACTTCATTCTCAGGGTTGATGTGAATACAAACAAAGTAATGATTGCACAGTAAATTTGTAGTTGCCACACATACTTTCTTGGTAATGAGCTCTCCTGTGAGACTTGTTTCTGAGGGAACATACGTAGGATTTCACTGCAACAATGTTGCCCCAATTATAGATTGTTGTCTTATCTACAAGTTTCCAAAATGAAATGACCCATGTGTGCTAATGTATTTATACATGTAGCTTTTATGTGGTTCTCAGAATTCTTTTGTCTCTTACTGTCTCTCGTTTTAATAAGACCTACAGTATGCTGTGTGTCTGTTTATGACTAATGGGTTAGAGATTCCTAACTAAGAAACAGCAGAATGTTAGTAAGATCCCTTCCTGTTGATGCCGATTTAGGTCAGCTCAGAAGTAAGTCCAATAAAACTTACTGCCAAGTTAGTAAGCAGCCTTAATCAAAGTAGAAGGGATGGTTGGATGCTGAAGGTCGTTATTCAGAACAGGAGATGACACTAAACTGCCTTCCAGATTCTTTCTGTGTTCTGAAATTCTCCAGAGGAATAGAATGCTAGGGTACCGTTCTGTCAGATAAAAGCAGTCTTAAATCCCCATGGATTTCAGTGAGTTAGTTGAGGGCCGGACCTCTCATAAGGCAGAATGAGGCAGTTGCCTCAGGCCACTCATTTAGGTTGTCATGAAAGAACAGCAAACTGTTAGGTTGTTTAACTAGTTGGTATTGTGACATTTTCTGTTTTATGTACCAAAATAATTTGGCTAAGTGGATGGGAGAGCACAATTTGCTATTTTCTCTCAGGCTGTTAGGTGGGATGCTGGAGTCAACTATCAGTCTGGGGCAGCAAAAACAGCGAAAAGTCTTGCTGCACCCAGGAGTATCAAATTTTGTTATAAGCTTTTGTGGAGTGTCCCCCATTTGAAGAACTGAGCTACAGTCTGTATCAAATAAAACTGACCAGTCTTTAAGTTGCCATAAGCCCATTTGTGTTTTTGCTGCAACTGCAATTATTGAGTTAGGTATCTGGCTGTGGAGCCAAAGGTTGGGAGTTTGACTTCCCCGCGGTGCCTCCTGGAGTATCTGCCAGCCTGGGTGGCCTTGGGCAAGCTGCAGAGTCCCAGAGTGCTCCCAGAAGAAGGGAGGGGTAAACCACTTCTGTGTATTCTCTACCTAGAAAACTCTGAAAGGGGTTGCCGTATGTCAGCATTGACTTAATGGTGCATGACGATGATTAAATAGTATGTAATTTTTGCTGGTGTATGTGTGTCTATCTTTCTGTTCCCCCTCCCACCACCATAGTCAAATATCTCCTTAGGTGGTATTGGTTGATTTATACATATGGTTTGAGTGAGGGCTGGTGGGGTTGTTCTGCTGATTGAGCTGCTTCAGTTAGCAGAACCAGGAGGGGCAACTTCCCCTCCTCTTGTGCACACTGGTACAACCTCAGAACCTCCTTGGGAGGAATGGATAATGCTCTTTGACACATTATGAAGCAGAAGGAAGATGAAGGCAGACAGTCCTGCCATATTATCACCAGATTTAGGCCTTTTCCCCACCTAGTTCTTTCTTTTGAAGAACATAGATTTACTGTCTAAAGTCACAAGCTGTGAAAAGAACAATGGAGTCATTTCCAGGACTGACACACAATATTCACGAGATAAATCTGCATATCAAGATCCAGATGCCTTGTTAAATAATTCTTAGGGCCTGCAAGAAGTTATCACGTGAATCCCAATCTTATGCGTGAAAAGCAGTGTGAGATGGGCCTTATACGCTACTGGTGTTTTTAAAGCAGAAGCGAAACAGTTCTTTCCGGCATGTCCTGCACAATCATCACTGAACTTCTATTAAGAAAATAAATTGTCCAAAGTTCTTAGATCTGAGCTTTTTTTTTTCAGCTTCCATGGTGGAACTGCCACTTCTTAGACACTGCTAAAAGGCCCATTCAGAAAATATTATATAAAATTTTCTTTAAAAACAACAACTCCATATTGCAGGAAAGACATACTGAAATTATGTTTTTGATTACCGTAAAGTACAGTAGGAAAGTATTCCATTGTCATCTTGCATTCTGACCTGCCAATATAAACAAACAAACAAACAAACCAAAACTACTGTTCTCCTCAAGAAGCGGCAAAGGATGACAAGTAGCCTTTTTCTTTAAAATTAAAGGAATAGCTTTGAAATCCTGAATTAAAATGTTTTATGTGTCCTTCTTTCTGAAAGATCCATTTTAGCTTCCTATTTGCTGAAAGAAAAGCTCAACATTCTCGGCAAACTGGGCTGCCTGCTGAGCTGTGCTGGTTCCGTTGTTCTCATCATCCATTCGCCAAAGTCTGAAAGTGTCACCACCCAGGCTGAGCTTGAAGAAAAACTCACAAATCCAGGTACTTTGGGCTGATATTGTTGTTGTTGAGTATAAATAAGTCTTGGTATTTAGGGGGTTAGTTTTGCAGAATGAAGCCACACTGACCAGGCTGGTCCAATGGTCAAGCACATTTGTATCTCAGTACTTTTTTTTCCATGTCACAAAGTTACAGAAGTGATTGATCCAAAGGCATCACTTTGCTGAACTTGCGGCTATTACCAAATAATTTTGTATTGTGAGAGTACAGAATAAGTCTTTTCCAATGTGGTATCTTCACATTGAACTACAGCTGTTAAAGTCTTGATGGTGCCACAATGTTTTATTTTTTTTTCTGAGTATGCGTGCACACACAGTAACATGGTAATGCCACTATTTGTAGCAGAAGCTGAACAAATCGTAACAAAATAATAGACAGGATATGTAGCAATATGCAGTGGAGACAAAGTGTAGTTTGGAGAGACAGTTAAATGCTCTACAGCAGTGGTCCCCAACCTTTTTTAACACTGCAGACCGCTTGGGGAAGGCGGGGCACCCCCTGTGCTTGCGCGCATGCATGAAGGGTGGGGCGCTCGCGTGGGCACACATGCACTCTTGCATGTGCACGAAGAGGCTGTGCAGTGAGGGAGTGCATGCAGGGGGTGGTGGGAGATCTGTCTCCGTGGCCTGGTCTGGCCCAGACTGTGGACTTGGGGTTGGGGACCCCTACAGAAGGGGCTCCCAACCTTTTCCTAACCATAGACTGGTTGGAGGTGGGGTCCATGCATGCCGGGGTATGGCACGCTTGTGCGGGGGCGTGGCATGCTCGCTCACGGGGGCGCTCATGGGGGAGCAGGAGATCCGTGTCTGTGGCCCGCTCCTGCCTAGGCAACGGAGCAGTGCTGGGTCGCGGACCCGGGGTTGGGGACCCCTGCTCTATAGAATTTTGGTATGAAGCATTTATATGAAAGCAACAGTCACCAAAATCTGATTGAGCCTGCAAGAGCAACCACACAATATTTTTTTCCCCTTCTGGGCTGCCATCCATTGTGTGACCAAGCACATGATTGGGTACACAACCTTTTCTGTAATTGGATGGAATAGAAGAGTGCACATAATAGCACATGTAGGCTCATAGGCTCACTTTTGTGACTGCCTACTTATAGTGTATGAATCCAACAGGAACCTGGTCAATTTATACCTTCCATAAAATGGTACAAGCATTTTATATAGCAACATAGCATGCAGCCTGTGAACTTCAAGGGAGTGACTCATTTCATTCAAGCAATCCTTCAGTTGTGGTTTACAGATGTGACTGTGTGCATGCACACTCGTCCCCTTGCAGATGGGCCTTAAGTTCCAGGTTGAATCAAAATGGAGTTTTCCATGATGTGCACCCATAAACTGATGTGAGTGAGCCCTTTGAACCAGTGTTTAAAATTCAATGCACACCTAAACAAATGGGTTTTCTCCACCCCATCCATCTTTCTCTGTGGTCTAAGAACCTGTTCCTGAGTAGCGGTGGACATGAATAAAAAAACCAGTGGTTTGTTATGGTTTGTGGCTATCCACGAACCGTAAACTGTCATGAATCTCCCAGAAAAATGAACTGGTTCACAGATTATGTTGCGGGTTTGTGTCCAAGGGGATTGCCTGCCTGTCCCCTTCCCACTGACCTCATCACCTCCCCCTCTAGTTCTGCCACTATCACCATCATCAAAGACAGTGGGCTGGCTTCCCTTCCAGGAGCTGGGCCCGTTGCCTCTGTGCAATTGCCCACTGCCCAGCTTATACGTGGCTGCATGCATAGAAGTCGTAGGCCAGTTTCTCTTCCCACAACCAGCTGCTGCCTCTGCACATGCATCAGCTGGGTGGCGGGCACAGGCATTGGGCCTGGTTCCTGGAAGGGAAGCTGGCCCACTGTCTCTGACGATGGTGGCAGCAGCAGTAGCAGTGGTAGTACCAGATAGGGAGGCAATGAGGGTAGCGGGAAGGGAGTGGACAGGCATCCGTTTTGCCAAAGCAAAATGAAGTGCCAAGGGGAAGAAAGTTTTGCAGTTTGTTATGCTTCGGCAAAGCAGGTTCCCCAAACTGGGTCATGAACTGAACCACAAACCAACCCATATTTTTTTTCCTGGTTCATGGTTCGGTTCACGCCTATCTCTAGTCCTGACTGTTTTACAGCAGTATGGAGGTTTTTGAAGACACACAGCTCCCTTTGTATTTTATCGCTGGATTGCAAATGTGAGCTACAGCTCACACCCCATGGCAACCTAGTTTTCTTCAAATAAGAAGGAAGTAAGTGCTGTGTTCAAAGGAAGGAGGGAGTATACAGGCACAGCCCTCAGTCATGACAGTCAAAAGTGGAGTTCAGAAGATTATCTGAATATCATCCCTTAGAATTTGCTCTCAACATTGTACAAAATACATTGTTTTCTGAAGAAGAATACTGCATATATTATCATAACTTGTTTATGTAGTTCATTTATTGTGTTGTTATTTCCTTTCCCTTTTTTTCCAGTATTCGTGGGCTACCTCTGCGTTGTCCTCCTCATGCTGCTTCTACTTATCTTTTGGATTGCACCAGCTCATGGACCCACTAACATTATGGTTTACATAAGCATTTGCTCCTTGTTAGGAAGTTTCACAGTGCCGAGTACAAAAGGCATTGGACTGGCTGCTCAAGATATTTTTCACAATAACCCATCGAGTCAAAGGGCACTGTACCTCTGTTTGGTTCTGCTAGCAGTATTGGGATGTAGCATAATAATTCAGTTCAGGTACATCAACAAGGCGCTGGAATGTTTTGACTCCTCTGTGTTTGGTGCCATCTACTATGTAGTGTTCACTACTCTAGTCTTGCTGGCCTCAGCAATCCTGTTCAGAGAGTGGAGTAATGTTGGAGTGGTTGATTTCTTAGGGATGGCTTGCGGATTTACTACTGTATCTATTGGAATTGTTCTTATACAAGTCTTCAAGGAGTTCAGTTTCAGTATTGGAGATTTGAATAAGCCTAACATGAAGACTGATTAAGATCATAATATTGGAGGGGCCTGGATGACTCACAAAATAATAACAGCTTTCCATTTCTAGGCCACAGGAATGATAGAGCCTTTAATTTCTAAGCCCAGAGAACATCATCATCTTTCATTCCTTGCTGGAATCTTTGAAATGAATAGCATTCTCAATCCAGTTTCTCTAGGACTACTGTTGTCAAACTTATCTAATGGTATCAAATGGTTAAATCTTAGAACTTTTACAGCTGATGGGTATGAAATGCATCAATGAAGAGACTGGTGTGTTTCTTCCCTGAAAAGGCAATACATATAGTGAAGGGTTGAAGCATTCTGAACCATGAGAATGCAGTGACCTTTCAGAATGTCTACCTGAAACTTTTGAGTTGTGTGAATAAACTAAATTGGCTTCTCCTGTGATCTGTTGGGCAAGAACTAGGGATATTTAATTGTCCTTTGGAAACATGTAGACACCTAGCAAAAGGTTGGATTTGCCTCCTCAATGTCTCATTTGTTAAATACCAAAATCTATTGTTTTTGCAGCTTTATATGAGGATTCTAAAATCAATGTTTCAGAACCTGTACATAGATGAATTCCCACCCATCATTGATTATGTCTGCAATTTGTACTGATGAGGAGTTAATAGTTACATCCAAAAGAGCCATGTATTTATCTCTCAGTAATTTTCTCTCTCTCTGACCAGCTAAAAGTTGCTCATGGACCTTTGTGAATTCAGTTTATGCCTTTTGTTCACAATATGCATTTGAAGTGCATTAATACATTACATTAATCAGAAGCTTTTAAGTATCAACAAAAAAGAATGTGAGGCTTGTGTCAGATCATAACCACTTTTCTACCGTTTTTGTGGTAGATCATTTGTAAAGAGTTGGAAACTACTTCAGTGCCTTCTGTATTCTTAAAGAGATCACTTTCATGAGGCTGTTCATTTCCTCTTAATGTTTCATTGGCCTCATGCTTACAATCATATAAAGTAGCCAGAAAGCCAAAATAGACTGTGGAGCCTGACTCTGTTACTGAGGGGACAGTGTGAGAACTTCTATGCACTTCCCATAGTGTGTGTGTGTTCTGAGAAGTGTTCTACTATTAATTGTTCATTCACCATGTTCCCTGTTTTTTTTAAAAAAACAAAAACAACGAATAGAAAAGTGTTCTTGACAGTTTTTGGGTTAGCTTTAGAAAATTGTCATTTCTCAGAGCAGCTGGATATTGTGAGGAACTGAATCTGTAAGAGGAGAGGAAAATGTTAATTTCAGTCAAGGGAAGGTGAGATAAGTGGGCTAAAGAACTCTTCAGTCATTCACAGGTTTGAGGGAATAATGCGATGCCTGGAAAATGTTGGTCACCTATTTAGGAAAACTAAATAAATTATTTAGCTCTTGCTACAGAACTCTGTCACTATAGAGAAGAGACAAACTAACGCTAGTTTAGTATGCATTTTAAGTCTGTTCCATAAGATATTTCCATATCAGTTTCAAAGGAATATAAAATTAGCACATTGATCATACAAGTTTTTGCTAAGCAAAATATGTGCATCTTTGTAAGATTTCATCAATTTTAAAGTTAAAGCCAAGAAAACTTGAAGTTTAGTTTCTCTATAATTACTACGTAGGTAAGCTATGAATGAAATCATGTTCCATCTTCAAACTCATTAAAAACCTCTATTAAATATAACATTGTTTATACTTGGGGTGAATGTTAACCAACTGCAACATCCAGAATTACCAGTTTTCAAAATATATGCAAATCAGTGTTAAAGTTTCTGTTAATTTTTGCTGAAGATTGCAAAGAGGATGTGTTGTGGTTAAACTAATTTGTATAAAATATGAGTTACCCTATCTGTTTATATGCCCTGTTTCCCCAAAAATAAGACCTAACCTGAAAATAAGCCCTAGTATGATTTTTCAGGATGCTCGTAATATAAGCCCTAACCCAAAAATAAGCCCTAGTTAAGTGAAACCTCGTCCTCCACCATTGTGTAGCAACCAGAAGATGACATGACTATAAAATAAAACATCTCCTGAAAATAAGCCCTAATACATTTTTGGAGCAAAAATTAATATGAGACCCTGTTTTATTTTCGGGAAAACATGGTATTAAGTGCAAGAGTGGGCAGAAATGATGTTTGAGGCATCTTCTTTGTTTCATCCTAGAACCTTACATTTCACGAAACTGGAGCTGGGTATAAAAGGCAAAAATACGTAATTATAATAATGGTCTGAGACCAGAAATTTGATTGATCATAATAAGTGAATAGAGAGCACTTTTTTTTTTCACCAAAGTTCACCCATCTTCTTGCCCACTTTTTTGTTTGTTTGTTTTAACAATATACTTGGTAGTGGGGCAGAGATAGATTTGGTTGGTTATTGTTGTTGTTTAAGTACAATGGGGTCTTGACTTGAGAACCTAATCCATATTGGAAGGTGGTTCTCAAGTCAAAAAGTCTGTAAGTCAAGTCTCCATTGACCTACATTGCATTGAAAACCGATTAATCCCGTAACAGGCCGTTTTTGTTCCATTTTGGTTTTTTTCTGGTCTGTAAGTCAAATCTCAGTCTGCAAGTCAAACCTAAATTTTGCGGCCAGAGAAGTCTGTAACTCAAAAAGTCTGTAAGTCAAGCCGTCTGTAAGTCAAGGGTCCACTGCAATTGTGTATTAGAAAACACTCTATTGCAAATCAGCCAGATAACTTCAAGTAGATACCAATTTTTAAGTTGCCTCTTGATGATTGGATCTAGCTGGATACCTCAGTGAGGGCTCAGTCACATGTAAGAAAAGAACCCCAGTTATACCAATTCTTTTCATACCACTGTCGTACCGATACATTTTTTCAGCGATCACATGGTGTGTGTATATATATTGGCAGGAGCGTTCACATTGTTTTAAACTGCATTTATTTCTATTTGAACCGATACAGCAGGCTGCACTGCTCTTAATTTTGTATTAATTCCTTTTCTCTACTGTTTCTTGGGGCAATCAGCCCCTCCCCGTGTCTTTTTTTAAAAGAAAAAAAGTAATATATCAACAACAATAGAGAGGTCTGAGCCTCAAGAGGAGGAAGCAGGTTTTGAAAGATGTGCAAAGTATTGTGAAGAGCAGGGTTTTAAAAAAAGACAGAGATGTTAATGCAACACTCCTTTCTTTACAATTCAAAACAGGAAATGTCTCTTTCTTGCCCTCCTTCACCCATAAGGGATGGGCGGGGGGGGGGGGAAGAGAGAGAAAGCTGTCTCCATTGAGCTGTCTCCTTCTGAGCAGTATATTCATGGCCTCCCCTCCCCCACATCTATCTTTTTCCCTTCAAACAATCTCAAGAAGGAAATGGTCCTTTCTTTTCTGCAAAGGTCTTCTTTCCCTACCCACAAGGGTGCTTTGGCGCAATGTACTCCTTGTGTGTCTGTGTGTATGTGTGGTGGCTCCCCTGATGTATCAATATGCCTTTTAAAATGAAAACAAAATAGTAAAGGGTACAAGCACAGTGGCCATGAAGTGGCCACAGTACCCAGAAATCCGAACCCTTTGCAAAGGAAATAAATTGACAGCAACAGTGACGCATGCTGAAACGATAAGAAATGAAGCAATTCATTATTGGTACAATTTAGAACTACCTTCCCGACGAGGGGGAAATAAGCCACTTGCCAGGACAAATGAATCAATGTTGGCTATGCGTCATGTGAAGAGAAAATTATGAAATTATATTAAAAAACAGCCAAATTGGTATAGCTGGGGTTCTTTTGACAGGTGTGAGTTAGGTATCTGGCTGCAGAGCCAGAGGTTAGGAGTTCAGTTCCCCTCTGTGCATTCCCCTCTGTGCATCCAGCCTATGTGGCCTTGAGCAAGCTGCACATTCCAGGGATGACCCCAGAAGAAGGGAATCGTAAGCCTGAGTACTCTTTACATAGAAAACTCTGAAAAATTTCACCATACGTTGGAATTTATTTGATGGCACACTATTATTATTATAATGATTATCTGTGCCTGAGAACATATACATCAGATGTATATACTGTCTTTCCTGGATTGGGCAAACATAGTTTTGTTGCATGCACACATGGAAGATAAAATACAGTACAGTGGACCCTCGACTTACAGACGGCTCGACTTACAGACTTTTTGAGTTACAGACTTCTCTGGCCGCAAAATTTAGATTCGACTTGCAGCCGGAGAATCGACTTACAGACCAGAAAAAAACCAAAATGGAACAAAAATAGAATAAAAACTGCCAGTTATGGGATTAATCGGTTTTCAATGCATTGTAGGTCAATGGAGATTCGACCTACAGACTTTTCGACTTGCAGCCACCGTTCCAATACAGATTAATTCTGTAAGTAGAGGGTCCACTGTACATGCAGCTAGATGATGGTCGTAGTTATAAACTGTAACATGAGAAGGTGCACCATAACTAAGGGGTCTGCAAATATTCCTAGTTAGCCTGTATTTTTACTCAAGTCCTTTGAACTATCTGGCGTACACAGAAGGCTTTAGAGAGAAGCATGGTTTTCTGTTTGCTAAGTATATGGGAAAGCTCAGAAACAGCATGAATCTCTCGTGCAGCTTAAAAACCATTTCTTACCTGCTTTCAAAATGCTATGGAAATAAGGAAAGATCTGCTGTCTCAGTTTTCTGTTCATTAGAGGGTGGGTGGCGCTTGATTGTGGCAAGCAGATTTATTGATGTCTGCTCTGTACCAGTATTTATTCAGTTAAGTTACTGATTTCATGGAGAAAGTATAGAAAGATTACTGTTACAGTATTTCTGGAGATAGTACTGCATTTTTAGCATTACGTGCTTGACATTTAACATTTTAAAGAAGAAAATGGATCTGAAATACATTGATCAGACTTGAAGTCATTCTGTTCCTATTATTTAATAATAAATAATTATGTGTTCTGAGATAAGTCTCATTGATAACAGTCTTCAACATCCGATGGCCTCCCTTTAGCTTTCCTTGACGTAGGTAGACATCAACATAGCTATGAGTGCTATCTTGTTCTAGAATTTATAGCAAACTATAGCTTACCATGTGCATTATTCTCTACAAAAAAAATGCCTATCCTAGCATGCTTGTGCTTATGCACATATAAAAGTGTATATATAGCTGTTCTTTAGTTAGGCATCTAGATGATGGATAACTAATGTGTGTACTCTTGACGGCCGTTGGGGGAGGGAGCATCTTCCTGTTTTCCAAATAATGGCAGAGGAAGACATGTATATTTTATTTATTTATTTATTTATTTATTTCCCATTTTTTTATACCACCCGATTAGTGAGAAGCACTACTCTGGGATGTTAACAACAAATCAAATGCAATAATATAAGAGTAAATAAAAATAATAATAAAAAATACGAACAGAACAATAAATAAAACAGCATAATGCAAACCCACTAAGGGCAGCAGGAATCATATATGTACATATATGTATAGATCACCACCCAAACTCACCTCCTCTTGAGTTTGAGTGGCAGGCTCCTTAATAAAGATGGTGTCATCTGGAAGTAAGTCCTTGATACTTACAGAGTGTTTCTGCCCCAGCATAACTACATACAACTATATATATAATGTGTTTTTTATATATATGTTACATGTAAAAACAACAGAGAGATGCTCTTTTTTTATCACTTGAAAGCATTCCAAAATATATATATTTCCCTTTTGCCAAATTTCAGTGTAGCATGATTTTTAAATTGATAGAGCTGCCAGATAAAATGACCCAGAGATCTACCGGCTAGCCATTGTGGTATAGGCCAGTGGCCTCCAACCTTGGGCCTCCAGATGTTCTTGGACTTCAACACCCAGAAATCCTGGCCAGCAGAGGTGGTGGTGAAGACTTCTGGGAGTTGAAGTTCAACAACATCTGGAGGCCCAACATTGAGGACCACTGGTATAGGCAATGGTGTGAGCTGAATCACGTGAGGCTCATTTTGGTACTCTTACCTCTTACACCAGCTCTCTGCTTGTTTGATGTGGTTTATTTCACCTGATATGTCTCTGGTGGCCCTAGCTTTGGGTGTACCACCTAGTAGCATTAGATGGCCTTATGGAGAGAGTCTAGAATACTGTATTTTAGTGGCCTTCATATACTTTGTTGCTGCAGCATTTAGAAGTTTGAACGGTATGTAGATATATTTATTTTTGCTACTCTGTTGAGCAAATAATATTCTTTCTGCTTCAGTTTAATTCAGAACTATCAGGGGGTAATTGCATTTCTAGTACAGGACTTATATTCAGTTTGCTGATCTTTTATAACTTCTCTCATTGCTTTCATTTTGTTTCTTAGAAATCACAGTGTTTAAATTGCAATTCATCCTTTCAGCATGAGTGTTCCGTACTGGGAAATAAATCTGCTGTTATCTGTTGAACTTTAGTCTTCCTCAAACTTTGAGATGCCCTTTTACATAGTTCATACTCCCTGATAGGCAGGAGTAGAGTCACTTGAAATAATTAGCCACAGATTACCACTGTAATCTGCTTATTACAGTGGTTCAAGTGGATGGTGTGTATCCTTGAGAGGTTTACTACACTACAGTTAACTGCACCTTGCTAGATAGCTCAGTGGCTTAGTTTATTAAAGGCATTTCAGTGCTTATTTATGTATATAAATAATATAAATAATGACTTACGAAAGACTTAATTCTCTTGAGCAGCATAATGTACTGTAAGTACCCAACACAACAGAAGTACTGTATGTAACTTCTGCTTTGTTGCGTCCCTTCTGAATCTAATAGACCAATGTTTTAAATAAATCCCACCATTCCTTTCATTATGTCCTAGTTATAACAAAATATTTGTGTGTGTTTTTAAGCAAAAAATTAAGGCTGCAACCTGCAAGATGTCTACATTGCCATGTTTTTATAGGTGTGAGATGTGACCCACTGAAAAATATTACATTAGGTACTTGGGAAAAAATCTGCAATTCATTAAAATTTGATGGAAGTTAAAAATATGGTTTCTTGCATAACTCATTTGAATATGTTTGTCCAGGAAAGGGTCTCTGTGGATTCTGGAGCATCCTATAGAACTACACCAAGAATATATATGACACATGCTGTAATCCTAAACCAGTTTACCATGGAGTCAGATTTATTAGTGAGCATAATGGGACTGGGGGTGGGGGAATATACAGGATTGCTCTGAAAATGGCTTTAGGTTGCTTCCTACACAAAATCTCTTCTACAAACTACGTACTGTATTCCAGATTGTGTGTGATACAGAGAGAGAATGAATCCTATTTCTTAATTAATAAGAATGTACTCACTTCATATATGAGAAACCTCTTTCTTAATGATAATCTTCATTTCTCTTGAATGTAGTTTTGTTGAGGAAACTAGCTCCAGAAGCAAAGACACTGGGTTTTGAAATAATAAAATGGAAGCTGTGAGCTTTATCCTTACATTTTAAGATTTTAAATGTAAAGACCTAAGTAAACTGCACTTCAAGTCCTGTTGCACTTGTACTGATTGATTTTGTGATGAAAACAGACAGTATTAAAGATCTCAGAACTCTTTCAAGATTGTAGACACGTTACATATGATGCTGACATTTATTTCTTGATCAGGTTTTACAAGCAGGTATGCTTCCCTTCTTGCCTTCAAGAGAACACTTTAATCCACTGGCATTAAAAAGTGCTTAAAGAAATTACTAGTCTAATACTAAATGCTACACAGAGAGAGAGAGAGAGAGAGAGAGAGCATTAGGATCTAATATTTAATAGCAATTTCTACTGGAAAAAATTCAAAAATATTAATTAGAATTAATAGCCAGCATGCTAGGTTGACATCCTGAGCATGTGCCTAGGTATTTAAAAGCAACTTCCATTATATTTAGTAGTATTACTGTATTTGTGCACATTACCAGTGGAAAATACATATATTCCACACTTCTATTTGCAGCAAGAACCCCAGGCACTTTTTGTATGAGATGGATATTGCAAAAACACACACACACAAAACCAAACCCCACAACCGGACACTGTACACACATATTTTAAAATTTTATGAAGGCAACCTAGAGGTGTTGGAAAAAGTTTTTTATTATTATTAAAGCATTAGAGGAGGAGATTGTTGCATAGATCCAATACCTAGCAAGTGAAAGAGTTTTTATTCTATATTATTTGAAGTAGGAGATGTGGTGAGGGATTGTAGGCTAAGAACTAAAATGTGGATTTAAACAGTGAAAAAGATAAAAGGGAGAAAAATGTTACAAGCTTGATTGCTTAAATGCAATTGTGTTGCAATATAGTTACTTCAGGCAAATAAAAAAGGACTATTTTATTAGCTCCAAAACTATGTATATAGAGGTTTGTTAAATGCTCAGTATTGTTAGCTTTGCTTTAAACCAATAGTTTTAGGCATGTTGTAATTGCCTTGTAAATTAGCAAAGGCTATTCATTAAGGTTTCGGACAACAAACCTATTTATTAATATGTAATGTTTTAAAATAAAAAGAAATTTGTAGCTCCGTGTTCATTTTGTCATGTTTATCCTTTGCCTTTCAGCTTTATAAATGGAAAAGAATAATTATGTATGAAGCCATCAGTATGCTTTCTTCTAAGCTTTAAACAATTTTTCTTGTCCACAAAGTTGCAGTTACATCCTATAGCAATGTCTGTCCTCTGGCATTTCACCATATGTGGAACACCAGTGAAAATGGAATTCCATGGTTTATAATTCTGGTTGAAGATTTGCTTGTCATCTTTGAATTATAAGCCCAGAACTTAGTAGTTTTGATTGGCAGTTGTCCAATCCCAAATATGCATTGTTGGGAATTTAGAAGATTCTACCATGAAGATCTCTAGTATGTAATTGTTAAGTGTTCTACTGTGGTAAAAGTGATAATTTGTTTGAGTGGCAGTTCTCACCATGATTTTAACAGTAGCTGCAGCCCAACATGTAAATTGCTATTAGCAGGATTACTAATATGCCACCTGATCATTTACATACTATTAAAGATCAATCTACCTGGTTTTTAGTATGACAGATGCAACACTCAACTGACCTTACCATTCCATTACAGGGCTTCACTTTAATCAGGTTCTAAAATCTGTTTTCAAACCTTTGCCTAAATACTGGAAAACAAGGGTAGCACCCATGTGTACGCATACCTGGGAGTAATTCCCCCCTGCTCCCCGAGTCAGAGGAAACTAATTTTGAATAGACGTATATTGGATATGACTGCTAACACATGTCCTTTTTATTGCAAACAGCAGTCATGGCCAACCACAGTCTCAGTGCACCTTCCTGCCAATGCTGTCTATTGAAAACAGCCACACAAGTCCAAATCATATTGACACTAAATCTGTAGCAAATGTGGATCACAGGAATAGCCTTATCCCCTTTTTGTTTCCCATTAGGGCAGGAGTAAAAGTCTTTAATGTTGCTTTGACAGCTCTATGCCTAGGGATTAATAGTTCTTAAATTCCTTGGCTGGTAACATTGAGTTTGTTTAGGAAATGCTGCAAAATCAATTCCGCAAGTTGCCAGCAGTACCGTGTTTTAAAAAAAACCAATTCATTTTGGACTTTATACGCATATTCTGGAGTGCGCTAAATAGGGTTGCTAGGAGGTCCAGTATGTCATTTCGTGCAATTTATCCAAATGGCATACAGACCTCAGGCAACCCTATTTGGTCCACACCAGCTTGCTGTCAATTTGCCAATATTGTAAAATGGTTTAAGAAAAGAGCCACTTCAGGGTGTTGGCAAATTAAACACTTCCTCAGCTCTGTGGAGGACCTGAGGAGGTAAACAAAATTGTTTAAGTAGGTTAGGACAATAGAAGCAGGAGGAGGTAATGAGGAGGACTTCATCTGGTTGAAAGCTAGTTGAGGAAAGCAAGCAAAATCCCCCTCATTGCCTTTTCCTGTTTTTCTCCCACTTCTGGAAAGCAGTTTCCATTTAGCTTCTTCTTCTTTTTGTTTAAGTCAGGGGTGGTCAATTAATTTCTATAGGGGGGCCACATGAAAAATCTGAACTGTGTTCGGGGGCCGAACCAACTTTACTTAAAAATAAAATGAAACAGTGATGTTATGATTGTTTTTATTTTAAACTTGTTTATCTTCAAAAATACTAAAGAGGTGTTTTTGCAGTATGTTAAAGATAAGCAACTGATCAACTTTAGACAAAAAGCTATAAATGGTATTGATGTTCAAAACCGTCCATGGGCCGGACAGGAGCGGCTCGCGGGCCGTATGTGGCCCTCGGGCCACACTTTGCCCAGGTCTGGTTTAAGTGATACAGTGTGTATGTACTGCCCCAATACACTTTTAAAAACTTGTTTTCACTTCCTTGGCCCCTCCACAGAGCTGAGGAAGTACTTAATTTGCCAATATCCTGAAGTGGCTCTAAAGCACTTCACAATATTGGCAATTCAAACAAGAAGGCTCACTTCTGGTTCATTTCCAGTGATTGTCTGTGTTGGAAATGAAGTGAAACAGGAAGATCCTACTGACACCAAAAAGTAGAAGCCCCTGACAGGCCAGAAGAATATGGATAGGACTACTCTGGGGGAGGGCTGATTCAATCCAGCAAAGCATCTTCTGACTGCAATCTTTAGGAGCAAATCACCTCATCCCTGCAGCAGACCAGAGAGCAGGCTAAACGCCCATGTAGTCAACCCTTTCCCTTTGCAACCAGTATTTCTGAAAGCCAGGTGAAATGCAAGGTAACAGAACCAACTCTGAGTTACTCAAATGAGGTAGGGTATCTCAAATTACAAGTGTAGGCACTGGCTGCGAGAAAGCCATCCTGAATTTTTCATGGCTTAATGCTGGCTAGACATAACATGCAGTTTGAAGAAATTATCAGCTCCTCCGAAGACAGAGCAATGAAATTAATGCCAAATAAACAGGTGGGACAGTTGACAGGCAAAAAGAAAAGAAAAAAGATGTGTCATGTTAAAGACTAACTGCTATATTTTAATGTCCGCTTTCATGGACAATTCCACTTCCTCAGATCTCCTCTCTATTCTAAATAATTCACATGCACTGAAAATTAATTACATAGTATGACAAATCTACCAGGGAACTATGCCATAATGTTGTTTACCATTTTTTCTGTTGGACTTTGCCATCACAGTCCTGAGTCAGTGAGGAGACCATTCACCATAACACAAGCTTGCAATGGACACAGGAAACTTCCATCCCAGCAGCCTTTGCACAGGATGCATATCTTTTAATCTCCCCTCTCAGCTAAATGGCAAGAAGCGAAGCTCTGTTTGAAATGCAGTGCTTTGTTTCTCCCATGTTTCAGGAATACAGAGCATGGAGACACTGCTTACTGGTTTTGGGGTCATGGCAGCAACCTCCATCCCAAAACATTTTTGAACCCAGGTCCCTATGTTCTCCCCACAACTATGTAGGGAAAATAAAATTAAGTAGTTATGAGCCTTGCTCTACTGCTATTTAGTTTTGTATGCGATAGGATCTACACTTTATGTCCAATGACTCAAGCTCTTTAATGAGATTTGAAACCCTCCAGGCTAACTTTTCCACTATCTTACTTTTGTATCAGCTGTCTAAGCTGCGGGCTCTCATATTTCTGAAATGAACTCTGTCCTTAAGCAATTAGGTTTATCCAAGACAAAAAGCAGGTGCCTCAAGGGACAGAACACATAATCAACTCATGATAAAGTGGAGCACTATCTTGTGAAGTTAGAAAATGGCAATCCTGACTCATTAGTGACTGTTGATCCATAATGACATGCTTTACTGTGTAAATCTCCATGCTCCTCCATCATATTATCTCTGGAAATACATTTGAAAGCAGGGCCTCTTAATATATGAAAAAAAAGTCCCTTTGCAACATACAGGGCTTTGAATTTGATCAAGATTCATCAGAAGTAAAAACCACTGTGTTCAACATTAGCAGACGGAGGACTGTGAAACAGCACGACAGTAAACAATGAGACTTGCTTCTGAGAAAACCTGCAGGGGCAAAACCCAAAAAACCCTGCACTTCTATGTACTGTTTTCTTGTGCTCACTACCATTCACACTTGCCAGAGAAATGACCCTGAAATTTGCTTTGTGTTTGGGTGAAAAGTGGTTAACTGATGAAAAAAAAAAGTGTCAGCTTCTGGGATTTTTCCTTTGTTTGGTGTCTCTTTATGAATAGTAGGGAGCATAAGAGAATATCCTGTAAAGCAGCGGTCCCCAACCTTTTTGAGGCTGCGGACCGGCTGGGGGGAGCAAGCTCCATGCACGGGGGGGAACACCCCTGCGCTCGCGTGGTGGGCGTGTTGTGTTCACGGATGGGGCGTGTCATGCTTTTTTAAAAATCTGTCATAGACAAGCTCTACCCACTAAATCACTGACATAAAAATGTGATCCCTTTATACATATAAACAAACTCCTATTAAATTCAGTAGGCCATACTTCTGTAGAGATATGCATAGAATTGCACAAATCTACTCCTAGATTTGCACACCATATCATAACGGACTCATATAGTCATTCAGTTATTTAACATCCTCTGTTCACAACTAAGACCAGAGGTTACCTCATTTTGACTCAAGCTTCAGTAGAACGAGAAAACAGGAAATAAAATTTAAGCAACATGCCCCTTGATCAAGAATGCATGCGTGCGGGGGGGAGGGCAGAGATCCATATCCTTGGCCCAATTCTGGCAAGCCCATGGACCGGCACCGGGCCACGGACCGGGGGATGATGACCTCTGCTGTAGAGCAGTGGTTCCCAACCCTTGGGTAACCCAGGTATTCTTGGACTGCAACTCCCTGAAGCCTTCATCGCTGGATGTGCTGGCCAGGGTTTCTGGGAGTCGCAGTCCACGAACTCTTGCGATACTCAAAGTTGGGAACCCCAGCCATAGACCATCTTGACTGCTGCCATTGGTGTTGTCAACGTTCAGGCTCCCCTTTGCTATGTAAAGTTTGGCATCCTTTCTCCTGCTGGCAACAATTTAACGCCATTTCCTGGCGTTTTGAATCCTGGATACAGAAGCACAATATCCCGCATTCATAAACCAGATTTTATTTTTTTCTGAAGACTCGAATATGGTTTTAGTTTGATGGTACATAATAAGCCACTGTTTATACCACACCGGCGGTTGCCCACTGTTGCTGAGGGTGGGGTGGGGGGGTGGGCGGCGGGCACAGCCAGAAGTGGAAATTGGCATTCCCGTTTGCCTGCCAGGTTCAAATCCCCGCTCTGTTGCTAATGAAGAGCCTGACACATTTCCGAAAGGGCAGCCATCCTTGCGTCTCCGTCGGATGCAGGCAGCAAAACCAGCGAGAAGAAGGCTAGAGTCCCCCCCAAAAAAGACCAGGACATTTACTGATAGCTTCCACAGGCTTTTATTGGAGTGCCAGCCAGCGCGTCACCCACAGACACAGAGCAATGGAGGTGGCGGAAAGAAGGACCCCCCGTCTCGTCTTCTCCGCATCCCATCCCAAGAGGAGCGACCCTCCCTACCCTGCCGGTCCTCCGGGGAGGAGGAGGGAGGGAGGGAAGGAAGGGAGCGGCCACGTGACCCTCCCTCACCCACGGCGAGGCGCCTTCCGCCCGGCTTTTCGTGGTCTTGCTCCGCCTTTTCCGCCCAGGGTGCCAAGGAGGAGAACGGGCAGGACGAGCCGGGCGCGCGTTGCTGGGACGGGCGCGTCGGGCGACGGGTCAGAGCGGAGGCGCCACCTGAGAGGAGGGGGGTTCTCCATGGCGACGGCGCGCGTTTGGGGAGGCCCCTTCTCCTTCCCTTCCCCTCGCCCTCCACCGCCGCCTTCGCCTTCTCTTGCCGCCGCCGCCGACGTCGCCTCTGTCCCGCCGGCCGCGGCCCCGCTCTGGGCGACCAGGATGTGAGAGAAAAGGAGAAGGTGCCGCCGCCGCTGCTGGTAACTTCCTGGGCCTGAGGCGTCCTCCTTTTCCGTTACCGTGTCCGGCCCCAAAGAAAGGAAACCGGGACGCGAGCGAGGGAGGGCGGGGCTTTTATTATTATTATTATTATTAATTTTTAAGGGGTGCTTCTCGTCGCATCCCCGGCTTCAAGTTTAACACTGGCGTGGCTTTCTAGTCCTCCCTCGCCGCTGCCTTCGCTGGCCCTTGGACCTGAAGGGATGCGCCGGGCGCTGCTGCCTTGAACCTGGAAAGGGGGTGGGGATGGGAAGGAGGGAAGGAGGGAGTGGTGGAGGGCAAAGTATTAATAAGGCGCTTCTGGAGCCCACCAGCTATTGCCTTAACCCGCGGGTTTTCCAAGGAGGTCACAAAACCTCCTTTCTGCCTCTTGTAACAGGCTGAGATGGCCCTCCTTGGCGCGCTTGTGTGGGAGGAAACCTCCTGTAAGGCCTGTGGGGTTTGCCAGGAGATGTCCTCACCAGGCTGTGTGGTCTTCGTGTTAAGTCGTTAGGGATTTAAGCTGCTGGGAATGGGATAAGGCAGGGTGATGAAGAGGGGAAAACGAGAGTGCAGGGAAACTTTAAACACACTTGTCAGCTAGCTTTGAATTACTCTCTCTCTCCTTTTCCCTTGAGAATATATGCAACATTATTTAAGGCCACTTAATATGGGGTAGGTACTCTCTGGCATGGTTGTTTCCCCCCCCCCCGCCTTGTTTTATGAAGTTTAGAGAACTGAGATTGGTTAGTTGCACACACCCCAAGTGATTCTGGCATCCTTAGCATATATTCTTAGAGAGGAGACCCGTTCATTATTTTTTGTCATTTATCTGTTATGGTGATGTTGTTGTTCCCCACTTCAAGTCTTGCGGTGGGCTCATCAAACAGTGGCTGTTCTCAAACAGAATGTTCCACCCTCTTCCTAAAGTGTCATGTTGAGGCCCGCTCCTAGTTGTGCCTTGTAAGACCAAAGTCTGTGAGAGTTAAGTTCAGGCACTTCTGTGTTGTGCAAATCAAACTGTGGAGTTTATTGTCAACATAAACCAGACTAGCCATTTTTTTCAGTGCTCCCTTACTGGCTGATGAAAGCATTGGTGTTTCCAAATGTCTTTGCTGGCATTTAGATTTTTTTTTTCAATAGCTCCCTTATTTTGCATGTGGCTTAGATTGCTTATTTTACTATTGCCTTCCATGCTTGCTAATCATTCATGAGGATGTTTTTAGTTGTACACTTCTGCCTCTATTTATGTTGTCTATTTAAGACAACATAAACAGTGTTTGTTGTTATAATTATAGTTTTAAGAACTGATGAGTTGATCTGGTATATGTCTTTTATTTTTTCTCAGTAACACTGCCTAGACTTTAAGTAAGAGTTAATTACTTGATCATCCTTATTGGTGTGAGTAGATAAAAGAGTTAATGCATGTAACAATATTTCCTCTTATATGATTTTACTGTCAAAGTGAGATACTAGAGGTGGCTAGCAGTTAATTGTGTGGGTTCTTATGATCATAGTGGCTTCAGGTTCCCTCTCTGATGATCCTTATACAAATAATGTCATGTGGAATATGAATGAAGGATTTTTTAATAATTGTATAACATGTCCAGACAGACGTTGCTTTGTTAAGATAAAGTCAGGAGTTCCATGCAGTCGAAGTAGAGTGATTTTATGAAAATGCCAAGCTCGCACTATTCATTGAAGTAATGGAAATTTAAAGACTAATATGTTTAACCATTTCTACATGTCTTTATTTGCTCAGTACTTGTGACTTGATCTAGGTTTAGAACTAGTCTGTCAGCTTAGAGCTTACACTGCCAGATGCATATAAAAGACTCATAGTGTTTGCTATAAAGCTGCTTGATTACCAAGGAGTACCTTTAGCTTTTGGACTGTCTCCTTCTATAATTTGTTTCAAGTGGAGCAAAGTGTTATTCGTAGGCTTTCAGAAGGAATTTTGGGGCAGCAAGGATACAGATGACTCTATGTAAATTGTTTTTCCTCTTCTTACTGCAGATGACAGAACAGCTAGAGAGTTATCACAGGAATTCCTGAGTTATGAACTTAAAAAACACATCTTAATCATAATATCATAAGTACTGCAGAAAAACATACAATTTTATATTCTTTCCTAAGTAGGTAATATTAGCAGTAAATAAACTCTTTACAGCAAGGACAGGCAACTGTACATCTGCAGATCTTTTCTACAGGGCTTCACCTCTTATCAGCCCCAACTAACTTAGCCAGTGGTGAGATCTCCTGGTGTAGAGGAAGTTATATTGAGAATCATGTGGTGAATAATACAGTGTACTATACAGTGACTGAAAATAGTGCCCCTTCTTTTGTCTCTCACAAAATCTGTGTGGATATAGTCATAAGGTCTCTCATAAGGTTAATTACAGAAGTTAAAATTAGTTCAGTTAAGTAGGTTCCACTGAAGTATGGCTGAAAGGAAGTAGAAGCAATTTTGAAGAATCAGCATCTTGGAGAGCTAGTACAAGAGTTCGAATGGGAAATACCAATTCTTAGAAAGGGTGAAAGCCTCCTTAGAAAGCCTCTACTAGGGCCTGTGGATCACTGTTAAGTTTTATTTGGAGAGAAATTAGGTAAAGTATGGTTACTCAGTGTGTTGTAGTGGACAGAGTAACTGACCAGGACCTCAGAATACCTAGGTTTGAATCCCTGCTTGGCCATGAAAACTTGCAGTCCTCACTGGAAATTATAAGACTACTCCTTAAAATATCTCACTTACCTTGAAAGCCCGATTGAGGCTGCTGTGAGTGAGTTTTGACTTGATGGCACATATAATGGTATAAGGTGAAAAACACATGATGCTTGTAAAGGACACTGTTTTAACTGAGGTTAAAATGCTAAGATTCTGTCTTTTATGATGTATGTTTAGTAAGAACATTTAGGAGTCTAGTATTCTGAACATTATCTTCATAGGGAATTTGTACAGAAATTCTGGCTACTATTTCTCGTTCTGGGACCACTTTAACCAGATCATCATGAATGATACAGTAGTTCACAGCTAATGAGAGAAAATTCAACAGACCAAGATAATGTTGGAAACCTGGTTTGAAAAAAAATTAATTGCTAGTTTTACTTGAAAACTGTGATGTACCTAGATGTTCTTTTTAAAGACCAGTGAAGATCAATTATATTTCCATCTCTTGATATTATCTGTTTGAAAGCAAACATCTGATTTAACAGAAAACAGTGTTAATGTTGGCTGCTAGAAATTTAATGTGTTGTTTGTATTGCTTGTATTGATTCATTCACAAATCATTGTAGATCTTTATGCTCGCAAACATTCTTGTAGGCGTAATGTTCCATTTACATGTAATGTTGAGATTATCAGTTAACAAAGGTTGCTTTTTTATTTTTTCATTATTTTATATCAAAGCTGTTAAGAACTGCTGAATAGCTCAGTAGTTTAGGTGTCTGGCTGTGGGGCCAGAGGTTGGAAGTTCAATTTGCCTCTGTGCCTCCTTAGCAGGGGCCTGACTTGACGATTCATAGGAGGGTCCCTTCTAGCTCTGCAGCTCTTAGATTATATGATTAAGATTAAATACATGGAAATGCCGGCATGAAATTATTCACAGTTAAGCTTCTCTATGGACAGCATTCAGGCAACTCATACTAGGAGAGCTTTCTGTACCAGATGAGGCTTGCAGCCAGGGTACACAATCGAACTTCAGGAGCCAGAGAGAGAGAGTAGGGGATCTCATAAGACCTTTCTTTCAGTACCTTTGTAACAACCTCTCTTGCTGTACCACTCATCACTTTAGTATCCTGTTTAGAGAGAAACAATACCTAAAACATTTGATGGTTTTTTTCAGCCCAGAGAATAAGCTGGCAACTCTTGCTTGTCTTCTCAATCCTTTAAACCAGGGCATAGCTTGCGGGGTGTACTATGAAAGAGGCATAGGCATAGAGGCCCCAGGTCTTTGTTATGAATCCAGCCATAGCTCATGCAAGGCAGGACACAGCTTCATGCAGAGCTCCATTTTAACCAAAAGGTGACTGATGCAATTTGTAATTTTGATTTCATGTAGAATCAGTTGAGCTCCTTGATAATTTGAATGCTTAGTGAGGTATGAATTTGTAATTACTTTAGAGATAAGTACTACAGAATATGATATGCTATTGGGAAAGCATAATTAAATTGAATATTCATGTGAGGACAAATCTGTAGTTTGCAAATAATGTCTGGCTCTACACTTTTGTTCTATTATGAAAAAATGAATTCTCTAAGTAAATATTATCTGAGTGCACGTGTAATTGAAAATATGAATGCATTGTGGTTTAACTGATAAGTAAGCATCTGTCCCTCAGTTTATCTTCAAAAACTAAGACCTTCAAATGAAGAATTCTAGCAAATGCATTGCTAGCAATAGCAGGGCCTTTAGCTACTCAACTTGCAGGAATATTCACATGGAAAGAAGCATCAATCTACTGTCAGCTGCTTGTTTTTATGCAGATCATGTTAATTAGCATAAATAAATTAGCTGCTGCCTTCTATTTTGCAATTTGTATCTGAGACAATTGCACTTCATATTGAACAAGTACTAAAAGGTTGAAGCCTACAGCACTATAACATTTTTGGACCTTAACAGATC
The DNA here is from genome assembly GCF_051106095.1 of Pogona vitticeps. Classification (NCBI taxonomy): domain Eukaryota; kingdom Metazoa; phylum Chordata; class Lepidosauria; order Squamata; family Agamidae; genus Pogona; species Pogona vitticeps. Next base: position 175,591,622 of record NC_135785.1, read on the forward strand.
TTAGCAAAACATGTTTCTGGCAAATAATTTCTTTAGGTTAGTCATAGAGTTCGGAATTGCTGTAGATATACAATGGAATGGGCAACATACAGGTTACATGTTGCCATTTTTAGCTTTTAGTTACTGTATATGCTGAATTTGCTCTGGTGGTAAAAAGTGGAACTTTAATAAAACTGGTGCTCTAACTGGATATTATTGCAACCCTCAGTTACTCCCATGTAATTTAGTAGCAGGGTAGTGAAACAGAATACTTTTTCCTACTAAATAAGGCTTCTGTGATGCACAATGTGTTTCAGATAATAGTGGTGATTTATGGAAGCCTCAAAGAGACACAGTTCTAATCTAAGACAAGGTGTGTACTACAATTCTTACTGTCTTCATTAAAAGTGTCAAGTTTTGTAGAAACTGGAAATCAGTTTCTCTCACTTCTAGTTGCTGTGGGGGTGTTATCTGGTGTTGGAACAAAAATAGGTCCTCTCAACTAATGAAGTTTGTCCACTCCATTTTAAAACAAGGAGCAGCACACTTAAGTAGAATTTTATTCTTTGTAGTCTAGTGGAAAGCTTGCTTGGGACTTCAGGCCTTGTTTAAAAGAATAGTCTCCAGTTTTTTTTGTTTTTTTTTCCATTGGGAAGTGCTGAAATTAACATAGATTCGGATCTTCAGTAGTCAGGGGAAATGCTCTTGAGAGCATTTATTTGCTGCTTCTCAACCCATGAACATAGGACAACCACAAAATAAAAAGAAGTTTGTGTTTTTCATCAACTTTTGTGTGTCTAAGCACCCTTCTTCAGATGAATAGAGTGTCCCACTCCATTCATCTGGAGAAGTATGCTCAGACACAGGAAAGCTGATGAAAAATAAAAACTATTTAGCCTTTTAAGTGCTATATTGCTGTTTCTGGTATAAATTGTTATTCACTAGACTGACATGGCTGCCTGATACTTTAGCTATTCGTGAGCAAGCAAGCAGGCAAGAGAGAGCGAGAGCGAAAGCACATACATCACAGTCTTTAAAAAAGAGGAAACAAACCCACATTAGAGAACAGGAGTATGACAGAGTTACTATCTAGTGAGCGTTCAGGTTGACATCCTTTCTTTTTCAGTGCAGTCCATTTGATTAGTGGAATGGAAGACAAATGGTTTGAAGAAATATCTGTAAAATGTCACAAAGGTAAAGGAATATTTTTAAGGTCACTTACAACTCTCTGGCTAATAAACATTTAAGTAATGTAGAACCCTGTCTTATTTGAAGATTGTGTTGGATAAAAATCAATGATTTTTTTTAAAAAAAATCAAATTGATTTAAATGATTTAAATTTTAAAAATCTTTTTAAAATTTAAATAAGAAAATAAATATTTTTAAATTTAACTCAAACACTCTGTTTTCAAATGCAGATGTTCCAAGACTTGTGCAAAGGGGCTTACAAAATGAAAAACATTTTGCATTATGGAAGTGCTTTTAAATGTTCTTGGGGTAGTAGTAAACAGTAGCAAGCAGTGAGAAAAGTTAATCAGTAAATTGAAAAACATCACAAGATTTGCTATAATTTGCTATACTTACCCATAAACTTACCTTCTCATTCTGGGGGACTGGAATGCTAAGGTAGGGAGTCAAGAGATAAAAGGAACAACAGGGAAGTTTGGCCTTGGAGTTCAAAACGAAGCAGGGCAAAGGCTAATAGAGTTTTGTCAAGAGAACAAGCTGATCATCACAAACACCCTTTTCCAACAACACAAGAGGCGACTCTACACATGGAAATCACCAGATGGGCAACATCGAAATCAGATTGACTATATTCTCTGCAGCCAAAGATGGAGAAGCTCTATACAGTCAGCAAAAACAAGACCTGGAGCTGATTGTGGCTCTGATCATCAGCTTCTCATAGCGAAATTCAAGCTTAAACTGAAGAGAGTAGGAAAAACCACTGGGCCACTCAGGTATAATCTAAACCAAATCCCTTACGAATACACTGTAGAAGTGAAGAACAGATTTAAGGAACTAGATTTGGTGGACAGAGTGCCTGAAGAACTATGGATGGAGGTTCGTAACGTTGTACAGGAGGCAGCAACAAAACCATCCCAAAGAAAAGGAAATGCAAGAAAGCAAAGTGGCTGTCCAACCAGGCCTTACAAATAGCAGAGGAGAGAAGGGAAACAAAATGCAAGGGAGATAGGGAAAGCTACAGAAAACTGAATGCAGACTTCCAAAGAATAGCAAGGAGGCCTTCTTAAATAAACGATGCAAAAAAATAGAGGAAAATAACAGAAAAGGAAAAACCAGAGATCTGTTCAGGAAAATTGGAGATATTAGAGGAAAATTTTGTGCAAAGATGGACATGATAAAAGACAAAAATGGAAGGGACCTCACAGAAGCAGAAGACATCAAGAAGAGGTGGCAAGAATACACAGAGGAATTATATCAGAAAGTTTTGGATATCCCGGACAACCCAGACAATATAGTTGCTGACCTAGAGCCAGACATCCTGGAGAGTGAGGTCAAGTGGGCCTTAGAAAGCCTGGCTAACAACAAGGCCAGTGGAGGTGATGGCATTCCAGTTGAACTATTTAAAATCTTAAAGGATGATGCTGTTAAGGTGCTACATTCAATATGCCAACAAGTTTGGAAAACTCAACAGTGGCCAGAGGACTGGAAAAGATCAGTCTACATCCCAATACCAAAGAAGGGCAGTGCCAAAGAATGCTCCAACTACCAGACAATTGCACTCATCTCACACGCCAGCAAGGTTATGCTCAAAATCATACAAGGTAGGCTTCAGCAGTATTTGAACTGAGAACTCCCAGAAGTACAAGTGGGATTCCGAAGGGGCAGAGGAACTTGAGACCAAATTGCCAACATGTGCTGGATTATGGAGAAAGCCAGAGAGTTCCAGAAAAACATCTACTTCTGCTTCATTGACTATGCAAAAGCCTTTGACTGTGTGGACCACAGCAAACTATGGCAAGTCCTAAAAGAAATGGGAGTGCCTGACCACCTTATCCATCTCCTGAGAAACCTATATGTGGGACAGGAAGCAACAGTTAGAACTGGATATGGAACAACGGATTGGTTCAAAATTGGGAAAGGAGTACGACAAGGCTGTATATTGTCACCCTGCTTATTTAACTTATATGCAGAATACATCATGCGGAAGGCTGGACTGGAGGAATCCCAAACTGGAATTAAGATTGCAGGAAGAAATATCAACAACCTCCAATATGCAGATGATACCACTCTGATGTCAGAAAGTGAGGAGGAACTAAAGAACCTTGTAATGAGGGTGAAGGACGAGAGTGCAAAAAACAGTCTGAAACTCAACATCAAAAAAACTAAGATCATGGCCACTGGTCCCATCACCTCCTGGGAAATAGAAGGGGAAGATATGGAGGCAGTGACAGATTTTACTTTCTTGGGCTCCATGATCACTGCAGATGGAGACAGCAGCCCCGAAATTAAAAGACGCCTGCTTCTTGGGAGGAAAGCAATGACAAACCTTGATAGCATCTTAAAAAGCAGAGACATCACCTTGCCAACAAAAGTCCGCATAGTAAAGCTATGGTTTTTCCTGTCTTGATGTATGGAAGTGAGAGCTGGACCATAAAGAACGCTGACCGCCGAAGAATTGATGCCTTTGAATTGTGGTGCTGGAGGAGACTCTTGAGAGTTCCCTGGACTGCAAAGAGAACAAACCTATCAATTCTAAAGGAAATCAACCCCGAGTGCTCATTGGAAGGACAGATCCTGAAGCTGAGGCTCCAATACTTTGGCCATCTCATGAGAAGAGAAGACTCCCTGGAAAAGACCCTGATGTTGGGAAAGTGTGAAGGCAAGAGGAGAAGGGGACGACCGAGGATGAGATGGTTGGACAGTGTCATCGAAGCAACCAACATGAATTTGACACAACTCCGGGAGGCGGTGGAAGATAGGAGGGCCTGGCGTGCTCTGGTCCATGGGGTCACGAAGAGTCGGACACGACTAAACGACTGAACAACAACAATACCCATAAACGAAGTGCTTGAGCTCTTTGTCAGACCACACTAAACAGTATGCCCTTCTACAGAATGGCTAAATCAGAAGAACTACTGAGGCAAAGTAGTGCATCAGATTCATGTCTTGGCTTGTATGATAGGCCACAAAATTTTTAACAATTTCTAGTGGCTGGAGAAACCAGTAAGATGATCTAAGGCATTTTTTGAGAGCCAGGCTTTAGAAGGCTCTTGGAGGTCAATTCACCAGAGTTTGTTGAAGATATTCTTCATACAACATTTGCCCAGTTGGTGTGACACATGTGCCAACTGAACAGACACTTCTGCACTCTACCTGTGAAAGATCAGCAAACCCGCCATCAAAAACTAAAATTTATTGTGTAGTTTTATTCAGTATTGACACCACACATATGTGCAGCTTGTTTCGGCCCATGCATATCCAGTGCTTGACCTGTTGGAACAGACTTACCATCTTTTTCTTGGAATAAGTGAACTTTTGATGTCTAGTATTGTTTTTATTAGCTCATTTCCTTGAACAAATCATTGATTTTTTAAAAAGTACAAAATATGTGTTTGCTCAAATATCAGTTTGATTTAAATCAAATCCACTCTGGTTTGCTTTATGATGTTGTCTTGTCTTTGGCCATATGACTATGTGTATAAATACCAATAACTGAAATATAAATATGGGTCTATTTGTAATAGTAATTCACTTTCAGTATCCCTGTATCATGCACTTTATGGAAATTAGAAGATTATACGTTTTTAAATTTAAAAGGAAGAGTTTGTTTATTTATCTCATTGTTGTCATGTGCCATCAAGTCCCCTTCAAATTTTGGAGACCTATGAATAAGCAAACTTTCTGTTATTTATTCCCTTTGGCATATAGTAATGCAGTTGGTGTAGGTTTTATTGGCAGATTTATCACAAGCAAAGAAGGTAACATAGGCATTAGCTGTTGTGCACCAAGCCACATGACTCGGGACGCAGCAGAAAGTACCTATGCTAAATTGTTAGCTTATGACAGTTTGCCAGTGAGAGTTATGCCAGTTGTGTTGGTAATGTAAAAACTCGCTAAGATTTTTGCCAGTGCATTTTTGCCAGACTAGCATTCCTGCCCTCAGGGGAGTCTTCATCATCTGCCATCCCTCAGGCAGTGAGTGAGAGACAGTGTGGCTGTGCTGCTGCCAGTTGCCAGCCTTCCAGGGGGAGTTTGGCTTTGACTCCCTTGGCCTTGCAGGAGTGGGCCCTCATTGCCTCTGGCTGCCCCACCCCTCCTCAACATCAGCCACCTGGCTTGTGGGGGGGAAAGAGAAGGGGCTTTAGAAAGGGTTTTAGAAGGAGGTTTTATTGTGATTATCAGTTGCCATCAGGTTACGTATGTAGAGACTCACAGTGGATCTGAGGGAACAGGAAGGGGCCGCCATTGAGGTAGTGCTGGGCAGGGGAAGGAATGGCGGTGGGGGTAGAACATGCCCACATAGGAGAAGAGAGGTTAGATATCTTACATCTGTCCCCTCTTCTAGTCCTACCCCCAACCAGATGGTATCAGGTGACCATATCAACAAACCCTCGAGCCACACGGTACTGTTGATGAATGCCAGTGAAGGTTGTTTGAGGATGGTCATGATGTGAATGCCACAGAAAATAAGTTCTGGCATAAAATTTAATAGTACAAAACCACAAACAGAAAATGAAATGCAGATCTAGATTTCATTTGTACTGACTTTGCTGTATGTTTAAATATTTTATTTATGAGCATGAAGTTGTGAAAACTAGTTGTTAAAAAACCCTTGCTTCCTAAGGCTATAGTAGTAATATTGAATTTTAAAGGCCAAACTTTTTTGTCTTTATACTTAGAATTTCTTTTTACCAAATGTGTTTGTCAGGCAAGAGATTATTTTCTTGACTGCTTCCTTCTGAGATTTAAGATGAGTAAGAATTACATGTTAGCTCTACCCATTCTGCCCTTTCTACCTTTGCTCTCACCCACAAATGGAATGTTGTACACCTCATCAGGATGTTTACCAGTTTGGAATTTGGTCAGTGAACAGAAAAAGGACCCTCACCTTGCTTAAAGTTCTTTCAAGGTTATACCTTAGCTTCATAGAGAGGGCACCATGAAAATACACTGTTTCTTAGGTTGGATGTTCTGTTCTGGAAGAAGAAAGTGTTTGTTCCTTAGTAGATCAGTCTAGTACTGACTTGTATGAATTTCCCATTGAACAGGAAATAATTGGCTTTATTTATTCCAAATCTCACATTACATGATCAGGCCTTTGCTGAACAAGTTAGGGTTGAGATTTCTGACTCAGACATTGATTTGGGTGTGCTTTTTGGAGTGATATTTCTTTTTAACTAAGAGCAATGAAGGCATCAAAAGACTTGCAGAAGAAAATAACTTATTTACTGTTTTGTAAAAGTAATCTCAAGCATGTTGAAGTGTAATGCAGTACAATTCTTTTTTCTAGTAGCTTTATTTTTGTAACTAGAAATCTTAGTGGTCTAGGTACTGTATTTGGCTGTGAAGCCAGACTTTGGGTGTTCAATTCCCCATCATGCCTCCCAAGGAGAAGAGACAGCCTTTATCACTATGGGCAGTCTGCACAGCCCCAGGATGCCCCCACCCCAAAAGAAGGGAACGGTAAACCTCTTCTCAATATTGTCTGTCTAGAAAAGCCTGGAAAAGGTTGTCACAAGTTAGAATCTACTTGACAGCACATTATTATTATTATTATTATTATTATTATTATTATTATTATTATTATTATTATTATTATTATTATTATTATTATTATTATTATTATTATTATTATTGTTGTTATTGTTATTGTTGTTGTTGTTGTTGTTGTTGTTGTTGTTGTTGTTGTTGTTGTTGTTTTTGTTTTTGTTTTTGTTTTTGTTTTTGTTTTTGTTTTGTTTATTTGATTTATACCCCGCCTATCTGGGCGACTCGTCCACTCTAGGCGGTGGTTGTTGTTGTTGTTGTTGTTGTTGTTGTTGTTGTTGTTATTATTATTATTATTATTATTATTATTATTATTATTATTATTATTATTATTATTATTATTATTATTATTATTATTAATGAGCTGTGCCCCTAGATCTACCATTAGTACTTCTAAGGTAGCTCTTGCGGATCTGGCTGTTGGAGGCACTTTTTTTCCTGCCCCGTGCTCACCAAAAAGCACATTTTGCATGACATCACAAGAGATTTTGCCAGTCAAAACGTGGACTTGGGCCAAGGATTTTATAGGAGCACGTATTTCGCACTCTGCACGTGCTGTTATGTATTGCATAGGAACAACCTGGATGTGTAACGAAATAGTCTGAAGAAGAGCCTCGTGGCCCAGAGGTTAAACTGCTGTACTGCAGCTAAAACTGTGCTCATGACCTGGGGTTCAATCCCAGGTAGCCGGCTCAGGTTGACTCAGCCTTCTATCCTTCCGAGGTCGGTAAAATGAGTACCCAGCTCGCTGGGGGGCGGGGGGCGGCAATGTTTAGCCTGCATAATTAACTTGTAAACTGCCCAGAGTGTGCTTGAAGCACTATGGGGCGGTATATAAGCAGCACACTTTGCTTTGCTTTGATATGGGATGCCATCCAGCTGTGCCCTTCTCTGTTTGCAGACCCATCCACCCCTATCTTTTACTCCTCAACTGTCTGTTGGAATTCTGTGGTAATGGAACATACTTGATCTTTATTGGGTAGTTTTAGTCCTCTCCAGATTAGGAATCTTTTCCAAAGATGTCTGTCTGTCTGTCTGTCTAGTGCATTTACAACCTCTGGCTCTACAGCTAGGTATCAGCATAAATGGAAAGTAAGTTACTGTATTTTCTTCTGCAAATTCTGAGCCTACTAATAACCTTTGCATATAGGTGGTACTGTTTCAATTGTGTAAGCACTGATCTCTAGAAAATTGAGATTGTTTTTGGTATATATAGAACACATTGATTAAAGCAGCAGAAAATACCATATGAATGGTATCCATATTAGCACCAGGTTTAACTGTCATCTAGCATTTTGCTTTAAATCTTTATATTATCAATACTGGTGTCTCGTAAGTATACCTAAGATATCTGCTTTGGTTTCATCTACTGCTGTCTGTTTCCTAAGGACTCACTTTACTCACTGTCATCTTTGCAAAGCTTCTAAATTTATTTCACTTATTCTGTATCAGCATTGTAATTCTAGAGGAGTGACACTCACTCTGTTGCTAATCATAATGGGACCAGTTCCTTTCCATTATGAACTAAATATGCACTGTGACAGCAGTTATTTTAGGCACTGGGCCTCATGTACATAATAGGTTTGGGTATTGTTTTGTTTTTGGTCTCTGGGAGAACTCATTTGCACTTCACTAGTTGCATGTACCCAGTAGTCATTACAATATATGTGGACTTCCCTCTTCTTTTCAAATCAACTGGGACATCTGGGGTACATTCTGTACATAGAACAATGGATTTAGCCATCGTAATGAATGTTAAGATACATTTCTGTGTTATATTTTTGTATTGTAGGTTTCAATTTGGGATCCCGTGACAGCCAGTTTTGGCAACAGCTCTGTTCCTTGATCAACGTGACAGTTTGGAATGCTTCAGCAACTGACGAAATGATTGAAAATAATGGAAAATATGATTTCTACATTGGTCTCGTGCTGGCAATGAGCTCCAGCCTTTTCATTGGTGGGAGTTTCATCCTGAAGAAAAAAGGTCTTCTTCGACTGGCCGGGAAGGGCTCCATGAGAGCAGGTGGGTTAAACAGTGACACATGCATACACATTTATATATATGCATAAGAGATACTGATCTTTGAGTGAAGTCCTTGGCTTGCTTGCATTTTTGTCAGCTACATAAGCTATTTTTACATGAATATACATAACATACTTTCCCCAAGATTTCACACAGAATTTGGTAAAAGGGACAAAATGCACAGTTTAAAAAATTTGGCACCGTTTCTGTTTTTCAAAAATATATATTTCCCAGCTAATACGGTTTTAGGGAGAGCTGGGAGGAGGGAGGCAACCGCCTGTTTTTCCTTCAGAGTCTCAGTTAAGGACACCACAATGTAAGAAAGATGTCAGATGTGCCCAGGCACCCTGAGTGGCTCAGTATGTATATGGAAAGATGCTTTCCCCTTAGCCAGGTATGGAGATCACAGAGGAAGCATATTACAGATAAGCTGGAGTGTTAAATTCTAACACTAAGTCAACACCTTTTTCCAGAGTTCCAGAAGTACAGTACCACCTTCTCTTTCATTGTGCCTGTGGACTCTTCCAACTCGGTCTTACTCCCAAACATTGTTAATTTTTTAAAAACTAAGGTACATATTCTCCTCTGAAAATTTAAAAATGTATACATATTGTGGTATGTAATTATGCATTTCCTTGCAGGTAATTTTTCCATGTGAGTTTAAAAAGCCACAGTATGACTTCTCTGTACCATATTTACATATATGGAAATGTCATGGCCTTCGTATTTTACAGAGCAGTGCATTAAGGGAGTGATGAGTTCCAAATGCAGTTAGGTTGGATCAGGACTAAGTTGTTCACACCACAGTCCCAATAAGATTAATTACTTAACTTACCCATTTCTCATTTGTTCTATTAATTTCAGTGAAACTAAAGCATGAGAAAGCAAGAAATCCTACCACTCCAGGGACTGGACATAGTCTGTGGTTGAGGTGGATGAATTAGTTTTGCAAGGAGCTATTGCTTGTCAGGCAGAAGGTGGTGTCAGTTTCCACGTGTTTCCCCACTCCCTATGCATTATTTGTTTTCTTCTTCTTCTTTTCCTTCTTGGAACAGTAGTGGTAGCCTCTCCTGCTGACCTTTCTCCTTGCATGCGGAGCAGGAGGCCCACAGCTTCCTATGGTCTAAAGCTGCCTTTCCAAGGAGTGTAGGGTTGCTCTCTAACTCTGAATCTCACACAACTTTCAGCTGTTCTTAAAACTTTTTAAAAATGTATGTGTTTAAAATAATTTGCATAGTACCAGGAACAACTGTTAACAAAGAGCAACATATAGAGATGGAATTATTCATGGTGTAGAATCCAGTCTGTTGTTTATGTGTCAGCAAAAGCTTGAAGTTTAGATGTGGAAGTTTTTGTACTGTTCTGAGAGCCACAGACCCAGGCAACTAGTCCTGAATGTCGAAGAATATATGGGACTTTCTTCTGCCCTGATGGTTCTCTTGGCAAACATCTTCAGAAACTGATGGAGCTTTGAAATCAGTTTATGATTTTAATTAAAAGGATGAAAGTGTTATTTTTAAAAAGCACTCAGGAACACAGAAATCTTTGGGCATACATGAAGTGGCTCCTTACATCCTAGTCTGTATACAGAGCTTTACATTTGGAACCTGAATTATAATGATCTCTAATGTACCTTTTTTCTTTTTAAAAAACACAGGACAAGGTGGTCATGCTTACCTGAAAGAGTGGCTATGGTGGGCTGGACTTCTGTCAAGTAAGTAACTGGAGACACTAAAAGTGACCTATGCCCTGGGGATCTTTGGACAACCAGATATATTGAATGACAGCTTCCATAATCTTTTGGTGTGTGGCATGCTGGCTGGTCCTTTTGCAAATTAAATTCCAGAACATCTGGAAGCTGAAAGGATCCTTACCTCTACAGTAAAGTGAATTGGTATAAGTAGGAAGAGGCAGAAAGGAACTGTGGAAAAGTACTTGAGATGAAAGAACCGAAGGATTGAATGACAAGAACAGTCCATTAGACTAGAGAATGAATGACCCAATGGGCTGTAGGCTAGAAAGGCTGTGGGAGAGGAGTCTTCTTGGTGTATCTGATGCTACATATAGATGTCATTCAAACTGGAAAGAATTACTGATAAAAGTTCAATGCACTTCAGTCTGCTAACATCTATGTTAATAAAATTTAGATAAATTTAGATGTTGAATTAAAATTCAGTACTTTCATATATTGAAAACATATTCCATTTGCAAGAATTATTTTTATCTAAAGTAGGAATGCAGTAACAAGAATTCTAAAAAAAACCCCAAACTTGAAATGTATTTTTATTTCTGAGGCCTGCTGCTCTTATCTTTCCATTCTGATGAAAGATGCAGTGTTTGTATTGTTGACTGGAATGGTTAGTTTGAGATTCTTTTTTGTCTAATGTTTGCCCTGTGTTTCTTAATTTGCAGTGGGAGCTGGTGAAGTTGCTAACTTTGCTGCTTATGCATTTGCACCAGCTACCTTGGTAACTCCATTAGGAGCTCTCAGTGTTCTTGTAAGGTAAGATATATGATACCTTTGTAGAGGCAGAACTGCGTTGTAGTATCTGCTTAGAAGAGGTTTCATGTACAGTATGTGTGTTGAGACTTTCTGTGCTGGTGAAGGTCACATGTAAATGATTCTCCAACCATTCATTCTGTAAATGAATGTTTTGTTTTATATGAAAGGCATCCAGTGAGCCAATGAGTTAGAAAATGGGAAATAAATGACTTCTTTTAAGTTTCTTTTCTCTTCCTCATTCACCCTGAATAGCCTTCTCAAGCTTTTTTTAAAAAAGTCACTTTACTGTGGTTCTAGACAGTTCTTCATGCAACTTAAATTTAGATTATCACTGTTCTGTGTTCCTAAAACATTTATGGGTTTGCTTTCCATTCAGCATGTCACTTTGATATTGACTGTTCTATAATCTGTCTACATTCCTGGGTTGCATTTTTGCTCATTGATACTGAAAGCAAAATCATCTGTCTGTGTACTTGATAGTTCCATTCTATGCAGTGAGCTTACTCCCAGGGAGGTGCATAGAATTGCAACCTAAATCAGTAATTTCCAGGACCTTTCTGCTGTTAAGAAGAATTCTTCTCACAGTAGTTCAAGCCAATGGAAAGTTTATTTATACAGTTAACACTGTTAGTTCAAATCTGCATTAATTCAAATTTATTAATTTGTTACTTCGCTTTGAGAGAGAATGGAGTGTCACAATTTTTGTATCATTCACTTGGAATCTGCAGTTCAGATTTTTTTTTGAACTTTCAACTTCTCAAAAGAATCTCTGGACAGAATTCTGGATTTCAGTCCACAGACATACACCTACATTTTGCTCAGTTGAAGAAGGGCATACAGCTGAGAGGCTCTGTGGCCTGGCTCTAGCCTAGCTTCTTCTCAAAAAAGGAAGCTGCCTTGGTGTTATCTGGGGGGGGGGGTGTAGTCTCGGAGTCCATTATACTCTATATTGCCCAACCAATGTAAAATAATTTAAGAGCAGGGTTTGACCTCTGATTTTTTTGTATGTTTCAGCGCCATTCTTTCATCATACTTTTTAAATGAAAAGCTAAATCTTCATGGGAAAATTGGGTGTTTGTTAAGTATTCTGGGTTCAACTGTCATGGTCATTCATGCACCCCAAGAAGAAGAAGTAGAAACATTGGATGAAATATCCCACAAGCTAGGTGATCCAGGTGAGAGAATGTGATGATCTTCTCAATAAAGTATTAAGCAAAAGAGCGACAGACAGTTCAAGGGGATGCCAATTGATTGATCTATAGCTCCAAGGAGGTGGATGGCAGCAGTGTAGGTAGTTAAAGTGAACTGGGGTTTATTTAAGTGTATGAAAAGCAAATGTAAGTATTCACTCCAGTTATTTAAGAACTGTACTGCTTGTTCAGTTTTGTGCTTCTGTATGAAGCAGTATGCTTGAGCTTTTCCTGCTATGTTCTCCTTTTCTGGAGTTGGGTTGGTGAGTTACAGTTTTGCAGCCGTGATCTAAGCATTAATGTGGAGGAATACTGGGCTCAGCTGCCACAGTTCTAAAATATATTTCTGCAGGCTTTACTAAGTCTTCAGCATAAAGTTATTGATAGTAGCACTGACAGGCCTACAAGCATCTTTAATACAGTACAAATCTCTGTATTTTGCTGATAAGCTGGGTTTTGCAGATGACTTTGAAAAGAGGTCAAATCTCAAAAGTAAGGTTGCATTGTAGAAATGGGTTAGGAACATTCAGAGCTTTATGCTGCGTTTGAATTTTAACTGGATATGGTCCAATATTTTTACATTGTTTGCCATTTTTCCACATTTTAGAACTGCATTTGGGAAGGCAGTGGTGTCATGCATATACATCCTTAGTTTAAATTACATACATGCAACCGTCAGGCTATATTCAGTCCATCTTGCCCCCTTTTCTGTGCTATCCACTGATGAGCCAATAAAAGCTGAAAATAGCAGGGACAAGGTGCGGTGCCTGCTGGTAATTGCAGCAAGGAAAGTGATCTCAATTGCTGAGTGTGGGGAGACAGCACTTATCTTTTCCCTCCCAGCAATCCCTTACCCAGAAGGCAAGAATGAAAGTTTAAACCTCACCATCCTGGCTTGTACGGATGTGTAAGTATATGTATGTCTACAGCGTCCCTGAACCACACCATCTACTGCTTGCAGCCCTTGGAGCTAAAAGAGTTACCTATCCCCGTGAAGGTTCCTGAAGGGTTACCTTTTTGAAAAGAATCTTACTGTGTGAATTATTCTGGTGCACCAACTGCAACTTATATGACTTCTCTGTTTCAGGTTTTGTCGTCTTTGCGACATTCATTGTCATTGTGTCCTTAATCATGATATTTGTGGTGGGACCACGGCACGGGCAAACAAACATTCTTGTGTACATTACAATCTGCTCAGTCATTGGAGCTTTGTCTGTTTCCTGCGTAAAAGGCTTGGGCATTGCTATAAAGGAACTCTTTGCTGGAAAACCTGTTCTGAAACACCCTTTGGCCTGGATTCTGCTACTAAGCCTTATAATCTGTGTTAGCACACAGATCAACTATTTAAATCGATCTCTGGACATATTCAACACTTCCATTGTGACACCAATATATTATGTATTCTTCACAACGTCAGTTTTAACTTGTTCTGCTATCCTCTTCAAGGAATGGGAAAACATGACGGGTGATGACATCGTTGGCACATTTAGTGGCTTTCTCACTATAATAGTGGGGATATTTCTGTTGCATGCCTTTAAGGACATCAACTTCACCCTAGCAAATTTGCCCCTGTCTCTGCATAAAGAGGAGAGAGACGTAAATGGTACTTTGCCAAACCCATATGAACGCTTTAATGATGAAGAAAGTGCAAGTCGTGTAAGTGACGTACAGATGGAGGGAGTGTCTTCTAGGAGAAATGGAAACCTGTCAGCATCTTAAAAATACATCTGAAGAGCAATTCCATAACTGTGTTTTGTTGTGAAATATCAATTTTAAATGCTTCTCAGAATCAGATGTATTTAAACAGTATGTATAGACAATCGTTTGTTTTTACATTTGACTAGCTTGGACCAAGAACAGTGGTGGGCTTTTCTTTGCCTTATTTTTCATTTGGGGGAAAAATACTAAAAAGACCTCAAAATATGTTTTGCTTAAGTTACATGTGAACATGTAAATATTACGGTTTTAAGACCTATTGCACTATTGACCATTTTAATAAATAAAATGCTTTATTTCTGCATCAGTGAGTGATTAGTTGACTGATGCACATAAACATTTTTGTGCTACTTGGCTGAGCTGTGTAAACCTTGTTCTATTGTTTGGGTGGAGAGAAAGGGGACGGAAAAGCAGGTAATATCCTTCTCTCTTAGGGATGGCAAAGTTATGAATAAAATAGGAAAGCCGTTAAATTGTGGCAAATTAAGAACAAAAATGAAATTCTATTATCTAATGGCTGCACTGTGGGTAGGAAGCATGCAAGCTTCTAGGCATGGCCCTCACCGCAAGTTCAGTTTTACTGTGACATTTGCAATGACCCCATAAAGTGTAACTGTTTTCTTGCAGATTATACACACTAATGTACCTTTGTTAAAATAATGAATGACTAGCAAATTGTAGAATTGCAATACATCATGTGCGGTTCTCTAAACTAGACAGAAAACAAGGGAAGGCTTCCTGAAGAGAAGTCAGGGTCTTTACCTTAGAAGTAGTAAATGATCTACAACAGTTTAAAACTGTTGGCTTAGAATACAGTATTAATATTTTCATACCATGGATAAGTGAAACTGGATACTGATCCCATCTATATGGGGATCTTACTGTATAAATCAGTTATCTGTAATACTTCACAGCAGTTGGGACTGGTGATGTACTTGAGGCAGAAAAAAATGCTTTCTACCTTGCAATACTAATGTCATTTTCTATGTACAGATTCATGTGTGCAATTCATATATACACCCATATGAGTGGGGGGGAAACAGCCTGTTACCCAAGAAATGCTTGTACGTAATGAATTCTAGGAAAAACACACATTACTAGTTTTGAATTAGGTGTAAAACAGTCAGTTCCAGCTGCAGCCTTAAGGCTGTTCAGAAACATCTAACAAAAGTAAGTACAGAAAGAAAAAATCCCACAGGTTGTTCCCCTACCATAGATCGTTAGCTTGCTTTACATTTAACCTAGCTCTTACACCTCAAACATGGTTGATTGAGCTTTTATATAATAAAACAATTTAAGATTACAGCAATAGGTCCCCAGATGTTCTTGGACTAGCTCCCAGAAACCTTTACCACTAGTTGTGCTACCCAGGATTTCTGCAAATTGTAGTCCAAAAATGTCTGGAGATCCAGGGTTGGGAACTACTGTTAAGAACATACACATATTAACATTGCACAGAAGTCAGTAAAATATCACTTGACTGAGTGTGTCTTTAACATTTTTAATTCAAAATTTAGCTTCAGAATAATTCAACAGCTGAGCCACAAGTCACATAAGCATATGCATAAATATTACAAAAGCTTAGCATCAGGAAAAAAGTTATAAAGGAAACTGACTCCATTTCTCAGAATGGGTGAACATAATTTGAAAAGAATGTGACATTCAAGTTGTAAAAATATCTGTCAAACTAAGATGCACATCTATATATAGTTCCAGAATGCAATTCATGCTGCTTTGTATGCTTCCAATGTGATGTGGAAAATGGAACTCTAATTTTCCAGTTTTACATGAAAAGCTTTAAAAAGCAGCAAGAATAATTATTTCTAAACACATGAACTGGCTCTACAAATTTGATAGAATAAAATAATATCTATCTTATTGTCTCCTTTTAAAAAGTCCCCATAAAAAGCTTTATTCCAAAGCTAATTACATAATAGTGCTGCAGCTATTTTCAGAGAAAAGTGATTAAAAGAAACTCATGGAAGTTACTAAAGGAGGACATTCTCTAAAGGCTGTCTTAGCAGCATAATGCTTTTAAAAAACAAGTTAATTGTACACACCCCGTACATTCTGATTGTTAGTAATGGATAAGTGAAGGAAGACCCTGTACACCAGTCCATTCTGAAATGATTATATCATTGGAGGAATGCAAAGGATTATAAGACTAGAAATAGGATGCATTTCAAAGCCTTTTATAAAAAGTATACAAAAAGTAGTCTAAAAACTAGAATTGTGTACAGTTACTATGCTTGGAAACAACTAGAAACCCTCTCCTTTCAGAAAGTGTGGACAGTACTGTAAAACAGTGAATATCAGCATAACCATCAAATCTGTCCTGGGAAATGTGGTGCACACTGTGTGGCTTCCAAATGGGATCGGAACATGGAGCTTCTTTAGTTGCTGGCCAAGGACTGGTGAATGGGAGGCTGGAAGCAACGGACATGTTCCACTGGTGTGCCTTCTCCATCGCCGGATTTCAAATACTTGTCCAATATAGCAATGATCTCATCATTCAGGATCTGGAACTTGCGGATTCTTTCAACCATTTTCTTCAAAGGCTGAAAAACCAAAAATTATAGAGTCAAGTAAATTTTACTGACGTACTACTTACTAGCAAGTACTACTTTGCTAGTACTACTTACTAGCAAAGAAAATAAGTTTTCTTATTGTGTAAAATTCAACTATAACAACATGAGAATATAGCCTTCTATCAACATACCACATTCTTTATGATCTCATCTTTTCCATCATGCTTTTGTACTTTCAGTAAGTGGTAGCAGAAATCTAGCACATCAAATCGGCGTTGCTGTCCCAGAAGCACAATAATCATACAGCCAGCCCAGTGCAGCCCATCTCCAAAACATTGTCTGAAGAGAAAAGAAGACAAGCCAGTATGATACATGTAATGGGAAGACACTTGAGCCAGATGAGAAGGTGCACAGAATATGCATTGCCTGCAGGAGGTCCCCCCTGTTCAATTTGGGATAATACATAGAGTGCTGGAAAATACCCTGCACTGTATGTACCCTGGAAAGCTGCTATTAGACACGTCATGATGAATCAATGGTACGAATCAATCTAAGCTAGGTTCCTATATTCTTACGATTTCTAGAGTTAAAAAGCAAGAATGTTCTGAAGATTTGCTAGTTCAAGGTAACAGAAAGATTTCTCTAAGCATTCCAATGTTCTTATTTCCCCACATTGCTAAAACACACAAGAACTAGCTCTAAGACAATGCTCAACATGATGTGAGTGGACCTCTGTTTGTGTAACACCAGTAATCTCCATGCTCTATTCCTCAATGTCCCCTTCCAACACTCCAGAGCAGATTTCAAAAGCATGGGGATGGCTGTAGCAGAACAGAGAAACATCACACATTTTGCTGATAGAATGACATTGCCAGATATGGCCTGAATTTTTAACTGGCAGGAAACCAGGGCTCTACCCCATGTACTCTGCCAAGTTTGTGTTTACATGGGCTTCTCCCAAAAGTTCTCAGGAACAAAGAGTGTTTGATAATTATGTGCTTTCAAGTAGCTTGACTGACGCCAGCCTTAACAGGGATTCTTAGGCATGTGAAAATGATGGATCATTACTATCTCCAAGAAGTTTCTGTGGCTGAGTGGGGATTTCAATCTAGATCTCCTGAGTCCTAGTCCATTGACTACATCCTTCTAATTCTGCTGCTAATAATAATACTCCTGAAATACAGGATCTTAACTATTGTTATGCCACCAGCCTAATGAGAACCATGAGCATAAACACAGAAAGAAACTGCATATGTATACATGTAGTTTCTTCTGCTCCAGTCCTCTAAAGATGCTGGTCATGGGTACCGGCAAAATGTTAGGGGGGAAAAACCTCCAGAACACAGCCAAACAGCCTGAAAAATTCGCAACCACCAGCGGATCCTGCCCATGAAAGCCTTTGAAAATATATTTTCAATATGCCTTACAAAATTGTATGCTAATTCCCTAGAGATGCATCACAAAATGTGCCTTTCTAGAGGACTGTCATTCTATTATTTTCTTTAACGAAAACTTGGTTTTATTTTATTTATTTTTTACTCTTCAAAGAAAACCTGTCTTTTGACTATTCTGTGACTTTTCATTCCATCCAAACATCTCCCTTCACAGGCCATGAAGCTGCAACATTATCTACTTTGCTCTTGCTGCTAAGCCTCTTCCATACATGCTCAGTCGTATAAGAAAGTGGTCATTTTTCCCCTTTTGAAAGGCCTTTTATGAGGATCAGTATTTCAGCCCACATAGCCTAGGTTCCTTCCAAATCTCTTTCAAGATAAGTAATTTTTTTCCAATTTATTTGATCTGTTTTAAATCTTTGAGGTTGCTTGTTTCTGTCCAGGGAGAGGGCACAGTTTTACTTTTAAAAATTCATAACCGCCCCTTTGCCCAAACACCCTCAAATTTAGCATGGAGCCACAGCAGACCATCTGCTACAATTGTGCCATATCTGGTGATGATTCACAGTCCAGATTGAAGGTTATAATTTTTGTTTGGGTTGACCCAGTTTTTAGAACTGCCTTGTAGAAGAACTCAATGGAGTTCTGGCTGCTCCAAAGCCACTAATAAACACATAGTACTACCCTGGTGAATAGGTTGGAACCTACTACATTGACTGAAAAGCATTTAAAAGATACATCTAATATTTTAGTAAGAACAGTTCTATGTTGACTACAAGACTTCCCTTCCCTTCTCAGGTGCACTTAGATATAACTTGTCCTTTTACTTCTCCAATTGCTGTGTGATCAAAAATTCTGAAATGCATTATTTCCTTGGCTGTGTCGATTTCTAACTGGGGAAATATAAACAAAGCACTGCTAAATAGAAGACAAGCACTGACACATACTCCACAGTAAATTCATGTGTTCCTACGGGAATACAGTATACAAACTGCATTGCACTCCAGAGGCGGTGAAATTCCACACACTCATCTACATGCATCACACCGTTGCTGGGGAGAGGGCCACGCCAGATTGGGTCATCCAGGAAGGTCCGGATCCTGGTTAAGATGACTTCAAACATAGACAGCCCACAGCAGAGACGCTCTTTGGTCAACAGGTCTCCTTCTCTTGCTATGGCAATTTGCTATGTTTGCAACCAAAGAAAAAAATACTAAGTGAGAACGATATAAACAAGATATCAGCTATGCAGAATTGGTAAACCAGTCTAACTCTGGCTTCAAACATACAGATGAAAGGTTCTTGCTTTTCTGCTTCTGAAATTGTATCACTCTTACATTAAGATGGCCACCTCTGAACAAAATGGTGCCAGATACTGACAATCATTCAGCCATACTCCTAGCATGATCTAAGATACCTCTTTCATACACAATAAGAATGGCAGCTGAGCAAGAGGGCAATTTTCTTCTGGGAACTAGTATTCTATCACAATTCTGATCAAAAGCAGCTTAAATCAGCTCTGGGGTTTGCTTTGCTTTGCTCAGTGAATCACAAGAGAACAAATGGCTTTTGTTAAAGGTTACAATATATGTCAGCCAACTCCCTGAAATTTAATCTGTGAGTCCCCTGGGTAAGAATCCTGTGCTATTACAGTGGTGTTCTTTCTACTCCATCCAGAAGTCACAATGGACTTGTCTCCCTGACTGTAGTTGTGCACCCCTAAAAGCTGCTGTGCCCACACATACATAGGCCCTGAGGAACGAACCAACAAGTCATGATTTTTATAATGTGAATGTTATAACTTTTTTTGTCTTTAAAAGAAAAGCAGCTGTACCTGTGGTGTTCCTAGTCTCTCAATCAGAGGAACAAGATGGAGTGGAGCATACTTTGATTCCAGCCTCTTCATTTTTGTATCAAGTCTTTCACCCTCTGGAAAGAGATGGTGATTTTTTTTCAAAGGGTTATGAAAATGCTTAAAACGGGGGGGGGGGACCTTAAACTTTAAACAATTTCCAATTAAAGTTATATATTCAGCCCCACTTTATGCATTACAACAAGGCCTTAAAAATATAATATAAAGCAAGCATAAAACCTCATCAAGATGCATAAAAGCAGCAACATACCTATGAAAACAATGGAAGCACCTGGGGCTCAAGCTAAAGGAAAGGGTAAGGGGGCTAAAAATGTTTCCTTTTTGATTCAGCCCTTGTTTCGTTTGATTTAATCTTTATTGTTTAGATTCAAGTGCTAAAGGAGAGGGAAAGATAGAAGAAACAGCAGCAGCAAGACACTTGCTGTGGGAACCACTCATTTCACTCTTAAAATGAAGCTATTGTGTTCAAACGTGCTTTTGCTCCCACACATATTAAAAGCAATTAAGATGAACCTTATCACATTTAAAATGCCACACTCCAAGAAAGGGAATTTCATGTGAGGAAAAAAATTGCTGCAAAAGTTTATGATGGCATGTGGTTTACCTATTGTTTGTGAAAGTAAGTGTTCTGCAGTGAGAGGTGGGGCTGAGCTCAGCTGCAAATCCCTGAGCCAGTTACTTGGCTGTCTACTGGGATCCAGTAAAGCCCCAGTTTTATCACCATGTTTTTCTCTCTCTCTCTCTCTCTCTCTCTCTCTCTCTCTCTCTCTCTCACACACACACACACACACACACACACACACACACACACACACACACACACACACACACACACGGTGCTTTAAGCTCTCTATGCGGGGTTTCTAATTTACTTATATTGTACAGACTATACATTCCCACTAACAGCACGTTAGGTATCCTATTCACCAATCTTGGAAGGATGGAAGACTGAATCAACCTTGAGCCCAAGACTGAGCTCAGGTGGTGAGCAGTCTTCACTGCAGTTTTAACTACTGCACCACTGTATTTTCTGTTTTCAATACAGAAAACATCAACTGGCTGGCCCTCCCTGCACATCACCGAAGGAATACAATACATGCCCTGGCCTCTTTAATCAACTGGCAACCCTCTGCTTTCCTATTTCCATGCAGGGTGCACAATTCAGAGGGTTGCTGAACTGAAGAGGATCTGGGGGTGGGGGTAGAAAGACCTACCTTTGACGTGAACTCTTGGTAAAATGTTCTGGAAAGGTGCTGCATGCAAAAGATCACATACTTCCTCCAGCGACTGCAATGAAGAGGATAAGGCTCACAGAAAACCCATAGCGATCTGGCCACAATAAGTTTCCCTCCAGATCAAAACAAATGAAACATGGAGTCACTGTGATTGAATCTCCCAATTCTACTAGTGGAAGGTTCCAGCACTGATTTGCACAGTGGCACTGAGATGGGAGAATCTTTTTGCCTCATGTGATTTTTCTGATCTAACATCTCCCATCCTCTGGTAAGAAGATAATTAGATCTATAGCAGGAGGAGCACTTTTCCTTCGTGAGGTGGTTTCCCACTCCTCCCCCCCTAAAATGGGAAGGACAGTAACTTCAGAATGAAGGCAACTGATCACGAAAAGCAGAAAATGGCAAGCCCCTCACCCCATATCGATCAGAGTCAGAAGTGTTCTTTTAAGTTTTGGAATACAGTCATGGCTGCCCTATACTCCATTAGCTCAGTCCTCAGTTCACAACAAACTTGAACTATAGGTTCACAACAGGTTGCCCATTCTATAGGCGTAAGAATCAAAAGACACAAAAGGCTTTAGCAAAAGCCTAATGGAAGTGACTAATTGTCTGTGTTCAAGAGGCAGAAGTAGAAAAGTGAATCAAACAGTGAGTCATGCTTTTATTTTTATCTACTTTATTCCTATAATCCATTATCTCCTCCAGGACAGCTCTCTCAAAAGAACGAGGTCAAAGATCCAGGAAACGAATAGCAGGCCCTTGGTCATTTCAAAGCACAGGGGATTCTGTAGGTAATAATTGCAGAATATCCACACACAAGTGAACCAGTCTGTTTCACAAGAAGCCTTTAGAAGACAGCCAGGCAAAATGGAAATGAAGAGTCTTCCAACAATAACAGAAGAATATATTTCCAGAACTTCCTTTCAGTCTGGATTCAGGCTAAGATTTTTACACAATTGTTATAAAGACATGCATTCCTATATGCATTAGCAGCAGCAGCAGCAACTTTTTCTGCTCACCAAGTAATTATAGCAAGCCACCCAGAGACCTTTGGGTAGTGTGGGTGGCATATAAGTTAAATAAATAAATAAATAAATAAATAAGTCTCAGTAGGAGCTAACAGGGCTTTCAAATCAAAGAGCATTTATTTGTCTACTACTTGAAGATTTTAAAACTGCATTTCTTTCTTTGGGAGACCAGAGTGCTATCTGTTAAATGTAATTAATTGAAACCATTAAAAATATTCAAATGATATAACTCCAAAGCCCACGATCATAATGAAACAAAGGACTCTCATTGGAAACCATTTTGAGGTTTGGTTGTTTGTTAATCAAGAGGCTACTGGCACTATCCCTTCTTTTAAGAAGTGATTAATAATCTACTGGACCCACATGCCAAGTTAACTATTCACAGACAGACCATTAGACGTACACTTCCAAATGCTTTGTCCATATCCCCAGGCAAAACCAGAACCAAACAGAGCCCTACCTAGTCCCAGCAGAATTGTCTTAATGATGGGGCAAAGGTCTACAAAGCTCACTGCAATGTGTGCCAAAAAGATCCACCTCCACACGCCCTGTGCTGCCTTCAATGATCATCTGAAAAAGTACTAATCGATGGCTTAATGAGGACACAGTGTTGGCAGAAAAATGCAAATGACTGGGCAAAGTTGCTGATGCGAAGCAAAGATGGTAATGTGCCCTCACTCGTGTTCTGTCATATTTATTGTGAAATTTGCATCAGATGCCTATTGCTCACAGATCCCCAGTAAACCAGGGAACTCAGTCCTAGAACTCAGGAGTTTCAAATGTTCAGCCCTAGCATTTAACTAGAAGAGAATGCTGCTCTGATGATGTACACTATATCACTGAAATGAGTACACCCCCTCACATTTCATAAATACAGTGGTGCCTCGCACAGCGAGGTTAATCCGTTCCGGATTAACCCTCGCTGTGTGAAACATCGCACTACGGAAAGTAAAAAGCCATTGGAACGCATTAAACATGGTTTAATGCGTTCCAATTTGGCCGAATACTCACCGTTGTGCGATGTTCCGGTATAGCCGGCAGCCATTTTCGCGCCCTCCCCTCGCTGAACGAGGGCGCGAAAACGCTGCGATTAGCTGTCCGGCGGGTCCAAAATGGCCGCCGGAACAGCCGAAATGGCGGGGCACAGCATTTTCGCGCCCTTGGTAAGCAAGGGGAGCGCGCGAAAACGCTGCCGGAAGCCCCAAAATGGTTGCGCGCAGCCATTTCGGGGCTTCCGCAGCGTTTTCGCGCGCTCCCCTTGCTTACCAAGGGCGCGAAAACGCTGCACCCCGGCCCCTTTCGGCTGTTCCGGCGGCCATTTTGAAGCCGCGGAACAGCTGATCGGCGGGTCGCAAAGCGAAGGTCGGTAAGCGAACCGCTTACCGACCTTCGCTCTGTGAATTTTCCCCTATGTAGGTGCCGTTTTGCGATCGCAAATGCGATCGCAAAAACGGCATCGTTGCGCGGATTCGTCGCTCTATGGAGCGACCGTTGTGCGAGGCACCACTGTATTTTAGTACAGTGGTGCCTCGCAAGACGAATGCCTCACGGGAGGAAAAACCCGCAAGATGAATGGTTTTTCCAATCACTATGGTGCATTGTAAGATGGCTTCTTCTATGGCCGTGCTTCACAAGACTTTTTTTTTCAAGACCGATACCTTGCAAGACAAAAAAAATTCATTCATCTTGTGAGGTTCCCATAGGAATGCATCACAATGCATTCCTATGGGAAACCACTTTTCGGAAGCTGATTTTTTCGCAAGACAGCGCTACTTGCGGAACAAATTACATTCGTCTTGTGAGGCACCACTGTATATCTTTTCATGTGACAACACTGAAGAAATGACACTTGCCTACAATGTAAAGCACTGAGTATACAGCTGGTATAACAGTGTAAATGTGCTGTCTCCTCAAAATAACACAACACACAGCCATTAATGTCTAAACCGCTGGCAACAAAAGTGAGTACACCCCTAAGTGACAATGTCCAAACTGGGCACAAATGTCAATGTTTTGTGTGGTCACCATTCCTGTTTCCCCCGAAAATAAGACACAGTCTTATATTAATTTTTGCTCCAAAAAACACATTAGGGCTTATTTTCGGGGGATGTTTTATATTTTTTCATGTACAACCATCTACATTTATTCAAATACAGTCATGTCATCTTCTTCTGGTTGCCGCACAATGGTGGAGGGTGGGGTTTCACTTAACTAGGGCTTATTTTGGGGTTAGGGCTTATATTACAAGCATCCTGAAAAATCATACTAGGGTTTATTTTCAGGTTAGGTCTTATTTTCGGGGAAACAGTATTTTTCAGCACTGCCTTAACCCTCTTGGGAATAGAGTTCACCAGAGCTTCACAGGTTGCCACTGGAGTCCTCTTCCAGTCCTCCATGACGACCTCACAGAGCTGGTGGATGTTAGAGACCTTGCGCACCTCCATCTTCTGTTTCAGGATGTCCCACAGCTGCTCAATAGGGTTTAGGTCTGGAGACATGCCTGGCCAGTCTACCACCTTTACCTTCAGCTTTTTTAGCAAGGCAGTAGTCATTGTGGAGGTGTGTTTGCGGTCATTATCATGTTGGAATACTGCCCTGTGGCCCAGTCTCCGAAGGGAGGGGATCATGCTCTGCTTCAGTAGGTCACAGTATATGTTGGCATTCATGGTTCCCTCAACGAACTGTAGGTCCCCAGTGCCAGCAGCACTCATGCAGCCCCAGATCATGACACTCCCACCACCATGCTTGACTGTAGGCATGACACACTTGTCTTTGGACTCCTCGCCTGGTTGCCACCACACATCCTTGACACCATCTGAACCAAATACATTTATCTTGGTCTCACCGGACCACAAGACATGGTTCCAGAAAACCATGTCCTTAGTCTGCTTGTCTGTAGCAAACCATATGCAAGCTTTCTTGTGCATCATCCTTAGAAGAGGCTTCCTTCTGGGATGACAGCTGTGGAGACCAATTTGATGCAGTGTGTGGCATATGGTCTGAGCCACTGACAGGCTGACCCCCCACCCCTTCAACCTCTGCAGCAATGCCAGCAGCACTCATACATCTATTTCCCAAAGCCAACCTCTGGATATGACACTGTGCACGGGCACTCAATTTCTTTGGTCAACCATGGCAAGGCCTGTTCTGAGTGGAACCTGTCCTGTTAAACATTGTATGGTCTTGGCCACCGTGCTGCAGCTCAGTTTCAGGGTTTTGGCAATCTTCTTATAGCCTAGGCTGTCTTTATGTAGAGCAACAATTCATTTTTTCAGATCCTCAGATAGTTCATTACCATGAGCTGCCATGAGGAACTTCCAGTGACCAGTCTGAGAGAGTGAGAGCGATAACACCTGCTCCACTTCACACCTGAGACTTGTGACACTAATGGGTCTCATGACACCAGGGAGGGAAAACAGCTACTTGGGCCCAATTTGGACATTGTCACTTAGGGGTATACTCACTTTTGTTGCCAGCGGTTTAGACAATAATAGCTGTGTGTTGTGTTATTTTGTGGGGACAGCACATTTACACTGTTATACCAGTTGTATACTCAGTGCTCTACATTGTAGCCAAGTGTCATTTCTTTAGTGTTGTCACATGAGAAGATATACTAAAATATTTATGAAACATGAGGGGGTGTACTCACTTCTGTGATATACTATATGTATCAGACCAGAAATAAAAGAACAAAAATTGCACAAATGCAAAGTATGGCTATTCTCTAGAATATGTAGACAATCTCCAAAAGTCTGGGGGCAGCACACAGAAACCAGAGAGTGATTCCCCCCCCGCAATTTTTTTTCCCCCTACAGAAATGGAGGTTTTTTCCGAAACTGAAAATTTCCCTC
The DNA here is from genome assembly GCF_051106095.1 of Pogona vitticeps. NCBI lineage: Eukaryota > Metazoa > Chordata > Lepidosauria > Squamata > Agamidae > Pogona > Pogona vitticeps. The sequence continues at coordinate 175,617,677 of NC_135785.1, forward strand.
TTACGCGTTCTAGTGGGAATTTTTTATTTTTTATTATGGGAGGGTTTGGAGTAACTTGTGGGTGCCAAGAGCCATGGATAAATTGTCCCCTGTGCCCCTAGAGAGCACAAGAGGACTATATATAAAAATCTGGATGCATGCAGAACTACTGGAAGGCTGCTTGTGGACTCCTCAGGTCACATGTGGTCCACCAGCAACATGCCCTCCATCTCTGCTCTAGAAACTCCTCATTGCTTTTAAAGTGAAAGAATGTGGCGATCAGAAAAGAGTCATCTCAATTTCAAATGGTCTGTCTTGTTTTCACCTTTTTGGCAACATTTCACAGATGCTTCTGCAAAGATAGAATCTTGCTTCCTGTCCCCTTTCCCCCCACGCTTCATCTTCCATTCCTAAACTGGACACAAGGGGGCATGAAAAGAACAGAACTGTTTCTTTTCAAAGGTAAAGGGGAGAAGCCTACACATCTGGCACTTCAAATCTGAAGTTATAACAGATTTTGGTACTCCCCCCCCACCTTCTCCCTCAAAAAATTATTTCCAAAGAGGTTACTAAAAAGACAGAGATTTTACCCTCAAAGTCTGATTTTAAACATGCTTCAAAATGCAGAGAAATACAAATTATTACCTACCAAGCTCTGTTCAATCAGAAGGCAGAAGAGAACTGCGTTTCCTACTTCTCGGAGATTCTGGAAACACACAGTTTTCAGTTCTGCGTACTCCACAATATCCTTCAGCTGATGATGGAAGAATTCTAGAATACCTGAGTTACCAGTGGGTAGGCAATGGCAGACAGCAGAAAATAGAACAAATTAACACCGAGCCTTGTGTTAGGAAACAAAGCAACAGTTCAAAGAAAATTAGTTAAAAAAATTATCTCCCTGTGTTAAAGCAAACATTTGGGAGGATTTTGCACACCAGAAGTAAGCTTTTTTAAACTTCTACTGATGTGTATGGCAGAAACAGCAGGAAAGTTGCCAATTCTGGGAGAGGACTCCCCACCATCAGACCCATCAAAGTTGCTCACACTTGAATTAGGCTGAAGAACCTCCTTCCCCATTGATGAGATAAAACCTCTAATTAGTTATGGATGGTCCTTTATCCCAAGCCGGACAGACAGATATATAAGGAAGCCTACCAGGGGTACAACAGCATCAGATTTGGGTTGCTTATCTAGAACAGCAACAGAGTTATTGAGTACCTGTTGAAGACTGTCACACTATTCCTTACAAATAAAACTCTATCAAGAGGAGGGTGCAGAATTTTCCTTCAATTTAATTTACTTCCAATTATATTAACAAAAAGGTGGCTTTTTTCTAAATATGCCATTGCTTGATTATAGAGTGGCTAACATCTCCTCATATTTTTAACAATGGCTCATAAAGCAATTAGTCAGCTCAACAAGAGACCCAATGAGCTTAATACTCAGCATGTACTTGGCGCACATTCTGCCTTGGTAATGAGTGCCAATCACCTTACAGGATGCAAATAGGAGCATAATTTAAGTTAAAATGAGCTCTCTTAAAGCTGAATAATAATAGGGAGTGTTGAAAGACAGAACAGAAGATACTCAAAAGCAGGATCAAGTGCTATGATTCATCCATGTTAACAAAAAACTGAAGGTTATGCTCAGAGTAGAGAATAAAGCCATGGCTCATCAGAGACTATTCTTCCAAAGTGATATTCCACTGCAGCTCCTCTACCAGAATGAATTGTACTTGAAGGCCACAAGAGCACAATGTGCCTACAGTATCTGCAGAATGAAATAAACTTCAAAATGTATCATTATCTTGGATTCCAAGATAACCACTTTTAACCCAGAACAACATGGACAGTTCTATGTTGAGAAGTACAAACAAATGTTTACAGATGTTTTTCACACTTGCAAAAATTTCCAAAGGGGTAGACAAACACATTAGTCTGTTGCAGCTAAAACAACAAAGGTCTTGTGGCTCCTTAGAGACTAACCAGTTTTATTTAGTGTGCACTTTGGGAGGACACCAGTCCATTTCAATAGATGCATCAGGCCACAAAAGTGAATGACAAATACAACCTGGCTATCTTTAAGGTGCCACAAATCCCCATCGTTTCTCTCCACACTTGGGAGCCTTCAGTGAGATCAGTCCATATAGATATTGAGCTGGAAAGGAAAGAACTGAGAGAAAAATAGCTGGGGAACACAAGGTAGAAAGTAGAGATAGAGGAAGTCCATCAAAGACTGTCTTTTTGTGAATGTAGGAAGGTTTTGACTCAGTCCTTTTTCCTAAATCTTAAATTGAGCTCCTAATCCTAACTAGTGTAAAGCCACTGAATCATTTACAGTGGTGCCTCGCTTAACGGCAATAATCCGCTTCAGGAAAGTCACCATTAAGCGAAAACATCGTAAAGCAAACAAACAAACAAACAAAAAACCCAAAAAACCACACACATTGAAACCCCTTCAATGTGTTCCAATGGGGTCAAAATTCACCGTCCAGCGAAGATCCTCCATAGGGCAGCCATTTTTGCTGCCTGTCTTGCGAGGAATCCGTCCCAGAAAACAGCGGGGAGCCATTTTGTTTACCCGGCGGCCATTTTGAAACAGCCGATCAGCTGTTTTAAAATCGTTGTTTTGCGAAGAATCAGTTCCCGAAGCAGGGAACCGATCATCGGAAAGTGAAAAAAACCCATTTAGACCATCGTTTTGCGATTGCAATTGCGATTGCAAAAAGATCGTCGAAATGCGGTTTCGTTATAATGCGGGGCAATCGTAAAGCAAGTGTTGATTAGCCACTCATTAACTAATTCATTGGGTCTATTTCAGCTGGGATTAGCAAAGAGAGCAGTATCAAAATGTTAATTTATGGGACATATCATACCTTCAGAATATACATATTTGGAGGAAATCTGAAAATACATTGTCCCAATGTATGACAAGGTGGACTGATACAGCAATCTTCATCTGCCTGAACTGTTCATTAAGTTGCATGCTACATCCAGGAAGCAAAATTGTGTCCTGGAATTGGAAGAACATGAACTATAAAGAACTTACCTGGGGAGCCATATTCATGTCTGGGTAACCTACAGATTTTAGGCATCACTTCCATCAAGGTCTTCACATACTGCAGAATCGTGCCTTGTAACTACAATAATACAAATGATCAGCATTGCTGAAGACAAGAAATTAGGCTTTTATTCACAAGATACACAAGCAGGTGTATGGTTGTATTCCTTTATATTCTAGGGCTGCTTCACATGTAACATTTGAGTATGTGAGTGCACAGGCTAGTTCTTCTGGGATGCACAGTGTATGAACTGAGTTAAGTCAGAAATTTAACTCAGTGAGCTACCCCGCCAACCATCTCTTGAGACAGCCAATTGAAATGTAGATCAAGTAAGTCTACATTTTTTAATGAGAACAGTCAAAAATAGTTTTCAAAACTATTCCTTAGGTAGGAAAACAAGATGGGCCTCCTTTTCAGAAGTGTGTGCATGGGCAGGATGGTGAAAGCAGAGGCATGCTTTGAGACAGCAGCAGCCCCCCATCAAGACCTAAAGCCATATTCAGGCATTTGCCCAAACATGTTTATGGCTTAGAATAGGGACGGAGTATGTGTGCACACATGAATAACACCGTAACTCCCTCCAGAACCAAAGACTTTCACACTTTCAGTGGAAACATCTACCAAGGTCTCTGTAAGTAAATTCAGCTTAATATGCTTTCAGAGACTAGAAAATTAGCCTTTTCAGGGTTTCCAGTTACAGAAGCTTTATAAGCACATTTAGCCAGTTTTGTTGGCAGACCTTTGTTTGCAGACCTTTGTGTTTTACACAGGAAGGTCTCTGACATTGCAGGGCATGGTGTGACTTACATATAAGCATGTGTCCCTGTTTTTACTTCAGCTGCTAAGCATGTTCAGCTGAATAAGGTTTATGTACGTCAGCACCAACACACTGGGTTTTGCAGTGAAACAAAATTTCTGACAACTTTGGGATTATTTTAAAGGGTTGCCCCATTTAAAGTATTTTAAAATACTTAAAGCTACCAGAGCGACAGTCACTAGAAAAGGCCATAGGTGGTACACCAGATAAAACTAGACAAAGCTGTTGAGGTCCCCTGGACCTCCACTGACAAAGATAAATCAAGGAATATACCCAGACTATGCACTTGCTCTTTTAGAGAGAGTGGAATTGCAGACCATCCCTACAGTTTGAACCAAATGGACACTGTACAACTTAAGCATAATTCTGCAGCTCACCAATCTGATACAGCAAAGGCCATCAGGGCACTCCAGCTACAGTGGGGTCTCGACTTAAGAACTTAATCCGTATTGGAAGGTGGTTCTCAAGTCGAAAAGTTCTTAAGTCGAATCTGCATTTCCCATAGGAATGCATTGAAAACCATTTAATCCGTATCTGCTCTTTTCTGTCCATAGAAACTAATGGGAAGCTGCTATTCTGCCTTCTGCCACTAGAGGGGGATATTTTCTTTCTTTTTTCCCCTTAGGTTCAGGGAAGGCAGGGAACACTAAAGGCAGCACTTTAGAACTCTTTTTTTAAAAAAACGAAGCCAATTTTAAATAATGTTTTAAAGCATGTTGTGCTGATTTTTTCAGCACAAAGGCACTCAGGCAGGCTTTTTAGGTGCTGAGCAAGCCTCCGGAAGCCTGCTCAGAGCCAGCTGATCAGCTGTTAGGCGGGGAGAGGAGTGGGGAAAACCACAAAATGGCTGCCAGGCTCTTTCTGGGTGTCAGCTTTTAGCTCTTTCGTGCTCTTTTTCCTGTGGTTTGGGGGCTACCAAGGCCTGGTAAGTGACTTTATTTAACAGTACAGTATTTATTTTTAAGTTTCTGACCCTTTTCCTCCCTCCAGAAGCCTCTAAGGTGAGGGAGGGGGGACTTTTTTCCCTGTTCGTAACTGGAGGGAAGTTTGCATGTCGAGTCCTTACTTTCCCTATAGGGCAGGTTCGTAACTCAAATTGTTCGCAAGTCGGGTCGTTCGTAAGTCGAGACCCCACTGTATTTGCTTTCCTTTTAAATCTATGGATCATCTCCTGTCAGTCTGATTCATAGCACTGCACAGATTCAACCTCCTCTTTCATCCATTATATAATTCTTTAGAAAAGGCATTTCAAATGACACAGATGTAGGAGGAAGGAAGCAGGGACTCCTAGCTGTTGTTCTAATAAGTGAAGAATGTGTGGAATTACTGCAATGTGGGGCTTGCAGACTGAGGTATTTTTACCTTCCCTATTACGTCACGCTTGAATGTGAATAAGAAACCTCCACACAAACAGGAATCAGAGTTTCCAATTACACACAGAGTTTGGCTCCCTCAGCTACACTGGGGCAGGTCTCTCGCTTTTCACCTGAACAGGGCTCAAAAACCAGACACCTCTTGCTGTCAGAATCAAGCCACTTTACAAACAAAAACTGCTTATAGGTTGACTGAACTAAACAACAGGGGACTATTTTCCTTGTATGAAAATCAATATTGAAAGGAAGTGTGAGGACCAACGTACCAGACTCTTGACAACCTTCAATAACTCTTCCATAACTACTGCAATGCCTTGGTATCCCAGGAGCCTGCAGATGACTTTGAAGTGAGGGGGTCCAACAAAATTCCTGTAATTGCTGTAGATACTGGAGTATGCCAGATTCAAAGCCTAAAGAACAATAATGGCAAAAACCAGACAAATGGAATTAGTAGACATTTTTCATTTTGCTGCAAAGTTTAAGGACACTTAACTTTCTTTCATCTTTTATTTATGAATATTTTTATCCAGAAACTAATGGAAGTGAGATAAATATCTGATTTCACCTGAGCAGGAAAAGACACACATCACTAAAAGAATATTCTAAGCCCAGATTTTTATCTCTCACTATATACTGTAAGAATGGAATTGTGTTATTTTAAGTAATTCACAAATCTTTGGCACAAGAACTCTTTCATATATTTGACTTGGAGGAAGGAATCCTTACTATGACCACTACAAAAGGAGAGACTTCCTATCTGTGCATTCTATCGCCCATGGCAGGGGAGTGGAACACATTCCTCTCAGTCTGATTATGGCTCCCCAAATCTCCCTGGACTCTCTCCACAAATCTACCTACCTATTTACCTGATTTTTCCTGCTCTGTTCCCCAGCTACAAAGCTAAATAAACTTGCACAAACAAAGGGAGAATTCTCGGATACAAATGTCTCCCCCCCCCAAGAACTGACTTTGTGAACTGACCAAAATGAGAAGCACATCTATAAATCTCCAATCACCCACTCTGCCACGAGGAGGACCCTCAATGGTTTCATCTGAGGCAATGAAGACCTTGACCTAATGCTCCTCCCAAAAACTGTCTTACTTTTTACTAAATAAAAGATAACATGACATTCTTTAATTACTGTTACTGAACTGAACATCTTAACGGCAGTTTCATTTTTTTAAACTCCTAATTTCTGCCTAATAATAGTATCTAACACCACCATTAGATAAATATTACTTCCTTACAGATGCTATTCATCTAAAACAAGTAACTTCATTTGTCTTTAAAGGAAGATATTAATGAAATTCAGAACAGGAAAGTAGCCAGAATCCAATTATTAATAAAGGGGGGGTACCCAAACTGGATATCACCACCCCTAGATTGCTGTGAGACAGATTATGAAAGGAAATGGGATAACTTCCTTTCTTGAATTTGCCCCTGCAAGCCTAAGCCATTGTGCCACACAGTACAAGACTCTTTTAAAGAAGCAATTCAAACTGCTCCTTTTTCCTCTTAGTAACCACAACAACTGATGCCTGGTGGATTATCAGACTCCACATCCATAGTTCTACACACACACACACACACACACACACACACACACACAGAGAGAGAGAGAGAGAGAGAGAGAGAGAGAGATTGTATTTAATATACAAAACAAGGTTCAGCAGTACAGTATTTGAATATGCACCTAAACATCGTTTCTCTTTCCTTCCATGCTTGTATCAGTCTCTGGGACTATACAAAGTAACTTTTTTTCTGGAATGTTCCTACTACTGTATTGTGTATGATTTCCATACTTTTCAAACAGCTGAAAGAAAAGATTCTAAAACAAATGAATACAAAACTAAAAAGATATTGACTAAAGTGAGATTTTCCCAACTCTTTGCATTATATAATTTATTATTTATTACATTTGTGTCCTGCTTTTCATCTCAGGACCTCAATCGTGATAGACACTCCCCATATAACTGTGTATCCTGAAACACTCTCTAACCTAACCCTAAGGCAGACTGGACTGAGATACCATAGTTTCTCAAAATGACCTGACGAAGTTCATGACCAGATGGTCATTTGTGTCTAGATCTTCACAGTCACCACATTGTGCTGGCAAAAATAAATAAAATAATAATTTTTAAAAAATTTCCCAGGTACATGTGGAAAAACCTCTTCTTTGAGGACAAAAACCATGGAAGGAAGTAGTAAAGGTAGGATATCCAGCAGAGATCACTGAAAGAGTTTATAAACAGTACTAAACAATAAGAACATATGCAGCTACATAAGATGCTTCACACACTCGACAAATCCAGTACATAACATACGGTACTGTGAAACTACTGAACTGTGGACATAAGCTCAGTATCATAGAGACAGAGGTTTGCAGCAAAAAAATGTAAATCCTTAATAGAGAAGAACAGAATCAATGCTTGCACTCTGGCAGAGCTACTTCAAACCCAAATGCTCTTTCTAAAGCTATGCTTCCCCCCTCCCTAACCCTAGGAGTTCAGTAATGATGTCACTGAATAAAAGAGCATTACTCACTTGCATCAGAGGAAAAGCAAACCCAGATACACAAGAGCAGAATCTAACTAGAGTGCTCCAGCAGTGCATTTCATAGCACAAAGCAAGCAACAGAAAGTGAAGGCTGGCTGTTCCCCATCCCCAGAAAACCTAGGCAACCGAATACCCAAGGCAGCATGCTCTTGTGCATGGATTTAGACCGAAGGTTTACAGAAGAGGTCTGATCACCAGCCTCTGTATTTGAAAAGAACCTCAAGTACTTGGTCCAAACAACCTGCTGGGGAAAACTAGCAACCACAGATCATGAAAAGACCTACTTCTTTGAAAGAGGACACAGCTGTTGCTCCATTTCTACCCAAACATTTGACGAAAACCTCAGGATTTTCACACTAAGAAGCCGATGGTGAGTACGGATCTTTGAAATCTGATTTCAAAATCTATGGCTTTTCCCCCTCAGCTTTTTAGTATGATACACAATGTGTATATAAGTGAGGATGTAAGGAGGAGAGTAAAAGAGTTTTTTGTTTAAAGGTAATGTAAATGCCAAAGTGCGGCAAGAAGGGCAGGTAAAAGAAGCTCATCTTGAAATCTCAGATAAACCCAGCAAAGATCTTTGAGCTTGCTTTACAAAGGGGCATGTGGAACTAGGTGCTCTGAAATAGCAGAACAATTGAATGACTAATGCACCTTCAAAGCATGAAAACAGACATATCATACAAAGCCCTCCATGAGTATGGTACACCTCTCCAGTATAGATGTCTGTTCATCTGGTGTATTTAACCAAATATCTAATCTTAGCATGTTTGCCATTACTACTGGTTTGTAAAATAGGAGAAAAAACTGCCTCAGATTCTTGGGGGTTGGCTCTACAGTTTTAATACCCAACTGAAAGGAGCACTTTCAATTTTGTAAAATACTCTGCTTTTAACCTTATGGAAAAGATGTAATTTTGGGAAGATCTGCAATCCTCAAACTATGTAAATTAATCCCTAGGGGGCTACCATTTTCACTTATTGGGATATTTTAATATTCCGCTGAACCTTGATTATACCATGTTCTACTACTGGAGCCAAGAAAGAAGTTCACCATCTGCCTGCACAACCCTACACAACAAATGTATTACTTCTGCATGTATAAGGCAATGTATATATTTGTGACAACTCATTCATGTGACAATTTATGTGACACTTTTATACGTGTTTTATTGCAAAATAGGTCTCCAAGGAAGATACTGAAAATGATCTATAAACAATATTTTTGTTGTATTAAAAGAGAAGATCAATAACATTTTATAATGAAAATAGACAAGCAACTACTTTCCAATGAATATGAATTATGTTGCATGAAAGGGTTGTATGTATTCGCGAAGGCTTTCACAGCCGGGATTTAATGATTGTTGTGGGTTTTTTGGGCTCTTCGGCTGTGTTCTGAGGGTTGTTCTTCCTAACATTTTGCCAGTCTCTGTGGCTGGCTTCTTCAGAGGACAGCACTCTGTGCTCTGGTGTAATTGGCTTGGGAGTGCCAAGCCAACTACACCAGAGCACAGAGTGCTGTCCTCTGAAGATGCCGGCCACAGAGACTGGCAAAACGTTAGGAAGAACAACCCTCAGAACACGGCCAAAGAGCCTGAAAAACCCACAACAACCAAATGGTTGTATGTTTACCAGCATATTATTAGACACAACTCTGGGCACATTTACTTGCAAGTAGGGAGCTGTCAGTGAACATGAACGTGTTAGATGATACATTTTGTAACACAAATGAAATAGCACAATTCCTTCTCACCCACACATGGACAAATTCAGGTGCAAAAGAAGCCAGAAACATGGTGTATGAATTGGCACCAGGATGTTTCTGTTCGCTGCCACAATAAAAACATTTGAAAACTAACTAAAGGACAGCTAAATTCTGTATTTCACATGCATCCCATTGTCCTTAAAATCAAAAGGGACAGTTAGTGGGCTTGATCAAGACTTACTCATATCTAAATGAGTCCCTGAAATTCAGCAATGGGGCAAGCCCCACTAACTTTTATTTATTTATTTAATTTATATGCCGCCCACACTACCCAAAGGTCTCTGGGCGGCTTACAACATTTAAAATACAATAAAAAATCAAAACAATTAAAATACAATTAAAATATACATAAAAATTGCCATCGGACCCACAGCTAATATTATTTCAATTAAAAGCCTTCTGAAACAGGAAGGTTTTGACCTGGCGCCGAAATGTCATCAGTGTCGGCACCAGACGAATCTCAGTCGGGAGGGCATTCCATAGTCTGGGGGCAGCTGCCGAAAAGGGCCTTTGTCTACAAGCCGTCCCTCTTATCTCCTTAGGTTTAAATTTAAAATGTAAAGTTAAAAGAGTATGGACGACACAGTAATTTTTAGGTTGTTCTATTCTTGGAAGGGGAAAAGAAACAGATTGGATATCCAGAAAAGAATATCAACAATATATATGCATTTAAATTCTCCTTGAAGGAACATCACTTTAAAAGAACGTGTTTAGACATGAAAGAAAAAAAAAGCAATTCTATTGACAAATCAGTTACACATTCCTCATGTTTTTACAGTACAAAATGATTTGAAGCAAGAGAAACAGGCAAGGACCATCCACTCTGTAGCTTCAAATATGCTGGCACTGCTAGTCTGTCTTTTGTTTAAAAAAAGGAAAAATGGAATGTTAAATTAAGTAATAAATGCCTCATCAATGAATATTGATGTCACTGGACACTACTGTACTATAAATTAAAGCAATTCTACTGGTTTTAAGTGCTCAAGGAATGCAAATACTACGTTCAAACAATTTCTTCTTGTTATCTTTAAATTCCAGAGTACCAATGCTTATGGTCCTTTCAGATCTGCCTGCTGGAATATTTTGGTCTCCTGAATCTTAAGAGCCATCCAGCCATTGCGATTTATTGAAGTGAAGTATTAAGAAGAAAGACGGCAGCATAATGGGAATAACTGTACAAAATGTAACCGGAAGCACAGCCCTCGTGATCTGGCCCAAAATGGAGAGCTGTGTAGATAGCTTTTACAGCATCATGTACAATCCAAACTGGGACAAAATGCTATCAGGGTATACCAGAAAACATTTTCAAAAAGAAGAGAGAGTGCCAGCCAGTCGATCATCATTTGTCATTGAGAACTTGATTCCATTAACAACCTACATTCTCTGTGTAACATGCCAGTCAGCAAACCCATCAAGTGATCAATGCAGGATTTTTAATACACCAGAACAAGACCCAGCAACCACAAGCAATAAGAAGAAAGACCTGGCAGTGGGCATATGGCTAACCAGCACTGTTTTGCTTCTCATCATCTTTGGTATTCTGATCTACAGTTGCTTGCATATATGGTGGCGCAAGAGAAGAGAGAGTTCAGAGAGGCAAAGCATTACATCTGAAGATAAGGGGGAAGTGTGGGCAAAAAATGAACCATGTGCTTTAGAAGAGCTGAACAAGCAAGCCCAGCCTGCTCAAGGAATTGAGATTCAAAGCACAGATGGCATCCAATTGGCCACCGTTATTGCTAATCCTTTAACATCAAAGAAACCCATAATGCTGAGTTCCAAAAGTCAGGATTTTGTGCCTATGTCGCTATGTCAATCTGACATAGGGTCTTCAACTGGAATGTGCCACCACTGATGATTTGCTATGTACACAGTATATATTTAAACTTATTCAAGAGAGTACTACTGTACCATTCTTAAATCACAACTTCCTCAGCACACAGTGCTGAACTAAGGAAGATCCTTCTTTTTCAAAGGCAGCTTTAAAAGGGGCAGGAGGCAAATCAACAACTGAGTTTCAGGGAGATCATTTAGGTGTAGGCACTTGGAATTAATGTATTTCCGCCGCAGAACACCACAACAAAAACTGCTTCTGACATTCCCCCAAAGGTGGTGGTTCATCATAGAAACATGGTTTGTCATATACAAAGCCACCAGCTCTCTTCAGGCATCATATATGTTCAGGTACACTTGCATGCAAAGAAGGGACTGTTCTAGTACAGTTGTGTCCCGCATGACGACGACAATCCATTCTGTCAAAATCGCTGTACAGCGAAATTGTTGTCATGCGAAAAAAACGCTATTGGAATGCATTGAAAACTGGTTAATGTGTTCCAATGGGGAAATACCTCATCGTTGAGCGAAGATCGCCCATAGAGAACCGCCGATCAGCTGTTTAGAACCGCTGTTTTGCGAAGCTTCTGTCCGGAAAACAGCCATTTTTGCGAAGGGAGGGAAGCCATTTTGCAAAGGGAAGCCATTTTGCGGAGCCGGAAAAATCATTGTTTTGCCAACAAACAGTTCACGAAGCAGGGACCTAATTGACGTAAAGTGAAAAAACCCCATAGGAACCATCGTTTTGCGATCGCTATAGTGATCGCAAAAGTCATCGTCAAGCAATTTCATCATCATGTGGGGTTGTCGTAATGCGGGGCACCACTGTATAGTCTTACGATTATATCTGCCAGTGATGTTTTTGATGTTATATATGTCTTCTGTGACATGACTATGGAATAGTATGTACTGTATAGTTTAAGATGATGTACTTTCATAAGGTATAAAGAAAAACATACAGCTGCTTAACTAATCACTGTTATAATTTCTAGCCATTTCTGTTGAAATTCAATTATCTAGCTGTCTTCTAGACTGCTGTGATAATACACTACCTGAGTTTTAGACCAAGTCAATGCATTATTCTTAGTTTATGCAATATTGAGCACGCAATCTGTGACATATTCCAGCTTTTATTACCATCAACAAGGCTTACATGTGGATTATCACAGGCTGTGCATACAAGTGAAATACATAAATAAAAATGAACTCAGGTGTCACACAAGATATGTCTGTGCCAAATAAATGCTAAGCTAATCTTCCTTAAGGGACCATTCATTTATTAAACCCTGAAAATAGATTCAGTTTCTATGACTGCAGTGTGACAATAATTTCACACAGACAGGGATTCACGTACACTTCAGGGAAAAATATGAGTACATGATGCTCCGTTAGCCAAGACAGAATGTTGAATTCTATTGCTGCTCAAACTTAATGCCTATTTCTGACATTCCAAGACGTATTCCTTGCTTTCGAACTTCCAAAAAAGGTTTCCACTTTCCAGTTCCAGTCCGGATGCAAACTTAAATTAGTGCAAACCCCAGCTTGTCCTATTTCAGTAGTCATATACAGAAAATGTAATCTCCGATACAATTATAATCATACAAAGGAGAGTGGCAACAAGCAGATACAATATCCCACACTGAACTTTGATTGTAGGGAAGTAACTGAGGCAAACATTTGTCATGTTTTGATTGATCAGTTTCAGTGTACTCAAGCTAGTGATGTGGACATTCAGATGTAGACATTATCTGAGAAGAAAAATGAAGTCATCCTGGGGAACCAGACTGGTCCCCATACCTCTGTTGCTTCTGCTGGACCTCTCAGCAGTTTTTGATACAGTGGACCCTCTACTTATGGAATTAATCCGTATTGGAATGGTGGCTGCAGATCGAAAAGTCTGTAGGTTGAGTCTCCATTGACCTACAAGGTATTGAAAACCGATTAATCCATAACCGGCCGTTTTTGTTCCTTTTTTGTTCCATTTTGGGGGGGGTTTTGTGTGTTTTTTTTCTGGTCTGTAGATCGATTCTCCGGCTGCAAGTCAAACCTAAATTTTGCAGCCAGAGAAGTCTATAACTCGAAAAGTCTGTAAGTCAAGCCGTCTATAAATCGTGGGTCCACTGTACCATCAGTCTACATTCTAACCTGTTTGGGACCATTTTGTGCTGGTTTTGCTCATATCTAATTGAATGCTCTCAGAACATGGTGCTGGGAGAATACTCTTCAACCTCATAGTCATGAGGCTACTCAAGGCTCAGGGTTGTCCCCTATACTTTTCAAGAGTATGAAGATTTGTGTGTACCTCTACTTTTCAATATGTACATGAATGTGTATCTGAACTTGGAAAACCCATCCAAATAACTGAGATCAGGTCTCACTATACCCAAAATTATTTTCCTTTTTCAACTGATGCCAAGGAAGCTATCAAAGTCCTGAAGCATTGTGAGGGCATGGATGTGGATGAGCAAACTGAGGGTTAATCCAAGTAAGACAGAGGTCCTGCTGGTCAGCAGAAAAGCCATCCTGAGATTTGGACTGTAACCTGTTCTGGATGGGGCTGGATTTCCACTGAAGGACTCGGTTTGCAGACTGGGGGAACTCTTGGACGCAGCATTTACCATCATGTTTCAACTATCCAGAATCACATGCATTGGCTTGCAATCTGCTTCCAGGTTCATTTCATCCCTCAGCCAGCATGGCCAGTTGCCATGGACTGGAAACTACAGCCCCCAAAAATTAACTTTCCAAAGTTCTAGCTGAGTGATCAGGATGTCCAAATAGGGCTAATGAAACAGGTAACTATAGTCTGTCCAAACTAAAAGTGAATGAGCACATTTACATTGTTCATAGATGAACAATGAAAAATGCTGTATATAAAATTGGAACCAAAATTGATTGACCCAACAATGTAAAACAATATAAAAGATGAGAAGAAGATAAAAATGGACTGATTTGCCATAGGAGAGAAACACAAACCCATATCTCATGGTTCAACTATAGTTCGGTGGTTTTATCTGATAAGTTTCAATGTGTGTCTTTCAGAAAGAAAAACACAACTGAATAGCAACATTTATACAACACAGTTAATCACACCTACCACTCAGAGCTTAGTAAATCATACCTATGGAGTTTAATTTTTTGAATGTCTCTCCATCATAAGGAAAAAAATATTTTGTGAAAACACTAACCTTTGATCCATGAAGATATTGGGGCTGTGCATTCGGCTGCTTATCTCTCTGGAATTCTTGGGAAAAGGGGAGTACAGTTCGAACAAACCTTCACAAATGAAACAATGAGTGAAACAAATGAAATGAAACAAGACAACACAACAATTTGTATTTCTACAAATACTGTATCATTTATTTTCCAGTGATTGTAAATCATATTGTAAGAAACATATCTGCCAGATTATTCCATAATATATAGCTGAAATTTTGAGAAATATGATCAGGTTATCATTTACATATTTTGATCATTCACCACAAGGTTAATATATTGTAGGGTAATATAAAAATTCCAAGGTGAATTAAGTTAAACTTTAGGATATAGGGGGAAAATATAATCACCACACTAACTAGAAATGTTATTTGCCTACAGTATTACAAAAGCCAAGAAGCATGGATTCTTGATGATGATGTGATGCTTTGCCATGACCCTCCAAAGTATCTTTAACACCTCCTAATAAGCTCTTCTGCTGTTGTTCCTTATGTAACAGATATAAAATTTGAAATATTTTACCAAAAAAAAAATTTATTGACCAATATTACACGATGGCAAACTAGCTCAAAATAAATGCAAGGTGGTATTAGATTCCACATTCCTTTTGCACACTAATTTTTACAAACATCTTTACTGAGATGCAACCACCAGTACATGAATTTTTTTTGGTGCATGAAATTAATACACTATTACATTGAAATATACATGCACACCTTTTCCTTTTCCTGTTGTCCCTTCACACCTTCCCTTGCATGAGTCACAGTTAAACTAGGAAGCCTCTAATAAACACAAGTTCTCTATCTGTACTGGGAAACCATGGGCATCATCTTCGTTATCAAACCTGGGTTTAGTATCTCGCCTTGCTCTAAAGCAGGTAATCAGAGCTTCCTGATTCAAAACCTTAATGAGAGGTTTCTGGATTTGTATGCTTCTATTTGACAGGGACTGCATACATAGGAAAAAGCCATATTCACATATTTGTCCATTATTAAGCTAACTTAGTGCTCAAACAGTTTGTATGTGCACACCAAGGCATTCTTGTGACCTCAATGTATGTCAGAATATACTGCCAGGTTTCCCTCAAAAGTATCTGCACGCACACAGTGGCTACAAACAGGCAGTGTGGGCAACACTTCAGTTTAGTAATAATGTTCCTGTGCACATAGTCCTCTGGCAAACATACAAGCCCAGAAACCTCTAATTAAAGTTTTGAATCAGGAGGCTCTGAAAAACTAAATGGAAGAAAAAAATGTGAGAAACAAAGAAAATCTGGTTTAGAGTAGAGAAGTAGCAAGTGGAAAAAGAGTGCTTAACATCCTACCATGTTACATGATTGTACAATAAGTAATGTGCCTGTCACAGGTTTCATAATTACTGATGCTTTTAAAAAGTCCTTTTAAAACGTCCGGCCCTGCACAGTAATTTTAGTTCATTTCAATAATCTCTTTAATTCAGTCAGTCAGTCAGTCAAGAGAAAAAGTACACAATTAAATACATGAATTAATTATGCAGATTCATCTTAAATGGAATCTATTCCCTTCCCCTACTCCCTGGTGATAAAATCATTTGGATAAATCTCCTCTGGTATAATGTGCTGCCAAATTGTAGGTTTTGGCATGCTTCAAAATAATCAGGTTGTGTTACTTCTTAATCTCTAGATGATGACTTTCCTAGCAATTTATCCATTTTCATCAGAGCAGCACTAAGCAGTTAAAACAAAGCAGATTACACAAATCAAAACCCTGTTTTGGAGTTGAGATAGAGTAATTTAGAAACACACCACACTGATTTTCAAGTACTCAATTCACTATCAAGCAGTTCAGTCCTGACCATGTGTTTGAGATGAGAAGTTGGTTAACATGAAACACTTAAATAATACTTCTTTGATGAATGTTAGTGACAGGCAATGTTCACAAAGCTATTTTTTAAAACTAGTTATAAATCCAAGGCCTCACAAAAATAGTTAAAGCTATAGTTAGCTTGCAAAAGCAACTATTTTTTCATTTATGGGAAATAAACAAAATAGTTTCTTTTAGTTTAATTTAAATATACATCACAAGGCAAAAGCTACTGCTCTGTAGTACAAAATATGCCTGTTTTACAGGCTAAATATTCTAAGTGAGAGAACAACTAAAACAAGTTAAGTTGCCTCTTGTTATGTTACAACTGTAATGTAACATAGCTAGTTCCTTAAATACTGGAACCAGGAGAAAGGTGGGATAAAAATATATCAGATGAATAAATAACACATAACTCATTCTGTTTGTAACTGCTGACTTCCAAGCACTGGACGTGTTACACAGGATAATGGGAAGCTCTAACATAAAGGTTTTTACTCTACATTAGGAAGACAGTGTGGGGAAAAAGACAAGAGGGTTTATGATGGTGCAGCAGCTAATTAAGAGCCCTGATCCAGATGCAGAGGCCTTGAATCCAATTCTACTCTTGTTCTGCCCTCAAACACCCAGTTTTATGCCCTTACTGCAAGGAGGATGACTGCCAATGGAACACCTATGCCAGCATAGAGTTATTGTGTGGTTTAATCCATGTAATAGAAGTGAAAGGCTCTGAACCCTTGGAAGCACTACCAAAGTGTAAAATGTAGTTACTTAAATACAATAAAGCTGAAGGAAACACAATCGTATGATTTTAAAAGTCTAAGCTGAAGCTGAAAATGCAGTTTGCCTATCTTCGTAGTGTTTATATAACACTTCAATTCAGAAACTCCTAAGGCAATAAGCTTTAGTAAAATCTGGTACTGGGTGCACAGAAAGAGAGATGCAATTAATAATGTTGTTTTAAGAGCTCCCCATCCTACTGCTTATTCTCACACCATTATCAAAAGTAAACCATCACAAACATTCAGGCAGATTAATGTGCAATTAACAGTAATGTTTTTTTCAAGAATGACCTCAATTTTTGACCCAAAGACTGAAAGCTTTTCACAAATGCTAAAAACTCTATTAACTATTTTAAATTACTGGCAAATAAAATGAGCAGGGGGCCATACGATAGCACCACATGTGCCAGTAAAAGATGCTTGCTGTAACAAAATCCTGTGTGCTCTGAAGCTGCAAGAGAGGGGCAAAAACTATAGCGATTGTTGTGGTGGTGTGGTGGATAGAATAACAGACTAGGACTCTGGAGACCAGGATTCGAATCCCCTTTCCGCCATGGAAACTCACTGGGGGTGTAGAACTGATAAAGCCACTTCTTAAATATCTCACTTACCTTGAAAGCTCCCTTAGGATTACTGTAAGTCATTTCTGACTGGACGTCCCATAAATAACTAAATTGTTGCTATATGTCTGACAGATAATTTTGCAGGCTTAAAACTATGGTCATGTTCCATCATATTAGCCTCATACCAGGATCAAACACAATGTCACAGTGGCAGGTTCACAATCTGGACCCTATTAGCTATGTTCATTATTCATTATGTATTAAAGGGGGGGGGGAACTATCTTACCCAGAGTTAAACTGACTATCACTTTTAACAACAATGCAAAGCTTTCAGAAAAGCTACTAAACACTGGCATTTGAAAACCAGCATGGATGTCTCTCTGTTTATATTAAAGTCAGTGAAATGAAATATAATGTATAAAAACATAGTGGACGTTCTCATGCTGACCTGTTAGTGGACCCATTGTAGCAATAATTTGGAAGAAAATCATAGTTCAGCTCCCAAAAGACATGAAGGGTTATTCTTCCATACGGAGCCGATACATTATGGTTTGCTTCTCGGAACATGGCATCGAAACTGTCCAAAGTCATGTATTTACTCAAGAGTTTGTGTGTCATCTTGTTTATTTCTACCAGCCCATCCAACTCCTGAGATTTTTATTTCATAAATGAGGTGGCAGAAGGAGAAAGAGAAAAGGAAGTGAGCACAATGAAAATCTTATCAAAAAAGATGAAACCTCACAGCAAAACACAAAAACCTATCAATACTAGAAACATATCTACACTTAGACTACTTCCAACAGCCTGGAATCCTTTTGCTTAGCACAGTAAGTCATAACCAGAGTAGGTCAACTGAAACAGCAGGGATTTGGTGAGTCAGCTCTTTTATGTTCCACTGATTCAGTGGGCTTACTCTGACTGCAACTTACTACACTACGCAATAGGATTTCAGCCATTATGTTTTTTCTTAAGACCTCTTCCTAATAACATCAATCAATGGCAACTTTTATTCTGATAAAACGTCTTCCCTTTGTTTAAATATCTGACTGAAGTCTAGTGAAAGGCAATGATGGAATGTCTAAGTTCCATCAATCCTCGGTGAAGGCACAATGACTCCCGGCCTCTATACTAAATAATTCAAAGCAGAAAAGGTCAATCAGGTACTCCTAACACCAGTATGCCATAACCCTTCAATCCTGACATGGTACAGAGCATTGGGATGAGGTCATGGCTCCACAGCAAACAGCAGGTATGTCCCATGATTGTGCCACTTTGTTTCACATCACATAAGGTAGAACTGAGAGCATGCACCTCTTCTTCACTGAACTGGGCCAATTCAGTGAAATCTGTTACAAATTTTAGAATATATATTCAAATGTATACAAATTTTAAACTTGTGTGCCAAAAGGAAAAGGTTCCCCTGTTACAGGTTTTTAGAACGATATACATTAGTAAACTTCTATTTATAATTATAGTCTTCCCTTGAAGGAGGAATTATTGTGTATTTTTAAATGCACTGGACATGTTCACATGTTTTAAAAGGCACTCTGAAAAACGGCTTTCTCTTGGCTTTGTTTGAAAGCTTTGCTCTCAGTGCTTTCCCCTTCTTTTTCCTCCAGAACTGGAGTGGGACACTCTCTGGATAGAAGAGATCATGATTTGAAAGAATGGTATAAGGATGAGAGAGAGGAGAAAGCCAGGCCACCAAAGGAAAAACCATTTGGGGATCACTGAAAGTATCCACAGGTGGTCACTCTCTCACATTCTCCGTGCCCAGTTCTGCTTGTTATAAACCTTGCCACAACTTCAGGATGACAGATATGGAAAACCTTTCATCTACTGCTCCAAGAGGATGCTGAACAGGAGAAGATCAGACGAGGGATTGGGGGAGAAGTGAGGATGTGAGGGATGGAATGGAATGGGCAATATCCTGTTGCCTAGCTTTACACCAAGTGCTACTTAAATCAGGTGCTGGAAACATTTAATTTTGACTAAATTAACATTTTAATTAAAAGCATCCTATCCCCCTCCCCTTGTTTTAGGCTTCAGGGTTCCCTTTGGGCTCCCTTTGCCCTGGCAGAGCCTTTGAGTCTTAGGATGAGGGGGGAGCCTTTAAAAACCAGAAATCATTCTTGGACTGGTAGTGGCAGTCCCAATCCCTGCAGTGGCAGCCTAGTGCCAATATTTTACTTGTAAAGGCTTTCCCTCCTCCATTCAAAGTTCCAAAAGATTCCTCAAACAAAAAAGGAGCTCAAGGGTGTCTCAGAACCTAAAACTGGAAGATAGGAAGCTTTCAATTAGTGTAAGATAAACGTTTCCAGCATCCGATCCAAGGTGTTCCAGGTGCAAAGTTACACAGCAGGATTTAGCCCTGTGTTATGCAGCTCTTCTCACTCTTTCACATTAGCTCGTGATGATCTGTTGTGGCTGCCAATCTTCAACCTGATCCTGGTGCAGGGTGAACATGAATACTGCCTCTCCATACTTACTACAATGGATGTCAAATCTTCACTCTCAAAGCGGCCAATTGCCAGTTCCAAAGATTTGTACATGGCTGCTGAAATTCGCTGAGTGATCAGGCGGTTCAGATCTATTGACCGACCAAGGAGCTGAAGCAAAAGAAATACATAACATTCTGTATAACATACATATTCCCAAAGTCCTACATCTTTACTTAAAAAGGGAATGTAGTACAGATTATAAGATTGTTTATCTGAATATTCTACAAGATTTGTGTGCATGCATATACAGTCATCGCCAAAAATATCGGCACCCCTGTAATTCTGTCAGAAAATGCAACCGTTCTCTCTGAAAACTGTTGCAGTTGCAATTGTTTTGGTACTCACATGTTCATTTCTTTGGTTTGCATTGGAACCATACAAAAAACAGAGAAGAAAAGTCAAATCTAATACAATCCCACACAGAAACTCAAAAATGCACTGGCCAAAATTATTGGCACCCTGTCTAAATTGTAAGAAATAACTGCTTTTCAAGCATGTGATGCTCCTTTAATTTGTATTTAGAAACACCTGTCGCAAGTAAGAGGTGTGGGCAATATATTAATCACACTTGCAACTAGTTAAGATGGAGAAAAGTTCTCTCAACCTTTGTGTTGTGTGTGACACTGAGCATGGAGAAAAGAATGAAGTGTAAAGACTTATCTGTGAATCTGAGAGAAAAAAATTGTGGAAAAAGACAATCTCAAGGCTACAAGTCCATCTCCAGAGATCTTAATGTTCCGGTGTCCACTGTGCGCAGTATCATCAAGAGGCTTACAGCCTATGGCACTGCATCTAACCTCCCTGGACGTGGATGGAAGAGCAAAATTACTGAAAAGTTACAGCGAAGGATTGTTCGAATGGTGGATACAGAACCCAGATTAACTTCCCAAGAAATTCAAGCTGATCTGCAGATACAGGGTACAACAGTGTCATCTCACACTGTCTGTTGCCATCTGAATGAAAAGGGTAGGAGACCAAGAAGGTAGGAGACCCAGGAAGACACCACTGCTGACACAAAGGCATTAAAAAGAAAGACTGGAGTATGCCAAAACTTAGGTGACCAAACCACAATCCTTCTGAGAGAACGTATTGTGGACAGATGAGACAAAAGTAAAGCTTTTTGGTCAAGGACATCATGGCACTGTTTACAGAAAAAGAAATGAGGCATTCAAAGAAAAGAACACAGTCCCTACAGTCAAACATAGTGGAAGTTCAAAGATGTTTTGTGGTTGCTTTGCTGCTTCTGGCACTGGATGCCTTGAGTGTGTGAACGGTATCATGAAATCTGATGATTACCAAAGAATTTTGGGGTGCAACATAGAGGCCAGTGTTAGAAAGCTGTATCTCCACCAGAGGTCATGGGTCTTCCAGCAGGACAATGACCCGAAACACACTCCAAAAAGCACTCAGAAATGGTTACAAATAAAGTGCTGGAGAGTTCTGAAATGGCCAGCAATGAGTCCAGATCTGAATCCCGTAGAACACCTGTGGAGAGATCTCAAAACAGCAGTCGGGAGAAGGCATCCTTCAAATCTAAAGGCCCTGGAGCAGCTTGCAAAAGAAGAGTGGTCCAAAATTCCAGTAGAGAGGTGTAAGAAACTCATTCATAGTTACAGGAAACGATTGATTTCAGTTATTTTTTCCAAAGGAGGTGCTACCAAATAATTTTGTCCAGTGCATTTTGAGGTTTCTGTGTGGGACTGTATCTACTCTGTGTGTGCGTGTGTGCGTGTGTGCGTGTTGTTCCAATGCAAACCAAAGAAATGAACATGTGAGTATCACAACATTTGCAACTGCAACAATTTTGGACAGAAAGGTTGCATTTTCTGACAGAATTGCAAGGGTGCCAATATTTTTGGCCATGACTGTATGGAAGAACATGTGCCTGGTTTAACTCCAAACATCTGAACAGCATTTGGCTGCCCACTCCAGCAGTTTCATATTGGCCTGAATACTTTTAATCAAAGATACATTCAGAAAAAGCAATGAAAATCAAATGTAAAGATTTTCTTTTTATAAGTAAATCCAAATGTTTACATATTCAAGCTATATAGTGCTCCTTAAAAACAACTTAATTTAAAATACAGTGGTGCCTCGCACAACGAGGTTAATCCGTCCCGGATTAACCCTCGCTGTGTGAAACATCGCTCAACGGAAAGTAAAAAGCCATTGGAATGCATTAAACAGTGTTTAATGCGTTCCAATTCTGCCGAATACTCACCGTTGTGCAATGTTCCTCTATGGTCGGCAGCCATTTTCGCGCCCTCCCCTCGCTTTACGAGGGCGCGAAAATGGCTGCGATCAGCTGTCTGGCGGGTCCAAAATGGCCGCTGGAACAGCCGAAATGGCCGGCCACAGCGTTTTCACGCCCTGGGTAAGCGAGGGGAGGGCGCAAAAACGCTGCGCGCCGCCATTTCGGCTGTTCCGCCAGTGTTTTCGCGTCCTCCCCTTGCTTACCAAGGGCGCAAAAACGCTGCGCCCGGCCCTTTCAGCTGTTCCGGCAGCCATTTTGAAGCCGCGGAACAGATGATCGGCGGGTTGCAAAGCGAAGGTCGGTAAGCTTACCGACCTTCGCTCTGCGATTTTCTCCCATTGGGGCCATCGCTCTGCGATCGCATTAGCGATCGCAAAAGAGTCACCATAGAGCGAATTCATCGCTCTACGGGGCGCTTGTTGTGTGAGGCACCACTGTACTACAGTATCTCAAATGTATACATATACCAAACATTTAGAATTGACACAATGCCCATCCCATCAAATACATGAAGACATGGCATTCTGTAAAGAAGAATGAACTTGAGACAACTATTTTCATTCATTCATTTTTATTTTTGTACCCCACTTTTCATCCCAGGGGAACTGAAGACAGCTTACCATATTAATAAAATGAATGAACTGTTTTCCTTTGAAACATTGTCATTGTAAATATGACATTATAAATATTGGACTCAGTTACTACAGTGGAAATTGTGAACTATTAAGAACTATTCCATGAACAAAATAATACAGATTCTTACTTTCTACACTATAGAGAAACATTGTTCTATCCGCTATCAGAGGCCTTGCCTCTAAAAAAATTCAGGTCACTTAGTTTCCACTTAACTTAGAAGCATGGTAAGTATGCCAAAGAATTGATGCTTTCGAAATGTGGTGCTGGAGGAGACTCTTGAGAGTCCCCTGGACTGCAAAGAGAACAAACCTATTCATTTTGAAGGAAATCAACCCTGAGTGCTCACTGGAAGGACAGATCCTGAAGCTGAGGCTCCAATTCTTTGGCCATCTCATGAGAAGACTCCATGGAAAAGACCCTGAGGCTTCCGAAAGCGGCGCGAGGGGGGCGGGCCTGCCCCTACCACACCCACACCCACCCCGGCAAAGCACCGCTTTCGGAAGCCTCCTGGGGCTTTTTACAGCAGTGAAAATGCACCTCTTAAGGTGGCGCTATGCCGTGGGGGGGCCGAGGGGGTTGGCGGGCCTGCCCCTACCACACCCCCACCCAGGCAAAGCACGGCTTTCAGAGGCTTCCCCAGTGCATTTTCACTGCCTATTTAGCTGCTGGGGAAGCTTCAAAGAGCACCGCGGATCAGCTGTAAGGCAGGGAGGGGGAGGGGCTGGAGCAGGGAAGCTGGCAAAATGGCTGCCCGCTGTGCTTTGGCCCAGATTCCTCGCTTACCAGGCAGCGAAAATGGCAGCCGGATGGAGGATTCCCCACACAGCGGTGAGTTTTTCCCCAATAGGAACGCATTAAACGGAGTTTAATGCATTCCTATGGGGTTTTCCTCCCCACATAGCGATGTTTCCGGATAGCGACGTTAATCCTGGAAATCCTGTACAGAGGAAATTTGCAGTCTTCAATATATTACTATACTGCAATTCCTATTAGGCCTAGACAGCATAGCAAATAGGAAAGTTTCATGAAATTTGCCATCTAGCAACATCTGGAGGGCTACAAATTGCACATCCATCTTACACAAAAATAATAATAACCTCCAAACTGCAGAGCAGAAAGGCACACTGTCCATCATTGACTCCATCCCCTATCAAGGAGGCACAGTGGGGAATCAAACTCCCAATCTCTGGCTCTGTAACCAGATGCCTAAACCACTGAGCTATCCAAGCAGTTCATGTTTGGAAACAAATTGGAAGTCTCCCAAACATCTACCAGAAGATCTCAACACATTTTCAACCTCATTCCTGATTTAAAAAAACACATGGAAACACTTCAATTTAAAGTATTTGTTCCTATGTATTTATTCTCAAGAGAACCCAAACAGACAGAATACTAGTTTAGTAAATATACAAATTAGAAAGGCAGAAGCATATGTTAGACCAGTGATTTAAAAATCTTTCTTTCTTTTGGGGACTTAAATCAGAATTAAAAACTATTCAAACAGCTGTATTTAAAAAAATTATTTGGCAGTCTTTTGTAAAAAACTTTTTCAAAATTCAAGTATGTACTATTTCTTCTCTTAATATTTACACTAAATAGGATTTTGGCTTTTGTTAAATCAGTGATTTAAAAGTAGCCCTTTTTCCTGGGGCTTAAATCGGGATCAAAAACTATATATGCAAATTTTTGTATAGGTAAGAGATAATCTGGCTACTGTTGCTTATAAATGATAATTCTGTGTTTCACATATTGTGTTTAAGATACTCCAAGACCACAAACAAGAAAATAAGCAGAAGAAAAGTCAATGTACTGGGACCAAAAAGTTTTTAAAGAGAGCACACAGTAGGAAAATGACATTGGACCAAATAAAGGGTGGTGAACCTTTGCTCTTTTGGCTATTGATGAATTACTATCCCAAACAATGCCTTAGTAGTGGCAAGACTGTTTTGAGCTGACAAGGATTAAAGCCACTGTGTCCCACAGCCCCAGCACATACTAACCTGGACATGTCTTTGCTTTAGTAAGGTATCATATCGGTTAGATGTTATCAAAGGTATTGTGGCTCCCTGGTTCTTGCACTCGGATCTTAATCGCTTATCCAACAGCAGGCTGTTGAAAAGGGAGAACTTCATG
This sequence comes from Pogona vitticeps, assembly GCF_051106095.1. NCBI lineage: Eukaryota > Metazoa > Chordata > Lepidosauria > Squamata > Agamidae > Pogona > Pogona vitticeps. The sequence goes on from NC_135785.1 coordinate 175,642,987, forward strand.
TAGCTCACAATGTTACAATGTATATTATAAAACACCAAGTTATCTTAAAATGGTATTCTTACCTTCCTGCCATAACCTTGTAGTAGGCAAATATCTGATCTGCCAACTTGTAGACAAACTGGTCAAAGCACAAGTTGACCTGAAGGAAAGCAATGCAGAAATCATTTAACTTACAGAACCTTTACGCAAACACATACCCTCTTTGGAAAGCTACTGCTAAAATGCACTGGGAAAACACAGTATGTTTGGCAGTTTGGCACTATAGCCTCTCTTAGGGTGGCACCCGAACACAGAAGACATTGTACCAGTGAACTGAGCATTACAAATGACTATGCACTTAGATCTGTGGCACCCTGTGTATTGCACAAAATTTTTCATGGGAAGTAGCCTTACAATTTATTTGCAGTCTACTCTCTTGGATTATCTTTACGGCAACCTCTTTGTGCTTACTTCAGGCATCAGGCTGCTGCTAAGGGATTTTTAACCACCAGGACTTAAAAGAAAAAAAAACAACAAGCCAACTAACTTACCTCTGCCTCAATTTCATCATAGAGAAACTGCTTCTTGAATTTAGTAAGGGCATAATGAGCACTGTCATTGTAAAGATCCAAAGAATATAGAACATATCTAAACAACAGAGAAAGAAAATAAGTAAGATGCTTGGCAAATCACTTAATATGTAAATTCAATATTTATAGATTAATTTTGGGGGGGCAAATTAATCCAGCACATTTTTTTTTACAATTGGATGTAAATGTAAAAGTGGTCATGCAAGGAAGAGAGGAAGAGAAGGACCTCCCTTCACTCTTTTTGAGAGTTTTAAGAGTACACATATTAAGCACTTGTAACTATGGGATTCTTTGTAACATATTACAAACAGTGGTATCTAAACTAATCAGATTCTGAATCAATTTTTAATATTGAAGTTGGGCAGGGATTTGCCTACACTGAGTACAATAAACTAGGTGAATCAAAAACCCACAGAAAGATTGGTGGCAGAAGCATTTGACAGGATACACTTAAGGATATGCCAGTAGCTTCTGCCATGGGCCTGACTTATATGTTCTCTGTCTGTTTGTGCTTTCTTGTCACTCTTGAGAGCTTCAAGGAGATAAGGGGGAATGAAAGGGGAGAGCAACAAGTAGAAAAGAGAGGAAAAGAGAGCAACAGGATTCCAGAACCGAAGCTGTAGCTATACAGTAGCAGTGAGAGGAATATTTCTGGACACTGAGCAGACATAGGATCTGAAAAACAGTCTTGAGGAAAAGCACTGCAGTATAAATACAAGTTGGAGAAAGAGGTGTGGACATGAAATGGAGGAACAGCAAACTCTAAGCATCATCTCATTAGTTTTTTCCTTTGAAAGAGGCTCTCAAATTCCACCTTCTGAGACCACAACATTAAGTTTCCAGTCTCACTTCCAGTAGCATTTTCCGCATCTACTAGAAACTAGAAGTTAATTTAATCTTACTCCATCATTGAAGCCTCCTTGGTCTCTAAGATGTGGTCAGTCAGAATCCACGGCATAGACATCTCAATGGGGAACTGGATTCTTCTGCCCATTGTCAGTTCCAAAAAGAACTCCCGGAACCATAGTTGAGACAAGTCACAGCACTGCTGGAGGGTTTCTTATTACAGAAGAATGTTAGAATAAATTAATTTTCTTATAAGCAGGAACAGAGATTAAAAATGAACACAGGATCTATATTCTAATAACGCAATGCTACATAAACTAAAATAGGCAAAAAGAGGGTTAGGAAAAGTGGAACATTAAGAAGAAACCTGGCACTAGCTTTCAAACTCAAGACTACAGAATTACTACAAACTGCTTTTAATAAAAATACAGAGACACATATTACTGAAAACACTGCCAGAAGACACAATGTCAGCAGCTGATAAAGTAGAGGTATATAAAATATTCCCAGTTTGTGCCAAATACTTGATGGTTAACCTTCCAGGTCTTAGGACAGCAGGGAAGGGAGACAGAGAGAAATGTTTTTTTTTAAAAAAAAGTCTTGCAATAACCATCATGATTCTGTTCATCTGATTAAGTAGCAGGATCAACTCACTCCATACGGTATGCATTGATTCCAAGGGCAGGCACTAAATGAGAATATAAACATTTTGCATAGAGGGAGGGAAAGAAGGAACAGTTGCAGGTAAGCAGATTTCTCAGAGATACTATCAAAGGCATCAAGGATCCCTCCTGACAGCTGAAGTGTGTTCAACAGGCTAGTGCAGTGTTTCCCAAAAACTAACCATCACCATACTGCCGGCCTCCAAGGATTTGAATTTTTAGCCTTGCAAATGGCGTATTACTAGGATTTGGAAGCAGATAACCCAGAATGACATGACTGGTCTAGTAGGATAGGATCTGCAACCTTAGATACTCTGAAATCTTTACTAGGGATGGGTGTAGAGTGTTTTGAAGTGACCCACCTAGTATGCACCTATAGGACACCTTGCTCTGCTGAAGCACTTACTGCAGCTGGCAGAGAGAAACAGAAATAATTTTGCCTGCTTTGTTTGATTCCATGCCTATTAGTGCTCATGGCAGAAACAACCCACAAGACACCAGAGGGTAACAATCCACTGTTTGGGAATCACTGTACTAGGGCAACCTAAGCAAGAACATTAAGACATCTGAAAAACAACAGTGTGTGAGAAAAGCACTAAAACATCAACTCCCTCTTGCATACAATGCAAAGAGTGCCAGTTAATCATATGAGATGAAAAAACAACACAATGTAGTTTGGCTACTAGAGACATGTCAGTACATGATTCTACTAGAATAACATGCTTCCGATTACAGCCGATAGTAAAGAGAGAATGGCATCCAGAGAAGGAATACTGCTTTACCCAAGGGGAGTGCTTTTTGTTTTCTCTCTTTAGAAGAAGAAAACACAGTATTAGCAAACATTTTCTCTAAATATCTTTAACAAGACCAATACTAAAGTCTCTTGTTAAGACTGAAATTTGGCAAAGGAAGGGGAAAAAGTCATCTCAGTTTAGAAAACCACACAGAGGCTCAGTTCTATTTGTTATTTTCCAACCTATCAATAATATAAGGGAAGCTCGGTTGGATCAGACCACGGGTCAAAATAGCCTAGCATCCTGCAGCAATGCAATCCAAGCTGCAACATTTCGATAGGCCAAGGTTTTAAGTCACGTAAGCCACGTAGAATCGGAAACATTTTCTCAAATCATGTTAGCGGTATTAGGACATGCTAAAGCTGGACACTAAGCATCTGCATATCTTACCACTGAAATTAATCAAGTGAGTGTAGAAGAAAGACTCTCGGTGGAATTTTTCTATGTCCAATATGGTGGGCCCCTCAAGGCTACTTCTCAAGGTTTTCTTGGAACCACTTTTGTCAGCAATGAGGGACTCTAACATGGTTCTCACCATGTAAAGCTGCATTATTAAACAGAATATTTGTGACAGGCAGAAAAACACACATGGCACATTAATTGAGCATCACTGAAAATTACACTGCCAAAAGAAAGACCGCTCCACTTCCATTTGAAACCTGACAAGGAAGTTCAAAAGTCATTAACCCGAGGGAGAAAGAGAGGAAGAAGAAAGCCCCACAATTTGCACCAGAGTAGTTTGTGTCACCACATTATTTAAAAATAATAAGTAATGCCTTACCACCAAAGTTTAAAAGAGTGGGATAGATGTAGGACTGCCTCAGAAACTTGTTTATCACATGCAATAACTTTTCCATTCCCAGAGATCTGAGCTGCTTGAACAGCTCAGCAGAGTTTAAGGACTCTGCCATAGAGCGAACCATGTAGAGCTAAAAACCAACAGAGAAGGAAGAGGCAAAGGGGGAGAAGAGACACTCTGTTAATAAAAAACACACAAGGGTAATTAAAAGAAAAGGAAAAACACAAAACCAGGAAAATGTTCATTAGTTTAAGAGAGGACCAGCAAGACAGTGAAGACTGCTGAAAGAATCTGATCCACATTTAAGGTGGACAGATGTACTCTTTGGGGCAATTCATTTTGTTAACAGCTCCAAACATGTCTAGGAAGACAATGCCATTTTGAACTCTGTATCATGGCAAACAATAGAACAAACTTCAGATTTCTTCATAAAGCCCATCTTGGCAAAATTGACTGGGAGTCTGTTTTCCCAATTACAGTGATAACTGTGGTTAAGAGTGTTTTAAAACAGATACATCTGCGACACAGCAGTGCATTTTTAGGCTGCCATGCTTATGAGGCTCTTATCTCACACAAATTAAGAAGCAGTTAGATCTAGGAGAGGAAGAATTAAAGAAAGTAATGGATAAGTTGGCAATGGACAGTGAAAAAAAGCCCAAGGGGAAGAAAATGGGTGGCAGCTTAGATAACAAGCTAGAGGGCTACTTCACATACACTGAAGAAACAGGTTCCTCGGCCCCCTATCCACAAACACAATACAGTAACTTCCTCCCATCCCCCCCATTACAAACAGATTTAAAAATATTCTGTGCTTCAGAAAGTGTTTTCCTGTATGGCAGCTGCATCAGCCATTCAAGAACTCCAAGCCTCCATATCACAATGTTTTGTTTTGTTTTGCATGGCTGCTTTCAAATCAAAATTATGAGGCTTCCATTGAATAGCCAAATGAAATTCTATTGAATGCCAACAGGGTGAAAGACACCCTCCCCCAGAGGCACAGTAATGGGGCATCACCCATTGCACAAGCCATGATAGCTCTAAAAAGAAAATGCTTGTGCTTGCATGGCCCTGGGATGCCTGTGGCAAAGATGTCAAAGCACTCGTGCTACAGGCTCTAGAAATCAAGAAAGTGATATTAAATGAACAAGACAAAACAATAAGGATTCACATAATCCACCCCACTCTGGTCCACAAAATGCTTCTGGGTGTTGTTCAATAAACATGAATGACCAGGCTTTATTGTTGAAAAGGTAAATATGGAGCTATACTCTGCAGAGTTCAAAAGGTAGACCTGATGCTATTCTTATAATATAGGGCATGTTTATTTGGGTTTCACGGGTAAAAAAAGCCAACAAAAGTTGTATCAAAAGAGTGTGTAACAAAAACTTGTCAGTGCTGGCAGTGAACCACCACCAAACCTCAAAAAAATATACTTAGTACCTGACAATATATAAACAGCAGGGAGGTAAACATAAACGCATCAGAAATACTGTGTAAGACACAGAAACACCTGCATGGAAGTCAAAAGCAGTGCAGGAAAATACTGTGTTTTGGTGGCGGTGGGGATAATCAGTGTAGCAAATTAAAGTGACAGTACCCCCTCCATGAGATTTTTGACTAATCCAGATTTACACAGGATTTATAGAAGTAATCTTTTTAAATGGTTTCATTCCACAGCAATTCCTGCATCAGGGACTGACATACATACCAGAATTGTATAAAGAGAGAGTTACCTGGGTACTGGAGGGACCCACTGCTCGCCTTGGAACTTTGACATCAAAGCCACTTTTGGGATCTTTCTCTCCCCTCAGTGCAGGATCATTAAATGGCTCGCGTCCACCCTCCCAATCGCATACTGTCTTCCTGATGGCCTGAAGAACACTAGCCATGATCCAATAAGATGTGTGAGCAAGAACCTTTGCGTAAAAACAACATGCATCCTAACACATGCTTTCTAATGGCCATTAATGTTCCAAACAGATGTCAAGTCATAATCAACCAATGGATTAACTAATGCAGTAGTTTCATCCATTCATAAATCCTTTGCCTGGAAGCCTCTATTTTTATGTATCTAAGAAACAGGCATTTCTTTTACATTTACTACCATATATTCTAAAGCCTCCTTTATGCATTCTATTTCCTTGAAGGGGCAAATGGGGCCATACCTATAGGTCCATCCCCATCACACTGCTCTGCAGCAGACTCAGAACCTATGTTGACATATTGTCTGTGGGCATCTGCATGGAAAAAACTACCTGTATAGACTGACACGTACGCTGTACAAAGCGACATGTACGTATGCAGCTTGTTGCCTACAGTGGGGCTCCAGCCATCTAGTTAAGGTGAATGGTACCCCAATTTGGCCCCTGAGGCAGAAAATCTCTTAAGTGCCACCTCAACCCAACCCATATCCAGTAAGGATATAATAAAAAGAAATTAATCAATTAAAAAAATTTTTTTTAAAAAAACTGAATGGAATAAGAAAATATTAGCTTCTACCTTTGGATGACATTCTTCTTCTTCTTGATAGCCTGCCTTAAGGGTTCTCTGAGTGTGATCTGGGCAAAGTCCTGGAGAGCAGCATAGATGGTATGGCGAATAGCATGATTGAAGACACTTTCCATCCTGCCCATCAACACCTGTAGTCCTTTAATCATTGCAATCACCTGCATGGGAAGGGGGGTATTTTAATTAAGAAACAAATTACAAGGACAGCCAGGCCCAGAAGGAAGGAGAACACCCTGAAGAAAGATTATTTCCTCTCTTACCTCAACAAGTGCAAACTTCTCTTCACTGGTATAATTGTATCGTGTTGCTCTCTCATACTCTTCTGCATTGTCTGGACAATCTTTGTTCGAGTATTTGTCGGTTGGATGCACCAGCTTCCATGAATACTGCAGATGACATACAAAATGAGAATGACACAAAATCAAACAGAGAAGTTGTAATAAGGCTAGCCATATACTACAAAAGTTGGATGAATGTTTGTACATTCTTGTCCTTAGGTAGCAACTGAGGGCGATTTCATTAGACCAACACAGGCTTATCCTAAAACAGGAAAATTAATATTACAAATGATTAGAACATGTAATAATAATCTGTGCATGGAAGCAAACCTGTGAATCTTCAACTAACAAGGATACAGATGGATATATACACTCCTATGCTTATTCAGATGATGCTAGAGAACTGCCATCTTTTAACGCACATGCGGATTCATGTACCTCTTTCAAGTCATCAGGCTTTGTACATTACTAGTTACAAGTGACTCAACCTAGACTGGCATATAAGTTCAGTGGATTACCACAAAGAGTATATTCTGTGAATGTATTACAGCTAATACATAACACATCTGCCAGCTGCTATGCACAAAGGCCACTTACTACATGTTACATATTATATACGACATGTTCCTCTGGTGCAAACAGACACACAAGATTCCTGGACTAGAATTTGCCAGTGGAGATCTGACTGGCTCCCTCTCTGGGTCTTTTCAGGAATAAACTGAAAACCTGGCTATTTGGGCAGGCTTTCCCTCCTGCCGTAGCTTAATTTCTTATAATTTCGCCACCTTGCATCTATAATGTATGTTTTTTTTTTTGTTTTATTGTTTTTAAATTTCTAAACCGCCCAGAGTAGACCTTTGGTCTAGATGGGCAGGATAGAAATCCAATAAATAAATAGATAATAGAAATAGTTTCCAATAGTTACTACATGCTGACCATAATATAAGTATATGCTAATAGTCTTATTTTACAATGGCCGAAATCCAAAAATAAGTTGCAAGTAGAGTAGGCTCACTGAATCAGTGGTTGAAAAACTGTTGCTTAGCATAGTAGAGTGCATTAAAATAGGCTCACCAAACGAGTGGAGATTAGAAGGGTCACTTATTCAGCACATTACATTGATTCCAATGGGTCTACTCTAGTTGTTATTTACTATACTAAACTAAGTTGCAACTAGAGTATGCTCAATGAAACCTACAGAGGAATTAAATTATCAAATCCCCATTGACACAGCGGTCCTAATCCAGTGCACTTTATAAGATTAAGCAATAAGATTTCAGCCAGTGGGGATTTAGTGAGTCAACTGCCCTTTGGTTCCCAAGCAGGGCAGTACGGTGCTTGGTAAGAATAAGCACCTCACTAAAGGAGGCAAGAAAGGCATGAAGAAGAAAAGGGGCCAATGCTTTCTCAAAGAAGAACGGGTATAATGTCAAGGCCCCAGCAATGCTGAATATTCAAAAAAACCTGAGAAGACATTAATCACCAGAATTCAGGGAACAAAAATGGCCTCTGACAAGCTCAAGGGCCATGTATTCAAAGTAAGTCTTCCTGATTTTCAAAACCAGTGGTTCCCAACCTTGGGTCCCCAGATGCTCTTGGACTGCAACTCCCAGAAACCATCGCCTAGGAAGTGGTGAAGGCTTCTGGGAATTTTAGCCCATGGTTGTAAACCACTATTCAAAACTATTAAGTTGCCTTCTGAAAATTCAAAGTGATCAGAGGATGTGTAAGTAAAAAGCTCCTGAAAAAGTTCCAGTAATTCAATTGCCTTACTGTAATTGTGACTTACTACTGGATTTCAGCCAACTTGAGTATTAGGATGGGGAAGCTGGGCAGAAAAATTCCATGCCAACATGTGTTGTAAAAAAATTTCCCCAAATGTGACATTTAGGAATATACTCCAGGTTAATGCTCTCAAGATTAGAAGGAACAATGTCTTCAAATTTCTGCATACAATACTCAGCCCATTTAAATAGGTCTGGAGACAATGCATCAGATGCTTCTTATTAATATACCACCTAAGGATTAGTGTCAAAACAAAAGAACACAAAGCAGTTCCTGGAAGTTTCCTTCTTAGAAATGCCCAATTACTCTCTCCCACATACCACTTCCATAACATGTGCACTCCACTGAGACAGAAGCTGAAGACCCTGGAGAGAAAGATCAAATAGTTTTCGATACTCAGCATCTGTTTTCTGAGCTTCTTGACGGCCTGATCCAGTCACCACCTGCAACAAAAGGGAGCATGTTAAAATCTAATATTTTAGATATGTAGCATCAGCATCACCAGCCAGCTGTTCTTATAGAGCAATCACTTTTCAGATTTTAAGCTTTTATAAAAATGCTAAGAGATCCAATTTCCATGTTAGCACATATCTAGGGATAGAAATTCCCTATACTGCAATTTCACACTGATCCAGTAGTATCTCAGGGAGAATTTCTTTCTTTCCACATCAATATCACCCTTCCACCTGACAATGTTTACATTTGTTCCTGCCTCCAAGGTTCCTTCATCAATCTGAACAGAGTCATCCTGGTAAGGCACAAATATCTTATGATAAACATTTATATCAGCAACCTAACTGCCAAGTTAGGTACTAACTGCCAAGTCAGTTCTGATTTGGAAGACCTACCCCTTAATGAGAGAGTAAGAGGAGAAAATGGATAATGGTTGGAAATTTACAAAATATTCATATTGAAAAGTTTTCTGTGTTCCTTGCTGCATCTTATTTAGGACTGAGGTGGGACATAGAAAAGTTACTGGAAATCTGACCACTGCAATCACATTAAATTCTCATTAATGCACAAAGAAAATTTTAGCCTAAACATTCCCACAAGTAGAAAAGCTCATGCCATTTTAAAATAGAACCCATCACCTTCCTAGAAATGTTTGTGGGATCTGTTAGAAATTAGAAACGTACAAACTAAAAATTTATAAGTAATGTTTTAAATTTGCTGTGCAGCGTGCAAATATTTTACTAAATCCAATGTATCCTCTAATTTTCAGCTCCTCCTCTCTCGTGCGCAACTTTTTCTCTGTGTGCACACGCGACTTCACACACCCCTCCGTGCTGGGTTCCGTCGCAATCAGAACTAACACAATCACTATGTGGTGGAGGAAGACAGCTGCACACAGGGAGGCAGAGGCCAGCACGCACACCCAGCTTAGTGGGAACTTAGAGTAAATCCATACAAGAGTAGGGTAACCTTAACTACACTGTGCAAGAAACAGTAGTATATTTCAAATTTAGATCTCTATTATAAAAAATAAGCTTCATAATAAAACTTGTCCTCATCCACTAACACACATACCTCACTGTTGCTGTAACGAGCCAGCTCTGAAATAAAGCGCATGTGGTCATCTCTTATCTGAATCATCTGTTCACAAATGTTGTATTGAGGGCTACTGCTGGAGGATGTACATGTCCATCTATGGTAAGAAGGGGAACCAAATACAAGATTAAATTATCAAGAAAAAGATGATGATTCTCATTTTCTGACTGTTGGTCTGTCAAGTAAGATGACAGGTAGGAAAGGCAACCTACTTGTATGCAGACACTGGTGGAAAAAGCATTATTATCACTGGCATTTTGTAAACCTAATGCAGAGGAATCAAGGAGCTAATACAGTTGCTGTCAATACCCTGCCCTATAAGTCTAGGAAATTACACACATAAGAGCATAAGAAGAACCCTGCTGGATCAGGCCAAGGGCCCATCTAGTTCACTGGTTCTTAACCTTGGGTTACTCAGGAGTTTTGGACTGCAACTCCCAGAAGCCTTCACCACCAGCTGTCCTGACTGCGGTTTCTGGGAGTTGCAGTTCAAAAGCATCCGAGTAACAAAGGTTAAGAATCACTGATCTAGTTCAGCTTCCTGTATCTCACAGTGGCCCCACCAGATGCCTCTGGGAGCACATGAGACGAGATACCTGTCTCCTCCAATACCCCTCCCCTGCATCTCGCATTTTGAAGTAATGATGGAGACCCAGTGGATGGTTTAGGAGCAACATGTATTTGTTTGCTTTATTTCTAGGCCATCTTTCTCCTGATAACCAGACATGTGTTACATTAATTACATCCTGCTTTTCTTTCAGTAAGACCCAGGCAGAAAAGATGCCCTTCCTCCTCCGTTTTATCTTTGTAACACAACTTTGTGACAGACATCAGAATGATCAAGACTTACTGGCCCAAGGTCACCCATTGAATTTCAAGGCTGCCAGGGGGTGGGTGGGGGTGGAGTGGCGAGAGCAGAATCTAGATATCACAAATCCCAATGCACTACTCTTAGCACTTGAGCGTAAGTGCAGCCACCTGGGAGCTGACCCGAAATGAACCTAGGATAGGGGACTGAAGGATGATTAGGATGAGGTATAAAAGATAATTAAAGACAGGGGAAAATAGATGTGAGCCATGTTGTAATTTTATTCATTAGTCAGAAGCTGCACTCGATGAGGCACAATGGAGCAGGAAAATTAACAAGATGATAACTTGATGTAATTTACAAGTCACCAATTAAAAGGGAAAAGAAAAGGGAGGGGGAGAGGGTTGATTACAGACTTCCCAATGGATGAAACTCCTATGTCTATCCATCAACCAAATGGCATCCCTTTTCAGAGACAATTCTCTGTCTACACTATGGCCTTCCATATCTCCACTGATTTATCCTAAGGGGTTGGGGGATCTTCTAGAGTAGGGGGACCCAACCCCTGGTCTGCAGCCCAGTGCCGGTCCATCGGCTTCGCAGGACAGGGCTGCAGAGGCAGATCTCCCACCCCCATATGCACGTATGCTGAGTGTGGCACATTTGCGGCATGCACAGGGTGGTCAGGCACGTTTGCGGGTGGGTGTGGCACATTGGCAAGCATGTGTGCGCACCCCACTCACCTGCAAGCATGCCACACCCACCCATGCATGCATGCAAGCGTGCAATGCCCACCCACGAGCATGCTATGCCCATCTGCGAACATGCCGCGCCCACCAAAGAGCGTGGGTAATGCCCCCATACCCCCAATGGGTCCACAGTTCCGAAAAAGTTGGGGACCATTGCTCTAGAGCATATGTGGTGGGCTGTGTAGTGGGAGGAAAATATATGAGCCTTTTCTTTTGCAAGAAGAATCCAGCATTGGATTCTGCCCATTTTTTCCAACCACTTTTTATTCTTACATGCTGCTTATATAATCTCCAAGCATTAAATTGTCTTACAGCACTATTCAACAACACACAATGTTGAGAAGGTTTGAAACACAGCAAGAGAGGAATCAAAAATTCTATTCATTCTTGTACTTTAGGAGTCAGCATGTTCCAGACAATGTGGTGTGCTGCAACCTTCTACAAGTTATTGAAAATAAATTAATATGCCATTATTCCCTGATATACAATAGATGCCCACCTGCCCTTATAGACTCCAGCTCTATCAATTTCCTTGATTTCAAAAAACAAGCTTAGGTCTGTATTTGCAGTTTGTGGCGAACATTTAAGGCTTCAAGCCTAAGCATATTTCCTGCAACACTTGGCCCACTGAGTTCGTGAAATTAACTTCCAGGCAAGCTTGTATAATATGCCGTTTTTTAAAACAGCAGTCTTTCTAAACAGAGCTGTTTGTGCCAGTGTTTGATTATTTAAACATTACTGTTCTGCAAGCTCAAGGTGGTCTTCCACATGCTACTGGACTACAGTTCCCATCATTCCATATACCTGGGGCTGAGAAGAGTTAGAATCATGCAATAAATGAATTTGTGCAATAGCCACAAATTGCTAATCCAGGTACTAGGCAATGCAAGAAATAAATCTTCCATGTCCCAAGCAAAACATTTATAATGTTGACACACACATCTGAAGAATGAGTATTTAAGTGAATAAGGAAAAAAATTTTCAGAGCCACCAATTTACCCTTGTAAAAATACAAGGGTTTGCATGTGTCTTCGCTCTTACCTGGATTTGTTTTCCTCATAGTGAGCACTAGTTTTAATATATCTTGCCAGCTCAATTTGCATATCACCAAACAATGGAACGACTTGCAGCTGCTGTGATCCAGGAGAAAAGAAATGTAAGCAAAGTCTCACATGCATTCCATGCCTCTCCCCCACAGCTTTGTTCAGCAAATATGTAAGATAATAACTTTCCAACTTCTGCAAGAAAGCCCCACAAAGTCTAATTCAAGTGCAACATATCAAGTCTACATGTAACTGGGGGGAGGGGTATGGCTGACTTTTAAAAATATCAAAGTAAAGCTGTGCTCCAATGCTAGAAAGGTGAACTGCTCAATCTCCTAAAAGTAAGGCTGCAAAGCAGGAACAGCTTAGTGCCACAGTTGGGTTAGCCAGACTTCTACTCTCCCCACACTGAAACAGTATCACAAAGACAGGATTCTGCTTCTAAACCTAGCTTTGAAGAGGTGTTGTTGTTTTGGACAACATAGCTAAAATTGGCCATGCCAGGTGATTCTGGGAAATGTAGTAAAAAAAAAAAAGCAGTCTTCCAAGCCTTGCTCCTGAAATACTAAGATGATTAAAATTAAAAACAATCTGTAACAACATTTCACACAAAAACACTAGCAAAATGTCATTTTGTTAGCAAAATGGGATGTCCCTAGAATGAGAACATCTACAGAGACCACATGAAATGCAGGACACAGTTCCTCTATCTTTAATAGCTGAGAAGAGAAAATGTCAGCAGGTGAAGCTTGAGTGAAAAGCATCAACTGTTGAAACTTCCTATTTTACAAATGCCTCCAGTTTCACGTCACCATCCTAGTGAAGTCACTGCTTCCTGGCAGTACTCCTGCTGTATAAACCTTTCTCTGGCTTGAAGACCAGGTCTAAAACAACACCAGGGAAAGCTGCCACCCAGAAAAGACTCTTAAGTTTCAAACATCATATATTTTAACCATGCTTTAAATTATTTTGGAATTATCTTGAGAACAATTCTAGGGAATATGTGATCTTCCAAATGTTGCTGAACTAAATATATCATCAGTCCTAGCTAGGACAGACACTGTAACTGTTGGTGGGAATTGAAATTCAGCAGTATCTGAAGCATCATGTAGTCCACATTAGGCCTGTAGAAGTTGTGGATGCCCAGTCAACCAGGTATCCTGAATCATTTGACGTCAGTTACCCAAAAACATTCTTCCATTTCTGTCCACAGCTGATGCTTAAAAAACTGATGGTTCAACTAAAATTTAAATCAGTGGTTCTTAACCTTTGTTACTCGGATGTTTTTGAACTGCAACTCCCAGAAACCCCAGCCAACACAGTTGGTGGTGAAGGCTTCTGGGAGTTGCAGTACAAAACTCCTGAGTAACCCAAGGTTAAGAACCAGTGAGTTAAATGATATATCCTAAAAAAATTTTAAGGCCTAAATTAAACATAATCACTCATTTAAAAAGATATATTGTCCTCTTCACCAACCTTAAAAAACTTGTCAATCTTGGTTAGATTTATCCTTTTCTTGGCATCCAGCTTATAGATGTTACTGACACTGCCATCCATCAGGTACAAGCCAAATCCCATTACCTTTAAAGAAAAAATAAAAGAATAACATTAAAAAAACACTCCAAGTCAGATTTATTTATTTATTCACTTGTGTACTTCAAACATTTTTACCTTGTATTTTAAGCCTCCAAATTTTTTTCCAAGCAGCACAGAGAGCTCATTAATAAGGAAATTCCTACTCTTTAGGTATACTTCCCAAAAGACGTGGCATACAAAGAAAAGGGACTGGGAGCTAAGAGCAAACTCCTGCACTATTTCTTAATTACAAAGTTCTTGCAGGTCATGTTATTTCTAGCAAGGAAGGGAAAAGCAAGACCCTTTTCTGCACAATTAAATCCCCCTGCTGACTCACTCATTGAACAGAAGTCTACCTATCAGTGCCTCCTTTCTTATATCAAAACAATGCACAGCATCGGAAAATATAACAATTCAGCAAGCCCAGCCACACATGAATGCAACACCAAGATTGGGACTGACATCCTCAGTCCCTGGCCAGTCATTTGTACAGAAGACACCTTTTGGTCTCCCAAAAATGACATATCAAAGAGAGCCAGTGCAAACCACGTGGTAGTCAGCAGATAAAAATATTCATAATCGCTGTAGATAACAGGTCAAGTCAGAAGTATCTCTGCAGAAAGCTCTATAGGTGCAAACTGTTTCCTTCAAATGGTACATCCTTAAATTACTTTTGAAACTTGAAAGAGAGAGAACATTCTCTGACTGCAGAAAATAAGTGTGCTCTCAAAACACTGTGATGAGCTTCCATACTCCTAGTACTTAATTTACCGTATTTTTTGCTCCATAAGACACACTTCCCCCCCCAAAAAAGTGGGGGGGGGAGTCTGTGTGTCTTATGGAGCGAAGGTGGCGATTTCGCCTCCACTGGACCCATGGGGGGAAGCCTCCCAAGGGAGCCTTCCAGGACCCTTGCGATACTCCCCCATCCCCCCACAGGGACAGCGGGGGCGAAATAGTGACCGTTCAGGACCTTTTGTGAGGCTTTCAAGCCTCATAAAAGGTCCTGGAAGGTCGTGATTTCGCCCCTGCTGGCCCCATAGGGGTGTGTGGGGGAACACCGCAAGGGTCCTGGAAGGCTCACTCAGACCCTTGTGACGCTCCCCCCACTCCCCCATGGGGCCAGCGTGGACGAAATCGCCACCTTCTAGGACTCTTTTGAGGCTTGGGAAGCTTCAGAAGAGTCCCTGAAGGTGACGATTTCGCTCCCTCTGGCCCCGCGGGGGGATGGAGGGAGCCTCCCAAGGGTCCGAGTCTGCCTTCAGGAATTCTTGGGAGGCTTCCCCCAGGCCGCCATGGGGCCAGCGGGGGCAAAATCACCACTTTCTGGGTCTCTTTTGAGGCTTGGGAAGCTTCAGAAGAATCCCTGAAGGTGTCGATTTCACCCCCTCTGACCCCCAGGGGGGCAGGGTGAGTCTTTAAACTGTCCTGGAACACACCCTAGAACCCTTTGGAGGCTCATCCTGCCCCCCCTGCTGGGCCAGAGGGGGCAAAATGCCATCTTCTGGGACTCTTTTGAGGCTTGGGAAGCTTCATAAGAGTCCCTGAAGGTGGTGATTTCGCCCCCTCTGGCCTCCGGGGGGGGGGGGCTGGCTGAGCCTCCAAAGGGTCCTAGGGTGTGTTCCAGGACAGAAAGGGTCATTCCTTCTGCGGTAGCTCCTTATCCTGAAAGTGGCCACCAAGAATGTCCTTTCTTGTAGGGTGCTTCCAGAAATAATTATAACATTTATACTCACTAAAAGCCATAAAAGCATCCACACAGATTTTCCAAACATACAGTAATATGCTAAAAATAAGCTAAATAGGCAAATAAAAAGAATAGGTACAATATGTTCTGTGATCCTTAAGAACATTCCAGCCAATTTCACCTCCTGTGATAAAAAGCGGCAAGCAACTGAGTGACAAACAGCCCAATTACTTAAAGGTATGTGACTTTGATATGAAAGCTGTTAAATTAGCTTTCCTATGCAGTCTGTAATTTTTATTTTTAAAGAGACATATAGCCATTCTATTCAACATTGCAAAAATTACTATATTCATTTAGTTAAAAGCCGATGTAATGAACGGATGTTGAGCAATTTGTTTCGATTCAGCATTGCAACTGGTAGACTTGCTTCTGCATCTCTATTATGTATTACAACGCACTATCACAAAATTGTATGAACTCCTTTTCAGCTTTTTCTCTCACTTCCTCAAAAAAATTACTTCTCTGCCATGTGCAACCAAAGGAGACCATGAAGAAAAGCTGCACAAACAAAAGAGAGGCTTCAAATGCCAATTAGTCCGTGTTATTTGGCAACAAAGCTTTAAGATTTCAAGAGTATTTGTAACATTAATCCAAAAATGTTTTTTTCTTATAACATCCACATGTTTGTAACAGGTATTTCTTACTTTCAGGAGCATATGCTTCTCACTTGGTGTAAGATACATTTTGTTTTCATAGTAGTCTACACATAAATTCACAATGTCTGCAAGCAGCTCTTCATAGCCAGAAATAACCTCAAGCTGTTGCTGTAAAGACTAAAACAAAGAACAATTAAAATGTTAAATATACGACAATACAGAACACAAGAATCAAGAAGGATTATTTGCAGTGTTCACATGTTGAATGTGCAAGTACAGAAAACTTTTTATACTATTGTTGAACACAAAACTGCTAAGCTATACATGAAAAAATTAACAAACATCGTACATACTACAATAAAAACATACCTGAGTAATCTTGTTATGGTTGGCAAGAAACATGGACAGGTTCTGGGACTCCTGGATAGACTGAGGGTCTGCCATTTTACGCAAAAACTGGGCAGCCCTGTCAAAAAAAGAGAAGAGATTGGGGGGGGGAGTTAAAATTCTGCTGGAACAATACACAGTATGTGCCTAAAGGTGTCTGCCTTAACCTGCTAGTCCCCAAATATTTTGCAGCACAACTCCCATTATTCTTAGTCAGAAGGCCACACTGGCTAAGAAGAGTGCCACATCTAAAGGTTACCATTTAAGGTTAGATGACTGAGTTAAGGACAGATGCTAATTGAACGGAACAGAAAACTATCCACCTTTTCAAGACATTCGGTTGCTGGGGATAGACAGCACAGACATACTGTGAGGGTTCTAAAGGTGGTTCTCCTTTTTCTCCAAATAAATTAGCAGACTTATGAGGTTTAGAAATAGGAGTAACATTTATTGTAGTATTCAACAGAAAAACCAGGACAGTGGTGCCTCGCTTAACGGGCACCCCGTTTAACAACGAATCCGCATACCGATGAAGATTTTGCGATCACTTTTGCAATCGCATTGCGATCGCATTGAGATGTTCTCTATGTACCTTCCCCCAGCTGACCGGCCTGGGCAGGTGTTCCCGGCCCTCTTCCCAGCAGCGGCGGCGGAGACGGGGGTGAGGGGTGGCTGGGGGAGAGCTGGGAGGCAGGGCAAAGCCCGGGTGTTCCAGCGGCCCTCCTCCCAGCGGCGGCGGCAGAGACAGGGGTGAGGGGTGTATCTCCACAGGGCTGGGTGGGAGGTCTGTCTTTGCGCCGGGTGGCGGTGGCGACGGGGTGGGGGTGGGAGCCAGGAGAAAGAGCAAGCCCCAGCTCCTCTCCTCCCGGCATCTGTAGCGGCGACGGGGTGGGGGTGCTCTCCTCCTGAGCCGTCGTTCGCCCGCCGCCCAAGGACGCCCGGTGTCTCCCGGGCTGGCTGGTTGGCTGGCTGGCGAGTGAGCGAGCGAGCGCCGGGTGGATGGCCAGTCCCTTCCCGCCCCAGGCGGCTGCCTCCAATCCCTCGCTCGCCCGCTGCCTAAGGACGCCCGGTGTCTCCTGGGCTGGCTGGCTGGCTGGCTGGCTGGCTGGCTGGCTGGCTGGCTGGCTGGCTGGCGTGCGCGCGCGCGCCAGGCGGATGGCCAGCTCCTTCCCGCCCCGGGCGGCTGCCTCCGAGGCCTCGCTCACCCGCTGCCTAAGGACACCCGGTGTCTCCCAGGCTGGCTGGCTGGCCGGCAAGCGAGCGCGCGCCGGGTGGATGGCCAGCCCCTTCCCGCCCCAGGTGGCTGCCTCTCAGCCCTTGCTTGCCCCCCGCCCAAGGACGCCCGGTGTCTCCCGGGCTGGCTGGCAGTGCTTTGCCATGATCGGTTCCCTGCTTGGGGAACCGATCATGCCAAAGCAATGCTTTTTTTAACAGATGATCGGCGATTCCAAAATGGCCGCCCCGTTTTCTGGACGGATTCCTCGCTTACTGAGGCGGCGAAAATGGCCGCCCCTATGGAGGATCTTCGCTGAACTGTGAGTTTTTGCCCCATAAGAACGCATTAAACCGGGTTTAATGCGTTCCTATGGGATTTTTTGTTCCGTTTAGCGATGTTTCCGGATAGCGACATTAATCCTGGAACGGATTAACGTCGCTATGCGGGGCACCACTGTACTGGCGAAAGCATTCCAAGTTTTATCACCTCCTAACAACGGGTCAGAGAGGGGCTTCCAGTCTTCTTCTTTAAAGAGGTTTCCCCCAACAGAGTTCCAAGGACCCAGCCAGTCTCCTGGTGGATTGGAGTTCAATAGTAGTCCGGGTTCTCCTTCCAATAGGGGTACTGTGTCCTCATCCCGGAGGCCCACCCAGGCGGGTTCCCTGGAGGGCATAAGGGTCTGCCACGGTCCAACAGATACCCCCTCATCTGGGTCTGCATCACCCTCCATTCAATTTTTCCCTCCTTTCTCTCCCTACACGCTCTTTTTCTTCCCTAAGTTTCCTCCTCCACTCCTTTGCCTCCATCTCACCCCAATAAGACGGTCTCGGGGTCACTTCTCTCCTCCTGCTATAGTCTGCCTCCTCTTTGGGTATTTGGACGCTTTCCCACTTCCCTGTCCAAGGGTCTTTCATCCAAATCCATTCCCAACTTGGAGGCAGTTCCCCTTCTCCCCCTTTTATATCTGCAAACCCCGCCTCCACCTCTACCCGGGGTTTTTGTTCCTTTCCAATCAAGGTTTTCCCGCTTTCCTCAACCGTCAACCTTCGCACTTCTTCCTCCACTGCTATTGGGTCTGTCTCTGTAGCCTCCGTCTTTTGGAAGCAGGCCACAGGTGAAGTTTGTACCCCTGTCTCTATGGAGAGGGGACGAGACGGCACTCCACTGAGAATAGCTGTTTTCTTGCCTCCAGCCTCACATATACACATGAACAAAATGGACCGGGCTGGAAGATCACAGTCCCCTGGGGCACATGGAGACCCATAAAAAGAAGTGCACTGGGCAAGAAAAGACTCACAGGTAGTTACCCAAACACACTCCATCCCTGCAGCAATCTCATTATTGCTGGCAGCTAATGGAAAGCTAGTTTGAGCAATCCAGCCAAGAGACAAAACTGGGAGAGATATTTCTCATTACATTTAGAAAGTTGGCTGGTACAGTCAGTAACAAAACCACCAAGCAAAAGGCAACTATTCTTCTGCATGTCCACTCACATAGAGAATTTAAAAATATGCTAAATAGAAAAAAGACAAGACACTAAAGGACAAGGAGAAGTCTCTTTAGTTTCATAGAGTGTGTTTTGTGGCACAGTAATTTGGGGCAAATATTAGCTATATACACACAGGAAAAAAGGTAAAGGTTTAAAAATGATTTAAAAGCAATTAAATTGTTTTTTTTAAAAAAGATGTAGAAAACATCAATTCTGGAAATGTCACCCTAAAGAATACGAGAAACCAAACTCACAGCAGCGATAGAGCAAACACACCTCTCAAAGCTTTACTATATGCCTCTACAGAGCACAAATCCAAGTTCCAAATGTTCATGAAGTCATTAAGTGTCATGTTCAGCTGCCAGCTAAAGGCTAAGCTTTTAGAAAACTCGGTTCCCTCCTTCTTCCCCCACCTCCTCCTCTGCTACAGTGGTGCAAAGCAATCGCCCACTCTGAATGCAAGTGATCTTGCACTCAGACACTAGGTGGTTGTCTTCTGTACAGAAAACCCTACTCAGAATGGGACTTTTCTAAAAGGCAACAATGCGAGATTAATGAGGCTATTCATCATAATTAACATCATAATCAACCACCTGGCACTTTCCTGACAAGCAGGGTTTTGCAGGTGTTGTGTGAGAAGAATACTCTGTCTTCTAACAATCCAGTCCCTATGCACATTTGCTTAGAGGTCAGGGCTACCATGCCTAATGAGAAAAACTGTGGAAAGTGCAAAACCTGGAAATACACACAATCAACAGTTTGTCTACTCTGTGGCAAAAATAATATCCCAAACTTTTCCAGGTGTAAGGAATCTAGTGCTTGCTTGCTTAGTTGGCTTGAATGAGAAGCCCCGAGGCTCAAACATCAGACTGATGGCTTCCCCTCATTACCCCAAATTTACAACACTCAGCTGTGATGAAACAGGACAAAAACTTAAATTGATATTTTACTGCACAAGGTACCAGCACAGAAATTGGGCTCAACCCTGGGTTTGAAGATACAGCTGAAATAATGTCTTCTTTAATGCAAAACCAGGCTTCTGTTGCAAAGATCTTCATAGAGACAAATAATAATGAAAACGATAGTTCTAAGTCATTTTACATTGGGGAGCAGCATATGTGTTTTATACGTATACCCCAAAATATAGGCAGAAATCCTGTTGCTTGATAAAATATGCTGCACTAGAGGAGGTCCAATGGATCATGGAGGAGTTGAGTCACCAAATCCCCACTGATTAAATGGACATACTCTACTGCCACTTACTACAGTAAGGAACAGGACTGCAGCAGGCAACTAGTGCCATCTTGTGGTTACATAAACCTGTAAGACAGTAGATAACAACAGCAATACTATAGGCAACATGAAGACAAAGAGAAAGAAACATGCTTTTCCCCACAAGAGTAAAATGCTGCAAAAACTCAGTCTGGAAGTCCCTGTGGAGCTTGCAGACATCAAACAAAATTTTAGAAAAACAAAAATTTTAGGAAAGAAACACAGTGAAAGCCATATGGAGCACTTGACATTCATCCATAAAAATGGGAAAATACGTGAGCACAGCAACTGTATAGTGCCAGAATGACACATACATTTCACAGGACAAGAAGTCAGCATGCATGACAGTTCCATGCCACATGGCACACAGGAAGAGGAAAATGTGCTCGTCATCATGAAACAGCACTAATTCAACATGCATGACACCCACAACCCACACAGGGTTACAGCGAGCTAGTGACCTCAAGTAGTTCAGAACAAGAAAATGACTGATGCAGTCATCAAAGGGCCACAAAAGCGACTGTGAGACAAATCCAGCTATGGCAGGAGTTAGTACAATTTAACACATTATGAAATATGCTACCAACTCCACCCTTCAGAACTCTGAAGGTAACTGAAAGTAGCAATTACCTGCAATAAATTATGTTCTTGTTAATAATAATAATAATAATAATAATAATAATAATAATAATAATAATAATAATAATAATAATAATAATAATAATAATAATAATAATAATTTATTGTCATTGTAAGTATATACACAGGATACCCATACAACGAAATTCACAGACACCCAGACACCAGACACATGCACACACATAAAATTCCCCAAACACTCCCCACCCACTAAAAATCCCCCACTAAAAATACAAACATCTACACCGCAGGCCAAGTAACACAGTCCAACTAATTATTCACTACTGGTGGTCTTTAAGCTCATTATTAATTACAATTATAGCTCTGGGATAAAAACTATTGAGAAAACGTGTGGTCCGAGTCTTAATTGTTCTATATCTTCTGCCAGATGGTAACAGTTCAAAAAAGTTATAAGCAGGATGGGAAGAGTCTCTCAGGATGCTGTGTGACTTCCTTAGACAGCGGGATGTGAAGATGTCATCCAGGATTGGTAGCTGGAGCCCGATGATATTCTGGGCAATTTTAATGGTCCTCTGTAGAGCTTTTTTGTCCGCTACGGAGCTACTCCCAAACCATGGCAGAATGCCATAGGTTAGGACACTCTCAATGGTGCTACGATAGTATGACAGAAGTAAATGCTGAGATAAATTTAACTTGCCGAGCATTCTCAGGAAATACAGCCTCTTCTGTGCCTTCTTCATTAGCATGTTGCCATTTATAGTCCATGAGAGGTCCTCTGAGATGTAAGTACCCAGAAATTTAAAACTACCAACTCTCTCCACTTCCTCACCGTTTATGTACAGCGGTAAATGTACATTTCTCTTCCTCCTAAAATCAATTATGAGTTCTTTAATTTTTTTGATGTTAAGTGTGAGATGATTTTCTTTACACCAAAGTATCAACCTTTGTACTTCCTTTCTATAAGCAGACTCATTGTTCTTATTTATGAGACCCACCACTGTCGTATCATCCGCAAATTTAATAATTGCATTGGTGTTATACAGTGGGGTGCAATCATGTGTGTACAGGGAATAGAGGAAGGGACTTAGCACACAGCCCTGGGGAGCTCCTGTACTTAGTACCAGGGTAGAAGAATGGTGAGATCCCATCCTTACTGACTGTGGCCTATCTGTCAGAAAATCCTTTATCCACATGCAGATCTCCTGAGGTAATCCCAGGTTGATCATTTTAAAAAACAACCTATTTGGTAGAATGGTATTAAAAGCAGAGCTATAATCCACAAACAACAGCCTCGCATAAGTTCCCTGTTGTTCTAAGTGGCTCAATACAGTATGGAGTACAATGGACACAGCATCATCAGTAGATCTATTTCTCCTGTATGCAAATTGCCATGGGTCCAAAGAAGGTGGAAGACTAGCCTTAATGTAATCCAGCACCAATCTCTCAAAACATTTCATAATAACAGATGTTAAAGCTACTGGTCTATAATCATTGAGAGATACCACAGCTGACTGCTTGGGGACTGGCACTATAATAGATGTCTTCAGGCAAGTGGGAACTGAACACTGCAACAAGGATACATTGAAAATATCCGTAAAAACTCCAGCTAATTCTGCAGCACAGCCCCTAACAACTCGTCCCATGATTCCATCTGGTCCAGCTGCCTTTCGAACCTTAATATTCTGGAAAGCGCGTCTCACATCTGAAATCTGCAGTACTAGTGGTTGTTTGTCGATGGTAGATTCTAGTGATGTATTATAGACAGTAGGTGCTGGAATAATGGTTGTTCCTGTTTCCACCTCAAAATGGCTGAAAAATTGATTTAACTGCTCAGCCAAAAAATCACTGCTGCTACACAGACTGTTTTTGTTACTCTGCCCCGTGATTTGTCGTAGGCCATGCCATACTCGACGAGTGTCAGAACTCTCAAGATGTTGCTCAATTCTCTGGCTCAATTCTTTGGCATCCCTAATGCCCCTTTTCAGTTTAGCTCTGGCCTCTCTGTACTGTAGTTCATCACCAGAATGAAAAGCAGCATTTCCGGCTTTTAATAAAAGGCGCACTTCTCTATTTAGCCAAGGCTTGTTATTAGAAAACACTCGTACTTGTCTGGTGGCAGTAACAACATTGATGCAGCTATGAAGTTATGAGGGTACAACAAGCATATATTTCAAATGTAACGTAGCAATCAGGAGCCACACTGCTACTCTTCTGAGAGGGAGATGAAAGGAGCAGCATTTTCTAGTCTCTTTTAAGTTGCTTTGAAAGAATACTTTTGGGCATCTTTAGAGGAGTTTTCAGTGGAATGTTTATGCCATTCTCTTTTCCGCCCTAATTTTTTTTTTTAACAAAAAGATTAATATAACGTAACTCTCTGTTTTTAGAGCAGAGAACAGTTTAGAGCAGTTATTAGTAACAACAAATTGCCACTCCAGCACACTAGCAAGAATTAACCATTTTCCAAAACTATACTTCCAAACTCTATCTCCACCATCAAACCTCTTACCGCTTGTAGGCTGAATGGTCATTCTTCACACTGCACTTCATATTTTTCAGTTCATCTAAAACTGCAAACATGTTGATAAACTTCCCGAGCGTGATCAGATAAGCTTCAGATACAAAATCCTTTCTCCTCTCTGCATGACATAAACGCTTCACCTCTCCACAGAATCTTTCAATTGCATTTCTCTGTTGATAAAAAATAAATATAAGCTTTAAAAACCCACAGCTCACGTTACCCTCCATTTAACTTCAAGGTATGACAAAACTTTAAACAAGAGCTGGGATGTACCCACTGGTTGGATGAACACAAAAACTCTTGAAGTAACTTGCCCACTAAAAACATCAACTGTAACAACAAATAAAATTGTGCCAGTAACTAGTTTCTGTTTACCTGAAAATACATAAAATTCATCAGTTTTGTGACCTCTGGCTCTAGAACCTCCACTGTTTTTTCATAAATTTCCACTCTGTTTGGTTGCTCATTACATTTCACCTGAAAAAGAGAGAGAAGTTGGACGTTCAACAAATTATTGAGACATTTTGCACAAGTTTTCCTCCACTTCAACCTCCACAAAGATTTCAGTTTCCAAACTATGATGTGCCATGTGCCCTATGGTTTGCAAAATAAATAAGCGAACAGCAAGAACATCCTAAGCCATTAAGTATTTTAACTGAATACTGTGTTAAGGCTGCAAGGGTACATTAATCAAATTACCACAATGCAGCTAGAGTTTTCTCAAAGACAAACCAAAGGACAAATTATATATGTATGCTCAGAGTATACACGGTCACCATGTTCAAGACCAGGACTTGAGTATTTCTCTCTTGAAATGTCAAAGAATGTACTTCCATACAAATCCCAGAGTTGCTAGCTACAAAATACAGATCTTACCCAATAATGTCCCAATTATACTTTGCAGATTATTGGACATTTTAAAGTTTGTAGAAATTCCTCTAATTCTGCAGGTTTGAGAAAAAGACTGAGCTGGTCTTTTTTCCTCCCTTGTACTTTCAAAATGTTGTACAATTCCCTTTTTTAACTTTTTACCCACTTCTTGAAACAAAAAAACTAGAAGGTAAAGTGGAAAGGGGCTTAAAAACCCCACAGAGGTGGCTGATCCTATAATGCAGAAGTCCCCAGCCCCTAGTCCACGGCCTATCCAGGACCGGGCCATGGACACAGATTTCCTACCCTCAGTCGAGCGCCGTCGCGTGCATGTGTTCTGTGAGTACACAGTGCACTTGCACACAAGCGCACAGTGTACTCACAGTGCAAGTGCACTGTGTGCATGCACATGAGTGTCCCCTGTGAGAGTGATGTGTGCATGCATACAAGTGAGCTCCGCCCCTGCGGGTGAGCCACACAGCCCCAACCAGTCCACGGTTGGGAAACAATTGAAGACCACTGCTACAATGAAACCCAAATCTCCTTGGCCCAACAGTTCCGTAAGAACATCCACAATGAGAGCAGGAGGTTCCTCTATAGCAGGAGTCCCCAGCCCTCAGTCTTCAGCCAAGTGCCGGTTTGTGACCGCGGAGACAGATCTCCTGCCCCCTGCGTGCACTCCCCCCATGCATGCCCACATACACACATGGCCCGCCCGCCCACATGGGTGCCCTACTCACCAGCAAGCACACCTCACCCACCTGCACATGTGCATGCCCCGCCCACCCATGAGCATGCCCCACCCATCCGCAAATGCACAAGTGCACCCTCCCTGCCCATGCACACGAGCAGCCATGCCCTCACAAGCACGGGGGGTGCCCCCCATGGACCCCCAACCAGTCCGCGGTTCAGAAAAGGTTGGGGACCACTGCTCTATAGGACGGGGCAAAATGAAGTGAGTACAGGTTCAATTTGGCTCTGCCCCTAGTAGGGCTGTAAGAAAACTGAACTGACAGTCCTCTGGTTTGATTTTGCTTTTTTACCTGAGGGATGGCTCTTGAGCAGCTTCTCCATGTGTATAGCATAACAGCATACTCTTGGCCTTCTTCCAACATTTCATTCTGCAATAAAGCAAAAACTGGCATTTGACAGAAAATACAGGAAATACTGCTAAAATCAGTGATAGTAAAAAGATTCAAAACCCACACTGATGCACAGTTGCAAAAGAGATACAATTCTAAACCTTATGGCAGAATGCAAATTGAATTCCTGAAATGATGTTCCACTCCTGAACATATCTACTAAGAAATCACTCTCATTTATTTCATATGAAATGCTATTAGGTCGACAGTCCTCAATCAATCAACCAAAGTTTATTTGCAGTAGCCATATGCCATAGCAAAGTAAGTATAAAATCTACAGAGATACAGAACTGATGACAGTCAAACTCTTTTGTTTTTAAGAATTATTATTGCTTCACAACCAGAAACCACAGCAGTCTGTGAAACAATGCAAAGAACAGGAATATTCTTAGGATTCCCAATTGTCAAAGAATGTGGCTAATGCTAAGCTCTGATGTACACAAATATATCTAATGCAAGAAACTGACCCCAACCAGGTTCAGATGATATAGGCCCATCTAGCCTCTAAGGAGGGCAACAGGTTACCCACATACATTCTCCCAGTACCATTTTTGTGACTCCTTCAGCTCCCTTATCAGGGGGCATATCTTCCCCAATTTTTATTATTTTTTAAATCTGGAAATGTGTTTGTTCAAAAAGTGCCTTTGGGCACTCTAGAGAACATGGGAATTATTTTCCGTATTCCTACCTGCATACCTGAGCTCTTTTAAAATATATTTTACACCCCCAAAAAAAGTCACTAGACGGTGCAAGGTGGCTTTCTTGGTTAAGGTTCCAATTTTTTCTCAACAAATGTGTTAACCAAAAAATTATACTGTATGTTTAAACATGTATTTTTAAAAGAATAGAAATATACATATTAATCTGTCATATCTCTCGCCTTTAGTCCCAAACCCAACTGCTGGAAAACAGCCACTCTTAGTCATCAAAGTCATCAAATTTTGCTTCAAGTCCATTTAGAATGTTACTTATTTTGCAAAGTATAGAATAGAATAACTCAAATTAGATTGTGGTACTGCTTGTAGTTTATCACAATTTTTTAGCCACTATCCCTTTTGCTCACTTTAAATCACCCTCCGTTTGTTTCACAATTTTCAATGCATCACTAAGTCCCATTCCTACAGTTTCAAGGTGGGTGACTGCTCTTCATAATCCACTAAAGTTAGATTCTATATACGGCAAGTTTTCAGCCAAGGTTTCAGAAAAGGAACCTTGCACAATGTGTATGGACGAAGATTCACGACAGCCAAATTGTTTAATTATCCACTGCAAGGAATCATAATTTGTTGGAAAATATATAGCTGCATCCAGCCAAGAACCCCAACTTGTCATATTTGAAATTACCTCATCTACATCAGAATAGTTGCTTTGAATCTTTCCAGTCACTCTATATAAACCATGTGCAAGTGATGCAATATGGATCATTTTTGGATAAAGAAGTTTAAGTCCCTTGGCTGCCTTAGTCATGTGTGGAGCAGTGTCTGTTACAAAGAGGAAGATGTTTCCACTTTTTACACCATCAAGCCAGTGTATTGAAATCCATATATTTTTGTTGTCAACAGCAGATCTTATCTTTCCTGACACCTCTTCATAGCAGGCAGAGATATAATTTTTCCTTAAAGTTGATTCATTTGGAATTGGATAACTGGTGTACTTCTCCACGAAATGTCTGAGGCTATCACTATCTAATTTATTTAAGGGAATGTTTAAAGCAATCATCATTGTACAGAGATCCTTACAAAATTCTGACTGGGTATTTGATGAACCTGCAGTTTAAGAAGAAATTCTCTTGAAAAGATGTTGCCCATTCTCAGCAAAGGTAAATCTCACTAAACTCCTCTTCCATTTCACAGTATCACAATGCTGTTAAATATTAAAACACTTTTGGGCTGACATCTTAACTTCACACAATTTCTAAAACAAAATATTATCATCCCTACTGAGAATCCAAACTCTTGAACAAAAGATCTAATTTTACACTTGCTAAACATCTACTTTTACGCATGCTGAAATCACTGGGAGGGTTGCTGACAGACAAAATATAACATTTATTACAAAACTCAGAAATATGACATAACTCTTTAAAAAGACCAAAAGAATTTCCAACCAAAATAAAAACCACTTAATTCTCACCAGATTACTTATAAACATGTTTTAACTTAATTATAAATTCAAATAAAGGTTTTAGAAAAAATGACATGTCACAGAAATCCTCACCCCATTGATAATTTTGTCCTGTACAATTCCTGAAGATGTGTATATTCCTTGTTGAAATTTACTGAAATGTCAAGACATTACAGCCCCCATTCCAATCTGAGTACACAAGAATGCCATCTGTTTTGGCATATAAAAATCCACCTTTCTCCATACATGGCAGTAAAACCAGCAATGCAAATATTGCTCTCATATATTTTATGCTGTTGCTATGAAAAAAGAAAAGGTAATCTTAATAAAAATCATTTACCATGCTAGAATGAACTGTTGCTTGTTCAATGTATCTTGCAATACCTGTGACAAATGCATTCCTATCTTCAAAATTGGTGTTGAAGTTTGGCTGTAAGAAAGGAAAAACATAGGCTAAAGAGATTAATAATCTTGGGGGGAAAAGTCATTCAAACCAAGGTAATTCAGAGCTCTTTTAAGTGCTACACAGATTTCTCTCCTTCATATGCACACACACATGTAGCAGGCACAAAGACACATGAACAGAAGCACACACACATACATACAATACATACACACACACACGCACAAGTTGATGCCGATTTATGATGACCTTTTTCAGATAGAGAATATTCCAAAGTGGTTTACCATTCCTATCCTTGGGAACTTCCTGGGAATATACAGCTTGCCCAAGGCCACACAGGCTGGCTCTGTTCACAGAAGGCACAATGGGCTAACTGAAGCCCCAATCTCTGGTTCTGCCACCAGATACCCAACACATTAAACTATGCAGCCAGGCTCTTTTACAGACAACATACCTGATAAAGCAAGGATGATGGAGGAGGCTCAATACATGGCTGTTGATCTGGTAGTGGTAATTCTTCTAAAAGATCTACATTGGACAAAGCGTCCTCCAGGGTAACTTGAGCAGTCATTCTGATTCTATCAAAAAAGAACAAGGTTTAAAAAAGACTTAGTATATTTCATGTCATGCTTATTCTTTTCTCTCTCGTTCGCTCTCTCTGCAAACATGCATATATAAATACCATGAAATAAACAAGTTTTTTTTTAAACTGGCAATGTGTATAAACAAGCAGTTTCACTGTGGTTTGCTTTAGGAGCAGAGGCACAAGTCATTTGTTGGTGTGTTATGTGTAGGAAGAAAAATATTCTAGCTCAACCCCTTTGTTGATATTTGACACAAAATTCAACACAAAATGCTTTTCATGCTGATAAAGAGATGCTGAGATAACAAGGTTTACCACATCCTAAGGAGCATTAGTTTGCTAAACATCACATTTAGGAAATATTCAGAACAAACTTTCATCTAACATGGATGAGCTAGAAAACTCCTATCTTAGTGGTCAACACATCAAAAAACTACAAGAATCTTAACTCATGAAATAAGTGAAAGGGCTTACTACCTACTATAGACCCAGTACCTAATGTTTTGTTACTGAAATCTACCTTCACATCACTGGAAGCGCAGACGGGAGGGAACTTGCTATAGTTACTTCAGGGAAAACCTCACTTGCTCCTTGCCTCTTGGGTCTCAGTGCTGAATGCTAGAACTGCAAATACACTCTCACACCAAACTTAAAATGCAGTATGATTCATATATCATATCACGGTCATTAGTACATTTTTGCACAATGAATTTTTTTTGCTATAGCTCCCAGTATGTCACCTAGCAACAGAATTTCTAGCTTCCTGTTGTTCTATATAACAGAACATCTTGCTTTCCTGTAACCTCTGCACTGTCTTCATCTCATTCCATTTGATAACGTGAATGCTGCTATTGCTATAAACAACATAAACTCACTAATCTGGAAGCAATGACTCATATTCAAAAGGTTTGTCTTAACATACGCCTAGTTTAAGAAAAAAATCACTGATAGAAATAATACCAAATTCATTATTATTTTCTCAAATGCAGAATGCTGCTTTAATTCTCCAGACCTATTTCTAATGAAAACAAGTTCTCTAATAGACAAAATATATATGCAAATTTAGGTAGAGGAAGTTACCACTGTTGTTTTATTGACTACTGATTGCTAACATGCTAATCCACAGTCCAGTATTCTGAGAGGTTGCATAAAAATACCCAGAACAAATGCAGGATTAATCTAACAGGTAGAATGATTACATTCACTAACTGGACACGCAAATAGAGGCTGTTAGCTTAACAAACAGGTTTGGCATTCCTTCTTTGCAAGCTTGTTGGCAGCCGTATTTTAGGTGAATGCTGAGGTATCAGATTTCCCTTTCGTAAGCACATTCAAGGCACAATTCCTGATGACACCTCTTTCTATCCACAGTAACAAAGGAGAATGAAAACACAAAATATATTATAATATGACTGCCTTGAGGACTCAGAAATCACAATGAAATTTGGTACACATTGTTAGAGTACCGTTTCAGGTTCAAAGATAATGTGTCAAACCCAGAATAATGAAGGCAGTGTGACTGGCACTACGACCCTGGGCACCAAAATCTAGAGTGCAGGAAATCTGCTGCTGGAAGGACATGAACCCATCCATTGGTGTTTGTCACTGGACGAGTGTGAAGCTGGCTGCCCTGAGTGATGTACTACATCCAGTTGCTCTTCACCCAGTAGTAGGAAATGCAAAACAGGTGCAGAACCAAAATGGTCACTGCACAGTGGTGCCTTGACTTACGAATGCCCTGATCTACGAACATTTTGACTTACAAACAGTTCCGGCCGCAAAATTTTGCTTTGACTTGCAGCCGGAGCTTTGACCTACGAACAGAAACAGGCAGGGAAAAGGGGCAGGAAATTCAAAAAACTTAAACGTTGGTGGCGAAGAGGCTGCTGCTTTGTACCTGGTAGGCCCAGTGTACCCCCCCCCCGCATGAAAGCCTGAAGGCGGCGATCGGCAGCAGTGGGGGACCGCCGGGAGGTCTCCCATGGAGGCAGGGAAGCTCTGGGAGACCTCCAAAGGTGGTGATTGGCAGCAGCGGGGGACCCCTAAGAGGCTTTGGACTGGTAAGGTGCTGCTTTCTTTCTTTTAAAAAAGTTGTTCTGGGTGGGTTTTGGAGGGTAGATTTGGGCTGGGCGGGTATGTTTCTGTGCCTCGTGGCGCAGTGGTTAAACGGCTGTACTGCAGCCAAAACTGTGCTCACAACCTGGGGTTCAATCCCAGGTAGCAGCTCAAGGTTGACTCAGCCTTCTATCCTTCCGAGGTCGGTAAAATGAGTACCCAGCTTGCTGGGGGGGGGGGCAATGTGTAGCCTGCATAATTAACTTATAAACCGCCCAGAGAGTGCTTGAAGCGCTATGGGGCGGTATATAAGCAGCACACTTTGCTTTTGCTTTGTTGTGTTTTTTTGTGATTTTGTTTTTGGCAGTCCCAGCGTGGGACTTGCTCCAATGTTTATTTTTGGATTTGTTTTGTTTTTGTTTTTTGTTTTTTGCAGTCCTAGCAAGGGACTTGCAGTGTTTTATTTTTAGTATTTTTTTCCTTCGGCCGGAACAGATTAATCGGTTTTCAATGCATTCCTATGGGAAATGGTTCCAATACGGATTAAGTTCGCAAGTCAAGGCACCACCGTATGCTCAGATCCAGCTCTTCCTTCCCATTCCTCTCCCCTCTCCACACATACACCAGTTTCATGTGACACAAACGTAACCAACAGGGCAGCAAAGCCTGAGGTACCAAAACTGCTAGTCAAATCCCCTATACAGTACTATTTCTGAAGGACAGACAGGAAAAAATTCTCTGTAACATAACCTTCTCAGATTAAAACCGATTAACAAAACATTTTATATGTACAGTATTTGCCTATTACTACTACATCAACTGCTATAATGCAAAACTTAACATCAGCAAAATGGAAGTGCTGCAAAATTTCATGATTTGTCAGATCACTCAACATAAGGCACTTTGATGAGTCTTGCTTTCCCCCTCCCCTTTTTTCAAAGAAAGAAATTTTGGGTTAGAACAGTGGGGGGGAGCATCTTATACATGAGGGCGTCTTATGCATGGAAAAATAGGTAACTGAAACCACGAAATAGCATTCTTCCCTGGGTTTAAACCAACCCAGTCCCTTTTACAGATTCAAAATTCCTACTCCCCCTTCAGATGTTCTGATTGGCTGCTGACATCAGCCCTCCTGACACCACTAGATGAAACATTTCCTGGCTAGTTTGGCAAACAAAGGATGAAAGACAGGTTACATTTAAAGGGGGTGGGGACATAAAACTTTTGTGTATCCCTCTTTTGTTAATGTGAATCACTCATGATTAAGAGTATCTATTCTCTAATTAATGAAAGAATATAAAAATGTGCATAAATACTAAAGGCCCATTCCTAATGATGCCATCCAGCACCATCACTATCCAACATTTCCCTGTTCTCTCTCATCTTAGAAATAATCTTCATAGTAGCTGCAGAGAAAATATGGTTTTTCTAGCCACAGTACAATACTGGGAACTCCACTTCTCATATAAATCCTACTGACTTTAGTAGAACTAAATTTACTAAAATTTATATACACACACTTTATTGGCCCATTTACTTGGGCTTAGAATTGAACTTGCCCGCTTTATCAAACCACCATGGTTCTGCCTGGAAATGTTAATTTGAGGTGAAAAAGGAACCAACTTGTTGCTGTTTCACTTTACCAAGTTTGTATGCTTCCTCATTTCAGCTCTAGGCAAGCAAGAAAAGCCAATATCCAACTTACAGAAAAGATAGAAATAGTTTCATCAGCACAAATGCAGTGATTCAAAAACAAAGAATTCAGCAGACTGCCACATAGCTAGTCCTTGCTTATAATTCAGTACTTCTGGGCAGGTTGGAAAAGGATTCTCTTTACTGCTACAAATTACACAGACATTAGATAATTATAAAGATACTGTATACCTAAAACCTATGCCAGTTTCTTAAAGACGTATAAGCAAGTGAGAAATACAATTAAATGCTCTAATAAAAATTGCAAGGCCCCTTCATAATTGAAGACAGTTTTTCAATAGTATTGGAACTTACAAAAGATCTCATCTGTACTGCATAAAGGTAGCAACCATTTCGTTCCATGCTAAGCACCTGATCAATAAAGGTTACTATATTTTCCATACTACTTTTATGTTTTAGCTATACAAAGAAGATGACAACATAAGATTCCTAAATCTTCTAGTTGCAATTTAAAGTTACCTAGCCTGCCTTTTATCAAAATTCTAGTCCTGTGCAATTTAGAGAATTTTTCATGGTGTTGGAAGAGTGCTCAGAGTATCCTGAAGTGGAACAAAGGCATTATTAACATTGTCACCTGAAGCTACTGTAACCTAACTTTTCTTGTGATGTACTGGCTTTCCTTTACTCAAGTTGTCTACCTATTTGTCAAATATTCCTCATTCCTGACAAGTTCATCTAATAGAAATTGTCAGCTATTTAGGTAGATGCTGTTACCTCTCCAAGTTCTACATAGCATCCAGTACATAGTGATAGTTTAGTACAAAAAAGAATCAACACATTCTGTGGTACAGTGGGGTCTTGACTTAAGAACGGCTTGAGTTAAGAACATTTTGACTTAAGAACCGCTCTCATAGGAAAATATTGACTTGAGTTAAGTACTTAGATTTGAGTTAAGGACGGAAAAAAAACCCACGTGGGAGGCAGGGAAAGTGCAAAATGTGAACTTTCAGTTAACTGTTGGCCAGTGAAAAGGGTGCCTGTCTGCTTCCTCACTCTTCCCAGCATTTAGAGAGTGGATTGGGAGACAGTCTTCAGACTGCCTGGTACTGTACTGCCTGGACTGTCTTTTCCCTGCCTTCCCTGAACCTTTCTTGACCTAAGAAAAAAAAGAAACAAAATATCCCCCTCTAGTGGTTGAAGGCAGAATAGCAGCTTCCCATTAGTTTCTATGGACGGAAAAGAGCAGATACGGATCAAATGGTTTTCAATGCATTTCTATGGGAAATGCAGATTTGACTTGAGAACTTTTTGACTTGAGAACCGCCTTCCAATACGGATTAAGTTCTCAAGTCAAGACCCCACTGTAGCTTAATTAGCAAGACAAAATATTCTTCGAAACATTCTGATTTCAATTGTCAACAGCTATAGAGGAATGCACACTAAATTTCAAGGTAAGCCTATGGAGATCTGGATCACTGCTATTACTACTACATCAACTGCTATAATGCAAAACTTAACATCAGCAAAATGGAAGTGCTGCAAAATTTCATGATTTGTCAAATCACTCAACGTAAGGCAAAACACAGTATTTGATTTCTACCGAAACCCATTCAGTCTCCCATTTGTTTAACATCAAATCCTCATAATAAACAAGCCAACTATGCAGTTGTTTGTTTTCTTATCAAGAACTAAATTGTTTTCAGTGAGGTTTCAGACCAAAGGGAGTATAAAAATCACTTGGTCACCATGACATAGAACTTTAATGACAGATGCGCTTGATTTTTTTCTATTTCTCTCTGCACCATTTTATGCTGTGACTATTCTCAGACACTTTGCTAAAATGGTGACAGGATGCTGAAATACTCGTAATTCTACTTATTCTTGCAGAAAAACTGAGAAGGTGGTTCTATCAGACTTCTAATTTACAGTCAATGGTCTATGAGATTCTTCAATACTCTTATCTTCCTTCCCACTGGATAAAGTATTTTGGATATCTCAGCGGTAGGAAGTCATTCATGTATAGATGATTGCTATCTCTCTTTTCCATCAGATTTAGTCAAAATATCACCAATATGACAATTATACCCAGATGTTTCTCTCCCTACTCTCTTTTTTTATCTCAAGCCTTAAAGAGGCAGAAGTCATTTGGAACTGGTGTTACTTGGTGACAAGACTGAATGTGCTAATCTTCTGTAATGTGCTTCTGACTACTACTTCAATGGCCCAAATCCTGTTGCTTAGTGTAGTAAATTGCACTAGAACAGGCCCATTGAATCAACAGTGATTTGGCGAATAAATCTCCCATAAAAATCCATTAGCAAATTATTCTGTAAATTCCATTGATTCAAAATACCATACTCTAACTGCACTTCACTTTAGTATCCACTGAAATTACAGGGAAGTTGACTCTCTTTAAAACCCAATGGGCCTAATTTAGTCTGATTTATTATGCCAAGCAACAGGATTTGGGCCAATGTGTTCTACATCCATCTGCCTGGGTGGGAACTGAAGCTTAATCTAGCAAAATACAATTTCCAGAATACTAACAGCAATGTGTCATACACAGCAAAAAGTTCAAGTATTGCTACATCTCCATCATGTAAACTAGGTCCAGTTTAAACAGGTAAGGGGGTGTGAGGACAAGTCTCCTTGCTCAGCTGCAGAGTGGCCAGGCGAGCAGAGAGGTGGGTCTGCAGCAGCAAGGCTACTGCCACGATTGGGGTGCAGGAAATGATGCTGGCCACTTGTGCCACACAGTAAGTGGTCCAGTGGGTTCTGGGGATGGGTGATAATTGGGCTGGCCACCTGTGCCAGCGGGCTTCACATTCATTGATAAATACAAGGCCCCCATGTCTAAAGAATTACTTTTCTATATTGGCCCAACTGGAAGTGAATTTCCAGACAATAGTTTAACAGCTTGGGAACATTAAAAAAATGTTCTCTTCTCTTCTACATGCAGCACAGAAATGCAATGAACCTTTAAAGAGAACACTCTGTACTTTCTCCAACAGCCCACTTGTCTGTATATTATCTTTTACCTCCAACGAAGACCTGGTAAATACCAGACTGTAAAAGTGTTCCCTCGAGGCAGCGACAGTGAACCTATGGCATGCATACCACAGCTGGCACGCAGAGCCCTTTCTGCAGGCACGCAAACCTTAAGTTGCCAGATCGCTACTCTCCCCCTCCCCGCACAGCCAAACCTGAGGAGGTGGCTACAGCCGCAGTGCTGACACTTCGGCAGGCAGATTCGGAGAAGCTGGTGCTGGCGGCGGATCTGGAGCAGCTGGTACTGGCAGTGGATCCAGAGTGGGGTCTCAAGGCACATCCGTGCCCGGGATTCCCCCTTCCGCCACCACTTCTGATTCTGCC
Source organism: Pogona vitticeps (assembly GCF_051106095.1). NCBI lineage: Eukaryota > Metazoa > Chordata > Lepidosauria > Squamata > Agamidae > Pogona > Pogona vitticeps. The sequence goes on from NC_135785.1 coordinate 175,678,978, forward strand.
ACCACTACTTTTGGCTCCACTGTGGCGGCACACTGCCGCCACAGCAGCATGCCACCTGTTGGGGTTGGTTTGTTTGTTTTCAGTTTGGGCATGCGAGACCAAAAAGGTTCGCCGCCACTGTCTCAAGGGATGGTTTTCTGGCTGCATCATTCCTTACCTTCCAGCAGGCCATGAGAACCTGGTTATTGTGGAGGGCTTTGGGGAAAAGAGGTAAGATGACTATAGATAATCTACTGGTAGCTGATGTTTGTTAGTGATCAACACCTCTTAAGTACATTGTTTTATATCCAGAGTGTTCTTATTTTAAGTAACTACGGGGCATGACCTTTCAGACAAATACAGGTCTCTATGTTTAAGTAAAAATAAATTTCAGCAGAACATTGCAAAATGTTATATGTGACCAAATTCCACCACCCCCCAAGAAGGATGTCGTTAGAATTCTGTCTCCTCCATAATGAAAACAATTTATGTAAATAGCAAGAATATATCCTACATGCGCTAACCTAAAATAAGAAATACACAAGAGCAAAAGCCTTAATATTGGTTACAGAAGATAACAGAAAACAACAAGAAAATGATGCTGTTCACATAGTTCTGCCCAGCATCTAGTACAACTACACTACCAAACTATGCACATGAACTTTCATATTTATTGAATAGGATGTTTGGACAGGGGTTCATTTTCTGCATGTAAGGAATCATGGCCCCAAAAATATAAAAATAGCCGTATGATATGCATGACTTGCTTTTTTCTTCTTCTGCTGCTCAAAAAATTCCAGCTTAGGGACAGAGGAAATGCAAACTCATTTATTTCTTAGATACTAAATCTGAGTGGAAGGGGGGAAAACACAAGCAAAGTGAAAAATACAGTTTCACACTACAAAAAGAAAAGCATGAAAGACTGCAGAATTTTCAACTTTTTTCCAGATAGAGTGTTTTCTTATCTATTCTAAACAATCACAGAAAGCCACAGTACAAATTTTGAGTAATTTAAACAGAAAATCACACACAAATACTGTGGTTAAATCTACACCAACAAAGTTCTTGTTTCTATATTAGCTCAAGAGTGAAAGTAACCATTACCTGTAGCACATTCACCACATATTTGTTGACAGATTGAAAACAGTGCACAGCATTGGTGGCACAGCAAAACTAATGTGAGTCCTACTGTATTTGTGATAAAACTACTTATACTGTTTTTAACTTTTGACAATCAAAGCAATGCTAAACACTTTTGTACCTTTATGAACTCAAACATCATATCTTTCCCTGTGTTATCCTAACCAATTGGCTTACATTCTGGACTATGCCACTGCAAATCTTAGCTGGGGAGTGACAGGACACAATGGTCGACAGGAGCATTCTATCCTGTGAGATTTCTCTTGCAGTTAGAAGGGATACAGTTAAGACACAAGTTTACGATTCTAGTGCGACGTAGACTTTAGGACTAGTCACGAAGACCATGTAGTGCTCCAGATTCTGATGAATTCTAGGCTCAACTGGTTCCAGTCAATCTGCCCTACGATGAGTAATAATGGGGAAAGCAGTCTATTAACATATGGCCATTCTATATGTTAAATACAATGACAAACGAAAACATAAGGTCTTTCCAGAAGCGACTATCACAAAAGGTTTCTGTAACAGCTACATGGAGGATAATCTCAACCTGTGTGGGTATCACATATACCACATATGACCTCCTATTTCTTTCTTCACAAACACCAAAACAAGTACATGCTACAGCCTCTAAACACCATTTTTACAACCTCTCCCAGCATCAATTCCTGGATTATGGAGTTTTTCATCAGTCCCTTTAATATCTATCTTGTTTTTCTTAAAAGCTGACTAGAAGGGCAATCATCTTAAGAGCACAAGAAAGAATCTTTTACCTATGAGATGTTTTAGGCTTCTTCTCCCAGAAAGCCCAGCTGGCACAGCCAATGATAAGAATTACTGATATCTAGTTCTCCAGGCCATGCTCATACTGCATGCTACATCTTACACAGGCTTTCCACAGTCAAGGTGTATCTAATTTAGAATCAACAAGTGCAATTCCAATGACTTTTTGCCTAATAAATGCATGACTATCCCTAAGGGAGCAGTTAGGGTTTTATTAGAGAGAATTCTGAAAACGACAGAAAGGCAGATACTTCGTAAATTTTTTTAAAAATCTTATTTTCTTTGCTCTGTATGGATTAGCTGCCTTTTAATCACGTACTTCATATGCAGTCCTGCACATATGGAAGAAGTATGTCCCACTGATTTCAATGAAGAATCTTGATAACTACACATAGATTATAGCAGACTGACAGGAAAAATTCTATCAATATATTATTTGTTCACATCTAAACTCTTGAAATTGATTAGCCCTTATGATACTCCTGAAACAGTATTAATTTCATCCACCATTTTATATAATGCTGAGATACTTTTGCCCTCCACACTGTTTTGACTCCTCTTCCCTGCACCCCCCAGTCAAGGTGCCCAGTAGTGATAATGATTCATCCTCATTTGACCAACCTTAAGTTCCTAGCTCTGCTTTCTGTCACAGTCCCTAAGAACAGATTTTTTTTCTTCCACAAATCATCCAAGCAGAAAGAAAGAAAAATATGTGATCATATTTTTTTCCACCCCACCCTGCGCTAAGGTTCCTGTAGTAGGTTCGGAAGGGCAAGCAACCAACCGAATGAATGAATGAGCATACTGTGTATGTGAGCGTATACAGTATATATATTTATGATCCCTTCTCAAGATGCTAAGACCAAGACGCGCAGTCCTGCACGCAGTGCCCGTTTTCGTAACCCTTTTTTTTAATCGGGTGCGGGATTTTCCTCACTCCTCGCATCCCCTTTCGGACAACCAGTGCGCCGGTCACTCGTCACTTAATCCCGGGAAACCTAAACCTTGGACACCTCCAGGGGCCCGCCCTGGGGCCGAGCCTTGAATGGACCTCCAGCCTCAACCAGAAGAAACTCAACCGGGGAGAATTCCTCCACAAGAGGCTTCCGGAGGTCGTGGAAGCAGGCCCCGGCCGCGGCGACGCGGAGGAAGCCGGGTTCTCCTTTCTCCGGAGAGCGAACAACTTCCAGGAAGTTTTGAGTCAAGCGAGGCCCGCCCAAATCCCGGGAGCGACCAGGCTGCGCCCTCCTCCTCTCCCGGCTTAGGCCACAGGGGCGAAAAGGCCAGCTTGAGGGGAGCTTTTCCGCCCAGGCGGCGGAGCTTTCCTTTCCCCTTCACCCCCCCCCCCCAGCCTGGGTGCCGAAGGCAAAAGGAGAGCCTCTCCTCAGAAGGCAGGCTTCTGAGGGGACGGCGAGAGGAACGACGAGGAGGGCAGCCTCGGGGAGGGGGGGGGAAGAGTTCCTCTCACCCAGCCTCGAAGCAAGAAAGCCGGCGGTGTTTTCCCTCCTCCTCCTCCTCCTCGCCGGCAGCTCCCGGGGCTCGGTTCCCTGAGTCTTCGTTCCCCGGCGCTAAGGGGGTGCTTTGCGCCCGGGCCCCTTTTCCTTTCCGAGGCCCGCACGACGCTGGGAGTTTCCTGCCTGAGCCGCTCAAACCGGGAAGCCGTGCCAGGAAACACCCTTCCTCTCGCTCCAGCTCCTCCCCTATCCCGAACCCTCGGCCATCCCCCTCGACGAAGGCCGGCCACCCGCCGGGCTGCCTTCCCGCCGAGCAGCTCCTCCTCCTCCCGAGCGGCTTCACACGTTCGCTGAAGGAAGGAGCAGGAAGCGCTCGCCGGGCCGCCGGGTTGCGCGCCAGGCATGCGACTGGGCCCTCCCTGCTATGTGCGTGATTTGGAGTCATTGTCGACCTTGGGTCTACTCGAGAGTAAAAGGCCTTTCCAGTGAAAGCTTGTAGACTGGGTGCTGCCCTGCATGTTTGGCTTCGCCCCGTTACTGGGGCTGAAAGTCACCTTCTCGTTCCTATTACTGTTTGCGCAAGGTTGCGTACTAGTAACCCCGCACTCTGGACGAGACGCTACGGTTAGGCCACAGTAAGAGAAGAAGAAAGGTTTCCCATAGACCATCGTGTCAGACAGGGCTTCCTTTCTTCATCCTATCTGTTCAATCTGCACGCAGAATTTTTCGCACAGAAACCTAGATTAGATTCAAATAAAGAGTGGAAATATTAATAAGCTTAATATGCAGGTGATACTGTATTACAGACTACCAGTGTGGTGTAGTAGTGGATAGAACGATGGACGAAAACTCGGGAGTCCTGGGCTTAAATTTGCACTCAGATGTGGAAACTGACTGGGGGAGTGGAACAGGTAAAGCCACTAAGTATCTCACCTACCTTGAAAACCCTATTAGGATTGATATCAGTGGGTTCCAACTTGACAGCATGCTGCTGCCACCATATTACTGGCAAAAATCAGCAATGACTATTATTTGCAGGTTGATACTCTTCATCACTGAAAGAGTGATTAAGTCATCAGCAGGGAGCACTTTTAGGTAATTAAGAACTTTTATTTTATTTATTTATTTCTTCTATTTATATCCCGCCTATCTGGTCAGTTACGACCACTCTAGGTGGCTTACAACATAAAATACATGAACAAAATATAAAAAGATTATCATACAATAGACAAATTCAACAAGATGGGGAGGAAACAAAGTAAATCACAATAGAAAAAGAGAAGGAAACATCAGGAATTGGCTAGAGGGAAGGCCTGCCAAAACATCCACGTTTTTAATTGATTTTTAAAGATACCCAGCGAGGGGGGCCGCACGAATCTCCAGAGGCAGATTGTTCCAGAGGCGAGGAGCCACCGCTGAGAAGGCTCGGTGTCAGGCTCCTCAGCCTCACCTCCTGACTTGCATGAGTGACACGGGTAGAACTTGGTGCGAGTAGGCGTTCCGCCAAGTATCGATGCCCTAAACCATTTAGGGCTTTGTATGTAAGCATCAAAACTTTGAAGTCAGCGCGGAACTGAATGGGCAGGCAATGCAACGCGGCCAGAATAGGAGAAATATGGTGGAATTTTCTTGCTCCACTAAGGAGTCTGGCCACCGCATTCTGCACCATGTGGAGCTTCCGTGTCAAGCTCAAAGGCAGCCCCATGTAGAGCGCATTACAGTGGTCTAATCTGAAGATTACGAGTGCATGGACCAAAGTACTGAGTGCCCCCGTATCGAGATAGGGTCACAGCCGGGCTATCCGCCAAAGATGGAAAAAGGCAGAACGGACCACCACCGCCACCTGAGTTTCCATGGTGAGCGCCGGGTCCAGATGGATCCCCAGGCTGCGGACCCCACTCTCTGCGGCAAGGGTAACCCCCCCCCGAATGAGAGTCACCCAAGCCACCGATAGTGGGGGCACCCACCCTCAGAACCTCCGTCTTGTCCGGATTCAGCCTCAGCCCATTTTCCTGCATCCACTGCATTACAGCCCCCATGCAACGCTGAAGGGACAGGACAGCATCTCCTACAGTAGGTGGAAAGGAGATGTAGAGCTGGGTGTCATCAGCGTACTGATGGCACGATGCCCCACACCCCCTGATGATCCCACCAAGTGACCTCATATAGATATTAAACAGCATTGGGGAGATAAATGACCCCTGTGGAACCCCACAGTTGAGGCTCCATGGGGCCGAGACACTCTCCCCAAGCTGTACTCTCTGGGGGCGGTCCTCCAAGAAGGAACAGAGCCAGGCAAGCGCCAGGCCACCAATTCCCAACTCAGAGAGCCTCCCCAGGAGGATACCGTGATCAACGGTATCGAAGGCCGCCAAGATGTCGAGGAGGACCAACAGAGATATTTTACCCGTCAGCCTCCCTCAACAGGTCATCATGCAGGGCGACCAATGCCGTTTCTGTACCATGGTGCGGCATCTGTTTCATCCAAAAGAGCCTGAAGCTGGTCAGCCACCACCCTCTCCACCGCTTTGCTAATGAAAGAAACATTGGCGACGGGCCTGTAATTGCCAGTTTCGTCCGCCGCCAAATTAGGTTTCTTACTATCCTTCTACTATCCTTCCTACTATCCTTTGGGTTTTCCAACTTCCACATAATCCAGGAGTGGGCAATTAATTTCTATAGGGGGCCACATGAAAAATCCACTGTGTTCAGGGGTGGGTAGTAATAGGCCCCCAATTTGTGGGTAGTAATAGGGCTCCATTGGGTGAGGCCCTGCAGTGAATGAACTACAAGGCTGACATAGTTAACTCCCTAAACTTAGGGAATTAACTATGTGAGCGTTGTAATTCGTTCACGGGGGGGGGGGAGGGGAGGGGACCCGACACTGAGCTAACTCACCTGTTCTCTGTTCCCCCGTAGCCTTCCTTTCCGACTGTCTTCTATCCCATGCAGGCAACGTGATGCATCGTCATGTCGCCAGTGCAAGGATCGCTTCTGGCCTCTTGAGTCACAGGCTCCGCAGTCTGCGGCTTAAGAGTAACAGTCAAAACTCACGAGATCCGACGCTGGTAAGTAAGTTTTGCTTACTGCCGTGCTGGGTGACTGGAGCCGGCGCTCCGGCTCACTCAGCAGCGACGGCCGAGCCAGACAGGAGCTGCTGTTGGGCTGTATGTGGCCCGCGGGCTGCAGTTTGCCCAGGTCTGACATAATTGCATTCACCATACGGAAACTATTAGAGCCAAAGGATGGAAGGAAGATGCATTTAATTTCAGAAAATTACTCCGTGCTGGTAATGCCAGGCAGCAGGGCTAGTTTTTGATAAAGACCTCCTTTCATCCCACAGAATCAGTAACTGACGGGTGATTGCTATTATGATCTTAATCAGTTTTGCTGCTTAATTTGGTCATGTTAGCCACCTTTCGCCTTTTTTTTAAATGGAAAAGGCAGGTTGATGAAAAAGTAATAAATACTTCATTTAAGGAAGCTGCTTTTAAAATACTAGTCAAATTCTTTTTATACTGTTGAGAATGTAATGGGGCACATTTTAGCACTGCTTAACATAGTTGTTCTTGCTAGAAAATTAACAAAGAGATTAATTCTGTCCCTTAAACTGTGTGAGACTTATACAGATAGCCAGAATAAATTTGACCATCATATCTTTCTAATTAAAATAACATTTGCTCAGACTTTTGAAATGATTCGGGAATGCTTGATGATAGGAATACAGCTGTATACCTGACAACAGGGAAAACTACTTTTCTCATATTTCACTTGCTGTAAACAACAGGCGGCTTATTTGCTTCCAGACCCAATTCAATGTGTTAGTCTGAGGCCTCCTGTCCACATTGTCTTTGAAAGTCTCCACTTGTAAAAACGCCAGTAGCAGTCATTCAAATGCTACTTCTTGTCCAAAATCTTGTCCCTTAGAAATAGTAGGACACAATAAGAGTAGGCCCAATGACTAATTGGGGATTTGGTGAGTCATTCTATTGATTCAAATGGGCCTACTTTAGTTGTGACTTTTTACATAGTTGCAGCTGGGGTTCAATTTGAATCAGTGGAACTTAAAGTTCACCCACCAGATCTCCCGCTGATTCCATGGCCCTATTGTGTAACTTACTACATTGAGCAATATGTTTTCAATATTTATGTTCTGTCTTGCTGGAGCTAAATTTGCCTTTACAGGTGCAGGGCTTTTGCTGCATGAGATCAGCTTCACTGTAATTTCATAAGAATGGCAGATTTAGCTCTCCACCTATTCTGCTTCCAAAGAGAGGTAAACAATTTGGCAAGATTTGTGCTTTATGATTTTTCCCATTCTTATTATGTTTATTATAGAGTTCATGTTAGTTCTGAGGTTTATTTGATTAGGTTCTTGTTTAACTTCAGTTTGTTTTGTTTCTAAGATATGTTTTTATTATTTTTAAATTTTAAAATGTGACCACATCAGCAGCAGTACTTAGTAGAATTCACAGACTTTTGTTTTCAAATACCACATCACATGCAATAGCAGAAGCGTTCTTGATTCCATGCTGTCTCTACCAGGATTGAGAAGCAGGCCACAAGCCACTTTCTAGGCAATATTGTGAGTCATGTGTAAATCTATATATAACACACTGATATAGTTCCCATGAAGTTCCCTCAAGAATCTGAGAACCTATATAAGATTTTGTAACAGGCAAATACAGTAAGAATATATTCATAGTGTAGCAAAGGAGTCATCATCCTTGTATTTTATTTTGACAAATAATGTAAGCCCAGAAAATACAGTTATACTGATAATCCCAGGAACAATTGAGATTACAAACTTCCATATGAACATCCAAAGCTATTAGAAAAACCATACCAAGGTTAGAATTTTAAATTATGCATTTAAGTCAATCACTGCATTAAAGGCTTGTTGCACAGTAAAAAAAAAAACTAATTGATTTCTATGGAAAAACAATTAAATAAAATACACTACAGTTTTAGGAACTTCTGTTTAGCAAAATGGAATTACATCTTTCAAAGAAGCAAAAATACAGAACTTCAAGATAATACATTACTATCACTGCATTTGGGATTACACTCAGGAGCCAGTTTAACAGAAGTTTTAAATGTTTATTTAACAACATTAATTTCGCTGTTTGTTCCTCGCAGAGGAAAAGAAAGATCTGACCTGGCCAGATTAACATAGTTACAGATAGGAAGACAGGGGAGCTGACACAAGTGCTCTGATCTGGGTGAGGCAGGAAAAAGAGACAAAGGAGGGAGCTGAGCAAGAAAGAGCACCTGTCATACGACTCCCTGTGGATTTCTCCTCTACACTGCCCAAATAACATTTAGCATGAAAACCTGACAGCATGTAAATGATTCAATGATTAAATATTTCATTTATTAGTGAACATTTTTCATTTCAGGTACAAATGCATGTTTCCGTAAATTTATGCACACATATAGGGCACGAACTACAACCAGTCAAAACAAGACCTCTGCCATATTGCTCTCAAGAGATACTTAAACTGAACTCTCTGTGTTGGAAAGACGTTGTCAGACTTGGAGCAGCTCCATGATTATCTGTGTTCTGCTATGTTTGTTCCATTCCAGCCATGAGAGATAACGCTAAAGATTCCACTGTGAACCAAAACACAAAGCAAAACATGTTAATATCTGCCATTTGAATGTTTCAATGTACGTTTGCACCTAAGAGGGCAATTGGCTTTTTGAACAAAACATGGCCCAATAAATCACAATAAACACATCTAATCTAATGTGACTGTGGATGTTACGTAGCACTGATGTTACCCTCTCACTTGGAGGGGTGACCACCAAGAATCCTCAGACAGGGCTAGGAAAGGATACTTCTTGAAATCCTGGTGAGCTGCTGCCAGTGAGAGTTGACCATGCTGGGCTAGGTTCTACAGTAGTAGAAGGCAGAAACATCCTATGCTCCTAGATTAGCGATGGCGAACCTAAGGCACAGGTGCCACAGCTGGCATGCAAAGCCCTCTGCGGGAACATGAGCCATAAGTCGCCGGATCGCTACTCTCCCCTCCCACTCCCCCCGCAGCCAAACCTGAGGAGGCAGCTGCAGCCTCAGTGCTGGCACCCCGACAGGCGTTGGGCCAGGATCCAGAGCATGTGGCACTGCCGGCGGATCCAGAGTGGGGTCTCAAGGCACCTCCACACCCGGTATTCCCGCTTCTGCCGCCGCCTGCCCGCTGGTTTTGTTTTTCCCCCAGTTTGGGCACTCGGGCCCAAAAAAGTTCGCCATCACTGTCCTAGATGGTGTATTATCCAGTTTTTTAGAGTGGTTTTCAAGTTACCCGTATTTATAACAAGTTGTTTACTAATATACAGTGGTGGCCCACATTACGACAACCCTGCAGCATGACAAAATTGCTTGACAATTACTTTTTTGCGATCGCTATAGCGATCGCAAAACAATGGTTCATATGAGTTTTTTTCACTTTACATCGATTAGGTCCCTGCTTCGGGAACCGTTTTTTCTTTGGACGACGACCTTTCCAGCTGATCATCAGGTTCCTAAAATGGCCTCCCGCTGTTTTCTGACCCTTGCTTCGGAAGACAGCAATTAAAAACAGCTGATCTGCACTCTCAAAATGGCCGCCCTATGGAGGATCTTCGCAGGTATTTTCCCCATTGGAACAATGCATTCCAATGGGGATTTTTTTTGCATGACGACAATTTCGCTGTACAGCGATTTTGATTTTGATAGAACGGATTATCGTCGTCATGTGGGGCACCACTGTATACCAGTATTGCCCAGTACACAAGATGCAATTAGCTGCTGGTAAGCATTATGCTTAACAATAAGTTGTTCTGAGAGCAATATGCTCACAAATTAGATAGATATAAAATTGTCCTTTCTAAGTACTCACAATGTGGGAAGGAGCCTCTGCATACTGCTTTGTTCAGTACTGTCACGAGGAACATGTGGCAGTTTTTAAAATCTGATTCCATCTTGGTTATGGATTCCATCCTATGAACAGTACAAGATACTTTCAAGCATTCTCTACAGATAAAAATCAAATTATGCTGAAAAATTAAAGAGAAAAATAGTTCTGACCTACTAGGTCTTGAACAGTGAGCTGTTTACAGAGTTTATCCTTGTCTGTAGCCTTTGTACTTTCATCCACAAAAACAATTAAAGTTTTTTCACACATAGCAAACATATCAGCAAAAACTAAGTGAAACAGTTCAATCATACCCATTCCATTAGGCCTCAGCATCACATATTTGACTTAACGGTGTACATGGTGAATATACACCAACATGGATTTTATTTACCATTATGTTTTGACAATTATTGGGCATGAGACTTTGTGTTCACAAATCATAGCAAATTCATATAGACAGCAGAGGACAACCATAATTACTTTATTGCATGAATAGTTTGCTGAAGCAAGTACAGTATTACAGCACTGACCACTGCTGCCAACCTATGGGAGGCACATTTTCTTGCCCATTTCTTCCAGAAGTCCACACTGTTCTTGAGAGTTACAGTATGGAGGTGGGAGCAGTAAAGCTGCCTTCTGCAAGTGGACTGTGACTTAACAATTCTCCAAATCAAATACATGGTTGTTTCCCCCTCAATACGATGCTAAACATGCTAAACATTGGAGTGCAACTCTAGTACCATTGAATGCTAGCTAACGATGATCAGAATTTCAGTCCAACAGCATTTGGAGGGCTACACTTGGCCATAAAGAAATAAATCCAATTTCAGTCTCAAGTAGAGTCACTAAAACGAATGGGCCTTGTTTGTCAACATGAACATAAATCAGATTGATATCAGTTGGATCTACTGTAGTGGATAATAATTTTGGATACAGCCTATAGTTGTAAAGGAAGCATATGGATACCAAAGGTTGATTGCTCAGGCATTAATCTGCTTGCTTGATACCAGATGCAAGACTCTGTACAATACAATTTTTAGCTGTTTTTAGGATATCTATGCACAATCACAAGAGGGTCAAATTCAATTTCTGTCCTGACTAAAATAGACCATTAAAACAAATGGGACTCACATTACTGCTGACTAACAAGTTGTATTCGTTACAATGGACTTACTGTAGTTGGGATTATAATTGGATTTAGCCCTAAATCAGTGCCTGAAACCATAATTGGCACAAAACATTTGAAACAAAATGTTAATACGGCCAAGATCTTCCTACAGTAACAATAATTTAATTAATGTAATTAAATCACCAATCATATTTGATACTTACACCAACTACTATTTATAATTTATTTTCTGAATGTAACATTTCCAACCTTCTCTTTAGAAAATACACTAATTATGCAGCCAACATGTGCCCACAGCAGATCCAGCCTGTTTCTGTGATTATTTTTTCACTCGTTCCACTGGATTATAGTAATGCTTCACACAGAGGATGCATGTCAGTAAGAAGGAGGATGCTGGAAAATGATTTCAATATCAGTTAATTGGCATATACTTACTTCCAAGCTCCCAAACCGGCTTGCCAACGGTCTGCGAACATCAGCACCAGGTTCAGCACTTTCATTATTGCTTCTTTCACAAAACTAACCTGAAACAGTTTTAAAAGTAGCAGCTGGGATCATAATTTTATTTAAAGGTTTAACATTTCTCAGATGCCCAGCCTGTTTTCCAGCTCTTCTAACTGGGTTAGTATTCTTTTGCCTGTGCTAAAAACAGTTTCTTCTGATCATTTATTCCAATATCCCTACAGTGAGGGGTAGCAAATACTCGGGAATATTATCAAGCCCTTAAAATATTCCCGTTGTGGTCTGTGGTACTCATTCCCATCATCCATGTTTTGGGATAAACATTATTTACATTAGAAAGATAATGCCTTTCATAGAAGAAAGAGGGTGGGCTTACTAATAATTTCTACTATATGCCATAGTGGTTAATTTCTAAAAAGAAAGATGCCAAGACTTATAGCTAAATAGAAACAGAAAGTGTTTCAAGATATATGAACAGTAACAACCTAACAAAGGTACACTGAAGGTCACTGATTTCAGTGGACCTAAATATTTCCACCTCTGCCAAATTGTAATGGATTGAATTATTATTCAATTCACATTACAGAAGTTTATAAAGAGCATATGCACTGAGGCCAAAGATACAATTCTTTCTCTTGGTTTTAGCATCTAACTGTAGTGGCATTGATTGATGTCAACCTAACATTTCTCACTGATAAATTGTGGATCAGTTCACTGGGATCTCACTAGGAATTCTGCCACTGCACACTACCCGTATTCTAAACTACAAGATATACCACACAGAAGAATCCTGAATTTGTCTTGGAAACAGTCGGGTATATCCTGTGCTTCTAACCAATACCAATTTAAAGCAAAACAAACTACATCAATTAATTATCCTGAAAACTGGTTGCTGTTGTTTTAATAAGGAAATTAAATTAATATAGTGGCCAGTGTTAGAAAGCTGCGTCAAATCTGAAGGCCATGGAACAGTTTGCAAAAGAAGAGTGGTCTAAAATTCCAGTAGAGATGTAAGAAACTCATTCATGGTTACAGGAAGTGATTGATTTCAGTTATTTTTTCCAAAGGGGGTGCTACCAAATATTAAGTTAAGGATGCCAATAATTTTGGCCAGTGCATTTTTGGGTTTCTGTGTGGGACTGTATCAGATTTGAATTTTCTACTCTGTTTTTTGTGTTGTTCCAATGCAAACCAAAGAAATGAACATGTGAGTCATCATCACTTTATTTGCTTGAAAAAAACAGCTGCACATAAATTAGTGAACCTATCAGTGTCCCCCATAGGAAATGGTTACCAAACATCTGCCCAGCTTAACAACAAATATTTGCACATGCCAAAAATACATACTTCAGAGGACATTCATCTAAGAATTGCTAAATATATAGGTTTAGTCTCAAGGGAGTAGAAACAGAGAAGTCTGTAAGAAAATATCTCTACATTTGAGGGGGAACACCCCCCCCAAAAAAACCCTCCAAAACCCCACCTCCAAACATCATCTCCCTGAACCTAGTGTGAGCCAAATATGGCAATGGCACACAATGGTCTCTTTAGTAGCATAACGTCAGACATGAGTGCTGGAGCAAAGTCACTTAGAATCTGCTTCCCTTCATTTTATCCTAACATTCACAAGTGTGAGTGAACTCCACCCCCAAGCCTTGGAGATCACAGTACAGTAGTATCTCCATCATGTTATTATGTGCTGTCAAGTCCCTTACAACTTCTGGCAACCCTAAATGGGTTTTTAAGATATGTGAGGCAATCAAAGAGTGGTTTACCATTGCCACCCATCAGTGCGTTTCCATGACCAAGTGAGGGTTTGAACCCAAGCCACAGTTTGACATTCAACCACTACCATTGGCTCTTTTTTTCTGTCATGAGCAGGAGGACGGGAACTGAAGAATAGTTTCCCCTTTGGTGCTTCATAATTTATCTACAGCCATCTCCCTATTTGTGTGTTTGTTTGTCTGTCTATCCATCCATCGCTTCTCAACCTAACATGGCCTCTTCAGTGAGCCACAAGCACAAAAGGATTTTTTTCAAATTACAATTTGGTCAAAAGGCTTAAGTTCTATTCCTCAAAAAAAACCAATGTTGTCTTAAATGTCATCTTTCAAAATGGCAACTCCATGGCAGAAATCGAATAACACAGATTAATCTACATGAACCAGAAACTGAAGAATTTTATACACTCCATATATTATGCAAAGATAAATATACTCTCTATTAAATGTAACTAATCCAAAATCTTGTCCCTGCTATAGAGTTTCATTTTGTGGACTTTTAAATAATTGTATAAATATTTATTTTATTTATTTATTATTTCATTTACACCTCACCTTTCTCCCAATTCAGAAACTTATTCTAATATGGAGAGACAAAAACTTATTCTATATAACAAAAATGATAAACAGTATATACTTTCAAATTCCTCTTGTTAAAAGTCATGTAGGAAATAATTGGTATGGTATACCTTTTCTCTCAGCAGGCAGCGATCATGGATTGTGGAAAGATATCTATAATGAATTTTAATTAATTGATCCAGATCTTTTGCTTCTTCTACTTGATGCTGAAACTCCAAACCTGTACTGTGAAGGATCTTTAAGAAGGGAACACATAAAGACTAGTAAAACTTTGTTCTTAGTTGCCATCTTATCTTCTCCACAGTCTATGAAAATCGTTGATATTAAGTTTTTTCACCTTTCAGGTCTTTAAAGTGCCACACGACACTGATGGTTTCACTGGAAAAGACTACAAACATGGTGATTCTTCTGGATGTGACACACCCCTCAGTTATAAAACTGAATGCACTCTCCACAGATTAAACAAAACAGCCAGTTCTGTGATTCAAGCCAGTACTTTGGGAATATTTTTTGGCCTACAATGCCCATGAGACTTGCCAGCAAAACTATGAGGTATTATGGGATTTGTAGTTCAAAAACATCCAGACAACCACAGTTGCCCGTCCAACTTCTACGTAAGAGAGAATTTCTGAATGAGGTTAGTAAGTGAAAGTGTGACCAACGGATCCACTTTATTAGCAATGAAATACTGTTTTTTATGAACCCCTCAGTGTGGTTTTACCAAATCACCGAACTTTTAAAAAATGTTAACACAAAAAAAATACATAGAGGATTTTTCTCAACCCTCAGTCTGATTTGTCCAATTGTAAAGAGCCTACATCTGAAACCATTTATAGAACAAATTTAGCCAATGCGAACAGCCGGCAAAAGACATGCAGCCGCCTTGCTCTCAAGCAGCAGGAACAAGTCATGTGCTCCCCGACTTGGCCATGGCCACTACTTGTTTTTCCTTCCCTTTTTGCAACTCCCCTCTTCACCTCTACTTGGATAAGGCAGCTACCATGACACAGCAGTACTGCTCCTTCCCGTCTTTCCAGACATTTTATGTTGTCCTGCCTCATCTCTGCCATAGTGTGGCAGCAGTTCTGCACCATCCTCCTCAAGTCCACCCCTGCACAAACCTTCCAGGGATAAGTGGGGCAGATTTGCTATCTTCAGCACTCTGCCACCTGAGGCAATCGCCTTACTCAACCCAATGGCAAAGCCACTTCAATCAAAAGTGCATTTAAAAATGCACTTTTGTCACCAACAGTGATGGTAAAAACAATCTAAGCCCATGTGAGATACCATTATGGATTGCCAACAGAAACAGTTACCATTCTTAACCTTCTCACATCCTACATACCCTAGTCATGATGTAGTTGTGCAGGCTGTTGACAAAATGCATGAGTTTCATCCTTAAAAGAAACATGCGATGTGTTTGTTGTTTAATGGGTTCCTGCTGTGCTCCAAACTGGAGAAGGGGCCCTTGTTCGGCTCCACCTTTATTCTGCAGCTTTTCTGCTGCACTGACTAGTTCTTGAAAGAGAAGAACAATACCGTAAAGGATCGGGGAAACCAGCAAGACAGTGCAGTCTACAGTTCCTCTGTTATTACTTTAACTAAAAGGCACGGCTTCTCTACTTTAAAATATTCTTCATGTCAAGGAACTGTTCAATCAGTAGAGGGCAGAATTGGCTTCATAAAAGGATGACAACCATCAGGACAACAACCAAATACAGAAAAAGATAAATATTTCAATACAACTAAAAAGCACTGCCAACAAGAACAACTTCCATCCTAATATTAAAAGATTAATATTAATATATGGTGACCAAGAAAAACAAACAAAAAGAATAAACTCTTCTGTCTGAGGAAGTGGACAAAAGCTCACATTCCACAAAAGCTCACATTCAAATATAGCAGTTAGTCTTTATGGTGCCACAACATTTTTGTCTTCTTAACTTTTTAAATTTTTTTGGACTAATCTACTAGCACAGACTAACATGGCAACCTCTTCTAAAACTACCAAAAAATAAAAATAAAGTTCTTTCTACGCCTTTGGTCAAAAAGGTGTCTCAGAGCAAGGATTTTTGTTTGTGGACTTTGGGAGGGAACAAAATTAGCAAAATTAGAACATACTAATCAAGATTCTGCTGCCCCTAAAAAGAAAAAGGAAGTACCCATACAGATGTTTCCTGTTTTGTTTTTTTATATTTTATGTTTCTTTCTTTCCTTTTTTTAATGACTATTTTCAACCAATTCTGAGACCTGGTACGATTCCCCCCCCCAGGGCTTGAATTTGACCTTCAAACCATTAGATCTTGCTCATCTTTACAATAAAGAAATTTCATTTCCACACAGTTTATTCTTCACCACAATAACTAATTGTACCAACACCCCTTCTTTTCACTTCTCTTTCAATCCTCTTTTCCTACCATGTTCTTCCTTCCCTTCCAGGTACATGAAAGGTTATGCTCTTCCAGAACCTGGAAATAGTGTGGCTATATCCTACCCATCTTTACCACTACATTTTCAATTACACAGAATTTAAATGTTTCCGTGAAACATCTTACCATGAAATCTTAACACGTCCAGACTATATTTGGCCCATTTGATTTGTAACAATAGAAGAAATACTTGATTGTAGATTTTTTGACATTCCACACTTATAACTATATCAACTGGCCAAGGAACCTAAGGAAGGAAGAAACGGATGAAATTATTCTGTTGCTTCTTTCACATACATATTATCTTATAGAGATGGGGGTATTCATATTCATAAATTAATATGAATATCCCCCCACAGGTGGAGACCGTCCAGACTGTCCACTCACAATTCCACCACTGCTGTGAGCTCCGCAGTGCCTTCCTATCACTCTGTTGCTCATAACAGATTAGCCAGTCCTGGCAGACGGCAGGATGACAAGCCTCACTGACAGGTCATAGAGTGGCTAATCCATCGCAAGCAACGGAGCGACAGGAAGGTACCACAGAGCTTGCGGCAGTGGAGGAATCATGAGTGAACCCTTGTTATCTCCACCTGGGGGGGATATTCGTATACAAATACGGATACAGTGGGGTCTTGACTTGAGAACTTAATCCGTATTGGAAGGCGGTTCTCAAGTCAAAAAGTTCTCAAGTCAAATCTGCATTTCCCATAGGAATGCATTGAAAACCATTTGATCCGTATCTGCTCTTTTCCGTCCATAGAAACTAATGGGAAGCTGCTATTCTGCCTTCGACCACTAGAGGGGGATATTTTATTTCTTTTTTTCTTAGGTCAAGAAAGGTTCAGGGAAGGCAGGGAAAATACAGTCCAGGCAGTACAGTACTCCCAATCCACTCTCTAAATGCTGGGAGGAGTGAGGAAGCAGACAGGCACCCTTTTCACTGGCCAACAGTTAACTGAAAGTTCACATTTTGCACTTTCCCTGCCTCCCACGTGGTTTTTTTCAGTTCTTAACTCAAATCTAAGTATGTAAGTCAAGTCAATATTTTCCTATGAGAGCGGTTCTTGTCAAAATGTTCTTAACTCAAGCCGTTCTTAAGTCAAGACCCCACTGTACCCCCATCTCTACTTATAGCTCAATGTTGAGCTGTACTTTAATTATTACCTTAACATTCAACATTAAAATAATGAATTTAATTTCAAAGCTGGTTTCTATTGAAATTAGCATTACCTTATAACTCAGTATTAAGCCATCCAAAGTATGAACAGGAAGCTTCTTCTTTGCTATATCAATATTTTCACATGATATAGATAGCCTACATTGAGAAATATGTACTGTATTAGCAACTGAACTCTTGTTCTGTGGGATATGATTAACCAAGTTGTGAAACTTCAGTGCAAAACATTTCAGATAAAATCATCCTAGCTACAGTTACCTCTGCTGCGTAATATGTGTAATATGATATAAGGTATCAATGCTCACTGGAATACTAACTTTATTTAAAAAGCTATAGGATTTGTTTGCTCAAATTAAATTGTGTTATATGGTTACGTACTAACAACTAAGCTCAGTAGCTAGATCTGGCACTTGGGTGCTATGTTGTATTTCTCTTATAGCACAGATGGTGTTAGAGTACATGAAAGCCATGCCTCCTTCCAGGTCCCAGCCTCTCATGCCTTCACAATTTAAAAAATGCAAATCATGTTAACTTAGCAAAATTAGAATATACTAATCAGTCAGTGTTTCGACTTTTTTTGTACTGAGCTACACTAGAGCACATTGAACATTTCACTGAAATGTTTTCCCAGAGCAATAGGTCCTCTATGAAGCAGAGAAATCTTACTGATTGCAACCAATTTTCCCTACATCAAGATACTGTATGCAATCTGCAGCCTCCAGTTGAATGTCAAAAGGTCAAAAGCAATCAAACCTCTGGCCAAAGTGACCTGGTCTTTCAATAACTGACCTGGGGTGGTGGGCGGAGAAAGACTGAGAGAGAGATTGAGAGAGAGAGGCTTGCAGAAAGAGTTATGATATAAATATAATTTGTATGTTTACCTTAAACTATCCTCTGGGTAACGCTGTCCAACCGCTTCTTGGAGTTGGACGTTAAGGAATGGTTCACTTTGCCATGCATCTTTCTCTCTTATTTTATCAAAAATGGATGTGTAGAAGTCATACATAGTGTCACCAGCCTCCAGTAAGAAAAAGTTTCTCATTGCCTGCAAGTACTCCACTAGCCTAAAAAAAGAAGCACACAGGTCTTCAGATTTTGACATATTTTATACTTCACTGCTTCAGTAATGTAATGTAAGCTTTCAAACAGAAGCCACTGGCAAAACTCTACTCCAAAAAGTCTACCAAAAACATTCTTCATACACCATTAAGTCACATAATCTTGTAGGCTTAAATCCAGAATAAAATAATTGTGTTCATTTTTAATAGCACTGTATTTTCACTGTTATATTAGTTGCTCAGCACTCCTCTCTCAGGTGGTTGAGAAATGTGCATAATAAGAGGCAGGAACAAGCTCCTATCAAGCAACATTATAACATTCTTTAGCTTAGGAAAAATAGTAAAAGAGGTTATGGCAGACTGGAATGAAGGTGAAGAAAGGGGGAGAGGGGCAGTTTTTCTCTCATGGGCTTGAACTAATGCAATCCAATGAAGCTCAAAGTTGGGAAATTCAAGAGAAATAAAAGGATCTATTTCATCTACTATCTAGTTAAACTATGAATTCATAGCAATATGCTTTTCAACACCAGTAGCGACAGAAGGGTGCTGTCATGCTCATTACCTGCTCGGCTACTATGAGGACAGAATGCTGAATTAGGTGGGTCTCTGGTCTGATTCAGCACATTTGTTTATTTATTACATAATGCAGTTCATGCATTAGGTAACTGCGTTGAGACACTGTAGAAGTTTTACTTATAGATCATGACCCAGTGTTTAAACATACGTTTTTGATGAAGAATGCACAGGAAATGGAATTCCATAAACAGATGACTTGTTTTTCCAAGAATGTATTCTCACTGACATTACATGCAAGAGATGTGAGATTTCTGCCACCTTTCCCAAAAATATACTGCTTTTTAATAAACCACAACAATAATTCTTAAAATCGAAATGCAGAAGTTTGCCTATAATTCCTGAACCATACAAATATACACATAAAAACATTATTCTATATACATGTTTAATTCCTTTTCCATTTTTAATATGACTTTTTTCATCCTCCCATCATAGTCAAGAACTGACATGTAGCTTTCTGTTCCACACCATCCATTACCACAAGAGTCATCCAAGTCTCTTCCCAGCTATCTGAAGGAAAAACACTTCCAGTGCTCAGTAAGGAGTATCCTTCACAGTATGCCAGAAATTGAAACCAAACCCTCCCTAGTCACCAAGCATCTTGTAAACATTTGAAGTCATTACTACCAAAATATTTCAGCTCTCACCTGTAATCTTTCTTCAAAGTTTGCATTAAATTTCCACAGCACTGTAAATATTGTTTATCTATGTGAGGATAAAGGCAAGACCTCAATGTCAGTTCAAATGTCTGACATGTAACTGATTCGGATGATCTATCCACACAAACATCATCAGCAGTAAGGGACTCGTGAAAGTTGCCTTGTTCCAAATATAGCCTAGAGGAGTAATAAAAATACCAATACTTGTATCAACTTCCAGAGAGAGAGAAAGGTAAGCTCTTGACTTTGTCTACACCAAGCTGCAGAAGGACAACAGCTGGGATTGACAGCCCAAAGGAATCAGTATCAATCAAGCAAACTACTGAAAATGATCCTGATGATTTTGATGGAGTTTCCAAGGATTTCCAACATTATTTCTCGTCAACAGAAAACAAGAAAACAAAAAACACCACCCTCTATGAATAAATGCAGTCACAGCTGCAAAGCAGCATTGGTCAGATCCATTATTTTTCATCTTCAAATATTGCTTTTAAAATTATATGCTTCTGGAGCCACAAATCCAGTTTGAAATTGAAAAAATGTTTTGATGTTATCCAGACTGAGTACTTGAGGACACAGAAAATTTAATCAAAATAATTTATGCAGAAGCCTTTGGAACCGCATTTTATTGAGGCTCTGATCCAGTAACTGTTTGGCTTTTTTTAATTATATGATTACATTATCTTGTAATACAGAATAACTTCAATGCCTATTTCATAATGAGCTCTTTATGTTGTTATGTGCCATTAAGTCTGAACCAACTTATAGATAATGGGGTTTTCAAGGTAAGTGAGATATTTAAAGAGTGGTTTTACCAGTTCCACCTCCCTAGTGAGTTTCCATGGCTGAGCGGAGATTTGAACCCAGGTCTCCTCGAATATATCTGCTAACGTAACTGAAATTACTATGATGGAGGGCTTTTTAATTTTTCTTTAAAAAAACATTTTAACAATAAATATTTTAAAAACCAATTTAATATTTTAAAAATCATTACAAATCTTTAAAAAATGATTGTTTAAAAAACGAACATTAATTTTTATCTATTATAAGTGGTCTTAACCGACCAGATAGGCGGGATATAAATAAAATAAAATAAAAAATAAACAAACAAACAAACAAACAAACAAGATGGACGTTTCTAACGATGTGTTCTGCTTTCTGAGTGTACTTTCAAAACCTGCAGATGCCAGATTTTTTTTCAGATGTTCATTAGAAATACGCCTATCCGCAGTTCAGGCACACATGCTGAAAATAATCCCTCTCAATTTTCAGCATGTTCAAAAGGCACCCCAAATTATAACTTGGATGAAAACTGGTAGCAATGCCTCCATTTGATTTATATGATCTACAGTGACAGATATGATCAGTTTCAATCTATGAGCTTATTCTAAGCAAAACCTGTCATAGCCACACTTCAACAAAGGCTTGGCAATAATAATTTCAGCATATATTCCCTTCAGAGATCCTCATGAACAAACTGTCGAAGCAAACTGACCTACATCAGGTAGCCCTCCTCCCTCTCAGAGAAATACTCTCATTAAAAATAGCAAGAGGTAGTGACCCCGTCTTTGTTTTTCAGTAATTCTGGAAGATGTGCCACATTGTTTTGCCATTTTAAAGCAAGAATAAGGAAACTCCAGTCTGTGGAGACTGAATGCAGCCCTTGGGCGCTGCCTTACCCATCCACCCCCAGTCAGCAACAACTGAATTAAGTCTTAAAAGTTTCACCTGTCCATATGCTGCAACCAACCAGCTCAACTGTTTGCCATGTATCCATATCATACATAAATTATCTAACTTATTTTAAATAATACATTATCTTTTATAGTTCAGTTTTAGCAAATTTTATCCTGACAAATCCCAGCCCAATAGTGAATAGTGCAATAAGTAAGTAAGTAAGTAAGTAAGTAAGTAAGTAAGTAAATAAATAAATAAATAAATAAATAAATAAATAAATAAATAAATAAATCTGGTAGCATTATCTCTCAAAAGTGAACTACAACAAGGTGCCTCTACATTTGCCATTTGAACAGCAAGAATTCCCTTGTACGTATCCTGAAAAATCGGACTCTGGGCTTTGACACAATGGGGTGGATCAATTATTTTGAGCCTCTTCTATTACCTTGCAAAATTAATAGCCAGCAAGGGATCATGGACATCATCCAACTCCAAATGTCTCTCTGCAATAGACTGCATCTTTATTAGGCTCTGCTTGGTTGCCTGCTGTTCAGTAATAACATTCTGAACAGGATCTTCTCCATGCCGCAAGCGCGACTGCACAGACTCTAGAAATAACGTATACAAGCTCTTCCTTTCTGCATCTGAATGGGATAATGAAATATACATTATTTACTCTACAGTTGTTCATTTATGCGAAAACAACCGAAAAACAGGAAAACAAAAAAACTCAAACAACATTTTAAAAAAAATTTGGTTGAAATCCAGTGTTATGCTGCAAGTAGAGTAGGCCCACTGAATCAATGGGATATAAACAGAAGTTCACTCAGCAAATCCCCACTGATTCAATGGGTTTATTCCAGGAACAGAACTAAAGTAGCTGATTCAGCTAGTAATTTGTCACAGAGAAAGCTGGTATTCTCAGTCACTGGTATACACCTATTTGGCCATGTAAGAATTTTTGTTATAGAACACTAATCAAAAAGGAGGTAATAGCTTCATACATTCCATTGAACCAATAGTTACCATAGCATCCACTCACTTTATTCATTGACTAAAACCCTACTGGGCATGATCCCCCTATACAATAGGAGTGAAATCATTGTCAGCAGCAGATTGGTGATGGATAAAATGTCCTTTTTCAATTTCATGGTGAATGATATTTTGCCTCATTGCATGTAGATTGTGCACGGCCTAGAACTGAAAATGGGAGTCTTTAATTAGCAACTATCTGCTACTAGTAAGGGCAAAATTCCTGTTGCACAGGTAGAGGTGCAGAACAGGGTTTTGACTATTCAGTTCTCTGATCTCCAAGGGCCACCACAAGCACAGCATTCCCAGTCACTTATACCCAATCAGGAACAAGGAGGTAGGATACATGATGTACATTTTGCCAAGCAAGAATACCTATAGGTGCCCTTGAGCTCTTATGCAACATTACAAAATCAGGAATATTACTATATGCAGGTTCCAAGCACCAATTCACACAATTAAAACTTTATTTACTATGCTTACACAGGCTAACAATGTTATGCTTGATTGTGCACCTGATACAGTGGTGCCTCGCTTAACGAGCGCCCCGCTGAGCGATTAAATCGCTTAACGAGGGGCTCTGGGCCATCGCTGGAGCATTCGCTCAGCGATGGCCCCTATGACATTTTTTCGCTTTGCGATATTCGCTAAGCGATTCGCTTAGCGAATATCGCATAACGAAGCGGGGGAGAACAGCTGATCGGCGGTTCCAAAATGGCCGCCGGAAAGTCCGCGCTGCATTTTCGCGCCCTGCCCTCGCTTACCGAGGGCGCGAAAATGGCGGCGCTATGGAGGAAGATCGCTTAACAGTGAGTTTTAAAGCCATAGGAACTCATTGAACAAAGTTCAATGCATTTCTATGGCTTTTTTATTTCCGTTTAGTGATGTTTCGCTATAGCGAAGGTTAATCCGGAACGGATTAACCTCGCTATGCGAGGCACCACTGTACTTAGCTTTAATGACCACGAATGTTTAGATGACTGATATATATTAGGACATGTTCATGAAATGACTGTTGCTCATGAGAACAACTGTGCCTATAGTCACTTAAATGCATACATATTTAAATATCAACACAAACTGGCAAAGCTGGGTTTATGAAATAGCCCTTCTGGCAAAAGGAGATTTGATACCAAAAACCACCGTTAATCTCATATGACTGAAGTCTTAACAAGAGGTTATTGTTTACATTCAAAATATTCTTTTTATTTTAATCATTTTAAAGAATATTTTACAATTAAACGAGTCAAAGTTTAGTAGAAAATACGGGGAGTCGCATTTGAATATTTAGTTTAACTACCTACTTAGGAAACTGAAACAGAAGCCAATATTTCCAAATATGTATGAGCCATGTCATGGGAATCGCAGGCTACTAAACATCAGGACCGGCAACCTGGAACTATCATGAAGCAAGAGAGCATGTTATACCACAGCCATTTTCACCTCTCAATGCCGCCTGCTGAGGAGAGCTTTCGGAGCACTGCAGGTTCTTCAACAACTGCATGGACTTCCCAGCCATAATGATCTGCTTCAGTACCGGTTTCAAAAAAGAGACCATGGTGTGTTGTTTGCTTGAGGGTGCCTGATCACTCCCGGAGCTGGCGCTAGCATTGTCACTCATTTTCTCTTCATTCTCTGTCTTTTCTGATACACTATACAATGTGTAGGTAGCATACCAAAAATCTCTATGGTTAACAGGAACATTTTTGTTTCTGCAAAGACAGGCAAAGGTGATAATTAGTTCTGATGAATTTGTAATTGCTTCCTTGGAAAGACCGCATTTACAGTGGTGCCTCGTTAGACAGTTACCCCGCATGACAGTTTTTTCGCTAGACATTGACTTTTTGCGATCTCTATAGCGATTCGCAAAACAGTGATTCCTATAGGAGAATTTCGCTGGACAATGTTTGGTCCCTGCTTTGCAAACCGATTTTCGCTAGACGACGATTTTGACAACTCCCTCCGCTCTCGCAAAACAGGTGTTTTCGGGACCTAAGCTTCACAAGACAGCAATTTAAAAAAGCTGATCGGCGGTTCACAAAGTGGTTTTCCTATGGCCAATCTTCGCTAGACAACGACGATTCTTCCCCATTGGAATGCATTAAACAGGTTTCAATGCATTCCAATGGGGAAATGCTTTTCTCTAGACGATGATTTCGCTAAATAGCGATTTCAGTGGAACGGATTATCATCGTCTAGCAAGGCACCACTGTATATGATTTCCAATTTGAAAATAATCTGGAAGCAGATTTCAGGTTACAGAGAAATACTATCAGATGCTTTGGGGTGTGGCTTGAGTTTAGAATTCACAGTAGGTAAGCAGATTAGAAGAACCAGGCTCCTATGACCAGGTGAGATCTCAGGAGATACTAATTCAATGTAATTGAGAAAGTATTGAATTTAGAATAGATTGAATGGCCTTCAACAATTAAAATGGGTCAGGCTCTTACAGTATATATCACTCCCTGCTTTTCACCAAATGTATTGTTATGCAGCACACAAAATGGCCATTAAAAAATACAAAAGCCTGAAATTTTGGTAACAAGCTCTTAAACATTGTATAAAACAAACGACAAGCATGAACATAGACAGGCCTATGTCAGTGTGCATCTTCAGTTCCATATCTCCAGTGTAATTTTAAAACAGAATTGAAATATATTTGCTCTAATTAGTATTCAGAGGACATTGTTAATGTAAAATGAAGTAGTATTCACCTGAAGGATGCACAGCATATTTACCTAGTCTGCTAAATATTCAAAGAGTCTTTCATTAAAACATAATTGTGGATACATTTGGCTCATCATTTTTTAAAATTACAACAACTGCCCAAATAATTCAGTGTAGAGCAGCAGCTTGTTGCTCGTTCATGGTCTCAGCCTTGCTGGGGCTGAGCAAAGATCACAGTCAGCAGTTCCTTTTGACTGCAGTTCCACAAAAAAGGAGATTTCCTATGCTAGACAGACAAAAAAAGTGATGACCACACAGGATGTTGGTAGACAGCAACAAAATAATAGCTGATACAAACAGGGTTACTTGTGGACTGATACCTACTGTGACCTCATTATAGCTGTTTTCATCTATTCTCTGCCTTAAGAAATATCAACATGAACATATTTATGAGAGATGCTCGGTTTCTCTACCTTTGAATTATAAATTCTTTAGCAGGATCAAATAAGTTCCCATGGACAATCCACTCATCCACTGTCTGCAAATATGGCCTTACTGTTTCAACCCAGAGTGAAAATAACAGGGAGACCTGCAATGAAAATTTTAAAAGATTACCAATTTATAAATAGTACATTAATTCACTCTGAAAGCAGATATATGCTTCTTCTGGCAGCCTTTAAAGCCTCATGGGATGCTGCTCTAGAAAATCATGAAGATTTTCAGAGTGAAGCAGGGAATAAGGAAAGCTGCCACCCCCGATCAGAATGCCACGAATGGTGCTTTACATCCCAGCATACTAGAAGTATCATACAAAATGATGGCATTTATCCACTTACACAGCAGGGAATATTTTAAACATACTTAAGAGTCCTTAACTGCCTACAGTCTGCTATCAGAACAATCAGATGCACAAGGATTTGTCATTTTCTTGCATCAAGAGAAAAGAGAGAGACAATTTTGAGCTGAAGAATTAACAAATTTAACCTTCAGCCGACATACAGTGGTGCCTCGCTTAACGGGCGCTCCATTTAGCGACAAAATCGCTTAGCAACGACTTTTTCAGAGCGTTTTTGTGCTTCGTTTAGCGATGGTCCCTATGGGCGATTTTTGCTTAGCGATGGTTGGGACCATGCTTCGCATAGCGATTAAATTTTGGGTCCCCTGTTTTGCTTAAC
The DNA here is from genome assembly GCF_051106095.1 of Pogona vitticeps. Taxonomy (NCBI): domain Eukaryota; kingdom Metazoa; phylum Chordata; class Lepidosauria; order Squamata; family Agamidae; genus Pogona; species Pogona vitticeps. Next base: position 175,705,634 of record NC_135785.1, read on the forward strand.
GATGGTTTAAACAGCCTCATGTGTGCTGTTTTTTAAATGTTTTTCTGTTATTTATAAAGTTAAAGTTTACTGTTTAAAATGTTTAAAGTGCACTTAATAAACGCTTGGTTAACCAAATTTGACTTTGTTCTGACTCTTTTTTAATTTGTTGTTGTATTTTTCCCCTTGAGATGCATTGAATAGGTTTCAATGCATTTCAATTGGGGAACCGTGTTTCGCTTAGCGATGTTTCCTATGTCGATTTTCGCTTAAGGACGGCAATTCGTTCCTATTGGAATGGATTATCCGGTTTTCAATGCATTTCAATGGGAAACCGCGTTTCGCTTAGAGATGAAATCGCTTAGCAGAAATTTTTCGGAACGAATTAACATCGCTAAGCGAGGCACCACTGTATATGATTTCTATAGGAAAGTACAGTAATTACAACAAAGCAAGCACATCCACATACCGTTTGTTCAGAGGCTTCTCCGATGTTGTCATAGTCAAGAATAGCTTTGTACAATGTATTTAGCAAATGAGAAGCTCTTACAACATTGCGAGTGTCAGGTGGTACTTCTGCAACTCCAGTGCTAAAGACTTTATGAAGTACCTTTAGCTGTGCTAGTCGAGGTGATAGCTTCTCTATAACTATCGAAAGAGTGACTGTAGTATCTGCAAAACACAAATAGAACTCCACATTTTACAATGTGTGACTATCAGCTTAAACAGTTCTCCTGAATTTCAGATTTCCCCAACCATCCTACAATTATGCATAGTATTTTACCTTTGTTAATTATGCACCTCTCAATTTCAGTAAGTTCCTCCTTGAAACTGATGAAATATTTATAGAGAGCTCGCATAAAAGCCTGATAAGTTCTAAATGGTGCTTCTGCAGATTTCTTGGGAGTGGATATGGCCCCATGTATTCCACTTTCAGAGCTGTGACCCATGACTTCATCAATGAACTTTTGCAGCCTAAATACAACCTGCCCATATGCAGCTATCCTTTCCAGCATTGATCTTAATGAGCTCTACAAAAGAAAGGGGATTTGTCAGCAATAAAATACTCCCTTTATCAAATCTAGCTTTCATTGCAGATTTTATAAAGCAAAAAGAGATTTTCTTAGGCCAAATGCCCAATATAGGGAACTCAAGAAACATAGGTTATCATTTTTCATACCTTCCTTCCCCCACATGCTAAAACCACTTTTTAAATGCCTGATTATACCACAAAGATTTTTGTTAAAATAGACTTAACTTACATGGGTCAAATGGGTTACCGTGATATCATTTCTCACAGTGATCTTTCCATCATTCAGCTGAAATATAAAGAGTTTTTTTACACCTGAAAGAAGCCTGCAGGAAAAAAATATATAAAAACATAGGTCTATACAGCATTGCTTTTTAAAATTAAATGAATTAACATTTTACACGTGCACACACAAAGACACACACACACACACACACAAACACTTCACAGTATCCTAATCAAAACATCAGGCCTCTGCAAACCCCACTGATTTCAGGAGGCACTTTTGGTGTACACCAGTAGTGGAGAAACTGTTATAATTCCCTGTTAGCATTTTAAAAACTTAATGTTATACAAGAAATTTTTAGAGTGCATTAAGAGGGTGCCTTAATTGTGCAATGTCATTCATTGCACAATTATATAACTCTTGCTTTGAAACTAATTTTTCTCTCATTTATTTTGGGCAACAGAATTCATTTTACATTGCCCACTGGTAAGTCCCATACAGAAGTGAATTAGTTTGTGTAAGGAAGCAAAGTCCTTTGAAGATCACTCCTGCAGCTAATAACCTGACACATGTTCGCAGTGTTATTTAACAAGGAATGTAGAACTCTTATTCCACCCCCACAAGATATTCTATTAGAAATATAACAATGGATAGTAGCAGAATTTCTGTAGGTAACAATGCTGAAATAAAGAATGGCTTAACCACTTTTTTGAATGTGGTTGTTATCCACAAAAATTTACAGAATATCGAGATTGCCCTTCCACATCTAATCTTTAAATGAATTTCATGGGGTAATTTCTTCAGTCTTACCAAATTGTTTCCCGAATGACCTGTGTTTCAGTGATGAGGATTCTCTCTTCTGGCATATACAAAGGATCACTGTTATATAAATGCTGCTCCCTAAGGGAAAAATCATTAACATTTGTAACAACTGAGATCATTAGGAGAGATTATCAAACATTTTTTCTTCTACCTCCTTCCACTGCAGCTCAGCTCCAGTGAATGTACCCATATAACCAAAGAAATCATCTACACTAAGAACAAAATAATAACATTCTAAGACTGAAAAAAATATTGTTTTTACACAACCTCATATTTTTGGCTGAAATTTGATAATTTTAGTGTAAATATGTAACAATCTTAGTTCTTAATTCAATCTTAGATTAAAATTGCTGCCTCGATGGGTCATCCAGAACTTACACTTTAGAAGGAACTCATTCCATAACGAATCACTTCTCAGCATCCAGTCTGCTTGACCATTATCAATTCAATTCATTGTGCATTATTAATGCATTTCCAAACCTTGCTCTTTCAACACTGTGACTTCCCAAGAGCACAGCAAAAGACATTCAAAACATGTCATAATAGTTCCATAAAGGAAAGGGGGCTTTTTTGATAAACTTGTCCTATTCAATTAAACCATTACAAGACGCATTTACTCTCCACAAAACAACCAGACACATAGGGCAACAAGAGGAACAAAGTCAATGTAATGTTTTATCTCATGTAAGTGAATCTGTAAAAAGGTTTTTAAGATAGTCTAGTGGTCAATGTCATCATGAATGAAATCCTCTTGATACAAACTTAGCTACTTAACTACTTACCATACAGCCGCTAAATTGGAATGAAAATGTAAACTATGGGAAAAACGAACTCCTCTACCAGTCCAATATGGAGCAACCACATGTTGTTGGAGCCAGGTACGTGCATCAGGTTCACCTACAGAGAAGATATTTCCATTGAAGTGGCATGTTTTCATTAATACTAAAGGGAAAGTTTGTCATTCATTGCACAATTAGACTGAACATTTTTAGAATGTAAGTTAGTGAAACTATAAATTCTAATTAAACAAATTTTGCAACTTGGATTTTATGGCTTACCTTACATAAGAACATGGGCATAAGAACATGCTCAAAGTGAAAAAGATAATAAACCTCAAGTGTTTCAGAGCATACCAAAACAAGTGTCATTCTGAAAAGCCACAAATAAGGAAAACCACCTAGTAAGCAAAAAAAGAAAAGGAAAGGAAAGGAAAGAAAGGAAGTATGTTTGGGGACAGAGGAAATCAAGCATGTGGCTGACTTCACACCTCTTCTACTTTCTCTGGTTAGAGAAGGCAAGGAAGTTTAAAACACATCCATCAAATCATACGTATGCTTTGCACTGGACTTTGTTATCCTAGCTGGGATGACAAACTACACACAGGCAACTATCCAAAGGGATAATTGGGACCTTGAGCAAGGAATAGTTTGGCAAGAGAAGCTCCACAGGCTGCATGATGAATTTTCATGAACTTAAAAACAAAAAAAGGAAAGGGATTTTGTAAGTCAGGTTGAGCCTTCAGTTTCAAGTGTAAGGGTGTCTTCACTTCAGAATCAGTACAGATTTAATATTGACATTCTGCTAAACGTAATTAGCAAATAAAGAACTAGACTCTAGAACTGGCAGTCCTGCTCTTTAGCTGAAGAAATAAACCATTAGTATAATTAACATTAAGCAGTGTGGCAATATTAGTATAGCCACCATTAAGGCTAATTAGTAACCAGAACATCTCTAACAGTACTATAACAGCCACCTTAAAATCTGTTCCAAAGGACTTACCAAAATTTCTAGGGAAGTATCCACTTAGTATACAATAAATACTCAAAAGATGGTACTATTCAGACATCACAGTAAGTCAGAATCTTTTAGAATTCCTTATTTAAAAGACCATGCAGCTCCTTCACATTTGTCATACAGAATTTCAAATTGTCAATATAAGCTTTTTGCACATTTTAGTAAGTTTTCATCCAATAGTAACACTCTACGAAAGTGAAACAAGCTTCAAATAACTAACCCTTCCAGGTGACATGAGATGTCGACTTCTTGTTTTGATCCTGTTCTTCTTGTGGTGTCCTATCCACCTGAATGCCAGAATCTTCTCGACTCAAAGGTTCAGTATCTTCCTCAGCATCACTTATGTCAGACCATTCCTGTGAAACATTATTTTAATCCCACGCAAGTGGGAAATCTAAAGCACCTTTTGCCACACTGAGTTGTTCTAACATACCGTTAAACAAGATAAATAATTATTTCTCTGTACTAGCATAAGGAGATTTTTGTCTGTTCCCAGAGTTCTAAAGCTAGTAGGATTTTTTGAGCTAGGATCATGCCCTTAATCTTAACTTTTTCTTGGCTGTTCAGCAAGCACTTGAAGCTTAATGACCATGCTTCATTTAGAATATGCTGGATTACAGACCCTGTTTTATTGTACTCAATTGTTTTATATTGCTTAAAATTATTTTATAAGTTTAAAATTTTGTGAAGCTGTTTTATGAGTTGTTCCCTGCCTTAAGATGTTCAGTTATTCAACATTATTAACAATAGCTTCTTTCACATTTTCCATGAGTAAAAATCATAGAAATGTAAGAATTCTTGAGCTGATTAGATCACAGGTCCATTTAGTTCTGCAAAATTTATTCAATAGTTATATCCAGCTGTCACAAAAAAGTTACCAATGAATTATAAAGAAGGCAATCAGCACACCATAAGGAATCATATCTGGCTTAAAACATGTGCGTTCCATTTTTGGCCATGATGACAAATAGCCACAAATGGACACATTTCTCATAAGGATACAAATTCTAACACAGTCCAATCTTTTGTGATCGCATGCATAGGAGTGGGACACAAGTATTTCATGTTCTTTTGACAGTCAGAATTTCAGTACTGACATAGAAGCAACAAGCTCTGTCTTAGCCTCCATCTTGGTACTATTACAAGGGATACCAACAATGCCTTCTGCCTGCATCTAATGAGCTTTTTAAGGACCAGCCTTCTGGATAAGCCAACATGTAGAGAGAAAGGCTCACTAGCAGCCCACAGAGAGACGTGTTAGCAAAAGGAGCAAGCTACCAGGTACATCCCCTTATGGTGATACATCTCCAAAAACAGAGAACTGTAGGTACTGTGTCTCAAAGGAGGGGTGTTGAAATCATTTTGATTGAAAACCTCTACAATAGCTGACACCAGCATCTGGGAAATTATGCCACTGCAGCAGCCAATCATCACTAATTAGAGCAGCAGGTGTGATTCATACTTCGTGACGAGTCACACTGTGCGTGTAGCCAGGAATCCAAGCTCTTCACTGCCAGTTGGATCCCATGTTGCATGTGATGCCACCTGACTTATATCCAATGAGGAATCACAGACAGGCTCTAATTAGTAGCAATCTACTGTTGCAATAACACCAGTGTAAGATACACAATAGGATTTGGGCTATTATAATCTATAAAGGGATATTAAAATGTAGATTAAAGGCAAAGGTATTTCTAAACTAGCCACAGATTTTCACTACTGAATGTGGATCACTGTCAGTTTAAGAGGCACAGATTGGAAGGGACTAAGAACTACAGAAACAGTTTGCCAATTTGCCCTGCACTTTTATACAGTACCATTTCATACTACTTACCGGTGTTTCTAAATCAGGCTCAAAGTCAAATTCTTCACCTTCCATTAAGTATTTTCCCCAATCAAATTCTTCTTTTGCTAGGGAGGAAAATCATACTATGCTATATTTAATTGCTTCACTGGCATGTTCGGTGACTTCCCATCCCGCAGGTTCAAAATGTAGCTAAAAATTGATGGAATTTCAATGGCCCTCAGCCTGATCTCAAAAACCCTCTAGAATGAACCACTTTAGGCCTCTCTGGAAATGATCACCCTCTCCTCAGCAGCCCACTATGTCAGGAGGAAGAGAGAAAGCAAGAAACAAAGGGTGGGCTTTTGACTTTGGCTACCTCTGTGGAGGTTTCCAGCTGCAAACTCTGCCGGCACGTGGTCCTTGACCCTAAACAAATGTCCTCAGCATTAAAAATGTTGCCCACCCTGATATACACAGACAGCCTGATCAGCACCAGTTATTAAACAGAATAAGAATTTATATGAATTTAACAATCAAGAAACAGAAGACCTCAATAGTGTAATAAGGTACATTTTTCCACTTGGTTCTCTAATTATTTTGTAATTATCATTTTGTAGATATATGGAATATAATGAAACTTACCCACTTCTTTCTCTCTCGGTTTCTCTGCATAACAAGTGTTGGAAGGAGAATCAGATAAGCACAGCAGAAGAGAGAGTATGGCATAATGAGTATCTGTCTTAAATACAGAAGACAAACAAGTAATTAAGCAACAGGTACAGATTTATTTTATTCCATTTTATTTGTTTGACTTATATACTGCCCATCCAGCCGAAGGCCACTCTGGGTGGTTTACAACCAAATAAAACAACAATTACCAGATTTGGTAAGACCACATTAAATCAAATGGACATCAAGATTTGTTAGCAGTTAAGAAGATGAATGACATGGCCTGCTTAGGAGTACAATGTAACACCTTCAAATTGTGGCAGAAACCTAGCAGAATCAGGAACAGAATAGACATGCAAGTCCACTTATTAAACTAAACATCAGTCTAGAGAACAGTGCAGATCATTTAGGTGAGACCTACATTTTGGAATAAAAGCTTTTCAACTTCAGAAGATGAACAGAACCAGTGAAAAAATCACTGGAATCCAGTTTCCAAATTTCATAATAACCGCTAAATGTTCAATCCATACAAGTTCCATCCATTAGAAGAACCCTTTCACATTTTTTCAAGCAGAAAATGTTAACAGCATTCTGAGATAAAGAGCTGTGACGAGAACACAGAATCTAAAGGCCCACTACATTTTTTCCAGGGATGAATCTAAACACAAATATACCCATGTATTAAAAACAATCACTTGCAAAGGACAAGTCTCTCATAGGTTTCCCTAACTAATTGAAATACTGTGATTTTTCTTCATAACCTGAAAGTAAGTGCTCCTATCAAGTGGGCAAACAAACAAATGAAATTAAACATTTTAAAAAACAGCCCGCTAAGCATCTCCATCTTCGCCACAATATCTTTTGTTGAACAACAGCTGCAGAGGAATCCTTTGGAAATCTCCAAGCACAAAATGACAATATTCCTTTGCTTTTTAATACCTTGTTAAGTATACCTAATCTTAGTGCTAGCCTACTTACAATATTTACTCCAAATATGTAGCGCTGTGTGTCTCTTACCTAAACATCTAATAGTCATGCAAACACAAAAAGTACCTTTTCTTTCTTCCTTGTACACTTCTCCCTTCTACAAAGCTGGTATTAGGGGTGCCAAACCCCCTTGTAGTTCAAAATCCATGTAAAACTTTTATGCCCCCCCCCAAACTACAAAACATAAATAGTTGATTGACCTCCTGGCATGCCCCTGCCCCCCCCCCGGAGCCACCCTGCCAGGAGAGGGGGCTGCCTGAGCCACTGCCATTGGACCAAGGGCCACCACAACACCACCAACAGGGGCTTCAATAAGTCCCAAGAGCCATCTTTCGCAGACCTCTTTCTGGAGACAAACAGCAGCACAGTACTTATGGAATATTTATTTATTGAAATATTTATTTATTTTAAATCTGTGTATAACCGAAACCGTGCTGCTCAAACCCATGCAATTCAAGGGAGAAGTGTATTTGTTTTGTGGCTAGACACTCTGTAACAGAGCATTTCTGTTACAAAGTGACCGGCAACAAAATAAAATACAAAGAAGAAAGGACACAATTGATAGACATCTTCTATAAAAACTGCCTACCTTTGTTCCTTCAGTGGTTGGGAGAGGCAAATTCGGAAACTCATCCGTTAACCTCTTCCAGCTTGCAGCCTTAACAAGGTCTGAGTGAACAACCAGCTTTTCATAAATTCTATGTCAAAAGATTAAGCATGTGTCAATGAATCTTTCTAAATAAAACAACTCAATTAATGTCATAAAAGCAAAACATTCTTACCCTTCTACTATTTTCTCCACTTTATGCCTACTAACATCAAGAAATCGATGAAACCTAGGGAAAAAATGAAAATAAAAAATATTTGCATCACATATATGGGGAAGCATGAGTATACAGAAATTCATAACTTCAGAAGTTTATCCTTTCGGTATTTTTGTCGCGCAGAATATAGGTGAGATCTGCAACAAAATGTTGCAGTGCGGAACGCTCCTGTTCACTGTTTCAGTCACCCAGCTGTGCCCTCTTCCAGGAAACACCACTCCCCTGCTTTAACCTTTTTAAACAGCCAGTAAGCATTCGGTGACCATCAAGCATGCTTAGCCACCCAGGTATCTGCGATGCCCCTTTAAGGGATTTTTTTTTTCCTGCAAAGGTCAGGGTTCTCCTTGATCTGCTAATACCTGCCACTTCTGCCTTATGTGAACATCAGAAATAGAAGGAATAGTTTCACATTTTGCTAGTTCAGCTATATATATCTCAAGTATGAATGTGAAGGGAAAGGAGCACTGTCAGAGGACAATTATTACTGCTGCTCTCAAGTTTACAGCATGACTGTGCTGAGGAAGCAAGTACATACTCAAGTGAGACAGACAAAGAAAGAGCACATACACACGCTGAATGTGAAATGACATGTGACACTTCAAAAGTATCCTCTGTACACACAAAAATGACTGTCAGAATTAGGCACAACTGATGAAGACATTATAATTGTGTCAAGTCCTGACCACAGATTCACAGCTGGAAAATTACATGACAACCAGTTATGACAGTTCTCCGAAAAACATGCAGCCACAACAAATTCTGAATCCAGAGGTCTTTTTGTTTGCTCATGTCGGAAGGAATCCAATGATGCTTCCAGAAAGGAAGGATCCGCTGACAGGGTGCTATCATCGCCTCAGGGGCACCCAAATTGCTCACAGCTTAGGGAGGCTCCTTTCATAGATACAGACAGCAAAGGAGAAGCACAATTAAGCAACAGATACTTACCACTTTCTTTTATTTATTTATTTATTTGATTTATATCCCGCCTATCTGGACGAATAGACCACTCTAGGCGGCTTTCCTGATTAAACCATCAAAAATGAAATTATAAAAGTTTGAATGGTCCTCTATCTATCCCACATGAGCATGACAGTATAATCTTTAATTATCTGAAGCCGGGAAAATGCGCTACAAGATTTGGGGGGGGGGGGAGCTGAATTACCAAGAAAGACATCTGCCATAGATAATAGTCTTATATGAAAAATAAGCAGACTGATAAACAGATTGATAAATTTAAAAAGCAACTGAGTAATAAGCACAACGAGCAACTTTCAAATTCTTATTTGTTGGGCACTGGGGTTCTCCCTCCCTTGTAGACACAAGAAAACTACCAGCCTACAATATGTTGCTGGCCTTCTTGCCTTCATAGTAATGACCATAGGACAATTTCCCACAGGTTCCAAAACCAGATTGATAAGTTTAGCCATCTTCCCAGAATTCAATAACTATCAGACATTCCCAATGCAGATGTTCCAAAATGGCTCCAACATCTCCAACTGCTCCCATGAGAAAGTTGTAAAACTACGAAGAGCCAACAACGATTGAGACTAGCAGCAGCTCTTCAAGATCTCAGGCACAGATCCTTGGATATTTTATCACAATCTCCAAACTAAAACTTCTACACGTTACTTCTTCATAAGTGGTTCCTTTTATTATAATAATGGTGCAGAAATTTCACCCTTTACGTCACCAGTATTGACTAGCACTCCTGTCACCTTACCGTAGATTGCTTGTAAAGCAATTCAGCTACACTATGGGAATTACAAGAACACATCTCAGTAAACGTACTTGAAATAACAATTTATAAAAATTAGAAAGTCTAAAATAGAGAACAACAATAACAAAGCTGGAATCCTGTTGGCTAATTACAACAAAGTAAGTGCAATGGAAAGTGAAAGGAAAGTCCAATGTTGCAAAGAAAAATACTGCATAGGAACCTGGAATGTAAGATCCGTGAACCTTGGGAAGATGGAGGTGGTCAAACACGAGATGCCAAGAATAAACATCGACATCCTGGGCATCAGTGAACTAAAATGGACAGGAATGGGTGAATTCAACTCAGATGATTATCATATCTACTATTGTGGGCAAGAATCCCGTAGAAGGAATGGAGTAGCCTTCATAGTCAACAAAAGAGTGGGAAAAGCTGTAATGGGATACAATCTCAAAAATGATAGAATGATGTCAATACGAATCCAAGGCAGACCTTTCAACATCACAATAATCCAAGTTTATGCACCAACCACCATTGCTGAGGAGACTGAAATTGAACAATTTTATGATGATTTACAACACCTTCTAGAACTGACACCAAAGAAAGATGTTCTTCTCATTCTAGGGGACTGGAATGCTAAAGTAGGGAGCTAAGAGATAAAAGGAACAACAGGGAAGTTTGGCATTGAAGTTCAGAACGAAGCAGGGCAAAGGCTAATAGAGTTTTGTCAAGAGAACAAGCTGGTCATCACAAACACTCTTTTCCAACAACACAAGAGGCGACTCTATATATGGAAATCACCAGATGGGCAATATCGAAATCAGATTGATTATATTCTCTGCAGCCAAAGATGGAGAAGCTCTATACAGTCAGCAAAAACAAGACCTGGAGCTGACTGCGGCTCTGATCATCAACTTCTCATAGCAAAATTCAAGCTTAAACTGAAGAGACTAGGAAAAACCACTGGGCCACTCAGGTATAATCTAAACCAAATCCCTTATGAATACACAGTAGAAGTAAAGAACAGATTTAAGGAACTCGATTTGGTGGACAGAGTGCCTGAAGAACTTTAGATAGAGGCTTGTAACATTGTACAGGAGGCAGCAACAAAAACCATCCCAAAATAAAGGAAATGCAAGAAAGCAAAGTGGCTGTCCAAGGAGGCCTTAGAAATAGCAGAGAGGAGAAGGGAAACAAAATGTAAGGGAGATAGGGAAAGTTACAGAAAATTGAATGCAGACTTCCAAAGAATAGCAAGGAGAAACAAGAGGGCCTTCTTAAATGAACAATGCAAAGAAATAGAGGAAAATAATAAAAAAGGAAAAACCAGAGATGCGTTCAGGAAAATTGGAGATATTAGAGGAACATTTTGTGCAAAGATGGACATGATAAAGGACAAAAATGGGAGGGACCTAACAGAAGCAGAAGACATCAAGAAGAGGTGGCAAGAATACACAGAGGAATTATATCAGAAAGATTTGGATATCCCGGACAACCCAGACAATGTAGTTGCTGACCTTGAGCCAGACTTCCTGGAGAGTGAAGTCAAGTGGGCCTTAGAAAGCCTGGCTAACAACAAGGCCAGTGGAGGTGATGGCATTCCAGTGGAACTATTTAAAATCTTCAAAGATGATGCTGTTAAGGTGCTACATTCAATATGCCAGCAAGTTTGGAAAACTCAACAGTAGCCAGAGGACTGGAAAAGATCACTCTACATTCCAATCCTAAAGAACGGCAGTGCCAAAGAATGCTCCAACTACCGGACAATTGCACTCATTTCACACGCTAGCAAGGTTATGCTCAAAATCCTCCAAGATAGGCTTCAGCAGTATGTGGACCGAGAACTCCCAGAAGTACAAGCTGGATTCTTAAGGGGCAGAGGAACTAGAGACCAAATTGCTAACATGCGCTGGATTATGGAGAAAGCCAGAGAGTTCCAGAAAAATATCTACTTCTGCTTCATTGACTATGCAAAAGCCTTTGACCGTGTCGACCACAGCAAACTATGGCAAGTCCTTAAAGAAATGGGAGTGCCTGACCACCTTATCTATCTACTGAGAAACCTATATGTAGGACAGGAAGCAACAGTTAGAACTGGATATGGAACAACTGATTGGTTCTAAATTGGGAAAGGAGTACGACAAGGCTGTATACTGTCTCCCTGCTTATTTAACTTATATGCAGAATACATTATGCAGAAGGCTGGACTGGAGGAATCCCAAATCGGAATTAAGATTGCCGGAAGAAATTTCAACAATCTCCGATATGCAGATGATACCACTCTAATGGCAGAAAGTGAGGAGGAATTAAAGAACCTTGTAATGAGGGTGAAAGAGGAGAGCGCAAAAAACGGTCTGAAACTCAACATCAAAAAAACTAAGATCATGGCCACTGGTCCCATCACCTCCTGGGAAATAGAAGGGGAAGATATGGAGGCAGTGATAGATTTTACTTTCTTTGGCTCCATGATCACTGCAGATGGAGACAGCAGCCACAAAATTAAAAGACGCCTGCTTCTTGGCAGGAAAGCAATGACAAACCTTGACAGCATCATAAAAAGCAGAGACATAACCTTGCCAACAGAAGTCCGCATAGTCAAAGCTATGGTTTTTCCTGTAGTGATGTATGGAAGTGAGAGCTGGACCATAAAGAAAGCTGACCGCTGAAGAATTGATGCCTTTGAATTGTGGTGCTGGAGGAGGCTCTTGAGAGTCCCCTGGACTGCAAGGAGAACAAACCTATCCATTCTAAAGGAAATCAAACCAGAGTGCTCACTGGAAGGACAGATCCTGAAGCTGAGGCTCCAGTACTTTGGCCATCTCATGAGAAGAGAAGACTCCTTGGAAAAGACCTTGATGTTGGGAAAGTGTGAAAGCAAGAGGAGAAGGGGATAACAGAGGATAAAATGGTTGGACAGTGTCATTGAAGCAACCAAGATGAATTTGACACAACTACGGGAGGCAGTGGAAGATAGGAGGGCCTGACGTGCTCTGGTCCATGGGGTCACGAAGAGTCGGACACAACTAAACGGCAAAGTGCAATGGCATAAACTGCCGCAGCAAACTGGCACTAGTTAGTGAGTTGCTGCTTACAGATCTCATCACATGACTTGTGTGCAACGAGGCAACTTGTTAAATAGTGGCTGTTTGCTGTTGCAATCTGTGCCACTGCACATACAGTGTAACCAACCAAGAGGATTCTGGCTTATTTGAAAAAAAAAACTGAGAAGCAACTATAGAAACAATAGCAGCAACTACAAAGCAAGCAGAAAGAATTACTCACCAAATTATGGACACAATTAATTTTATCAATTATAATATACACACAAATATACAGGTTTGTTTGGAAATATTAAAGTGAAAATTAGTAAAACTCTCAAGCAAACACTAATGGGCAATAGCATAAATGAGTATGAAGGACATATGAAGAGAACATTAGCCAAATTCAAGGAGGCTCCATATTCAGCAACTGTACTTGGTATGAGCCAGGGATGGGGAACCTACAGCTTTCCTGGTGTTTTTGGACTATCTTTCAATCCATGACCACTGGCACTGCTGGCCAAAGATGACTGGAGCTGCACTATAACAAACCATGGCACCCATAAGTTTCACACCTCTGGTGCGAAGGCCTTAGGATGCTGAAGCTGAGCAGACTTCAGTCTTGTCACTGTCTGGATGCAAGACCCAGAAACCCCATTTAAGCCACTTTGAGTTCCATAATAAAAATGGAACAAGGAGGCAATAACGAATCAACTAGAGAGCCAGTGTGGTGCAGTGAATAGAGTGAGTTAGGACAGTGGTCTCCAACCTTGGGCCTCCAGATGTTCTTGAACTACAACTCCCAGAAGCCTTCACCACCCCCTCTGCTGGCCAGGATTTCTGGGGGTTGAAGTCCAAGAACATCTGGAAGCCCAAGGTTGGGGACCACTGAGTTAGGAGACATGAGTTCAAATCTCAGCATCCAAGAGGGGACAACTTGTACCCCTTCTTCTTCCCATGCTGTCAGCCCAATATCCCTCATTACAGGTTGTCTAGTTAAGTCGGATGAGTTGCAATCAAACAACACCAAAAGGGTCAAACGTTTCCTACTCCTCGCTTAGTCACTATGCTCCACAGGGGCGCGCATTCCGAGCATTCTCACGACTCTCTTTGCACGCCTGCATGAGAACCGGCCCCGGGGTCTCCCCTTTTCCTCCGCATTCCCCTTTCCCCGCCGCCCGGACCTGAAGTTGGACCAGGCGAAATTTAGTGCCGCCTGGAAATGGGCAGCTTCTTCTCCTCTCTCTTCCTTCAGGCCGGTGACCCGCCGGATCAGCTCCCGCAACGTCAGGTCCTGCTCCTGCTCGAAGCGGCTCCAGTGCGCCGGCGGAGTTGGGGTGGTGGCCGTGGCCGCGGCTGCCGCCGCCGCCATGGCCGGCCGAAAGTGCGGGCGAGGAGGGGGGGAAGGACGCAGGCGGACAGCCCTGCTTCACCCACGCCTCGGCGCCACCGTTTGTTTCTCTCTCTCCATCCTGACGACCTCTCGCGCAGCTGGACTGCACCGCGAGACTTTCTTCTCTAGGCCCCAGGGAAGGCTCCTGCGCATGCGGCAGCTCCTCTCTCTCTCTCTCTCTCTCTCTCTCTCTCTCTCTGTTTTATTTTTAAAATAAAGTGTGGAGGGGGTTACTTGTGCTCCCCCCCCCCTTGTACACAACTTTGCCCTGGTTGCGAGTCGCTTTTTTTTCCCCAATTACAAATACGTGTTTTTCGAGGTTTATTGTAAAACCGTTTTTCGTCTGGCTTGATTCTCCTCCGTCTGCAGCAATACAAGCGAGTTTTAGTCGTTTTTATAGGAATGGAAACCGGATGGGGTACCTGGTGTTGGTGGACTGCAACTCCCATCGACCGTAGCATTTATATGGTTTTTTTGGGGGGGGCGTTCAGGAGTGTCTGGAGACTCAAGGTACCCTGTCACCATGCAGGGAGGGACACAATATAGCCAACGATATTATATTATAGTCTAGTATGTAATGCTATGTGGTTCTCAGCATGGTGTACTAGAATTGATGGATTAGAACTCTTGAGGACAGGGTTAATCCCCACTTGGCCATGGAAACTGACTGAGGGTGTGGGTAAAACAACTCATTAGATAGCTCACTTTTCTTGAAAACATTATTAGGGTCACTATAAGTTGGTTTGGACTTGACAGCACATAACAAAATACTATATAATGTCTATTAAACATGTCAGAAATCAAGTGCTATTGAACTAAGTGAGACTTGAGAGCAGGCATATGAGAGATGGTGAGACTTTGTCTGCAACTGTATTTACAATTAAGATGGCCATGTGCTTTCCCCTCATTGATATGGAGAGAGATCACCTTTGGTGAAGCATTTGGTGGATCCTAGTACAGTACTGCTTAACCCAGTGTGCTGTAGTGAATAGCTGAACTCATGAAACCAGAATCGGAATCCTTATTTGGCCATGGAAACTCACTGGAGAGGAGATGGCTATACTTCTCACCTATGTATCTAGAAAGCATCCCTAGCATTGATATACTGTATGTCAGTTCTGATTTGATCTAATGGCACATAACAGTAGCTGTTTATGATGCACACCTTTTCAGGACTATTATCACAGATAGTAGGCATCCTTCAGTCTCAAGAGACAATGGTAACGTGCTCTGAATAGAGGATTTGGAACAGCGTGGCTGAGAAATGTGGCTGAGGCGGTCAATTCCATGCTGAAGACAAATACAATCTGTCCCCTGTCCAGCTCCTTGGTTTTGCTGGTTTTGGGACTACCTCTTTGCATCAGCCTGCTGGACAAATTGGGAGAGACTATGCTGTGCCGCCTGCATCCAGGCTGAACACTCAGATGTCAAGGTTTCCCATCTGTTGAGATCCATTCCTAAGGTCTTCAGATCCCGCTTGCAGATATCCTTGTGTCGCAGCTGAGGTCTCTCTCTGGGGCGCTTTCCCTGCACTAATTCTCCATACAGGAGATCTTTTGGAATCTGACCATCAGCCATTCTCATGACCTGCCCAAGCCAACGTAGATGCCACTGTTTCAGTAATGCATACATTCTAAAAATTCCAGCTCATTCTAGGACTACTCTGTTTGGAACTTTGTCCTGCCAGGTGATACCAAAAATGCATCAGAGACAATGCATATGGAACGTGTTCAACTTCCTCTCCTGCTGTGCACAAAGGGTCCAGGACTCACTGCAGCATCGACAGAAGAACAGCTTTTCTGTGTGGAAAGGGAAGATTGTCATGCAAAGTAACTTATAGGTATTTCTGTTGTTCCAGAACTTGGGCCTTCAGGTGAAAGGATGGGTGTGCAGAAATGGTTCTGATTAAAAAAAAACAAATAAACAGCACAGACCTTCAATGGTCACCTGGCCTACTTGTTACAAGATGGAAGAAGGATTCCTGGTTAATATGCAGTTGCATTTCACACTTGTGTCCTGAGGGTTAGGTCCACTTTGTTCTGTTTCCAGAAACCTACATTTTGTTGCGGTATAACAGGCTGCACTGAATCATACCCCCACAATGTGGCGTCTGTTAGATGGGGATGACTCTTTAAAGGGTCCAAGACATAACATTATACCAGTGGAAAGAGTGCCATTCTCTTCCATTAGCACATTTGTCTTTCAACATGTCTCATACTATGAATTCCAGAGTATGAATGCTTTCTAAAATACTTGGCTAGCAGAAACTTTAGCCATACAGACATTTTTGCTTCAGAATTTCACTCAGTTATCTTGAGTTGCATTTTTAGAAATAATGCCCCTTATGTATGCGATTACTGAATTTCTGGTGTAGTTTTACTGCCTTATTGTCTCCATTCTCAATTCCATTCACTCTTTCTTCAAAATGTTTCTCTTTACTCTTTTCTGTTTTAACATTTTTATTGTGCTGCTTTGTTGTCCAAATGTCTTGAGCTTGGAGTAAGAAACAAAAAAGATTAAATAATAAAAAAATGAATAGCTCTGGATTCAAAGATCCACAACAAGATTTCATGTACAATCTTCTCACATGGTTACAGTACACATAGTCCATCTGAATTACGGCACATTGGCAGAAAGCATGTTGTGCAGCTCCGCATACATAACTCAAGAGTTACACAAGTGATAAGGAGAATTGTGACAAGGTAAAAATACTATTCACAAAACACTTTCACAAACATGCTGCACAATAGTTATACCGTGAGCCATGCTGTTAATTGCACAATCAGATTATACGATGTGGACTGCATGGGTGAAATGCACTGTGCAATTCTGCAAGTGTAACTCAGTATTATGCCAACTTCAATGGTACTTCAGCCACTGCAGGACAATTCTGTGGTGCTTGTTGACATCTGCCGCTATTTCCATAAGGTCAAGTTACAGTGCATGTATCAGTGATACTAGATCAGTAAATTTTTGTTTATGCCCATAGTTACCTATATTGAAATGAAATGTATCATTTTTTAAATTTTGAATAACATCAAGAATGAGAGTTCATTCCACTAGATTACTATGTACTACTGCACTAACAGTTATTTTATGCATGTGTATTTAAAAATCCTATCATGTTCAACACGACTTACTTCCAGCCAAATATGCATAGGACATCAATTGTATACACACTTCATTGGGCATAAACCCTATAAGGCTCAGTAAGAATTACTCCCCAGTAGATGCAGTGTTGCAGGATTGCAAGGTTAAGAGAAGCATGAATTAGTCCTCACTGGATGATGCTTCATGGAAAGTAATTTCTCTTCAAGGCTTCATTTCTCTATTTGCTTGAAAGCGTAGTGTTTTGTGCAGTAGCAGATATTTCCAAAGTGTTAATGAAGTTGCTGTAAGTTCCACTTTCATTGACCTTTTAGTGAATACATTGAGGAATAGTGGTTTTAATCCATGTTGGGAACCAGAGCTGACCATTAGACATGGTAATAAGCATTCTCCCTGCACAAGCTGTCACATTCATTCATATTCATTTTGCTTTAGTTACTTTCTCCAATAGAAGCTTTCAAGAATGTTTCCAGCTGCAGTACAAGCTTTCCAATATCAGTTTATGATTGCTGTTTACACAGAAAATGTGAATCATTCTTGATAAATACAATTTCTTGCCTTTAATAATATTTTCTCATTCATGATTCATTGTTGTTTTGCAGATGTTTCTATTTCCCCTGAATAGCTGTCAAGAATGCCTGAGATCTGTTTTTGGAAATTACATTTAGAAGTTACACCATAAACATAAGTTTTTTTAAGGATCAGCATTTTTTTTCTCTTTGAAGTCCAGTGTCCTAGAAAAATAGGAGTGGAATTTTGATGTTACACTGAATTTACATCTCAATGCAATTGTATCTGTGGCCGGAACTGTATGTATGAAAGCCTGTCTTGCTTCTCATCTGTCAGATGATGGAAGTTATGTGAGCTCATCCCTGTTCTGTTGAGCCTCAGAGACACTAAGGGCATGTCCAGATGGGAGAAGTTGAAGTGGTCTGGTTCACACTTTAAGGTTTTTATCATTAGTGAAATCTGTTTTATCTCGCACTTGAATAACCCATGAGAAGGGGTCCAGGGAGGTAATTGGATTGCTCCAGTGTGTCATGTGTCACTCTTTTGATTATTGACACTCCCCTTCCAACCTCCTTCCCCACCTTTCTTCATGGCCGTCATTCAGTGAGCTCTGGTGACTTTACTTTTTTGGTTAAATAAAGTAAGTGACATAGCACTATAGCAATGCATCTGCCTAGCATGGTACACATACTGTAATACTTTTATATTTAGACATACAAGCCATTGCCAATGATCTTTTGATTAATATTCAGATATGTGCTTTCCTAGAGGAAAGTCTGCTTTCACGTTACTCATTTAATGGGCTTGCTGCATCAAGATTCAAACAAAGACCACCCCAGTGAACTTTGTTTTGGTATTTTCTTCCTAATGATTCAGCACTGCATCAGATGCAATGTACCAAAACAGACTGCCAATACTGTATATCTTGTGTATCTAGAATACTGCTGTATCAATAGGAAAATATTTTCTTTTCTTTAAATGTTATTTAATTTTTATAAATAAAAATATAAAATGGTGGGGTATATAAAAATAGAGGAGGGGGTTCTGTCATCCCTTTAAATGCCACAATTCATCAAATACATCACAGGATTCTCAGCTCAGATAACAACATCCGCAGCTCTATTTGAGTGCAAACTAACCACATGGGCTACAGAACAGGATAATCACAGTAGCCCTGGCGCTGTGCCAGAAAGGGGCAGGACAGCAGTAAAAAGGGACAGGATAGAGCACTCATAAGTCAAAACACGTATGGACACTAATTTTATTCTAACCAAACCTCTCCAAAAATAATCTAAGTAGTGAACTATATGCCTGTCTGGATGCCCTTTCAGAAATGACCAAGAAGTCTTGACTGCTTTCAGAGTGTCTGTTTCCAAGCCTCTGTGCAGAGATGAGAGGCATTCTGTATGCTGTGACTGTGGGTAATTTCCTCAATATCTTGCTGACTTGGAAGATTTCTGCAAAATGTAGGACTGCTGGAATCAGCACAAGGGAGATGTTAGGCTTAGGAGACGCGTGCAGAGATTCTCCTTGATAGTGCTTCCTTGCCTGAGCAAAAGATCCATGCACCAGTGTTCAGCTGACAAGTCAGTATGTGATTAATTGAATTTCTGACACTGTAAGTCAGCTAAATAAAATAGCCACAGAATCCTGTTGGATTGTCTGTGTGTGGAAAAGAAGTTGTGACAGTCACATTTGCAAGGTGCTGATCACACAGCTACACACATAACTGGCATCTTCTACATACAAACAGTTTTGCAGGATACTTCCCAATTTTTGCCATCATAACAATCTGTATGATGCAAGACAAATCAGTCTTCAAAGTGCACTGCTTTCATGTAGACATCAAGCCTGTTTTTCTGAATGAGTTCTTAGGCCTTCATCCAACATCCTAGAGAAGGAAAAAAATGCTTAGTTCTATTTATTTTTTTCAACATTATAAAGAAGCAGAACATTGTATAAGCAGAAGCACATTATTCCTGTGGTCACACTATTAGGCGCGCTACTGGTTATGAGTCCAGATGCACAACTGGAAACTATGTTGGATTCTGTTTTGCACATAATCTGAAGTTTAGTGACTGCAATCTCATTGAGCTAGTGGTATTATGTTGTGGGTCTGTGGATTTTCTTCCAAGCAAATGATACATAGAAATAAAGCTTAAACCCAATGTTCAACAGGATGCAGTAATTCTGCTATTGGAATCTGCTTCTGCTGGGGAGATGGGGCAACCCCCTTCTATCCTGCAGCCCCTCTACATGCACTACAGTGTGCTTCCAGAAAGTTGCCACAGAGGGTTGCAGAGTGCAATAAAGAGAAAGTTGTAAGACCATCACTAGTTCAACATTGGATTGAAGCCTTTCTTTTAGATAGTAACAATTTAAGAACCAAGATTACAAGTGCTATACTATCATTTGCATTTAATTCGAGCTGATAAATTTGTGTGCATGTGAAGGCATCACAAACTTTGTTGCATGCTTCCGTAGATTTATCTTGGAGCAAGGTGCCATAGAAATCAGTACAACAAATGTCTGAGTAAATTGGAGTTCAGTCAGTTATGTCTACGAGTTCACCAAAAGAAAGAACGTTATGTTATTTGTTGATTAAAGAAACTGTGAGAGAAGTGATACCACTTGCTGGAAAGCCACCAAAAAGATACCCATTTCAATACTTTCTTCCAAATGGAGTGCTTGTAAGCAGGCAATAGTTGCAATTATCCTTTTGCTCAACAAAAACTTTTTGACAGAGTGACATTCATGTCTTCAGAATCTAATTTTCTTCATGCTGGCAGAGAGACCATCTCCAGTGGCTATGAAGATAGATACCATCGTTTCCCTGATCGTGTGAGAAAAGTGACTTTTTTTCTTAATTGACCAGCGGTAAGATACAAAATACAGTCAGATGTACGCTTTCTTCTGGAAAGAAAGGGAGAGACCTGGAGGATTTTCATCATTTTGATGGAAGAGGTTGAGACTATCAATTACAACAACCTTTATACCAATATATATTCAACAATTCATTCCTGGTGTTAATACTGTCTCTAACACTTTATCATTCCATGAATGCAAGACTAAAAAATGATGTGCTCCTCCAAATATTGAATACTATCTAATGTGGCTGGCTTTATTCCTGTTAGAAATCTCCATGCTCTCATCCTCCTGTGATTCACTTTTTTCATATGTGTCTTTTTTCTCCCTTCACCCCAGTACCCCCTCAGCACAGTGCTCACTTCAAGTCAACTCAAAATGGAGCTCCACATTAGAAGTTCTGGAGATACTGATTTCAAAGTTTCATTCATCCAGTCACCACAGTTAAAACACAATTGTACAGTAGCTGGTAGCATGTGATATAGGGGAGCAATGGGTTAAATCCAAATTCTGTTCCCACTGGGGAGAGCACACTTTGACTCAATTTTCCATAACCAACTGAAGTGGAAAGAAGCTGCCTGTTCCTTGCAGTTGTGTCATTCTAACTTCAAGACTTCCACTATAGAAAACTAGGCAACTCTTTGGAATACTGTACTTTCTCCATTGCATTGGGGGGGGGGGGGCAGCGCTGCAGCAGGAGGTGGAAACAGTAAAGGTCACCTTCCTCCCCTTTCTGCTAATTAGGGTTTCTTCAGCTATATAAAAAGCCTTCCATGAGCAGAAGGAGGCCTTCCATTTGCTAACAGCAAAGTCTGGATCATACCCCTTAGGCTGTGCATAATTATGTTGTAAACCACCTGTCAGGGCTCAGTAGGAGATGCCCCAGGACCCAGTCCAGGGTGAGACTACAAGAACAAGGTAGAGTCAACCCCACAGCCCAAACAGAGACCAACCAGCTGGGGTTTTGAGTCCAAACAGTAGCCACGTAAGATGATGCAAATCATGGTCAGACATTCAGGGCTCAAAGCCAGGAGGAACCATATCAAGGCAGCAGGGTCTAGGGATGCAGGAGAGGCAAGGCAAGGCAGGAACAGGCAGGCAGGCAGGCCAGGAACAAGGAGGCCGACAGACAAATGAGACAGAAGTATCACCACAGCACAACCAGAGACCTTCATGGCTGAGGCAAAGGTCTGTGGGAAAGGCCTGTTCTCATATAGCCCAGTCCTCAGCTCCCCCAGGTGGAAAACACTTGCAGGGAAGGGGCCCAGTCATGCAATCCTTAGAGCAGTTCTCCCCAGAGAGATGGGGCTCATCCTGCCTGCACCAAGGTTGCTGGGTTCCAGCAAGGCCCCAGTCCTCACACCACCCAGAAAGTGTGGTTAATATATATATATACTGTATATAAGATGAAACAAGAAGAGGAGGAGGATTTCAAAAAATTAACAAAATACAAAGATCTGGCAATTGAAATATCTTGCTTGTAGATGAAACATGCCTCAGTGGTACCTACCGTCATTGGGCTTTGGGAACAATATCAAGAAATTTCACACAGTATTATAAACTGTTGCAAATCTCAGAAATAACATCATCAGAGCTACAAAAATGGTAATATTAGGAACAGCATATATATACTATGTTGCTATTTAACCGATATTTACTATTTGGATAAAACTTGTATCTATTATAAATACCAATCAATGTTTTTAATTTTTTTATTGACTGTGCTTGGTATTTTTGAATAATAAGAATTGTGAAGGGATCCACAGAGGTTGTTTCATCCACAGGTGAGATATTTCAATTGCCAGGTCTCTGCACTTTGCTAGTTTTTCCAGTTCTTTATTTTTGACTCTGGCATCCCCTGGAATTGCAATGTCAATGATCTAGACATTTCTTCATTCTATTACTACTATGTCTGGTGTGTTATGTTTAAGGTGTCTGTCCGTTTTGATATGGAATTCCCATAAGATCTTGACTTCATAATTTTCTGACATCTTTTCTATCTGATGTTCCCACAGGTTTGACATTTCTGAAGTGTGTGATTTTTTAAAAATTGTTCCCAAAGCCCCAATGATGATGGGGACCACTAAAATACATTTTATCCACAAGCAAAATGTTTTGGTTGCCAGATCTCTGTATTTTGCTCAGTTATCCCCTGGAATTGCAATGTCAATGTTCCAGACACATCCTTCTCTTCTTCTTCTATACTATGTGATTAGTAGTATGGACTTTATTTTCCATAAGTTGCACTTGCTAATTACATTGTATTCTAATTATTTCCTTGTGGATCATCATATTGAGCCTTCTTGGAAATTTTTGTGAAAGTTACAGCTCTAAATTCTTCAACAGCCAGGATATAAAAATCAGTTTATGGCTCCATAATTTTTTCATGCATTCTGGCGACAACAGTAGTATTACTATTTCAGGGAATCTAGGACAGACCATTTAATGCAAGAAATGAGAAGTTACTGATTTCCAGATCTGCTAAGAAAGAGGAAGCTCTCCCCTTATCCCCAATTATATTTGCAACAGCAATAGAACCACTTGCTGCCCAAAGAGTACTGTAAATGAAAATATTAAAGGCTTGATGCTTAAAAATAGAAAACATAAAACAAACCTTTACGCAGATAGCATGCTTCTATTTTTGGAAAACCCAATAAAAAGCATAGAAACACTAAAACAAATATTACAATAACATTGTTATTATAGGGGCTTGAAAATTAATTATCAAAAATCCAAATTGTTATGCATGAATATCTCTATAGCAGAACAAAAAGAAATTAAAAAGAAGTCAAATCTGGACTTATGTTATTCAAGTTTCAAATATTTGGGAATTTGGATAACAAAAACTATAAACCAATTAATATATAGAAATTACAAAAAATATTCAATTCAGTAAAATTAAAAATCAGAAGTTGGACTAAATTGAATACTGTATATCAATGTTAGGGAGAATAGCATTAGTTAAAGCACATATATTACCAAAATTTTTATATTTTTTTAATTTCAAAATACAGTATACCACTACAAGCTACAATTAAAAAAATAAAATTATGGCAAAAAAAACTAGAAAGGTTTATTGGTGGAAAAGGGGAAAAATTAAGATTTATAAACAGTGTTAAATATGTTCAAAGCATAAAGGGAGGGCTAGGGATACCACAATTAATAAAGTATTATGAAGCATTTCAAATTACTCAAGTACAGTAATAAAGTTTATATGGACAGAAGAAATCCCCAAATGGGTTGAAATGGAAAGAGATGAGGATATTGGTGTAGTTAACCCATTACTGCTCACATAAAACCTGAGGTACTGTTTGTAATAGCAGCCTGACCTTCCAAAACATGAGTGTCCCTCACTTGAGAATAACTGTACTAGTTAATTAAAATCAAAACAGCAAGTGCCCTAGAGGGTTTTTAATGTTGTTCTGGTGGCCAGAAGCCCTACAAAGTTTAGTACTATTTACCCTATCAGTAGGCTCTATCCACCTCATGTAATCTATTTGAAGAGAAACAGTATTTTATTGTTTCTGAAATCTATAGGCCTCTATAAGGATGGAAATATGAAAAGGAAAGCTGTGGGTGTAAAATTAAAATTGAGTTCCTAGGTGAGGAAAGCAAATGCTTCAGAACAACAAACAGCTGTCTCTTCTTCCCATGCGCAGCTGTTGGCTTCATATTACTCTGCAACAACATCATAGGTTTTTCTCCATTCTTTTCCCATATGGTTCTGTCTCAAAGGATCTGTTTTATGATTCACGAGGGGAACTGCTGCTCTGAACCCATTCCCGCAACAATGCAGAGATAGATGCCTGCACTATTGTCTCTTTGACAGGTTGCCAGTCAGCAAACAGGAATCCCGTTCACATAACCAGGCAAGTGTGAAAAATGTATTGTCTATTGTTGTGGAGGCATTTCTGGTGCCAAGTTGCCACCGCAGAGAACACTACAATAAAATGCATATGTTTTCGCTCCACTGTGGTGTAAATTGCCCCATTCGGTTTGAATGTCAGAGCTTCTGTTTAGACTCACAGGCATTAGAAGTTAATTAATTAGGGTGGGTTATTATAAATTTGTTAGATGTACCAAGTGTGTTCCAGAGTGTTTTCACAGAAAGAATGGACATGAAAAGAAATAAACATGGATGGTACATACAAGGTGTCACCTGTAATTTATCAGCTTCCGTTTACATGCTTTTAGAGCCAATTAAAATAACCAGAATGCGTTATCTACAGATAAAACTAGAATAGTCCTGTGTCTCTTCTTATCCATTCTGCCTTTCTAAAGAGGGAGAGAGCAGGAGGAAGGGGATATAAGTGCCTGTTCTGCTGAAAGTCTAATACAAATGTGGAGAATCCATGGCCGCCCAGAGTTATTGAATTCAAATTCTCTTCAGCCTGAGCAAGAATGACCCATGACAGAGCATGGCAGTAACAGCTTACAGCAACACAGCATTTCACATGTTAAAGAGTAACTTTAAAAGGAAAACGTCCGTAACATGTTACGCCTTAAACAGTAACATCTATTAGTAGGCTTATCTGTCATAGCTGGCTGGATAGTTTAGTGGCGTAGGTACCTAGTTGTGGAGCCAGAGGTTGGGAGTTTGATTCCTTACTATGCCTCAGGGAGGAGAGCCAGTCTGTGTGGCCTTGAGCAAACTTCACAGTCCCAGGGCACCCCCAGAAGAAGGGAATGGGAAACACATTTCTGAGGTATTCTCTACCTAGAATATCCTGGAAAAGGGCACCACAAATCCAAACTGACTTGATGGCATGTGATGATGATTTATCCGTTATTAGACTCTTTCCTTCTTTCTCTATTCATATCAGAGCATTGCACAATGTAAAATTATGGATATATATGAAATATAGGCAACACAGAAGAAGCCTCCCTGAAGAGTGGGAAAGCATTACGAGTACACTCGGGTGTCCCCTGGGGGATGGGGTGCAGATGGCCAATTCTTCGCTTCCAGAAGCTCTGGATTCTAAACCTGTATCCTTAGACTACAGAACACTTTAGTGTACTGTACCTTCCTGTAATGCAATGGAAGGACATTACAATTTTTATTCATCTTCATGAGAACCCCAAGAGCACATACTGTACATTACTGTGTTTTCCCTTGGCCATCTTTCTTTTGTTGAGGAGATTATTTAAAGTAGGGAGAAGGGTAAGATCTTTCCTGATCCAACAGGTTACCTTCCTTCCAAAGTGTGTCTGATGCTGGTGCGCTATAAGAGAGAACTCTTGTCCTTTCTTCCCTTACAGAAATGTAAGATCTCTCCCTAAGGCTATGCTGAGCCTGAGAATTGCTCAGGAAGTAGTGAAACATCTGACCCAGGAAGAGACATCATTGAAAATGAAGATGGGTAGGCAAAGTTGGTCGCAAAGGGGACGAGGGATTCCTAACATTGGCTCCTGCACTGACTGCAGAGCAAATCCTTCAGAATGGCTTCTCTAGGCTTCTCAAGACTGAAATCCTTCTAAATTCCTTCCTCGCTTCATCTCTGCCTCTGGAGTTTATTTGCTTGTTTGTTTCCCCTCCATTTTACAAGCTAATTAAAGGTTTCATTAAACCTTCTTACTGGGAGTCTCTGACACAGAAATGAGTTCATAGGAAGTGCTGTGATGCTAAGCCCCTCCTCCACAAAAAAAGTCCAGTTCAGAATAATAGAAGACCCTGGGAGGTCACAAAAGCATGAAAGGCAGAGGAAAAGGCACAGATCTCATCAAATTCAGCCTCGTGTCGTCTGGATTATAGTAAATAACCAAAAAGAACAACACTGACTTGCTGCTGCTGAGAATTTTCAGCCTCAAGGGAAAATAACAGTGCAATTTATCTCAAAGATGAGTTAACTGCAAGGATTAACTACAAATATCTACCAGCAGAAATCTCCTTATACCAGTTCCATGTGTGGTAGAACCCTTTCCCCCCAAAAGATATCAGAGATTTGAAAGAACAATTTCTGACAGCTTAGAAAAGCAGAAGAAATGGCAGAGAAGGGGCAGTTAGTTACCGGCAGAACAAGAGAGGAGCTGAGTTACTTCAAACCAAAACTTCCTCCAGCACAGAGACACTCAGGGACAATACTGCCATGAATTTAAGCCGCAGCTTCTTTAGTTTTATGCAACTTCCAATATGGTCCTAGACAAAGAGTTGGATTCAGAAGTGTTTCATGATCCTGGGAAGGTGCATTTAATGTGTCTAAATGTCATACAACTTCCTTCTCCCTCAGTCTCTCCAGCCATTGTCGACACCCTATTACCCACCCATTTCACTGGCATTCAAAGGCTGTCTTCTTCTTTATTTTAAATGTTTAGCAAGTGAAATAGTACTGGATTGGCAAGCCATGGCAGATATTTGAATGAGTGCTCAGTCTATTTAGATACAGCACTAAACTAGGAGAAAAAATATTTTGAAAAATACAATTTTTCAAATTGCATTGGAGTTGTAGTCCTTCCCAGGGTGAGTGAATGGCAGGCAAAAAAGGGTAGCATTCACTCCCACATCACTCTGTGCATCATCAGTGATGTCATCTGGAAATGCCTAACAACAGCCCTAAAGGAATTACTGTATATAGGTGGTCACTCAAGCCAAAAGCAAGACAAAATAATATGAGTGCAAGTAAAAGGTAAAGGTTCCCCTTGACATTTAGTCCAGTCATGTCCGGCTCTAGGAGAATAGCTTTCTGGAAGCAGCTAAAGCAAGGAAATTAGAGTTAAGTGGCATTTAGCAAAGGATACCATGTTTGGAGTTGCTTGGAATATATTCATTAATGCCTGAGGATTGCTTATCTTGGCACAATTCTTATTTTTCTATTTCATCATGGACAGGCTCTGATATCAGCTGTACCACCCACCGGATCTTTCTCTGGCCAGTTTCGCAACCCTGTTAATGAGAGTTGCAGAGGAAATCAAGCCAAATCACAACTGTACTCCTATCACTACAACAATAAATCAGTCTGCAGCTATAATAATAAACAAGGGGATAAAATCATTAGGAACCACCCAAATGACACACTGAAATAAGCAAAAATGTTAGTTCATCATAACCTTTATTTTTTTTAAAAAAAATGCTGATTCTAATAAAAATATTATCTTATTGAGGTTTCTGGATATATATTTTTCTCCTGTTACACCAACATGGTTGTGTTTATTGGTTCTTTTTAAATCTTAAATAAGGGAATAAAGATTTTTGTCTGGGAAGGAAAACATGAAGTGTTTTTTTGTTTGTTTTTTTGGGAGGCGGCAACATTGAAATAGTAATGAAACAAAACATGCCTCAAAGGGGAATCATAGCTCATTATTGCCTATTTTCCTGCCCCTGTGGAGAGTGCTCTGACTTTTTTTTATTTAAAAGCAATACTTTTTATTTAAACCAAGGATAGGGAACATGGAGCTCTCCAGATATTGTCAGACAGCAAAACTCCTGGTGCGTTGTCCCTTGCGACACTGACTAGATATGATGATGGTGCAATGGGGTGGCAATCCAGCAATATCTATAGGAACAAACATTTTCCCATTCCAGTTTTAATCTCAGACATTTGTTCTTCAGTTTCTGAATTCATTTTACACTTGTCACTAGCATTATACTTATATATGATGGAAGGGAGAAGAGACACATCATGGAAACACAGAGAGAGACTGTACCGGGAAAGGAACAAAAGAGTGAAGAGAATTATCGAAGGTAAGCGGCTATCATTGCTCTGTGGGAAACAGTTCTACTGCCCTTATCACAAGCCCCAGGATGTGTTTCTGCTTCAGCAATTGTTTTTCTTCCCCTCTTCTCTGAATCTATTATCTTAAATGTTCCTAAAGTGGTTGCAGATTGCAAATTGCATCTGAAGATTTCAAAGTGTGTTGGGGGAAGAATAATGAATAAGTGGAACATTTTATTTTAAACCTAAATATAATTTGTATATATAAAATGATCGGATGGATCTTTAAGGAGCACTTGGTGGAGGGACATTGAGGAAGCTTCTCTCTCCTTACCCCTTCATTGGACATTTTGTTAGACATTTTGTATAGAATTCATCGTATATTTCCAGCAGAGCAGGAATACTCAGGATACCCACCCTTTCCGGGTGCTTTGCCTACTGCAGCTGCTAGAAGTCAATGCACCATCATATTGCACAATAGAATTTGCTTCATAGAGTTTGCGCCCCCTTTGACATCTCAGAGTCTTTGCAGCAAAATGGCCAACTGATTCAGCTGCTTTATTGGCTTGATTCCTGTTTAGCATCGTGGAGGGCAACGAGTCTCCTCCATTTCTTAGTGAGAAGTCCTTCCCCTTCACTTAACGAGGTACAACACAAAAAATAAGAATCAAAGACCTGAAGTACTGGTAATACAGCAAGTTTAAGGATGGTATGGAGGCAAGGGAAACTGAAATGAGGGACACTTAGTTCCAATTAGTTGTGATTAAAGTTGAATTTCCTTCTTTAGATGAAACTCTATACAGCTCTGCCCACGCTTGCTACTGCTGATTAGTCTCCTGTCAGATGCATCCTGTAATAAGAATGACCTTCCTGGATTAAAACAATGGATTAGATATAAATGATCACACAAACCAAAAGCAAGACAAAATAATGCAAGTGGAAACCCTACCAGCAGATGGATAGGAAGATACCCACACACACACACACACGTACACACATGTGCCCTGCCTGCCAAACAAATTATACCACATGCTCATTCCAAAAGGTCAGATCCACTTGCAGTTAGTCTGGCCTGCTGTTCTTTGATAGTGACCGGCTGTGCCTGATTCAGAGCACATGTCCACTACAGAAAGGCTGTAGGCAGCTTGTCACCACAGAGGCCACTCGGCTGAAATTTGGGGATAATTGTTCCTGCTCAGTCCACAAGCTACCCAAGCCAAAATGTACGCCATGCTGTATAGTGAGTTCTTTATTTCCAGTTTCAAAACTTTTTTTACCAGATTAAAGGTAAAGGTAAAGGTTCCCCTTGACATTTTCAGTCCAGTCGTGTCCAACTTTAGGGGACGGTGCTCATCCCGCTTTTCAAGCCATAGAGCCAGCACCTATCCGAAGACAGTTTTCCATTGTCACGTGGCCAGCACGACTAGGGAACGCCGTTTGACCTTCCCACTGAGATGGTACCTATTTATCTACTCGCATTTACATCCTTTCGAATTGCTAGGTTGGCGAGGAGCTGGGACAAAGCGATGGGAGCTCACTCCGTCGCGTGGATTTGATCTTACGACTGCTGGTCTTCTGACCCTGCAGCACAGGCTTCTGCGGTTTAGCCCGTAGTTCCACCACATCCCTTTTTTTTTACCAGATTACATGTATTCAAAGCATAATTGACATCATATGGGGTTGCGCATATACATGTAGATTGCTACAGTATCTAGAGAGGCAGAAAGGGAAAAAGTCATATGCATTACATTGATGTGTAAAGACTGGGTGTGTGAAAACAGGAACAAAATCACACTATCCTGTAAACGGCTCTCTTCAGTCTTTTACACCTTTTACACTTAGACTGTTTTTGAGGGATCAAATTGCCACAGGATACCGGCTGTGCTCTCAAAGTCAGGAGATGGTGCTGGGCTCCTGAATGGTCCATCTGCCACATTCTTTTGAGAAAAAGCACTCGGGGTAATAAAATTAGAATTGCCCATTGCTGCCTGTGGATGTATAGGACTTCTTAGTGAATTTCCTTCTTGACACCCACCTTCCCAGCTCCTCTACTGTACGTGCAACAAAGGCTGAGGATAGCAGACGCAAAGTAGGTCACTGTTCAGAAACAGCAGCGCGTGGGGGTAGGGAAGAGATACTTACCTCTGTATCAGCAGCAGGACGCTAAATTTTCCACTGATGTCCTTGTGAAAGGGACTGCAGGAACAGCACAGGAATAGCTGACCTTGGAGCCAGCCACTCACCCTCCTTTCCATCCCTTGTTCCACCCCATTTTCTTTTGCTTTTCCTTCCTTCTTTTACCTACTGAATGTCCTTAGTTCTCACTGGGCTGTTTTAATTTCCCGTGCCCATTTTGAGGGTGTTGGTGGTGCATAATGGACCCACTGACCTTCAATACCACCTGCATGAAACGTGATTTCTAAACCAATTGCTATGGTTAATCCCTTGGTATAAAATTCTGAAGTTTTATACCAAGAAGAACAAACAGCTGCTTGGTATAAAAATTCAGACCATAAGAAGGTTGTTTCTATCCATTTCGAAATCCATGAGTCTTTCCCTCTATTCTCCTTGCCTAGACACATTGGTTCATTACCTCTCCCAACTGTCTAGTGCTTTCCTTCCAGCATTTTGTGACTACTGAATCCTCGCTGAGCTGTCCCCCACCCTGCATCTATGTTTTTTTCTAAATATTACACACACACACACACACACAACCTTGGAAACTTTGGGGTTAACTCCATATTTGCTGAATCCTCTGTTCTATGCAGGGACAGCGTGCTTTTTTAGCGACTGTTGAATAAATACAGGACAATGTATGTAGGGGATGAGATGCTTTGGAGGTGGTTCATCAAAATGTCAAAAACCTGGCTGGGCAAAGAGCTTAGAGCTTGTGTTTTGTGTAATAGAGCCTTTGACACTAAGCTGTCCAAAATAGCATGAAGGATGATGGGAAGGCAAAGAAATACAGCCATTTATTGCTCTGTGTTGACATTCAGGGAACACCAATGGCTTGTCATTTTCTGTAGGTACCAAATATGATGTGAGGGCTCTGGAGGGAACATAAATGTTGTCTTTCAATTATGTAGGCCGCCTCGGATCCTTTTTAAAGAGAAAGGCAGGGTAAAAATATTTTAGATAAATAAATAAATACAAATAAACATTGTCATATCAGACACACAAAAGTAGGCTGTGCAAATGTTTAACCACCACTGTTTATCTAATATTACTCATCATAGCAATACCATAAGGGAATGTTGAAGTGAAGAAAAGCATTTCTTCATTTCAGATTTGAAAAGCAAAAGTCATATTACAGGAAGCACATCTAGGTTTATGTCGAGGTCCATCTCAGTTGTGTCTGTATGTTATTTCTCCTTATAGCTGAATTGCTTACTTTGGATGCATGAAGTACTGTTCATCTAATATGTCTGTCCTGCCATGCAGAAAATCAGCAAAGCTGTGAGAGGAAAGAAGATAACTTATCTGTGTTATGCAAGTGACAGACATCTTGGCATACAAACCTAAAACTGTACTGATCCAAACATAATAAAGGCTTTTGGTAAAAGAAAACTTACATAATATGTTAAAATATATGTTCATTGGCAGAAAAGAACTTTTACAGAACACATACAAAGTGTACTTTACCAATGTAATCTGATTTTCTTGATTACAAAACATAGCAATTTATGCTTTTAAAAAATTAAAACACAGCATTGTACAGATACGTGAAGGTACTGAGATTTGAAGGACAAACCGGAAGTCAACAGGTGGGCCAAACGGTGCTAACTGAGCCTACCTGCCTACGACTTTTGCCTGCCCTACATCACTGCTCAGGATAGTATGTTAGTTTCTGCAAAGTGTCTTCTTCTTGGTTTTGCTATCAGGGGACCCATGAGGTCCCATGCTTAGAGATTTAGCTTGTTTCTAGCCTTTGCTTCCTTCCTTCCTAGCCTTTCTTTTCTTTGTGCCTTTCCCCAAACCTGGATTTTTCTTATAACAAACATGGCTGGAGAAGTTTCCATAAGATAACTCCATGCAGTTAATTGCATGTTTTTCTTAGTGAAGGGCTAGATTAGAGTGGAGATAGGAAAACTTTGACCTTTTAGCTGCAATTCCCATAAACCCCCCAGCCAGCATGGTGCATGGAGTATGGAACTTGGAGATCAAGATATCTAGAAGGCCAAACCATCCCCACCCTCCTTTATTTGTCAAGCGGTCCTCCTTATTGATGATGTGTAAAGTGGCTACCCTCCCAATTCCCTGAGTAAGTTTCCCTGCCTGAGGTGGGAAAGTGGAAGCTTTGACTGCAAAATGTATCTAACCTATCTTTTCTCATTTTTTAAATTAAATCATTTGGTGTGGGAGGGAGATCATTGTATAAGAAAGGAAGGAAAACACACTGATATAATGACTGATGCAGAACAGGAAGGATGTGGCATGGCATATCAACTCCGTATGAACTTAAGATGTCAGTCCCAGGAGTGGGCATTCTGGAAGCACTGTTCAGACCTTTCATCAAAAATACAGTGGTGCCTTGTTTAGCGATTGCCTTGTTTAACGATGCATTCGCTTAGCGATGAGGTTTTTGGAGCAATTTTGCGCTCCGTTTAGCGATGTTCCCTATGGGGAAATTTCGCATAGCGATGTTCAGGACCTTGCCTCACTTAGCAATGAAAGTTTTAGGTCCCCTGTTTCGCTTAGTGATGTTCCATTTTCGCTATTTTTAAAGTGTCTTAAAATGTTCAAAAAAGGTTTTAAATGCTTGGAATCGTTAGTACACCTTGCAAAGCCTTTGCAAACTTAATTTGGCTTTGTTCTGAGTCTTCGTTAATTTTTGGTGAATTCCCCCCCCCATTGGGAAGCATTGAACTGCAGGTTTGACAGCTGTTTTAGAAGGTGCACTAACGATCCCAAGCATTTAAAACCGTTTTTGAACCTTTTAAGGCACACTTAAAATTGCAAAAATGGACATCGCAAAACCATTGGAATGCATTGAATAGGCTTCAATGCATTGCAATGGGGGAAACATTGTATCGCTTAGTGATGTTTCCTGTGGGGATTTTCGCTTAAGGATGGTAATCCATTCCCATTGGAACGGATTAACCGGTTTTCAATGCATTCCTATGGGAAATGGTGTTTTGCTTAGCGATGTTTTCCCATAGCGATGTTTTTTTGGGAACC
Source organism: Pogona vitticeps (assembly GCF_051106095.1). Lineage (NCBI taxonomy): Eukaryota > Metazoa > Chordata > Lepidosauria > Squamata > Agamidae > Pogona > Pogona vitticeps. The sequence goes on from NC_135785.1 coordinate 175,739,206, forward strand.
AATTAACATAGTTACGCGAGGCACCACTGTAACTGATTGTTGTCTAGCTAGACGTTTCAACAAAACTGCAGCTACCTCTGTTTATTTCTTTCTATATATATTAATTTCCAATAAACTGCAGGAAATACAAAGCACAGGGTGTTTCAGAGAGATATTGAACACTATGCTTTATTTATTTATTCAATTAAAATCCCATCTTTCTCTTAAACCTGGACCATAAGGCTGTTACCTGGTCATAGTCTCGTGCAATATGGTGAGCAGTAGTGCATATCCACTTAAATAACAATAGTAATGACTAATTATGATATTTGCATATATTATTTTAATTAGCATAAGCAAATGTAATGCAAGATCTTCTCCTTTTGTGTGAATAATATCTTCATTTTTAGTGTTCCTTGTCCTCAGTGACCTTCTTTTTGACAGTGAAGCAAAGGCTACGCTACTCCTGGGCTTGAGGATCACTGCAGGGAGGGGGGTGAGAATTTGGGAGGTACTCTGTGAGATACACAGGGTCCAGGCCATTTAGAATGTTAAGGATAGCAATTAACACTTTGAATTTGATTTACAAGCAAACTAGGAGCTAGTGAAAATGGGCAAAAAGAGACATGTTTGCTCGAATGTAAATATTGGTTGCAGAATTCTGTGCCAAGAGCAGCTCCTATACCATCTATAAGCATTACTCCTGGTAAACCGTGTTGAAGTGTAACAAACATATGGTATGACTTTACTCATATAGTATGAGGAAGCATGTTCTTTCAATGACCCTAGTAGCATGGCCATAAAAGCATTTCCACACTTGACAAGGGTATTCTAACCCTATTTACACACAAATAAACCTGAGTTCATTTGCAATTTATTGTTATGTACCATCAAGTCACCTTCAATTTATGATGACCTGTGAATGAGCAATCTTCAAAATGCCCTCAACAGGCCTGCTCAGCTCTTGCAAACTCAACCCCGTGGATTCCTTTAGGGAGCCAATCCATCTCATATTTGGGCTTCCTCTTTTCCTGATGCTTTTAACCCTTGCTTAGCACTACTGTCATTTCCAGAGAATCTTGTCCAATTAAAATGCAGACAGGATTAAAACCTTCACAAATTAATTTTCTCTTTCTTAGAAATGGTAGGGTTAGGTAACATTACTGAAAGTGTCATAAGAACAGTGTAAAATAATGCCAAAAAAATACATGCAAAGAGTACCAAAAAACTATATATTTCTGACAATGGAGCTCAAATTAAGCCCACCAACTGGTTTCCCATTTTTAATCATTTTAAAATTCCTTTCTGTATGCTGTTTTTAAATCTTGTTTCTTTTAATAATTTGTGAGCTGGCTGGAGTCCCGCTGCTGAGAGAAAGATGATGCAGACATAAGATGATAAATGAATGAATGAATGTTACATTAGATTTGATTTGACCAGCATTAAGTGGTCTGATATCATTATGGCATAAAGTTACTGTAATTAGAAGTACTGTATACCAGTTTGTAGAAGGGAAAATTCCCCAAAGTGTAACTGAACCATGCATTATTTTCTTATCTATTAGGTGGGGCTGCTGTAATAATAGCTGCAGTGTTTTGATTTGAATGAACTGCTATAATTCATCAGAAACATTTTATGACAATAGAAGGAAAGAGAGAAGGGAAGATTGGTTCCTGCTGATAAAAACCAATTACTTGTGCACCGTGTTTAGTGCTAAGGAAGAAAATATGCAGGGGGAAAAAACTGGATTGGCAGTGGTGGAAACATCTGGTGAGGATATAGTTCCTTGGTCACTAGTAATTCTTGTAACACCTAATCCCTAAAGAGAATTCAAAACAGCAGGATAATGTGATTAAATGACTGTTATTTTTTCAGTGTTGGTGGGAGGTTTGACCAGCCCCTGCTGTCTGTCCCCCACTCCCTACGGGTCTTTTAGCAAAGCAGCTAAATCAGGCAAATAAGAGCACTTCAGGCGGTCTCAACCCAGGGGACGGAAAGTTTGCCTGTCTTCACATGTGCTTCACCATACTTTGGAATGATTATCAGAAGCTTTGTCTTTTCCCATCCTCTCAAGTATAATCATCATCATCCTGTGCTGCCAAGTCAATTCTGATTTGCGGTGACCCTTTCCAAGGTTTTCCAGTACAGAATACACAGAAGTGCTTTACCATTCTCTTCTTCAGGGGACACCCTGGGAGTGTGCAGCTGGCTCAAGGCCACTCGGACTGGTTCTTCTCCCTGGAAGCACAATGGGGAATCGAACCCCCTAACCTCTGTAGCCAGATACCTAAATCACTGAGCTATCAACCCATTCATAGGTAACTGGATGAAGGAGCTTTCTGTTGAAAGAGAAGCTTGTGAAGATCTTGTTTTTCCAAGTGTCAGTCTGTTTTATGTAGGGGTTTTTTTCTTATACAGTATATTACAATGACTACTGCTATTTTATAGTATTACGAGGGGTTGGTGCCATGTATTGAGTCTTACCCAGAAAAATTTGAGCTAGGAAGCTGTAAATTGCAGAGTGCATTGGCCAATTTGTCTACATTCAATGGTGCAAAAATCAGCTACCTACGATTTTAACTTGCGATGTGCAAGATGGCAACCTGATAGCAGGAGTGTGTTTTCCTCCTGCTGGGTCGGCTTTTCCCTTTTCTTTTTGGTTTCTTCTCTTTGGTCTCCTGTCTTTTGCTTTCTTTGTTTTTCTTTGCTATTTGCCTCCCTCCTTGACGCAGCTGCTATCTCCACCAAGAAAGATTGGAGAAAAGAATAACAACGTGGTTGCAGCTGTTGCCCTTGAGGAAAACCGGCAGGCAGGCTGGAATGTAGTGAGCTTTTTAACTGGCTTTGCTTACCTGCCTGGCTGTTGCTTCCACTGGAGCCTCCTGGTGTCTCTCTTGCTGGGGCTTCCCCACTTTCTGGAGTGGGGCTTGCTGCGGTTTCCCACTTTCTGGAGCCTTCTGCTTTCCGCTTGTTTCCACCCTCCATTCTGTGCTGTGCTTTGCTCCTCGAAACTCAGGACTACAGGCTCCCACGCTGATAACAGCAAGCTGGTCATCACACCCTGGTCCCAATGTGGATGAAGAGTTCGGAGCCAGCTAAAGGAGAGCACAGTAACTACGATGGGTCCGGCAGTGGTGATGTACAGTCAACCCTCGACTTACAAACGGCTCGAGTTACAAACATTTCGACTTACAAACCACTCTGATAGAAAAATATTCACTCGACTTGCACACTTAGAATCGAGTTACACACCAAAAAAACGTGTTTGAGGTGGGGAAAGCATGAAGTTTGAACTTTCAGTTAACCGTTGGCCAGTGAAGAGGGTGCTTATCTGCTTCCTCGCTCTTCCCAGCGTTTTGAGAGTGGATTTGGAGACAGTCTTTAAACTGCCTGGTACTGCTGGTATTGCCTGGTACAGTGCGGTACGGACTGTATTTTTATTTTTTGGCGCTTTTTTAATTTTTGATTTTTGGATTTTTAAAAGGTGTTCCCTCCTTCCTTTGCTGCCCCCCTTTTCCCCAAAAGGTGCTTGTATTGGCTTGTCTTGATTTAAAAGGTGCTTTTCAAGATGATCTGTTGTCTGAAAGGTGCTTGGTTTTTCCCAGAGTGTTCTGTTGAAAAGGTGTCTGTTCCCTCCTTCTCTCCCTCATTTCTTTCCTTTTTTTTTTAACCTAAGTCATCTTAGGTTAAAAGGAAAAAAAAAGAAATTCTGCCCCTAGTGGTAGGAATGGATTAACCAGCTTTGCATTAGTTCCTATGGGAAATGCCCCTCAACCTAAGAACCAAAAACAGCCGGAACAGATTAATTGGTTTTCAGTGCATTCCTATGAGAAATGCTGATTCGACTTACACACTTTTCGACTTACAAACTGCCTTCCAATACGGATTAAGTTTGTACAGTGGGGTCTTGACTTGAGAACTTAATCCGTATTGGAAGGCGGTTCTCAAGTCAAAAAGTTCTCAGGTCAAATCTGCATTTCCCATAGGAATGCATTGAAAACCATTTGATCCGTATCTGCTCTTTTCCGTCCATAGAAACTAATGGGAAGCTGCTATTCCACCTTCGACCACTAGAGGGGGATATTTTGTTTCTTTTTTTTTCTTAGGTCAAGAAAGGTTCAGGGAAGGCAGGGAAAATACAGTCCAGGCAGTACCAGGCAGTCTGAAGACTCCCAATCCACTCTCTAAACGCTGGGAGGACTGAGGAAGCAGAAGCAGGCACCCTTTTCACTGGCCAACAGTTAACTGAAAGTTCAAATTTTGCACTTTCCCTGCCTCCCACCTGTTTTTTTTTTAGTTCTTAACTCAAATCTAAGTACTTAAGTCAAGTCAATATTTTCCTATGAGAGTGGTTCTTAAGTCAAAATGTTCTTAACTCAAGCCGTTCTTAAGTCAAGACCCCACTGTAAGTCGAGACCCCACTGTACAAGATCTGCATCAAGGAAGCCCCAAAGGCCCCAACCTGGTCTCGGTAGCAGCAAACACAGTCCCATCTCAGCTGAAGGCCTGGAACTGTCTCTGGACATGACCGAGGCATATATGATCTGGGGGGGGGGGTATTCTGTTTTGTCTCTCCCCTTTTCTAAGTGTTAATTTTTAGTTGCTTATGTTATCATTTAACTTAATTTCATTGCGCTTACTATGTTACGGTTTGTTTGTTTGATTGTTTATCTGATTTGATTTGTCAATTTGTTAACTTTGTTACTAATTATGTTGTTCTTTAGTCGTTAACTCTTTTGCTTTTCTCTTTTTCCCTTCGTTGGCATGGAGTGGAAGGCCTGCCCCCTCCAGAGCGGGACTTTGTAACATCAGATTGATCTCTGGTAGAGGGAGATATGGTGTAGGTGCTGTTGCCTTGCGTTACAGAAGAACGGTGAACAGATGCTTGAAATCTGTTCACTGTTCTGGCACTGTGACCTCCTGCCAGACTCGAGGTAGTCAGCTCAGCTGGCCCTCCACTCTAAATCTGGTGTTGTTGAATGCCAGATCTGTATCAAGTAAGTCCCAAATCATACAAGATCTGATTCTGGAGGAGGATGCAGATCTGGCATGCATAACCGAAACATGGATGGGCAGGGATGGGGGTGTTTCCCTGACTCTTGCCTGCCCTCCCAGTTATGCAGTCCAACATCAGGGTAGACTGGCGGGGTGGGGGGGAAGTAGCTATTGTTTATAAAAACACCCTTCAGATTGTTAGGCGCTCTGCTCTGGCGACGCCGGGTCTAGAGGCCCTCCACATGTCGGTTGGGGCCAAGGATGGTATTGGGATCTTGCTGGGTTACTGTGCTTTCCGCAACCCAGCCATTTACTTACCGGAGATGGCGGACTTTGTCTCTGTGGCACTGTTGGTTTTCCCAAGGCTTTTGGTCTTGGGTGACTTCAACGTGCATGTGGAGGCGGAGGTTTCTAGTCCAGCTCTTGAGTTCTTGGACACCATGACCTCCTTGGACATGTCCCAACATATCAACAGCCCCACTCATGTGGGTGGCCACACACTGGACGTGGTGTTCTCCACTGAGCAGAGTGAGTGTGCTCCGATGGTGACTGACCTTATGTCTGCCCCCTTGTCATGGTCGGATCACTGCCTAATCAAATTCAACCTCACAGTGGCTCCCCCCCCCCCCGCAGGGAGCAAGGACCTGTTGTTATGGTCCGCCCTCAAAGGTTACTGGATCCTATTGGATTCCAGGATACCATGAGAGGGATTCTGGCCGATCTGACTGGTGCTCCTGTCAAGGCTCTGGTGGATAGTTGGCTGGCTGCCGCCACCAGGGCTGTTGACATGATCGCACCTAAATGCCTTCTCCAGTGCAGAGATCGCCCTTCGCCCTGGTTTAACCCAGAGCTGCGATTAATGAAGTGAAATAGGAGAAGGCTAGAGCCCATATGGAGGCAGAACTCAACGGAAAATAATCAAATACTGTAGCTGTCAAGATCGTGACTAACCTCTACCAATCTAAGGTGAAGGATGCTAGTCGATCTTACTTCGCTGTCCGGATAAGCAAAGCTTCCAATCAGCAGGCGGAACTTTTCTGTATAGTTCGCGATCTTTCCGGAACTGGTCATGGTGATTGCCCTCCCTCAAGCATCTCACCTGACCAATTTGCAGCCTTTTAAAAATCAAAAGTGGAGGCCATCCACCAGGATCTTGCCCCCTATTTGGAAACAGCAGATCGAGCTGAGACTTCCAGCGCTCCATCTTGCCCAATGAGACTTAACCACTTTCAGCCTGTGACGTCAGATATGGTGCACAGAGTGCTTGACCGCTGTCATGCCACCACCTCTTCCCTTGACCCTTGCCCGGCCTGGCTAATCAAAGCAGCCAGGCCTATAACATCTGAGTAGGCTACAGCAATAATTAATGGGTCCCTCAAGGAGACACTCATTAGGCCCATTAGGAAGAAACTGAGCTTGGCGGCAGGCTGATATTGGTAATTGTAGGCCCGTCGTCAATGTTTCTTTCCTTAGCAAGATAGTTGAGAGGGTGGTGGCCGATCAGCTACAGCCTCTTCTGGATGAAACCAATGCCCTGGATCCATTCCAATCAGGCTTCAGGCTGCACTATGGCACGGAAACAGCATTGGTCTCCCTGTTTGATGACTTGCTGAGGGAGGCCGACAAGGGGAAAATGTCTCTGCTGGTCCTTCTCAATATCTTAGCCACCTTTGATACCGTCTATCACGGAATCTTCCTGGGGAGGCTCTCCCAGTTGGGAATCTGTGATCTGGCTTTTGCCTGGCTCCAATCCTTCTTGGAGGACCGTCCCCAGAGAGGGCAGATTGGAGAGAGTTTTTTGGTGCCGTGGAGCCTCAATTGTGGGGTCCTGCAGGGCTCGATTATCTCTCCAATGCTGTTTAACATCTATATGAGGCCACTGGGAGGGGTTAACAGGGGATGTGGAGCTTCGTGTCATCAGTATGCTGATGATACTCAGCTCTACACCTCCTTTTTTCCAATAGCAGTGGATGCTGTCTCATCCCTTTAGCGCTGTCTGGAGGCTGTTCAGCAATGGATGCAAGAGAATGGACTGAGGCTGAATTCGGGCAAGACGGAGGTCCTTCGGGTGGTTGCCCTGGACATCTGTGTTCTGGGAAACTCCCTCTCTTTTTTTGGGGGGGGTGACTCTTGCCACCAAGAGTGAGGTTTGCAGCTTGGGTGTACCTCTGGACCCGGCGTTCACCATGGAGACCCAGGTGTCATCAGTGGTCCGTTCCGCACATTTCCACCTTTGGTGGATTGCCCAGCTGCATCCCTATCTTGATGTGGGGGCACTTACCACTTTGGTCCATGCACTTGTAGTCTCAAGACTGTAATGCGCTCTACGTGGGGCTGCCTTTGACATTGGTGCGGAAAATTCAGATGGTACAAAATGCCGCAGCCAGACTTCTAACTGGGGTGAAGAGGCACCAACATATTTCCCCCACTCTGGCCGCCTTGCATTGGTTGCCCATTCGTTTCCGCACTGATTTCAAACAGCCACCAATGACTCCAGGTGTTGTTGGACTTTCATCTTCATCAGCGGGAGAAATGGTCAGGGATGGTGGGAGTTAGAATTTCCCATCTCATTGCTGGAGAGTAAGCGTGATTACCTTCTGTTCTTCCCCATCATATTACGTTCCATCTAGTAAATTTTTAAAAACTCCACTATTCACATTCTATGTAATACTGTAGATGTTTATATTTAGCACCTATTTCAATATAAACAAAGTAGCGTGTCATTAATTCATTTTTTTTCAGCTTCTCATGTTATATCTATGGTTGCATGCTGTTTTGTGGTACCTATCTTCTCAGGAGATAATACCTAGGAGTCTGACCCACTATGTATTTTCTGCTCTTGTTTTGCATTAGCTGTTGCCAGGATGTTAAAATAATCCACACTTTAAAAGTTTGCTACCAGTATTAACAGTGCCATGGCCATCCCATTTCACTTGGGGATTCGTATATTGCCCTCTGTGTGTCTGAAGAAGCTCATTCTAATCCACGAAAGCTCACTCTGAAATCACTCTGCCACAAAACTTTGTTTTTATTTTACTTTGCATTTATTAAGATGCATGCTGAAATAGACTAAGATGGCTGCCCCTCTGCAATTCTTTGCCAATGGTAACTGCAAGCTTTTTTGTTCACACATGCTTTCATTTTTGTGGTTGCATGATCAGAGCAACTACGCTGGATTTGTTTTTAGTCTTTCTCCCATTACGCTACCTTTTGGCATTTCTCCCCTTTCCCTACTAACATGATCGGATGGGAAGACATCCCACAAATAAGATATAGGAGGCTTATTTGCCATTCCAGGAAGGATGGACCAGTTTCTGTGAAGTGGCAACCATGCTATGCACCCAGCCGCATATACTTAATAAAACATTAAATGTGGTGTAAGAGAGTCAGCCCAAAAGCAGAATTCCCAGAAATCAGTGAAACCCATGGCAATTCTTCCTCCAGCTGCACATGCCTGCCTTTTCATCTTTGCTTCTCCTAAGAAGCTCGAGCATAGTCTCCTCCTGTGCTTGAACTGAACTGGAGAGAATGATGCTTTCAGAACATTCCCAAGGGGTGTGTAAAGTGGAGATTTAAGAGAGGTTTCCAAAGACAAAGTAATTGCTACAAGATGACTGTAAAATAAGGAAGAAGTTGTGCAATGTTTATATTGGAAAAGTCATCTTTTGTCTCGAGTGTTGCCGGCGGACACGTCGAGCTGTTCCAAATAGGCTCTCACATACAGCCTGTTCGTAGCAATGTTCCAAGAGGATTTACTGAGACTTAAGCTGCTCTCTTGGCGCACGCTGCAATGTAACTGTTGATAAGCTCTGCCATTATTGTACTGGCATTGCATTCCCGCTCTGTGAGTAGTGGGATTTTTGCATGTTCTCTAGAAATCCTGCTTCCATGACAGCAACTGGTGATAATGATAAGAAGGAAAAACTTACACCAAATCTCAGCCTCTCAAAATGTAGGTACCCCTACAGTTCTCACGGAAAAGTATTCTGGAGGCGCTACATCCTTCAGCTGGACAGTTATTCGCTCACAACAAGAAAAGGGTCCTTATAGATTGGTGTGAGGTATCTTTGAGATCACAGAAATTGTGGTTAAAAGTTCTGAATCTGTCAAAACCCTCTTGCCTTCTGTGCTAGCATGGGGAAGCTGTATATCTGCAAACTAGAGGTTCCGAGGAGATGACTATATTGGCCATTTACCCACAATTTATGTCGGATTAGGTACAGATGAATTCAAATTAAAACCCAGTGATTACACAATGTAAAGCTCAGTGTGAGGAAGTCCATTATGGAACGGTGTTTTTTTGAACTGGGAATTGGTCTTTTTTTTTCTTCAGCTAGCAAGGGTGTTTTCAACTTGTTATGACTGGTTTGAGATCACTTTCCCCCCACTTTCTACCCAATGTAATTGCCTGATTCAATGCAAAGGGGCGCTCCCAGTGTGCCACTTCCCCTAAACCGAGTGCCCTAATTTCGAAACAATGTCTTATTTCAAAAAGCCATTTCAAGTCAGTGCTGAGAAAACCTGATTAGATAAACTGTCAAAGTGCAGCAGCTCAAACTATATTTTCCCCATTGCATAGTCACACTCTAAGGACACAAAACACACAGGAAGAGAAAAGCTACCTATATTAAATACTCATATCCTGCTGTCTTTGCTAAGTACAAACTTTCACACCGAAAGGTCAACTCCATATCTTTAATCAAACAATATATATATAAAATAGTCATTCTAAAAAACAATTAATGTGTAATGAAACAATTTGGTTGCAAAAAAAAAACCTATTGTGGTGCTTTACCCTTGACTACCCTATTTAAAGGATAGTCATCTGATAGTACCACTGGCAGAGAGTTCAAGGAAATACCACCACAGAGACTTATTTATTTATTTATTGTTTGTTTGTTTGTTTAAAGATCGGCTTGAATTTAAATGCTATTAAGCATTTAAAAGGTTTTATGCATTTTATTTTGTTGTGTCCTTAGGATCTGCCAGAATCAGTTAGAATAGATCCAAATAAATAAAATCTGCCACTCTTAAGAGACAGACATCTGTTTACATATTTGTCATACTTTGCTCCTATTGAGGACTATTTGCCAAAACTCCAATCAATTCTAATTGGGCCAGAATTCATTCTACATAAACTCAAAGTAAACAATAAACATCCAAACCATGCTTCATGTGTAGGCATCCTTCAGTCTCGAGAGACTATGGTAACGTGATCTGAATAGAGGTGTTGGAACAACATCTAGTGTGGCTGAGAAGGCCAATTTGAGAGTGACAATCCCTTCCACACTGAAGACAAATACAATCTGTCCCCTCTCCAGCTCCATGATTTTGCTGGTTTCAGGATTGCCTCTTTGCCTCAGCCTGCTGAATAAGTGTTTCTTCAAATTGGGAGAGGCCATGCTGCACCGCCTGCCTCCGGGCTGAATGCTCAGATGTCAAGGGTTCCCATCTGTTGAGGTCCATTTCTAAGGCCTTCAGATCCCGCTCATAGATACCCTTGTATCGCAGCTGTGGTCTCTCTTTGGGGTGATTTCCCTGCACTTATTCTCTATACAGGAGATCCTTTGGAATCCAACTGTCAGCCATTCTTACAACATGCCTAATCCAACATAGATGCCGCTGTTTCAGTAATGTACACATGCTAAAAATTCCAGCTTGTTCTAGGACTACTCTATTTGGAACGTTGTCCTGCCAAATGATACCAAAAATGTGTCGGAGACAATGCATATGGAACGTGTTCAGCTTCCTCTCCTGCCGTGCACAAAAGATCCAGGACTCACTGCAGTACAGGAGTGTGCTCAGGACACAGGCTCTATAGACCTGGATCTTGGTGTATGCCGTCAGCTTCTTATTAAACCATACTCTCTTTGTGAGTCTAGAGAACATGGTAGCTGCTTTCCCAATGCCTTTATCCAGCTCAACATCTAGGGAGAGAGTGTCAGAGATTGTTGAGCCAAGGTATACAAAGTCATGAACAACCTCAAATTCTTGCATGGAGATAGTAATAGAGGGAGGTGAGTCCACACCCTGGCCCATGACTTGTGTTTTCTATCGAAAGTCTTGGCAGGCCTTACGAAAAGGTAAGTTGTTGGAGGTCTACGTAAGTTGTTGGATGTCTTCAGCAGAATGGTCAACAACAGCTGCATCATCGGCGAAGAGGAAGTCCCGCATGCATTTCAGCTGGACTTTGGTCTTCGCTCTCAATCTAGAGAGATTAAAGAGCTTTCCATCTGATCTAGTCTGGAGATAGACACCTTCTGTTGCAGTTCCAAAGGCGTGCTTCAGCATGACAGCAAAAAAGATCCCAGAGTCGGCATGAGGACACAGCCATCTTTCACTCCACTTCATATGTCAAAGGGATCTGATGTTGAGCCATTAAAAACTACAGTGCCCTTCATTTCCTCATGAAAGGATCTGATGATGTTAAGGAGTCGAGGTGGACATCCAATCTTGGGAAGTATTTTAAAAAGGCCATCCCTGCTAACCAAGTCAAAGGCCTTTGTAAGATCTATGAAGGTCACAAAGAGTGGCTGTTGTTGTTTTCTACATTTCTCCTGAAACTGTCTGGGGGGGGAAGACATGGAAAAACAATAAACAAATTAATCTTGAAGATTGGTATAATGAAATGTGGAGTTTATCAGTTAATGATAAGTTAACATCTGAAAATAAAAAGTATTGCGAGGCCGGCTCGAAGAAAGTGTGTGCTGAAAAATAAATGACTCCCAAAGACAGAAGACTTCGCTTTGTTTAGCTCTTTCAGTTTGCTGGGGAGAGACTGTTCTTTCTGTTAGCTGGGGAGAGACTGTTCTTTCTGTTAGCTGGGGAGAAAACTGAACTGCCTCACAGCTTCTCTCTGCAGTGTTCTTCTATTTTCTCTTTCGGTTTCTCCCTCAGCTTTATCAGCTCAGCTCTCTCCAGCCACTGTCAGAGTGATTTATTGCCTATAAGAACGCCTACTTTCAGCAGTTTCAGCCTATCAAACAGCTTATACAGCAAAACCTATCCTATTACAATGCAATAGGAAATGAGGAAATATGCTTCTTCCTGTTGCCTATAGATATATGGAGAGTACATAGACTTATAGATATAGCTACATACAGTAATAAACTCTCTTTTCTGCTGCTGCAGAACCATTTCCCAACATTCCCTCCGTTGTTTATTTAAGCAAAGGATTATAGTCATCTAGCCTGATACAATCGCTTAGGGCTAAGAGAATCTGATGGGATGGTTCAACGACAGTAGGATAGCAGTGTAGATACAAGAGCAGGCAAACATTGAATAACGCAACATTAAATAACTAAAATTACAATTATAATAATGATATACATAACAAGGGTACGCAACCAGGTCCGCTAACATGACATCTAAAGCTTGGCGATTCTGCAAAGCAACTGAACGTAGTTCGCTGAGCTCTGAATTTACAAGCTTTGAAGCACGGATGGTATCATTAAACATGGCTTCAGTGAAATTAGATAACTTTAGTAAACTGCGATAATTCCAGGTAGCGCCACTTCAGAATTTCAGACACCTTACTTATCTCTTTAAAATAATAATTGTCCTGCCATGGTCCTAAAGAAATACTCTGACCGCAGGAAAAGATCAATAATAACACTAAGCACATTATGAGTCCACAATGTCCTTTGGAAGCGCAGTGCGCCATGGTCGAACACATCGTGCAGGAATCCACACAGCTCCTTTGTCCAAAGCAATCGCAGCATATCCACGTCCCCAGGTGATCAGCTCGGCCGGGCCCTTCCAGGTAGGGTCCGGTGGCTGACGATATGACACCAAGGGTCGCGGCAGCTGCTCCTGGGACCTAAAATGAAGCTCAACAGGAGTGTGGTTCCTATTGTGAGGAAACAGCAAAAAGTTTAATGTGTACAATACATGAGCAACAGCTATAGGGATGTCAACTACAGGAACATTCTTCCCATGGTTCTGTTTCTGAAGAAGGGATTTAAAGGTTAAATGAGCACGCTCTACAATTGCTTGACCTGTAGAGTTGAAAGGAATCCCATGTTTAAGCCTAATTCCCCATCGTTTACAAAATTGAGAAAAGGCATCTGAAACATAAGCCGGCCCATTGTCAGTTTTGATCAAGTCTGGTCGGCCCATGACAGCAAACGTGCGAACACAATGCTGGATGACGTGTCTAGTAGTTTCTCCTTTCATTGGTGTCGCCCAAATAAAACCTGAATAAGTGTCAACAGTGAGATGAAGCTTAGAGAACGGGGACAACAATGGAGTATGAGTTACGTCCATTTGCCAAATCTCATTAGAATGTTCTCCACGGGGGTTAACAGCATCAAAAGGCAGATTCAAAGGAGAGGTAGTACAGGATGAACAGGCTGAGACAATGTCCCGAGCTTGAGCCATGGGAATATTAAACTGTTTATGAAGAGTCTTAGCAGATTGATGAAACATCCCATGCGAAGAAATAGGATCATCAAAAAGGTGAAAGGTCTCAGGGATGTCATGTAAAAATGAATCCGCCACCGCATTTCCCTGGACAAGGAACCCAGGCAAATTAGAATGGGAGCGAATGTGAAAAACAAAACACTGATTGATGCGTGACTGAAGCAGAGACTGCAAAGTGGAAAACAAGTCATACAGTTCCTTGTCCATCGAGGGAGCAAGATAGGAGAAAGGCAAATGCAACAGTAGTCGAAATACGTACTGAGTGTCCACAATTAGGTTAAAGTCCTGGTGAGCAAATATTTGAAAGGCAAGAATAACAGCAGCAAGTTCCGACCGTTGAGCAGAAGTATGAGAAGATGTAAATTGAGGAACCCAGTTACCACTTTCGTCCTGCCAGGTGACAACGCCCTTGCTTGGTGAGCCATCCGTGAACACGGTAGTCGCTGTAGGCAATGGATGATCTGCAAAGCAAGTAGTTAAAGTATAGGGAATAAGAGACAGCAAAGTTATACGTTTGTCCTTTGGAGGATTAGGAATGACTTTGCCGAGAAAGTCGGCGCATGCAATTTGGAAATCAACTGAATTTTGTAGAAGACGTTCAGCATCCCCTTGCCTGAAAGGAAAATAAACACAGTCAATATCAGAGCCAATCAACTGAACACAACGAGAACGGGCCTTAGAAAACAGGTCTGCCACAGCTGTGACAAATGGATAGAGTTTGCGAGAAGGTGTGTGAGGAAGATGCAACCATTCAATTATGGCAATCCTTTCAGATGTGACAGGAGCATACAGGATGGCTGTAGGGAGTGAAGGAGTAGATAAAATAGCACATGAAAGACGAGAAGAGTCTGGAGGTAGTCGATCAACGGCTTGAAGTTTAAGGCGGTGAGAAACAAGTTGAAACGCTTGCTTCATTGGCTCCGTGATAGGAATGACATCCGCCGGCGATGTGTGACCAGAGAGAGCGTCGAATAATGGAGAAAGTTCTTTTGTGGTGAGAGCCAGGAAAGGTCTAGCCCAATTAATATTTCCTAGTAGGCTTTGTAATTGTACTAAGGTCAGAGTAGATGGAATCTTCAGTTGAGGAAGCTTTGGTATAGATTCTTGTTGTGCTGCAGCATACATAGCCGCCTTATGAGAAATAGACCCCACATTTTGACAGACTCTTAACATATCCTGAATAGTGGTTTCTGGATTACTATAAATGGGAGTCAGTGCCTTTCTGCAGTCATCATTAGCATTTTCAAAGGCCAGCTGTTTTTGAAGCATAGAACGTGCCTTATGGTTATCAATTTGCCTTTCTATTGCTGTAATCAGGCGACTAACAAAGTCAGAGAATGATTCTGTAGGGCCTTGTCGAATGGTTGTAAACCCAGGTGATGGCCCCTCAGTAGACACTGGCAACTTAGCCCATGCTTTTTTCATAATTTTGGCAAGCTGTTCAATGGCAAGGTCTGAAAGGCCAAGTTGTTGGGCTGTTGTTTGAAACTGCCCATCACCAATAAGTTGATCCCTGGTAACCCTGTTTATGACTGCTTGGTTTGACTGGGCATTTTGTTCAGCTTGCTCCGTTGCCAAGTGTCGCATTTCATCCAAAATTAACAGCGACTGAGCTGGAGGCAATAATGAACGAACAACCAGTTTCCAATCATTAGGTGTCAGCTTCTGTTCTGACAAATTTTCCAGTAAGGCATTGGTGTAGGGTGCATGAGGGCCATATTCTTTAACAGCCTGCAAGTCCTTGATCAGTTTCATTGGGATGGGTTCATATCGGTCCGGGACCGTGGCTGCACCAGGGATCGCAGCATTCCCGCCCGCAGCAGGAATTGCAGCGACAGCAGGGGTCCCCCGGATGATGGGAAATGCAGAAATCATTGGGTGTGCTGTATCCCCAGAGTCAATTAGCGCAGCGGACAGAGAAGCTGCAATCGGGGTTACCACAGGGGTTGTTCTTAAAGGTGCATTGTGGTCATTTTGTAGAAATAGGTCAGGAGTGCTAAAGTCATCATTGTCCAGTCTATCAGGAGGCTTCTTCCTACTGTGGTAGGAATCATACTGAGAAGGCAATGGAGGTGCAGATGGTAATAGGGATGCACTAGGTGCTGGAGGTAGGATCTGTGGCAAAGGAGGGTACATGGACATGGCCCCACATTCCATTTGTTGATTGAAAAGGATGTTCCTTGGGGAAAGATACTTAAGAGAAGCCCTCACTTTGCACCAACTAAAAAGAATGCGTGAAGTAATTTTTGGGTCGTTTTGAAATGTGCTCCCAATCTTCATCCATTGTTCTAAGTCAAGGGTGCCATGCTCAGGGACCCATGGACAACATGAATATATGGCCAAAACTAAGTCTTCCAGCTCTTTCTTTGTGGCTGGGTGGCCATGGCTTGTAATTAGAAAGAACAGTTCATCTACGAAAGCCTTTTGGTCTTGGGATAATCCTGAGCCCATTGTATGTATCTGAATTTGACCAACCTACTCACCCTTTGGGATCCTTTAAAAGGATGATTAGCGCGCTGAGCTCGTGCAGAGCGAGGTGGTAGGGCAGAACACAAGTACCGTCGTTCTGTGGTCGTAACTGAAGATTGATGGCCCTTTTCTTACGTTCGATCACACGGGAGCACCACTTATTGCGAGGCCGGCTCGAAGAAAGTGTGTGCTGAAAAATAAATGACTCCCAAAGACAGAAGACTTCGCTTTGTTTAGCTCTTTCAGTTTGCTGGGGAGAGACTGTTCTTTCTGTTAGCTGGGGAGAGACTGTTCTTTCTGTTAGCTGGGGAGAAAACTGAACTGCCTCACAGCTTCTCTCTGCAGTGTTCTTCTATTTTCTCTTTCGGTTTCTCCCTCAGCTTTATCAGCTCAGCTCTCTCCAGCCACTGTCAGAGTGATTTATTGCCTATAAGAACGCCTACTTTCAGCAGTTTCAGCCTATCAAACAGCTTATACAGCAAAACCTATCCTATTACAATGCAATAGGAAATGAGGAAATATGCTTCTTCCTGTTGCCTATAGATATATGGAGAGTACATAGACTTATAGATATAGCTACATACAGTAATAAACTCTCTTTTCTGCTGCTGCAGAACCATTTCCCAACAAAAAAGAGAAATGGTAAAGTTGAATGATTTCAAAGATGCATGGAATTTATACTTGGAATATGTTTTTTTGAAGGGAAAAGGCTGTATGCCAGTGAAGAACCAATGTATTTTTTGGAGAGGAATGGGGTGAAAAGTGATACAAATTGATATTATTGGTTACCTAGTCCCAAGGGTGAAGGCAGCACAGGTGGGAAACATTTATTGTGTGCAGTCACTGCTGAGTTTGTATTTTAGCTTTATTTCTGTTACTGTATCTGTAATTTTATTTTTTATCAATTAAAAAAGGGGGGGAAGACATTTTTGAGTTTTGTTGTACATTACAGCACATTCTTCATCTCATGGAATGTGCTGGGCCATCTCTATTCTGACTTTTAGTGCCTGGCTGTGATCCTTCCGTTCATTCAATCAAATTCTGATGTTCTTGCATTTCTCAACAGGGTCCACATTTTCATTTTGGAACTTTAGCTTCTTTTCTTGGTAAGACATGCAGAAAGGCCCTCCCATTACCTTTACCCCTCTAATTGGTTTGGACTAGGATACAGTAATTGGCAGGCCTTCATCATAGGTGGAGACACATTTGGTGCTGACAGAAGCAAGGACAGACTCTGTAGTAGCAATAGATCATTCCCACCAAACGCATCTTGAAGGCCATTAACAGGAAGGCACCTCTCAATCCACCTCGCTGATCTGTTCCCCGATTTATGTCACCAACTAAACACATCAATGAGAGCTAGTGTGGTGAAGTGGACAGATTGCTGGATTAAGACTCTTAGAGACCTGGGATCAAATTCCCCACTCCACCATAGAAACTTAGCTTGGGCATTACAGTGGCTAACCATCCCTTGAACATCTCATACCTAGATGTTAAAAAATAAACTCAGTCGAGTACTTTACTGTATCTTCAGCAAGTGAGCTTGTTGACATTAGCTGCTGTAGCGTTGCTGAGGGCTTGTGATAATTGTAGGTTATTACTTTTGGAGTAATTGGCAACACGCACGTTTGCCAACAAATATCTCACCAGGTTTGCTGGGGCTTCCTCGGAAACCGCCGTGCCCAGGATAACGGAGCATCACGATTCATCTTCTATGGTATGAAAACAGAAATGCTCGCGTGCCCCCCAGGGCGGGATGCTCCGCCGCCGCCGCCGCCGCCCGCCCCTCATCAGGAGCCCTCGGAAGGCGCGCGGCCGCCGCTTCGGGCAAAGGCGGGCTATCGCTTTCCACTCACGCGTTCGCCGGCATGTGGGCGTGTTTCGAGGCGGGGAAGGCGGCGGCGCGGCGGCAGCAGCAGCAGCAGCAGCAGGAGGAGAGGCGGCACGGGGCCGCCGCCGCCGCCGCCTCTTTCCCGCGTCCCTCCTCCCCTCAAGTTTGTTCCTGTTCTTCAGGCGGGCACGACCCCTCCCTGGCGGACTCCCGCCTCGGCAAGGAGGCGGCGGGGCGGCCTGAGCGAGGCGCTCCCTGAGGGCGGAGAGCCATGAAGAGCCGGCGGCGCTGGCGCTGGCAGCACCGGCCCTTCGCCCTGGGCTTGGTGCTCTACACGCTGCTCCTCTTGCTCTTGGTGTCCTACATGCTGGATTACGGGGCCAGGAGAGGGCGCGCGGGCGAGGAGGAGCTGCTGCCGCCGCCGCCCCGCCGCTGCCCCAGCCTGGAGGAGGCGCTCGGCCACTGGAGCTGGCAAGAGGAGCCGCCCCCGGCGGCGGCGGCGGCGGCGGCGGGCGGCGAGGGCGCGGGGAACGGGACGGCGGGGGGCGAGGCCGGCCCGGGAAGCCGGGCAGGCGGGAAGCGGCACGTCTACCTGCACGCCACTTGGCGCACCGGCTCCTCTTTCCTGGGCGAGCTGTTCAACCAGCACCCGGACGTCTTCTACCTGTACGAGCCCATGTGGCATCTGTGGCAGGCGCTGTACCCGGGCGACGCGCTGAGCCTGCAAGGGGCGCTCCGGGACATGCTGCGCTCGCTCTTCCGCTGCGACTTCTCGGTGCTGCGCCTCTACGCGGCGCCGCCGGGCCCCCGCGACCCGCTGGCGCCCTTCGCGGCCCCCTCGGGCGGCAAGAGCGGCCACAACCTCAGCACGGCCAGCATCTTCGGCTGGCGGACCAACAAGGTGATCTGCTCCGCGCCGCTGTGCCCGGACGCGCCCTGGGCCCGCGAGGCGGTGGGCCTGATCGACGGCGCCGCCTGCGAGCGGAGCTGCCCGCCGCGGGGGCTGCGCGAGCTGGAGGCCGAGTGCCGAAAGTACCCGGTGGTCGTGATCAAGGACGTGCGGCTGCTGGACCTGGGCGTGCTGCTGCCCCTCTTTCGGGACCCGGAGCTCGACCTGCGCGTCGTGCAGCTCTTCCGCGACCCCCGCGCCGTCCACAACTCCCGCCTCAAGGCCAAGCAGGCGCTGCTCCGGGAGAGCATCCAGGTGTTGCGGAGCCGCTACCGCGCCGAGCCCCGGGCGCTCCCCCGGCGCCAGCTCCTGCCGCCCGCGGGCGCCGCCGCCGCCGCTGCTTTGTCCGGCGCCCGAGCCCACCAGCAGCACCGCGCCGAGTTCTTCCTGGGCGGCGCCCTCGAGGTGATCTGCCAGGCCTGGCTCCGCGACCTCCTCTTGGCCCGCCGCGCCCCGGCCTGGCTGCGCGCCCGCCATACCCAGCTCCGCTACGAGGACCTGGTCCTGGAGCCGCGCGCCCAGCTGCGCCGCTTGCTGCGCTTCGCCGACCTCCCGGCGCCGGACGCCCTCGAGGACTTCGTGCTCAACATGACCCGCGGCGCCGCCTATTCCTCCGAGCGGCCCTTCCTCATCTCCGCCCGCGACGCGCGCGAAGCCATCCACGCCTGGCGGGAGCGCCTCAGCCGCGAGCAGGTGCGCCAGGTGGAGGCTGCCTGCGGCGAAGCCATGAGCCTCCTCGCCTACCCGCTCAGTGGCCGCGACGGCGATCGGCCGGACGCCGCCGCCGCCAGGAGGCGCCCGAGCGCGCCGCCGAACCCAGGTAGCTTTTCCCTCGCCTCCGGCGGCGCGTTTCGCCGCGCGCCTTCTCTCTCCTCCGACCTCCCTCTTCCCAAACTGCGACCCCTCGGGCTGAAGGAGGCGAGCAGGTCAAATTGGCCCTGTCTTTCTGTTAGGAACAGCACTAGCTGCTAGGTGATGTCCTCCTTGGCTTGCCCATGTGAAAGCCCGAGAAGGGTTGCAAAGAAACCCCAATACCTCTTGTTATGCCATCTTTCATGTAAGAGGGAGAGGGAAAGAGTCCTGACTTCCATCAATAAGAGAGGAAGTTAGGCCGGGATGGGGGTAGATGTGTTACTTTTGGCCTGTCACAGCAAAACCTGTAAAGAAGAGTTTGGGGCACTTTGTAGAGGAACAAATGTGTTTGGTGCAGTCTTTCATGGACTCCGTACAGTGGCTGACCTCCAGAAAGTGGGCTGCAGTCCATGAAAGATTTTGCTAGTTTCGCTGCAGCTGGATATGGTGTTGCTCGAAATGGAAGGAGTATCTGAAGAAGAGTATATTTCCCCACTTTCAGGCTCTGGAATAATAGTACGTTATGTTGAAAGTGAGTGCCACTGGCAACATTCCATTCATTTGTTCTGCACATTACACTCCATGATGGCTAATAGGATTCTGGCTACTGAATTCTCTGTATGGATAGCTCAGTGAGTTAGGTATCTGGCTGTGGAGGTCAGGAGGATTTGATTCCCTGCTGTGCTTTGTGGGAGAAGAGCCAGCCTGTGTAGCCTTGGGCAAGCTTCACAGCCCCAGAGTGCACCCAGAAGATGGGAATGGTAAGCCACTTTTGAGCACAGTATTATACACCTAGAGAAGCCTGGAAAGGATTGTGATAGGTTGGGTGCATCTTGACAGCACATATATATTATGTATAGAGTTCTACGTTCAGTGAATGAGAGATACTGGTGGAACAGCACAAGTTGACTTTTCTGTTTTTGGCAAATAAGCTGTAGATGATCTGTTTCCACCATGAGCAGTATTTTGGATCACAAAACCAAATGTATTACTTGTATCCAGGGACCTATTTCTTGATACTGTACTCAGTTGGTCTGTGGGCTGGTTTACTAATAACTGCCCCAAGCATTACTTTTGTTTAGGTATACACAGAAGATGTTTCAGGTATCCCTTTGGTATGTGAAGTGCAAATGCAATCACCAAGAGACCTCTAGAGAAAGAATCTAGGGTACATTTTCTGGGTTTGCTCCTGAGGTTGGTTGTGAAAGAAACAAGTCGGAGGGGTGAAGTATTTGGACAGCATGGTTAAAAACATGTTGGTATGTTTAACCACTCCTGCTTGGCAAGAGAGAAAGTAGTTGGGCTGTGTACATCAGCATGGTAGTTATGTATGGCAGACAAGGGCCTTCTCATAGTTTTCTGGCTTATTGTATCAAGGGTCTTATCTACTCTCATTGGTGAGTAGTGTGCTCTTAAATAAGAATTGTTCAGACTTCTGTTGTTGACTATTTCAGAAATCAGTTGATTTCCTCAGTTGTTGAAACCTATGTTTGTGATCCATTTGCTTCAGAATGAGCTTATTTTGGAGTTGGGAGAAAATGTCCATTGAGATCTCCGGGGGTCCCTTTCTTCCCCAGCTTCCTGCCTTATGCAGACATTTGCATCCTATTGCTACAACAACATCCTCTCCATGTTTGAATATTGGCTCACATACAAACAAGGTCAACTGTTTCCCAACAGTTTCAAATTAATCTTGGCAAGCTCAGTGATAAGCTTTTGTTATTGTTGAAACTGCTGCAGACCAGTTCTGAATTGCAGGAGTTTTTTGTAGTGGAGGGAGCAGAATGTAGGCATTTTAAGTAAACTTGCAGGGAGGTATCCAAGTTTCAGTTGCACAGATGCTACTTTAATTCAGAAACCGGAGCTTAAACCACAAATCAGGGATTATCTTGGGTCAAGAACAAACATGGATACATTTAAAAACTGCTAGGGTGAAAGATAGTTGACAAATGATTATTGTCACCACCATGGAAGTGAGCCTTTGAACCTCATGGTGGTAATTAGACATTCATAGGGATTCAATCATGTATCCATTGATCTCAGTGGAGTTTGTTCTGTAGTTGGTGTGTTCAGGATCGATCACAATTAACATTGCAAAATTTAAGAAAAAGTGTAGAAATGTGTGTTAACTTCAGTAAAACCCTTGGTGTATTTAGCCCAGTATTGTCAGTTTTCAGCAGCAGCAGCTCTGTTGGGTTTTCGTCAGGATGTTCTTACCGTATTTTTCGCACCATAAGATGCACTTTTCCCCCACAAAACAGGGGGGGATGGAAAGTCTGTGTGTCTTATGGAGCGAAGAAAACAGATTATATTTTCCTGTTTTCTTCTCCTAAAAAATTGGTGCGTCTTATGGAAAGGTGCGTCTTATGGAGCGAAAAATACAGTAATTCTGCTCAGAGATCCATAGTATACTTGGGTTGTTTCCTTTCAAAGGACTAACTCCAACTCTGATGAACTCCCAGCATCTGAGGAGATCGGGTGTGGGTGTGTATTGTGATGCTTGATGATATTTATAGTACATTCCTATGCATGTCTGTTCAGAAACATACAGCCTTGGGGAGGGGGCGATCCTGTTCCTCCTTTGCTTAAATAAATCTCACTGAGCTCACCTTTAAGTAGATACTCAGAAAGCTGCAAAAGTGTTTTTGTTTTCTAAATGAATTTTAAAAATCCTATGAGCAGTGAAAAACGTGGCTCTATGTAATGTGACAGCTGGCTTTAAAAATATTAATCCTCTTTATAACAAATACTTCAAAATCGCAGGTGATAGGAGCTAGTTGTGGGGGAGCATTCTACTCTTAAAATGCTTCTCGTGGACTGACAGCTCTAATCCTCCTCCCGAAAAGTACATATTGGATACCAGAAATATTAATGAACAGAAGAGAGGCACGTTTCTGTTGTATGTGTGATTTGACAGAAACAGAGAGGTGGCTGAAGTCTTTCCAGGTTTCCTGAGCAGTGACAAACTTTTTCAGAAAGCAGCTTCTGTTCTCACTCCTACAAAGGCTCTTCCAGTCATGGAAATGGTGTGAATTACAGGCAGGCATAGAAATTTTGCTCCAAGGCCAAGTCCTTCTGAACATTTGCAAATAGATACTTGTCAGCCTTGTGGCCTACTTCCTTCCTTTTCTCTCATCCTCTCCAGTGGCTTGTTAATTTACGCAACTACGCTTTCTGAAAACACTGGTGCAATAAGTAAATTTGCCAGATTTGTCAAACAAAACGTTCATAGGGCCCATAGCTCTAAAGCAGAGCAAAAGGCTGATTTTGAGCTGTTTGTAAAGATGCAAGTTGAAACTGATGGGCAAACGTTTTCTTCCTTCCCTCCCCCTCTTCCTGCTTACAATGGTAGTTTAAACTTTTATGTTTCAGTCTGTTTGCTGCGATCAAGAGTAGGTTTACACAGTAGCTGTAGATAACATCTGGAATAATTGAGTGTTAGTGGTGTCCATTTCTGAAAGCTTATGGCAGGAAGACTCCTTTTTTTAAAAAAAGAAGAAGCTGGATTATGAAATGGTAATTATACTAAACATAAGAAGCTTTAGGAGAAAGCAATTACTGAAGAGGGATTATAGCAAGTAGCTGAAAGGGCCCTATTTGAAAGGGCTTGAAACAATAAATGCACTGTAAATCATTCAAATGATAATTTTGGTGTGCTGAGAAAGAGAAAGCTAGCAAGATGGTCACAATACTGCTATGCTTACCCCAACTCTGTTCTTGGAATCTGGTGGGTTTAAACACACACACTGAGAGCCTGTACATTGACATAAAAACCCAAGACCCTCAAATTCTCCAGGAATTCACTGTTGACAGCCAATGAATAGCCCCAGGTTTTCCACACAAGGGTGTTGTGCCATTAAGAATGTTTTGTATATTCGCAACATACTTTGCTTGCCTGGAGAGCCAACTCTATTTCTCAAATAGTGATGTGATGCCAAGACACTATTGGGTGGTGGCCTACTGTGTGAGGTAAGAGACTAAGAATACATTTTCAGTTGGAACTTTGAACAACCCCAGAATTTAAGCAGAACCAGTTGTCATGCAAGAGAGAACTGGAAGATTTAAGAACAGCTGCAGAGAAAATTTATAAAATCCCAAGGATGTAGCACATATTTGATTGTGGAAATAAACAAACTGTGCCACAAATGGGAATTCAGTACGCCAAGTGTCAACACTCCCAAAACCACAGATCCATGCTGTATTTTGCTGTTCACGTTGAGATTTGGATCAATGTAGTTTGATTGCCTCAAATTTCTTGAAGCAGTTAGCAGGAAAAAGGTGCTGAAGAGAAGTGCAGTAAAGTATTAATGATCTTCAGAAATGCTGATACAGGAAAATCTGTTTTTTTAATCACTGAAGCAGCAGCTCCAGGATCAAATATTTAGGGGCACATTTGGAATGCCAAGAGAGTATCCTGAGTATTCTGGCAAAATGGCTGCCAAGAGAGGAAGTGTTGCCATAGTGAGCTGGCTAGTCAGGCAACACCCAGGAAAAGTAAGTTACTTAATCCCCTGAATCCAAGAAAGAGGCGAGGACTGAGCTTCAGAACAGAAAACCACTCTGTTGAATCTATGTTTTTCTGTTCCAGCATTAATTTCACAGACGGCATACTGATGTAGTTCAAAGATAAGTGACTTGACCAAAGAACTCATTATAAAACTGCTGTGGGAGTTAGGGCTCCAAATGTCAAACCACACATTTCCCCTTACACAAAGCACATTGAAATACCAGTTTCATAAAAGAAGCCCGGTGATGCACACAACAAGCAGAATAGCCCCATGTCTAAAACAGAGACAACACATATACTGTATACCGTAGACATAAAACTCAGCTAAACCCTAAAACACCAGCTAACCACCCATAAAACTTTTGCTGTTGCCTAGTGCAGTGGTCCCCAACCTTGGGCCTCCAGATGTTCTTGGGCTACAACTCCCAGAAGCCTTCACCACCATCTCTGCTGGCCAGGATTTCTGGGAGCTGAAGTCCAAGAATATCTGGAAGCCCAAGGTTGAAGACCACTGGCCTAGTGGACCCAAGAGAAGAGAAGACATCAGGTGATAAAAGAGAGGGGATTGTCCCCATATTCTACTGCTTTTGGTGGAGGTGGTGGATTGTATTTTTTTAACCTTTACTTGCTTGCTTTTATTTGTTGTTTTTTTGGGAATGTAGGTTTTCTTTTTTTATTAATTGTTCTCCCTCTCCCGTGTGTGTGAGAGTGCTTTCTCTGTTTGATCGAATTTTTAAAAATGTTATTTGGTTAGTTTATTTATTTTGTCAAATGTATATATTTTGGTTGGGGGTTGGAACTGTTTTGTGTCTGTGCAGATGGGTGGTCCAGGAGTGAACTTTGTGACTGTGTCACTGGGCTGTGTGCATGGTTGTTGTAGTCAGTTGGACACAGCTTGGGGCATTTCTCTTGTATTTTTCTTGGTGTTGTGTTGTTGATGAGTGTGCATCCCTGTGTGCCAGGCAGCCAGCGTTTTCCCGCCTACTTCCTTGCCTCGTTTTCTGTTGGGCTTTTTGTGACAAGAGTTCTTTTGTGCAAGGTGGGTGGTGTTGAACATCAACTGTTGTTTTGAATTTGATATTATAAGCCAATACCTCCATAGATCAGATTATGATTTTTCTTTCTCCCGCCTGTCGGAATAGATTGATTCTCTGTTGCCCTGGCTTTTCTGGAATAACTTTGGAGGGTTCGTTAAGCCTTTTAGACTATGCCAGAAAACATGAATAGGGAAACATGAAATCAAAAACCCAAAAGAGACTGTCCCTTTCAGTTAGATCAAAGGATTGGTGCACAAAAAACAGAGAAGTGACACCCCCTGAAAGAACTCAAAAGAAATATGAAACGTGTTGCTGTCCACAGTCCCAAGTATTTGCCTATAAAAGATTGTTAACTCCTTGATAATTATAGGGCTGGTGCATTTTCTGTCTGTACAAGAAAACAACAAGGGCATTGTTTTTGCCTTTCAGTTCTAAATTAATAATGTTTGGCCCATTCTTGCAAGGTAAAGCCAGGTTTGCAAGTGTGTTTCCAGAACTTGTCCCAGTGAATGCAGCTTTGTTGGCTTGGAGATTCTGGGAATTGTAGTCTAAAAATGTAACTTTTACAAACTCTGGAGGCAGACAGCTACAATCAAAGAGAGACCAGAGACATCTAGAAACGAAATCTAAATGCTGTAAGCCCAAAGCTGTCTTAAATAACAATTCCAGCACTTGCCATATCAAGTTTATATCACAACTTCAGTGTCTTGATATAAACATATGATTTAAAAACATAATAGGTTACCACTGAATTGGGATGTAATTAACCATATGGAAAGGAATTACAGCAATGACAGTTAAAAGGAGAATAAACTATTTGATGATAGAACAAGTGCTTTTAAGTATTTTCTTTTGATGTCCACATGTTTGTTACTGTAATTGTTTTTCTCTCATGCTTTCTTTTCTTTGATATAACATATTTATACAAAAATATTGGAGAAATCTAGCAGTGTTTTGGCTGATATACTTACAGTGCTGTATTTATAATATTTCATATTTGTGTCACAAAAATCTGCTAGATCCCTATGCAAAGTTTACAAGCAGCACATGAAAATGGCCACCCTTTCCTACTGTTCTTCAGGAACACATACTGTATATCCAGCCTGACTAGTGGCCACTACAAGTCTTGCCCGCCATGTGCCCAGCAATATACATGCTCAGTGTGAGTCACCCATTGGCTGCACATCCATGACTAGAGCTGAAGCTGTGGCTGCTAGGCAGGACAAAGGCCACAAAGGAGTGCGCTTGTATGTTGTACATAGAGCTGTGGCAAACCGTGGATATGTGAAACTGCGAATACAGTATTGATCTTATGTACAAGGGAGTCCTACTGTTTAGTAGTACTATGTACTATGAACCAGTGTTGAAGGATAGGTGAGCCTCGTGGCGCAGTGGTTAAACCGCTGTACTGCAGCCAAAACTGTGCTCGTGACCTGGGGTTCAATCCCAGGTAGCCGGTTCAAGGTTGACTCAGCCTTCTATCCTCCCGAGGTCGGTAAAATGAGTACCCAGCTCGCTGGGGGGGGGGGGGGGGAGGCAATGTGTAGCCTGCATATCTAACTTGTAAACCACCAAGAGAGTGCTTGAAGCACTATCGGGCACTATATAAGCAGCATGCTTTGCTTTTTGCTTTGCTTTGTTTCAGCCCTATAGTGCAGTATTTTTATTCTCTACTTTTTAAAACGTTTATAACATCTCTATGTATATATGTACGTACTTCCCATATTTAAACTGTTAATAAGCCAGGTCATGTTCCCAGTATTTTACCATTAATAATTTAGCTACCATTCACAACTATATTAGATGATAATCACCAATATTAAGACAAATAATTTTAAAAGGCATTATTTTTCATGCTTAAATCTGTGCTGTTGAAATCAAAGAGGCAGTGTGTTAGAGTGCTTACATCCCTTGGAATGACAAGGGATTAATGAAACTAGGCTATTTCCTCTTCAGGCATTAATGTGGGTCATTTTGTGCCCCTTGACACTCACATAAATCCTTTGCCTTTAATGAGTTTAACTGAGTTTAGTTAAATGTAACTGAGCTTATAGAAGAAGAAGAAGAGAAGAGGGAGATTCCCCTAGGAAAAAGGAGAAAACTAGGAATAGTAAGCTTTAGTAGGAATAAAAAAAATTAAATTCCCACATACTTAGCAGCCAGTGTAAGTGCAGTTGAGATTTGAAGTGGAGGTCCTTTTTCTTCTAAGACTGGAGCTGATGCAAGTTGGAGAAGTATCCCCAGGCCTTCCCTTATTGATACATCATTTTTTTTCTGGCTGTTGGGGAAGGAACTACAACTGAAAGATGCAAGAAGCATGGTAGGCTCTCTTTTCCCCCATAAAGAATTATGTATGATTTCTTCTGCAGGTTGTTCTAGTTCACCCATTTAATTCTGAAAATATTTTCAGGCTGGATGGTTAGTATTCAGTCAGAGGGACAGATCCCTGATGCATCTCTCTGTGATGAGTATCATGGGAGAGAAATGCTTTGTTGCATTCGTTGACATACATTATGGATAAGGATAAGTAAAATATTTCTATTTGAGTAGTAAGCATTGTGCTTTGACTTATAAAACCAGAAAGTTGGTATTTTTCATTTACTCCCGTAGAACGAAGTAGGCATTTATGAATAACGTGTATTGGTCCCAGAAGAAGTGAAGCTAATGGAAAAGAAATCAAATCACTTGTTTTGCTCCTGGGGCCTGGACTGTGTTTTCTGATGCAAAGTTATCCTTTTTCCATCAGTGGGATTAATTCAGATACTGAATTCAGTTTACATTGCAATCCTATCTGTGCCTTTCAAAAGTCAGTGCAACAAGAGCATGCAGCATACATATCGAGACTGTGTAAAACTATAACTAGGGATCGGCAAAGTCAGTGGGACTGGGGGTCAAATTCTTGTTCTCCATAACCCACCACAGGCCAGATGGGCCCTTCCATTTACTCTTTAAAGGTGGGGGACTTAGGGGACATCACAAGATCTCTAAGCTCCAGTAGGTGGAAGTAGGACTTTATTAGCCAAAAAGAGAGGGTTTTTTTGCACCACCACCCCCCCAGTTAACTTTTTGGTGGCACCTTTTTTATTTTGCCTAGCTTTTTGTGGACTGCAGCCCACTTTGGGTTTCAAGAAATAGGCTACAGTCTATGAAGGTCTATACATCAAATGAAACAGGCTGATCTTTAAGGGCACTACAGTACTTGGAAATTTTCTACATGGATTTTTAAAAGTCATCTTTGCTGAGAGAGCATTCATCTTTGCTGGTTTTGCTGCAACGGATTGCAGGCTAACATAGCTCCCGCTTTGAGATCCTCTACATCTTTTCATATAGGAGATTCCTGTTTATATATACTGTATATAACAGGAATCTTGAAGGTGCAAACTGAGATTGAGACCAAGTTCTAAAGAGGGCCATTGCTTAGCAGTAGAGCACCTGCTATACATATAGAAGATCCCACATTCAGTCGGTGGTACAGTATCTCCAGACAGTGGTGTGCAAGACTCATGCATGAAACCCTAGAGAACCACTGCTGATCGATGTACAGTATAAGGCAGCCTTCCCTGTCACTACATTATATGGGAAATGCACTTTCAGATCTTTTTCTCTCCCTGTTTTTCAGCTGCTGTCAGAGAGAAACTGAAATGAACTCATTCTTTATTGGAAACTGACAGAGCTATCTATATGCTATGCAAAATTAATGTGGAACACGGCACCCAAAGTAACTGCTATGAAATGAATTTTTAAAGCATTTTCCTTTAATACAATATACGATCTAGGAAAAATTAAGTGCATTTACCTGTAGTACATTGTTTAAAGAATTCATTTGGGCTTAGTAATGATAGACCAGAATCAAACATGTTTTAAGTACATTTTCCATTTAAAATAATTTCACTGAATTTAGGCACTTCATTTTAAGTGTCATCCTTTTAGTGTACAATCAAATAGTTTTGATGCGACAAAATCAGATAGTGTATTGACATATTTGGAATTCAGTTATGTATTGTTCAATTTCTGTGAGTCTTCCTTAAGTTATTTCGCCAGGATAGGATTTCATCAAACAAGACTCCAAAAATGCTAATATTAAATTAATAAGTTAACCTTGGCGCCTTTTTCTCAGATAACAAGGTAAGTGTTTTCAGACAATATTTAACCTAGTTTCTTTGAATAAAGGAGTGTGAGGCAGTGATATGTTTGTTTAAAGATACTGATCGTTTTAGACAGGAGTCATCTAACAAAGGTGAGGAGAAAAATGAGGCGGTCAAATTAGGCAGATTAAAAATGCATAGACATTCTTGGGATCTTTTTAAAAAAAATTAAAACCTTCCCAAAAGCCCTTTAATATTGCAATGGAAATTAAAGTTATTTGTTTTAAGCTGCTGTTATTTGTTTTAAGCTGCAGAAAAGATAAATTATTTTACTGGCAGACTTCAGCCAACAGTTGCTTCTTGGGAAGACATTTCTTTTGTTCAGTTATATCAGGTCTGTCTTTCAAGCTACTGTATGCTGATTCTAGCTTTCTATTGGGAGTAATTTCATCCTAACCAAGTCTTCTATTAGACCAGGTGCGGGAAATGTAGGCCGGGGTGGTTCAACATCATGACTTCCAGCTGAAGAACCACAGTTTTCGCATCCTTGTTCTATAGGCTATATTTGTTTCCTAGTAGAGGGACCCAAGCCAGCTACACATTACAGGGTAATGGCATCAGAGTTCTGGTCAGCTGTGGGCCAGGCTAAAAGACAGAGGTCTGCCATGGTCGCAGATTGGACTCAGGGTGGAGTCCTATTCCCAGAACATCATACAATTGCAGGGAAATTTATTGCACTGGACAGCACAACATGCGATCCAAAATCCAAACTCTATGCCCGTGTGATAACACCCTTAGTTAGATTCCCTACAGTTACTTCAAGTAGTAACAAGAGAGGATGATTTTTGCCTCAGTTGTCTGCTTTTTTGCTGGAGGAAGGGGCAAAAGATCAAACTTCATATGAAGATTCTTTTTAACTGTAAAAAAAATTGAAACATGTACAAGACCACTTCCAACCTCTAAAGTAAATACTATCTGAACACAGCATCATGTTTTCTAGCATGTATGAATTGTTCCTTGGTTAAGGCACTCTGTATGTGCCCAACTGACTCAAGCTATATGCCACAGCACAACATGGCGCATGAAGCTGACACAGTCAGGTCACAACTTGGAGAAACAGCCTAAATTCTATATTTCCTGCTCTCCATCAATACGAGACAATTTTATACAGATGCTTCACATAAGCACCATTGTGCATTAAAAAACGAACATAAAATATATAAAATGCAGAATACTTAGCTTAGGGCTCTTAATAGGTAAAGGTAAAGGTTCCCCTTGACAAATGTCCAGTCGTGTCTGACTCTAGGGGGCGGTGCTCATCCCCGTTTCCAAGCTATGGAGCCAGCGTTTGTCCAAAGAGAGTTTGCATGATCACATGGCCAGCGCGACTAGACATGGAATGCCATTACCTTCCCACTGTGGTGGTACCTATTTATCTACTCACATTTGCGTGCTCTCTAACTGCTCAGTTGGCAGGAGCTGGGACAAGCGACAGGAGCTGACGCCATTGCGTGGGTTTGATCTTATGACTGCAGGTCTTCTGACCTTGCAACATAGAGGCTTCTGCAGTTTAACTTGCAACACCACCACATCCCAGGGTTCTTAATACTGAATACCGTAATGCCTCATTGGATGCAAGCAAATTCATGCATCAGACTTTGGAAGTCTTAATCTAATCCATTTTTGGCTTTTTCTTACTCTACAGGCTAATTTGCCAGTAGCTAACTGGTGACAGAAGGCATGGAAGAAGAACTGTGCATTCTACAGACACTGGAACCATCCATCGATTGCAGTTTCTACTGTAAAGCTCTGTATAGCAGGGCAAATACTCACTTTCACGAAATGGACGTCATGATAAAAAGAACTTCCCGATAAGGAAAGTCACAGGGTGCAATATAACGGTAGTCCTCCACTCATCATGTGCTTTATCTTCCAGTCAATTGTAAGATTTACTGCTCTTGATAAAGACTTTTATTTTATTGGTAGCACTAGGACAGTGTTATACCATATCAAAGAATGGTGGTGTTTTGAAGATCTCCTGTCTTGTGTTCACAGTCTTTAAATGTGTTGTTCATGTCACAGATGGAATCTGCTGACACAATGCTTAAGACAGAAATCCAGAGGCATGAGTAGAGAAAGTGTATGATAAATTGTTGACATGACAAACTTTCCATTTATTCATCCTTGGGCCATTATCTAGATTATTAATTTTTTAAAACAAAGTCAGTTCTTATTTTTCTCCTTTCATTTCACTGCATTTGCTGAATGTTTACAAGCAAAAAAGGAGGGAAAGGTGCCAGTAATGAAACTCTGAACAGCTGATGGCCATCCATGACTTGAAAAACTATACATACTTATTTTGTTTGCTTATTTTAGATGGCCTGTATAGCAACTACAAATAACCTTTTTCACAATAAAGTTGTGGGTTGTTATTGAACTGTCAAAATACAACATTCTTTGTAAAGTTTATTTTTGAGGAAACACTGAAAGGAATCAAATCATTACTAAAATCCATACCTGCAATGGAATACCATTTCTTACAAGTGTTTGGGAAGAGGTTAAAGGAAGTAAACTTTTAAAAAACACATTGATGATCCATATGTTAGCATCTGTCTATCTAGAGTTTGGGGGGGCATACCCCCCTCTGGACTTTGGAGGTCCATAACTCTTCTGCATGACTCAACTCTTTTTTGAAAAAAAGCTACTTCTACTTCTTCAAAGAGATCAGGAGAAATATACTGAAAATGTTCCCATACCCCCAATACAGTGGTGCCTCGCTTAACGACATTAATTTGTTCCAGCAAAATCGCTGTAGAGCGAAAACGTTGTAAAGTGAAATAAAAAAGCCCATTGAAATGCATTGAAAATCATTCAGTGCATTCCAATGGGCTGAAAACTCACCATCTAGCGAAGATCCTCCATAGGGGAGGCCATTTTCGGTGCCTGTAGAGCGAGGAATCCATCCAAAAACACAGCGAGGAGCCATTTTGAGCACCCGGCGGACATTTTGAAAACCCGACAATCAGCTGTTTTGATCGTCGTAATGAGAAGAATTGGTTCCCGAAGCAGGGAACTGATCTTCCCAAAGTGAAAAAAAAACATTTAAAACATAGTTTTGTGATCGCAACTGCGATCGCAAAAAC
Source organism: Pogona vitticeps (assembly GCF_051106095.1). Classification (NCBI taxonomy): domain Eukaryota; kingdom Metazoa; phylum Chordata; class Lepidosauria; order Squamata; family Agamidae; genus Pogona; species Pogona vitticeps. Next base: position 175,771,474 of record NC_135785.1, read on the forward strand.
ATCGTTGTGAAGCAGATTTGTCATTATACAGGGTAATCGTTAAGCGGGGCACGACTGTAGTTGCAAAGGGATTTAAAGAGGGTTTGTGTGTGTGTGTGTGTGTACACACATACATGGAGCAATTGAATCAGTGGGGATCTGATGAGTCACTTCCTCTGTAAATTCCATTAATTCAAATGCACCTTTTGATACTAATGTAAAATCACAACTACAGTAGGTGAACTGAATCATTGGGGATCTGGTGAGTCAACTCCAGATGTTCCAGTGTGACTTGATATGCTGAGCAACTTGATTTCAGCCACTGACTTTGACTACTGAGTCCTCACCAAGAATCTGCTTGATATTTTAAGGTGCATCCAAGTGGCAGAGTGGCGGGTTTATCTTAATTTATCCAGCTCCATTTCTAGAGTTAGGATAGAAGTTTTCCAAAAGGGATTAAAGGTAGGGCACTTTTAGAAGGCTACAGCAGATGGGTTGCAGTTTGGTGTCTAGTTTTTCACGTAACTTTCAGCATGCCATAAGGCAATTAGTTACCACTATTTAAAAAAAGAAGAAAACCTGCTGCTTTGATACCTCCTCTTTTGTTAGCAGAAAAGAGGAACAGGATACACAAACTGGAATCTAAGCTTGAATTCTTACTATAGCAAAAATGAGTAAACTGAAGTTACCTTACCATACACAAATAATGAAAATAAAGCAATGAACAGAAAAGATAATGTTGCTGAGAGGAGTAGGAGGCAGTAGAAAGAGAGGAAGACGAGGCAGATTGTAGGAAACCTTTCAAACATGAAGAGAACAAGCTGAGTATTAAACAATTGGCACTTGAACACAGAATAGAAGCTAAGCTTATTGCAGTTTGATTTTAACAATCTGCTGTTTTGATATAGTTGGAACAGCTTTCAACTATTTATATTCATAGTTTGATAGGCAGGCTGTAGCAAAATAATTGCTGTCAACATTAAAAACTATTTGTGGTGTCAGTAACATAGATATAGAACAATATGAAAGGAAGACAGTTTTAAAAAACCACAGAACATGATTTTGTCAGTGATCTATTTTCTGGAGGTGTTAGTCAAACTGAAAATAACAACTCTTCTGTTGCACATAACAGTTATTTAAGTATCCCCTTTTAGAAGTTCTGAACTATATACTGAGATTGTTGTTTTTTTAGACAAGGTAATGGAACCTTGTGATGCTACCCACATAGAATCAGTTATTAGCAAAATGTTTTTCATGTTTTAATGCAACCTGCTAAAAATAAAATGTAAACTGAAATGAAACCCGATAGTAGACTGACTGGCCTACAGACTATACAGAATTCTAGTCATACAATTTGAAACTTTATGCCACCAGTTATGTTGGGACATCACTTTCCTTTTTCTGGATGAACATTGCTGCTACAGTCATAAAGATGTTTAATAGGAATAATTGGATTAATTTCTGGCCGAATGTCTATATGTCTATCTACATTAAAATCCCCAAAGCATATAACATTCATAGGTTGAAGAAGAAAAGGACTTTGAAACCCATGATGGCCTCTCGTCGTCGTCTTCTTCTTCTTCTTCTTCTTCTTCTTCTTCTTCTTCTTCTTCTTCTTCTTCTTCTTCTTCTTCTTCTTCTTCGGTAGGAATAAGGAAGTGTTTCATGCTGGATCACAAGAAGGGATCTCTAATTAGAATTCTGTTTGCACAGTGGCCAACCAGATTCTCCAGAACACGTATGCGTTACCACATTTTCACTCATATGCCTTAGCAATTAGTATAAAGAAACACACTGTCTCTGATACGGAACACAGTGGCTGAAATCCTGTTGAGCAGCTATGATTGTGTAACTCAGTGTTATGCCAGTCTTATCTGTAACACCAGCAAGGTGGAAGTCCTATCCACAAAGCACTTATGCAGGTGCATTGCGCAATCAGTCACAGTGGGAACTGCGAGTGACTGCACAGTCAAACTGCACCATCTTTTTTGCCTGGGTGTAATGCATGACAGTTTTAATGGCTATGTAACTTATGTTGTGACAAACAGGATTCTGGCTAATGGCTGAAATCTAGTACAGTAGTAATTGCAAGCACAACAGGCCTGTTGAATCAATAGTATTTACAAAGGAGTTGATTCGCCAGATCCCCACTTATTCTGTGAGCTTACTCTAGTTAGTTGTGACTTACTACTGGACTTCAGCCAATATATTATCCATCATAACTAGTACTCATTTGATAGTATTATTGTTCATAAATCTGCCAGTCCTTTTAAAACCATCCTACTCAGTATATCTAGTACTGTACTTCTAAATGGCACAACTGTATGAAGAGTTGCATTTTTCTGAATCTTCCACCATTTAGATTCATGGGATGATCCTGAGTTCTAATATACAATACAAAGAGGAAGAATATCCTATTTACTTTATCCACATCATGCTGTATTGTAGATCCTCACCTTTTTCTTTAAAGTTAAACAATCCCCAAAACTGTAACCTTTCTGTATGAAGGAATCTCTCCACCCTTTTGATTTTTTTTGGTTCCTCTTTGTAACTCTGCAATTTCCTTTTTGAGGTTCAGACATCAGAACTATACACAGAAGTCAAAGTGTACTGTGGCTTTTTGTAAGGGCAGTATGATATTGGAAATGTTATTTCTGCTTAATTTTGCAGTAATTACAAGAGGGCACATTGGGTGAATGTTTTCACTCCGTACTACAACCCTAAGCTCCTTTTCCTGGTTAGCTACTATCAGCAAAAATGCCATTAGGGTAAATGGGAAGTCAGATTATGGGTGGGAGGGGCCATGTCCACCAGTTTACATTTGCTTAGACTGAACACCATGCTGGACTGTAGCTTTGGTTTGTAGCAGTTACTGCTCCTATCAGAAGTGGGGAAAGTGCTGCAACAAACAGAGGAATTACTGGGACACCAGTACTGTATATATATATTTTCCATATGACTGATGGCCAGGTAATGTGTGAATGCACCACAAAGTTCAGCAGCTTTAAATTTCAATTCTTAGGCAATATCCTTTTTAGAAAACATAGACTGGGAAAGTATAACCCTTCGCTTTGGCAGGCTCCCTGTTGCATTCACACAGTTTCCAAGATTAGGCACAATTGTGCATAAAGAGAGGTTACTTACCTGAAACTCTGGTTATTCGCGTGGTCATCTGTAAAATTGCACTAATGGGTTAATCTGTGCCTGCGCAGAGCAGCCTCAGAATCTTCTAGACTCGAGCTCAAAGATATGGTGCTGGGACCTCCAAGATGCTGCCTGTAACCCCGCCCTGGCACTGAGTGCCTTAGTTCTGTGGAACTGCCCGCCGCTATGCTGCATGCCTTAAGGCACATGTGACAGACAGCGGGGAGGAAGGACGGGAAGTGTGAATTCACAGATGACCACTCGAAGAACCAGTTACAGGTAACTTCTCTTTCTTCTTTGTGGTCTCTCTGAATGTACACTAATGGGTGACTAGCAAGCTGACTTACCAGGCACAGGGACATCACAAGAGTACAGAGGCCAGGACGGCACAGCCCACAGCAGCCTCTGCTTTGGCCCAAACATCCAGGTGATAATGGGCCACGAAGGTGGATGTCGTGGCCCACGTAGCATCCTTACAGATGTCCGTCAAGCCAACACCTCTAAGGAAGGCTGTGGAGGAAGCAAGGGCCCTAGTGGAATGGGCCCTCACAGTGCATGGTAAAAGTGCATTGGCCAGCTCATATGCTAGGTGGATCGTGGCTGGTAGGAAGAGTAAACTCCCCAACGTCTGGCTGCTGAATGTTTCTTTTGTACATTCTCTAGTATATCGTCAGTTTCAGCATGAAAAAGAGCTACTCCATTGAAGGGGAGGTCTTCGATACGTGCCTGAGCATCTTCGGATAAGCCGGCCATTCTGAGCCAGGAAAAATGGCACAGGGCTACTGAACTGGCCATGGGCTTGGCTCCCAGGGACTCCCAGGGCTTCTCCATTGTGATCCGACACCTCCTGGGGGTCCCCTGCCGCCATGATTGGAGACCTTCTGGGGGTCCCTCGCCACCGTGATCGGCAACTTCGGAGGTCTCCGGAGGCCTCCTGGGGGTCCCATCGTGGCGGCGGAGGATCCCCAGGAGGTCTCTGATGGTGGCAGGGAAGCTCTGGGAGGTCTCCTAGGTCGAAATGTTCACCTGAGGGTCTGATCGCGGTAGTGGGAAATGGTGGGAAATTTAAAATTGCTCCCCCGCCACCGTGATCAGACCCCAGGAGGCCTCCGGAGACCTCCGAAGGTGCCAATTGCAGTGGTGGGGGACCCCCAGGAGGTCTCCGATGGCAGCAGGGAAGCCCTGGGGGGCCTCCTGGGGGGTCCCTCGCCGCCGCAATCGGAGGCAGCAGCTACCCAGCACTGGGAGGCTTGAGCCGAAACCCGGCCAGCTCAAGTCTCCCAGCACTGGGTGACTGCTGCCTCTGCCACGGCTGGGGGCGAGCGGCCGAAGCACCCTGGCCAGGCTCAAGCCTCACAGCGGCGGTGGTCATGGCAGCAGCGATCGCAGCAGCGGGGGACCCCCAGGCGACTTCAGACTGGTAAGTGCTTCTTTTTTCTTTTTTTAAAGCTGCTCTGGGTGGCTTTTGCAGGGTGGGTTTGGGCTGGGGGGGTTATGTTTCTGTGCTGTGTTTTTTTGGGTGTGTGTGTGAGATTTATTTATTTATTTATTTGCAGTTCCAGCGTGGGACTTGCTCCAATGTTTATTTTTGGATTTGTTTGTTTTTGTTTTTTGTTTTTGCAGTCCCAGCATGGGACTTGCAGTGTATTATTTTTATTTTATTTTTATTTTTTGTATTTTTTTCTTCCCCTGGAATGCATTAATCAGTTTTCAATGAATGCATTCCTATGGGAAATGGTGCCTCAACCTATGAACTTTTTGACTTGCGAACACCGTTCCAATACGGATTAAGCTCGTAAGGCAAGGTACCACTGTAATTAGCAACTCACATGGTGAAGGCTGCCCATGGGGTCTATTTGTCAGCTGTCTTTATTTGGTGATATGAGAGATTGTTGGTGTTGAGAGTCTTCGACAAATATAGAATTTGGAGCTGGTTATTTTGGAGGAAAATGGCTCCTGGGTCATGTATTCTATAGGTGTTATCAATCCGCTTAGACATGGTATGGGAGAAGGTTGGTTTTGTCCAGGATCTTTGCACAGTACTAAGGAGAGATGGTAACATTGATATGTGCACAAGAGTGGTTTTATTTTTAGAGATCGGATCATATAGATGATCAGTTGGTTCTGTCGATGGTCAGTGGATTTGTAGATCAAGGGATTTAGCCATGCAAATCATAAGTTGGGCATAGGTGTGGAAATCCTCTGCCAGTGACAGCGAGTCGGTATCAACAATGTCCAACTCTGGAAAGGTAACACTGATGGAGTCTGTGGCCGAGATCCATGGTCAGAGCCATCGAGGTCACGTCTTGAGTCGACGGACTGTCGATCGACTTTGGTGTCGAGAGGCTGAGTCTTGTAGTATTGCCAGTTCTGAGTCAGAAAAGATGGAGTTTTAGCCTGGAGACGGGAGATCAAAGAACTCCACACTTAAAATGTTTGCAATCGGTACAGGAGGAAGTTTGATGTTGTTCTCCCAAAGAGAAAAGGCACTTAGTATGTCCATTGGAAAGTGGGATCTTATTATCACAGACAACGCAGCGCTTAAACGGGCACAAAGGGGCCACGAATAGGAGAAAATAATTGAGGAGAAAAGCCGATGATTTGGGGGGGGAGGGGTTTGTAGCCGAAGGCCAAGTGAGGGGAAAGGAAAAATCTGTGATGATAAAAGTTTGATCTAATAGTTTAAAATAAAAAGATTACAGGAAGGAATCAAGAATAAGCTCTCTTTAGCTTTTACTCACAGAAGTAGAAATATGAGGCTGTCAACATGGTGGTCGAAAGAAAATGAAAGGGGATGCTTGGTGCCAAGGTACTTATATGGGTGGAGAGGGGCATATTCTAATGTGTTCATTGCTACCGCAGAAGCTCTAGAATCTTCCGATGAGGCTCTGCGCAGGCGCGAATCACCCAGGGTGCAATTCACAGATGCCACAGAGGAGGACAAGGAACCTGCTGGAGTTGGGGGAATGCTTATGTATTCATCCTTCTGTTTTACACGTCCTGAATAAGATAATGGTCTTAGTCTTTAGAACATATGCCAAAATGCATTTCTTGGGAGAATATTTTCTTGAAATTTAGTGGGCATTATAGAGTATCTGATTTTCACAAAATCTCAGAGCTAATGGCTAATGTAAGTGAAGGGCACTTACCATGGTTTGGCAGATGAGGCCCACAGGGGCTTGGGTTGCATGCCCTGCCTCCTCCCAGGGGCACCCACTCAGAGGAGGAGACAGGACAGGGCAGCCTTTAGACTGTTTCTGATGGGGAGCTTGAGGAAGTGGGGCGGTAAATCCAGGGCACACCTGTACACACCTGTGGGCCCTATTGGTCGAACCGTCGAACCGTGGTTAGTGTTCATCTCTGGTGCTGACCCTCTGTATTTGTCCTCTACACCCTCACCCTTTCCATGCCAAAATATATTCTTTGTCTTTCATGAACTTCTGTTACATCTGCTTACAGCACACGGATCCATCTGATAGTACAATTTCCTGCTATCTTTCAAGGATATTTAGGAAGGACTAGATTCTGCTTTTGTGGAGAGCCTAGAAATATCTGGTCTCAGGGTTCATCTACTCATTTTAATTTTACATCCAAGCAAGTATATACAGTGGTGCCTCGCTTAACGAGCACACCGTATAACGACAAATTCGCATAGCGATCTCTTTTTTGAGATTGCTAATGCGATCGCATACCGATGGTCTCTATGGCCAAAAATCGCATTGCGATGTCGGGAAATCAGCTGTTTGGCGGTTCCAAAATGGCCGCCGCAACCATTTTTGCGCCCTGCCCTCGCTTACCGAGGGCACGAAAATGGCGGTGCTATGAGGAAACATCGCTTAACGGTGAGTTTAGAAGCCATTGGAACGCATTAAACTAAGTTTAATGCGTTCCTATGGCATTTTCCTATCCGTATAGCGATGTTTCCCCATAGCGATGGTTAATCCGGAACGGAATAACCTCGCTATGCGGGGCATCACTGTATATGATTACAACTTACTGTAACGTTAAACTTCAAACCTATCTGCATTTATTTAGATGTACACTCCAGTGAACTCAGAAAGGCTTATGTCTGAGTAAATGTGCATAGGATAAGTCCTAGGACTCCACGGAGTGAAGGGAAACATTTCCTAATTGTCTTGTAGCATAAAAGCCTTACCGTAAGTGGCTGAAATCCAAATTTTTGCATGAACCAGTCTGCTACTGCAGACTAGAGCTGATTAGAAATAAAGTGAAGCTAATGGCAGTGTTTTTTAAGCATCCATTGTGAATCAAATATTAGAATGAGAAATCATGACAGGAAAAAGCAGAGGAGGAAGTTACGGACTTTATTATTTACATTGGTTCAAATTTACTTTCTGTTTCACAAATGAGAGAAAAATAAAATAGTAAATAAAAATGGTCATTATCGCGGTAGGAGAAAAAGAGGATGAGAGAACATTTTTATTTCCCTAAGGATGTCTCGTTTAAATTAAAGGCCTGTCAGTTAAAAACAGAACCAAACCCACAAATCACCCATGAAACATTACTTTTTTAAAAAAAACCTGCTTTTATAGCAGCTAAAAACTTCCACTGAGGAAAGCAGTACTGACTACCTAATTGCATCATTGCATTACAGAGGTTATTCATTCACAATTAGGAGTACAAACATCCTATTTGTAAAGAGCATCCCTGGATTCTAACCCAGATATGGGGAGGCTATAGCCATCTAGAAATGAATAAACATCCATTCCCATCATCCCCACCAGGAAAGTTGCTGAGAACTAGAGCCAAACAATATTAGAGGGCCACAGGTTTCCTGTTTCTGCCCTGAACAAAGTCTTCCCTTTTCAGATTGTAACATAACACTCTTTATTAAAGGCACTGCACCATTTTATAATAACAAGGTAATAGTGCAATATGCCACTAACACACTCTCTTTCTTTCTTTCTCTCTCTCTCTCTCTCTCTCTCTCTCTCTCTCTCTCTCTCTCACTCACACACACACACACACACACACACACACACACACACACACACACACACACACACACACACACACATTCTAACAAAGTTAAGAGAAACACAAGCATCAGATAAAGAACTGATCAAAGAATTTGAATCCAGACACTGTCAGAATCTGAAACAAGATTCCATCAGTTCTTATTCGGCCAGTTGTGTACAAATTTGGAGCTGCATTCATTCAACACTCTTTTCACCACTGTAGTAGAGGAAGGACACTGCCCATGATTGTTGACTGGTTATTTCCTCCACATCTTACAAATTTAGCTATGTAACTAGATTGGCATTAAAGGCATGAGGCAAGAAATAACCATTTGAATGGCAGACGGACGGAGGGACTTTGTGGTGCAGCTGGTAGACTCACAGAAACTCTCAACGAATTATCCAGAGATAAGAGACACACACATACACCCACACTGCTTCCATCTTTATCAGACACAGAATAAATTAATACCAAACTTTAACAGTATGATTTCTTTTTATACCCCTTGAAATGACATGGAGCTTTTTTAAAACAACAAATCCCAAGAAACAATGTTTTTGTTACTGTGGTCACTGAAGATGATGCCCTCTTCTGTACCTACATTATTCAAGTATAAATTAAACATTGCACCTTTGTAACTGCTGATTAACAGTGATTAACAGAATTCTCTCCTGCATTTCCTGGCTGCAAAGCTTTTGGTGACTCAGAATTATTTGAATAACTTCTGTTAATTGCTTCAGCCATTAATATCACCCTCCCTCTAGGAAGCTGAGTGGAGCAGAGGAATGAGATGATTACAAGTTGCCTTTAATTTCAACTTTGTGTTGTTGTTGTTTCAATTTTAAAAGCAAGAGACTGACCAATTCTTGTTTAAGTTTAAATATTGTCAGCGATCTGAACAATTAAAAAAACATTGGAATAGGGAGGGAGAGCATCTTCGGACCGTAAGAAAACCACTTGTACAAAGGACATTAATTCATGAAGCTCTTCCACTGACACTGGGTCCTACAAGATGTCTTGTATTCCTGGACGTTGGTGAGTTTTCTCCTCACCAGTCATCATTCATCCAGTGGAAATACTAGCCGAGTGCCTCTGCTCATCACCTCGGGTGCTTCTGTTCCCAGATCCCGTTCCAAGGCCTCTTCAGAAGTACTTTTCATCTTCCTGCCATCAAGGCTGCTAACAGCGGTATGGGAGCCAGAAGATCCATTCGCAGTTATGGTAGCATCTCCATACGTCAACGTTAGGTCACTGTCATTCAGGATAAAGTCTGAATCTTCTTCTCGAAGCTGCTCCTGGTTCTGTAAAGTATAGATTGGTTTATTTTTAAAAAGAGAGAGAGAAACAATATATAGACATTCCAGCATCTAACTAACAGTAGTTATTTGAAAATAAGACTGAATATGGTACAGCCTTTAAGATAAAAGTTATTGCCAGCTGAAATCCTGCACACACTTAACATCACTTAAAATCAATTGCTTTCAGGGACACCTAGATTTTCTTAAAAATAATTCGAGAGAATGACAGAGAGGTATGCACAAGCTTCTATGTCCATTTACACATGATATTCATACAGGCCAATGTCAAAGCCAATTCCACATCAAGTAGAATAAGAGCACAGAGTGCTGTCCTCTGAAGATGCCGACCACAGAGACTGGTGAAACGTTAGGAAGAACAACCTTCAGAACACGGCCAAAGAGCCCGAAAAACCCACAACAACCAGAATAAGAGCTCTTCCAGACAGTATAAACACCTAATTGATTTATATTTTTTTACATCTGCTGAGATTTGCTGCTCCCATTGATCATGTTTTTGCTGGCTTCTCCAGTGCCTTTTCCAGTGAAATTCAAGGGATCCAATACAGTAAAAGAGACAGATGAACATGAATCCTAGTCATAATGAAGCTAGTAGGCCTACTGTTTCTGAAATTAAAGAGAAGCATCCTGTTTTTTCTCCTCTGCCCTCTGGTTTGCTTTGATATCCCACTCCACAACTGGAAAGCTCACCATCTGTCTTATTTATCAATACGAAGAAGACAAAACATGTCCTCAGGCTTACAATTTCTAAAAGAGACAATGTACAGCAGGAAAAGGAAATGGGGAGGGGAAAGGAAACTAAGAAAACCAAGGCATACATCTTTAATGTTATGTTTATTCTAAGGGGAATTTGCTTCTTCCCATGTTCTTTACGAAGACTGATTTATCTTAGAACAAGTTGAGATTTGTAACCAAAACTGTATAATTTCAAGGTCCCAAATGTTGCTTTAAACATACACACACAGACCAGTAACTTTTGTTAAGAGGTGTGCTCAGAATTAGATTGCTTAAAGTGAATGGGACATGTAAATCTTTCTGGTGGAGCTCCAGTAATCTGAAACATTCTTTTGAAAGATGGCTAGAAGAACAATCCATACAGATCTCTGGGGCTCTGAAAATTTTCCAAAAATAACTGGCCTCTTCAATGCTTTGCATTCTTGTAGATAAGGTTTCTTTAATCTACTTGAGAAGTATCACACTCCCTGGACGGAGCCCTTCTGGCACTTACACTGCACAGTAGTAGGCACATGGATTATGGATACTCCTAAATAATAATAGCAATTCTATGTGTTATAGCAAAAAGGGTTCTGGAATGTGATTAGAGGGGAGGATAGAATGTTGTACAAGAAAAGGGAGAGTCTTTGAGTTGGGATTTGTCAGTGAAAACAGTGAGTGGATCTGGGCTAGGGTGGAGGATGAACAGGATTCTTCAGTTAGAAACAGATCCATGAGATGGGATTCTCTCTTTTGAGAAGTTTCTGGGTAAAAAGAAATGGAAATAGCCAAGCATGAAGAGGTTCATCAACGAACTTAGTGTGTCATTTGTCTTCCATTCCCCCATGAATAAAAGCTGCTCCCTGTGGCGACACCCACATCACTCATTCATATTTGTATGAACCTATGAGAGGGCTGGAGAAGCAAAGTCAGCAGCTACAAGAGGCTTGGCTGGAGAAGGAGTCAGATAGGGCTGGTTAGTCAGATAGTGAGGTTTAGTCATTAAGAGAGATAGGGCTGGTTACATATATATGTAGTGAGGGTGGTAATGAAATGGCAAGCAAATCCTGGCAAGTGTGAGAAACTTCCTTTCCTTTCCCTCACCTGTGCATGTGCCAGAAGACTTGTAAAAGGGAAAGGATGTTGTAGCAGTCACCCTGTCCTGCATATTCAGCGGTGCATTTGCAGGAACCAATAGGGAACTGTTGGGAGGCGGAGCCAGCTAGACAGAAGGGGGGGCTGAAATGTAGAGCAGATAGGGAAAAGATAGAGAAGAGTTAGATAGAGGAGAGAGGTTTGGTTTGGATTTTGAGGCAGAGAGAGAGAGTTTAGGGAGTGAACAGTCAAGAGTGTTACTGTATTAAGTATAGAAGAGGTTAAAGGAAAATACTGAACACTTTGTGTAACTTTAAGAATGTGCTTAAGAGCTATTCCTGAAATGAATTGTAACCAATAAACCTGTTCTTATTTCAAAGTTAAGTACTGAATGGACCTCAGTCTTTCACAGGATACATAGTTGGTAAAGAGATCAACTGGTGGCAGCGTGGTAAAGGACGTGTGGGATACATAACGTGAGCTCGTTGTTTGGTGAAACAAGCAGGGGCAACGTGGTAAATGTCACAGATGTGTTCTTGCTCACTCTTCAGAACCAAGTCTCCTTCCCACTCCAGGCTCTGTGTAAAAAGCACAGAACTCAGTGGGGTGGTGGAGGAGGAGAAGTATACACTGTCTGGACAAGGTAGGTGGTCAAAAGGAAGCCATTTCACATTCATTCACCACAGTTTTCCGCTGCATTTGCAGAATCCTGGACCTTGTCCAGAACATCACACGCACTAAGACGCCATTAAAATGTATGGATATATGAAATTTAAGAACTGGAATAAAAATCACACGTGCCTATTTCTGATTTCCTCATCTCACCTAACCTCTTTGAAGGGGCATAATTGGCTTATCTTCCAAATGGGAGACATATAGGTGCTATCTATACAGACTGCACAAAACGAGAAGCAAGACAGTTGAAGCAGAACACTTTGGATCCCGGCATATTAACCATTTCCCCCTTCAAACACATTACTGATGCTCAGGGAAATGTTTGTGTTAATACGAGTTTAGTGGACATCCAAGGTAGACTTACCTCATAAACCTGAGGAGTCGTCAAGCAACGTGCTATCAATCCACACCAACTCGGAAGAGTTGTTGTTAGCGGAGGGCCGCTGTGTGTGAGAATGGGCTTGAGGTAGCTTTAACATACTATTAAGGAAAAGAATGATATCTGTTGAGCAGCAACTGTTGAACTACTCCCTAAATCTTCTGATGTGATATTATTACATGCTTTGAGCCAATCTCTATGTTCACACAGAAAAAGGTGGAAATGGCCTCTGCAACAGCTTCTCCGTATCACTATGTGCAGCATAATATCGGCCATCTCTATTTGTAGTACAAACCAATACCAGGAGTGTATTTAAAAATTTGTGAAGGAGGCCATGATATGTGTTCACTGTGAGGGCCTGAATTTATTTATTTATTTATTTATTGAATTTATATCCCGCCTATCTGGACTATAAGTCCACTCTGAACACACCTCACAGACCATTTCCAGATTTTTTGAACAGGATCTGATGGGAAGCATGAAGGAGAAGGACTTTGAGAATATAAACAGACAGGAAAAAAAAGGGCTGAGCACCTGACTCTTCTCATCACCAAGCCAAATTCTTTCATAGTGACAATGGGCAGGAAGCTGGCTTTGTGTGCATTATTTCATTGATGGAAAAAAGTTACAAATGTTTTAACATGTCAATCATGTTAGAACAAGTAAGCTTTTCTGTGCTGAGTGCCAGTAACATTCTGCTAGGGAAATTTCTTGAGATTTCTCACAGCTTTCCCATTGCCGAAAACATCATTTGTATAAAGGATTGGAATTTTATGCTACTGCGTGAGTATGTGAAATTCTGGCACTGGGACATGCCACCAGCACAATACCACAAAGCATGCAGTTACAATTGTTTCAACACACATACGCTTAACAGCTGCTGTATTGTAGTTGACAGAGATTCCATTTAGCAGGCAAAAGTTTTTTTAAAAAATTGTCCAGAGTGAAAAGACTGGTTATGTCACTCTAGTTAGTGCAACTGTGAGAATTTAGACCTTTGGTTCCAAAGGTAGCTGGAATATAAATATTTATGTTCTACTTGTCTAACGTGTGAACTGCCAGGTTCAAAGATGGCTTACAATGCTATGACCAACAACACACAAACAACCACCAAGGGTTAAAAGACAGATGAAATATTAGTAAGCCTAAAGGCATGGATTCAGACAAATCCTAAATTCCTATTTATGTAAGGTCTGGGTTGATGCAAAATGACCAGATTTGATTCTGGAGTGGAGTAAAGCAAATTTACAAATCAATCGTAAACTGAATCAGGTGGGGGCACATATTGCTTCAGACTTTTTTTTTTTAAAGCAAACTTCCAAGATTTCTCATGTACAAACTTCTAAAGCCAGCCATCTCCCCCTCTTTGGAATCTAGAATGTCTAAATTTCATGTCCATCAATGGAAGAGAAAGCTATAACCATTTTGATTTTCCAGTGCAAGTCAAGGGAAACTTTAAAAACCAACTCAGATCTAAGCCATAAACCTAATCTGATGGAGCACAAATCACTTTGGACCAAATCAAGACACATTCAAGAACCCCGAATTGGCCCCTGTGATTTGTGCACAGCCCTAGTTGAAACTAAGAAAGTCCACCTGATAGTACTGAAACATTATTAAAATATTATTAGGAACCAAGATCTACACATGTCAGTTTCTTGAGCTCAGCTGTTCAGTTTCATTGCTGACATTTGCAGTCATAAGGCAAAAGGCTGGAGCAGACAGAGTGGCGGAACAAACCACAGATGATTTGTTTTTCTTTGTTTGTTTGATCTCCACCCTGCCTTTCTCCCTACAGAGAGACTCAATGGTGGGAATCCTGCTTGTACAGCTCCATGCACATAAGGTGGATGATGTCATTAGCATGAGCTTTTATCTTTAACTAAAAGTATCCTGTCCCCGTCCCCCTCAATCGGGTTCTGAGGCTCCCTAGGTATCCCTTTTGACCTGGGGAAGCCTTTGGTGGCAGCAATTTTTGGATATGAATGGCTTCTCCCCTTGTCCTAAGGCCCCCAAGGACTTCCTCAGATCAAAAGAGATCTCTAGAACCTGGCCAAGAGGCAGGGGACAGCTTTTTACAAAAGATAAAACACTGCAAATGATTATGTCATCAGCCTTAGATGAGTGGAGCTGGTCCACCAGGATTCCGGCCAATGCTCCCTGTCTCACTCAGTCTAATATACTTCACAGGGCTGTTGCCAAAAGAAAAGTATGATAACCTCATATACCCTGTCTTGAGCTGCCTGGAGGCCAGGATGCTGATGGGCAAAGCAATTGCCAGTGTGTCGTAGAGGACTCCTTCCTTTCCGCTATTACTTCTGCACAGAACATGGGCTCATTCAGTGCTTACTCTTGTCCTGAACATCAAACAAACCACTGACATTTCTTTTACCAACTACCTCTTCTCCAACATTGTTTATACCCACTTAGAAAGGATACTTGTGGTCAAAGCTGTACCACAACCTGAAGATCCAAACACTTTCCAGCTTTGTCCGGTTCCTTCGTTCAACATCTGGACCATCCTGTAGACAATAACCTATTTTTGTTATACACTCTTACAATAGTTTAGAAAAACACTGGTAAACATAAGGAACTGCCCCCCTAGCATGGCAGTTCTTGAGTTTTGCTCTGTGACGATTACCACATCAAGCCATTGTGGAATCTGAGTTCAAGCAGGTCCAAACTAAGGACATTTCAGGTGGTTGTCCTCCATTTCATCTGGCAACCATGGAACAGATCACACTAATGCCTCCCAGGAGAACATCCACGCTGTATAACCTTGGACAAGCTGCACAGTCCCCAGGGTGTTTCCAGAAGGAGGAAATGAAAAACCACTTCTGAGTAGTTTACATATAAAAAGGTAGGCTAGGAATAATATAAGTCAGAACTGACTTGATGGCACTCAATTATCAATTACTCTTCTCCCTTTAATAATGCTGGGGGACTAGGGGCACCAGACCCTCGTGTAGTTCAAAATATAGGTACAACTCTTATGTCCCCCCAAACCTTATAACCATAAACAACAGATTATCACACACATACACAAACACAAAGAGAGAGAGAACGAACAGATGGGTTTACTGTATGTACTGGATGATTATAATACTATACTGTATTTATCAATCCACACTTACAAAAGTCTTCATCCTCATTGTCATCATCTTGAGTAGGTTGTGGGGGAGAGGTAGAGTAACTTTATGGAACTACATCATAATTTCAGTCTGAATTTTTTTGCTTTTTCATTTCTCTAAAAATGTTTCTATATAGTAACAATTCTTCTTCCACAATTTGTTTTAGTTTCAGTGCCCGTATAATAGAAGGGTCTGTTTCGTAAGCAACAAAAGCAGTTTCGAATAACTGGAACCCTTCTGCAAGATTGTCTAATGTCAATTTGTTTCCTGGCACTGCTTGTTCTACCACAGGATTGGTGTACCCATATGGGGGATCAGTTACAAGCTCCTCTCGCAGATGCCAGAAACAGTGGTTAAGAGAGGCACTGACTTCCACTTTTCTTTGCTTGCTTGCCTGCTTGATTGATTGATTGGAAAAAAAATCTGTGTATAACCAAAACCATGCTGTTCAAGGGAGACGTGTATTATTAAATTGCCAATAGGCTTCTGGCCAGCAAGTTTCAGCCTCATCCTATAGCTTCTTTTGCTCCCCCATGATAAAGCCAAATATGAGAACTCAGTCCTGACTGCTAACATCCTAATGTTTAGTTATGTACCATCAAGTCAGAACTGACATAGTGACTCTAACAGGGCTTTCAAGATAAGTGAGATATTGAAAAATTGGTTTTACCAATCCCACCCACTTCCAGTGAGTTTCCATGGCTGACCAAGGATTCAAACTCTGGTCTCCTGAATCCTAGCCAATCACTCTGTCCAGTACCCCACACTGACAACCTAATATACAGCTATAAAAGATTCAGAATAGCATTTTTAAAATCTTAGAAATACAGGCATATTACAAGGTAAAATAGCATGCTATCATTCACATGAGGGGAAGGAGCAAGATAAGGTAAAATATTTTAATCTTTGTGATCTTTTAAAATTCTTTCCCTAAGTACTTTGCACTGAAAATATCAGCAAATACAGCATCCATGCTTTTGCAGGTCACTCACTAGTCGGATCCTTCTTATGTTCTATTTGCATTTGTTCTACTCATTTTACAATCAAGAACTTAGTTCTAACGAACTTAGGCTTCCAAAAATTGATTTCCCTATGATATCAACTTTGCTTTTTGTGTGATCAACAGAGACAAATAAGAGATGCCATGGATGCTTGGTTCCTGTTTGAAATCAGAACATTTGGGTATTACTCAGAAGTCAGCTTGCATAAGTAGCACCTCAATACCATTGACCTGCTGAGCAAATTAATTACTCACCCCTTGTAAGACTTGGAAGCTGTCATTCGTGGGTGGCGGGTCTTGATCTGGATCAACTCCAACTCTATGTGAACAAAGCAGAAGAGAACAATACCACACATTGGAGTTTCACTGAATTCAAAATGCCCTTTGCACTGGGCATGATTTCACTGTAAAGGAAGCGAAACTGTAGGAAGACATTGTGGATATTTGTTGACAGTGTAAAAACATCAGAAAGTACCTTGTAAGGCACAATGATAACATAAAATGAAATAAACAAATAATATATCCGCCACTGTCTCATAATCGTCTGCTTGAAGCAGGCTCCCATTCCAAGTCTCTTTTAAGTTAAACCCATATGCAAGATCTTAAAATCTTAAGGAAACTTCATAAAGCTGCAGTGAAGAAAAAGAGAGAAAACACTGTTTTGCTGAATCCAGTACCTTAGAATGAGCTGTTTGAAGGACAAAAATGATTGTCTATCTGAGTAAAGTACTATGACTAGCATAGTTTTATTCTGTTGCTAGGGAGACAATGGGACCCTGGTACAATTTGTTAAAAATAAGGGCTTCATCAGGGTTCAAAATCAGCCCTGAACCTAAGAATCAATGCTCTTGAACTGTAGACACTGGATCAGTTTGGCACTAAACAATTTTCCGATGGACAGAGATACAGAACAGGAGCAGAGGGCAGAGATCAAGCTGCACAGAAAGCCAGCGGGAAGTCGATTCAGAGTAGGATAATCTGTGGCTAAGTTGCTTTTCAAGGCAGTATGTATTTTAAGCACAAAGAGAAAGAGCTTCTTGCAGCAGGAAAGCCCAGGAGACCTCAGCCAATAAACTCACCACAACGCACATGGCCTTCCAACCCACTGCTGGGCATATATGACCAGTACCACCACCACCGCCACCCATCAGTTAAGTGTTGATGCGGCAACACCAAACCACTGTTACAGACACTATCCCTAACTGCTTCAGCTGAAGGATCTCAGGTGGCAGGGATGAAAAAGAAGAGCTTGCTTCTGCTGGGACTGAGGATTGTGGGGGGGAAAGATTCAAGTACTGGATATTCTGTCTGGAGAACCCAAAGAGCAGAAGCAGGAAACCTTTCTGCCCCTTGGGCTGCATTTGATGCTGTTTCAGGGCTTGGAACCTGTGAGCATATACAGACATGAAGCTTTCCCATGCTGTGCAAAGGACAAATTCTGTGAGGACATCTGGGGGATGGGGCGTATAGAAAGGTCCCTATCCACCTTTCTCCAGAAATATTCATAGAGATTGCTCTCTCCTCCCTGGAAATGGTGAACTGTTCAAGGCTCTCTGAGGGGTGGAATGGAAGGAGTCTCCCCTCAGAGAATCCCACAGACTGTGCTGTCCTTACTTCCAGCAGAAGCACGGAAAGAACCAGCAGATGAAATCAGATCAGTAGGAAATGACCAAGAGGCAGAGTCGAATCTCAGGGGCATGCAGGTTCTGCACCCTGCCACAGAATACTCAAGGAAAGGAGGGAGGAGACAGTAATTCACTGTGGTGCACTCCTTACACTAAAGTTTATCCACATTTATTTATTTATTTAATTTGTACCCCACCTATCTGGTCATTGAGACCACTCTAGGCGGCTAATTTATTCTAGTTTATCTTTTAAATAAACTGCTTGCATCCCTTTCAGAGACCAAACCTCCCCTTTCAATTCACATACGGCTCTAAAACACTTCTATTTCCACATCCCATAATTCTTTTGTCCAAGGGCAGAAACGGACATTAAAGGTAGCCCAGTCCTCAAGGGCTGATAGTCAGTGAATGTCAGAGCTGGAGCTTGTTTCACTTCTTCTACAGAAGACCTTCTCAATTGTCTTTCCAATGCTAACGTGCTTTCAGCACTCATAAGGACCTTCTATAAAGACTGGATAGACCTCACTGGGGGAAAAAAAGATTACAATCCTGTTACTCTTCACGCTATGGCCCCAAAACATCTCAGGTACTCTGTGCTGGAATTTTTTTAAAACTGTATGTACAAGTATATAGTGATTACATGCTTAGCGAGAGGATCATCTGGCCCTATGTGGTGTGTGAGACTCCATGTTACAACAGCTTTAAAAGACACTCATCAATCTCTGGGCACAATTCAGAAGTACAATGTATGATCTACAACAGTGGTTCTTAACCTTTGTTACTCGGATGTTTTTGAACTGCAACTCCCAGAAACCCCAGCCAGCACAGTTGGTGGTGAAGGCTTCTGGGAGTTGCAGTCCAAAACTCCTGAATAACCCAAGGTTAAGAACAAGTGAGCTACAAAATCTAATGCAACTTGAAAGTATGTAAACTTGCAAAGGTTTAAATCTTCCCAAGAGGCTTTTATAACGGATGTCTACCAGAAAGTCAAGAAAGGGTCTTCTCTAGATGGCTTATCCCAAACTCTGGGACTTCTACCCTTCCCCACTCATTTTTTAATGACTTTTCTACTGACAGGCAAAGATGCTTTTCTTCAAACAAACAACTCCTTGGCTTCATTACCTGAGTTGATATGGCCACTGTGAATGTGCAACTTGTTCATCTGACTATTTGTTAATTCAGCATTATACTTCATTTTGTATTTTACTGCTCGTAACCTTGAATGCCATTTGGTGGAAACTCAGAATGCAAATTTTAATAATAACAACTACTTCCCGTTTAGCTGCTTTTTGTATGAGAGAAGGCTACTAAGTATCCTAACGAGACCTTCAATGCTCCTGTGATTACACAAGCTCATTTCCCTGAAAAATGACTGCTTGCAATGATTAACAGCAGTATCACACATGCAAAAGAACAAGTATCTACTGTTTAAGAACAAAACTTGCAAGAGCTTTCTGTGCTCCATAAAAACATGGTCTGCATCCTCATGTTCTGTTCCAATGCCTGACATGATTTTGAGTCAAAACAATAGCTGTAGCTCAGTATACTAGCCATACCACTAGTACACTGCCAACCTCTTAATGCAAAATAAAGACATTTCTTATTGCCTGGATGTCCCAGAACAGAATAATCAATAATAAACTAAAGTGGCACTCTTATACACATTTGTTGCTGTTGTTATATGTAATGCACTTTAAAACTTGCCCAACACATTTTAGCCCAAACAATTTGTAGTCTTCTTTGGGGCAATAATCTGCAATGTGTAATAATATTTCACTAAACTCCTGTTATGTGCCATCAAGTTGGTTCTGACTTACAATGATTTTTATGTATTAGTGACCTCCAAAGGAGAACAAACCTATCCATTCTAAAGGAAATCAACCCTGAGTGCTCCCTGGAAGGACAGATCCTGAAGCTGAGGCTCCAATACTTTGGCCATCTGATGAGAAGACTCCCTGGAAAAGACCCTGATGTTGGGAAAGTGTGAAGGCAGGAGGAGAAGGGAACGAAAGAGGATGAGATGGTTGGACAGTGTCACCGAAGCTACCAACATGAATTTGACCCAACTCCGGGAGGCAGTGGAAGACAGGAGGGCCTGGCGTGCTCTGGTCCATGGGGTCATGAAGAGTCGGACATGACTTAACGGCTAAACAACAACAAGACTTCCAAAACATCCTCTCATTAATATGTTGCTCACATACTGAAAATGTCCTTCATTGAATCAATCCATCTCATCTTGGGTCAACTTCCTTTCCTGTTGCCTTCAACGTTTCTCAGCATTCCTGCCTTTTCTAGTTAGATTTCCCTTCTCATTATATGTCCTTAGTACAATAGCTTTAGTTTATTCATTTTGGCATCTAAAGAGAATTCAGGCTATATTTGACACTCCTTCCAACTTCTAGATAGCATACTGTGGAGAATGGCAACTGTCTCCTTCCAACCCACAGGAAGCCAGATTTGCAGAACCATCAGAAATGCTGTAAAGTCATCTGCAGTGTTAAGAAAAAGACATGCAGCAGCAGAAGGAAAGTGCACACATTTATGGTTAGAAAGATGAAGAAAGCCAAGCATCAGGTAAAGCTGGTTACCAATGTTACTATTTTGTCACCTGAAGTACAGCCAGCGGCTTTCATTCATCTCTTCCACCGACGGAATATGTTCGCCAACTCTATTACAGGCATAAGAATGGAATTCATTTATTTATAATTTTTTAACCTAGTTCCCTCCCCCCAAAAAAGTTACCAAGTTTGCATTGCACACATATAAAAACACAATCAAAATTAGCTTGTTCTTTTTTTTTTTTAAAGGGTCATCACTATACAATTTTTAAAATAAATAGTCGACAAGGTGAAAGTCTCACTCAGTTAAAGGAGGACAGGTGAAAAGAACAAATATTTTCCATCAAAGGTTAAAAAATACATTAAAAACCCAAGCAAACTATCCTGAGGAAAGTCCTTCCATAACTAGGGTGTAACTACTGTAGCTCCCATAAAAATGCATGGATTGACGGTTAGGCATCCCTCAGTCTCGAAAGACTATGGTAACGTGCTCTGTATGGACGACTTGGAACAGCATGGATTACCGCATGCTGAATGTACAAAATGCAGACGCTTCACAACTATCAGACTCTGTTACTATTACGTGAACCACCTCTATATAGAAACCTTTACATTAAAACACAACAAAAGTACAGTACAATAAAATTCAGCCAACTGTTGGCTCCCAAGAGTGCAAGAACATAATCATTTCTTCTTAATGAACAGAAAGTTTGAGTGGGTACTTAGTTTCCATCCTTTCTTAGCATCACCAGCAAAACTCACTTGAGTCAGCTATTTTGGGCACAAGAGTGCAGCCAGTGGTTTTGGTTTCCTGACTCAATCTTTTTTGGTTTCCTGACTCAATCTTTTTTCCCCCTTTGAACACTGTTGAATCTGCATAAGATTCAGAGGAAGATCTGACTCTAAGCATATATTGAGCATCTATAACTGCACACTTTTTCCCCACAACTGACATTCATTCATTCATTAAAGGAACAGCTCATTTTAAGCATCTGCTAATGAAGACTGACAAAAGAAATATATACAGAAAGGGTAGTTAGCTGGGCATGATAGGACAACTCAGCCCAAGAATACTACACATTATAGTTTAAGTAAGAACTGGGATTGTTATGCGGGTATCATGTTTCTTCCAGTATTTGCGTTAAAATGGCCTAGGTCACAAGCCCTATACTTGTGTCCATCTGAAAGCACAAATAGGGCTGCATCTGTGGTGGGGATTCTCAGAAGCTCGGCCCCTCAACACTCCCTCCCACCCATAAGTCAGTCAGACATTTACAGATGGGGTACAAAGACCAGAAAATGAGACAGTGAGTGTGTCCGAGTGAATGCAGTTAGTTCTCTTGTGATTAGGAAACCTGATAAGGCAGGGCTCCTGATCAATGCACAGACATCTGAGATCCAACTGATGCAGACATGGGGGGGGGCGTAGTTTATGAGCTCACCCATGTTCCCCACCAACAAACTCAAGTCTTATTCACATGTTCAGGTAAACAGCTGATTTGGGTTCCAAGGGAAGTCCTGTGTTGTGCAGATGAACTCAGAAATGAGCGCTGGTATGAACTTTTAAATAAGTGTCCACAAGTGTTTGGAACACTGCATCTTCAGTCTTCCATAAGACAAGCTACAGATTCCTCCACATCATGCCCCCACATGCATTGGCTCTTGCTAGGAACACTCTGAAACCCCACACACACACACACACACACACTGCATTTTAAATTCAAGGCTAGAATGTCATAAGCGATTACCTTCTAAATGTAAGTGCACTGATGGGTAAGGCTGAAGTCGCAAAACCAGTTCCCAGGAGTTAACCGGTATCTAGTAAGCCTGACATTCAGCAGCCTTCCTCTCCAGCTTGTCTCCAGCTATCTTAAAATTTCCATCATTCCTATCCTGTCTATAGCTGACAGGAACGGAAAGTGTGCCAGACTGGGGAAAACTAAAGTAGAGAGATATTAAGTGTTCTCACTTTGATACAGTGGTGCCCTGCTGCACGATTACCTCGCAGAACGACGAAACGGCAGGACAGTGACTTTTTTGCGATCGCTATAGTGACTGCAGAACAATGTTTCCAATGGGGCTTTTTCCCTGGACATGGAAGAGGTCCGTGCTTTGCGAACCATTTGTTCGCAATACAACGATTTTTACGACATTGCAAAATGACTTCCCGCTGTTTTCCGACCCATGCTTCGGAAGACAGCCAATAAAAACAACTGATTGGCTCTCAGAAAATGGCTTCCCTATGGAGGATCTTCGCTGGACGATGAGGTAATTTCCCCATTGGAACGCATTAACCGGTTTTCAATGCATTCCAATGGGGATTTTTTTTCGCGTGACAATTTCGCTGTACAGCGATTTCAGTGGAACGAATTATCGTCGTCATGTGAGGCACCACTGTACTGGTTTAGCAACAGCATCTCAAAAAGTATCAAAGTTGCACGTGACTGCCACCTTCTGGATTAAGGGTTTCATCTCATGTAGTTTGTATACTTTTTTCGCTGCAGCTATTTTAACATTTGGGGTTAGCAGAGAAATAGTCAAACCTAATCAGAAGGAAGAATTATTACAGTAGATAATATTCTTAGTATTTGGGTGCCTGTTCCATACTGAAGCACACTTCCTTGTCTGTGGCACAGACCACATGCCAATGGCAGAATAGAGATAGGATTAACTTTTTAAGTCCAAAAGTCTGGTAGATAAATACCTTATATTTAGCCAGGACAGCATGGGGGTTGTGCCGCCACCAATGATCCAAACAGTGAAGAAGACAATAAGGAGTGTTGTGGAGAACATCATCTGGTGAGCATAAGTTGCAGTCTCTCGTATGGCTAGAGCAAATGCCATGGCTCCTCTAAGCCCTGCAGATCACAACAGAGAAGAATAAAAACTTTACTGTTAGGGATGGTGCAAACTTTGATACTGATCTATCTATCCACACTTCCTAAATAAATCTGGGAAGTGAAACATGGAAAAACCCTGCAGTATTCACACTTCTCCAAATTTTGCAACAGTTTTCTGACCAAAAATGTGAACAAAAAAGTGTAGGTTGAACAGAAATCACACACACACAAAGTGATATAAATGTTCTTGTAGACTGAAAAAAACCTGCACCCTGGTATATAAATAGGACTGTAACAAGAGATTCATGCCTTCTTACAGTAGAAGTTTTGTGCAACATTCAGTATGGAATTAAAAGTATTTAAAATGTACCCATCTAAGACGTACATCTTCAGTTCCAACTTTTGAAGTGAGGAAATATAAAAACATAAACACAGGCAAAGAATTATGCAGCTAAGACAATCGTCATGAGCCGTTGGATAGGGAAGCACTGAAGCCTCTTGATTGCTGGAAGAGCTGTCTAAGGCTTCCTCTACTATGTTGCTGGTTTGCTTTTTAACTCCCATTTGTTTCAGGTACTGTACTTCTTATGCAGCTCCAGGTGCTTTGTCATGATCAGTGTATGGGGGTGAGGAGTATATGAAGGAAGCTGCTGCTTTAGAACAAAACCATTTTTTCCTGTTATTCAACATGCACCTTGAACTGTCATTCCACTCACACTGACCAGAACTTTGTATCATGCAAGGCAGCTCAGTAGATTTAACTTTTTGTTTTACCTGAAAACATCATCATGTGCTGAAAATTCCAGCTGATCTTGTGTCTTCTCCCCAAATTCAAGAAGAAAGACAGTGGATAGATGTGTGCTGCGCGTCCCAGGAATACTGCTATCTGACCACACCTCTTGGTTAAGGATGTGAAGTAATATCTAGGTCATTCTATGATCATGTGGTTTCATTAAGCCTACAATTCATATCTTATTTATGATGTCCCTATGGTTCTGCCATCTGGCCAGAGATCAGAATTAAATTCTCTCCATTGTACCTCCCTGACTGGGGCTGGACTTGATGATCTATAGAGTCCCTTCCATCTCTGCAGTTCTAAGATGACGTTGATGCATTTAAGTATGCTATTTCTATGCTGTTTTTCTTCTGAAGACAGCTCACTAACAATTGAAACCACACAATGATAACAATTAAAAATACAGTGGCACCTCACTAGACAGTTATCCCACATGACAGTTTTTTTTGCTAGACAATGACTTCTTGCGATCACTATAGCTATTCGCAAAACAGTGATTCCTATGGGGGATGTTTGCTGGAGAATGTTTGGTCCCTGCTTCGCAAACCGATTTTTGCTAGACATTGATTTTGACAGCTCCCTCCACACTCGCAAAACAGGTTTTTCGGGATCTAAGCTTCGCAACTATTTAAACAGCTGATCAGCGGCTCGCAAAGCGGCTTTCCTATGGCCGATCTTCGAAAGACAATGACAATTCTTCCCCATTGGAATGCATTGAACAGGTTTCAATGCATTCCAATGGGGAAATGCTTTTCGCTAGACAATGATTTAGCTAAACAGCGATTTCAGTGGAACGGATTATCATCCTCTAGTGAGGCACCACTGTACTGTAAGAGCTATATTTTAAAAACAACCATTCAACATTAAAAACAACATTAAAAAGCATTTAAAAACATTTTACAGAAACCATTCAAAATCTTTAAATTCAATGTATACAGCATTCCTGCCACACTTCCACTTACTGCTGAAAATCCTGCCTGAAAAGGAAGTAAGGAAGTTCTTTGCCTGACAACAGAACGACAGCAGGGATGGAGCCTCTCGGCTTAGCTTCATAAGGCAGCACATTCCAAGGCCCGGAAAGAGGAACTGAAAAGGAGCCCCCCTCTCGTGTCTGGGAAGGTGGTGCAATTGAGAGGAAGGCCTCCTCAGAAGAACTTTATATAATAAACTTTATAATAAAGCGCCAATCAGCTGTCTGGCTGCAGCATTCTGAGCTAGCTAATGTTTCCAAACACTCTTGAAAGGCAGCCCCATATAGAGCACACTGTAGTAATCAAAATGGGATTTAACTAAAGCATGGGTCAACCGTAGCCAGACTGGACATCTCAAGGGATGGGTACAGCTGGTGCACCAGCTTTAACTATGCAAATGCACTCCTGGCCACTGCTGAAACCTATGCATCCAAGCTCAAGGTTGAATCCAGGAACATACCCAAGCAGAAAACCTATTCCATGATCAGCCTTTTGACTGAGCAGAAGCATCTCTGTCTTATCTGGATTAAGCTTCAGTTTGTTTGCCCTCATCCAATCCATTACTGACAACAGACACTGGTTTAGGTAACAGAACACCTTCCTTGAAATCCAATGAAAAAAAGAGATAGATATGGTTATCATCAGCATATTGATGCCATTGAACTCCAGAACTCGGGGCAAACTTTCCCAGCTGTTTCATGCAGATGTTGAATCGCATGGGGACAGGTCTGAATCCTGGTGGACAACACAAGCCACAGTGCTAACCAGGATTCACTTGTGCGAATGCTGACCATCTCATTTAGGTGAATGTTAACATTCACTGGAATCGCTCTAAATTTAAAACACTCAGAGACAAATATTATCAATGTTAATACAGTGGTGCCTCGCATAATGGCCACCACAACCATTTTCGCGTGATTTCCTCGCTTACCGAGGCAGCAAAAATGGCGGCGCTATGGAGGATCTTCGCATAACAGTGAGTTTTCGCCCCATAGGAACGCATTAAACGAAGTTTAACGCGTTTCTATGGGGTTTTCCCCCCCGCATTGCGATGTTTCCGGATAGTGACGATTAATCCGGAACAGATTAACGTTGCTATGCGGGGCACCACTGTATTCACCACATTTAAGCACAATACATAAGATGGTATTTTAAAAGAATTAAGAAAAGAACAGCAACACCTAAAAACGCCTAAGGGAGAGAAAGTTTCCCCTTGGTTGCTTCCGGAAGCAGCTGTCCAGTATGCAGGGTATCAACTGGATAATATTAACATTGTTACAACCTGGAAAAATTCAGGTCTCTTATGAAAAATGTTGAGATTAAAAATGGATTACCAAACAAAACTCTTGTAATTTTATTGCTGGAGCTAACACAGAAGTCTCAGGTGTGTAATAAAAACATTAAAAGGTTTGATAGAAAGTATAAAGATAAGATTATAATTATCTCGGAGGGCAGAACCACATATTATGAGCAAGACACAAAATTTGTATTTTCCTTACTGAGAACACATGGAGGCTGGGGAGAATTGACTAATGAAAGAGAGTGATGTTTAATCTTTCCTTCAGCTACTTATTTTCCTCTCCTTTTGCACTTAATTAATTCCATGAGGGTAGCCATGTTGGTCTGCTAAATCAGTGGTTCCCAACCTTGTTCTTGAACTGCTACTCCCAGAAACCTCAGGCAGCAGAGTTGGTGGTGAAGGCTTCTGGGAATTGTAGTCCAAGAACACTTGGCTTAACCAAGGTTGGGAGCCATTGTGGTAGAGGAATTACCACGAAGAATGATGTGACATCTTAAAGACTCAGCCAAAACTTTGGCTTAAGTTTTGGGGACCGCAGCCCACTTTATCAGAGGCATCATGCTTATGCCAACGTACATCAAATAAAATTTGGTAGTCTTTAAGGTGGCACGAGACTCTGCCATATTTCATTGCCTTCTCTGCCCCAAACCTAAACACACACCAGATGTAGAGCAGGTATGAGTCTAGCTGAGGGAAAAAAGGATTCTCAGAACAGAATTTGTAGAAAGTACCTGTCAGGCTAAAGAGGTCAAGTACCTTTCCCTCCAGCTTTCTCCCACAACTTCTTAGGCACCTCTGGGAGAACTGGAGCCTCTCCTTTCCTCATTTCTACTCCCTTTCCCCATCTGCTTACAAAGCATCCTCCTCGTGGTTACAAGTTTCAGGACCGGATCATTCGAAGTGCAGACTTCAAAAGCTCTGTTGTGTAAACAGATCTCTAGTACACAATACTTTGGATCAAGGTCAGAGATAAGATTTTCCGCTAAGACCTAATCGATTATGTATTTAGGAGACAGTTTAAGAAACTCACTATCTGCCTTCATGTAACTAAAGCAACAAAGAAGAAGAGTCAAGGCATTGAATTTTGTAAGGGAAACGGCAGCAAAATCTTTTGCTCAAAAAGAGAACAACGATACAGGGCGGTACTATATGGGGTGCAACCCCACACATACTTATCAGGGAGTAGGTTTTACTGAATCCAAAGGGCTTACTTTTCACACATAGGACTATTTGATTACTGCAGTTATTTTGGTTGATAAAAACTGAGTGAGGTACAGACAAAACGATGAGAGGACAGACCCACTGAAAACTTTCTGGACAACTCTGAAACACAGTTAAGACATGTCTTAAGAGCTTAGGTGTGGGAAAGGATACAAAAGCTCCAATGATAAAAATAGGGCTGAATACATGCTTTTGGAAAGTAAACAGGGCTAAGCCCATGTAGGAAAAGATGAAGTTCTCAGCCAGGAAGTGCAGAACTTCAAAGAGCTGTAAAGAAAGTGAAAAAGATTTAGTTGGCCACTTGATTTCAATTCAGTTCATACTTACTGAAAGGAGCCACATACTGCATTCAGAAGAGCCTGTTCAAAATAAATAGTCAAACGGAGTGGAAAGCTAGCGGGGAAAGGACTGTTTCGGCCAAAATCAGAAATGTGTTTTGAACCAACAATGTAATATTTTGTATTCTGATATTCAAAACTGCATTATTCTGGATCACCTGGTGCCGTTTCTTTCTTTTCACACTTGTATTAGATGTCTTCTACTATGCGTGTTGACTCGTTTCATCCAACATAATCCTGGGAGAACAAGGTTCAAGTCTCATTGGGTGACTTTGAGCCAGTCACTCACTTTCAAACTGCCCTACCTCCCAGGTCTGTTGGGATAATCCAATGGGAAGGAGGACCATGTTCACTACTTTGGGTCACTTGGCTCAAAAGTGGTTTATAAATGTAACTAACAGGTATATCAATTGATCTCATTGAACAAAAATCACTCCCATTGTATGGGAGATGAAGGTTAGGCTAAACCCTTTCTCCCAATTCCCTGCCATGCAGCACTCCTGCACTCTGAAAAGTACAGTGGTGCCTCGCTTAACTATTGCCCCGCATTACGACAAATCCGCTTTACGACAATCTTTTTGAAATCGCAATTGCAACCGCAAAACGATGATCTAAATGGGGGAATTTCGCTTTGTGATGATCGGTTCCCTGCTTGGGGAACCGATTCTTCGCAAAACGATGTTTTTAAACAGCTGATCGGTGCCTTTCAAAATGCCCTCCCGCTGTTTTCTAGGGACAGATTCCTCGCTATACAGGCAGCGAAAATGGCTGCCGTATGGAGGATCTTTGCTGGACGGTGAGTTTTTACCCCATTGGAACGCATTGAACGGGTTTCAATGCGTTTCAATGGGGTTTTTATTTTCGCTTTACGATGTTTTCGTTTAACGGTGATTTTCCTGGAACGGATTATCATCGTTAAGCGAGGCACCACTGTACAGTCAAGAAGAGTTTGCACCACATAACTCCTATATCTGGACATTTTAACTAATCAGTCTTCAGCAGCACTGGGAAACCATCAGTGGCTTCTGTCTGGTATAAGAAGCCTGACACAAGAAATCAGTCCACAGAGCATAAGCAAACCATGTCTCAGCATCTCAAAAGCAAGACGAAGATGATGTTTTCTCACCTGCTTGGTTCGGCTCCTTGACTCAACTGACAGATTGTTGAAGGTGTAGTGAGCTTGTGTGATCCCACAAAATAGAACAGATACCACACCTGCCAATAAAAACAGGACGTCAGGTAGCACGAAGGGAATCTTTCCTGGCTTCATTGTTTGTTTATTTATTTTTAATTCTTGAAATGTTAAGGACTAGTGCATGCTTGCAACCTTGCCTTGCGGTTTAGCCGTTTCTGTTGTGCTTACTCAGAGTTCTAATGGGAAGTTGTGGGAACTAATCCTGCCTCAAAGATTTATCACCTCTGACAGAAATCCAGTTCTATAATTTCATGTGTCCAGAAGCTGTTGCAACCCTGAGACAGGGACAGGAGTTCTGCATGCCGTATGTTTCCATGTATACGAGCCCCCAATGTATAAGACGCCCTCCCTAATTTTGACCCTCACTGAAGGTGGAGGAGCATTTAAGGGGCAACTGCTTCTCCACCTCTGTCTCCTGCTGCTGCTGCCTCCGCCGCCCTATCACCTCCTCCATTGCAACTGCCGGGGCTCACCTCTAGCTCACGTTGTCGCTGCCTTGTCCCCTGCCCGAAGGGAGTGCAGGAGGAAGTGGTGTGGTGGCAGCAGCAAGAGGCGCCCCAGCATGCGCGAGTGCTCCTTTGCCCCGTCTCCATCTCCTGCTGTTGCCTCTGCCACTGGAGGGGACAAGGCAGCGACGTGAGCTGGAGGTGAGCCCCGGCAGTTGCACTGGAGGAGGCAATGGGCAGCGGCAGCAAGAGGTGCCCGAGCGCACGCAAGTGCTCTTTTGCCTCTGCCTCCTTCCATGTATAAAACGACCCTCAATTTTTCCCCTAATTATTTTAGAAAAAAGTGTTGTTTTATACACAGAAAAATACGGTATTTTCCAAAATATTATATTATGCTATGTTAGGGCTCACATACTGTAGATGTACATTCCATTCAGTCCTACTGTTGTGCAATGATTTCAGACTTGAGCCCTCACACATATTAAGCCCCAATCATTTAAACTGTTTTCAAGAGTTATGAAAATTACAATGGGCACACTCATAACTTTGGAAATCAACGTGAAACTGTTTGGGCATGCAAGCATTCTATGTAGAATCCAACAGCACTGGGCAAGAGGGCAACTGAACTGTAAGACTCAGTGACTCAACTACATTTGAATGCTAGCCTTCAGTCGTATAACACTTTTGTCCACAGTTCGATGCCACTCAACCATATTGCTCCAATACAAAGTAGGATCTTTCTTTTCCCACTGGGTTAAGAAGACATAAACAGCTTCTCGGGATTATAAGAGGTATGGAGCATAAATAAGAGCTAGTGTGCTGTAGTGAATAGAGTGACTAGGACTCAGGAGACCTGAGTTCAAATTCCCACTTAGTTATGGAAGCTCATGGGGGTAGGGAGGCAGCAATGATAGAATCACCTGCATCTCACACATGGTGTGAAAACTCTATTAGTCACCATAAATTGGATGTGACCTACTGGCATAATGCAAGGCATACACTGTTCTTTCAGTACTTATGCATATGCACACTACCTAGGGTTTCCTTTACATAGATGATGAGTGATTCACTATAATATGAGAAGAAAACCTACAGCTAAGATCCAAAGAACCACACTACTGTTTCTTACAGCACAGTGCTGATTCTTGAACAACTAACCACCAACTCTCCTCTACACTGTGCAGAGACCCTTTTTAGAATGGAGAGGACTTTCAACAGTGGGCGGTGAATTATGCAATTAGGGTTTGCTACAAAGAGACAACATTCCTGGTAGGCGTATCCAATTAAAAACACTCTAGCCTCCTAATTGTCAACCTATCTTGCTCTCTGCAAAAATAATCAGAAAAGCAAGTTCCTTTGTTGGACTCATCTGTCTTGACTGTGAAATACATGAAAGCAAATCCAGAACAAACAAGATATAGAACAGTTCAGTTCAGCAAAATTCACATCTTCAGCATGTCACACAACTCCAATATTCATGACCCAAATTGCCCAGCGTTAAGCTTATGGCTTGCTTTAGTTCTGATTTATGCATTCCCAAGGAACTAATCCAGATGGCAGATTCATGCTGTAAATCTTTACAGGAATTTGTGACTGGAAATAAATAATTCCTGGAGAAATTCTTTCAGACATAGCCACAATTTTCACCTTACAAGATCAACAGCTGAAAAGCTTTGATAGTAACAGTCATCTCTGTGTCCACTCAAAATTGCTTGGCCCTGGTGCTAGACCTGCTGATTTACTAAAAGCATCTTACCTGTAAAACCACAGGCTTCAGCCAACAAGAATGTACTCCAAGACATCAGGAAAAAGAGGGCTGTCTCCAGCAAAGGAAAGCAGTGCAGTTTGGTAAACTTTGTTACGTAAGCATTCTTATTAAGGAATAACAAAAGCCATTGTGCATTTTTTTGCCTATACTGTTGGAAAGTAGTGAATTCAGTAAGAGAGAGTGAAACAAGAGATAAGGAAGCAGACCATAGTGGCTCAGGAATCTCTCTTTATGAGCCTTGCCTTTATCCTAATATCTTATTTCCAGCTTGCCTGCCTATGCATTAGCCTATTCCAACTTCCTTTGGATGGAACCTTTAACTTGGAAATCACCCACAACAGACCCTCTAAGGATATGGCTATGCCTTCACAGTTGGTGGCCAGATATCAATTTTCTAGGATCTACTTTGGGTTTTTAAAATTTATTTTAGTAGAATTTTAAGAGCCACCAAATTAACCCAAACCACACATATGCTTATAATCAAGGAATCCAGGGATTTTTTCTGAGGGAAAAAATTTCAAAAGAGGCTACAGTAATTCTATACAAAACCCCACTTCTGATTACCCCTGTCCCAACCAGCTTTCTTCATTCCCACAATGTGTTAGGTGAGGAGTATTTTTGTTGCAGTTCTGCCTAAATTCTTTGGACCCACAAATCCTTGCATATCTACTGCAAGTCACGAAAGAGATCTACCAGAAGATCCAGATCTATCTTCTGCCCACCCACAGTTCCACAAAAAGGATTCCAGAGGAAGCAGGGAGGCCAATCAGTAGCTGGTTTGCAATGGCAAAGAGTCTGAAGTCATTTTGCAGAAAAAGGATATCAAAGCGGTTACAATCCCTGTCACCACTCCCATCATGAAAGACCCACTGAAGATTCCAAGGAAGATGCCAATAGATTTAAAAAAGGCTGCGGCATCAAAAGCGTGGATGTTTCCTCCTGTGGGCTGATATGCTACAATAGAACTGTAACAGAAGTAAATACAGTAGTAGTGAGCTAAATATTTATTCCCAATAGTTCTTCCAATAAACATCTTAGGAGCAGAGATTGAAAAAGTTAGTTTTTGGATTCTAACTACTGGACTCCACTGCTTAGGGGCATTTTAATTTTTTAAAAATAGTACAGTATTTCTAAGCAATGCTTAGAAGTTTGGTATTTCTCATGGGGCCACCTGCTCTGAGACGTCTCCACACCAATGTGAAAATGTCAAAATGAAAACAGCTTCTGGATCTGGATCACAAAAAGATCACAAGAAAATGGTCCGTTTAGGCCATGACATGTATTATGTGGAAACATGTTGTCAAAATTGAAGTGGGAAAAAACAAAAGAGAGAGAGAGAAAGAGAAAATACTGTGTCACTTTAAAAAAAATGATTCATTTTTTATTATAAATAGAGTCTTAGTCTTTAAAGTATCACAATCTCCTGTCCATCTGTCCTTCCTTCCTTTCTTAATTTTGCCAATATGCTGAGGCAGATTAACAGAGCTAATTCTTTTGGAAACAGCTGTATAGAAAACATATAAGCTTTCTACTTACGAAGATAGTACAATTGCAACAGCATCATTTAGAACACTCTCTCCAAACAGCAGTGCGTAAAGATCAACATCAGCATGAAGCTCATTAAAGATCGCCAGTACAGTGACTAATGGAAAGGGGAAAAAAGAGTAAATGTCTTAACACTAGATTTGCTACAAAGGATTCTGAGTACAGACAAATCTGTTATTTAGATTTTCCAACACATTTACGTCCATTAACCATAACACAGGGATCAAGCTTCAATGGGTGCCAAAAAATTAGAGCAAAACCCACTGGTATACTTTTTCTACTCCATACTCAAATTGTGTCTGTTTGTCAGGAAATTAAAAAACAAAAGAAGAGATACTCTCATTGGGAACAACTAAGGCATTGTGAACAAGCTTTTAAGTACTCCAGAAACATTTGGACATTTATAGACATTCTTGCGTTTTTACCAGCTTTTCCTCCTGCCAGCTCAAGGCAGTGTACATGGCTCTTGTCCCTCTGATTCTGCCATGGTACCCAAGATTACTCACTGAGAATTTGAACCGAGGTCAACTGAGTCATAATTCAAAACTCTAATGACTTCTCCACACTAGAGAAATATTATTACAGATGCAAACAGAGCAAAAGGTTCAAAAGAAATTTGTATTAAGGTTGCTGTAAAATTTATTTAAGTGGACAATGGATGTAGAAATGCATTTTAAAAGCTGGTTTTGTACCTGGATCAGTAGCAGATATAATGGCTCCAAAGAAAAGACAATCTGTGTAATAGAATTTATCAGAGAGTTGTCCCACCAACTTCATGAGTTTTACTACACCATACATAAGATTCCTGTTGATTTAAAAATAAAGGATGCTGTGAAACAACATTTCTGAACTTCTTGACACCAGTTGACTGTGAACTTTGTCTATTACCCTTTTTAGTTAAAAAAAACTGGACAGTGTACATTTCTCTTTCAAGTAACTCTGCTGTTGACAGCTATATAACCTACAGTATTGATAGTCATGTGGAGGGAAAACCATGCAGCCAACGGGTGCTCATTCCCAAATGAGTGGACTTAAAATTACCAACATAATCCTTCTTCCAATACAGTATTTGGACATTTGCCTAAGAGAAATCAGAGGGCGGAAGAAAGAGCAGGGTACACCCAAAGCTCTGAAGTTCTCTGGAACATGGGGAACAAAGAAAAGACTTCATTTCACTCTCAGGCATTGCACGTATACAAAACTGGGAAGGCACACAGATATATGCATCATGTTCACTGCAGCATGTCTCCCATCTTCTTTCAGCAAACACGATGAGCACCAGTTCTTGTTCAAGCTGGGAACCATTCCTGAAGTCACACCAAGTTCTGGAATTCCCTCAAGTTCATAACAAACACTGCCTGACTGTGGGAGCAACCCTTCCTTCCAAGCTTGACATGTATATGCTCAGCTGCACTTTGGAAAGTGCCCAAACCAACTCAAAAGCAGTATAATATGCATAAATTAAAATCCGCTTTTGATTTAACAGCTGGTGAGAAGGCTCTGCAGCTCAGTGTGGTACCAGAAACAAGACCACCAGTACCTTGGGTACATCTATTGGGCTTCTGACACACATTTTGGCCACCTGCTAAGAATAAACAAAGGCATGAACCCCTGCTGTGAGTTAAGGACTAGGCATGGGGTTTTCATAGGTCTTGGACATCAGCACCCAGGATTCACCAGGAATTCTAGCCAGCAAATCACAATCCTCACATGAATTTTCTATTAAACATGAACGTGAAATGAAAGCTCCATCAACCATTTGTTTTTGAAGAAGAAAAAGCAATGTGTGGGAGTAGGTAAGCTCCATGGGAGCTGCAAGGGATCAGGGGACTAGCAGTGTCTCTGCCTATTAAGCTCTGTAGAGCAGGGGTCCCCAGTCCCCAGACTGGTACTAGTCCATGGCCTTGGAAGGACTGGGTGGCCAGTACAGATGAGCAGCGAGCAGGAGGTGAGTGGCAAGTGAAGCTCCCCTCCTGCTGCTACTAGATCAGCTGTGCTTGTGGCATTAGAATCAAATAGGAGCCTGCACTCCTATTAGGTTCTAAGCTGCTGCTGATCTACGGGAACAGGAGGCATAGCTTCAATTGCAGCTCACTTCCTGCTCCTGCTCGCCATTTCCTTTATGAGCTCGATTCAAAGCTATCCACCAACAACCTACTGCATAACAAGTTATACCCCCCAGCCTGTCCTTGGGAGAATGGTCTTCAACTAAACCAGTCCCTGGTGTCAAAAAGGTTGGTGACCACCGCTATAGAGGATGCTTCTTTAAAAAAAAACTAGTAGCCCCCTAATACTTTGCAGCTCCATGGAGTTTAGCTACTCCTATCTATTTCCTCTGCCTTCTTCACAGGAACAAAATGGCTGACAAAGCCTTCATTTTCTGCCTGTTAATAACTGAAAACCCCTGTGAGGACTTTGCTTTCTTGCTTTAAGCCCTAGAATTCTGGCTCGGGGCACCTCTGGAGAATTCCGGGGGGTTAAATTTATCTCATACCCATTAAAGCCAGTTACAAACCAATATATATATTTTAGGTAGAGGAAACTGCTCACAGATATGTGAATTTAAAGCAGAAGTCTGGAAATAAGATCTCAGTTCACCTGATATTGAAACAGAGGTTGTGCCCAATAAAGCTTAGAAAAAACAGAATGGATATGCTACAATTCCCTTTCATAGCTTGTTCCAAAACTAAAAAGATAAAATGTGCCATCTATCTTTTAGTTTTTTCCTAGGAAAAAATTAGTTCCATAGAATGAAAATACTTCCTGAAAGGTAGTTAAGTTGTCATATTTTTGAATGCATGTGAAAAAAGCAAGAACTCAAGGGAACATTAAAAATGAAACTCAGCTTCTGGACTCTTCTCTGTGCACTTAATCGCTTAAGCAGAGATCAAATGACAAACGGACAGTTTACAACTTCCACTTCCCTCCTGTAACTTCAAAGAAGGGTTGAGCAGACACTTCTGTGCTCATCTTCTTTCAAGAAGACCCTAACACCTTATGCTGCAACCCCTACCCTGAGGAGAGTCCATTTGCTTCCTTTCCCAGAAATGCAATGCATTAGGCAATACCTTCATTAGACTACTAAAAACCCATACAATCTGCTAGCTTTCATGGATCAAAGCCTATTTCTTCAGGCATGCACCAGTGTCTTGTTGATAGTGCAGAGAATTTGCCTACTCCTGCAATGTATTCTATAAGGACTATATGGCTGTCTTCAATTTTTCCCCCAGAGGTGTATGTCTTTTGTCTTGTAGAATGATCAAAGCAGATCAAGTGCATAAAAGGGACTTGGGGAATACTATGTTTTGTCTCAATCACAGCCTCAGCCTTTCAGGGGGGAAAAACTGGTCTATAAGGGGGACAATGTTTCTTCCCATATTCAGAGATCCCACCTGACTCTTGAGGAGGACTGTGAAAATGTGCCAGGTTTAGCCTCATGGAGGGGAACTCAGAGCAACTCCATCTCTCTGCTTAGGTATGAGCCAGATAGGGTAAATAAAATGTTATTCTTTTTGGTGAGTTCCTGCTGGAATGCTATACTCACACTTCCTCCTTATTTTTGAGTAACCTTCTCTTGTAACTGTGTGAAACTTGGATTCTTTTTAATTGTCTCTTTTCCCCTTTTCTTCTTCTTATAAAATTAAAAAATCCTTTCAAGCAATTGTCTGGATAATAAATGAGAGGGAAATGTGATACAAAAATCCAGTCCTAGTGTCAACCACTACAGATGCCATATTACTACTGAGTTGTAATATGGCATTTGTATGCAAACCAACTTAATTTCACTGAACTCAGCAGACCAGAAGAAACACAGTAACTCCAGTGATTCAACTCTTGCAAATCACTTAAGCCATTTCCCCCCAAAGAAGACAAATGATGCAATCATTTATCACTTCAGATTGAGAAACAATCCAAGCGCTACCCAAAGGAGTGGCAAAACTCAACTCACCCAATAATGAAACACGAAACTGCAGTTCCCAGGAAAGCATATGTCAATATAGACCCCAAATTCCTGAAGAAATGCCTCTACAGAAGAAAAATAAATTAAGCACAAGCAGATAAGAGGTGTTCTTAAGAATTTCTTCCAAAACAGAATTCTGCAATACAGTTATGTCACCTTCTGCTTACCTGGACTGTTTTAGCCTTGCTATACAATCTTTCTGAAGTATTGGGGAAAGAAATGCCAATCACATCTGAATCCTCTTTTCTTATCAACGTACCCAGATATCTTTTGATTTGTATTCCTGCACTGAGCAGGGAGTTGGACATGATGGACTTAGAGGCCCCTTCCAACTTCATTATTCTATGGTTTGCTTTGGATATGGTGCACATAAAATCAAGGATTCTCTCCATTCAGCGCTATTAGTCATTGCAGAATCATCCCAAGACTGGGAAATATACTCGTTATGTCCACCCGCACAGGTGGAGATAACGATGATTGCGCCCCATGGGGCCGGATGGTCCACTCACCAATGTGCTAATGCTGTGGGGTCTGCCCTGCCATCCTATCGCTCTGGAGATTGTGATTGCTTAGCCACTCCTGGCAGGAGGAAGAATGACGAGTCTCTCTGCCAGGTCGAAGAGTGGCTCGTCAATTGTGATGTGTGTGGGGTATTCGTATTTGTATATGAATACCCCCATCTCTACTCATATGTTCACAGCAAAAGGGAAGCACAAGTTCAAAAGGGAAGTTCAAGAGTGAGATCCAGCTGGCTCTGCAAGTACCGCAGAGTGATCCTAGCTTTGATTCCTGCTTACCTCCCTTCGGGTAAGGAAGCTGAGGAGAGGGAAGCAATAGTCATGTTCTTGGCTGCTGCAGTAGCAGCAGAAAGTTTCATTCAGCACTTCTCTTGGAAACCAGAGATATCAGCTTTTAAGACCCAAGAGGGAACACAGTTTACTCAAAGATCAGGTTGTATCGCCTTACATTTTGAATGCAACAACACATTCTTATGAAGAAAAACCCTTTATTCCAGGCCCTGAAATAAATTTATCCTCAAAAACGGAAGGCCTGACCCTGTAATAGGCAGGCCTGTATTCATTAGGCAAGTATGACACAATGGCACATATGTCTGCACCAGTGTCTTCGACCTGCATAAGTATCCCACTGGATCAAATCCATTACCCAGCTATAAAGTTTTCAGTGTTTTAGCTGTGGCTAGGATGGGGGGAACATGGTGGCGCTGTGGGCTAAACCGCAGAAGCCTGTGCTGCAGGGTCAGAAGACCAAACAGTTGTAAGATCGAATCCACACGACGGAGTGAGCTCCCGTCGCTTGTCCCAGCTCCCGCCAACCTAGTGGTTCGAAAGCATGCAAATGCAAGTAGATAAATAGGGACCACCTTGGTGGGAAGGTAACAGCGTTCCGTGTCTAAGTCGCACTGGCCATGTGACCACGGAAGATTGTCTTCGGACAAAACGCTGGCTCTATGGCTTGGAAATGGGGATGAGCACCGCCCCCTAGAGTCGAACACGACTGGACAAAAATTGTCAAGGGGAACCTTTACCTTTGGATGGGGGGGGGATATCAACTATAATCATATTGAAATGCATTAAAACAGTATACTAACAGCAGCGTTTGTGGAAAAACAGAGCCATTGCAATATAACACCAAAATAGCCTGCTGGCATAAAGCCTTTACTGCAATATAGTATATTAAATTGGAAGCAGAAGAAAGAAACAGGTAACTCTTAAGCAAAATATGTTTGTGTTCAAGAGGGCAGCAGTAAAATGTAGCAATCAACAACTTCACATTACACAAACAAGAAGGAAATTCATATACAGGGAGGGGGGCAGAGCAGAAAAGCTTTCAAGGCTTACCTTCTTCAAGCTATAGCCAGCATGAAAAATAATGGGAGGCAGAAGGATGTTGAAAAATACTTCTGGGTCAAAGGTTACCTTAAAATAGAGAGAGAGGGAGAGAAATATGTGCACATTGTTATAAAATATTTCCACGTGACTATTTTGAACACCTGTGCAATCTACATCCAGATTTCCCGTATTAGTCTCTTCCAAATTACATCAACTTAAAAAAAAGTGAATAGAGAACAATGGAATATAAAAAAGGAAGGCTTAATTGCAATGGATTCTGAAAGTGCTTAGTCCAAAATCTAAACTCCGTACAGTATTAGGATGAAATCCTTCTTAAGCCATTCTGCCCCCACGAAAAAAGGAACGAAACTGTGAGAAAGCATGCTGGGTAGAGATCAGGCACCGAGGAAGCAAACATCTGGCTTCTCCACAAAGAGCTGTGAGCTTCAAATGGAGTTTGACTTTGCAGCTGGAAGACCAAAGTTCTTCCAGCTGTCTTGGCTTCTTTGTTCCCAAGCCAAGACAGATAATATTTTCTCCTGTAGTCCAACAATGCATCACCTGAGAGTCCTACCTGAATGTCTGCTGTTTCTCTCCCTGCTCTATCACAGCTGGGACAGAAGAGAGAGATAACGCCTGTTCTTGTAAAAAATTTTGTCTCTCTTCCTCCTCTTAACCCACTCAATCCCCCCTCCCCCAGCCTTTTGCAAGACTCTGATGAATAGCATCTTGTGACCCTGAAAACTCACACAAAATGTTCTGCCTTTTTTAATTTCGGTGAGGGGCAGCCTACTCAAGGTATCTCTCTAATAAGGAGTTTCAACTCTTGATTTTGTTCAACGGTCAACACAGCTGCCTCTGTATTTCAAATGTGCTTCCCCCACCCAACCGACCACATTTCAAGAGTACCCCAATGCCCAGGGTTGATTCAGACAACCACCTGTTTCCAAAATAAGCCATTTCCTCTCCTACAGCCAAGATTACAGTGGTCTGCATTTTACAGACAGTCAATCTGCAAAGGTGCACGAGATGGCAAATAAGGTAGGTGTCCTTGGGCAAGTCACCTTCTGCATCTGCCGCCCAACTTGCACGATGAGACCATCAGCAACCTACATCACACTGACTATTGTGAAGAAGAATGAAAAATAGCTGATGTAATAGCAAATGTTGATTAAGGCACTGTAGTCAGGACAAGGTGCTACGCATGGGGTGCATGACAGAATTAACTCAAACTTCAGCCTCTGGTTTTAGAGAGCTCTCTATCAAATTACAGGGAGCAGTAAGCATCAATTGTAGCATGTTAACAACAACAGAAGATTGAAGGGAGGGGTTTCATACCACACCTGAACAACATTACAAGTTATGGCCTGCTGCCCTGGAATAGCCAATGTTCAGCTTTGAAACACAATATGGAAACAGGAGAACACAAGACAAATGTTTTCAGTAACCAGAATTGGCAAAATGCGGCCCTTACTTTTCGCAGCATATCATTCTGTTCCACGTTGTAGATTTTTCCAGGGCTTATTTCTCCCTTTAAAGTATATTCAAAAAACTTCCCACTGATGTTGACCAACAGAGTTGTATATGCCCGATCCTCTTGAGAGCAACTGAATGGTTTGTCATGGCCGCTGGTCGGAGGTATGCCGTATCTCAAGATCACACCAACAATCAGTCCTGAAACACAGATGTGGAGTCACAACTTACATTTATTTCCAGATTTTCCATATCTCCCCCTCACCCAAAATGATGCCCCCACCATGGTTTATTTGACATTTTCTATGAAGCTTCAATAATTTGTACCACACACAAACAGGCAACTGGGTAGGAAAAAATTCTCCTTCTTAAGGGATGATTATACTGCAGAGCCTGGAAGTTACACTTATACCCTACAATTCTCAGAATCCCTCAGCCAGCATTTTATGTCAAATTGAGGGACAGAACTTTCAGATTTTCAAGACTTCCTCCTATACTTCACTCAGAAATTTCTCCCCCATGACAGAATTATGAGAGTTAAAATCCAGAAGCAGAAGAGGTTAGGACAGACCTCCATGCTCTTCTTGCATTGCTTCTTCTTCAAACAACAATAAAAATGCTCCACTGCACTTCAGGAGTCCCAAAGGGTCCAGGTAGCTGGCTCAAGGTTGACGCAGCCTTCTATCCTTCTGAGGTTGATGAAATGAGTACCAAGCTCACTGGGGGCAAAGTTTTGTTTGTATAATTATTGTGTAAACCACCCAGAGACTGCTTTAGCACCACAGTGCGGTATATAACAACAACAACAACAACAACAAACACAGCAAGGATCTCTGCAACTTATGAAGATGAATGAGTAGGTGAGTCCTGACACCCATTAGACCATAGAATGCAACTACCTATCTCATGCAACTTTGCAGGTTGTAGAGAGCCTTGGGACTCCCACAGTGCAACGGCGCACTTTTCTTGCTGTTCAAAGAAGAAGCGGCACTGGAAAAGCATGGAGGCAGGGATGGCTAGTCTAACCTCTTCTGGTTTGGGGGCTTTCACTCCCATAATTCTGCCTGGGGTGTGTGTGTTCTAGGCAAATTCTGGGGTGCTAAAATGCTGAAAAAGCATACCCTACCCAGACCCATCAGTGTTATGTGTCTCCAAGTTGCATCTAACTTATAGCGATGCTACTGGGGTTTTTAAGGTAAATGAGATATTTAAGGAGCAGTTTTGCCAGTGCCACTGTCCCAATGAG
This sequence comes from Pogona vitticeps, assembly GCF_051106095.1. Taxonomy (NCBI): domain Eukaryota; kingdom Metazoa; phylum Chordata; class Lepidosauria; order Squamata; family Agamidae; genus Pogona; species Pogona vitticeps. The sequence goes on from NC_135785.1 coordinate 175,813,020, forward strand.
TTTCCATGGTTGAGCAGGAATTTGAACTCAGATCTCCTGAGTCCTAGTTGGTCACTCAATACACTACACTACATTGGGTACTTTGCCAATTATTATTTATACTGAATATAGGTGGATTTCAAACTTGAGTGAGCTACTTTGTTTATTAGCAATCGTGGAAGCCCATCAACTAGAACGAAGTACAGAATGGAGGCCTAAAATGGTGGCTCTGACGTTGCAGCTAATTACTGTAATTACCCCGGGGTTCCCTGTGGGCATTTGCATGCCCTCCTCATACAAGTACAAATCTATATCTACGTTATCATAGATCGGGGATTCTAACAGCTTAGTTACAGTGGTACCTCGCTAGACAACGACCTCGCAAAACGACGAATCCACATGACGACCAGGTTTCGCGATCGCTATAGCAATTCGCAAAACAGTGATTCCAATGGGCAATTTTCATGTGACGATGATTTGGTCCGTGCTTCGCAGACCATTTTTTCACAAGACGATGGTTTTTACAGCTGATCGGCGGCTTCACAAAATGGTTTCCCTATTTTTTCAGGACAGGTGCTTCGCAGGACAGCCATTTTTACAGCTAATCGGCACTTCGCAAAATGGCTGTCCTATGGGTGATCTTCGCAAAACAATGACAATTTTTCCCCATTGGAATGCACTAAACGGGTTTCAAGACGATGATTTTGCTAAACAGCGATTTTCACAGAACAAATTCTCGTCGTCATGTGGGGCACCACTGTAGTTGAGATGAAGGACTATGTTTGCCATTCTTAAACAACAAAAACCAAGAGACTTTTCTGCTTTACTGCATATCATCCAGCAACCTACTAGTAAACCGGATCAACCTTCTCTCCCACAAACAATTTATACTGGCTCAAAGTAACTGTCCCTAGATCACCGGCAGTTCCCTTTTCCAGAAGTGCTCTCAGAAATATCAGGGATCAGGTTCTGCGGCCTTGTTCGCACAAAGCATGTACCACACCACTCCACTCTGTTTCATCCTTTAACATATACAGCATGACATTATTGTAAAGGTCTTGCACTGACACACAAGTTGTCTTATACTTACTAATTTATACAGAATTACTGTATTTTCTCCGTCTGATACACACTCATCCACACTCAGAACTGTTAGATTAATTTTTAAATGTTTCCAACTAGTTACATGGTGAGCCCTCATGTCTCCCATCTAGACCACAGATCAGCTCCACACCCTAAGGAATGGCAATTAACAATTCATGAAACATTGTAAGATGGTGTAAAATATAACATCAATTTACTTGTCAAGTAACTATTTTTACTGGGATACTACCAGGGGTAACTATAAAGGTAAAGGTAAAGGTTCCCCTTGACAATTTTTGTCCAGTCATGTTCGACTCTAGGGGGCGGTGCTCATCCCCGTTTCCAAGCCATAGAGCCAGCGTTTTGTCCGAAGACAATCTTCCGTGGTCACATGGCCAGTGAGACTTAGACACGGAACGCTGTTACCTTCCCACCAAGGTGGTCCCTATTTATCTACTTGCATTTGCATGCTTTCGAACCGCTAAGTTGGCGGGAGCTGGGACAAGCGATGGGAGCTCACTCCGTCGCGTGGATTCGATCTTACGACTGCTTGGCCTTCTGACCCTGCAGCACAGGCTTCTGCGGTTTAGCCCACAGCGCCACCACGTCCCTATGGGGTAACTATATCTCACCAAAAATAATCACTAGATAAGAAAAGTGGACACCACACAAGTTTTATTTTATAGGGAAAAAAGGATCTCAGGTTTATTTCACTAACAGGAATATTAAGAAAAAGCAGTTACGAGGTGGAAATGTTACGGTCCTAAGAGAAAACAGAAATAGTAATGGAGCACAAGCATAAACAAAAGGAAGAAAAAAAAACAAAAAGGAAGAACAGCGGCAGGAAAAACAGAGGAGAGAAATCACAGCATCACAGACAGAATGATGTTGGTCTCTCAGTTCTTATTCTAGGCTAATGAAAAATTGCCCTACTGTCTGTATTCTGGCTTAAACAAAGAATGGCATGCTGACCTCCTCTAGAGACCACAGTAAGTGAGTAGCACCACATTACAAAAGATGGAGTCAATTCACCCTGTTGTATTCCATTATTCTTTAATCTCAGTCACCCTGAACTCAACATGGTACAGTCCCAAAATTATTTCAGTTAGGTTCTAAAGATAAAATGCAAGACAAGTCAGACTCAATAACTGACCTGTTTCTCCCCCCCCCCCAAGGGTAAAGCCTTGTTGGTCTTGCGGCACCTTAAAGACTAGCAAGCACTGGACAAGATAGGCTACAGTCCAGAAAAATGTAAGGAGAATAAAATTTGTCAGACTTTAAGGTGTCACAAGACACCTTGTAGCTGTACCTTTGTGTGCTTTCCTGACTTGATCAACAGATTCATGTTTTGATAAGAAATCTCTACCCAAGTACAGTGGGACCTCGACTTACGAACGTCCCTACCTGAGAACATTTCGACTTATGAACAGCTCCATTCTCAAAAAGTTTTTATCGACTTGCAAATGGAGCCTCAACCTACGAACGAGAAAAAGGCAGGGGAAAGGGGTGGGAAATTCAAATTTCCTCTGCCTTTTTTTCGTTCCATTCAAACCATTGGTGATGAAGAGGCTGCTCTTTCGCCCCAATGGTTAGGAAAAGGGACCCCCCAGGAGGTCTCTGATGGTGACGGCAAAGCTCCCAGGGCTTCCCCGTCGTCATCGGAGACCTCCTGGGGGTCCCCCACCACCGCGATCGACGCCTTCGGAGGTCTCCAGAGGCCTCCTGGGGGTCTGATCGCAGTAGCAGCGGAGCAATTTTAAATTTCCCACCCTTTTCCGCTGCTGTGATCAGACCCCCAGGAGATCCCAGGGCTTCCCCGCCACCATCGGAGACCCCCTGGGGGTCCCCTGCCACCATGATCGGCACCTTCAGGCTTCCCCTGGTAGGCCTGGTCTACCACACTTTCCCAGGGGGTAGACCAGGGGTAGACCAGGAGGTCTCCGATGGTGGCAGGGAAGCCCTGGGAGACCTCCTGGGGGTCCCCCGCCACTGCAATCGGAGGCAGTGGTCACCCAGCACCAGGAGGCTTGAACTGGCCAGGCGCTTGGCCGCTCGCCCCCGGCTGCGGGGTGCCGGGAGGCTTGAGCTGGCTGGGCGCTTGGAGGCTTCAGACTGGTAAGTCCTTTTTTTAAAAAAACTATTCTAGGTGGGTTTTGGAGAGTGGGTTTGGACTGGGGAGTTATGTTTCTGTGCTGTGTTGTGTTGCTTTGTTTTCGGATTTTATTTTTATTTTTATTTTTGCAGTCCCAGCATGGGACTTGCTCTGTTTATGTTTATTTTTATTTGGTATTTTTTGGAAATGCTGGAAGGGATTAATCCCGTTCCCATGCATTTCAATGGGAAATGGTACTTCGACTTACAAATGTTATGACTTACGAACGCCATTCCAATATGGATTACAGTACATTCGTAAATCGAGGTACCAATGTACAAGTGAGCTTATAGCTTCATTATCTCAGTACAGATCCAGAACGTTAAGTCTCCTTAGCCAATTTTGTCAAACATTTCACCAAACATTAGTTGTCCCTCTGACAGCAAGCGCAGTGTATTAACTTGTGTTTGTTAAAGCCAAAAATGAAAAAAGAGTAATAATACAGCAAATCTTTGTGTACGACACTGACTTGAATAGCTAGGGCTAGGGCAGGAGACCTTTTGGTACTGGAAACTTTCCAAGTAACTGCTTTTAAGATGTCACACATTTCTCCTCAACAGAGTTTGCAGAAAATAGCAAATCATAAGGGACTGAGCGGTGCAATAGCACATCTCTTAGTGCAGGAATGGGTTACTGTGACCTCCTAGAAAGATGTTTTTGGCCTACAGTTCTCACGGACCCTAGCCAACATAGTCTGTGGTAAAATATTATGGGAATTGCAATCAAAATGTTGGAGAGCCACAGTGTCCCACATATGTTCGAACAGAAACAAAACTAGAAAAGACATTCATTATACAAAAAATAAAAGTACACAGAAGGTAAAGGTAAAGGTTCCCCTTGACAATTTTTGTCCAGTCGTGTTCGACTCTAGGGGGCGGTGCTCATCCCCGTTTCCAAGCCATAGAGCCAGCGTTTTGTCCGAAGACAATCTTCCGTGGTCACATGGCCAGTGCGACTTAGACACGGAACGCTGTTACCTTCCCACCGAGGTGGTCCCTATTTATCTACTTGCATTTGCATGCTTTCGAACCGCTAGGTTGGCAGGAGCTGGAACAAGCGACGGGAGCTCACTCCGTCGCGTGGATTCGATCTTACGACTGCTTGGCCTTCTGACCCTGCAGCACAGGCTTCTGCGGTTTAGCCCACAGCGCCACCACGTCCCTATGGGGTAACTATATCTCACCAAAAATAATCACTAGATAAGAAAAGTGGACACCACACAAGTTTTATTTTATAGGGAAAAAAGGATCTCAGGTTTATTTCACTAACAGGAATATTAAGAAAAAGCAGTTACGAGGTGGAAATGTTACGGTCCTAAGAGAAAACAGAAATAGTAATGGAGCACAAGCATAAACAAAAGGAAGAAAAAAAAACAAAAAGGAAGAACAGCGGCAGGAAAAACAGAGGAGAGAAATCACAGCATCACAGACAGAATGATGTTGGTCTCTCAGTTCTTATTCTAGGCTAATGAAAAATTGCCCTACTGTCTGTATTCTGGCTTAAACAAAGAATGGCATGCTGACCTCCTCTAGAGACCACAGTAAGTGAGTAGCACCACATTACAAAAGATGGAGTCAATTCACCCTGTTGTATTCCATTATTCTTTAATCTCAGTCACCCTGAACTCAACATGGTACAGTCCCAAAATTATTTCAGTTAGGTTCTAAAGATAAAATGCAAGACAAGTCAGACTCAATAACTGACCTGTTTCTCCCCCCCCCCCAAGGGTAAAGCCTTGTTGGTCTTGCGGCACCTTAAAGACTAGCAAGCACTGGACAAGATAGGCTACAGTCCAGAAAAATGTAAGGAGAATAAAATTTGTCAGACTTTAAGGTGTCACAAGACACCTTGTAGCTGTACCTTTGTGTGCTTTCCTGACTTGATCAACAGATTCATGTTTTGATAAGAAATCTCTACCCAAGTACAGTGGGACCTCGACTTACGAACGTCCCTACCTGAGAACATTTCGACTTATGAACAGCTCCATTCTCAAAAAGTTTTTATCGACTTGCAAATGGAGCCTCAACCTACGAACGAGAAAAAGGCAGGGGAAAGGGGTGGGAAATTCAAATTTCCTCTGCCTTTTTTTCGTTCCATTCAAACCATTGGTGATGAAGAGGCTGCTCTTTCGCCCCAATGGTTAGGAAAAGGGACCCCCCAGGAGGTCTCTGATGGTGACGGCAAAGCTCCCAGGGCTTCCCCGTCGTCATCGGAGACCTCCTGGGGGTCCCCCACCACCGCGATCGACGCCTTCGGAGGTCTCCAGAGGCCTCCTGGGGGTCTGATCGCAGTAGCAGCGGAGCAATTTTAAATTTCCCACCCTTTTCCGCTGCTGTGATCAGACCCCCAGGAGATCCCAGGGCTTCCCCGCCACCATCGGAGACCCCCTGGGGGTCCCCTGCCACCATGATCGGCACCTTCAGGCTTCCCCTGGTAGGCCTGGTCTACCACACTTTCCCAGGGGGTAGACCAGGGGTAGACCAGGAGGTCTCCGATGGTGGCAGGGAAGCCCTGGGAGACCTCCTGGGGGTCCCCCGCCACTGCAATCGGAGGCAGTGGTCACCCAGCACCAGGAGGCTTGAACTGGCCAGGCGCTTGGCCGCTCGCCCCCGGCTGCGGGGTGCCGGGAGGCTTGAGCTGGCTGGGCGCTTGGAGGCTTCAGACTGGTAAGTCCTTTTTTTAAAAAAACTATTCTAGGTGGGTTTTGGAGAGTGGGTTTGGACTGGGGAGTTATGTTTCTGTGCTGTGTTGTGTTGCTTTGTTTTCGGATTTTATTTTTATTTTTATTTTTGCAGTCCCAGCATGGGACTTGCTCTGTTTATGTTTATTTTTATTTGGTATTTTTTGGAAATGCTGGAAGGGATTAATCCCGTTCCCATGCATTTCAATGGGAAATGGTACTTCGACTTACAAATGTTATGACTTACGAACGCCATTCCAATATGGATTACAGTACATTCGTAAATCGAGGTACCAATGTACAAGTGAGCTTATAGCTTCATTATCTCAGTACAGATCCAGAACGTTAAGTCTCCTTAGCCAATTTTGTCAAACATTTCACCAAACATTAGTTGTCCCTCTGACAGCAAGCGCAGTGTATTAACTTGTGTTTGTTAAAGCCAAAAATGAAAAAAGAGTAATAATACAGCAAATCTTTGTGTACGACACTGACTTGAATAGCTAGGGCTAGGGCAGGAGACCTTTTGGTACTGGAAACTTTCCAAGTAACTGCTTTTAAGATGTCACACATTTCTCCTCAACAGAGTTTGCAGAAAATAGCAAATCATAAGGGACTGAGCGGTGCAATAGCACATCTCTTAGTGCAGGAATGGGTTACTGTGACCTCCTAGAAAGATGTTTTTGGCCTACAGTTCTCACGGACCCTAGCCAACATAGTCTGTGGTAAAATATTATGGGAATTGCAATCAAAATGTTGGAGAGCCACAGTGTCCCACATATGTTCGAACAGAAACAAAACTAGAAAAGACATTCATTATACAAAAAATAAAAGTACACAGAAGGTAAAGGTAAAGGTTCCCCTTGACAATTTTTGTCCAGTCGTGTTCGACTCTAGGGGGCGGTGCTCATCCCCGTTTCCAAGCCATAGAGCCAGCGTTTTGTCCGAAGACAATCTTCCGTGGTCACATGGCCAGTGCGACTTAGACACGGAACGCTGTTACCTTCCCACCGAGGTGGTCCCTATTTATCTACTTGCATTTGCATGCTTTCGAACCGCTAGGTTGGCAGGAGCTGGAACAAGCGACGGGAGCTCACTCCGTCGCGTGGATTCGATCTTACGACTGCTTGGCCTTCTGACCCTGCAGCACAGGCTTCTGAAGCAGCACAGAACCCAAGGAAAAACTTGTGGTAACTGAAACATCACCATACTTCATCAAGGCATAAGAGATACCGTATATGCCGCCGTACAAGGCGACGGGCCGTATTAGACGACCCCCCCCAAAATGCGGCAGTAGGAAGAGGCTTGGGGGGGCGGCGGCAAGAGGAGGAGGAGGAAGAGGGAAAGTGGGGGGGGAGGACACGCGAGCGCGCAGCTTCCCTCCCTTTGCCTGCCTGCCTCGCCGCTTGCATTCCTCCCCGGCCAGCACGGACCCACATCACTCTCTCTGCAGCGGCTCCTTCCTGGCACCCAGCGTACAAGACGAGCCCCCCACTTGGAGACATGTTTTGGGGGCCCCAAAACTCGTCTTGTACACCGGCATATACGGTATTCATATAATTCCAGTAAAAAGAGAAACAGGAAGCAAAGAGAAACAGTGAACAGTTTCAACCCAAAACAGGAAAAATTAGATGAATTTGGACCATGTTAGGTTCTGATGTTGCAATACCTAGATTAAACCCCATATTCTAAGGCAACATATCTAAGATGCCAGGGATATGGACAAGAAAGAGGCTACTAGCTATATAATCTGGCTGTAAGGTTCTCAGAAGGCACTGGACTTTCACATTTCCAATATGTTGCATTAAATGGTTAGTTTTTCTTCCCATATTTTATTGTAGTGCACTTTATGCTGCAAGCCAACCACAGAATTTTCTATTATGCAATGGTTTATAAATAGCTTAATAGTTTGACCCAGCATAGCTCTGGCATGTTTTAAGGAGGAAACTGTACCACAGATTGTTCATTTCATTACTTCAGGAAATCATAGTTTGAGGAGAAGGCAAAATCTCGCAGAAAATGTTTACCACCTTCGCCACTTTACAATTGCCATGATCCTACAGGGAAAGCATCAACAATTCGACTGGCAACAAACCAGCCGACATCTATCGCATAGGTGTGCCCTAAAAGGCAATTGTTTACCTTTAGGCAGTTCGTACAAGAGCTCCAACAAATGGAAGAAATATAGGTACCTAAGAGTTTTGTAGTACAAAAACTGTAATATTAATCTCAAACAATAGGTATAAATTAACTTCAAAGACAAAAGCATGAGAAAATGATTTCTTCTATTGTGTTCCAGGAAAAGGAAACCGGGGGGGCCTTAGGTCAAAAATCTGTTTAACCTGGTGAATCAACGAGAGTCACACAGGCTACCAAAATCAGAAGGATAAGCTAGAAGGAAGTATTTATTTCTTTATCTTTTATATCGCCCATCTAGCTGCCAAGGCCACTCTGGGTGGTTTTTATTTCAAAACTAGGAGTCCTGGTTTTAAAGAAGCGATTGCTCAAGTTCAATCAGGCGTCTCTGGTACCCCTGAGGAGTGCCATGGTTGAGCTTTAAGGAAGCCTGAGTGAGTTAAATTGAACCTACCTTAATGAACAAACTGCAACATGCAGCACCTTGCTCATAAGCAGGCGCTAAAACACACACACAAAAATACATGGCCTTTGCAAATTAAAAAAAAATCATTCAAATACAAATAACAAATTTTACATGTCACAAGAAATGCAAAGAAGATCAGCCAGCCAAACTAAGAGCTGCTAGAGGCATCCACATGCATTCTTGCTCCACTTCCTAGCTTACCCAATTCTAGATTTAGCAGCAAGCATAAATCCAGAAAAGCTTTGTATCTAAAAATAAAGCCTATGCAGAATAAGCTGTACATAAGAACAATAGTTAGATAATTCATTACAGACACTAAGCAGGACAGCAAGTTATGAAACTAACCTTAAATGTTTGCTCGATGCCTAAAGCCTTTTAGCAGATGAGTCTCCTTTCACCGGCTTGGGATTCATCCACAACCGAAAAATCACAAACTTTTGGAGTTTTATATTCCCACTCCTGACACATTTATTTGACTACGGCAAGTGTACTGGAGCCAAGAATTTCAACAGATCTCAGTATGAGAAATATATGGTTATTGTCCAAGCAATTTCGCATCACCTTAAAGAATAACAAATTTTACTATTCATGTGCTTTCATTGATTGCAGCCTATTTCTTCAGATGTATTATGGCTTACCATCCATGATAGCTAAGGCAAAAAAAAAGCATAGTAGTCTTTCAGGTGGCACAAGACCTCTGCTTGTTTGTTTTCACTGCAACAAGCTAACCTGTCTGACCCTCCGCAAAATGACTGATCTGTTTAAATATGTTGGAAGTACAGCTGTAATAAGACTAAACCAGAAATCACATAGAGGTTCATGTTATAAAACTATGTTTAGAAAATTAGCCTAGAAAAGGACTGAGAAGTTGATGTTTACAGCACATAGTAAGTCCAGCATAGCAGGTTTGTTCAAATTCATGGTCTCTCCTGTCCAGCAAGCCTTCTCTATTTGTTGTTGTTGTTGTTTAGTCGTTAAGTGGTGTCCAACTCTTTGTGACCCCATGGACCAGAGCACGCCAGGTTCTCCTGTCTTCCACTTCCTTCCGGAGTTGGGTCAAATTCATGTTGGTAGCTTTGAGGACACTGTCCAACTATCTCATCCTCTGTCATCCCCTTCTCCTCTTGCCTTCACTCTTTTCCAACATCAGGGTCTTTTCCAGGGAGTCTTCTCTTCTCATCAGATGGCCAAAGTATTGGAGCCTCAGCTTCAGGATCTGTCCTTCCAGTGAGCACTCAGGGTTGATTTCCTTCAAAATGGATAGGTTTGTCCTCTTTGCAGTCCAGGGAATTCTCAAGAGTCTCCTCCAGCACCACAATTCAAAAGCATCAATTCTTGCCGGTCAGCCTTCTTTATGGTCCACATCTCACTTAAATACATCGCTACCGGAAAAACCATAGCTTTGACTATGTGGATCTTTGTTGGCAAGGTGATGTCTCTGCTTTTTAAGATGCTATCAAGGTTTATCATCGCTTTCCTCACAAGAAGCAGGTGTCTTTTAATTTCATGGCTGCTGTCACCATCTGCAGTGATCATGGAGCCCAAGAAGATAAAATCTGTCACTGCCTCCATAACTTCCCCTTCTATTTACCAGAAGGTGATGGGACCAGTGGCCATGATCTTAGTTTTTTTGATATTGAGCTTCAGACCATTTTTGCGCTCTCCTCTTTCACCTTCATTATGAGGTTAATGCCTTCTCACTTTCGGCCATTAGAGTGGTATCATTTGCATATTGGAGGTTGTTGATATTTCTTCCGGCAATCTTAATTCCGGCTTGGGATTCATCCAGTCCTGCCTTTGTACATGCCTCCAAAGGGAGGAAGGAAAAGAAGAGACATGATAAAGGAAAGAAGGTAGTGGAATACGTAAGAACTAGCATAGGGATTAACCAAATCTTATTTTACGCCCCTGTTAATTTTTATCCAGACAATCATGAGTAAATAAAGGTCTCTTATTCCATTCAAAAAGAGCTACAGAGCAGCCGACATACTGTCATGGCTTCCTGCAAAGAAAAATGGAAAGTCTAATTCTGTGGCTCTCAAACAATCTCGCAGAACTAAAATTCCCAGGGGGAAAAGGAGAATAAGAGAGCTAACAACCCAGAAAATCCAAGTTTCCTATTATTTTATTAATTTAAAACAGTAGGTTCCCCATGTTATTCTCAATGTCTTTAATGTGCTCCGTACAATAAGTGGGCATCTACTTTAACAGTTTTCTAAACTCCCACACAGCTGCTTCTCTCCCCACCCCACCCCATTTCACAATTCCCTAAAAGTCAATACTGGGATACAAATCATTCTAAGAAGTAGGATACGATCGCCACAACATTGGCAGCTTTTCTCATAGCATTTTGTATTGCATGTTCAGTTCCTATTCCCTGATGTTTTCTTATTAGGATGGCTGCTGATTCACAATACAATGTACAATCCACACAAGGCTGTCAATCTTTACCATGGTTCAAGAATAAAGTAAGGCATGATGTTCAAGTGCTGAAATGTAATCTATGGAACAGTTTGCCTAAATTAGTACGTTATTCAATCTAGACTGCTTGATTTACAGCCTCTTAAAACAATGAAAAGAAGTATGGCAACATACAGAGATTTAAGGTGCCATAAATATGGATGCATTTCCCCTCTTTCCAATAGAGAAGAAATCACTGGAGAAAAAGAGACTGACAACTTGTCTCTCAGATTATTTACGCATACATATACACACTATATGAATTTCAGGATGCATATAATTACAGTACCTACAATGTCATAAATGGGAGGAGGGACCTTAGGTCTAAACCTGTTCTGAAACTGCCAGCTTTTTACACACACACCCCAAGCCATCCTAAAACCAGCTCAAGGGCACTTTATTTATTTATTTTACTTTGCTGCACACTCCAGATAATGTTTTAGGCATATCTGGAGGAGTGTCTGCAATGGGGAAAGAAGCTGCATCCTTCAACTTACACTCCTGCTTCTGTGAAAGTGGAAGTCCAAGACTGTATACAGGCCTTGGCAAATACAAATCCATCTAGTGGTCCCCAACCTTGGGCCTCCAGATGTTCTTGGGACTACAATTCCCAGAAGCCTTCACCACCACCTCTGCTGGCCAGGATTTCTGGGAGCTGAAGTCCAAGAACATCTGGAGGCCCAAGATTCAAAAGAACTGATCTAGGGACAGGAGACCTTTGCAGAATTCTACCCCATAGAAATAAGGTGGCCACCTCCATCAGGTATGTCGAGGTCTCCCACTGGCTGACAGATCAAAGCAAAAAGTTTGACTAGAGAAGCCTTTTGCTGCAAGGGAAAGTTTACTCTGATTCAGAGATGGGCACGAACTGGAAAACTGACGGGTTTTGATGGTCCGTGGTTCACGGCTACCCAGGGACTATGAACCACCCCTGAACCCCTGTGAAAATGAATAGCTTCCCAGTTCGTTTTTCTGATTTGTGCCAGGGGGAGGGGAACTTGCCGCCTTCATCTCCTCTGCTATCCACCCTCTCCTTTCCCACTGTCCTGTCGCCTCCCTGCTTGGTCCTTCCACCTCCTCCACTGCTTCCTTCGATGCCGGTGCCATCCTCAGAGACAGTGAGGTGGACCGGCTTCCCTTCCAGGAGCCAGGCCAGCTGTTTCTGTGCATGTGCGTGCATATCAGCTTATAGCCGTGCACATGCAGAGAAACATCAGCCCCAGCTCCTGGAAAGGAAGCCAAACCACTGTTTCCGAGGATGGTGGCGGCAAATGAAGAAGAGGAGGAGGAGGCAGGACCAGGGAGGGAGGCGACAGGGGCAGTGAGAAGGGGATGGAGGGGCATCCATTGTGGTAAAGCACAACGAAGCAGCCACCAGAAAAAAGTTTGGTGCCTTGTTTTGTTTTAACAAAATGGACTGCATGAACCGAACCATGAACCAGCCCTGTTTGTAAGTTTTTTTCTCCAGTTTGTAGTAAGTTTCGTGCCCATCTCTACTCCTATTTTACAGGGCAGTAGCTGGAGATGCAGAGCCGGAAGTTACAAGTTTGAGTCCTTCTGTGCCTTACAGGAAAAGACCCAGTCTGTGTGGTCTTGGGCAAGCTACACAGTCCGAAAGAACCCCAAAAGAAGGGGCTAGTAAATCACTTCTGACTACTGTACTTTTTAACCTTTAAAAGCCTGGAACAACAGCTGTAAATCAGAATAGACGTGACTGTATGTAATTATTAATTTGGGGAGAAAATAGATTGTAAAGAGGTCGAAATCAAGCCAAGAAAAAATCAGTTTAAAGTAAGTGCAATGTGTTTGGTTTACTCATTTGGGCAATTTTTTAAAAATCCCTACAGTCAAGGTTAGGACAATAAAACAGCTGAATGCACAGATAAACTGTACATGAAACAGTAACCATGGAAAACAGCTGTTCTCATAACAAGTCCAGGAAATAACAAAAGCATACACACACACCAGAGTAATGCAGATGGCTTCAATTTAAAAAAGGGTACAGCAGTGATCGCAGGAGATAAAACAAAAAAGAGGATATGAAACCAAAGTACCAACATGACCAGAGGGATCCATGTAGCTTGCCTCAGCACCAAGCTGGAAGTCAAAGTGAAAACAATTTAGAGCCTCATAACCAGTTTCATCCTGAGATTTTCAGGGATGCAAGGTCACCTTGTGCTCACAACACCTGCTTTTTTGGGAGGGAAGGGCTGAGTGGCACTGGGTGGCAATTATTCAAAGCAGATGGATAGAATGATATCCTTCCACCCAATGATACCACTACTGAAACTCCACATCTCCATGTTCACGGGGGGGGGGGGGCAACCCTCAGAGACAAGAATTTACATCATTACGAACCAGATATACATATTGGCTGGGCTATTTTCAGCAATAATGACAGGCAACAATGGACTGCATAATTTGTCAATCACACCTCATCAGGGATTACGTTCACATAATCAGGATCAACAAGACCAGACAAGCAAGAGCTTCTGTGTCCTCCATAATCATCACTGGCCATCTGAAGTTCAAAGCCAATATCTAATTGTTATCTCACCAGTACAAATGACACTATGAGTTTGCTACAATTGTCAGTGGGACTAGAGTAGATCCACTGAATGTATGGAACTTATGCAAACCAACTCTTACACCACACTGATTCAACAGGTCTGTAGTGGATATAAACAGGGAGGATAAACAGGTTTCTGTTTCAGGGAAAGTTTTCTTATCTTGCCTCAGATAACATTCCAGAATTCAGGGAACACTGAGGGAAAAAATGGGAGAGGCTGTAAGAATGAAGGAAGGAACGAGCAATTCCACCTTTCCAGGTCTCCCTCATACCAGATTTCAAATACAATTCTCTAGACCAGTGGTTCCCACCTTTCGGTACCCAGATGTTCTTGAACTAAAACTTCCAGAACCCTTCACCACTAGCTGTGCTATCTAGGATTTCTGCTTTGATCAGCCAGCCAGTGGAGACTTCTACATACCTGATGGAGGTGGCCACCTTGTTTCTATGTGGTAGAACTCTGTGAAGTTGTCGTGTCTCTAGATCAGTTCTTCCCAATCTTGGGTCCCTAGATGTTTTTGGACTACAATTCCCAAAAATCTTGGCCAACACAACTAAGTGGTGAAGGCTTCTGAGAGTTTTACTCCAAAAACATCTGAGGGCCCAAGGTTGGGAACCACTGCTCAAAACTATCTCACTGTAATGACCAACCTACAATTAATGTATCAAGAGGCATAAATTAGTGTTCACCTCATGGTGTTAAACATCAAAGGCCTACTTTTCCTCCCTTGACATTCTAAGCCAGGGGTCTCAAACTCAATTTACCTGGGGGCCGCTGGAGGCAGAGAATAGGTGAGGCTGGGCTGCATCAGATTTTCTGCCAAGTGGAGCAAGAGCCCAAGAAAGCCACCCAGGAGTTTCCTTAGCCCAGCTGGGGCTCCAAGGAGGAGGAGGGGTGCGCGAGTCCTCATTGCTGGCCATGACCCCCTCCGGCTCCTTCTTCACTGCCACCAGCAGCAGCAGGATGAAGAAGTGGAGAAGGGAGGGAGCGCCGGCGACCGCCTAGCGCCTACGGCACAACACATTTTTTTTAAAAAACCCTCACAGAATTTGTCTTGTCAAAGGAGAAAAGCTCCACCAGTACCCGCGAAATTAAACAGAACGGGGTGTGGGCCACACAGGTGCGCGCACGCACGCACACGCACAAACACACACACAGACACGAAGGTCTGGCAACCTTCTTCTGAGGGCCCCCCTCAGCTACCCTGACCACAACAGAGGAGAAAACTTTGCAAGGCGAGCCCAGGCAGCCTTCAGAGCTGAGGCAGCTGAAGCAGGACGAAGAGGAGGAGGAGGAGGAGGAGGAAGTACCGCTGGGCACTGAGGTGGCCGCTAGCCGGGTTGGTGCTGGGGTGCTGAGAGAAAAAGAGAGCCAGACAGCTGTTTGCCTGGAAGAGGTGGCGGCGGCAGCTGCTGTTGGCAGCTTGAAGGCACTCTTCAAGGAGGGGCCAGGAGCAAGCTACGCTCTCAGGCATCGCTTGGGCTTGGGCGCTCGGGAAAAAGGGCCGGCAGTGCACCTCGCTCGCCAGCTCTCCCCCAAGACAGCACCTCTTGCACCCTCCATCCGGAACTGCAGCCTGCCAGCGGGTAGACAGGCAGGCTGGCTGGCTGGCTGGCTGCAGTTCTGGATGGAGGGTGCAAGAGGTGCTGTCTTGGGAGAGAGCCGGCGAGCAAGGCAAGGCTTTTTTTGACTCTTGACAGCAGTGATCGCGTGGGCACTTCAAGGGGGGCAGGCAAGGCGGGGGCCATAAACTATCATCCGGCGGGTCGCAAATGGCCCCTGGGCCGCATGTTTGAGACCCCTGTTCTAAGCAAATATCTAAAAGTGTATCACATGTAAAAGTAATTTTTCTTAAAAGGACAAATCCATTCTTATCTGCCATAATCCATGTCAGTTGGTCAAAAGATCCAATATTAAGGAAACTTCAGCTCAAGTACCTCATACTATTCATTCAGTACAAAATATGCACAGACATGACTGATCTGAATGTAACAGGATTCTATGCCACTTGCGTGCGTATGCAGAAGCAGTGTCCTCTAACCTCAGTCTGTCAGCATTGCTTCCACAGAAGCCCAGAGCGGCTTTGGTAGTCAGATGGGTGGTATAGAAATCAATCAGTCAGTCAGTCAGTCAGTCAGTCAGTCAGTCAATCAATCAATCAATCAGAACTTATTCTTCCATTTGAATGTTGTCAATCACTTATAATACATACACCTTCTCCTTTCTGGTTTATGTCATGCTGCTAGCAGAGGCTTCAAATACTACTTAAAAGTATGGAAGCCGTTGAAAATACTAACTAGCCATGCACAGATTCCAAACACAGGTTAGTTAAAACAATAACTGAATCCAGCAGCATAAAGTTATGCCAGTAAGGCTGATGATATTATAAGCCACAGCTGTTTTTCAGGAATCAAAGATTTCTGACCCCTGGATCTGAGGCTGTGATGGGTTGGGATCCCTTTTATTCTAGGGATCTAGCTCTTGGGAGTCACAGGAATGGGGATGGAGGAGGGGAAGTATTTAATTTCCAAAACCAACAACCACCTTTTTGGCTTGCGCATTTATAGATCATGTAGCACATCCCACTATGTGTAATATGGCTTGCCGCTTACTATCTTTTGAATTCAGTGAAGATGGAAGACTAGAGGGCACATTCTGCCACTGTGAGTTTCGAAACAGATGAGAACAACCAGGAAGCAGATCCAGAAAATACCTAGTTCTTGTTGACTTTCTAAGTTATCCATTTCTGTCCCTTTCAGAGCCCACTCCAGTACCCAAGCTCCCCTGCATGTAGCTTCCCAAGTCCCATCTTGCAAGGTCCATAGCAACTTTTTCACTTTTTATTTGGCAAACCCAAGTTTCCACCACATCCGTTTTTAATTCTCTCTCACTGTTAAGACTAAGTACCGTCCCTGTGCTAGGGGCTCATATATTGCTTAAATAGTTTTCTCTGCTATAAGAGATCTCAGACAAATAAAGCTCAAAGTATTTACCCTCAACAGCTGCTCTCAAGCTAGCTTTATCATATTTCAACTACTTCCCTCATATTTGTGATGTGAACATGCAATATTTCTGGAAAGATTTCTTGTATTCTCACACTTGCTATCTCTCTCTCTCTCTCTCTCTCTCTCTCTCTCTCTCACACACACACACACACACACACACACACACATTTGCACATCCATGTAGCATGTCTGTGGAAGAACAGAAGGAATAAAATATTGCACATACGAAGAAGTTATATTCCCCCTCCCCCAAACAAACAAATTAAATGTCACTAGATTGGTCTTCAATGCATCAAATGGCATCTGAGAGCATCATCAAGATTCCATGCCACACACTCCAAAATACCGCCAATTAAGCAAATGTGCAACAAGACAATTTGTCCTTTCATTATTGCAGAAGTTCATCATTTCTCCTCTCACTACATCCTTCACAGTTGCTGTTCTGATCAATGGCAGCTTTCTTCTCTTAGTTAACTGTACAACACTGACTATATAACCAGCAAAGGAAAGGGACCGCTCAAAATACAATTGTAGAAATCTTTCCTATACTAGGAATACTCTAAAACAACAGTGAAAAGTCTTAATTCCATTAATCAAAAAGGGACACGATCCTAATCTGTTCCAAATGCCCTTTTGCTCTTGCCTTTTTCCCACAATCGAGAGTTTCTGATGTATTACCAGGATGTAAGACCAGTCAATTTTATTTGGCAAATAATTTGCCTTCTGGCACATTTAGCAAATGTGCCAGAAGGCAAATTGAAAGAATTCAAATTCAAACACACTCTGTTTGTAAGAATGGTCTTTAAAGAAAACTGACAATATCCAAAATCCTACTGCGTTCCATGACGGCACAAGCTATTTTGACTTTCAGGTGGCTAGCCATCATGATCCTCTGCATTCACTCAATGGATGAACAATTTGCAGATGCAAGCCCAGCCAGAGCCAAAGGTTGGGAGTTCAATTCCCCACTCTGCCTCCTGTGAGCAGAGTCAGCTTGTGTGATCTTGGGCAATCTGCACAGTTCCAGGGCACCCCCAGAAGAAGTGAGTGGAGAACCACCTCTGAGTACTCTGTACCTGGAAGACCCTGAAAAAGGGTCACCATGTCAGAACTGATCTGATAGCACTTTATTGTTATTTTATTTGTCAGATCGGGGGATCAAACAGCAGCACTACATTAGACACAGAGAACTAATGCAGGCCTGATCATACTCTGTGAAGTCCCAGAGCCTCCTGCTTTCATTCAGATGTGCCACAAACAGCTGCGACATGAAGGCTGAAACATGACTACGCTTTTGCATGCTGTCTCAAATGCAAGCGTGATCATGAAAAAGCACTCCTCCTGCCTTTTCTTCCTCCTGCACCCAGGCTCACACAAGGACTTCCAAATTCAGATCGGTTTCCTGGAACAGCATACTCCCCATGCTATGTCACAAGCCATCATTGAAATTCCCCCAGGCTTCAAAACCTGATCACCCCAAAACACTGCTCAGAAGTTCAGACTCTTGCACAGTTCATGCCAGAACTGAGATGTTGAGCAACCAACACAGAATTCCCAATCCTGCTCTTGCTTCAGAGATGCAAAACAGCTACTGGAGGAAGCAGTAGAGAAAAGGTGACTAGCTGCTTAATCTTTTGCCCACCAACATAGCATACTATTACAGGCTCAGCACTGGATCTCTAGTGTCAACCCTTGTACCTTCTGAAAAGTGCTACAGAAAGAGAGAGAGAGAGAGAGAAGACTCAATTCCTAGTGCTCATTCACTGTGCAGTGAAGGCACCTTTTTAATAATAATAATAATAATAATAATAATAATAATAATAATAATAATAATAATAATAATAATAATAATAATAATAAGTAGAAACAAGCAAGCATTCCAAGCTGCTGCATTCCATGTGCTGTGCACTAACCTCTATGTTGTGGCAGCCATCTTTCATTTGCTATCCTTGGAAGAGGAAAAAGACACATTGCTTTCACCCTTCCCACCGGCATTGACAACTTCAGTTCTCAATGCGCAGGGCCCAGAAAAAAAGCATTTAAAACAAAATGAAGCAAGACATTGCTACATTCTCATTTTGCTTTATAGCGATAATCTCCCCCACCCCATTACCCCAAGTAATAGGGTAGCAACATAAGCTCTGCACCCTGCTTATTTTGAACTGAATGTAGGGGATAACAGTGTAATGATTAATTAACAGGATAACCAAAGAGAAATTGACTTTGAGCAGGATCTGGTTCGAAAAATCAATAGAGGCCTAAAGGAGAAAAAAAATTAAATGAAAGTGATTTGTGGGCTCTGTGTGTGGAGTTCAGATTTACCAAAAAGGATATTAGGAGTTGTTTGAATAAGACTGGCTTTCCGCAGTACATATATTCTGGCAATTATATTAAGGTATTTTAAAATCTGTTCATATTCTTAAAATGCCTAGCAATACACCTGCCACCAACAAGGGCTCTGAATCTTCTAAATCTGTGGTTCCCAACCTTGGGTATTCCAGGTGTTCTTAGACTGCAATTCCCAGAAGCCTTCACCACCAGCTGTGCCGGCTGAGGTTTCTCGAGTAGCAGTCCAAGAACACCTGGGTTATCCAAGGCTGGGAACCTCTGATTGAGATGGTTAGCAATACCCTTGGTCACCAGTTTTCCCCTGCAGCCCTCCTCCCACTGTTTTGTTTGGCTACAAAACCAGATTTTCAGAACTGGAAAGGAAAATGTCCAGGGAAGAATTTTTAAAGAGGGAGAAAGAAGGTGGGAGAATGGTTAAACTCCCACTCCCATCCTCTGCACCTTCCCTGCAAATGCCTTCCTGATCATTTGACAAATTACAAGTACAGCGGTGCCTCGCTTAACGAGTGCACCGCTTAACGACGAACCACATAGCGATGCGTTCTTTGCTATCGCTAATGTGATCGCATTATGATGTTTTAGGTGGCAAAACATTGCATTGCGATGATCGGTAAGAGTTTCACTTACCGATCTTCGCATTGCGATGTTTAGAAAACAGTTGATCGGCGGTTCCAAAATGGCCACCGGGTGCAGAAAATGGCTGCCCGCAGCGTTTTCACGCCCTGCCCTCGCTTACCGAGGTGGCGAAAATGGCGGCCAGATGGGGAATCTTCGCTTACCGGTGAGTTTTCCCCCCATAGGAACGCATTAAATGGAGTTTAATGCGTTCCTATGGGGTTTTACATTCCGTATAGCGATGTTTCCGGATAGCGACGTTAATCCTGGAACGGATTAACGTTGCTATGCGGGGCACCACTGTAATCATGGGATTAAGAATCCTACATTTCTCACTAAATGTCTTCTCAATTCTTCCTTGAATCTTTGAAAAGGGTCACAATACTGAACTAGGATTGTTTATCCAATATAAATTGGCGAAGCAGGATTAGATGTGTAAAACTTTGCTAGTGGAGTATCCTTTTACAAGCACAACTTACCTTTACTACTCCCACCTCCCAATATTTATTCTCCCCCACAACATGGACAGCCCACCATAACCTCTAGGTGCCAAGTCCAACCCAGGATGCATTCTGCTGGTGACATCACGACCCTCCAAATAATGGAGAGGATGGTCCGGTCAGGGAGATTAAGTGCATTGCTTGGTTCCTGTTCAATATGGCATATTTTCCTTCTAAAAATATTCTTATTTTATAAGTATGAAATAAGAATATTCAAACAGATGAAAAAATACAATATTGGTGAAAAGATTCACACTTACCGAACCCCTATATGAAGCGTGCAAGCTTCTGCATTGGTCTATTGTGGGTGTGATATCACCAGCAAAGTGCATACTGAGGACCTACAGGGAAAAGAGAAATGGAAACTTATCAGCTGAAGTTGCTGCTGTGCTGATACGCCTTGCAGAACAATCTGTAGGAGGCAATCAGCTACATTTATTCAACAGTTGAACACACACCGAGACAGAAATGCAAGCAATTCAATGGAAGAAGTTCCCAAATAGTCTAGTGCTGCCCTTACACCAATAATAGTCCATTGTTTTGGTTTATCACTAAAGTAATCTTATCACACACAGACGTGATGCTCGCTTCAGCATCTGGTTGCAGAAAGGGTGCATCCCACACATCCCAGTCAGTTCCAAGCTGTGTTTCAAAAGCATAATTTTAAAGTTTTTAATTCCGCAGATGTTCAAGTACCAAATAACAACAATCCCTCGCAGTCCATACAGCCATACATCCTGGCATCCTAGATGCACCAACTCAACAAGTTGAATGGCACTTGTTATTACGAGATGGAAAAGCAATATTAGGCCTATCCAAAAACTCATACTCCTGAAAAGACAATGAATGAGTGGGTACGTGTTGACTTTGTGTAGGTGAACAACTCTCCCTCCCTCCACCCTGGACTATGCACATATTACATGGGATCTGCAGTCACCTGAAATCCCCAGCTGTTTGTTGCTGCTAGTCATGTGTAAGCATTCACATACACAACTGGACAAATGAAGGGTAGATCCCTGCAGATATTTGTAAAGATACTTGAGATGGATTTAGTCAACCTGTGTGCCTACAGGGGCGGGGCTAACTACCATGTTCCTCATCATGCATTGGTCTACATATGAGTAGTGGCTTCTGAGCAGGGCTAAAAATAATTCCTCATCAAATGAACAGAAATGTTCCTAAACAGAAATCAGCAAAGAAATAAAAGGAACCATAAGTAACCACAGAAAAAGCACCAAATATCCCACATTGTTTCCTCCAGCCTATGCTGAAATCAAAGCATTCCAGTAAACAGAATTTCTAGCTTCTCTTTTATTCCATTAGCTCTCCTTAAGATGGGGATTTCTGGGGCCTTCAAATCATTCAGTTATGTTTTTCACACTTCTGCTTTTTAAATTTAGAATCTGTATGTCTGGGGGACAACTATCACTGTAGTATTCTCCCTCTCTCTTTGTTAACAATCAACGGGACTACTGTAGCACTTGTGCCTCTCTAGCCATCTCACCCAAATTATTATCCCATTATTAATGCTATTGGTAGAGGGAACCCCCACCCTATTCCTCACAGTTAGATCCATGTTTTCAGGATCAAGTCTTTCCTAAATTATTTAAATTGCCCATGCACCACCCTCTAGAAACACAGTCACAGCCACCAGCTTGAGATTACTCAGACCTATCCTCTATACTCTTCCGACTGGGTCTATTTTATAGACAGTGATCTAGAGGTCACATATGGATTTTGGCTTCCCAACTGATTCCTTTAAAAGCAATTGGCCTCAATACTAAATTGTTGCCACAGGAAGGGATGTCACAATACAAATGCAAAAGGAGAAAATACTTGATGTCTTTCTTTGCTGAGAATGTTTTTTGTCTTTTACTTGGGTCCCTTCAGGAGACAGTCAAGGCATAAATATTTTAAATAAACAAATGCTTATCAAAACTATGGATGGTAGGGGACACACATTGGCTAAAACATGGTTGCTGGAATCCAGTTACCATTGAAGCATCCTCCATATTCTGCTTGAAGGACTCTCAATGTCATTGCATTGGCTACTGTGTGAAACAGCATCCAGAGAACACAGATGAATCTTTAGTATGATCAGTGTGGTCTTAAATATAACCAAATTAGAAATATGTCAATAGAAATCTGGTATTTTCTTCCCTTCTCTCTATTCTTTTCTTCTTTTTCAGTTTAGATGGGCAGAACCTTCAGAGAAAAGTCAGGCATTTTTGCTGATGTAACATCACAATATTATGTACACCAAAAGCACTGCCTAAGTGCCTGGTGTTCCTCTTAAACAAATGATTTAAAATACCTCCTAATTATATTAATGTTATAAACACACCATATAGAAAACACAAACCCTAAACCATACAGGAAAAAAAACAGAAATAATGAATGAAACAAATCTTCTGACCAAGAATGATAAATGGATAAAGGCTTACTCTACTCTAAAGTACTTATTCAATAAAAGGATGCTGGATTTTAGTAGCAATTATTTCCTCAGCCAGAACAATTTATCTGAAGACAATGCCAGGATATAATGGGAGTTCTAAGAGCGAACACAAATCTACAACTCAGATTCCATACAGTGCCTAACTTTTGCGGTTAACTCAGTTATGGAAGAGTCAGAAGAGGTTCATTTTAATACCCATACCATACTCATATTAATGTAAAGGTAAAGGTTCCCCTTGACATTTAGTCCAGTCATGTCTGACTCTAGGGCAGTGGTTCTTAACCTTGGGTTACTCAGGTGTTTTTGAACTGCAATTCCCAGAAACCCCAGCCAGCACAGCTGGTGGTGAAGGCTTCTGGGAGTTGCAGTCCAAAACCACCTGAGTAACCCAAGGTTAAGAACCACTGCTCTAGGGGACGGTGCCCATCCCCGTTTTCAGGCCATAGAGCCAGCGTTTGTCCAAAGGCAGTTTTCCGTGGTCACGTGGCCAGCGCGACTAGAATCAGAATGCTGTTATCTTACCACCAAGCTGATACCTGTTTATCTACTTGCATTTTACATGCTTTTGAACTGCTAGGTTGGCAGGAGCTGGGACAAGCAACAGGAGCTCACTCTGTCACGTGGATTCGATCTTACGACTGCTGGTCTTCCGACCTTGCAGCACAGAGGCTTCTGCGGTTTAACCCGCAGCACCACCACATCCCCCTATACTCATATTAAAACTAGCTTGAAGATATAGAACTATTTAAAATAATCAGATTTTTTTTCTTAAGCAGAAAATCCATCCTTGTTTCAACCCAGTTCTGTGTTTATTCAAGCCTGAACTGTGCTCAACAAAGTTTATGTCCAGGTAAGTGCACACAAGATTTCAACCTTGGACAATGCCCTCTAGTTTCCACCATTCTCACTGAAAACAACAGTGCCGGGAATAATTTGAGATAAATTCAGAACCAATCTACACCAAGCACAGTGGGATTTACTTCTAGATTATTGTGTCTAAAACTGCAGGCTGAGTCACAAAACAAATTACAGTATCTCAGTTTTATTCATTAACAAATTATTATGCTGCCAATGAATTTTGTATCTAATGCCTAAATAAATGCTCAGGCTCAGGAGCAAGAAGATATACTTGCCCAAATAACTGACAAAATGTGGGATCAGTAAGAAATGCATGATTGCAGCCTCCTTGATTACAGGGCAGCAATATCTAAATAATATATACTCATGTCCCACTGCAAATACTGGGGAAGAATCATCAACATGCATGCTTTTGGTTCAGGTGATAAAGTATTGTACACTTCTCCCAAACATGGAAAGCTCCCTTTTTAAAAAATTATTATTATTATTATTATTATTATTATTATTATTATTATTATTATTATTATTATTATTATTATTATTATTATTATTATTATTATTATTATTATTATTATTATTATTGGCAAACATGACCTGGGATGTTGTAGTCAATATAGTCCAAAATAGCTTTCCTAAGCTCTGCTTTCCCCATGCAAAAATTACATTTGTGAGAGAAAATCACAGTGGATGATACAGACAACTAAATCCAATTGTTAAAAGGAGAGTTAGGGAGTACATGAGGAAATTATAGATTGATTCCAAGGACAGAAGTTCAGTGTCGGAGTTGTTCAAAACTAGAAACCCCCTCTACTACCCAAAACAGTGACTGACTAATTTAGTCAGAATACCACTGCTGATTTATGCAGAAGACAATTACTGTACATAACTGAACTCTCCAAATGTCTGCTGATCAGTGACCATAATAAAGATCAAGAATCAAGAACTCTCTGAACAAGATGCATGTCTGTTGTGCAGTCTGACACACACTTGGTAACACAACTAGAACTTTGTTACTTAGTGCCAATGTGTGAGTTACACAATTTAACTTATGCCCCCATACATCAACAATAGGACTCTAGTCTTAAATGGGTAAAAGACACTGAAAAACAAACTAAAATTCCAGCCTCAGTATCATTCAGAATGGAATGTCAAATGCTTAATGAATGAATGAATGAATGACAATTGCTAGGGAAAGGCTATTCCCTTCATATACTGCTTGTGAGCTTCTCCACATTGTCAGGTTGGCCACTATGGAAAACAACATCTGGGAAAGACATCTAGAAGGGTCTTCAGTGTAATCATTATGGCCCTGAATGTAGCAATACAGTATTAGAAATAAAGCAAAGCAAAACATTCTGCTTATATACCACCCCATAGTGCTTAAAGCACTCTGTGGGTGCTGACCAAAGAAACTACTGGGTTGAGTAGCAAAATGTTTCAACCTAATAAGACAGAAGTCTAGTTTCAATGTATTTGCGAAGGCTTTCACGGCCAGGATCTAATGGTTGTTGTGGGTTTTTCGGGCTCTTTGGCCGTGTTCTGAAGGTTGTTCTTCCTAACGTTTCGCCAGTCTCTGTGGCCGGCATCTTCAGAGGACACCAGAGGACACCAGACCACAGAGTGCTGTCCTCTGAAGATGCCAGCCACAGAGATTGGCGAAACGTTAGGAAGAACAACCTTCAGAACACAGCCAAAGAGCCCGAAAAACCCACAGCAACCATAAGTCTAGTTTCCATTACTCAACTTCCAGACACCCTCTGGTTGGTTTACAATTTAATTATGCAGGTTACATATTGCTTCCCTCTCCCCCTGCGAGCTGGGTTCTCAATTTACCAACCTTAGAAGGATGGAAGTCTGGGTCAACCTCAAGCCAGTTCTACCCGAGCCCAGGATTGAACTCGAGTTGTGAGCAGAGTCTTCACTGCAGTACTATTATTAATTTTTATTTATTAATTATTTGATTTCTACCTCGCCCCTCTAGACAGAGTCTACTCGGGGCGGCTTACAAACAGTTATAAAACATCACAAAATATAATCATATAAAAACATTAGTATCAAAATACTACAGTTTAATCACTGCAAAGTAAAAGTATTTCCTTCCATTTTTATGCTTGTTTTCTTTTTCCAAATTTAGGTTGGAAAAACGTCGAGGAAAGGTACCATGTTTTTTCTGACATAACCTAAGTGCTACATACTACATATATACAAAAGGAAAAAGCAAAGTGTACTGCTTCTATATCACCCCATAGCGCTTCAAGCACACTCTGGGCGGTTTACAAGTTAATTATGCAGGTTACACATTCCCCCCCCTCCAGTGAGCTGGGTCCTCATTTTACCGACCTTGGAAGGAGAGAAGGCTGAGTCAACCTTGAGTCGGTTACCTGGGATTGAACCCTGGGTCGTGAACACAGTTTTGGCTGCAGTACAGCAGTTTAACCACGAGGTTAATATGGAGTATATATGGAGGCTCTATATATACTACTATATATGCCACAAAAATTATATATACTATAAGAAGACTATATATAATAACAGCATTGCCGGAGCAAATTAATTGCCCCATTTGAAGAAAAAAAGCAGACATAATGTCCAGCTGTGTAGGGCATCTGGCTCTAGAGAACTGATATTGTGACACATTGGCTGAAATCCTGTTGCTTAGCATAGTAAGTTGCAATTAGAGCAGACTCACTAAAATGCCCACTAATTCAAAGGGCCGACTCTAGTTGTGACCTACTATGCTAAGCAACAGCATTTCAGCCATAGCGTCAGAGGCCTTCCCTTTAAACAAATATTTTCAAACTCTTCTGATTCTCTCAGTGTTTAGGAAACACATACAGGTTTACCTGGTATAGCATCCTAGATCAATTTTTTATCACTACTAATAGACATGCAAAAACAAAAAGTTTCCAACATTTAATGATAATGTAAATGAAATTGCTTTTCTATGGACTTACTTTGTATTATCTGGTATTTTAACACATTAGAATTAACCAATATCCACTTATTCGGGTGTCATCCCTGTTGAATTCAAAAGGGCTTATTTCCAAACAGACATATATGATAAGGTATATTTTTTCAAGGCTTTTGTGTGTTGCTAATGGACACTGTAGGAGAGTTTTGCCAAACCTGGTGTCCTTCAAATGCCTGCCACTATAAATGTTATGAAGGGCAGTCAGAACAGGGCATCTGGTTCTAAAGAAGAGGTGTTTTTAAAAACTAGCACAAGAGGCAGTTCTCAATGCACTTCCACTTTCTATCAAACTGGTAAGCCTGGTGAATGTTTCTTATCGAAGTCATTTGTGACTTATTAAAATGGACACTTCAAAGAGATACTTTGCTTTGTTTCTAAAACCATGCAAATACAATTTTGTACTTAACGCTGAGGTTATGATCCTATACAGACGTGCCTGGGATTAAGTGTCACCAAATGCAGTGGGCTCAGTTGTGAGTAAGCCTTGCCTTTGCTAAGTTTCAGGGTGTTTGAGAAAAGGAAGACAACAACCGCACAGCATTACAGCAGGAAGCAAATGACTAAGGAGATGGCTGGAGACTGGGAAACCTCAGCAGAGGAAAAATCCAGGGCTTTCCAGGCACTTAACTTTTAAAAGGTGCTTGAGCAGCAGAGGAGGAGGAAGCAGCTGCTTTTATGGCTTTGCATAAATTCATCTGTGCTTCCTTGCCACAACATGCATCTGTACCAGGAAAGGTTCTGCAGATCTGTGGCTGGTAAGAAGGTCTTAATTTTTTTTACCAGCAAGAAGGAAACAGATACCGGCTGCCAAAATGTAAATCAAACTCTGGGCTTCACAAAGGGCTTTGTTTGCATTCCAAATCTGCACACCATTTAACACCTGAGGATAAAAAGGAAACCAGCACAAGGTTATATGCTGTCACACAGAGTCTCCTGCAGCAGGCATTAATCAAATGTGGCGGGCACTGAGCGGATCACCATTCCCAGTTCAATGCCACGTCAGATAGCTGGAGTAAGCGCAGCAGCATCCGTTCACCACGAAAGCCCTCTGAAGGGCAAGCTCTGCCCGGTTTATGCCTGATCACCCACAACAGACTTAAGGTACATGCTGTAACCTTTCCCAGTGTCTTGTTTCACTACAAGTAGAAGCCAGCAAAAACCAACTGCACACAGTGAGCTGGCAGCCAGATACCATAGTAAGAGCATGAATGTTTAAAAACATGGCTTTCTTTTCATGCCGGACAAGAGCCCCTGACACAAGATGCTCCAGTAATAAAAAGCAGGGAGGCATACATGGTAGCTGGGCCAAATACACAACAGGATCTTATCAGGTTACAACATAAATGTTTACTGAAATTTATGTTAGGGAGATATAATTTCTTGACCAACCTGCAGATTATGAGTTCAGTTAGACAGCAATATTCTAATGAGAAGGCTTGAAGGATACATTACGGTACACTTTAAAATGTCATTACAATATATGACCATTAAGATAATTGCATACAGCTACAACAAATAAGAATGACAGGAAATGGCCATTCATATCTGTAATTTTCAATTATGTAAAAGAAACTCACAATTACCTCCCCCCCCACCATGACCTGAGACAAACCCCCAAGCCAGTGTCACCAGATGCAACTTATATAATGCACATATTTTAAAAAAACCTTTTAAGATCCTTTGGCATATATTAAAAAAGGACAGCCAATGATGCTTATAGCAGTCTGATCTTTGGATTTTTTAAAAAAGAATTTTGTCTATCAGGCATACCAAATTGGGAAAGACTAAATGCCTGTCCTCATGCATTTCTAAGGATGCTCCTTCCTTTTTGAAAGGGAACATGATTGAGAAGAGGACAGATGTGCACACATATACACATTCAAACATATTCAACCTGCAGACAGACACTGGATCTTCAGACAGTGACACCAAGGTCCATACAGCAACATTATATATGAAACCACCAGAGGTAAGAGACAAAACAAAAAACAAAGAGTCACTGGGAGATGGGGGTTACTAGGCTGAGCAAATGACTGTCTTCCCTTCCCATTAAGAAAAAAAAATCAAGTTACTCATTAAGATATAACATAAAAATCATTTGCCTACATAGAAGGCAAGATTTTTTTATCACTCTCTTATAAGGAGTAAGACATTGCTTCCATGTTGCTGCTGCTCCTGTTGTTATATGCTGACAAATTGCCTACAATTTATGGTGACCTATGAATGAATAATCTCCAAAATGTCCTTTCCTTATTGGCCCTGCTCAGCTCTTGCAATCTCCCTGGCTTCCTTTAGGGAGTCGATCCATCTCAAATTTAGTCCTCCTCTTTTCTTGCTGCTTTCAACCCTTCCCATCATTACTGTGTTTTTTTTTTCCACAGAATCTTACTTCTCAGTTTCAACATTTTTCCCTCTAGAGATAGTTTAGGCTTGATTTGATCTAGGATCCACTTGTTCATCTTTCTGGCAGTTCAGGGTATCTCCAAAGCTCTCCTCTAGCACCATATTTCAAACAAATCATTTTTCCCTGTCAGCTTTCTTTACAGTCCAGTTTTCATACCCATACATGATGACTGGGAATACAAGAGTGTGGATGATCTTGGCACTGGTCTCCAGTGACACATTCTTACACTTAATGATATTTTCTAGTTCCTTCACTGTTACCCTTCTGGATCTCAGTCTTCTGATTTCTTGGCTGCTTTCCCTATTTGATCATTGAACCAAAGTATACAAATTACCTGACTATTTCAGTTTCTTTACTGCCAACATTAAAGTTGTGTAGTCCTTTTGTGGTCATGATGTTTGTCTTCTCAGTCCTACTTTGCCAAATTTTTTTCCTTTCACATTCCCTAACAGTCCTTTCAAGTCATTGCTGCTTTCTGCCAGTAAGATGGGCGTTTCTCCCACCAATTTTCATTCCTCCTTCATGTGAACCTAGTCTGGCTTTTCCCTATGGTATGTTCTACATACAGATTGAATAGCCAAGGGGATAAAATGCACACTTGCCAGACACCTTTGTAGATAAGAAACTATTATGTCTCTCTCTATTCTGTCCTAAGGGCAGCTTCAGGTCCACGATACACCACAGGGCAATTTCATCTTTCTCAAAGGGTGGATGAAATTAGCGAAGGGCTTTGAAAGTCACAAATGAATGAAAAATGGTGCAAAACCGGGGGTGTGGTGGTGTGCATCGTCACATACAGTCGGACATACACGGCTTCTAGAGAAAGGCAGGAAAAGGATGGAGAAAAGAAAGAGGAAGGCTCCCTAAGACGCAGGAAGAGGTATAAACACGCATAATCCTACCCACACGAAGCTGCGCGCGCGTGTACTGTATACAAGAGAGAACACCGGGGTGCGCCGTGTGGAAAGGACACCCGAGCACTCGGCGCTCCCGGTTGCAAACGCCGCCGTCTTCCCGTCCACCAGCCCTCGATCGCCGCGGCAGGAGGACTTCGCGCCGGCGGCCGGCTCTTCCCGCCCCAGTCCCAGTCCCAGCTCCACGCCCGCCTGCCTGCCTTCTGCGTCCAAGGGAAGAGACTCACCGTAAATCATCGCCAGGCCGGTCTCGTGGAGGAAGCGGACCCGGCGATGCTTGAAAAGCCAAATGGTGAGGATGGTGAGAGTCAGGAGGAGGATGAAGGTGAGGAGGCTCACGCTGTCCTGCCGGTGACTCTCCTCCGCTTCTTTCTCCGTGGCGATCTCCTCCATGGCGCTGCTCGGGTCCCCGCCTCCGAGGCAGCAAAGCCCGGGGATCTGGAGAAGGAGCAGCAGCAGCAGCAGGCGCCAGGAATGCGTCATGGTGGTGGTGGTGGGGGGGGGGGGGCTCTCGAGCGAGCGAGCGAGCGGGCGCCCGCCTGCGTCTCCGCCGCCAGCCGCCGCCTCCGCAGTGCCAATGCCCGGCCAGCCTCCGCTCCGGCAGCTCGGCCTCTGCCAAGGCGAAGGCGCAAGTCCACAGTGCGCAGGATCTCCCCGGCTCCTCCCCCTTGGCGCCCTCCCGCCCCCGCCACAGTCCGGGGAACTTCGGAGGCACGCGCCCTCCCCGCCCCGCCTCTTAAAAGGCCCGCCAACCTGAAGGCTCCCCGTCGGGCGGCTCGCGCTCCCGGGCCGCCGAATAGGGTGCCGGAGTGGGCCGCGGAGCGCCAGACTTGTAGGCGAGGAGGGGTGCTACCCTTTTGGAGTGGCGCTGCTGCTTGATGTTGAAAAGGAAACAGAACAGCTGAAAGACGACCGGCGTCCTGGTCTTTTTCGTGTGTTTCCTCGCTTTCCGGAGTTGTCTTAAGTAGGGGGAGAGTTCAAAGAGGACTCCCCTCTGAAGTCCCGAGTGGTGCAGCCCATCTCATCCCCTTATTTTGCCGCCTACCTAGAGGAGCCCTGTAAAAAGAGGCGATACCTTTATAGACCACTCCAAAAATCATCATACAAGTCACAAGCTTTCGTGGATTAAAACCCCAATTCATCAGGTTTGCACCGGTGTGAAGAACTGAAAGTCCAAGCGTTCATGCCGTGATGGATTTTGCCGGGCACTTTGCTCTTGGATGTACAGTAAAGTCCAAAAAGTTCTTGGCGAGGTGAAATAGCCAGGCGTGTCTCTCTCAGATGTTAAGTCCCGAGGCTGTTTGATGGTTGCAACTTAGGCATTTATGGCCTGAGTTGGAACTATATTTATGTATGTGCTGGTATGTATGGTGGATACATATGTTGGTACTTGCTATCTTCTATTTTGGTACTTGCTACCTTCTATCCCCAGTTGCAAACTCACCAGTGTTAAGGTGACGGAGCAGGAACTGGTGGTAGGACAGGTGGGGTGGCTACTAACCTCTCCCATTCTCAGAGCACCCTTTGGGCAACAGTAGATTTGAACACCAAGACACTGAAGCTGCTTATTCGGATGTAAGACCCAATTAATATTTCCAAGCAAATACAGTATGAGTAGGATAGAGCTGTACAAACTGATATAATGTTACTCCTTAACTGTAGGCTTGAGCCTTTAAGTTTCCAGTGAAAAAACTAGCTAAACACCATCCAATAAATACAGAAACTGCTGGATAGCTCAGAGATTTAGGTCTCTGGGGCTGGGAGTTCAATTCCCTATTGTGCCTCCTTAAGAGGGGCTGGACTCGATGATCCATAGGGTCCCTTCCAGCTTTGCAGCTCAAAGGTTATTATTATTAATTTCAAAACCATTGGTTAAAACTAGCAATGGCTACAAATAATTATAGTGCAGCATGTAATTAACATATAATTATTCTGATCCACAGTATTTTAATCACCTAAAACTCAGTACTGATGAGGCTGTAAGTTGTAACCCACAAGCATTCCATGGGTCATTCCTGTCTTCTTGGGTTCCTGCTCCCACTGCTGTTTTACACCATCTAAAGCCCGGTGATTCTGTTTGGAAACCTGGTGTGCAGGAAGTGCTTTGTTTCACATTGAAGTTCATTCACAGTGGGCTATCTGGGTTTAAATGGAAAACAACACTTGCATTCCCCATGCACCGTGTTTCTCAGGTATCTAGGAATTCTTTTGGCCATTTGAAGAGGAAATTGCAGCAGTAGAAGGGTGCCACTTCAGATCTGAGGAACAGCAATGTAGTCACACTAGCCCAAGGAGGCCCATCCCTGCTCCTTCCTTGGGAGAAAGTTCCAACAACATTGGGTCAAGAGTTTAAAAAATACCTGTCTCTTGTAGCCATCCAAGTTGATTGATTGCAATGCAATCCTCAGCAAATCTCATGAGAAGGAAATCCCACTGAATTAAATATAGAAATAAATGTGTATAGTTGAACCCTTAAACAGATTCAGAGACTTTAAACTATTAATTGCTTAAATATTTGTTTTCTCACGTTTCCCTTTTAGTCACTCAAAATCTTAGACTATGAACTATTGGAGTAATTGGTTCTCTGGAGTGTTCTAGAAGCATTGCCTAGCATCTAGGGAACTGTTATGTTTACTGTATATTCTGTTGAGTCATGTCATATTAAGCAAAATTATTAGTTTAACTGGTAAGGTCCTAAACTGATGCCTACATACAGTTTAAACGGCTAAACTCTATAGATGTGAAGTTAAAACAAAGCAAATGTGCAGTGCAATATGATGCAGAGTTAAGCAAATAAGTTTTGAGCAACTTTGAGCATTTGCACCATACTCAAAACAGTGAGATTCGGTTCTGCTCATAAAATATAATCAACACGTTGAAATCAGTTCTTTTTTAGGTTGCCTTAGACAGGGTGGAATCATGCAGTCACTTCCCAAGAATGAAGAAAATGCAAAGTTCAAAAAGTTCTGTTCTGAACAAATAGTGAAATAAACCATGATCTACACTGCAACATCATTTAATAAAGGGGATTGTTGTTCTTATGTGCTTTCAACTATAATGACTTTAATGGGGGTTTCAAGGTAAGTGAGGGGCAGCCAGATGAGCATATAGCTTACTATTTCGTTCACTTTGCTGTTTGGTTTGCCCTAATTTTCAAGTGACCACATTAGTTTTAAGTAAGAACAATCCATCTCATCCCTTTTACAAGCTGTTCCATTCCTTTCTGGCACAGCGCTAGGACTGCAGTTTATATGGTGCAATTGGAAATGCTTCTAATTATCCTGTTCTGCAGTCTGTATGGTTGCTTAATTCACTCTGAAATAGAGCTGTGGGCAGTGCTCACTTCAGTGACAAACCTGTGATGGATGGGAGAGTAGAAAGGATGGTGGAGAAACCCTCTCCTCTATTTTCAT
Organism: Pogona vitticeps; assembly: GCF_051106095.1. Lineage (NCBI taxonomy): Eukaryota > Metazoa > Chordata > Lepidosauria > Squamata > Agamidae > Pogona > Pogona vitticeps. Next base: position 175,846,027 of record NC_135785.1, read on the forward strand.
CTTCTCACCATTTCTTTAAAAAAAATCTCCTATGTGATGCAGTGCTATTTCAGATATAAACGGGTATCCATGCTAGGCTGATGCATTGCTGTAGCACTGTGCCACTTACTAAATTAAACAACAAAAAAGGGAAGTCACCTTGGCCCGTGGAATAACAACTATGACAAAAGGTAAGGAAAGGGGGAGGAAACATCTCCCATGTGCATGGAAGGATCACTTAAGTGTGAGATAAAATCGATTGAATCGAAGATAACACCCTTTTTAATGTGACCCAAATTGTTCCAGTTTCCCTCATCTAGTTGTACCCTGAAATATTTAAGGAGTGTTTTTACCAGTTCCACATGATCAGTGAGTTTCCATGGATGAGCCGCAATTTGAACACAGCTCTTCTGACTTCTAAGTTCTATCACTCTATCTGCTACAGCAGTGGTACCCAACCTTGGGCCTCCAGATGTTCTTGGACTACAACTCCCAGAAGCCTTCACCACCACCACCTCTGCTGGCCAGGATTTCTGGGAGTTGAAGTCCAAAAACATCTGGAGGCCCAAGGTTGGGGACCACTGTGCTACAGCACACTAGCTAGTGAAGAGGATACAGGCCCCATAAACAATTGTTTGTCTGGATGGCATTTATAATTATGTAATACTAAGTGATGTTAGTGTTACATCTTCCCCACTTCTGTGACTGGTGATTAGTATGCCTATAGGTCCAAATCAATTTGTTCTGGGTGAGAGTGCATGGTTTTTGAAACACTGGGTTTATGGAATCACTGAATTATAATTGCTATGTATGGATGTAGAAGCTGGACAATGAAGAAAGCTGACAGGAAATCAATTGGAAATAAAAGTGTTGGAGGAGAGTTTTATGGATCCCATGAACTGACAGAATGATTGACTAAAGACAGACAGAGACTTGAATTTGTAAGACCTGAGCAGGGCACTTTATGACAGGATTTTCTGGAGCTCTCTAATAAGGTTGCGATAACCAACTTTACAGCACATAACAATGGCTGGTATGAGATTCTTGGAAAAGCAAAAACTACACTCTTCATCTCCAAGTTGCTCTCTGTTTCCATCTCTTGGTCTTTTTGTTACTTTCGGTTGAGTTAAAGGGCCCGTCCAAACGGGAATTCAGAGTGGTCTGGTTTGCACTTAAAAGGTTCGTATCTCCAGTGCAATCTATTTTATCTCTCACTTGAGCAATACTTCCATTTACACTGGAGATGTTTATTCTCCTGTGAGAACAATCCACACATCTTTGAATTGCTAGTTTACTCACAAGTAAGTTTACCTAGTTTATTCGTGAGTAAGGAGGCAGCAGTGGTGGTGCTGCCGCTAGGGGAAAACATTGGGCTGAAGATTGGGGAGATGGGAGGTAACTCTCCTTTTCCCCCTCAGCCAGGGCTCTGCTGGGGCTGCACTGCCTTGTGGAGATGCAGCTGTTGGAGTTGACATAGCTATTTTCCCCACATTTTCTTGCATCTGTCATTCAGCCAGCCACAGCAACCTTCCTTTTTTGTTTGTTTATTAAATAAAATTACATCACAGGATGCCGTCCACAGCAGTTGGGTGCGAACTAGCCATCTGCACATTCCTCACAATGGAATAATTAGGAGTGCACTGAATCATAACCTCTTAAAAAACAACAACAGAAGTCCCTAGTCCAGTACCAAAAAAACAAAACCAAGACAGCTCTTAAAGAGGTAAGATGGGTTGACCTAAATAGATTGTCGTGTGGATTATACAATTTGCTTCAAACCAAACTGTACCAACAGCAATCCAAATATCAGTCTATATACCCATCTGGACAGGCCCTAATGTATGTTTTTTTTTAATCTGTTACCTGTGGTCATCTGGAGAGGTGCCGCTTTCCTCAAATTCAACTTAGGAGTCTCTTGCTACTAATGGGTTGTTCTGGACGATCAACGATCACCAGGGAACAGAAATAATGTCATGTTTTGTTCCTGTACAGAGGACAGAATGAGCTCTGACTCTGTAGACCTAGCAAAAGATAAAAAAACCAATTTCTCCACCATTTTATTGGGAGATAACCAAGCTATCTGCAACAAAACAGCACACATATTAGAGTTGTTATTTCAGTGAGAATTTAAGTACTGAAGGAAAAGGAGTTTTCCAGAAAAAGATCTTTTAGCACTAAACGAGGAGCTATTGCTTTTTCATTTTTTTTCTACACTGGCCCTACTACCTGCTCCTGATAATGCAGTTTAAGCATATATTTCCCTTCCAGCTCTGCAGTTCTAAGATAAGAAATATTAATTCCATGTTTTACATTGTCATTAAACAAATATCTCCTGTTAAATCTGACTGCTTCCTTTCTTTTGCCACATTACTGTATGCTGTAACACAGAGGTAAACGCTGAAGTGCTAACCATAGAAAATAAAACTGAATGGCTACATTTTATATTTATTAGATCTTTCATTTTAAAAATGAATCACATTCACTGTGCTGAGTTTATATAGGTTTAATATATGCATCTAATACATATTGTTGAAAGAGGGTTATTCCTAAGCAGGTGCACATAGGCCTGCAGCATTAACTGTTCACCTAATAAAGTTTATAATTGTCACCCCATATATACCAGAGCATAATCATAAATGAATATTTTAATGCAATTTCAAAATCAAATATCTCAGTCTGATTATGGATGGGTGTCATAATTACATACTCAGTGTAGTGTATTGAATAGAGTAACAGACTCTGGAAACCAGGGTTCAAATCCTCACTTGGCCATAGGGGAATGAAACTGAGATAACTATTCCTTACCTTGAAAGTCTTATTAGGGTTACTATAAATCAGCTCGGACAGAAGGGCACATAACATACATGGTTTTCTGCTAGACTGGGTAGTTCACTAAATTCAGTATGAAACAATTTATTATTTCATAATAGCTTTTATACTAGAATCATATGCATATCTTATACAAAAGAACTATTGTATTTTGTGAGGATTGTGCACAGGATTACATCCTACTTTGTTGAACTTTTGAATTTACAGTGTGGTATCTTAAGTTGGTTTGCACTGTAATACTGTTCAATAAGGGACAGGAAGCAACAGTTAGAACTGGATATGGAACAACTGATTGGTTCAAAATTGGGAAAGGAGCACGACAAGGCTGTATATTGTCTCCCTGCTTATTTGACTTATATGCAGAATACATCATGCGGAAGGCTGGACTGGAGGAATCCCAAGCCGGAATCAAGATTGCCGGAAGAAATATCAACAACCTCCAATTTGCAGATGATACCACTCTGATGGCAGAAAGTGAGGAGGAATTAAGGAACCTTGTAATGAGGGTGAAAGAGGAGAGTGCAAAAAACAGTCTGAAGCTCAACATCAAAAAACTAAGATCATGGCCACTGGCCCCATCACCTCCTGGCAAATAGAAGGGGAAGATATGGAGGCAGTGACAGATTTTACTTTCTTGGGCTCCATGATCACTGCAGATGGAGACATCAGCCACGAAATTAAAAGAAGCCTGCTTCTTGGGAGGAAAGCAATGACAAATCTAGACAGCAACTTAAAAAGCAGAGACCTCTCCTTGTCCAAAGACATGGTTTTTCCGGTAGCGATGTATGGAAGTGAGAGCTGGACCATAAAGAAAGCTGACCGCCGAAGAATTGATGCCTTTGAATTGTGGTGCTGGAGGAGGATCTTGAGAGTCCCCTGGACTGCAAGGAGAACAAACCTATCAATTTTAAAGGAAATCAACCCTGAGTGCTCACTGGAAGGACAGATCCTGAAGCTGAGGCTCCATCTTTGGCCATCTCATGAGAAGACTCCCTGGAAAAGACCCTGATGTTGGGAAAATGTGAAGGCAAGAGGAGAAGAGGACGACAGAGGATAAGATGGTTGGACAGTGTCATCGAAGCAACTAATATCAATTTGACACAACTCCGGGAGGCAGTGGAAGATAGGAGGGCCTGGTGTGCTCTGGTCCATGGGGTCACGAAGAGTCGGACACGACTGAACGACTAGACGATGACGAGACGACTGTTCAGTAAAGCAAGAGGAACATTTACTTAGATTACTAAGACTGATGAAGGTTTAAATATATAATTTAAGCGTGCTTAGTAACTCTATGAAGGTATACAAAACGTCTTTGCATCTATTTTTATTATTTACATTATTGTCAAAAGCAGTGGTTCTTAACCTTTTTGAAAGAAACGCCCCCTTGAACCATTGAGGAAGTTATCATCGCCCCCCCTCCCTGCGGTGATGATATCTTGTTTGTTTGTTTGTTTGTTTAAGACATTTAAATGCAATGACCCCTGAAAACAAAATTCAATTCCAAGAAAATGAAATGCCCCCCCCAAAAGTAACATTTAATGATTTAGTTTCAAGCGAATTTTAAGATGCAAAAAGAAATATAAAAAGGGCATAAAAGCAAACTGCAATGCAGGAACTAAAAATTTCAAGACGAAAACTCTGAAACTAAATTAAGATTAGAGGAAAATATATATTCATGCACATTGTAAAAAGGCTGCAGCCATCTTCACAGGTTTGGCTTACTCCAGCGCCCCCCTAGCGCCCCCTTCTGCTCCAGCGCCCCCACACCGCCCCTTTTCGTTCTACCGCCCCCCTGAAAAATGAAATCGCCCCCTGGGGGGCATTATCGCCCCCCCCGTTAAGAACCACTGGTCAAAAGTACAACATCCGTGCATATTGCAGAAGTGTTATCAGACTACTTCTCCACACAGTCACCTTATTTTTAAGCCACTCATCTTAACGTTGTTAATGGGTATTTTTTTATATATTTATTCAATATACTGAAAAAACAAAACAGAACTGCCGCCTAGTTTTACTGAAGTACTTTATTAGACTGAAAATTGCAGTAAAAACGCTTGGCGCTCAGAAATCACTCATCATGTATGTCAACGACCAGATGGGAGCTAATTTTTAAATTGCTTGGCATTGGTTCTGAAACCTTTTGTGATTATCGCACTTTTTTTCCTGGTAGACGTAAGCTCTAAACGTGTGCAAAATACTTCCCGTCGATCCGCCCCACTGAGTAGGTGTTAAACACCCTGTCCGCTTCCTCCCTCCCCGGAATTAGAACAAGAGCGTCTTCCAGACCCACATATTTAGCAGCTTTATGTACACTATTCAACTTTCACGTCGCAAAGATAACGGCAGCCAAGCCGCCACCGCTTTTCTTCGCCCGTTTGGAGGCCGACCCTTCCCTCGGTCCCTCTGAATGGACGAGGAGGGGGCGGGGTAACAGCGTGTCCACAGTCGCGGGCGAAGCTGATTGACGGAAATGCTTCTCGACTGCTGCTCGCGGATTGGTTGCGAGCCCCCCCAGGCAGGGGCGGAGCCGCCGTCGCCCTGGGAGACGAGCGAAGGCGAAGCCGGAAGTGGGCTCTTAAAGCAGAGGGCGGGGCACGGCGAGGCTTACTGGGCTAACGGGAGCCGCTGCGGGTGGTTGGAGAGCGTGAGGGAAAAGGGGGAGACGCTGGACCGGGTTTCGGTGCGGCGGAGGGTTGCGTCGTGGGTCTGTGAGGGGCTGAGACATGGGCTGTTTCTTCTCCAGACGGAGGAAGCAGGCCAAGGAGCCGAAGCCCGACGCGGAGAGCGGGGTGCGAGACGGGGCTGTATCTCCGGAGGAGGCCGAGAAACAGCCGCAGTACAGTTGGGACCAACGAGCCAAGGTAACCGCCATTCCGCTCTCTTCCTCCCTTCTCCTGAAACAGGCGCCCCTTGAGAGAGAGAGCGAGAGCGACGGGTCGCCCCGAAGAAGCGTTTCCCCCCCCTCCTTTTTCCTCTCCTGACGTTTCCTTTTGCTCCCCTCTGTCCAGGGAGCCTTTCCTTAACCCGCCCTCAAGACCGGTGGCCTAAGATATTTTGCTGCCTGAGGCGGACCACCAATATGGTCTCTCTCTCTTTCCCCGCCCCCCGCTGTTAACACAAACTTAATTTGTGTAGTGTCCAAAACCGGCCAGATTATTTCGACATCCGACGGAAGAAAAATCCACGAACGCCTCTCCTCCGCCCTCCCCCCCCCCGCTTTATTCTCGCACTAAAAATATGGTGCTTATACAAGCGAGCAAGCAAACCCCGGCGATTCGGTGCTGTTTCCTGACACCCAGAATCTGCTGCCTGGGGCGGCCGCTTTCCTTCACCTAAAGCTTTGCCCTGATCCTGTTCTGCTCTCCTCTCGCCCGGCTCTGCGCACCTTTCTGTGAATGGTGGAGGCTGTGCATAGTAGGGCGCCGACGGGGGCTAGAGGGAGGCGTCTTCTCTCTAGAGCTTCCTTGGAGATGGGCGAGGCGCAGACGTCTTTAGAGGAGCTTCTTCACGCCCAGAAGGTTTGTGCGTGCATGCAGAGTTAGTGGCTTCTTACCCCTTCGCACCCTGGAGTTAAAGAAATTGGGATGCTGGCAAAAAGTCTGCTTTTCCCTCCTTTTTTGGCAGGCAAGGAGGTTCCCAGACTCATGACTGGGAATGTGGATGGAGTGTCTCAGAAGAAGGATGATGTTTAAATCCAGAGAATAATATGTTGGGTAATATACTTACGGGCATTTCATGTCTTAAAAGTATTGCTGTTATGTGCAAGTTTGATATGGCTGTGTTGGTCATGGAGATGTTCAGCTGCATTTTTGAATGAATTTGCTTAATATTTTCTTGCTTCCTTTAACTTTTCACATTCTTACACATTGTACCTTCTGTTCCAGTACAGTACTTTCCTCCTCCCCATTACCTCATACTCCTACGATATTTAAGGACACTTGCACCACATTTTAGTATGTCCTGTTGCTATTTAAGCAGTACTGTAAAACTTGATCTTGTATATTGGTTATGACAGAGGCCCTAGTGAATTAAAGACATCAGACACATGAAGTATCCCTCTGACTTTTTGGTGTTTATTCCAGTTCATGAAAGCTTGTGTCACAAGTCCATCAACTGTTGGTCTCAAAGCTCTTTATATTGTTTTTGTTCCAACAGATTTATTTGGTTATCACTTTGAGATTTAATTGATATTGGATATGGTTCTTGTTTAGTTAAGTTGTGTCTGACTCTTCATGACCCCATGGACCAGAGCACGCCAGACCCTCCTGTCTTCCACTGCCTCCTAGAGTTTGGTCAAATTCATGTGGGTAGCTTCAGTAGCACTGTCCATCAATCTCATCCTCTGTCATCCCATTCTCCTCTTGCCTTCACTCTTTCCCAACATCATGGTCTTTTCCAGGGAGTCTTCTCTTCTTATGAGATGGCCAAAGTATTGGAGCCTCAGCTTCAGGATCTGTCCTTCCAGTGAGCACTCAGGGTTGATTTCCTTCAGAATGGATAGGTTTGTTCTCCTTGCAGTCCAGGGGACTCCCAAGAGCCTCCTCCAGCACCACAATTCAAAGGCATCAATTCTTCCACAGTCAAACTTCTTGTGGTCCAGCTCTCACTTCCATTCATTGCTCCTGGAAGTTCTTGGTCCACATACTGTTGAAGCCTACCTTGGAGGATTTTGAGCATAACCTTGGTAGTGTGTGAAATGAGTGCAATTGTACGGTAGTTGGAGCATTCTTTGGCACTGCCCTTCTTTGGGATTGGGATGTAGATTGATCTTTTCCAGTCTTCTGGCCACTGTTGAGTTTTCCATACTTGCCGGCATATTGAGTGTAGCACCTTAACAGCGTCATCTTTCAAGATTTTAAATAGTTCAACTGGAATGGCATCACCTCCACTGGCCTTGTTGTTAGCCATGCTTTCTAAGACCCACTTGACTTCACTGTCCAGGATGTCTGGCTCACGGTCAACAACCACACTATCTGGGTTGTCTGGGACATCCAGATCTTTCTGGTATAATTCCTCTGTGTATTCTTGCCACCTCTTGGATACTGTATAGTAGCTGGCTTAATAATTCATTGAGTTGCAGTCTGGCTTTTGAGTCAGATGCTGACGGTTTGACTCACCAGTGTGAGCTCCTAGAGAAAAGTTGACCTGTGTAGCCATGGACAAGCTGCACAATCCCAGGTCATTCCCAGAAGAAAGGAATGGTGAATCCCTTCTGAGAACTCTGTTACTAGAACACTCTAGAAAGGGTTGTAGTAAGTCAGATTTGGCTTTAAAGCATGTTATTATTAGATATTAGGTAGTGATAAACTTGGTAGTATAGATTCCTCACTAAAGGTGCATCAGTGTAATCTTGTGTATTTGGTGTCATGTCAGCTTTCTTGCTTATTAATTTAATTGTATATCCTAAAAATCCCTTGCATATGGAGATGTGTTTGCAGGTTGCTCTCAGGATTTTGTGTATGTTGGTAAGTAGCTCTTTCTATGGCTGTGTAGAAATCTTTCTCTTAAGCTACATTATTTTCTTGACCTTTCCATATTTTTGTTCAGCAGCCTAGTGCATGAGGCACTTACAAAAAAATGGAGAAACATGGAATATTTGATCATGTGTGGTTTTCTTTAGTGTTGATTTGAAGGGAACAAACTCCCATGTAATCCTTGACTCACTTCCTCTTGTGGCAATCAAAGGAACTTCCTTTCAGCTTTTCGGTAGTACTGTGTAGTTTATGGTAGACTGTACACTGAGGATTATAAAATGTCAAAGACTCTAGAAAATTAGAATCTTATTAATTTAAATAAATAACTAAAGTGAACATACAACAATTTTATTTATCTTCCCACAGAGTGGCAATAGGCAGGGAAAATGTTTGACATATATTATAGGACAGAAATCCTATTTTAACAAATATGTGGTATACTGTAAAGACTGGATTTTAAAACTGCGATATATAGTGGTTTTCTTAGTTCTTAAAATACTTTGCTTATGTCCTGCTTTTCAGTTATCTCTCACTCTTTATTCACAGTAGCCAAAATCCTGGGATGGATTAGGGAGGGTTTCATGAATATGAACATAGATGGCCATCTGCTCTAGACCAGTGGTTCCCAACCACGGACCGGTTGGGGGGGCATGACACGTCACGCTCGTGGGGGGGTGCTCATGCACATGTGCATGGTGCACTCGCAGGGGCTGGAATGTGCTCGTGTGCATGCTCATGTTGCGGTTGAGTGTGGGGTGTGCTAGCATGCAAGTGCTTGACGCGCTCAAAGGGAGCGGAATGAGCTCGCAGTCCTGCATAGGTTGCGGACTGGGGGCCTGTGTTCTAGACAATATCCTCTGCTTCTGGAAGAGATGAATTAGGACTAAAACAGTTAATATGATTTCTTGTTAGTAGTCTAGAGAACATTTCAGCCCTATGTGCAGCAGTAAAGCATGCTGTTGAACATGGTGTTTCACAGGATTAACTAGCTTTCTTAACATTCTTGATTTAGATATGATGACACTTGTTTTATCAAGAAAATAAACATGTCTGCTGACGCTATTATTACTTAAACCCTGCTTTTAAACCAGAAAATATTCAAGGTGTCTTAGACTTAGCCATCACCTTTACATTCACAGCACCTTTAAAAGAGTACAAATATTAAGAAATACAAAGTCTTGTTAGTGGGAGTGACTAGGCTTAGAAGAGGGGTACACCTTTATTTGAATTTGAGTGTTTGGGCAAGAGTACTTTTTGTAATGGTTGTAGACACAATACATTTTAAAAATGTGTATATTAAAAGTGCTCTGTTTTTCCTGAACAACCGTTTTCTTTTTGTGGGAAACTATCTGGACAGCAAATTTGGGGAGCTCCATCTTAAAGGCTCTTAAGGCTTCCCTTGTTGAAAGTGAAGACCAACTGTTCTGTACAGGTTCTCAAATATTGATAACTAGGATGAACTTTGCTTGGCTTAGGTATTCGAGTTATTAATTCGTCAAAATCTTCTGTTTCTGTTTTTACAACAAGTGTGAAGTATTTAACAGAACTAAAGGCTAAGTAGGTACAGTACTTTCCTTATTTATTGCTTTATCACATTGGCTGGTGGCATAAATGTTGCCTCTGCTGTCAGAAATTTTTAGGTTTTTTAGGCAATGTTTAGGTGAACTGTATTTGAAATGTAACTCATTTAGCTGCCTCACTACTTTTGTGAGTCTCTACAATTAATTCTCATAAACAAACCCTGAATACTTCATTTTGGATATGAATGCAGAGTGAGTATTTGGATTTATGAATAGTTTTTGAATGAATAAAGTACAGAAACAAGAGGTGCAAAAGAGATTCCTTGTACCCTGTAACTTGTAAATAGGTGTATGTTTGTATTCTCTCAGATTTTATATTTAACCCTGACGAAATGTCTTTTGTCATCTAAAGCTTTCAAGCGGATTACATCAAGCCATGGGTTTAATGTTGTAAGACTCTGGGGAAGGGTTAGAATTAAGGTAAAGGAGTTTTGCCAGATAACATTCATATGAGATGCAGCCCTGAACGACTTGTAGTGATAGCTTCTCAAGTGGAACCTGCAGCAAAATTTTGGACTGTGTGTGTTCAAATTTCCAGTCATTTATTCCATATCCCACAGCATATTGTTTCGGCATTATATTGAGGCTAAGCAGGTCAGTCAAAAGTGGATTCATAGGTAACATATCCAATTTCTGTTCAAAGAGATATACAAATCTTCAATGTTGTTTTGGTATCTGCTAGAAGTGGATTTTGCTGTTTCTTTATCAGGGATTAACAAAAATTTAGTTTTTGAAGGGGCTAAACTAGATAGAAGCAAAAACAATGCAATATTTGTAGTACAGCAAAGATGCAATTTGTGGCTGTACTCCATGAAGAATATCAGGTAAAATATGTTCCAGCAGCAAAAACAATGCAGAGTTTGTGGAATTTTAAAACTAACACAGTTATCTCATCACATTGAAGCTGTAGGAGAACAGTTATCTCTTGTTTCGGTAGTGAGACAAGTAGATGGACGCTGTTGTATTTTGTTTTCTTTGGCAAACTATTTTAGTACTTAATCATTTTCTATAAAGTGCATTAGAGACAAAATCAAAGTTAATAAAATATTCTTATATTACTGTTGCAACTTTTCTCTGGTAAAAATAGGATTTGCTAGTTATACAGTAATAGGTTTTGCTAGCTATGAGCATAGTGTATCAGTACACAGATACATTCTAGGTCATATCTAATTTTTCCATTTGTCATAATTTAAGACAAACACAGCTTCATCGACTTTAATGTATTTTCTGCAAAGTGTTATATTACTGTGAAAAACTGAAAATCCTTCACATGTTTTTTAATACACGCTAACATAAAACTGCAATAGGTTTCTGGCCAAAGATTCTGAATTTTTACTGGTGTTAATTAAAAACATTCCCTATATCCCCAGAAATGAAATCAGGTATTAATCAAAATATGGTCCTAAATGACTAGCCTAACTGAAGGACAACCCTTATGTATCAAGTATATTGACTCACTAATTGTGCTTCTTTTTTTTCTTTTCTTTTTACTTTTTTCCTAGATTGATCCTAAAGATTATATGTTTTCTGGCCTCAAGGATGAAACAGTAGGACGCTTACCTGGGAAAGTTGCAGGGCAACAGTTTGTTATTCAGGATTGTGAGAACTGCAATATCTATATCTTTGACCATTCTGCTACAATTACAATTGATGACTGCACAGGCTGCAGAATCTTTCTAGGACCTATAAAAGGCAGTGTATTTTTCCGTGACTGCAAAGACTGTAAATGTGTTGTAGCTTGCCAACAGTTTCGTACCCGGGACTGTAGAAAGATGGACGTCTTTCTGTGCTGTGCTACCCAACCTATTATTGAATCCTCCACAGGTATGAAATTTGGTTGTTTCCAGTACTATTATCCAGAGTTGGCTTTGCAATTGAAAGATGCTGGGCTGAGCATCTTTAACAACACATGGAGCAATATCCATGACTTCACACCAGTCTCGGGAGAAAACAACTGGAGCCTTTTAGCTGAGGATGCTATAGTTCAGGACTATGTACCACTGCCAGCTTCTGATGACCTGAAAGCTGTCAGGATTTCAGCTGATGCCAACAGAAGTATCATTCCTGTAACACAAGGAAGACGTCCAAAACACAGTGAAGAGTCCTGCCTGGCAGTATTCTTTGCTGGAGATTATACAACTGCAAATGCACGAAAGTTAATTGATGAGGTAAGAAGCGCTTCACTCTTTCATACACTGTACGTTTTTACTGAAAGATCCTTCACTTTTTTGTAGACTGTTAAAGTGTGAAATAGTTGCGTGACTTCTCAGTGGTTGCTGGGAAATCACACTTGGTTTAAGCCAAACTCTGCAGTTCTAGACAGTTCTGATCTGTCCCTGTAACATGTGTCTCTTTCTGTGTAGTAGCAAATGCTTTGCATACTAGGAATACTGTAGTGTAGAAGATGAAGGGATTTTAGAGAGCTGTATAAAATTTTTGATGCAATAGGTTTATCCTGGAGCCCACTTAATGTCTGTACTCCACAATACTGGGAAAAAACTCAATAAATGCAGGCATCATGTGATCTGTGAACCGGCTAGTTAGTCTTTTGTTGCATCTATTCAAAATATGTATCTGTTCCTTGTTCTAAGGACATCAGGAAATGAATCATGGAGTGGGCAACAACTAGAAATTGAGTAGATTTGGATAATGTAGTGACTATAGAATCTTAGATTTAAGAAAACTTGTTCATTGTTTTCACTGGTTGCATGAAAGCTCAAATTACCTCTAGTTGTAATATTCAAAAATTGGCAGACACTTTATTCTTAGAGCAATTGACTGTAGACTAGTAAAAATCAATGACAGATTGAAAGCACTTTCACAGAACCTAATTTAGTATTTATGCAGGAAAAGATTTGAACTGATTTGCATTGTCATAGGTGTTGACAGTCATTTTTTCCCTTTTCCTTTCTAGTTTCTCTGGCTTGGACAGAAATTACCTGAATTGTAGGAAGATACAGAATGTTTGTATTTGAGTCAAACTTGACCATTATGCCATTTTAGGTTGCTCTCTTGATAACAGTATAGTAACCTGTGGTTAAATTTGGATTCAGATGAATGAGGCAATTCTTCTTAAATAAAGAATTGCATAAATAAGAGGGAGTATTTGTATTGTTAACCAAGTCATTTGTTGTGCAGCTTGAGTATCAACATTTAAGCATGTAAAATTATACATTAGACAATGTCTTCCTGTTATAGATGAAATTCTTCTTCTTATTGCAATTCAACAGATGGTGGGCAAAGGTTTTTGGCTGATTCAGACTAAAGAAGTTTCAATGAAAGCTGATGATGCTCAGCGAGTGTTCCAGCAAAGAGCATCTGAATTTATACCTTTACTTGAAAGAGGTACGACTATTCTAAAATTCCACACAGATCTCTATTTTTGCCCCAGAATTAAGATAAAATTGAAGAAACATGGCACAAAAACGTTCAAAACCCATTTTTAGGCTGTTGAACAGAAATGGGACAGTCTTAGCAAACTTGGTTAAATTTGGATCAGATACCTAGCTCGCAGTTTGCCATTGGTATAAAATATTCTGCAAACCAGTGGTGACAACTGGATCAAGTCTCTGTCAGACATGCTTATGTCATTTTCCCAGGTAACGTTTTAAGTCTGTGATCAGTTGTTTTCCAATTCACCTTAACACAGATAAAATATTTCTTATACAGTGGTGCCCGTAAGACGAGCGCCCCGTTTAACGATGAAATCACATTATGACAAAGTTTTTGCGATCGCAAAATGATGTTTCCTATGGGGGAATTTCGCTTTGCGATGATCAGTTCCCTGCTTTGGGAACCGATTCTCTCAAAACGACGATTTTCGGCCAGCTGATTGGCGGTTTCAAAATGGCCGCCGGATTAAAAAATGGCTCCCCGCTCTTTTCTGGGACGGATTCCTCGCTGCACAGGCAGCGAAAATGGCTGCGCTATGGAGGATCTTCACTGGATGGTGAGTTTCAAGCCCATAGGAACACATTAATCGGGTTTTAATGCGTTTCTATGGGCTTTTAAATTTCGCTTTACGATGTTTTCGTTCTACAGCGATTTCGCTGGAACGAATTAACATCGTAATGCGAGGCACCACTGTATATGTAAGTTGAATTTTATCCATGTCATCCTGCAAATTCTTGAGCTGTTCAAAATAACATTTACAACTGATGAAATGTTGAATGCTTACACCATGTCTGTTGAAGTACCTACTTATTTGCACTTAAAGTTAATTGTTACTTACTTGCACTTAAAGTTAATTGTTACTTATTTGCACTTAAAGTTAATTGTTACTATAATGTAGCAGCAGCCACTGAGAAGGCCTGGTTCTTAGTTATCAATTTCTGCCTCCCTTGGGGTGGCGGCCTGCAGCATCGTAATTTGGGTGGAACAGGTGGCAAGGTGGGACAATCCCAGCTCCCATAGGATGAAAGGCGTTACACAGAAACTGTGGAAGTCCCAAAGCAGAAGTAGGATGTATTTAACTTCCAAAAACAGCCCCCTGGTAAATGACACCTGCCTAAACTCAACAGGATTATGCAATCAAAATAGCAAAGTACTCCCTTTTGTGAGACATTCTCTTTTCCCTCCTGGCAATTGGCAGTTGCTATCTCAATGAAGTCAGATCATAAAGTAGAAAATTTATAATTTTCTTAAACTGAAATTTTGAATTATGGTATATAACAATTATGACTGTTAAATTGCTTTCAGAATTCAAAACAGCTTTAATGTATCCATCAAAGATACAGTCACAATGTTAGAGAACCTTTATGGAAGCACAGAATAGGTTCTGAAGCTAAACCCTCCTGCACATGGCTTGAGAAGATACAAAGCTGATTGATTGAGCAGAGGCCAATAAGTTCATGAAGGGGTGAAACTTCCTTATCTAGATCTTGGTTGCATTAATTGTTCATAATATATGATCTGATATTGGACTGTGTTTAATGGAGTTAGAATAGTTGCTGTTGCCAGGTGACATTTATTCTGGCTTTTTTTAATTGATGAAGCTATGAGTAGCTAAGATTTTTAAGTCACCAGTAAAATAATGGTGTTGAAGATTTTCTAATAAACCCTTTCTAGAAAAACCCATATATTGGTCCACATAGCTGGTTCCAGCTTAGAAAAAGCTTAATCTTAAAACTGAACTCCAAAAAGAAGCCTGTATTAGGAAAATAAATAATATATTTGTTTCCTCTCCATTATAGAAATGGTAGCATTATTTTGTTTACACAGTAGGATTCTCCCTACATCCTATAATCCTTCTAGATCTGCTTCAGATTGCACTTGAGCTCTCTGGAGCAGTTTTGCAGACATGCACAGTTTTATAGCAAGAGAAGTGTGTCCTTTCTTTTATTGCCAATACACCAGTACATACAAACCTAAATAAAATGCAAGTGTATTTTTATACTTTTATTTTCTAGGTCCTGTTGTTGCTCTAGAGTTCAATGGAGACGGTTCTGTAGCAGCCTGCCAAGATATTGTTGCTAATGTTTTCAGTGGAGCTAAGGTTAGTGGTGGCAGATTCATCAGTGTTTCCTAGAACAGTTGTTGTTTGGAGATTGCTGAAGCCTTGTGTTTTTCAGTGAACTGTACATGATGATAAGAACACTTGGTTCATAATGAAACCATTTGTACTGAGTTTAATTGTTCAGCACTTTTTCTACTTCCTCTGAGAAACTCAGGGCAATGTCTCTCCTGTATAGTTCTGTCCTGTGAAGAACTAAAGTTTAAGAGTTTCAGTTTACTCAACATAATCCATTCAGTTTTGTCAGAGCGGGGAACTGAACCTTCATCACTCTTGTCTTAGTCCAGCATTAAAGACACTACACCAGAGGTAGTCAACCCCTGGTCCGCAGCCCAGTGCCAGTCCGTGGCCTGAGCCGGGCTGCGAAGACAGACCTCCCGCACCCCCCCACATGCACTCCCGTCCAGAATGAGTGCTCCCCCACCCGTTCATGCATGTGCCCGAGTGCCCATGCGAAGGGCATGCAGGCGCCCCTGCCCATGCACAAAGGGGTGGGGGAGCGCTGCCCCACTGCTTTGCACATGCACCCAAGTGCCCGTGCGAAGGGGGGAACACGTGGGCGGACCTCCACCGCTTCACGCATGTGCCAGAGATCGCATGCAAACCTGTGCGCACCTGCGGGGGCGGCTTTCCTTGGAAGCTGAGCCGGTCCACAGTCCCAAAAAGGTTGGAGACCGCTGCTCTGCACTACATTGTTTTTTTAATGAATGATAAACTGTAAACCTTATTTCCCATCTTCTTTCATATGCAAGAGGGTCTCACAATGAAGAAAACTGAAAACATGAATAGTTTCTGTTGATAAATGATATTCCCATAGGCAACTGAAAAGTAAAATACAGTGGTGCCTCGTATAACGAGTGCTCCGTTTAACGATGAATCCGCATAGCGATGGCATTTTTGCCATCGCTTTTGCGATCGCATACCGATGTTGCCTATGGGGAAAAATCGCTTTGCAATGTTTTCCCCATAGGCACCATTTTCCCCCAGCTGTGCGGCGGGAGCCTCCGAAGGAGCGCTCCCGCCACTCACCTGGGGGGAAATCCTGGCGGTAGCTTCAGAAGGACCCTTCCAAAGGGTCCTTCCGAGGCCACTGCCGGGATTCCCCTTCCCCGCGGCCAGCTTCCCCAGCCATGGTCGGACTCTCAGGAGTCCGACCATGCCTGGGGTAGCCGGCTGCGGGTCGGATCCAAGCCGCGGGGGGAGGGTGGTGGGATCCGGATGCCTTTCAGGCATCCCGGGCTTGGATCCCACCCGCCGCCGGTTACCCAAGCCATGGGTAACCGGCGGCGGGTGGGATCCAAGCCCGGGATGCCTGAAAGCATCCAGATCCCACCACCCTCACACCCTCCCCCCGTGGCTTAGATCCGACCCGCCGTGGCTGACAAAGCCATGGACGGAGCTTCGGCAACCGCCGCTGATCGGATCCAAGCTGCAGGGGAAGGGTGGTGTGATCCGGATGCCTTTCAGGCATCCCAGGCTTGGATCCGACCCGCGATGGCTGACGAAGCCATGGGGATCCAAGCCCGGGATGCCTGAAAGCCATCCGGATCCTCCCACCCTCCCCCCGCGGCTTGGATCCGACCCGCCGTGGCTGCCAAAGCTCCGGGGGAAGGCTTCTCCGCCGCAGCTCAGAAGCGCTGGCCGCGAAAATGCTGGCCAACGCGTCTGAGGGGTGGAGGAGGAGCCTTTCCCCGAGGCCTCTCGGACGCACTGGCCGGCATGGAAGCCATCCGGACACCCCCTACCCTGTCCCCGCCGCCGCTGAGAGCCTTCCGAGCTCTCAAAGGGCTTTCTCCAATGGGGGAGAAGCCCTTAGAGAGCGCGGAAGGCAAATGTCGGCGGTGGCTTTGGAAGGACTGCCGACATTTTCCCCCAGCTGAGCGGCGGGGCTTTGAAGCTCCCGCCTCAGCTGGGGGAAAATGCCAAAGGCCCCATTTTCGGTCAGCTGGTCGGCGGTTCCAAAATGGCCGCCCCGCTGTGCTGCCTCACTTTAGAGGCACCGAAAATGGCCACCCCTATGGAGGAACATCGCTGAACGGTAAGTTTATCTCCCATAGGAACGCATTAAACGGAGTTTAATGCGTTCCTATGGGTTTTTCCTTTCCATTTAGTGATGTTTCCGCATAGTGACAATTAATCCGGAACGGATTAACGTCGCTATGTGGGGCACCACTGTAATTGTTCATAGTTGCTTTACTGGAGTAATCTTGGTTTCTGCGCAATATTTAAGTGGATATTTAACTATATTTAATAATACAAGTGCCTTACCAAAATGATCCATTTTTCTAGGGTCCTGATGTAAAAAACTATTAGACCCAGGTGTGTTTTTAATACTGCTTTTCCTTTTTTATTCTGAAATATAGGTTTTTGTATCGGAAGACAAGTCATCTGCTTCCAGGGAAGTAGACAATTTCTATAATTTTGCAGATATGCAGATGGGAATGTGAACAATCAGAAGCATTCTATTCAGATGTGATCACTTCCGTGGTTTAGGAATACATTAAGTCTGTATAGCACTCTTGAGTTGTGACATGTTTTGAAGGAAAGAAGACTTTTCTCATCTTCTCACACAATTTTATGAAATGGAATGCATCCCACAAAGAAAACAATTCAGATATGTTTGCAAATTCAATTTAACTCTCACCTTGCTATTTCTAATTATTTCTTGCATATAATGTTTAATTGTTATGATAAATGAAGTGTTTGCACCTATAATATAGTGGTGCCTCGCTTAATGAAGATAATCCGTTCCAGGAAATCCGCTGTTAAGCGAGAACATCGTAAAGCGAAATTAAAAACCCCATTGAAACACATTGAAAACCGTTCAGTGTGTTCCAATGGGGTAAAAACTCACCGTCCAGCAAAGATCCTCCATACGGTGGCCATTTTCGCTGCCTGTATAGCGAGGAATCCGTCCCTAAGCACAGTGGGGAGCCATTTTAAGCACCCGGCGGCCATTTTGAAAACCCGACGATCAGCTGTCTTTGATTGTCGTAAAGCGAAAATCTGTTCCTGAAGCAGGGAACCGATCATCGCTAAGTGAAATTCCCCCATTTAGACCATCATTTTGCGATCGCTGTAAAGCGGATTTGTCGTAATGTGGGGTAATCGTTAAGCGAGGCACCACTGTAGTACATTTGATAGCTTATAGAAGTTAGAAAGCTGGTAAATATGTACATTGATTTTAGCCAGATTAAATCTGATTTTCAAATAAATCTTTTAATTAGCAGATTAATAAATTTTTATATAGCAGAGGTAAGAAAAACAGTAAAACTTTTTATTCTGAAGTTCCAGTAATCTGGAATTTTTAGTTCCTAGATGCTGGCTTTTAGCATCTAGCAACTGATGGTTCAGTTAAGCCTGGTAAGCAGCTTCAGAAGTTGGGTTTTGTAGATGTCTTCACAGCAGTGCTCCCACTTCTGGTGCAGAATTTCAGTGTAGAGACATTTGGCTCTTGCTGTTAATTGTCTGAAACTTCTTTGGATTCTTGCAATAGGAGTTAACAGATTCTTCTAAATTCATGAGAAATAGGGTTTGCAGGAGAGATTGGCACTTCAGGTTCCTTCCGCACATAAAATCCAAAGTATAGGCTTCTAAATTCTGCGCAGATGTCCAAATATTTTTTGAGAATTTTGGAGTGATGATGACTTAGAATGAAATCATTGTTTTGGGAACATCTGTGAGTTTAAATAGTACAATTGACTGTCTTAGATGGAAACAGAACAGAATGTGCAGAACTTTTGAGCTGGTTTAGAATGTTACAACAAATAATACTAAAATTGAAAATTAAGCTAATGCAATTGGTATCACTTGCAGTGAGTACCAGAGTAAAAATGACTGGTTTTAGAATGCTGAAACAAGATGGCAATTTGCTTTAAATAAACTTGAATAAATACTATACAAGGACTTCAACTGTACTGAGGTCTTTAGAAACGGTGATATTTTATACAAACTGTTACTTTTACTTCCTTTTTGGAATCACAAAATATGCTGTCTAGATACAAATGTAAATAAGGGTTTATTTCCTATAGCAGCACTTTATGCTGGATAAGGACTACCACATTTTTGCTTTATATCAGGGGAAATCTCTGCAATATGTGGAGAGAACCTATTTGTCAAATCAGTGAAGCATTTTTATTACATTTCTTTTTATATTTTTAATATGAAGGAATTTATTACAGTTTTAAAATTTGTGAATTAAATATTATCTAATATTGCACACTTTATGTAAAACTAGCCAGTTACTTTTTCTAGTATCATACTCCAGTAAGTGCTTTATCAGAGTTTTGTATGTTATGGCTTTTATATGCAGTCTGTCTAGCACTTGTGAAATATGGTTCATAATAAATATTTAAATGAAAAATTCCTTTCATGTATGTAGAATGAAGTATTTTGCTATAATCAAACCTGTTCTGTGTTTCTGATTTCCAAATCTGAGAATCTCTAATGTCCTGATTATGTATATTTAATCATTTCACATAAAAATTGTTGAATCTAGTGAGTCTAGATTTTGTTTAAAATACAGAAATATTAGTCTGAGATTGTCAAAGCTTAAATCTCCCTGGAAGATGGAAGAAGAAATGGGTGTTACTCTTATACAGAATTCTGTATCCTCATTTTTGGGACAGCATAGGAACTTTAGAAATATATATACAGTGGTGCCTCACTTAACGACGTTAATTTGTTCCAGCGAAATTGCTGTAGAGTGAAAACGTCGTAAAGCGAAATAAAAAACCAATTGAAACACATTGAAAACCCCTAAGTGCATTCCAGTGGGCTGAAAACTCACCGTCCAAGAAGATCATCCATAGGGGCGGCCATTTTCGGTGCCTGTAGAGCGAGGAATCTGTCCAAAAACACAGCGGGGAGCCATTTTGAGCACCCGGCTGCCATTTTGAAAACCCGATGATCAGCTGTTTTGATTGTCATAATGTGAAGAATCGGTTCCCAAAGCAGGTAACCGATCTTCACAAAGCGAAAAAAACCCATTTAAAACATTGTTTTGCGATCGCAAAATCACCGTCGTGAAGCGGATTCGTTGTTATAAGGGGCAATTGTTAAGTGGGGCATGACTGTAATATATAAAACAAATTTGGCCTGTCTTCAGATTATACTTGTGAATACTGTTAGTGTTCAGATAGCTGCATCCTTTTTTTCCCTGAAAAATAAAGCCCTGACTTACCTTACTGGCCTCTGCTAGTGGCAAATAAAAGTTGTTACAGTGGTGCCTCGCTTTACGATTGCCCTGCATTATGACGAATCCACTTTACGACAATCTTTTTGCAATGGCAAAACGATGGTCTAAATGGGGGAATTTCGCTTTGCGATGATCGGTTCCCTGCTTCGGGAACCAATTCTTCGCAAAACGATGTTTTCTAACAGCTGATTGGTGGTATCAAAATGGCCGCTGGGTAATTAAAATGGCTCCCCGCTGTGTTTAGGGACGGATTCCTCGCTATACAGGCAGCGAAAATGGCCGCCGTATGGAGGATCTTCACTGGACGGTGAGTTTTTACCCCATTGGAATGCATTGAACGGGTTTCAATGTGTTTCAGTTGGATTTTTTATTTCGCTTTACGATGTTTTCGCTTAACAGCGATTTTCCTGGAACGGATTATTGTCATTAAGCGAGGCACCACTGTACATTTTTAAAAAACCTATTGCTTATATATCGCCCCATAGTGCTTAAAGCACTCTCTGTGTAGTTTACAACTTAATTATGCACGCTACACATTAATAGTCTCTCTGCAGCAAAACCCTAAACATCGCAGCCATAGTGCTGAAATCCTCCTCTTATAAAGACAAATAGCATTTCACTGTAATGGTAGAAGTAGGATGTATCCCTGCAGAAGATGACATGTGGAGTCTGCTTCTGCACAACAGAGAGAAGTAAAATGTGTAAAGTGATGCCTCGACTTACGAACGTCCTGACATATGACCATTTCAAGTTATGACCAGCTCTGGCTGCAAAATTTTGCTTCGACTTGTGGCCAGAGCTTCCAGTTACAAACAGAAAAAGGCAGGGGGAAAAGGTGGGGAATTCAAATTGCTAACCGTTGGTGGCAAAGAGGCTGCTGCTTTGTAGCTCTTTCACTCCAGCGGTTAGAGAGAGTGCAATCAGAGGAGGCTTCGGACTGCCTGGTGAGGTAAGGTGCTGCTTTCTACTTTTAAAAAACTGTTCTGGGTGGATTTTGCAGCGTGGTTTTGGGCTGGGTGGTGGGATTATGTTTCTATGCTGTGATGGGTCTTGCAGGGTCCCCCCCCCATTTCCAATGGGTCTTGCGGGGTTTGTTTGCTTTTTGGGTCCCCCCCATTTCTGATGGGTCTTGCAATGTTTGTTTAATTTTTGCTTTGCTTTTTTTGCATTTCTGATGGGTCTTGCAGGGTTTGTTTGCTTTTTGCTTTGCTTTTTTTGCATTTCTGAAGGGTCTTGCACGGTTTGTTTGCTTTCTGCAATTGAGTTTGTAAGTTGAGGCACCACTGTAATTGAGGAAGATGGGGAATATAGACCATAGTAGTATGGCATTTTTGCTACCTTTGAGATGGGAAGAGAGACTTGAGTAGTGCCAGTAATTTTGGTAAAATAAAGTTATTACAACTGTTTTGAAAGGAAAACAATTTTTGAGGCTCGCACAGAAACAGGTCACTGAAACTTGTTAACTTTCTGTTGTAACAAATACATAGAATCTAATATTTAACATTAATAATGATACCTTTGGTTTCATTTTCCTACTAGGCAAGTGTCCTAGTAACATGCTGTTTTGGAAAAAAAAAGATTAGTATGTTGTGTCTACTATCTATAACCACAACACTTAATGAGGCATTTTACTTCATGATATGGAGTTCAACAACCTTTATACAAGATTTCTTTAACATGTATGTGTGTGTTGTAAGCTAATAGAAGCTTCTTTGTACTTGCAGATGTGTGTATTTTGATACTTAAGGACAGGGCTTGGAGGTAATTTTAATGTGTGTCACATCTAAGGAGCAGAGTAATATTGTGACACAGAATAAACAAGGTCCCTGATGTGAAAGGGACAAATAATGACAGGGAAGAATATTTTAAGAACCGACTGACTACAGTACTTTGATGACCCATCTTAGATCACCTGACACTTTGGTCATACAGAAACAGGAAACATATTTTTATGCCTAATTTCCTCTTTCTTGTTAATGCTCTATTAATTCTAAATGTGCTTATTCATAAATTGCTGCTTGGATCCTTTCATTAGTTGCACTTCATATTTACGAGAAGGCTAAGTATTTTTTTCACCCCCAATACAGTATATGTCAGGCACCCTATTAGAGGACTTTTAGTCTGTCCGATGCTTCTAGGAGTTTTCAAATTAAAGAGATGGCTTTTAATACTTCATTTAGTAAACTTAAAGTAAAACTTCTGATCTTCGTTTCCACTTGCAAAGACATCAAGAATCATTGTTTAAAATTGATATTAATGTTCTGGTTGTGGCCAAACTGCTCCGATGAATAGAATCATATTCTACAATCACACCACATAATATTTTACCTAATACTGGTCAAAGCTCTTACTGCCTAACATTCAGTCTTCAACCAAAAATTATACAGACAGGAGGACCATGAAGACTTTTCCAAGTAGGTAGGTGTTCTGTGGTGTCATGTTGGAACTGATAGTGACCCTAATAGGGCACTTTCATTATAAGGTAAGTGATATATTTAAGGAATGGTTTTACGAGTTTCACTCCCCCATTAAGTTTCCATGACAGTAGGATTTGAACACTGTTCTCCAGAGTCCTAATCCATCACTCTATTCACTACACCACACTGGGAACTCAAATATACGATATCAAGATATCTTCATGATGAATATAGACTGCCTTCATTTTGAACACAGTGGCTAGAATCCTGCTGAAATTCATGCAAGGTGTATGTAACTTGTCTCAGCTTATTGACAAAGTGCTAGGACACACATTGGTTGCAAAATTAAGTACATAACCAGACATGCAAGTGATACACAGCCCAACACTTTGGCAATTAGCTGTGACAAGCTGTGCAAGCACCAATAGAGTTTTGGTCCATACCTTCCATTGAGATTCCTAAGAACCTGATTATAACTTTGGAGAATTTAGACTTTTGAGTGGGATATGAGGCAGTATATCATGCATATTCTTCATGTTACTGTTACCCATGAAAGCTAGTCCAGCAGACTATTTGGCTACTTGTCAATGCCAGAGAATTGTGGCACTATCAGTTCTGTTTTTTCAAGCTGTAAAAGAGGTATCCTCCACTTCACAGTGGAAATGTCTAGCAGATTGCTTATACTCATGGAAGTAACCTGCTCTCAAGCCTTGTGGAGCAAGTCACATCCATATTCCTTGGCTCAAGAACACAGTAAACCTTTGCAATAAGCACAGAATTTCTACGCTGTTCTGAACAGGCATAACTATCATGAGTTTCCCACAAAGATAACTTGTATTCTTCAAGTCATGTGTAAATTCTTGTCTGTTTAATAAACTACAGTTACAGATACTGTACACTATATTAGGTTAGGGTGTCCTAGCCTGTGAAAAGAGATGGCCCCAACTGTTTTTCACAACTACATAACAATATGTTACTGAGCTATAGTTTTATCTTTTGTGTAATGTTCTTCAGGCTTCAGTCAATAGCTGGAGTAGCAGCAAAAAAATGTGCTGTTACTAACATGGTCTAATGAAATTAAAAGCAATCTGTAGGTTGGGTACCTAGCTTTGCCAACTTCATCTTTCTTAGAACTTTATTATGACAGCCATTGCGGTTATAGCTTCTGTATTGCATATTAGCTTTGTAGATGGATAAGTGTTACTGTAAATCAAAATTGTGTTGTAAAGGCCATTTTATAGGCAGAGGCCAAGAGCCACAACTTTTATACCTCTGCCTTATGAACAATGTGAGCAAGTCCATGTTACCTTCAGCTGTATTCTTTCACACACTGGATTTTCTATTGATGCAAGTAGCTAAATGTGTGTTAGTTAGCAGCTTTCCAATGTAGCAATTTCCTTAATGTCTGCCATAGAGTGGTAAATTGTGAAATCTGTTGCAGCACTGAAAGCTGTTCCAGCTTCCAGCTTGTTATATTGCTTCTATGACTGGATGGCTATGAATTATGCGTATTCATGGCTCCCAAAATGTGTTGGTGGGAAAAGGTCGGTACTAAATAGAAAATTATATACAGTACTTCGATAAAATACTACAGTACTTAAGATGATTTTTAATATGGGTTTAACATACCTGCTTTCCCACCTCTTTTCCTTTGAGAAAATTGAGCAGTACCTTATATATATTGTATGCATGCTTATGTACTTTATGCATTTATGGTACTTCTACCTATGAGAGAAGATTAAAGGTGACAGAGCAAGAACCTCTTTGTATTCACTGTCAACACACTAGTCTTGGTAAGCTTATAGAATGATTGCATCCTTAATACAAATAACTTTTAAAATTGATTTTTATCAATTTTAAATAATCCTTTCCAAACTGTCTTTTATCATATATTGCTTAAGAAACCCTACTGAAGATACTTTAATTAAAAAAAGTTGTTTATTATTTATTTATTTATTTATATGCCGCCCACTCTACCCAAAGATCTCTGGGCGGCTTACAACAATTTGCCCTGCTCGCCAATGCATTGAGATTTCAAGCGTGTTTCATCTAAATGTTTGCTTCTACTGCCTTTTCCTTGTCTATGTAACAGGCTGATAAATAATCCCTTGCCTTTCCATCTACTAGCTGGTTTTTTTTTTGTTGTTTTTTGCGAATTCCAGTTTTAAGAGTCCTTACCAGCAGAGATTACGTGGGTTCAACGATCTCTCCTCTGCCAACATGCACAGAACTCCTCAATATGCATGATCCATGGTGCATGACAGTGACTTATATATGGATATAGATACAGTAAAGCCCTTTTTTGTCCGTGAGTTTGAGCAGGAAACCAAGCAATCTTCAAACTGCCCGGCGATGAGGAGAAAAGGGCGGGAGAACGATACGGAATTGAATTGCTGTATACGTTTGCTCCTGTTGATTGGCTGTGGGAACATCCTAGCGATCTGAACAGCTCAGGCTCCAGGGCATCGAGTTTTATCTTTTCATAGGGAAGATTATAGGTTCGTTCAGCTGTTGATCACGTTCCACTGAAAGCGTCGGCCTACCACCTGACAGCAAAACACCCCCCCCCCCTTTGGAGGCTTACTTTCGAGTAACTCTGAAGGGAGGAGCAAAGCCGCCGAGGGCGCGTGGGTCTCTGCGCGAGCGCGCGCGTCGGGGGGGGTCGCCCCCCCCTTCTCGGCGTGCAGGTGCCATCCAGTACCAGCCGAGCTCGGGCAAAAAAAAAAAAAAGGGAAAGAGGTGGAAGTGCCGCCGTTGCCTACCAAGGGTGGGAAAGAAGGGAAAGGGAAGAGGCGGAGCCTGCGAGGCGGCCGTAGCCGCGGTGTCACTAATACAATAGGGCTCTTGTGCCGCCGCCGCCGCCTGGCCTGTGGAAGGGAGGCAAGGGGCGACAAGGACACGGGCCCGCTGGCCGGAGGAGCGCGGAGCCGAGGGAGGCGCCATGGTGAAGGGCGAGGAGGCCGGCTCGTAGTCGAGGCCAGCGCGGAGGACCGAGGAAGCGGGAGGAACGGAAAAGGGGCTCCGGCGCGGCTGAGGAGATGGGCGACGCGACACAGCGGCAGCCGCGCTCTCCGTGACGCCCGGGCCTCTCGCTCGCTCGCTCGGTCGCCCACGCCCGTTTGCTCCCCGTGCTGCTGCTGTTGCTGGTGTCGCCGCCGCCGCCCGCTCCAGAGCCACAAGGTGAGGGGGCGGCGAGGGGAGTTCAGCCCACGGGGGGGGTGTCTTTATTTTATTGGAAGAGGAGCAGTAGCGTCCCTTCTTTCACCCGCTCCGGCCTAGAGAGATTGAGAGAGGGGGGCCCCTAAGCGGGTTACTAGGCGAGACCCGAGAGGCCGAGCCGGCTATAGGTAGGCCCGGGCTGGAGCCTTCCTCCTCCTCCTCCCCAGCGCCCCCCTCCTTCCTCTGCGCAGGCGGCGCTTGGCGCCAAGGGCTGCGGGGCTTGGAGTCAGGCTGGCGGGGCGGGAAAGGGGCCGATCGACCCGGAGGTGAGCCGGGAAGAGGCGGAGCAGCTCTGGCGCCGCCCCGGGAGACGTTTCCCCCCCCCGTGGTGCGGCACGTGGACGGCCGCCCCTCCCTCCCTCCGTGCTGCCCGGCCACTCGGTGGTGGACGGGGGGGGTGGGGTTCGTGCGTGGGCCTCGTGGGTTCCTCTTTCTCATCCACCCCCCCATCCCATCTGCGAAGTGTGTGGTGGATCCGTTCGCACGTATGAATGAGCAGGAACTCATGTTGGGTACATAGGAGTTTAAGGTCCTGTGCCCTTACTCTGTGTAGAAATTAGAACAACCCTTTCCCCCTTTAAACTTTTAAAATTCTGATTTCACTTCGCCGGCCTTTAAAGTTCGATTCGCGCAGCTTTTTCAGGCTGGTGTCTTTCTTTTTAGCCTTTGTTCGTCGGAGGTTATGTGAAGTACTTTTGAAAGCATTGTAGGTAAATTAATAAGCAAGCAAGCAAATAAAAGAAAAAACTTGATAACACCTGAACGACAAACTTATATTTCAGTATGAGTCCACTTCTTCAAACATAATGAGAGAGATAACATGGCAAATATTTATACATCGGTTGTTGTAGGTTTTTCGGGCTGTTTGGTCCTGTTCTGGAGGTTTTTCTTCCTAACGTTTCACTGGTTTCTGTGGCTGGTGTCTTCAGAGGACAAGAGTTAGAACCCTGTTCTGATTTATATGTTGCCTCAAAATACAACTCAGTGAGTACTGTGTTTAACAGGGTGATCGCCTCTTAGATATATGGGTATCATTGAAGCTTGTGCTGTAAAGCAGGGGTCCCCAGCCTCCAGTGCACGGCCCGGTGCCAGTCTGTGGCCTTGGCAGAACTGGGCTGCAGAGAGAGAGCTTCCCCCATGCATGCACCACCCGCACACACGGGTGCCCCACCCACCTGCGTGAGTGCAATTGTGCACCCCACCCACAAGTGTACCCTACCCATCCATGCGAGCGTGCCCTGACCATCCAACCGGTCCACAGTTCGGAAAAGGTTGAGGACCAATGCTGTAAAGCAGTGATCCCCAACCTTTTTCGGTCCGTGGACCGGCTGGTGAAGGCAGGGCACCCCACACGCTCGTGCGCATGTGTGAACAAGTGTGCGCTCTCGTATGAGCGCGGATGCACCTGTGAGCACCGCACTACTGTTTGCATGTGTGCATGCACAAATGGCAGCGTGGTGCTCACACAGTGCACTTGTGCACATGTGCAAATGGCAGCGCAGCACTCACATGGGTGTGCTGGAGTGTGTGCACAGGCACAAATGGGCTGTGCGGGGTTGAGTGCGTTCGGGGGGTGGGACAGGAGGTTTGTCTTGGCAGCCCGGTCCAGCTCAGGCCACGGACTGTCATGGGGGTTGGGGTCCTCTGCTGTAAAGGATGTAAGAACCTCTCGTGAATAGCGATGGTAGGATAACGTGAATTGTACTGAGAAAACAAGCCTTTTACAGTTGCTAATGACCAGGCAGTGGATGACCATAACAGCAACATGGCCATGAGTTGAGACTCTCCAATTTACCTTTGAAGTTTTTTTAGATCTGTTGAGGAGGAAAATATATCTGGGAGATACAATATAGTAAAATTGTTGTAGTGTTCATACAGTATTTTGTAGTGCCCTAAAAAGCCTTAGTGTCTTTTGAGTCCATTGAGATGTGTATAGCATGTGTATATGCTTTAAACTGGCATCAGATGCTGCTACTCTTAAGTGGATGTAGAACCCTCAATGTATGTTCAGTATCAGTACCAATGTTTTGGAAGAAACCTGTATCATAAGCTTCCTGTGGAGAGCTGCTGTAGATTGCTGGCATTGTATGCCAAACATAAACTGTTTTATGATTTTGGTCCAGTGCTTTCAGAGGGAGTACATTGAGCATAGTGGAAAGTGCTTCACATTTATAACAAAATTTGGAGAGACATTCCAATTCTTATCAGTAGAGGTGGAATCCGAAATATGACCTTAATTTGCACCCCCACCCCAGTTTTGGAATTTACTTTAAACAAGGAAACCTGGAGAATACGGTATACCCTAATTTATAGAACTTTCTTCTGTGCCATCTCCAGCCATGTGGTGCTCAGCCTGAAAAATACTTATGTGGGATTTAAAAGCTAGCTTATGTTTATTTGTTTTTTTAAATAGTCTGATAAAGGTATCATTGAATGCCCCAACTACCGTACAGTTGCACTCATTTCACACGCTAGAAAGGTTATGCTCAAAATCCTACAAGGTAGGCTTCAGCAGTACGTGGACCGAGAATTCCCAGAAGTACAAGCTGGATTTCAAAGGGGCAGAGGAACTAGAGACCAAATTACTAACATGCGCTGGATTATGGAGAAAGCCAGAAAGTTCCAGAAAGACATCTACTTCTCCTTCATTGACTACGCAAAAGCCTTTGACTGTGTGGACCACAGCAAACTATGGCAAGCCCTTAAAGAAATGGGAGTGCCTGATCACCTTATCTATCTCCTGAGAAATCTATAATGTGGGACAGGAAGCAACAGTTAGAACTGGACATGGAACAACTGATTGGCTCAAAATTGCGAAAGGAGTACGACAAGGCTGTATATTGTCCCCCTGCTTATTTAACTTACATGCAGACTACATCACGCGAAAGGCTGGACTGGAGGAATCCCAAACCAGAATTAAGATTAAAGGAAGAAACATCAACAACCTCAGATATGCAGATGATACCACTCTGATGGCAGAAAGTGAGGAGGAATTAAAGAACCTCTTAATGAGGGTGAAAGAGGAGAGTGCAAAAAATAGTCTTAAAAAGCAGAGACATCACCTTGCCGACAAAGGTCTGCAGAGTCAAAGCTATGTTTTTTCCAGTAGCAATGTATGGTAGTGAGAGCTGAACTATAAAGAAGGCTGACTTCCAAAGAATTGATGTTTTTAAATTGTGATGCTTGAGGAGGCTCTTGAGAGTCCCTTGAACTGCAAGGAGAACAAACCTATCCGTTCTCAAGGA
Organism: Pogona vitticeps; assembly: GCF_051106095.1. Classification (NCBI taxonomy): domain Eukaryota; kingdom Metazoa; phylum Chordata; class Lepidosauria; order Squamata; family Agamidae; genus Pogona; species Pogona vitticeps. The sequence continues at coordinate 175,875,479 of NC_135785.1, forward strand.
AATCAACCCTGAGTGCTCACCAGAAGGACAGATCCTGAAGCTGAGGCTCCAATATTTTTGGCCATCTGATGAGAAGAGAAGACTCCCTGAAAAAGCCCCTGGTGTCGGGAAAGTGTGAAGGCAAGAGGAGAAGGGGATGACAGAGGACAAGATGGATGGACAGTGTCATCGAAGCTACCAACATGTATTTGACCCAACTCTGGGAGGCAGTGGAAGACAGGAGGGCCTGGTGTGCTCTGGTCCATGGGGTCACGAAGAGTTGGACATGACTTAAGGACTAAACAACAACAAAAGGTATCATCCACCCTTGTCTTTGGATTGCTTCGTGTGGGAATGAATAGAATTCCAATGTAATTTGTGGATGGTATAATTTGTATAGATAAAGGTGTGTCAGAAAACAAGGTTGTTACTTTAGAGGTGCTTTGGGGATTGCTTTTCTTATCCTGTAGTGGGTCCATTTACCAATCAACAAAAACAAGGGCAAAAGAGGATACTCATTGGCATAAAATTTTATATGGCAGTTTATAGGCACAAATGTAAAATTTTAAATGGCTTCTATTATTTAAATAAAATTGCCATTCATTTCTCTCTGATCAGGAAGACTGGTCAGGTTTCCTGTGTGCCTGCTGAGTCTTACTGCCCAGGTGAGTGGACAACATTTCAGATGGAGAACACTTTTCTTAAAAGAGGAGATTTAGTCACTCTGCTATGTAGTGATCTTTGGAGGCAGGGACATACGCCAGTAGTAGGTGAAGGTGAAGTCACACTGGGCAAGCTGTTCACTTCATCTGGAGTGAGCTGGCAGCTTTCCTTTTTCTCCCCATCCTTGGTAAAGATAGGTGTGCTTCCGTTACTATGTTTTGTTTTTACTTCCATTACGCTTTTTGATTATTTTTATTTGATGCATTTATAACAAAAAGATAAAAGTTTATAATATTTAAATGAAAAATTTAAACATTTATGTATTTGGTTATCCTTCAGTGAGTTGAAAGGCAGCATAGGCAGCTTTCTTGCTCTTTTGGACAACTACACAACAATCTTGGGAAGTAGTCCAGGCTCAGAGAGTTATTGGCTGAAGATTCCCAGTAATCCCTTTATAAGGCTGAGACTAAATTAAATACTGTGGGATTTGCTCCGCTTAAAAATCATACAAATTCAAGCTATTTTTTACTGATCACATGATGCAAAGGCCAATTTTAATCAATAGGAGTGATTTGGCTTGCTTCTCTAGTTAGTCTTAAACTAGCAGAGATTTGAATCTCAGTCTCCCAAGTTGTAGACCAATGTCGTACTTATCCATCCCACCCATGACATTAAACTTAGAGGTGCCTATCATCTCTCCTCGATTCTCCCAGGAGGAGGACAGAAATGCTTTAAGTTTGCATTTTTAAAGTGGAAAGCAAAGGTAACAAGTTAATGCTTGTCTGGTTCACAATAAGTACAGTAAATACATTGTTTCTGCAGTTTCGCCTTAGAATACTACTTATGCTCAGTCATGTTATTGAAAGTGTCTTGTACATTGTTAGGCCTGCCAAGAATATGTTTGAGCAGGTGTTGAGGCACGTCCTTTATTGTGTTAAACCTTACATTGGGCTGGGTTTTTATGTTGTGTAGGAATTTATAGTGGATCTTAATTTTAAAAAGATTTCTAAAAACTACAGTTCATTGTTCAAACAAAAAACTGTATCTGAAATTTATTTCTTTGATGCTGCATTCTAGTACAGTAACATGTTAAACAACATCTCTTCAAAAATTAAGTACTTTTTTACAGTTTAATGTTCTCCATACAATTAAATGTATTGGCCTTTGCACATTGAGTAAATCCATTTGAAGTGCATGAGATTCCTTTTTGAGACTACAAGGATTCTGATGTACTTCACTAAACATTTGGAGCGTAGTTGAGGTGGAGGGCTGAAAGTACTGCTATGGTGATGGAAGGCTTTGCCCACAAAAAATTCTATGAGCATGTATCTGCTGCAGGCACTGTTCCTATTGGCATTTGGACCCAAATCAGTATTTGTTGGAATAAATAAATATATGGATCACTCAATATGACAGTGTTTAACACAGTGTGGATTTTTAAAAATATAAATCATAATTTAAATACAAATTATTTGAAAAATAATCATTGATTTTTCACCACCCTGGTTTAACATAATTTTAATAGATTTAACATTGAATGGTGCAATATTTATTCTTTGTTGAGCATGCTTCCAAACTCAGTTTAAAGCAGTAGTGCTTTACTTTTAATTCCCTACACTGTGAGGACACCTGAATATTTTTTCTCCTATATTGTAAATATGTTTTCAGAGAATAGTATCTGAACACCTCTATTATCTGAGGTAGTCCATCTTGGTGTGATGTCTTGCTTTTGGCATGGTTTCTCCTAGCAGGCCTTCCTGGCTCCTGCATTGATGTAATTTCAGCACCTGGTGAAACTCTTCTTACTTTTCTAGGTTTAAAAAACTCAGCCATTTTGCAACTGGATTTTAATCTGTTGAGTTCTTATTTATTGTGCTCCTTTTTTGGCTATCATTGTTTTGTATCCACCACACTGAGAGTACATATGTGTTGAAGATGTGGGTTAAAGTTTAGTAAATAAATAATGTGCATTTCCATTTACTTTATGGTGAAGTCACCAGTCACAGTACTGCTGAGAAAGAAATTTGGTCCAATTTTTTTTGTAAGGAGATGGGACTAGGAGAGACAAACAAGAAAGTTTTGAGTAGTTTTTAATACCTGATTATTATATTCCCATAAATTTATCAAATGGTTTGGGTCATTTAATGATACCAAATGGTCAGAGACGACTTCTGTTGTAACTTCATTTAAATATTTCAAAAGCTTACATTGCCAAACATAAATTTGGAATCCGAGGCCTGATCAGTTTTGATGGCCTCCCTTGGCTTGTGACCAAGTAGCTTCTAATTGCTATGCTTTCTGTGTAGAGCCTAAAGAAAATGCTATTAAGAGATAGTGTACAGAGATGCAAATTCAAGATCTGTATTGACTCTCATTCACTCTGTACCTCCCCCAGTGGTGCACATAACCCACAACCACAAATGTCTAGAAGCCAAATTGTAGAGTGCTTTGAAGAAATGAGCAGGTGAGATGCATGTATGATGTTGTATAATCACTGCAGCGGTTTTCCTGTAATATACATTATCTGCAGCCTCAGTCCTCTACAACGCACATGATGATTACCTAGAAGATACTAAATTTGAGTCAGTATAGATGGGCACAGACATGGATGTTCCCTTGTTTGTTGCAGCTTATAAAGTGCTGGTATAGTGGCAGATGTGTGCACTTGGCTGTATTTATGGGTGGCTTGGTGTGTTTTTTTTAAGATAGCTTTTGCATAGTCTTTTTGAGGTACCACAACTATTCATATGTAGATAATCTATGTAAACTGGCCTGTCATTTTATTATTAAAGAAATTCCACAGATAGCCAGGTCTGCAGGCAGGAGAGTATCGTTAAAGGCAATGCTTGATTCACAGATTTATCCTTTAGCTATGCCAGCTTGGAACTGTAATAATTAAGCCCCTCATTACTTTCAGTCAGAGGAAGAGAATAATAGAAAGAGCAGGCTGTAAATTTCAGTACAGTCGCCTCATGTGTATCCCTTTCATCCCTGCATTATGATACTGCCAAGCTTTATTTTTAACCCTTTTCCTTAATGATGAAGTTAATTTAGCAGCTAGCTGTTGCTACAGCTGTCTGTGTCTTAAAAGTTAGAACTATTAAGATATGTTTTGCTAGCTAAATCAGCGCATCTCTAAGTAAGCAGAGTTGGTTGTTGTACTACTTGTGTTTTCTTTTGTCATGCTTTCCGTGGTATTTATCAGTGAAATAACGCATTGCTTGTTCTGTTTATAGTGTGAGACTAAAAATTACTATTAATCTTGGTTTTGACTGTTAGATAAGCCATTATATTTTCATCTGAATTTTGGCTCATAGCATGCAGTGTTTGTAGTGTACGCTGCTTTTGTATTTGATAGCTTTTTAAAAAGGTATATAGGAAGCAAGAACTGTTACATACATGAATGCCTACAACTATCCTCATGCAGTCCAAGTCATGCAGTGCAAGTGATAAGATCAAGACAGAATTGCTGCATCAGTGGGAGTGATGAAAATTTGCATATGATTTCACTTTAATAAGAGTTCAGAGGTTGATTTAAAAGGAGGGAAATGAAGTGAGGAGTGGTAGAAAATAGCCTTAGATCCTCTTTCTTCTTACAGCCCCCCATGAATTGTTTTGGATTACACTGCATTGATATTAATAATTATTACTTGAGAGTAAGTGAAAATAAATGAAAACAACTTTTGTGTATTGAAGGCCAAGATGCTTCAGACAAAAACTTAGTGGTGTTGTGTGAAATGTGAATGTTGTGGTATGAAAATGAATTGCATTTAGATAATAATAAAGTTGCTGTTTATCTAATTGAAGGGCTTGGCATGATGTGACTGGTGGTTTCCTAAAATCTTAATAAAATGTTGAAAAGTTTGCATTTGTTTTTGAACTGAATATTTTAACGCTACATATACTGGATAAATGCTCTCTTATTTCTGTGCTTATAGCACTTGCTGCAGAACTAATAGGATGTGGTGATTTCATACACATGGCTTTGAATAGGGGGATGTTGTTTCTGTGTGTGTACGTGTGTATGTAAAATTACTTCATAATATGGGGTGAGCAATGTGCAGACTGTAGGCTGCATGTGGCCCCCAAGACAACTTCACAGACTTTAGAAAAATAATTTTAAAAAGAAAAGCAATAGAGAATCACCACTGCACAGTGTGGCTTCTCTGTTGCTTATGCCCCTCCAGTGTAGCAACTAGTTAGTTTCATGGCTTTTTCTTCAGGCTAGTGTAAATGTGCGGCAGTTATTTACTTGTAAAAGAAAACTTATCCCTTTTATTTTTGTGTAAAATTCCCTTTCTTTGCCTTAAAAGTCTTAATTTAAGGAAGTGTTCAATCTCTGTGTTTACTTCTGGGAATGAGACTTCTGGAAATAATAATCAATCCATACAACATGGGAGTACCATTCCTGCAAGAAAACATAGAAATCAGAGACTTATTTATTTATGATTATTAAGGCAAAAAGCAGGCATTTTAAACAAAACAGAAGAGGTAATTTCAGGGCCATCTAACTTACAGCAACCCTCATAGGGTTTTTAAGATAAGATATTTAACAAGGTTTTTCATCACTTCCGTGCATGTGTGCACTGCACACACATCCATGAGTTGCCATGGCCAAGTAGGGATTCAGACTTATCTCTTGAGCTTTGTTCTATCACTCTGTCTTAGTGTTTTCCAATCTTTGTTGAGTTTTATAATAGCCAAGTAACCTATGGCCCCACCACATTTGCATAAAAAAGAGATACTTCTCAGAAAATAGAGGCTACTTTCTCCCCCAAAGGGTGTGTTTTTCATACATACACATTCACACTAAGTTTGATATCCAACTCCAAAAGGTCAAGGAAGAAATTATTTAACAAAGACTGTGACGCATATAAGATGACACCTGCCCCCAGATAACACTTTGTGATCCCCTTGGGGGTCATGATCCCTGGTTGGGAAACACTGCACTATCTACTGTACCACACTGTCTCAACTATCTTTTTAGAAATAACAACAACAAAAGGTGGGGGAGCCTTTTGGTCCCTGTAAACAATTTGGACGTGGTGGCGCTGCGGGCTAAACCGGAGAAGCCTTTGTGTGCTGCAGGGTCAGAAGATCGAATCCAGGTGACAGAGTGAGCTCCTGTCGTTTTGTCCCAGCTCCTCGCCAACCTAGCAGTTCGAAAGCATGTAAATGCAAGTACAGTGGTGCCCCGCATAGCGACGTTAATCCGTTCCAGGATTAACGTCGCTATACGGAAACATCGTTAAACGGAACTAAAAAGCCCATAGAAACGCATTAAAACACGATTAATGCATTCCTATGGGCTTAAAACTCACCGCTGAGTGAAGATCCTCCATAGGGGCAGCCATTTTCAGTGCCTCTTAAGCGAGGAATCCGTCCAGAAAACAGCGACAGCCATTTTGAAACCGCCAATCAGCTGGCTTCCCCCTACCCAGTTCCCACCCACCCCAGTCCCCGATGCTGGGAGGCGCGCACAGCCGGGGCTTGCTATCTCTCCTGGCTTGCCCCCACCCCCCCTTGCCGATGCCGGGAAGAGAGTGCAGCCAGGGCTTGCTATCTTTCCCGGGTTGCCCCCACCCCCCTCGCCGATGCCGGGAAGAGAGTGCAGCTAGGGCTTGCTATCTCTCCTGGCTTGCCCCCACCCTCGTCGCCGATGCTGGGAGGCGCACACAGCCGGGGCTTGGTCTTCCTCCTGGTTCCCACCCACCCCGCTCGCCGATGCTGGGAAGAGAGCGCAGCGAAGGCTTGCTCTCTCTCCCGGCTTGCCCCCACACCCCTCGCCGATGCTGGGAGGCGCGCACAGCCGGGGCTTGCTCTCCCTCTCTCCTTCCCCCCACCTCAGTCCCCGATGCCTGGAGGAGAGCGCGCCCGGGGCTTGCTCTCTCTCCCAGCTTGCCCCCACCCTCCTCGCTGATGCCGGGAAGAGAACGCAACCAAGGCTTGCTTTCTCTCCCGGCTTGCCCCCACCCCACTTGCCGATGCTGGGAGGTGTGCACAGCCGGGGCTTGCTCTCCCTCCCGACTTCCTCCCACCTCAGTCCCCGATCCCCGGAAGGGAGAGCAGCCGGGGCTTGCTCTCCCTCCCTCCTTCCCCCCACCCCAGATCTCGAAGCCCAGAGGAGAGCGCGGCCGGGGTTTGCTCTCCCTCCCTTCTTCTCCTCCACCTCAGTCCTGGGAAGGGAGCTCAGCTGTGGCTTGCTCTCCCTCCCAGCTTCCCCCCACCCCAGTCGCCACCGCCGGTGGGGGAAGGTATGGGGAAAAAATCGCAAAGTGATTTTTCCCCATAGAGAACATCGCAATACAATCGCAAAAGCGATCGCAAAAACTTCTTCGGTGTGCGGATTCGTCGTTAAACGAGGCACCCATTAAACGAGGCACCACTGTAGATAAATAGGTACCATCTCGGTTGGAAGGTAAACGGTGTTCTGTGTATAGCCGCGCTGGCCACGTGATAATGGAAACTGTCTTTGGACAAAACGCTGGCTCTACAGCTTGGAAACGGGGATGAGCACCATCCCCTAGAGTCGAACACGACTAAAATGTCAGGGGGAAGCTTTAACCTTTACCTAAACAATTTGAAGACAAAGGTAAGTGATATAATTAGAAGTCTAATAAGGTATCATCCACTCTTTTTAGAATTTTATTTATTTATTTATTTGATTTATACCCCGCCTATCTGGACTACCAGACCACTCTAGGCGGCTTCCAATACAAAATCAGACAATAAAACACAGGTAAGTACATGATAATTCAGTAATAGCTACAATGAAATAAAGGATAGGGAAAAGTAGGAAAAAATAAATAAAAAATCAAGAGTTGGCTGGAGGGAAGGCCTGAATGAACAACCATGTTTTCAGTTGGCTTTTAAAGATGCCCAGCATAAAGGCCGCGCAAATCTCCGGAGGGAGATTGTTCCAGAGGCGAGGAGCCACCGCCGAGAAGGCCCGGTTTCTTGTCTTCTCCTTCCGGGCCTCTCTCGGCATCAGGCTCCTCAGCCTCACCTCCTGACTCACGCAGGTGATCCAGGTAGACCTTGGTGGAAGCAGGCGTTCTGCCAAATATCGAGGTCCTAAACCGTTTTATATGTAAGCATTAAAACTTTGAAGTTGATGCGGAAACAAATTGGCAGCCAATGCAATGCGTCCAGCGTTGGAGAAATGTGTTGGTATTTTCTCACTCCAGTGAGGAGTCTGGCGGCCGCATTCTGCACCACCTGAAGTTTCCACATCAGCCTCAAAGGCAGCCCCACGTAGAGTGTGTTACAGTGGTCTAATCTTGAGATTACAAGCACATGGACCAAGGTAGTGAGAGGAAAAAATTAATACTAATTGAAGGAGTGTAGGAGGGAGCCACAAAACTGACGAGATGTTGCCATGGAGTTGTACAAACTACAGTGAACCATGGTTTGCAGGGGCAGATCTCTGTTGCTTGATTGTTGCCTGATTGTTGCTGTTGTTTTACCTGAACCATCTAAAATGTGATTAAAATTTTTAATTAGATTCTAAACTTAAAAAAAAAATAACTTTATAAATAATGTACTAATTAGACAATTTCTCTAGAGGCTGATTGTGCAAATTCTGTATTTAATGAGAGGGGAAAGTCAATGTTAAAATTGTTGGCTATGTTCTTTTAACAAATATAAAACACATGTAAGATACAAAATTATAACTTGCAATTTCTTTAACATAGCCATATGTTTTTTTCCATGAAGGCTTTGACAATAACTAAGTCCTTCTGAGATCAATACTATTTTTTCAAGGTAATTGCATACAATTCCAGCAGTTTGACTTGCATGTTTAAAATATTTGTAATTTGCATATTTAAATACTTGGAAGTGAATCAGCAATGTTAAAAGCAAGTGTTAATCTGAACTTTTAAAAAATCTACAGAAAATGTAGATATGCACTGTTGTCCTGTTTTTATTATTTTCAGGTCAGGGGTGGTCTTATCCTGCTTTTGTGAAATTCTGCTGGTGATCAAGGTGCTGTCTAAGGCCTAGATTTTATTACAGTATATTAGTAATTGTTACTGAATTTTAATACAATATTTCTATTGGACTGGATTTTTTAATTTTCAGTTTTTATTTATTTTTGTTTCGAAGTGTTATGTGATAAGTTTTCCTCTCTGTCTTGCCTGCTCCCCAGCTTATAGGAGAATTCTTCTGGGGAAAGGGAGGTAATAACAATAGAAAATTTAAGTACCTATGTGCTATACCTCTGCTCCAAATCACTCCCTCCAGATATGGCTTTTCAGTTAAGCTGGGGAAAAATGGGTCTTGGAAGTCAGTTGTTTCCATTTGACAGGAATATGTCCTTTAATTACTAAATATTCCCAGGGACATAAGGATTACCAAGCAGCAGTTTGGCCGTTTGTATAGCTTTTGATCAGAGCAATGTAGCTAGACCAGGTGTGGTTGCTGTTGTTGTAAATGCAGCCTCTGTAATTGTACCTTCATCTCAGATGCTGACTATTGAATCAGGATCAGCTGCTGCAGAGTGTCTGCCCTGCCCTATTTTCTCCAACCCCCTGAGTTCCCCTGGGCTGCACCAGTCCCTGGGATGGTTATAACTGTTTTTTATTTAAGACTCTTTCAGACCTTAGTCCTGCCACCCCAAGCTCAGTGGGTAACACAGTGGGATTTGGTGAACCACAGAATTCCCATTACTGGTTTAGAGTACTTGGTTGTTGAGCCCTTATTTTTACAGTAAATGTGCTCTAGAATATATTTTAAATATTGCCTCTTTTGTGGTGGGTCTGTAGGAATTACTGCTTGGATGCACTTAGTCCTAGTCACATTCAAGAGAGAATCATTCAAGACCCCTATAATACCACTCTAGGCGGCTACCTTCCCCATCATAGCAGGCAGGTGACACTTGTTTTCTGCACTGAAACTGATAATACAGGAGACGGGGTGTTTTCTAAAGTGTGGAAGGTTGGTCAGTTCTTCGTATACTAATTTTAATCCTGAGAAATAGGGACCTTGGACTATTTGAAAGTGTTTCCGTTTTATGCATCTCTGTTCCAAACCTTAATCAGTGTATGATGTGGTAGAAGTGGGAAAACACCTTTTCATGCTGGCCATGTGGAAGAAAACCACAAGTTTAACAGGCAGTGTACTTACACAGTGGTTTTGCAGAAGTTTGTGGATAGCCTTCCTACCTCTCGCAAGAACAAATTGGAAACCTTTGCAAACTGTGATGATAAATTCCTTTTCTTCAAGAAAAGGGAAGTCTTGCCTTCTTTTCTTACAACCCTCTTCTTGCTTTTAATATTCAAATTTGCATTACATTTGCATGAAATTTAATATTGACACTGATTGCCTTTGTTACAGCTTCCAATGTAAAAACTCAACTGAGTTTTTAAAAACTCTCAATGGAGTTTTTAAGGACACTGCCCTGCTTTTCACTGAAATCTGGATTTGTTTTTCATGTTCAAGATGATATGTGGCAAGAGCTGAGAAATACGTGAATCAGAAAAGTATTAGCCAGGTATTCATTTTTAATGTAAAAGAATCATATTCTGGTTCTTGGCCCATTATACATACATAATCATATTCTGGTTCTTGGCCCATTATACATATATACACTTACATACATAAGTGATCACTAACCAGTCTATTGCCCCTTCTTGTGCTATGTGAATATTGTCTCCTACTCTTGAAAGGAAACAGAATTTAATATTTCAAGGATCTGATTTGATTTTTATGAGGCTAATAAATTGTGATTGGATTGGCACCTATTCAGAAGACATTGAGTGTATAAAAACAGCTGGATCATTCTTTTTCAGTATATTTTATGTTATATAATACACTTCTGTATTCTGATCTAGGGAAAGGAGGGGAAGAAACACTTCATGGGCTGTGTTGTTAGAACTAACGTGCAGAAGTAATGTTTACAGTGTGAACTGAAGACACAACGTATTTATGAATTGAAAACTCAGGGTAAAGGGAAAACATGGTGACCACAATCCTGGACTCAGTTTGCAAGACCAGAAAATTATGAGGATGGCCATATCGGGAGTATACAAAAATGATTGTGGCACTTGGTTTATTTTATGCCATTTCTTTCTGTAAGCATATCCAGAATATGCTGCGATATAAACTAGAGGATTAACATCATGAATGTTTTAAGCACTCATGACAGGTCAATAATGGGTTGCAGTTGAGAAGTACATGCTGCACTTTTTGGAGAGTTTTAATTCTCAGAAGCTGTGCTCAGTCATAACACTAAACCCTACCACCCGTCCTGCATCGCAGCTGTGAGGAAGAGATTAGAAACATGCACCTCCATTTTAAAACCCAAAGTCTGCAAACAGGTTATACTTTTGTTAGGACCAGCTTAAATTCTGCAAACGCAAGCAAGCTTTCAAGTTCTTTCTTCATTTAGTCTAGGCCGTATAAAGCTGTCCAAACTGATGCTGGCTTGCTTGAATGAAATGACAAACTACCCTCAGTTCAAACTGAAAAGAACTGCTTTTGAACTCCTCATCACATCCATGCCAAATGGAGCAGTGTGTGAGCGTAAACCCTGTAGAACTAAACTGTGGGTTACTGTTCTGTTGGAATACAGCCCAAATATGTCTTTGCAGAACCCATAAAAGCCTTTTTGTGCTTAGATTTAGTAATAAAATTTTGAAAAGAGTAGTTTTGCTTGCTAACAACTGTTGCACTCCAGATTTCTCCCTTTGAGAAATCAAGCTATATTGTACAGTATTCAGAAATTTGAAGATAACGTGGATAACAGGTTCCTTTTGCAGGTTTACTTTTCTTCTAAATTCCAAGCCCCATACTTTGTGAGGATTTTCTGTTGTCTGCCCTCAGATGTATGCCATTATTTGAAAATTATTATTATTTTCACATATTCCAGAGTCATGAACGTCTTCATTCCGTAGTGCTGGCCGAAAAACAAGTATAGGTTAGAGTGGAACTGTTCCTTTCTCCACAGACTGCTGTGGAAAAAAAAAACACTGACAAGGGGTAGGTAACATCATTTTGCCGCTGTAAACTATTCCTCACAGCTTTCCCACAGGCAAACACAGGGCAGCTATTCAGTGATGGGGCACAGTATGGAAAAGAACAACAGCGTTACTGGCTATAGTCCGGAAGAAGCTAACATAGAAGTGTTCCTTTGTGGCAAATGGGAGGAGGGGGTAAATGAAAAGAGAGAATTCTTCTAAAAGGAAGAATATTTACTTTGTGAAGGATTGAAGGAAAAAAGTGTAAACAGTTTTGGTCATTTGAATTAAAAGGAGAGACAGCTTTTTGATTTGAAGTCTTTGGAAATATATTCTTGAAATAAGGGCGCAGCATTTAGACTATACCATGCAGTTTTAGGGTTGTTTGTGTCACTGATAATTGTAGCATGGTAATGATGGTGGAATGAAGAGTTGTATCCTAATTTCTTGATGAAACAACAGCGAAAAAGAAAACGTATTCCTATGTTTATCTTCTTTTTATATGTTTTATTAAAATATAGTAACATATTCTATTAACATATAGTACTTCCACATTTTCATTTTAGTTAATAAATTAAATTAAGAGTGATAGAGAGAAATCTTTTAGTAACTCACAACTAGAGCAGGCTTATTGAATCAGGGGATTTTGGTGAGTCTGTAACTTCCACTGTTTCAATGGGCCTTTCGTTGAGAGTTACTACTGGATTTCAGACAATGTGTGCATTCCAACTTTGTCAGTTCATCTAGAGTCTGATTGTGCATATTCTTCATGTTACTAATCAGAGAGGAAAGTCAATGTTAAAATTGTTGGTTATGTTCATTTAGCAAATATAAAACACGTGTAAGACACAAAATTATAACTTGTAGTTTAACATGTTTTTCCCGTGAAGGCTTTGACAGTATAATTCTATACATGTTTGCTGTAATAAGTAAGTCCTTCTGAGACCAATACTATTTTTTCCAAGGTAACTATGTACAATTCCAGCAGTTTGAAATGCATGTTTAAAATACCCCGTTTCCCCCCAAAATAAGACAGGGTCTTATATTAATTTTTGCTCCAAAAAACGCATTAGGGCTTATTTTCAGGGAATGTTTTATTTTTTTCATGTACAACAAAAACTACATTTCTTCAAATACAGTCATGTCATCTTATTCTGGTTGCTGCGCAGAGGTGGAGGGCAGGGTTTCACTTAACTGGGGTCTACTTTTGGGATAGGGCTTATATTATGAGTATCCTTGAAATATCATACTAGGGCTTATTTTAGGGGAAACAGGGTATTTGTAATTTGCATATTTAAATAACTGGAAGTGAATCAGCAATGTTAAAAACAAGTGTTAATCTGATCTTTAAAAAAAATCTACAAAAAATGTAGATATACACTGTTGTCCTGTTTCTAATACAGTGGTGCCCCGCATAGCGACGTTAATCCGTTCCAGGATTAACGTCGCTATCCGGATTCTTCATTATGCGGGGGGAGGGAACTCAGTTTAATGCGTTCCTATTGGGGGAAAACTCACCAGTAAGTGAAGAATCCCCCATCCGGCCGCCATTTTCGCCGCCTCGGTAAGCGAGGCGCGAAAACCCTGTGAGCGGCCATTTTCCCTTAGCTGGGCAGCGCTGGCTTCGGAGCGACCGCCTGGTAAGCCTCCACCGCGGTTGCTCTGAAGCGCCCACCGGTCAGCTGGGGGAAAATGGGGCCTGTGGGGAAAAATTGCAAACCGATTTTTCCCCATAGGAAACATCGCAATGCGATCGCTTTTGCGATTGCAAAATCCGCATCGCTATGTGGATTCGTCGTTAAACGGGGCGCTTGTTATATGAGGCACCACTGTACTGTAATTTCAGGTCAGGGGTGGACTTGTCCTGCTTCTGTGAAATTCTGCTGGTGATCAAGGTGCTGTCTAAGGCCTAGATTTTATTACAGTATATTGTTACTGAATTTTAATATTTGTATTGGAGTGTTTTTTTTTTATTTTCAATTTTCATTTATTTTTGTTTTGAAGTGTTATGTGATAAGTTTTCCTCTCTGTCTTGCCTGCTCCCCAGCTTACAGGAGAATTCTTCTGGGAAAAGGGAGGTAATAACAATAGAAAATTTAAGTACCTGTGTGCTATACCTCTGCTCCAAATCACTCCCTCCAGATACAGCTTTTCAGTTAAGCTGGAAAAAAATGGGTCTTGGAAGTCAGTTGTTTCCATTTGACAGGAATATGTCCTTTAATTACTAAATATTCCCAGGGACATAAGGACTACCAAGCAGCAGTTTGGTCGTTTGTATAGCTTTTGATCAGAGCAATGTAGCTAGACCAGGTGTGGTTGCTGTTGTTGTCAATGCAACCTCTGTAATTGTACCTTCATCTCAGATGCTGACTATTGAATCAGGATCAGCTGCTGCAGAGTGTCTGCCCTGCTCTATTTTCTCCAACCCCCTGAGTTCCCCTGGGCTGTGTCATTGCTGGAAATTTAATAAAACTTTTCAGGTAGTTATATGATGAAGGTATAATGTGTTATAATAACTGTGATAAGGAATTTTCTTGGATCTTTGTCAGAATCGGAAGCTGATTTGAGCAGTCTCCATCATTGTCAGAACTGAGATACTTTGTAACACATAAGAGAGTATGACTCAGCCAGTTAGATTTTACTGGGCCTACCATTCACATGCTAGTGAAGGAGAGTTCCTTAGTGCGCTACAAAAATATTAGCTGGCATGAATTTATTAAGTGCATGGGCTTTCTGCAAGAAACATGCTCTCCTTAAAATGTTCAAATACTGTTTCATATTTTATTTATAATGCCATCTCTATACATCCCAGGACAACAGGAAGCAGTAATGTGGAAGAAAAATTGAGTCTGTGCATCCTTTTAATCAAGATAGTTTCAAAATTTGCAAGTTGCTCATTTGAACATAATGTCATGGTTGTGTTACTGATGTGCTATATACATTCAACAACATTCTCTTGAGAGGTCCTGCTTCTTAACCTTGTAACATTTGTTAAGTTTAATATTGAAGGCATAAAAGGAATTTTAAGCACATAAAAGAATTCTGAATTCAGTGTCTAGACAGTGCTATAAAGAGCAAAGAAACACAGATTTTATTGTCACTGTTGTTAGTTTAGGATTGTTTGTAAAAAGTTCTTGAAGCTCTAGCCAGCTGATGCCAGTCAGAGTTGACAGTATTGAGCTAGATGGTCTTTCCAAGCCATAGGGCTGCTTCCTGTGTACCTATGTACTTTTTACTGATTGTAAACTTTTCTTCTTAAGTCTGATTGTGACTTGGAAATAAATAGGCCAGAACTCAAATTTTAGGAAGGCTTTGGAATTTTTAAATTAATTATTTTAGTTAATATATCTATTTTTGGCTAATAGCATTATTTCTAGCAGACTCTAGAAACCTGCTCTTTTTTAAAAAGTTAAAGTAGAGAAACTTAAATATTCAACTGATTTTGGGTATGGATAATATAGTAATATTTACTCCTGGATTGGTTTATCTTAGTTATACCTAGATAAGTGTGTGTGTGTGTGTGTGTGTGTGTGTGTGTGTGTGTGTGTGTTTTGATGGAAAAGTGCAGGATTCTCTAGTTGCATATTTTCCTGGCAGATGTTCAGGATTTACTCAGCAGGCAAATTACCATGGGAAAGATTCCCAAAAGGTGAAAAACCACTACTTCAAAGAATATGATGTCACATCCCTGAAGACCTGTTATCAGTAAATGAAATGACATATACCCAATTAATTACCAGCACCTGCACCTAATTATTGAACATTGTTTAAGCAGCACCATCATATAGTGCAAAATAAGTCCACTTATCCTTTTTACTTACTCAATACTTGCTCAGTATAATTGCAAAGTATTGTTGAGTGATTCAAATTTTGGCTTAGCTAAATTCCTCAGAGTTGAAAAATCACTTATGCTTCCCTCACAGTGTTATGAAGAACAGTGTTCTCCTCTGTGGAGAATTAAGGTGAATTTTTAAAATCCCTTGATGTAAATTTAGGCTATGAGTTTCATACCTAAAACTACAGTGCTCCTTTATGTCTGTAGGAAACTTTACAGAAGAGGAAATTTAGTGTAGCATTTACAAACCAATGATTGTTGACTGCGTTCTGAATTAATGCAAAAATTGTGCAAACAGAGAAGTTGAGCTTTATCTAATCGGTTAAATCAGTGGTCCTTAACGTGGGCAATAATGCCCCCCAGGGGGCGATTTCATTTTTCAGGGGGGCGGTAGAACGAAAAGGGGTGGTGTGGGGGCGAAAGAACAGAAGGGGAGCGGTAGGGGGGCGCTGGAGTGAGCCAAACCTGTGAAGGCGACTGCAGCCGCAGTGCTGGCATTAGATCCGGTGCTTCTGCTGCCGCCAGATGATCCAGCTCTTTCTACCTGCCACGTCTCACCTTTCTCCTTTAGCGGAGCACTGAGTGTGGATCGGGTGGAAGGAAAGGGTCTCTTGGGTTCTCATCCTCGCCCCGTGAAGCGCTGCCTCACACCCGGGTGGGGAAGGAGACTAGGTAGGTAGGTAGGTAGGTAGGTAGGTAGGTAGGTAGGTAAGATATCATCACCTCAGGGAAGGGGGCGATGATAACTTCCTCAATGGCTCAAGGGGGCGTTTCTTTCAAAAAGGTTAAGAACCACTGGGTTAAATCATGTTTCTTAGCTTGGTTAAGTCGCAACTACAGTATATTAGACCAGTTGAATTGATGGGATTTGGAGAGTTGACTCACCAAATCCCTACTGATTCAACAGGCGTAGTCTAATTGCAACTTAACCAAGCTAATCAACAGGATTTCAGCCCATATGTAATGGCATCATGGCACTCAAAAGCTGGCTGAGTGGAAATGCATTCCCTAAAGGGACTGCAGAAACGTTATATAAACTCTGAGGCATGGACTTGAAAGTTTATAGTACCCATAACTATCAGCCTAAGTTTAGGGAATTAAAAATATCTACAAACAGAGGCAAGCAGAACAATTTAAAAAACAAACTGCATGGATGTCTTTATAGAGCCAGCAGTTAAACAAAAGAAATGTGCCTTTTTAAAAAACTGTCAGATGTTGTATAATTAAATGTTCTTAAAACTTTGCCATTGAGAAATCCCCTGTGTTGAAGGAAATACCCTTTCTTTCCCGAGGCTTCTCCAGTATAAAGTACACAACTGTAAACAGAGATCATGATGCATAAATGCTTTATAGAAAGTATTAGAACTCATTTCAAATACATCATTGGCTGAGGGGATCGTTAAGAGAAGTTGTAGCACAGACGCTCATATGTATGAACTCCTCTACCTCTTTGTTTACTTCCTTGATGCCATATTTGTGAAGGATTCTGGCTTACAAGTAATATCGAAGTTGATTTGTCTTTACTGCCAAAAGGCACTATTTAAACAAAACAAAAAGCCACATTGTTAGCAACCGGAAACATTATTTGTTTGGGTTTTTATTATTCTTTTGTAATGTTAGTATAGGCTTTTGGGCTGAAGTTTGAGATGCCAGTTGCTCCTTTAGAATTTGGACTGTGCTGGGAATATGTTCTGGAGGAAACACTGGCTGTACGTCTGAGCTTTTGTGTGTGTCAGGGATGCCCTAGGTCTTGGACATGATCATCTGGTGCCTCTTCAGGCAGCAGCTAAGGGATTGCTAAATTGTAGTGGGCAGTAGGGATGCTACAGCCTAGGGTTCAGCATGGTCAGACGATCATGCAGTGTGGATAAAAAACAATGTTTTTTAAAAATTGAATTGATTTAAATCATGGTTTAAATTTTTAAAATCCTTTTTTTATTTAAATCATTTTTAAATCTTTTTTTTTAAATTAGTGATTTAAATCAAATCCACCCTGGGATCATGTATCTACAACAACATATTCAGAAGGGTGAAGATGAGAGATGCTGGTAGATAATAAGGTACAAATTAGCAGAAAACTTACAAAGACAAATCTAGAAGCATGGATAAAATCGTGTTGACAGCTGTATGTAATCTGAGATACAGAGAGGGTGTTATATAAATATTCTTTGGTCCTGTGCCAAAGGTGTGAGGCTTTGAAAGCTGGGACAAAGGGGCATCATGGTCTCTCTGGTGTAAGTTCTGTGCATGGCTTTCTTGACGAAGGAAAGCTGTTAAAGACAATGAGTGATGTTTAATCTTGACTTAATAACTAGAATCCTACTGGTGTTCATATAAGGTTTGTGTAACTTGTTGAGCCTAATTGATGATATACTGAGATGCAATTTGGTTGTGCAGCCAAGATATGGCTAGGCACCTCGTTAATTAGCAACAGTTAGGTACAGCAGGTTGTGCCAATTCCTATGTGAATATGAATAGGATCCTGATTAATATAGTCAGCATCCAGTAGTAACCACAACAGTGTAGCAGCATATTCATGTCTAGTTAGAGCTGTTGAAACCTTCTCCAAAAATATGGCTGTCACCTGTTCTGGTCACAGGCAAGAGGACAATTGTATATGTTTTAAGAATTAATAATTTAAATGTATATCTTACTTTATTATGTTAAATGTGTTCAGTGTTACGCATTTGTTTTGGTTTACTACATTCTTAAATCATATTGCAAACTACCTAGGGATCTATTTTATAAACAGTGGCATATATGAATGTTGTAAAGAAAAGTAAGCCATGTCTATTTTCAGAACACATCCCTTCTGGCATTGCATGCTATGTATTATAACATTGTAAAGTTTATCACTCTTATTTGCTTTAAATGACACATTAGATCTCGGATTTATCTATTGTAGCATACGATGGTGTGTTAAGGATTTGATAATTGACTTTATTGTTTTTACTTTAACCTAATTAGAACAAAATTAATTATCTGCACTGTGCATTTATGAGTGTTATGATTATTCCTTAGAATTTTATGTTCTAGAAGGTGGCTGGGAATCTCTGGTGGAATTCCTGTCATCCCACAAAACTATAGTTCCTAAGGTTCCACCTAGAAACTTATGGCAGTTAAACTGGCTTATGTTTGTAGGTCAAATTCAGCTTTATCATTCTAGAGGGACATTAGCAGCTTACTGGTGAGATATGGGGCTCTTGCAGTATGTTCTTGAGAATCTTCGGGATCTGTCTATTGATCTTGTTATTTTTCTGTCCTTTGTGTAAGAACAGACATCATGTTTGTAAAAGCATTTTTATTCCTGCCGAGATGGTTTGCTATAAGGAAAGAGGGTTTTTTTTAATGTCTTCATTTAGCAATGAGGACAAAATAGTGTGTGTGCGTAATTAGTGTTGAGCTCTTTGGAAAATTCCAGTTATCAAGATGATTGTGTTTGAGCCAATCTATTACTGTGACTTCAATTGTGCCTGTAGAGGAGGAGTTCTAGAGAATAATATTGAGAAGGTAAGTAGATGCCGCTACGTTTACAATAAACAGCATAGAGTCTTGAGTCTTAAAGGCAAATGTGTTTTATTGGACATAAGCTTTTGTGGACTATACTAGCTGACTTTTTCAGCTTCATCTTGCATCTGAAGAAGTGGTCTATAGTCCAGAAAAATGTATGCCAAATAAAAAGTTGCTAATTTTCTGAGGTGCTACTTCTTGACTTTTTGCTACGTAGATTAAAGTGGTTATCTCTCTGGAATTATTTTAACTGTAGGTGTTATATCCCTTGGCAAAAGTCTGGGTGGACTCCAATATAACATAAATTGTAGTTTTGCATAAACTTGTTAAAACAATACATCATGTACATTAGACCCCAGAAACTTCTTTGCTTTCCTCTTCTATCCACTCAGCATCATATGCATATTACTGTACTTGTAGAAAAGTGTAGATGAGATAAAGACTTTTGTGATAAACAAAACTTACTTCAAAATATTTCAGAACCACAATTAGATATTTGATACACTTCAAATTGGGCTTAACCCACTTATCTTAGGCTTGAAGTAATTTAATGGTGTTTTGAGATACATGGGCATTTTTCTGTGTCTTGTGGAATATTGCAGAATTTTTAAGCCTGGTGTTTTGTTTTGTTTAGTTTTGTTCCATTCCCTCCCAGCCTTCATAGCTAATTAGTTAATCAAAATGCAACGGGATTTAGGAAGAATGACTAGAAAATCAATATGGGATATGGTGCAGATGGTTAGATTAATGCATTATATTAAACTATTACCTTTTTACTGCTGAATTATACTTTTAAAACTATTATTTCAATCTTAAGAGTAGTTTGTATTGCCATGTATGAAGTGTAATCTGTTTCCTGCATATTATTTTCATATTATTTTCATAGACACAGCTATAGCTATTAAATGTTAAAGAAATGTGATCCAAAAGGGATGTTTGAATGGTCCAGGAGTGTGTACCTAATGCTGAACTGAATGTGAAGCTAATCATACCCTTAAATTGGAGACCACTTGGGACCTCATTATAAAAATGGTGATGGATGATATTTGATATTTGAAAAGAAATGTGGTTAACTTGCTTAAGCTCTGCTATTTTAGGCTGCTGGTTACTGAGTCTGCATGGTAGATGGCATTATACTATCAACATGCATGCATTTCCAATTACTGGGTCTTGTCAGGGATTCTGACTGGGATTCTTACTAGGTCATGTCAGGGATTCTGACACTTGAACATCCTCCCAAGAACCCTACAGAACTTTATACATCTCTAGGGCTTAACTCCGAGAGAGGCCCAGAAAGAAAAAAACTAGATACTGGGCCTTCTTGGCAGTGGCCCCTCGCCTTTGGAACATCCTCCCCTCTGAGATCTGCCAGACTCCCTCTCTGGTAGTTTTAAAGACTAAACTGAAGACCTGGCTCTTTAGGCAGGCCTTCCAGCCTGCCACTACAGTATTAAATTTTTCCTCTGGTTTTTGACTTGTTTTAGTCTTTTTATTGATGATTTAAATTTTATTGCCTTTTTGGACTGTAACCCGCCCCGAGTAGATTCATCTAGATGGGTGGTATAAAAGCCAAACAAACTAATAAAAAATAAATAAATAGGGAAAAACAGAAGCCTGTGTTTGTCGCAGCTGGAATTCATCCCAGTAAAGGGTTAATTCCAGAATGAAACCAGACAGTCATTTCCAATCATGTCAGAATTCATCTGGATATCAAGGTATCTTTCATTGTTGTAATGATTCCAGACAACATGAGCTTGTCTAATTCTATAAGCTTTACCTACATTGCTTCTATGTTCCATAAGCACAAAAATACTTCAAATATTGCAGACATTCAAAAGTTACAGCTATGAAGAAAAGTAGGCACAAATACTTAAAAGTAAATGAAAATTAAACTTAAGTTGCAGTCAAGTACTTAAGTCAGAACTCAGTCCAAAATATAGTAGAAATACCTTTTGAGAGTAAAAAAAGAATAGTGAGAATGTTTCAGTTGCATTCTAAAAATGCAAGAACTTGCAGCCTAAAAAAGAACAAAGAACTTGCAGCCTAAAAAAAGAACAAGCAAAAGGCAGAGAATATATATCGCAAAATATTAAAGTTGTTAAAATTAAAAATTTATGAAAAGAAAATAGATTATACACACAGCATAATTCTAAATGCTCATTGAGCTAAACCAGTTTGAATCTGTGGAGGAAAATCCATATTGCTTCTGTTCCTGGATTTTGAAAATGAAGCCTGCTGTTGTGCTGCTACACGGTAGTTGTTGATATCTGGTGTGTGTGGCATGGCATGAAGCATTGCCTTGTGATGATGATGTGATAATGAGTTGTATATCTTATCTTCCCATATTAATAGTTCTTTTACTTGTTTATCCCCCCCCCCAAAAAAAATCTTTAAACAGTCTCTCTTCCAGGGGCCTGGAGAGCCAAGAAAAAAAAATCAATAGGAAATTCTGTTGTTCCTGCACCTACTGTAATTCCAAGGTTTTATAACTTAGAATGTGACAATTTGCCACTATGGCGATAAGGTTGTTGTCTGTACTAAAATTCAGCAAAGCTTAGAGGAATAAGGCTTTGTTGTACCAGCGTCCTGGAATACCAGAGTATTGTAACTCTGAGGTATTGGAACTACAAAGTGTGTAAGCTATAGGATCTGGAAACACCACCTCCATATTTACATATCACAACATAGATAAGTTCAACTGTTAGGATTGTTATACTACAGTGACCTTGCTCAGTTGAAGAGCTTGCTAATTGTTTTGCAATTACTATAGTAAGCTATTGTTCAAGCTTCAATTTTAAAAGCACTAATTTTCAGGGCTACTTTTTCTACATAACTCCCTTAATTATTTTAACACAGAAAATTTCACATCTTGACATCTGAACATAGCAGGTTAGAGCTGGTCAGAGTTGAAAGTGGTTTTCCTTGTTGCAAATTATCAAGCTTCTCAAGCAGAGTAGCACAGAACTGGTTACTTACTTAGCCCTAATCTAGCAGACATTTGAATCACAAAGAATAACTTGAGAATCCATGTAATAACCCTGTGTGAGAGGAGAAATGTATACACATGAGACATAATAAAACTTATTTTCATATATCAGCAACCGTATACCAAGTCCAGTTGCTCTCTCATTTTATTTTATTTTTTCAGTTTTGCTAACTGAGTGTCAGGTTGACTTTTGGATATGAGTCAGCCTATACAGATGGAGTCAATGGATCATGAAATACAATTAGGTTATTGCAAGAAGGAACTTGTATTCAGACTGTTTTTAAAAACTCTCTTGTGGTTATGTGTATGTATCCTGCTATCAGACAGCAAGAAACTGTATCTGTCTTGTAAGACGAATTTCATCAAGCCCTTCTCCCCCCCCCCTTTTTTTTTTCTAGGATGCGTCAGGATGAAACGCCACAGGCATCTAAGCAGCAGTGACAGTTCAGACAATGAAAGTAAGTCGTATGATCTGGTCTTCGTTTGATCTCTCATCCCCTTTTGTGGTTTCCTCCTCCGGTCTGTGGGCAAACTGTTACATTTCTTTTTATGGTTTGAGAAGAGTGCATTTCTTGTTTGATTTCATTTTCTCTTGCACATTGGGGTATTTGGTATACATAGAGAAGGCCAAGAAAAAAAGAAAAATTACATTGGAAAGAAGAATGTGGTGTTCAGTTCAGATTCTTCTTTCCTTAGCATTAAAAAAACCAATTCTAAATCAAGAGAAGTTGGATGTACTGTACTCAGTTAAATATTTTGAGGTCTCTGTTTTACAGGTTAATAGTATGCTGGTTGCACTCATTTTGGTATAATCATGCTATAGTTTGTAGCAGATTTGTCATAATCCGGTGTGAATGCTCAGTAAAACACTTTATGTCAGTAGATGTCAGATATATAGAAAAGGAAGGGGATACTGTTTTAAACTCCCAATAGACTTTTTTGCACTATTTCACGTGAACGTTTTCTAATGCAACAGTCTCATTTTTCCCATAAGAAGTAACAAGAATAGTCCTATGGCACCCTAAAGATTAAAATCTTACTATAGAATGAAGTTTCAGTGTCTTTAACATGCTGCACAACTAATTTGTTCATTTGAACTTTGGCTCTGATTTGCAAAGCTTCTAAATGAGGTGCCAAATGTTCTAAACTATGCTTCCCCAACATGATATTCCACAAATATTTTGGACTATAGTTCCTGTCAGTTCTACCCACTCTGATCATGGGTTAGAGATACTGGAATTTATAGTCCAAGATGTTTGGCCATGTACCAGGTTGAAAAAGCAGGACCACATAAGGACGTGTGCCTACAGCAGACAACTTCCCTGGCAGCTACTACAGATAAAGTCTGAAGGGCCTTATCGTTGCTCTTCCCATCCATCCTGTTGCTTCTTAGTTATCCTTCCAGATGTGTTCATTTTGACAGTTCAGAATTCAGCTGAGAGCAGAGAAAAGCCATCTGAAAGGCCAGGGATGGGCGGGATTTTTTTAGTTTTCATCTTTCTTTTCCTTTGAAGACTGAAATAAAAGACTGAAGTAAAGGGGTGGTACTGCTGAGAGGCTTAGGAAGCCTTTTTGGTGCAAGGGCTTGAAGGAGGCCACCTGAGACCTAACAAAGGTGCCTGTGGAATACGATCAGCATTAAGCAGGTACAGTAGGTGACATTCTGCAATATGCAGAATATCATTTCTTGCGCTGTGCATCAGCTGAACATTGATTTGGAAATTTGGAGCTCAACAAACATACATATCACTGTAATTAAATTAAGAAAAGCAGAGCCACAATCCCATGGTCATCACATAGAGAAAACCAGAAATGATGTAACAGATGTGTGTAATCATTCCAGCTATCTGTAGTAGACCTGGACACATCTAGGTTGCACATCCAGACACATTAATAGATGGTCAGAAAATAGTGAAACCTAATTGTGTCTTTTCACCATATGCAGGCAGAATTCTGCAATAGGATTTTGGCCACACTTAAAACTCAGATTTTTAAAAATCCCATTTAATTTTGCCTTGAGAAAGTGAATATGTAGATTGAGATAGTGGCTGAAATCCTGTTGCATAGCATTGTAAGACACACCAGAGTAGGCCTATTGAATCAGTAGGGATTTTGTGAGTCAATTCATTCATAAATTCTATGGATCCAAATGGTGCCCTACTTTAATTGTGGCGTACTATGCTAAAGTGGTAGAGTGGGCCCATTTTCATCCATTGACCAAAATCAATTTGATTTTTACTTATCCTGACAGAAAGTAACTTTCTTGACAGTCAGAGTTCTGGAGGTGATAATCTCAGGACTCAGAAATACACCAGAACCCCTCCTCAGAATTGACCCATCCTGCCACAGTTGGCTGTCATTAATCACTTATGGACCATTGTATCTCTTTATGCAGTTCACCAGTTCATCTATATCCCAGATAACTATCCCTTGACTTAGGCATTCTCTCTGATCTGCAACCCTAAGCATAAGGGCTTGATCATCCTTAGAGATTACCATCACAGTGGAAAACTGGCAGAACTCTCTCTTTGGATAGTTGGAAAGCGAGTCTTTGGAATGTTGCTTTAATGGAAAAGCTGTCACAGCAAATATGTATGTTCATGAATTTAAGTAGTCGTGATACATAATTGCCACGTGGTCTCCTTTTATTAATTACATATATAATAACAAGGTTTCATATTCTCCCCCTGCAGCCTATGCTACATTGTAGAACAATGTATATGACTCAGTGTTATGCCTTTATAACGACTTCTTGTGACTAATCATAGATAGGTTTTAAATATATTTTTGCAATATTCTTAGCAACTATGCATATAATTGAATACATTTTAAAAATAAAAAATATAGATAGTTTTGTTTTTTGATCAGATAGCTTCTCCTGATATAAAAAGCAGAAAACCAAGAAGTGTTTACTTTAGAAAGGATCTGTATGTCCATGGCCTTTCTTCAGTCATGTGAATGCATGGATTTATGTTCAGGAAAATGTTGAAGAAATTAATTATCCCAAGTGTCCCAAGACAACTGGTTCATAACAGGTTTGGTTGCTCCAAACAGAACATGGAAACCTGTGACAGGTAAATATTCAAGCAGTGATGTGAATCAACCTCAGATATCAGGAGGTTTATGCATACATGGTATTGAATGAAGCACTCGTAATCCTCTCCATCTCATTGTTGCTGTTTCTTTAGGTCCCTCCACTTCTTTCTCCTTTTGTTCTAAGTACAGGAGCAAATCAAAAACTCCAGCAAATGAGCAAAAGAAACCTGCTGAGGTAAGATGCTTTTTGGTTCTTAAAAATTGTTCATTTCTCATGAGTGTTGTTTAACAGATTCTTTTAAAATTCTCAGTTCGTATATGTAAGTACCAAAAAACAAAGAAACATTGAAAGATTAAAAGGTCAACATCTGAGGAAAGTATAGGTAAAGGTAAAGGATCCCCTTGACATTTAGTCCAGTTGTGTCCGACTCTAGTGGGTGGTGCTCATCCACATTTCCAAGCCATAAAGCCAACATTTATCCGTAGACAGTTTCCATGGTCACATGGCCAGCGTGACTAGACACGGAATACCATTACCTCCCCACTATGGTGGTACCTATTTATCTACTTGCATTTTTACATGCTTTCGAACTGCTAGGTTGGCAGGAGCTGGGACAAGCAACGGGAGCTCACTCTGTCGCGTGGATTCGATCTTACGACGGTTGGTCTTCCACCCTTGCAGCACAGAGGGCTTATGCAGTTTAACCCACAGTGCCACCATATCCCGTGGTGTATATGCACTATAAATGCACTTTTTTCTCCAATCCCAGAATTTAATCTGAAGTTGGAAATAGGTTAGGTCAGTTCCAGTTTCTTTCATAGGTGAACTTTGAATGGCTAGGGAGGAACAACTCATGGGTTCTTAACAATATGAAGGGCCAATCTAGCTAATACAGAATTGCTGGATAGCTCAGTGGTTTAGGTATCTGTCTGTGGAGCCAGAGTTCGGGAGTTGAGTTCCTAATTTTGCCTCCTTAACACAGGCTGGGCTCAATGATCCATAGGGTGTCTAACACCTCTGCAGTTCTAAGATGATTAAATGTTTTTGTGGTTTTAGTGTATCTGGTTTTATTTGGAACTGCATAGTGTACATGTGTATAAGGGGTATTCTTTTCCACATTGTGCTATATCTTCAGTGAAAATGCCCTCCACCATCCCCTTAAGTCCTAAATCTTTTTTTTTTCTAATCAAAAACATTGCAGCATAAAATCTTATATGGAAGAGGTCCTGAAGAACTATGTTTAGGTGTTTTCATTTCACCAGGTTTTGGGTGATAGTTTTCATTGGTTTAGATCCAGATTTGCTCAAACAAGGTAACATTTGTGTTTGTACAGCATAGTTCCTTGTACCACATCCCACACCAGTTGGAAGGCTCATCTGACCCTCAGAATTGGTGTTCCAAAGTAGCTGCTTTAAATCATAGCCAATGTGTTTCATTTGCCCCTTCTGTTCTGTGACAGTGTTAAGGTACTTGAGCAAATTGCCAGGAAACTTGTATTTATGTAACCCTTAATTTTCAAGTTCAGCATAAATGCTCATGGGCTCCCACACCCCAAAATGTAGAAGTACTTGCTGAATGCCTAGTGTGATTAGGATTAGTTGTGCAGAGAGATGAATTGTGAATGACTGTAGGACACCCATGATGGAGATGTGTCACTTTTGCCTTTAAGCTGTTGTGTTAAAATGTAATCTCTTTGAGCTTGCTGTGACCTCTGATGTTAGCAGTCAGTTTCCTTCATGGAAATCTTTGAGAGTGTTCCTAACTTGACTAGTAAGAAAATAACCTTTTATTTCCTTACTGCTAAAATAATTAACTCTTTCACTCGCAACTTAGAAAGGATGACAGGATTTAAAGGGAAGAGGTTCCAAGCTTCCAAAGCAGATACAAGATAGAATGTTACATTTGAGAGAGAGATTCTTTGTGACCATTTTCCTCCTCCTCTATCCCTTGGTGATGAACAGATCTCCTTGCCCTTCCTTGGTCCCTTGCAATTGCTTGGATTCTGGGTCTCCCAAACGTGGAGGTTGACACAGCTTTCTGGGTGGTGTTGGTAATAAAGGGTATTGGGAGATCTTGCATTCATTTGTTGGGGGGGGGCTCTTTGTTCATGCTTTACCTTATTAGCAGTGGCAAAAGAAACAATAAAACATAGTACTCTGCCCATTTGATACAGATATAGCAGCCCATGAATGTGAGTATTTAAGGACTATGATGGGGGTGGGGAAGCAGATAACTGGGCAAGAGCGGTGTGTTGTATTCAGTGTTCTTTGCAGGAGTGGGCTGGTCTGATCGGTGTGCTTCCAATGACTACTTAATTTGGCCTCTACTGTACGTTATCAGTGGCGCATGGAGCACAATAGGGCTTCTGTTGTTGATGGAAACAAAATACGCGAAGGATTGGAAATTCTTGGACTGTTTTCCTTGTCCACAAGCATGATTGTGGCCTTTTCCTCTGGCCACAGGTGTTTCGAAAGGATCTTATTAGTGCCATGAAGCTGCCGGATTCTCATCATATTAACCCAGATGAATATTACCTCTTTGCGGATACATGGAAACAAGAATGGGAGAAAGGTGTCCAAGTCCCAGCCAGTCCGGACACCATTCCACAGCCTTCACTCCGGTAACTGTAATGAAACAGGTTTAGTTTGCCCTGCACCTAGTTTACATGCTTGTCTGCTTTACACTAAAATGACCATGCATCCAACTTGTTCTGTGAGAATGAGTGTAATTTCTGATTTACTGTACTAATTTCTTCTTCTGTTGAATATGTAACATGTATAGTTTAGTTGGTATGCAGATGATGACAAGAATTAAAAGGTATGAACACAGAAGCTCAAATGTTACAAATTGATTATTATTCCTGGGAGAATGTCAGCTTCTTGCTTGCATAAGAGGACAGCCAGTTAAGGCCTTTGTGTCTCGGATGATTATTGTTATTTACAGATTTGTTTAATATAAGAGCAGGTGCAGGATGCAGCTTGTAAATAAAATAAATACTCATGCTCATAAAGAGGCTGAACATGAGACTTTTAAAAAGATGTGTTTGCAGAGTTCAGTATAATCAAATTTTCTTTGTTGTATTCATATTCTCATTAAAAAGGCAAACTGCTGACAAATCTGAAATCCCATATCTGTATGTTTGGTCAATTTCCCAGAATCTTTGTGGCGGGAGATGGGGTAGATGTTTAAACAAAATATATTTATGATAAAACATGGTTTAAAGTAGAGATCAGAAAAGAAGTAGGTTTAAATACTGTAAGTGTCTTTGTTGATAGTTGTATTTTGGCACAAGAAATACCGTATTTTCCGTGCATAAGACACCCCCATATATAAGGCGCCCTCCACTTTTCTAATCCAAAATTAAGAAATCTAAGTGGGGCTTAGCAAGTGTAGGGGGAAAGGGATTGAAGCGTTGCAGGATTGCTTTGATTCCTGCTTTCCCTTCTACTTGTTTTTGTTCTCTCCTCAGCTTACTTCCGTGTATAAGACAACCCTCAATTTTTAGTCTAAAGATTTTAGATTATATACGGAAAAATATGGTACTTGTGTTCCAGAGTAGAAATCTAGTTTTACATGTTTAGTTGAATGAAATAAGCTTATTAATATTGAGCTAAATTCATTAGCCATCCATGGCTGCCAAATGAATGTCAGTGGTCTTCTGAAGGGATCCTTAGTAAGGCAGACCACCAGGACCAATCACAAAACCTTTTCTTACCTGAACTAGTCATGTTTATCTAACTCTGTTATTTCCCCTACCGTATTTGCTGGCATATAAGACGACTGGGCGTATAAGACGACCCCCAACATTTCCACTCAAAATATAGAGTTTGTTATATACTCGCCGTATAAGACTACCCCCTCTTCCGCAAATAAAAGGTGCTATTCATTGTCACTATTGTATGGCCGCAGTGCGGTCGCAGCGCCTCCAGCCCACCCCTGCATCTCCCTGTGACCAGCACTAGTGTGCATGTGTGAGCTCTGCGTAGACAAGGGGCGGGGCGGAGCACCGCTGCTTCCCGCTGAGCAGAACGGGCCGGTCACGTCGAAAAGGCTGGTACCCCTGTCTCACTGCTGATGCTCGCCACGGCTGCGCTGGATACCGCGCGATACTGGACGGTATGTAGAATGAGGTGGGCAGGCATTGGGAGGCTACTATGGGCACCGGGCAAGCATCGGAAGGCCACTATGGGCAGCTATGTCTATCACAAATGAAGTGCACCCGGCGTATAAGACAACCCCCCCCCCACTTGGAGGCATGTTTTTCAGGGCAAAAAAGTAGTCTTATACACCAGCAAATACAGTAAATCATTCGAAAACCACCATTTCTGAAGCCAATGACAATGTCTCTCCACATCTGATCAGCTAGGCTCTTGGGAAGAGTGTTTGGGAGTTCCTTCAGTTTTGGGCATTGCCGTGGGAGTAGCAAGGAGCTGCATACTATTCAGCCAGATAAATTAGGTGCACAAAATAACCTGGTCTCCCAGCCTGTAGAAATGTTCTTTGACTGGAGGACCCGGCAACTCACTTTTAATATTTTGTCTTTTAGAGTTGTAGCAGAAAAAGTGAAGCAAGTGCTATATACACGGCCTAGAAAGTACATCCGTTGTTCAAGTCAAGAGCCCACAGAACCTGGCTATATCAACATTCTGGAATTGGCAGAATCAATGTGTCGTTATGACTTGGATGACATGGACATCTTCTGGCTTCAGGAAGTCAATGAGGAGCTTGCTGAAATGGGTGAGAATATAAAAATAACAGTTGAAAATACAGTAGTTTGAAACTTCAGTTGGAAATATGAAGAGATGGATTATTTTAAAAAAACTGATCAGTGTTTGAGGAGCCTTCTGCAATAGCTATTTAGATACAACTAACTGCATTTAATTATTTTTGAAGTATTCTCGAAGGCTTTCACGGCCGGGATCCGATGGTCGTTGTAGGTTTTTCAAGCTGTCTGGCTGTGTTCTTGAGGTGAACAAGAACACAGCCAGACAGCCTGAAAAACCTACAACAACCATATTTTTGAAGTCTTCACCAGTTTTTACACATTCTCTCTCTCTCTCTCTCTCTCTCTCTCTCTCTCTCTCTCTCTCTCTCTCTCTCTCTCACTCACACACACACACACAAATATCTCAAAGAAACTAGGTTCTTGAGGAAGATATCAACTTAGATTCTTTGGAAATGTAAAAATGAGAGAAGAGATAGTTGACTCCTAAAATCAATTATTCCTGACTTCGGCAGATTCTTCAAAATCTTAGTATTAAGACTAATTTGAATGGTAAATGAGTTACGTGGTGGCGGCAAATTTAATTGAAGAATTGAATGAAGGTGGATGGGCCACTAGTCAAGTAAGAGATAATAATGTCCTTAAACCACTCTCTCAATGGCATAGGTAGAACTCAAACTAAGGAAAGCCTTTGGAAGCATAAAGACTGGAGGTTGACGCCTCTAATAATCAAAAATCATTGCTGGATTGCCACTAGTGGTCCCAATTCCAGCAGCAGTGATCTGGTGACTTTTTAAAACTATTCACAGGATTAAAAAAAAAAAAAACTATTAAAAGGGCAGAAGGGGGGGGTATAGGGAGCCTTGGAACCTGAAGTGGGAGATAGGAAGCTTTCAGTTAACGTGAACAAAATTTTATTGGGCCAGATGATATCATCCAGCTTCTGCTATTGGAAATTTATGCAAGAGGATTTTGCCCAGTTTCTTTTTACATACATTTCAACCTATCTTAGATATCAAATATTTAAAACCTGGGAATGAAAGTTTAGTAAGCCTAATCAAAGTTAGTTAGAATGGACATGGACATGTTTCATTTGGGGGAGGGGGGAATTGTTAAAGTCCTTCCTTCCCTCCCTCTTTGCAGTGACCACCAAGTGTTAAACAAATTATTTCTTCTGCTTCAATTGCTTTACAGGATGTGGGCAGCTTGATGAGAACACGATGGAGAAAATGGTGGAAGTCCTGGAACGTCACTGTCATGAGAACATGAACCACGCCATTGAGACAGAGGAAGGGCTCGGTATAGAATATGATGAAGATGTAATTTGTGATGTGTGTCGGTCCCCTGACAGTGAAGATGGGAATGACATGGTGTTTTGTGACAAATGTAACATCTGTGTGCATCAGGTTAGTGTGAGCAGAGCTTTGAAAGGGCTGCAATATCTTTGTAATTGAAATGTCTTCCTTGATAGTGAATAGAATCTTCACAAAATGTTTGTCTTTATTTAAAATCCTTCTAACAATGACTACAGAGTGGAACAGACAGTAAAATGATTTTCAGTTTTGTAAGGTGACTCTAGTTATTGACAGTGACAACAGGAGAAATTGAGTACTGTACAAAGAAGGGTGTTACAAAGAAAAAAATTGTTTTTCTGAACTTCTTCCAAGACAAGAGTGCCCTCTAGTGGATTGATGGGGAAAAGCTCTGAAAGAACTATTATGGAGTATTCCTTCTGAAGTTTTAGTGAGACTAAGATCACCTTTCTAGGTCAGTCTGTTCTAGTATTAAGTACCAGTGGCATGAGAATGACATTTTTCCAGCGCGCGCGCACACACACACACACACACACACACACACACACACACACACACACACACACACACACACACACACACACACACACACACACACACACACACACACACACACACACACACACACACACACACACACACACACACACACACACACACATTGCTTTTATGATGTTACTACAGAGAGGGTCAGAAGACACAGGCTGTGATCCCACAGCCTACAATCCTCCAAGCAGGATACCTGGCTTCTACACTTTCTTTGAAAAGTTCTTTGTATTTTATTATTAATAAATAGTGGTTGGATTCCTGTTGCCTGGCCTAGTAAGCTGGAACTAGAGTAGGCTTGTTGAATCAGTGGGGATTTGGTGAGTCAGTTCCTCCATAAGTTCCATTCATTCAGCGGGCCTATTCTAGTTGCACCTTACTATGCTGTGCAACAAGATTTTGGTCAGCACATAGCTTTTCTTTTTCGTAGGAAAATGTTGATTTCATATTGCTTCTGTTGCAGACAGCTGGGAAAGAGCAGAACTCTTCCTAAATAGATTTAGGTTGTACAGTTAAAAAAACAAATCCAACATAGTAGTTAATACTGCTAAAAAAAAAGGCAGAACTCTTCCAAACTCAGTTTAAGTTGTAAAGTTTAAAAGTAAATTGTAGGTGGTATTGATGTATTGATACAGACTCAAGTGAAGTGTCACCATGCTTAAGAACTCATGCAGTCACCATTTGCTTTTGTTTTCAGGCATGCTATGGTATCCTAAAGGTTCCTGAAGGGAGCTGGTTGTGCCGTACTTGTGTTTTAGGTATACACCCTCAGTGTCTGTTGTGTCCAAAGAGAGGCGGGGCTATGAAAGCTACAAGAACGGGCACCAAGTGGGCCCATGTGAGTTGTGCTCTCTGGATTCCAGAGGTATGAGTAACTTACAATACCAGTACTATCCTATACCATGGTCCTGTGGCACTAATTAATATACTCCATATCATGGTGACAGTGCTCCTTAGGTCAGCCTGTTTCTAAGGAGGTGGGGAAACAACCTGTGACACAGATATGTGTGGCAGTTTGGGAGGAATCAGATTGTCTCATGGGCATCCCCCCTCAAGGTCTGGAGAATAAGATGACACCCAAGAGTGCAAGAGCTAGCCGTCCCTAGATTATATGATATGTGGTTAAAGGAGTCTGTGGACTTTCTATTGCTGTATGCTGTTGTTTTGAGGCGTATGTGATGCATAAAGCTTGAACTACTCAATTTGTTGTGAGGAGGCTTCCCTCAAAGGATGGGTTAATTCCTTCTGTTGCCCAGAAAGGGGAGGTATAATGAGACCTGGCTTTCTGTCTCTCCTCCTGCTGATACTACTACATTCTGCCAGCAATTAGATAACAATTCACTTCCTTTCTTACCAGTTGAGGAGGAGATGGCTGCCTTTTAAAATGTATTCAGCCTGTATCCTGTTTGATGTTTAGCTGTGAGGTGGTGGTGGATGTAGTCTAGCATTGCATGTAGGTCACAGGGCTGCTTTCCAAAGCAGTGGAGAAGTTTAGTTTATTTTTGATTTGCTCCATTTATATGACGCCAGAAGTGAAAAATTCATGCTAAATATCTAGCAGCTGAAATCCAGTAGTAAATCACAAATAGAGTAGACCCATTAATCCATGGAATTTATAGAGGAGTTGACTCACCAAATCCCCACTGGTTCAGTGGGCCTACTCTAGTTGCGATTTACTGCTGGATTTCAGTCAGTGTTTTCTTCCTTTCCATATTGCTAGGAATAAGACATGAATTTACGTTTTTCTCTTACTCTCATTTTAAATAGGAGAGCCTTTGTTTTTCTGTGTGCTGAGGATTATTAGCAAAACAGTTGATGCAGTTATCCCAGTTCCCTAACAGCTTAGCATAGTCCTGTTTGTCTGTTCTACAAGACATGGAACTGGAATGATAGGATAGCTGTTTCTGGTGATATCCACAAGAGTAGCTCATGTCATGTTTTGTTTGTAGGTAAGCATTGCTTGCCCAGAAAGGATGGAACCAATTACAAAGGTGTCCCACATCCCACCAAGTAGATGGGCTTTAGTTTGCAGTTTATGCAAATTGAAAACTGGTGCTTGTATTCAGGTAAGTATTGAGTTTATGTTTTCATCATTGAGGTTGCAGAGTAGAAATTGCACTACATTGGTGCCTCGCTTGACGACGATACAGTGGGGTCTCGACTTAAGAACTTAATCCGTATTGGAAGGTGGTTCTCAAGTCGAAAAGTTCTTAAGTCGAATCTGCATTTCCGATAGAAATGCATTGAAAACCATTTAATCCGTATCTGCTCTTTTCTGTCCATAGAAACTAATGGGAAGCTGCTATTCTGCCTTCTGCCACTAGAGGGGGATATTTTCTTTCTTTTTTCCCCTTAGGTTCAGGGAAGGCAGGGAACACTAAAGGCAGCACTTTAGAACTCTTTTTTTTTTTAAAACGAAGCCAATTTTAAATAATGTTTTAAAGCATGTTGTGCTGATTTTTTCAGCACAAAGGCACTCAGGCCTCCGGAAGCCTGCTCAGAGCCAGCCGATCAGCTGTTAGGCGGGGAGAGGAGCGGGGAAAACCACAAAATGGCTGCCAGGCTCTTTCTGGGTGTCGGCTTTTAGCTCTTTCCTGCTCTTTTTCCTGTGGTTTGGGGGCTACCAAGGCCTGGTAAGTGACTTTATTTAACAGTACAGTGTTTATTTTTAAGTTTCTGACCCTTTTCCCCCCTCCAGAAGCCTCTAAGGGGAGGGGGGGGACTTTTTTCCCTGTTCGTAACTCGAGGGAAGTTCGCATGTCGAGTCCTTACTTTCCCTATAGGGCAGGTTCGTAACTCGAATTGTTTGCAAGTTGGGTCGTTCGTAAGTCGAGACCCCACTGTAATCCGTTCCATTCAAATCACTGTTAAGTGAAATCGTCGTCAAGTGAAATAAAAAAAAAAACATTGAAACGCATTGAAAACCATTCAATGCATTCCATTGGGCGAAACCTGTGCAGTGAAGATCCTCCATAGGATGGCCATTTTCTGGTGCCTGTATAGCGAAGAATCCGTCCTAAAAACAGCGGGGAGCTCTTTTGCACAGCGGGCGGCCATTTTGCGACCCGCCAGTCAGCTGTTTGGAAATCATTGTAATGCGAAGAATCGGTTCCCGAAGCAGGGAACCGATTGTCATGAAGCGAATTTTCCCCATAGGAACATCGTTTTGCGATTACAATAGCAATCACAAAAAACCCATCGTAAAGCGGATTTGTCGTTTAACGAGGTACTAGTTAAGTGAGGCACCACTGTATCACAAACACATCCAGAAGAAAAATGGCCTGATTATGTGTTCAATGGAAGACAGATGTAACAACTGCTTTGCTCCCAGCAGTACTCTGCTGGTAGATAGCCCTTAGTGGTAAAAGCGCAACATGTTCTGTTTATACACCACCCCATAGCACTTAAAGCACTATTTACAGTTTAATTATGCTGTGTGCTCATTTTACTGACCTCAGAAGGACGGAAGGTTGAGTCAGCCTTCAGCTGGGTACCTGAGCCTATCAGGATCAGGTTGTGAGCAGAATCTTGGCTATAGTACTGCAGTTTAACTAACCACTGTGCCATGAGGCTCTTGGCATTCACTGAAAGAAAGTGATCATTGAATAAACTTGTCTAGGTATTTATCAATAGTCATTTCTTTTAACTGAAGTACATACAAACTGAGTTTGAATGTTCACATTCATTAAAAAAATGGACATTGGGTTAAGATTGGTTAAAACAATGCCATTTAGAACTGTCTTCTTTTATTCTAATTAATTTAAAACTTGGTTGTAAAAATTGACACAGCAAATTAATTTTTAATGAGTTGTTTCTCAACCCAGGACTACACTAGTCCTGCCATTGAGTTGGTACACAGCGCCTTAGCTTTTGTTAAAGGTTTTTCATGTAAAGGCAGTTGCGTTAGATTGCTGAGCTTGATTGGCTGCCATTAACCAAGCATTCTTATCTGTTAAATGCTTTGTTGGGATTGTAGTACTGTGGTTTAACGCAGGATGTCTTTTTGTTGACTATCCTGTGTTTTCAGTCTAGGAGTTACTGTATTTAACTGTATTTTTTTTCTCTTGAAATTGTTGGTGTGCCTCTTATAAAAATAAAATAAAAATGTTTCAACTATTCTGTTACATTTTATAAACAGGTTCTCAAGAACTTTTCTGAAATAAAGTTGCCTTGATCTTGTCTGAAAGTTTCCATTTGGATTTCTCAGCTTGTGAATAACACACTTTAAATCAAGCAACATGTCCTGAATGTGAAATTGTGTATACACATATAACAATGAAATGTGA
The DNA here is from genome assembly GCF_051106095.1 of Pogona vitticeps. NCBI lineage: Eukaryota > Metazoa > Chordata > Lepidosauria > Squamata > Agamidae > Pogona > Pogona vitticeps. The sequence continues at coordinate 175,911,315 of NC_135785.1, forward strand.
TTCCTTTAATTTTCTGCCGGCTGGTGCTAGTTATGACTGATGGTGGTTTTCATCTCTCAACAGTGCTCTGTGAAGAGCTGCATCACTGCCTTTCATGTCACATGTGCCTTTGAGCATAGCCTAGAGATGAAAACAATTCTGGATGATGGTGATGAAGTCAAGTTTAAGTCCTACTGTCTGAAGCATAGCAAAACAAAACAAAACCTGATGCCTGGTGCAGATGACAACCTTAAGAGTATAGTAGAACAGAAGCATACTGAAAGTGAAAAAACCAGTTTGCGTGCTCAGAAGCTCCGGGAACTGGAGGAGGAGTTCTACTCACTAGTGAGGATAGATGATGTTGCTGCAGAACTGGGCCTGCCTAAGCTCACTGTGGACTTGATCTATAATTACTGGAAACTAAAACGGAAAAGTAATTTTAATAAACCGTTATTTCCTCCCAAGGAGGATGAAGAAAATGGCTTGGTTCAGCCAAAAGAGGATAGCATTCATACTCGAATGAGGATGTTCATGCACTTGAGGCAGGATCTGGAAAGGGTAAGGAGGGAAGTGGGAAGGATGCTGCTCTAACAGGAGATTAGCGCAGCAGGAAGCTGGGTGTGGGTGGGACAGAAGATCTGTCGAGGGAACCGATAGAAGAATGAAAGGGAAAAAGCAATAAGCTGAGAAGAAATAAGATACTTCGTTGTGGCCTCTGAATGCAAATGGGTTGTTCTGTGCCTGTGCAGGACGTCTCGGACGTTTCTAGAGCTTAAAGATATGTGATTAGTAGGACATTCCCCCGTGGAGCGCATGCTCCGCCCTCCAAAAGTCCTCTCAGTTCCTCTTTGCCGCCGCTTCGGTTGGACTTCTTTCGGAATGTTAGAGCAATTGCTGAGATCAAACCAATTTGGCTATTTTCTATTATCCTATATTTTCAATCTTTTCTTTTTTTGGAAGTCCTCCTGTAAGTTATCTGCTTCTTTTTTCTTTTATGTACTCCCTTCGTTTTCTCTTCTTTCTGCGTTTTTCTTTCTTCCCCCCCCCCCCACCATTCCCTTCCCTTCCAATTCCATTTCAAAAGACCCCAAGATCATCCATAAGCCTTCCATGTTGTCCTACTGAAACTGTGTGGAGAAAGAAAGCATGGCTGCCTTCTCTTGTGATCTCTTCTCTAGTGATCATCATACTGTCTTTTTTGAAGGCCCACCATGAGTTGTCCCCTTGCTTTACAACAATGCTAACAATCCAGAATCAGACGGAATTTACCATGCTAGTGCTGGAAGTTCGCTTTCATGCTTTGGGTAAAGCATGAAAGCATGTTAGCAACAGGGGCTGTTGACTCTTCACTTACTGAGAATCAGGAAAGAGTCAACCACATAACAGGAACCTCCCACTCATATGTCCCAAATTATATAGTGGCCTTAGTAATATGACATCTCATAACAGGGAAAGGATTGATCTAATCTTCCAAACTGGTACTTAGAAGAACAATTTGTTTGTGGAAGATTAAAGTCAGTCAACAATTACAGAGAGAAAGATAAAACAATTTAGTACAATAAAGGATTATGGAAAAAAAATAGGTCAGATTTCTGGACGATGACATCTGCATAAAACTGACCGAATTGCAAGTGAAACTTAACCGCAATGCGATCCTTATAGTTGTCTGTGTCTTATTACGGTAGCACTGTTCCTTTTTTTGACTCTTAAACATAGAAGAAGAAATTATTGTTGAATGCACCTTTAAATTGTTAGGTTTGAACATTTTGAGTTTCTGCTTTGAGAAACTCAAAGCAGCCAAATTTGAGTTTAAGTTTTCTAATCCAGTTTAAAAATTTTAAATAAGCAGGTTCTGAAAAGCTATGTGGTTAGTAATTGAGTATTATCCCAAGTTGTACTGTGAAAACTATTACATGCATTCACTTCATGTGGAATATTTATTTATTTATTTATTTGTTGTTTCCTCCTCTAGGTGAGGAATCTTTGCTACATGGTAAGCAGAAGGGAGAAGTTAAAACTTTCTCACAGCAAAGCACATGAGCAAGTTTTTAATTTGCAAGTCCAGCTTATTAATCAGGAAATTGCTGCAGGTAATAAATGCATAACTGATATAAACGGTGTTGTGTTGTGGTATTCCCCCACCCAGTGCCTTTTACACTTCACTTTTTTTGGTAATGCTGATCTTGTTAAAAGCTTGTTTAAATGAGGTTAGTTTTGAGAACCTGGTCATAAGTTACCTGTGCGGTATACCTATAATGGTGACAGCCAGTTTTCTCTGAATGGGCAGTGCTGATGAAACAGTTATTACTGCTTTTGTGTGGCACTGATAATTGTTTAGTGGAGGGAGTGGGACCAGGCAGAAGGAAAGCTACAAGCCAGATCAGTAAGATTCTTGTGGCTCCTAGTTCACAGTCTGTTTACTAAGTAGAATGCAAAGATATCTGATATTTGCCATTCTTCTCACGTCAATATATTTTGTATTCTTGTGTTCTTTGGCTTTCAAGAGGTATAGAGCCTTTAATGCATCAATATACAAGGACTATATAGCAATATGAAAAAGGCTAAGACTTCGAGCAAAATGTGGAAAACCAGATGCTGTATGAATTGCAAACATTATTATAAATCTGTGATAAAGCAGGTTACTGTTTTGTACAAGTTGCTTACTGGATGTATTGAATAAATTTGCACAGTGAAATTTGCTCCTACAATATCCCTCTTTCCTAATTAGCACCTTCTTATTCTCTTTCTTAGGTCATTCTCTTACAAATGCACTAGAGAACACACTGTTTTATCCACCTCCTAGAATAACTTTGAAACTAAAGATGCCGAAATCAACACTGGGAGACTGCAAAAATAATCTGAAATGTAGCAACAAACCCCTTTCTCTTGATAACAATGCCATACTTTATAGCAAAAAAGGTATTCCAGTTTCTAAGGAGGCACTTGTCAATATGAAGTCCTACTCAAAGTTTCAGCATGAAAACAGAATTAATGGCTTACTGGGAGGGATTATGAAGTCTAGGAATGAAGCAAAGGATTCTGGACCTGCACATGCATCAGACTTCCACCGTGGACAGTCATCTGGCAAACCATTAGCACTTCAAGCTGCATTGCACGGACAGTCCTCCATTGGGAATGGAAAAATACATCAGAACTCTAAACTAGCCAAGTCAAATGGTTTAATGAACAGAGTTGGAGATGTCACTCAGCGAGATAGCTCTAGTCAAACGACATATGAGCAATCTGTGCTCTCTGCCCACTTGACTAGCCAGAGCAGTTTTAGAAAATCTACAATAGAACATTTTAGCAGGTCCTTCAAAGAAGCAACCAACAGTTTAGTGAGGACCACAGAAGATCTCAGGTGTTTTGAAAAGCCCTCAAGAAGGCTTTCAATGAGAGAGCGTTCATGGGGCAAGCAGACTCTTGAATATCAGATGGGGAGTACCCCCTACCAGGACAATGATGGCTATTGCCCTGATGTGGAACTCAGTGACTCAGAAGCTGAGAGTGATGAAAATAAAGGGCAGATCAGATTGAGGAGAAGCAGCTCAGAGAGAGAGAGCCCAAGTAAAGACTTCAATAGAGATTGCCACAGTAGAAATAAAAGAAATTTGATTCCTCCCAGTTCAGTACAAAGGTGATTAGAAACTCCTGCCATTGGGAAGAGCGCAGCCTTTTGGATGCTTAAGAAGACCGACACAACCCTGGAAAAATGCAGGTTAAAAAACACAGTTCAAGGTCCACAAGCTAATGACAAAGTTCATTTTTTCCAAACTGTCAGTTGGTCTGCCCTTTGCAAAGATTGTTAATTGGGTCATGGAGCTAGAAGTAAAGATTCTTTTATGTATCAATTTCAGAAATGGTTTTATATCGTCTGCTTTTCATTACAGAATGCAATGTGTTAAGCTTTGTACTGGTGAGCAGGCATTTTAAAAGCCCCTTATTCACTATGTGGCAGTTGCAAGAAATGGTCAGACAATTCATGTTCAAACTGCAGTACAATCTCAATTCCTGAGAACATTAAGGCAGTGTCTTAGCTTTCAAATGAATTGTAGGAGTGCAAAAGTTTGTTTCAAGTTGTGGTGTTCGCTGAAGTATTTTTCTAGGATTGGGGCATATGTGACTACTAGGCAGAAATTATGTTCTGAAGCAGATTCGAGATGAAGGATGCAGTCCTAATTTCTTGAAAGCAAGGTCCGTTTTAATTCAGTGGGGCTTGCTTTGAAGGAAACATGCACAAGATCAGGGTGTAAGTACTAATTCCTTCTGAACTGTCCAGGAAGGTTGACAGACTCCACCGCCAGTGCTGCCAAACACACTGACCTCTAGATCCCCTTCACCAGGGTTTGCTCTTACGCTAAAGGTTGTGTTTCCCTTTGCTCTAGTGGTTTGCTTTATTCTGTAAATACTCCTTTACTTCTAGTATTTTAAAACTGTTTTTAATCCCTGTGTACATAATAGCTTGATGTGGGTTGCACTTGTAAAAAGAAATATTTTACCCACCCAGCCAATACAGATGGTTGATATGTGCATAATGTTTAATACTAAAAGTACTTAAGCTCTTTAACATATTTAGGCAATCACCGGTGATGCCAGATTTTCTGTAGTCAACTCAGAAGGCTCTTTTTAAGAATTTTGATCCGATAGCACTGTCTCCTTTCTTTCCTTTTTTTTCCTCATCTAGCAAATACTTCGTCAGGTTTCTGAGCCAAAATGTTAAAAATCAGTGTATGTTTAGAAGGTTGCATATTGGTTTGCAGTTTTAAATGGTCAAAAATGGTGAAATTAAATATTTTTATTGCCAAACTGCTTGGGAATCATTTTGGCCACATTATTGTTTAACTAGTTTCTAAAAAGCCAATTTCTTATAGGTGTTAAAAAGAAGCATATAATAATATCATAGATATAACACTCTTGTTCATTAATGCACACCCTTGATTTTTTTTAAAATACCTTTATGTCCAAAATTGTTTCATTAATGGAATAATCGCTATTTAATTTTGTTAATGAAATCCCATTATGTGAATCAAAAGTGATTGGGGTAAACTTGAAATTTAGTAGATAATTTGTAGCAAAACAAAATAAAAAGAAATGAAATCCATATTTTCCTTGAAAGCCTTAACACTATTGCATCTATGTAGAAAGAATAAGTTCTGGATGAAAAATTCCTGAAATATATTAAAACATTTTGTCTATTCTACATACTTTGATTTAGGCATTTTAAAGCTTTGCATTGTTTATTCTTATTTGTATGTTTTTGCAGTTTTTGTCTTTCTCAACAGAGATTTATTTTCAAGACCTTTCATGTAAATGTGCATTAGCCTTTTTAAAAAGTTTGTGTGTTTGTTGAAAAATCGTTGGCCTTTTAAGTTGTGAGCCATTCAGAATGGTGCTGATAATGTTCACTTCTCTATACATTGGATCTAGTTTATATATATATATAAACATATATTTATTATTAACACTTCTTCCTGGTCATGAAGTAATGCAGCTGAACTTGGGAACAATGACTTCAGTGGCCAGGGGAGAAAAATACAATCAAGTTTCATACCCATTTAAAAAGTGGGAAATGGTGCTTCAGCAAGATCACAGAGTTTTGCTAATTTAACCGTGATTTATCAGTTCAGGCAATAGTGTCTTTTTGTTCTACATGATTTTAATGGGTACGTGAAGGTGCCTTTGGCTACATAACTTTCAAGTATCTATTTCCAAAAGTATATTTGCTAGTTTTTTCAGTGTGTTCAGTGGCTAACTTTGAAGTATTACCTCTTAACCTAATTTGTTTTCTTGTTTTGCTTTGTATTAAATATATATATTCAATTTTTCAAAAATGGACTGTCTTTTTTTAGACGTCTGCTTTTTACAATGCATTTTTCATTAAATTATGAAATTGCTAACCATGCCTTTCTTCTTGTGATCTTTTGGAGGGCGTAATACTTGTGGGAAGATGGTGAAATCAACATTTTGTTTGTTAGGAGTATTTGTTCTAGTTAACCCCTGAAGAACCCTTGAAATTTCTATAGTGGAATCTCATGCAGTGATTCTGGCTTGTATTATTTTGTGCATAGAATTATCTGCATGCAAACACACCAGGGAATGTTCCATGTTGAGGTTTGGTAATGTAGTATCTGTCAGCCAAAACTTTGAAACCCAGACAGAAGGCCAATTAAATCTAATGGAGGTGAGAGTTGCACTGTCTGGGTGCTGCTACAAGGAAGGCCTGCTCTTGTGCCTTTTCTAGGCAAAGCCAAGAGGTCCTTGGGACTCAAATGATGTTGAATGTAGTACAAGAGCACATTCAGTCTAAGGACAGGAGGTACCTCAGATAACCCAGTCCCAAACTGTTGGGGACTTGATGGCTGATACCTGACACTTTGAATCATTCTGCAAATGTACTGGGGGAAGAATGGGCCTTGGGTAAGATTTTACTATATCTTGTAACAACAATATATTTGGTGATCGAACTGCCTGTAGGTTAATAGATAGTAAAATTTAAATGATGCACAGTTGTGCCCTGCTCAACGATTACCCCGTATAATGACAAATCCACTTGACGATTTTTTTGCGATCACAAAACGATGTTTTAATTGAATTTTTTCGCTTTGCGACGATCGATTCCCCGCATCAGGAATCGATTCTTCACATTACGACAAAACAGCTGATTGTCGATTTTTCAAAATGGCCACCGGCTGCTCAAAATGGCTGCCCGCTGTTTTTAGGAGGAAAATGGCCGCCGTCCGGAGGATCTTCGCTAGACAATTAGGTATTTTGCCCATTGGAACACATTAACTGGTTTTTAATGCGTTTCAATGGGTTTTTTTATTTCGTTTGATGACGTTTTTGCTCTACAGCGATTTCGCTGGAACGAATTACGTAATGTCGTCAAGTGAGACACCACTGCATTTAGAAATCATTCTGCTAAAAGCAAATAGGCAAGCTTAAACATGAACAGCCAAATGATGTGGCCTAATCCTGTTTTGGAAAGTTATCAGCTGAATCCAATACGCATTTAGTGCAGGTTACCTCAGTACTTGCTATCTGTCTTGAAAATTATTGTGAGGTAACTGTCGATACATCTGATGATAATAAAATATGAGCAGAGATTAGAAGGCGTGATGCAAACAACAGGAAGACATTCTACATACAGATCAGTCAAAATTAAGCCCAAATTTTGAGGCATTTTTCCATGTAATCCATAATGTTGAACCCTTGTGGGAAGTGTCTTGCATTTACCTCTCAGTTGCTATGAATAGTCCAGATAGGGCCAAAGTCTTAGTATAGTAAGTTGCACTAGCGTAAGCTCATTGAATCAATGGGGATTTGGGAGTCAATCCTTCCACAAGTTCCATTTATTCAAAGTTCACTTGAATCAATTGAGTGATTGAATCGCCCCATAATATGGGATGGTTCTGTTCACTGTTTCTATAATGCTCCATTCCATTTCACTCTTCAACCATCCATTCCCCACCCACCCACAGTGGTATATCATTACTCAGCATGCTCTATCCTTCCTGGGTTGGCTTCTTCTCACCTTAGGGTTTGGTTCTAACACATTTTTAAACTAAGGTAAACCTTGAAATGTCCCCCCCAAGCCTGCTGATGCTTCCCATTAGCACTGGTACTCAGTGTCTCAATACATGGAGTAGTTTCATAATGATGCGCCTGCAGTAGAATCCCATACTCAAATTTCCTACTAAATAACCTGGAGCAGACATACAGATTTGCCAAGAAAAGAAACTCTGACATTTACAGTTTCTAAAAATAAAATAAAAAAATTGTTTGTTTGTTTGACTTATAGACCGCCCATCTGGAACATGTCTACCTTGGGCGGTTGTGCTGAGAATGAAAACAGTTTGTTTCAATCAAGGAAAATATACCAGGAAACTTGACTGTATGACTCGTCCTGTCTCTCTGTTCAGTTTCAACTTCAAAAATAATGCTCAACTCTTCTACTTTAGTTATTTTATATTACCTTGAATTGTTAACCACAGTTATGTAATATATTTGGTTATTTGGATTTGTAAAAATCAATTATTAGTCATTTTGCCCTTTGCTCACCCCTCTGTCCCTCACTTCTCCACTCATGGCAGAGTCTGGGCAATAGAGAGAGATGTGTAGTATTACATTCAACCAATGTTCAAAGGTCAGTCAAATGCTGTTGTGGGTAAGTGCAAGGGTTGCGCTGTGGTGTTGTAGCTCAATGGAGCATAGCCATGTAGCTCCTTGTGTGTTCTCTCCCCACACTAACAGATAAAATGCCTGAAGAAAATGAGCTTTCTACCCACTGCAAAGAGCTGTGATTTCGCTAGTCATGTTAGTCTATTATTGCTTTGTTGCCTTGTATTTCACCATGTTTAATATGGAATGCCTTCAGTGCCACAGAACCTGAGCTTTTCCAGTCTTCATCGAGGTAGAACTGGTGTACTGTTGGAGGGGTATGGAGAGTGATAAGTCTCTAAACAAAACTCATCAGATCGATTAGCAGATTTCCCGCAAGCGTCCACCTCCAGCTGTAAAACGTGGATCATTGGAACTAGGCCAACTGCTGTTAATGAAGATGCCTGAGAAAAATGTCTGTAGGATGAGTGGTTTGGCTACAACATACTGTACTTCTTGCTGGGGAGGCCTGGATTCCTATTGTCCCTCACCCACAAAGCTGCCCAATCATCCTAACCTAACCTTTCAGTCAGCGCAATGTACTAAGTACTGTAGTTAGGAAGATAAAAAGAGGACCCAGCACTTGAAGTGTGCAGTATCAAATTTATAAAAGAAAAAGGTGAATGCGTATATAAAACATTTTAATTTACTTGTATCTTTCTTGCCCAGTTCCTTCCCCACCTATGAGAAGGAGTAAGGTGTGGCCTTCAGTTTGCAAGACCTGCTTTTTGGAAATCACTAATGTATAGGGCCAAGGTTAAATCAGGAGTGACTCGATAGCCCTATTAAGAGCAATAATTTAATATTTTGATACGCTTAATATTACATTTTACAATATGTGTTTTAATATTACATTACGTTTTCTGTGTTGTTTTTTAAATTCACTTTGTAAGTCACCTTGGGTCCTTGCAATGGGAGAAAGGCAGGACATAAATGAAATGTGCAAATATTGAATACAGTATATAGAGTGGTCGTATAGACAAGATGGGCGGGATACAAATCAAATAAATAAATAGATAGATAGACGGGTATTCATTTGAGTCGGAAGCCCTGCGCTTCACAAAGCCAAGCATTTCAAAGTGGTTAGGTCTTGAATGGGTAATTAAGAGCTATTAAATGTACAAAACGCCTTCCCCTGATCCGTAGACGAAGAAACTAGGAACGCTTTTCATCTGGAGAGGCATCGCTCTCCTCAGTGGGGGCACTCCCTCCGTGTTCCGAGGTTGAATCCAAACTTTTTTTCCTCTCGAAAGATGAGCTTCCCGGGCTTTTCTTCCTCTTAACATCGTAGTCCAGCACCCCCTTCCCCCGCTGAGCTCGCCCTAGCGGTTCCCTTCATCGCCCAGAGGGGACTGGCGGGCGGGCGGGAGGGGGGCGAGTCCCGGCTTGCCACTGCTCCCGCCTGCACAACAGCCCTCCCCGGAGGAGGGGCGCCCGGCCCTCTCCCGCCGCCGCCGCCGCCGCCTCCCAAAGCCAGCCCGCCCGCCGGTCGCCCGCTGAGCCGCCCGCCGTCAGACCAGCAGCACCCGAGGCTGGTGGTGAGTCGATCCGGGCAGTGGTTGAGGCGGATCCGAAGCCCCAAAGGAAACCCTTTGCTTCTCGGCCGCCGAGAGACCGACCCACCACCGGGCGGCGAATTCCTCCCGGGATCTTTTTCCCCGTAGAAACAGGCCCAGTTACTCCATTCCTTCCCCGTTTCTGGGCTCTCTTCCGGGATCGCCTTCCGGAACTTCTCCCTTTTTGGGGGGGGGGGTCCCCCGCTACCCGCAAACCAACGGCGTTGCCTCGTCTTTTCCTATAAACAAGTTTTAATCTGCTCCCGCCTTGATTCTCCTACCGGGATCACTAACCCAGACTATAAACCCGGTTGAATCCACAGCCCAGGTGCAAAGAAACGCGGCGGGGGGGGGAGGGAAGAGAGCGCACTCTTTCCATGCTCCGGAATCCCCGTGTTTCTATGAATAATCATTAGGCTCAAGGGTCTCTAATCCGCCTTAAGTGCCCGTCTCGCGCGTGCGTGAGCCTTGCTTCTCATCCACGTTCACACAAGGCATGCGAGGCATATTTTTTTTTATTTTAATTTACTGTTTATACTTTTCCATCTTGAATAATACTAATATTATTGATTAAAATTGTTGTTTAAGTTGTTTTTATGATGTTTTACTGTAAGCCGCCCAGAGTACACGTCTAAATGGGCGGGATAAAAATCAATCAAACAAACAAACAAACAAACAAACAAACAAACAAATAAATAATCTTGCTGCAGGAGTCATACTCTCCGGTTCTCCCGGCACAATATCGTTGGCTCACAACAACCCAGGTGCCTGAAAGTGATGATGGTGGTGGTGGTGATGGTTTATATCCCACATCTTCCACCCGGATAAATTCCTCAGAGCCGAGCTAATAAAAACGACATTTAAACTGTGTCAGTGCAAGTTTTCCTCACGTCTCCTGCGCTCAGTGCGATTTTCTGGTGGCTCTGGGCCCGTCCGATGGTCATGGGCGCTACAGTCTTGGGGTGCGGGGCAAAAACAGCGGCCCCCCTCCCCACCGCCCCGCCGGAGGCTTTCCTCTCCCCCCCCCGCCTCTGTTCCCCGGAGGAAAGCCGACCAAAGGGCGCCTGACGTTGACCCTACTGAGGGGCCGTTGCTGCTGGAAAACACCGCCTTCAGCAGCCATTTGGTAATGTTTGAGCGCGGAGGGGGTGAGGGCTGGCCTTAAAGGTTATCGAGACCAGCCGGTCGAAGTTGGGAGACATTTGGGCCCCGTCGCTCTGTTGGTCTGCAAGGCCGGGAAAGCAAGAAGGTAGAAGCTGGTGGTCATGGAAAACTTTTCTGAGTTGTGTAGCCTGGACCGCTATTTTTGCAGGGGAACGGAAGGGTTATCCACCCATCTGGTTGTATTGACTGATCTGATAGTGGCCACTGCTTATTAACTGTGCCCATCTTCCCCCCTTCCCCCCCCTCCCTCTCCCCCCCCAAAAAAAAAACATTGTGGCTGTTTAATGGATAATTGAAGGATGGTTCTGGTTTTAATCTGTGCTGTATCAAAAGTAAAAGCTCCTGAGGAACCATCCAGCCGGAGTCAAGTCAAGCATAGAAGAAAACGTCTGTGGATCTCAAGGATATCTGACTGTACTGGAATTTTTGTTCTTATTTCTCAATGGCCAATTTTGCACTTGGGTGTTGTTCTTGTAGACTGCTTGAATTTGCTACTGTCGTGATTCTTTGGCCGTGCTATGCAGCAGAAGTGGACAGAGAGCGGCCTGCAAACCAGGAACTGTCCCGAACCCCCCAAGTTCCTTATGCATTGCGGGAGAATGGAAGGAATTTTGTCCTTTGGAGGAGGGGCAACCCCCCTAGTTTTTAGCCACATTTATATATAATGTTTGCACTGTATTTAAGCTTTCCTACAAAGTCATATCTGTGGGCCATTCTTTGTTTAATTTCCTTTGATGTTATTGTTTTGTTGCTGCTGTTGTTGAAGCAGTGCACATTTCAACCCTGAAGCAAGCCACCTTTGCACTGATCTAAATCCATTGTTGTCTGCTTGTGGCACATTATGATAATGCACGTCCCACTGAAATCCATGAGATTTGCTACCAAGTGGGTGTGTTTTAAAAAGTCTGTGTGGAACACTAAGAGATAAGCAGAAACAGATCTAAATCTATGAGGAGATGGATTGCTGGAATACTGCAAAAGATTGTTAAGCATTTCTGACTCCCAGTTGACTTCCCTTCCATTCAGAATCATGTTGCTGAAGTGAAGAAAGCTAGGGGAACCAAGAACAACTTTTTTTGTTTGTTTTCGTTTTTTAAATCTGCGAGGAGTATTCGTTATGTTCACCTCTGGTGCAACAAATTATCAGAATGAGAAATCCTGAATTCTGGGCTAGTGTCATTAGTTTCTGGCTTCAGTTTGAGGATCTCAGAAGTTTAGAAGAAAACAAAGTTAATTTCTCAAGCTTGTAGTCTACCATCTCTTGCTGTAGTGACTCAGTTTTGGATTAAGACGAGAGAGACCTGTGTTCAAATATCTACTTAGCCATGAAATATACTACATATTTTATCTGGGGTTAGTTTCTGTCTTTCAGCTGAGCCTACATAAGTTTTATTGTGAATATAAAAAGAGGATGGGTGGGAGTAGAGGCATATTCATCATGCTGAGTTCCTTAGAAGAAATATGATACAAAGGAAATAAATAGAGTTTAGAAAATTGCTTTTTAAAAAAGAGCTAGTTAATTTATAGTTCTGGGACATAAGAATAATTAGCTACTATTATAATTAAATTTTAAAAGTAACTCTTTACCTCCTATTTTCACAATTAAGTGAAAAACTTAAAAAGTCATGGAGAAGCCTCTGTACTGTACTTAGAGCCTTCTCTTGTTCCATCTGCCTCATTATTATCATCTCATCAGCCAGCACTCCTCCACCACCACTTAGTTAAGCGATAAACCCCATAATTATACAAATAACTTTAAAAGTTGATGTTATACTAGAAAAGTAATGAAGTTATCCTTTATGTTACAGTCTCATTATGTCAGGTAGTATCTTATTGGGTGAAAGGACTGATAAATAGTTATTTGTAGCTCAGCGATTTCTAACCTTTGAAGATTTATAAATAAATAGGCTGCAAGGTTAATTTTTTGACTTTCCATTTCAATTGCTGGCTGCTTCTCTTCTTCACAGGCAATGTCATCAGTAAAAATAGAGTGTATTGTGCAAGAACGTTGCAAGATTGGAGAGTCGCCGCTATGGGAGGAAAAGGACCATTCACTCCTCTTTGTGGATATCAGTGGCAAAAAGGTCTATCGCTGGAATTCCCTTACTAAGGAAGTGGAGAGTGTTTCCGTTGGTAAGTAGCAGCTTGTAAAAAGCGTAGTGTTGTTTGTTTTCTCTGTGTGTGTCGCTTTTGCAGTCATACGAAAATACTTATTTTTGAGCAATCTTAAATATTTGGAAAGTGAAAGGAGTGCCATGTATCTTTAGGAACATGGTATGCTTTTCTTCATCTCTCTAGACAAAGCCATACCTATACCATCTTTTCCCCTCTTTTATGTATTTTGCAAAGGCATTTTTCCCTGCTGAAAGCACTTCTCTATATACATCATGTACCTAAAACATGTACATGTGATTGTATATATGCAAAGTACCCATTACCTGTTCAAAGCTTGGTTTAATTCTTTCTTTTTGGAATATAACTCCCATGGTGTGCTAATTTTGATTTTATATAGTATTTTGTGTATGTTAATATGTTGTTGGCATTCTACCTCTTCCTCCTCTCACTCTGGGCTCCAGATGCTCCGGTGAGTTCAATATCGCTTCGTAAATCTGGCGATTACATTATAACCCTGGGAACCCAGTTTGCTACATTAAACTGGAGTAAGAAGTCTGTAACTACTATTACGCATATTGACAAGGATAAACCCAACAACCGATTCAATGATGGTAAAGTGGATCCTGCAGGAAGACTGTTTGCAGGTATGTGGGCCACAAGTTGTATTTTTGAGTCCTTTTCTTAAATAATTAGAAACTAAATATTGAGAGGCTTTGAGTCCTAAAGCCACTTACTTGACTTTTGCCTTTTTAAGATGTGTTGTAGAATACTTATATTAGCCTATAGCATTATTCTCTTTAGCAAGAAAAGGTTTGGGGAGTAGCTTGCATACACTCAGCAAAAGAGAGTCCCCAGCCATAGGCTTACAATCTTAACAGCTACAACACACACACACACACACACACACACAAAAGAGAACAAGGGGAGGGCAGAGGAAAAAAACAGCTGGTCTTTCAGTTGGACTGTCCCTGCTTTCCACTTCTGTTGTCTGCTCGGGCTGCCTGGTGTTGGAGTGCGATTACCAGTGGGTTCTGAAAACCCTTCCAACTCGGCATGCCACGCATGGAGAAACCTGTCTTTTCCTATAAAGAATTGACATCATGTGGTTCCTACAGGTACAATGGCGGAGGAGATTCGACCTGCAGTGCTAGAGAGACAGCAGGGTTCTCTTTACACTCTCCTCCCTGATCACTCGGTGGTGAAGCACTTTGATAAGGTGGACATCTCCAACGGTTTGGACTGGTCGCTGGATCACAGAACGTTCTTTTACATCGATAGCCTCTCCTACTCTGTGGATGCATTTGACTATGACCTTCAAACTGGAAAACTTGGTATGTCTTCTTTTTCATGTTGTGCAACCTCAAGATCTACTTTGATTTGGATTCCTGCACTGGGCAGAGGGTTGGACGGCTCAGTGCTCTTATAGGCCCTTTCCAACTCAGTTATTCTATGATTCTAAGATACCTCTGTTTGACTTCATCTTCCATGTAGCAGGGAGTGGAGGGACAGACATACAATGTAGCAGAGGTTTGTACAGTATTTTTAAAAAGCCACACATGCATGGCATTTTAATAGGCTGGCCTACAGGTAAATGGTTGGCTTTGCTAACTGTAAGAGCTTCTAGGTACTGAAATCTAGAGTTTTGCTGAAGAGCAGCTACTGATGCAGGGGGGAACTTGTTTATGTGGACAGTCTCAACATTATTACATTATACAGGCGCCCCTCACTTAACAACCTACCTGTTTAACAGCCACTCAGATTTATGACCCTTTGTAACCCTCGTAAATCCATGCTTGAGTCTTTGCCATGCCCCTTCTCAACAGCACATGATTTATTCCTCCCTTATGCAATATTGTTACTCCTCATTTATCAGTCAGTTTGCTTAATGACCTAGTTGTAAGGATAGAACTTGGTCATTAAGTGAGGAGTGCCTGTAGATCAGGATACGTCAGAGCCAGTCTTCCCTGTGATCCAGGCTTGCAGCTCCTAGCATTCTTCACCACTGGCTGTGCAGTCTTCAGAGGACTGCAGGTTGCCACCCCATTGCATATACAGCAAAAATTTACAGCACAGTTCTCTGTTTTCTCAGTTATAATGTACTCAGTAGTAAGTGCCTTTAAAGCTGCAGTCCTAGCTATGCAAGAAAAAAAAGCAGAGCTTGGGAAAACCACCTTCTGCCATTTCTTACAGAATCCCTCAGCCAGCATAGCCACTAGGAATGGGACTTGTTTCCAAGCTGTGGTGGAAAAGCAGAAGGAAATCAATCTCAATATGAAGTACATCTGAATTTAAATACTGTTTGGAGTGGTCTTTGCATCCAAGTACCATAGTACCTCAAGCAACCATATTTGCTCTGATTCCTTCAAGAAAAGGGGGATGGGACTCTGTCCTTGCACCCCTCTGTCTCATTTTGCTCCTGGGAGGAGGAATTCAGTTTTTTTAAAAAAATTGTCTAATTGATGCAGCCTTTACTTGTCGTATAGTCCAAAATTAAACAGAATTTTGGCTGAAAGATGTTAATTTTCGTCCATCAAATTAGCTTTTAAAATTGTTTTCAGTCTTTATTCTTGCTTCCTCTTGCTTTAAAAAAAAATCTATAAGTGATGCAACTCATTAGCACTGCTTTAATTGGTTTTAAAATACGTTTTTTAGCTTCCTCTCCCCGCTCCATTAAGATCAGAGGGAGGAAGTTTTTAATTTCCCTATTTAATTTTCTATTTCCCCCATATTATTGAGTGGTTAAAATGTCTGTTTAGTCCACTAATGATTTGGAGATATTGAAACCAGCTGGGAAATTAAAGCAGAAGCTTGCTTTGTTTCTGTCCTAGCAATTGCATGTCCTGGAAACAAACCAAAATGGAGCAATCCTACAAGTACTGTACCAAAACTGAAGTTGCAACGGATAGGCATCGAGAAAGGATCATTTCCTCTGCGTTGAATAGAGCCCAGTTCCACAGTATTGCAGAATTTTGCCAGGAAACTGCCAATATTCCAGTCTTCCAATTTAATGCCAGAAGAACTTCAGTGTTGTAGGACAGCACTGTGTTCACCAGGCTCATGAACCCAATAAAGCCACTACTTCTTTATGCTTTACACAATCTGTGCCTGCTTTATTGGACTAAATCTGCTTTGAAGACTTCAGGTTGAGAGCCACCCCTCTCCTCTGGTTTGATCAGCCTGTGTCAGCTTCTTGGATTAACTGCTTTGCCTTTCTTCTTAGCTCCTGGCAAGAACGTGACTCAGAGAATGGATTACTTTGCAAAGCAGGGAATGTGTGATTTAATCCATAATGTGTGTTTGCTCATTCCTGCAGCCAATCGCAGGCATATGTACAAGATGGAAAAGGAAGAGAGCATTCCTGATGGGATGTGCATTGATAGAGAAGGGAAGCTCTGGGTGGCTTGCTATGATGGAGGAAGAGTGATCCGTATAGATCCAGAGACAGGTAAGCAGTGAGTCAAGGAGTAGTAAAGTCTTCCTTAAAGAACTTGAAAGATAATCAGTTCTTACACTTTTTCAGGGGGTTTTCCACCTTAAATCTTACTTTATTTCATGCTGTATTATTTCACTACTGAAAGTGAGTATTGCCATTGTCTATGTACATATTTATGCATGGATTACATTGTTTTAGTCCAGTCCAGATGTTTGGGGATGGGTATCCAGAGCAAATATGAAGCTTTTCTGTCAGCAAAGGCTGCCCTATCTTTTTTCAGTGGCGAGGAGCACCTTTTTCCTCCTCCCCCTTCCATTTTGCGTAGATGGAACTGCTTCAGTGGATGGGGAAGCAATCTGTAGCTTCACATGTACTAAAGAGGATCAGAGCTTGGAAAGTTGCTTTGAAACAACAAGCAAACAGCAATAACTGTAATTCTAGAGCCCCAAGTAGTTACGGTTACCTTTGAACAGAGACTTCTCTTTGCCCCAAATGGATAGATAAAACTTGGAGCTTGTCCAGAAAAGCAAAAGTCCTATGGCAAATGAGGAGAGCTGGGCTTGTTTGTCCCTGATGGACCAAGGCTTATGAATACTGGTATCATCATGGTATTGCAAAAGGCATATCCTTGAAAACTGACTACAGTGGTGCCCCACTTGACGACAACCCCGCTTGACAACGAAATCGCTTGATGACACGTTTTTTGTGATCGCTATAGCGATTGCAAAATGATGGTTCCTATGGGTTTTTTTTCTCTTTACGTCAATTATGTGCCTGCTTTGTAAACCGTTTGTTTGCAAAACAATGTTTTTTTCTGGCTCCGCAAAATGGCTTCCCTTCGCAAAATGGCTGTTTTCCGGACAGAAGCTTTGGAAGACAGCGATTTTAAACAGCTGATCGGTGGTTCTCTATGGGCTATCTTTGCTGGACGATGAGGTATTTTCCCACTGGAATGCATTAACCGGTTTTCAATGCATTCCAATGGGTTTTTCCCCGCTTGACAACGATTTCGCTTAACAGCAATTTTCCTGGAACAGATTATCGTCGGCAAGTGGAGCACCACTGTATATGACTTCCCATCAAAGAAATCTTTGTGAATTCCTTCCTCGCTGTAGCTTTGTCTCTGGATGCCCCTGCCCCCATTTTAAAGTCAGTTAAAGGCTTCTGTGGGAACCCCTGACATGCAAATGAACTCTGCACAGAAAGTGCTATAGTGCCAAGCTCTAGGCCCTGCAACAAAACCCACTTGGAAATAATACAGGCCTCTCAGGGAGATCAAAGAAGTATGGAAGGCAGAGGAAGAAGGCAGATAGGACTCGTTGTGCACTCGAGGTTAAGGCTATCTCCACTGTAGCAAGATTCTCTCTGGTCAATTGCATGAGCTTTAGATCACCTTTTAGTGCTGCCGAGTGACAATCTTGAGCAGATCAGAGCCAGGAATAGTTACTTTTTTTGGTTTACAACTCCCAATATTGCCCAGTTAACCTGGGTGCTTGGCAAGGCTACTTTGCAAATGTTACAATGTATTTGAGGCAGACACCCTAAGAAGGCAACTGGTGTTTGTTTTAACAGGAAAACGGCTCCAGACAGTGAAACTGCCTGTCAACACTACTACGTCCTGTGCCTTTGGAGGAGATGATTACTCAGAATTGTATGTCACTTCTGCTTGCCAAGGAATGGATGAGGCCAGGTTGTCTCAGCAGCCCCAGACTGGTGGCGTATTCAAGGTAACTAGATAGTTTCACTGCCTTTGGAAGACCGGGAAGGTGTTTGATTGTGCCAAATATCTAAAATAATTTTATACTTTTTTTGAAATGTAATTTTTTGAAATGTAATTTGAAATGTAATTGCTTCAGTTTGAGTGATATTTCTTGTCTGGTTTGTTCTTGCTTGCATTCAATTTTTTTTTAAAGGATCAAGACTTTCAGAAATAAGTATCTCAGGGTCAGATCACATGTTAAGGAAAAAGGTTGTTCCTTTTGCTTACATGATTATCTTCCAGGCACTTCAGATCTTCAAGTGTTACATGCCTAAGATATCACATGTGTAAACAAAAGCCCTGCTATCTCCCAGCAGACCAAATGCAAAGCAAAAGCAAGACAGTTTGCAAAACACAGATTACAGAAGCACGTGTTAAGCTAAGCAGACAGGTTTTTTCCTTTTAAGAGTGCATTGCTTCTAGATATGGAATCAGTGCCTCATCTAGTGAGGCCCTCTGACTGGATGCAGATAAACATTTGGGTTTGAAAAACAATACTTTTGAATTTATTAACAAAGACATGCTGATGATGATCACATTTATGTTTTTGACAGATAACTGGACTTGGAGTAAAAGGAATCCCACCATTTTCATATGCAGGTTAATGATTACTCTGGAAGGGAAACAGCATCAAGAAGGAGAGAAATGTCAAGATATGCACGCTTGGAAACTTCTCTCTTTTTAAAAGAGGGGTAAACTAAAAACCCTCCATCAAATTTAGATCAGTTCCTTCTCTGTTAACATGGAAAAATGCAGTTTTTCATCTACTAAAATAATTTCGTTCTGAATAGAACTGGAAATATATGAAAACTCAAAACATCTTGGCTTGTGTGGCTGTGTTTGTTGCTCTTGATTCCTGATGCAAATGTAGCTGTAATCCAGCAACGGTAATGGCTTTTGGCAAATGATTGCCTTTCATTCATTTGTTCTGCTCATTTATGCTCTATTCTGGCTTAGTTATCATGCAACTGCTCTGGACAGAGAAGACGTATTTCTTTAGAAGAGATTCTGTAGTTGCCTCCAGTGGAGTGGCAGAATTCCTACTCCTTTATGATCAGACAGTGACTGGATTTGGATGTTACAACAAATTGGAATGCAGTCAAACTCCAATTTGTTTCGAGTGAGTCACCATGCTAATTAATTGTTTTTACTTAATTGGAAGCAACTAAACAAACCATGGATCAAAAGCAGTTTATTTATTGTAATGTGCAAAACTTCCAGATAGGCAGCTCTATGACTGGTTTCCCTTCCAGCAAGCCATAGGAAACCAGAACAACCACCACCCTAGATTAATGTCTGGTTTATTGGAGAAGAAAGACAAGATGTAGAATTAGTTCCCTGCCAGGTTCATGTGTCACAGTAAATAAACTCTAGGTGGAAGTTACATGGTTTGTTTAACCAGGGCTGAGTAACATGGGTCTCACCAAATGCTATTGGATTGCAGTTCCCATCAGCCCTGCTCAATGGCTCTTCTGGATAGCTCTGATTGCCTTTATACATTATTTATTCTCTTATTTATGCTGTTTGCCAGCAGAAGCATTAGGGGAGGGGTTAGCTCAGCCTCTCTGAGAAGGCAATTCTACAGCCTTGGAGCAGCGCCTAGGAAGGTCCTTTATTAAGCCCTCACTGTGTGGATGGAAGGTGGAGCTGAGAGACTGCCCAGCAATCACAAGATCTGGGCATTCATATGGGGAGAATCAGACCTTCGGAAGATTGATATTCTACATGGTAACCAACCTTTTTGACACCAGGGACTGGTTTAGTTGAAGACCATTCTCCCAAGGACGGGGGTGTGTGTCTGTGATTGATTGATTGATTGATTGATTGATTGATTGATTGATTGATTGATTGATTGATTAGATCTATACCCCGGACCATCTGGCAGCCAGGCCACTCTGGGTGGCTAGCGACAACAAGACAAACAACACAATATTAAAACACAATAAGAATAAAACAATACAAACATTCAACAGATACAATAACTAGTAGGATAAATTAAAACACATGGCTATAAAGATGGTAGAAAGGATGATGAAAGGATGGCAAAAAGGATGATAAAAGGGAAGCAGACATATCAGCAACTTAATGCTCAGGGAAAGCCTGATGAAAGAGTCACGTTTTCAGTGCTGGTTTAAACCCGTCCAACGAGGGTGCCAGGCGTATCTCCATGGGCAGATTGTTCCACAGGTGGGAGGGAGGGGCAACCACCAAGAAGGCCTGGCTTTTTGTTCTTTCCTTCCAGGCCTCCTTCGGGGTCAAGGCTCTCCACCATCCTGCCTGTGAAGAAGGGGTATTATAGACAGATCTGGATTCTGCTAAATACCGAGGTCCTAAACTTTTCAGGGCTTTGAATGTTATCATCATAACCTTGAAGTTGATGCGGAAATGAACTGGTAGCCAATGAAGGGTGGCCAGAAAGGGGGAGATGTGCTGAAATTTCTTCACCCCAGTTATTAATCTGGCCACTGTATACTGAACCAGTTGTAGTCTCCGCATCAACCTCAAGGTAGCCCCATGTAGACAGCACTGCAGTAGTCTATTCTTGAGATTACGAGTACAAAATCAAAGTCATGAGTGCTCCTGTGAATCAAAGTCATGAGTGCTCCTGTGTCTAGATAGGGACACAGCTGGGTAATCCTCCGAAGATGGAAATGAACAGATGTCACCTGAGTTTCCATGGTGAGATCCGGGTCCAGACAGATGTCCAAGCTGCGAACTTTACTCTTCATGGGAAGAATCATTTCCCCAAAGGAAAGGGAGTTCTCCAACCCACTGACACCAGGGCCACCCACACGCAAGATTTCCATCTTGTCCAGATTCAGCCTCAGTCCATTTGCCCTCATCCACTCCAGAATGGTCCCCAAGCAGCGCTCAAAGGACCAGCATGCACTGCAGTTGGAGAAAAGCAGAGGTAGAGCTGGGTGCCATCAGCGTACTGATGACACCAAGCCCCAAAACTCTGGATGACCTCACCCAGCGGCCTCATATAGATATTAAATAGCATTGGCAAGATGATCGACCCCTGCAGAACCCCACAATTGAGGATCCATAGGGTGGAAGTCATCTTGCCAAGCTGCACTCTCTGGGGATGGTCCCCCAAGAAGGAACGGAGCCATGCCAAAGCGAGGCCACTGATCCCCAGCTCGGAGAGCTGCCCCAGGAAGATACTGTGGTCGATGGTATCTCTCTGGCTTTCTCCATAATCTAGTGCATGTTAGTAATTTGGTCTCGAGTTCCTCTGCCCCTTTGGAATCCAGCTTGTACTTCTGGGAGTTCTCGGTCCACATACTGCTGAAGCCTACCTTGTAGGATTTTGAGCATAACCTTGCTAGCGTGTGAAATGAGTGCAATTGTACGGTAGTTGGAGCATTCTTTGGCACTGCCCTTCTTTGGGATTGGGATGTAGACTGATCTTTTCCAGTCCTCTGGCCATGTTGAGTTTTCCAAACTTGCTGGCATATTGAGTGTAGCATCTTAATAGTGTCATCTTTTAAAATTTTAAATAGTTCAACTGAAATGCCATCACCTCCACTGGCCTTGTTGTTAGCCAAGCTTTCTAAGGCCCACTTGACTTCACTCTCAAGGATGTCTGGTTCAAGGTCAGCAACTACATTGTCTGGGTTGTCCGGGATATCCAAATCTTTCTGATATAATTCCTCTGTGTATTCTTGCCACCTCTTCTTGATGTCTTTTGCTTCTGTTAAGTCCCTCCCATTTTTGTCCTTTATCATGTCCATCTTTGCACAAAATGTTCCTCTAATATCTCCAATTTTCCTGAACAGATCTCTGGTTTTTCCTTTTCTGTTATTTTCCTCAATTTCTTTGCATTGTTCATTTAAGAAAGCTCTCTTGTCTCTCCTTGCTATTCTTTGGAAGTCTGCATTCAATTTTCTGTAGCTTTCCCTATCTCCCTTGCATTTTGTTTCCCTTCTCCTCGCTGCTATTTGTAAGGCCTCATTGGACAGCCACTTTGCTTTCTTGCATTTCCTTTTCTTTGGGATGGTTTTTGTTGCTGCTTCCTGTACAATGTTACGAGCCTCTATCCAAAGTTCTTCAGGCACTCTGTCCACCAAATCAAGTTCCTTAAATCTGTTCTTCACTTCCACTATGTATTCATAAGGGATTTGGCTTAGATTATACCTGACTAGCCCAGTGGTTTTTTCCTACTCTCTTCAGTTTAAGCTTGAATTTTGCTATGAGAAGCTGATGATCAGAGCCACAATCAGCTCCAGGTCTTGTTTTTGCTGACTGTATAGAGCAGGAGTGTCCAACCTTTCACCTTCCCTGGGCCACATTAGAAGATGAAAATTTGGTTTGGGCCGCACATACATTTGGTTTGGGCTGCATGGGGGGGCAGCCCTAGCCGTCCTCCGCAGCCCCGCTCCAAACGCGTTTACCGGCAGCTGCGATCTCAGACAGCAGAGGCTGCCAGTTTTGACTCCGGCGGCTTTATGGGGCCAGGAGGGGGTCCACCTATTGATGGGGATGGTGCAATGCAGTCACACAGCCCCCCTGTCCCATCCCCTCCCACTCCTTCCTTCCTTCCCTCTCACCCCCACTACTGTTGTGACATGCCCCGTCCACATTCTACCCACAATCGCCAGCAGTGTAACTTGAAATTTTGGAATTTCTTTAAAAATAAAAAATTGCACAGGGCCGCATTACAAGCTGACCTGGGCCACATGCGGCCCTTGGGCCACGGATTGGACAAGCCTGGTATTGAGCTTCTCCATCTTTCGCTGCAGAGAATATAATCAATCTGATTTCAATATCGCCCATCTGGTTATTTCCATGTATAGAGTCGTCTCTTATGTTGTTGGAAAAGAGTGTTTGTGATGATCAGATAGTTCTCTTGACAAAACTCTATTAGCCTTTGTC
The DNA here is from genome assembly GCF_051106095.1 of Pogona vitticeps. Taxonomy (NCBI): domain Eukaryota; kingdom Metazoa; phylum Chordata; class Lepidosauria; order Squamata; family Agamidae; genus Pogona; species Pogona vitticeps. Next base: position 175,934,356 of record NC_135785.1, read on the forward strand.
CTGCTTCGTTCTGAACTCCAAGGCCAAACTTCCCTGTTATACCTTTTATCTCTTGGCTCCCTACTTTAGCATTCCAGTCCCCTAGAATGAGAAGAACATCTTTCTTTGGTGTCAGTTCTAGAAGGTATTGTAAATCTTCATAAAATTGTTCAATTTCAGTCTCCTCAGCAATGGTGGTTGGTGCATAAACTTGGATTATTGTGATGTTGAAAGATCTGCCTTGGATTAGTATTGACATCATTCTATCATTTTTGAGATTATATCCCATTACACTTTTCCCACTCTTTTGTTGATGATCAGGGCTACTCCATTTCTTCTATGGGATTCTTGCCCACAATAGTAGATATGATAATAATCTGAATTGAATTCACCCATTCCTGTCCATTTTAGATCACTGACACCCAGGATGTCAATGTTTATTCTTTCTTTATTTATTTATTGTATTTATACCCCGCCTATCTAGTCATTTCGACCACTCTAGGTGGCTGTTTGGCCACATCCAGCTCAAGGTTCATAGATTTTACATTCCAGGTTCCTATGCAATATTTTTCTTTACAGCATTGGACTTTCCTTTCACTTTCCTTTCACTAGTATGTAGATTGTATTAATTATGGGGATCCACTTATACTTTTGGGATAAGTTTTCACACCAATATTACTTCTAAGAAACGGGTGGAGCTTCAGTTAATGGGTAAACTGGAATATTTCATCTTTTGCCTATATACCTGTAAAGGTCATCATTCCTACTGATAATAAGTACAAAAGTGGGAAGTTGTGTGTGGCAAAGACACAGCATTAGGTAGATCCTGAAGACTCTAAGAACATACAGTTGAGCATCTGCAGGGGGGAGCATCTGTGGGGAGGGCAGGGGGCCAAATTGACTAGCATCATTTTAGCAAAATTTGCACACATAGTGTAGGTGAAGATCTACAGAACTGCACTGTTTCCATCTAGGTTTCAGAGGTCTGAGGGTTTCAGTGAATTATCTCAATAAAAAAATTGCAAGAGGGCTTCTCCTTAGAACATCTGTGTTATCTCTGTTGGCTCAATTAGCAAATGGTTTCAACTGTCTTTCTCATGAAAATGTGTTTTGTTATTGATGATTATGTTTTATTTAGAAGATTACGGCCTCACCAAATTCTGCCTGCTGGTTTTATCTAGATCACAAGACTTTAAAATATGTAAGTGGGAGACACCAGACCCTTCAGGGGCTTCATGTAGTTCAGAGTGCAACTTGCTAGGCTCCAGATAGTCTGGAGTATTTTCACTCTGTGCATGCTGCAGACTCCTGAGTATTGTGTGAGTGGACGTTCCCACTGCTTGTGTAAGTAGGTAACTCAAGCTAATCAGCTTTTTACTTTGTTTGCTGTGTTCTCAAACTGTATTTGTAATTAGTTTTCCATAATTTGGTATGTTTCCTTTTCACCACCGTCTAAAATTTGGCTTTCCTTGTCTCTGTCAATAAAATATAACAACATCTCCATAGCTGTTGTGTGGTTTACTGCCTCTTCTTTAGGAAATCTGCTTCTAAATCCTGCCTAGACCTCAGACGTGCGATCAGTTTTCCAGCTTGAGGGAAACAGAATTCCATTTTCAGGCCTGAGTTCCCTAAAAACCCTCGAGAAAGTCCAACAAGGCTCCGGCTCCGCTTTAGCAAAAGTCAGAGGCTGAATAGGGCGCTGACAAGTTATCTTGAAAGGTTCCTGTCATGGACAGAGCTCGTTGCTTGTCCCTGGTGGTGATGGTGCTGATTTGGTCCAAAGTGGGGATCACTTTTTGGGATGACAAACCAAATGGGCTTTAGGGGGACCTTTCCCCATTAACAAGGTGCAAACCCATGTGTCTGTGTACGTTAAAAGAGTATATGAGTTAAGGATTTTAAGGAGGGAGGAGATATGTGCTTCCCTGGTTCACACCCTACCCCCACGTAGACCCATGTACACAGAAATCCTGGCAGCATGTTTGGTGATGTTGAAAAAAGGGAGCCACTGAATAACTCCTCATATTTCACTGAGTGTCAGATCATTTTCCAAATGACCAAGAGAGGTACCTTAATAGCCTAGTTGTACTCAGCCTTGCTCCCAGAACAAGGAGTTTCCTCTTCACTGGCTCCCCCCCCCCCCCGTTCTGTTTTGGAAAGAACAACAACCTCACACCTTGGGACTTCCTATGTCAAGATGTTGATGCTTCTTTTGCTCCGTTTCATTTCTTGTGGTCAGGCTGAACAGAACAACAGAAAACATTGTGTCACAGGAAGCAGCTGCCACACGCTACAGCTACATTTATTTTAAATGTGGGCTGGGCACTTAAAAGTTACAGCAGGGTATATTAGGTTGTGTAACCTACTTAGAGAAATCATTCACGTTGCCTTCAGTCGGGAGCGTAGCACAGCCAGATATTGTACGGTAAGATAAATATGGCTTTCAGATTAACAATTCAGAAAAGGAACATCCTCATTCAGACAGCCTTTTGCAATCTACAGTCTTCCAAGTGTATTGAATTGCAACTTCCATTACCATAGATTATTGGCCATGCTGGCTGGGGATAATGGGCATGGTACTCCAATTTAAGTGAAATTTTCTGTCAGAAAAACTTTTCTTCTTTTAAATGATGACATCTGGTTCTGAGGATTATGCTGCTGGAGATTTTTATTTCTCCAGTTCTCATCACTATGTACCTGTGTTGCTTTTTAAAAAAACACAACATATTGCCTTGATTTGTATTGATGCAAGATCTACTCAAATGGGTTATGATAGCATGTTGATTCCTATTGTTCTGTGCTTTTGTGAGTGTATCTCATGAGGTTATGTTTCTTTGTGGATGATTCTAATTCCACCAATCATCCCTCCATTCCCCTGATCCTCGGTGCCACTCTCTCACCTGTTTTGCATCCACACAACAACCACTTGCCTATTCCTATTTCCTGCATTCCCTCTTCCAGTTCCTGACAGGAGATAGGCATCAGTCAGAAGGAGCAATACTTTCACCTGCCAAGCAAGGTCCTGTAATATGATAGCACTTCTCTTTTTTTTTCTTTTGTAATAAATATCACACCAAGGCATATAGGTACATTCAACGAGAAAGGGACCCAGTATTCCAGAAAAGGGAAATGCCCTGTTTTCAGTTTTTCACTGGATGAATGGAAAAATCCAAAGTGTCATACTATTACCCGTGCAAAGTTAGTGCCTGTGTATTATTAGCAGATGGTGGGTGGTAATACTGAAGACATTGCTTGCAACAAAACATACCAACAAGCTGCTATACTGCAAAATCAGGTAAACTGGGGGGGGGGGGAATTAAAGGGAGAGGATTGTGATACAGTAAGATAGGTAGATAGGGTAGAAACAGGAAGGTTTGAGGACAACGTGATAAAGAAAGTGTGACGTGAATGGGTGAACAAGGGGAGCAGGAAACTTGGCTGAGTTAGGGATGAGAAGAGAGAGAAAAGGGGAAGACAATAAGGGCTAGGAGCAAGATGTTGGAGGCAATCCAAGATGCATATAGACAGTGTGTGCTGGGACAGTGTGGTTCACCCAGCAAGAAATAACAGTTATCAGCTCCGATGGGGGTTGTGGGTTTTTCTGGCTGTTTGGCCATGTTCTGGAGGTTTTTCTTCCTAACGTTTCACCAGCCTCTGTGGCTGTCATCTTCAGAGGACAGGAGTCAGAACTCTGTTTGTGTTCTCCTGTAGTGTGTGGGATTGTTGAGTATTTGTAGCTGTGGGATCAGGGTTTTTGTTCTTTTCAGGATGTTCTTTTTGTTCTTTTTCATGGATGCAAAAAAGGTGAGAGTGGCACTGAGGCTCAGGGGAATGGAGGGATGATCAGCGGAACTAGAATCATCCACAAGGCTGAAAAGACAACCATCGGATCCCGGCCGTGAAAGCCTTCGAAAACAAATTATCAGCTCCCCTTGTGTCACATGCTCCACTTTGTCTATTTGGCTACCCGGCATGGCAGGTGACTCTGTTAAGAGAACTAGGGAGAGGACAGGTCTATCTTTTCTCCTACACTACAACAGATTCAAAGAGAAGTCTTTATGTGGTAGCAACACAACATCTGGGTGAATGATGAATAATATCTTCCTGTGCAGTACAGCAACTTCCTGCCTGTGTGGAAGCATTGAATGTTCTTCTTGGCAGAGTATGAAATGTGTGGCTTATAGCCTTTAGCTATGTGGCAAAAAAAAAGATTCATGAACCTCCAGAGCAGAATTAGCTTAAACAATAAACCACCACTTATTGTTTGTTCTCCTCAACTGGCATTTACTGTCTCAATAAAATTCTGAGACACTGGTAAGAGAAAAAAAATTAAAAGTTCCCTTTGCTCTCAGTCTTGAATCAATCAAAGAGAAACAGCATTCTGTAGAAAAATATTGACTGGTTACACAACCAGAGCTTAAATGACTGAATAGTTTCTTGACTGAATCACTACATGGCTAACAGTATTCTGACAGAGCACTGATCACATATTGATTCTAACTGTCTGACTAAAAAAAGAGCAGGATAATAACTCTTGAGGAGAGAGTCACGTCTCTTCAAAATCTGAGTCAGAGAGGGGACAATTGGTTGCTGCTGAATTGATTGGCAGGAAATTGCAGGAAATGTCCCTCCCAATCAAAACCTCATAAAGGCAGCATACAAATGTTGCAAATAATTCCAATGGTTCTCTTCTGAAGACTGGTGGAAAATCTGTGTCAGCCTTAACAACGACAACAAACAAAAACAACCATCTTAGAACTGCAGAGCTGGAAGGGACCCTGTGGATCATCAAGTCCAGCCCCTGTCAAGGAGGCACAGTGGGGAATTGAACCCCCAACCTCTGGCTTCACAGCCAGATACCAAACTATTCAGCTACATAATGAATATCTGTAACGCTGATTTCCTTGTTTGTTTGTTTGTTTATTCCTTTGATACCCACCAGTTAATGTTGTTCCTATGGAATATGTTAATGTATTCGTGAAGGCTTTCACGGCCGGGATCTAATGGTTGTTGTGGGTTTTTCGGGCTCTTTGTGCTGTCCTCTGAAGATGCCGGCCACAGAGACTGGCGAAACGTTAGGAAGAACAACCTTCAGATCATGTTAATCTTTCGCAAGGATGGTGTTACAGAATGGGTTATTATGAAAATTTGGGATTAAGGCACACCTTTGAATTCAATTAATAGACTATTAATGTAAAATGCAATTAATAGTCTTCCTACTGTGGATAAAATCACTGATTATGCGTTGGTAATAATTTATTAATACAAGCAGTCTATTTGATCCAGTCAACTTGCACATATAACTTTATTTTACATAACATTCAGTGTGTGTACAGATGACAACATGGCAAAGGTATCAAAAAAGGTATTGTTTTGATTTCAATAGTAATTGAGCAAGGAGTATCATGAACCTTAGGTTTCTTTCATTATGCAATTTTGCAAATTCCTTCCTTCCTTCCTTCCTCCCTCCCTCCCTCCCTCATATGGCACTCAGAGATTCTCTGTGAATGTCCCAATATTTTCCCCCAGACCTTTCAATCCCCTAACCAGCATGACTGCTAAACAATGCAGTCCAAAATTAATGCTTTTAATTGGGGTGCATGAGCGAAGAGAAGGGATTGAATTCTTCCACAGAATAATGGCAGAAGGAAAGAAAACTTAGTCAGCCTTCCATTCTGCCCAGAGTACTAGGGAATCTGAATTCCCATCAGAGCTTGCCTAAGGCAAGAAGCCTCTGTGTGATGACATTTCCATTTAGGGGGAATGGGAACTAAAGACCATGTAGAAATATTTTCAGACAGAAAACATTGTAGATTTTCCTGTTGCAGGAGGAGTTCCACTCAGTCCTAAGGAATCTGATGCCCAAAGGATGAATCTCAAATGCATATTGTTTTTTTTTCTCCAATGGAACTGGGCCACAGCCACCCACACACTCCAGCACTTATATGTTCTCCAGCTTGTTTTGTGTATTTCTTATTTTTTTAAGTGTTACTTTCATCTGATGGTTGTTGTGGGTTTTTCGGGCTCTTTAGCTTTGTTCTGAAGGTTGCTCTTCCTAACGTTTCACCAGTCTCTGTGGCCGGCATCTTCAGAGGACAGCACTCTGTGGTCTGGGAACTAAAGACCATGTAGAAATACTTTCAGACAGAAAGCACTGTAGATTTTCCTCTTGCAGGAGGAGTTCCATTTTTGTAGAGAACTGTTAAGACAGGCCACAGAGACTGGCGAAACGTTAGGAAGAACAACCTTCAGAACATGGCCAAAGAGCCCGAAAAACCCACAACAACCATTAGATCCTGGCTGTGAAAGCCTTTGCAAATACATTACCTTCATCCTTCAATCATTAAAGACTGTTGTCTTTCATTAATGAATAGGTTTGTGACCGTCACAAGCTCAGACTGATCAATCAGCACGATGCAAAGCTTTAATCCCAGAAAATGAATGTCACCAGTGATGGTGGCAAGGGCTAGCCAATCAGGGTTCTGCATGACCAGCTTCTGTAACAAAGCTGACAGTTGTTTCGGGCACTTGATCTGAGGCAAAAGAGTAGACAGGTATGAAACAGAGTGAGAAAATGGTTCACCAGTATTTTACTGAATGATCTAGAATGGCATTTGATATAGATCAGGTCAGAAAACCACCACTTTACAGAGATGCTTTGTGGATGTAGGAAGGGGGAGATGTACGGATTGGTGGTAAGGGACTTCAGGTATTGATCCGTGGGTAACAATTTCCAGGAGTGAAGGTAGCATGTTAGCTTCTTACAGGAAAAACAGCAAAAGAGTCTTGTGGTGCTTAAAAACTAATATATATGTATATTTAGTTTTAGATTCTCTCCCCCCCATTAATAATAATAAAATAATAATTTTAGAACTGCAGAGCTGGAAGGGACCTTAAGGATAATCAAGACCAGCCCCTGTCAAGGAGGTCCAGTGGGGGAATCAAACTCCCTGATATCTAAACCACAGCAGTGCATTAGATTTAATATATTTCATATTGTAAATAATAGTGATTTATAAATAAGGAAGACCATTCCCAGACAAATCTTCCTCATCTTTAATCAGCATCAACTTGAGATGTTGCCACTCCCTTTGACATTTTTGTAGAGAACGGTTTCCCAAACCAGTTCTGAGGGATAATGTAATTCTGTTGTTCCATCTAAATTAAGACAGGCATTGTGCTGATTTGTTCTGTTTTTCTTTTCTTTTGTAGACCATGTCTTCTATTCGGATTGAGACTGTTGTGAAAGAGAAGAACAGGATGGGAGAGTGCCCTGTATGGGAAGAAAGGCAGAATTGCCTGGTTTTCGTTGACATCAATTCACAGAAAGTTTGCCGCTGGGACTCAAACAGCAAGGAAGTTCAGTGTGTGCCTCTGGGTAGGAAAGACGCTTTTTCTTGAAACTGTAACCTTTAGAAGCAAGGACTTTCTTTGGACTATTCTGCACAATTGCTTCAGTCTTTTAAGAAAACATTAAAGGGGAAGAAAACCTCAGATGTGGTTGTTGAGAGATTGTATTTGGTTAATATAGTATTTTATAGGGTGGAGTCATGCACTAATGTGTTTATCATTTACTATGTTTAAGTACATTAATATTCAGCCTTCCCCCCCCCCCAGAAAATTCAAGATGGTGCACATGGGCCCCTCCTTACATTTCTATGTACACTGTAACCATTGCATGAGGGCAGCATGGGAATGCATGATTAACTTAAGGTCACCCAGGAGTTCTCCTGACTCACTGGGTTCTAGGACCTTTAGCTCCTACTCCCAATAATCTAACTTTAAGATGAGATACTCTTATCTATAAGCTTTAATCAAAACATCCAGTTGACCGCATGGCTACAAATTGCTTCTAGAATGTGATAGGGAGGACCAATCCCATGCTGCTCCCAACTATAAAAGTTTCTCTGATTTGTTTGAAACCCGCATGAGATCTCTCAGCATTTACATCCAGCCTACTAAATCTCTTTCTTCAATATGTGTTTCCTTTAGGTACTCCTTCATTCCTGTGCTATCTTCAAATATGTTGCCCATTGCTACTGAGTGAATTTTAAGATGTTGTTTATGGAATGAATTTTATGATGTTGTTTATGGCACTGTGTATTAAGGGGAAAAAAAGATAAACTGGTGCAGAGTGGTATCTATTTGAATTAACGAGACAAATTGCCCCATGGATACAATTCTTGGATGCCCTACCTAATAATGTGGCAGAAAAAGATGTCCCCTTTTCAGAAAATGACACTTGCAGGGGAATGCAACTTTAAAGCCCACAAATGTGGGAATGAGAAAAGAAAGACAGATCCAGTGAGAACTTCTTAATTTTGCAAGGTGGCTGCATGTTACGAGCAGGCTGGCTGGGAGATTCTAGGAATCATGGTTCAACAGAAAAATCAAAGTAGCTGATGTGAAAATAAACATCTGGGTAAGATGAATCCTATGGAAGATCACCAACATGTTGCAACCAAGTTTTCAAACAAGTATGTGTTTGAGCCTGTCTCATCAGCATGTTGGCAGAACAAAAGAGGGTGGTGTGGGGAAACAAGGAGGAGATGTTGTGAATGACACTTTATTGACTACAAATTTGTTTTAGGTGTGAGCTTTTGTGGATCCGTAGCACTCACTCACATTGAAACAAATTTGTTAGTCTTTAAATTGCCACCCTATCTTGTTAAAAAGAAGGTTGACTTTTCAGCTCTACATGCAGTCACTCTTCCTTCCTTCCTTCCTTCCTTCCTTCCTTCCTTCCTTCCTTCCTTCCTTCCTTCCTTCCTTCTGGGGGACTTCTCCAGTCCTCAGTTTTCACAGCAACTACAGCTGGAGACCTGTAAGTCTCTAAAGATCACCCTGTTTGAAACACTGTAGTAATCCCAAGAAGGTATTATTCAACCCAGACTATTGCAATCTAACAGAGTAATTTGGTGAAGCTCTGGCTATTATTTAGTTATGTGGAAAATGGCACTTTGGGAAGTACAAATAAAGGGGAATGAGGCTGGAATTAAGTAATGAGAAATAAACCATACCTAGCCAGTGTCTTATTGCTAATCCAAACTAGAGCAGATCTATTGGCTCAATGGGCTTTCCATAAGTGTTGACTTATCATTCAGCACAGTTTCAGTCTACCCTTGGCTGGGATTGGCAATAGGATGCTGGTCTTTATTGTGAATCTCAAGCATTTCTCCATAAAAAGTGCTTGGTCTTTGAAGCTTGCTTATTCTTTCCCCATCTGCAGAGGCCCGTGTTGGCTCGGTGGCCCTTCGCAAGAGTGGAGGATATGTGGTCACTGTAGGAACCAGGTTTGCTTTCTTGAACTGGGGAGATCCGTCACTTACCACTATTGCTGAACTGGAATCAGATAAACCAAACAATAGATTCAACGATGGAAAGGTGGACCCAATGGGGAGGTATTTTGCAGGTATATCTGTATTAGATACATATCTCATATATGTCCAGTTCTAGTGTGGGGCATCTGCTGATGGAACTGCTTCTGTACAATTCAGCATTAGATGAGGAATTTAATCCCTGCTTCCAATGCAATCATCCACACAAACCCAAAACCTTCTGTGAGGGGTTGGGGACCCCTGAAATGATTTGAGTGAGGAACTAATGTGGTGGTGGGAGGATAAGCAAATGCAGTTCCATTGTGCTGTACCAGGGTCATGCCCACTCTTGGCTTGCATGTTAAACAGAATTACACCCAAGTGTGCAGATATACTTTCCAGTTCCTATAAACACCGAACAATCTGATTTAACCAAACTGGGATACTGTAAAACAAAACAAAACAAGCAAAAAACTGGGATATAGATTGACCTGAGACCCATGAGCATGTTGCTCAACAAAAAGTATGGTTGTATCTATTCTGAAGAAAACCTGAGAACTTAAAACTTGTTCATTATCTTGTGGTGCTTGGGTCAGTCCTAATAACCATACTGATATACCATAGTTTTTGTTTATGTAGAGTAAAATCTTACTGTTTCAGTGATAAATACAGATGAAATTACTTTCAAATAACTGTAACTTTTATAACTGTGTCTGTATTTTAATATTAGCCTCCACCTTATTTTTTTTTTAGTAAAGTCTGACTTCTAATAAGAGGCTTTTATGTATTAAAAAGAGACAGGAGCCACGAGACAATGAAGCTAAGACAACTTTCCTGCTTGTCTCCCTCCTACAAATGAGAATGGCTAAACTAATCTAGGCAGAGACATGTACTGTCACACCCTAAACCCAGATCCCTAGCTTTTATTTCTTTTAAGAGTCAATCTGTATGTTGTATCATTAGAAGATGAAATCACATTATTGGTGTGAGTCCAGGTTTGGAAACAAAGTCCATCTTTACATCCTAAAAACAATAGCAAGGGAAGTTAATTTTCTAACTAGGAAAGGCATCAAGATTCCTACTGTAACACTTACAGAAACTTACAGCACTTTTACCCAACTGTTTTAATTTGTTTTGATCAGCCTTGGGTCCCAGTCCTGCGGGAAAGGTGAGTTATACATCAAATAAATAAATATGCTTGCTCATAAACAATAAAACAGTTTACTAAAACATCATAAAATATAGCTGGTGGAAACAAATTCTGTATACATGTTTTTTTAAACTACCGTATTTTTCGCTCCATAAGACGCACCTTTCCACAAGATGCACCAAATTTTTAGGAGAAGAAAACAGGAAAAAACTAATTTGTTTTCTTCTCCTAAAAATTGGTGAGCCTTATGGAGAGGTCCATCGTATGTAACACACCCTAGGACCCTTTGGAGGCTCACCCTGCCCCCCGGGGGTCAGAGGGGGCGACATCGCCAGTTTCTGGGACTCTGCTGAAGCTTCCCAAGCCTCAAAAGAGTCTGAGAAGCTGGTGATACCCCCCCTCTGGCCCAGCGGGGGGGGGGCAGGGTGAGTCTCTAAAGGATCCTAGGGTGTGTTCCAGGACCCTTTAGAGACTCACCCTGCCCCCCCAGGGGTCAGAGGGGGCAAAATCACCACCTTCTGGGACTCTTCAGAGGCTTCCCAAGCCTCAAGACTCCCAAAAACTGGCGATTTTGCCAGTGCTGGCCCCATGCAGGGGTGGGAGGAGCGTGCCAAGGATCCTGGGAGGCTCCCTCGGACCCGTGCCATGCTCCCTCCCACCCACCCCACGGGGCCAGGGGGGGTAAAATTGCCAGGTTCTGAGAGTGTTTGGAGGCTTATCAAGCTTCCAAACACTCCCAGAACCTGGTGATTTCGCCAGCGCTGGTCCCGTGGGGGGGTGGGAGGAGCGTCGCAAGGGTCTGAGTGAGCTTTCAAGGACCCTTGCGACGCTCCCCCCACCTGGAAGCTGCCGATTTTGCCGGCGCTGGTCCCGTGGGGGGTGGGGGAGCCTTGCAAGGGTCCTGGAAGTCTCACCCGGACCCTTGTGACGCTCCCCCCCCCCCACAGGGCAAGCAGCAACGAAATCGTGCCTTTGTTCCATTAGACGCACGGATTTTCTGCCCCACATTTTGGGAGGGAAAAAGTGCGTCTTATGGAGCAAAAAATACGGTACAAAGCCATGTAATAAGTGTGTAAGTTTCTAAATTCTTCAACCAATAACTCCAAAAATGGCAGAAACCAATGAAGCAGTACATGCCTGTTTTAACTGCTAGTGAGGATGAAAAGATTTTCTGATTAAAGAATAACAAAGAAAAAGTTAAAAGATAACAGTTACTAAGGCCAAATAGCATTTTCAGACTACGTGGGGCTGAAACTGCAAATATGAGGTTGTTTGCCCTGGTCCAAATACCTCTTCCCACCATAATTACCTCCCGACAATCTGCTGAAAAGGTTAATTTGGTTAAAAAGAAACAATCAGGGTAAGGGTTAGATTGAAGGATCTAAGTTCTCTCCCACATAGCTTGATGGAAAGCATCTTTTAACGATCTTTTTTAAAATGATGGTTTCATTTTTATAACAGTCTTCTCCAACCTGGTGCCTTCATGATGTTTTAGATTCCAGTTCTCATCAGCCTGAATGCAAATGTTCGAGGGTGATAGGAGGCAAAGTCAAATATATCTGATGGACCCCTGGTTTACAGAACAGGCTAGAAATATAAAAGGCTGCATAATATATAACGAGAAAGCAGGCTGTGCCTTGTGGTGGGAGGATTAGCGTGGCTTCTGGCAATAGGAGTCTTGCTTAACAGGAGAATCGTTCAAGGAGATCAGCAGGAATGGAGATAGAAATAATCTGGTAGATGTGGAATACAACATCAACAGCTTTAATTATACCGTAGTTCCTCACTATAGGCTTTTGAGAAGAATAGGCCATTGTGGGATAAAGCTGATTTGTTGGGTTGGGGAAATCTTCATGTGAATGTTGTGCCCTGTAATGGACAGCTCCAGGTTAAGGAAGGGTGGATTAGACAGGCCTTTGACGTGATCCATCAGGAATGTAGTGATAAATTTGGAAGTGCGGGGTGCTCATCTTCACAGTTGCCATAGCCATCCCACTTCAGAAGAGTCTGAAAATACTGCATTGGTTCATATCAACACAGGAAGGACAGGGTGTTTTTTTTGTAAAGTTATTGCATCTTGAATTGCCTATTCAAAACCAAAACAACCTCAACTATGTTGCACTATTGCATGGTTGCAGCAATTTACTGTTTTTCCCCTCACTGCCAGCTATTGTGAAGATTACCACAAACTTCAGAGGGAACAAGGCAGTCTCAGAGAAATGGCAGATGATGCTATGGTCTCTGCTACTCATATTCTCCTGGGGCTTTAACCCCTGCCGCCTACACCGCCCTGCCACTGGTGCTGTTATGCTGTGAAGCAGCCTACAGTTCTGAAATACTGATTAATGTTTTTCTGCCATCTATGCTGTAGGTACCATGGCTGAAGAGACAGCCCCCGGAGTGAGAGCAAGGCGCCAAGGTGCTCTTTATACTCTGTTTCCTGATTGTTCTGTTCTGACGCAGTTAGAGGAGGTGGACATCTCAAATGGCCTGGCCTGGTCGCTGGATCACAGAACCTTCTTCTACATTGACAGCCTAGCATATGCTGTGCATGCCTTCGATTATGATATACACACAGGAAAAATCGGTACACAATCTTTCTTCAAATTATTTCAATAGCAGGTAAATGAACACATTGTGGAGAAGATTAATAGCCAACCTTGCAGAGCCTTCTTCTTTTTTCCCTTCCATCACATGACATATTGATGTGTGTGACATAGTGGGCTTTGCTTTCATCGTTAATACAACAATGCAGTTATTGTTTGAGCAAGCAAAGAAAAGAACATGGTGGCAAGAATCGACTTGTTCTGAGTAGGCAAGGCGTCAAGCTGTGAAATTTTGATTGTATAGAGTGTTAAAATAATTAAAGGAGGAGGTGGAAAAAGCATCCCTAAGACTGAAAGTGCTTTTAAAATTGAGCCTTGAACAATAATTTACTGAAATCATTGCAAAGCAATTAGCTAGTAAGCAGTGCAGATAAATAAAGCTTGTAGAATCAGACAAGCTAATGTCACCAGGAAGATTGTACACCCTGACACTCAGATGAATTTTATTGTCATTAGACATGATTGCTTGATTCCATTCTGGACTTAACCCTCTTTGGGATAAATGCCAGCTGTGATGAAGACAGGCTTCTGAAATTTTCCTAAGAGGTCTAGAAAGTGCTCTAGGGCTCTTGGGGAGACGTTCAGGCATCAGATTCCCTGACCTAGGAAAGGTGTTGTCAGATAGCTTATGTTTCTTTGTAAAGCATAAGACCATACCAACTCAAGACACTACTTCACATACTGGCTACAAAACCTTTGGCTACATCTCCTTTCATTTCAAATTATTATTACTAGTTCAAATTATAAGATTTGAACTGGTAAGGAAAGACTTACAACAACATTCTCCTTTTAAGATTGCCACATTTCCCCCCCCCCCCCTCGCTAAGGATAGCATGACAGGCATATATACTGTACGGTGCATTTCCTATGACACAGAGATCCATTAATTGGGAATACTGGTGAATGGGGTGGGCCTGGTGCTGGGTGGATGGGGATATTGCCTTGTTTGAGTTAAACCACTAGTCCATCCATTCTGTATACAGATCGCTGCAGCTGCAGACCTGTGTATAAGCTGGAGAAAGAGGAAGCAATGCCTGATGGGATGTGTATTGACACAGAAGGGAAGCTCTGGGTGGCCTGCATTGATGGCGGACGAGTGATCCGTATTGACCCTGAAACAGGTAAAAAGATGAATGAAGATGCTGCCTTAGCTGAGCCTGTTTGGCATTTTACAAACTGAAGCATTTTTATCAACTTTACTGTCGACTCTTCAAACATTTGCAAACATCTTGAAATCCCTGAAAATACTTGGCCCTGTGATGCTCACCAAAAGAACAAACACTCTTAAATCTCAGCACTAAATCTGGGGTTGTTGTTTAACCTAAGAACAGGGATATCTTTTTCTGGATTACCCTTATGACCAATCTAAGCAAACAGCCAGTATTCCCTGATCAAGCACTGCCACAGCTAAGGGCTGACCTAATACTGCTCTTTTTACAAGGAGAAAGAATGCTTCTAGTGGAACACACATAAAACATTGGTCTTGACGCCAACCAGTGGTATATGTAGGTATATCTTGATGGTGGGGCCCTCACCACTCTGGTCCATGCACTTGTAATCTCAAGACCAGACCACTGTAATGTGCTCTACGTGGGGCTACTTTTGAGATTTATGTGGAAGCTTCAAATGGTGCAGAATGCGGCAGTCAGATTACTTAGTGGAATGAGAAAATTCCAGCATATCTCTCCCATTCGGGCTGCTTTGCATTGGCTGACCATTCGTTTCCGCATTGACTTCAAAGTGTTAATGATGACATACAAAGCCTTGATACCTGGTAGAACGCCTTCTCCCACCTAGATCTACTCGAGTCACTCGCAAATAGCCAGGAAAGATGGCTGAGGGGCCTGACGCCGAGAGAAGCCCGGAAAGAAAAGACAAGAAACCAGGCCTTCTTGGCGGTGGCCCCTCGACTTTGGAACAGCTTGCCGCCAGAGATCTGCCTGGCACCCTCGCTGGGTGTTTTCAAGAGCCAATTAAAAACCTGGCTCTTTAGGTAGGCCTTCCCTCCTGCCAATACAGTACTTGATTTTATTTTTTTGGTTTTTGTTGTTTATCTTCCCATCTTGATTTTATTATTATTGTAGATTTTAATTGTTGTTTTTAAATCCGTTTTGTGCACAATATATTGTGAGCCATCCTGAGTAGACTCCTGTCTAGAAGGGTGGGATAAAAATCCAATAATAAACAAACAAACAAATAAGGAAGGTCTTAGGAGTGCTGTGTCTAAACAGACAAAGGAATAAAAAAACCCACCCAACTTCAGTTAACACGTAAAAGTCAAGAAGTGTTCAAGCGTGTTCCTTATAATACAGTCATAAACCTTTATTTTATTTAAATCTAACTAACTCTATGTGATCATATAGTGTATGATCATGTGTATGCCCTTCTGAGGAGAGATGTGGGGAGAGGTGGCAGCTGTATAAGCAATTTATTGATTGCATTTCCCCCCAGAAAACTTGTGGGTGTGTGACTGATCAACAACTTTCACACAGGGAAGAGACTTCAAACTGTAAAGATGCCAGCTTCCAGGATCACATCCTGCTGTTTTGGAGGAAAAGATTATTCAGAAATGTATGTCACATCTGCCACTGATGGATTGGGCAAGGTGGCATTAACTAAGGAACCTAATGCTGGAGAGATTTTCAAGGTAAGCAGGCCTTAGGTGCTTTTAAAAAATGACTGCAAGCAATGCAAAATGGTGGAGTCAAAATTTCTTCCTCTTGGGACAGATATGAACACTCTGTAGCCTGAGTTTTCTTAATTTCTTAGCTATTTTAGTTTAAGCTTTAAAGCATTCGAGTCAGGCATCGATAATCTGCAACCCTAAATTTTAGTTAGTAATTCGTTCTTTCATGTCTTTGGACTGCAGTTCCCGTAATCCTCTAAGAATTTTGGGAATTGCAGCGCACATCAAGTTACTGGTGTGACTTAAGTCCAACTTGACAGCAAGTCCCGTGACTCGAGTCCCCATCTCTGCTATTGGGTGGCACATAAGTAATTGTTTAAAGAGAGGAAAGACATGCACACACACACACACACACACACACCAGTGCCACACTTCATAACACAAGATTCCTGAACTCACCTGTTAGAATGTCTACAAAGTTTTACCTCTTTTGAAATTCTTTGTTTTCTTTCCTATTAAACTGGTGGAGAATGGTTGACATTCTCATAGAATGAATCCAGTTAGCCTGCTGGGCAAAAGGAAGTGGAGAAACAGAGTCCTTACTCCCACTGCCCACATTTGCGGACCCTACAAATTAGCCCCGGAGGAAATTAAGCACTAGGAAAAAAAATAAGGTTTTCTTTTGCTTGGGGATAACTTGTGGATGGAACATGAGGAGGGGCTGCCTCTTTCCCAAATCATGGGGGGTGGGTGGGGGAGGCACCCCCTGCTCCAGTCATGAGCTACTGTTGCTTCCATCTCTAGTTTATTAAAAAGCACCAGAACTCTATGTTTTTAAAATAGTCTATTTATGTCATCAAGTGCAGTGTGATGTCATCTTATCTCCAGCAATAATTAGACTTAATTTCTAAGAGTCTCTGTATTGGAGAGGCAGCCTCCTCACTCTTTGGTGCTGTTATGAGAAAGACAGACATTCAGCTAAAAAGGCTTGGCAGTTCATCGGTATCCAGCCTGAGGCTGAGGCGAGCCTCTTGAAGCAGCTGGCAGAGGAATCAAGGTGTTGCTTTGTCCTCCAAGAGCCTCTTGCTGTAATACATTCCTGGACAATACATGCGTGTCAGCCAAATATGCAGAATAAATATGGGTGTGCCAAGGTACGGATCAGCATAGGCAGTGAAACAATCAGATACACCACACACGGCACGGCAGCCAAATTATTAAATCACCTCTTGGTGATGGATTGCTCCCCTACCTCCCAGTTTAACCCTCTCTTTTAAAAAGGCATAGATGTGACACCAAAGATGTGATAGCCTCGTACGTTACCCATGAGGTTGTAGCCTAGTTTAGGGAGCCCAAGGCAGGTTCTGTGGCACATACCTTCTGTCCTTCACCACAGGAGAAGAGCTGGGAGATATGGGAGAAAGGACTGGGAGGCTTCCACCATGATTCCCTTGTTTCTGCCACCTGACGCCATCACCTCATTCTGTCTAATGGTAGGCCCAGCCCAAAAGACGTATGACTTGTTTTTTATTCTTTAACAGATAACTGGACTGGGAGTAAAAGGAGTCCCACAGCAGTACTTCACTGGTTAAATGCTCATTCCTTTTACTTGGCCGATGGAACCCACTGAAATACCATGAGGGACAAGAAAAAAAGAGTGAATAGCAAAGTGATGTCCTTAATCTGAAGACTACATAAATTGCCTTTATATAGCAATGTTTGTTTACTTGTTTTTTTTTTTGTGTGTGTATAGCTTGCAGTACGTTTTAGCTAACAGGGCATGTGACTATTTACCATGTTTCCCTGAAAATAAGACAGGGTGTTATATTAATGTTTGCTCCAAAAATGCATTAGGGCTTATTTTCAGGGGATTTTTTTTTCATGTACAACAATCTACGTTTATTCAGATACAGTCATGTCATCTTCTTCTGGTTGCTGCACAGTGGTGGAGGGCGTGGTTTCACTTAACTGGGGCTTATTTTTTGTGTAGGGCTTATATTACAAGCATCCTGAAAAATCATACTAGGGCTTATTTTCAGGTTAGGTCTTATTTTTGGGTAAACAGGGTATTTATTTATTTAGCTAGTTAGTTAGTTAAAATATTTTTACTCCTCCTTTCTTCTTGAAAAGGACCCAGGATGGCTTACAACAATGAAATACAATATTTAAAGTTGAAAATAATGAGTAGACAACAGTGATTAATATCATTAAAAGATAATATTAAAAATATGAACAATGAATAAAGAGGCATCTTACATTAATTAACACACAATATTAAGGCAGAGAGCAATACGTATACACAATTTTTTTAAGATGTCACTCTGAGAAATGGAAAACACAAAAATGGAAAACACAAGTAGTACTAACAATCCAGTCAAAGCAGTAATGCATAACAATCTCAAAAACCCATACAGGTATATGGTTACTGAGGGAAGTATTGCCTAAAGAGAAAGGTCTTTGCCTGCTTGCAGAAGGATAGCAAAGATGGGGCCAGGCTGGCCTCCTGTGGGAGGGAGTTCCAAAGTCTGGGAGCAGAAACAGAGAAGGGCCTCTCCTCTGTCCCCATCAGGCTCACCTGTGAAAGTGATGGGACGAAGAGAAAGGCCTCTCCCAATGATCTTAACAAGCCATCTCATAATGGCGGATATGGTATTTGAGACTTCAGTGCGAAAGGAAGAAGTGTCACATAAAAAAATATTGTGCAAAAGGAAACGAATATACCCTGACCTCCCCGACACACATGGTCCTGATTTTGAAATCAGATATACCTTATGGCTGCTGTTCACAAACTTTAAAAAGATTAGAAATATAATCACAGATCTTAATCATGTCTGATTAGTCTCCGCACATACTGTATATAAATACATCTGTTTAGAAGTGATTCATACTACGTTAGAATCATGGAATCAGAGAACTGCAGAGCTGGGAAGGCCGTCACCGATCATCAAGTTCAACCCTCTGTTGATGCAAGGAATCCATTGGGAAAATATCCCTGATGGGTGGCTATCCAACCTTTGCTTAAAAAAATTAAGTCTGCCACCTTCTGATGAAGTCAGTTTTAATGAGGAGCAGCTCTCACTATCCCACAAGGAAGCTCTTCCTGAAGTTTAGTGGACATTTTTCCCACTGTAATTTGAATCTCTTAATTTTTGTCCTGTCCTCTGGAACCAAAGAAAGCAATTTTGCTCCATCTTTCATATAACAGCATTTCAGAGATTTGAAGATGGCTATCACAACATCTCTTGGGCTTTTCTTCTGTAGACTAAACATACTGAACTTCCTCAACCGTTCTTCAGGGGGTTTGGTTTTGGGACCTTTGATCATCTTGGTCATCCTCTGGACATGTTTCATGTTTCATCTGAACACAATACTCCAGGTGAAGTTGGCTAAAAGTAGAACGGAGTGGTAATATTACTTTCCTCCACCTGAGCACTGTACCTCTGTTGATGCAGCCAGTCATTTTCACATACACTACTGCTAAGCCAATGGTCGCCAATCTTCTATTTCCACATTTGTTTTTTTTCTACCTAAATGTATAACTTTACATTTAGCCTTGCTGAAACTCTTTTTGTTTGTTTTGGTCCAGATCTGCATCTTAAATCCTGACTCTCTTTTCTCAGGCTTAAAAAAACATTTATTTAACAAATTGCAGTGCAAAGAAAAATATATAATACAAAATGTGAAAATATTATTTTAAAAGTGCATCTTAATAACAAAAGCAGGAACAACCATTGATAACATCCCCTATTAGCTAGAAAATGGAAATAAAATAAAATGAAACAAAACATTTTCAACCCAGAATCTATTCCTGGGTAGAAGATAATTCTAGTTTCTGAAGTTTTAGCTTCTCTTCCCAATTTGGTGTCATCTGCATATTTGATGGACATCTTCTCTACAACTTCATCATAGCCATTTATCAAAATGTTGAGCAACATGGGATCCTGACCAGAATCTTCAAGTCATCCTGGACACTTGTGTTTTTGTGTGAAATCCATGCTGGTTATTATTAGTAATAATTTGTTGTTTTTAAAGTGCTCACATAGTGGCTGTTTAATCTTCTATTCTAGAACTTTCTTTGCTATTAAAGTCAAGCTGACCAATTAGTAGTCGCCTGGATCGTCTGAAGAAAGAAAGGTTCCCCCCCCCCCATATGTAGACTATTAGTTATAAACAAATTTTTTAAAAATATTTTCTTTGCCTCATCTTAAAGGGCTGGTTGAGAAACTGCCCACAGTCAAATCCATCTCAGTTTGTTTGTGACCGGCTTCATGCACACCAGCCCTAGTCCCTTCCAGTCATTTATACTGTACTACAATAAATTACATGGGAGTTAGTCCATGTATAAAATGGGTGAATCTGAAGTATTTTTGTTACCACAGGATGCAAAGACTCATTCAAATTGGTCCAGTCCTTTTTGCTTCCAAAGCAGCTTCTTTTCTCTGTTTCGGGGGGGGGGGGGTTTCTACTTTTTCAAGCCAAAAGAATTTGAATGGGCTGTTTTCCTGTGCAGTTAGTTGTGCCATATTGTTATAAAGATAGAGGGCATATCTACAGGTGGTGTTTCAGTGATGTAGGCAGTTGGGGCTTAACGTTCAGGCCAGAGTGACATGCAAAAGCAAAGCACCGTGATTTTAATGTGGGAAATTGGATGCTAGTCCTGAATTCTGAGAAACATATTAAGCTTCAGATCATGTGGAAAGGCCCTTTTGTTGTGAAGCAAACCTTAGTGCTGTTAATTACTTAACTGACAGGTCTGAAAATGGACTTTAAATGTTTATCGTGCCTATAGTTTAAAACCATATGTAACCAGAGATGAGGTAATTTCTGCATGTTTTACTTGAAAGGAAGAGAAAAGAGTAATGGACGGGAAGAGGGTGGTGGTGATGCCTCTTATAGAATCATTCTGATGTGTGAATTATAATATTTGTTGCAAAATTACTGTTTGATGCTCTGTTCTCTTAGACTGCTAAAATACCTTTCCATGTTATTTTTCTATATAATTTTTTTGGAGAAATGTAGTAGTCTGAAGCTTTAAATGAAAAAGCAGCTTCACAACAAACCATAAAAGAATCAGCAGAGGTGGGACCAGAGGAAGGAAGGAAAGAAGTGGGGTTGTGGGCTCAAATGCGAATTGCATCACATCCAGTATGAATTGTGAACCCCTGAATCAATCTGCAGCCCCTGTGTGAACATTCATTGTGATTTCAAATGTAATACAGGCTGCAAATCAAATTGCAGCAAAGTAGTCTCACCTTAAGTTAGACTGTCAGTTGTAAGAGATTCTTTCAAGCCTTGAGCACCCTCTTCTGGATTTCTAGCTTAGGAACAGGCATTAATACCACAAGTGTTCTTCATTACTTAGATAAAACTGAAGGCAATTGTCAGTTTTCCATTTAAACTTGTTTTATTCAAAATACAGCTCTGTTGCCTAGGTCTGCATAAAACCAGCTCTCTGTGTTAATCTGTACTGCCCTCCTAAAAAAAGATATTTCTTTATGTTTTAAACTAGATTTATTGAAAAGAAAAATTTATTTCATGTAATTTTTATAGGAAACAGTTCCATAGATATAATGACTGATATATTGTGGGAAGGGTACAGAATAATGTGTAATTTTACATGAGGTTTAATTGGAGTTTGGAGAAGCCACTTTTTTGGATTATGGTGCCCCCCATGACCCGATCCCTGAAGCTATAACAAAAAATAATTTTTCCACATTATGGATTTAACTTACTTGCCTTATAAGCATACCCAACCTGAATGGTGTATGTCTTTCAGGAAAATAGGTAGTTGCAAATGACTTGAATACATAACTAGCAATTTAAAAAAAAAATCCAAATGCTCTTGGCTCTCATAATCATGAAATTGCTATGTTAATTTGTCCATTAAAGTCAACAACCTCATTGTCTATGTTACCGTTCTAGTTTAATACCCAGATGGAAATGTGTATTTGAAATATGTACCTAGTTTTTATAAATGTATTCACTTGTACCAAATATACAAGACGTCTTGTGAAAAAGCAGGCCTTAAATTCCACATTCTCTTGAAATAAAAACGAACAATGGAAGCAGACAGAAAAGCCTGAACCCAGCTCAAAAAGTGAAGCAACTGAATATAGCCATATCTTCTGAGTTAAATATCTTACCTTTCTTAAAGACCTGTTCAGCTATAACATGATCTTATTTCTTGTATTCTGCCCAGGGAAATATTCCACACAGTTGAATAGTTGAACACCCTGAATAGTTTCAATGCAAGATCCAAATTTAGTAGAATAAACTGGAAAGTTATGGATTTACCTTAATTTTATTTGCTGGGACCAACCATCTCTGGTTGCTAAGTAATCACATATTTGTGGTAATCATTTTGCATATATACTTCAGGTTGCTGAGAGTTGCAGTTCCTAACATGTAATTTGTGGCACAAGGTAGATTTGGTTGTGGGCAGGGCTGACGTCAGCGATGTGCGGGGCCAAAGCCCAAAGTGAGTACTGTACCTACTTTCTCTTTCTGCCTCCCCAGCCAATCAGATGCCAGTGAAGACACCGTTTATTCATGATAGAAGCCTAAACTGTTGTTTGCAAAAGACTTTTGAAATTACAAATCAGGCTATAAGCTTAACACAAAATTCGGCTGAGGCAGAGTGTCAGAAGTTGCCCAGCTATGGTCGTCACACTGTGAATGTCATGAGCAATTGTCTGAGAGATTTGATTGGGAATTGATGATGCAAGAATCCTGCTGGGGCATCATCGTTGTTTAGGAAGCCCACCATGATTCTCTTCTTTCTAACCATCCCAGGGGACTTCCCAGTTCTCCTGGGAGTGACTGAGTTGTTCCTTGGCAACCAAGGCATGCAGGGTTGGGAATGCAGGCAGTGGAGGCAAATGCCAACTGTGTGATAAATTAATCTTTCTATAATTTTAACTGAAGCCAGTTCATACTTGCAGCTGCTGGGAGTAAGAGCAGGGGATCAACTCATTTCAACTTCAATTCATGGCTGTATAGAGCCTTTTCGAAAGCCGTCCTTGTGCTGGGTTTAAGATAGATTAGTGTCTGACACTGGATTACAATTACGGATTTACAACTGCTGTAATTGTGTGTCAAGGATGACCTGCCTGTGACAGTTTGCACACAATTATCCTGCCATAAGCTGCTTCTAGAACGGACTTTATCGTGGGTGGGGGAGACATGGGGAAGGGGAGGTGACATCAGGAAAGCAACATGGGTCCCCATTCTGTATCGGGAACACGACACTGGATTGGAGCCCCAGAATTAAATACTCTTTTAGAAGTGGTAGAATCAAATGCATATTTTAAAAGTAGTAAATATATATATAAAAATTGGCTGTGTTCTCACTATTAAGTGCAGAGTGATTAAGTAAAAAATAGAGTAGTGAACTGAGATATTTCAATTTTTCCTGATTCACAAGGTTATGTTGTAGATTTTGCACAGGGCAAAGCGAGGGCAGCTCATTACCATGAGTCTCCCTTGTCGCAATGAACAAGCAACACCTGTTACCAAACAAATGCACATATACGATCCAGAACATTCCACTGCCTGAGACAGAAGACCATTCAATGTACAAAAGCAGAACTGTCTGGCAGTTCAGTCTATGCCATCCAAAGCATTTGAGGGCAGAAAGGACACCTAGGAGTCATATCCATATTCAGCCCCTCAGCTAAACGATGCTCTAAGTTTCACTAGACAATTGGAAGGTCCTCAGTCTTTGTTTCCATATGTTCCCCTCAGAGGATCAGATGAAAACAATCCGATTCTGCACTTCCACATCATCTGATTTCTTCATGACCATTTTTGGACACCATCATTTCTCAGAAAACCTACCACTCTGTTATTGGGTGCTTTTGAAATTAGAGTTTGCTGCTTCATTTGCTTCTTTCAGATCCTTAATTTGCCCTGAGCACCATAATACCGAAACTGTTTGGCTTGTCCGCACACTTTTTTTTGACATAAAAACACCCACCGACTGTCACTAAAGTATTTCCAGAGTCATCCATTCCTCTTCCTAGCTATCTGCAAATAATAATGGGAATAAAAGAGGATCAGTTTAGGTCAAGTTACTTTGGAATTGCGTTGTACATTCCATTCTTTGGAATATGCTCTGGTGAAGGAGGAAGAGGAGCAGCAGCAGCAGCAACCACATACTTTTATGCCACACTTAATTGCATTAGTCTTTGAGGAACCAACCGCTGTTTTTCTTTTTTTCTACCATAGAAAACATCTTCCTGGAACATAGTACTTACACAGTACTTTTCTTAAATGTTTGCAGAACTTCACTTGTATTTTTACCTTTGTTGTTGTTGTTTTGTCATTTAGTCGTGTTCGAATCTTCATGACCCCATGGACCAGAGCATGCCAGGCCCTCCTGTCTTCCACTGCCTCCCAGAGTTTGGTCAAATTCATGTTGGTACCTTCAATGACACAGTCCAACCATCTCATCCTCTGTCGTCCCCTTCTCCTCCTGCCTTCACACTTTCCTAGCATCAGCGTGTTTTCCAGGGAATCTTCTCTTCTCATGAGATGGCCATAGTACATACATACATACATACATAAACCTTTATTGGCATTTGATTACAGTAAGAAAAATAGACAATGTAACCAGGGAAGTAAAGAGGGGGAAGGTTAAAACTGAAGTTGGGAGGGATGGGGATTACGGTTTCTCATAAGAATAGTTGACAGAAATTCCGCCACGAGATGGGTAGTGGTTGGAAAGTAATCACTTAGGAGAATTGGGAGGGGGTCAGAGAGGGAGGGAGGGAGGGTTAGGAGAAAAGGGTGTAGCAAGGGAGATCTAAGGGTGGAGTGAGAGGGGCAACGAAGTAAAATATGGGCTACTGTATCTGATTCGCGGAAACAGAGTGGACAGAATCTGTTTGATCGGGGGGTATTGGAGTATCTGCCAAAGTGATAAGCAGATGGGAAGATGTTTAAACGAGCAAGAAGAAAGGCCCTCCTTTTCCTTGGGTCTGTCAGGTGAAAGAGATAACTGGCTGGGTGGCCCAGTAAGGGGGGGAGCCCAAAGTAAGATGGTGAGCAAGTGGGATTTAGATTAAGTAGGAGGGTCCGAGTTTCTTGTTCCAGTAGTTTAGACTTAATGATAAGGTGGGCTTTAGGAAGGTCAAGGTCAGCCAAGGTTTCAGGGGATAGGTCGAGGGTGGAAAGCTTAGCATCTACTAGTTTGAACCAGTTGGATATGTGAGAATCACGAATAAGATCATATAAGATGGAGGTTGGGTGGGAGTTGAGATGAAGTTTCAGCCAAAATTTGAAGGTAGAAATCGAAGCAGAGGTGGAGGGAAGGTGGATACCTAGTTCTAATGCAATCGTGGACAGTCTGATTGAGTTGGGGATCCCCAGAATCTTACGAAGAAATTTAGAGATTGAGCAATCCAGTTCGGAGTTGGCGACTTCAATCCAAACGGGTGCTCCGTACAGTAATTGAGGGATGGATTTGAGTTGGAATGCCTGAAGAGCAGCAGGAATGAATTGGTTGCCTTTGTTGAAAAAGAATCTGACTATGGCGTTTTGAGATAGAAGAGCTGAGGATATGGCAGATTTACGGTGGAGTAACCAAGAGTGGTGGTAGTGAAATGTAACTCCGAGATACTTGAAGGATGATACCTGCTGAAAGCTGAGGTTTTGTATTTTCCATTGGGATGGAGTCCATGATTTGGAGAAGACTAAAATTTTAGTCTTCGCGGAGTTAATGGATAGATGATTTGCAAGACAGTACTCCTGGAAGGTTAAAAGCAGCTTACGGAGACCGCGCTTGGAGAGAGATAGAAGGACAGCGTCGTCGGCATATAGGAGTAGAGGAATAGGTGAGTTGTTCAGGGAGGGGATGGGAAGGTCAAGAGGGAGTAAGACAGGAGGAAGATCGGCTATATAGAGGTTAAATAAGAGGGGTGCCAGAATGCATCCCTGTCTGACGCCTTTGTGGATAGGAATATCTTCAGTCACGGCGCCAGTGCGGTCTAAACGTACGCGACATGAGTTGGAAGAATGTAGTTGTTGGATGAGCGAGAGAAGACGGGGGTCAATATTCCAGTTCATTAGTTTCTTCCATAAGGTGTTCCTGTTTACGGAGTCAAAGGCTCCTTTGAGATCGATGAATGCGGAGTAAAGTTTTGCCTTGTGGGACTGGGAGTATTTATTAACTAGGAAAGAGAGGGTGAAAATATGGTCCAGGGTCGAAGCTCCTGGGCGGAAGGCAATTTGTTCCCTAGTTGGGAGACCAATGTCTTCTGCCCAGGCAGTGAGTTTCTTGAGGAGAAATCTTGAGTAGAGTTTCCCAATAAAGGATAGAAGGCTTATTGGTCTATAGTTGCTGGGGAGAGAGGGGTCGCCTTTTTTATATATTGGGACAATAATTGAATTAAGCCAAGATTCGGGAATGATACCTGATTTATTGACGATGGTGAATAGGTTAGCAAGAGGGATGGACCACCATGTGTGGTTGTTGGTGAGGAACTCTGAGGGAATTCCATCCGGACCGGGGGATTTCCGGGATTTGAGAGTGTGGATAAGCTCAATGATTTCATCGGGTGTAACGGGGGGCCAGTCTAGTAATTCAGGGGAAGGGTAAGGATATTTTATGGAAGGAGTCTGGGTGGAGAAGATGTGGGTGTAGTAGGTTGACCAAGAGGAGGAAGAGATCGGAGTGGGGAGAGTTGGGTCTGAGTGGGATAGTGATCTAGAAACAAGGGACCAAAAAAGGCTATGGTTGTTGGAGAGAATTGAATGGTGGAGAAGGCTCAAGTTTTGTTGGGCATATAGATGTTTTTTTTGCTCAGACAAAGTACGGCAGAATTTTTTAAGATAGGAGTAAGTTAGGACAAGGTTGGAAGAGGGGTCTGCAAGGGCTGCGCGGAAAGTTTGCCTGGTCAGTTTCTTGGCTGACAAACAGTCTGAGTCAAACCAGGATGGGCAGTGGGGATAGGTAGGAGGGGGTCGGGAAGGGCTAAGGGATTGGGTGAGGGATTTAATTAGGGACTCATAAACGAGGACAGCCAGATGAGGAGAGTTGGTCTTGGATAGGGTCTGCTTAAGATCGATCACATCGTTTTTGCGAGTCCAGGCTCTGAAGGACTCTTCAGAGTTATGGGTCCATCTTAGTCTAGGGGTGGGTGGGAGGGAGGGGGTAGGGAGGGAGTCGCCTGACTCAGCGGGAAGGGTAGGGGATAAAAGGGTGATTGTAGGTAAATGGTCACTTTCTGTCCGTATATCGACATGGAAGTCGAGGATTTGGGGGAGGGCTTCAGGGGAAGAGCCATAGTATTGGAGCCTCAGCTTCAGGATCTGTCCTTCCAGTGAGCACTCAGAGTTGATTTCCTTTAGAATTGATAGGTTTGTTCTCCTTGCAATCCAGGGGACTCTCAAGAGTCTCCTCCAACACCACAATTCAAAAGCATCAATTCTTTTTACCTTAGTCAGCTTTAAAAATAATCCAATAAACCTGACTTGGTATATTTCATCCCAATCTATCAAATAGGGAGATTTGGGACCCAGGGCAGGGCGGGGAGAAAGTTCAAGACATTTGCTATCTGTGTTGTATACTCTTATCCAAATTGAGATGCTTGCCTATCTGATTTTCACTCAAGAGGCAGAAAAGTAGCCCTGCAATAATAGCAGATGAAATACAATTCATGCCATTCTGAATCTGCTGCTTGAGACCATTGCTTTACTGTGCTGAGTGGCAGAGTTAACATCAGATCTGGAGCTAGGGCTGAGAAATTAAGTGGCATCCTAGGTGCATCTAATCAGAAATGAATGCTGATGAGTTCTAGAAGACTTGTTATTCCAGTGTTACGTAGTGAAGAGAGTGTTGGCTTGAGGACGCAGGAGACCTGTGCTTTAATTCCCACTCGGCTGGTGAAGGTTATGGGTGTGTGTGTGTATGTGTTTGTGTGGCACCAGTAGTAGAATGACTCCTAAAATATTTCACATGCCTCAGAAACACTCCTGGGGTCATTGTAAATTGGAGCTGACATGACAGCACATAACAAACACATTATTCTCAGGCCAGTAAGTATCCTTGTTGTAACCATTACCGGCTAGGGAAGAGTCACTCCCCAGTCTATTTCCTGGCATTCTAGATCTTTTAATGGCTTCCTATAGCCCAAGGGCTTAACACACTGGAATCCTGGAGTGGACTGAAGAAGCTAGGTATGAACAGCAGGTTTTAATTACTTTCGTAAAGCTTCTGTTCCCAGATTCTTTTAAATGCTGACAGTTACCAGTCAGCCTTAGCACTATGAGCCCGAGGTGCTTCCCTCCCACCACACCATTTTCACAAACATGTGCTATGATTTGGCTGCTGATCCAAGCCATCAGTCACCAATCTGAATTCATTCAAGTTTTCAGTCATTAAGTAAAAATCCTGGCATATTTTTGGCTTGCACATGCCTGTTTATATATATATATATATATAAAATTGACTCTAAACTACACAAATACAAAACAAACAAATAAAAAATTAATATATAAACAAAGTGCTCCCCTCCACTGAGATATTTTGAAGACTTGCTGTATTTGTTTCATTTATGATTGAAACAATCATAAATGAAACGTTCCAAACCATTCCCCTTCCAAAACTGCATTGATTCTTTTAATAGTACACAACACTTCCCTTTAATTAATACATACTGTAGTTAATAAACACTCCCCAACTATCTCAAAAAAAATATTTTGTTTGGCAAACCCTTTTAAAACTTAATATCACAAATTAGTTTATAATTAATAGCAATATTTCATACTTCTTTATACCATTCATTTAATTGAAATTCATGCTTTAATTTCCATTTTTAGCTGTAATTAATCTTGCTGCAGATACTAAATTTGTTATCAATGACTTTACCGTCCAGTTCCATTGTTCTTTATCAAAGATTGATAACCATGCTATTCTCAGGGTAAAGTCTACATTTAATTCCAGTATTTCATTAATTTCTTCAAAAACTATCTCCCAAAATTTCATTACATTCCCACCACATGTGAAAGTAAGTACCTACATGAGTATCTCATTATGGGGATGCACCTGCCCATTTGGAGACATGGTCACATTGCACTGCGGGTTTTGTAACCACGTTTGTAACTACAGAAATAAACCATAGTAATCAACCATGTGCCTTTTGCCTGTGAGTACAACCGTGGCTTAATAATTCAAAAGTACAGCTTGTGCATGACTATTTTATAGCAATTCCTTGAAGTGTGAGTCACAAGTGGATTCACTGAAAGCATGGAAGGTTTTGGAAGTGGGGGAGGAAATGCTATTTTCATGAAAAATGATGGACAAAGGTGAGAGAGATGTTCTGGTGAGGAAGCCATTCCCTTCGTACCTCTACTGACCTTTCTGCCACAGGTGGATGGCTCTCTACAGGCCTTAGCTTACAGCTTCCATCATCCCCACCTAGTATGGCCAATGGTAAGAAACTGTGGGAGTCATAACCCAACACACTATGAGAGAGGGACAAAGGTTTTCCACTCTTGCTTTGCAAGAGTCCCAAAATATACTCCCTGTTCTTCCCACTCTGTTGCTGATGCTCTTCTAGCATACATGACTGAAAAAACCACTTAAAAATAGAGACATATTCATGGTGTGCCCCAGGCAGTAGAAAGGAAGTAGAAAGCTTCCCCACACAGCCCTCTGAACAACACATTTCCACTGAAACAAGATACTGTACCTATCACATGTAAACGGTATCCTTTCTGAAATATTGGAAGGGCATATGGCTGTCTAAAATATGTGGTAAGTATGCACTTCAGATCCTCAGTCACAGCCCCTGTGGTCCAGCTCAAATGCCATTTGCATTGAACCAAAAAAGAAAAAAGAGGGAGTTGACTGGCAGCAGAAACACAGGAATGAGTGGACACATCATCTCTGCAAAAATCTACAATGACTATGAGACAGGAGTCGTCAAGGTTTGGTTCTGTTCTCTGTAGTAGCATTTACTGTATTCCCTGGGGCACTGAGGTTCATACTGGAGAATTTCAGAGAGAATAGTAATAATGTGTCCCGTCAAGTCAAGTGTGATCAAGAGATCACTTCCATACTTCCCCGGATTCCTTGTTCCCTCTAAGTTTAGCAGCAGTCCTCGTGTGTCTGGAGCAGAAATGTATCTTTCTGGAAGTATATTGCTCTGACACTGTCCTCTTGTAATGCAAAATATTTGAGAATGGCTTGCTTTTGAACGGACAGTAAGAGTCATTAGCTTTACAAAAGCCCAACTCTTAATTGAGTGGACTTATAGTCCAGATACTGGGGACGTGGTGGCGCTGTGGGCTAAACCGCAGACGCCTGTGCTGCAGGGTCAGAAGACCAAGCAGTTGTAAGATCGAATCCACGCGACGGGCGGCTTGTCCCAGCTCCCGCCAACCTAGCGGTTCGAAAGCATGCAAATGCGAGTAGATAAATAGGTACCATCTCGGTGGGAAGGTAAACAGCGTTCCGTGTCTAAATCACACTGGCCATGTGACCACGGAAAGATTGTCTTCGGACAAAACGCTGGCTCTATGGCTTGAAGAGCGGGATGAGCGCCGCCCCCTAGAGTCGGACACGACTGGACAAAAATTGTCAAGGGGAACCTTTACCTTTATAGTCCAGATAGGCGGGATATAAATCAAACAAACAAACAAATAAATAAATAATTGGTTGATGTTGGCTGACCCAGCCGTCTGTATTTTTGGGCTCTTTTTTGGGGGGCGAGACCCGGCTATGGAGGCTGTCCCGATGAGCACATGCGCTTCCAAATTTACCCCTATACAGATTTCTCTCCATGTGTTTGAAAATGAGAGTTCTGCCGCACTAAAACACTGAAATAAATCCGTTAGTTTTTAAAGCGTCCACAAGACTTCTGTTGTTGTTTTCGTTGCACAGTGATTTTTTTTCCCTTTGTGTATACCTCCTGCCGGAGACACACTGCACTGCTTTCGCACCTCCCTCGCCCGCCCAAGCACAAACACCACCACCCCCGCCCCTCTCCCGTTTGAGCCCTTCCACTTCCTTCCTGCTCCACTCCTCCCCCCCTCCCGTGCCCTAATTTGGACGGGCCCCTCGACGCAGAGGGGGCGGGCCGTCAAGGCGAAGGGCCAATCGCGCGGCGGCATGCAAAACCGGGTCCAGCGTGTGTTTGTTTTCATGTCCCAATGCGGCGGCTTTCGGACGAGACAGCGTTCGGCAGCGGAGGCTTTTCTACCGGGA
Organism: Pogona vitticeps; assembly: GCF_051106095.1. Taxonomy (NCBI): domain Eukaryota; kingdom Metazoa; phylum Chordata; class Lepidosauria; order Squamata; family Agamidae; genus Pogona; species Pogona vitticeps. The sequence goes on from NC_135785.1 coordinate 175,965,242, forward strand.
ATGCGGAAGCCTTTGAGCCGATCTCTTTGATGGATAAAGCTGCTCAGATGCTGATAGTACCAGTGAGTAGGAACAAAAACAAAACTCTGTTTTTCCTGGGCTTTGGGAGAATATCAAAGACCTGCCGGGTGTAAATCTCAAACGCTGCGGAGACTGTTGCAGTCCTGTAAAGATTTTTGTAGTTGCCATAGTTTAACCATTGGTTTTGTGGTTTCTAAAAATAATAACACGTTTCTTATAGGGTCCAGACTATCTCTGATTCTAGGTAGTGGAAGGCTTTCTTATTTTGCTTCCCCCTTAGCCCGGCACAGTGACTGGCCCTTTGTAAACTGAAATTATTCTGGAATAACACGTGGTTTCTTTTAAACAAGCTTTGAAGATGTTTAGTCGGTTTCCTGGAACGGGGTGTTAAGGAGGCCAGGTGGGGCTTATTCGTGTACACCTTTCGTTCTCCGTGGTGTTTTGGGGTCCTTCATTCTCATTATTGTGTCCTTAGTATGAGTGGTAAGTGACTGGAGTGGCAACCCAAATATTTGCCATAGTTGGTTGTACACACACACACACACACACACACACACACACATCCCGCCCATCTGGTATATTCTACCACTTTGCCATTAAACTAGTGACACAGTACAACTGATATCTTCCCTGTTTACTTAAGAGTTTGAGTTTGTATTTAGCTTCACCTTGGACACTTGCTGATGAGGCTTTTATCATCTTCTAGATAAATCACCACTTAGATTTGCTATGTTTGTTCGACTGGCATATTCTCTTTTCGTTCTCTGAATTCTCATGGAATGTGAAGTATGAACATACTGTACCTATAATGTGTCTTTTGTTGTTCTGTTTTGTTCAGAAGTTGGAACAGTTAAATTTTGAGACCACAGTTTTGAGTATCCTTGACCCAGCACCCTTGTGGTGGGATTCTGGGAGTTTAAGAATCTAAAACATAATGAGCTTTCCAAGCCAACTGTAGCTCTTCCAAGCTGTAGATTGGTTAAAGAGTAGCTACAGGGTCCCATGATTAAGGCTATATGACTCACAGGAAGGGGGTATTTAAAGCTTCCCCCCTTCACTGCAATCTTTTGGAAAATTGCTCTCCCCACCATCAAAACCACTGTTTGCAGCAAGAGGGAGGTTGCTGGGAGTGGGATATACAGTGTGGCTGAAAATCTAGAGGACGGTAAGTTTGACTGAGATTTTGTCATGTTTTTAAAATGTTTTCTGTTGCCTCACTCCTGTTGTGATTTTATGATGTTTTGGATGAACCACATGGACCAAAACACATGGTATGAACAAGGAAGAATGATGATTTTAAAAAAACAACTACCACCAAAAGGGAAACATTAAAGAAGAAGAAAAGGCAAAAAAGGGCAAATCTTTGAAAGTGATATTTTCACTATAACTTGTATATACTGACCTGAGAGGCTGACTGCATGAATTGTTTAGCCCACTGCTTGGAGCACTGCAGGGGCAGGTTGGTGTGCTTTAAAGATGGTGACCAGACAATATATTTGTGGATCACACCAGCCCACTCCCAGAGTGTTCCTAATCCTATCCATACCTTTCTGGCCCCTGTCAAGAGTCTCTTGTGGTGTGGGTAGGATTTCTGTGGTTTCAACTGGTTCCAGTGTGTGCGATTGCTGGAACCTATTCAAAGCAAGCTTTCTCTTTCAATTTGCCAGTATTTGTGACATTTGAGCCACTTCAGCATATTGGCAAATTAATTGCTTCACTTGCTTGACAAAGGGCAGGAGAAATACTTTAAAAAACCTATATGTAGACTATTTCTTATTAAGCCACTTCATAATATTGGCAGGAGCCATCTCCACATGAATGGCCAGGCTTGATTAGATCCTTCTAACCAAGCTCGACTGTTCCCAATCAGTCCACACTAGCTTGCTCCTTGCTGTTAGTGTAGCTGTACCTCAGAGTGAACACAGTTGGGCTTACTTCTGAGTAAACATGCTTAGGCCCTTGCTGTTCATGCTTCTCAAGATGAAAGGGGTTGTTCTGTTATTGATACAGTATAAATATCCCTCCTCAGCCCAATTTTTCACATGTTACAGATTTTCTTTTTTGGAATGAATGTGGATCCTAAGTATCTCCACATGAATCACAGAATCATAGAAAAGTGAAGTTGGAAGGGGCCTACAAGGCCATGAAGTCCAACCCCCTGCTCAGTGCAGGAATACAATCAAAGCATATCTGCCAGGTGATTGTCAGTTTGCCTTGAAAGCCTCCAGTGTTGGAGCACTCACCAGCTCCGGAGATAACTGGTTCCACTGTCCTATTGCTTCAACAGTTAGGAAGTTTGTCCTGATATTCGACCAAAATCTGGCTTCCTTTATCTTGAGCCCATTGTTGCATGTCCTGCACTCTGGGATGATTAGAGAACAGATCCTGCCCCTCCTGTGTATGACAGCTTTTCAAATATTTGAAAAGTGCTATCATATCACCCCTCAGTCTTCTCTTATCAAGGCTAAACACGCCCAGTTCTTTCAGCCTTTCCTCATAAGGCTTAGTTTCCAGCCCTCTGATAATCCTTGTTGCCCTCCTCTGAACTTGTTCTAATTTGGAACTGAGTTTGTCGTTTGTTACCAGTGAAACTTCCATATAGTGATCTAGAACAGTGCTTCCCAAATGTGGTCCCCATATGTTCTTGGATAAAAACTCTCAAAAGCCTTCACCACTAGCTATGCTGGCCAGGATTTCTGGGAGTTGTAGTCCAAGAACATCTGGGGACCCAAGGTTGGGAACCACTGGCCTAGAAGATCCTGCTGCTCTTCATGGTGATCTTTCTTAAACAGAGGTGTATGTTTGGTTGAGCCAAACATTTTGGGTTCTGAGCAGTTGTTTGATACTAGAACAGGGCAGTGTTATCCAATGCAGTTCCTTCCCAATACTTTGGACTACAAGTCTTGTCATGCCTTACTGTTTATCAGCTGGCTGGGATGGATAGGAGTTGAAGCATTTGGAGGCCATTTGGTTGGGCAAGTCTGGAATAGAGGTTGCCTAGATTCCACCCACTCCCTCGACTAAATGAGATGTCTGATTTGCCAGAGATGGCACCAATCCTCTCTATTCATCTTCTTTGTACAAAATAAAAGTGTGCTTGGCAGGCACCATTTTGTTCTGCGTGCAGATGGTTGCTGTCTTCTCCATCCCTTGTGCGCCTCAGGTCAGATCCAGCAGAGTAGTACATCTGCTGAAACCTGCTTTTCATTAACTTCCCCCCTTGTGGGAACAGAATGATCTTGTTAAGTATAAGGCTGTTAATTAAACAAGCACTTGTTCTCACAGCCTCCTTTTGTCAGAGAAGTGTGTCTGTGCAACTTTCCTTGGCTCATAAAGGTTGTCTTGAGCTTTGGAACCCTGCTGTATTGATCAGTAGTGTCTGTGTGGGAAGAAAATGACCTATTTAGGAAACAATAGGCCAAGCACAGGCGAGGGGATTTCACAAAAGTAGGTCAATAGGTTGTAGCTATACTGGAATTAATCAGGCTGCATCTGCTCAGGCAGTTTTGTCAAGTGTATGTAGTTAGGGGTCTGGATGAGATGGGTTTATCACATTTAATCTATGATGTGCTTCCTGCTGTTTAATTATTGCTCCAGATTGCTAGCAAAGAATATGTCCACGAATTAATCTTGTCAAAATTACATATTTTATTATGTTGGAATTCTGACATTATTTCATTTTTTTTACCACATATATGGTAAAAAATCTTTTAGTTGGGATCTGACATCTGTTTTATCCATATTGCTTTTCAATATGTGAAACTTCTTTCTCAAAACACATTTTGGCTTTGGATGAAAGCAATTCATTATGCCTTTTAACTCTTAAGATTTCATTGTTAGTCTTGGTTTGAGAATTTAAGAATGTGCTCTGCTCCCATGTCATTTGTGAAAATGATTAGAATTTAATGTGTGATATGTGTGAAATATATTAGTTTATCTTTTAAAACAAATGCCTGAAACGTTGTTTTACAACGTACATCCTCCAGAACATGAAATGATTAATTAATTGATCTGTAAAAATTAACTAACAAACATAAATCCAGGCAGACAGGTTTTCTTTGAGAGCTGACTCTTTCAACAGCCAGGTAGTTAGAATCAAGAAGAACTGCATTTTCTGAATACATGCCTCAAATAATGGACATCAGAGATATTTATGGATTATGAAATACATGGTGACTGTGGGGTTCTTTCATTTTCTGGGTCGCTCCCAATTCCCCTTAAATTCCCAAGGTGGCTAGAAAGGTCCATATGACTTAGCGCATCAAGTGAATGAAAGTGATTTCCGAAGAGATGTCCTGTCCTCTCCTACAATTTGACTATGAGGATGTAATACAAATGGTGATTGGTGCCACATCATTTGCTGTGACTCAGAAATGAGGCAAGAACTTGTGCGGATACATTCAGCCACTACTAATTACCCTTAACTGCTTTGGGTATCTGGCTGCAGAGCCTGAGGTTGGGAGTTTGATTCCCCGCTATGACTCCTGGCAGAAGAGCCAGCCTGTGTGGCCTTGCGCAAGCTGCAGAGTCCCAGGATGCTGCCAGGAGAAGGGAACGGAAAAGCACTGCTGAGTATTCTCAACTTGGAAAACCCTGAAAAAGGTTGCCGCAAGTCAGAATTGATTTGACAGTACATCATCATCATCATCATCATCATTGGTTTGACAGCACCATCCATCATCATCATCATCATCATGATGATGATGATGATGATGATGATGATGATGATGATGATGATGATGATGTTTGCTATATGCTATCAAGTAGTATCTGACTTATGATAACCCTAATGGGATTTTTAAGGTATGTGAAATATTTAAGAAGTGGTTTCACCATTGCCACCTCCTAGTGAATTTCCATGGCCAAATGGGTATCTGAATCCAGGCCTCCTAAGGCCTAGTCTATTACTCTGCTGGCTACACCAGACTGGCTGTTGCTGCCCTTAATGGGGACTTGTAAATCTTGATAGCTGTCGTGTAGTTGCTGGACTCCGGTGGCAGTTTTGGGCCAATGGCTTCTTGTGTGCCATTTTGTCTACAGAATAAAGGCACTTGTCCTGTTATCTCCTATACAAGCTGATCCAATCACTAAACTGGTCTAATTCTCAGCTGAAAGAAAATCAAATAACAAAATAATCCTTTCCATTGATTTATAAGACAAGTTTGTTACCAACCAGGAAAATCAAATGGATCCTGGCAGATTAATTCCTATTTTTGTTCAGTTTTTTTCCTAGCACACCATGAAAAAGAGCAAAATGAAAGAACGTCCCAAAAAGAAGTCAGTTGACCTGTATGGTGAAGGGCCTCAATGGATGTCTAATTTACCAGAATCTCTCTGGGGCATTCCTCTCTCGAATCTGTCAATTCCAGGTAAATTGTACTTCTTTCAAAAATATGTTGCTATAGATAAACATCATTTAAGCATAGACAGCTTAAACAATGTGTGTGTGAGTGTGGGCAACGTCTTATTCCTTCTTTTCTGTTTTGCTACTGTGGAATGAGGAACTATGTTTCTTCCCTGTCTTTGGAACAGTCTTCTTTGAGTTTTTCCAGAAGCAGCTATCTTCTGTTGAGTTCCTCTTGTGGAGTGGTGTAGCTTTCGAGGAAAAGTGTTGGTGTAACCCTCAGGTGTACTTCCAAAGGGACAGCTTCTTGTGCTGTCATCCTAAAGAGATGAAATAAAACGTGGGAGGGTTGCAAATAGAAGCCAGCATCTTTACACCTGTAAAATTCCATGAATAAGGCAAAGCAACTGCAAGAGAAGGTAGGGGTGATTAGAGAGTCATGAATTCAAACTTCCCATTGGTGAAGGCATGAGAAAGCCCTTCAGATATTGGTGGATTGCAGCTCCCTTCAGCCCTAGTCAGGGCTGAAGGATACCAGAAGCTGAAATGTAATAACATGTGGAGAATTCCACAGTGTCAACTCCAAGAACCCATTGATGAAAGCTTTCCTTTCCCTGCTACTTCTCCAGACAAGAGCTCCAGACCTGAAAGAGTGTGGTAGCTCTGAGTCTGTGCACCAAGTGGATCCCTTCTCTTGATCTCTAAGATCCCTGCTCAAAGGGAAGCATTAGCCCTAGCCATTCTCAAAATAGATTAGATCAACCATTGTCAACTTGGCCCTCCTCAGAAAGGCTGTGCTATAGCTTTCATTGTTACTTCCAAGAAAGGATTGGACCTGCTAGCTGGGGATAATGGGCATAGTGGGCTGATACATCTGGAGTCACTCAATTTGATGAAGGTGGGCTTAGATCTAAGGATATAAATCCTTCAGAATTAAAGCGAGACATGGCAGCTCTTACAATTAAGTCTACTAGCATTGAGAAGGAGACTTCTGAGGAAGTGTGGTAGTTGAGCTGTGATGCTCTAAAAAGAAAAAGAGGAAATAAATAAGGAAAAATATGTCAGACCCTGTGGAACAAACATCTGCATTACCGGAGATCCCAGAAGCAATCAGAGCACTCAGACTCCACACCATTCAAGGAGAAGGGATTTGGACTCTTGAGGCTCAAATTGTACCTCTGATGTTGGAAATACATTGCTACTCTAACTGGTTTGAAAGAGATTTGATTCAATTATTTTTTGTGTAGTTAAATTGAATTCTATTTAAATGTTTGTCATTTTATTATATTCTAATTCGTTATGGTTTTGCATCACCTACTCATCACTTAGCCATGTCCTCAGGGTCATTGTTCACATGTGGTATAATTCTCGGAGTCTAAATTCAATGGTAGTTCCAGCTACAATAGATTCCTTGAGGTCAATGGAACTTATATTGTGGTTTATCATATTTTTTGTGTATAAGACAACTGGATATATAAGACGACATCCACTTTTCCAACCCCAAATAAGAAAATTTGATTGCTGCTTTCCCCCTCCACTTCCTAAGCCCTGCGAAAGCAGGATGAAAGGGATGCAGAAGTGGAGGGGGAAAGCAGCAATCTTAGGAATTGGAGGAGTAAAGCAGCGACGAGAGGGCTGCAGGATCAGAGGGCTGCGATCCTGCAGCCCTTTGATCACTTCCCCCTTACTACTACTAGAAGATGATTCCTCAATTTTTAGTCTGAAGATTTTAGATAAAAGTATCATCTTATACATGGAAAAATACAGTTAACTACTGTAGTGGCATTTATTTCCATTGGCTGGGTTTGAGACCATGGCATTCTGGTGTTGTCTTAAGGTGGGATTTGATATGTAATAATTACAGATAGGTGTTTATGGAGCCACATATTTAGGTGTATGCTTAGAAGCACAGTTCAGAAAATCAAATTTTTTACAGAGGGCGAGATTGAAAAATGTTGACAAATGACTGGCAATAATTTGAGTTTAATTTTTTGTTCTTGTATAGGGAGTCATGATTCTATGACGTATTGCTTGGATAAGGAGTCGAAAGTAAGTGTTAATGAATCCAAATTGTTGCAGTTTTTGGACAAACATATGCATCCCATAGTGCATCCTATTATTTTGAGATGGTCTATAACACAGGTAAGCCGTTTTCAAACTTTTCCATTTTTATATCTTACTTTGAAGCATTTTTGCAGTATTTCATTTGCTGTGCCTCTTCATTTCTATATGGACTGTGCCTGAGCCACCATGCCTATAATTATTTGGTGAAAGTATATTTTATGAAAGATTCCCTTGTTATCTCCTGCATAGAAATGACTTGTGGAAACAGTGCTCTTTTGAGTAGTCTTTTTATTATAGCTGTTATTAACTGAAGCTACAGTTCTACCTTTCATTAGCTCTAACTTCTTTTAAGTTTGAGGCTCTTTACCCAAGTGGACAATGTACACTTGTGGCAGATAGGGGTTTGTTAGTTTTTTAACCCTTCCTTTTTTGGGACTAACTTTTGTTGGAACACATTTGATCCTGCAATGTGTTTCCCGGGGAAAGACTTTGAGAAGCACACCAATATCCTTTGACCAGAATCCTAATGGTAGTCCCAACTAAAGTAGACCCACTGAGTAGTTAATTCAGTGGGACTAGCATAACCTCATCCAGGGCCATAAGGAAAAATGGTACATATTTAGGGGGGAAAGGGAGGCTAATGCATTTTGTTCTGTGCAAAAATTGTGTGGTATTAAATTACATCACCAAAGAAGTCTGTTGCCTTCCTTGTCTTTTTGAAATTTATTTATTAAAGCTGTAACCATTAACTTTTGAAGAAATTAGCAATAAAAGAAAACAAGGCTACATATTTCACTGCAAATATTCAGGAAATCTTTTTATTTTTGCTTATACAGGCATTGACTGTGTTAGAGCAACTGAATGCTGGAATTCGGTATTTCGACTTTAGGATTGCTCATAAACCAGACGATCCCTCCATGGATTTGTATTTTGTCCACATGTTATATACAACAGTTGTTGTAGAGGTACAATTCATTCTTTTATTACTTAGGTAAGATTATTTTGGGCAGATAATCTTAACTTCATCTTAACTACTGTGGGACACAAGTGACAAACGTCCAGGCATTCAGTTGTTCATTATGGCAGACATTCACATCTGTCACATAAAACCCCATGCAGGGAGGAGGAATTCTTGTACTTGTGTCTTGGCTGTTATTTGTATCCGGAAGGCTTTGTCTGTGATTGCCACAGTGGTACAGTCACCTATCATAGCAAGATGTACCTTGTGCACCTGTCGTGTGTCAGAAAATGAAAACAAGTGCTGGTTTCTGAGGGCTTGATGCCAGTGCTGATGGCAATGCACACCGTGTTCCCGTGGTATGTGTGATGGGAGAGCCGTAATAGGGCAGGGCATTTAGGGCTATGATTTTTGGTGCCAAATTTTAGAGGGTGAAAATTTTTGCTACTGCTCTAAGGGTACGGACCTGCCTGCTTATATTTACTTCGAGAAGTCTGCAAATCTGCCTGCCTCAAATGTGAGTACCACCTCCAGCTGATTCTCCCTGAGCCGAAGGAAATGCAAAAGAGGAAAGCTCGGCACAGGATCATCATGGGCATCACATCTTCAGACTGAGGCATTTCACTGTCTTTTCCTCACATGTGCAGTCTCATGTGACCTAGACTACAACAATAGGACTTCCCCCACACCAAAATTGCTAGTCACACCTCTGTGCATTGGCCTCCTAGAGTGGGTCATGACCACAGCCATCAAGGTCCTAGTTCTTAGAATAAGGTATAACACATTCTTTCTTCAACTGGCACTACCCATGTTATGAACAATTCCCATCACCTAGGCTGCGTGTGTGTGTGTGTGTGTGTGTGTGTGTGTGTGTGTGTGTGTGTGTGTGTGTTTGTGTGTGTGTGTGTGTGTGTGTGTGTGTGTGTGTGTGTAAGTGTAAGACGGACAGTGTACTTCAGGACACCCCAGAGCACGGGTTGTGCAAGGCTGATATAAATATCCTGTGTAGCAGGACTACCTGAACTGAACTCTTAATTTAGTGGAGAGCATTATGTTTGAAGCAACTGTTACCTTCTCTCTCTCTCTCTCTCTCTCTCTCTCCTGTATCAAGAGACCTTAAAGGGAAAATCTTTAGAAATGTCTGTTGTATGGTAATATTGGTGGAAGACAACTTTTCAGCATTTTTGTGAGCTCTGTTGAAGTGAAGCATATTGCCATGTTTTTAAAAGGAATTTATCGATTTCAATGGAGCAAGCTATCCATGTAGAGATTATTATATGTGATGAACTCCTTACTATTAAAAGTTTAACTGGAATGGGTTGAATTAACTGCCCAGAACTGAACATACTGCAGAATTAAGATAGCCATTGTGATTCCCCACTGCCCCTCCTGAGATGTGGGACGCTTGGAATATATCCTCCACCATGGGCTCCATTTACTCAGCAGGCTATTGATTGGGTGCAAGAAACTCTATTGTCCCAATTGGTGGCCTGGCACACCTTCAATCTTTGTCCCTGGTTTCAGGTAGTCCACTTGCCTGGACCTGGTTGCCATCACAGGACCTGAGTTCCCACCTGACTTTGGTCCATTGTTGGGGCTGAGTTTGAGTCACTAGCCCCAGTGACTGTGCTTTTTATAGTGAGGGCTGGTACATCTGTGTGGCAGCTGGTCTTTGTGCTCCTGCATGAGCTTCATGAGCCTCTGATGAAATAGAAATAGACAGAAATGGAAATGGAGGTAAGGAAAAAAGAATTGAAAGTATATTGTTTAAAGAAAAAATTGGAGAAGAGATTAAAAAGATTATTAACCCTTTCCGTAAAAATGTTAGAAAACGAAAATGTGGTATATTGAGCCCATCGATCTCTCCTTTAACCCAGGTGGTGGATTAAAAATTTTTTCCAGAAAATCTTGAAAAACCCTTTAAGAATATATCAAAAAATAAAGGGATACATTGGATAAAAGTGGATGGAGAAGATGAGAGATAAAGGAAATATAAGAGATTTTGGGAGGAGAGGGGATTTCTTGGTTTAATAGGATTCAAATAGAAAGGTGGACAATGGAATGGAATAGTAAAGGGAAAAATTGAAAAATGACAAAATTTGAAGAGATTATTGGAAAAAAAAAGATTGAAATTAGAGGAAAATACAGAAAGGGAACTGTAAGTCAAATATATAAATTATTAATTCAGGCCGAACAGGACACACAAGGATTAAAAACACAGTGGCAATATGATTTGGATAAAGAAGTAATAGGAGAAAGAATGGGATAAAATGTGGGGTCAAAGAATTATGAAGAACATGTCTGTAAGGATAAAAGAAAATTGTAAGTTAATATAGAGGTGGTATTTAATGCTGGTAAAACTGAATATAATAAATAAAAATGTATCATCACTATGCTGGAGGTGTAAAAAAGAAAAGGGGACATATATACATATGTGGTAGTTATGTGAAATAAGAAAGCAAGAATGGAAGCAAATGTTAAAGAAATAATGGAAATAACTGGATTAAATATTCAAAAATCTCCGTCAATGGCTTTATTGAATTTGGTTAAGAAAGATCAATTGTTGAAAGAAAATAAGGACTTAATAGTAATAATGATTACGGCAGCAAGGTTAATTTTTGCAAGAAACTGGAAAAATGATAACCAACTCAATTTAGAGGAATGGTATAGAGAACTATGGGATATGGCAATTAATGATAAACTGAGATGTGACATGAAAATAAGAAGAGGCCTATTAAAAATAATGATTTTAAGAAAATATGGAATGTATTCTTGGAATATGTATTTCAGAGAGGGAAGGGGTATACACCGAGGGGAGAAACAATGAAGTTTGGGAGAGAAAATGGACTGAATGAAATTTAAAATATCTTTAATGCTAACCACGAGGGTGATGGTGGCACTGGTGTACTATGTAATTTTATTTTATTGTGGTATTAGGTTTATGTTGTTTAGGTTGGATGTTTGTTTAATAAATTTATTTTTTAAAAAGATACAATGGCTAGCCCTACTTAGGTACCACTGGCTTGATCAGGTCATTACTTTGTCCAATGCTGTAGTAATGCTGGCATTGGTCCATTTTGTTTCCAAAGGAAATGAGTGTTCAGCATTTCATGTAGCGTCCCATGTATGCAGGAGCTATCCCTCCCCCCTTTTCTTTTTCTTTTCATGGGTCTGGGCAGAAGAGGAATTCTGAGGCATGTGGGTTTTTTTCATTTAAGAAATGAATAGGAAGGTCACAATGTGAAGGATTTGGGACTACACTGTGATGCTTGAGGTGCCCTGCATCTTGCTGTGAGTATATATCAAAATAAAAGGTTTGTCAAATCAGATGATTTTAACCACTCAGAAGTATGTTCCATTGAATTCAATAGGGCTTAGTCCCGGAAAGTCCATTTTCTGAATCCCAAGAATATTGTTTTCACTTGCAGTAACTTTAGGTTCTTAATTATAATAATGCAGTATTTATGGAAATGTTAATTACTGGGCAACATAATAAATTACTCTTAAGTTGTGCAACAATCTTATCGTAGAATTTTGGAGTATTACTGCATTGCTTGTTTTGCATGCCTGAAACTGATATATTAATATGATTTGTGCATGTGCAGTTAAACATGTGCCTTTGTCTTTAAATGGATTTTGAGTTGCGCTACCTGTATTTGTTGTTTGTGAGTGAACATAACTGATTCAAAATTTGGCATTGTTCCAGTTCTTTCATTTTCCCGATGGCCATTCATTCGTAACAAGATGCATTTTGACATGTTTGTGAATAGCAGCACCACAAGTTAGCATTTTGCTTATCTTTTCCACTGAGAATCTCCAAATCAATCAAAATGAAAATCAAAACATTTCAACACATTTTGTAACTCTAGGCACATGCCTCAATGTGGTTGCATATACAGTGGTGCCTCGCTTAACGAGTGCCTCGTTTAGCGATGAATTCGCATAACGATGTTTTTTTTAGAAAATAATATGCACCGTATAACGATGTTTCCTATGGGCGATTTTTGCTTAGCGAAGTTTGGGACCATGCTTCACATAACGAATGCGATTTTAGGTCCCCTGCTTCACTTAACGATGTTTCTTTTTTCAATTTAAAAAGTGTCTTAGAAGGGTCAAAAACGGTTCTAAATGCTTGGATTCGTTAGAGGACCCCCTAAGTCATGTGCAAACCTGATTTGGCTTTGATCTGACTTTTCGTTAATTTATGGTGAATTTTTTTTTTCGGCCCATAGGAACCAATGGACCTGTCAAAATCTGACAGCTCCATGCTTTCCTATGGGGGAGAAAACAATTCACCATAAATTAACGAAAGTTCAGATCAAAGCCAAATCAGGTTTGCACACGACTTAGGGGGTCCTCTAACGAACCCAAGCATTTAGAACAGTTGCTGACTCTTCGTTAATTTTTTCTTCCCCCATAGGAAACAATGGAGCTGTCAGATTTTGACAGCTGTCAAAAGTTGGGGGAAAAAATCACCATAAATTAACGAAAAGTCAGATCAAAGCCAAATTAACTTTTGCATCCATTTTAGAGGGTGCAGAAGCTAATCCAAGCATTTAAAACCATTTTTGACCCTTTTATGACACACTTAAATTTGCAAAAATTGACTTCGCAAAGCCATTGAAATGTATTGAGTCGGCTTCAATACATTCCAAAGGAGGAAACATTGTATCGTTTAACGATGTTTCCTATGGGTTTTTTCGCTTAAGGACGGCAATCCGTGCCTATTGGAACGGATTAACCGGTTTCCAATGCATTCCTTTGGAAAATGGTGTTTCACATAACGATGTTTCACATAACGTGTTTTTTTTGAACCAATTAAAATCGTTATGCGAGGCACCACTGTAATAATATAAACATTCTCTGAGCCTAAAAACCTGAAACAATAAAAACTAAAACCCAATTCTTGAAACTGGAATTCTAATTTTAGTTTTTAAAAGGGGGATTTACAGAGAAATCTGCAAAATATACCTAAATGGTGAAGTCAGGTGGGCTTTAAACAAATGACATCTTTTTCATCTGTCCTTATAGCATTGGAGGGGAAAGTAGGAGTGGGCCAAAGGGGGTAACATGGCAATGAGTGGTGGGAAAGCAACAGACCCAGTTTGTTCCTTTTCCTTTTGACAGGTTTTAGGTTTTCCTGTATACCCAATACTACATTTGAATTAGGTGATTATGGCTAGTACTCCTACCGAGTAAGTTTATTGCTGAAAGAACCCAGCAATGCCATAATGCAATGAACTTTGAAAACTCCTGTCCTAGGGAATTTAGGAATAGTACTGATAGCTGTGGCGTTCATGCATGTTGCTACTTCCACTGTATTTGTTTTTTATGTTAGTGTTTTTAACCTCCTGTCTGCTGAGCAGATACAGTATGTTTTAACTTGTCAAACTACCCAGAATAATGCTTTTGCACTAATGGGGCAGTATAGAATTAAATAAATAAAAATACGCTTTTGTAAATAAATGTTTAAGAAAAGCCTCCTTTTCAAGTAACTACTGTATCTCCATATTGCCTTGCTCTATTACTCCTTGTAACTCAGCATCTTTTACCAGAGAAGCTGTGTGTTGAAACAGTGCAAAGTACTGGTTAGGTATTCTTCTGCTGTAAGATTATGGGCACAGGTTAGTACTATTTGAGTACCTGCATTTGAGAGATGAAATGTCTTCCTGGACTCTTCTCTAGTTATTTTGAAGAGACCATTAAAAAACTGGTTATTTAGACAGGCCTTTGATAATGTATCAACAGAACACAGAACATCTACCAGTCCTTAAGCTGGTGATTCCACAATGTTGACCGTTTTCATTAATTGTTGTTTCTGCGAGTTACTTTTCAGTTCATAATATTTATAAGTGGTGATTTATAATGTTCAGTGTATGTTTATTCATCTTTATTTTGACGTTATTTTATTTTGGTTTGTTGATGTCGATTGTCTTATTTTCTGTTGTGAATCACCCAGAGTGGCCTTGGTAACCAGATAGGTGGCATAGAACTAAACAAACAGACAAAAACAAAAAAATTACCAATAGTAAAGTTAAGAGTTCCAGTGTTTAACAGCAGAAGGCTAGGCAATATTTCATACTTAAAAGCATGCCCATTCTATTTTCAGATGTCTCAGTTGTAGGTCAGGTGCTCAGTTCCCATGTGACAAACAGGAAAGAATATTCAAATAAGTTCCAGTCCATGTGAAACATCCTGTATAATGAGTAATCTTACATTAGCAGTATGCAATTCAGACAATTACATGTTACTGTTTCTGTTTCCTACTGTATAGAGTTTTCTGATTTTTTAAAAAGCCACTACATGCTGATTTTTGCAGGCTGTCCTGTGGGATATATTACGATGGCTGAGAAATCACCCTTGGGAGGTTGTCATTCTTGCTTTCAGGAATTTTGATGGATTGGAAGAAGACCATCACTGTCATCTGGTGGCCTCAATAAAAAAAATATTTGCTGGCCGACTGTGTCCTAGAAATGTAAGTCGCTTGGAATGTTTGGCTTTGAGGTTCCGAGGTGGTCAAAGACTTATTCATACCGGCCTACTTGGAATGCTGTTGTGCAGTAAACAGGATTGCTCAGTTACATATTTGAGCTATGTTCTAACTGAATTATATTCTGCACATATTAATCTGAACAGCAGAATTCCAAAAGAATGTTACACTATTAGTTCAAGCTGTTTCCAAAAGCGGAAATGCTGAGATCTGAGATGTATCATCTGTCCTTTGTGCCTTGGTTCTGAATGTTCTATAGACAGTGACTCGTCTAAAAGGAAAAGAATCTTGTTGCGCTTGTAGGCAAATGTTTTTAAGAGATATTTTAGCTATTCCAGAAGCTAGTTTTAGTACTGAAAATGGATTCAAGAACTGAATCAGAACTGAAGTTATGCTGTTAAGATATTAAATGTTTTGGCATATAGAACAGTTTGGCTAGTTAAATGTCCACAACATGCTTTATATTTAGTAATTCTAAAGTAATCAATAGTAAAATATAAAAGATCTGGATACTTACCTTCAGTATGGTTCGCAGCTATGCTTGTTGCTTTACAGTGGAATTCTATGTACATTTACATAAATGTAAGTGTCAGGTAAGTGAGTTGTGGTCAAAAGAAGTACTTTTTGCAAGCTTTGCTTGTATTATGTCAAGTATTTTCAGGTTTGGCATCTCCATATGTTTTAAAATGGAATTAGAAAAACTGAGTGTAGGATAGACTTTGTGCTAGCTGAGGTTCCATAGAGTTACTGTAAACTAGACTTACATCTTTCCTCAACTTGTGTACAGTGGGGTCTCGACTTATTGGAAGGTGGTTCTTAGGTCGAAAAGTTCTTAGGTCGAATCTGCATTTCCCATAGGAATGCATTGAAAACCATTTAATCTGTATCTGCTCTTTTACGTCCATAGAAACTAATGGGAAGCTGCTATTCCGCCTTCTGCCACTAGAGGGGGATATTTTTAATTTTTTTCCCTTAGGTTCAGGAAACGAGGAGGAAGGCAGGGAACAGTTTGCAAAGCACTTTAGAAATCTTTTTTTTTCAACGAAGCCAATTCAAAATCATGTTTTAAAGCATGTTGTGCTGATTTTTTCAGCACAAAGACACACAGGCAGGCTTTTTAGGTGCTGAGCAAGCCTCCCCAAGCCTCTTCAGAGCCAGCCCATCAGCTGATAGGCGGGGAGAGGAGGGTGCAGGAGGGGGGGAAATCACAAAATGGCTGCCAGGCTCCCTTCTGGGTGTCGGCTTTTAGCTGTTTCCTGCTCTTTTTCCTGCTGTTTGGGGGCTACCAAGGCCTGGTAAGTGGCTTTTATTTATTTTTAAGTTTCTGACCCTTTTTTCCCCTCCAGAAGCCTCTAAGGGGAGGAAGGGGGCACTTTTTTTCCCGTACCTAACTCGAGGGAAGTTCGTATGTCGAGTCCTTAGGGCGGGTTTGTAAGTTGAATTGTTCGCAAGTAGGGTCGTTCGTAAGTCGAGACCTCACTGTAGTAGAAATATTGTGTAATAACCTGTTGCCAATGTACATTATCCTATCTTTCAGGTTGTACCAACCCTACAGAACTTGTGGTCTCATGACTACCAAGTTATTGTGTCCTATGAAGATGTTAACCAAGTGACACAGCATTGTGAGTTGTGGCCTGCAGTTCCATACTGGTGGGGAGATAAAACTAGTGCAGAAAAGCTCATCCAGTATTTGGAGCGAAGAAAACAGAATGGACGCCCAGGTATTTGTTTCATTTAGATTTGAAACTAACTTTCAGTAGAGTTTGGTTTGCTTCGGGTAGTTAAAATGGGAGCTCTTATATTATCAAAGATTATGTGGCAGTGAAAGATTGTTGTTTACTACTTACAAATGAGAAAAGTAAATTTTTATCAAGTAGTAAGTTTTACTTTCATTTTTTTTCCAGTGGGATTATTTGTTGCAGGAATCAATCTTACTGGAGATCTAGGATATATTCTGACTCACCTTCGTGGATCTGTTAAGGAAATGACTCTTAGTGCTCTTCCATTCTTAAATAAGTGGATAAAAAAACAACATCCAGGATCGAAGAAAGACTGCATTAACATAATTGCCGGAGATTTCATAGAAAAAAATGACTTTGTGAAGAATGTGATAGATCTAAATAGAAAACTTTTAAAATAGCACAGCCATTCTTGTTCTGTGTTGAAAAGAACATGTGACGATGTCCTAATTCTCTCAAAAGAGAGACATGGGATATAAATAATCCACCTACCTCATGATAATTTTGTGAATACCTCACTGATAAAGGATATGTTTAAAAACTTATTTTAAGGATAAACAGTGGAAGACTCTAAGTAGTTCTTTGGAGACCTCGGTGAAAAAATCATTCCTGGAATGCCTTTAATACAGTAATAGCAACATTTGGAATCACCAGTTGTGCTGCTCAAAAGGACTTTATCCATATACTGTAACATTTCTGTAGCTCAGAGCCTTGTAATAGACCAGATTGATACATACTAACGTGTGTGATTGTCTCCTTTTGTGTATATGCAAAATATTGTTCGGTATTGATCATATCTTTAGAAGTGAAGGAAAACATATTCGTTCTTCTCCCTATAAACACAAAGGCGGGCATGATCAAAACTGGAAAACCTTGCCATCTGTTTGGGAGTGTATACGCAGATCTTATCCACCAAGTGAGAATCCTGGAACAGCCTTTTTTTAAAAAAGGACTACAGTTCCTATATAATCACTGGGTAGGAGAAGCCACAGATAATAGCAGTTTCATTCTTAATGTAGAAAAACTTAGTTCGTAACTGCAGATGGGGCTCAATGGTTTAAACAGTGACCAATTTTTCTTTATTACACCTACTAGTGCCAGACGTTTAGCCCAGATGAAAACAGGTACCTCAGAACCATGAATGCATAAAATTTTGGAGCTAATAAGCAACTATAATTCAAGCATTTGCCATGTTTAGGCAACATAACACCAAAGATTCCTAAGGCCAAATATGGAATTGTTGATTCAACAGCGAAAAGAGGGAAGACCAGAAGATGGCTCGATATTAAATACATACCCAGGAGAAGTTACAAGTAAACTAACTTCTTTCTTAATATGTAGATGACACAAAATTATTCAAGAAGTGTAAAACCAAAGCAATGGTAAAATCCTGCAAAATGACTTATTCAAACTGGATGAAATGGCAATCTCAGAAGAAAATACTTATCAGCATAGCAAATAAAGTTCAGTGTAAATAAGTATAATATGATGTAGACATAATATATAAATTCAATTTAGAGATTGAAGTGGTTGTAATGAACTGGGGATCGTTTGGTAGCTTTAAAGCAGGAATGGGCATCTGTGGTCCTCCAGGTGTTTTTTGTTTGCTTGTTTGTTTTGTGGGAGTTCTACAACTCTCATCGCCCACAGCCAACATAGTCCATGAGGTGTGGTGTTGTGGGAACTGTAGTTCAACATCTGGAGAGCCACTGTTGCCCATCCTGACTCTAAGGAAAATGAAACAAATTATTGGAAAGTAGACTTAATAATTGCTATGAACTTAGATAGCTAAAAGGAACATGCATAGTCAGATAATCTCCAGCTATCAGTTGTTGGGAGGCCAAAAACTGGAGGTGGGACATCCTCCTCCTGTCTTGTTTATGAGTTGCTGTTGGAAACAAATGGTAGAAGGGGTGAACATGTCTCCCAAATTGAGTTGGTGAATTTTCAGACTTGTAAGTTGGCAGTTGATCCATAGGAGGTTTGTTCCATTTCCATATTCTGAACTACTATCAGATTAAATAAATTTGATTATAATCCTTTGTAGCTTTAGGGAAAAAGTGAAAGACATTCCATGGAAGTGTGTATGTGTGAGGAAAAGCATCATAGTCCTTAATGTACTTGACTTAAACTCACTGTTCTATATGAGAACAATGGGTCTGAAATAATTTCCAAACTAATTTTTTACATGTTTTGATTGTATTTAATATATGATTAAACAATTAAGTATTACTGCTAATATCTTGCACTGAATTGTTCTATTTATCCCTCTTTAGAAATTTCTGCTCCATTAAGGTATCTTGACAAAAGAATACTGCCCGTTACAAAAAAATGTGAAACACAGGGGGATGAAAGGAAATGGAAGAGTGCAGTCCCCTTAGCAAGCAGACCTAACAAAAATTCTTATAGCAGGATGAATGATCTGGAGAACTGTGGCAATATTTGTAATAAAATACAGTAGGTTCCAAGACATCCCCCCCCCCCCGCGGATGAAACACAATCATAGCGAACATTATACATAGCATGGTCTCTTTCTCCATCTAGTGGCCAATTCTGGTAATGACATTGTGGAAATATATTTGTCTAGCGATTTATGCATAGCGTGGTCTCTGACTCTCTCTATTGGCCAACTGTAACTTATCCATAGAAGTATATTTTCCTAGGATTTTTCTTTTAATATTTTCAGACCATAGATAAGTAAATCAGCAGATACTGATTCTGCGGATAAGAGGGTCCTACTGTATTGGCATGAGGGACAAAAAAGAGTTCCCCTAGAGAAAAGTATCCTGAAGGAAGTATACAAATTGTAAGCAGAATCTAGATAACAGAAACAACTTCTCTAATTCGTAGCTGCAAAGCAGAAGGATTCAGTACACCTACAATAATATTTTTTTCTTATTCATTGCTTTATGGCAAATTTTGCAACCTTAAAAACAGTCATTTTTCTAAACTGGAGTCCTCTTGGCCTGAATATGATCCTGTACAACACTAAGAGAAACAGCATTTTCAGGAGGAATTATTCTTATTTACGTAAACAAGCTGTTATAGTTGTGCTCAAAAAGCAACCCTTAAATTGTTTTTCTACACTATGGTATGGTAACAATGACCAATATACCTACAAATTCTAGTGCTGTACACTACTAGTATTTGTCCTGTTATTACTTGTGTTCTAGAAATGTTCTCTTTAAGGTAAGTGCTGAAATCCTGTTGCTTAGGGTGGAAAGTTCCATTACAGTAGGCCCACTGATTCATTGGGGATTTGTGTCAAATCCTCAATTTCCATTGATCCAAATGGGCCTACAGTACTTAATTGCAACTTACTACACTAAAGTAAGTCACCTAGAGTAGGCCCATTTGAATCAACAAAACTTATAAAGTTGACTCATTTATTTATACCTGACCTTTCTCCTCAAGAGGACCTAACACTGCTAACAATATAAAAACTAGAAGGGGAGGGGAAGCAAACAAACCCTCTTACTACACTAAGCAAGAGGATTTGAGTCATAGATTGTGTTTGATTATCTTCAATAGAAACATGTCTGAGCACTGATTAAATTAAAAACTAGCCTTGCTTAAGATCTGCCAAGACTGCATCAGTGCTATAGAGAAAGCTAAAGTCTAAGATGCTAGATGATATGGAATAAGTATCTTTGATCATTTCTTGTATGTGTTGTTGTGTGCCATCAAGCTGAAGCCAACTTATATTGACACTAACAGGGTTTTCAAGTTGAGTGAGATATCTAAGGAGTGGTTTTACGAGTTTTACACCTCCATGAACTTCCATGGCTGAATGAGGATTTGAATCCAAGCCTCCTAATTCCTAGTCTACCACTCTATTCACTACACCGTACTGGGTATTCCTGAATATGATTCCCCACAAAAGGTGTCAAAAGTTTATTGTAACATTCCACAATGAAGCTTTTACAGGTATTGTCAATATTTCATTGCAAGTGGTAGAGGCTGGTCAATTTAAACAAAACAGGAAATTCTGTAACCTAGTGGATCTTATACTTTATTTCACCTGTATTAAAAATAGTGCAGTACCCCTTCAGCTGGGGCTAGTTCCCATGATGAAATTACATTGTGTTAATTTTGCGAGACATATTTTGATTGAGGAAACAGTTTTTTATATTTACCCAAGGCAGCATTGCTTATGATCACTTCTACATTGGCTGTACCATCTTCGGGATCAACCTCAACATTTTGTACCGTTGCTTCTTTGTAGAGCCAACTGAAATGGCAAAATACAGTCAGTGCAACAGCCAGGATACTGTCCAGGCAAATGACTCAAGCAGTGGTCCATTAAGCAAAGAATTTGACATTTTTAGCATTCATGTAAGGAAATATTGTATGCACATAGAAGTCCCTGTTTATTCAAACCGGCATTCTCTGTGCAATGGTGAGCTGTGAAACTGAGCAGCATTCAAAGGTTTTCTGACCACTGGCTGCACAAAGATAACATTCCAGATCCTCCCAACCATAGTTTGGAAAACTAGGAATGAGCCTTTTGCCTGCATCCCCAACTCCCTGGCATGCTCAAATTAAAGAACCACCACCTTGTTTGATCACAGGACAGCAAGTCAGATCTTTGTTCTACAATTCTGGTTTGAAGGACTTCCTAAAATTAGAGCTTCCTGAGATGTGCATTTTTGTAATTTCACTGTGTGAACGTGCAGGAGGAGGAGGAGACGGGCATAGCTAGGCTTTGTGTCTTTGCCATTATAATGATCATGGACTCCTCACAATAGTTTGGTGCCATATTCTAGAACTGCAATCTAGGCAGTCCAGTTTGGGACATGCCCTGCACATTGCAGTAGCTTGAGTATGAGCTATTTTCAGAGTAGTATCAGAATTACCAAACAATACACTGATAAAACTGGCTATACGGAAAGAGAGAAATGCAGTCAGATTTAGCAGTTACAGGGCAACTGCAGTAGCAGAGGCAAAGTGCAACTTTATACATACATGTGAGTTTTACAAGAGGAACTTTTTACTGGAACAGAAATTTATTTATTTTTAAATGCCTGGAACTCTGTTGAAGCTTTAATAAAGCATAAAGCCCTAACATCTCTGTTTAATGAATCTTTGATACTAATTTGTCTGAATGCTACTCTCCCAACCATTATATGTAGTCATCAAAGTTACTTACTTGAGCTGAGGTCCATATAAATTAATTTTAATTCTCAGAAGGTTTTTCCCAGTAATTTTCAAAATGTTGCTATCAATTTTTTCTTTCAACTCTTCTAATCCATGTCCAAGGAGAGCTGAAATGACTATAGCATTTGGTTCAGTGGGACGGTATCTAGAAGAGATCAGAAAGACTGATCTTAGTGTAAAAATCATCATATAGCTGAGGAACAGAAGTATGGCAGTAGGCTGCCTTTCATAACCATATAAAACTGAGGTGCATTTCAAACAGACTGTTGCCTGATAGTACAATTACGTTATGCTTTTCTACCGGTATAAACAAAGATTTTAAAATTTTCTGATGAATGCCAATCGTATCATTTTACTGCTTTGTTTTAGGAAAACATTCTGGTACTAAAAACCAAAGCAATTCATGAGTACCAGAACGGGTCAGAAGGTTGGGAAAATTCATGTATGAAATCAAACCTGCTGTATGATCATTTGATTATCTCTTGCTCATGCTGTTATCCAACAGTAGTCTAGTAATCTGAAGAACTCCTACCTTCCTCTACCAGCTCCTTCTATTGTTGTAGGCAGCTTTATCTCAACACAGTTTTCAACAACTACATCACAATTGTCTTATTTGTCTTCTGATAGTACAACTCTCAAGGCACTGCACAAGTCTCAGCCCATTTAAAAGTGAATCATTCTTCAAGGAATGCAAACAGAAAGCTATTTTGTAAACCAGTTGAAGGGCACAGGGTAGCCCACAGATATATACACTGAGTACACAACGTGGCCTACAGTGTATTTGATTCCACCTTTTACTTATTTAAATCTTCCTACATGAAGTGAAAATAATTCCTTGATTTGTACCTGCAGAGCTCCAACTGCAGAAGCTGCTGCGGTGATATGAGAAAATGCTTGGTTGTGCTTGAATGGCCATCAGATTGCCCCATCAGCCTCTATAGCGGGAGCTCTACGCACATGTAAATCCTGAACAAAATACTAGTCAATGCTTTATGTTCCAATTCAGCCTGACAGAATGGAAACATTGTGCTGGCAAGGCGGAGAGTGATTCTGGCCCAAATAACTGAAATCCAGTGCTCACAGATTTCATTCCAGTTCCTGAATTTAATTTTCATGGGCTGGGATAGGAAAAGCTGCAGTCACAGTTTCAAAGTTGGAATATTTTCTTACCCATCTATTAAATCCACTTTGTTATGAACTTCAATAATGGTTTCCAGTAGGTGGCTGGGAAGATTCAGATTTCTGAGAACTGATACTACAGTCTCCTTCTGAAGGTTAGTTTCCGGATGGCTAATATCTCTGACATGGACAATTAAATCCTGGAACAAGCAAATAACATTCCCAATTAGGTATTCAATTATTTGACTTTTTAAAACTAGCAATAAGAAAGCAATTAGTGTTCTGTGCTTGTGTGTGTGTGTGTGTGTGTGTGAGAGAGAGAGAGACAGACCTAAACAGAGGTTTAGGTCAGACTTTAAGCTTATGAGGTCTACTTTTTTTTGGCTAAGACTCTGAAAGTCACCCACTAGTGCACAAAACATTCAGTTAGAATTAAAGGCTTCTGTACTCAGGACTTTGATTTGAGCCAAGTTCCAAAACTGAACATACTTGATGTTCACACAAAAATCTACTTGCTATCTCAGACTTTTATTTCAGAAGTATCATTTAAAGGAAAAACTCATTTAGTTGCTTCTATTATTAAATAACTGGGAGTCAGAAATCCTTGCCAATCTATTGGAAATCACCCAGAAATCCACCAGTTGTTCCAGATTTACCTTCTATAAACCCATAATCTAGATGAATTGCTACATAGCTCACTTCTCTTGTCACACCGTACCAGAAACAGAATTTGCTTTTGTGCAGTCAAATATGTAGTGTTTTTATGCTAACTAAACTCTAGGGAACTTGGCTTTCTCAAACCAAGATTACAGACTGATATTCTTGAACAACAGGAGAAATTTTGAATGGAGAAAACCACTTTTAACGAGGTAATGACAGAGGTTTTTTAAAAATATGCTTGTCTTTAAGAAGAGTCCAAAAAGAGCAGACAGCTCAACGTATCTAACAATATTTTTATAGAAGTAATGTAAAAATTATTCATAATATTTTGATAAATTCATAAAGTAACTAGTGGGATTCCCCCCCTGCCCCAAAGCTAGTTTAACATATTATACAGTAGGTAAAAACCCTGTATTTGAAATTATAAATTACAATAAAATCAAAATTGCAATCTCCACTAATCTTCCCAAAGGTATTGGTTCTCAGCCTTTGATCTTCCAACTGTTTGGGATTTCAGTTGCCAGAATCTGTGAACCACTGGCCCTGCTGGCTGGGGCTCCTTGTAGTCAAAAATATTTGAGTGCAAGGACCTAATGTTGAGAACAGCTAGAATAGCTTAAGTAAACAGAATCCTATCAATTATCTAGAAGAAAATGTTCAGTTACACTGAGGGGGCACTAGATCTGCATCAATCTGAAGGGAAGCTTCTCCCAAAGATGGAAAGAACCCCTTTGTGGGATGGTGACACCTACCGAACAGGCGACATCGTCTAAGGTAGCTGAAAATGATTCAACAAGGTCATGGGGCAACTGAGAGAGAAATCCAATAGTGTCAACGTACAGAACAGTCAAGGATGACGGCAGATAGCCAGCATGGACTGTAATGTCCAGTGTGGCAAAGAGTTTATCTTCAGGCTGTAATCCTGCATCCCCAGTAAGGGCCTTGATTAGAGTGGTTTTCCCTATGAGAAATCAAGGTAGGAATAATGCAAAATGAATGATTTGGATCATGTAAAACTAGCTGTTAGAAGAGGATGTATCAGTGGAGTAATATACACAAATACAACCACAGCCATCTCCTTGTAACTTTCTAGTCTACATGTTTGTACACATACTGCCTCAGTGCTGCAGGTTGTTTCTCAGGAGTTCTACTGTTCCATCCGACCAGAGGTAAGTGAGTTTGAGTGTCTTTCCATTCATGGTAGGGGAACATGGTAGGGGTACATGCAGAACAATCATCTTCTCTTCATATGCAATCTTCCTTGCTCTTAGTACCTCTTTCCAAACTAAGCACCTACGTAGACTATCCAGAGAAGCAGCAGCAACTCCTGCTGTGTAATCACTGGGCCACTGCAGCTGCCACAGTCCACCAAGGGGCAAGTGTGTGCTGGCATTGAAAGCCAAAGCAGCAGTAATGATGACATTCATTTGTCTTATCTGCATGTGAAAGCAACTCTTGTCTATTGCAAAGTAGGTATAGTTGCTATTTTAGCAGCACTGTTTCTATGTTTATTTTATTTTGTTTTATTACATTTATAGCCCGTCCATCTAGTCATACTGACTACTCTGGGCGGGTAACAACATATCATAAAGTGAATACAGTTTAAAATCATAACAATATATTACTAAAAACACAATGATCCAGATGGATCCTGTTTACAGCAGGTACCTGGATGCATGGGGGTTATGCAGTTGTGTCTTATGAATTACACCAGTATTACTCAAATGGGGTTGAAATAAAATGTCAAAAATATAGACCTATTATAAGGACAGCTGTTATCATTGCTCTTTAAATCTTTACATGCAGAAGAAAGAGAAAATGGCAAGGAGGAGGTACTGTGTGCTTCCCTGGCTAGGAAGTGGCATTTTATATAATGGCTCTGGGCAGGATGATAAAAAGTGCCTCCTGTATGTTAAAATTCTGCAACACAAGGGCCTTTCCATGCTGAAATTAAATTAAAGTAAGTACTTAAACACTAGTGAAATAAGTATTTCAGTATTGCCTCTTACCGCAATTAGTGTAGCCCATTACTGAAACAGTAGGAAATTCACGTTTCTGCCGCCAATTCCTAAGTAATTGTCTTTTTTTCCTTAGTTTCTCTAGAGCTTTTCGAATTTTATGGGTCTTTTCTTTCAAGAGTCGAAGCTGTGTCTCCATGAAAGTTTCACCTAGAAATAACAGTACATGCATGATTATGGTTCTACTGGTATTTTTATGCTGTAAAGTACTTCTGTACTTGTGTTTTGCTTGAGTGGACTTGGTCCAGGAAAGTGTTTACACATTCTCATATAAAAAAATAAAATACTTGTACCACCAAAAAATGAAGTTGATGGAGAGAAATTATTAAGACAGTGAAAGTAAGCATTAGAAACAATTTCACTGGCGATTTAGTGTTTTTGGTAAATACAAGATACAAAGTGTTCTGAGCAATTTTGATCCACCAATTGCGATAGATCTTGTTACTAATTTTTTTTTCATTTTTACATAGAAAATTTTTAAAAATTCATTGGAAGATGAATAATTTGAAAGCTTATGAAAAATAGAACAATAAAAGTTACATAAAACTAATGAGGACACTGCATATGACTATTCTGGCCATAGTAGATAGAACAACCTTTTACAGTGGTGCAACCTGTAGTGGAATCTGTGGCCTTCCAGATGTTCTTGGACTACAACTCCCGAGTTGCACTGAATAACATATGAATGGTCACAGTGTAATTGGGTTCTTCCTTGACAGCATGTGGTTCCTTAGGGCAGGCCCCCACAGAGTCCAGGACAGGATTTTGCTGCAATAACTTTTTATTGGACAACAACATAGGAGTGTCATCAATAACTTAAGTGGGCTCAACATAACCATCAATATGGGCCACAACTGGCTATCTTTTAACTCAGGGTTTACAAAAGAATGTATCAATGAGGGTTCACCCCAAAACTCTCCTGGTTGGTGAGATTTTAAAGGGATTTGCTGCAGGTAGGGCAAAGAGTCTCGCAACACGGGTGACGTGCCTGTTTTGGTTCAGCCAGTCTTGGCTCATTGATGCGGTTCTGGGGTGACCTCCCTCTTCCAGGGACCTCCTTTCTTTGGGTACACACAGACAGTCTATTCTATCGGTTCTGGTTCCTCTAGATGCACTGCTACCACCTGATTTTCTCACCTTTTCTTTTCCTTTCTTTTTCTCTCCAATAGGAAGGCTTGCTAACTTGCTTGCTCTTCACGTCTCTCTGTCTCAGTCAAGGGTAATTTCATTTTATCCATTTTGTGACCCCATTGATCTTCCAGTTCTATCAATTCCCAACCCATGGATGTATCTTCCTCCCTTTCATCCTCTACCTTTTCCTCTGTCTCCTGATCTACCTCCTTCCCCCAATTCAATTCTTCACCCAGTTCTTTTTATCTCCTTATCTAATACCACTTCTTTTTCACTGCCAGTCATCAGCAAGCCCTCTATGATTAGAGATCTCTTTCCCACCATTGGTTCCCCGAATTTCTCTTTTTCCCGTTCTTATTCTCCTGCACTTTTATTTGAGATAGGGTGGGTAAGAGAGTATATACTGGCTCATACCCCTCCTCCATGGAGGGGACAGCTCACTCTTGACTCCTGTAACCATGGGCTGCACCTTTTCTCACACACGTCATCTACTGCTGCCCTAGATCAGGGTTGGACAATGTTGCTTCTAGATTTTGGTCTGGGATTCTCAGCATCTCTCACCATGGATTATACTGGCTACTGCTGATGGGAGTTAAGGAGTACAATAACAACTTGTGTGCTCTACGGTAATTGCTGCAAGGCAAATATTAGCCAAATTACTTTCAGTTCTGGCTCTGCAATGGAAATGACATCATTGTCATCAGTGGATTGCCACTAATTAAACACTTCCTCTTAAAATGCTGACGTGCATGCAACTTTGTAGATGCTATGTGCATCCCAAAAAAGATGTCTTTAAATCAGCAGCAATCTGCTGCTGACATCATCCTCACTGTATAGGCAGAGCTCAGCAACAGGATTTTATCCAATACGTGGTAATTGCTTACAGTGGGGTCTTGACTTGAGAACTTAATCCGTATTGGAAGGCGGTTCTCAAGTCAAAAAGTCTGTAAGTCAAGTCCCCATTGACCTACAGTGCATTGAAAACCGATTAATCCCATAACAGGCCGTTTTTGTTCCATTTTGGTTTTTTTCTGGTCTGTAAGTCAAATCTCAGTCTGCAAGTCAAACCTAAATTTTGCGGCCAGAGAAGTCTGTAACTCAAAAAGTCTGTAAGTCAAGCCGTCTGTAAGTCAAGGGTTCACTGTATTTCTGAAAAAATGCATTTAAAACTAAGGTTAAAATTAAGCACATATTAAATATGAGTATTACTGTGTCTTTTGGCCAGCAAGATCCTGCTTCATCTATAAAATTAGACATAGTAAAAAAAACTTCCATTGTGAAAAAGAGAACATAAGCATAAATACTTACACAAACTATGTGTGATTTGAAACAATATTTGTTTTAAGATATTAAGCTATACATGAAACAGAAAAACATGTACCATGTGAACGTTTATGATTATCTTTTCTAGGTGGAGGAAGACATGCTTAAGTATCAACTTTACTTTGTGATATCTTTTCTAAATAAACTTGGTTGATCATAATAACACCAATCTTTAAAATACTGTAATATAATTTTCAACTTTACCTGAACCCATAATGTATCTTGAGCCACCTCTTTGCTGATCCAACTGATCAACCTTGCTTCTCAAACCCGTCCTGGAAAAAGAGAGATAGAGAAGGTAAATACAGTATATGTCATTTAATGGTAATGTAAACTTTGACAGTATTTTTGGCAGGAAAATATGATATAAATGTAATACAGAAATGAAACTGAACACCCACACCCTTTTGAAACCAATGGAGTCATAGATAATATAAATCTCACTGGTTTTAGTGGAACTTAAAAGCACAAGCCTACATGTGTCTTTGTCTGATGTAAGTCCCACCAATGTCAATGGAAAGTGAGTAAAGGATTAGAGCCTTCATAATTGCTAATGTTATCTAGAACAGAGTCATATGTAATTGTGTGTGATAACATAAATTTAATGCAGTAATAGGCAACTAAATGAATTTATGTGGAACTTTAAAGTAATCAGATGCTTTCAAATATATCCATACTGGGACCTATTCTGAAACAGAGCTCTTGGGACTATTCCAGAATCATAAAATCTATAGACAGAACTGTAAAACAAGGCCATTATGATCTCTCAGTGTCAACTAAGAAACTATATTAGAATCTTCAGTTTCCCATACCAACAAAAGGGTTTGTTTATATTACATTCTTGTCAGTGGTATCGTCTATTTCTAAAAATCAAATTTAATCTACTCTTTACAGTATAAATATATGTTAACATACTACATAAGTGACAAAGGCAAAATCACTCCACTTATTACTTGAAAATAGCCTTGCTATGCTGTTAAAAAGTTAACATGCATCTAGCCACCATTTAAAGTACCTTAGAAGTGGAATTTCAGCCAATGCTATCTGAAGCTTTGCCTCTTTAGTTCGAGCGTTGCGTCGGAAAATATGAAGGACAACTGAGTATCTGTCAAAAACCTCCAGTCCCCAGGCTTCTTCAAGTTCTTTCTTTTAAAAGATGGAATAAAGTGAAGATTTCAGTACTACTACGGTCAGCACGCAGAATTTTAACAGAATTATACAATTATGCAATTTATAAGGTTGCATCTATAGAAGGATATTTAATAGAATTCTTGCTTCCGAGGGCAGTGGGCAAACTTTGGGGCCTGGGGGCCAATTTCTCAGCACCAGGATCCATCATGGGCAGCGACAACCAACCAAAAGATGAAAACAAAACAAAGCAAGCAAGCAAACAAACAAAAACCAAACACCGAAACCCAAAACCAAAAATGGCTGGAAGTTCAGTTCTGATTCAGAAGAAATGTGTTAGTTGAATAATAAGGGAAGGGACTAAGATTTATTTAAAATGTGAATCCTGGAAAGCAAAAAGAACTGTGGATCTAAAGTTATCAAACATACTACTTTCACAGCCCAATTCTACTATACCCTGCAATTCTTTACCTACTGAGTTCAACAGAGCTTACTCTGAAGCAAGTGTACAGAGGACTGCATCCTTAAATACACTGGCCAAAAATCTCTTGCCTAGTAAGAACGGTGTAACAGAACTGAAAGTACAAACTGCCTCATCTTAAGAAATCTACATAAGCATTGGCTGAAATCCTGGTGCACATCATCAGCTGCAGCAATTCACCACTACTTAAAAGGCCAATTGCTGCAGATTGAAGGTGATGCAGGCAACTTGTACACAATGAGAAGAAGTCACATGCAGTTTGAAATTGCCAAAGGAAGCCTTTAATCAGTGGCAATTTGCCACCACTGTTTAGATCTACACTGTTGAGCACTTAAAGCTGTGCAACAGGATTTCAGCTGTTGTTGCATACTGAATTGTACGATGCAGCATGTAAAACAATGTCTATCATGAGTTCTTAAGTTGAGACAATTGTCGTCTCCAAAAGTTATGCCATTTGTATAGCTATGCCAGAGGATTTTGGCCCTTGGGTGAAAGTTAATAAATCCAGAGTTAAATCAGGTCCACTGACTTCCAAATGTCTTACTGATTTATGCAAAGTTTTTGACCCAGTTTCACCATTGATATAAGAACACCTTCCAACAAGAGACTTAAAGGAATCCTTACTTTTGATAGAGGAGATAGCCTTTCTACATTTACGAAGACGGAAGATGCATCTACCACTCCTTTAATCTTTTCTAAAAGAAAAGCAATAAAATAGTATTAGTTTACGTTTGGGGGAAAAATCAGTCCATATCATTACAAAATAATGTAACGGAAAACTATTCCACTCTCACTGAAAGGTTACTGTACAGGGATCAACATGGCATTCAATCATTCATTCTGCAGCACCTTACAAATGACCAGTAATAACATCTATGAATGAAAGTCCAGAGTTGGTCAATGTCTTTATTGGATCATTAAAAAATTACTAATCACAAATTAAGCTTTCAAGTTCTCCAGAACTCTTCATGAGGCAAAAATGGTATAAAAGATGGTTTAAGGCAAACAGTTAAAAAACTGAACTCTTGATTCATGAAGCCAGACTGCCAAAAAAAGCAAAATAAAGTTTAGATTCTATGTGAGGAAGAGGCAACAAAGGTAACAAATTGCAGCCTCCGCCCTGCAGGTCTACAAAGCTTCTTTTACTTGTAACTTTAGTGAGCCAATAAAGATGTTGCCTAACAGTGGGCTCTGTTTTCATTGGCTCACATAATCATTTTTTGAATTTGTTCACATCCTCAGTTGAGGCAGTTTTAGCACCATTAATGGGCTAAAAAAACCTTGTTTGTTTTGGCCATAGGATTATATTTCTGTTTTATCTGAAAAATTTGGCTAAAAGATTGCTGGAAGACTAAGTCTGATTGGTAAAAGAATTATAGGCCAAAATTTACAAAAATGACCACACAGAACCTAACTCCAATCTTATATCCTGGTAAGTATGCCTGCCCTAGTATTTCAGTATGGATGTAAGAAAAAAAATGCAGTTTAATCAAGTCATAATAGGTGCACCAAAGCCAGCACACAGGGAAGTTCAGAGGTATGATGCTCATGCTAGGTTTTAAGAATTATGGTTATCAAACCAAGATAATTACATCTAAAGATGTCCATCATGTGCAATGCCAAGATAGCCATCTAATAAGTGAGCTATAAACAACAACGTCAGCTGCATTCACATTTGCAGAATTGCATACATACATTTAAAAGCATTTATAATATATACATTGCATGGATTAAATATACATTTCACTTTCAGATATAACAATATTTAGCACAAAGTGAACAAAATAACAATAAAACAAACAAAAATAAGCTTAGTAGTATGCGACTTATAGAAATATTACCTTTAAAAGTCCCATGCATTCAGTAGCTCTACTCTAGCTGAGATTAAAAATCAGATTTATTCCATTGTACTGAATCAAATATTGGATGTTCTTCTTACCAGTAAGAAGTTGAAAATTCTGGTCACTAAAGATAGTTTTTTTCTCAGGAGTTTTTGTGGGAAGAATTATTTTATCCACCACAGTCCAATCTTGAATGGTGTTTATGAGAGCAACAGCTTCATCTAGTTGCAATTCAGCTGTTATAGTGGGGGGAAAACAGTCATAATCACATACACATTTCCAGCATTATCTTATACTATACATAATTATCATTATAATGAGGAATAGCATTTGTAAGTCAGAGGTAAAGCACAGGCATATTCACTTCGGCAAAATTATTTCATCAACAGATCCTCCATTTAACTATATGAACAGTTGAAAGTGAAATGCTCATCATACTTGAGCATTTAAACTGAAAGTAAAGGTCCATATAAAATTCCTAGAAAAGGCAGATAGATCAAATAGTCTTTTAAGTGCTTTCCTGATATTTTTAAAAATAGAGCCAAGGGAAGAGATGCACAAAGACAGCTCTTCCCCCCCCCCCCAGCCTTCTTATTCCCTATCACAACTTTGGGGCTCTGTTGAAGCTATCCCTCTGCCATGTTTTATATGAAAGAAATCAACCTCAGGTATGTTAAATATAAAAACTCAATATATAATGAGATCTGTGTTGTCTTCTTTAACATTGGATGCCTGCCATTTCATAAAATAGTTAGGCTTTTCTTTTCCATCAAGTGGCAATTTAACATTAACAACATGACTGTATTTTAAACTTTAATATTAATACGTATACTGTACAAGGCTTGTTCCCCACAGTTGAGAGTGTCTAAGAGGGGATCATAATGACTAATACTGTACATTAGGATTTTTGTAGGTGAAAAGGATAACAAAAAGAGTTTAAAAAGACAAAAACGTGTTGGCACTTTAAAGACTAATTCTTTAATGTTAGCTTTGGTGGACAAGTCCATTAGGATTTTGGTTAACTTATACCTGTGAATGAGAACCAGTGATTCTGTGTTCTCCTTATGCCCCTGAATATTGATCCCTGCTTACTGGGAGCCCCAGAATTCCCAATATCTAGGATGTAGAGTGCATGATTGTCTTGTCACCTAGAATTGCCCAGGTCTCTCATCAGGACCTATTAAAAGGTTTCCCTACTGACACTGTCATTTTGCCGCCTTTTATTTAGCACGTCCTATGGATGCCAAACACGACGCAGAAGTCACCACGAAGCCGCCCCTATTATTGCACGCAGCCGCTTCTTCCGGGGGCGAATTTCCTGCGGGAACTGACAGCATCCTTCACACGACACGCGGGCGAACCTCGGAGCAAGGAAGAGTGCCGAGGAAGCCTCACGTTGGGGAACCGCTGGCATGCATTTGGACCGACTGGCCCTCTCGGCAAAGCCGTGCCTGGCGCCTCCGTAGAATCACACACCTGTGGTGAGCCTCGGCCGGCCGGGCCCCCATTTCACCGCGGGATGCACCACAAACACCTTCTGGTGGCCCGACGGCAGAGGGGGCAACTCCGACTTCAGCAGCTCCTCATCCTCTGGGTCCAGCTCCAGTTCTTCCTCGTCTAGGTCGTCTTCTTCTTCATCATCATCATCATCATCGCCCCCGTCTCCAGCCCCCCAGTTACGACCGCGGCTGCCCCCACCTCTCCTTCCCTGACTCGAGCCACTGCCAGGCCCCCCTCGGAGCGAGGAGCAGGGCACGGCCGTGGCCTGAAGAAACCTGGCCGGTCGGGGCGCCAAGGAGCCAACCGGGGACCCAACGAATACGGAGCGCGCCTTCCGCCCCAGGTGGAGCGCCTGCCTCCACCGGGACCCCATGAGGGCGAATGTGAGGCTCCTTCCTTAGTTCCCCCCCCCTTTTTTTGTTTTTTCAAACCACCCCCTCCCAGCGGTCCTTCGCCTAAACAAGTCCGACGTGGAACAAACCCCGCTTCTTTTCTCCGGCCGCCTGGGGTAGAAGGGCATGCCTGGGGAGCTCCGCCTCCCCTCCCGCCCCCTGGGGTGGAAACCAGAACAAAGAGGGCGGAGCTTGAGACAGAATGAAAAAAAGGGGGGGCAATGTGTACAACAGAGGTGGCTCGGCCTTTTCTCTCTCTCTCTCTCTCTCTCTCTCTCCGGGACTTCTGTGTCCGCCTCTATTGGCGAGGCCGTGGCACGTGACTTCAGAAGGGCGGGGCTCGGCTGTTCTCGGGTTAGTTCGTCTCGTTAGGTAAGCAGCTGGGAGAGGGCGGGTCCTCGACTGCTTCGGAGGCCGGTGATTGACGCGCGGACCGGAGCGCTTCCCTGCCGGTCGGAACCTGAGCCGGGCCCAGATGGGGGCCGTCGCGGGCGGCTGGGTAGGTGGAGCGCGCATGCGCGTCAATGACGGTCCCCGAACGCCGTGTGTGTATGTACGTGTGTACTGTACGTGCATACACGGGAATGAATGGGTTTTGGGCGGACCCTCATTCCTTATTTCTGCTGCCCGGCAGATGGGGGGGGTGTCCGCTGGTTGCGCGGGCACCAGGCGCCGCAGCCTTTCCTATTCCGTGTTGTTGCACGGCGGCTTCTCTTGTTTTGATTCCGCTCTCTTCTTTCTTTCTTTCTTTCTTTCTTTCTTTCTTTCTTTCTTTCTTTCTTTCTTTCTTTCTTTCTTTCTTTCTTTCTTTCTTTCTTTCTTTCTTTCTTTCTTTGCAGTGAATTTCTCTTCCCTCTTCGAGTGTCTTTGCGCTGGAGAGGTCGGCGCCTTTTCTCTTTCAACGCTCTTGAGGCTTTAGTAGGACAAAAATGTAAGCGATAAAACTTTATTATTCCCCCCTTTTTAAATCTCTCCTTCCCTGGTGGCAAATCGGTGTCTGTTTTTTCTGCCTGTCGGGCAGAGTGTAAGACTTCGGAGCCCCGGTGCACTTGGCCAAAGGGGGCCATTGCATCCTTTTGTTCGTGCGAGAAGGGCATCTATTTTACCTGATTTTACGGTGCAACTTAACTCCTTTCCATTTCTGTACTTTGTGTTGTCATCTACCCTTATATTTTTGTTTGACTGGCACTGGGGTGATTGGGAGAGGTCAGCTGTTTTGCCTTGAACGCTCTGCATACCACACAGTGGTGGTTTAAACTGCAGATAAGATGCAGATTTCTTTGTGTTGTATTTAACCGTAATATTGGAAGTGATGGTTTTTAGAGCAACCTTTCTGTCATTTCTTGATCTGATTTTAAAAACTCTCTGCTAGCTGTCATTTCAGATCCCTGGCAGTGGCAAAACAATCTGTTGTTTTTCTGGTAGCTCAGGCAAGTGTGGCAGAAAGTGAGGAGAAATTTAAGAACTTAACAAGGGCAAAAGAGGAGAGTGCAAAAAATGGTCTGAAGCTCAACATCAAAAAAACTAAGATAATGGCCACTGGTCACATCACCTCCTGGCAAATAGAAGGGAAAGATATGGAGGCAGTGACAGATTTTATCTTCCTGGGCTCCATGATTACTGCAGATGGTGACAGCAGCCTCGAAATTAAAAGACACCTACTTCTTGGGAGGAAAGCGATGACAAACCGCAACAGCATCTTAAAAAGCAGAGACATCACCTTGCTGACAAAGGTCCGCATAGCCAGAGCTATGGTTTTTCCAGTAATGATGTATGGAAGTGAGAGCTGGACTGTAAAGAAAGCTGACCGCCGAAGAATTGATGCTTTTGAATTGTGGTGCTGGAGGAGACTCTTGAGAGTCCCCTGGACTGCAAGGAGAACAAACCTATCCATTCTAAAGGAAATCAAACCAGAGTGCTCACTGGAAGGACAGATCCTGAAGCTGAGGCTCCAGTACTTTGGCCATCTCATGAGAAGAGAAGACTCCCTGGAAAAGACACTGATTTGGGGAAAGTGTGAAGGCAAGAGAAGAAGGCAACAAGATGGATGGACAGTGTTATCGAAGCTACCAAACATGAATTTGATCCAACTCCAGGAGGCAGTGGAAGACAGGAGGGCCTGGCGTGCTCTGGTCCATGGGGTCACAAAGAGTAGGACATGACTTAACGACTAAAGAACAACAACAACAACAGCAAGTGTGCTAACTCAGCACCAAGCTGAAATCTTAATGGCCAAAACAACAACAACAACAACACAAAGTTGTAGAAATGTTGTTGCTTTGTTGCACCCTGGCTGCATAGGGATAGTAGATTTTTTTTAATGTACAGGAATATCCCTTGCCATTTTGCTTACCAACATGCCTTTTCCTTTCATCTTGGGATCACTTAAGGTGAAGAGAAACTGCCAGATGTCCCTAGTTCAAATTGATTGTAGTCAATTTATTACCGCTCACATTACTTCAATGCAGAGGTCTGACTGCTTTTACGTTTTCTGTTTTATTAGATACTATGATGTTTTTTAACCTGGTGTGGTGGATAGAATGAGGGACAGAGACTCAGGAGGCCAGATTTTTAATCTCTGCTCAGCCACAGAAACTTGCTAGAGGAAGGATAGAAATGGTGTAATCACTCCTTAAATATCTGTTACTTTTAAAGTCATGTTATGGTTTGTATAAATTGGTTCCAACTTGATGTCACATGACAAATGACTCTACTTTTCTATCTTCCTTTTCCTTAGGACCTTTCTGTGGAGTTTTTCATATCACTTCTACATATCAATGTCACACCCTTGTTCTAGACCACCTTTTTTTTTTAAATTATCATTTGTTGTCTAGCTGAACACCAACTGTGCTCTCAATGGGTGGATTTGATTTAAATAAAAAAATCAGTTTTTTGTCAATTTAGAAGCAAATTGATTTTTCATTTCAATTATTATTTAAATGAATTTTTTTAAAAAAATCATTTATTTTTATCTATCCAGCTCCCAGACATGTCTTGGCATTCTCCAGTAAAATGTTGGAGGCACTCTAACTGTAGGCTGCCCTCTTGTACTGTAGTTTGATTGGAATGCATGGGCCATGTAAGTGCTCACTATTGGCTATGCTGGGTTTTGGCCAATGGGAATTGTCGTCAGACAACATTTGGAGGGCTGCATGTTGCCTGCCTCCTTGTAGAAGAACGCATCTAGTTTGCTTTGCTTTAAATGTGGTTGGCTATCTGTTACTTTCTAATTAAGCTAGGAAGCATTGTAAATTCATGGGTGTGTTAGAGAAATTCTAGGATAGAATCCAGTAAGGATGTATTTTTCTGATGTTTTATTTCTTAAATGGTTAGATTTCTTTGCCGATGCTGCTGCAATGGTACCATT
Organism: Pogona vitticeps; assembly: GCF_051106095.1. Taxonomy (NCBI): domain Eukaryota; kingdom Metazoa; phylum Chordata; class Lepidosauria; order Squamata; family Agamidae; genus Pogona; species Pogona vitticeps. The sequence goes on from NC_135785.1 coordinate 176,001,975, forward strand.
CAGATTTTGATGAAAAGGTTATAACATCTAGCTCCCAATCATAGGAAATCTATCCACTTTGGTTTCTGTTGGTCCCAAGTATGCTTTCTGTAATTATCCCCCAGCTTTGTTAGTGTAAGGCTGGCCATGCATTTCTGTTTTCCATTTTCCTTGAGACCTGGAATGTTGATTAGTACTGTATCAAGGACAGATGTGCCATGATACAAGTTTTTTCATGTTCAAACTGAGCTTTTCTGTTACTGTCTTGCCTTGGGAGGCCACTGTATAACTTGACACTCTTAACGAGTTTGAACAGAGAGGTGTGGGACTGCCTGATTCACAGCTTAGTATCTTACCATGCAGCTCTATACAGACCTACGTAGAAAGAATTCCATAGAGGTTAATAGAACTTACTCTTGGGGTTATTTTATGGAAGATTGCAGCCTTAGCCACTCTACCATGCCAGCGTTCTCTGTGTAGGTATTGAGAAAGGTCTCACCTGAGTGCTCATGTGGGGCTGCATGACATTGCCCTGCTGCTGTGACTTCAGGAGGTTATGTACCCCAGATGTTAAAGTGCAAGCATTTGTGGAGGAGGGCTTTGTGTGGGTGAATGGCCGGCCAGGATTCTGGCTTGTGTTGGAGACATCTGTGCACACAGCTACATTCCTTAACACTCCTTAGTGCTCTATGTGGATGGCACAGGTGATGTTGTGGAGCTACAGTATATGGTCCTGCTTCACATCATGTGTTGAGATATGCCCTAATAATAATGTCTGAACAGGATTTAATTTACGTATGTCTCCATGTATTGGTTATTCAGAACATCTGTAGAGAAGGATCAATTCCAGCATAGTATTTTATGTTCCAAAAACATTGAGAATCAGTGTCATCTACTACAGTGTCCCCCATCTGGGCCTCCAGATGTTTTTGGACTACAGCTCCCAGAAGCCTTCACCACCTCTGCTGTCCAGGATTTCTGGGAGTTGAAATCCAAGAACATCTGGAGGCCCAAGGTTGGGGACCACTGATCTACTAGACAGAGTGTTTGGCTGGGGCTAGGGAAATCTGTCCCTTGCAGAGCTTTGATATTTACTGAATGTTTTTGAAAGGTAATCTTCCCTCAGCCAACCATAATTCATAAGATTGTTGTGAAGATAAAATAAGATGGTATCATGTACTATTGCTGAACTTCTTGAAAGAAGGTAAGAATACAAAAGTGATAAACAGAATAGAAATATCTTCCATGGAAGTGTCCTGTATAGTTGAAAGTTGGCATAATGCAGTTTGAATACAGTATTAGTCTCATGAACATTATTTAATTGACCATGACTTCTATCTTTTAGGTTCATTTAAAAATAAAGCCTATTTCATTCCTGCCTTAATCACACTGCTAAAATAAGATTTTATGTTTTGCTTTCATGTTGTTGCTCTTGACTGTAAGCCGCCTAGAGTGGTCTAATATGACCAGATAGGCGGGATAGAAAATAAATAAATAAATAAATAAATAAATAAATAAATAAATAATACATTGTATTTTAAAATGCCTATAATTTTGTAATTTTTCCCCATTTTATGCAGTTTCTGCTATTGCATCTGTGTTGACAGCTGAAGAATTCAAATTGTGCGGCTTTTATTCAGTGCTGATCAGGGGAGCTTGCTTTCCATGCTGCTGAGAAGATGTAGTGGAAATGATAGCAGAGCCTAATTCCGTTGCCAGTCTCCCCAACCACAGGTAAGACATAAGAGGAGTAGTACTTTTATTGGTAAAAAATTATGAGCTGTTTCCTGTGCTCTTTTTGTGTGTGTCACTCGTTAGGATTTTAGGATTATGGAGTTAGTTAGGCATCCTTCAGTCTTGAAAGACTATGGTAACGTGCTCTGTATGGAGGACTTGGAACACCGTCTAGTGTGGCTGAGGAGGCCAATTCAAGAGTGACAATCCCTTCCACACTGAAGAAAATTTATTTATATTAATTAACTCCTTTAGTTCCACAGCAGTAAGCACCAAAAACTAGCCCGGAGCAAAAAAGGGAAAAGGCATTCAATAAACAGCAAGTTTCCAAATATATACACACCTACTCATCTGCATATGCCTGGCTTAGAAATAACAACTCATAATCCATTTGTAAAATAGTAATAATCATCAACTTTACTTCCAGTTAAACACAAAAGGAACAGTACATACCAATATGTTGGAGAAAAAGCTCCCAAAAGGAGGGACTCAGTAGAAGAGGGGGGAAAAAGCATAAAATACAAAATATGTGGAATGCTACCAGGGACATCCAACAATAAAAACAAGATAAAATGGCTAGGCCAAAATAACAAGAGTAGGAGGCAGGTCAATGTTGGCCAGTCAGTCAAATAGGTAGGCTGGGTAAAGCTGGATCCAGTGTGGGAGCGGGTGAGGCTAATAACGAGGATTCGGTTTTTATACAGGAAAGTAAAACAGGTGGAAGGACTACTTAATTAATCAAGAGAGAGTGAGAGTGAGAATATCTAATCTTTTGGCCGGTTAGCTTCACAGGTGATGCTCTTCCCAAACGAACATTCACTTGCATTGTAAAATATAACTCCATCAGATTTAATGATTGCAACTGAAACATGTACCTTGCTTTGAGACAGACAGTCACTAACTGTTATCTGTGGGAAGAAATAAACTAGGCTAAATGGCATTTGCGTTGTCAGTTTACAACCTGGGTAATTTGAGTAAGATACAGCATGCAGTCTTTGGTTTTGCTGCTACTGTCTTCTAATTAAAGAAGACAAGCCTGTACTAGTAAGCAAGGCTATGTTTAAGTTCAAGCTACCTTGAAAACATGGGGCTTTTTTAAAACAGGAGATTAATGCACACATATCAACAACAATTATGCTTGTTAATATCACAATAGTTTCTTATTTAATTTAAACTTTGTTTCTTTTAATACTGTAAACCATCTTGGACCCTTTAGAACAAAGGTGGCATATAAATATTTTAAGTAAGTAAGTAAATAAATTTTGTTTAACAGGTTAACTTCTTTAATTTAAATGTCTTTATATTAAAAATGTTTTTCTAATCTAAAAATGTTAGGGCAGGTCAATATATGGTGGATTTCAAAGTTATTTCATTGAAAAGACTAGCTGTGCACAACTGCCCTTTTGAAATTCCTCACCGTATTTATGAGAAGACTTTCTCCCAGCATTTTTCTACTGGAAAGAGAGTTTCCCCAAGAGTTCATTACTGGCAGGGCAAACTATGAGCACTGGTTGATACAGTGCTTCCTTCTTTTCTTCCCCAAAGGATTTTTGCTTTTTGAACTACCATTGCAAGTGGCAGCAACCACAACTGTCCTGGCAGACGCGCCACAGTTTTGGCTCCCTCACAGTGTCCTTTATTTTGTGTCATTCTAGCTGTGGTTCCCAAACTTGAGTAACCCAGGTGTTCTTGGATTGCAACTCTCCTAAGCCTTCAACACTATCTGTTCTGAGTGGAGTTTCTGGGAAGTTGGGAACCACTAGAACATGGTGGTGGTTGTGAGCTACCAGTCACTGAAAATGGCCATTAAAAATGCTGCAAAATGGTCTCCTAAATAAGGGAAGCACCTGAATCCTGAAGCTCAGAATAATCCTGAGACTCACCTAAATTAATTCTAGATTTCTCCTCCTTTGAAATTCTTTTCAAAACATTTTTTCTCCTATCAAACTGAATGAGAATGGCCAAATTCCAGTGGGGGAGATTTTTTGGCACAGAACTAATCCAAAACATTGGTCAAACCAAATGGTGCTTGGGAAATACATGGACAATTTTCTTGTACGTGGTTTATTTTAAATGAAAATGGGAGTTGAGGAATACTTTTCTTCAGGAGGAAAAAAAATGTTTCTCTCAAAGGGAAAAAAGTAGCCGATGGGACTTTAGAGGATGTGTAGTTAGTAAATGAACATATTTAGTAATCTCTTGAAGTTGCTTTGCATAAAAAATAAAAATTGGTTGAGACTTGTTTTGACATGATATCTGGTTTGGTCCTATGTTGTCTGTAGTTCAGCTTTGCTCTGATATGGCAACTAATATAGATGGTTTATTTTTTTTAAATCTGTAAGATGTGCATTACTTTAGGAAAAAAATTACTTTCAATATTCAGCACCTCATTTGGGGTTTGAGTTTAACCAGCAAATTATTCCTCTAAGAGGTCTCTGTATTTTTAAGTGAACACTTCAAAATAAAAACCAGAAGCATCTTTAAATTGCTGTCTTTCTCCCTGTGAGTTTTCTTTCTTCTTTTGTTCAAAATAACTCAGAGAAAATGGGATCCGCGATGAGGTTGCCCCTGAATCCACTGCACAGAATGGCAGCTGCGTAAGAAGTGGCAACATTAAAAATCTTGTAAGTTTCCCATATGTGTTGGAGCTGTCATGATCATGGGGTATGTGGTCAGAAACGTGTCATGAGAATGGGATTTGTAGTCAAGAGAAATATAAAACAGAGTCAAAATGGTTCTGTGTAAAGATGATTTGAAGGACTTTGGAATGTGTTTTTCTCAAGTACCATGAGAATGTTTTCCTGCAGACAGTTACAGCCAGGAGCGAGGTATCTTGAAGGCTGTGGAAGACAACATTCTGAGCTAACTGGAGAAGACAAACAACACATGGGAATAAGGGGTGGAGAGAGGTGGAACAACCTCTTAAATCTAATCGGTTAACAGCTAGAGAGGCGAAGAAGAAGGGAGGAGTTTGGGAAAGTAGAAAATGGAGGATGTGTTATGTGAAATGCTTCTTTTATTCCATTATTCTCTTACTGATGATGGATTTAGATTGATGATGGATTTTGTCTAGATGATGATGGTGAGCATGTAGCTTGCAGTAGAAAGAAAGAGGGGGGCTTGCCCTCTTTAGCCTACCCTAAATTTAGCTTTCAGAGGTTTGTTATTTTAGTTGGGAAATAGTTATTTTATTTAACTGCAATAATCTTTGAATATGTTACTGAATGCTATGCTATTGCAATATAAACTGATTTTCTACGAATCTTTATTTTTCTAATAAAAATTTAATCTTAAAAATGCTTATTGAGTACTGATCTCTTGAACAGCAAGGTCTGGCTAAATCCAGGAAGTGGCAAGGGCCACAAGCTAGCTACTACAGTGGTGCCTCGCAAGACGAAAAGAATTCGTTCTGTGAGTTATGTCATCTTGTGAAATTTTCGTCTTTCGAGCCACAGTTTCCCATAGGAATGCATTGAAATTTAATTGATGCGTTCCTATGGGCCAAAAAAGTCTGAAAAAGTCACTTAACAGGCAGGGAGCTGGGGAAGCACCATCAGAGGACTGGCGGGGGGGGGGGCTTGCCGTGATTGCCGCTTTCAGAGGCCTCCAAAGACTTCCCCTGCACCATTGGAGGACTGGCGGAGGACCTCTGAAAGCAGCGATCGTGGTTGCGGGGTACCCCTGCCAGTCCTCCGATGGTGGTGAGGAAGCCTTCAGAGGCTTGCCCAGCACCATCGGAGGACTGGCGGGGGTACCCCCCGTGGCAGTCGCCGCTTTCAGAGGTCCCCCGCCAGTCCTCCAATGGTGCTGGGCAAGCCTCTGAACGGCAAAAGGCAGGGGAAAAGGGCAGGAAATTCAAAAATGCCCCGGGAGGCGTCTGAAACTGGCGATACCCACGTGGGGGCCCCCCACCAGTCCTCCAATGGTGCAGGGGAAGCCTCCGAAGCTGGCGATTGTGGCGGGGGCCCCTCCCGCCAGTCCTCCGATGGTGCTTCCCCAGCTCCCTACATGGTAAGTGACTTTTTCAGACTTTTTGGCCCATAGGAATGCATTAATTAATTTTCAATACATTCCTATGGGAAACCGCACTTCGCAAGACGAAAATATATTCGTCTTGCAAATCACCTAAAAACTCACCAGACGCTTTCTTCTTGCGGATTTTTCACTGCGCGATGCATTTGTCTTGCGAGGTACCACTGCATTCAGAGTCCTTTCTAACTGACCTTTGGTGAGTTCTAAGGAATCACAAAGCCCAGGTGTCTTTACTTGTTCAGTCACTAAGCAAGTGCAAAGTGTTCTTTTTAGGTCAGACTTGTTCAAAGGGCTTATGCTACGCACTACTGAGGTCTGAGAGACTCAATCCAGCGCAAAGATGGTACATAAATGCCAGAGAACTCTGACCATGTGGCCATCAATCCTTTAAAAGACAGTGAGCACGACTAACTTCATCAACAGGGGAGCAAAAAAATAGGATTGGGGACTTCACACTGTGTTGGACTCAACAACAGAGATCTATTTGGAATGGTTTGATTTACTGAATGTCCAAAATTGGCAAAAGTTAATATTCACATACAGATACTTGCAACTGCAGACGTGAATGCCCATAAATAATTATCTCCCTCCTCCCGTGTACGAACTCTTTTTGTACATGGGTAAGTTATCACAGTTTACTGCTGCCTATTAACATTCACTGGTGAGTTTTTATTTATCTTATGTGGAAATTCCTTAGGAAATTGGAATAGATAGCCTATTGATTCTTTACAGTTTCGGCTTCCAATCTTATTCTTCTGCAGTTCGATATGTGTGCACTGATCATCGTTGCTGTGTCATGGATTGTATTTCATCTTTATTGCTTTAGAGAGGGAAAAGAAAAATTCGAGAACAATGTGAAAACAGGAGAAGAAACTTTTCTGGTACTAGGCGGTCAAACCAGCTACAAAATGGTGAAGTAGTTGAAGCAGTTACTTTATTTGAGGTGGTCAGCATGGGCAAAAGAGCTATGCAGGTAGGTATCTTTCTTGGAGGTATCAGAGATGTAGATATTAAAATTAGCTTGCCAGATTTCCTTGCCAGGAGCCTTTATGGCCTATTGAATGGGATTATTTTGTGGAAACGATTAAGTCCTTGTGTGGTGAGAGTTGGCAGGAAACCCTTTATTATGTTAGATAGTAGGTGTTGTTGTTGTTGTTTAGTCGTGAAGTTGTGTCCGACTCTTTGTGACCCCATGGACCAGAGCACGCCAGGCCCTCCTGTCTTCCACTGCCTCCCGGAGTTGGGCCAAATTCATGTTGGTAGCTTCGATGATATTACAGTGGTAACATCATCGGTGTTAACAGTGAAGTTAAAAATAATTTGATTCTTATGTTTTAATTTACCTGGTCAGTTGATGAGCCTTTTGCGTGGAGGGAGAGAATGGCTGTATTAGTAGTAAGATGCCTATTTTTTAAAAAGTTTGGGAAGTAGGGGTTCAGATGATTTTATGTTGTGTAGAGTAAGCCTTGGTTGTATGTCAGGTTCTGTATATGCTACTTGTACTATGTCTAATATTGTATTTTTCATTACTTGCTTTAATACCTTTTATAATATACAGTGGTGCCTCGCTTAACGACAAATCCCCATAGCGACGGATTTTTTGCAGTCATTTTTGCAATCGCATAACAGTGTTTTTAATGGTAAAAAATCGCTTTGCGATGATCGGTAAGCTGTTTCACTTACCGATTTTCGCATAGCGATGTTTTAAAAACAGCTGATTGGCGGTTCCAAAATGGCCGCTGGAAAAAATGGCCACCCGCAGTGTTTTTGCGCCATTTCCTCGCATACCGGGCAGCAAAAATGGCGGCCGTATGGAGGATTTTCGCAGAACGGTGAGTTTTAAGCCCATAAGGGCTTTTTCTTTTCGCATAGTGACGAATCTGGACAGCAACAATTTTTCCGGAACGGATTATCTTCGCTATGCGGGGCACCACTGTACTTGGCTTTATGAATGCATCTAACTTTCATTTATTTGTAGAACCAACTGAATAAAATTTTGAATTTAAGTGTTTCTTTTTAAAGTTCCTGGTTGAAAACACTTAAGTTTCTAGTTTTTGATTTCTTCCTTCTTTGAAATATGTTTCAGACTGTGGTAGATGATTGGATTGAAGCTTATAAAAAAGATAGAGACGTGGCACTTCTTGACCTCATCAACTTCTTCATTCAGTGCTCAGGTTGTCAAGGTAAATCTGCTTCCTGTGCCTTTTGAGGGACAACAGGCAAACTTTCCTCTGAGTGTAAATAATTCATTTGTTACCCCTATTACTTAGGAACTGGGATTTATCTGCCGGTGTGGGGTTGATGTAGGCCAGTGGTGGGCAACATGGCAGCTCGTGTGTGGCTTGGTGGGCCATTTTTTCATCCTCCTGAGGCCTGCAGCTCCCCATATTCCAAAGCCACAACTTTGCTGAGAAAATAATATTATAACCCAGAAAATCCCTTTGTGCCCTGTATTGAGTTTCCTTGTCAGTTTTTCCAAATTTCTGAGGGTCCAAAGTATTGCTAATGCTCCACCTGCTTAAAAATACCAAACCATGACTAGATGGTATAAGAGGGATTTTTTCAGTTTAAATTTTCCCCCAAGTGAAACTTGTTATTCTGTTTGCAAAAGCACTTTCTGTTTTGACATTTGCCAGCCCTCCATGTGCAAATTAACTTCTGGGCACACTCTTCCCCTTTAGCCCCTCCCTTTGGAAATACAGGCTTTGAGCTGCATTTGAAAAAAATGCCTTTATGAAATCACTCATCCCTGATATAGGCAGATAAAGCCTGGATTCTCTATAGAGAGCTCTGGAAACAGAATTCAGAGTGGAAATAGAAAGGAATAGTGGTAAATGCAAATCTTTATAAAGCAAATTATTCTTTGATGTTGGAATGTAAGAAATTAAGACAAAGTCAAATGATGATAAAGAAAGTCTAGGAGAGTCACTCACATGTAAAGATGGGGATTAGAAAAATAGAACTACTGAGATATGATTCTGTGAATCTTTGAATACCTTATCCTTGTATATACCAAGAGGAACTACTGAGAAGAGTTAGAGTCAGAGCAATCCTATATACTGTACATTGGTTTTGGATTAATTCCCTTGAACCTAGTTAGAGAAAACATATGTCACAGTACTGGCCACCACGGAGAGGATCCCTGACCACCTAGCCACCCTATCCTTGCATGTTCTGGTGTGGGTATTTGCCAAGGGGAATTCAATGTACTAGTGACTGGGAAGAACTTCTGCCTAGATGTTATACTTGCAAAGTAAGGTGTAGCATGGTTCCCATACGTACACAGAGTTCATTGGAGTGACAGGCATAGATGGCAGTTTCCTGAAAGATGAAACTAAACAAGCACAACGTTGTAGAAATTAGCTGGGCTTAAGCTTGAGTGATTCATTTTTCTGCTCCCCCATATATCCCATTATCCCTTCTCTATATGTTTTGACCCTTTGCAGCAGTCAGACTTTGCTCTTTCCAAAACCACCGAATCAAAAACTTTGGTAAGATAACTAATCAGATAAGCCTGGAGGCACTAATTTCAGTACCGTAAGACACTATCAAGGGATGGTTCTCATAATATTCTTTCCACCTTCAAGGTTGTAGATGAGGCTTTTCACAGCTACGGCCAATTCCTCTATTGGCTGATGCTTTCCCTATTCCCATCCAGCCAATTTCAGTTATCAAGCACTGCTCTTCATAGACTTCCAAGGAATGAATTTACCCTCTCCTTGCTAATAAGAGTGGTCATATTGCGGGATATAAATAGAATGAATAAATAAATAAATAAATTTCCATGACAACATAAAATTGTGCTGATTGCTTGTAATGAAAGACGGTGAATGAGGTCAGAGTAAAATAATGAAAATGTATGGGCAAATAGATATTTGTGTTAATATTCTGATTTATATATATTTATATATATTTTTGAAGTCATTTTAAGTGCATGGCTGCACTCTGTGTTCAGTTTAATTTTCTTTCCCATTGTGCCTTCCATAGGAATGGTTACCGCAGAGATGTTCCAGAGTTTGCAAAACTGTGAGGTGATGCAGAAAATGACAGAGACATTTGATGAAGTAGGTCTCCCTTCTCCTATTCCGTTGGCTCTTCTTAGGCCTTGGAAACTTTTTAATATATCAGTAATTCTTGGAAAGATACCCAGTGTGATGTAATGGATAAAGTGATGGACTAAGACTCAGGAGGCCTGGGTTTGAACCCCTGCTCGGCCATAGAAACTCACTGGGAGTGTGGAACTGGTAAAATCATTACCATCACGTGCTTTCAAGTGAATTCTGACTTGTGGTGATGGTTTTCAGGGTTCTCCAGGTAGAGAATACTCAGAAGTGGTTTACCGTTCCTAGGTGGATTTGATTTAAATTGTGATTTAAATCAGTTTGATTTTAAAACATCATTGATTTTTATTCATCCGGACCTTTCCATTTTTCTGAGGGAGTGCTGTGGGACTGTGCAGCTTGCCCAAGGCCTCACAGGCTGGCTCTACTTGCAGGAGGCACAGTAGGGAACTGAAATCCCAACCTCTGGCTCTGCAGCCAGAGATCTAAGCCACTGAGGTATCCAGCCAGCTGAAACTGGTAACACCACTCCTTAAATAACTCTTTTCCTTTGAAAGCCCTGTTACGGTCCCTATAAGTTGGTCCTAACTCAAATTACAAATAACAAATTCTTGGAAAGTTTTCAATTATTGCAAATTCCTTAAGGTGCAGATATCATTCTTCTTTCAGAAGAATATGCATGAATATAAGAAAAGTGTTGTCATATTCAAAGTAATATAGAAGTTTGTCTTAGTGGTCTTTAAGGTCAGTGATATATATCTACATTGGATTAAGAAAGATATTAATATAAACCTTGAGTTGCTACCTGATTCACTCCTTTATCCTCTGTGAGATAATGGAATGAAGCTTGCAGTCCTTTCATTCTCATCTTTTACATTTCCCTGTGTTTCCCAGCAGCAACCAGGGATGAGTGGGGAAATGCTAAATTTAAAGAGGTAGTCTTCACTATGTGTGGAGGTGAATTTAACCTGAGGGTACCAGCTGTTTATTCCAGTTTGAGCTGGCGCAGAGTTTAACTATGAGCTGCCTTCATTATTGGAGGCTTCCCTACATATGGAGGAGTTACAGTATTAGCTTTGAAGATGATTTGGTTGTGCTATCTGGTACACAAAAAATGGTCAGGTTTGTCTGAATATAATTAGATACCTTCCCATGTATTACTATTATATATCAACTTTCCTCAACAAAGAAATTTCCAGACACGTTGGCCCATTTTTCAGTGGAGTCAGTGTGGCTGCGACTGAAGATGCTGTTACTTACATTCTGTTTTGCCTCTATTATTATTATTATTATTATTATTATTATTATTATTATTATTATTATTATTATTATTATTATTATTATTATTATTATTATTATTATTATTATTATTATTATTATTATTATTATTATTATTATTATTATTATTATTATTATTATTATAGGAAACAGGATTGCAGTATAAAAAGTTCATGGCTTATCCCTGGATTTTGACTGTGACTTGGCCGGTGGATATGGTAATTTATTTGTTTCATTTATATTCCAGTTTTGTTAGATTCACAATGTTATGCCAAGAGTTTCCAGGCTGTATCCATTTGAATAGTTTTCTCTTCTTCTATGAGGTTGCTGCTACACATTTTAGCATCTCTACCTGTCACAGAAGTGGTTCCAGGGTATTCCTCACTGTTTTAGCCAGGTATATAACATACTAAATGCCTGACAGGTGTGCTCTGGTTGTTCAAAGAGTGCCAAAAGTTTTGTAGGATTCATAGAACCTTGATACCTGGCAGAACACCTCCTTCCAAGGAATTCTGCCCACCCTGCTCATTTGTTCCTTCTTGGTGGTTGCGCTACACTTGTGGCATCAACTCCCACCTGATATCTGTCTGGCCCCATCACTGGCCGCTAGAGATGGGGTATTTGTATTTGTATACGAATATCCCTGCACAGCTGGACTTAACGAGGGGCTGGCCCATCCACTCACGCTCATCCTTCTAATCGCTCCTGGAACTCTGCTCTCTTCCTGCTCGCCTGGCCATTCCAGGCTGTGGGAGGGAGGGCGAGTCTCCCCGCATGGCTGTTGAGTCGCTAGCCGAGCAGGAAGAGAGCGGAGCTCCAGGAGTGATTGGACGGATGAGTGAGGCTGCCACTGCAGCTGGACACATCCAGCTGTGCAAGGGTATTCGTATTTGTATACAAATACCCCCATCTCTACTTGCTGTCTTTTTTCTATGTGCGGTACTTCTAAGTTTATAATGTTTCTAATTTATAGTGTGTAGTGTATGTTTATTATTTTATATTTCTTTGATGTTATTTTATTTTAAAGTATTATTGTTGACTATTGTTTTATTTTCTGTTGTGAACCACCCAGAGTGGTGGTATATACATTAAACCAACCAACCAACCAACAAATAAACAAACAGATACATAGTAATATTTTGTGTTTTGTTGAAAAAGCTTTATAATCTGGGAGAAAGGCCTAAATTAGAAGGCTAAGTGTCCTACTCAGAAGGGATGCACCGGATCTGTCACTTGGGCAGTAACAGGACACTTGGGTGGAGGCTGGCCTAATTGAACCTCAGAGCCTTCTGATTTAGGCCTTTCTCTCAGGTGCATCACACTGATATTTCTCTGGTGCCTGCAAAGTAGAATGGACTGTTATGTTACTTCTGGTAAAATAAATCAAAAAATACTGTCCCTAGACTTTGGTTCCCCAGAAGTTTTGGATGTCAGTCTCAAGGGACACATTATGACTTAAGAAGTTGCCCTTAAGCTGTAGTGGATGTCAGCTCACAGAACCCAAGGCAATATGGCTGCTGACCAGGTACTCTGGGAGTTGAAGTCCAAAAACATCAAAATGGCAGAAAGCAGAAAATGTGTGTTGTGTTTTCCCCATTCCCCGCCTTGAAACAAACACAGAAGGACCCCTGTATCCGTAGGGGATCAGTTCCAATCCCCCTTGCCAATGCCAAAAAACATGGATAATAGCAAACTGTATATGTAACATAGTCTGTTGGACTCTGAACTCCCCCTGAACCTGTAGTTTTTTTTTTTATGAGTAGGAAGAGCCAAGCTGAGAGTCTGTAAGTCAATGCCTAATGAGTTGTGTGTCATGAGCCATCACACAGCTGCCTCCACTAGTGGGGCTGCAAAACCTTTGGCCCTCTGGATATCATTGTAATCCTGTTTGTATCGGTCTCAGCCAACGTGGCTAATGGTGAGCAGGGATGGAAGTAGTAATCAGTTAATATCTAGAGTGCCATAGGTTCCCCAGTCCTGCTTTACCTTCGTTCTTTGAATAACGTGGGGCTTCCTCTGAGGTTGCTGCGGAAATTACAGGTGGTGCAGAATGCGGCGGCCAGATTACTCAGTGGAGTGAAAAAATTCCAACATATTTCGCCCACTCTGGCCGCATTGCATTGGCTGCCCATCAGGTTCCGCATCGACTTCAAAGTGTTAACGCTTACGTATAAAGCCCTAAACGGTTTAGGGCCTCGATACCTGGCGGAACGCCTACTCCCACCAAGTTCTACCCGGGTCACACGGGCGAGCCAGGAGGTGAGGCTGAGGAGCTTAACGCCGAGGGAGGCCCGAAAAGAGAAAACAAGAAATAGGGCCTTCTCGGCGGTGGTTCCTCGCCTGTGGAATAATTTACCTCCTGGTATTCGCGGAGCTCCCTCGCTGGGTACCTTTAAGAATCTATTAAAGACCTGGATGTTTCGTCAGGCCTTCTCACCAGATTACTTTTGATTTTCTTTTCTCCTTTATTGTTTCTTTACTTTTAATTGTTTTGTAATTTGCTGTTTTATCTTAGTGTATTTTATCTCTGTTGTTGGCCACCTAGAGTAGTCCACCACGACTAGATAGGCGGGATATTAAATAAATAAATAAATAAATAAATAAATAAATAAATAAATAAATAAATAAATAAATAAATAAATAATTCTCTGTCATGAGGTAAGGCCTCTTCCCGCTATCAAAAGAGTGTCAGGTTTTTTTATTACATTTACATCTATTTGTCAAGCTTTGTCAGTCTACTGCTGTTTTCCTCTTCCTTGTGCAGGACAATGAAGATTATCCACTTATCAAGCCAGGGCCCTACTGGAAGAAGTTTAAAACTAATTTCTGCGAGTTTGCCGCGGTGCTAGTCCAGCAGTGCCAGTACAGCATCCTTTATGACAGCTATCTGATGGACACCGTCATCTCTCTCCTGACAGGCTTGGCAGATTCTATGGTCAGAGCATTCCGGCACACCAGTACATTAGCAGGTGGGAATGGCGGGTCTGGTTTTAATTGTCTGAGAGCAGAAAGTTTATTAGTTTGTATTGGCCAGACTAGTTAAAAGACAGGGAGTGTTGGTAAGTTGATGGTGAAAATGGCCCTTCAGGAGCTGCATATCAACCTGGATTTTAGCAGGTGCACTTCCTCCTGTCACAGTGTCACAGTTCTTACAGTTTTCCTTGTGAAATTTTCTTAATTTATGCAGTAATTAAAGGTGAAGGACCTCTTGTACGGAATGTGTGAGCGTTCCTTAGTTAAGGAAGGTGACTTTTCTGTTGAAACAATTTGTAATTTTTAGTTGAATAGGTACTTTAAAATACATATTGGTGATTTTTTAAAAGAAAAACAAATATTGTCTTTGACTTTCTGTATTGGTAGTGCTGATCTAGTGGTGGAATTAATGGAAGTTGCTGGCCCTTCCCATTCTCTTCTTGTCACTTCGCAGTGACTCAAACACTTGGAGCATCCTCCCTCTCCTTTGTTCTACTTCTGTCAGTCCTATACTGAAGCTGTGAGGGTCTGATTCCCCATTTATTGGCAAGGCACTAAGACTCCATCAGGACAGGGAGGAGGTTTTCATGCATGGTTACTGATCACTAGATGAAATGCCCACCCATGTAAGAATTGAGGAACCTAAAGAGTTCAGTAGAGGTATTACACTAATGACATCTAAGGACTCCTACAATCACTTATCATTGGTTAGGCTGGCTGGATCTCTTGAAAGATGAAGTCCAAAGCAGTTGGAGGGCCAGAGGTTCCCCTTCCTTGATGTAAGGAGAATGAATGATTTTACAGCTATCTTTCTGTATCATCACATTCCTTCTAGAAGGACTGGGATTCATGATTCCTCTGAATTAGGTGTCACAGAATAAAGTATTGTGCATGATTTGTTCTAGTCTGAGTTTTCACTCAGACTCATTGCTGTCTGTTAGTCCTGACGCTGCAGGGTTAATTGCAAGGAATTTAGATATGTAGAGTGTGACCTATTAGGAGTGCTTAAAATGCATTTACTCTGAGGACTCCCTGTCTCATTCAAGTAGTATCTTGGAATCTCCATCAATGGTATGCAGGTTCCTTTTGGACCTTGTAGCTACAGCAGCCTACTCTGCTGTTTTTATCCACTGTTCAGACTAAGAGGTTCTCTTTGAGGTCGCTTAGTCTCGTCCAAAGATGATATTTCTTTGTCAGCCATCAGTTGGTGCAGTATCAAATCCCTCACAAAGGGGCAGGTTTTTCAAGGAGATACTCAAATGGGAGCTGAATTAGGAAGCATTTTCCATTTCCTTCCTAACTACTGATGGTTTTTCTCCTTTTGAGTTGGAGGAATCTGTAGATTCCACTGTCCTGTTTGAGGATAAAATAATGAGAAATTGATGGTAACGCCTTTAGATTTTTTTTTTGTTCACTGTATTAAATTGAGTTAGAGTCAAGGGAGACATCAGAAGTTTTGGAGAGTGAAGAAATGAACTTTACCATGGTGCTCCATTGGAAACTTTACTCAAGAAGACTGAGGTCAATTTAAAAGCCCTTGTAGTTGAACATAAAGCATCCTTAGGAGCAATTGATAAATATAAAAAGATACATACCGGTAAATATTGTAACTAACCAGTTGTAATAGGCTTATCATTTAAGAAACCCTTTAATAATATGCTGTGACGTAGAATCATAGAGTAAGAGCAGAGACAATAATACTACTTTTTAACTAAGTGTAATTTTTTATACGGGTGGTTCCCAAGCGTGTGTAACCCAGGTGTTCTTGGACTGAAGGTCCCAGAAACCCCTGACCAGCACAGCTGATGATGAAGATTTCTGGGAATCGCAGTCCAAGAACACCTGGGTTACCCAAGGTTGGGAACCACTGTATCGCACATCATTATGTAGTATCAGGAATTTTACAGAAAAATATTTATCTTTTTAAAGTCATTTGGGGAAAAATTGATGAAATGTTCTATGCTGAAATTGTACAGTACATGACCTAAAATTGTACAAATGTCCTGAATCGAGGAAGGTTGCTGATTGTTTTTCGCTAAATATTCACTGCTACAAAACAACAACAGAATTTTGTTCCAAGAAATCAGATTTCTGTGATAGATGTGAAGTATATAACCCACACAATTGTAGTTATGATCAGACAATGAAGAAAAAAAAATACTGTTTAACTTTTTTTTGCATTTTTTTTACACTGAGCTGTGAAAACTGAAGTTCTAGATTTGAATTTTGGAGTTTTGTTTCTTTTGTTTGCTTGTTTCCAGCTATGAAGCTTCTGACTGCACTTGTAAACCTCAGACTCAATCTAGATGTAAGTAAGCGTAACCTGGAAAGATTATACGAAGTGGAAAAGAGCAGGGCTGCAGGCAAGAGGACCAATTCTAGACTGGACCAGCTAGAGAAGAAAAAGAGAGAGGTAGAGAAATGAATAATCATTCATGAAATTATCTGTTCTGTTGCTGTTAGTTACTGGATTTCAGAGAAGTCGAAGGTAGTGGCATTCAGTTTACCAAGCACCCAAGCTTGCAAATTGCTATGTACAGTATGATGCAGAAAAGTGAACCTCCTGCCCACTTTTTACCTCCTTGCAACCTGCCTTTCCTCCAGGCAGCTCAAGGCAGTATACATGGTTCTTTCTCACAACCACCCAGTGATGTTGATGAAGCAAATATTAAGTGTATGGCCCATGCTGACCCAGTGACCTTTGTGGTTGTGTGTGGATTTGAACTTGAGTCTTCTGGGCCTGACTTAATTCCTCCAAGCACCATACTGGGAAATGGGTTAGTTCTTTTTTAAAAAAATCACTGGTTTATGAATGTGGGATATTGTGCTTCTATACCCATGATTCCAAAAGCCAGGAAATGGCCATGTTTTGCTGCACAATATTATTCCTGTGTTGCCAACAGGAAAAAGGATGCCAAGCTTCACATAGCAAAGGGCAGCCTGAATGCTGACAACACCAATGGCAGCAGTCAAGATGGTCTACTGGATACCCTGTTCTGCTCACTGCCATTCACAGAGTAATACTAGGCAAAGGAAAATCCCTGAAGTTGACTCCTTTTTTCATCACATAACTACTTCTCACCCAAACACAAAGCAATTGTCTGGGCTATTTTTCAAGAAATGTGAATGGTGCTTCATAGTTATTTTTTGTTCGGGGCACCTCTGTTTTTTAGTTGGCTTATGGATATTGCCCTGCTGTGAGAGTGGTATATTGGGCACCACCAGACACCAAAAATACTTTTTGACATTGTGTTAGGCTCCGTGCTCCCTTCCAATCACTCCGGAGCACCCAGTCTGTGAGCTGCTCTTCAACCTGGCAGGGAGGCTCATTGTCCCACCTCCTGCCAGGAGTGGGTAGCTGACCACGAACTCCGGAGCGATAGGAAGGGAGTGTGGAGCCCACGGCAGCAGTGGAAGGGTGAGTGGACAGTCCGGCCCCAGCGGGCTGCACCCTCGTTATCGCTACCTGTGCGGTTGTATTCATGTATGAGTACCCCCATGTCTAGTGATAAACACAAAGATTGGCTGGCTCATAAAAATTTTCAATTGTCTTTTTTTCTTTTTTTCTTTCTGGGAACTGCTTTGGGTTATGTGATCAGACTTTGTGCTCTAAACCAGAAGTGAAATGTGGGATCTGACTTTGGTATTTGTGCATGTTCCCTTTTGATGGAATCAAGTAAATAAAATGCAATGAAGATGGGGTTAAAACTCTGCTTCTTTTTTTGATGTGAAGAGAACTCCTAGTCAAGCCTTGTGCTTATTTTTGATGTAGGAAATTCTGTGCCCAAATAAAACTAAATGTTCTGTTGTTGATCATTATAATAAGTAATACTTAAGTAGGCTCCTTTATAATGGGATGGAAAGGTGTCACCAATGGCTCATCAGCAAATAATTTTATGTTCTCACTTCAAGGTGTATGAATTAATTTTGAACAACTGGTTGATTGTTTTCTTGCTACATCATATTATAGCAGTAAAAAGTGAAGATTTTGGACATATCTAGAAAGTTGCAACATTATGCCATTTAAGAATTTTTTTTGTGTTAATCATTTGTAATTATCACAGTTATGAGTCAAGATGATGACTGTGGTCCAGAAAGATGGTTTGGGTGGAGCCAGTTGTCACACGCATGTGCCATGTACAGTTTTTCTAGATATAAATGCCACAAAATTGATAATGTAACAGACAAAGGTACCATTGGCAGTGGCCAGCCTGAGAAACCTATGACCCCTCTAGATGATTTTGGATTGCAAGTCCCATAACTTGATTCTTGGCCATGCTTGCTGGGGGTTAATGTGAATTGATGCCTAGCACTATCTGGAGGGCTACACACCCCCTTTACCTGGGCAGTGAAGGTGATTTGAGTGCTGTTGTTTATTTACAACAGAAAATGAGTATATAGCTCGCTATTTGGTTCCCTTTTGGTATACATTGGTTCACCCTATTTTCTGGCAACCACATGTGTTTTAAGTAAGAGAGACCCATTCCATCCCTTTTGTGAGCTGTTCTGTTTCTTTCTGGTATAGTGATGGGACTGTAGTTTATTTAGAGTGACTAGAGCCTTCCTTATTCCATTCCGCAATCTGTGTGGTTGATTAACTCTCTCTTAAATAGAGCTGTGAATGGCATTCTCTTCAGTGACAACCCTGTGATGTTTGCAGTGGGTTATGACAGTGGAGGGGATGGTGGAGAAACCCTCTCCTCTATTTTCCTTTTCTCACAATTAAAAAAAAAAATCTAAGTGATGCAGCGCTATTTCAGATATAAGGGAGTATCCATGCTAGGCTGATATATTGCTGTAGTTCTATTCCACTTACTAAATTAAACAACAATAAAAAAGTTCTCATGGCCTGCAAATGATAACTATGGCAAAATGCAGGGGAAGGGGCATGGGCATTAGCAATTGAAAGGGGGAAAATTTTTGAATGATCTGAAGTAATGTCCGAATCCTCTTGGCCGGGGCGGGGGGAGAAATGTCTCCCATATGAGTGGAAGGATTACTTAAGTGCAAGATAAAAGAGATCACACTGAAGATAAGCACATCTTAAATGTGACCTGGATCACTCCTAATTCCCCCATCTTGCTGTGCTCTATTTTAAATATTATGAGAGACAAACCAGGTTTTCTGGTTCAGCTTCTTTTCTTTCCTTGTCCTATTAAATGTTTGCTTCTTCCATGATTTAAAATATAGATTGATACCTATTTTGTAAGTTTTCAGTGAAGTAAGCTTTACTATTGGAATAAAACCTTGCTCATGTAAAGAGAAGATTTTATTCTTCTAATTTCAGTATGAACAGAAACTGCCCAAGATAGAAAACATGATGAATGCTATTTTCAAAGGGACCTTTCTGCAACGCTATCGGTAAGAATCTTTATGGTTCTTGGAAGGATCCTATAATCAGGATTTGAACATCTTGAATACAGGTGGGAGAAGAGGCACATACCGTGTTTCCCTGAAAATAAGAAAGGGTCTTATATTAATTTTTGCTCTAAAAAGGAGTAGGGCTTATTTTCAGAGGATGTTTTATTTTTTTCATGTACAACAATCTACGTTTATTCAAATACAGTCATGTCATCTTCTGGTTGCTGCACAGTGGTGGAGGGCAGGGTTTCACTTAACTAGGGCTTATTTTTGGGGTGGGGCTTATATTATGAGCATCCTGAAAAATCATACTAGGATTTATTTTCAGGTTAGGTCTTATTTTCAGGGAAACAGGGTATGCATATGTTCCAATATGCAGGTAAACTGTTTGGAAGCTACATCATCCAGTAATTCTTGCAGCATCTCCCCAAACCTGATGCCCTCTACATATATTGGACTACCATTCCCATAACCCCAGAGAATGTTGTACTGGGGGTGGTGTTACGTTTAGTCCAATGAATTTGAAAGACAATGAAGTGGAGAAAGGTGGTATTCCATATGTGACTGGTAATCACAAGCAGAATTTCTAAATAGCTTCACATTTTGAACAGTCATTTTATACATTAGCTAACAGCCCTTGCAAGTTGATTAATCAAGTGATATCAGTGGAGTACGTATGGTATTAAAATACTATAAATAAATCAAACACATCTGTGTTTTGAATTGATTATGAGTAGACTATAACCTCTGTTTCTTTCCCTTTTTTATAGTGATGTTATTCCAGAAATCCGAGCTAACTGTATTGAAGAAATGGGCACCTGGATGAAAATGTATCCAGACACATTCTTAAATGATAGTTACTTGAAATACGTTGGATGGATGCTATATGATAAAGTGAGTTTTCCCCCCCTTACTTAATAGTTGGAAAATGCAGTATGTCTTTCACAAACAAAATACTTAAAAGTTAAGTTTTTTTAAGTTGATAGATTCTTTCCTGGAAATTCTTACTTGTTTTAAAGACCAAATCTAGTTTGAGGAAATGTGTTTATTTATTTATTTATTTATTTATTTATTTATTTATTTATTTATTTATTTATTTATTTATTTATTTATTTATTGGATCTCTATCCCGTCCATTTAGACCAAAGGTCTACTCTGGGCGGTTTTCCCCCACTTCTCTTTTTTGGGGGGTTTTTTAACCTTAAATGTGCAGAATTGCAACTTAACAGTTAAACAGAATACTGTAATTGCCTTGCGTGAACCTGATGAGAGTCAAACATGCTCTCATGTTTCCAAGCTCATGATCTTAACTCTCATTCCCCTTTTAATAGACTGTCTCAGAATCCCATGTTATGCTTATAGAATATATTGTCTATATCTTTTGTTGACTTAACAGTACATTATTTTTTTATAAAGAAGTGTTGAAACCAGTGGGACATATTCCTACTTGGGTTTGTCTAGGATTGCAGTTTTACAGATGTCTATTGACAGAAATGAAATTGTCTACTGACACAAACAAAATTGTTTAGTATATGGAGTGGAAGATTCTAGATAACATCTGGGCAGAAGGTTGATTAGGATGTGTTGCTACTTCACAGAATGATTGCAGTAGGTCACTGGGTCAAACAGTAATGACAAAAAGGTAGTTTTTCCCTTTTAAATTTGGCTGTTAGAGTCTTTTAGCTGTAATTTAGGTGTAAATGTGAACTGGTCATCTCAGTGTTATGGCTCATGGCTAGGTAACTGACTGCCTTCTAAGCCACCATTCTATACCTGCATCCACCCATCACCAATGTGAAGGGTGCATCTTGGGATTCTAGTGAAAAACAAAACAAAATCAAATTAGATCCTAGAAACCTTAAGACTGTGTTAAGATTCCTGACAGTAGATAGAGAAATAATAGATTTGTCTCCCTTCTCCTCACTAATCTCTGTTTACAGAATCCCAGTTAGTGACCTCATTATTGTAATCTATTCTGTTGTATAAATATTCTTTCACTGAGCTTGGGTCACTGGTTTATGATTTGTTTTCTTATGACTGAGATATAATCGATGTCAAGTATCATTGTGGCTTTTATTTTTAAAATGTTTAATAAAAACAAGCAAATACTTATTGAATCTTTTTTTAAAAAAATTGGCTAGCGTGGCCACAGGATCACCAGTTCTAGTAGCTGAACATTTCTCTAGAGCCTTCAGAAATCCTTCTGAACCTGTCAGTGTCTGTGAAGGGACCAAGTTTTTGAGACTTGCAGCAAATTTAAACACTCTTAGGTTATGATCTGCCTGTGATAATAGGGCTCTTTTGACCCCCCCCCTCCCCAGGATCTTCTTCATTGTGGCCAATAAAAAAAACAGGTCCAGAATATGACCAATTCCATGAGTGATCATCACACATATAGGCCCAGATAATGAGATAGGTCCATAGTTACTATGCAGGTCATGAAACCATGATCTGCACAGTAACTATGGACCTATCTCATTATATCTCCCTTCCCCTTTGGAGGGGAGTCAGCATAAATATTGACATCCTCCAGCACAATTAGTTTCTGAGGGAGATCAACACCGCCTTTAAGAACATCTCCACCAGAGAGTAGGCAGTGATTTGGATAGTAGTCCGTTGGATTCCAAGTCTTATGAGTTTGCTAGGTATAAACATCCAGATTTTGAAGACTGGCCAACAGGATACCACCATAGGTCACGGTGACTGCGTTTCCATGCCCACTGAATCATGTCTTCTGGCTGATGTACCTGTAAACTTGACCTGGTCAAGATGACTTGTAGGTGTCTATAGGTGTGGAACTGTGGCCTGAAACTCCCAGAATTCTGCCTGGAGAATTCTGGGAATTGGAGTGCAAAAAACATGAATACCATGTCACCGTTGGCTGTATAAAAAAACAGCTCTTGAAGAATGGGTTAGTGTATTCTGGGGGTTAATAGTAGTATATTAGTATTTTCTCTGGCAGTTGCATAATGGTATTCTCATAACCACAACTATGAATGTCATTCTTACTCTGTGTCTTATTATCTTTCAGCAACCTGAAGTCCGACTAAAGTGCCTTCAGGGCCTACAGGGAATTTATGGCCGAAAAGAGTTTGTTTGTAAAATGGATCTCTTCACTAGCAGATTCAAGGTAAACTAAAACTTAGCATTTCCTGTTTGAATATTTATGTTGGTTGGCCGAGGGTGGGGCTGATCATTTTCAAAATCAAACACGGTTCAAATACTATTTGAGGTCTGTGGTAAGTTGGAAACAGTTAGAAATTTAGCCTTTCTGTGGTGCATGAGTGCATATCCCATGGCTTGTCCATTCATGAACATAATTCTGTTTCTCAGGGCACTTGTATTTGCAGTTGAAAAGCTGAAATCCTGTTCCTTATGGTATGCCACGTAAAGCTGAAGTCATCACCCGTGGGCAATTTTTTTTGGAAAGAAAATGTTTCCAATATCCCTCCCTCTGAAGATCTGGAGGCTCCCATGGAATTTCTTTTGTGGTTGGGAAGCTGTTGGGGAGACGGGACAGGTGGGGATTCTTAATTACTGAAAACTGCCATTTCTGGTTAAGTCATTCTTCTGGTACTGATATTCAGTAATTAAAGCCCCCCATGCCATAAACCCCCTTCATGGATTGCTGCCTTGTTGTGGCAAAGGGGCTTGAGTAATTCAGAGAAGCAAGAGGAGAAGGGGATGACAGAGGATGAGATGGATGGACAGTGTCATCGAAGCTACCCACATGAATTAGACCAATCTCCGAGAGGCAGCTCTGGTCCATGGAGTCACGAAGAGTCGGACACAACTTAATGACTAAACAACAACAACAATCCCATATATTTTAATTGTATTTTAATTGTTACATATCTTTATTGTATTTTAAATGCTGTAAGCTGCCCAGAGACCTTTGGGTAGTGTGGGCGGCATATAAATTAAATAAATAATAAATAAATAAATAAACAGCTTCCTGCCAATGAAAGGGATACTTAAGAGCCTTGGAACTTTGGGGCAGGGGAGGAGGGATAAAAAAATGTTTTATTCCTGAAAAATTGCCTTAGCTGATGACATCGTTTGCCTTACATGATATAATTTACAGAGCAGGATGTCAGTTGATCTATTCCAATGGGAAATATTTTATGTTTGGATCATTGGAATGATATGCCATAGTTTTGGTTGTATCCTGTACTGCTACTCTGGATTCCAAGTCCTGTGGACTCTAGTTTGTTGTTGGTTGTTTGGTAAGGGAGCTAAGAGTTAGGGGTTGCTGTGATTCTGCATAAAGCTACAATTCCATCAGCTTTCTGAGTAAAGGGAACCATAGTATGTACTTTAGGTTTAATTGACCTCTGCGAAGCTGAACATGCTGAGAGGTTCAAAGACATATGCCCTTCCTTATTTTTTATGCTGAAAAGGTGATGATACATTGGGTAGGCATGCCATGATTGCCTTTGCAATCTGTGCTTGAAACGTTTGACTGTTTTAGTCCAGCATGCCACCGAAATGTATGGAAAATGTCTGTCCTCTAATCCCCGTATGTTTAGTACTAGAGAATAAATAAATAGGTGAGTGGTTAAGTATCAGAACAGTTGCAGTGGTCTTTATGAGAGGCTATTCTGATTGTGATCTTGTTGTCACATAAAAAGACTTGACCTCTTTTCAGTTCTTTGTACCCTGCCTTTCAGCTTGAAAAGTACCCAAGGTGGCTTACAGCAGTGAAAGACAATATATAAAGTTGAAAACAATGAGTAAAAAAGTATCTTTTGTACATTCTTATACGTAAGCTCTTTGCCTGCTTGTGGAAATAAAGCAAAGATGGGGCCAGTCTGGCCTCCTGAGGGAGGGAGTTCTAGAGTCTGGGAGCAGCAACAGAGAAGACTCTCCTTTGTCCCCATTAGATGTACCTGTGAAGATTGTGGGACCAAGAGAAAGTCCTCTCCTGATTATCATAACTCCCAAGCCTTGTCAAAATGGGAGATATGGTCTTTGAGATACAGTGGTACCTCGACTTACGAGCGTCCCTACTTATGAACATTTCGACCTACGAACATTTCCGTTTGCAAAAGTTTGCATCGACTTGCAAACAGAGCCTCGACCTACAAATGAAAAAAAGGCAGGGGAAAAGGGTGGGAAATTCAAATTTCCCCTGCCTTTTTTTCATTCCATTCAAACCGTTGGTGGTGAAGAGGCTGCTCTTTTGCCCCACCGGTTAGGAAAAGGGACCTCCTGGAGGTCTCCAATGGCGGCAGGGGACCCTGGGAGGTCTTCTAGGGCTTCCCTGCCCCTATTGGAGACCACCTGGGGGTCTCCTGTCACTGTGATTGGACCCCCAGAAGGCCTCCTGGGGGTCTGATTGCAGTGGCAGGGGACCCCAAGGAGGTTGATGGCGGCGGAAAAGCCCTGGGAGACTTCCCGGGGGTCCCCCACCGCCATGAGCGGAGGCAGTGGTCACCCAGCGCTGGGAGGCTTGAGCTGGCCGGGCGCTTGGCCGCTCACCCTTGGCCACGGCAGAGGCAGCGGAGTGCCGGGAGACTGAGGAGGCTTCGGACTGGTAAGTCCTTTTTTAAAAAAACTGTTCTGGGTGGGTTTTGGGGGGGTGGGCTTGGACGGGGGAGTTATGTTTCTGTGCTGTGTTGTGTTGTTTTGTTTTTGAATTTTTTTTTTCTGCAGTCCCAGCATGGGACTTGCTTTGTTGTGTTTTTATTTTTAATTTTCGTATTTTTTGAAATGCTGGAACGGATTAATTCCATTCCAATGCATTTCAGTGGGAAATGGTGCTTACAAACTTTTTGATGTATGAACGCCGTTCCAATACGGATTAAGTTCCTACGTTGAGATACCACTGTAGCTTGCACCCAGGGCATTTAGGGCTTTATAGGTTAAAACCAACACTTTTAATTGTGCCCAGAAATGAACTGGCAGCCAGTGACGCTGCTGTAACATTGGGTTATGTGATCCCTGTAACCAGCCCCAATCATCAATCTAGCTGCTGCATTTTGGACTCACTAATGTTTCTGGACTCTTTCCATCAGCAGCCCCACATAGAGCATGTTACAGTAATCCAGCTGAGAAGTAACTAGGGGATGTGTCACAGTGGCTAGATCAGATCTCTAAAGAAACAGACGTGGCTGATGCACTAGTTTTAATCGTGCTACTGCTGAAACGTGGGCATCCAGACTCGGGGATAAATCCGGGAGCAGTCCCAAACGGTTGCACCTGTAACTTTGTGAACACTGTCAGCATTCAACAATGTTCCAAGGTGTGTTTGTCCATCACAATGAGGAGAGCAGGATTCAAACCCAAATAAGACTTTGGTCGCTTTGACTCCTAGTGTTATTTTTATGAAAAAGCTAGACAATCTTTTTTGGTGCAGTAGGTACTGAGAATATATAATGACTGATTATTTCGTAGGCAGCAGATTCCTATTTAAGATTATACACATTTGGCCATATCATGAGAAGGTAGGATTCTCTGGAAAAGGTAATATTGCTGTGAAAGGTAGAAGGCAGCAGGAAAAGAGGAAGACCAGGAAACTGTGAGATGGGTTGACATAGGCAGGAGCTGAGCAGGGCTGTTGAGGACATCACATTTTGAGGATCGCTCACAGTGACAATGACAATGGGCTGCACATAATGTCACAAAACTCTTGTTCTAGAGCAGTGTATTTCGACGAATGTTAATTTTGACTTGTTGGGGCTTGAAAGTACACTCAATATGAACGCTTCTTATGCCCCTCTTGTTTTTTGAGATCTGTATCACCTAGTAAAAAAAGAAAAGAAAAATCCACAGTTCAAATCGGCTCCTACTCAAATTGAAAATCGTTTTTGAATTTGAAAATAAAAAATATAGGATGAGCTTATTTGTGTGCCTGTGTACAATAGACTCTTATTTTTCTTGTAAGTAGTTCCAATGGACTCTTATTTTTCTTGTAAGTAGTTCCAATTAATTAATGGAATTTTTGTCCTTTTGCTACTTCCACAACTTTTTTAAAGGGAAAGGCAGGCTATAAAATAATTTAAATAAATAAATAAATAAAATAAATAGAAGGACTCCTCTGTGTGTTTAGGAATACAGTACCTAATTTGAGAGCTCAGTTGCATCTTTAAATTGAAGAATTTTGGTGTTAAAGACTGCAGGGGGCACTGCAAGCAATCTATTGCAAACCCTAGGCATCATCATCCTTCAGACTTTTTAAAAAAGTGAAATAGCTCTGGGCCATATGTTCAGTGTCACAAGCACAATGCTCATTTGCTTCCCAGGCTTGAACTGCCAGTAGATTCTTTGTACCTCTTTTCACTCACAGTGAACATTTCAGCTTAGATGTTTCAATCTAGTTTAACAAGGCAGAAGAGCAATTAACGGCATTATAACACGCAGCCAAAAGTAGAAATGTGTGCAGCAAAAACTTTCAGGACCGAACGTTAAAATCTCACTTATTATCTTTGTATCTATTAGGATCGAATTGTATCCATGGCTCTGGACAAAGAACATGAAGTAGCAGTTCAAGCTATGAAACTCTTGATGCTCATGTCACAGTAAATATATATTTTTATTTGACATATAATTAAACGTCCAGTGAGTGCAAGACACACCTTTTTATCTGATTAAGAAATAACTAGCAGCATGCTGTATCATGACCATATACAGATTAGTGCGTGGTTTTTACTTCATATCTGCAATTGTTTGTGAATGTGATGCTTGATGCAGTGCTGTGTCATATTACAAAGCATTAATTTTGACAACACTGTTTAAGGTATTATATGTTGTTAGTTAAAGGTTTGACCTTAAAAACATGCAAGTATTGTGCTTTTGTCACTTGTTAGTTTCCACCTTTGCATTCAAATGCTTGCTAATTTCAGCCAGATGTTAGACTGAACCAAACTGTTGATTCCATCCCCATCTTTTTCCCCTCTATTGGTGGGAATGTTCTTAATAACATGAGAATCACGTGACCTGTTTTTGTAGCCCTGAGGCCTCTCTCTTAGCTCCTCCCCCACCAGCCTACTACCATTTCTTTACAGTTAAAAAGGGATCTTTTTCTCCTCTAGAAACAGGTACCCTTACCTATAGTCTCCCCCAAATGTAAACAACTGGTTGTATTTCAGATTTGTGTTGTGGTAGTTAAATATCTAGGGGTCCTATGCAGCCTTCTTGAGGCTTCTGGTGCCAAAAAATTTACTGTTCTGTTTTATTTTGTAAGCTGCCCCGAGTAGACATGGTCTAGAGGGGCGGGGTAAAAATCAATCAATCAATCAATCAATCAATCAATCAATCAATCAATCAATCAATCAATCAATCAATCAATCAATCAATCAAACAAACAAACAAACAAACAAACAAACAAACAAACAAACAAATAAATAATGGCCCTTTGCCTAGCCCTGCTCTAATTTATAGAGTAAAAAATGTCATCTGCAACTGATGATATGGCAGCTTGCCATTTCTGTCCGTGGTTGTATCCACCCAGGCATCCTGAGCATTTGTTAAATTATGTTTCAGATCTTGTAATTGCACTACTGAAGGGTGGAATGAGGAAATACTTGAGCTTCTTCTTTTGGTAGATAAATTCTCTCAAGGATATGGTCAGCTGAGTTGGTTGCATTCTCTTAACCAGAGGCTGGCTTGTATTGTTTACTTTGCTGGGCTTTAATTCTCTGAATGCCCCCAGCCTCTGACTATAATGACTATCAGGTTTTAGGAGTAGTGGTCCAGAACGATAATGTTTCGAGTGGTTCTGCCCACTGGTTCTGCCTTTTTAAAACAGAAGCTTGCACAGTCTGTTTCTTGTTGTGTTTGGCCCTGCTTCCATTTTAGGCTGGAGTAAACTTGAACTTTCCACGCGTGAGTGGATCCCAACAATGAACAAATGCCGACAGCATTATCTGCTGAATGTTCACAGTGGTTCTATACCATGATTTTCTTTTCCTTAGCCATGTGAAAAGGAGGAAAGAGGGTTAATTGTTCATGTGATTCCCCTGGGAGGCAAACACAGTGTCATCTCTGCATGGTGTTTGCTTCTTCCTGGTGCTTAGGCAGTAGAACAAAGTGCAGTGTTCTTTGCTCGTGCTGATCCTGTGCTAGGAGGGGCAGTGTGCCTTTGTGAGGATACAATGGTGTCTTAAACCATGAAATGTTACTCTTGTTCTACATCTGAACTGACAAATATTGCATTGGCACTGCAGCTGTTGACCATTGCCTCTGACTTTGCTGTTGTTAGTGCACAATGTGAATGATAGTGTGGAGTGATTATTGAGAAGGTGGAATTTACATCAAAAACGTACATAAAAAGAACAGCCTAGTCCTATGTATTCTTGAAGGTTTTCACGGCGGGGATCTGATAGTTGTTGTAGGTTTTTCGGGCTGTCTGGAATGTCTAAAACTCAAAACCTAGCTCCCAGCCCTGAAAAACACAGCCTGCAAAAGGTCAACCAACTCTACCCGGCCAAAAGGAACAGTGATCATTGCACACAAAAGACCGGATAATGCAGACCTGGGCAGTGCGGCCCTCCAGATGTTGCTGAACTGCAAATACCAACACTCCTCATCATTGGCTGTGTGGGCTAGGATTGCTGGGAGTTGCAGTTCAGCAACATCTGGAGGGCCATATTTTGCCCAGGTCTGAGCTAATGACACCCATCAATCACAATGACAGATCACCTGTCCCCCCTTATCACAACAATACACCCACGACAAAAAACAAGCTGATCACCATGATCACCCGGTTTCCTGATAAGGCCCAAAAGCTGATCCCACAGCTGTAAATACTCAACTATCCCACAGACTGCACCAGAGCACATGGTTCTGACTCCTGTCCTCTGAAGAGACTGGAGAAGCGTTAGGAATAAAAACCTCAAGAACACAGCCAAACAGCCCGAAAAACCTACAACCACCAGCTTTGTCCTATTTAGGAGAAAAGCCTATTCTCGTAAAGGCAACTTACTCCCATGTAACCCTATACAGGATTGCAGCCTAAAGCTATGCACACTGTCCAAAACATTTTTTTCTGCAAAACTTCAAGCCTGAAGCATTTTATCAATATTCCTGTTTAAAATCCTTTTTTTTTTTTTTGTTCAAAATCATAGTATGATCGAGGAAGTGTCTTCTTGTTGTCTTTGTTAGTCCTCCTATCTTTTGCATTGCTGGCTTTTCAAACTCAGAGCCTTGTACATGCTGTCTGATAATTGGGGGAGTGGGGGAAAGATAGTGTTTAAACCATGGCTTTTTCCCAAGCTAATCATTAACTAGCCTAACGGTCCATACAAAGAATGAGATTTTTCCGTCCCAAACCAAATGTCTAGCAAATCTCTATCAAACTGCCAAGCTTTTATTTCCGTGATTGCATAGAACCAACATTCTGCATGCTTTCACAAAGCAGGAGAGTGATCTGAATCCAGGTGACATTGTTTATTATAGCCCAGTGAGTCCATGACACTCTCTCACTATGAATCAGATATTTGAATACAAATGCTCAGCTGTCTCACATTCTGCACTAGTTACGTACAGGATGTTTTTAGCCATAGAAAAGCTCTAAAATGTTTGGTTAATTCAACTAGCTTACCCTTTTCATCACAGATCTTATATCTATAACCTGGTTATGATCCAGCCCCAGTCGTCATGGCTAATTTCTGTCAAATCTTTCTCCATTCTACCTCTGTGCAGCTTGTTCCCTCTCTCTCTCTCTCTCTCTCTGTGTTAACCATTGATCATTCATGAATTTTATTTCACTGCATGTAGCTCAGTTTTTCGGAGAAGGCAGGTGGCACGAAATAGTGACACAATAGCTTTTTGTTATGAAGAGAGATGATATTCTCCTGTTAGCCTAGGAGTCAACAATCATGATTTTGTTGTATTTTGTTAAGTCATGAGCACTGGAAATACAGAACTCAATTTTAATGAGTTCAGAAAAACAAGCCACTCTTTAATAATCCGAAGACTGCAAGAGATGACACGAAGGGGAAATACTCGAAGTGTGTGGCCTTATTTCTACGAATAACCAAAGGAGGAGTGAGTTGTAGATCATAAAAATGAGAAAATCTAGCCAGGAGTGAATATAGGACTGTGGAAAACCTGCCATGTCAGTGTTGCCTAGGAATACACTTCTGTACAACATTACTGTAAAACCTGCAATAGTGATATTCTAGCACATGTTCTCTGAAGTTGGAAAATGTTTATACTATTCAGCTTAATTACTGTAACGCTCTGTATAGTACAGCTTTTAAAAAGGTGAATGAATGCCTTGATCTCCTGATACTGAGCCTACATTTGTACTTTCCCCTTGAAACTAGAACAAACCAACCCATACTGTATTTTTAAAAAACTTAATAAAACATGAATTAAGACAATTCAGTTCTCTCTTGTGATGTTGAAAGACTCGTGGGCATAAGGAGTTGTTTCAGACAACAGTTCAGGATTCAGCTGTTTTGGAAACTGACATGTATTTTTGTGTTAGAAGGAAGTAGATCTAGGTACCCTCCCCATTCCATCCCCCAGATTCTCCGAATAGACTAGGTACAGCTAGCCTTATCTATATTAATCCCCCCCACACTTAAATTTGGCCTGTAGGAAGCACTCCTTGCTATAGCATACAATTAACTTACAGAATTAATTTGCACAGGAAATTGTTAAGAAATAGTGAAGTTAGAATAGATGGTTTCAAAAAGTATTGCATAGATATATACATAGTGTGTATTTGCTTAAAAAAATCAAGGACAAGCTGAAGTATCATTCTAGGATTTCAGAATGCATTCTTGTTGCTGCCTTGCCAGATCATCTCCAGGAAACAAATGATATCTCTTCAAAATACTGCTGCCCAGTGTATATAACAAAAAAAAAACAAACTAAGCTCTCCTGGGGAGCTTTATCCTCCTTTTTTTCTGCCACATGTTTTGTACAAGCTTGGTCACAGTGAAATGGGGGGGGGGGAATTGTTATAACATGGATTGGATGTGCAAAGGCCAGGGTTATTTTTAGATGCTTGAATACTGGCCTTAATCTTTATCTGGCACTTGGCATCCTGTGTATTTTCAGCAGAAGTATTTCCCCCATTAAGTATTCCCTGAATGTGTAATTGCTGGCTCATGGTGTATAAAGGAAGCAACTATTTTTGAGTTAAAATAAGACCACATTTGAGAACTATAGTAACATAAAGCATTAACATTTACAAGGAGCAAACTTCGTTGGCTAATGTTTATTTCTTTATTTATGGTACTGTTTACTTGGTCTTTGTATTGTAATATCTAGGCAACGACTGGCAATTGTGTGTGAAGGAAAAAAGAGTTCAAACAGATGTACAGAGATGTTCCGTCCCACTCTGTAAAACAAAACATTTAATTAAAAAAGTTAGTCTGACAGGTAGATTATGTCAGTAGGGTGTGTATTGTTGTGCCTTCTGTGTCTTTGTGCCCTGTGGACAATATTTTTGGTTAGGATCTTGAGATTCTTTCTATGATTCTTTTAAGGGCAGTTATTGCATGACAGATGAAAAGGACATGATGAGCTTTAATGACAGGGTAAATACTTGCTAGCTTTCCCTGTGTCTGAATTTTGTTGACAAGCTGTAACACAACATTGAGCACTGCATACTTTGTTGTAACTGAATTCTGGGAGTTGCAGTCCAAAAGCAGAAATCTGCGCTCTTCTAGACTATAGAGTTTCATATATCACATTGATTTCTTTTAACTATGAATAGCTTCTTTGACCTTGGAAATTGGGGGTATGATTAAGAGCCAAACATGGGTGCATTTTGCTTTCTCTATAGAGATTGACTTAATGTTGCTTTGTATACAAGATTCATTAAATCTCTTTTACATTTTTAGAAAGTGTTTCTAATCCTGTTTTTTACAACAGACTTAGAGTAGTAGAGGAAAAGATTAATGCTAAATCCTTCCCCTTTATACTTGCTTTTAAAATCATTTTAATGTTGTAAGTAGCCTTGGGACCTTTTAAGGAGAAAGGCGAGATAAAAATATTTTAAATAAATAAATCCTCTGCTTTATAGCAAAGATAAAGGGATGGTTGCATAAGAACAAATAAAGTTGTATGCTTGTCTCTGTTATGCAAAACAGTGGGCCAGTTTCACCTCCTGGAACCTGCCATGGACCTCATCTCATCTATGGAAGTCACTAGAAGTCCATTTCCACATAAAAGAACAGAAACAAAAAAAGTCACTTTTGCTTACAATAAGGTGTGGTGGTTGCACTTTGTTTTGAGGGAGAACAATGCCTCATATCCAGAAGTACAAATCATTGTAAAAATAAGGCATGCATGCTTAGGTCTGGGTTCAAGAAAAAAAATTACATTATTTCCACTGCTGGGTTTTCCAAAAGCAGGGAAGGCAAGCATGTGGGCTGTCTGTCCGAAGGTAAAGAAAACATGATGTTAAATGAACCTAAATGTTTTAGTATTTCAGAACCTTTTACTCACATCATACCTTGTATAATGCCTAAGATCAGTACTGATAAGACAGTGGTGATGTACCAACCTACTCCAGGTGTACCTTATGAGGAACCTGTTCTGAAAGCATACAAACACTCCTTTACTGCCTTGGATAAGCTCAAGTATCTTGGCAGTACTATCTCCTGCTGCATTTGTGTTGATGACGAAGTGACATCATTACTCTCTAAAGCCAGCACTGCCTTTGGAAGGCATTTCCCTCTGTGTGGAATTGAGAAGGAACCGATCTTCTTGTTAAACCGAAGAAGTACAAAGTTGTTGTTGTATCCCATCTACTCTGTGGAGTGGAGAAGTTGACCTATCTGTCAGTGCCATGCAAGAGCGTTCAGTCATTTTAATCTGACCTGCCTTCAGAGAATTCTCAACATCAAATTGCAGGACAGAGTCTCTGACATTGAAGTCTTGAAGTCAAATACAAACGACCAGCATTTTTACAATCTTGGAACAATGACGCCTTCAGTGAACTGGTCATGTTGTTATGCTGTCAGCTAGATTCTCCCAAAACTTATCATCTACGGAAAGCTTGTTGCAGCTGCTCAATTTGCAAAGGGGGGCAAAAGAAAATGAATCAAGGATACACTGAAGTAAACACTGAAAATATTTTAATATTGATCATGTCAATTGGGAAGCTCTCGCTCAGAACTAAAATGCCTGGCAAAACACTGTCAAACAAGGGGCTAAAGAATTTGAAAGACAAAGGATGCACAAAGGAAGGGAGCAGTGAAAAGACAGGCTGTAACTTGACAGCCCAAGAAGCCGAGGATCAGCTAACCTGCCCCCATTGTTTCTGTAACTTTTTGGTGCGCATTGAGCTATTTAGACACCTATGTGTCCATCAATGAGCTACTGCTCAACCTTACCATTTACTTCTCTCCCCTGCCCCCAAATGGTGATTCTGATGGAGATGATTATTTTTGAAAATGTAAGGCAAACTATTAGATAACATCTTTTGGCAAATAGCATGTTTTTTTTTCTTGTGAAATACTTCATTATTGCATAACACATGCTGCAGAAAATTCCATGCATTTTATATGACAGACTAATTTAAATATATTAAATTATATTTGCATGTGTTATGATAAGCTTACTATAATTTGACTGTTTGCACAATTTTGTATGGAACTGAAGTATTTTTATTAATTTTACAGCTAAGTAGGTAGACATGTTTGTGTGGATGTAAGTCATAACCTTGCCAGAAGGACAAACAAGTGTTTCCTGGATCAAATCAAGCCTAAACGTGCTCTGGAGGCAGAAATGATGAAACGGAGGTATTCATATTTTGGACACATCATGAGAAGGCAAAATTCACTAGAAAAGACAATAATGCTTGGAAAAGTTGAAGACAGCAGGAAAAGAGGAAGAACCAATGTGATATGGATTGACTCCATCAAGGAAATCACAGCCTTGAGTTTGCAAGAGCTGAGTAGGGTTGTTGAAGACAAGACATTCTGAAAATCAATCATCCATAGGATCACCATAAGTTGGAGGCAACTTGACAGCACAATACAGCAGCATGTCTTCAGACAATAAGATGTTCTAAAATGTAAATTAGTTCAACTGTATATCATATTGGTTTAACCAGTATATAAAATGTATGAATAATAAAAATGTCATTTAATTATCAAGATTGGATACCAGCCTTAGTTAATAGACAGCTATGATGAATTGTTCCTATTTTTTGATATCACTTTTTTTGGAGCCACATATTACTTTTGTATGTATATTGCTTTGACAACAGTAAATTGCATTTATGTAAGAATATTGAATTTCAGAGATACACTCTACAACTTGGGGACAGATTCATTCAGTTCATATTTTAATGCAAAATTATCTGATTTGCTCTTTTGCGACCGGGTTGTCCTTAAGAGACCATTTTCCAAATGTTGTAATGCAGTTAACCTCCCCCCCCCAATTCATTCTGTTGGAGAAAAGTGCAGAAAACAGTGTATTTATTAATAAAAATGATCTGGAAAAACATTGAGTGTTTTAGGAGAGAAAATATGAAAACTTACAGGTTTGACACAACTCCATACTAAAATGTATCTGAAGAGAAATATGCATGAGTATACCGAATGTAATTAATGTTTTTAATGTCTGCATATTTTAATTTTGTGTTTTTTTATTTGAAATTGTTTAAAACATTTTACTAAAATGTTTTACTAAGAGCAGCTAAGTGGAGATGAAACTTACTTCAGAACAAAACAAAACAAAAGCCAAAGAGGTTTGTGCAAATGATGAGGAGTGTGGTAATGATCAGCTCCTAGATTTTCTGAGGCTTCCTTGTCTCTCGGAATAAACAATCAGCAGTTGTGTGTTCTTTGATTCCACTGGGCTTCCATTCCTTCATTCCTGCATTGTTTCCAATGAGGGGAGATATCAGTCTATATTTATAATATAGTTTTCAAGAACATTTTCTGTCATCAGGAAGACTACGGCCAATTACCTAGTTGTTAGGAAAATGCTAATTATGTAAGCTAATTAGCTGCCAAGGGATGAAGTGCTAAGTACTGGCTTTGATAGATGGACATTTGCGAACATTGATGCAATGTTTATGGCAAAGGAGCTGCCTTCTAACATGCAAAGAGCATAACAGGTGTCATCATGTTTTCCTTACCAAATGCTTAAGTCTTCGTTCTGAATACTCATTTCTAAATTTAAATATAAAGTATTTCAGAAGAGGATGACAAAAATAAAAAAAATTATGTGGTGGAGCCTCTGACTGGAATCACATTTTTCATCTCCCCTCCTCCACATCTGTATTTCTGCGGACAGGAGGATATGTTTTTGTTTAGAGACAAGTGCTATGAATTTGCCAAAAATTGCTTTTGCCTTTGAGTAGTTGAGAGAATCTCTTAAGTGCTGAATTCACAGAAAACTCCCTTTCAAGAATTTTGTGCGAATGCTATGTGCCCAGAGTTAATAGTGGAAGGTCTTTCATGTACCCTCTTGTCTCTTACATAGTTCTAGCCTTCCGGGTTTCAGGTGAATGCTTGAATAGAACATCTGTTGGTCTGATGGTGGCAAACAATATTCATTATGGTGTGTGGCAAGGATATATTTTTACTTAGTTGATGTTCTGAATAGCCAACCAAATGACAGCTGGGAGTAAGCGCCATTCAGCACTGTGGAATTTATTTCTGAGTATAAATATGCATGGGATTATACTGCTGATAATATGTAGCAATCTTCTGTTGAACAAATCATAATTAATGCAATATCTCCGTACAGGAACTGTGAAGATGCCCTATCATCTGAAGACTGTGAAACCTTATACCAATTTGTTTACACCACCCACCGACCATTGGCTGTTGCAGCTGGGGAACTACTTTATAAAAGGTACCATCATTTGGATATTTTTATATGGTGCTTTGTTGGCTACACAACATTAGGACTTGTCTTCACATCCACTATAAATGGCAGTGGATCTGGATGTATCAAAATGTGCTATACCCATGTACGGTGGCTTTATCTTTGATTGCAAAGGCTTCCTCTTTGTTTTACCAGATTGCACTGAGATTGTGTGTGTGTTGTTTCTGTAAATATTGAGGTTCTGCTGGTAATTACTTCTTGTGTACAGTTAGTGCCATTTTGACGTCATAAGTATTTTGCTGCATAAGCGCTGGTATTCACCCTATGAAGTTGGAAACGGAGGGAATAATATACAGTGGTGCCTCACAAGACAGGCGCCCCGTTTAACGTCGAAATATCATTACGACGAAGTATTTGCGATCGCAAAAGCGATGGAGGATCTTCTATGGAGGATCCTCGCTGGACGGTGAGTTTCAAGCCCATAGGAACGCATTAAGCGGGTTTTAATGTGTTTCTATGGGCTTTTTAATTTTGCATTACGACGTTTTCGTTCTACAGCGATTTCGCTGGAACAAATTAACGTCGTAATGCAAGGCACCACTGTACACACACTATACTTAAGTTGGGTTGAATCCAGCAGTGCCCTTCTGCATGTGAAAGATGCTTTTTACTGATGGAGTGGCTTGGTCATATATATCATGCCATAGCATTATATAAAAAACATAATACCAAATGATTTTCTTCTCCTTGTGGAATCTCTTGTGAAAGCTCTCACAGAAGTGAGGGAACTGCTATAGAAGCTGCCTCTTACCATGGATTCCAAACTTCTACGCACGTATGACTTGTGTGTCGTCAAGTCAATTCTCACTTATGACAACCCTTTTTAGGATTTTCCAGGCGGAGAACACTCAGAAATGGTTTACCATCCCGTTCTTCTGGGACACTCTGGAACTGTAATGTGCTGTCAAATTGGAATTAATGTAATAGCAGCTCTAAGGGGACTTCCAAGATAAGGGAGCTATTTAAGAAGGATTGTTACCAGTTCTACCCCACAGTGAGTGTCTGTGGCTGATGGGGAAGTTGAACCCAGGTTTTCTGAGTCTTAGCTCAGTGCTGATTTTATAATAGATGTTTTTAGCTGCAATCTTGTATTCACCTACCTGGGAGTTGGTTCCATTGAGTCCAGCAGAACTTGCATCTCATATGTATAGGAATGTTCTGTGATAATCTGTAATACCCTACCGAGACATGGCAGTTTCTTGCTACAAATCAAAATTTAGGGAGCAGAACCTGGCTTGATTGCTTTTTCTGTTGTTAGGTTAATTGTCCAGGAAACTGGGATGGATGTTTGCACTAGAAGAGATGGAAAACAGGAACCGATTGCTAGCCAGCTGAG
The DNA here is from genome assembly GCF_051106095.1 of Pogona vitticeps. Lineage (NCBI taxonomy): Eukaryota > Metazoa > Chordata > Lepidosauria > Squamata > Agamidae > Pogona > Pogona vitticeps. Next base: position 176,039,535 of record NC_135785.1, read on the forward strand.
AACACTGATCATTTTCTATATGGAAAGTGAGGTAAAAAGAATCCAAGTTGTGATAGATAAACAGACTGCTGAAGATGGGTTTGTCATATTCATAACAAGTTTCAAAGATCTGTTGATTATTTTTTGAACTAAGGAATAAAATTAAAGAGCGAATGTGAGGTTTTCTGTGGCAGGGTGTATGGTGGGAAGAGAGAAGCACGATAGTCCTAAGAAAAAGAAGTTGTGAGAAGCAAGGAATGACGATGATGATGTGACATCAATTCTGACATGGTAACCCTTTCCAGGTTTTTTTTAGGTAGTAAGTACAGTACTCAAATATGGTTTACCATCCCCTTCAGATAGGCTTCTGGTATACCTTGCTTAGCTGGCTGGAAAGATCAGTGAATTAGGAGACCTGGAAGTTCCGTTCCTCACTGTGCCTCCCAGGAGTAAAATAAGCCTGCGCAGTTCCAGATTGCCTTCTGGGGAAATCTGGAACTGTGCAGGCTGGTTCTACTCCTGACAGGCACTGTAGGGAATTGAACTTCCAGTGTCTTCAAATTCACTGATCTTTCCAGCCAGCTAAGCAAGGTATACCAGAAGGTAAAATTTCAAAGTATAATGAGTTATTTCAAGTATGCCAAGAAATACTAAACAAAATGGTGAATAAAATGCACAAGAGTACATGTATTTTGTGAAACCTATCTGAAGCACAGCATGGCTTCTAACTTGGAGGTTTCTCTCACAATCTCTCTTTTTACTATAGTTCTAGTATTCACTGACTGGTATGCACATGCAGAAATCTATTTTGAACAGAATCCTTACACATATATGCATACACAAATGCACACACTCTTATTCCTGGTTGTTCCATTTTTTGTTTTGTTTTAGCAATATCGTTTATGACTGTGAAGGTGATATTTCTTTTACTGTTACTGTTAATAATTCGGGTTTTGCTCACCTTCTCCAAATCACCAGTAACTCTAGATCTACCTCCTCCCCAATCATTAGTTAAAAAATAAGGTCTTGCAAAATGTTGTCCAGGGTGATTCTTGGCAGAATTGAGGAATACAGTTTAATCAGTATGAAGTGAAATCCTGGCCAGTCTCATTGTGAGAAAGCCTGGAGTTTTAAGTTTCTGACCAGTTTTGCAGCAGAATTAAGAAGTTATTCATAGGCATTTGCCTTTTAAACTTGTTGGCCTCTTGCATAAAGACAGTTGTGCAGTAGTTCTTCTGTTTTGGCTTTCTGTCCATCGTGCCAGTAGGCATGCAGATATTGTCCTGAACAGAGGACATGGGGGAGCACAATGAACAGAAAGCAAAATGGTCTCCCTTGATCTTTTCTCCATTTATGTTCTGTGTTTCCAATAGGACTCTGGCCACTCTTTCTCATAAGAAATGATGGGTTAATGGGAGGATGTTCACTGAGTTAAAAAGTGATATTGTGTGCAGTACATACAGTATATAGCCTTAATTGGAAATGATGTCCAGTTTGACCATAGGGTCCCTTTTACTGGTATAGCCTGTCATCACTGGCAAAAAATCTAGTCTCCTAGGGTGCAGTCAAGAGAAACAATACTGGCATATGGGGCAGAACTGCGTCTAGAGGTGGATGTTTGCTTGATACGTATTGGTGCTGGATTTGGTTCTGCTACTAAAGAGATCAGCTGCCACTTGGTTTAAAAAACAGCTTGTCTTGTTTGCGGGAAATTGCTGCAGTGGCAACTTTAAGCAAGGGTGCTGGATGTTGCTTATGTATTCTACTACTCCTCTCCTTGTGTCCTTACTGCTTCCTTGGATCATGGTGATTGCTCATGCTAAGTAGATTCTCCCTGTGAACATTTGAGTTTTGTTGTGTTTTGTTTTGTTTAGCTACACAGCCATGTCACATACCTTGTGGACAGCCTGTGGGATTGGGCAGTGAGTTTACTGAAAGGCTGGGAATGCATGACAGCTCTCTTATTGGAAAACGCTGATGATCAAAAAGGAGGTAGGTGGGCCAAGAAGCTTGCTGTTTTCAGCTCAGGTTTTTCCCTTATGGTTATACCAAGCCAACCCCTTCCTGGTTGGAAGTGTGGGTCACTTTCATGAGAACGGGTTCTTCATTGAATGATAGTTTAAAATGTTGTTTATTATTTGAACACTGAAGTAGAAACTCAGGCTCCCCTCCAGGCTGTTGATGAATTCTCTCTCTCTCTCTCTCTCTCTCTCTCTCTGTGTGTGTGTGTGTGTGTGTGTGTGTGTAGGAGCATGTCTGCTGATACATCCTTGTGTGTTGTTGAACCAGATCCTAGAAAAGGTATTTCTTAGGACTGTGACTCCCTGAATCGGCCAGCCACTGAGTGTGTCTGTCTGTGACTTTAGGTCTTTGCTCTTCATATTCTGTAGTAGTTACTTCCACAAAATAAGTGACAGCTTTTTGTGGAGAAAATGCATTCATTTATTTTATTTATATTCTACCTTTCTCCCAAGAATGGTATTCAGCTCAGGTTATTCTATTAAGAATACCAGGGTTCCTTCCTTTTCTAGATGTCTTAATGACTCTTTGGAGAAATGAATGTAAAGTTGCTGTGCTAACAACCGTAACATCTCCACTTTCTATGAGGGTGTGAACAGAGCTGTCCTGTTTTGTTTGCAGCACTGACCAAAGCTGAAGAGAGTGCCCTCATTGAGATAATCTTGGCAACCATTCGAGAAGCTGTTGATGGTCATCCTCCTGTGGGCAGAGGAGGGACCAGAAAAGTCAGTGGAGTTTTATTATGATGTATTGGTAGTCCTGATTTTCTGTGCACATTGCTGGCATAGGCCACTTCTGCTGCAGTGAAAAAAAAATAGAACTGTGATTGCAAGACAACCATAGCATCCCAACAACCAATGCAATGAAGGACACTTTTGAATGGGGCTGCCACAGCATCTAAGTGTCCAGTCTGTGCAGTTTTAGATCCGCTCCATTTCCTCCTTCCCTCCAACCAATCCTCATAAAATATGGAGAAAACCCTCATGCTTGAATATGCTTCACCTGAGGGCTGTTTCATCAAGTAAGACAACTTGTGCCATCTCCAGTGTAGAGGATTGGCTATATTTCAGTTTCTAGTGCATACATCTTTTCATTGGGAAGGTGTGCATAAAAAGAGTGCTCAAGAGTTGGCTTCTGCATACAGATCATAATGTGCAAAATTGCTGCAGATCCTCATAAAATCTTCTGACCAATTATAATTAAAACCAGGCTGCAGAACAAGAGCTCAATTGCTACCTTTTATTTGCAAAATAAATCTGTTAATTAGAGTCCTCTACTTCGGTACTCACATTTACATACACTTGCATATTACATCAATTCGTTTTTAAGAACTGTGGACAATGAAGTGTGAGCTCTCAAGTTTTGAAAGAAGAAGCTAAGATCAATTTTCATTGTTTAGAGAGAAAAAACCCAGCTGTTACTGAGATCACATTTGTGAAGCAGATAATATTGATTGTGTCCAGCTCTCGTGTTTTCAGTTCTCTAAACTACTTTTTGGGTAATCTGAAATGAGTTCTGTGTTGCATGTTTTCTTCTTTTTTCTCCACTGCGTATGTGTTGTAATGGAATAACTCCTAATCAACCAAAGTTTCTCATTATATCTGAGAGTGCCAGACTAGTTTGAACTAACATCCCAAACAGGATTGCAAATCATGATTGTACTGCGCTCTCTAGTCTTCCTAGGTTTTAAAGTTAACTAGTGATTCAGTGTCACAGTTTTATTTCACTAGTTGTGTGTTTTGTGCCTTCAAGTCGATTCTGACTTATGATGATCCTATTAGGGTTTCTGAGATGTATGAGACATTTAAAAGTGGGATTCTATCAGGGCAACTCTCAAGTGAGATTTTAGGGCTGAGTGGGGATTTGGACCCCGAGTTCCAGTCTGACACTCCATCCACTAAGCTACACCGGCTGTAGTCAGATGCTAGTTATTTGTCCCTGATTTTAAAGTGTACCAGTTTGTGAATATCAGAAGAGTGAAGAAACCTGTGTAGCTTCTTCACAGAGCCTAGATGTACTGAATTCTTGCAGATGATACTGATACGGCTATTAAGCTCAGATGTTTCTTTATCTCTACTGTATACCCCTTTGCTCAAAAAAGGCTAATAATCAGTCATGTGCTGTCAAGTCAATTCTGACTTCTGGTGAGCTTTTTCAGGATTTTGCGGGTAGAGAATACTCAGAAGTGGCTTACATTTTCCTTTTTCTGGGGGGTGCCCTGGGACTGTGCAGCCTGCCCAAATCCTCACAGGCTGACTCTACTTCGCAGGAGGCACAGTGGGGCTACTGCTGGGGTGGGGAGGGGAGGAAAATGTCACAAAATGACATATTTTCTTTCCAATTAACAGCCATGCTTAAGTAGCCCTATAAAAAGCCTTTTGACCATGGCATTTAAGCAGTTTGAGACATTCATCAATATGCTTTGAGGCTTTTTGTTGTTCTAAGTTTTAAGCCTGCATCCAGTTGAAATATTGAACACCATGATTGTGCTACAGTTGCTAGAAACTGCTTTGTCTCTAGGTCCTGTCTTCCAAAGAGAAGAAGATACAAATGGAAGATTGTGCTAAAATTACTGAGCACTTTGTTGTGGTGCTTCCTCGGCTCTTGGCAAAAGTAAGTGGCAGCTGCTGTTGTGAATGTGTATTAAATAATTTATTGGGATTGCAACCACAACTTTATGTTCTGTTTTTCCCTTCCAGTATTCAGCGGATGCAGAAAAAGTTACAAGCCTCCTGCAGATTCCACACTATTTTGATCTGGAGATGTACAGTACTGGGATCCTGGAAAAGGTGAATGTGTATGTGTTCGTGGGCATGCACATGTGCATTTATGTTTGCATGGGACTGAGAGAGATAGATGAGGATGAAACAGAAGCTTTGATGGAAATTCAGTCCCATCTCCTGCAGTGCAAAGCTTCTCTTTCATCTTCCATTCATTCATTTTAATGAGTGGAATTTATAGCTCTTTTGATCCTTAAGTCATGCAAAAAAGGGGTAGATCCTGGGTTGTGTGCTTGCACCTCTGTGTGCTGGAACCAGTGGCTCCAGGTAGAATCCTTGTTATTTTGAAACAGAGGCCCAAATGTTGAGCTGACATCTAGGACACATTGATGCTGGTGGGAGTTGGAGAGGCTGTAAACCACAGAAACTTGTTTACCTTATAGCCATCCTAAAGACAGATAACTTAGCTTGGGTGGACGTGGGAAATTATGAGTTCTGCATGGATGACATCTCCCCAGTGATCAAACTGTACTGCTCTTTCTCTGGGATGTAATTCTTCCTGCTTACTAGAACCCAGAATTGGGGCCATAACAGGCCTCCTGTCATTCATGGTACCTTTGCCTTCATTGCAGCACTTGGATGTGCTACTGAGAGAGGTCAAAGCCATTGTAATCAGACATTCTGACACAGATGTTCTGGAAGCTTGCTCCAGGATATACTACGTCCTTGGCAATGAAGTGCTTGTTTTCCACAACAAAGTGACTTTTGCTAGAGCTGAACTTGTGGATGACCTGGTGGACCAGCTAAACCAACTCTTGGATACCTTTTGGAATAAGGTAAGTGTGGGATCTGGACACAGTGGGAAACACAAGATGGATTTGTATCGCATTTTCCAAAAATTACACTTTTTTGGGCTACAGCTGCCTGGATCTCTGAGCTACCATATTCTGCAGCCATGCTGGCTGAGTGATTCTGGGAGTTACATTCCACCAGAGTAACTTTTCCAAGTTTCTGAAGCAAAATGTTAATAAAAGTGTTTATGGGGGGTGTCAGATTTTAAATATGTGCTGTCCTTCTTAGTGGTTCTACAGGGCGGAAATGTAAACAGCTGGCTGCTTCACATGCAATAAATTTCTAATCTGAAAAGCCACTTCTATTAACATATATGGCTGAATAACTCAGTGAGTTAGGTATCTGGCTGCGGAGTCAGAGGTTGGGCAGTTGGTTCTCCATAATACATCCCAGAAGAGCCAGCCTGAAAGGCTCTGCATTCCCATGGTGTCTCCAGAACAAGGGAATAAGAAACCACTTCTGAGTACTCTCTACCTGGAAAATCCTGATAGGGGTCACATAAGTCAAAATTGACTTGATGCCACACAGTTATTATTATATTAAGGTATATACAGTGGCGCCTTGCTTAGCGACGTTAATCCGTTCCGGAAAAAACTTTGCTAAGCGAAAACATTGCTAAGCAAAATTTAAAAGCCTATAGAAACGCATTAAAACGCGATTAATGCGTTCCTATGGGCTTAAAACTCAACTTTAAGTGAAAATCCTCCATAGTGCCGCCATTTTCGCTGCCTCTTAAGCGAGGAAAAACAGCGGGTGGCCATTTTGTTTTCCCGGCAGCCATTTTGAAACCGCCAATCAGCTGTTAAAAAAGGGGCACTTTGCTAAGCGAAAAAACCTCGTAAGGACCATCGCAAAGCAATCACTTTTGCGATCGCAAAAACTCCGTCGCTAAGTGATTTCGTCGCTCAGTGGAGCGATTGCTATGCGAGGCACCACTGTAATAGTAGATCATGTTCTTATTTCTAGTATTGAAATAGTCATGGCTTGCCAGAACACAACCCAGGGAGTTTTCCTCTCCTTTTAGTTGATATGACTAGTGGAAGAGTAAGTGCTTTTAGTCCCTCCTTGCCAGCTTTGGAGAAAATCTGGAGTCCTGGTCATGGCTGATGGACGGACAGAAGTGGCTGTGAAGGAACAAGCCTTTTTATCTTTGGCTGCTAACACTGAACTTTTAAAGTTATAGACAGCACCTCTGTGTAGCCCTTTGGGAACTCTAGCTTTGAGGAATGTTGGTATGTGCTTATCATGTGCTAAATATTCCAGAATTTACAATGTCTTGGTTTATATTTACACTTTTTTGTTTGTTTGTTTAAAAAGCCCTGCTGTTAAACAGTCGTCTTCCTGAGTATTTCGGAGCATGGGACTATGCTCCGTTTGAGGCAGAAAAATAGTTGTCAATAAAAAAGAAGTGGCTCTTGATGAGATGCAGGATATCATTTTTGGACACTGAATGCTCTTGTACTCTCCAAGGACTGATACTCCGCTGCTAGACTATTTTAAACTCTGCATTCTAAATGGATGCCTGTTCTATTTGACAGCATTTTATCTGAGATATAATCGGAAAGTTAATTTTAAATACTGAGTAATTTGGAGATCAAACCAAACTTTTTCGTTATCAGCCACTGCGGGACTTTATACTCTTCCCCCATAGCTTTAGAGTTTTGCCTGTACCTGAAGACTGCTGAACACCTTGCAAAGTTTTTAAATCTCAAAAAGTGGCTTTTCCCATTCCACTTGTCCGTGTGCAGGGAGGAGGGATGTAGAAATATTTGAAAAGGTTTTCATTGGTACTAAGAATACAGGAGCAGCTGTTGGAAATATGAATAGCCTGCAGACTCAGTTCAACAACAGTTAATCAACTGTGCCATTGCTAACAGATGTCATTCCACCACGCAAGAGTTCATACTGATAGGTGAATGCTTGAGATGAAGAACAGTAAACGTGTCCAGCAAAATTGTCCCATTCTATACTTATTTTGGTGCTGGAGAGTAAGAAACTCTTAATTGGTCAGTTTCTTAAATTAGGTCAGAGAGAGTTTACCATTATCTATCTTGTTTTCTACACCTTGATTATATAATATAGAAAATGGTGTGCATGTGTGTATCTTCTTAATTTGCAGTATTAAGGTTTTTAGAATATGATTTACTTTGCAGGGAATTTATTAAAAATTGAAATAATGTTAGAAATCAGGAAAAAAAATCACAACTTGGAGCGATTACTTTGTGGTCAACAACTCCTGGAATTGGGATTCTGGGACTCGTGGTCCCAAAACATAAACACTCTAAACTCTAGAGCAGTGGTTCCCAGTCTTGGGCCCCCAATTGTTCTTGAACTGAAACTCCCAGAAGCCTTCGCCATTAGCTGTAATAGCCAGGATTTCTGGGAGTTGTAGTCCAAGAGCATCTGGGGACCCAAGGTTAGAAACCACTGTCCTGGGGAGAAAATGGGACGGACACGGGCGCAGGGTGGGGAGGAAGAGCCTGTGACCCTGTTTTAGACAGTACTTTATTTCTGTATAGCTCAGAAAAGTTGCAGTGTCTTGTATAATATTCACAGATATCTGATGTTCTCTTGTCTCTTCTTGACATGACTTAGAGAGAAGAGCTTTGTGTAGATGACAAAGTGATTCAGCACTTATCCTCTGCTCTGGAAAGAATTGCTGCTCTTCACAAGTGAGATGCTTGTTTATCTTCTTGGTTATCAACTTCCCTTTGTGACATTTTAACAGCCAGGACTGATAAGATTGCTATTGCTCTTATGACAAAACCAAAGTGTGTGTGTGTGTAACTGGTTAATGTATTATAGGACTGGCTTAAAATGCAGAGTCTCAGCAACTTTGCACCTACACACAGTTTAGGGGCCAGATGATAAGTGACATGCACCTGTTGCACTCCCTTCTGGCATTTTATGATTACATGGCTATGGTTGGGATTTGCCTCCTGAATTGCCAACTGTGGTACACAAAACTAGGCTTGAAATACAATTTAATCTCAGAAATCTTGTGCAGATTTATGAGAACTAAAAAAAAAGAAAAGAAAAAAAAGGGTTGGGTGAGGGTTTAACAGATACTCTATCAAAGGTGTTTAAATTAGTGCTGTTCTTCGCTAGTGCAGTCTTCCCAGCCTGGTGGCATTCACAACTCTCGTCATCCTCAGCAAGCACATATGAGGGGTGCCAGCTTTAAGAAAGTTGAAGCTGGCTTAAGAGAGACCACTTTGCACCTGTTGTTGAAGAACTGTATTATAATAAAAATAGCATTTAGTTAAACTGTGTTCCATGGTAAATATTCACTGTGAGCTATTTTTGGGTGATGGTGGATAAAATTAAACGACAAAGAAAAGGGCATGGTTGTCTTAATTATTTTTGTGGAATCTCTTTTGTCAAGCCTACTTCAAAATACTCAGACTGACTCTTCATTTCCTTTTGGCTTTGTAGTGCCCATGACCTCACTAAGTGGAATCTCTATGACAAAATGTCCAACGTGCTTGCTTTTGAAATGGAACACAGCTCTTTGCCACTTCAGGTAACTATTATAATATACCATATATATAACAGGCTATATATATATACCATATATATAACAGGCTGCTGAAATGAAGACCTAATTTACATAGTATGACGTTTAGGAAAGCTGAAATAATCTATGGTATATAGTGAAATATATATATATAGAGTATATATATATAGTATATATATAGAGTATATATATAGAGTATATATTTCACTATATACCATAGATTATTTCAGCTTTCCTAAACATCATACTTGTGGTAAAAGCGTTCCTTAGAACAGCCCTTACACGGGACAGAGAGGGATCCAGGAATGATCCGTCCCTATCTCCAGCAAAACCGGGTCCTGTAACTTTGCTCTAGGCGACTTCTCACCCTTTCGCCCAAGTCTGTCCCGATTTTAAATAAACAATGTCTAGGAGTTCTGGAAGATCTAATCTTCCTTTCATTAATCTAGGACCCTAATTTGGTAGCGTAATGTGGCCAGATCAAAACAATCCTAGTTCCAAAATATCCAATTTACTACAGTAGCTTAGTCTAAACAAGGAGACAGCTTACAGACAATTTGTCTTTTTATATTTTATTACAAAAGATATCATTTCAACAAGCTCATTTTAACGTCATTCAGTATTTCCAAATTATTTCCAAAATAACCCCCAGCCTTAGCCACCAGTCATTTCCTCTATAAAGTGAAAATAATAAACAGTCTAGCTATATCTTAAATAAACATTCTTACACAGTCTTCTGTTTAAAGTTCTGCCAGACGCATCTCGCTCCGTGTGTCGTCTCTGGCTGTCGTGAAAGCGAACTCTTCCCTTCCATCTCTCTTCTCCGTCCTCTCCTCGTCTCTCTTCGCCCATCTTTCTTAAATTAAGAAGTTATGTCCTTGTCCATCGGAGTTGAGATAAGATAAGGGTCAGCTTGCTCTTCTTAACTTTTTTTTCTTTAGCTGGAGAAGAACTGACCTTGTACATTTTTCTCTGTAATTAGCACCTGGACACAAGCAGATTTCTAGCTTTTTCGTTGCAGCTCTGAAATAAATCCTGTGAAATACAACTCTATTCTATTTTCATAATCAAATTCATGACAATACTATGTAAATTAGGTCTTCATTTCAGCAGCCTGTTAGATGATAATGACACAACAGAATCCTTTCCATTTTCCCTCTTGCTAATTTCATCTGATGCTTTGACTGAAAGAAATTCATAATTCAGTGATAAAGGCCACATTTTAAGAGCATAATAAGAATTTTTTTGAGTGAGACCCTCTTGGGATATGGCAAGAGCTACATGCCAGTCATTGTGGGGTGAATGTGTTCATCTTAACTGAAGTAGACCTCACCTGGAAATATGACCTGTTTTAGAGCCAATGAGTTCTGTGTCTCTTCCCGATAAGGGTAAATTGCCCTTGCCTGACACACAGATATGCACACCAAGGCAGACTGACAGAGAGGCAGAGACTGTGTGTGCTTTGTGTGGGCATTGCCTGAGCTGCCATCACCCTACTTGCTTTTACTGTTTTGTTGTGTTTTGTTATGTAGTTTTAGTAGTTTGTTTGCCATTTCCTAAGAGCCTTAAACAAAGTTTACTGCCTTATTACTTCACTTTTCATCTCCATGCCTACACTTTTTCCCACCAAAGACCGATCTGGACAGGTGCTCTATTCCAGTAGTGGCCAGCTAAATGCTTATAGGAAGTCCAGAAGCAGCTGCTAGGAATCCAGTAGCAGCCTCCCACTCACAGTCCTCAGCAATTTGTATGGAGAAGTATGCCGATACTGAAGGCGGCAGTGTGTATGTATTGAATGTATCATTGAATAAAGCTACCGTATTTTTCCGTGTATAAAACAACACTTTTTCCTAAAATAATTAGAGGAAAAATGGAGGGTCGTTTTGTACAGGGAAGGAGGCAGAGGCAAAGGAGCAGCCACGCTTGGCCGCCTCTCGCGGCTGCCCATTGACTGCTGCCGCCGGCACCAAATCGCCACCTCCTCCTGCCAGGGCTCACCTCCAGCTCATGTTGCCACCTTCTCCCCTGCCCAAAGGGAGCCTGCGGGTAGCGCTAGAGGAAGCAATCTGGTGGCGGAGGCAGCAGTCAATGGGCAGCAGTGGGAGGCGGCCGAGCGCAGCTGCTCCTTTGCCTCCGTCTCCTCCTCCTCCTGCTGCTGCTGGCGTCCACCAGCGCCACTCCCAGGCTCCCTTTGAGTGGGGGACTACGCGGCGATGTGGTCGGGCAGCAGAGGCAGCAGGAGACGGAGGCAGAGCTGCCCCTCACGGCTGCCCATTGACTGCTCCTCCGCCTCTGGCAAGGGACGAAATTAGGGGGTTGTATACACAGAAAAATACGATACTTTATTCAGAAGTTGAATAATTTTTCTTTATTGAGGAAAATGTTCTATGGAGAGGTGATTGTATTAAGTTTTTGGCATCAAGACACTGACTCCTGCTTTTATTTTGCAGATCATTTTGCCTGCTTTACAGTGTGCTTATTTTGCATTGCTCTGGCAGCTCACCTCTGTGGTAGAATGCCCATCATCCAAGGTTAGGCCCAGAGCATTGATTGTAAGCTGCTTTTTGATTTTTTTAAAAACATTCTGAGTTATATTTTGAGTTATGAGCAAATTTTGACTAAGATGACCAAGAATGACTTGTGTTCTGATGTAACGTGCAAGTCAGGCATTCATTGACTGTTCCAAGCATAAAGCTTTGAGTGGGGTTTGTAACCTTGGGTGAAGCTGGGTACTCAATTTACTGACCTTAGAAGAATGGAAAGCTGAGTGAACCTCAAGCTGGCCATTGGGGATTGATAGCCAGCTTGAGGTTCACTCAGTCATGCTCTGGTGATGAGCAGAGTTTTGGCTGCGGTACTACAATTTAACCATTGTGCTACAAGACAGACCTACCTGGCAGTCATTTTTGCTTGTAACTGAGGTGCCAACAAATTATAAGGCGTGGACTGTTGTTTCCTGTCCCTGACAGAAGGGCTGAAGCTCAGCTTTGTGATCTAGTCAACACATGCCAAGGAGTCTTGGGAAGAATATTGTGCTCTTCCTAAACTATCTCTATCTACAGAGTCCAGCCTCTTGCTTTTGAGAACCAATTGTTTGAATAATCTTACCAAGCAGAATAATACCTCAAAAAGAGATTCTTACACAAATTATTATTATTATTATTTTTAATTTAGAAAGACATTTATGTTCTGAGAACAGATTTGAGGCACTTCTGCCACATTTGCACATGCTGCCTGAGCCATGACAACAGGGAGTTACGTGAAAAGGTGAGAATCCCTCAATGAGTTTAATTTGAGTTTTTTCGTTAGATGTTTATTCTGATCTATCTTAATGACAAGAATGGGTAAGTTTGTTTGTCTGTTCAAACATTTATAGTCAGCTCTACATCATAGGAACTCAGGGCAGTTTACAAAAGTGTATAAAGCAATTTTAAAACATAGGATATTTAAAACAACGTAAAAATAGAAAAAAAATGAAACACTCAAACATTAAAAAAAATAAAAGCGTAACAGGTTGTTAGATAAAATAGAAAATGCAGTTAAGATTTGCATATATGTGCCAAGAGGCTGAGCTAATTGAGTCCAGGGTTCAAAAAACATTTGTTCTGGGATTTGTATATAAAGTACTTCTGTTGGTAGGGTGACTCATTCTTTTGATTGGTTCAGCCCAACCATTGGTCATGCAGGCTGAGAGACGAGAAAACTTGCGGAGGCCATAATCCTTAACCCTCAAAAGACTCTAATAAAAAAAGTCCTCAATGGCAGGACACAGCGGAGAGCCACCCTAGCAGATCTTAGTGATCAGGAAGGGAGAAAAGGCCTTTGGATATCCAGGTCCCAATCTGTTTAGGGCTTTATAAATTTTCGGCAACACCTTGAATTCGGACTGGAAGTGTATTGGCAGCCAGTGCAAATCCTTCAGGTGTTTTTCTTTGGAGTCCAGCTGCTGTATATGCCAATTGCTACAGAATCCATTTCATGTTCAAGGGTAGCCCCACGTCGAGTGCACTTCAGTAGTATAGCCAGGAAGGCCGGGCCATAGATTAATGTGGCCAGGGTATCCCATTGATCTAACACCTACACAGCCTTAGCTAAACCCAGTGATGAGGAGAAGTAGAGCTGAGTGTCATCAGCATATTGATGGGACCCAACCCCAGAACTCCTAATGACCTTTCCTAACAGCTTCGTATACTGTATATAGGAGATGGGATGGAACCCAGTGGTACCCCATAGCTTAATTGTCGTGGGCTGAGTAAAAGCCCCCTAATGCCACTCTTTGGAACCAGTTCTGAAGATAGGAATAGAGCCACTGTAGTACAGTGGGTAGGTTTCCTTGCAAGAGAGATGGAGTCCTTATGGATGAGGATTTATCTTCACTAAACAAAGACTTTGAAATCTTTGGGGAAAATAAGGCATTAATAGAATCTCCTTAGCAACACAGTGTACAATTCCTGGTATAGTGCAGTATCTAAAAAGGTCAAAAGATGAATCAGAAGGTCCTCATTTCAAATGGTTTCTGCCGCTAATTCATTGGCCCCAAATGAATTATATACTAGAATATGCCCATTGAATCCATGGAATTTGCAGGAGAGCTGACTAACCAAATCCACATTGATTGAATGGGCCTACTCTAGTGTGATTTACTACACTAAGCAACAGGATTTGGGCTGTTAGGTAGCTTTGGCAATCTACTTTCAGCTCCCATTTTCATTCATAGCATGGTAGATAAAAAAAAATCCTGGATTAGCTTGAAGAAGGTGTAGGTACGGGGCTCTGCCTTTCAGTGAACTGATCATGGACTGGCAGTGACTTCCCTGTTCTGTTGTCAGAATAGACTGCACCAAAGTAGTGCTTTCTTTTTCTCAAGAAAGTTTCTGTCAACCAGCTGCGGAAATCGAAAGCAGAATGGAAAGGACTTCACTTTGTAAGTGAATGGAGTACAGAGGAGGCTGAGGCAGATCATTATCCATACGACAGCACTTTCTAAAATGCCTACATGGTTCCTTTTGTCTCTTACTCTAGGCTTTTATGATACTTTGTGATTTACTGATAATTATAAGTCATCAAGATTCAGTGGACAACAATGCTATCGGGTTGCTGAAGTCCCTTCCCAGTACATCTCTTCAATCCAAAATGCTCATATTTATTCAGGATCATGTTTTCACAGAGGAGGAGGAAGAATCCAAAGGTCAGCAAAAATTTTCAGCAAGCAATATTCTTCGTTGATGTTGTTTCTTCCACTTAGTATTCAGACATCCATCCTAGGAACTGTGATACTGATGAACATTTGTGTAACTTAAAGTTTGAAGTAACCACTTGATTGAGCTGCATTGGGCTCTTTTTAAAGAAGGTCTTTGCTTCAAGAAACACAGGTACATGAAACCTGGACACCTGTGCAGCTTTGCCAGTAACACTAATCTCATAAAAAGTCTTACTGAGTCTGCTTCATACCATCCTTCCCTACTGCTTCAAGTCAAGTTCAGCATGGCAGAAGTGCAGTGCTGATAATTATTTATATTAACTTGCTTTTGAATGTGTGGGTGGTTGCTGTTTTTAAATACTTACAAGCCATCTTCTTTGAGTGCACAAAAAAGACTTTCAATATAAATACAAAATAGGTGTAAATGCCTTAATTATTAAAGTCCAGAGAGAAGAAAAGAAAGATCTGGTTGCACAAGTACCAAAGCCAAAACAATTGATCACAGTCATAACCATAGCAGAAGGTCATGGAAAATAAATGGATCTTAATGGCTTTCTTGAAAATGATGGCACCTTATTGGCTTTAGTTGGTACTGTGTTCAATGGGGACATGTGAGAGGCAAGTAACAGAAGGTAATGAGTTGTTCAAGAAAGTCTGATTCTCTAATAGGCTGCTTAGTCTTCCTCTTGTGTTTTTCACAAGTTTTGAGCTATGTTCTTGGTTGTGAATCACCGTGAACCAGCAAGACATGCATATACAATAATTAGTTCTAAGGGACCTAGTATACGTATGTGTCATGACATCCCCATTCCTAACTTGACGGCCTAATCTTTTTAGTTTCCAGAAGTAGAATTCCTTTGCAAGCTTTTTATAATTTCTTTGTTTATCATCTCTGTATGATCTGCTGTCTCCTGTGTGCCCTTAGAATCAGTCCCTGCATCAATTATAATAGATAAATGCTTCATCCCTGCACAGATGTTCAGGTCATTTTGTCGAAATGGAATACTGCAATGATACTGCCCCAGAGTAGTGCCCAAGATGTACATCTATATTTCTCCCTGTTGTTTGTGAATTGTGTTGCAGTTTGTATAGCAGCACCCCCCCCAATGAAGCCCAGTATGCTTAGGCCTGAGCTGCACATTGGGCAGCACAGCTTTGTGGTGTATAAGTGCTCTTGTATATCCCTTTGCAAAGCTCTTCAGTGTGCAAAAGCAAATGGATGACAGAGGTTTGACAGCCTCTGCACACAACCCAAAAAAGTGCAGACGAGGCAGCCAACCAGCTTCACCAATTGATCTGCTGTGTTTTCAAATTACCATTTGCTGGAATCCTCTTTGCTGTTCGTAGAGATGCTTTGAAGAACTTCAGTTTATGAATGAGTGCAGTTCATAGTTCAGATGTCGCAGAAAAGGTAATACAGTAGGAGATGTGATCCAGAAATGTCTTGCTGAGATTGTCTAACAATGCATGTTTGTTCCTACAGGTCAGACTAGCAGTGATGTTGTTTTTTAAATCTGGTAACATACATATATCAGCTGATTGGCTTCTAGTATTTGTTACCTAGGGCCCTTTAAAAAGCTATTGTATTCATTTGCTCTTCTTTGGTTACTTTGTACCTGTTGTTGCTTTTCAGGGAGGAACTCCGTGTAAAATAATTGAGTAATTAGCACTCTTATGATGCTTGAAGAATAATCTTGTTAACATATAAAAATGAATAAACATGAATAAAATTCATGTGGCTGCTGTGATTTAGACAGCTGACTGAATCCCAGTTCTTACAAGTAAGATTAGCACTTAAAATAGTTTTGAATGCAATGTCAGAATAACCAGACTTCTTCCTATAGACTTGACAGAAGAGGAAGAGAAGAAGAATGAAAGTCAGAAATTGGATGTTTTGCATTTGAAGCGATGCCTCCTTGCAGCTTACTGCAAGTTAATCATCTGCAATGTTGTTGAGATGACAGCAGCTGCTGAAATCTATAAGCATTATATGAAGGTAATGTAGGATAATAGAAGATTTATATTAACAATGTCTTCTAGATTCTGGAAAAGGAAACTACATGGCTTTTCCCACCTGCCCAGGTGTGTTTATATTCCATCCCTCTCAAGAACATTAAGTTTATTAGGATTCTGTCCACCTGATGTGTGTGTGTCATGGGGGCTCCAGATGAATGGAGTTGATGGTTCTTTCTGAAAAGGCCTTCTTACATTGTCCCTGTTTACATTGTGACAATGGAAAGGAACTAATTTGATGCAGACAGGAGAAGTATTTATTTGCATTATTAAACGGTTTGTCCCTTTAACACGTTTGCAAGGGAAGGGCCTTGGCAAAACACCTATAGGTTATGAGCCATTTCACCCATTTGATTGTAATTGTGACTGCTTCAGGTGGCTGATGTTGTGGGACATTGGTCGCAGCCTCCTGGCTATTCCTCCTACATTCGCTAGCAGTATCCTCTTTGCCAGAGGACAGCAGAGTCCTGGACACCTGTTCCCCCTGTTCTGCCCCAGCTGGTGGAGAACATTCATCGGCCAGCCTACGTATGATTCAGCTGCAAATCCAGCTATCAATGCTGAAGGGGTGTGTGTGCCATCTCTTTATTCATTCATTTGTTTATTTAACCCTCTTTGTTCCCTGATCCCCAGTTTTGAGCACCCAAAATGGCAAATTTAGAGATTCCATTTATAGGTTCAAAATCCTGGGATGATAGTCTTGGGGGCAAAGATGGCCGCTGGACCTTTAAAAGTTGCCCACCCTTGATCTGTCAAATAAGGTATGATGCTAAGCTCTCTTGTTGAGGAGTATGTTCAGATGAAAGCCTGCGGCACTGGTGTCCAGGTAAACGTGTTAGGTCGTGAGTGCCCTGCCCAAATGAGACAATGAGAAACTGCTTGCCCTGTAAAAAGGAACCTAACATTGAAATCCTGTAGACAGTTCTAGGGAATAACCCCCCCCCCCCACTATCCATAGCAAGGAAGTTGTTAACGCATACGATTGCCTGCCGTAAGGTGGAGGTGAGATGACAGCATGTAGCACATACACACAAAATGCCACACTGCTTAGTTTATGCATGACATAGTGTTGGAACAGTAAATTCTCAGAAACAGCTTTTAAAAATAGTGCTTAATTGCCTCTTTTAATTGCCTAATATTTCTTTCTAACTTTCTTTTAAAATTTCAACTTTCTTCAGTTATTCCATGATAGAGTTTTTTTCTCTCCTTGCCATTTAACAGGCTTACAGTGACTATGGAGACATAATTAAAGAAACCCTGAGCCGATCAAGGCACAACGACAAAATTCAAAGTGCAAAGACACTAATCCTCTGCTTACAGCAGGTGAGATTATTACTGTGAGCAGCTCCAGCTTTGTGTGATAATATTCAGAATCTTGTTGCCTAACTTTGTCTGAGCATAACCTGGATTAGGCATTTAATTTAAAGTCATCAAAAATTTTGTCTCTCCCTCTTTTTATATTCTGAGGCTTCTCAGAGAAGGGGCCGTGGGAAGCCTTTAAGGAGGCCCTTGGCAACATCTAAGGTGTAGTTTATGAGACCTGTGCACCATATTTTTTACCACAGCCATTGATCATTTTTATAATACTATATTTTTTGTTTTTCATGTAATTTGGTTTGATTTCTGTTTAATTTGTGGTATTCTTTTTGCTTTTTTAGTAGTTTAATTCGTTGTATGTTTTGACTAATTATGTAAACCGCCCTGAGTAGTGTTTCTGCTAAGTCAGGCAGTCTATAAGCTCAATTAAATGAACAAATAAACAAATAAATATTTAATAACACCCCCCCCCCAAAAAAAAAACCAACCCATCCCTGGATTACTGCTGCCAGGATTGCAATTGCTGGCACTATCTGGGGGTAATCTTTTTTACTATAAAAATCTCCCCCTCCCAAATCTCTTAAAGGCTACCCCAGGGCTAAAGGGTGCTTTAGGGCAGGGGTCCCCAACCCCCGCGCCATGGCCTTGGCAGGACTGGGCCATGGAGACAGATCTCCTGCCCCCTCCTGCACGTATGCCACCCACGCTTGCCCACACCCACGCATGCAGAGATGCCCCTCCCACCTCATGTGCGCCCTGGCCACCCGTGCCCCACGCTGTGTGCCCCCCATGTGCCCCACACACCCTGTCCACCCGGGCACGGACCCCGTCCCGACAACCGGTCCACAGCTTGGAAAAGGTTGGGGACCACCGCTTTAGGGAACCTCGGATGTGTATGTGTGGTGGGGGATAGGATGCTTTAAATTGCTTTATATAAAATGTTTCTGGCGCCCCAGCCTGGTTATATCACACAGATTTATGCCAACAGGATTTTGCTGAATGTTTCATTGCCCTTGTTAGGAGTACAAATGCAGGAACAGGTGAGGCCTTTAATTGACCATTAAGAATATGAAACGAAAACAAAAAAGAAACAGTGAGAAAAACGATTATGGTTGAATCCAAACCTGCAAATGGTATTGGTGCAGGTGGTTGGGTGGTTGCCATTCTCCCTTGCAGCCTTTACTGTCATGTCCCATGTTTTTCCTAAGGAACATTCAACATGTGACGTTCTAGAGCAGCTTTTAGGGAGGGTGCTACAGAGAGTACAGGAAAATGTGAACATTACCTGTCCTTCCTTCTTTGCGGATCCAGTTTGTGGAGGTCTCCTTTTTGGAATGCAGGATCCAGCCCTTTATGTTGTATCATACCAGTCGAAGACCTGTAGAGTTAGAAGAAATCCGAAGGGTCATTTGATTCCCCCTCCCCTGCCCACTGAGGAAATCCACAGCTGAAGCATAGCGGACAAATGCCCATCTGATCTCTGTTGGCAAACCTACAGTGAAGGATAATTTGCATGTCTCTGAAGTAACCCATTCACCATGTTCCGAGGCAATCTGTTCCAGTTTTGAACAGATCTTGGCATCATATAAAACTATAAAGAACTTATTTCCAAGGTGCAAAAACAAAAAGGGCGGAGTGAATTGTGCCATGTATATATGCAATATAGAATCTGGTTCAGAAATTCAGTGTTTTTAGAATCTCAGCTATAGTGTTAAAAAATACACACCGAAAATTTGGGACATGACTTACAGTGCTCTACCTTTCCTAATAGGAGAGAATAACCATAGGGCCCCCCCATTAGTCCTGCCACTGTCCAGCTGGCTTTTGCTTGTGTGTATTTCCCAGCACACCAGTTGATGCTCTTGTGTGGGGCCTCCACATGGCATCTTTACACCCACCCAGCTGTCCCTCTCGACTCTAGCTACTGCATTTGTACTTCAGAGGACATTGCTGAGCCCTGTGCTAATCTGCTCCTTGATATGCAGCTGTGACTATTGGGGGGCAGTTGGACTGAGTCCCACTTTTTCACCTGTTAATGACTGCGGAAGTAATCTGTGGGACTGGAATTTTAGAGGCAGTCTGAATGAGACTGCCATGTTTGGGATGTAGAGAGGGCAGCATAATTACTTTATTCTTAGTAGGAAATTGAATGAATTCTGCAGAATCAGGTCATGGAAAAGTTACTTTTTTGGACTATAATTCCTAAAATCCCTTAGCCAGCATGGCTATTAAGGTTACAGTCCAAAATAGTAACTTTTCCAAAATGCCAATCTATTTATTTGGCTTTTATCCCGCCCATCTAGATTCTAAACGAATCTACTCTGGGCGGCTTACAGTCCGAGCAATATAAGACCAAGAATTAAAACAAACAATATCAAAATGAAAAGAGAGATGAGCAAAGTCAAGATGGTAAAACACAGGAAACTAAGTGATACAAGAGGGGAAAGCCTATTTGAAGAACCAAGTCTTTAGCTTGTTCTTGAAAACTCCCAGCAAGGGTGCCAGGCGAATCTCAGGGGGCAAGATGTTTCAGAGGCGATAGGCCACCGCCGAAAAGGCCCGGTTTCTAGCTCTGTCCTTCTGGGCCTCTCTCGGGGTAAAGCCCCTCAGCTGCCCAGCCTGGCTAGATCGAGTAACACAAGTAGAGCTAGATGGGAGTAGGCGCTCTGTCAGGTATCAAGGTCCTAAACTGTTTAGGGCTTTATATGTAAGCATTAATACCTTGAAGTCAATGTGGAAACGAATGGGCAACCAGTGTAAGGCTGCCAGAGTGGGGGAAATGGGATGATATTTTTTCACCCTGGTTAATAGTCTGGCAGCCGTGTTCTGGACCATTTGTAGTTTCCGCATCAATCTCAAGGGCAGCCCCACGTAGAGTACATTACAGTAGTCTAATCTTGAGACTACAAGTGCATGGACCAGATTGGTGAGCGCCCCAACATCATGATAGGAGTGCAGCTGTGCAATACTCTGAAGATGTAGATGGGCGGTGCGGACCACAGATGCTACCTGGGACACCATGGTAAGCGCTGGGTCAAGATTGACATAGAGGTATATATGGATATATGCGTAGTTTGGCTTTTCTTCATCTGGAATTCATAATCGTAATTGACTGGGGATGGCTATACAAAATAAATAATGATATGATATGTGTCCAGCCATTGGTGTATGTAGTCAACGCTTGTTCCGTCCCTGCTTGTCCTGGGCCTTATACTCATGGATTTGTATGTGTGTGTAGAGTCTGCATCTGGGCTGTACCATTTCAAATTGCAAAGAAGTGCGGGGGGGGGACTGTGTATAAAATGAACACGTCATCCACACAAGCACTCTCTCCTGATCGGTAAAGGTACAATCTTGTGAAAAAGAAAATACACCCTCTTTGAATTCTATGGTTTTACGTATCAGGACATAATAAAAATCATCTGGTCCTTAGTAGGTATGAAAATTAGGTAAATACAACCTCAGATGAGCAACAACATATGGCATATTACACCATATCATTATTTATTTAAGAAAAATAAAGCCAAAATGGAGAAGCCATGTGTAAAAAACTAAGTACACCTTATGATTCAATAGCTTGCTTAACCACCTTTAGCAGCAATAAGTAATCGTTTTCTGTATGACATTATTAGTCTTCCACATTGTTGGCTTACTCTTCTTTACAACTTTGATTCAGTTCATTGAGCTTTGTGGAGATTTGCTTATGCACAGCTCTCTGAAGGTCCTGCCACAGCATTTCAATCAGTTTGAGGTATGGACTTTGACTGGGCCATTGCAACACCTAGATTCTTTTCTATTTCAGCCATTCTGTTGTAGAATTGGTGGTGTGTTTGGGATCATTGTCCTGCTGCATGACCCAGTTGTGGCCAAGCTTTAACTGTTGGACAGATGGCCTCACATTTGACTCTAGAATACAGTGCTATACAGAGGAGTTTGGTAGACTCCATGATGGCAAGGTGCCCAGGTCCGGTGGCTGCATAACATGCCCAAGTCATCACTCCTCCACCACTGTGCTTGACAGTTGGGATGAGGTGTTTTTGCTGATACACTGTGTTTGGTTTTTGCCAAACGTGGCTTTGATCAGTCCCTACCCAGGCCTGCCACTTTTTTAAAATAACCTTCCTTTAAAATGATGGACTCTAGCCATTAACCATACTGGACCAAGTGGTTAAAGAATGGAAAAAAATTGATATTCTCTTTATTACAAAGTAACAACTTGTAGGGAAACAGATTTCAGCATCAACTTTTCTTCAGTTACAGCCCAACTCCCAAACATAACCTCCGTCTTCAGTAACATTCTAACTTCTCCTTGCATTCTAGCTCTCCTCTTTCAGGTTCTCCCAGATAGTCTGACCACCTGCACCCCCACCCAGCCTTGTTTCCTCTGTTACCACGTGGATTGGCTAAGGTTCTGTCACAGTGGTGCTGTGCATTATGGCTAAACATCTCCACTTTGGTCTTATCTGTCCAAAGAATGTTGTTCCAGAAGTCTTGTGGTTTGTCCAGATGTAACTTTGTGAACCTAAGACGTGTGGCTATGCTCTTTTCAGAGAAGTGGCTTTCTCCTGGCATCCCTTCCAAACAGACCATACTTGTTCAGTCTTTTTCTAATTGTGCTGTCATAAACTTAAACATTTAACATGCTAACTGAGACCTGTAGAGGCTGGGATGTAACTCTTGGGTTTTTTTTCAGTTTCTCTGAGCACTGCACAATCTGACTTCGGAGTGAATTTCCTTGGACATCTGCTCCTGGAAAGATTGACAGCTGTCTTAAACGTTTTTCATTTGTGAATAATAGTGTGATGGACTTTACATGGTTTGGAAATGGCCTTATGACCCTTCTCAGATTGATAGGCATCAACAACTGCTTCTCTAGGATCATTGCTGATACGTTTTCTCCTTGACATTGTGTTAACACACACCTGAATGCTCC
The DNA here is from genome assembly GCF_051106095.1 of Pogona vitticeps. Taxonomy (NCBI): domain Eukaryota; kingdom Metazoa; phylum Chordata; class Lepidosauria; order Squamata; family Agamidae; genus Pogona; species Pogona vitticeps. The sequence continues at coordinate 176,062,085 of NC_135785.1, forward strand.
AGAGCAGCAAACTGCTAAAACTTTGGCTTCTATAGAGATGGTCACACTTGCTGATGATCAGTTACTCAAGAGCATTTGGTTAGCAGCACCTGGCTGCTACTTAGCCTCTTAATTCTTATAGAAGCAAATAAGGGTGTACTTAGTTTTTCTCACATGGCTTCTCCATCTTGACTTTATTTTTGTAAAATAAATTACGGCATGGTGTGTGTGATATGTCATATATTGATGTTCATCTGAAGTGGTATTTACCTAATTTTCAGACTTGCTAAGGGCCAGATTATTGTTAGTATGTCCTGATATGTAAAACCATAGAATTCAAAGAGGGTGTACTTCTTTTTCACATGACCGTATTTCCAGGGGATAAGTCTTATCTTTGTCTTCTTAATATGCTATTTAATGTATGAAGGTACATTCATTAATGTGAGCTTCCACCTGCAGTTTTATATCTAAGTGCAGCCTAGATACAGGTTTGCATTTTCACTGAGGACCAGATCTTGGAAATATTGCCATAATATTTTTTACCTTATAAAACTCAGACAAGCTGCACTGAATGTAGTGTTTATTTCTTCGTCATGGTGTTTGTGAATCACACATATGGGTTCTGTGCCTTTGTAGAAAGCAGCCTTGGAACTTTCTAGAGCCTAAGGAGAAGCGCTTTCCCCCTCCCTCATGGCCACTCACACCCTAATGGCTCTCACCCACTTCTTGTTTGTCTGCTGCAGAAGCAGCATCCTGAGCGAATGCTGGAGCCTTGCTTATTTAGAATTCTATGATCCTTTGAACTGTAAATAGTTCTTTATCTCTTCTACCTCCTCATTTCCCCCACCCTTTAAAAAATACTGCTATCATCTTCTTTGCATTACCAAATTTCTTCCGTTTCCTGCCTCCATCTGATGGCCTCTGGATCTCTTTTCAAGAAGTGTGTTGCTTTTGGGGGCAAAATGGCTCATTCTGACGGACACAATCAATGTCTGTTTTGTGTGGGTGAGAGACACATTACACAAAAGTTTAACATTTCTACCTGCATCACTCTGAAAAATCGCCTCACAGGGCTGTGATCTTATCTCTGGGAAAAGTCCTTGAAATCCACCAACTCAGACTGCCAGCGAGCCCATAAGTGCCACAGAAAATGTCTTCCTTTAGAGCAGCAGAGAGCCTGAAAGACATAAATCTTCTGACCTTGGACGTCAGTTGTGGGAGTCCACTTTGATTTCAGCACCACCTTTGATGCTGGTACTGAAGGCCTCTTTGGTATCGACCGCAGCAAAATGGAGGAAGTTGACCACTGACAAGCAGGAAGAATCTTTCCACTGTACAGTCTCCCTTTCCATGTTCACTCCCTTTCCCTTGACTCACAGGATGATATAATCAAAGTCAAATAAGAGAGTTGTGACATAATCCTCATAGCACTCTTGTGGCTGAAACAGGTTTGGTTTGCACTTCTGTCAGCAATGCCTGTGGCTTTCATCAGACTGCCATAGACCCTGGTCTTGCTGATACACAACTGGGGGAAGGTGAGACATCTAGATATTCCCAGATTGAACATAAAAGCCTAGCGGATTTGCCCCAGATAACTCAGATTTTGCTGCTTCTACTAAGACTTCCATGAAAAGATCTTATGCCTACAAGTGGACTAGTTTTTTTTTTACATTTATCAGATCTGTCCAAGCACCTAGTGTTGCTACTTTTCGAGAAGCAGTGATCTTTTTAAAACTGAGAGGCCTTGCCCAATCCTCCATTTGGGTCTGCCTATCATCTATTATGCCACACCAACCTCATGGCCACCTGTTGTCTTTTGTTTCTTTGGAGATGCCACTCCTTAAGAAATTCTTGAAAGATCCAGCTGAAAGTGTCTGCTGGAGCTTTGGTCCCTCTATAACTTTCACATACAGTAGTTAAACTAGAGGGAGACCCCTTTGAGCCTATGGCAACTGCTGACACGAGGCTGCTGGCCTTCAGAACTGTTTTTTCTTGTTCGTATGTCAGTGAGGCATGACAGTGAACTCTGCACTCTGATCTGTCTCGTCATTCCTGCAGTTTCACAAAAGTAAAGTTGCCTTATACCCAGATGTCACTTTCTTACCCTACTTCCACACATTGCAACTAATTATGTTGCCTACCTTTTTTTGCTGACCCTCAAACACCTCTTGACAAATCACTTCATGCCTTGGATGTGTGATGTGTTCTGGCCTTCTCTCTCCCCTGCTCAACTTTTCCTCTGCTATCAAAGCCCCAAAACGGGAGATCTGGTTCAATCCCAAAGACTGGCAAAATGAATTGTAGAAACCATCAAGTTAACTTAAAAGGTAGCCCATTGGCCAATAGTTCAGGGCACCCAATGAAGTACTCAGCCACTCAGTGCTGCCCAAAGAAGACTAACTTGGCCTGACATCTGCAAGGTTGTGACCGGGTCTCATCCTTACAGATGTCAAACATTAGACGGGATGCTGCTTTTGGATGAGCAGTGCTCTCGAAAGTTATGACATCTCCCCTCCGGTAAATGAGTTTGCTCGGCACTCCTATGTGTTTTTCACAGATCCACGATGAAGAAGGACCGGTTGCTTAGTTGTAATTGTAGTTCTTCAAGTGGTCATCCATAAATTCACCCATCCTGCCCTCCTCCCTTCTGTTTGTCATGCTCAGCTTCTGTCTGGGTGAGAGTTATCAGGGTGTGCCTGGTCATGCACAGTGGTGCTAGGGGAGGGGAAAAACACTTTACCTTAGGCTCTAGAAAGTCCTGAAGCTGATTTTTGTGCAAACATAGAACCCATACTAGATGACCATGACAAAGAACTACAGTTACAGGTAAGCAGCCTGTCCTTTCTATAGCTAGTCTAGTCTAGCCTGCTTTCATATCATCTTCTAAGCTTGAGAACATGCCCCTTGGGATAGCTGATATATGAGCCAAGTGGATTTCACACATGTTGTCAAGAGCTTAGGGAAGATCCATGACCTTGAAATATAATATAAGGGGAGGCTCAGTAGCATTTCATGAGCTGCAGTCTGCTTGCATAGCCAGGACCGTCTTTATGTATCATATAGATAATTAGCCCACTTTGACTATTGACCTTGAAAGGTTGCAGATCAAAGCAGGCTAATAACCCACCTAACTTGCCTTGTTTGTCTTTCCTGTCCTTAGCAAGTGGTGTCACTAATTGAGACACTGATTAGCTCATGTACTAGTAAATGCCATTTAAATTTATGAATAATACTCATCTAGAATCATCCTGTTTGGATGCTGCAGAGCAGACTACAGTGTAAAAAAGCATGGAAGACATTCAAATCCAGTGCACAAAATGTTAATCCCTTACTCACTTATATGTTTATCAATCTGGGTAATCTTCCTGGGATTGCTGAGTCCTGGAGTGCTTTTGAGAAAATATTTAAGTGTTGGCCTCTCTGATCTACAGTAGAAGACAATGCCATCATCATTATGGGGACAGCCACTGAAAGCCTCTCTCTGTACATAGACTTGTGCAGAGGAATGTCACTCACTCACCGATGGATTCATTCTTTACTTCCTGGGTCTTTTTTTGGTACAGTCAGTTTTGGGGGCCTGTGGCTAATTATATTCATTAGTATGAAAACAAGAGTTTTCCCCTTCATGTTTTTTTGCTGCTTATTAGAAGATAACTAGGATTTTATACATGAAAAGCTATCAATTGGCCCGAGTTTGGCATTTCTGATAAAACAGTCACGATAGTCATTGATTGGTCAAACTAAGAGCTATAGAAAGAGAACTTAAAGAGATATTTGGGCATATTTTAAAAATCACATGAAGTCTAGAGCAGGAAATATTCTCTCAGGGGAATTATGTGCTATGTGCAAATTGCAGTTAAGTGGCAGCTAAATTTTAGTTAATCTGTCAGCTGCTTTGAGTCCCAATTTTTGAAGAAAGATGGGGTGTAATTCTAATGAGCTGCTGTTTCTAGGTCAGGCAGTTTGGGGAAACAGATGATTTATAGTTCTGAAGTGGGTGAGACGAATGCTGAAATATTTCCCTTCCCGCTGTTCTTCAGCAGCAGCTCCTTATCTTGTCCCCTGATAAGCTCCAGGACAGTTGAACTGTGAGGGAAACCTGTGTCCAACCTCCAGCTCCCCACCACCACTATAAATTATCCCCTACCAAAGCTGTTTTGCTTAAAAGAAAGGTTGGGAATGTCAAACCTTGGAATTAAATCTGGTTCGTTCGGATTTCCTCAGATAATCAGGTTACCTGAAGCATAATACTATCCCTTGGGTAGTTTTTCTAGCTTTTAAAATGGCTTTTTACTTACCTGAAAGCTTGAAATGCCTTGCTTAAAGCTTAGTTAGAACATAAGAAGAGCCCTGCTGGATCAGGCCAAGGGCCCATCTAGTCCAGCTTCCTGTATCTCACTGGGGCCCCACCAGATGCTTCTGGAAGCACACGAGACAGCTACAGTAGATACTTGTCTCCTGATACCCCTCCCCTGCATCTGGCAGTAAGACCTTTTAAGCTAAAATAGTCCTGCATTTTTGGCCCCATCTGCCACTGAAATGCAGTCCCCCTCCCATAGCCTCTCTGTAACTGAATTTGGCCCTTTGGCCACAATATATTCAGCCTTGAGGAGAGCACATCTGCTCGCTCCATTTTCAAATCTCAGTATCATATAAAACAAGAGACTCCATTTGCTTATCAGAGGCTACAGATGAAATTCAGCTCTACCCTACAACATCAAGTACTTAGTGAGGCAAAAAATGTCTTCGCCAACTGCCAAATTCAAGTAGAGAAAGGGTAGCTTGACCTTTCAGTATGCCAACCATTTTTAATACATCTACAGGCAGATATAATTTAGATTATAATAATCTAAATTAAATAGCTAGAAGGAACCCTGTGGATCATTGAGTCCAGTCCCTGTCAGGGAGGCACAATGGGGAATTGAACTCCTAGTCTCTGGCTTCTTAGCTAGAGACCTAAACCACTGAGCTATCCAATAGTTAGAAACAAACTTTAGAGATCGCCAGGGAAAGGAAAATCCCTAACTAAGGCAAGCATCTGACAATCATAGGAAGAGGACCACCCACCTTTCTCCAAAATCTGCCAGTTAGCTAGCCTTGCTTGCCAATTGGTCTTCAGGACTTGAGCAGATGTGGGACTTTTGAAGTTGCATTTCACAAACCTGACAAAGCAGAATTTATATATGCACATGTCGCATGTATTGTGTATATTTTCTCGTCTTCTCCCATGGCATTCTTAAAATACATAGTCAACTGATGCTTAGCTGCATCCTGAGTGAGGAATGTGTCAGTTGTATGGCAGGTACTTTTGCTTTTTTTCCCCACCTGGATATTTTCATGCCAGTGTCTGTGGTCTGCAGTTATTTCAGAAGCATATTGAAAGCCAGGATGACAGCAGCAGCAGCAGCATGGATGCCTGTTCCGCTGCCTTCAGCAACATTAAAGAGCTTGCACGGCGCTTTTCTTTGACATTCGGCTGGGACCAAGTGAAAAGTCGAGAGTCGGTAGCTATGATCCACAAGTAGGTTCCAGAATCTGTGCTGTCCTTTAGCCTTCTGCTGTCAGATGCCCACATAGTAAACCTTTCTTCTTCTCTCTCTGTTTCTTCCTGTCTCCTGCTAAAAGGGAAGGGATTGAATTTGCCTTTAAAGGAACATCTGGCGTGGAAGCGAAGGGCCTGCCTCCCAATCTCAATTTCCTAGTCATCCTCAGTGAATTCTCCAATAAGCTTCTAAAGCCTGACAAAAGACTTGTGTAAGTTTTTACCTGAATGCCCTTTTCTTCTACAAAACAAATGCTGGAAGTCTCTGAGGCAGGGAAGTTAAATACATAATGCGTACTGAAGGAATATGTCAGTACTAGTGTGGCACCTCCATCATTTGAGCACTTCAAGCCCTTTTGTGTTTATGCTTGGAATGAACAGATGACAAAGCACAAGGTTCTGCCAGAGACTTGTCTTGCTTCTGCAGAGGGGAGAAGCTTTGAAGAGAAGCAGAGGCTTGTTTCTGCCCTGGTTTACTTTTGTTACTCTTAGCAGTCACCTAGTAGATTATATCACATAACAACTTTGAAATGCGTACTTCTAGGCTAACCTTTCCTAACTTGGTGCCCTCCCAATGTGCTGTACTTCAACTTTCATATTATTCCCAACCTGCTGAGTTGGGAGAGGCTGACCTTTTTGGTGGCCAAAACATTTGTAAAACAAAACAAAAGCATGCTGTTGTGTTTGCATTTTCGGAAGAGATAGCCATGTTAGTCTGTGCGAGCATGTCATGCAAAAACAAAACAAAATAAAAAAAGAAGACAACAGTGGTGTCACCTTAGATGCTAACTGCTATATTTTAATGTGAGCTTGCAAGGACGAATCCACTTCTGACACACTGTGTTTTCATGTACATAACATATGCATGTATGTATATGTGCTAGTAATAAAAACATTGTAAGAAAGAGGTCGGTCATCCTTAGCTTGAGCTCTGAGATATGAAATGGTTTAGAAATAAATGCTAGTCTTCTTTGAATTCCAGTGTAAGTGTTGTGACAGGGCTACTTGAAAATTTCTTAACAAAGTCCTTCCTGCTCCAACTGTGATTGCACTGGTTGTGCTTGTTGATGGGTGGAGATATAGAAAATTTGATCTATAAATTGTCTGTCTGTCTCCTCATTTCTGTATCCAGCTATAGTTATTTGCTGAGATATATACCGGAACCAGCCCTTTGTAAAGGGGACGCCTGGTACGCATTGGGATGGTATAGAACTTCTCTCTTGGCCAGTGAAGACGAAGAGACTTCTTCTGCCAGCAGCTTAAATGAATGGCCACCCATAAGTACTGCTGGGATGCCTTCTTTTAAAAGAAAATTATATGAAGGTATAGCATTTCCTGCCATTTAATACATGATGGTGTATAACACTGTATGAATGTTGCGTCATTGGCATTGATATCAATGTAGAATGATTGACCTCAAGAAATATGGATTTTAGCCTAGTTATCATTAAGGCGATAAGCCTGCGTTAGGACTAAGCCACTTCGGGTGCTCTTCAGTTAATCACACGATTGCTGTTCCATTAACCCCTTCCCCCGCCGAGCCCTTCTATAGAAATACTGTAGCCTTTCCCCTGGTATTATCTTTTATATAGGGAATTCATTTATATGAGCTTCTGTCTGCACAAGGACACAGTCTGACTGAGGCATAGGGTTATTGATTCAGAACAAGCAGACAAAAATGCAAAAATGCCCATTTATTATTTTCACAGCCCATCTTTCTTATACTCCCAAAAGGGATGTTGGGCTCCAATACACTGATGTTTTGGTTTTAAGGAAAGGCTTGCAGAATTATTTTATTGCTCCTTTCATTAACCTGTGCTTGTACTGGTCCCTGGTGTGTCCATGACTAGTATCCATCTGTATTGTTCCACTAACACAGATGATACTGTGCTTGTGGACATTTACTTCTGCATTGGGGGAGGGGGATGAGAAAATCCAATGCAATTTTCCAGTTGTACAAACAGTTGCACAAGAAATAGTGTGCCCATTATTTCTTTCAGGAGCCTGGTCCAAAACCAATCATGCCGAGACAACAAATAAAAGTTCAGATAGCTGTGGACCATCTTATCTCCGTTCCTTGGCACAGAGAAGCAGGAAGAGGGTAAAATCTCATAACCCTCATCACCAAGACTGTTCCCTATTCCTTGGTCCTGAAAGTCTGAAGAGAAAAAGCTGGTGAGAAGCTTTGAATCATCTCTATGTCCTTCTCTGTAGTTTCTGGGGTACCCTGAAACTGCAGATGCAAAGTACCTTACAAGTCATGAAGGTAACAATATTATAAAGACTTACAACAGTGGGTCAATTAATTACTGCCTCTCCCCATCTCTCAGATAGAAGATCTAATGTCCCTTGAGTCTCTGGCCTTTAGCTAACAGCAGCAGTAGCCAAAGTGGAACCTTGTCAAAATAGCACAATTTAACATTTGAGGCCATCTCTCTCCATCCCCTTATTCTTTGCATAGTAAAGCCTTTAAAAAAAGAAAAGAATTGACTTTTCCTCACTTCCAGTTTTGAGAGACGAACAGCTGTGGTCTTGGACATTTTGATAGAAGCCACAGTAATTTGCGGGAACTATTTAACAGGAATTTGAAGTTTAGAAATAAAGGATGTAAAAATCTCCAATATCCATTAGCTGCAATTTAGTGAATCGCCCAAACAAGTCTGATGTGTGCCAAATGGGTTTTGGACCTGTGCCTACCACTGCAGCGCGTTCCACCTTCCTTGTTGGAATTTACACGTTTCAAAAACAGTTTGATAAAAAGGCATTCCATAGCAGACAAATGTTTCTGCTGAAAATGCGCACATTTTTCATGGATGCGCACAGAAATTTTCAACTGGTGGTGCTTTTAAAGTTTGATGTCCTTTTTGTAGTGATGCATTTAAAGATGCTGTTCTTATTTCAAAAGTTGCATGTTAAATGTTGTTTCAAAGGTCTTATTCCAAAAGTTGCATGAAGATAGTATTTTAAAATATTTTAAATTTAAATATAAATATAAAATAGTTTAACAATTTTTATCTAACAACAACCACAAAAAGAATCTTAACTGGAAATGCCAGGGGTGGAACCTGGGACCTTTGTGGCCCTACTTTTGAGGAATGGCCCTTCCCCAACTGCGTTGTCAGCCAAAATGTCTTAATGCTACAGACATCTTTTTTCAAAACTATGGGTTTTAGAAAGGGATTTGGCTTCTTTATATCACTGGGGTTAGCATCTCAGCCTTTGCCTTTTTTTTTTAGTAACCAACCTGTGGTTAAGGTAGAGAAGACTGCAGAAGTTCCAGCTGAAGATACTGATGTTGATGTTGTTGGTGCAGATCAGGTAAGGATGGCTTTGGCTTTAGGTGGTTGATTAGTTTGAGACTACAGTGTTCGGTGGTGAAGAATTAGGAAACCCACCCCCAACACCAGTAGGTAAGAAATTAGTTTTTTAAAAATTCAAAATGCTGTTTTATCCCTTTTTGATAAGAAAACCTTTGTTTTCCAATAAAAAGATCATTTTCAATTATCAGTTATACTTGCAATTAAATGTTTTACCTATTTTACCATATGTTGCTTTGGAATCTCCCTGGTAGATAGAAAAGTTAAATATCGGTATATATGCTTTCAATAAAACGTGTGTGTCTCTCTCTTTTAAAAAAAAGGGATGCAGAGTGAATGATACAGACGTAGTAAAGATGGCATGCTTCTAAGCTACACTCGTACAGTAATAGGGGCCATATAAGAATACAAATCCTCCTTTCGTGAGTGGAATGGGATTTTAGATTTTAAAAAAAAGATGCCCTACTTCAATTTGGCTGTTAAGGCTTTGATAGTGGTGGGACAGTTTTCGACCCATTGGATGCATGGCAGGCCACCAGGCGGAGGAATTACATCAGCTGGTGTAATTATTTCCTTGCACTGGAATAAAAATGGAAGAGGCTGGGCAAAGGTGACAAAAAGGTTTAACTTGTAATATTGACTACTTTCCCTGGAATATGTTTTTTTTTCCAAAACCAGGCAGATAGCTGATGTTCCCGTTCCACAGCTGCTTAAGCCCTGCCACAGCTAAGGGCTGAATTTATACTGCCCTTTTCTAAAATAGTAAGAATGCTTCTGGTGAAATGCACACAGCCTATGTGTCCGATCATTAGCCAGCGATATGCACAGAATATGTTGAATTTGTTTTTTTTAAAAACCAAGATTTGTAAAACAAAGAGAAATAAAAAGACAAAGAATAAGAATGTTCAGTATTACAAATTGCTACACTCTTATCAGACAACAGAAATCTCTATTACTTCATTCCTCTTTTATCGTTTAAAAAATTCTTTATAAACTTTCATTTAGACCAGTTCCACCGAAAATGTACTTTATTTCCACAGCTTTAGGAGCCTGCATGTGATGAGAATTAGAGCAAAGTCTACATCTGAATTTAAGAGTGAGAGTTGAGAGGTAATTAGGAGCTGTGATGAGAACTCCAAAGCTTTAGGGATCCAGAATAATCTGGACCTATTCAGGTTCTTGTTATCTGTGAGCAAATCAGAACACAATTTATCTACTAACATTCCATCCCCCACAACTGCTTACAACAGACGCTTGTAACACACAGCTAACTTGCTCTTACCGTCACTCACCATGGGTACCAGTATATGCAAGATATAAACCATGTGGAGTTTATATCTTGGGACTTGTTAATTAGCTGCAGTTTGTCACTCCATGACTTATTTCCCTTCTGGTGGCATGACTATGCAATTAAGATTTTGGACTTAAAATCTCTCTCTCACACACACACACGCACACACACACAGGGTTTTAAATAATTTATGTAAGTTTCTTATTAATAGTTCAGAGGGCAGGCTCCTGTTCACAAGGGTGGAGTGTTAAGAGACCTATGCTTGGGGCACTTAGTGTTTGCTTTATAGTGAGACTGCCCGACTGAAATTAGGATCTTCTGCTGGCTTTAAGGGATTACAGTAGTGGATTTCCCCTTTGCACAAGTGGCAGTAGAAGAGGAGGTGCGTGCCAAACAGATTACAGTGGTGCTGCGCATAGCGACGTTAATCCGTTCCATGAAAAACGTCGCTATCCGGAAACGTCGCTATGCAGGGAGGAAAACCCCATAGGAACGCATTAAACTCCATTTAATGCGTTCCTGTAGGGACAAAACTCACCGCTAAGCAGGAATCCTCAATCCAGCCACCATTTTCGCCACCTCGGTAAGCGAGGAATCGGCGCGAAAATGCTGCAGGTGGCCATTTTCTTCTTCCGGCGGCCATTTTGGAACCGCCAATCAGCTGTTCCAAAACATCGCAATGCGAAGATCAGTAAGCGAAACGCTTACCGATCATCGCAATGCGATGTTTGCCCTATTCAGAACATCGCAATGAGATCGTTTTTTTATAACAAAAACACGTCGCTATGCGGATTCGTCGTTAAACGGTGCGCTCGTTAAGTGAGGCACCACTGTATTCTCCATGCAGTTCACACCTAACAGGCTACTGAGCATAATCTTGCAATGAATGTGGCTATGAATCATTAAATAGTCTTAATTTCCAAGAAGCTAAGTATTCTTTCTATATGGATAAATTATTCCCACTGGATGACTATATAAATTAGATAGTGATTTTGACCAGGGTCTGTTCTATCTTTTTCTTGTTTAGGAAACCTGAAGATCAAAGAAAGCTGGACAGTATCTTTTCAGAGAAGGGGAAAGAGAAGGAACAGAAAGGTGGAATGGACTGTACAGTACATAGGTCCCTTAGGGAGCATGACGTGAGCAAAAGGTGAAATCACCAGTTATAGCTGGTTAAAGTGACTGTTATTGCAATTTTCTTAGCCAGTGTTATTACAGGGCTCCTGTACTTTCTGGTGTTGCCTACAACTGTTTTTTCTGAACACTTTTGGTTTTCATGATTGTTTTGTTAAAAAAATATCTGAAACATTATACCAAACTCATTTGTAGAGAATTAAATTACCAAATAATATTGGACCGCTCTTTTGCAGAAATTGGCCCAGTCAAAATGGGGGCGGGTATCAAAGACTTGTGTCAGTCTTCTTTTGGGTAAACAGGACAGTAGTTTGAAGGGAAGGAATATTTGTGTATTTATGTATAGGGGGAAGTATAAATCAGAACACACAATGCTTGTATTTTGTACATTTCCTTGTCTATCATGATAGTCTAATGTTGATAATTGGATTAATGAATCACTGTTACTCACGGCACAGCTTGTCAAACAGCTGTTTTGTTTCATACTTTTATATTCAGATGTTTGTAAAATAAAATAAGTGATCAACACAGTCTTATTATGTTTGTAAAATAAGCCATTATTTTCTTACTGTGCACTATAAACTGAAGGTGGAATGTACGTAGAAGTATCCAGTTCACATATAAGCAGTGGGGAGATTTTTCATGTCACCTCTTGAGTGAAGGCTGGTAATTATGAATCATAAATAGAAATATTCGTATTTGTCTCCTGGGGGAGATGAATATGAATATTGCCACCACAGGTGGCTGGGCCTTTCAACTCTACCCCTAGAACCAGCCCAGTCCACTTACTGGGCTTTGTGTGGTGTGTGCGGCCATCATTGGAAACATTAAGCCAATTGCAGAAGTAGCTCAACCAGCGTTTCCCCATCTCCCTGCGCTGCTGTCCACTCTGGTGAGGAGGTGGGATGATGAGTCTCCCCACTCAGCTGCTGAGTGGTCAGCAGCACAAGGAGATGGGGAAATGCTGGTTGGACTACTTCTGTGATTGGTGTGAAGTTTCCGACAACAGCTATGTGCACCTTGCAAAGCCCGGTAAGTGGACTGGGCTGGTTCTGGAGGGAGAGTTGAAAGGGCCCAGCCACCTGTGGTGGATATATTCATATTCATCTCCCCACCAGGAGACAAATAAGAAGATCTCATCTCTAATCATAGTATTTCTATTTTCAAGGTAGGACTCAGACCATAAAAAACATCACTGAGCAACATGTAGAAAAAATACTTAATCTTGACCAGTCCAACCTTGAAAATAGAAATCAGTTATGATTTTTTTGTATTCCAAACAGAGTGTGGTGCTCCATATAAATAATGTGCATAGATGCTGGTTCTGAAGGAAGATAACAGTTAGCCATCAATTACACATCCATTCTGTGTATTTTCAAAAATCATTACATAGACGGAAAAGATCACTATCAAATCAGCCTTTTAGTTACTTCTGTGGTGCTTTGTACAAAAAAGAAAGGATCCTTTAAGGAAGAGACTTTGTGAATTCTATATATGAAAAAACTTTATTTGAAAATAACATGATAGTTGAAATGCTTTTAAAAGATCTGCACTGCAAACAAAATACCTTACATCCTTTGTTTTGCATAAAAATTTAACAGCAAGAATATGTAATTTCTCATGGGAACATTAGGATAATTAAGGCACTACAAACTCTTCACCTTTTCGAAAACTGGAATTGCAATGTCTAGCTCATCCAGGAAAACAGTCTCACCTTAGGTAGGCATGTGAAGCATCAGACTTTTGAGCCGCTCTGACACCATTGGTATGAATATTTGTGGAATGTGTCATTAGCTAACCACTGAAGAAACATGTGAAATGCCCATAACAAGGTTAGTGCACATCACAGATCAAGTAAAACTTACATAAGGATTAAGAGTTGATTCCCTTGACATGGGAGTACAATGACCACTACAGTCAAGTGCAAGCAATAAAAGCCAGTTTTGTAATGGGGGTCAGGAAAATAAAATGAAAGATGAAGGAATAAAAGGAGTAGAAGGGGATGGCTTGTTTCAGGGCAAGATCTAATTAGCTACGTGTACCAGTAAATCCTGCTTGTCCAGCGATGCTTTACTTGAGTGATCAGCACTGTGATCTTCACTCGCAGCTGTGACACTTTCTCTTTGAATTCTACTAGATTTCTGCTTAGAGACTGCAAAAGCAAGGCCTTCTCTATTACAGCTAAAGGTGAAAGCAAGAATTCTAGTATCTTGTTAAAGAAACAGCTTTTTAACAAAAAAAACCTTACTAGTAAATTTACTTTAAACAACAAGATACACTGAAATGTCTTAAAGAAAATCTATCCATAAATAATTTAAGTCTATTTTACAGGCAACAGTCTACTGAATAAATACAAAAAAGGTATCATTCCATACAAATCCACTATTTCCTTCAAAATAAGATAAATGATTAAAATATTAATTTTGCAACACAGTGAACTACATTTACGTTTTCTGGAAACCAAGCCCTTGGCAGACCTGCTGCAAACAGTCTTTTGTCTTGCACAAACAGTACAATTTACTCAAAGTCATCTTCATAATCATATTCATCTAAGTCAACATCTGCTAAATGGGAAGGCATGTCAAAGAAAGGCCTTTTTTCCATCTGATATTTTAGTACATTGGTCTTTTGGTGATCTCCAAGGTTCAGTTCAGGTTCATAACTAGGGAAAAGAAAAGAGGAGTTAACTCCAGTCGTAGATACGTCTAGAAGCATCTTGTGTGTTTAACACAATACCCCTATGGCTCGTATATTAACAATAGCCAGTCCCCAAAATGGCTAAAAAAACCCTTAAGATATAGGCCTGTTACTTGAATAAAGAAGCCTTTCAGACCATTCTGTATATTCTGTCTCAGACTCCGGTCACACCACATTCAGTAAAGCTCGATCTAAGGTAACTTCAGTAAATTAAGCTGTTAAATATGCACATAAGAAATCTTTACACATGAGTTTCTAAAGAACGTTAGTGAACTGCATGAAGTTGGTTTCAGAAAAGTAAGCTGTATTTGTCAAAAAGAATTTACCTCAGTTAGTAATGTCTATGTGTATATAACAAGACTTTTTGCAAACAAAAAGCAACATTCAGTAACTCAGATGATTGAAAAGGGCACTTTTAATATGACTTTGATAGTTTCTGAAAACACTTGAAAAGACCATTTCTATACAGAAAAGATTTGTTTAAATCCAAATAACACAGAGACTAATACTAACAGCTTGACCTAATGCTCAGCATTGCTGTGGCTCTCCTGCCCCGTAGTTATGTCTGTCACATAAAGAAAGTTCAGAAGTGGCTGCTCCTTGCTTTATCAGCCCTTGCTGTTAGTAGCCTTAGCAGAAACAGCAAATGTCTTGAACAGAGATGGTTCGTATTCGTATATGAATATCCCCCCCACAGGTGCAGATAACCAGGGTCTGGCCCCCTGGGGGCCTTCCTATCTCTCAGTTGCTCGCAATGGATTAGCCACTCTGCGACCTGGCAGAGAGGCTCGCCATCCCGCCTTCTGCCAGGACTGGTTAATCTATTGCGAACAGCAGAGCGATAGGAAGGCTCCGCAGAGCTTGCAGCAGTGGCGGAATCGTGAGTGGTTATCTGCACCTGTGGGGGAATATTCGTCTACGAATACCCCCATCTCTAGTCTTGAGCTATTGAGAACCCAAAGGACAACAGTCTTTCTCAGAAGGATGAAATCTTTGGAGTTGCAACTCAGACAGGCCTTTGTGCTTAAGATGAAAGAAATGAACAACTATTTCAGAGTCTGGGCTGAGTGGAAAGGATATGATGCATAGAAAACAGAAGCCAGAGCTAGTGAACAACCCTTTCAGCTGCTTTTTCAGAAGGTGTACTCTCATCTTTACAATAGCCACAGACAATATTAGTAGTAAAAGAAACAATCTAGGAAATCGTTACAGTTGGCATTCTGCTTTGCAAAAGAGATAATACAGAAACCAAGGAAACAAATTGTTTGATTTTCCTTCATTAACTGAAAGTATCATAAAGTGATGGTAGCGCAAGCAATACTTACCAGTCATTCCATTGGTCACTGGCTGCTTCCTCTGCTACTAAGACATCATATTCTTCAGCAGCATATTTTTCCCAGTCAGACATTTCTTGGTTTTCATTTTCAGCACCCTAAGAATATATGCAACGCTTGTTAATATAGAAGAAAGCTAAATAAATGTATCATCAAATGCATTACACTTATGGGCAACATCTAAATATTAATGCCACTTACCCTCAACATGGAAAACTGATCCTTCTGTTCATGGTCTAAATATTTCTCAATGTTGAAAAATGTGTCAAAAAATACATTTGCCATCTTAGACTTCTTTAAGTCTTTAAGGGTTATTTTCCCTGAAACCAAAATTAGAAATCCGGTTTAAACATATGATAAATTTGGGACTTTGACACAAGTACTGTGGCAAAAATAAAGATATGCAGTCTTATTATACTGATATGTACACTAGGGCCTGTCCGTCTTAGGAAATTTAATGCAGTCCAGTTCACACTTGAAAAGGGATTTTATTTTAAGTGCAATATATTTTAACTCTCTATTCAGCATCCACATTGGAGTTTGTGCTATGGATCCTTTTCTCCTGTGCTACACAGCAGGCTTTACCTGATTTACTCATGAGTAAGGAGTTAACAGCCACAGCGCCAGGAGAAAACATTGGGGGGAAAGCTGGGAAGATGCAAGGGAGGTTCCCCCCTTTCTCCTCAGCCGGGGCAGCGCTTCCTTGGGTGGAGCCCATGGAGTCAATATAGCACCCCCCCTTCCTTTCCTTGCAGACGTCATTCAGGGGGCCAGGGTGGATTTTCTTTGTTGTTGTTAAATAAAGCAAGTGCCATATAAATGCATCAACCTAACAAGATATTAAAATTTTGCTCCACTGGTTAGGGAAGTATTTTAAAGAGGAGATGAAAATAGAAAGGGGAGGTTCTCCACCCTCCCTTTTAATGCTGTAACCCACCTAATACATCACAGTGTGGTCGCGGCAGTTAATGCCACCCCCATTGCCATTTTGGTGTGAGCTAACAATCTGCACAGGCTAAACAGAGCTAATTAGGATCACGCAGAATTGTGCCAAAAAGAATATATGCCCTACTGCTGTCTCAGAAAAGTGTGTGACAGCTCTTAAAGGGGAAGGCTGGACTGAACTAAGTGGAAACAAGTGTTGATTCAAACTGTGCCAAATGCCATGCATATATTGATCTACAAGTGTAATCAGAATTATTCAGCCCTCATTGCAAATCAGGTTTACAATCAAAATTTAGACTTTCGGCTGTTTGCAATGAACAGATAAAACAAATGCAATTGAAATAGCTCAAAACGATGTATGCTTCAAGTCATTTCCCCAAATTCAACTGAAAATACAACTTTTAATGAATTCTGCAGTCTCAAAATTATTCAACCCCTTCATGGCAAGCTTAGTACTTAGTAGAGGACCCTTTTGCTGTTATGACCTGCTGCAAACAAGATGTATGGCCAGACACCAGCTTCTGGTAGCATTCGTGAGGAATCTTAGCCTTTTCCTCATGACCAATGGCCTCCAGTTCCAGATTTTTCATATGCTCTTGGGACAATAGTAGTGTATATTTTGGAATTCTGGCATGGAAACCTTCTATATTTAGTGTGCGTCTTACTGTGCGCAAATTGAAACCTCAGTGCCTGTTGCCACCAACTCTTGCTGCAGGGCTTTTGCAGTCACTTGAGGATTTTTCTCAACCTGCCTTTGCAGCTATTCATAGCTTCCTTTTTCTGCCCCATCCAGGTAGTGTAATCACTGTTCCTTTAACTCTGAACTTGCGAACTATCTTCCAATGGTGTCTCTAGGAACACTTAGTGCCTTCACTATCCTTTTGTATTCTGTTCCTTGGTTGTGCAGGGTGATGATCTCTTAACTTTTTGGACCATTCTTTAGACTTAGCCATATTTTTAATATGCGGTCAAAACATGACACTCACCAAACCACTAGCCAATTCAGATATTTCATGTGTTCCAGCTCAAGCACACCTGGTGCAACTAATGAAGCCCTTAATTAGCTGCATCAGGTATGCTTGAGACAACAACAGTTTTGCATCTTTGTGCTGTTGTGAGGGATTCTATTCGGGGGTAGAATAATTTTGAGCCTGCAGAATTCATTAAAAGTTGCATTTTTCAATTGAATTTGGGGAAACCACTTGAAACATTCATTGTGTTGATCTATTTCAATTGCTTTTGTTTATTCATTGCAAACAGCTGAAACTCTGTAAATTTTCACAATAAACCAGATTTGCAATGGGGGGGGGGGAGTGAATAATTTTGATTACAAGTATATATGCCAGTGTGGACAGGCTCTTGGATTACTGTGACACTGTAATACAGTATTGACTTATATAAATGACCTTCCTCAGTTTTTAATAATAATAATTATAGTCAGTGACCAAGAAGACCAGAATACACTATTTAGATAAAATCACATAATATCAGAGACACTGGTCAAGACATGACACCATCAATGCATCATCTGGCTCTTTTTTTGACATTAAAGTTAAAAAGAAGTTCTGAGTTAGCCAGCAGCATTGAAGGATATAAAAGCTTTTAAAACCTCACAGCAGTCACATGATAGAGGATGCAATTAGGAGACACATAAACCATCAGTTAAGATCTGTTAAGGAAAATGTGTTCAAGATTAATTTCCAGTCATTATGGATTTTCAGAAAAAAAGCAGGACATTTCAGGGGGCAAGGCTCTGAATGATTATGGTTCATTCAGATAATAAAACATTTTGCCAACTTCCACAGTGTTTTAAATAAATAAATAAATTAGACCTACAGACATAAAACAGAACTGAACAAGTAACGAAAAAGATCAGATAAAATTCTGGCCTGCTGTGCATAATGAACTTGAAAATGTAAGCAGGATGGCTTTGCAGAATGTACAAATTAACAAACACACAATATGTCTACTAATAAAGAAGCGCCTGTAGAGAGACTGTTAAGATGGAAAAGAACCCATTACCTTCATGCTCTGGCTTCACAAGATCAAGCATTTGGCAAAGACAGTCTTCAAATGGCAGAGGTTCAATGGCCATATTATCCAGTTTTTGACACTGTTCCTCATAAAAGTATTGCAATTCATACATAGATAATACACCATCCCCATCAAGGTCCATACAACGGAACCAATATTCTATGCTGAAAGGTATTAGGAAGCATCATCAGCATTCTATTTCAAATTCACTGCTGCATCTTTCACACCCTAAAGAAAAAGGGATGGGATTGCACCTCATGCAATATTCATACACACAAGAACTTTACAGTTGAGTACTTTTTGGTGTTGAAAAAGTTACAAGTTTTATGCACGCACTCAGTACACTCATATATTGACTCTTCAGTCATTTACACATAGGTCTTTATGTTTCTGTATAAGGATAGGATTTTTGCAATTTTTGAACTACAACCTCCATAATTCTTCATTCCAGGACTTCTACCAGACAAACAGACAGAGACACCTAAATGGGGCTCCCCTAGGAGAAAGGCCTAAACTGAATGGTTTTGAGGACTAGCTTCCTGTTCAGAAAGAAAACTCGTAGCTAGCACTGGGGCAGGAAAAGCAAACTTGGGAAGAGCTTCATATTTAAATGAACTAGCTAATATTGCACTACTACTGAATAAACTAAAAAACTATAAACAATGTTCTAATAAGGACAACTTTGCACACAGATGTCTAACTCATTTGGCCTCAATTATCTTGTATAAAGGCCTACACAATCCCCATTTTTACCTGGTTTGAGTTTTTTTGTCCTCTTCTGATATTAAAAACCATACAAAATCTGCGTAACTGATTTTTCCTTCTTTCTGTGCTTTTTTGCCCCTTTTGAAATGCAGATGGAAAGAGAAATACATGTAAAATGTATGCAAACAGTATTTTAATAAATATTCTAAAGTGTACTATGCTATACAGCTGCTACCTTTTGAAAATAAGGGTTTTTTTTGTAACATTTATCCTGCATTAACCCTCTAGCACAGTATCCCCAACCTTTTCTGAATCATGAACTGGTTGGAGGGGTGGGTCTGTGCACAGGGGGGGAACCCGTGCTCACGGGTGGGTGTGGCTCACTCATGCGCATGCACGGCTGGGTGTGGTGCACTCATGGGTGAGCTCACGCGCATGTGTGGGTGGACAAGGCACCTGTGCATGTGGGTGGGTGGGTCATGCATGCATGTGGGTGTGCGTGGGGGGAGTGTGTGCAGGGGGGGCAGGAGATCTGTCTCCGCAGCCCAATCCTGTAAAGGCCACAGAATGGCAACGGGATGTGGACTGGGGGTTGGGGACCCCGGCTCTAACATATGAAGTTAAATACTGAGGTTATCTCAGTTCATCTTCACAATCATTATGTGAGAAATGTTGTCTAAGACAGCATAACTCACCTGAAGTCATTTATATCTGATAGATGTTTCTTGACTTCCTACAGCTAATCAGAAATATAATCCCCCTTTTACAGAAAATTATTTTTGTACTGATTTTCTGTTTGAAAATGGCCTTGGTGGGGAAGATCTGGGGGATAGGTACAAGGCAACAGCTTCTCTAGTGTAGTCCATAAGAAATAACTATGATACATAGCTAGAATTCAAAGCCCAGTACTGAAGACTGCCGGCCCATTGCCAATGGTGCCTGAAAGACCTCTGGGCTACTGGACTATTTGTGTGATTTTTCCTTCCCAGTGTTGCAAATCTGGAGTATTTCTACATCTATAAAATTCCAGTGATGATTTCCTCGGTTATAATTATCTGGCAATTGTATATTACATTATGAACTGATTGCATGGAAAGAGCTACACAACCACTTTAGGGCAGCAAAGTGAAGTACTTAAACTCACAGTTTGGCTCAGTGGTTTAGATACCTAGCTGTAAGTTTGATTTCCCCACTGTGCCTCCCAGGAGACGAGCCAGCCTGTGTGGCTTTGGGCCAGCTGCACAGTCCCAAAAGAAGGGAATGGGAAACCACTTCTGAGTATTCTCTACCATGAAAACTCTGAAAAATTAGAATTGACTTGATGGCATGGGATTAAGATTAAGCAGACCTTAGCTTGCAACTTAGTACTCATCTCCGATTGAGGCAATTAACTTGTGGCAGCAGCTTTCTTTATATGCAGACTATATTTTAATACATGAACAGGAAGTTATTAACAGTTCCACTTTCATTTGAATTTGGCTGTTCCATGTAGTCTGCTAATTAATCTTTAAAGCATGATGGATAATGATGGATACATGTATAGTTAAGGGAGAAAAAGACACCTTGTCACAGCTCCTGAGAAAATCCTCTCTATCATCCGATTAGATATAGCTGTGGAAGAACAAAATGGTTATATTCAATTTAGTATGTTTGCGCTGATTCATACCACTTTTTAAACTGTGTAAACAGTTATATCAAAATCAGAAGTACTTCATTATATGTTTATTCCCTGTAAAATGTTATAAAGGCATATTTACACTGCTACTAAAATATCTACAGCTGAATACATATCCTTGCTTTCCCTGGCCAACAGCCAGCTTGAATTAAAGTAACAGGTTTATTCTGGAATATATTCAGACTTTACTGAAATTCCCCCTTCATTCGACCAGTGAAGTCCTAGAGCTAGGAAACAAGCAATAGCACACCCAAATCAAACAAAACTATTCCATTTGTCATACCATGGTCATTATGCCGAGCTAAATCCTTTGGATCAATGTAAAGATCATGATCTGTATCCAACTCCCAAAATTTGCAGTAAATCACATAAAAATGTTCATAAGAGAAGTATTCTGTCAGCTGGTTTATATCTACCTCCTCCTCCAATAATGCTACATTCTAGAAAGAGAAACAGAAACAGAAAGTGAGAGGAACGTTAAGAGACTGTGATTTTACCCATCACAGCAACAGCTAGTAGGACGAATTTAGTCTTTTTACCCATACAGTTGATTTATTAGAGCCCCCCAAGTCTTTCAGATGTATTCAACTACAACTCTCATCAATCCTGACCACAGGGTGAGGATACTGACAGCACACCTCCAAAATATCTTGAGAGTATCAGGCTGGGAAAGGGTAGTCTATATACTATCTATGCCAACACCTTCTGAAAACATGTGTAGATGCCAAGAATCTCTCTTGGCAATCTGTCAAACTGGGGCTCTTTTCAAAGCAGCACATGTTCCGGGAAGTATGACCAAAGTCAACAATAATGGATGGAAGATATATAAAAATAAGATTTTACTTTTTATTTCATAAATTATTGTAAATTTATGAAAATTTAATTCCTTCATGCCAATACATGAAGGAATGCATTATTAATTAATTTCCATATTTATGTAAGTGTTTATTCATGTTTCCTTTAATGAAGCAGCAGCAACAGCAACACCAGAGGAATTCAGCTCTGGTTCTCTGATGGTTCATGGTTCTCCAGATTTAAGCATCTTAAACCACAATTAACACTCAAATTCTTAAATAACAAAAGGCTAAGTAAAAAAAACACCTCTCAAACAACAATCAAGATTTAATGAAGAGGAATATGGGGGAGTTCAAAGCTTCCTCCTCATATGATCATGATAAAAAAGATTGCAGTTAGACTTACTGAGTTCCCCCTTTATTGGTTTGTTGCTGAATTTTAGCAGTAAACTGTAGCGCTCAAAAAACAACACTCTTGTGGGGAGCACTAACTTATGGCAGCCTTATGAACACATGACCTCCAAAATCTCCTGACCTCAACAATCCTGCTCAACGGTTGTACATTCAAAGCTGTGGTTGCTTTATGGAGTCCATTTCGCATCTGGTCTTCCTCTTTTCTGCTTTCAACTATTCCTATCATTACTGTCTTGCCTTTTCACGCTATGGCCAAAGTATAAAAATGTCAATGTTCTCATCTGTAGAGAGGTAATAGGGGTCTGCCAAGGGGGGGGGGGGGGCTTGAGGCTGCACTTCACCCACCTTTTACTGTGTCTTCCTCCCAAATGTGCAGAAACAGACTAGGACTGCAAATGTGATAATCTGAAACTCACTTCGTTCATTCAGAGTAATCTAAATTATGATTCAGGTGACTATCTGTCCATGTTAAATCAACAGTGTAAGATACAGTGGTGCCTCGCATTGCGACATTAATTCGTTCCGCAAAAAGCGCTGCAGAACGAAAACGTCGCTACACGATATTAAAAAGCCCATAGAAACGCATTGAAACCCCTTCAATGCGTTCCTACGGGGTTAAAACTCACCATTCAGCGAAGATCCTCCATAGTGTGGCCATTTTCGCTGTCTCTTAAGCGAGGAATCCATTCTTAAACACAGCGGGCAGCCATTTTGTTTACCTGGTGGCCATTTTGAAACTTCCGATCAGCTGTTTTAAAATCGTCACTTTGCAATGCTCGGTTCCCGAAGCAGGGAACCGAGCATCGCAAAGGGAAATTCCCCCATAGGGAACATCGCAAAGCGATCACTTTTGCAATCACAAAAAATGTGTCGCAAAGCGATTTCATCGTTAAACGGAGCGATCGCTATGTGAGGCACCACTGTAGTTAGCATTACCCAAACTGTTAAAATACATTATGAACTGCAGCTGCGGATTTTCAACAAGCCACTTTAAAACCAAGCTAAAATATTATCAAGTCCCAAATGTTAACTGTACACAAATACATAAATACATATTCAAATGGTAACAGACTAAAAGGTGGGAAAATCTTCCAAAATAGTCCCATGATTTTAATATCATCTCTTTTAAAAAATAATGTACATGGTTTATGGTACTATTCAACAGAAATTGCACACTTACAATACCTGTAAAAAGTTGCTTTTTCTGAGTTCATTACAAGTGATCCTTCCTGACCATGACCTATTTACTGTGTAAAATATCCTCTGTATTACCTGCAGCATGAAAAAGAAAACATAAATTAATGGTCTGAATACTTATATTTAACCAAATGGCTTGCCATCATCTAGTTTAACTTCTGGTTAAAACTGCATTTACAGCGACACACGTTCGGAGAATTAACTTTTCAGTAGCCTGTGTAGCATTTCCCAATTTATGACTTACTGTATTTTTCTCTTCTCTAACTTAGAAAATTACTGACCTCTTCTCCCAAATTTCTGCCAACTCTGAATTGGTATTAAAAAATTATGTTATGTAGAAAAGCCTGCATGAACTGACCCATCATGCAGCAAGGCAATTTTTTTTTTTTAAAAAAGGAGGGAGTATACTGACCACATACTATGCCTGGAAGATTTTTCTTTACATGGCTTTAACTATGAATGTTCTGAGCAGTTTGAAACACAGCCTACGCTAAATGTGTTTTTGTATTCTAATTAGCTAATTGTAGAATTTATGCTCTAACATTATGGATTTTCATGGAGGAGGGCAACATTCTGTTCACTATGAGCAGTTTTGCTTGGTGAGATTGTCTCACAGCCTTAACTAATTTGACATTAATCAAAACACCTTGCAAAAGATGCCTAAACACAATGTAATTTGGACACTGGATGTGCTCACTCCTAAGCCTAAATGCACCTAAGATAGAGATTTAGAAGTTCAAAATGAATGATCCCCCAACAGCAAAACAGTTGCACATGTTTGAATTAGAGAACCTTTAGTGTCTAAGACTTTCATTAGTTCCCTCCAGATATTCTGGACTTTAACCGCCGTGATCACTTGACCACTGGCTGTGTTTACTTGGAGTGATAGAAACTGTTTTCTCAAATAGTTATGGGCTACCAGGTTGGGGAAGACTGTTCTATACTTACAAGTGTCACAACTGCCAGATGAATTATTTAACATATGTAACAGTATTTACTTATTTACTAAATTTATATAGCTGCATCCTAATACAGACTCTCTAAATTTTATATACTAAAGTGCAATTAACCCATAGTTCATAAAGGTAGAGACCCAAACAATAAGGCCGAGGTGAACAGTAAATGTTTTCACCGGGGGGGGGGAGCAAGTTTTTGAGAAAAGGACGCACATCATCAGGTGCCACTATCATAAGTCTCCCCTCCTTAGCAGCCTCCTCATTTAGTGAGACCATCTAAGAGCAAGGTCTCTGAAGAAGAATCTGAAGGGGCAGATAGATACACAGAAGAAAAGGTGGTATTTCAGCTCACCTAATTCTGAACCATTCTGAGTTTTAATGAACAAAATCAGCACTTTAGGATTAGTCACCAGTGCCGCTGGCTAAGTACAAGCACAATATGATAAAGGTGCATAGTCCCAGTTAAGAAGCATGTTTAAAGGCAGTCCCACATGTTTTTAAAATTTTATTTAGTCTCATTTATAAGACATTGCAGTAGTCAAACTAAGAGGCTACTAGATGATGGGTAACTTTAGCCATGGTATCTCTTGATAAAAGGTGATTCGAGCTGAAGGGCTCTGATGAGTATGTTGGATCAATAAATACCTCAGAGTAACTATTCAGAACAGAACTTATAACAGCAGATTCATGGATCCATCCCTAACATGTATCACTCATTTGTTACATACTTATGCAGAATTTCTCCAAAGAGCATAAAGTAGTGCGTATGGTTTTCCTCCCTACATTTTTCTCATAACAATCCTGTGAGGTAGGTCAGACTAAGAGATTGTGAGTGGGTTGTGGCCACCAAAAGAGTTTCACAGCTCAGTGAAGACTAGAATCTGGACATCCCAAGTCCCAGGCCAACACTCCTAACTGCTACACCAACATTCAAAAAGAGGAAGCGGGGGCTGTTTTTATAACCAACCAACCAACCAACCAAACATGCAGCTGGGGAACACCAAACTCTCCCTTTGACTGAAGCTTACCTCCCTGGGGCATGGTGAGATGTCCCAGGGAATTTTCTCGTTAGCTAGGTTTTAATACAAGAAGAGTGCTTGGCTGGGTGAAAAGTAAAGAGGGTTCAGTGGTTTTCTAACATAATTGAGACAGAACTGTGTTTAAACACATGGACCTATGTTTTGCTGTCTTGAGATCTAGACAGTCTGAAAGGAAATATTTTTAATATACAAGACACTTACTGTTGTGATGTACCGAGAATGAAATTCAGATGCTTCTTTTAAGAAGACTAGACTAGGATGACTGTTGACCACATCCTAAGAAAGAAGCATCAAGGTTAGAGGTGTATAGTTGATCCTCACTGCCAGGATAGTCAATACAGAATTTTAGTGTGTGATTTCTTCACAAAACCACATCCTGTAACCATAAGGGACCATAAAGCTGTAATATTAAAAGGCAACTTATGTTCAACGCACTTTCAGGAACACTGTCATTAAGACAATGTCCAAACTATTTTAAGACAACATTTCAAGGAGGTTTCTTTTTTAATATTAATTTTGTAAGTATGCCAACATTCAGCTATTTTTCAATGAGCTACAACGGAGGGGGAGTAGTATTGAAAATAAATTCAGTAGGTGTGAAAGAAGAACTGACAGACAGCAGAGCAGGGCAAATATGTAATCATTCTGGATGAAGTCTGGAAAGAGACTGAGGTAATTTCAGAAAACTGTATCTGTCTGGGGAGAGAAGAACAGCACTGTCTCATTTTTGACTGTTCCAATATTCTGGCTGATTGGAATTAGTTTTAGCTTTTCTATTCACTAGTGAATATGCTAAAGAGTTAGAGATTAACCTCAGCCATCTTAATTTCTTTTAAAAAGATGGAAAGTTAAGTGAGCAGTACAGTATTTTGCAGGATCCATGAGAGAACAGTTGTAATTAAGAAAACATAATTTACTTGTAAAAATGGAATGAAGTCTTCTTGTACCAAATAGTTACATCCAGGGCTCTTTAGAAGATGAACAAACTTGGAAGCAGCATCATGGCAGGTCTGTAGAATCCTGAAAAGCACAATTTGTCTAATTTGTACATAAATGGTAAATTTATGTATCTTGGGTTTTTTTTTCCAGGATATGAGCTCAAAGTTCATGTGCAAGCATGAATGAAACCTCTAATCCAAAATTCTTTAAACTGCCCTCTATATGCTTCACTAAAAGCTAGGAATGTGCCAAGCTCAAATGTGTAACTATTTAAACCCAGGAATGCCTGCATTTCTACACTGAATCAATCATCTCTTATTCTGCCTTCACACTCTATTTTTGTAAACTTCAGATTGAAATAAATTACATCTAAATTAAAGGATCAAAAGTTATGATAGTTTTACATATGTATGTACAATATACCAAACATATCTTTAAGTACAGGGAGAGGGTGGTAAGATACTCCTCAACTTTTGCCTCGTTTCTTAAACTAATGTTGAAATTTTACTAGGAAATTTCTCTAGTTACTCTATTTTAAACCAGGCTGAAACAGCCTCACTAAAGAAATCATACTTACTTCCGCCACATGGCAACAAATTTATGAACAGATACAAATCCTGTCCGCTCTCCTCCGGCACAATAAAATAAGGGACCTTTCCAGTAAAGAGGACATTCACAGGCCTGAAATAAAGATTTGTAAGAAGCAAATCAAGGTCTAAAAGGACAGCAACAAAATACATTTAATTTAATTTATTTAATTTATATGCCGCCCAGACTACCCAAAGGTCTCTGGGCGGCCTCGGTAAACTCTTTTTACCGAGTTATTAGCAGCTTAAGCAATGAATTATGAGTTTTATTGTGTGGTGTCCCAAATGCAAAAAAAAGAACTAGTTATAGTCATTTTAAGATATAAGTTAGAACTTGGGACATAATTTAAAATAAACAGTGGAAGGCTGAATTGCTTATTATTATAAATATCTGGCTAGATCTAGTCAATAAATTTTAATTCCCCACCAAAAGAGGGGGAGAGAAATCACAGGTAGAGGTTTCTGGGTGCGATTTGCCATTTTGGGGATTCCAAAACTGTCCACCTGGCAATAGTTCACCTCCTGATGCTTAGCAGTACTCCTGCTCATCACCAAAGGATCATGTCCAGCAAGTCAGTGCTTATTTTCAGTTCACAATTAGCTCATCTGCCCTTCCCCCTGCTTGTTAGCTTCCACTACAACCACCTTGTCAGTGGTTGCTATAACATTCTAGTTTGGAGGAGTAAAATGTATGAAAACAAGACAATGCACTGAAGTGTTCCCAGGTACTTACTGTATTTTTTGCACCATAAGACTCACTTTTTTCCCACAAAACAGGGGGGTGGAAAGTCTGTGCATCTTATGGAGCGAAGAAAACAGATTATATTTTCCTGTTTTCTTCTCCTAAAAAATCGGTGCGTCTTATGGAAAGGTGCGTCTTATGGAGCGAAAAATACGGTACTTATCATTAAATGCTTCTCTCTATTCTATCATCTACTGGCTCATTCTAGCAGACAGCCTGCCTATCTGTCACCACCACTGCCTGGCTCTGTCATCGGCCCACCTTCATACTATCTTGATACAAATACTGTACCTAGCTCAACTGATCAGGCAGCTCATCTTTTGCCATCCAAGTGTACACCTCCTGGTCACTGTGAGAAAAGGCAGCATCGACCTCTGTAAGGCTGCCTGTCAGGTGCTACTGTATTTCTGTGATTGCCTGGTACTTCCGCTTCCAGCCTAGGCCTATCTCTACTGGCAACCCACGTAATGGCATACATTCTATGGTTGTTCTTATTCTCCTGCTATTACCAATTTTCATATTGCTTTTGCCTGGCTCCTTGCTCTAGTAAAAGCAGAAGGAACTCTCAAAGTGTGTGTGCATATTTACTGAAATATGTATTTTTAAAATGTAGGAAAAATGCTATTAATTCCTTGCAAGATGGGTATTGCATGAAACTACGGAGAAGAGCAGCTAAGCAGCATGTTCAGCATGGATGAGAACTGATGAGACAATATGGAACTCTTGAGATGGACATTCCTCCTCCTCCTCCTCCACAGTCTAATTTCATTATCAAGTTGCAGTGAAGATAACTCCAAAATCTACATCTGCAACGTCTTCACTTTCAATCAAATTGAAAAAGAAAGAAAAAAGCAAACAATGACAAGTATATGTCTTTCCTTTCTTCAAAATATGAAGACATTCCCTTCACAGCACTACACCAACCCTTGTGCAGATTTCCTACTTAAGGTCAGTGTGTGCTGTCAGTAATTTTTGTAACAATGATCCACAAGGAAGAGAAGATGCCCTTTTTTGAATACAAATATCATGTTTATTCTTGCAGAAAACCCCCATAAGTATTCAGCCAAACAATGGCAGCTTGGATTCCCTTAGAAGCATGTATATTTGAAAATCTCTTCCAAATTTGCTAGGAAATAAAACAAAGGGAAGTTATTTATTTTAACATCCCAGACAAATTTGTCCAAAAACTAGTAGCATTTTCTCTTCCTAAGAGACTGCTATGCCTACAAATTTCCACCTAATTCTGACAAACACAATAAAACTTATAGACTTTTTAAACACTCTAATTATAATCAATAGAAGGCATGAAGTTCTGGATTTCTGAATTGCAACTTGAGTTTGGGACCTGAGTCAAGCTGGACAGCCTCTGAATTTGTCTAGTTCAAATCCGACAACTTTCTGAACTACTGAAGCAGCAGCAAACCAACTCTTGCGAGAAATGCTGGCCACTCACCTTTGCTACTTTACCCATATCGTCTAACGTTGCTCGTTCATTTGGGAACTGGGAGAATGTTTTCTCTATCTTTGCAATAATAGCATCTATATTCACTTTTTCTTTTGGACATCCATGAGGAAAATAAAATGTTGGAATGGTTTGACTCAGAGGTGGCGTCAAAGGTTCTTCTTTCTTGGACTGAACCTATGAAAGTGGGAAATAACACTTTTAAGGCATGATAAAGAAAATGGGCAACTTGGCTAATCTCCATCTGAGGCTTTAGTCCTATACACAACTTGGGAGTAGATTTCACTGAACCTAGGAAGATGTCTGAGTGGAGTGTGTTTTAGTCTCCCTACCACTCTTATCCTTTTATGTTAAGATTTCAGTAAGAGGTAAAAAAGAGAGGAAGGAAGCCAGAAAATCTTTGACAAGAAGCCGTGCCTTCTCAGTGGTGGCACCAACTCTTTACAACCATCACTTGACAGACCTATGTCACACACTTACTTTTATATGTACATTGCTCAAAATAGTGCTGTTTATATTTGTTACATAACAGCACTGATGTTACCTGTCTGTCATGGGTTTGGAGGGAAAGTTCCATCCTATGGGGAGTGGAAGGCGGGACATCAGGAGGAGGGGCTGTACTGTATAAATATGTGATGCCTGTGTGGTGAAGAGTAGATGCTGAGACAGACTGTGAGACACTGGGTTGGGACGAAGCAGCAGCTGGGGAAGAAGAAGCTGTTGTGGGAGTCTGGGTGTCTGACAGGGTACTACTGTGTGTCAGAGTACCAACCTGAAAGGTTCAGGTGTCTGTGGGTTAGCCAGAACTGATGGGTTCAGGGTCTGTGCTTTAAGTTAAAGGTTCTAGGTGAACCAAACTGTATGCTTGTGTGTGTGAGAATAAGCCACGTTACTTTATTTTATTCACCTGATTGTTTTATTTACCCTGTTTGTATTTAAAATAAACCTTATTCTTTTATTGTTTAAAAATCCATCCCTGGTCTGTGTGACTTATTATAGGGAATGGTTGGTGGCAGCTTAGTAACTGTGTGATAGATCCCAGTAGGTCTGGGTTTGTCACATTGATTGGTGTCCAGCGTGTGGGATACGACTGGTCCAGTTGTCCAGCGGTCCAGCAAAGCCTTGGCAGGTGTGCCCAGAGCAAGGGGGGTCTAGTCAGGGACAGTCTGAGGCGCGTAGGTAATCTTCTAGGTGTACCTCACGGGGAGGTGCACTAGTAGAAGAACGTGCCAACTGGGGAGACTTAGATTTAGGTGCTCTGAGGCAGCCTAGTTTTGGCGGGAAAACGCTGAGGCAAAACTGCGTAGCAACAGCGAGCTAGCTTGCCAGCTGAGAGGCCCAGCAGAGGGGGGTAGGCTCTGACTTGATACTGTTACAAGTTTAGTGCTGAAGAACAGCAGCAATCTCTAGGGAGAGCTGGTTCTGAGGCAAAAAGGAAAAAAAGTGGTCGTTTTATTTTGAGGCTTGACTTTTTAAAGCAGCCTGTTCTGAGGGGGGGGTATGCCCTTGACTCGAAGCCAAGTAGCAGACATGAGTGAAGTGAAAGACCCCCAGATTGACCAAGGTTCTGAGGATGAATTTGGCTCAGTGCAAGGTGACAGCACAGGAGAGCAGAACCCAGAACTTAGAAAATTGATCCTAGCCCAACAGCATGAACTGAGGGTGAGGGAAATGGAGGAAAGATTAGAGAGAGAGAAAATGGCATTTGAATTAGAGCGAGAGAGAGAGAGAATGGAGAGGGAAGAAAGAATGGAGAGAGAGAAAATTGCTCTGGAAAAAGAAAGGATGGCGTATGAGTTAAGAAAACTGGAAATGATGAACCAGAACAATA
This sequence comes from Pogona vitticeps, assembly GCF_051106095.1. NCBI lineage: Eukaryota > Metazoa > Chordata > Lepidosauria > Squamata > Agamidae > Pogona > Pogona vitticeps. The sequence continues at coordinate 176,092,700 of NC_135785.1, forward strand.
ATAATAATAGGGATTCTGAGGGAGGCCAACTGTCTAAGGCTGACCTGAAGAAATTCCCTGTGTACCACAAGGGAGATTGTCCTGAGGTGTTCTTTTCCTTAGTGGAAAGAGCGTTTGTGGACTTCTCAGTGAGGGAAACTGAGAAGATGACCATCATGCGGTCTTTAATCAGTGGTAGCCTGGCTGAGGTTTATGCCGAGATGCCTGAGGAATTGATGAAAGATTTTGCAGAGTTTAAAAAACTGGTGTTTGCAAGACATGGGATAAATGCAGAGCAGCTGAGACAAAGATTCAGGTCCCTTACCAAGAAGCCAGAACAGACTTTTACCCAAGTGGGGGCCCAATTGGTGAGGCTGCTTGAGAAATGGCTATCGCAGGAGGGGACAGAGACCTATGAACAGCTTAAAGACTTGATAGCCCTGGAACAGTTCTATTCAGTTCTGCATGGGGAATTGAAATTCCAGGTGAGGGAAAGGAAACCGAAATCTGTGGCAGCAGCCGCAGAAATCGCAGATTTTATCTCCCAAATAAGAAAGCCCTTGGGTGAGGGGAAATCTGTAGGTAAACCCAAAGAAACCTACAGCAAGTACTCTCAGGGACCAGGGAAAAGCCAGCAAGGGGGAGGGGCCCATGGTGAAGGGAAGCCCTCAGGCATGAAACCAAGCCCTCAGAATTTGGAGGGAAAACCGAAACCAGAGGAGAGAGAATCCAAATACACTAGAAAATGCTATTTCTGTCAGGGAAAGGGTCATCTGATCTCAGAATGTGAGAAATTGAAGCAGCTAAAAGGAATGGTGCCTCAGAATTCTAGTGGGACCAAGCCAAAAGCTGTGTTCTGTGTCCAGAAAGAGCAAAGCTCATTGTCACAGAGGGAGCCTGTTGCCATGACTACTCAGTCTGGAACAGCTACCTATGCTGATCAGGCTGAGGAAAATGGTCCTCTTGGGGAGGTAAAGCGCTGCTTGCTGATAAAAACAGATTCTCAGTTGTTTGAGACAGCAGGGGTGGACGTAGGAATACTTGACCGTCAGTATAGGGGGCTGCGGGACACTTGTTCCCAGGTAACCCTGTGCCATCCAGATATTATTCCTGGGGAGTTTATAATCCCAAATGAGAGCATGAAGGTGGCAGGGATTGAGGGGCAGATAATCTCACTCCCAGTCGCGGAGGTACCTGTCAACTTTCAAGGCTGGAGGGGAGTTTGGCGGCTAGCGATTTCATCGACTCTGCCAGCAGCCGTGCTCGTGGGAAATGACCTGGCTGAACATGTGAAACGGGTGCTAGTGATTACACGCTCACAAGCCACCACAGGGACAGTTCAGGGGGGTAATGATGAGCCAGAGACGGAAGCAGAGGGGAGTTCAGAAGCTGTGGTGGAAACCTTAACCACAGACAGCAGATTTGGACAGGAGCAGAAGGCAGACGCCACTCTCCAAAAGTGTTTTGAACAGGTGACTGACGCCCAACTAACACCTGAGACCCCAGTGAGATTTCTGGAGAAAAAGGGGATTTTATATAGAGAAACCCTGAGGAATATCTCAAAAGGGGGAGATGGGATCAGAAGTCAGCTGGTGGTACCTGAAAAGTATCGCCCTATGATCTTACAAAGGGGTCACTCTGACATGTTTGCTGCGCACTTAGGAGTGAACAAGACACAGCAGAGAATCACACAGAATTTCTACTGGCCTGACATAGGGAAGCAGATCAGGGAGTTCTGTAAACAATGTGATGTGTGTCAAAGGCAGGGGAATAACCGCGACAGGACCAAAGCAAAGTTGTGCCCTTTGCCTGTGATTGACACTCCGTTCAAATGCATAGGGGTGGATATAGTGGGACCTTTGCCCAAGGCCACAAAGAGGGGGAACAGGTTCATCCTAACAATTGTGGACCATGCCACAAGGTATCCTGAAGCCATACCCTTGACTAACATTGAAACTAACACAGTGGCCGATGCTTTGGTGGGGTATATGTCCAGGATGGGATTTGCCTCAGAGATAATCACAGATTTGGGAGCATCGTTCACATCAAAGCTCATGAAACGCTTATGGCAAATCTGTGGAATTAAGCACAAGGAAACCACTGCCTATCATCCGGAAAGTAATGGGTTAACTGAGAAGTTCAATGGGACTCTAATGCGCATGATTAGGGCTTACTTGGCAGAGAATCCAAACAATTGGGACCAGAAGCTGCAATCCCTTTTGTTTGCTTATCGATCAGTGCCACAAGCCAGTACCGGGTTCAGTCCATTTGAACTTCTATTTGGGAGACGGGTGAAAGGGCCCCTTGATTTGATCAAACAAAATTGGGAGCAGATCACCCAGGATGACCCACAAGACGTTGTGACATACATAGACACCTTGATGAATGACCTAAGGAGAAATCTAGAGCTGGCAGCAGAAAACCTGCAAGCTCAGAAGGTCAGACAGAAAACATGGTATGACCACAAAGCTAGAGAGAGGCACTTTGACCCAGGGGAGGAAGTGCTTTGGCTTAGGCCCTGCAGAGAGAATAAACTGCAGCTCAAATGGGCAGGACCATATAGGGTCATTTCCAAGATGTCAGACCTGAACTACCTAATAGAGCAGGAGGAGAACCAAGCAAGGAGGGTGGTTCATGTGAATGCCCTAAAACCCTACTACAGAGGGGAACAGAGGGTTTTATTCGCGATAAAAGCAGCTGAGAGTGAGGAAGCTGAATTACCCTTCTGGGAGGGTAGAGGGGAAGTAAAATACAACCCAGAGGAGGTAAAGATCAGTCCTGCACTCACCCAAGACCAGCAGCAAGAACTAAAAATGCTGCTTAGTAAATATCAGCAGGTGTTTTCCAACAAGCCGGGGATAGTGAAGGGAGTGATGCATCGGATCCACACAGGGGATGCACCCCCGCAGGCAGTATCCCCATACCGAGTAACGGGACCCTATAGGGACAAGGTGAGGAAGGAGCTGGACGAGATGCTGAGGGAGAACATAATCGTCCCCTCTTCTAGTCCTTGGTCCTCTCCGATAGTCCTTGTGGACAAGCCTGATGGGAGCATTAGGTTTTGTGTCGATTACAGGAAATTAAACCGTGTAACCACTCCTGATGCCTACCCAATGCCCAGGCTAGACAACCTGATTGAAACCATAGGGGGTTGTCGGTTCATCTCATCATTGGACCTGGTAAAGGGATATTGGCAATTAAGAATTGATCCCAGGGATCAAGAAAAGACTGCTTTTTGCAGCCCTTTTGGTCTCTATGAATTTCGAGTCCTGAGCTTTGGTCTCAGAAATGCACCAGCCACATTCCAAAGGCTGATGGACCAGACCTTGGCAGGGCTCAGTGACTTTACCGTGGCCTACATTGATGACATAGGGATCTTCAGTAATACCTGGGAAGATCACCTGATACACCTGGAGTTAGTGCTGCAGAGGTTAAGTGCAGCAGGGCTAACAGTAAAGGCCAGCAAGTGTCAGCTGGGTAGCCCAGAAATAAAATACTTGGGTCACATGGTAGGGGGAGGAATGATAAAACCCCTGGAGGCCAAAATAGAAGCTGTTCGAGATTGGCCTAGACCCACCACCAAGAGAAAAGTCAAATCATTTCTTGGGTTGGTGGGCTACTACAGAAAGTTCATCCCGAGGTTTAGCGAGATTGCGGCTCCGCTGACCGATCTGACGAGGAAGAAGGCTGATGACCGCATCCCGTGGACCAGCGACTGTGAGGCGGCGTTCCAGAGGTTGAAGGAGGCGTTAATCAACTATCCTGTCCTGCGTGCTCCAGACTTCGACCGGGAGTTTATCATCTACACCGATGCGTCTAACAGCGGGGTAGGAGCAGTTCTGTGCCAGGAGGATGAGAATGGTGACCAGCATCCAGTGTCCTACCTGAGTAGGAAACTTCAAAAAGGTGAGAGACATTTGGCAACCGTGGAGAAGGAGTGTTTGGCCATAGTCTACGCGATCCAGAAGGCCAAGCCTTACATCTGGGGAAGACATTTTATTTTGTGTACTGACCATTCACCATTGCAATGGTTAAAGACAATGAAAACCCACAATAGCAAACTTATGAGGTGGGCTTTAAACCTACAGGACTATGACTTTGAAGTGAAGGTGGTCAGAGGGTCAGTGAACTGTGTTGCTGACGCCTTATCAAGAAGACCTGAAGACTGAAGACGGCGAAAGAACATGGACTATATGTATATAATGAAAACAAAAAGTTAAAATGTACCTGGTTTTAAATTGGTTTGTATTAATAAAGGTAAATTGATGTAATGTATATGGTAAATGTTTAAATGTCTATTTGCTATGTTTAACGTGGAATGTAAGTATATGTAAGTATAATATGGTAGGTATAATTGTTGTTGTGTGTTTTATACAGGTTGTTTTTTTGGTGAAAAGCACGTTAGCTTTCCCCCTACAAAACAACTTATAAAGAGGGGAGGTGTTACATAACAGCACTGATGTTACCTGTCTGTCATGGGTTTGGAGGGAAAGTTCCATCCTATGGGGAGTGGAAGGCGGGACATCAGGAGGAGGGGCTGTACTGTATAAATATGTGATGCCTGTGTGGTGAAGAGTAGATGCTGAGACAGACTGTGAGACACTGGGTTGGGACGAAGCAGCAGCTGGGGAAGAAGAAGCTGTTGTGGGAGTCTGGGTGTCTGACAGGGTACTACTGTGTGTCAGAGTACCAACCTGAAAGGTTCAGGTGTCTGTGGGTTAGCCAGAACTGATGGGTTCAGGGTCTGTGCTTTAAGTTAAAGGTTCTAGGTGAACCAAACTGTATGCTTGTGTGTGTGAGAATAAGCCACGTTACTTTATTTTATTCACCTGATTGTTTTATTTACCCTGTTTGTATTTAAAATAAACCTTATTCTTTTATTGTTTAAAAATCCATCCCTGGTCTGTGTGACTTATTATAGGGAATGGTTGGTGGCAGCTTAGTAACTGTGTGATAGATCCCAGTAGGTCTGGGTTTGTCACAATATTTATAAAGGATATATATATATGGGATATATATATAAATTTTATATATGTTTTTTATTTATGTATACACAAACACATAAAAACAGTTCACATCCTAAAAGTGAATTCATTATACTCATATGTCCAATTATAAATGATTCAATCATATCAGATGCCAAGAGAAAGATATGCCATTGTTGCACTTACACAGAATGTAGGACCAAGACTGGATCAATATATTAGTGATGGGATTTGAAGGAATGTCTGAATACTCAAGTAAAATTCATGTGATTGTACTAAAAACCAAGAGTCAATTCTGCCATCATATTTGTTACCAAAGCAAAATATTGTCAAAAATGTTTTCTCAAGTATGTGTTTTGATAAAATTTTGATATTTGATAATTATGTTAACAAGAAAAAAAGTAGGAGTCCTCACTTGAGACTCCCGTGACAGGAAAATTCACAAAACCCAAGGTCATACTGCCTTAGTGTTTTCAAATAATAAAGAAGTAAGAAGACCCAGAAACTTGGCAAGCTCTTGTCCAATGGCCAATTTCTTGATCTTCAGATCTATTAAAAACATCACACAGCGTCTATAAAGATATCTTTTACACACCATGTTTACTGTGTCAGGTGCTTCACCGTTTCATCCTGCACTTATCAAACCACTAGAGAAAGAATACTAGTTTTAGTTCATACTTGAAGGAGTTGAATAAGCTAAGAGAAAGGTTTATCTGTGTGCCTACGAATGGCTGCGAGAAGTCTGTCCTCTTGTTTTCACTAGGTCTGTGTGCAAGCTATCTGAACATACTGTATGCAGCTTTAGCCACGCAACCCATTTTAGCACTGTTATATTTGTACTCATGTATCCCTGGAAGGACAGATCCTGAAGCTGATGCTCCAATACTCTGGCCATCTCATGAGAAGAGAAGACTCCCTGGAAAAGACCCTGATGTTGGGAAAGTGTGACGGCAAGAGAAGAAGGGGCGGACAGAGGACGAGATGGTTGGACAGTGTCATCGAAGCTACGAACATGAATTTGACCAAACTCCAGGAGGCAGTGGAAGACAGGAGGGCCTGGCATGCTCTGGTCCATGGGGTCATGAAGAGTCAGACATGACTTAATGACTAAACAACAACAAAAAAATCCCAGCCCCTTTACTACCTGTGATGCCACTCTAATTGTGCATCAACTAACAAGAAACAAAGTACTATGTAATAGCTGCAGTACTCCATGGCTCAGAACTCTCAATAAGACCACACATGGATGCTGTGTGAAGACAAAACTTTATGCTAAACTGACATGCAAATTGCGCAGGTTGACTGAAAATGAAATCCAAAGAGAATTTACATGTCAATTTATTTTACATGTTTTTAAAATGTGAGGAGGGCATGAATCTTGACGTTCATACCTTGTGAAAGTTTTACAGGAAAGTTATCATGGAAACTATGTAGATGTGAACAGTGAGATTTGTCTGATTAATTTTTAGAAGTGATTTTTAAAAGCTACGTTTCAGTGATTCTGTTTATCCTTGCAGACATCCAGAAACAATGTAAAACTGGGGGCGGGGGTCTTCATTTCATCAGTGCTGAAGTATTTAAAGTATTATGTTTGTACTAAGTAAAACTACAGAAGACAAGAGAAAATTATATTACCAAAGAAATTAGAGTTACAATAGCTGTTGTTTAATAGCTGAGTGAAGTGGAGGAAAATGCAGAGATGCTAAAATAAAGCCTGCTCCAGATGCAGTAAGGGTTGTAAACAGCTAAATGGCAGACTAATGAAAGGGTATATAGAATCAACATACATACAGTGGGATATGGTTTCTACTGAATTCTCACAGTTATAATAACTGCTAAATTACACCTGCAATCTATTTTTTATAATTTACCTTTCTATGCCTTGATAATAGCTTCCAAAGCTTCTATTCAAATACACCAACACTTCTCTATTTACCAATAACATACACCTGGTGGTGCCACTCACTGTGTTTTGCACTGCCTCCTGTATGAAGCCACCTGGGAGAAACACTTCTGTTCAAGTCCCTGCACAACCTCCATAGATAAGAACCCACTGCCAGACCTAGGTACACTTCCTAGATGGCGAACCTTTTTGAGCCCAAACTGCAACACAAAACCAGCGTATTTATTTCAGAGTGCCAACACTGCAAGAAAACCTGAATACTGAGGCACTATCACTATCTCCGAAGCAAAAATGATGGAACTGAGGTTGTCCTACTTGGGCAGATCATGCTGGATTCTCTGGAAAAGACTGCTGGTGGAAGGCAACAGGAAAAGAGCAAGACCGAACATGAGATGGATGGGCCACCTAAAGAAAGCCACAGGGTTGAGTTTACAAGAGCTGAGCAGGTGAGCTGAGGACAGATCATTTTGGAGACTGCTTATTCATAGGGTCACCATAATCCAGAGGCAACCTGACAGCACACGACAGTAACAAAAGATCTTACAGTAGTTACAGTACTATTACAGTTTTCCTTAGGACACAACATCTCAGTTTCTTGGGTAATCTGTTTATTGAATTTAGTGTGAAACTGGAAATTAGAGTGTAAGCTACTGTAAATTTACACTCTAAAAGACTTATTTGATTCCATATGTTGGTCTGTTTGTTCACTTATTTATTTCATTACTAAAACACCTAATAACCGAAGCTTTGGGCAGCTTGCAAGAGTTGAGTAGAACAGTAAAGGTTAGGATATTAACAAAGCTTTGATTCCATAGTGACAGGGCTTGAGGTGGATGCATAATTAGCCAGGCTTTGTTGAGTTTAGGCTTTCTTCAAGCTGGACATGAAATCCTATTTCAAAACACAGAAGTACTGGACAACACCAGCAATCATTCTGTTAGACTACATAGGAAAGCCATTGAAATCCACAAACACTAGCACAGCTTCAACAAAAAAGAAGAAAGTCTAAAACTCAACAAAGCCTGGCTCCCAGCACTGAAAAATACAGCCTGCAAAAACGAACTCTACCCAGCCACAAAGACTAGCTAACAACACGCATCAATCACAGTGGCAGATCATCTCCCCCTTTTATCACAACAATACACCCATAACAAAAAATACCCTGATCACCATAATCACCCAATCTCCTGAAAAGGACAAAAAGCTGATTCCACAGCTACAAATACTCAACTATCCCACACATTACTCCAAAATACAGACAGAATTCTAAATCCTGTCCTCTGAAGATGCCGGCCACAGAGACTGGTGAAACATCAGGAAGAAAAACCTCCAGAACATGGTTAAACAGCCGGAAAAACCTACAACAACCATCAGTAATATATGTCCCTGGGGGATAATATACATTACTTATATCTTTCCAAACTTGGCTCACAGGTATTGCAGAAGGCTTTATAATCTAAAAGGTTAGGCTTCTTTTTTTTTTTAATTAAGTAAACACTAATATTAAAATGTTTGTAGAATGTATGCCTGTGAAGACTGGTCAGAAATACATGGAAGTACTGTAGAAAACTGGGCTGGGAATGGGAATGAGAGGAGAACAGAAGGACAAATTTGTTAAGAAAATTGGGGGGGGGGAGCTTGCAAGGTAAAAGCATGACAATTTGGAAGTGACATTTGAAAAACAGCAAAAATGTACCATATAATTTAAGCTTGGAAGCCTTAATTATTTTCTACTGCAGTCAAGTTGAGGACAACTAAGTATAACCCATTAAGTCTTTGGATTTGAAAAATGCTGATTATATTTAGCATTTCCTTCTTTACAACAGTATGTTGCTCATTACACATTAGGCTTGTGACAGTAAATGATACCACCAGCTGTTTAGGAATACACAAACACTGCTATTGGCACAGAATAAGCCTTTTAGTAAACATTTTTAGGTTTTCAAAACAGCTCTTTACCAACAAATTCTTATTCCAAAGATTCATATAACTTATAAGTAAAAGGGTTATAACTACCTTTAATATTTCATGTTAATGCAGTGTACTATTATGTGGCCTTACTTCACATATCACCTTCAGAGTTCAACACCACAATGTGACTGTGTTCATGTAACTGTTTACTAGTTATGTTTTATGTTTTAATAGTAACCATAGGAAGAAAATAGTGAAGGAATTTGTAGGCAAGAAAATAATATTCCAATCTCAGAAAGCATAACAATTAATTTTATGCCTTTTTTAATGTTTAGTTTTTTAGAAAAATGTTAGGCCTTATTCACAAGGTAAGTCTGACTTACAGTGCAATATCAACAGCACAATGTGCTATTAAAACTAATAATAAAAGCATGAGTACATTTCTAACACTTACTGGGGCAGAAAGATATATATTTGCTTTGACATCTTTTGAAACAGAAATGCCTTTATTTTCATGGTTAACAGTAGTCATAGTCAAAAAATGAACAGTGTACAATTTGTTCTGTTGCACACTGTAGGGAGATAGGAATCCCTTTGTTTCCATGCGCCCTCCCCAGTTAATGTGTATAAATCAGATTGTACTGACATACTAGCATAAATTTAAATCTACACATTGTTTCTACATATTAGCTGGCATCTACAGAGCCCCACTGAATATGCATGGATGGAACTTGTGGCTATGCGACCTCTGAGTCTCCTTCCTGGTTTAAGTCACTTGTACTGTATCGAAAGGATGCAACATCTCAACATTGAGATGCAACATTTTTGGAAGGTAAGCATGCCTATGTATGAACCTGCAAATGGAGCAGGGAGTCAAAAAAGAATTGGAATGAATGTGGAACACAGTATGCAGCCCTCTGAATCCAGGTCAGAAAAATGATTGCTTAACTCAAGGCCTATTCACAATGAACATGTGTTCAGCTTCCCGTGCACTCATGATACCAGTATTGAATCTGGGTGTCCATACAACAACACAAGACTTAAATGAATGTCAACCATATTGAATCAGGACAAAAACCCTTGCTTTCAGGCTTTTTAAACATAACAGCCAGTTGGTGGTGCATTCTTACTCTGCTTTGCTCCGATTTGCTCCAGTGCTCTATCTCCTTGTGTAGACTTCTCTGTATACCTACATGTTCTGATCCATGTGCTTTGTATGTGGGTACAATCCGATGACATTTCCTTATGAACATGGCAAAGCTGTCAGTTTCCACCCCTCCACACCTTAGTACTGTTCCTCTTTAGTTTAGTTGAGATATTAAGATAGAAAATATATTAGCTGATCCCATGTTCTGCCTTTTAATTTTTTGCATTATCCTTTTTTTAACCACAGTGCAAAAGCTCAAACCTAAAAACAATAATAATAAGCACTGCAGCCAAAGAGGAAGGTTTGAGAACGCTAGGTGGGGAAAACAAAGATGGATGGAAAGAGAGGGTGAAGTAATAAAGGAGAAGAAAGAGAAGATGCTAGCCAACAATCTGTACTAATGTGCAAGGAAAAAAAATACTAGAACAATGTCATATGGATGACCATTGAGTCAAAAAGGTACATTAAATATTTTCTTTTCAATTTCAGCAGGTACTACACAACTTCTCTCTCACACACATATAGAAAGACAGAGTAAATAAATTATAAACTAAAATGACTGTTCAGACCTTCCTTTTTTGCAGTACATGCAAAGCAGGGCAGAAGTACAGTGAGAAAAAGTTCACAATGGAGTATGAGAGGTATAACATAAATCTTGCCAACGATAGGGAGCAAAGCTATTTTAGAATCATATCATTATAGGGACACTCAAGTCTGAAACCATTTTGTTAGCCTTGGGTATGATTAGTTCAAAAACACTGCCATCAGGACCCCTCATTGCAGATGTTCTTTGTTTTAAATGCAAACATCACAAAATATGGTGGGGTTTTAACATAAAACGTCTCCTGCTGTAATCTGTGATACTGTCCAATTGCAACCATCATTTTGTACATATATATATATAAGGATTTCTTTCAGTTCACTCATAGAAAAAGCTAAAAACAATGAATGAAAAAGAAAATAGTTATCTATAAGTTTAGGGAAGGGCTGAAGATGGCACTGGAAGGAGTAGTACTGATCCAAAGTAAATCTACTTGAAAAGTTTAGATTTTAGAGGAACAACAGTTAATCAGTCTCACAGGTAAGCTTCCAAGACTGCAATGTTAAGTTATCCAATAAAACATGAAGAAAACATGAAAAAAATTCTCAGATCAAACTGGAATTATTCTCCTCATTTTATTACATTTCCCAAGATAGCTTTTATTACACCAGTCATTCTAAGCAAAATGCACACTGAAAGCAGTTTTTTGTTTTTATACAGTGTTCAACGTTATGTGACTAAAATGCAGAGACTGACCAGAATGCATGAATCACATAAAATATGGAGTTAGAATACAGTACTCCTCTTTATAGCTGCAGGGTGGGCACACATCTTTTTTGCTCCTCTTATGCTAACACAACGCTCCGTGCAGGTCTGTAATAGGCATAATCTACATGAATGAGCTATTATTAAGTGCACACATTTATAGGTAAAAACACTTAAGAAATACTTTGCACGTAAGCACTGTTTATGCAAAGCAAATCATTTTATGTATGTTTTGAGTATTGTGTATTAAATAGACACTCCTGCACCTTTCTGTTATATATCGGCTATGATCCAACTGCTCAGTAACCTTATGGTTAAAAGAGACACTAATTGTGTAAGTCTAGGGACACATGAGAATTTAATCCAGTTTATTCTTTTATTAGAATTCACCAACATTCACAAACTGTGTTTGATTCATTGCAGGGACAGGCTTGTTCATTCCTTAAAAGGGTCATTAGGACCAGCCCCAGAGCAGTCCTACCCACATCATTCTGGTCCCAGTCAGGGGCTCCTACTTCTTGGTGTGGGTAGGATAACTCTGGTTTGGGTTTGTTTCCAGTGTGTGTGATCACTGGAAACAAATCCGAACTGAGCTTTCCTGTTTGAATATCGTGAGGTTTTATTATTTAAAAAAAAAAAGCCAAATGGAAAACTTCCTCTTGGAAGGAAGAGGAAACAAACAAAAGCAATGAGGGGGATTTTTGTTTGCTTTCCTTGATTGGCTCTCAACTGAGCCTTTAAGAGAAAACAAACACAAATTCTTGCTGCCCCCTCTTGTCTCCTCCCACTTTGGGGAGGAGGTTTTGTACTTGGCTTTAAAAAAAAATTGATACAGCGCACGTGCCCTGCCCTAATATAGTTTAAAAATACCCCCCCCACACACACACACACACTTCCTCAGCTCCTCCACAGAGCCAAGGAAGTGTTTAATATATCAGTATCCTACATCGGCTCTCTTCTTAAGCTACTTCACATTACTGACAACTTGACAGTGGGCTGATTTGGACCAAATACTGTACCTGTAAGGTTGCTTGAGGTCTGTATGTACGGTATGTTATTTGAATGCAATGAGCGCACAAAATGGCCTACTGGACTTCTAGCAACCCTATTTAGCCCAATCCAAAGCAAGCATGTAGACAAGCTCTTACTCTTCACTTGCTGCTTATAAACAATTCTAAACAAGAATAGAATGGTGGTGTCAGTAGCACAATTACCTATCTCTCCATTTAACACAGCAGTTAAAGTCAGTCTACACCATAAAAAAGGAAGCCGATACACTGGGACTACTGGTAGATCTGTAAGGTAAAGGTAAAGGTTCCCCTTGACAATTTTTGTCCAGTCGTGTTCGACTCTAGGGGGTGGTGCTCATCCCCGTTTCCAAGCCATAGAGCCAGCATTTTTGTCCGAAGACAATCCTCCGTGGTCACATGGCCAGTGCGACTTAGACACAGAACACTGTTACCTTCCCACCGAAGTGGTCCCTATTTATCTACTTGCATTTGCATGCTTTCGAACCGCTAGGTTGGCGGGAGCTGGGACAAGCGACGGGCACTCACTCCGTCGCGTGGATTCGATCTTACGACTGCTTGGTCTTCTGACCCTGCAAGCACAGGCTTCTGCGGTTTAGCCACCAGCGCCACCACGATCTGTAGTAGATGGGAAATTTCTAACCGTCTTAAATTAAAAATTCTAAGTGTTTAATAATAAAAAGCAAAAGGCAGTTGATTGGCCATTGCAACAGAGAAAAATGGGGGAAAACAGGAAGTGGTTTGTGCTCTGATTAGCTATGGTACTACATGCAGATTCTTGAGTTGACAATGTGCTCAGGGGCATCTTGCTTTGCATATCTGGCCTACTAAGTCACTTTGGTGGACCTTCAAGATCAGTAGAAAATCAAAGAAATTCCACAAGCCTGGAGTCATCCTATTCCTGGCCTTGATGAAAACAGCACAGAACAAAATCACAAAAGACTGCAGTAATAGGCTTACTCAATACACTTCCCTCTAAAACAGCCTTTCATCAGATAATCTACAAAAGACAGCTAAATTTTCACTGGCATTAGAACAGTAGCTTACAAAATGTAAATATGTGTTACAAATAAAAATTCTATTTAATATATGTTCCAAGACAACTAAAAATGGGGGGGGGGAGTCTCTAGAATATAAGAATACATAAACTTCTAATATCTTAAATGTATCTTGATACTAGAGAGAAGGATGGGTGGTTTTTTGGTTTGCGTTGTTTTTTTTTTTTTTTGGCAATAGGAGGGAGAGTTGTCCACTACATAAAGGGCTGCCAGATCTATATTTATGTCAAGAGTTTGTATGTACCTGATTTTTACTCTCTCACTGTCTCGTATCTGTACATTTGTGCACACATACTGCTCAAAAAACCCCACACCCCTCTGGAAATGGGATATGCTTATATCTAGCAGTCAGAATTTGCATGAGATGCGAAGATAATCTCATAAGAGACTGGCATTCCAGCACACAGCGAGCCAAGCCAAAAGTTGGAAGGAAGGAATGTTCAGACGCAAGAAAAGTTCCAGTGCCTCTTCACACATGTCAGATTACAATTTCACACAGAGGGGACATCTAGTAGCAGCAAGAAGTCAGAGCCCATCTCCCTCTCTCTCACTCACACACACAGAGAAACCAAATTCAGGTGAATACAGAAAAGACATTTTTGCTAGGAAATATGTAACAAAAGATGATAAAATATTTCCAGCATTATTTACTCAACTGTAAAAAAACCCCAAACTCTCTCTCCCTCTCTGAAAACAACTGTGGGACAGGCAGTTAACTGAAGACTATAGTAAGAAGAGCTGACTATGAATTGTGCCAGAAAAGAAGTGACAAGTATAGTATAGTCTCATGCAGGGAGCACCATATGATAGATCCTTCCACCAGCAGGAATTCAGTGTATGACTTACTCCCCCCTCCCTTCACCAGCCTCATGAGTACCAGAAGAGATGAGGCACAACTTGATGTTTCTACAAGCTTGTATCAACTCTCTCTCTCCCAGATGTACTCATCAAAACAATTTACAGTACAGTATAGGCTTTCTAGGATGAATCTGCATTTTGTCATGAATAAATATTGCAACTTGAATACTGGGAAATACAGATTCACAGCAAGTCAAGTCAGTACTCATACAACAAAACTGTAGCTTCAACATAACCAGAACCTAAACGTTCTTGACTATAACTCCCATAAGCTGTAGAAAGCACAGCCTAGATATCTGAGGCTTCCCGATTGAAAACAAGTGGCATAAACAAAAATCTTAAAAATCCAGAGAATGATGGAACCATATGTTCAGTCCTCCTTTAATAAAGGCAAAAGCAAAAGGAAACAATGAAACTAGTATACCTTTAGTATACTAATTCAAAACTTTTGCTGCTAAATGCTATCCTGGAGAAATCTAGGTGTCCGCCACTAGCCAAGATCCTGCAGAAAAGCATAACTACTCCTTGAAGAGCAACAGTGCACTGCTTAATGCAATTATGATTCTACAATCCCTAGTCTCATGTTAACATAACATGTCCCAACTGTATATTTATCTTATCTAGGCTGCTAGGTAATGTGCTATCACCTCTCTTACCCACTTGGGAGGAGCAACATTAAACTTTCTGTTGTGTGTAAGTCACCTTGAACATTACAGTGGAACAGTGGGCAGAAATGTACCAAATAATTAACTAAATTAAAACATTTCCATCAATGCGTATCAAGAAAAGAGGTCTCGGTATACAGGGAAAGAGGATATCATAAATGAATACAGATGTACTAGAAACCCAGTATTTAACAACAAACTACATTCCAGGTGAAATCAAGGCAATAATTACAATCCTGCTTGGAGGAAGAATTCTCAGGCTTTTGTCTGACTCTGCCCTCTAGATGATGACCTTATCCATCTTTGGATGATGTTTTGTTAAGATGGAGAAGGAAAACATAAAAGGACAAAGCAGCAAAGCAGAAAGTGATTGACACTGAATTATGCATTTGAATGTAAACAAGTTAGGCTATTTTCTCCCAGGCAGCATACTATAACATGCAACACTATTTGAGACATAGGAATTTTGCTATGATAATATTGATTTTGAAAAATTAATAGCCACTTATTTATAATACACTTTAAAAATGAACCAAATTTATAAAGATTATGCAAGATGGAAAGAATAGACACAATACAAACTTTCCTTATTTATTTTCAACTTTACAGTTGCACAATCTGATAGCTAAAAAAGGAACATCCATATATGGGCCAAGTTACATTGTTTATTTTCCTTTTATATACCTTGTGCCAACAAAGCACTGAAGGGCAACAATAACAGTGAGAGTAAAATAATGCTCCAAGTAGGCACAATCTGGTACATGTGCTTTTGGGGGAGGGGGTTGCGTGTGTGTTTTTTAACTAACAATAAAATCATTTTAGGTTTTCAAAAAATTTAGAGTTCAAATAGTAGAGCAGCAAAGCACACCTGGCTAGTTTCCACTCAATCAGCACAAATATCTCCCCCACCTAAAAAACAAAACCCAAATACACAGTGCAGCGAAATATATAATTGTAAACAAACCTGGACTTGCTGGAAAGCTTTAAGTCTCTTCTTGAATCTGGAAGGCAGAACAAAATCACATCCTCGAGCTAGCAATGCCAATTCCTTTCGTAAATCAGGGTCTTGCCGTAAAGAAATCTCCTTTATCCTCATGCTTTCAGATTTCATATAACGCTTGTGTGTGCACCAGTGCAGGCAGTTGAGTCCCAGTAAACAGCAGAGTCCTATTATCACACAGTGCCACTTAAAGCAGCAGCTGCGTTTTACTTCTGTGTTATTCTGAGAGCCAGTTCAACTTAGCCTGCTCCATACATTAAAAGGGAACTTGGCTGGAACTGCAAACAGATTGCAAAGTTGCTTTGGGAGCCTGCCCCTTGCTCCATGCATTCCAATCTCTTAATGGTATGGTATAATATGGAAGAGGCACAAGCCTGTTATAAGATGTGGCACTTCAAGTCATCAGCAAAAGAAACTTCCAATTTAGTAAAAACCAACTAGGGAGGAACATGAAAACATCAGACATAGTGGTTTTGTCATTTCCTCTCTTCCTTTCCTTTTGTCACAAGCTACAGTACTTACTCTTCTGGTCCCAGAGCAGCCTATTTAGGGACTGAAGTTGGCAGCCTCTTCTGAACTTGTAAAGCTCTTTTAAGTACTGTACTTCAGACATCAGAAAAGAAACCAAGGTTGAAATAATTATATTTCTATTGACAGGCTTTCACGTTTTGATTGCATTTGTTTTGACTGAAATTTATTATTGTTAGCTACCCCGAGTGCCTTTTTTGGGAGCAAGGTGGAATATAAATTTAATAAATATACTTGGGGAGGTCTATAAAGCTAGTATCTAAAATAAGCTTGGTTAGTAAAGCAAGTTCCAGCTGTAGCATTGCCAAAGCCCTTTAAGGGGTGGGAGAACACAGGCAAACAAGAGGATTACTACCACTTTACCTGAGAAAATAATCTACTTCTCTCTCTGCTTCCATCCACAGAACAAAACTATTTAAGATATAACTAGGAATACATGCCACAATATATTAAACTGCTTTTTTTACTCTTTTGAAGAAGAAGGAATAGGAGTCCCATGATTAGCCCAGGTGGAATATATAATTTATTAAGTATGTCTTATTTTGTCAATGTTTAGATCTCCACATTAAGCAAAATATAAAACCCATGAAATACTATATAAACTGGATTTAACTCTGTCAGATGAAATCAAAGTTTCTTACTTCTGCCTCAAAACCTCAGCAAAGGCAGTATTATTTAGTTTTGTTATTAATAAATACCATTCCAATAAAAACATACTGTTTTGTTTGGCAAGCTTGATTTTTTTAAAGAGCTAGTTTTCCTTGCTCACTGCTGCATTCTCATGGATATAAGGAACTCCACAGAAGACACTGTTTAATGTGACCTAACACATAACTGAAATTCTTCAGAATGTTTTCAATATTCGGCTTCAATTAGAACTGGAAGGTTTCTGGCTAAATATTGCAAGAAGTTAGTTTGCCACAATCAAATCAGTTATTACCAGTCCAAGACAGATAATACTTATGACAGCAACATAAGTGCAATTTACCAGTCAAAAGCAGTCAAAACAACCTTGTCTTTATAAAATAGCCCAACATTCTATAGAACAGTTTCTTTCTATTATCAATCAAACATGCCTCCTAAGAAAGGACGGTGAGAGACAGATATGCTTCCAGATTCCCCAGTATTTGCCCTGCTCCACATCCCCACATATTTACTCAGAAGCAAGCCTGGGTAGGACTTAAAAGTCAAACCAGAAATTAACGATACAGTGTTTCCCCTAAGATTAATCTAGTTACTCCACCTTTCTTCCTACAATGAAATTCCACAAATACATGCTTCAACAATCATATCTGTAAATTAAGTCCATGTTTATACAGTATTCCAAGGAACCAACCACCACAAAAAGAAAGAAAAGGAAAGAAAAAAAAAAAGAAGCATTCTAAATGCAAGCTATACAAATCAGGAAAATCACATGCTATGGCAAACAGATATCTTTCACCACTTGGGGCAGCACATCTACAAAAATGCTATACCTACTGTCTACTTTAATCCTTATTCTTAAACTGAAGATGCGCTTGATCACAAGGAAAAATAATTGAGCTGATTGTACTCAACTCTTATCACACATTTAGGTACACAGACTAATGAAAATTCAATTCTTCAAAAACAACAACTCTGATTTATGAATGTGGGATGTTGTGATTCTGTTCCCACAATTCAAAAAGTCAGGACATGGCCCAATATTGCTGCACTTGAGCAAAAATGAGTAACTGGAGCCTATCTTACCATGCACATATAATTAAAATACAGAAGTGACCAGAATAGATTATATTGCTAGAAAGAGTGGGGTGGATCAGCAGACAAAGAAGAAGATCTAAATTGTGATGGGTTGACTCAATGAAGGAAACCAGTGCTCTTAGTTTGCAAGATTTGAGCAGAACCCAATGGAAAACTATTGGAGCCTCATTCTGTTTAGGAAGCCGAAATTCTCTGATTTTTTTTTTCTCATTTTAAAATCACTAATATCAAAATGAGCATTAGAGCCGAATGGATGAATTCCTTCCAAATTAAAAAAAAAGGCGGAGGGCTGGGACTGACCATTTTCTTTCAAGACACACAAATTTGGTCTAATAAATGTATTTAATTTGTTTTAAATTGGCGCAAAAGCACTTGTTTCTAAATGGGGCTAGAACAGTGTTACTTTTGTAAAAAATCATAACTCGAAAACCCTTTGCCCATATGTCCCCAAATCTGGCACAGAGAAGAACAGACTTCATGATATATCTGTGCCAAATTTGGTGCTGACCCAAGGTCCAGATTCATAGTTACAAATTTCTGTTTGGGGCATACGGAATGCTGAATCCTGCTGTCAGCACAATATACTGTTGGCTTGAGGGATACCAAAAATTAAATGTATAGAACAGGAGGTTTCTGATTCATAAATGAAAGACAGAAATACAGTGGGATCTTGACTTGAGAACTTAATCCGTATTGAAAGGCGGTTCTCAAGTCAAAAAGTCTGTAGGTCAAGTCTCCATTGACCTACAGTGCATTGAAAACCGATTAATCCCGTAACAGGCCGTTTTTGTTCCATTTTGGTTTTTTTCTGGTCTGTAAGTCAATTCTCAGGCTGCAAGTCAAACCTAAATTTTGCGGCCAGAGAAGTCTGTAACTCAAAAAGTCTGTAAGTCAAGCCATCTGTAAGTCAAGGGTCCACTGTAAAGACCAACAGATGTCTCATTGAGCAACAGCAGCAAAAACATCACTATCACCATCACTATTACAATAAAGCCATCCCACAAGCAGATTAACTATACCTGATGCTGCTACCCATTTTCAATGATTTTCTTCTAAATCAGTGGTTCCCAACCTTGGATCCCCAAATGTTCTTCGACTAAAACTCCCAGAAGCCTTCACCACTAGCTGTGCTGGCCAGTATTTCTGGGATTTGTAACTGGCCCAGTATTTCTGGGAGCTGAAAACCTGGGCACCCAAGGCTAGGAACTACTGCTCTAAATCTCTTGCTTAAAACCATGCTATATCCATGACTGCTGAAAAGTTCACAATAATCTTGGTCCCTAAAAATTGGTACTATCACTAAATAAGTTGAGGTTGGGGAGGGTGGTTAAAGAAAAACAAGGCATTGGTTAACAATTCCCCTCCCCCTCCAAATGAGATTTATTTATTTATTTATTAAACTTATATACAGCCCATCTAGAATGTGTCTACTCTGGGCAGTTTACCATTGCTCTAAAACAATGCCGTACTGTTGCAGTCCAAAACAATGGTGGATTCACTTAACTAGGGTTTACTTTTTGGGTAGGACTTATATTACGAGCATCCTGAAACATCATACTAGGGCTTATTTTCAGGTTAGGACTTATTTTTGGGAAAACAGGGTACATCAACACTCACATGACTTGAAATACTAAGATACAGCCTGCATAGCCTTTTTTTTTTCAATTTTGAAGTCTGAGATATATCCTACGAAAGCTTCACACATTTTGTGTTTTGATTCTCCTTTACCTTTTAGGAAATACTTTAAATGCAGAAGGTTCTCTTAATGTCAAATTGGAGGTTGTTTGCATTCTTGAAATGCTTGCTTCCAAGTGAAAGACTTGTATTAAATGATAAACTTGAATACAGAAAATAGGGCCACCTCAAGTCCCCCCCCCCTTTCTATACATTCAGAATATAGCATTCAATAAATAGCATTCACGATCAAGGGTTGACCGAGATACTATTTTCTCACATTCATTTTTAGTATCTGTCACTTCTTTCCTTCCTCCCCTTTACAACTGTTTCTCTGACAGGGCAGCTGATGGAAATCAGATGAACTGGTTTCATGTCCCTTGGAATGTAGGGAGATCACCAGCCAGCCAAGGAGTTGTGCCTGTGTGGCTGCAACTCAGCTCGAAGTGCAAATAGTAGCTCTCTCTCCAAGAGCATAGCTGGGGCAGACACCTCTGAAAGTCTGGCATCCAAGCTGTTGTCTAATTGGGGTGGCCCTGCCAGAGAGAGTCGTGTGGCTCTCCAAGAGCGAAGCAAATTGGCAAGTGTATGTATACACAAACAGAGACAGGGACTACCACACACTGTTTTCAGAGACAGGGTGACATACATAATACAGTATAACACTCAACAAAGGGGAGGAGTTCCAGTTTCCATACTAGTTGTCTCAAAAGCCAGATTTTATTTAAACGGAAAAAGCAGCGTCTGGAAAGCTGGAGTTTAATACACAGCAGTTTTTAAAGGCTTTATTTTCATTTAACACAATGGTACAGAAGGTGCAGCCTGTCTTATTGCAATACATTGAATAGAATATATTTTGTCTAATTAAAGGATATGCCAACTCTTTTGAAATACGCAAGACATGAAATAAAATTTGTAAAGAGGAAGAAAGCTACCATATTCTCCTTTCAGCATCCACTTCCAGGTCAGACAGAATCGTACCTTATATTTATTTGCATCTAAATGGAAGAAGAGGAGCAACCAAAGGCATGACCCATTCCCAATAAGAAGGCCTATGAGGTCTTGTAAGATTTCTGATCTCAGATCCTGCCTCCCAGTCCCTAGCAAAAATGTCTGCAACTCTTTCTTTCCTGATGTTGGAAGGCATAAGAGCCGCCCCCCCTCCCCAGGAGCTTGATATTCAGACAGCAGCCTCTCCAACACACTCCCAGCAGGACTGGTGGTGGAAGTTAAGTTCAGTTGAACTTAATGAGTTTTACATCTGAGCAGACATATGGGACTGCACTCTACAAAATTCATTCAGCCTTCAGACTGCCAAGTCAATAATCTCGTTTTAATTACAGTTTTAGAAGAGTTTCCTGTGTATTTTTTTCTACTACAACAACAAACAATGTAAGGCCTGGAACGCAAAGTCAGCTTTTTGAAAACCACATATATATACAGTACTGTACTCCAAAATATGTTGCTATAAATGGAATACACTAGAATGGCATTGATAGAGAGGAATACCCAGCACAGTCCATGTATGCACAGTATGCATATATATGTGTATGTATGTATGTACCGTGTATACATACATGTATACATACATAGATGTATACATGGATGTATACATGTATACATACATAGATGTATACATGGATACATACATGGATACATACATGGATGTATACATGGATGTATACATGGATGTATACATGGATGCATGGATGCATGGATGCATGGATGCATGGATGCATACATACATACATACATACATACATACATACATACATACATACAGTATATAAAAACAGTATTTACAACTGGGCCAAATACGCATTGTGTTCACAGCCAGGATCCGATGGTTGTTCTGGGTTTTTCAGGCTGAACATGGCCAAACAGCCCAAAAACCCCACAACAACCATCAAATATCCATTCATTGCCAGATCTGCACTTGAAACAAATTTTCCTCCCTCAGTCAGTAGCTCTGGAAATTTTCAATCAAATTTGTTTTTTATTGTAAGAAATTCATTTTCAAAAGTTGTGTCAAAGAACTGGAAAATCTTTTACTGCTAGATGGCACCACCTCTATTAGAGATGGATAATTCACAAGGAAATATATCTGGGTGATAGCACAGATTTCTTGTCCTTGTTTGAGATGTCAGACTAAGGGTGTGTCCACACAGTGGTGTTATCTCTTGAGTTGTTCTGCATCATTCTGGTATTTTTTTTTGTTTCAGATGTTCACACAGCATCAGGTACTGGTGTCCACACATGGGGAGAGTATTTGCTGCCGGATGTACTAGGTTATCCCAGTAGTACTTCTCCTCACAGATTCAGAACTCCTCCCTGATGTCTCACACATCACAGATCACCACTCCCTTTTGCCTATCTCCTTTGCCCACTACTTTCAGGGAACATGAAAGGGTGGAAATTGACCAGCAAAAAACTGCTGACAAGGAAACATCAAATTACACATATTCACAAAGTACTTAGATCAATGTGGAGTATCACAATACAAGGGTGCACATGAACTAACTGTATAATTGGAAACATAGTAAGATTATGAACTTCCCTCTGCAAAAGCAAGATTAGGAGCAGATTGTGCTACAGATAATGAATTAATCTCGAAAAGTGCAACAACATTGAAGAAGAATTCAAAGACTGGGAGTTGGACACAACGTAACGACTAAACAACAACAAAAAAGAACAGGTTTGCATTATTAAGTTCAATAAACCACAAGCAGAACTGTGGACTGAAATTGAGATACGATGAAAGAAGAATGGGGAAAAACAACAACAACAAAAACCTATTACTATAGCCAAAAGAAAAGCAAGGCCTTGATGGATGATTGAAAGGATTCTTCAAAAGACAAAAAAGAAGCAAAAGAAAGAAAGAAAACAAAGAAATAGCATCCTAAATGCAACTTTTCAATGACTTGCAAGTATGGTAGGGACAAAGCGAATAACAATTATATCTGGGGGAGAGAGACAGGCAGAGAACACACAACCATAAAGGAAAATGGTATTTTCATAAGATCTAAGAAATATTATGGAAGATCAATAAGGGAACATACTTTTGATCAGGATAAAATGGAGACAAGGTAGAAGCAATGTACAGAAGAAATACACAGAGGAGAAGCAAAAACAACAGCTTCAACTGTTGATGAAACCTGCAGTTTTAGAAATTGAAATGAAAACTTCTCTCAAAGTAATTGATAGAAATCAATCATCAGGAACAGATAGGATACCATCAGAAACATGAGATGGATGGAAAATCACCACTCCCAGGTCCACTGCTAGGATCATGACTGTTGGTGGCAATATTTGGACATCAAATGCTCCCCTTCCTCCCAAGGCTCTCAAAGGCTTCAACAGATCAAAAGGGATCCTGAAAAAGCTTCAAAACCTGAGGGTTTTGAATTTACAAAAGGGGATTTTGGTCCCCATTTCCTATGGGAGGTGCTACTCCTGATAGCATTCCACATGAAAGGAATTCTCTATATCCTTTGAGCATATGGTAGTGTTTCTGCTTGTTTGGTTCTGCATGGAGAACAGTGCTAACAAACTTATATTTCTAGAAGATCTATGTTTAGCAAGATGATTACCAGGACACATTTTATGCTTGTCCTTGAAGACAACTGTTTACATGAGCTTTACTCACAAAAAAGGAATGCACTCCCATAGGCATCAGAACAGTGGAATGAGGCCTTCTCTTTGAACGTAACTTATTTATGGCTCATTAGTCCGTATATGAGCTGAACAGGGCTACTGAGGAATGGGTATTTCACAGATCACTCATTTGTAGAGTCACCATAAGCTGGGTGCAACTTGACAGCCTGTAACAACATCTTATATTTAATTTTAACAGTTCACTCAAAATAACTTTCCTGTGTCAGCACTCTCTCCTCAAATCTTAATAACTTGGAATTGCACTATAGCTCTTAATAATATCTTTATTGTTCAGCATGACCATGAAGAGACAACAACCATCCAATAATATTGAAAATATAAGAAAGCTTACTGCTTGGTAAATGCCCAGGTATTTAGTCCAGGTACATGTGGTAGAAAAATTTACGATTATCTGTTACCATACAGATGACTGAACACATGGTAGACAATTATATCACACACTACAGTTAGTGTCTATATTTAGTTTCTCAGCGTATAATACCTAGGTAGCCAAACCCATAGACAAAAATAATTCTACTTCTATTTTTCAGAGTAGAAATCAGAGAGGAAAAAAAATGAGCTCTACTCAAACGTCTACATGCCAGAGCTAAACAAGATGCTAATCAACATGGAGTCAGAGAATGCACAGCCTTGCAGCTTTCAGTGAAGACTAAATGACACAGCTTAATGTACTAAAACTGGTGTTGCTTCTTTCAAACATATACTGTATTATATTGCAATCAACTATTTGTCTTTTGTTCTGTCCTGCCTGCAAACCATTCTTTCCTTTGCCACAACTCTTTATGTTTTATCATCAAAGAAATTCTAAACAAAACATGAACACAGTATTTATATGCGTAACTGCAAAATAACCATTGCAGAGTTTTTTGATTCCTTGTTTTGGTTTTTTGCCCCAAGCCTAAAAGTTCATTAACTCTGGGACAGTCTCTTCCGTCAGATGTTCCCTATGCATCTATCCTAATCATTGATACAAGATGATACAAGACATGAAAAGCAAGTTCCTAGGAGCTTAGGATAGGTGCTATATACAGAATTTATATTCTAACCCTCACTTTCCAAATTACTAGTCTCATTTGGAGACTAATAAGATAATGTGAGTTAAAATTTTAATATTAAGTTTCTTCTAGGAAGGAGAATGACAGTTTGAAATTGGTTATTATCTTTTAATGCAGAGCACTGCTCTTTTACAAGTGGAACTTTAAAAAAAACATGAAAACAACACAATTCATGCTTCAAAGACCACTACAGGAGGATATTTCTCAATGTACTGTAATTATTTTTACAAGTGTAACTACATTTAGAAACAAGGCCCAAGGTAATAAAACAGAACAAAGTCTGACTAATCTTCAAAATCAGTATTCCCCAGTATTTAAGAGACCTTGATGAATAGCAGAAGACCCAAAAAGCAAAGTGCTTTCATTAAAATAGAAGCCATTAATGAAGCCATGTCTGAGGTTCTGTATCATCAATGATATCTGGTATGCTATTCACTAAGGAGGGGGAACATTAACAGCTGATCCAAGGTACCATGCAGGGAAAACAGTGCTGACAAGTACAAAAAATAAGTGGGTCATATTGACCAGATAGGCAGGATATAAATAGAATAAATAAATAAAATAAATAAATGTAGCTCATATTTGAAAAAACTAAGGAAATGGTATCAGCTTCATGGCATTCTCAATATTACCACAGCTGCCAGCATCCCGCTCTAGTACAACCACAACAACAACAACCCTGAAGCTCAAGTAGACTGTTACGACTAGGAAACCAGGTACAATATAACTCTTTCCACAAGTGGAACACATTCAGTTTCAGTAGCCCACATGGGTGTCAAATTATCTGTATGGTGCCCACTATGAAAAGTGTAAACTATACAGGCAACATCTTACTCAAACATTAGCCGTTTCCTTCTTTTTCATATTATAGTGGCATCTCTAAAATGGACAACTTATTCACACAGCAAGTTATAGGAGTGAGCATTTGGTGATGAATTTTCCCTTTGGTCCTCCCAGATATTTTGGACTACAAATGCTACAATCCATTACCACTGGCTATCCTGAGTCAGGTTCCAGGAGGTGATGTCCACAACATCCCCATCCCGATTTGGTAATTTTTATTGTTTAACAATCTGCACATTTATGTGTTTTATATTCCACATAAGAATAGAAGTGCTTCAAAAAATACACTTTACAGGTGAATTGGGCTAACATGATTAGAATTAATGGCACAAAAATCAATTACTGTATGGTAGAAACGAATTCTTCTAAGAACTATTTTTCCCAAACAACATCTGCTTTAGTGTGAAGGTGTTTGCATTTCCCATTCATCAAATAATGTTATTGACAACAGCAAATAGATTTTTGTGCACTCTGACATCTATCGTCGTTGTTTAGTCGTTAAGTCGTGCCCGACTCTTCGTGACCCCATGGACCAGAGCATGCCAGGCTCTCCTATCTTCCACTGCCTCCTGGAGTTGTGTCAAATTCATTCTGACATCTATAGGCTACTATGAAGTGTATTTTAGGTGAGATGTTAATATGAACTAGAGCAACCATTTTCAACCTTTTTTTTTTGCCACGACCATGAATGCAATGTGAAAGAAATATAGGCTGAATCAGGATTGTATCAGTTGCATATGGCCCCTGCTGAAAATTGTTTCCAGTTTGTGTTGTTGTATAGTCATTAAGTCGTGTCCAACTCTTCGTGACCCCATGGACCAGAGCATGCCAGGCCCTCCTGTCTTCCACTGCCTCCAGTTTGTAGCCCCTTTCTAATGTGCCATGGCCTCTGTTGAGAATGGCAGAGAAAGGCCATGATATATTCACAGTGGATAAAATGGATCTTTACATTATCTATGAAGTTGTGTACAAAACCACCAAAATTGGTTAGTGCTATAAAGGAAAAATACATGCTTTAGTTGCTGAGTAAGTAATCAGACAGCTGACAAAATAATAAAAAATACGTACATTTTTAGTGCTTGAAGATCTACGTGTTCCTCTAATACTAGAGAAGTTCCTTGGGCTTGTTGGTGTCCCATGTGGGAGAGGAGTAGAAAGAGGGCTTGTTGGAGTTGGAGCAGACATCAGATTGCCCAACATGCTTTGTTTCGAGACAGAGTTTATCTGTGTAAGAATATGTGCATTGCTTCCAGGATCACCATTACCAATTTCAATCTTCTCCTTATTAGTTATACTTCTTAAATAATTCTTCAGCATCACCTGTGTTGCAGGTTCACTTAACCAGCACAAAAAGAGTTCATCTACTTTCATTTTTAGTACAGGTGTCAAAACTTTTGCCGTCGGCATTTTTTCTCCTTTTCACTATACTTTTTGCTTCAATAAAATGATCACAGTTCTCAGTTCAGGTCTTGCTGTCTTCTAATTTCTTACCTAAAATGTAAGATTTTTATTTAAAGGCCTTGCATACCAATTAGAGGAGCATTACAAAATGGAACAACGGAATCGGCCTAAGACCATAAAAAGCACACAA
Source organism: Pogona vitticeps (assembly GCF_051106095.1). Classification (NCBI taxonomy): domain Eukaryota; kingdom Metazoa; phylum Chordata; class Lepidosauria; order Squamata; family Agamidae; genus Pogona; species Pogona vitticeps. The sequence goes on from NC_135785.1 coordinate 176,119,646, forward strand.
CAGAAAGCATTATGGAAGTCATTGAAAGAGTTGATAGCGTCATGGCTAAATTTTAAACTGTAAGCAGCCCAGAGACCTTTGGGTACAGTGGGGGGATACAAGTTGAATTAAATAAATAAATAATTTCCTGCATTTTTATAAGGAATGTAGGTATATTCATTGAGCTGTAACACATCATTTTCTGCATGGATCTCAACTGAGGCCTATGCAAATAACTTTTTGCCAGCCTTCATGACTTTTCATTTTATCACCTTTATTTTATTATCATTAAGTGGGTACAGACCAGGAAATCAACTTGCATGCAGCAGATAACCAAATACTGTACCACTTATGAGAAATGCTGTATATCAAGGCAAATACTGCATATGGTAAGTCTGGGCAAATTTTCAACCTCCAGATATTGTTCCATATGAAGGATGGTGGGAGTTCCAGTCTAGCATCTGGAGAGTTGACAAGCTGTCTACTCCTAGGTAAAGGTTCCCCTTGACAATTTTTGTCCAGTCGTGTCCGACTCTAGGGCACGGTGCTCATCCCCATTTCCAAGACATAAAGCCAGTGTTTGTCCGAAGACAATCTTCCGTGGTCACATGGCCAGTGCAACTTAAGACACGGAACGCTGTTACCTTCCCACCGAGGTGGTCCCTATTTATCTACTCGCATTTGCATGCTTTCAAACTGCTAGGTTGGCGGGAGCTGGGACAAGCAACGAGCACTCACTCTGTCACATGGATTTGATCTTACAGCTGAAGGTCTACAGACTTTACAGCACAGAGGCTTCTGTGGTTTAACCCGCAGAGCCACCACGTCTACTCCTAGCGTAGCACAACTAATAGAGTGAATTAAGAAATCCTTAAATCAAAGCCTTCAGCATGCCACTATTCTCTCAGCCTCTTATGAGCAATTATAGTACTATGCTACTTTAATTCATTGAGGCATGAAGCTCAGTTCCCTTCCTCCTCCTCCCTAGCCAATGACCCACTTGCCAGTTGGAGCGCACTCCTCTCCAGCTGTTCAACCAATCCCCGGCAGGAGCACGGGTTTGCCTGCCCTGCCTCCTTGTCTGAGTGCGCGATCAGCCAAGGAGGCGGGGCAGGGAAGCCCATGCTCTTGACAGAAACTGGTTGAACAGCCAAAGACGAGGAGGAGAGGAGTGGGCTCTGACTGATGAGTGGGTCATTGGCCAGGGAGACAGGAATGTATGGCATCTGTAGTGTTGTGCATATGAATTGGCATGAACCACCAAACCGAAGTTTGTGCCCAAGACTGGTTGATGTCTGGACTAACCAACAATAGCTTTTTCATATTAATATGATCTATTCTATAGCAAGAGCATGGTGTGTGCAGTTCTTCGGAAGCTACTGGACTGCAACACCCATCAGCCTTAGTTATGATAGCCTGTATCAAGAGATCGTGGTAACTGAAATCCAACAATATCTAAATAGCCACCTATTTCCTGTTCCCAGTCTTCAGGTATATGTAGCAGTATACCAAGAAAGGAGGTTAACAGTGCAGCCAGACTTCTTGCATCCAACTACAAGTACTGCTACCTCTATTTTTGTTCTGTTACTCTTTTCTTACTACATCTGCTCAATACAGCTTCAGTTTAAAAGAAGCAGAAGCTTGCTAAGGTCTGTTACACTAACTTCCTGTATCCACTAACTTAGGAGCAAGCCCCCAGGGAACAGGACTTTACTTCTGAGTGATTATGTATAGTTTTGCCTTGTTACTAAATCCAGAATCTTGTTTAACAAAATGGAGGGAGTGTCTCCATACAGCCTCTTGCAGGCCATTGTGCAAAGTGTAAGTCGGCCTGTTAGCACAAGAAGCTACTGCATATCTCTTTTCATATTGGCCAAAACAGATGAAGAGCATTTAGGCTTAAAGTGTTCACAAGTACCCAAGAATAAAAATATGGCTGCATTCTAGTAGGATGGCATCACTTTTTCCTTTCTTTGAAAAAGGAAAATGAAAATTAAGGAATAACCCTACCACAGTGGAATAGGTATTAATTACTTCACACACTTCTTAAGGAGCTAAAATCAACTTGTTAGTTCAACTAGTCAACCAGTGAGGTTTACTAATCCCACTCCTTCAGTGGATTTATTAGCTGCACAATTTCCTACCACAAACAGCAAAGTGTAAACTTTTGTCCAGATATTGAGTAAATGCCTCACAGCTGGGGAAAAGTAAGATACAGAAAACCTGCTCCCAAAGGTTATGAGGACAGGATTTGATTCTCAAGATTCCATTTCCCTCAAAAACTAAGACCACTTAGAAGGCCTTAACCTGAGATATATGGGATTATGTTGTGGTTACTAAAGGGAGCAGGGAAGACACACGTATTACTCAACTTGTCCAGGTCTTTAAAAATAGTCCAGGAGATGAGTGCTAGATCAGACTATGTTCTTCCTCAACCTCCTGTGTATACAGGCTGCTTTGTCAGTAATGTGGATCCTAGAACAGATCTATAAAAGAAAAATCTTCTACTATTTATTTATTTATTTATTTATTTGATTTGATTTATACCCCGCCTATCTGGACTATCAGACAACTCTAGGCGGCTTCCAATACAAAATCAGGCAATAAAACACAGGTAAATACATAATAATTCAGTAATAGCTACAATGAAATAAAGGATAGGGAAAAGTAAGGAAAAAAATAAAAAATCAAGAGTTGGCTGGAGGGAAGGCCTGGATGAATAACCATGTTTTCAATTGGGTTTTAAAGTCACAATTTACTTCAAAATGACCTATTGATGCCATCAAATACCAAGCAGTACCAAAACTGACACTAGGATAATGCAGAGTGTTAGACTAGAAGGCTTGGATTCCCTGCTTGGCCATGGAAATATACTAGCAATGGTAAGGGTAAACCATTCCTCGAATGCCTCACATACCTTGAAAACCTGATTAGAACTGCCATAAATCAGAAATGATTTCACAGCCCATAACAACAAACTAAAACTACGCAGGGTCTTCATTTTTGCTTCTTCTATGAAAAGTGGAGAAGGAACCTGTTACATACAGCACTGATGTTACCTGTCTGTCATGGGTTTGGAGGGAAAGTTCCATCCTATGGGGAGTGGAAGGCGGGACATCAGGAGGAGGGGCTGTACTGTATAAATATGTGATGCCTGTGTGGTGAAGGGACACACACTGGGAGATGCTGAGAGACACTGGGTTGTGACGAAGCAGCAGCTGGGAAGAAGAAGCTGTTGTGGGAGTCTGTGTGTCAGACAGGGTACTACTGTGTGTCAGAGTACCAACCTGATAGGTTCAGGTGTCTGTTGGTTAGCCAGAACTGATAGGTTCAGGGTCTGTGCTTCAAGTTAAGGGTTCTGGGTGAACCAAACTGTATGCTTGTATGAGTGAGAATAAGCCACGTTACTTTATTTTATTCACCTGATTGTTTATTTTTCCCTGTGTGTATTTAAATAAACCTTATTCTTTTTATTGTTTAAAAATCCATCCCTGGTCTGTGTGACTTCTTAAAGGGAATGGTTGGTGGCAGCTTAGTGTAACTGTGTGACATATCCCAGTAGGTCTGGGTTTGTCACATTGATTGGTGTCCAGCGTGTGGGATACGACTGGTCCAGTTGTCCAGTGGTCCAGCAAAGCCTTGGCAAGTGTGCCCAGAGCAAGGGGGGTCTAGTCAGGGACAGTCTGAGGCGCGTAGGTAATCTTCTAGGTGTACCTCACGGGGAGGTGCGCTAGTAGAAGAACGTGCCAACTGGGGAGACTTAGATTAAGGTGCTCTGAGGTAGCCTAGTTTTGGCGGGAAAAAGCTGAGGCAAAACTGCGTAGTAACAGTGAGCTAGCTTGCCAGCTGAGAGGCCCAGCAGAGGGGGGTAGGCTCTGACTCGATACTGTTGCAAGTTTAGTGCTGAAGAACAGCAGCAATCTCTAGGGAGAGCTGGTTCTGAGGCAAGAAGGAAAAAAGTGGTCGTTTTATTCTGAGGCTTGACTTTTTAAAGCAGCTTGTTCTGAGGGGGGGGTTATGCCCTTGACTCGAAGCCAAGTAGCAGAAATGAGTGAAGTGAAAGACCCCCAGATTGACCAAGGTTCTGAGGATGAATTTGGCTCAGTGCAAGGTGACAGCACAGGAGAGCAGGACCCAGAACTCAGAAAAATGCTCATAGCCCAACAGCATGAACTGAGGGTGAGGGAAATGGAGGAAAGATTAGAGAGAGAGAGAATGGAAAAGGAAGAAAGATTAGAGAGACAGAGAATTGAATTGGAATTGCAGAGAGAGAAAATGGCGTTTGAATTAAAAAAATTGGAACTGATGAACCAGAACAATAATAACAATAGGGATTCTGAGGGAGGCCAACTGTCTAAAGCTGACCTGAAGAAATTCCCTGTGTACCACAAGGGAGATTGTCCTGAGGTGTTCTTTTCCTTAGTGGAAAGAGCGTTTGTGGACTTCTCAGTGAGGGAAACTGAGAAGATGACCATCATGCGATCTTTAATCAGTGGTAGCCTGGCTGAGGTTTATGCCGAGATGCCTGAGGAACTGATGAGAGATTTTGCAGAGTTTAAAAAACTGGTGTTTGCAAGACATGGGTTAAATGCAGAGCAGCTGAGACAAAGATTCAGGTCCCTCACTAAAAAGCCAGAACAGACTTTTACCCAAGTGGGGGCCCAATTGGTGAGGCTGCTTGGGAAATGGCTATCTCAGGAGGGGATAGAGACCTATGAGCAGCTTAAAGACTTGATAGCACTGGAACAGTTCTATTCAGTCCTGCATGGGGAATTGGGATTCCAGGTGAGGGAAAGGAAACCGAAATCTGTGGCAGCAGCCGCAGAGATTGCAGATTTTATTTCCCAAATAAGAAAGCCCTTGGGTGAGGGGAAATCTGTAGGTAAACCCAAAGAAACCTACAGCAAGTACTCTCAGGGACCAGGGAAAAGCCAGCAAGGGGGAGGGGCCCATGGTGAAGGGAAGCCCTCAGACATGAAACTAAGACCTCAGATTTTGGAGGGAAAACCAAAACAAGATGAGAGAGAATCAAAATACGCCAGAAAATGTTATTTCTGTCAGGGAAAGGGTCATCTAATCTCAGAGTGTGAGAAATTAAAGCAGCTAAAAGGAATGGTGCCTCAGGAGTCTAGTGGGACCAAGCCAAAAGCTGTGTTCTGTGTCCAGAAAGAGCAAGGCTCAGTGTCACTGAGGGAGCCTGTTGCCATGGCTACTCAGTCTGAAACAGCTACCTATGCTGATCAGGCTGAGGAAAATGGTCCTCTTATAGAGGTAAAGCGCTGCTTGCTGGTGAAAACAGATTCTCAGTTGTTTGAGACAGCCGGGGTGGACGTAGGAATACTTGACCGTCAGTATAGGGGGCTGCGGGACACTTGTTCCCAGGTAACCCTGTGCCATCCAGATATCATCCCTAGGGAGTTTATAATCCCAAATGAGAGCATGAAGGTGGCAGGGATTGAGGGGCAGGTAATCTCTCTGCCAGTAGCAGAGGTACCTGTCAACTTTCAAGGCTGGAGGGGAGTTTGGAGGCTAGCGATTTCATCGACTCTGCCAGCAGCCGTGCTCGTGGGAAATGACCTGGCTGAACATGTGAAACGGGTGCTAGTGATTACACGCTCACAAGCCACCACAGGGACAGTTCAGGGGGGTAATGATGAGCCAGAGACGGAAGCAGAGGGGAGTTCAGAAGCTGTGGTGGAAACCTTAACCACAGACAGCAGATTTGGAGAGGAGCAAAAGGCAGACGCCACTCTCCAAAAGTGTTTTGAACAGGTGACTGACGCCCAGCTAACACCTGAAACCCCAGTGAGATTTCTGGAGAAAAAGGGGATTTTATATAGAGAGACCCTGAGGAATATCTCAAAAGGGGGAGATGGGATCAGAAGTCAGCTGGTGGTACCTGAAAAGTATCGCCCCATGATCTTACAAAGGGGTCACTCTGACATGTTTGCTGCACACTTAGGGGTGAAAGGGCCCCTTGATTTGATCAAACAAAATTGGGAGCAGATCACCCAGGATGACCCACAAGACGTTGTGACATACATAGACACCTTGATGAATGACCTAAGGAGAAATCTAGAGCTGGCAGCAGAGAACCTGCAAGCTCAGAAGGTCAGACAGAAAACATGGTATGACCACAAAGCTAGAGAGAGACACTTTGACCCAGGGGAGGAAGTGCTTTGGCTTAGGCCCTGCAGAGAGAATAAACTGCAGCTCAAATGGGCAGGACCATATAGGGTCATTTCCAAGATGTCAGACCTGAACTACCTAATAGAGCAGGAGGAGAACCAAGCAAGGAGGGTGGTTCATGTGAATGCCCTAAAACCCTACTACAGAGGGGAACAGAGGGTTCTATTCGCGATAAAAGCAGCTGAGAGTGAGGAAGCTGAATTACCCTTCTGGGAGGGTAGAGGGGAAGTAAAATACAACCCAGAGGAGGTAAAGATCAGTCCTGCACTCACCCAAGACCAGCAGCAAGAACTAAAAATGCTGCTTAGTAAATATCAACAGGTGTTTTCCAACAAGCCGGGGATAGTGAAGGGAGTGATGCATCGGATCCACACAGGAGATGCACCCCCGCAGGCAGTATCCCCATACCGAGTAACGGGACCCTATAGGGACAAGGTGCGGAAGGAGCTGGACGAGATGCTGAGGGAGAACATAATCGTCCCCTCTTCTAGTCCTTGGTCCTCTCCGATAGTCCTTGTGGACAAGCCTGATGGGAGCATTAGGTTTTGTGTCGATTACAGGAAATTAAACCGTGTAACCACTCCTGATGCCTACCCAATGCCCAGGCTAGACAACCTGATTGAAACCATAGGGGGTTGTCGGTTCATCTCATCATTGGACCTGGTAAAGGGATATTGGCAATTAAGAATTGATCCCAGGGATCAAGAAAAGACTGCCTTTTGCAGCCCTTTTGGTCTCTATGAGTTTCGAGTCCTGAGCTTTGGTCTCAGAAATGCACCAGCCACATTCCAAAGGCTGATGGACCAGACCTTGGCAGGGCTCAGTGACTTTACAGTGGCCTACATTGACGACATAGGGATCTTCAGTAATACCTGGGAAGATCACCTGATACACCTGGAGTTAGTGCTGCAGAGGTTAAGTGCAGCAGGGCTAACAGTAAAGGCCAGCAAGTGTCAGCTGGGTAGCCCAGAAATAAAATACTTGGGTCACATGGTAGGGGGAGGAGTGATAAAACCCCTGGAGGCCAAAATAGAAGCAGTTCGTGATTGGCCTAGACCCAACACCAAGAAAAAGGTCAAATCATTTCTTGGGTTGGTGGGCTACTACAGAAAGTTCATCCCGAGGTTTAGCGAGATTGCGGCTCCGCTGACCGATCTGACGAGGAAGAAAGCTGATGACCGCATCCCGTGGACCAGCGACTGTGAGGCGGCGTTCCAGAGGTTGAAGGAGGCGTTAATCAACTATCCTGTCCTGCGTGCTCCAGACTTCGACCGGGAGTTCATCATCTACACCGATGCGTCTAACAGAGGGGTAGGAGCAGTTCTGTGCCAGGAGGATGAGAATGGTGACCAGCATCCAGTGTCCTACCTGAGTAGGAAACTTCAAAAAGGTGAGAGACATTTGGCAACCGTGGAGAAGGAGTGTTTGGCCATAGTCTACGCGATCCAGAAGGCCAAGCCTTACATCTGGGGAAGACATTTTATTCTGTGTACTGACCATTCACCATTGCAATGGTTAAAGACAATGAAAACCCACAATAGCAAACTTATGAGGTGGGCTTTAAACCTACAGGACTATGACTTTGAAGTGAAGGTGGTCAGAGGGTCAGTGAACTGTGTTGCTGACGCCTTATCAAGAAGACCTGAAGAATGAAGACGGCGAAAGAAACATGGACTCTATGTGTATATAATGTTGACAAAAAGTAAAATGTACCTGTTTTTGAATTGGTTTGTATGAATAAAGGTAAATTGATGTAATGTTAATGGTAAATGTTTAAATGCCTATTTGCTATGGTTTAACTTAGAATGTAAGTATGAGTAAGTATAATATGGTATGTATAACTGTTGTTGTGTATTTTATACAGGTTGTTTTTTGGTGAAAAGCACGTTAGCTTTCCCCCTACAAAACAACTTTTAAAGAGGGGAGGTGTTACATACAGCACTGATGTTACCTGTCTGTCATGGGTTTGGAGGGAAAGTTCCATCCTATGGGGAGTGGAAGGCGGGACATCAGGAGGAGGGGCTGTACTGTATAAATATGTGATGCCTGTGTGGTGAAGGGACACACACTGGGAGATGCTGAGAGACACTGGGTTGTGACGAAGCAGCAGCTGGGAAGAAGAAGCTGTTGTGGGAGTCTGTGTGTCAGACAGGGTACTACTGTGTGTCAGAGTACCAACCTGATAGGTTCAGGTGTCTGTTGGTTAGCCAGAACTGATAGGTTCAGGGTCTGTGCTTCAAGTTAAGGGTTCTGGGTGAACCAAACTGTATGCTTGTATGAGTGAGAATAAGCCACGTTACTTTATTTTATTCACCTGATTGTTTATTTTTCCCTGTGTGTATTTAAATAAACCTTATTCTTTTTATTGTTTAAAAATCCATCCCTGGTCTGTGTGACTTCTTAAAGGGAATGGTTGGTGGCAGCTTAGTGTAACTGTGTGACATATCCCAGTAGGTCTGGGTTTGTCACAGAACCTTTCCTCAGGACGTACTGGGGGAAAAACAATTGACAGAAACAAATCCCAAATAACTCCTTTCCTCACAATGCTGGCTGTGCTAATGTGTTGAAACACCCCAGACTCGGAATTTACTGACTGCAAAGCTTATGAAGAAACTGTTACACTCCACTGTGCCAGGGAAGAAGACAAACAACTTACTAAGTGACGTTAGCAACCCCAAACTCTCCAATTACACCTTGGTTCCTCTGCTGTGGGTCGAGAGCATCCTCTTACTTTTAGCAGCTAATGGAATTAAATGCTTAATTAGAAGCTTTGAAAGAGCTTTGAAGTATTTCCCCCACCACCACCACAAATGCTTAAAGGCCAACGAACCCTATCATGAAAAAGGTGGGAACACGAGAGGCCATCAGTAGCCTCTCAAAACACAAATTTTTACAGGAATGGTGTGGGGGGTGCGTGACATATCAAACACGGGGAGCATTTGGGCTGCTTAGCTATTAAAGGTCAACATGCCTTCCTGGAGGCCACACTTAAAACGAGGATCCAGAGGCCTCACACAACCCTTCCTCGTAGTCCCCCAAAAGTATGTACTGTATGGTCTCCATAACAACCGATGCCATCTTTGCATTCGACCTCCCCACGCTGGAAGCCAGGTGCACAAAGGGGGTGTGTGGATGCGACTAAAACGGTGGTTTCCACCGGACTCACCTCTCCCAAGTTGCCAGCGGAGTGGGAAAGCTACCTGCGCGAGCCAGTTCTCAGCAAGCTGCCGGTTCCTCTCATGTCCGTAGACGAGGAAAAGAACAATAAAACACTTTTCCCGTTCCGCGTGGATTTCCCTTTTTTTTTTAAGTTTTACTATTTTTTTTATTTTATTGTTTGCGCATGCGCGAACGCATGCGTACTACCGGGGTGGAAGAACCAGGAAGTCGAAGGGGCGTGTCTTTTGCGCGCGGGCGGTAATCGAGCGCGCTGTCCCAGTCGCGGCGCCGAAATTGAAATAGCTATGGGTGGGGTTGCCGGTAGTGGAGCAAGCTGATTGGCTGCCTCGCTAATTGCGATGTTGAACTTGACTGGGAGTTGGGGGAAACCAGTATATTGGACTTTTTCCCTTGGAGGCTTCATCGCCTGCAAGACTTGTTGAATGGGAATGGGGGAAGTGAATGTCTCAAAGTGTGGGTTCCACTTCCCGTCCGTTCAGCGAGGTTACAGGAGAAGAAAGGAAGAGGAGGGAAGAGCAACATATTGGAGCAGATTTCTTTCAGAAAATATATCAGATTTCCGCCCCCCCCCCCTCAAAATCCACTGCTTTTCTCTTTTCCGTTTAATATTGTTAACATGCTGACAGAGCTATTCCTCTGGAAATTATTATTTAGCAAAGGTTTCGCTTTCTCGATTTCTTTAGGAATGCCTAGCTCCATATTTATCTGGGGTAACTGGGCTCCCCGAGGTTTATACTCCTTGTTTTGTGCTTGTAACGTGGAGTCTAGAGTGGACATGTGATGATTTTTTAAAATTATATATGTATATATAAAAACTATATACTGCAAATGTTTAATTACACATTCACTTCAAAATCCATATCAAGGATAATATATATAATTTCTAAAATAATTAAAATATGCAAATATATGCACATATATTTTCATATATATATACTTCCCAGATGATCTAGGGCACATTTGCACCCTCCCCAGATGACCTAGGCCAGGGGTGGAGAGATGTGTGGTGCTCCAGATGTTTGACCGCAACTCCCATCAGCTTTAGCCAGGATAACCAGTGGTGAGGGACAGTGGCAATTACAGTCTGATAAAAACATAGGTTCCCAGCCCCTGCCATAAGGCATAGACTATTATATCGTGCATAACATTTTCCACATCAGAATTTCAACCACTTTCAGTTTGATAGAGAAATAAATTGTTTTGGAAGACTTTCAATCAATGTTCATGAGTCAATGTCAGATTCTTGTTCTTACCTTAATTAGCAGGTGACATCTGTCTCTCATTTTGCCTGTTAGCAACCTCCCTAGGTCCCCTGACTTCAGTTGAAACTCCAGGGGAAGGTGTCATAAGGTAACACCTACAATTTTTATTTTTCAGGGTTTTTTCCCCACATGTCAGCCTGGGAAGCTACAGAGTATGTATGTGCAGTAATAGAAGACCAAAACCAAATGTATCATTCTCAGCCACTTTGCAATGGTAGTGTACGCTCAAAAGTAACATGACGAAAAATTCTAAAAGATCCTGAAAATAAGAGAGAAAAATCGAATTTTTTTCACAGAGAAATAAATGTTTTGGGAAATTGGAGGCTCAATGGGCCTTGACACAGCACAATTCTCACAGATTGTAGAGAAGTTGCATTATAGGCATCTGTAACTGGCAAAAGTGTGTAATAGAGGGTTACTGGTCCCTTAAGACACTCCAATCAATCATCAAAAACCTCACAGCACAATCTGCTGCTGAAAAAAATGACATAATTGTGTACTTGATCCAGCCAACATCACACGCCACAGTCTACAATGACAGTCCCAAAATACGACATTTGGGAAGCCCTAGGGGTGATACTAAACAGTGGTGTTGCTACCCAGAGTAAAGCTCCTGAGGATGAAATTTGGTCAGGAACACTGCCCCCCTGGTTGTTGTTTTTTTTTGGGGGGGGGGAAGCTATTTAAAGAAAAAGAAATCTCATCAGGAAACCTGTCACTGTTCTCTAGCATTGCATCTGTTTTAATCTTGAAAGTTTACTATCATCGCCATCACTCAGCATGCACAGTCAGTCTGAGCCTGAAATAATCAATCAAGTTCTCCTTTTCTAAACTCTTGGAGAAGACATTTGGATTCCTTATATTAGTTCCTCCGTGAAACATGGGCTTGTGAAACATGGGTTTAAGAGTATCCCTTTAACAATTTTCTGGGAATTAGAGGAAATACCTTACAAGAGTTTTGGGAAGTAAACATTGGAAATGTGCTAAGACAGAAGTGAGCTACTTTGGAGGGCTTGGTTCCATAGTATTACTTCCAACATTTTTCATGGGTCACATCAGGCCTAGAAATTACATAAGAGAGATGTATGTAGGTATTGGCCACATTTTGCTGTGACTGCTATGGCAGCCGGTACTGTATAGCAATTAAAGTGCTAGAGTGGGATTTGGGATATCTTGTTCCAGGCCCCAGAGAGCCATAAAATTCTTGGAGTGATCTGGGACTAGTTACACACTTCGAGCTGGATCCCCTCACAGGGCTGTTGTGAAAGAAGAGGGGAGCAGAGCCACATACGATGCCTTGAGTACACTGGAGAAAAGGTGGGGTGTGATTTTAACAAACCCATCAGTCTAGAGTTGGTTCAGATATATCTTTTAAATAGGGATCTATACACAGTTTTGTAAGGCAGATGGTAGGGAAGTAGGGCTGGGATCATAGTATGTCCTGTGTGTGAATGCTGGCATATTCCAAGAATTTCCACACTGCCGTTGCTCCTGATTTATGTCCTTTGCTTCCCAAAGAATGTACTGAGAGCTGAGGAAAAAACTAGCTGTCCTAATTGTGAGGGGCTGGCTCTCAGTTGTGTATCCAGCTGCTAAATTCCATTAAAAGGGAGTTAAAAATACATTAAATATTTTCCTGTTGCGTTGCCATGTAAACAGCTGCTGCAGTTGCCATAGGAATGCTAAGGGATTGTAAACTGTGTGGAGTGTGGTTGGTGGAGTGGTGAACATGAGAGGAGAGGTGGAATAAGATTTTTAAAAGCAACTTGCATGATGTACAATATAATTCATCTATCCATGATAGATGAACTACCTGGTGCTCATTTTTAAGTGCAATTTTGAGAACAAATTCCTGTTTAATGTTCCCCAGTTTGGAAAAACAGAATTTAAACTGGAGTCTGAAGAAACAACACTGTTTTCTCCCACTACTAGCCATTCCTTGCTAGAAGTTTTTGCTGACTTTGGTTGGTTCTGGGAGTTGCAGTCCTCCAAAATCACTTCTAGACACTGGGCATTGGTGGAGAGGCTGGTGAAATTCACCCACAAGGCAGAGGTGCCCATCCGTGTGCTAGATCATATAACAACATTTTGCTGCAGTAACCAAAAAACATGCACTCCGCCACTTGTCCTTGCAACAATTCCTGTATGGAAGATGTGGTGATCTAAGGAGGTGCTGACCATGTGCAAATAGGCACATGATTGGCACCTTGCCAAAATGCTGCCACAATTGGAGTTCTCTGTATGAACATATTGAACAGGGTTCTGATCTGAGCATCTTAGAACAAGTGTTGTGTCAATATAGTCTCAACTGAAATGAAAAGTGATTACCTCCACTGGGTTTAAAAAATATGTACATCTAGCTTTCATCTGGAGAAAGGGGAAGGGGCAACCAGGATGTTAAAAGGTTGAAGAGCACTAATAGGAAAGATTACAACATTTTGGACTTATAAGCTTTGGAGGAAAGGTGAATAAGGAGGAGGTAAGCAAGACAGAAGAGTGTTATAAAAGTATGCACGCTGTTAAAAATGGATTGGAAGGTTTTTGTCTCTTGGCAGGCTAGAATCCACAGTCATCCTGAAGCCGAGTCATGGAAAATTCAGGACAAAATAAAGTACTTGTTTATGGAGGACATTATTAGATTATGGTATTTCTCCATGCACACCTTCAGCGAAATTCATCTCTGTTGCTCTTACAACTTACTTTCTTTTCAGCAATGTAATCTCCTTTGTTATGCATGACTCTGAAATTAGACACGCTAGAGGTTGCCCTTATTTTGGAATATGATTGCTGGTTAGTTATCCATGAAAAGGACAGCATAAGATCTGCAGTTTTGAGAAACTATAACTGGGTATTGCTGCTAACTTGAGGATGCTCGTAAGCATGGAAGATCTATGCCAACAAGTAAGGTAAGGAGTAGGAGGCCAGATCAAATAGTTTGGCAAGTTGCCTGCAACCCAGCTATGCTACTTTAGTCTCCTTTGCAGCTGTCTTCCAAAAATAGAACTAGAATGGTGAGCTACAGATCATATGCTATCTAGAAGTAGCATCATATGCAGACAAAAATGTGAGCAATGCTGACTTGGTAGGTATCCACCTTTGACGAGGGCATGGAATGTAATTCAGATCAGCTTGAATTGCTTTATCCCATTCCCTGTTCTCTTGCTGGGGATTTCAAGGGGTGTGTCGACAGGTGGGACCATTAACAGGGACATTTGGCAACTTACGGCATCAGAAAATCATGAAGCAGGATTTAATTGCTTTTCAGCTTGAATGTTGCTTAGCTCTCTGTGCTAAAACCTATCTTTTTAGCTGCTTCTCTGACTGAATACTGTTTTATTTGTATTCTGAGACTTCACCACAGACCGTGGTGCTGCATGAGAACATATTGACAAAAGAGAATAACAAACACAATAAAAAGTCTTCTAACACTAAAGATTAACAGGTTTTCTTTGCCAGCGGGCTGTGGTGTGCTCTGTTATATGCATGGAATCTTGCAGTCCATGAAAGCTTATGCTGGTTCAAACTTATTACTCGTTATGTGCCATCAAGTTACCTCTGACTTACAGCGACCGTATGACTGAGAGATCTCCAAAATGACCTGTCCTCAACAGCCATGCTCAGCTCTTGTAAACTCAACCCTCTGGTTACTGTAGAGAGTCAATCCATCTTGTATTTGGTCTTTCCCTGCTGCCTTCCAACTTTCCTAGCATACAAGAGTGTAGATTATCTTGGTCTTGATCTCCATTGACACATCATTACACTTGAGATCTTTTCTGGTTCCTTCGTTGCTCCCCTTTTGAGCCTCAGTCTTTTGATTTCTTGGCTGCAGTCTCCAGTTGGATTGATTGAACCAAGGTATACAAAATCTCTATTTCGATTTATTCATCTTCAATGCTAAAGTTGTGTCGTCATAATTCTTGTCTTCTCAATGTTCAACAGCAGCCCTACTTTCACTAAAAGTTGTTCAGGTCACTGCTGCTTTCTGCCAGTAAGATGCATTAAGTGCATATGTTAAATTATTGATGTTTCTTCCATGCATGTTCACTCCTCCTTCATTTGAATCTAGTCTGGCTTTCTGTATATGTTCAGTGTACAAATTCAACAGATAAGGGAATAAAATGCACCTTTGTGTGATACCTTTAGGTTGACAGGAAACCATTTTGCCTCTCCATATTCTGTCCTAACATAGCTTCTTCTCCACAATGCAAGTTATGCATCAGGACACTCAAGTGCTGAGGCTCCCCATTTCTTTCAAAACAGCCCATCGTTTCCCATGATCTACACAATTAAAGTCTATAAAGTATAGACCAGGGGTCCTCAACCCCCGGTCCTGGGTCTGGTCTGTGAGCTTCCTTTAACTGGGCCATGGACACGTATCTCCGGGGCCCCCCCGCAGGCACACATGGGGGGCGTGTTGTCCTTGCGGAGGGGTGTGTCACACTTCTGCACATGCGCATGAGCATGACACGGCCACCTGCAAGTGCGACACGTCCACCCACTCTCAAAATCTGGCTGGCTTCTAATTTCAGCCCAACCAGGAGTGGGAGCAGCAGTGGCGGCACCTACTTGGCGAGCGCGGGGCTTCCTCATCAGGGTTCCCAGAAGCACCCTGCTTCAGAGTTGTCTCCCTGGTCCTAGAAGGCACAGGAGCAACTCCGACAATGACCCTCCCCACCTCGTAGGGGCTGGGTCCCTCCTGCCCCCCCGAAGTGCCCAGCATCCAGAAGGGGAGCCCTTTCCATGCCTGGCAGTCTTCTCCTTCTGGGGTTTGGCGCCACCGGGGCTTCTACTTTTAGCTCTCCCCCCCCCCGCTCTTTGCGGGTCACCTGGCAAGGCTGCTGCTGCTGTCACCTCATCCTCTCTGTGGCTGAGGTGAAGGAGTGGCCCCGCTTGCAACTTGACCGCACGCTTCTCCTTCCTCCCGCCTGGCGCTTCTCCGCTCCCTCCCCAGACATGCCGCGGGAGGGCGTGATGCTGAGAGAACAGCCTTCTTGCATGCGCTCCCCTCCCCCTGTCTCTTTTCGCAGCCTGCCGTGGAGAGCTCATGCCTGTCCATCCATCTTGACAGTCTGTTGCTTGTTCCCTCCCTCTCACTTCCTTTCCTTTTCCTTTCCTGCTGTTGCTTCTTTGCCGTCGGCACCAGGGCCGAAGAACCACGGCCAACAAGGAACAAGGAACAAACAAAAATATTGTATTGTATCCAGACCAGTAATTGATTATTCTTCCTGCACTGCTTCTTCCATTCATTTTACCTTTTACCTGTATGATCAGCGATAACAATCTGTCACAGATTGTTACACATACCATCTCCATCTGCAGCTCTTGGAAACTTCTGTTTAAAATTTATAAGGATCTCTATCCTTCAGGATCAAGAGAAAGAGGAGAGCTTTTTTTCTTATGTCCAAATGGGAATGCCACTATTTTGATGTTTTCTTGATAAATCAGCAATGCTGATCATGTGAGCCCTGTCTTGGTAATTCACCTCTTGTGTGATAAGACAGAATCAGTAGGAAATCAGTATAGTGTCAGGCCTGTGATTATTCTTGTGGATATCCGACATTTGGAAGGGTGGGAAATGGAACTTTGCTACTGGCAGTCAAGACTGCTTTGGGGATGAACTGTGGAGCTGTTGAAAAAGAATGCAAGAGAGAAAATGTAGAGGAGACATGTAAACAGTCTGGAAAGCATTTTTTTTTTTAATAATAATTTTATTTTATTTAGGAACAGGGATAGAGGGTACAGAAAGAAAGAGGGGATAGGAAAGGAAAAATGGTTTTGGGGGATAGGAGAGCATAAAGTATAACATCATCCAATCAATTCATATTACTAATACATATCAACTTTTTGCTTTTTCACAGTTTGATTACCCTCCTGCTTTTATCTTATCATTTAATTTTAATTTTATTCTATGTTATTCCAACATTGTCTGGTAGCTGCTGCCATTTATACAATACATCCCATCGTTCAGTTTCTTTTTGAATTGAACAGTCTTTCAGCCCATCTGACAGAATATCCATTTTTTTCACTTCCCATATTTTCACCATAATGGTGAACAGTCTGGAAAGCATTTGAGAATTTTTGTAATTAAAATATTCCACTGTGGTCCCTTGTTGACTATTGACACTTTGGAATATACAGTAATACTATGAATTTCCAAAACACTGTAGATTTATTCACATGATATTTTAAAGTTCATGAAATTAATATTCAATGTTTTCCTCCACCACTGTTATTTAATCTCTGCCCACCCACTCCCAAAATAAAGAGACGGACACAGGTGTTGGAGTTAACTAGGGCCACACTTTATTGCTTTTAACCTCCAACCACTCTCATCCTGCAGAGGGGCCTGGACGTCATGTGGATCCCTGGGGCAGGCTTTTGGGGTATCTCTTACCCCCTCTCCAATCCTAAGTGGGTGAGTCCCAAGCCCCTGGTCAGAGCTGTCCCCTGAACAGCTCGTGCCCAGCTGGCCACAGACTGGGAAGAAAATCCTCCCTATCTGCCATTCATCCAGTTGTCTAGAACTAAGACATGCAATGGATGGGACTATACCTTATTCACTCCTCATCCCAGCAAGTGAAACGCTAGATCCTGGTTGCTGTGATGCTGGGTGCAGTAGGACCCCATGTGCTTTTTGGGAGCTCACTGAAACTCACCTTCTCTTCTGCACTACCTAACAGTTTGACCTATTTAAACTTGACTCAAACATAGAGTAGCCCTCAGAATCCTATGGGTAAACAGTGTGGGATAGGCAAAAATACGTCTGCCCACCTTTTATATGCCAATCAGGTGAGACGGACCCAAAATTCCTATCCGGCCCCGAAGCGACCACCTCAGCCACACTGGACCCATGGCGGGCAGGTTAACTCAAAGGAAAAAGAGCTGGCTGGAGGCAGAAGGACCTTATAATTGCACCAACATCCAGCCCCAGCACAGCCTTGTGGGAAGCGCCAATTGGTGCCTCTACCTGCCTATGTTAGATGAGGAGACGTGGGAAAAATAGTTCCAAGCCAGCATATGAATCCATGCCGGCAGAGGTATACATTGCCCACCAGCTCCAGAAATACAGAGATGGACTCAAGTGTTGGAGTTAACTAGGAACACACTTAACTGATTTTAACCCCTCTATTGAGGGGGGGCATGTTATAAATGGTGTAAGGGATTGGTTAGGGCTGCCAGGCATGTGGGGCATGGAAGGGATGAGGGGAGTGCATAATGGGATGTCTTTTGTCCATGTGGGGCAGAGGAGTCGTCATGTGGCATGGTGTGGGATTGGGAGGGGATGATCTCCTGGAGGGGAGCCATATGGCTGGGAAGAAGGTGGAGTGTGTATGTATGAGAGGGGAGTTGGGTGGGTCTAGAGGTGATGGCTTTTTTGGAAAAAGTAATAGTGTGTTTGGGTATGTGCATATGAAGAGCAATGATGGGGGATTGTGGGTAGGAGGAGAAGAGACATGTTCTGTTGGTTGCTGAAGGGAGGGAGGTGTGGGGAGGACAGGTCAGTGTGATAGTGGATGAATTCAGATGTAGGGACTGAGTGGGGGGTTGAAGATTTGGCTAAGGAGTGAGATGGAGACGAAATGTGTGAAGTATATATGGGAAAAAGCAGGTCTAGATAGGACCTTGTGTTCCTCCCAAACATTTACTTACTTCTCCTGCCAACAACCTATGTTGTTGTTTAGTTGTTAAGTCGTGTCCGACTCTTCGTGACCCCATGGACCAGAGCACACCAGGCCCTCCTGTCTTCCACTGCCTCCCGGAGTTTGGTCTAATTCATGTTGGTAGCTTCAGTGACACTGTCCAACCATCTCGTTTTCTGCCGTCCCCTTCTTCTCTTGCCTTCACATTTTCCCAACATCAGGGTCTTCTCCAGGGAGTCTTCCCTTCTCATGAGATGGCCAAAGTATTGGAGCCTCAGTTTCAGGATCTGTCCTTCCAGTGAGTACTCAGGGTTGATTTCCTTCAGAATGGATAGATTTGTTCTCCTTCCAGTCCAGGGGACTCTCAAGAGTCTCCTCCAGCACCACAATTCAAAAGCATCAATTCTTCAGCAGTCAGCCTTCTTTATGGTCGAGTTCTCACTTCCATACATTGCGACTGGAATAACCATAGCTTTGATTATGCGGACCTTTGTTGGCAAGATGATGTCTCTACTTTTTAAGATGATGTCTAGGTTTGTCATCGCTTTCCTTCCAAGAAGCAGGTATCTTTTAATTTCGTGGCTGCTGTCACCATCTGCAGTGATCATGGAGCCCAAGAAAGTAAAATCTGTCACTGCCTCCATATCTTCCCCTTCTATTTGCCAAGAGGTCACGGGATCAGTGGCCATGATGTTAGTTTTTTTATGTTGAGCTTCAGACCATAATTTGTGCTCTCCTCTTGCACCCTCAGGGACGTGATGGCGCTGCGGGCTAAACCGCAGAAGCCTGTACTGCAGGGCCAGAAGACCAAGCAGTTGTAAGATCGAATCCACACGATGGAGTGAGCACCCTTCGCTTGTCCCAGCTCCCGCCAACCTAGCGGTTCGAAGGCATGCAAATGCAAGTAGATAAATAGGGACCACCTCGGTGGGAAGGTAACAGCATTCAGTGTCTAAGTCGCACTGGCCATGTGACCACGGAAGATTGTCCTTGGACAAAAACGCTGGCTCTATGGCTTGCAAATGGGGATGAGCACTGCCCCCTAGAGTCGAACACTACTGGACAAAAATAGTCAAGGGGAACCTTTACCTTTACCTTGCACCCTCATTACGAGGTTCTTTAATTCCTCCTCACTTTCTGCCATCAGAGTGGTATCATCTGCATATCGGAGGTTGTTGATATTTCTTCCGGCAATCTTAATTCCCATTTGGGATTCATCCAATCCAGCCTTTTGCATGGTGTATTCTGCATATAAGTTAAAGGAGCAGGGAGGCAATACACAGCCTTGGCATACTCCTTTCCCAATTTTGAACCAATCAGTTGTTCCATATCCGGTTCTAACTGTTGCTTCCTGTCCCACATATAGGTTTCTCAGGAAATAGATAAGGTGGTCAGGCTCTCCCATTTCTTGAAGAACTTGCCATAGTTTGTTGTGGTCAACACAGTCAAAGGCTTTGGCATAGTCAATGAAGCAGAAGTAGATGTTTTTCTGGAACTCTCTGGCTTTCTCCATAATCCAGCACATGTTAGCCATTTGGTCTCGAGTTCCTGTGCCCCTTCGTAATCCAGCTTGTACTTCTGGGAGTTCTCGGTCCACATACTGCTGAAGCCTACCTTGGAGTATTTTGAGCATAACCTTGCTAGCGTGTGAAATGAGTGCAATTGTACAGTAGTTGGAGCAATTCTTTGGGATTGGGATGCAGACTGATCTTTTCCAATCCTCTGGCCACTGCTGCGTTTTCCAAACTTGCTGACATACAACGTCATATTTGAAGATTTTAAATAGTTCAACTGGAATGCCATCACCTCAATTGGCCTTGTTGTTGGCCATCTTTCTAAGGCCGAGTTCACTCTCCAGGATGTCTGGCTCAAGGTCAGCAACCACACTACAGTGGTGCCTCGATTTACGACCATAATCCATTCTAGAAGATGTGCATAACTCGAAATGGTCATAAGTCGAAGCACCATTTCCCGTAGGAATACATAGAAACCCCATTAATCCAATCCGGCAGGAAAAAACATATACCAAAAAAATAAATGAAATAAAAATAAAACACTGGAAGCCCCATAGGAATGTTCTGGGGCCAAAAAAGAAACACACCAAAAAAACCAAACAAACAAAAAACACAGCCAGACCCAGCGGAGTGGTATGGGCCTGGGGAAAAAACACTCAAGTCCCAACACACACCCAGCCAGCCCCAGCAGAATGCCATGGGGCTTGGGGAAAAAACAGAACGCCCCTCAAACATAGCCAGACCCAGCAGAACGTGATGGGGCTGGGGAAGAAACCACAACCCCCACATAGCCAGCCTCTGCAGAATACTATGGGCCTGGGAAAAACACTCAAAAACAACCACCCCACAGCCAGCCCCAGCAGAATGTGATGAGGCTGGGGAAAAAAACACAAAAATACCCCACCACACACACATACATACATACACACAGCCAGCCTGAATGTGATGGGACTGGGAAAAAAACCACACCAAAACACAAGAAACATCACAGCACAGGAGGGAAGGCAGTAAAAATGGAAAAAAATAAACCAAAACCAGTTTTGATATCTTACCTGGTCAGTATCTTGGGTTGTATAAGGAGGTAAGGTGGTTAAAATGCAAAAAAAACCAACCAAACAAACAAAAAAAAACAAAACCAAAATTAGTTTTGATCCCTTACCTGGTCGGTGTCTATACCTGTATAAGGAGGGAAGGCAGTTAAAATGGAAAAAATAAACCAAAATTAGATTTGATCTCTTACCTGGTCAATGTCTTTACCTGCATAAGGAGGGAAAGTGGTACAAATGCAAAAAATAAACCAAAATTAGTTTTCATCTCTTACTTTCTCAGTGTCTTTACCTGAATAAGGAGGGAAGGCAGCTAAAATGGAAAAAAATGAACAGAAATTGGTTTTGATTCCTTACCTGGTCAATGTCTTCAACTACATAAGGAGGGGAGGTGGTAAAAATGGAAAAAAATAAACCAAAATTAGGTTTGATATCCTACCTGATCGGTGCCTTGGGCTGTATGAGATGGGAAGGTAGTAAAAAATAAATAAATCTAAATTGAGTTTTGATCCCTTACCTGGTCATTGCCTAACCATAAGATATGTTGTTTTACCTAGAAGATAGTTATGCGATATGTATTAACATTTATAAACCACTATCTCTTTAAATTTTGAGCAAGTAATTAACACTATGAATATGGAAATAAACACAAGAGAAATCAACCCAGAAAGAGAACTATTAAGCTGAACAAGCCAACAGATCCTGGCATATTAACACATTAAATGGGTCAATACAGTGGTGCCCCGCATAGCGAGGTTAATCCATTCCGGATTAACCCTCGCTATGTGAAATCGTCGCTAAACGGAATGTAAAAGCCAATTGGAACGCATTAAACATCGTTTAATGCGTTCCAATTGGCCCTAAACTTACCGTTCAGCGAAGTTTCCTCCATAGCGGCAGCCATTTTCGCGCCCGGTAAGCGAGGGGAGGGCGCGAAAACGCTGCATGCTGGCATTTCGGGCGTCAGGCGGCCATTTTAGAACCGCCAAACAGCTGATCGCCCGACTCTGGGAGGTTTGGGGGGTCGGCAGCAAGAGGAGGAGAAGAGGGAAAGTGGGGGGGAGGACGCGCGAACGCGTGGCTTCCCTCCCTTCGCCTGCCTGCCTTGCAGCCTGCTTTGGTCCCTGGGGGCGGCAGGAGAAGGACGAGGAGGAAGAGGACGCGCGAACGCGTGGCTTCCCTCCCTTCGCCTGCCTGCCTTGCAGCGTGCTTTGGTCCCTGGGGGCGGCAGGAGAAGGACGAGGAGGAAGAGGTGGCTTCCCTCCCTTCGCCTGCCTGCCTTGCAGCCTGCTTTGGTCCCTGGGGGCGGCAGGAGAAGGACGAGGAGGAAGAGGATGCGCGAACGCGTGGCTTCCCTCCCTTCGCCTGCCTGCCTTGCAGCGTGCTTTGGTCCCTGGGGGCGGCAGGAGAAGGACGAGGAGGAAGAGGTGGCTTCCCTCCCTTCGCCTGCCTGCCTTGCAGCGTGCTTTGGTCCCTGGGGGCGGCAGGAGAAGGACGAGGAGGAAGAGGACGCGTGAACGCGTGGCTTCCCTCCCTTCGCCTGCCTGCCTTGCAGCGTGCTTTGGTCCCTGGGGGCGGCAGGAGAAGGACGAGGAGGAAGAGGTGGCTTCCCTCCCTTCGCCTGCCTGCCTTGCAGCCTGCTTTGGTCCCTGGGGGCGGCAGGAGAAGGACGAGGAGGAAGAGGACGCGCGAACACGTGGCTTCCCTCCCTTCGCCTGCCTGCCTTGCAGCGTGCTTTGGTCCCTGGGCGCGGCAGGAGAAGGACGAGGAGGAAGAGGACGCGCGAACACGTGGCTTCCCTCCTTTCGCCTGCCTGCCTTGCAGCCTGCCTTCCTCTTCCCGGCCAGCGCGGCCCCGCATCACTTTCGCGGCGGCGGCGGCGGCGGCTCCTTCCTGGCACCCTTCGGTAAGCGAGTTTTCTCCATATGGATGGATGCTATGCCTCCGCATTAGCGATCCCGGAGAAGGGATCGCTATGCGAATTCGTCGTTATACGGTGCGTTCGGTATGCGAGGCACCACTGTATTTCAGACACAATAATCTTTGCAACCCTTCAGTTGATTTGATATTTGGGGAAAAATATTCATAATCAGCCTACCAAATCTATCTAAAACTGCCAAAAAAAAAAAAAAAAAAACAGCCTCTGCAGCATCATCTGGGGCTCCCAGTCCAGTACAGCAAAAGTCTATTGATACAATGCTATTTCAAGAAAAATTTCAGAAAGATCTATAAGCAACACTCCAGAAGATTCCAGATACAGTTGTATCGCACAAAGAGGAGACAAAGAAGAATCAAGAATCAACCATGAAGAAGCTAAGCTTAATCAACAGAAACTGGAAGAGAAAATGGATAAAATCAATGAACAGATCGGCATGATGAACACACAACTCCAAGATATTTAGCAAAATACTATAAAGAACCAACAAAGAATTGGAAAATTGGAAAACAACACAGAACAAACAGAGAAGAGATTGGATGAACTGAAAAGAGAAAACCACGAACTTGTCCAGGCTAATAAAAATCTACAAGATTCAATTGCAGTGATGGAGATGGAAAGAGCCTCAAACATTCTTAGATTTCAAAATATATCAGAAGATAAAGAGGAGGACTTACCAGAACTGATGACAACCATTTTGGCAGAGGCACTGGGAATTGAAAAAGAAGAGTTGGAAAGTGAGATAGACCAAACATATAGATTAAATTTAAGCTATGCAAGAAACAATAGAATACCACGTGAAGTACATATAAAGTTTGTGCAAAGATCAACAAGAGATGAAATACTGCGAAGGGCCAGTGAAGAACCAATACAATATCGACAAAAGGAAATTGTGGTATTGAAACAGATACCTTGGAGAATAAGAGAGGGGAGGAAACAATATCAATTTTGACCACTAAACTGATTAGAAAAGGAGTGAATTTTAGATGGCTGGTACCTGAAGGGATCCTGGTCAATTGGAACTCAAGAAGACATAGACTTGACTCCATCCAAAAAGCAAGAGAATTCCTTGAAAGACATATAACCTTCTTCGAAGAAGAAGCACAGGGACAAGATATAAATGAAGAAAAAAGTAGAAAGAGAGAGAAAACACCAGAAGAGGAGAGTAAGCTAAGTGAAGAAGAGAGTCAGAAAAAGGATACTGAACAAGATTTGAACAAAACACAAAGAGAAAAAAGGAATACTAGAGCAATAAAACCTAAATATAAGTAAACAAGATAGAGGATGAAATTGGGATCTTCTCAGTGAATATTAATGGCTTGAATGCACCAAGAAAAAGAAATCATGTTTTTTCAAAACTACAAAAAACTAAAGCAGATATAATCTGTCTTCAAGAAACACACATTAAACAGCAGCATTACAAACATCTGTTTTACCCAAAGATTGGGAAACTCTACTACTCAGCTGTACAACAAAAGAAAAAAGGGGTAGCCTTATATGTGAAAGAAAAGTTAAACTCTAAACATGTCTATTCTGATGAAGAAGGGAAAATCTTAATGGTAGAAATAACAATAAATCAAAAAAAGTCTTGATGATA
Source organism: Pogona vitticeps (assembly GCF_051106095.1). Classification (NCBI taxonomy): domain Eukaryota; kingdom Metazoa; phylum Chordata; class Lepidosauria; order Squamata; family Agamidae; genus Pogona; species Pogona vitticeps. Next base: position 176,143,989 of record NC_135785.1, read on the forward strand.
GCAATATATGCACCTAATAGTAAACAAGAAAAATTTTATCGTAAGCTATATAAAACAATATTGGAAAATGAATAACAAAATATTTGCATATTAGGTGACTTTAATGCAATTGTAGATGAGAGACTTGATTACAAAAACGGTAAAAAAGGGAAAAAGAGAAGGAGAAGACTGTCAAATGTTTTCTTTCAGATAGCAGAACTAGAACTACAAGATATGTGGAGAGAAACAAAGCTCTCAATTTGCCTTCTATTCAAATAGACATAAATCCTGGTCGAGAATAGATATGATCTGGCTATCCTCAGAATTAAAAACTGAAATACAGGAAGTAGAAATAGAAACCAATATTTGGGCAGACCATAACCCAATGAAAATCCGGTGGAAAGGACAGAGAAAAGAAAAGAAAAGATGGACTTTAAACCAGGGAATATTGAAGGATAAAGAATTTGTGGAAAGCACTAAAAAAGAAATGGAACTCTTCTTCAAAGAAAATAAAAAAGAGGAAACATCCCTGCAAACAATTTGGGACACAGCTAAAGCATACTTCAGAGGATTGGCCATATCATATATAGCCAAAAGGAATAAAAGAAAAAACTAACAACTTACAAAACTGAAAGAAGAACTTAAAAAACTGGAGCTAGCGCTACAAAAAGAACCACAGAAGAAAACTCTTAAAAATCAGATGGAGATAGTGAAACATAAATTAAACTTAATAGAATCAGAAGAATTAGTTCAACAAATTAAAAGAGCTAAAGAAAATTTCTTCAAGAACGCCAACAAACCTGGAAGATGGCTATCCTATAGATTGAAAAGAAACACATAAAAGACTGATAACGAAGCTACAAGATCAAAACAGAGACCTCCAATATAAAAAAGAGCAAATAAAAATAATTAAAGAATATTATGCTAATCTCTATGATACCCAAGAAATCTCTCTTGAAAAGATAATACAATATATCAAAAAGGCAAATCTCCCTAAAGTACCAGAAAACATTAAAAATCTCCTAAATGAGAAAATAACAATGATGGAAGTAACAGAAGCAATTAAAAAACAAAAAAATGATAAGACTCCAGGACCAGATGGATTACCAGCGGAATTTTATAAATCCTTCCAAGATATAATAAGCTTACCAATAAAAGAGGGCTGCAATGAAGTTCTACTAGAAGCTAAAATACCCAAGATATGGCTAGAGGCATATATCACTTTAATACCAAAAGAAGATGCGGACTCCATGCATATAAAAATTTTTAGACCAATATCACTGTTGAATGTGGACTATAAAATTTTTCAGTAATTACAGCGGAAAGACTGAAAAAGTTTTTAACGGAGGTCATCCATTCAGACCAAAATGGATTTTTGCCATAAAGACAACTAAGGTACAACCTAAGGATAATCTTGGACATATTAGAATATTATGAGGTACATTCAGAGAAGCAAATGGCATTAATCTTTTTGGATGCCCAAAAAGCCTTTGATAATATGAGTTGGCAATTATGATACAGCAAATAAAAGCTATGGATTTTGGAAAAAAAATTATAAATGTAATTGAGACAATCTATAATGAACAAATAGCTAAAGTAATTGTAAATGGTGAACTGACGGATAATATTAATTTAAAAAAAGGCACAAGACAAGGATGTCCGCTCTCTCCATTGCTATTTATATTAACTCTGGAAGTATTAAATAGGAATGTGAGGAATGACCCAGATATTAAAAGTACCAAAATAAAGGACAAGAGCTATAAACTACAAGCATTTGCAGATGATTTGGTGTTTATATTGGAAGACCTACTGGAAACAACATCGAGATTACTGGAGAAAATTGATGAATTTGGAAAAGTAGCGGGATTGAAGATAAATAAAGAAAAAACTAAAGTTATAGGGAAAAACTTAACAGCCAAGCAAAAAAAAATCAACTCTCAAAGATGTCAGATTTATAAATAGCTAAAAAAATCAAGTACCTTGAAATATACTTAACTACCAGATGTGTAACTATAAAAGAAGATAATTATATGAAACTACTTAACCAAATAAAAATAGACCTAGAAAAATGGAAAAACCTACAACTATCATTATTAGGAAGAATTGCAACAATCAAAATGAACATTTTGCCAAAGCTACTTTTTTTGTTTCAAACAGTGCCAGTGAAAATAGAGAAGCAACACTTTGATGATCTAAATAAAGTGATATTAAAATATATTTGGCAGGGGAAGAAAGCCAGAATCAAATTAAAAATGCTTCAAGAATCCAAGGAAAATGGGGGATTTGGTTTATCGGACTGGACCTTATATTACCAATCATCTGTTCTAACTTGGCTGAAAGAATGGATTACCCTGGAAAACAAAAGACTTTTGTATTTAGAAGGACATGATCTACAGTTGTATCAGAAAGCTAAAACTCATAGGTGTTTTCAAAACCATTATATTAGAAACTCCCTGTATATAATATGGGAAAAAATAAAAATGAAAATGTACACAAAAATACCAGGATGGGTTTCACCCACAGAAGCATTTGTCCATCCCAACCTTTAGAATTTTGGGAAAATTTTAACTTATACAGATTTTACAGATTTTAGACATAGATTGGAGATTAAAGCCAAAACAAGATTTTATAGACCAGGGATTAGATGCATCATGGTGGTCTATAATGCAAATACAATCAAGATATGAAAGGGACTTAAAAATGTATGATTTTTATAAAGAACAGACAACTTTTGACCAAATAATGTTAGCATCAGATAATAAACTAATTAGGAAAATATATAAATTCCTTTTAAACTGGAAAATGGAGGACGAACAGGTCAAAGAAACGATGGTTCAATGGGCACAACATTTTGGATACAATATTGACTTTGAAAAATGGCAAGAGCTTTGGTCTAGAAACTATAAGATGACAATGGCAACATCTTATAAAGAGAATTTATATAAAATGTTTTATAGATGGCATTTATCTTCTGACAGATTGTCTAAGATGTATTCTAATAGGTCAAGCAAATGTTGGAAATGTCATTAAAAAACTGGAACCTGTTATCACCTCTGGTGGACTTGTGATAAAGCAAAAACTTTTGGAACAAAATACATACATGGCTTGTTAAAATAATCAAAAAGCATGTAGACTTTAGGCCAGAGCTCTTTCAGTTAGGTATAATACCAGAAAGTGTTGATAAAAAATGTATATTTAATACTGCATATTTTAACAGCCGCGAGGATTATATATGCACAGTACAGTACTGGAAAAATGAAGGAACACCTACAGATCAAGAAATAATTAAAAAGATATTGGACTGCGCCGAAATGGATAGACTAACACTGAAAATCAAAGGAAAAGAAGATACAAAATATTATCAAACATGGGACTTGTTCTATCAATGGTTAGAAGGATGTTGTATAGATTAGGAGCGTAATGTGTATGGTAGTTGTTTTAACAAATGATTATAAACTGTACCCAGGTGGCACGATGTTAAATCAACATGGATGGATTTTATATATTTTTTTAAAAAGTGTAAAAAAATCTTTGCAACCCTTCAGACTTGGAAAAAATATGTAAAGAGGTCTTTTTTTTTCTCATTATGGTTACTAAGGAAGGAGATTAACCGAATGCAATCTAATGAATGCTAGGGATGAAATACACAGATTAATCATGCAGAGTGGGCAAACGTTTCAGAAATTTCTGTTTCATTTCCAACTACACCCACGGCTCCATCAGAAAGGGGGCACCCAGAAAAGGAGTTATTTAAATGTCTCTCACACTCTTAAGCCCAACCAGGCTGCTTGCAAGAGTGAAATAAAAGCCTTGTCCTGTGGATCATAAATACTTCTGCATGGGCTGCTGTCAAGCTGTTTTGTTTTTGTTTTTCTTATAAGCTCATAAATGAGTAGTACCTCCAAATCAGCATCCATTAACTATCTTAGTTAATGATATGGAGCTATTTACCTACTCCTTTTTAGGTCAAGAGTCAAGAATGGAATATTAGAAGATGTTAGAGAACTAATTGCTATTCAAAGCACTATTTATGTCACAAAACCCTGGTCCAAATTCAGAAAATGTTAGCACTAAAATAAATCTTTCTTTTTCTTGTCCTGACTTAGGGCACAATCCTAACTAGCCAGGCTGGCCTTAGGCTGGCTGAACCAGACTTTCACAATTAAGAGGGAGATGCCTGTTAAAGGTACAGTGTGCTATTTCCCCCAAATGCAAGTCCTTTCTGCAGCTGCCATGAAACCCATTGCAACACCCATTTGCGCCGTAGAAGGCTAAGCCCCTCCTAGTGCATCTGGTGCTGCCAGAGTGCCTCCATGACATTTGCCTTTCAACGTCCACCCACCCCACTGTCTGAGAGAATCACAGGAGGCAGCCAAAGAAAACTTCTGTTTATTGATCTATAGGATGGCCTCACATTACGTCCTCTTCCCCCTGCCCTAGCTCCTGATTAGTGGCAAGGTTAGTGACTAGAGCTGTGTAAAGTTATACTTCAGTCAATAATTCTTAGGCTGTGCTTTCCAGGGATCCTATAGTTGGTCGTCCATCTGACACAACTCTACACAATTCTACGCAACTCTACACAGTTCAAGGCCTGGCTCTTTCCCTGTCCATCTTCCTGCTCTCCTTCCTGGTTGGGTAATGTTTACACTTGGACTCTTCCTTCTGTTTTTACTCATGATTGGGCAGCTTGGGTCCTTTCTACAATACTAAATTTGTGGCTTATGATTGGAGGGCCAGCTTGAATCCCCACCACTGTCAATCCACCTGCTCCTTACCTCCTGGTTCATGATTGGGGGGGGCAACTTGAATCCCTCCCACCCTCGCCTCTTGGCTCATGATTGGTGGGGCCAGCTTGTATCCATCCCAGTGATATCTTGCCCATCGCCTACCTCCTGACTGATGTAAGATTGGAAATAACTTTTCGATTAGTATTCCTTTCCTATATATTAAGGAATATATGGATTTTCTGGAAGTCCTTTCTTGTTCCTTTCTTCACGGAAGTTGGGTGACATTATAGTATTTCTGATTTTGGATGTGGTAGAGCTAAACTGTGATGTTGTGTTACATCAAAACCATTCTGTCGGGTTTTCAGGAAACAACTTCTTGCACATCTTTTCATATTCATTTTAATTGAATGATTGGCTGTAACTAACTAATGCAGGGTTTATCAATGGGGGATGTATTATTGGTTTTTTTAAAAGCTGAAAAATCAGTATTATAATTCTTGATTTGGAAAACAGAAAAATAATTATACCTCTGCTATCTTAGTAGGCATTGTATTAAATAATAGAGTCATAAGGGTCACTGAATCCAACACCTGGCTAACGGAGGAAATCCACAGGATTCCTGACACATGGCCATCTAATCTCTTTTTAAAAACTTCCAGTGAAAAAGGGGCTGCCATCTGTCACAGCAGGCTCTATAACTGTGGAACATTTCTTAATGTGAGGATGTTCTTCCTGATGTTTAGTTCAAATGCCCTTTCTTCTGTTATAAATCCATTAATTCAAGTACTATTCTCTGAAGCAGCAGGAAACAAGGTTGCTCCATCTTCCCATGAGAGTCCTTCAAATACCTGATCATGGCTAACATTTCACCTCTTTAACTTCCCTTTTCCAGGTTGAAAATACACAAGTCCCTTAACTGTTCCTCAGAGAGCTTGGTTTCCAGAATCCAGACCATTACCATTTACTATCTTGGCCACCCCATTTCAGCCACATTCGAGCTTCCTACCCTTTTCTTAAACTGTGGGGCCCAGAACTGGACATAATATTTCTGGTGAGGTCTAAACCAAGGCAGAGTAGAGTGATACTATTACTTCCCTTGATCTGGGCATTATGTCTGAAATCTTGTGATGCAGCTCCTGTGTGCATGGTGATGATGTCATCACCATGATGTCATACACATGGTTTTTACCACATTGTGTAGGAGTTGCATGGATCCCAAATCCCAAAGAAAGCCTGTAATCAAATTCTCTCTTTTTTTCTGGGGAAAAACTTATTTTTAACAGGGACTTGGGACTTGGTAGCAAAGACTTGGACTTGGGACTTGGACCCAAAAGTGTACCTACATCCCTGCTTGTAGTCATACAGGGGAAGTGGGGAGCCCCAGTCAAGGTTTGCTACTGCTTATGCATGCAATCCTCAACCCTAGTTGACTGTTATATCTAACCAGATTATATACTGGGCAATAGCCGAGTGTACTTCTTTATCCAACACCATTGAAATCACAACTTTCTTCCTCTCCTCTCATTGCCATTTCCCAACCATCTGGATCAGGATTCGTCTGTCAGAATCACTGGTTCTGACACATGTAAGATCCAATAGAAATACTCCATTGTGCTGCCATTGGACTCACTGTGAATAAACCATTTTTAGAGATGTTAGTTCATGTGTGTAACCCGAGTATGGTTCCAGGTTCCAATGTAACTGCTTGTGGAAAGGCTAGCTTCTATTATCCAGGCCTTACATAATTCGATAAAACTGGGAAAATTACAGGGATCACTATACACTATTTCATATGATTTGTGTATTATGCCAAGCATGCTTCCTTCAGCCAAAGGAAACTGAGACTGAATTATGGGTCCCTTTTTGATTATGGTTGTAGTTTTGGGTATAGGTGTGACAGGAATTAATGTTCTAGTGTTGGATTAGGACTAATCTCCACACAGGCATGGGGCCAGTCAAGCTTTCCCTGAGTGAATGGCTGCCGAGTGGGGTTTTCAAAATGGATTGTTTTACCTGACTACATTTGCGTATGTTTTGATGTTACGTATGATTGTTGGTATTTATTCATTGATCCTTTTAGTATTGTATACTCATTGTTACTAACTTAAATACTGCCTTTTAAGTGTTGTAAGCCACCTTGGGTCCTTTTCAAGGAGAAAGGTGGGTTAAAATATATTTAAATATTTTAAATATATAAATATTTCTCATTTTATCACATTTTACAGGATTGTTGTGAGGACAGAAATGGAAAGGGTGATCATGTGTCCCTCCTTGGGCTCTTTTTCTGAAAATGGAGATATAAATGAAAGAAATAAATATGTGGGAGATGTACGGCATACAGGTATGCTTAGTTATAAAACCTTAGTTATAAAGGTGTCCAGAAACTTTGGACAATTCACAATAATCTACTATAATAAGGTTCTTGAGAGGATAAAGGCAGTAATGATTGTAATAGTGAGGCAGTTCTTTCTGTAAGAAAGTGTCCAAAGAAATGAATACTTTTTAAAATGGAGGGGGAGTTTATTAGGTTATTTTGGAACATTCTGTGGGGGGCATGCATTTCTAATAAAAGCCCTGGGAGATGATTGGATTGATCCTGCTCCACAGATTAATTGTGAGGCTATCACACTGCAGTTTCCTTTTCCACCTGTATATATTTATGTGATTGCTTCACAAAAGGAATCGTGCATTTCAGCAGTTAGGCTCTCCATTCCATGAATATGTGATTGAGGTTGCAGCTCCATATCCATTTACCTACTTAACCCAATAGGACTTTTTTCTGGGCACACATATATAGAATTCCACTCTAAAAAGCAAATGATTCTTATGGCACCCAAGAAAATATTCCCAAGGAGATCCTTTTTAAATAAGCAAAACAACACATTGAGGTTATACAATTTCAGCTTCACTGAAGGTGTTTTGTTCAAATGCAGTGTTTTCAATTATGCCTTTCTGCACAGGCAAAATCAGTTTAATACTTACTCCCAAGTAAGTACGGGCAGGATTCATGATTTATATATTTATAAAAACCTATGCCCTACATTTTAGAGCCCATAAATCACTTGTAGTTGGAAGTAGGCTAGCAGCAGTTAAAAGCAATAAAATATAAATAAAATAAAACAAAAACAAGTAATATCAATACCAAGAGTTAAATTTATTTGCTAGTCACAACTGAAATAGATCTGCTGAAGTAATTGTTGCTGTTGTTATTATTGTTGTTTTGACTAATATACCACCCCGTATTGCTTGGAGCACTGTCTGGGTGGTTTGCAAGGTAATTATGCAAATAACAGTTTGCACCCCCGCGAGCTGGGTACTCATTTTACCAACCTTGGAGGGATCAAGGGGTGAGTCAGGCTTGAGCCAGCTACCTGAACCCATCAGGATCGAACTCAGATTGTGAGCAGAGGCTAGACTGCAGCATTGCAGTTTAACCCTTGTGCCACAGGACTCACAAATTGCTGAATGTTAAATCAGTGTGTATGTAAGCTGATTGATTCACTGGTTCTATTGGAGTTGGGATTAGCAGCAAGGTAGGATACTGATAGCCCATCATAAGACACTGAAGTATGTTATGGTTTTAGAGACGTGTTACAAGGGATATTTTGGGTGTGATCACATTGCACCAGAAAGGGTCACATTTAAAGAGATAAACTCTTCTGTCTGCTGTGGAATCACTGCATCCCGGTCCCCAAGAATTGTAGCTGAAGAGCTGGTCCAACAAGGTCCATCTTGGACACAGATTGGGGTTGGGCTGGTGTGCATTGCTCTGTACGTTGTGCAATTGTGAGGAAATAAATTGCACTGGACTGTTCCACAAGTAGTCTACATCACTGGTCCTTAACCTTGGGTTACTTAGGAATTTTGGACTGCAACTCCCAGAAGCCTTCACCACCAACTGTGCTGGCTGGGGTTTCTGGGAGTTGCAGTTCAAAAACATCCGAGTAACAAAGGTTAAGAACCTAGGGTCTACATTGTGATCTATTTCTTCATGTGATCACACCCTTTGTGCCTGAGCAATCATGCATCATGCTTGCAAATGAAGCCCCTGATTGGTCCAAAAGACCAATCACAAAGCAGAACGAGGTAATCTTCAAACTACAGGAGACATGAAAACCTTCTGCTGTGACAATCACACAGCTTTCAACTCTTGAGGAATTATCTGTTTCAATAAGAGTTTACCTTATAAACAACTTGGGTTCAAGCACCTGGAAGATGGCATCTCCTTTTATGAGCCTGCCTGGGTTTTAAAATAACCAGGAAAGGCCCTTCTCTCAGGCCCCATCACTCTCGCAGACATATTTGGTGAGGACACGAGAGAGGGCCTTCTCTGCCACTGCTTCCAAGTTGTGGAACTCCCTCACATGGGAGGCCAGGCTGGCCCCTCTTGCTGTCCTTCTGAAAGCAGGGAAAGACTTTTCTCTTAATGTAGGCTTTCTCTTAGCAACTGGCTGCCTAAGCGGGGGGGGGGGGGGGTTGTCCTAAAAACAGGGCTGCTGTGTTTGTTTGTTTTTAAGTTCTAAAATATTGTTTGTTTTAATATTGTAAGCTGCCTCGAGTCCTCTTGAGAAAGATGGTGTATAAATAAATAAATTACATACATACATACAGACAGACAGACAGACAGACAGACAGACAATACTTATGTATGATGTAGTATAATTCACTAAACAGTTATTAGCAATGTGCACAAATCCCCAAACAGATTAATAAATCCCCATTCACTTTGCCAGGGCTGGTGCCCATAGGTGGATTTCCCAGTTTCAGGGTGTCTTAAACTATGTTGTTTCAAAACTGTGACATAATGTTCTGAGTTTTTACTACATATTCATTTGAATGGTATTCTTGTCCTGATCTTCTTAGCCACTGCTGCCTTACAAATGTTCTAACCCACATAAATTCTTAATTCTTGCTTGTACTTTTTGCAGTGGAGATGTTATCAGTAAGGTAATAAGAAAAAGCTTCGCTTCCCTTGGGTAATGTGCATTTTTGCACCTTATGAGAGTATTGAATAGACTTCATTATTTTTTTTTCAATACAAGTCTGAATTCCACCATTTGATTACCTAAACCAAAAGCATTTCAATATGCCATCCATCACCCTGACCAGTGTAAAATGCTGAATATTCAGATTAAATTGGAACTTTTTTTCTATGAATAAGAAATTTGGTTCAATTCTATAATATACAGTGTCTCGAGGGAGAGGAAATTGAGCTGAAGGTCGCTGAAGGCAAGTGAGAAAATTGTATTATCCAAATACAAAATTCTTTTTCTTATCATCAAAACCTGAAATACAGCCATGGGGAATAAAGGGGTCAAGGGAGGATTCAATTAGAGATGAAAATGGAAAAGGTGCATTTTTCAACTTGCCTTTCATTTTTCTAAACAAGTGGTAGCAGCAAGCCGCAGGAGTACAATGAACTATTTGTCAGGCAGTTTAAACTTTTACAAAATGGAGATTGGAAAACATTTTTGAACTGTTACAAAGAAAATATAGACTTGGGGAGCTGTTGAGATAAACCATCTATTAACGCAGGAGGGATTGCAATTAACACAAGCTGGGTATGTATCACAGCACACCCACGTTAAAATATGCACACATCACTGATGGCAGTCTGCTGTTGAGAGGCTGCTTCATCTTAACTTTTCTGTATGACATATTACAAATGAAGATGTTCCTGTGCACTGCACATGTTCTGAAAATAGCTTTTGCATAAATTATCATGAGATTTTAGTGAGAATAAAGGATGTTTTGTGTGAAAAAATCCCTGTTCAAGGCATAATCCTTCTGGCTAGGAAAACTGGAAGATGCTGCTGCTTTATCTGGATTGCTGTTTCTCTTAGCATGGCGCACTCCTATATATGGAAGACCCGCCGTCTTGCATGAGAAAGCCAGGAAGGCAAAGGAGGGAGATGCAAACACAGCTTAACTTTTAGGCCAGCTTTACTGTTAAGCAGAGTGTGGTGGCTGGTGAGAAATCATTGTAGGATTTTCTGCCTCAAGGGCCGAACAATGTGGTAGATTATTTATTTATTTATTTATTTATTTATTTATTTATTTATTTATTTATTTATTTATTTCCCACCTATCTGGTCATTGCAACCACTCTAGGCGGCTTACATTATACATACATACATACCATGCACCTTGACTTGGATGAATGTGGATGCCCTTTGTAGCTCTGCCTCAGGCAGCAAAATATATTGGCATAACCATGATCTTAGGTCTCCAACTAGACCAGCTGTGATTTGGTTCTTTGTATTGTTTAGTATTGGTAGATTTCCAAACCTGGATCCTCATAACAGCTTTGAAATTCTTGTTTTTTTTTTTTAATTAGAATCCTGAGCCTGGAAAGTAAAAAAGAAAATACACAAAATCCTTCTCTTACACCTCATCTTTTTCTCTCAGCCACACCACAGACAAAAGGTGTGTGCTGCCATACTTTTACATAGGTGCCACATTTTTCTATTCATGCTCTTCCAGCCTTAGTCAAAACACTGCAGCAGCCTCAAAACACTGCACCAGGGATATCAACTGCCTTCACACCTGAGCCAGATTCAAGGGATGTGTGCCATTCTCTCTTCACCTCTATGCTCTCTTTAAAAAGCAACTTTTCTTAGCCTTCCTCACTTCCTCCCTCTGTTCTCCTGCGACACTGCCCATAGTCAAAGAAGAGGGACAGGTGAGCATCCTGTTAGCTACTAATGCAAATCTGAGGGAGAAGAGACTGAAAGAAGCTCCCACTCTCACACTGTCTGTGGTTACAAAGGTGAACTGCTGTTCACAGGCCTGAGGTGCATCCCACTTCCTCCAAAGACTAGCAAAGAGATGGGAGTAATTGGCCATGCTGGGTTCCCTGTACAACTCTGAGAGTTGCAGGCCAAACAAGTAACTTTTTCCATCTGCGGACAAGCTACCATAGAGATACATACTAAATTACATTGGAATGGTCAGACTGGTTAGCCTATTTTCATATTCTTTTTTAGATATTTGGTCAACGTTTGGAGGGTATGCAAAAAATCATACAGTGGTGCCTCGCTAGATGATGATAATCCATTCCACTGCTGAAATCGCTGTTTAGCAAAATCATCGTCTAGCAAAAAGCATTTTCCCATTGGAATGAATGCACTGAAACCTGTTTAATGCATTCCAATGGGGAAGAATCGTCGTTGTCTAGTGAAGATCGGCCATAGGAAAGCCGCTTTGTGAACTGCCGATCAGCTGTTTAAATAGCTGTCTTGCGAAGCTTAGGTCCCGAAAACACCTGTTTTGCGAGCGCGGAGGGAATTGTAAAAATCGTTGTCTAGCGAAAATTGGTTTGCGAAGCAGGGACCAAACATTGTTCAGTGAAATTCCCCATAGGAATCACTGTTTTGTGAATCACTATAGCGATCGCAAAAAGTCAATGTCTAGCGAAAAAACTGTCATGTGGGGTAAATGTCTAGCGAGGCACCACTGTATTGGCTTGCCTTCCCTCCCTCCTGCCCCCCATCTCAAAGTCTTCAGCCAAAGGTGAGTTACGATTTTATACACATAAATGTATACACACATATGGTCTACTCGCACAATCTAGACCACTGTTGCTAGACCACAGATCCAATGCCTGTTAAAGCTTCCTGATATATTTTCAGATAAATGGGATGTGACCAGTTCCTACTTCCCATTCCCCTGCCATAGATTGACCAAACAGGTGTAAGAGAAGTTGAGAACAGAGCTTCTCTCCAGGTTATAGATATAAGGAACTGTACAGACCAATAAGCATGATTGTGTTTAGTATCTTTATTTTACTGTGTGTTGAGCATGGCTAACACCCATCACACAGATTGAGAAATTTATAAAAAGAATGAAATTTCCAAGGTGGATCTGTTGAGGAGGGGGAATATCTGGGAGATGAAGTACAGTACAATATTTGTAGTATTTATATCTCATAGTGTTCCAAAAAGCCTTGGAGGTACAGTTTTTTTTAATTTTAATGGAGAAAAACAGCTGGGATAAAAACGGTTCTATCATATCAGGCCAATTCTGCCATAGTCAATGCAATAGATTCAGGCCAAAACAAAAGAAAAAGGGATTCAGACCATTTTTGTTAAATCACAAAGAAGCAGAAAAGTTGTCCTGTGAGTGTCAGTAGATTGACTCCATTCAATAGAGAGGGGTATGCTGGAATTCTCAATGGGTTGTGGAAAGGTAGGAAGTGTACATGAAACCCTACAACAAAGCTTTTCCTATTACTAGCTATCAGCATATGGGGATTCTAATGGAGTGAGAAAACGCCTCAGAATTCATTGGTGCAAATTTTTGTTTTTTGTTTTAAATTGGGTTCATGAATGTTACAAGAGCTTTACGTCATCCATTGTGTGGTATGTAGATGTTTTGGAGGGTCTTAGTTATGGTGGACAAAAAGTTTAAGGCTCTGTTTGAAAATAACTGACGTGTATGCCAGGGGTGGGGACTTGCAACTTGCTGTTGAGTCTGACTAAAGTCGCACCTGCGACTTGACTTCAACTCGACTCAGGTTTTTTTAAACCTTAAAGTCCGAGTTGCGTTGTTAAGTCCATATGAGTTTATTGGCGACCTGGAGAATGGAAGTTCGAGTCCTTTTTTTAAAAAAAAGGAGGGGAGGGAGGGGGAGGGGAGTCTACACTTATTTTGGAGGAGACGGCCATCTTCTGGGCGAGCTGAAAGGATGGGTGGAGTCTCTTTGTAAGCCTCCTCCCCCTCCACTGGTGGCTCCCTTTCAGGATGCGTTCACCCTCTCCAGAAACTGCTGTAAGGGTGAAGGGCCTGTCCCTTCCTCAGGCCTCTTGGGGTCAGGAGGAGGAGGAGGAGGAGGAGGAGACAGCCCCGGCACAGGTAAGAGGGGGTGCATTGTGAGGAGGCGGCAGCCGTGGTGGCAGGGGGTCATGGAAGGGAGGTGGTGGCTGCCAAACCAGAGTGCACATTGTGTTCCCTCTTACCTTCTCCTCAGTGACGGTGGCCATCTCCAGAGGCAGCAGGCCTGGCTTCCCTTCTGGGAGCCCTGCTGCCTGCGCCCGGGCACCTACCGCTCAGCTATTAGGCAGGCATGCACAGAGGCAGGGGTCAGTTGGGGAAGGGAAGTCAACCCGCTGTCTCTGCGCATGCGCCTGACTATCACCTGGGTGGCACATGGTTGGAGTCTTTGGGTCCTGTCCCCAGTTCTAAGCCTGGGGTGGGCAGGGCAAATGACTTGCAACTCGAGGCTTAGGACTCAGGCCAGAAAACATGGAGAGTCGGGACGAACTGCCAACATCCTTGATGTATGCTGGTTGACGTGCTAACATCTGCAGCTGAATGTATATTTTTGTTATCAGTCTATTTATTAGTTATATTTTGAAAAGGTACAACTTTGCTGTTTACATCTTTCTGTCATCATTGCTGCTTGAAATAATCCTCTGCTGTTTATGGATAATATGCACATGTAGAATTGTAACAGGAGGGCCCGACGATGAGTTTTTGTGTAGAAAGTGTGGAGGAAGGCATGGCAGAAAAAGGTAAAAATGGAAACATAAAGGCCAATCCCAAGCTTCCTGTTCTTATCTGCACCACAAAAAAGAATTCTAAGATTTGGATTTAAATTAGATTGGATACCTTGGATACATTTGTACATTTTGTAGAATAAAATCTGTGAGTCAGCTTTCTTGAACTGACATCTCTTTTCAGTCTTGAAGTCTACTTTCTTTCTTGAAAACCAGCTGTCAAAACTGCAATAGTCCTGGGGGGAAAATGTTAAGAAATATAGATAGATTATAAGCAGAATTTACAGACAAAAAGCAGAGCTGCATGGAATATAAATCTTCATGGATCAAATGCAGGTTAGACACTGTGGAAAAGTTCTAACTTCAGTGTGGTTTATAGCAGGAATGAACAGAACAAAACGGTTGGTGATATATTTGTTTCCACAATTGAATACATTGATTGGAGAATGTCTGGACCAGATAAATGTTTGAGAATACCTGACATGTATGCTGGTTGGTGTGCTAACATCTGGAATTAGATGTCTCCCTTATCGTGTGCATTCACACAGCACGCAATTATGTTCATACTGGTCAGGAATCAGACTGCATCAACACCAGCTTTGCTGTGGCTTGATTCACAGCCCATTTTACGCTTCTGTTCTGATTAGATGATTACATGGAGACTGGATTTTTTAGTGCCAATGTCCATACTGGCCCCTCAATCTGATGTGGTTTCATCCATGTCATAACCCACAGCCCCCTTTTCTTTGATCCTTCTCTCTACCAATCCCCAGGTATCCTTTTATGGTTCATTGCAAAACTGGTAGGTTGTTTAAAATGTTGCATGGCGCTAGGACAGTTTTCCAAATTTCTCCATAACATACGAACACATACACATACACCATGGAAACATAGTAGCCTGCTGTAGTCATTGGAGTGGTTTCTATTTCATATAAATTGTCATCCTTTTTTGTCAGTTCAGAGATGATCTAGTGCTAAACTAGTATATCAATGTAGTGATAAAGTGATCTAGTGCTAAACTTGATTTTTTAAAAAAATCTTTGTTGCACCTAAGGAGAAAGATCATGGGAATGGGTGTTCAAAACACCATACCCAGCTTAGTTCATCATCAGGATACAACCCACAGTCAAGTCCCCTCATCCATTTGGAGAACAATTGATTACACAGGGAAAAGTCTATTTGAATTGTTCCAGCATGAAAGAAGTAGAAGCCCCCAGTGGCAGGGGAAAAACCTCCGTGTTGGGAGCAAAAAAAGGCTGGACTGATTCAAATTGGTCATTGCATGTGATCAGCAAAAAAAGTGAATTCATCCATTTTACACCCGCAGCAAATCCCACTGTATTTGATTGTGTAGTTGTATCCTCAGTTGGAGTTGGAATTTTACATACATTAATCCATTTGAGAAACTTAACATCTACATGCAAATTGCTTAACAGTTTAGTTTGAATGAGTGTATAAAAGAGCAATATTTCTTTAAGAGAAGTTTGAAAGCATTGGGATCGCCTGGGAAATTCTTTATTATTTTTTAGTTTTTAGTTATGTTTATATGTCACCTTCTCTCCAGTGAACTGCATTATCATCATTCATAAGCACAGTGACCTCTTTCAGATGAAGTTACACAATAAAGCCATAGTTCTGCAGATTTTGCTCAGTAGCTGCCTATCTTTCTTGATTTTTTTTCCTCCCTGTCTCACAAACATACAATTGAATTTTAACACCTGACCCAATTGCCTTCAAAATGAAACTGAGAATCTATAATCAACCAGCTGGCATGAGTCAATCACATTCATTGAAGCAGAAGAAGCCTGCTTCCCACTTCGGGTAAGCCCAAATTTAAAAACCATTTAAAAACTAAAAAATACATATCATAAAACAAACAGCATGAAGTGCACAAAGAATGTTGAACAGACCAATGAACAGAATGATTAATTGTTGCAAGCAACACAGTCTTGTTACATGGCAATTTATGTAAGCATTGCATGGACATTCTCCTCGAGGTTGTTGGTCACATTCTATCAGTCTTCCACATTTTGGAAATAGTTTCATTTTGCGTGAGATTTAGACAGAACCTGGGTGGGGGAGGGGGTGAGAGGGATTCTTCTTGAACTATTGTTCCTAGAATCTTCCAGCCAGCACTACCATTGGCCATACCAATTGGTGGAATCATCACGAACATCATCATCATAGAACTGCAGAGCTGGAAGGGATCCTATGGATCAGATCCTGAAACTAGTTCAAAAAGTTATGTTTTCACACTTAAGATTAATGGTAGAAGTGGTTTGCTCACTGTTCCAAAGTAGAGAACCAGTGAAAAAAAAATCACCTCTTAAAACAGGGGTCAGGGAACCTTTTTACCTTTTATCCCCCCCCCCAAATTTATATATGCCAACATTACCCCCTTGATTTGAAAGGAAGGAAATCATACATTATTTGAATTCAAAATCTTATTGAATCTATTCAAAATTACTTTGAAAGCTTCAACTTACTTGAAAACCTCAGGTTTTGGAGAAATGATGTTGCTTCATCTTGGATATGGGAGCATCAATATTGGGGCACTGCTCATCCTCATTACCCCCAGAATTTTCATTTTTACCCCATTTGGGGTAATTTACCCCTGTTCCCTGACCACTGCCTTAAAACCACATGTTTAAAAACCCCACGCTTCGAGCAAGAAACACTGATTATATTCTAATACTCTTACTTTCATATACATTCAGTACATGTTTCATTAAACATTTACAATAAAAAATCATTAAACAATAGCAGTATGAATTCAATGCAAATTGCAATATATCTCTAAATTACCTACAGGATTTCCTTATTCCACATGCGCTTGGAAATCTTTGCATCACGTTGATATACACAAGTGGAAAAGAATCTATTCTTCCTTGAAATTACAAAGCTTCTCTGAGTGAATAGTCAGTAATGGGACTTCTACACACAGAAGAATGACTAGGATGCTATTAATCTACATAACAGAACAATAAAATTCTCCACTTATTAGCGCTACTTTTTTTTAAAAAAAGTGAAAAGTAGAGGTTTCAGATTGGAGAGAATGCTTTAATCAAATCAGAAGGCAGAATGTCTGAACTTTATTATCGATTAAAAATGTGAAAAGGGATTTTCTCAATAAAGCAAACTACATTTCCTTCCTTCTTTTTTCCTTTATATATTCATTAAGGAATTTAATATACCTGAATTTTACTTTGTTGTGTGCTTCTTTTTTATTACTTTATATTACTTCGCTTTGGTTTATAAACTAGATAATGTAATTGCTTTTGCTGGGCCAAAATGTTCTGTGGTAATAATTTGAGACAAACCTCCACTTTTCATTGGTGGAAAAGTTACTCAAAGGACCTTAACTATAGTCCTTTTTTCTGCTGTCTTTTTTAACAAACATAATATAAACAAAAGTCTCTCTTATCTCCTCCCTGCTACAAGACTTTATGTTCCATCTTTAAAACAAACAGTCATTTTGGAAATCTGAAAAAATAGGTGTCTAAAACTCCTCCTCCCACAAACCACCAACCAACACTCCAAGTGGCCATGATGGCTGCACAAAATTTGAGAATTCTGGTCTAATTTTCCCTATCTTTGCATTCCCCCATACAAGGCAGTAAAAAATTGATGAACATGTCAACATAATATGTGTAGTCACATTATAATAAATGTAACAAACGTACATACATGATGTACATACTGGATATATATGATTTTCCTTCACGCACATAGCTACCATATAATGGAATGTCAGACAATCCATCTTGCACATAATGCTAATCTATAGGTTACTTTAATGTTACAGAAGGAAGTCCCCACCTTGTGCTTTGCAGGTCCCTCTTCTCTGGCACATGTTCATTTTTTAAAACCTAACTAGAGTTCTGCATTAGAACAGAGCAGAGGGGGCATAGTAAATTTAAACTATAATTTACTGATAAGTAAGGATCATCATTCACTGTTTATGACCATGGCATACTTCAACCGTTTCTTCCCCTAGTTTAGATGCGATAAGGAAATCAGGTTAGTTTAAAAGCAGAAGTGAAAAACGGTGACCTCCTTATGGACAGGATGATGGGACTGAGGAGCAGAAGGATGAACTTGTGACCTCCACAATATTGTTCAATGTTAGAGCCTCGTGGCGCAGTGATTAAACCGCTGTACTGCAGCCAAAACTGTGCTCAGAACCTGGGGTTCAATCCCAGGTAGCTGGCTCAAGGTTGACTCAGCCTTCTATCCTTCCGAGGCTGGTAAAATGAGTACCCAGCTCACCGGGGGGGGGCAATGTGTAGCCTGCATAATTAACTTGTAAACCGCCCAGAGAGTGCTTGAAGCGTTATGGGGTGGTATATAAGCAGCACGCTTTGCTTTTGCTTTTTAGTTCTCATCAGCACCAGCCTGCCTGCCTAATGGTGAATAATCTATGGTTTAGCACACTGGTTCTTAACCTTGGGTTACTCAGGAGTTTTGGACTGCAACTCCCAGAAGCCTTCACCACCGACTGTGCTGGCTGGGGTTTCTGGGAGTTGCAGTTCAAAAACATCCTAGTAACAAAGGTTAAGAACCACTGGTTTAGCATACATAAATGTGACCCATAGGCTAACTGCATTTGGAAAACAAGTATCAATTGAAAGAGGAATTGGAGTACTCACTCTGTTTAACACTGCAGTGGCGGTATTGTATATGGCTGGTTTTCACTCATCGAGGATAGAAAACACCTGAATAAGTTGTACGTTGTGTAGACAACGAGGTCTCGCCAGCAGCGACCAGCAATGTTGGGAATGATAAAGAGGCTGTCTGGCTTCACCCTCAGCTGTGCTTTTGTTGAAGGAAGTGAATCCTGGGCATCAAAATTATAGACAGCAGTGCTTTGAGCCAGACGTCAGAGGAAACTATCATGACAAAGAAGATTTTTCAGTGTAAATCTCAATATGAGCCAGTAACAGAAAAAAAGTTTTATTAGAAGTTTGCCGTTTTGCCAGCCATGTAGATAAATCTGAATGCCTTTGTGAACCATTTCTTAAAACTATACATGAAGGTGATCTTTGACTCCAACGAAACAATATTGCATGTAGCAATGTGCGCCACCTTGTGGGCTTGGGGGAAGAATGTAAACAAGGTATTTACTGTTTGTCTGGAGTGGATGAGTTTTTGGGACAAACAGGCTATTATTTGGCTATTAGGATATGTGGCTCCATAAAGCAACATCTGGATCTGCAATTACAAGTGACTGAGAAACTGCAAATTCCTTGATCTATTCAGTTTATAAGTTTCAAAGCAAAGACCAGTATCCTGTTGGGCTTCGGTTCCATGGAAAGTCCCATCAGTGTAGGGACTTGTGCAAGTGATGCCATTCAGCAAGTGGTGAACTCCTTGGAGGGGAAAAAACATCCTCTGGTTGCCAACAGCAATACTTATGCAAGTCGTGAGATCCCACATTACTATTCTGGCAGAATTTCCATTCAAAGGAATCTCAGTATGATACTGGCCGAAATGATCTTTTTAAAAGGGGTACAGACTAGAGACACTGTGGCCCAAATCCTGTTGCTTAGCATAGTAAATCATCTTGGAGTTGGTCCCTTGAATCAATGGGGTTTTGATGAGTCAAAACCTCCTCCTTAAGCTATGTGGTTTAAAAATTGTTTTAAACACAATAGTCTTTTGTTATTATAATTTGTTTAACTGTGCTTAAATATTATAACTTCTTTAGCGAAACTCTTGTTGCTCACAGTAGAGTAGGCTGATTTACCTTCCGCAAATTGAACCACAAGTTTCACTGGTTCCAAAGGGCATTCACTAACTTTAGCATAGTAAGATGCAGTTAGAGTTGAAACAACAGAACCTGTGGTTCCATTTGCTGATGGTAAATCATCCTATTCTAGTGTGATTGACTATGCCAAGCAACAGGAGTGTGGCTAAAAAGTTATATTTAAGCACAATTAAATAAATTATAATATTATTAAAATACAAATCTATCTGAAACAATTTTTAAACCACATTGATTAAAGTAATAATTAAAAAGCATATTCTTAGCTAGCCCTGTCTATTACCCACATATTTATGAATGCTGCTGATGGGATCTGGAATCTAACAGGGCTCACTAGTCCCACCCCACCCATTGCCAATAACCAGCATGACAACACATTTTGCCATTCAGTTAAATATCATAGGACTGTAACATCATTATACGTAGGCTGCAGTCCCCCTTCACTGAATTGAGAGGGAACCCTATTGCGCTGAATAGGACTTTCTGGAAGCTTTACTTCCATCGGGGTAAAACATATAGGAACAGAGTGAAAGTGTTAAAGAAAAATATGTAATGTATCTGAAGATAATTTCCTATCCTAAACCTCTATATTGACTTTATTTATACTTATACTCCATTTCAGTAATGATATATATATTTGAAATACATGAACACAATTCATGGATTTAGAGTTATTTCCCTAAATCCAGTTTCAATCAATTTGGTGCTCTCCTCCAGATGTTTTGAATGATAGTTCTCAGCATCCCTCCCCATTGCCTATGATGGCAGCTTTGATGGGAACTGAAGTCTAAAACATCTGGAAGGTACTCACTCTCAATTGAGACCATCCTGTTTCATTTGATCTTCTTAGACATCAAAAAAGAAGATATTCATGAATTAAAACAAGCATTTCAGTTTCACATATAGCTAGTTCCTTGACAATCTATATGTGGTTTTAAATATACTTCCCTTTTTCTTTGAATGGTGTAGAAAAGGATGGTATTTGAGGCAAGTGAGAGGAATCAGTGGCTATATACCCTGTTTCCCTGAAAATAAGACAGGGTCTTATATTAATTTTTGCTCCAAAAATACATTAGGTCTTATTTTCAGGGGATGTCTTTTTTTCATATAAGGCAATCTACATTTATTCACCCCTTCACGGATTGCTGCCTTGTCGTGGTGAAGGGGCTTGAATAACTCAGGGAAGCTATGGGCTATGCCATGCAGGGCCACTCAAGACGGACAGGTCATAGTGGAGAGTTCTGACTAAACGCAATCCACCTGGAGTAGGAACTGGCAATGCCACTCCAGTATCCTTGCCAAGAAAACCCCATGAACAGAAACAAAAGGCTAAAAGATATGACGCTGGAAGAAGGGACCCTCAGGTCGGAAGGCGTCCAACATGCTACTGAGGAAGAGCTGAGGACAAGTGCAAGTAGCTCCAGAGCTAATGAAGTGATTGGGCCAAAGCCAAAAGGATGCTCAGCTGTGGACGCGCCTGGAAGTGAAAGGAAAGTACAGTGGTGCCTCGCGTAGCAAGGTTAATCCGTTTGTTTAATGCATTCCAATGGGCCCTAAACTTACCGTTCAGCGAAGTTTCCTCCATAGCAGCAGCCATTTTCGCGCCCTCGGTAAGCGAGGGGAGGGCGCGAAAACGCTGCATGCGGCCATTTCGGGGCTTCCGGTGGCCATTTGGGAACTGCCTAACAGCTGATCCGCGGGCATCGCAAAGCGATCGGTAAGCGAAACGCTTACCGATCATCGCTATGCGAGTTTTGCCCATTGCGACCGTCGGTATGCCTCCGCATTAGCGATCCCGAAAAAGGGATCGCTATGCGGATTCGTCATTATATGGTGCACTCGTTAAGCGAGGCACCACTGTACGATGCTGCAAAGAAAAATACTGCATAGGAACTTGGAATGTAAGATCTATGAACCTTGGGAAGCTGGATGTGGTCAAACAGGAGATGGCAAGAATAAACATTGACATCCTGGGCGTCAGTGAACTAAAATGGACGGGAATGGGCGAATTCAATTCAGACGATTATCATATCTACTATTGTGGGCAAGAATCCCGCAGAAGGAATGGAGTAGCCCTCATAGTCAACAAAAGAGTGGGAAAAGCCGTAATGGGATATAATCTCAAAAATGACAGAATGATGTCAATACGAATCCAAGGCAGACCTTTCACCATCACACTAATCCAAGTTTATGCACCAACCACCAATGCTGAGGAGACTGAAATTGACCAATTTTATGAAGACTTACAACACCTTCTAGAACTGACACCAAAGAAAGATGTTCTTCTGATTAAATGGGACTGCAATGGTAAAGTAGAGAGTCAAGAGATAAAAGGAACAACAGGTAAGTTTGGCCTTGGAGTTCAAAACGAAGCAGGGCAAAGGCTAATAGAGTTTTGTCAAGAGAACAAGCTGGTCATCACAAACAGTCTTTTCCAAGAACACAAGAGGCGACTCTACACACGGAAATCACCAGATGGGCAATACCGTAATCAGATTGATTATATTCTCTGCAACCAAAGATGGAGAAGCTCTATACAGTCAGCAAAAACAAGACCTGGAGCTGATTGTGGCTCCGATCATCAGCTTGTTATAGCAAAATTCAAGCTTAAAATGAAGAAAGTAGGAAAAACCTCTGGACTAGTCAGGTATAATCTAGACCAAATTCCTTATGAATACAGAGTGGAAGAACAGATTTAAGGAACTCGATTTGGTGGACAGAGTGCCTGAGGAACTTTGGATAGAGGCTCGTAACATTGTACAGGAGGCAGCAACAAAAACCATCCCAAAGAAAAGGAAATGCAAGTAAGCAAAGTGGCTGTCCAATAAGGCCTTAGAAATAGCAGAGAGGAGAAGGGAAACAAAATGCAAGGGAGATAGGGAAAGTTACAGAAAATTGAATGGAGACTTTCAAAGAATAGCAAGGAGAGACAAGAGGGCCTTCTTAAATGAACAATGTAAAGAAATAGAGGAAAATAATAGAAAAGGAAAAACCAGAGATCTGTTCAGGAAAAATGGAGATATTAGAGGAAAATTTTGTGCAAAGATGAACATGATAAAGGACAAAAATGGGAGAGACCTCACAGAAGCAGAAGACATCAAGAAGATGTGGGAAGAATACACAAAGGAATTATATCAGAAAGATTTGGATATCCCAGACAACCCAGATGATGTGGTTGCAGACCTTGAGCCAGACATCCTGGAGAGTGAAGTCAAGTGGGCCTTAGAAAGCTTGGCTAACAACAAGGCCAGTGGAAGTGGTGGAATTCCAGTTCAACTATTTAAAATCTTAAATGATTACGCTGTTAAGGTGCTACATTCAATGTGCCAGCAAGTTTGGAAAACTCAGCAGTGGCCAGAGGACTGGAAAAATCACTCTACATACCAATCCCAAAGAAGGGCAGTGCCAAAGAATGCTCCAACTACTGTACAATTGCACTCATTTCACATGCTAGCAAGGTTATGCTCAAAATCCTCCATGGCAGGCTTCAGCAGGATGTGGACCGAGAACTCCCAGAAGTACAAGCTGGATTCCAAAGGGGCAGAGGAACTAGAGACCAAATTGCTAACATGCGCTGGATTATAGAGAAAGCCAGAGAGTTCCAGAAAAACATCTACTTCTGCTTCATTGACTATGCAAAAGCTTTTGACTGTGTGGACCACAACAAACTATGGCAAGTCCTTAAAGAAATGGGAGTGCCTCACCACCTTATCTATCTCCTGAGAAACCTATACGTGGGACAGGAAGCAACAGTTAGAACTGGATATGGAACAACGGATTGGTTCAAAATTGGGAAAGGAGTATGACAAGGCTGTATATTGTCCCCCTGCTTATTCAACTTATATGCAGAATACATTATGCTAAAGGCTGGACTGGAGGAATCCCAAGCCGGAATTAAGATTGCCGGAAGAAATATCAACAACCTCCAATATGCAGATGATACCACTCTGATGGCAGAAAGTGAGGAGGAATTAAGGAACCTTGTAATGAGGGTGAAAGAGGAGAGTGCAAAAAACAGTCTGAAGCTCA
Organism: Pogona vitticeps; assembly: GCF_051106095.1. Classification (NCBI taxonomy): domain Eukaryota; kingdom Metazoa; phylum Chordata; class Lepidosauria; order Squamata; family Agamidae; genus Pogona; species Pogona vitticeps. The sequence continues at coordinate 176,167,985 of NC_135785.1, forward strand.
ACATCAAAAAACTAAGATCATGGCCACTGGTCCCATCACCTCCTGGCAAATAGAAGGGGAAGATATGGAGGCAGTGACAGATTTTACTTTCTTGGGCTCCATGATCACTGCAGATGGAGACAGCGGCCATGAAATTAAAAGTTGCCTGCTTTGTGGGAGGAAAGCGATGACAAACCTTGATAGCATCTTAAAAAGCAGAGACATCACCTTGCCAACAAAAGTCCGCATAGTCAAAGCTATGGTTTTTCCTGCCGTGATGTATGGAAGTGAGAGCTGGACCATAAAGAAAGCAGACCACCGAAGAATTGATGCCTTTGAATTGTGGTGCTGGAGGAGGCTCTTGAGAGTCCCCTGGACTGCAAGGAGAACAAACCTATCAATTCTAAAGGAAATCAACCCTGAGTGCTCACTGGAAGGACAGATCCTGAAGCTGAGGCTCCAATACTTTGGCCATCTCATGAGAAGAGAAGACTCCTTGGAAAAGACCTTGATGTTAGGAAAGTGTGAAGGCAAGAGGAGAAGGGAATGACAGAGGACAAGATGGATGGACAGTGTCACTGAAGCTACCAGCATGAATTAGACCAAACTCCGGGAGGCAGTGGAAGACAGGAGGGCCTGGCGTGCTCTGGTCCATGGGGTCACGAAGAGTCGGACACGACTAAACGACTAAACAGCAACAACATTTATTCAAATACAGTCGTGTCATCTTCTGGTTGCTGCACAATGGTGGAGGCCGGAGTTTCACTCAACTGGGGCTTATTTTTGGGGCAGGGCTTATATTATGATCATTCTGAAAAATCATACTAGGGCTTATTTTCAAGTTAGGTCTTATTTTCAGGGATACAGGGTAGTTTTATGGCCTACTGAGATCAATATGATGTTTTGGCAAAACTCCCCTTTTGGACAGAATAACTGAACGTGTTCTATGTAGCTTCTTGAAAGTACTTGGTACCATGTCGTAACATTGCTTCCTTAAGTTTGGGTCCTTCTCCCGTAGAGATCCTGAACTCCACCAGCTTCCCTGTCCCACTCCTTGGGGGGCTCAGGTGAGTCTCTCTTAACCTCTTCAGCCTGGAGACCATTCCTCCACTCTTTTTGATCATCTCCCCAAATCCCTTCCTCCTCTTCCACTATCAGATCAGGATACTCCCTTCCCTCTCCTTCTCTTTCTTTCTTCTCTCCTACTTCCTCCACTGCTTCTCTTATATCCCCCAGTTCCCAATCCCCTATGCCCCACTTTCCCTTCCCTCCTGTAGAGAGCATTCTGTTGGAATGGAGCAAAATTTGGATGAGAAAGTTTGTTTGTGTTGCCCTGTCCAGGGGCATTAGGGTAGGGCTTGTTGCATTCTACAGGTTTTAGTGGGAGATCCTCCATCTGAATTGCACTGTCCTTCAGGAGGTGTGTGAACTCAGGGGACCCCACCTTCTTGTGAGTCTTGCTTCTTGTGAGTCAACCCCTGTTTGTATTGCCACAGTAGGCTGCCTGGATTTGTCCTGTGCAACTTCCCTTAAAAGACTGATACAGCACCCTCTTGCAACCCTGGGCCATGGCTAGACAGCCTGCTGGAGATATCTCCACAAACTTACTCACAACTCATCATATCGAGATAAACAATTGCATAAAGGTTTTTCTCACTACTACCACCAGATTTCCGATTTTCTCTTGGAAAAAGACTCTTTGGGGTCTAACAACCCATTTCTTCCCCTTTGGATTATTCTGTTTTTCCCCAGGCCTCCATATCTTTTAAATTCTATATTACTTCATTATATTAACATTTGCCTACCACTGGGATTTCCTTGGGTTTTCCATGTTAGATGCTAATGATCTGCACAGCAACTTTTAAATAAAAGTTCTAATCTTGGTGGGTTTTCTGCTTTATTTCTCCTGGCTTCATATCTTAAATTAACTATCTTTCACAGCTTGCATTGTTAATTCACACCAGATATTGTTCCTTTTATTTCTTCAGTGACTAGTTAATGTAGCTTAATTTTAGCAAAGAGTATGCATATTAGACGGCCTGCTGCAATCAAAATGCTCTTTAGTTTTGAAGTTTCTTTAATGTTGCTACAAATATGATCTTTGTAATAAGACATGTTTGTACTACTGAGAATTCCTCCTGGGAGATCATTTCATTGCTCATATTACAAAAAATATAAATATAAATAAATTAGGGAACACTGTCTCTCCTCATGAGCTGAGGAAGGAATGAAATATGCTTGTTACATAAATATGAAAAGTGTCTCAGAGAATCTGAATGGGCTGTGGCACAGATTCCTGCAGTGCAAATATGCATTATGGGATATAGGAGGACACAAATTAGACCCAGATAGGGATTGTTGTTAGGCAGAATGTTAGAAAAGAGATTGGAAGGGGTTTTTCATAGCTCAACAGGATTTGAAACTGTATCCCATGAATCCTAGTCTCTCACTCTAACCATTGTACCACACTGATTGTTTCTCATACTGGGCTACTCTCATATGGAACATATACAGTGGTGCCTTGCTAGACATTTACCCCGCATGACAGTTTTTTTTGCTAGACATTGACTTTTTGCGATCGCTATAGCGATTCGCAAAACAGTTATTCCTATGGGGGAATTTCGCTGGACAATGTTTGGTCCCTGCTTCGCAAACCGATTTTTGCTAGACATTGATTTTGACAGCTCCCTCCACACTCGCAAAACGGGTGTTTTCGGGATCTAAACTTTGCAACTATTTAAACAGCTGATCAGCGGCTCGCAAAGCAGCTTTCCTATGGCCGATCTTCGCTAGACAACGACGATTCTTCCCCATTGGAACGCATTAAACAGGTTTCAATGCATTCCAATGGGGAAATGCTTTTCGCTAGATGATGATTTCGCTAGACAGCGATTTCAGTGGAACGGATTATCATCGTCTAGCGAGGCACCACTGTATTCTCCTAATCTCTGGTGGGTGATCATTAAACTGTAGTCATCATACCTGAATCCAGAAGTAGTATACTCTCAGAGAAGATATACCGTATGATTCTTCTGAACATGTAGATCAAGCATCTTCTGGTCCAGAGCTTGGAAAAATAACTTTTTAGGATTGCAATGTGGAAAATTAACTTTTTAGGACTTCCAGAATCCCAATACTCCTATTTCCACTGAGCCATAAAACCCACTGGGTGACACCAGGACTGTGTTATTTTTTTCTCTGCTTGACCTATCTCAGCAGCTGGTTGTGTGATTAAAATGAAAAGAAGGATAACCACTTACTGGAGGCCATTGGAGAGATGGCAAAATAGAAACACAATGAATGAAATAAATACTGCAACATGTTGCATGTTGATCCTCACATTTAGAAGAATCACATGATTTGCAAGGAAGTACTGTGGTATGGTTTAGGGTAGCAACAGAGATTACAGATTAAGTGGGAGATGTTCTTAACTTTCCCTAGAAAGAAAGCCGGAGGTGGGCCTGAGATGTTCTTTTGTCTACCTGATGCTTCCCTTTTGCATGGCTCCAAACTCTGCTAAGAGAGAGACAGAGAGAAGAGAGACGCTTTCCTAGAGACAACACTGGAGGCAGGCTTTGAAAGAGTCATTTCTTAAGAGAGCCTGTGAGCATCTCCATATGAGTCTTCCCTCTGCAGGGGCAGTGGATTCTTGGAGGAGAGAGAGAGGGAGAGGAACGGAGAAGGTGCTGCAGTCTGCTAATGAAGAGAGGAGGAGAGTAAGGTTAGGGAAAAGCTGAATACACCAACGTGGATGGAGAGAAAAGCTAATGAGAAAGAAAAAGGGAGGAAAGAAATAGAAGCAGGTTCTTGGTAGGGGAAAATCAAAGGTTTAAAATCCATATGAAGCTGTTTGGTTGTGTTGAGCTTTAATTTATATTAAAAACCATCCTTGGCCAAGACTAATCAGATAAACCAACCAGGGATTATGTGTTGACGGGTGGCTAAAGCTGACAGCAATAGAAATAACATTAGAATTCTAAATACAATGCCAAAACAAGTCATTTCCAGTGTGTCTAAAGTCTGCCAAATCTTCTGCACTCTGGGAGATCCTGTTGACATGCTAGGGACGATAGATGATCAAGAGCAGAAAGAAATGGAAGGAAGGATGAAGATGTGCCTGAGAGAAACACCACTGATGTGCTGGATGAAGAAAGTGGGGAAACAGAACAGCTAGTCCAGTTAGATGGCTAGCCAGTTGTGTCTTGGTTATATAGCAATTCTGACAACCTTTGCTTTATATGACTCAAGAGCACGCTGATTTGGAAAGTAAACTCCAGAAACACTATGCAGCAGCCACTAGATGGCAGTGCAATCTACCAGTACAGTATCTCAAGTCACTTTTAGGGGTGAAAAGCATCAGTGCAATTATTCAGGGGCTTAATTATTTTATTACTTCTAGATTCAAGAAATCTACTTTTCAATCAGATTTTAATTGGACATTTCCCCAGTCAAACTATGTTTGCGGGTGGTGACAGAGGTTTAAACCCATGTGCCAATACATCTTTAATAAAGAATACTGCTTCAAAATTGTAGATAATTTAAAGAATTCCTAATCTTTAAAATGGCTTATGCTGATATTTTTAGAAAAACTATCATCACAAATAAATAGCCTGGAATATTTTCAGAAATATAACCTTTACAGCATTTCTATAACATTTATTTTAATATGCCAATTATATCATTAATAAATTGATAGGAGGAGAGTTGACTGATGAGAGCAACCGATAACATGTTGACAATCTGTATTTCTATAAAGAGGATTAAAATAACATATTTCCAGGGCATTTTGTATCCAGGACCACACTCTGCTTCTTGGTAACACACCAGGAGCTGGAAGGCTGCAGCTCATTTGTATGCTTTCATGTATACATAATTAACAAAAATTGCATAAAAGTTGTATGAATGTAGTGGACATGTTGCACTCCTGTGATACCATCTGTGCAGTCTGCGGTGTGAGAAGGGAAACTCTTAGGGTATATTTGGGGATTACATTATTTAAACCTGTGATCTCAATTTATCCACTTATTAAGTTGGAGGGATGGAAATATTTCCTCTAATAAGTACAGAGGCATAAAGTATTGTGCAAAATACTGGTCAGAATCCTATGCATGCATAAGAGAAACATTGAGTCTTGGAAGCAAATTGCTTTTCACGGGCCAAAATCCTATTGTGCAGCTGTGAGCAAGCATGGTAGCTGTGCTAGCATTGAAATTGTGTGTTGAGCCATTGCTCATGCCAGGGACTCCTGACTGATTGCACAATTGCAGAGCACAATTCCTTGTTGCCAGGTATAGGACAGAAAATAGATCATTAACAAGGTGCTGGTTGTGGTTCTGGACACTTGCCTATTGTTGTGAACCCAGGAATGCAACCAGCACCTAATTAGTGAGCGGCAACTTGCGGCTTGTGACTTACACGATTTCCCTTAGACAAGCACCAACTGGCAATACAGTTCAGGACATCATAAAATAGCAAGCATTGTTTCATGTTGTCCTTGAGCCCGTTACCTGTTGAAGGAGATCTGTACAGATTTGATACTACAGTGGTGCCTCGCACAACGGGTGCCTCACACAACGATGAATTCACACAACGATGCCTTTTTCTGTTAAATTTGCCGCCTCACACAGCGATGTTTCCTATGGGGGATTTTCACACAACGATGTCTCTTTTTCGTTCCTGTAAAAGTGTCTTACAATGTTTGGAAGCCATTTTAAATGGTTGCAATGGTTAGCCCACCTCCTGAAACCTATGCAAACTGATTTTGGTGTTGTTCTGACACTTCGTTAATTTATGGTAATTTTTTTGTTTTTCCCCCTCATTGAACTCCATGCATTTCAATGAGGGGGGAAAACAAAAAAATTACCATAAATTAACGAAGTGTCAGAACAACACCAAAATCAGTTTGCATAGGTTTCAGGAGGTGGGCTAACCATTGCAACCATTTAAAACGGCTTCCAAACATTGTAAGACACTTTTACAGGAGCGAAAAAGGACTTCGCAAAGCCATTGAAATGTATTGAGTCGGCTTCAATACATTCCAATGGAGGAAACATTGTTTCACACAGCGATGTTTCCTATGGGGATTTTCACTCAGCGATGGCAATCCGTTCCAATTGGAACGGATTAACCGGTTTTCAATGCATTCCTATGGGAAACGATGTTTCACAGAACGATGTTTCACACAACGTTGATTTTTTTGGAACCAATTAACATCGTTGTGTGAGGCACCACTGTATTTTGAAAACTGTAGCTTGTGTTTGAGTATAATGTGTTATAAGTGGCAGTACTTTTAGTGTATTACTTCATGGCTGACAAACTGACTGTAGTTGCTGCTCTTAAAAAAGGAACACCACAGCTAGTAACATCCATTGTAATTTTCATTTAACAAGTAATATTTACTCATTACAACATTTGTTCATTCATTTATTCAGTTTATATACCATCCATCTAGCAAATTGATACTCTGGGCAGTGTACAACAAATTAAACATACATTATATATATTTTACAAACAATAAACTATCCCAAACACCAGTCATAACCCAAAATGGGAAGCAAAACAATTTCCAGAACACACTACAATACTGCATTATTCCTCTCCTCCTTCCTCCAATGTCCCAGCTATTTGGGGAGATTCTTACCAAAGCCTTCTCTGAATAGTTCTGTTTTTAGGAGGTTTCTGAATATGTGGAAGGAGGGTGCTTGTTGTTTTTCCTATAGGGAGAGTACTCTGTAGAGATGGCTTTTTCCTTAGTGGATTTTCAATAATAAGGAAAATTGCAGGAAATGATGGAAATATTTGGAACAGTTACAAAGGGAAGACAACATTATTTGGGCCACCGTAACATTTTCTCAATGAGACAAGATAATTACCCCATAAAAATCTTCATTTGGAAGCAGAACTATCTCAAAATCATGGGTTAGTTTAGAACCACTTCAAACATTATATTTCAAATAAACACTACACGGTAATTACTGCAGGGCGTCCTTGTCTTCTAATCATCCTGCCTTGCTTGAAGCTCTATGTGTCTTTAACTGTTTTAGTCTGCACACAAACTGAAAAGAAAAATAAAGACACAATTGTAATTGAAGTCAACACAGTTCGAATTTTTTTTCCTATGTGATCAGTTGATTGGTTCTTGTAAAAATGTGTGTGTGGTATTTTGGTGATGTTGGCAGTCGGGGCAAGATGTTCAGGACTGCAAGTACCCCACCCTTACAATCTTTCCATGCAATTGTTCTCTGAAATTTTAAAAAGTATTTGTACGTATATAGCACTAGATCACTTTATTGCCTTATCACTAGTGTTGATATACTAGTTTAGCGCTCTGTCACCTCTGGACAAGAATTTGTGTTGTTGTTTTTTAAAAGTTATGAATAAATAGAAACAACCCAGACAAAATAAAATATGTTCCTGTGGTAAGCGGTATTGCTATAGATGTTAACAAGAACTTTAGAATGCTACTCCCTTTTCTGAAACACTACCCAACCCTTTAAAAACCAAGTAGCTTAACAGTGAACTGTAAAAACATGGGCAGAGGATGAAAGAAGGGGGGCTCTGGGCTGAAATAGGTATCACATTGCATTGAGTGCTAACACTGACCTTTCAAATCATTCCACAGTCCCCGTATGATCACTGATTGCAAATTCAGTTGTAATATAGGCTGTGAATCAAGCTTGCCAGTGTGGTTGCAGCCTAAGCCTGCAATTTATACCCCCCCCCCCCAACTTAAATTGGCTCTTTGAATTAGGAAAGTCTGAAACATACCATAAAATATGCTGGAAATTCTCATTTTGGAATAGACGTCATCACATCTCCATCAGGTTTGCCTCTGCAATCAAACAGGTTGAGAGTGTGAATTTTGCAATGGAAACTGGGGAGAACCTTGCAGCACAAATATGCCTTCTAACATTTTGTATAACCTCAGAATAAACCTACCTTGTTTGCCAACTTGATACAATTGTTTAAGGTAACTAAAATGCAGATCTGACGTTCACAAATTCCATGGCCTGCTCATCTGTTTTTGAAGGTAGCTTGAAACCTGTTGTTTCAAACACTGGGGGGAAAACGGTAAGATTGGGGAATGAAAGAAACAAGAGTTGCTAATAACTCTTTAGCACTAAATCCTTTCACTAAGCGCTTTTTCCAATATGTGAGAGGGTCAGAACTCACATGAAGAGAAAAACAGAAGGCATCAAATAGAAGGATGAAAGAGATAAAGAGAAGCACAGAAGGAACAGTATATCTCAATGTACTGTATTGTTTTTAGTGTACGTCTTGAAGTTTGTTCTATCCTTCAGAACAGTTCACCCAACCAATTTGCTACAGTGCAAATGGATATATACATCACTTGATTATTAAAGACTCAGTAGCTGGCAGCTAAATCCGTGAACTGTCTTCATTGAAAACAAATGGTTTTGAATGGATGTGTACTGTTAAATGATGTGTATGCATATGCAAACCCATCTTGAGAGTGAGTCAATGTGAGCCAACTTGTGGTCCATCTATCACAGTGGTTCCCCAGATGTTCTTGGGCTAACATTCTTAGAAGTCTTCACCACTAGTTGTGACAGCCAGGATATTCTGGGAGTTGTGGTCCAAGAATATCTGGGGAGCCAAAGCTGAATTAAAATGCCTCTACAGTTATATTCTGTGCATGTTTCACTCAGACGTCCCACTGCGCTCAGTTGGACTTTCTTACTGAAATCCTGTTGCTCAATTACACCAGTGGCATAACTACTGGGCATTAATTACGTAAGTTGTAGATATTTGTTGCATAAGAAGTTATACAACTTGGTGGGCAATAGATAATGCCTATAGAAATTTCTTAACTTATGGGAATTCATGTCTAACAGTTATGCTATTTATGTAAATGTGCAAGAGGACTCCAACCACTATGTAAGAGTGCAGTCCTTACTAGCCAAGATTGCTAAGGGCCAGCTGAGCAGACACTAGGCAGCTGAAGCTATGGTAAATCCAAGCATCTCTTACCCTAAACATGTTGGAAAATACTTTGGACTACTCTTACCTTTTCCTAACTTTCTGCTGGCATGATAGCTGTGTTCCTGGGCCAAAGGAGGTTGGACTTAACATAACTTGGTTTCTCCCTCCATCACTTTGCCTCTTCTCCTCTTGCTTTTTTGGTTTTTCTGTTGATGGATTTTAGGAAGCACAACACTCCTGCTGCTAGATCCCTCTGCTTGAGGAATTCTAAGATTAGCAAGCAGAAGGGATTCTTGTTGGTCCAAGATCATTTTAGCCAGAAGAAGGGATGACTCCCTGTTCAACTTCCTGTCCAGCCATATTTCTATGAATGAGGATTGCACTGTAAATCTGCAGAGAATTTTTGCACATTTGTCTGATGACCTAATTTGTACAATTCCTAATTCAAGAGATGAAACATCAGTTTATGTTAGCCGAGGTTTAAAAAAAGTGGCTAATAACGAGATTACCCCCGGGCTTGATCAAAAACAACCATTTCTCCTTTTTCACACCTGACAAAGCTACTTCATGCAGATCCTGCTGCTATGCTCTACAGTGTGTTTATTAACAGTCAAAAATTGAAGAATGTCTTTCTAGAACATGGAGACCATATACTGATACGTTTTGCCTTGATAAAGGCAGTGCCCTCAAATACTCTGTAGATTCCTAAGAACTGTGTTTGTTCATCTGGGCTTTTTGCCTATTTCTTCTTAAAGCATTTTTGTTTGTTTTTATTTTGAAGCCTTCATCTGAAGTCCCTGAGAAATTCTGCCCATGGGCATTACTATTGTCAAATTTAAAGTTCTCAGGATTTTCTTCCCACTGTTTGTAGGCTTTTAAATTTCATTGAAAGTGATAACTGAAGCTGAAATCATGCACACACACACACACTACGATGCTGCTCTGCCTGCCTTCACCCCATGTCTTTGAGTTTTCAGGGTGGACAGTACTATCAGATGTTCCTGAGACTAGGCTGAGCAGTGTGTGAGTCATGGATGAAAAAAAGTCTGGTTCAGGAGTCAATTTTTAGGCGCTGGTCTTGCTTAAAAAGTGGAATATTCTTACTGGCAGTTCCCTTTCCCCTTGGGTAAGTCCCCCATCAAAAAGGATTTATGAATGACAGATGGATCCATAAAAGCCATGGTAGTTAAATGTCATACTACATATCAATTTGCTAAGGGGCAAATTATGGGAGTGGGATTGTTGTCTTCCCACCTTGCTTTGGCACTTACCTGAAGCATTGGGCTGAACACTGCTAGAAACCAGATGCTCATTTAGAATGCAGATTAATTAGATCCAACATGGCTCTTTTAACATTCTTTCATATTCTTAAATTTGCTTCGGTATCTCTCACTCCCCCCCTCCTTTTTAAAACAGCTTCAGTTCTGTGTGTTAAACTGCAGACATAAGCTCTCTTATTCCCAGCACTGTGTGCAATGATGTTAAGAGCTGGTGGATCCCACATCCACCTGGCCTTGACAAAGCAACTTTGTGCAGGAATGATTGAATATCCCACAGCGCTGAGTGTCTCAGCCCATTTTCTTGGTGAGTTAAGAATGAAACTTGGTGATCTCAGAGGTCAGTGCATGTGTACACACACACACACACACACACACACACACAGAGAGAGAGAGAGAGAGAGAGAGAGAGAGAGAGAGTTTACCTAATGCTGACAGGCCCATAATCCCCATCTGAGAAATCATATACAAGTAAAGATTTGTTTTAAAGAATAAACGTTACACTCTAGGTCCCTGCCCACACTATGCCATAGGTCAAATTTATATATTTATATTTATTAATGTATTTGTATGTGATTTTTAGATTTATGTATTTAACTGCATACACAAATGCGATCCAGTTTGGGCATGGATTGGGATTGGGTTGGAAACAGATTGCATCAGATTACTTCCACAAGTGGTCCCCACGTGGTTGCACATTGAGCGACACCATTGTATTTATGTTAGGGTAATAAAGAATTGGGCCAAAGAATCAAATGAGAAGCAGACAGCGTATTCACTACAAATTAACTTGTCTTCCTCGCTACTACAATGAGAGTCTCTCAGGCCCCAGCAATCAGGCTTGCAAATTAAGCCTAAGTTTACATTACATCACAGAACAAAGCATGCTAAATGTAAAAGACATAGGTTGGAGGAAATAATCTTTCTCCTCTTGAGAGAGCACCTCTTTTACAGATTTCCTACCTGTGTTGCCTAGTTTGACTCAAACAAAGTCAAGGGAGCTTTTTTCAGAAAGCATCTCCTTTATTACCTTGGAACATTTCATAAACTCCAGCTTCCAGTGTAATAGTTCCTTGTCTCTCTTGACTGAAGGTAATTGCGTAGATGGTTTTCCCGAGGTGAGCTCCGTTAAGGAAGCCCATCGCGTTTTGTGAAGGAATGAGAAGCGAGGGATGTGAGACTTTGCTCATGTAGACCCCGCTTCCATTTTGCCTCAGTATATGCTGAGCAGCATAACAATGCCATGTTAATCAAGAACAGACTCAAGAACAGACTCAGGGAATCTTTTATTTTAGCTATATCCCCTATTGCTTCCTCAGCTTCTCCTTTTATAATCCTGGACAGTAGAGGAGGCACTGGGTTGTGTTGTGTTCAGTGGAAGTGGTATAACCAACCGGAGAAAGATCTTGATCAGTGGCATAATGAAAGCAAGTCTCGCAGAATTGAAACATCTGGCCTTTTTGACTGACCAGGACGATGATTGTCTCATGCACATGGTTGTCTGTTTCCGTGTAATCCAAGGCCATTTGGCTAGGATCTACTTCTGCTTTCTCCACACGACTGGATTACAACCACCATCACCATAGCCATCCTCCAAGGCCATGGTGGCTGGAATTATGGGAGTTATGGTCTAACTTTTATATTAATATTACTAAACTAGAATGGGGTTATATTTTTCATAATTCACATTTAAAGAGTTAGACAGGCCCCTTTTGTTCTGATTTCAAATGTCAGCCTCTTCTTTGCCATATCTTGGAAATGTATTGGATTGCCCTAATAAGTGGAAACAGTGTTTCCTGGATTATGTCTTCTCCTGTCCATCTTTTCAGAGGGGTGAAATCCATAGGGAACAGCTAGTCTTTTGCATAGCTTAGCTGGAAAGACTGTAATATGTCTGCTTTCAGTATCTTTCCATTGGTTTTTGCAGTTCTTCAGAAGTTTCACAGCAATGTAAAATAAAGCCCTGGCTGAGTAAGAGATGGAATCTGGCCAAGGCGCAATGTTTTAAGAACCGTTGATCAAAGCTCAGGTTTATCACAGTTGGTCTTGGAGAAAAAGATTGACGTTCCCCAAAATGAGCTCCAACAGATGGAAGTTGTGCTCTTGCAGTTTCAGCTGATTTAGCTTTTTCCTTTTTTGGTAAGGTGGCTGAAATGTGTGATGAGTAATTTTTGTGAGCTGGCTAATAGGAAGTGGTGGCAATAGAATAGAGAAAGTTAGCATTAACATGCAATGCCCTGCTTTCCTTTAGTGAATGACCACATGAAGCACCTGTGCATTTGACCTTCATTACTAACAACAGCCACCGAGTACCACAAAGTATTTAGGAAAGGATTATATAAGAACAAAACTCATCCTAAACAAAAAGACTTTTCTTTTTAGAGCAATGACTGATCAGTGATGATCTCAGAAGAGACATAGATACTATAATTTTAGATTGATTTTCTACCAGTTCAACTGTCACATTTTCCTGCAGAGAATCTTGGGAATTGTAGTTTTAATAGTCCCTCACAGGACTGCCATTGTTAGGTTTGCCCTAGAGACATGGGGAGCCTGCTAACCCAGTTTATGTCTCTAATACTTCTTGTAAATGAGCTTTGTAAATTTTAAAAAAGAATTCAAAGCACACAAGTGTCCAAGATATGCTCACTTGAGAGTTTGTCTGTCTGTCTGTCTGTCTGTCTGCCTGCCTGCCTGCCTGCCTGCCTGCCTGCCTGCCTGCCTGCCTGCCTGCCTGCCTGCCTGTCTGTCTGTCTGTCTGTCTATCTATCTATCTATCTATCTATCTATCTATCTATCTATCTATCTATCTATCTATCTATCTATCTATCTATCTATCTATCTATCTATCTATCTATCTATCTATCTATCTATCTATCTATCTATCTATCTATCTATCTATCTCCTATGCCTATGTAAGGATTCTGGCTGTCCTCCTTTCTTGAAGTTCATTTGGTAAACAGAAGTAGGTGCACTTTCCCCTTTGCACAATTATTATCTTTAAATCTTTTAATTTTTTGACTCAAATCTTGCAATAATACATGCAAAATGGGCTCTGAACTCCTTTGCAATATGCAGATTTGTGTGCAAATGAGCGTTACCTATGGTGTTCGCACTGAAGCGTTTTTCTTTGATGTACATTTCTGACATTCTGAGACTGTAAAGAAGAAAATAACTTCAAAAATTTTAAGAAACCTTAATTGAAGTTAACATAAAAGAAGATACATGGTGTTAATTGGTCTGTTTCAGGCATAATTTGGGCCTTTGAGACCATGTCCCTTACCCCCTGCCAAAGTGTCAAGACTCACATCTTTAATTCAACAATCTTTGTATTAATTACCTCTGGATAAGGTAAGCTTTGATTGGAAGGCCTTTATTGTAAAATTACAGTACATTGCCTCCTTTAAGATAAATAAATTAGGGCTGAACTTGAAAAATCTCCATCCAACAGAGAACTTGGAAGTGCATTTGCGTATCAAATACCAGATGAAAGAACAGTTTTCTTCAGGCAGTTTAATGGGAGAAAAGTGTTGAGCTGTTTACAAGACTAGGATCCACACGGATCTGAACCATGCACTCACTACAGAAAAGTCATCTTGGGGTGAAGTCAGGGATAATATTTGTAAAGCAGCAAGAGTGGCTTGGAAGCATCCTCACCTCATTCAGGCTGACAGTGTAATCCCATCTGGGTTTATTTAGAAGACAGCCCCGCCAATTTCCATGGGACTCTCCCAAATATATGTGCATATGCAACCATGCATATGTACCTGGGAATGTTTTGTTGGAAATTCGGAGCTAAAAAGTCTTGTTCAAAAATCCCTCCACACTTAATAGGAATTAATCCACTGGTGCATAGCATTGTGGCCTCCATGTACCTTTTCTACACCTTAGCTTTCTGTAGGACTGAAATAAATCCAGCTATGACTTTCTAGGGTTTTGATTTGAACGAGAGGAAGCTATCAGGTCAAGCCCCACCATTTAGCAGAATGAGAAGGCAATCGCTTCAGAGTGCAGATGCTGGGAATCAGCAGCCAGGTCTTGGGAGAGGAGCTGTGTGTGCTGTGTTGCCCATCCTGTGTCCCTCTACTGCCTTCAGGGGTGGTGAAGGCCATGTAGAGTTGGCCATCTCATCACTAGCACTGAATAAAGTTTCGATTGCCAACTCTACATGGCCAACTCAACAGTTTCAGGTTTGTCTCTGCACAGCATATTCTCAGTGGGAACTTGAAGATCAACTGGGAAGCTTTTAGTTTTAGGTTGGTCTCTAGGTTTCCAGTTGCACAAATCCAATAGCTGTTGGCTATACGTATTGCAATAACAAATCAGGCAAAATTGGGGTGAGGTGGAATAATAGACAATTTCCTTCTTCCTTCTATGCAACATCAGTATTGCTGATATTTTCCACAGTCTTTCAGAGCCAGTTTTGGATTTATTGTTTTAATATTCACCGTATTGCTTCGTTTTCATTATTGTTTTAGCCCTGATTTATGGACTTGGTATAAATACAAAAGAGTATTAATATATGTTTCTATATGTTAATAATATTTTCTTACAATTAACTTGGAAAACATCGCCACTCTCTTCTGGGTGAATTAGAATTAACGAGTCTTTAAAATATTGTTGTAGCCTTGATGAATTTTGCATCCTTTTTGTAGTCTTAATTTTGTAAAAAACATGCATAGTACTTTGTTGGCCCAAGCCAAATGTGTATTCTTGTTTTGCTGCCATCCATGTCACAGCCTGCAGGTTGCGCTTACGGGGTTCTTACTGTCATATGGCATCACCATCGTGTTTAGTGTTTTGCTGAGTTCATTCCTAATGCTTTACATATGCTTCAGTTCAGTATTGTGTGTGAACATACGTAAGTTCTGTGAATCCAATCTAAAACTAATTAGGAGCATTGTGACTCAAGACTTAGAACCAAAGACTCAGACCCGAACTAAAGACTCGGACCCAACATCCTTGAAGGATAGTGTTGGATGCTGACTAGGGAGACTTCAGTTCAAATCCTCACTCAGCTGTGAAAAATCATGACTCCTGGGCCTCACTTGCTTCATACAGATGTCTCGAAAGAGTTAGTGATGTCAGTCTGTTGTAGCAAAAACAATACAGTCCTTTGGCACCTTAAAGTCTTAACAAGTTTTATTTGGCATAAGCTTTTAGAGCAGCAACCCGTTTCTTCAGATGCAATGAAAGGAACAGGCCACAGTCCTCCAAATCTTGTGCCAAATTAATCAGGCTAATCTTTG
This sequence comes from Pogona vitticeps, assembly GCF_051106095.1. NCBI lineage: Eukaryota > Metazoa > Chordata > Lepidosauria > Squamata > Agamidae > Pogona > Pogona vitticeps. The sequence goes on from NC_135785.1 coordinate 176,183,433, forward strand.
AGGTGTCACAAGACTGCTGTTTTCACAGAGGCAAAATGGGATACACGTGTTTATCTTGTAGGGGAAAACAGAAATAGCTCCAAGGGCCCAAATCCTCTTGCCTAGTTAAGCCAATGTAACATAAACAGCTGGGCCTCTGGAAGTGAATTGCCTTAATGTGCAACTGATAGTGTCTGTGGTGATTTCATAACATGAGGCAATTTGCCTCTAGATGTTGCACCATTTATGTAGCTATGGAAGTGGATTTTTGCCAGTAACATCATTTTGGAACACAAATAAAAGCTATTGCATGATCTCTTTGAAATAACCTGTCCAATGGCTCCCAGTGATCACTGTGATTGAGAAAGAGTTTGTGCCTGTGTCTCTTACCATCAAAGTCAACTCTCTCAGTGCAGCAGTTTGACGCTCTTTTACGAAGATATGGGGAAAATCCAAGATTTCCTTATATTTGCACTTATATGAGGTCACTTTTGTTGAATGAGGGATAAAGAGGTTAAGAGAAAATTGTACAGCTTATCTCCACAACTGTCTAGAGCTCTGGTTCCCAACCTTGGTTTCCCAGATGTTCTTGAATTGCAACTCCCAGAAGCCCTTGCCAGCATAGCTAAGTTGTCAAGGCTTCTGGGAGTTGTAGTCCATGAACATCTGGGGAACCAAGGTTGGGAACTATGGGTCTAGAGACTCTTGTATAATCTACCTATAGATGAAAGTACTACAGTGGACCCTCGACTTACAGACTTTTCGAGTTACAGACTTTTCGAGTTACAGACTTCTCTGGCCGCAAAATTTAGGTTCGACTTGCAGCCAGAGAATTGACCTACAGACCAGAAAAAAACCAAAATGGAACAAAAATGGAACAAAAAAGGCCGATTAATCGGTTTTCAATGCATTGTAGGTCAATGGAGACTCGACCTACAGACTTTTCAACCTGCAGCCACCATTCCAATACGGATTAATTCTATAAGTAGAGGGTCCACTGTATACTGAAGTATGTCCTCTTGTCCTAGTCATACATTGTGTTCTGATATAATTTGGAAATAGTCTCATTTCTCCCCTTTTTAGGGTCCTTCTGTGCCACTGATGGTAGTTCACCAAGAAAATGATTACTTTGTATGGTGCAATGTTTCTAAATCCAGCAGTAGATAATTACCTGTGATTCTGCCCCCAACTTGAAAAAGGGCAAACTAGATGGATTAAAGAAAAGAAGAAGAAGAAGAGTAACTTGGAAATAGAGACATGTCTTCTCTGCTTTGCTCACCAGTACTTGACACTGAATGCATGCAAGAAGCTGATTGTCAGAGACAAAATGAGCTTCAAAGGAAAGACAAGGCATACATTTGGATCTTAGGGTAATGTAGTATTAGCCATTAGAAAGTGCGACACAAAAGATTTGCATGGCAGATTGTGCTAATCAGAAGAGGTGAGTGTTTTAGTGTGTTTAAATGAGGACAGGGCACTTATTAATCAAAACAGAATCCAAATGGACTGTGAAAGAACATGCATGCTACTGGAAACTTGCACACATGGACCAAGGATTTCTAAAATTTCATTCGAAGCAATGATCTAGGTTCATTGTAAGAGGGATAATGAGGTAACTAGCAAATACAACAAAAGGAAAATGTGAAAAATTGTAATTATATTAGATAATGCAGGTAGTTGATTGGAGAAAAAGTGTTTCCCAGAATATCTGTTGGTGAAGTAAAGTCATATAATGAATTTTACATTTCCTTTGTTCAATGGACGACAAATTACTGTAGCTGAGAACAACTTTCAAAATTTCCATCGTATGGAAAAAGAATGATCCTAGCCATTCTGCTATGACAGCTGTTCACACCAGAACTTCAAGACCTTAGGGTTCTGCCTAGTACAAGCCATTCTGCAATACTGCAGAACCCTCTGGAGGCATTTGGAGCAGGTCAGGCTGATCATGGTATCTATCAAGCAGACCTAGGGAAGTCTGCCATGGATGAAGCAGAAGAAGCATGATCTATATCTGAAGCCTGAACTGTGAAAGAGAGATTAAGGTCTGCCCTAGGAGGGCAGGTAGTTCCACCCTGGTATTAGCAGATAAAGCTGCTGCAATACTGTGGCAGACAGTAGGGTTGAAGCCCTAAGGGCCATGGATGATGCTTTCTTCTGCTCCAACTCTGCTGTATAGTATCTTTTGAGATCTAATGAAGCAGAGGCTTTGTCTGCAACCATGCAAATCTGTGTTTAGTAAAATCTGTGTGAGATTGTGATAACGCAGGTCCATCTGGTTTAGCTGCCTTTTCACCTGTTTTGGGGGCTTGCAGTGATGAAACATTATTTAAATTTTTGGTACTCTACTAGAGAGAGCAAGAGAAAGCGAGAGAGCTCTGTTTTGAAGAATTAAAACTTGAAAAGAAATCCTTTAAAAAGTTGCCTGCCTTCCCCCAGTTTTCTGAACCTATGTACAATTTCTCTTCTCCTGTTTAAGGTAGAGTGGTATGAACAATTAGTATAACAACACTGTCTGGATGTGCCTCTTGTGTCTAAAGTGGTTTAGACCAGTGGTTCTTAACGTGGGCGATAATGCCCCCCAGGGGGCGATTTCATTTTTCAGGGGGGCGGTAGAACGAAAAGGGGCAGCGTGGGGGCGCTGGAGCTGAAGGGGGGCGGTAGGGGGGCGCCGGAGCAAGTCAAACCTGTGAAGATGGCTGTAGCCTTTTTACAATGTGCATGAATATATATTTTCCTCCAATCTTAATTTAGTTTCAGAGTTTTCGTCTTGAAATTTTTAGTTCTTGCATTGTGGTTTGTTTTTATGCCCTTTTTATATTTCTTTTTGAGTCTTAAAATTCGCTTGCAACTAAATCATTAAATGTTACTTTTTGGGGGCATTTCATTTTCTTGCAATTGAATTTTGTTTTCAGGGGTCATTGGATTTAAGTGTCTTAAATAAATAAATAAATAAATAAATAAATAAATAAATAAATAAATAAATAAATAAATAAATAAATAAATAAAAAGATAAGATAAGATAAGATAAGATAAGATAAGATAAGATAAGATAAGATAAGATAAGATAAGATATCATCACCGCGGGGAGGGGGGCGATGATAACTTCCTCAATGGCTCAAGGGGGCGTTTCTTTCAAAAAGGTTAAGAACCACTGGTTTAGACAGCCAAATATCCTATTTTCCTGCAGAAAACACCATTCTAGTAACAGGAGAAGCCAGTCATTTAATTGTGCTCCATTGACTCAAAATCAGGCTCATTGGACAATAAGACAATAACAACGAATGTTTTCCACAAGAAAAAAGACCCAGATAAGTGTGTGATTATTTGGGCTGTTTAGCCTGCTATTTGGTTCATGGCAGGGATTGGCTGTTTCACTCCTAAAACTAGCAATCAGACAACATCTTTGCTGAAAAATCAGCCCTCACTCCCAAAGTGTTCCTACCCACACCTTTCTCACCCCTGTCAGGACTTCTTCTTTTTTGGTGTAGATAGTATTGTTCTGTTTTGGTTTGTTCCAGCCCGTGCAATGACTGGAAACAAACCAAAAGCAAGCCTTCTGCCATCAATTTTCCATATTGTGAAGTAGCTGAACAAGAGAACCACTTCAGGATATTGGCAAATTAAATGTTTAAATACTTCCTTGGCTCCATAGAAGGGCCAAGGAAGTGATAAATTTTAAAAAGTTGACCTCAGGCTGGCAAATTGACTGCAGGCTGGTGTGGACCAAACAGGAACATTTGAGATCTGTATGCCATTTGGATGTGAGGATCACACTCAATGGCATACTGGACCCCCTAGCGGCCCTGTTTAGCCCACACCAGCCCACTCCAGCCAAGCCATGTATCCAAGCCCTAAGAAAGGGCAAATACTCTTGTTTATGTGACATCTTGCTGTCAAATCACAGTTGTGCAAATTCTTTTCTTTTCACACCTGCCCCAGAGGAAGAAGACGGGGAAATAGTTTAAGGAAATCCAAGCGTTTACTCTTTTTAAAAGTTACTTTAGAAAAAAAAAAAGAAAAGTAAAGTAAAGAACAAGAAAGGAGTAGCTTTACTGAATGTAGAAAAGAGGATGGAGGACACTGATTTGTATCAAATGGTGGATTTATTTGTACAGGTGTAAAAGCAGCGCCTATTTTTCCAATTTACAGTACAGTTTACAAAGAATTATGCTAGATCTCACCTGGGTGCGGAAGACTATGTACAGGTGATCTGTGTGCCTGCTGAGCTTGGTGGTGTCTAGATGTTGATAGAGGATGGTCCGTTTCCAGGTACCTGATCTCTTTCTTTGTTGTTTATTTTTTTACCTGGACTATACAGTCCTAAAAATACAGGATATCTTTAAAAAGAGAGCTGTTTCCAGTTAGCCCTTCAAATACAGGACTGTCCTTTGTAAAGGACAAGCACATTGTAGTAAGGTCTTACTTGACAGTAGTGATGATACAGCATCCTCAATCATGTCTAAGGGTTGCACACTACTTTGGGGGATGAGGGCACAAGGTACGTTATACAGAGCCCACAGACTCTTACAACTTACTGCTATCCCTCCCAGCATTTACAACCTATGGCAACTGTCTCACTATGCCTAATGGTAGAATCAGCCCAGTTCTTTGGCACAGTTAGTAGCCCTGGTGTTTCAATACTGAAAGCCCAAGGTTCTTAGTTTGTGCTGTGTGCATTGTTTACTATTACTACGAAGATAAAACTTTCATTCCATGTTGACTGAAGGTTAGGCACTATGGACAAAAACATCTATTTGAGTGTTTCTGAGAATACACAAGTTGTTTTCCCTTGTGCTTTTGTTACCATATGGCAGTGAATTATCTTCAACAAAATCATTCACACAGTCATAAAACAGATTCCTGTGCATTACATGCAGTGCCCTTTTAAACTATAATTTAATCTTAATGAGGCTCCTACCAGCTTTAAGAGCAATAATTTCTCCACATCATACTAGACAACCCATTAAAAGGTAGGGGATGTTATTAGTGAATTAGGGAGTCCTTTACACCATTACCTTCAATATTTATAAGACTCTATCCATGGTGGGCATTTTTAACCTAGTGAAAACATGGTTTGTTTCCTTTACCTCTTCATCATTTATCCATCACCTCTTCTTCAGTTGCATGTTCTGTGTTACAGCTCACCTCTGAAGGTCTATTTATCAGTAGTCCTTGCAACCTCGCATCTTTGGTAGATTTGTTTTTAAAATAGAAGGGACTTAGTGTGGCCATCATCTTTGCTGGTATCCTCCATTGTTAAGACAGCCCTTCAGCCCTTCACACTTAATAAAATGGGCTTTCCTGGCAGATTTAGGAGGCAATGGGAATGTGACGAGAGACACTAAATGTTAATGGCCTGGCAGAAACAGGGAAAGGACATTATGAATGAAAGTCTTGGAGCTATTGTGCTGTGCTGGAAGCAAATATTTCATAGTCAAAGTCCATAATTGGAAACAGTTGAAATTCATTAGTGCTTCCTCCATATAGAGTTCTACTTTGGACTATTAGCATTTTCTATAATAGCCAGTTTTCTTTTCCTTCCCAAGGCCTGAAATAATATAGCATGCTTCTAACAAATCAAGGGGATATTCCATGTGAACACCAAATATTTATCTTTGACCTGTAAAGAGCAAAATGGTGGAGATAATGGTGAATGCATCTCATAAAAGCTTTTGTGCTACCTTACATTGAGTGTTCTTGAGAATCCCCACAGTGGGATTCTCTCTTCTTTTCCTTCTCCTCCCCCCAGAACTTCTGAATCTCAAGAACTAGGGTCTTCCAAAACTTGAAACACATTCTGTTGTGGAGAGGTGCAGGAGAGAGGAGGAATCCCTCACACTGGTGGACTTTGTTCTGGTGGTGAGAAATTAGTGGATGCAACTTTTTCCAATGGGTTCCAAATCTGATGGGCTCATCAGAAAGAAACCCTTGAAAACAAGGGGTTTTAATGCTTTCCTTTCACACTGCTTATATATACTGTATATATTCAAAGTCCAGTTGCCAAGAGACAAATCACAGTCAAAACATGAATGCAAACATAAGTAATGCATCCATTTCAGACATTCAGTTAGAGCCAAAATATGTCATGCCATAAATATATATAGGGACGTGGTGGCGCTGTGGGCTAAACCGCAGAAGCCTGTGCTGCAGGTTTGGAAGACCAGCAGTCGTAAAATCGAATCCACGTGACGGAGTGAGCTCCTGTTGCTTTGTCCCAGCTCCTCGCCAACCTAGCAGTTCGAAAGCATGCAAATGCGAGTAGATAAATAGGTGCCACCTCGGTGGGAAAGTAAAAAGGCGTTCCCTAGTCACACTGGCCACGTGGCAACGGAAACTGTCTTCAGACAAACGCTGGCTCTACGGCTTGAAAACGGGATGAGCACTGCCCCCTAGAGTCGGACACGACGACTAAAATGTCAAGGGGAACCTTTACCTTTTTACCTATAAATATAAATATAAATGTGTGTGTGTGTGTGTGTGTGTGTGTGTGTGTGTGTGTATGTGTGTATGTATGTATGTACGTATGTATGTATTGGCTCTAACTGAATGTCTGAAATGGATGCATTACTTATGTTTGCATTCATGTTTTGACTGTGATTTGTCTGATGGCAACTGGACTTTGAAATCTTACTTCAATACTGTCAAAAGGAACACACTTTCCATTCTGCTTCAGGGCAGCAGGCTACCTTAGAGAGTGCAGGTGAGCTTCATGGAATGCTTAGCTTAGTCCAACTCGAACAGGGACAGTTCCCTGCTTCTTCACACCTGCCACCTGAGGTGGCTGTCTCACTCTGCCCACTAACAGGACTGGCCCTGCCAGCACTGGGAAGATATTTAAACTGTATTAAATGAATGCCTATGTAGTTTAGCAACGGTTTCTGGACAGGGATTGATTTTCTGTGTCTGCAGACAGTCTCTCCAAACGAACTGTGAATCCCTGATGATATCAATTCTGTGGGGCTTGCAACAGGCTGAGTTTACAACTGCAGAATATTGATCAACAGATGTAGCATAGCTGAGAGACTTGAAAAGACATGGATTAGATGCAAGACCCATATGTTGCCCATCTCCAATTGCATTAATTTTATTGTGTTTGGTGGCTATATGATACTCCCTTATATTAGGTTATTGGGAGACCTGATTGATCATACTATCTAGAGAAATATTTATTCTGTGTCGATCGTAGTACTTTTGATTCTGAAAACTTTGTGTCACAATTTGCCAGTTGCAGGAGCACTTGAGCTTAATGGTTCTTTTATTATCTGATATGAGAACATGGTCTGTGTAAATGAATAAAGAAAAACCGAGAGAAACGCCAAACTTGTTTCTTTAGCCTTGCAGTCACTGATTAAAGAGTCTGAAGATGTTTTCCAGAAATAAACTCTGTTTGGACTGAGGTACCTTAATTAAATTGATTGCTCAATTACTCTTGGACTAAAAGAAAGAAGGAAAGAGAAGAAGAACAATGCTTGATTAAACAATACTTAATTAAAATTCTGTTCTAAAGAAAAATGAACACCTGCTTTTTGTAAACAGTAGAGCCAAAGGGATCTCAGCAGATAACTTGAAAGATCATCAGTGCATCGTGTTTAGAAAGAAATGGTAGCCCATGCTAATCCTAAACAAACAAACAAATGGAAGGGCATGCCTTTACATGGAGAGAAGACATAATCTTAAAGGGACATATTGATTGGACTTCTATTGGTAGTTGTTTAAAATTTGTGCTGGGGTGCCTCTTGGTTGCACAGTCACATGACCAGGTACGTGACTGAGATCCATCCCAGCACCCCATCACCGTAGTTGCAATTAGCAAGTTATGCAAAACTTACATACAGTGAATACGAATAGGATTCTGGGCACTAGGTTCTAATCAAATAAATAACAGCATATAGTAGCCAGTTTGTAGAACTTTTGGAAGTTGGATTGGGCTACCAAGGATACTTTTCCTTGGAACCTAGAAGTATTTCCTCACAACCAATATTAATTCCAGTTTGAAGGCATACAGTAACAAGATGATGAAGATGTTATTTTTGAAACCTATCATGGCACCTAGTAATGTTAGTCGCTGGAATCCTATTAGGGTCTGCATAAGGTTTACAGAATTTGCTGCAGCTAATTTGCAGCTATTGCTGAGGTGCTTTGATGCAGTAACATACAGTATCTATAGTAGGCTAGTACAAATGGCTTCCTCTGTGCTGGGAACAACTGTACCTATTGAATTTGTCCACCACAGTCAACAGATACTGTAGTTTCATTTGAATTTGGTTTTAATGAATTTACTAACATTCTCAGATTTCTTTGTCTCTAGGTATGATAGCATAAACTTTATGATAGCATAAAGAGCCTCGTGGCGCAGTGGTTAAAACGCTGTACTGCAGCTAAAACTGTGCTCATGACCTGGGGTTCAAATCCCAGGTAGCCGGATCAAGGTTGACTCAGCCTTCCATCCTTCCGAGGTCGGTAAAATGAGTACCCAGCTCACTGGGGGGGGGGGCAATGTGTAGCCTGTATAATTAAATTGTAAACCGCCCGGAGAGTGCTTGTAGCGCTATGGGGCGGTATATAAGTCCAATAAATAAATAAATAAATAAATAAAATAAACTTTAACTCACTCGTTGGAAGATACACACTCTCACTCTCTCTCTCTTTTGCTTTCCCTCCCTCTTTCTGTTGATTTCCTCATGGTCTGTTTCACACTGCAAGATGCTTGAGATAATGGACTTGTCTGTGTAGGCTAGGAAAGGCTCCAAGCTCAACAGCATTCCTGAATACTGGAGACCTATTGAGTCACCATAAAGAACAGAAACCTTTCCTTCTCCCTTTTTGAACTAGGTAACTGTACTATAAAAGGCCACAGAATCATTTGTGTTCCAGCTCATTTGGTACCTAGTTTAAACACATTCACGTGTGCTTTATAAAGGGCAGGATCCAGAATAGTAGTGACACAAATCACTTACCAGTGAAGTTGTGTTACTGAATACTTGCTTGTACGTAGAATTTCCTCTGGGCCACGAGGCAAGAAAGAACAGTGGACATGGGGATAAATACACACTTTATTGTGTGAGCTACAGTTCTTCTTGCTTTTGATATACAAGTTTTCATAGTGTAAACTTCTGCAAGTGATTGTATTAATCCAATTATCAAATGCTTCTGCTATGGGTTTCAGCGTTAAGAGTTCCAGTAATTACTCTTCATTAGTATTCATTAATACCAGGTCTTGCCTGATCTCGAGTTCGTGTTGAATCAACTCAGCTGTAATATTTTTGACATGGGCTAGATGTAGAGGTCATGGTGAAGGCGTTAATTAGGCCCAGTCGTCAGAAGATATATTTTCTAGGTTCTTTAAATGGAATTTGCTTCAGATGCACCATGGCTTATCAGTTGTTAAGCACAAGTAGATATGCAAAGCAGAGTAGCAGTGAAGCCGACACTTCTGTGTCCTAAGAATCTAAAACTATGCACCGAAGCAAAACCTAAGCCAACATGCTGTCTGCAGTCATCTTCTGAAAATGGATAATATTGCCAGGCCAATTCTTTACAATTACTACTAAAGTAAGTATCTGAAACTTAAAGAAGAAAGCATGGTGGGTGGATAATAATGTGGCACGATTTTCTCAGAGTATATTTCTTTCTCCTGTTGTTGATAAAAACAGGACTCTAAGATCTTAAAGACATCTCCCATCAAATATTGATGTTTGGTGGTGGTACGGAAACTGAGCAGAGGCTTGGTTTTAGAACTGTTTTATTAGCTTTCCCTTATTTTGGGGACAGGCCCTACCATTTCATCTCAAGCCAACTAGTTACAAGTAACATAGTTATCTATAGCTTGTTTCTTTTTGAGTAATGAGTATTGTAACAAGTACTTAACAGTTGCAGTAAAAGTAATCTAACAAGCAGGACAGCATGACATAATTTCTTTTTAGGTCCAATGAGTAATGTTTTCTAGTTATGTGGAAAAGTTACTTTTAAAAGGTAATTTAAAGTGTTTTTAGAGGCATTTTGACAGGATTTTTAAAGGTTTTCTGACATTCTTGTATCAATCCTAAATGACAAGGGATGTATCATTTTGTCTTTTTGTAAATATTTGTAAAGTGCAATGTCAGAAGAAGCCACTAGAGAGAACCACAGAGCATTTCCTTGACCTTCCTGTAGCAACAGTACAGTGTGCAATAGGGCACAGTGCAGTGGATTTCTTGGGTAGTCATAGCACCATTAGAAATAACATCCTGTCTGTCAAGGGGTGATGATTTTCAAGCAGCTGGTTTTTGGTTTCATAAAGAAAACAAATTGTTGTATTTCGGAAGGCTTTCATGGCCGGGATCCAATGGTTGCTGTAGGTTTTCCAGGTTGTTTGGCCGTGTTCCAAAGGTTTTTCTTCCCAATGTTTTGCCAGTCTCTGTGGCCGGCATCTTCAGAGGACAGGAGTTATTTGTTATTTTCAAAGATTATTGTGCCTTCATTGCCAAGGAATGATAGAAGGGTCTTTGTAGGATCTTCTGTCCCAAATGCCAAAAATTACTGGTCTTGATATTGAGCACCTTGTCCTGGGGGGGGGCACCACCTTAGGCAGTGAATTCTTTGGTGCTGTCCCAGCTTGTTATGTTTTTCTTTGACAATGCTGAGATACTGTATTTTTCCATGTATAAGACGCCCCATGTATAAGACAGCCCCCCACTTTTCTAATCCAAAATTAAGAAATCTAATTGGGGAAAGCAAGTGCAGGGAGAAAGGGATCAAAGTGCTGCAGAATAGCTTTGATCCCTGCTTTCCCCTCCACTTGTTTTTGTTCTCTCCTCAACTTACTTCCATGTATAAGATGACCCTCAATTTTTAGTCTAAAGATTTTAGGCAAAAGTATAGTCTTATACACGGAAAATATGGTATGTTTCCATTTCAGTGGCATTGAATAGGGGCAATTTTCTCATAAAAAAAGAAGCACAGCATCAGGTTCAAAGTTATAGGCTGCTGCCTCTTAACTGCTGAGGAGCAATAAGATGAGAGGGCAGTTGCTCCATGTCTTACTCGTGGACTTCCTACTTGCAGAAATCAGCTGCTCATTAGGTAGAATTGGCTTGAGCCAGGAGGTCTTTTCTCTTCTTTCAAATAAAATGAAAATATAATTAAAATGAGAATGAAATTATTCAAGCAATTAGCTTCACCTTTATGTATTTCTCATTATATATCTGGGTCAAGATCTTTGAAGTATGCTTTTTAAAATACTGTATTGCTTTATTTGTCCTTCCATATCACTATTTCATTTGATGTTATATTACAAATCTGAAAAAAGAAATAGCGGTTCAATTTATTTGAACAGTGCATACTCATGTTTGCAAAATGGAGGTTTTGCAAGAGAGATACTGCTGTTTTCACATAATGTCTTTCAGATTTTTCCCAATTATTAAGAAAATAATATAAATAATAGATTAAGAAGGAAATAATTAGAAAGAAAACACTGTATCAAGTGAAATACTATTAAAACCGAGACTATAATAGCAATTGTTTGCAGTTGATTCCAACTTACGTTGACCATTTCCAGGGTCTTCTAGTTACACATTTCAAGGAACCACAAATAAAATACTAGTTTCACATCTATAATGTTTTTGACACCTTGCAAGCCACATACAAAAGGACAATAATTTCGGTGTCTGACCCTTATCACTATGTTCTTGTTTTGTTGTTCTAAAAACAAATGAAAAAGCAACCCCAGTCATTAACAACTCTGTATCTCTACGTTGCCAGCTCGAAACTGTATGATTGTGGTTATAGCGGCCATGATCATAATGTCTAAAGTTTTGCAAAACCATCCTTGTAAAGGAAGTGTTTGAACAGATTTCCAATTCTTAATAATAAGCATTCAGTTAGCTAAGTGCCTATTGTCTACACTAAATTAACACTTTTCTCCAGACATTTTTGATAGTGTGGCATGGAAACAGAATTTGCGATGGAATCACAGTAACCTTCCATTTGTTGGATGTGGATGTCAGGTATATTGGCTTTAATCTTAATTTCAGGAATATACTTGTTGGAATGGGCAGAGACTGATGTTCATTAGTCATTCCTGTTTACCATGTGCCTTGATAAAAACAGGTACCCAAAGCTAAAGCTGTCACCTTTTGTTTTTCAGTATTCCCAGTACTGAACTCAGCTCAGCGCAGAATCAGGCTTGATGCACTCCATATTTTGCAACATACAATTAAACATCTGGGAAGCACTTAATGGAGAATTTATCTAGCTTTAGATGTGCTGGGCTGGGGGGTGGGGGAGGATAGCCCTAGGCATTTTGTTCTTGATTATTTGTGGTTAATTTTTCCAACCTGTTGCCATGGTTCACTGCCAAAAAGGTGAGAAGGGAGTGCTGTCAAAGCAATGCAGCATTTGAATAACCTGGAAGATGTAATGGTATGCTAGAAATATGGATGTTATTTGGTTTGCTTTCCTAGGGAGGCTGCTTTGGAAATCACACTGAATGCAGTATAATGACAGGCATTATAATGATCCATTTGTGTATAATGGGGTTGCGCCTGAGCCTATCTGGGGAGAGTAGATGATGCCTTCTCTAGGAATATTTCTCCATCTTTTCAGAAGAGTAACACAATAAGACTATTCATTTTTCCTTGATCGAATAAACAGTCTGTTTATGTCACAGTCTGATCCTGTATTTATTTGGTAGATGTAACTTCCAGTGAGTACAGTAAACAGTGTCCTAAAATGTATGATTAAGAAGACAAAACAAATTATTCCTCTGTCTGTCTGTTTGTTCATTTCCTTTCTAGGCTACATTTCTTTCAGTGAGGAAACCCGAAATGGCTCACAATTTATGTTTCAATAAGGATATTTATTTATTGATTGATTGATTGATTGATTGATTGATTGATTGATTGATTGATTGATTGATTTGATTTGATTTGATTTGATTTGATTTGATTTATATCCCGCCCATCTGGTCCAAGTTAAGTTCCATGCCCCTTCTTTATAATTGTTTATCTATAGATTCTCGCAACTTCATGATGACGCAACAGTAAATCCATAAGACCACAATCTTCTGTAGGTTCTTCTAGAAATATGTCCCATTAAGGACTTCTGCCCAGACATTCATAGGATAGCTGAGCAAATCATTTTCAGTTAACAGTATCAGATGCAATCTGCTGGAAGCTGGCTCTAAGGGCCATTGAGATCAGTGAAATCAAAGTTATCAATTATGTACTGTACTAATGGTACTTGATCATAACCACAGTTGGCTCAAAGCCTGTGTATGTCTTGCTTCTTGCTACTGAAGAATATGAACATTTAACAATTTAATTAAAATCCTCTTCCACCAAATTATAAAGTTTGAGAGAATCCAATGCATGAGATATTTTACAATAGTTTGCAGTGCTAGAGATAGAAATTGGGGAGGAACAGATGCTGTATCTGGAAGAGCCATAAGTCAAGAGAATATGAACAAAAAAGCTTTGCTCTGAGCTATTTGGTTATAAAAGCCATTCCATATTACAAGCACAATGTTAGGGGGGAAAAACACACCATCTCTTTTTATGAAGCAGCCGAGCACACTTTCCTAACCATAGAGAATGAAGTTTCCCTTTATTTGTGGCTAAGGGAAAACTTAAGCACAATGAAATCTTCTGTGTTGCCCTGCCTGGTGTCTTGTTTTAAGCACCCTCTTTATTTTGAGTGTCGAGGAAGAAAGATGCGTCTTTAATAAACAAACCTGGGAACCAATACAAATCCATGTTGACAAATGCTTGTCAGGAAGAAAACCAAAGAAGTAAAATCAATACACAGTCTTGCATTAAATCACAATGCTTCGAGAGAGATACCTTGCCTCTGCTACCCTCCCACTTTTTGTTGTTGTTTACAAAATAGCTGTCCCTGATTAATTTAAGACAAATAAAAATGTTTAACACCATGGTCCTCCTCCCAAATTAAAAAAAAAAAGTTTGCGCCTACCTTTTCAATCACTCTGCTGTTTTTTGAGGGGGAATAATAATAGTAATAGTAGTAGTGGTGGATAAAAAAAACACCCCATCCCTCCTAGCCTTCTTTCTTCTGACACCATTTTACTTTAGAAAATCTCAAAGTACAAGTGAATACATGACACTCGCTATGTCTCCAGTGTACACATTTTACGTTTGATTTATGACATTACTATATAGGTGCACTTGACAGCTTTCAGATTGAAGCAGAGACAAGAGAGCTTTAAAGTGAGATGGGTTATCTGGTTAAATCTATCAAGGGTTTCGTCCTGGGAGAACAAGGAGAGAGGCTTTGTAGAGCCCTGCTGCGTAGCATGCCTCCATGCTGAGCACATCCCTAGCTTCCTGACAGTTGTGCGCAGCCTTCACTGTAATAACGAATAAAAGGGAGCTCCCTGTAGATTACAGATCTTCCGTGTTTTGACATTGACCTTAATACATAATTTAACCACAAAGCCTGAGAAGTGTGGAACAAGATAAGAAAAGACCACAGAACTGGCAAATAAAATGATGTTCAATCAGAAATCATATTTGTTCCTGATAGTGGAGATGTGGGCATTAAAAAGAGAGACAGAGAAAGATTGAGGGGAAAGAAGGGAAGAGAGAGAAAGGGAGTGAGCGAGAGAGGGAGAGAGATTGAGGGGAAATGATCCAGGTTATTTGAAGAGTTATGGATCTGCTTTAAAAGACATATAGCTGTCAACTACAAATTTGCCTGGGAAAACACAGTCGGAAAATACAAAGGAGTCAATGTCACCATCAGAACTGGGGACAGTCTTTTCTCAAAGCAGTCTAATGATACATCTACGTCTCAGAGGTCCACACACACTCATGCATCCATACACACAAACACACACGTACCTACACACCTTGGATATGGGGCCTACAATCTCAAGATCCCAAACCATGTATTCACATGCTACGGAAAGCACATATTGATGTTGTTTCCATGCCCTTGTGACACAGTAACAGTCACAATAGCATTCACAGAAGATGTGGAACCCTAAAAACGCATCAGCACATCTTTATGCATTGAGAGGAATTTGTTCGCTTGCATGATTAGACAATGTATGTTTTTAAAAATCCAGGTAAGATATGGTAATTATCCATCTATACAATGGGATTGTAGTATGGCAAGATTGTATTTCTCTTACTTATGAAGAGAATCATAAACTTAGAACCCAACTAAAACTACAATGTTGCCCTTGTCCACTAGGAAGCAAGCTTCAGACTTAATCCCAAGTAAGTATATATAGATCACAGCCTTGGATTTTCATAATTAAAGACCCACTTCATGTAGCAAACATTTAATATGTTCCTTATGAAAAAGGATTTTCTAGACATGGCCCAACCACATTTAAACATTCTTAATTTCTGTTGGTTTTGGGAGCCACTTAAAATTTTTGCTAAAGTCTTCCCACAGTCATTTTAAACCTTGCCACTGAATTAACTGAATTGTCAAAATGTTAATTGCTTGGCTGTCATGCTCTATTAGGAAAAAGAATATCCATGTGTACAATAATTTTTTTTTAAAAAGACCTCTTTTAAATAGTAAATGAAACATGACCATAGAAAGTAAAATTTAGAAATGCTTGGCACAGAAAGGAGAGTTTAAAAAGGATAGCATTGATGAATATGGTGTAATAAGGAAAATTCAAGATGTTTTTGCAAAGGGAAACCATACACAGAATTTTGAAGCTGAATCGTCTCAAGTAATTTAAACTGGTATATTATTATTCCAATTGTAGTAAGAAATTTGAACTTAAGGAGATGATTTAGGATAGGTATTACAAAATTTAATCAATTTGTAAAGACTTTGGATACAAATTATTAGCGTTTTCAGCATGCAGCCTATAGGAATTAATGGAGCTACAGCAGACCCCTATTATTACTGTTGTATGTGAATCCCATTCATTTCAATGTGGCATGCTCATGAAAATTTCTTGCATAGATTAAAAATGTTGGAGCCATTTGCTGAAACTGTCTAATGTTCACCTAAAACTTTTTTGGGTAGGTAAAGTTTGCTATATAGTACTGCAATAAGTTTCTCTTATATTAAAGGAGATCTCTACAGTTTAGGGCAAAAAAGAAAGTTTTATAAGACGAAACTAAAAATACATGCTAAGAATTATTAGCATTTAAATGTTTTTTTAATATTGTGATTTTTTAAAAAAATGAATACATGCTTTTTATACGTTTATTGATAACATAGGTTTATATTACTAGGAATAATGAATTGATTATTTCAAACAAAATTCTTCCAGATAAGATCTACAGAGGGGAAAGAAATACAGTAGTTTAGGAGAGGTGAGTTCAAGATGAATTCTGGCAAAACCTTGGTTTCCTTTTCAGGGATTACTGAATACCATCAGACCACCCTGATTATTCCTTGAAGCTCAGTGCTCATTTATTTATTTGTCTTATTTTATTTTTATACCAGCTTAGAGCTGGTGAAGGGACATCAGGTGGCTCAGGAATTATGAAAAAACAGGGCAACTAAAAACACAATGGTCCTGAGGCTCCTTGCCTGTCATGGGAAAGCCATTGAGAAACTGCAGGATGGGAGAGCCATTATTTTCTGAAAATCATGGCTGACCCTCGGGGGTGTATTGTACATTTTTTTTATCTCTGAAAAATCACTTCAGCTGATGACATTGTGAGCCTTTTCTATTGTAGCTGTGCTCACATAATTTCAGCCAATAGGTTGTTGCATCAATAAACAACAAAACATATAAGAATATTAAAACAATTAGTTTAAAGCAGTTAAAAATACCTCAAAACATCCATAAATATAATGTATAGTTTCACAGAGCAAAAAGTCTTCATTGCCGAAGTCAAATGTCTGAAAGGAAGGTCTTCACATGTCTCCTGCAGCACAGGAGGAAAAGGTTACTTGAACCCCTCAAGGGAGAGCATTCTACAACCTGGGAGCAGCCATTGAAGTTTGGAAGGAGCTAGTTACAAATAACTAGTTATAATTAATTCTCTTTTCAAACAACATAAGTATACACAAATTGCATTGCAATTGCAACTTACAGAGGAATAGCTTCAGTTGGTATAACTAACACTTAATTATTTCTGTAGTTACAGGTTGCATGTGGCCTCATTGAATTACAGAGGAAGAATATCACATGGTCCAAGAGCTGCCATAGGGTACCGTCTTGTGCTCTGTTGTGGTTGCTTAGATTACAACAAGGTAGATGGGAGAACTATGTAGCCCTGTTCAGTTGTTTTTAAAGTGTGTTTAGTCAATATGTCATGAAGACATTGCTTTGCCTACAGGAAAAGTGGCAGGCCTGAAGATAAGACTGTTCTATTTGTGAAAGCTCTCCCTGTGAGCCAGAACATACTGAAAACAAAATCTGAATTCTGGATTACAGGAAAAGCCTTCATTGGCAGAAGACTCTCTCCTCTTCAGACCCATCCCTGTTCATGACAGCAAAGCAATCATGTGTACTGGGGCGAACCTAGTGCTCTCCCCTTCTCATGGGTTGAGTAAACATGCGTGAACACTTCTGTATAGGGCGTGTACATTTTTTACTCCACAGGCCAGTGTCTCATAGTGTTCAGATGTTGTTTGAAAAAAGTTTCCAAAAATTAACCACCTTAGGATGTGACTACACTGGCCCTTTGGGCACTGTCTGGTGTGATCTAATAGGTTTGCTTGAGGTTTTTGGAGGGAAGAGTGATATGCCATTTGGTGCAATTCTTGTGTCCATTTGGCCTATTTACCTCAAGCACACCTCTGGCTTCTTCCACTGTCAAGTGTCAGAGTTGAACACTTCCCATTTCACTGTCAATTTAAATTGGGGGGGGGGGGAAGAAAGAGGGCAAGAGACATTTAGCAAAAATAGAAGGGCTGGTATCACAAAACTATGAAAGAGCTCCTCTGCTGCTTAAGGAAGCCAGAATGAAAGTGGTGGGAGGGAGCCGGTGAGCAAGGGAGACCTGTCTCTCCTACTGTCTCAGGGAAGGGAAGAAGGGAGCAGAAAAAGGGAGGGAGGAAGACAAGCATGGGAGAAAAGAGGGGGAAAACCACCCAGGTGAAAGGAGGTGGGTGGATTTTCCCCTCCTCCCGACTGCTGTGGATGCCTGTGAATGCGTGTGTGCATATGCGCACTGAGTGGAGCAATGCACAAAGTGGAAAGAGGGTGAACGATTCTGTCAATTGTCAGGCATTGAGAAGAGGTACCACATTGCTTGAGACTTCACTAAACCATCCAACGAATGTGGAATTATTATTAGATTTTTTTTCCTTTGCCTGATGTGTACTGCTGATCACGAATCCTCCCACAGCCATAGTTCCAATCAGCACTTCACACAAAGGCAAAGAAAAATAAAATAAATTTAATCTAACTGATTCATTACAACAGCTATAGTCCAGCAGAGTTGAAAATAATAATAATTTCACTTCCGTCCGTGCACAGAGGTTCAGTTTGCTGTTTTCCTAAAGTGGTTCATTTATCAAGCTGCTTCATGATACCAGACATTCAAATTGGAAGGAGTCTTACTCTTAGCAGCTGTGACAGCTGCACTTTAGACTGTTTCAAGTGATAAACCATGCTGGGAATGGGGGCAAATTATTCCATTCTAGTGATTACATAATCCGGTTGCTGGAAAAAAGAGTGAGCCAATCCACCCCCAGAATGCACCAAACAGTGGGACAAATGCCTGTCTGAATGAGCCTTTATATATGTTTGTATTTACTACAAATAGTAGTACTGCAAGATTCACGTCCATGAAACTTAATACATATAAATGAGGGATATGTTTTCAAAAAGTATATAAATAAACAAATAGCCTTCTTGGAAAAAATGAGCTTCTTGGATCTATCATGGTAGGACCCAGGTCCCTTTACAAAGTAATTGATGGAACATAAAATAGGAGAAATAGCCAGACTTTGCATTTAAAGACACCCAATTTTTTCCTTGTAACTTGATATTACTGGACATCTCATAACATCAATATATATCTATATATATCTATATCTATATATCTATATTATATCTATCTATCTATCTATCTATCTATCTATCTATCTATCTATCTATCTATCTATCTATCTATCTATCTATCTATCTATCTATCTATCTATCTATCTATCTATCTATATCTCTATCTCTATCTCTATATCTATATCTATATCTATATCTATATCTATATCTATATCTATCTATCTATCTATACCTACCGTATTTTTGCACCATAAGACGCACTTTTTCCCCCTCCAAAAGGGGGGTAGAAAGTCTGTGCGTCTTATGGTGCGAAGGTGGTGACTTCGCCCCCACTGGCCCTGTGGGGGGGAACGTCGCAAGGGTCCGAGGGAGCCTTCCAGGACCCTTGCAATGCTCCCCCCCCACGGGGCCAGCGCAGGCAAAATCGCCAGCTTCCAGGTGGGGGGAACGTCGCAAGGGTCCTGGAAGCTCACTCAGACCCTTGTGACGCTCCTCCCACCGGCAAAATCGCCAGTTTCTGGGAGTGTTTTGAGGCTTCCCAAGCCTCAAAACACTCCCAGAAGCTGGCAATTTTACCCCCCTGGCCCCGTGGGGGGGTGGGGGGGAAGGTGGCAAGGGTCCAAGGGAGCCTCCCAGGACCCTTGCCAGGCTGCCCCCACCTCCCCACAGGGCCAGCCCTGGCGAAATCGCCAGGTTCTGGGAGTGTTTGGAGGCTTGGGGAGCCTCCAAACACTCCCAGAAGCTGGTGATTTTACCCCCCTGGCCCCGTGGGGGGAGGTGGGGGGAAGGTGGCAAGGGTCCAAGGGAGCCTCCCAGGACCCTTGCCAGGCTGCCCCCCCACGGGGTGAGCCCTGGCAAAATCGCCAGCTCCCAGGACCTTTTGAGAGGCTGGAAAGCTTCTCAAAAGGTCCTGGAAGGTCGCTATTTCGCCCATGCTGGCCCCATGGGGGTGGGGGTGGGAGTAGCGTGGCAAGGGTCTGGAAGGCCCCCTCAGACTCTTGCCACGCTACCCCCCCACGGGGCCAGCGGAGGCGAAATCGCCAGCTCCCAGGACCTTTTGAGAGGCTGGAAAGCTTCTCAAAAGGTCCTGGAAGGTCGCTATTTCACCCATGCTGGCCCCATGGGGGGGGTAGCGTGGCAAGCATCTGGAAGGCCCCCCGGACCCTTGCCACGCTACCCCCACCCCCCCATGGGTCCAGGGGGGGCAAAATCGCCACCTTCTGGGGCTCTTTTGAAGCTTCCCAAGCCTTAAAAGAGCCCAGAAGGTGGCGATTTTGCCCCCTCTGACCCCCGGGGGGCAGGGTGAGTCTCTAAAGGGTCCTGGAACACACTCTAGGACCCTTTGGAGGCTCACCCTGCCCCCCCACCAGGCTAGAGGGGGCGAAATTGCCACCTTCTGGGGCTCTTCTGAAGCTTTCGAAATCTCAAAAGAGCCCCAGAAGGTGGTGATTTTGCCCCCTCTGGCCTTCAGGGGGTCTGGATGAGCCTCCAAAGGGTCCTAGGGTGTGTTCCATAAGACAGACCTCTCCATAAGGCTCACCAATTTTTAGGAGAAGAAAACAGATTTTTTTCCTGTTTTCTTCTCCTAAAAATTTGGTGCGTCTTATGGAGAGGTGCGTCTTATGGAGCGAAAAATACGGTGTATATATATATATGAAACTTAACATAAGTGAGGGATATGTTTTCAAAAAGTATATAAACAAACAAATATCTTTCTTGGAAAAAAATGAGCTTCTTGGATCTATCATGGTGAGACCCAGGTCCTTTTACAAAGGTGGAGCATAAGATATATATATATATATATATATATATATACATGAATCTTGCAGTACTACTATTTGTAGTAAACACAAACAAACAGAAATAGTTTTGGATTTGGCATCCTTCAGTCTTGAAAGACTATGGTAACGTGCTCTGTATGGAGGACTTGGAACAGCGTCTAGTGTGGCTGAGAAGGACAATTCAAGAGTGACAATCCCTTCCACACTGAAGACAAATACAGTCTGTCCCCTGTCCAGATCCCTCATTTTGCTGGTTTCGGGACTGCCTCTTTGCCTCGGCCTGCTGGAAAAGTGTCTCTTCAAAATGGGAGAGGCCATGATGCACCGTCTGCCTCCAGGCTGAATGCTCAGATGTCAAGATTTCCCATCTGTTGAGGTCCATTCCTAAGGCCTTCAGATCCCGCTTGCAGATATCCTTGTATCGCAGCTGTGGTCTCCCTCTGGGGTGATTTCCCTGCACTCATTCTCCATACAGGAGATCTTTTGGAATCCGACCATCAGCCATTCTCACAACATGCCCAAGCCAACAAAAATGTCACTGTTTCAGTAATGTATACATGCTAAATATTCCAGCTCGTTCTAGGACTGCTCTATTTGGAACTTTGTCCTGCCAGGCGATACCAAAAATGCATCAGAGACAACGCATATGGAACGTGTTCAGCTTCCTCTCTTGCCGTGCACAAAGGGTCCAGTACTTGCTGAAGTACAGGAGTGTGCTCAGGACATAGGCTCTATAGATCTTGATCGTGGTATATGCCATCAGCTGATTATTCATCCATACTCTCTTTGTGTGTCTAGAGAACATGGTAGCTGCTTTGACAATGCATTTATCCAGCTCAAAATCTAGGGAGAGAGTGTCAGAGATCGTTGAGCCAAGGTACACAAAGTCATGAACAGCCTCCAGTTCTTGTGTGGAGATCGTAATAGAGGGAGGTGAGTCCACGCCCTGTGTTTCTTTCAGGCTGATTGTTAGTCCAAAGTCTTGACAGGCCTTGCTAAAACTTGCTAAAATGATTCATGAGTTGTTGGAGGTCTTCAGCAGGGTGGGCAACAACAGCTGCATCATCGGCTAAGAGGAAGTCCCGCATGCATTTCAGCTCGTCTTTGGTCTTTGCTCTCAATCTAGAGAGATTCAAGAGCTTTCCATCTGATCTAGTCTGGAGATAGACACCTTCTGTTGCAGCTCCAAAGGCCTGCTTCAGCATGACAGCAAAAAAGATCCCAAACAGGGTTGACACAAGGACACTGCCCTGTTTCACTCCGCTTTCGATGTCAAAGGGATCTGAAGTTGAGACATCAAAAACTACAGTGCCCCTCATTTCCTCACGAAAGAACCTGATGATGTTAGGGAGTGGAGGTGGAAATCCAGTCTTGGGAAGTACACTATTTTAAAAAGGCCATCCCTGCTAACCAAATCAAAGGCCTTTGTGAGAAATAGTTTTATTAGTTGATGAAAACTGTAATAATTGAAAGCCACTGTGATAGAACATGGAAAAATCTGAAGCTCTTAATTCATTCATTCATTCGTTCGTTCGTTTGTTTGTTCGTTCATTCGTTCAATTTATACACTGCCCATTTGGCCCAAGGCCACTCCAGGTGGTTTACAACATAGAAAAACAAAGGCCAATCAAAATCATAGTCATAAACCATAAAAAAGTGCAACCATAAAATATACAATAAAGATAAATCAAGCAATTAAAATACATTCTACGATGCTCTAAGTGGTGACTAAACATTTAAAATGGCAATGATTCAACTGTAGCAGCATGTTAGATAGGCCCCTTTGATGGAATGTTTTGAAATGCCTGCTAGAATAATAATGTCTTAAGCTGTTTCTTGAAAATACCCAGTGAAGGGGCCAGGTGAATTGTGGGCGGTAACTGATTACACAGCTGAGGAGCAATCGCTGAGAAGGCCTGGTTTCTTGTTTTCGAGAAGGCCTGGTTTCTTGTTTTTGTTTGTTTGTTTTGGTGAGCCTCTCTCGGGGTCAGCCTCATCAGCCGTCTTGCCTGGGAAGGACAGGCAGTCCCAGTTGGGAATAGGTCTTCTTCCAGGAACTGAGGTCCCAACACTTATCATAAGTGCTACCCTTGTATCCAGTGACAATAACACAATTTTCCAGTTGGCACAGGTAAAAGGATAGAAGAACTGTTGTTATGACAGAAATGTGGGACTAAGTTACTGTTCATTAGGTATATGGCCAGTATAACAAAGGCAACAGCAGAGAACATGTATGTGCATAACAATAAAAAGATGCTAAGCAGGCTTTCCACGTGGCACTATTCAGGACATGATTCCCCCACCCCACCGCTGATTGTAACTTCAAAGATGGAACTGGCCATAAATCATTGATAGAGGAAAATGTGATAAAAAGACTTGGCAAGGCACTGTCAGGGCTACAACACATGTGTATTTTTAAGAAGCAGAAAGAGATGACATGACTCTGAACTTTGAGCCAGGACAATATCACCTAGAGATGACATCAAATGTGTGTCCAAAAGGACATGCCTGATTTAAGAAAGCACAAAACCACATAATTTGAACAAGTGCATGTGAACATCATCAAACATTGTTACATCACCAACAACACAGAATCAATCAGGAGGCATCAAAGAGCTAAATGAACATTGCCTGCATGAGAAATATTGCAAGCTGCCAAAGAGGAAGTCAACAGCACTTAGTTACACATGTCCGAAAGACTTAACATTGGCTTGAGTTGTTGCAAATGGCTTTTTTTAAGAGCAGTGATACCATTGAATATGAAGCAAGGGCTTTTGCAGTGTGCACACCACAATTTGGCCAACTTAATCTTGATGAAACAGTGTACCAGAGGAAACTTTGCTGAGCGGAAAAGAAAAAGAGAGAATGAAGCAGATGTCATAACTACACTACAAAATAGTAACCTTCCATTATGAGATTTTTTAAATGCATTTGTTTGGCCAGGGAAAATTAGTGGACTGATTATAATGTTGCAGACTTTAGGACTAACTAGATGCCATGGGACCACAATTTACATGTTTGCTCTGCGCACATATAAATTGAGGCTGGGGTGGGAGACATCTTACTTTCAATGGCAGGTGGGGAGATTTTATTTGTAGCAATAAATGTAGGATGTGGAGAGGAGGACTGAAGTCTTGTCCTACATGTCTTACCTTCCCTCAGGCCATTTTTTTCAGCCATTTCCCTGTGTACATGTTCTCATATTGAACTTCACTTGCAAAAAATAAATAGAACAGTTGAGGGAGGAGAAATCTGTCCTAAATTTACTTTTAAATATAAAACCTCCCAGTCCTGCTTATAGGTGGACAAAATTCATATGAGAAAAGAAATAGCCTGATAACGAAGTTCTTCTTAACACTTTGCTGAAGGGGGAAGAATAGGCTTTGCCAACTTATTCAATCTTAATATTGCCAACATCAATTTAAATAAATTCATCCACTACACTAAGTGTTCACACTGCTTAGCATGACTGACATGATTTATCCTACCCATTCCCCAACCTTTGATGCTTCGTTAGATCCAATTTATGAAATAGAGAGCCAAATGGGTGCCGCAGCCTGCTTTTCTATCCACAGCCGTGTGAATCTGTGCTTTCAGACTGTAATTCCCAGAATTCCTCAGCCAGCTCGGGTGCCTGGAGAATTCTGGGAGCTGTAGTCCAAAAGTACAAATTTCCAAATTCCTATTTCTATCCCATATTTTACCAGTGACACATAGCTGGAATAACAACATGAGATGATACCGTCACAGAAAACTCATCTCTGCTTCATTGCTTGCTGGTTCTAGGGATACAAAGTGCTAACACAGCACATGGGAAATTGTCTAATACCAGATTGGATTTAAATTTGTCCATCTACTCAATATCATCTACTTTCCAGTAGCTCAGGAACAAGAGGCAGAAATTGAACACAAAATGGATTTCCTGTATACAAAGCTCTTTGTGTGGAGCCGTCATAAAATGGTTTGAATAAAATTCGTAACAAGCTTTGTGAGCAATGATCTAAGAATATGAAGGATTCATTACAAGTATGGGCTCAATCCAGCTGGTAGATCCAAGTGGAACAAATCCATTGAAGGAACGGAATTGGACTTCTATGTCTAAATATATTGATTCAGTGATTCCACCACAGTTGGAACTAACAAGAGGATTTAGCCCTGTGTGTGTGAGAGCTCTAACTATCAAGATGAATTGTGTAGCATGACAAGTTGTTTTTACAAAGGCCCAAGTCCATTTCCTGTCCACTCATGCAGTCCTATTCTTCTTTAAAACATGAACAAATCCATTGGTTTTTGGGGGAAAAAAATAATGTCATGTTACAGTATTTATTTTTTTAAAATTAAAAGTATGGATGGACTTATTTATTTTATTTTATTTATACCCCACCTATCTGGTCATTGCGACCACTCTAGGCAGCTATTTATTAATATAACTTTATTAATATTGTTCCTAAAAAGTCTTCAGTCATTTTTAAAAATATGGGTTGAAGAGAAAAGGCTTTCTTGCTCCAACAAACACAGTGATGTTTTGTGAATCATCCTTAATTTGTTAGATGTAAATTTATAATGCAGTCAACAAGCTATATGTCAAAACGGTCATATGAATTGGCCTGAGGTATTTAGGAGTAGTACCCCAAGAAACAACAACAGAGGTCACATAATCCTCTTGTTACAGCAGTTCCACTTTCTCTTCAGGCAAGTTTTCCCTGAGTGACTGGCTGCATGAGTGGAATTTTTGAACAGCTTGCTGTGCCTTATTGCTTTGAATGTGTTTTGATGCTGCTTATCTGTTTTAGTAGGGACGTGGTGGCGCTGTGGGTTAAACCGCTGAAGCCTCTGTGCTGCAAGGTCAGAAGAGCTGGAGTTGTAAGATCGAATCCACGCAGCAGAGTGAGCCTCAGTGGCTTGTCCCAGCTCCCGCCAACCTAGCAGTTCAAAAGCATTGCAAAATGCAAAAATCTGAGTAGATAAATAGGTACCACCTCAGTGGGAAGGTAAACAGCGTTCCGAGTCTAGTCATGCTGGCCACGTGACCACAAAGGACTGTCTGCGGACAAACGCTAGCTCTATGGGTTGGAAACAGAGATGAGCACCGCCACCTAGAGTCGGACACGACTGGACAAATTGTCAAGGGGAACCTTTACCTTTGCTTTTTATCTGTTTTAGTATGATATTTCTGACCGTTTTTTTTAGTATTTCTGAACTCACGGTTGTTAGCTTCAATACTGTCAGAATGTTGTAAGCTGCCTTGGGTCCTTTTAAGGAGAATGGTGGGGTAAAAATATTTTAAATAAATAATAAATAAATAAAATGTAAACCGAAGCCCAAAAGTATGTTTGAACCAATTTAAATTTGACTATCTGGCAATTATAGGTACATCACTGTATTTTTTCTCCTTAATTGAAAGAGAGGGCAAGTAGTTTTACACTATGTTTTACCTGTATTTTAAAAAACACAAATTCTTCTCTATTAAAAATAGTGAAACTAATTTAGTGACATGTTCAAATAGAACAAATCTAACCTAAGGAAAGAAAAACCTTTTGGGGCCCAATTACTGTTAATTTGTAATCCAGGAGGTCAAGTGCCTGATTAAATATTAACACAGGAGAAAGGTCACAGTCTTCTGAGATTCTCTTTGCACTGTTTCAGTATTCCTTCAGAGGTAAAGATTGTTCTCAGCAAGCATTTCATGAAAGAAAAGGTGCTTCGCTTCAGACTAAACAAGTCCTCAGCTATGGATCCAGAAGGATGTTCATGGAAGCAAACACATTTAGCAGGTTGATTTCTTGAATGTTTGGGGCATCAGTGAGAAGGAGATAGCCCACAGCATCCCAGTTTAAGCATTATTTGTTTCTTCCTTGAGAACCAGCTCCCTCTACTGTATCCTCTTTTAGATATCTGCGAATTATAATCATCAACCATATTTGACATTCTAGGCAAAGGAGCATCCAAACGTACATTTACTTTTTTGACTGATGCCTTCCTTAAATCACTGCAGCTTTTGTAGTGATCTTCTAGAGTTTAACAATGCATTATGTGTATATTCTCTTACCAGTCTTAAATCTCTCACTTGCATCTTCACTGAATGACACCAGTGACAGAGAGGTGGCAAGAATACACATAGGAATTAAACCAGAAATATCTGGATGTCGCGGAAAAACCAGATAGATTGCTGACCTTGAGCCAGACATCCTGGAGAGTGAAGTCAAGTGGGCCTTAGAAAGCATGGCTAACAACAAGGCTAGTGGAGGTGATGGCATTCCAGTGGAACTATTTAAAATCTTAAAAGATGATGTTATTAAGGTGCTACATTCAATATGCCAGCAAGTTTGGAAAACTCAGCAGTAGCCAGAGGATTGGAAAAGATCAGTCTACATCCCAATCCCAAAGAATGGCAGTGCCAAAGAATGCTCCAACTACCGTACAATTGCACTCATTTCACATGCTAGCAAGGTTATGATCAAAATCCTATAAGGTAGGCTTCAGCAGTATGTGGACCGAGAACTCCCAGAAGTACAAGCGGGATTTCAAAGGGGCAGAGGAACTAGAGACCAAATTGCCAACATGCGCTGGATTATGGAGAAAGCCAGAGAGTTTCAGAAAAACATCTACTTCTGCTTCATTGACTATGCAAAAGCCTTTGACTGTGTGGACCACAGCAAACTATGGCAAATCCTTAAAGAAATGGGAGCACCTGACCACCTTATCTATCTCTTGAGAAATCTATATGTGGGACAGGAAGCAACAGAACTGGATATGGAACAACTGATTGGTTTGAAATTGGGAAAGGAGTATGACAAGTCTGTATATTGTCTCCCTGCTTATTTAACTTATATGCAGAATACATCATGCGAAAGGCTGGACTGGATGAATCCCAAGCCAGAATTAAGATTGCCAGAAGAAATATCAACAACCTCCGATATGCAGATGATACCACTCTGATGGCAGAAAGTGAGGAGGAAGTAAAGAACCTCTTGATGAGGGTGAAAGAGGAGAGTACAAAAAAAATGGTCTGAAGCTCACCATCATAAAAACTAAAATCATGGCCACTGGCCCCATCACCTCCTGGCAAATAGAACGGCAAGATATGGAGGCATTGACAGATTTTACCTTCTTGGGCTCCATGATAACTGCAGATGGTGACAGCAGCCACAAAATTAAAAGACGCCTGCTTCTTGGGAAGAAAGTGATGACAAACCTAGACAACATCTTAAAAAGCAGAGACATCACCTTGCCAACAAAAGTCCAAATAGTCAAAGCGATGATTTTTCCAGTTGTGATGTACGGAAGTGAGAGCTGGACCATAAGGAAGGTTAACCGCCGAAGAATTGATGCTTTTGAATTGTGTTGCTGGAGGAGACTCTTGAGAGTCCCCTGGACTGCAAGGAGAACAAACCTATCAATTCTAAAGGAAATCAACCCTGAGTGCTCACTGGAAGGACAGATCCTGAAGGTGACGCTCCAATACTTTGGCCATCTGATGAGAAGAGAGGACTCCCTGGAAAAGACCCTGATGTTGGGAAAGTGTGAGGGCAAGAGGAGAAGGGGAAGACAGAGGACACAATGATTGTACAGTCTCATTGAAGCTACCAACATGAATTTGACCCAACTCTGGGAGGCAATGGAAGACAGGAGGGCCTGGTGTGCTCTGGTCCATATGGTCACAAAGAGTCGGACATGACTTAACGACTAAGCAACAGCAACATTTCCTTTTCGGTGATTTCTTTCTCTCCCTGAAGGGTATAGTTGCTCTTTCCTACACCTGTACAGTATTCCCTTTCAGATACAGTGACCCCAAAAATTTCAGAATACCAAGTCTGGTCACACCATAGATTTATATAAGGTAATAACAATACTTGCACATTTGAACATGTTTATGAGTAATCTGGTAAGAATGGCCAGGTTACTTATAAACATGTTTGAACTTGCGTATGGGTTCAAATGTGAAATATCACAGAAAAACTTCCCTTGCTCATAGCAAACCGCATTTGTCATGTTGGTGTCTTTTCATTCAGTTTAGAGATTTTCAGAGCTCTTTGCGGTTCAATTCTGTTTTTACCACTCTGAGCACGGGCTGTAGTGGTGTTCATGATCCAGCCTCCCTCTAAAAAGTCTGAACTCCACTTCTTTAGGGAATCCAGAAACCCTTCAAATCCTGTAAAATTATTTTAGAAAATTAGTTTCCTGCTTTAACTTTTCTTTTGCATGATTTTTTGGGGTGGGAGGGGGGGCTTATAATGAACTCTCGTGGAAAGCTTCTGGCCACAAGTTGAGTTTGAGCATGTGAACTTTCCTTTGGAAAGCTCCATAGTTTTAAATTCAGCCCTCCCTGAAGAAGCTGAGACTAAAAATAAACCATGCCAATAGGAAGGATTGAAAATTGTGGAAAATCACAAGAAATCATTGAGACAATTAAGTGAGAAAAACCTTTACTATGATAAAATCAGGCCAGAAGCTGGTAGTTTCCAAAGAACAAATGCTTTTTCTGATACAGTGATGCCTCGCTAGACGATGATAATCCATTCCACTAAAATCGCTGTTTAGCGAAATCATTGTCTAGCAAAAAGCATTTCCCCATTGGTATGCATTGAAACCTGTTTAATGCGTTCCAATGGGGAAGAATCGTCGTTGTCTAGTGAAGATCGGCCATAGGAAAGCCACTTTGTGAACTGCCGATCAGTTGTTTAAATCGTTGTCTTGCGAAGCTTAGGTCCCGAAAACACCTGTTTTGTGAGCGCAGAGGAAGCTGTCAAAATCGTCGTCTAGCAAGAATCCATTTGTGAAGCAGGGACCAAACATTGTCTAGCGAAATTCCCCCATAGGAATCATTGTTTTGCAAATTGCTATAGCGATCGCAAAAAGTCAATGTCTAGTGAAAAAAACTGTCATGCGGGGTAACTGTCTAGTGAGGCACTACTGTATACCTTTGGCAAAATAAATTTTGAAAGAAAAGCTTTTCTAATGTTCAAATGCAAGAGGTCTCATGCCCAAACTCTGCTGTCTCCTGTTAAAAGCACAGTCCTATAGGTAGCTGGGCTACATGAATTTATAAACATTTAAAGAAAATCTGTGAGTTTTCCAGAGAATAAAAATCCACTGTAAACTTCACTAAGCATGTGGACTTGTTTCTGCATAAATTGGCAGCAGCTCTTTCATGGGCTGTTGCCTGATGTTTTTTTAAAGTCACCCATTTACTCAAGATTTAAAGACTCCTTATTTCTACCTTTTGGTTACTCAAGAACTTGATACAGAAAGAATGAAAGTGGCACAGTATTGTGTTGCCTGTCATTTTAGATGATGAAATGCATTCAGTGGGCAAAAACATACTGGACTATCATCTAGGAACTCATGTACACTCTGTTGTGTATGTATAGCTGTCCATATACAGTGGTGCCTTGCTTAACGAGCACACTGTACAACGACGAAATCGCATAGCGATCCTTTTTTGGGATCGCTAATGCGATCGCTCAACGAGCTTTAGATAGGGCGAAACTCGCTTTGCGAAGATCGGTAAGCGTTTCGCTTACCGATCTTCGCAAAACAAAGCCCTGACGATCAGCTGTTCGGTGGACAAAATGGCCGCCGGAAGCCCCAAAATGGCCGCGCGCAGCGTTTTCACGCCCTCCCCTCGCTTAACGAGGGCGCGAAAATGGCTGCCGGCCATAGGAAACTTTGCTGAATGGTGAGTAAAGGAGCCTTTTGGAACGCATTAAACGATGTTTAATACGTTCCAATGGCTTTCCCTGTCCCATTCAGCGATGTTTCGCTATAGCGAAGGTTAATCCGGAACGGATTAACCTCGCTATGTGAGGCACCACTGTATACGGATTTGTTATCTATGTATGTTCAATTTATATAAAATACACACAGTAGTAAGTGAAAACTAGAGTAAACTTGAACCAAGGGAACTTACAGTGGAGTTGACGCGTCAAATCTCAACTGATTCATTGGGCTTACCATAGTTGTGATTTACTACTGGATTTCAGCCATTGATCCTACATGTGAATAACTGTATGTGTGTATGGATGAACACTGTAAGGATAAATATATATTTGAGAATCATGGATACAAATCTGCCAGTTTAAAACTAAAGCTAAGGCTTTCCTGTTTGACTCAAGCTAATTGGAATTGGAAACAAGTGTTCTGTGATCATAATTTTGCAAAAATTGTGCTTGCTTCCCTAACTGAACCTTCCCACATTTGTGTTTCTTGGTCCTTCAGGCCTAAACACAGATGGGAACAATGATGACATGCAGGAAACTACAGGAATGGCAGTGCATAGAAAGTAAGCAACCCCAGTTTGTTATCCTACCTAACATCATACCTGGTCACAAGGCACAGTGTTAAGGAATGAGCCTCCATTTCCAAATTTGTAGTTTTACGGAGGACTAAGCAACAGAACATAGCTTCCACTCTGTTCTGAAACTGGAAGCCTTTAGAACAGAACGATGGCACAACATTGATATGTTTGTGGCAAATCTTAGTGCGCACATAAATAAGCTCAGAAGGGACCCTCTAGCTAAACAGTAAGAGCAATCCTTATTCTTGTTTTTAAAAGGTCCTCACTTTTTAACTGCCTCCTCAACCACTTCCCCACCAGGTGGCAGTGTGGTAATTACAATCTGCTCTTTGGCTTTGTATTCTTACATCATGAACAGAACCTTTTCCAAGGAATAAGTGTGCCTGCCTACCTCTGTCCCCCAGGAGGCCAGCCACTAATCATTTAGTAGGTTGAACTTTGCTAAATTTGGCCTGTATATAAATGTTTTGGTTTCTCATTTTTAAATGAACAAGGGATACATATTTAACACTTAATGACAGGGCTTAAATGAGTGGCATTTTGGACTTTAAAAAACCCATCACAGCGGTAAAATGATCTGCATTGTGTGGAAAGTGTTTTAAGACTCCAAAGTGCATAGAAAAAACTTCTGGAAAGTAGTCCGGTGTTCAAAGTTTGAAAAAAAAAATTCAGAGACATGACATTCCTCCTTAATTTTTATATCCAAAGATGGTGAAAAATGTAAAAAAAAAAAAAAAAAAAAAAAAAAAGCTATAGCAAAGTTGGGCTGACACTCTAGATATTTTCCCAAAACTTGCCTGTTTGATTCATTATATGTAACAGGATATGGACCTTTGTTTTTTCAATATCATCTTGCAAAATAGTCCACATCGCATCCTACATACGTATGTCAAAACTAATATGAGAACTCTGTATATAACTTGCGCAGACCCCAGCTCTGAGAATGTGTGGAAATGTAAATCATGAATTAAGGCTGTTTGCATATTACGTAGTCAACATACATAGTCTCTAAATTAGGTTGGAGAAGGTGTACTGCTGAAAATGCCAGTCATTACATACATCAGTCAATGTACCTATTCATGCCATGCCTTAGAATTATACTCATAAAAAAATCATGCCATCACCAAAGTTTTTGTTTTTAATCTGCCGCAACAATTGTTATTGTTGTTGTAGCCACAGGCTAGCTGAGTTAGTGTTCAATGGGAACTGCATGCAATTTGACAATTTGTATTTGGGGTCATTAATGGAATGGTGGCGCAAAAATGTTGTAGGAAAATCAATGCATATTTTCATCGCCAAAAAGCTTGCATATTTATGTCTTCGTCGCCGCATGCTCCCCATTGCACAAAACCACTGGTGAGTTATCACCTTGAAAGGCATACACAACAGGTTGATAGAAAGAGTTTGTTCACTGTGAGATTCACAGATTATACAAAATATTAAGAGTTTATATTTTAATTTCCCTTGATTTCTTATAGCTGTGATAATAATGTAGACACAGAATCAGCAGCAAATAATTAGAGTAGCTAATATAAAAAAACAAATGTTGGAACCTCTACAAATACTCTGCTGATTGAAGTACAGATAGAAGTATCTGTAAAATAACAAAAAATTTAAAATATGGATACAATAGAAATTTTCTTAAATTGCACCAGATATTTTCAGTAATGGAAGAATTATTCTGTGGGATACTGCTGTTTCCCTGAACTATTTAATACTTTGGATGGATTTTAATATTACTTCATATCGGCTATATTGAAAAAAAAAGGTCCTACATACCCACTTATACAAAAATAAACTGCTAGATGATGAAATTTACAGTAATTTACTGTAGACGGACAATCTGTTGAGGATCTGCACCCTATCCTCATTCCATCAATCATTGTTATAGCTCATGTTGATATATTTATAGGTATTTCTGTGTAATAAGTGGTAAGTATTGACCAAACAACCTCTGGGTAATTGCCTCCTACATAGCTAGATGTAATGTAAAAGCTCCCACGTTTGAGTTTCATTAGGCTTCCTGTGGAAAGAGCCAGAAGACTGGATGTGCAGTGACATTTCCCCCAAATGTATCACATCTGGGTGTTAACACAGTGACAGCCCTCTGCAGAATGACACTAGCCAAATAATTCAACCCACTGTGCTGCATTACATTTTTGTGCATGTCAACAGTTTGCATTGGGATGAGCCAAAACACGAAGAGAAACATGACTGTTCCAAAAATGACAATTTTAGAACCATTTTCATTTTGTAACTCCATAAGCTTGCCAGCTGCCGATCCAGTTTCGTGACTCAGTGATGCTACATTTTTTAAGCCAAAGAATTTGAAGCAAGTTTATAGAAGAAAATTAATTCTAGAGTAAAGAGCTGAAGGGCATTAGGAAATGAGCAACATGTGTCTAGATGTCACATCAGGGGCCCAGATATGGAAAACTCCAACACCAAATGAGTAAAGCTGTGTGCAATAGGCACAGTTGTGTTGGAGACTCATGGCACAGTAGTTAAACTGCTCATGACCTAAGTTTGATTGTGATGGACTATGGTAGCCAGCTCAAGATTGACCTAGCCTTCCATTTTTCCAGCATTGGTAAACTGAGTACTACCTACCTTGCTGGCGGAGCAATGCACAGTAAAAAAAAAAAACACATTATAAACTGCTCAGAGAGTGCTTTAAGTGTTTGTGAGACCTGAGGCAAGGCTATAGAAGCGCTCGCCGGAGTGTTGTCCTCCTTTAAGAGAGAGAAGGAGACCCAAATGGAATCTATGGCTACCCGCGTCGCGGTCAGGCACCAGGGTATAGATACCTGTGACTTGGAACAGGGTTTGAAGAGACTGTCAGTGGCCACCCATACAGGAGTAGAAAAGGCGGGAACAAGGGTGGGGGAGCGACCATTAGTAGAGGCTGGACAGGGGGATATAAAAGGAGAGCGGGACAACATACCCAGGGGTTGGGAATTAATATGGGTGGAAGATCCCTGGACAAGGAGATGTGAAAAGGTGAGGGTGCCTAGAGAAGAGGCTGATTACAGGCGACGAAGAGGTTTGCCCCCCAAACAATCCTATTGGGGAGAATCGGAAGCCAGGGAGTGGCGGAGGTGGTTGAGAGAGGAGAAAGAAGTGGTGGAGAGGGAGGAACGAGAGAGGAGAGCATGGCGTCTGGAGGAGGCTCGCTGGAGGAGGTATTTACCGGACCTTGGGAGCCCTATGCAGAGGGAGCCGACCTCTACGACCATGAGAGGGGAGATGAGGAGACCTTACCCCTGATTGATGTGGACATTGATGCTAAGGAACCGGGTGAGACTAACCCGTTCTCTAAAGGTCCATGGTATGACCCAAGTTTCAACCCCTTTCTACAAGATGTGTGGACACCCTCGTTTGACCTGTTGGCGATGAGAGAAAAGAGTAATGACAAGTTCAATGTTGATACTTCTTTATTTGATGTTCCAATAAATCCTAGTTCTATTTTTCAAAAAAAAACTGAGCATCCTGTATTTGTGTCTGACAAAATAACATTGAACCCTCACAGTGTTATGGGGTTGTACATAAGCAACACATTTTGCTTTTGCTTCGCTGTTAATTGTACCAAGTAAATGGAAAACTCTAAGGCCCAATACAAAGAGGGAAAAAAAAGGAAATGTGAGTAAGGAAGTGCATGATTCTGTCAACATACAACTTTAAGAAGCACATCAAAGAGTAAAGTTGTGAAAGTATGGAATTCAGTATATTCATTTCCCTCTGTGAAGAAGATTCTCAGTCATCCAGGTGAGGTTATCTGGAAGTTGAGTCATTGCAACTGGACTTCTTTCTTGTTAGGTTAAAATGTTTCACTGCTCATCCAAGTAGCTTCTTCAGTCTGAGGAGAGTTGGTTGGTAGGAGATCCCTGATCGATCCTCCACATTGGTTTCATTTCCCCCTGGTCTGAATAGGCTCGTTAGAAGGACAAAGGACTGGGAGTGAGAGAAAATCCCGCTTCAGTAACCCTTCTCCACCCATCATCATGGTTTGTTAATGGTCGTTTTCCTGGTGTGTGTGGTCCTAACCTTTCTGGGGATGGATGAAAGGTCAGCAAGATAAATAGGAGACATATTGTATCTAAGGCCTCCACCCCTGTTGAGTGAGGGATTTTCTATACAGTATGCACATGTGTGGCCTCCCTGACCCTTCTCTCAAACCACCCATCTTCTTGGTCCAAAATGAGTAAATCTTGGTCATCAAATGATTGCTCTTTTTCCTGCAAATGAAGGAACACTGCTGATTATGGTCCTGAGCCATTGCCCCTCCTGTGCTGGGCCATTCTCCTGTTTAGTGGCTGTTTGGTTTCTCCAACGTAGAGCTCCAAGGACTCTTCTTTGCATTGGACCACATATACTATATTGCTCCTGTTGTGTTTTGGTGTCTGGTCTTTTGAGTGTATGAGTCTCTGCCTTAGTGTGTTTGTGGGTATGTGGTGCTTACCGCAACTCCTTTTGAGCTTTTCAGACACACCCACCATATAGGGAATGACCAGGTTCTTTTGTCGGCTCTGCGTCTCAGGCTGCTCCATTGTCCTGTTGTGTTGAGAGATTGCCTTGTTAAAGGCCTATTTTGGATATCCACAGGCCTTAAGGGCTGTCTTCAGAGACCAGTCTTCCTTCTTCTTGGCTTCTGTGGAGGTGGGGATGTTTCTTGCTTTGTGCTCTCACCCATTGCAACACAAACTAGGGGTCAGCAGGATGCTAAACCACAGGGAAGAAACATCCCCACCTCCACAGAATTTACAGGTTAGTTTGCTTTGTTGTGTGGCTGGCCTATCTGCAAGTCTAATTGCTTGGACATGGAGATGGTTGCAGGGGAAAATACACTGCTGTCTTCTAAATGCAAGCTAAGTGTTCTCATCTAGTCTGGCTCTAAATTAATGAGA
This sequence comes from Pogona vitticeps, assembly GCF_051106095.1. NCBI lineage: Eukaryota > Metazoa > Chordata > Lepidosauria > Squamata > Agamidae > Pogona > Pogona vitticeps. The sequence goes on from NC_135785.1 coordinate 176,219,325, forward strand.
ACATTAGTGTCTGTACCAAGTGGGGTTGTATTGTTTCCCCTCAACATTTGCCTGGGGTTTTGAAGCCTAGTCATCAAAATAACCACTGTGCTGAATCCAAAGATGGGATGAGTTGGCCTACATGCAACACTAACTTCTCATGAGCCGGATCCAATGAAGTCACTGGAAGAAATCATTATGTTCTGGATCGGTTCCCATTCATTCTGGTAGAACTGGCATAACAGTCCTGACTATTCCATTTCAAATGTAGTGTTTAATCCAGTTCATATTAGGGGTTTGGAAGAGAAGCATAATTTTAAAAAGGCATTGTTTGATTTTTTTTAATTCAGTATCCTAATGATTTCATTGATTGCATGACCATCTTCAGATATCATAGATTCATATTGATGGAAGGTGAAGATAGAATCCACTTCCAACCACAAGGCAGGGGAGGGGCTTATACCAGCCCAAAATTCAGCCTGCATGAGAATGTATGAATTGTCAAATGGGCAACTGTGGTCTGATGCAGCCAAGCCAACAAATAGTTTTGTGATACCTGAAAGACTAGCAGGTTTTATTTGGCACATATTTTTGTAGACTGCAGCCCATTTCTTTAAATGCATCTGAAGTGTGCCATATTATGCAAGCATTTACACCAAATTAAACTTTTTTGTGTTTGAGGTGCTGCAAGTGATATATAACAAGCTCTAAAAACAAGGATAAAAAGTTATGCAGCTAGAAGATACCTGTAGAGCAAATAGTTCAAGATGATTTGACTTAAGTACTTCAGTGAAACCACATGTTGAAAAGTACGCTCCTTCCCAGCTCACTAGTCAGGCTGATCTCACTGAAATATCCGGATCCTCCTGAAGATATGGTTAAGACCTTAGAACAAGCAAAATAATTATCTATCCCGTTAAGGAAATGTTATGATGTTACATTTCTTTCTACTCAGCCTCTTATCTTTGTACATGGCAACCTGTGATACTTCAGAAAAGGAAGAAAAGTGTATTATACAATGGGGGAAGAGAGCCATAGATTACAACAAAGGCACAACAAATAAATGTCTTATGGTGTCCTTTATAAATATTCCAAGCAGTGAGACATTTTAGTACAGTGGTGCCCTGCTTAATGATTACCCCTCTTGACGACGAATCCGCTTCATGACGATGTTTTTGCGATCGCAATTGCAATCGCAAAACGATGTTTTAATGGGCTTTTTTCGCTTCCCAACGATCAGTTCCCTGCTTCGGGAACTGATTCTTCGCATTACGACGATCAAAACAGCTGATCGTCGGGTTTTCAAAATGGCTGCCAGCTGTTCAAAATGGCTCCCCGCTGTTTTTAGGAGGCATTTTCACTGCATAGGTACCCAAAAATGGCCGCCCTATGGAGGATCTTCACTGGACACTGAGGTGTTTCGCCCATTGGAATGCATTGAACTGTTTTCAATGCTTTTCAATGGGCTTTTTATTTCACTTGACGAGGATTTCGCTCTACAGCGATTTCGCTGGAATGGATTATCCTTGTCAAGCAAGGCACCACTGTAATTATATAGAGTTTTGGTTGGGTATAGAGAAAGAAAGAAGGCCTAGCCCATCAAAATAATTTCAGAAAGACTGAAGCCTAATTGTAGAGCATGTGCTTTGTATTCAATTAAGCCCCAGGCTGAGTCTCTAGCATCTCCCAGTGGGCTGGGAAAGACTGATGTCTGAACTTTGAAGAGCCATGCCAAGTTAGCAGGTAATATTGACATGCTCATGGGCCCTCCTTTTATGAAATGATTTTAATAGCTCTTTGCTCTGACCCATTGTCCTTGTTGTTTTATTTCCAACTCTTATCTTTTCAGCCTGTGAAATGATTACAAAACTGAAGTTCCTAAGTTGGGAGGCTAATAATGTGAAAATACCTCGAGTAAATAATGGAAATATGGAAATATTCTATAAGAGTAACCTTATTGCTGCTTAGCATATAGTAAAATCTGTGTCTCAGTTATAAAGAAGGCAATTAAAACTTTTCACTTATCCCTGTTAAATTTCATTCTATTGTTTCCAGTCCAGTGCTTGATTCTGTCAAGAACATTTTGAATTTTGTTTCTGTCTTTCAGTTTTGTATCATCTGAAAATTTGATATGTATTCCTTGTACCCCCTCATCCAAGTCATTAATAAAAATGTTGAAGAGGACTGGGCATGGGACTGAGCCTTGTGATACTCCCCTTTCTACCTTCTCCCAGTTTGAGAAGGAGCCATTGATGAGCATTCTCTGAATATGATTCTATAATCAACTGTGTAGTGACCTGTCTAGTCCACAGTCAACTTGCTAATGAGAATATCACAGGACACGTTGTCAAAAGCTTTGCTGAAGTCAAGATATATTATGCCTACAGCATTCCCACTGTCTATCAGGGAGGTTAACTACAGTGGTACCTCGCAAGACGATTACCCCGCAAAACTTTTTTTTTGCTAGACGTTGACTTTTTGTGATCACTATAGAGATCACAAAATGATGTTTCCTATGGGGGAATTTCGCTGGACGATGATTTGGTCCGTGCTTCGTAGACTGTTCGCAAGATGACGATTTTTACAGCTGATCGTCGGCTTCGCAAAATGGCTTCCCTATGGGCGATCTTCACAAAATAGGTGTTTTCGGAACCTATGCTTCTCAAGACAGCGGTTTTTACAGCTGATCGGTGCTTCGCAAAATGGCTTCCGTATGGGCGATTTTCGCTGGATGATGACTATTTTCCCCATTGGAACACATTAAACGGGTTTCAATGCATTCCAGTGGAGAAACGCTTTTCGCTAGATGATGTTTTCACAAGACAGCGATTTCAATGGAATGGATTAGCATAGTCTAGCAAGGCACCACTGTATATAAAAATAGATAAGATTAGTCTGCCAGGATTTGTTCTTGAAAAGCCCATATTGGCTTCTAGTTATTACTACGTTGTTTCCAAGGTGCTTACAAAGTAACCACTTTACAATCTGCTCTAGAATTTTCTCTTGGATTAATGATCGGCTGACTGGTCTGTCATTCCCTAGTTCCTCTTTTTTGTGCCTTTTGAAGACAGGGACATCAGCTGTCCGTCAGTCATCCAGCACTTTAGCATTCTCCATGATTTCAATAAAATAACAGGCAGTCATTCTGAGAGTTCTTCAGCCAGTTCCTTCAATACTCTTGGAAGCAGGTTATCCAGCCCTGGATATTTGATGTCATTCAAAGTAATAAGGCATGCCTTGATTATTTGTTTATTAATCCAAGCTACAATCCTGTCCCATCCACTTGTAGTTTACATTCACCTGGAGGGCTATAAACTGTCTTTTAAGAAAAGACCAAGCTAAAGAAGGAATTGAGCACTTCTGACTTTTCTTTGTCATCTCTTATCTTCTATCCCCAATGAATAGCTTTTTCCTGTCTTTTGCTATGCACATACCTGAAGAATGCTTTTTTGTTGCTTTTCATATTTCTTGCTAACCTCAGCTCATTCTCAGCTTTTGCCTTCCTAACACCAACCCTTCAATTCTTTGCTTCTTGTATGTACTCCTCCTCTGTGGCTTGACTTTTCTTCCACTTCCTATTTGTGTCCCTTTTTATTTCCAGGTCCTCTCTGACCTTTTTGTGAAGCCACGTTGGTCTTTTGTTGTTGTTGTTGTCTTCCGCCTTTTTTTCTTGTTGGAATTATTTATAGTTGTTCCTTTAAAATTTCCTTTTTAAGAAACCCCCACCCGTCTTGGACTCCTTTGCCTGTCAGAATCTCCTGCCATGGGACCTTACTTATCATTGCTCTGAGTGTATTAAAATCGACTTTCCAAAAAGCCAGCAAATATGTGAAGTTACACTCTGCTTTTGTTTCCTTTGAAATCAAGAACTCACTTTCCCCATAGTTCCTCTTGCTGCCACTTGTTCCACCAAGTCATCTCTATTGATTAGAGTCAAGTCCAAGACAGCTAATATTCTAGTTTTTTTCTTCCACTTTTTGTAGGAGAAAATTATTAGCAAGAGAGATTTCTTGAAAGGGCCATATTTTGCAACATTTGCCCCTCAACAGATACAGTGGTGCCTCGCATAGCGAGGTTAATCCGTTCCGGATTAACCTTCGCTATAGCGAAACATCGCTAAACGGAATAAAAAAAGCCATAGAAACGCATTGAACTTCGTTCAATGCGTTCCTATGGCTTGAAAACTCACAGTTCAGCGATGTTTCTTCATAGCGCTGCCATTTTCGCGCCCTCGTTAAGCGAGGGCAGGGCGCGAAAATGCGGCGCGGACCTTCCGGCGGCCATTTTGGAACCGCCGATCAACTGTTCTCCCCGGCTTCGTTATGCGAAGATCGCTAAGCGAATTGCTTAGTGATCTTCGCAAAGCGAAAAAACCCCATAGGGGCCATCGCTGAGCGAATGCTCCAGCGATGGCCCAGAGTGCCTCGTTAAGCAATTTCATCGCTCAGCGAGGCACTCGTTAAGCGAGGCACCACTGTATCAGGAAAACTGAAATCTCCCATTACTACTTCACTGTGTGTATCTGAAATTCTTGCAATTTTTAAAACAAAGGTTTCATCCACATCTTCTCCTTGATTTGGAGGTTGGTAGTAGACCTCAACTACACATTGCTTTTGTTTTTTATCCCAGGTATATTAAACCGGATGCTCTTGATGGGACAACCAAGCTCATTCTCCTGTATTTCTGTGCAGGAATATGTATTTTGGGCATATACTGTGACTCCACCTCCCTTTCTATTATTTTTGTTCTTTTTGCTCAATTGATATCCTTCACTTGCAGTATGCCAGTTATCTCCACCAAATTTCAGTTATCTGTATCAAGTCATTTTTGCCTCCCTGAACTACGATTTCCAGTTCTTCTTGTCTGATTCTTAAACTACTGGCATTCATATATAGACAGTTGAGACTGGTCTGCTTTCCTTCATACATTTGTATGAAGATGTAAGCCCTGTTCACAACAGACATCCTGTTCTGATCAAAATTTTCTAGGGTGTATCCTTGCACTTATATTGATGCATATCATGTCGTCGTTGTCATTTAGTTGTTTAGTCGTGTCCGACTCTTGGTGACCCCATGGACCAGAGCACGCCAGGCCCTTCTATCTTCCACTGCCTCCCGGAGTTGTGCCAAATTCATGTTGTTTGCTTCAATGACACTGTCCAACCATCACATCCTCTGTCGTCCCCTTGTCCTCTTGCCCTCACACTTTCCCAACATCCAAGGAGTCTTCTCTTCTCATGAGATGGCCAAAGTACTGGAGCCTCAGCTTCAGGGTCTGTCCTTCCAGTGAGCACTCAGGGTTGATTTCCTTTAGAATTGATAGGTTTGTTCTCCTTGCAGTCCAGGGGACTCTCAAGAGCCTCCTCCAGCACCACAATTCAAAGGCGTCAATTCTTTGGCGGTCAGCCTTCTTTATAGTGCAGCTCTCACTTCCATACATTACTACAGGAAAAACCATAGCTTTGACTATGCGGACTTTTGTTGGCAAGGTGATGTCTCTGCTTTTTAAGATGCTTTCAAGGTTTGTCATCGCTTTCCTCCCAAGAAGCAGGCGACTTTTAATTTTGTGGCTGCTGTCTCCATCTGCAGTGATCATGGAGCCCAAGAAAGTAAAATCTGTCACTGCCTCCATATCTTCCCCTTCTATTCGCCAGGAGGTGATGGGACCAGTGGCCATGATCTTAGTTTTTTTGATGTTGAGTTTCAGACCGTTTTTTGCACTCTCCTCTTTCACCCTCATTACAAGGTGAATATCACACAGAAGTTATTATTATTATTATTATTATTATTATTATTATTATTATTATTATTATTATTATTATTATTATTATTATTATTATTATTATTATTATTATTATTATTATTATTATTATTATTATTATTTATTTATTTATTTATTTATTTATTTATTTATTTATTTATTTATTTTATTTAATTTAATTTATTTATTTATTTAATTTATTTATTTAATTTATTCCCCGCCTATCTGGCCCACCGGACCACTCTAGGCAGCAATGAGAGTTAAATTATGCAATGAGAGAGTTTCCAAAGGAATGGGGCAAAAGTGAAAAAGGAAAATATTTTTAATTGGTTTCCATATCACTGTTTGTTATTTGTTGTTTCTTATCAGGCAGTTTAAAAATAGTTAATTATTATACTTGCATCCACATGGAGCTCCTAGTGGCCTCTAATCAGTCTCAACCAACAGTCTTACTTCAACCATGCTGCAGCTTCAGATGCCCCCCAAAACATTCACCAGGTCAGTTTTAATACATTTGCTTATTTCTTTCCTGAGTGTAACCCCCCATGATCCAGAAATGGCTGAAATATGAGGCGGAAAAGCTATTCAGATGGCATGAACCCACGTCCACGGTGTCTCCCAGCTGTCCCCTTAAACAGATAATGAACACAAGTGCGAATGCTGTCAGATGAAGCATGACATTAAAGCCAGTTGTTTGTTGCTCAGCCATTCCATTGTATTAACATAATAAAAATTAGTTTTATAATCCCATATCTGCTGCCTGAGACAGCTTCTTCATTCTGTCACATGGTACAGGCAGCCCAGTTCTGACATATTTCAGATAAAGAGAAAAACTACACAGAAGTTGCATTATATCCTTGACTATTAAGCTCTTGGCCATAAGATGAATCAGTTCTGCTCTTTCACTACATGTGCTTATTATTAAGCATGTTTATTCTCCCAGTTGCACTTGCTTGTACGGTCATGATTTTGAACAGGCCTAATTGTGCAAGTCAAGTACCACTCAGAATGAGTAACAAATGAGTTCTAATTAATGACTGAGGTCTCAATTGTACATGGAGCGCTGTCATTTGTACATTTCCTCAGTCAATTAATTAAGGAAAAAAACACAAAATGCACAGAAACTATGAATAGATCAGGGTGGTAACAGCCGAGCTGAACTCAGAGGACTAAAACAAAATGTGCAGTTACTGGCTTAGACTTTATCAAAAAGTGTTGCTTATTTCTGCATCTCATGACAGAGATTTATCCAAAGACTGATAAAATACAGTGGCACTAATATTTATTTATTTATTTATTTATTCAGAATATTTCCTGCAGGAAAACTTTCACAACAGAGAGCATCAGCAGAATAAAGAGACCACTTAGAGCACGGAAAACAAAACAAAACAAATGGAACAAAGTGCCCAGTTGCAATGAGAATTGAAAGCAGCTTATCCAAAATGCTGGAATTTCTGTCCTTCTTGCCATCTCCTTTTTTGAGAAATGGAATGCATATGGAACAATTCCAGTCTGTGGGCTCTTGGTTTGTTTACCATATTTGCTGACTTATTCTTGTTAGGGTTTTGACAGATTCAGTCTCCGTGGCTTGAAATAGTACTATTAGTATTCCTTTTGCCCTTGGTGATTTATTTCTTCCTAGTTCTTTCAGATCAGCTTTCATTTTACTTTCTGGAACTGCAAGTTCTTCACCATAGGATTCCTCTTCAAAGGAGTTTGTTATCCTTTTACCTCTTCTGTATAGGCCCTCAGTATACTGTTTCCATCTTCCCTTTATTTGATCTTGGTCAGATCATGTGGTTCCCTATTAGTCTCTCAGCATTCCGAGACTTAAATTTCTCTTTGATTTCTTGGATCTGCTGGAAGATATCTCTTATTTTCATCCTTATCTCATTCTCTTCTATTTCTTTGTACTGGCTATTGTAATACTTCTCTTTGTCTCCGTGGCACTGAAAAACTGCCTTCAGGGTTCTGACCGAATTTCTATCACCTTTTACTTTTGCTTCCTGCCTGTCCTTTACAATTATGTTTCTTCTTTTATGTTTAGCTGTCTTGAAATACAATTTTCCCTTCCTGTAGGGATACGTAAAAGACTGAACCTGCAGTTGTCAATTGTTCTTAGCGTACTGCAGATTGTCAACAAGCAAATTTCAGTATCTACATACTTACACTGTCCTATTACATTGGTTGCAAACATCAAGAAGAAAATCCTTTGCAGAAGCATTAACATAAATTCAGAAAGTAAAACATTTGTTACTTATTCAGTTGTGAAGGAAACAGCAACACTATTCTGTCTGGAAATTAAAAAGTAGTTAAGAAACAGTTAGGGACTGAAGGTGTGGACAATCACTTTTTTACTCATGACTTTGAAGACAAATAAGAGATGTAGCATTTACTTGACTACCAGTGCTGTGAGCTTTTAAAATTGTACAGTATCCCCCTTCACACCTGAGTGCTTCAAGCAAATTAAAACAGGATGGAACTCATTCTGATATGTCCTGCTTTGGACCTTAGTCACCTTTGATACTCTGAGAAGAAAGAGGAGATTGTAATAATTCTGTTGCATCAAGTTAGGCTAATATAAGTTATGTCTATGTTTTCAATGTTGTAGGTTTTGGTAGAATACATATTTGTGTAGGCTGGGCGAGAATGCTTTGCAGAATACAACTCTGTTTGCTGGCAGTTGGTGTTTTATTCAGGACATTTCCCCCTTGTTTTTTCAGATTTCCAGCCTGTTTGATTTTCCATGTTGAAATACAGACCTGAGAACAATGCTTTTTTAAAAAATGCACACCAGTAGTTTTCTTCTGATTCAGCTACTTCTACTGTGATATCGGTTTTGTTGTACAAAGCTGCCCCTGGCCAAACTTTCTCATTTCATCATTCAAAGGTATGGGAGCTATCTCGGGTGTTGGACCTGTTCTGCAGCAACCAAATGCTGTCGCTTCCAGCTTTCTTGGAGCAAAATAAATAAAATTCCATTGTTTCGTTCCATTTGATTTTTCTAGTTCAGTTAGATCTTTATTTTTCAGAAATGGTTCCCAAATGAGGAATGGTTCCCAAACAACAAACATGTGAGCAACATCATGAATTACAACTCCAAGCACATTGGCCAGTACAACCAACGTTCAGGGCTCATGGGAGTTGTAGTCCAAGATGATCTTCTTCCCAGGTTTGAGAACCCCTGTTCTAGGCTGTTCTGTCTTCCATGACAAGCAGGATTGCCAACTTTTCTTTCCACCAGTCTCCTTTTAGGAGGCTTTTAATGGCAGCTCAACCTGAAGACATTAACGGGTGGTTACTGTCCTTTCTGTGCTGCCAATGACTTCACTTGTACATTTCTGGAGATCAAGGTGCTGCTAAAAATACAAAAACAAGCTGGGTCATTTTTGTCAGTCGGCAACCCTAGTGAAAGCTGTGGTTGATTCAGACCAAGAGATGGACCATGACATTTTGATGCCTGAGGCAAATGAAATAAAATCCAATAAAACTGAAACAGTGACCTCCTCCACTAGAATAGCAAAAAATAATAACATACAACATAAGTGGCAATTTGCGGTCTTTTAATAGCCCACTCTCCTCTTCAGATCTGCAGCCTGGAGCTGTTTGCCTCACCTGTTACTGGTAGGGCTTCTCTGTTAACAATTCTTAAAATGAAGGGTTTGGAACATAGCGGTAACTTTATATATATTTTTAAAAGCTTTCTAACTCAAAAACAAACATTATTGGAGAGAGAAACTTGGAGAGATATTTGTAGAAATGATTTCAAAATTGCTTCAGATGCTCTTTGACTTTCTGACCTATGTACTGTAATAAAATAGTTTTAGCACTCCTATTACCTACTTGAGCAGCATTTAGTGCTTTTGTTGAATGAAAGTATGGTAAGTACATGGGCAAATTAACAGTCTTTGGCATTGGGTTTTTCATCCCAGCCAAGTGACACAGAAATTGTTCCAACTAATTTCCTTTTCGCGTCTGGCAAACGGCTAATAAAACACTTCAGGGAGATATTCAGCACGAAGTCTCTGATATGCCGGCAAGATTTCAGGAAAACTTCAGGCTTGTTTTAAGTGAGGGATACAGAATTGGTTCATTCAGATTGCTGAGTGCTACCCAAATGGCTGGAAATGATCCCATCAAATTAAAAAGGGTCCACTATGTGTTTGTATGTTCCTCTCTCTCTCTCTGAGTTCTGCCGTTCCTTTGGATGCATACATATCTTGTTTGGAAGATGCCTCTGGGACAAAATCAGATGGAATCAGGGACAACATGACTTCTAAATCCAGTCGCCAACTTTTAAATTGGCTCTCTATAGTTGTCCCTTTAACTAGTCTTTATTTGCTTAATCTCTATGTCACAAAAATCTCCAGCTGAATTCAGCACATCAAGCCTGATTGAGGTGTAACATAGGCAAAGTCCAGGGGACAACCCTGTCTTTCAGTGTCATCCCAATAAGGGGCTTGCTTCTTTCCTTCTCATAAATAGTGATTTTTGAACAGTGGGGATGGGATATAGATAGAGAAAGAGCACAGAAGAATAGGAAAGGCAGGCAAGATAGGGTAGCCTTGTTTCACAAACAGGTTTGCCACATCCTCATCTGGTAAAAGTTAAAGGACTTCTTATGCCAACAATCTGCAGAAATCCATTATATTCTTTATGGATTCGCCATGCTTTTCATGGGGTAGAATGAACATTCTAAAATGGGAATATATTCTCTCTTACTGTGGTCTGTGCTCTTTTTTTGGGGGGGGGGACAAATTTAAAAAGAAACTTGATTGCTTGCCAAATTTCCTCTTGGATAGAAATAGGTGATTTTTCAGGTTGAAGAATTGCTGGATAATCTCTAAGGCAAGCAATGGAACACATACAGATCTTCTCTGAAAGGATGTCTAGTATTGCAAATAGATTTCTCAATTGTGCAAAAGTAGACAAGAAACAGCAGTCCCCCCCCCCAAAAAAAAGGAAGAGGGAGGGGAACTGATCTAGGGGCAGATGTAGTTCGATTCCATTTCTCATCAGCCCACCCCCCAGCATGACCAGGCCTAACAGAAATTATAGTTAAACAACACATGGAGGGCAATAGTTCAAGCTTCATGGGTCGAGAATCTGGAAGTCCTATTCCTAACAGTTGTATCGAACTAGGGACATGGTGATCTTGCAGGGCTGGGAGAGGCTGCTTTCCTTTTCTTGGTGCAGAATTGTCATTTTGCTAGTTGAATGTGTTGTGTTGCAGGCATTCTGTTCTTGGAGCAATCAGTATTTTGAATATGAAGCAAACATTCCAGTTTTCTATTCAGAAAACGATACGCCATACAAAATAAAATGCATTCTTTTATAATGTTTTCCTGCTATTGGTTTCAGGATGCTTCTTCTTTCGTTCTTTAGCATAAAAAAAGAAAAGGTAAAGTACAGCGCAGGGGCAGCATTTGGCAATGCAAAGTTGAAGTAGGGGAGGAGAGGCTCTTGACTGACATTTGATTTTTAAGCCCAAGTGTCTGAGCTGTTGAAATCAGGTTGTCAAAAGTCACAATATGCTGAGTCCACCACATGTCATCAGGCTATATGAGCACAGGCCAGCACCATCCCTCTCTGACTTTTCTCCGGCCACCGTGGAGTGAACCACCCTTTAGTTCTGCTCTGAAAAGTGGAAGTAATTATTACTTTCATCCCAAGGATCTTGTGATAAGGCCCTTAAAGCGCTTATAAAATTAAAGCATAAATGAGAAACAGCTGCCAGGCAATACACAGAGCCCCTGTGTACTTTATAGGAGGACAGCCATTTCCCCCCTTGCACCACCTCAATCAATCAAACACACACACACACACACACACACACACACATTTGGCTATTATAATTACACAATGATCTAACATTATTCAATTTCATTGGGGTTTGAGGCTTATTTAAATATGCCGACCCCCCCAAAAAAAGTTTTCTCCCCACCACCACTTTTTTTGATATAATACTTTTGTTATAATGGCATTAATAATTTCCGGGACACTGTGGAAGACTGTAGTAAGCTGTTGCTGTGTCAATTTCACAGAGCTATATTTTTGTGCTCATTATTATTCTTGGATGTCTCTAATTTACATCTAAATGTACTGACTAATTTTGATTCAATCATGTCAAAAGTGATAGGTAATGTGTGGGAGGAGATGACAGCCCTACCCATCAGGAATTGCCAGAATGTGAATTCCTTGGGGCAATGATTTAATGCCCAAGTCAGGCACTGCTGTCAGAATTGGAGGCCAAATTATGACACATTATGCTGTACTATGGACTTGCACATACAATACATATGAAAAAGTGACTGAGATTGGAGTCATTAAACTATGCTTTAACCATTGCAGCATTTCCCTCTCCCATCTTTCTCTCTGCCTCTCTTCACTTACCACATTTGTTCAGAATCCCTAATAGCAGTACAGAAATTTTATATGTAACAACCAACATCCCAAGCCATCCGGAGGAACCCTCCTATGTGATTAAAGCCATGAGTAAAAAGTGGCACTTGATGTATGTTTCTGCTTAGCCTTTCCTTTAAATCATTTACCTTTTTAAAAGCAAGCATAATGTCTGCTAGATGTTCACAGGAAGGGCAGGGTTTCTTTATTGTCTTGTGCCCCTCCTTTCCACTCATGGAATCCAGGAAAATCGAGAAACGCTATGTGACTGCCCCCTAACTCTTGGCTATTTTGCACCAAGGCAAAGTACATTTTGCATAACGGATAATTTATTCTAATTATTGCATTCTCTGTGAATTTGCTTCTTCTTTTTTAGCTTAAGGGGAATTTATCTGTCAAACGCTGGATATTCACGGCATTGTAATTCCAGACTTTAAAATAGCATTAAGGTAGGAATGATCTCTGAAATTATTTACCATAAGTGGCTTGTTTTTAATATGATTGCTCTATTAATAAGGATATAACTACTTTTTGAAATGATGGTGGTAGGTAACACGCTCAATACTACAAACATATTTGCTTGAACTTACTGAAGACTGCAGCCACTTGGCTTTAACACAGGCATTTGGAAAGTGGGCGAACCTAGTGTGAATATTTGATATAAATATTGCATTTCTTTGGGGATTCTGCAAAAAGCAATGATTCTCATCTCTGTTTCTTTTGTGTAGACCCAGTTGGTGTGCTAACAACCAAATCACATTGAGTAATGCTTTTGTTTCTTCTGACTGGCTCTACTGCATAATCTGATTTCAAGAAAAAAATGAGCCCCTGTGGAAATGTTATTAATTTCTAGCACTGATGGTGAAATGAAGATTTTTTTTTGGGGGGGGGGGAAGAGTCCTAACACTTCAAGGATAGTATAGCTAAAAATCACTGTTGTGTAGCATTTTTTCCTGATTTTTTTTTAAAAAATGTTAATTTAGTCTAGTTTTAATTTGATTTCTTGGAAGATATTTTATAATACAAAATATAAAAATGGAGAGGGTAATGCATAATTGCTTCATTTATCTAATGAATAAGAACTGGCTTTATTATTTGACTTCATCTATGCTAGATGGTGCTAGTCTGCTCAGTCTAATAACATGATGAGGATAGTTTCTTTGATATTAACTTTTATATATCCTCTCTAGCGGTAAGGTCTTGTCTGGAAGCCTGAAGGAGCAAGCAGGGATATCCATGGCTAAAAAGTGAATTCCTGCCTATTTAATGGAAAATAAACTTTACATATTCAGAAAGTGTTGTCCTTCAGGTTCAACCAATTATGTGTTGGCTAAAGATCACGTGTATCATTACTGAGGGGCAGGATTAGTCCTGGGCACACCTATTTGCCACTTTACATGGCTGCATTCAGTGCCAGAGAATGGTTCCTTACTGCACCGACTTAATACTTGAAATTCTGTTGCTTTTCTATGTACTCAGAAGGAAAATGGCATCGCATTCACTTGCTTCTAGCAGGCAGTTAAGGAGTTTCACTGGGATTCTTAAGCATGTGCCAAGCCAGCAGGTGGGGGCACCCCTGACAAATGCAGTAGTGACTCATTAATTACAGGCTAGAGGCAAGTGAATGTTACCCCCATTTGCCTTCTGCATGCATTGGGGGAAAGGGAAGGAATAGGATATTGGCTAATATCGAATAACACTTTCCCATCATGTTATCCAATTGGGTAAAACCATAGAAGTCTAGTACTGATAAAAGCTGAATAGTATTTTCAAATGTATTTTTAATATATTTGTTAGTACAAACAATCCTTAATGTGAAAAAGTAATTGTAAGGGATTAACTACATAACACAGGCAATTGTATGTAGTAAAACCTCTGTACATTTTCAGTTGGTTTAACCTCAAAAACAAGCCAAGGAGTGGTTTTGGGAAGAGGCGTAATGTGGGGAGAGAATTGCAGTGCACATTTTTGCAGCTGATCATTCTTCTCTTTTAAATTACCACCCAAGCTGCTTATATATACCAAAATACCCCAGAAAGCCATGAAGTTGTAGGTAGGGTGGATTGTGAAGACGTTCGGATGTACCATGTTGAAATGGCTCGCAGATAGAGAGCCCTTCCTAAGTATTAAAAATCACAGCCTCATTTTTTTAAAGGAGCGGGAATATATAACCATGTCCATGTGATGACCAATTTGAACCTAAAAAAACGTTAACTATCAGACTCCATACTCAACGATGTACTTTTTTTGGAGCTATCAAGGATTACTGTTATTAATGGCTACATGAGACCAAATCCGAATAAGCTTGTGCTGCGTGTCAAGTGGCCTAATCGGCTGAATGCTCTGATTAATTAGATATCCTCCTTAACATTGAAAATTTAACTGGCTTCCTCGCTAGAAAGCTCAGTGGTTTAGGTATCTGGCTGTGGAGCTGGTGGATTAGGAATTTGATTCCCCACAGTGCCTCCTGGGAGAAGAGCCAGCCTGTGGGGCCTTGGGCAAGCTGCACGGTCCCAGGGTGCTCCCAAAGGAAGAGAAGGGTAAACCACTTCTGTATATTCTCTATCTGGAATATCCTGAAAAAGGTCACTATAACTTAGAATTGATTCGAAGGCACATGATTATTATTGTTCAATTGTGTATATCAACAGTGCACAATTTGGGGCCTTTCAAATATTGTTAGATTGCGCCTCCCACCTTCTTTCACTACTGCCTTTGCTGGCTGGGACTAGTGAACATCAGCAGCATCAGCAACATGTCCAGGGCCACAGATTGGCCACAACTCATCTACCTGCTGAGGGATGAAGAGTAAATGTATTTTTGTTTAACGCTTTCTTCCTTTCAGCAGAAAATTTCCATTAAGATACTATACATCTTTATATTCATCAGAGACTAAGGAGCAGCCACATTAAAATATTAAACGTTTTATGTATTTTATGGGGCCACATTAATCATAGTTCTTTCTTTAAGTCTCTCTTTAAGTCACATAATTCCTGTACTGACAGCCATATGTGAATTGTCTACTTTCCCTGTTGTTGTACCATATGGCTTAAAAATTACTGGAAAAGCTGTCCTGATTTATTTAAAAAAAGAGAGAATTAAATCTCATTTAAGGAAAAATAGCAGCAGGCTTGAAAAGAAAGCAGCAGCAACATGACCTCTGAATGGTTTTATTATTTTTGATCACATGGCAAGCTGCACAAGTCTTTACTTGCTACAAATAGTAAAAAGGACTAATGGGTGAATGGGGATCATTTGGGAAGGAGACTGAGGGCCTAGACCAGGGCTCCAACTGGCTCATTTAGAGGTGAGCACCCAGTTCTAAGCTTGCTTTTAAAATGTGTACATAGCTGACTTGACATACAGTTTGATGTTGCTGTTGTTTTTGAACAAGATATACCCTTATGTCCTCTAAAGTGGGTATGAGGAACATCTGCTTCGCAGGCCAAATATTTCCTGCAAGGCATCCCCATCTGGTCCACCCTAGCCTCTCTCGCACCCACACCCCAATCTTTCACTGTTGAGTCATAATTTCTGCTTGCCTTGACTGATTGCGGATTACCACTCTTCCATCAATGTGTGGAGAGAAATGACAACCTTGTCACTTTATGCAACTTGGAAAACACCACTAACTACACATGGGGAGGAAGAACATTATCTTTTCCTCCCTGGGCAGTCTCCACTCCTTCCATTTGTTATCTTTGTACTGTATATCTGTGTGAATGGCATGTGCAGGTGCCCATGTAAGCACATAGAGAGCAGGATGCCAGCAGCAGCAGTAGCAGCAGCTACACTTGAAAATGTTTTCCCATGCCGACTCTAAAAGATACACATATATTACAAATCAGATACGAATCAGATAGAGGAGATGAAGGCAAAGATGGGGTATAGGTTAGAGCAGTGGTTCCCAACCTTGGTCCTCTGATGTTCTTGTACCAAAACTCCCAAAAGCCTTCACCACTACATGTGTTGGACAAGATTCCTGAAAGATGTAGCCCAAGATCATCTGGCCATCCAAGGTTGGGAACCACTAAGAGTTTTGGACCAAGATTCTGGAGCCTTTACTTTGAATTGCAACTGAGCCATAATACTCACTAGATAACGTCGGGTCAGTCACCGCCTCAGCATGTTCTATCTCTCAGTACTGCTATGACAATAAAGTAGAGCAGAAGACAGCCATGCTCAATTCCTGGAGTTCCTTCTATCTATAGGATAGAAATATAAGATGGCAGCCAACCAACCAGGCAACCAACTAACTGGTAGAGAGCAGAAGTGCTGGAAAGCCATGAAAATGTGGCAAAACTGCCTGCCCTCCAAAGGGCACTAAAGAACTTGGATGACATTTTTCCAAACTACTTTTAAAAATTGTGGTGTGGGTACTCCATTTGGGTCCATGGGGCGTGTCGCCTGCTGTGCATAGGCCACACATTGTTCACCTGGCCTAATATGAGTGCAAGCACTGAATCACATCCAGAGTCCAAAATAGAGCCTTATGTATCCTATCATTCAATAATAATAGCAGAGCTTACATAAGTGACTGAGTTCAATTCGATCTGTGTTTTAAAGGAAGCTCAGAATAAGAGGCAAATGAGGGCTTGGGTGGAATGTTTGCAAAGAAGAGTGTTGCCTGGTGGGGAAAGAAAATCTTCATTTTGATATGCTGACTGTGCCAAGCAGGGCACATTAAAATGAACTCCTGATTTTCAAGCAAAACCAAACCAAACCTGCAATGGGCATTAATTGCCAGTGCTGTTGCGTAATTCACCTCTCATATAGCCTCCATCTAAATTAGCTAGAACCTTTGCGTTTGATTTATTGCATTTGCAGCAGTGGCAGTAAAGGAAGGTAATTCCTTCTGAAAATGTTACATGCAGGCAGGAACAGGAAACCAATTAGGATTCAGCCGATGATAAATGGGCATTTTTACCAGCAGTTTACTTAATATCCCCATTAAATAAGCCTCTTTGCATTCATCATTTAATTTTCCCTCAGTCTATGAGGTTCTTTAATTGCTGCCTAAATGAGCCTTGTGCCGAAGCCCAAATTTAATCTTGGATTGGAAAGGGAATGATCCTTTCCTCTGTTTGCCTTCCCACTTGCCAAGAACTGTCAGAAATGATCATGTAAATTTTTGCATTTCTTATAGCCATGAAAAAAAAAAAGATTTGTAGTGGTGATGGTGAGGTGCTTTTTAAAAAGATATAAACTGTAATGCAAGCAGCCATTTCCTCAACTGCATTTCTCTCTCCCCCCCTTAACGCTGCCCTGGAAAATATACTGAAGTTGTAATGTTGCATGGCACTTTCTCATTCTGGAAAAGTTACTGTTGGTAGAAGTGGATGTGTGGCAGGACTAATGATGTGTTACAGAGTTTGTGCAGCAAACAATTACTGGATGGAGGTGACTGGGTGTATCATGTGTGAAACATGCGATTTGTAAAGAGAACATGGCTTTTGGAACTAAACAGGGATAGAAATTATAAAAGGCCTCACAGCATGGCCTCAGCCTGCTCTTTTTTTTTTAATTTTTATTTTTCCTGTAAGGCTAAAACGTTGAGCCAGAAAGTTGGTCTCCAGAGACCAGTAAGTGATTTAAATCTTTGCAGTGTTTATTTTATTTTATTTTTTTATTTCAAAGGCTTCTTCCTCAGCCTGGACCTCAGAAGGACCTTTGGAACCTGAATAACATTCTGAAGGCAACCAATCCTGTGCCCTGAACAGAAATTTTGGAGTAGCATTGTTAAATGCAGCGCAATAACAAAAATGCTAGAAGACATAAATAAGAAATGAAAAGATTTAGTTTTAAGGTTTACATTTGAGTGCTTTTAAAAAAAAGTCTTTATAAACTACTGTATAGGCTGAAATTCTGTTCATGGAGCTACATTGTGTAAGGCTGATCATCAACCATGGCAATTTTTCAGAAATTAAAAACAATTCAATTCCCAGCCCCAGCCCCGAAGGCCCCAAGGCGCTTATGGCATCCCCTTCATTGTGGGGAACCCACTGGAAGGCACAGAATGCTGGCATATGTATCCCTTTAATTTCTGAAAATAGCCTCTGCTTGGATAACTTTATTGGTGGTGGTTATTTCTGGAAAACAAAGGCTCTCCCCATCTTCCAGGCCCCAACGGCTTCCTCATGATAAAGGGGATTCAATGGGAGCTTTGGGAACTTGGGGGCGGGGGTCAGCAGAATTGGACTTTCTTAAAATTTCCCCCAAGAATTGCTGTGGCTGATGACAATCATCAGCATTACGCAGCATAGCTCTGTGACCAGGATTTCAGACCAAGACTATTACATGTAGGAACCAATATCCCATTCAAAACTAATAAGTGGATCTGAAGCATTTGAAAATTGATTGGAATATTATAAAGATATGGGAGCCAGTGTGGTGTAAGGGAGAGAGGGTTGGACTATGTCTCAGGAGTCTCGGGTTCAAATGCCCACTCAGCCATGGAAATGTAGCTGGGATAGCAATGGTAAAGCCACCCCTTGAACATCTCATGCATCTCAAGAAGCTCTATTAAGGTTGCCATAGGTTAGAAACCATGAGACAGCATGTAACAACAACAATTTTATAATTAATTGGGGGATAAACTTTGAGCAGGAGTCTATTTCTCATTAATAAGTAACATGATGAAGTGTGATTGCCCGAGGGAGTGTACATCCATGCAGTTGTGTTTACTACACTTACATTCACTAACTCACTCCGTAGCATGTAAGACAAATTAAACGGTTTGAAAGACATCACTTCTCTTGCAATTAGTTGGGAGGTATTTGCAAAGTAACTTTTAGTTAGATGCCTAAATATCCAGATCTCACTCCTCTCATCTGGTTTCAAGCTTAAAATATATGAATCAGAGGGAAAACTGATGGTGTGGTGAAGTTTTCTACTACATGCCATGATAAACAAACGGCAGCCTACTTATTTCAAACTTCTGTCATATGTTAGGAATATGTAACTTCTCTCTCCTTCAGATAGCATTTACCAGTGGGAAGGTAGATTTAACTTTCAGGTGAATAGCCACCGAGGCACCTGATGAAATAAAGCGTAGCCTGCTAAATCTAAATTCATGGATGGTCCCATAATTCACTTAAAATATTTAATTACTTCATTTTCAAACATGAGGGGACTTTGAGGATAGAGATGTGGCTTTGAAAGCAAATGGCCAACTCATCTCCAAGTTCCATCTGGCCATCACCAATCCCTTGCCGATGAAGATTACAAGAATGATGCCTATAACTGCAACTGTCCCTGTTTCTGAGACCTATAGAAAAGGCTGTAGCCTAAAAGACATTGACTTTCAAATGAAAACTGAAAAATGCTTTGAGCCATGGGAGAGTAAGGGGATCCATTTTATGTGCCACATAACTGTCTTGCTCCACCAAAGTGGGAACAGAAGGATAGTCCTGGCTCTGAAGTATTCATGGCTCAAGGGAAGTCACATCTGGATGGATTTTACTGCTGCCACCACTACAGAGACTGGGCTATGTAGTGTCCCAGAATCCCTTGGCTGCATTGGCTGGGGGACTCTCTGGGAACCGCTTTAAAAATGTATCTTATCCAAGCAAAACAGTAACTCTTCAATGATAGGTTCTCCTTGTGAGCCCCAGTAAGGACTTTGACAGATGACTGGGGAAGTGTTAGTTAACTGGATCAACTCTCCGTTTATTTTGTCTTACCACAATGTGTGTAATCTGATTGATAGTGGGCAATGAAGGGGTTGTGGGCCAATGGGAAGATGATGGTAGAGTAGGGGAGGCAATATGCAGCCCAAAGGCCGCATTTGCCTCAAGTTAAATTGTTGTGGAACCCCTGAAGCCCACCAGGCTATACCCCAATTTTTAAAAAAGGTTTTGAGAAAAAAATGCTCAAAATCCCCTCCCACATTCTAGAGACATGGTGACAATTTTGCCATACATTCTAAGGGATCTCAGCACCCCTCGAACCAACTTCCCCTCCATTTAAAAACATTGTCTTGGCTAGTAGACAGCACGAGGAGGCTTTTTTAGTGTTAAAAATCATTTAAGGGTGCAATTACATTATTGAAATAAACCAAGCAATGGTTTGGGTTCTTGAATTAATTTTAAAGTCACATGATAATCATGTGGTTTCGGGTACATCCTCTTGAGAAAACATCTAAGACATTTTTAAACAGTTTTGGATATTGTTTGAGGAGACTACATAGGCTTTATAAGGGTTACATTTGAGGCTTTGTTCTGTGCCCGTCCTCACTTAGTAGTATTAAGGTATTCCCTAACTATTTATTGGTCAATCTCAAGCTGCACTCCTATCCTCTCCCTTTGTATTTCACACTTGCCTGGAGGAGCATAGACTTTCTTTTGGGAGAAGACTGAGTTGAAGTAGGAATTGAGCACTTCTGCCTTTTCTTTATTGTCTTCCATCCTTATTGAATGGCTGAGCCACTGTTTCTTTACTCTGTCTCTTGCTAGGTGCATACCTGAAGACTGCTTTTGTTTTTGATGCTTTTAGCATATTTTCCTAACCTCACCTCACATTCGCACTCAGTTTCTGCCTTCCTAATGCCATCCCTGCAATTATTTGCTGCTTATGTGTACTCTTCCATTAAAGGCTGGCCTTCCTCCCACTTCCTACATGTGTACCTTTTTTATTTCAGATCCTCTCTGAGGTTTTTGTGAAGTCACATTGGTCTCTCTTTTTTTTTTTTTGGTGTCTTCCACTTTTTTTCCCCCTTCATAGTACAGTGGGGTCTTGACTTGAGAACTTAATCCATATTGGAAGGCCGTTCTCAAGTCAAAAAGTCTGTAAGTCAAGTCTCCATTGACCTACAGTGCATTGAAAACCGATTAATCCCGTAACAGGCCGTTTTTGTTCCATTTTGGTTTTTTTCTGGTCTGTAAGTCAAATCTCAGGCTGCAAGTCAAACCTAAATTTTGTGGCCAGAGAAGTCTGTAACTCGAAAAGTCTGTAAGTCAAGCCATCTGTAAGTCAAGGGTCCACTGTATTGTTTGTTGGGTGCCTTTAGAATTTCCTTTTTGAGAAACTCCCATCCATCTTGGTCTCCTTTTCCTGTTAGAATTTCTTGCCATGAGACCTTTATCTATTATCATTCTGAGTTTATTAACATTGGCTTTTTAAAAAATCAAGGAGAAGTGTGCGGCTACACTCTGCTTTCGTTTCCTTTGAAATCAATTATTCTAGAAGGACATGGTCACTCTCACCTGGAGTTCCCCTTACTGACACTCCCCCCCCCCAAGTCATCTCTATTGGTTAGGATCAAGTCAAGGATAGCTACTCTTTTAGTTTCCTTCTCCACTTTTTGTAGCAGAAAATTATCAGCCACACAAGCCAGGGATACTAAGCTTATTTTGTCATTAAAAGACAGTAGAATATTCTGAAGCTCCTTAGTTGCTCAGGCTGGCTCTTTGAACATCTTTACATGAACAACTGAGAATTGACTGCCAAATGTGTCTACATGAATAACTGAAACTTCAGTGCCAATCGATAGTCACCTCCCATAATTTGATCCTTTCACTTTTCCATTACTGGTAATGTAAAAACAATAAATGCTTGAATGTGCTGAATTTGATTTTAATAAAGTAAGTAATACAAATAGTATTGATTTGAAAACTAATGGCTCTCGCTCCCTGAGCATACGATGATACTTGGAATTGTACACACACTCAGAGAGAGAGAGAGAGAGAGAGAGAGAGAGAGAACTTCAGCTATTTTCTCCTCAATCCACATTTCTGCCCTGTTCGCATTAATTAAAACGTTATAATGCAGAAGTTGAACACACTGTTGTACAATATATAGAAAAGCAAATGAAAGAGGCACAATTCCAGATAGCTTGAAAATCAGCTGTTTCTACTGTCAATTGTTGTACTATTTTCCTCACCCATATTACCACTGTCTTTTAGAAAACATCTTTATAATCCATTCTCTGCTTATTCAAAGGATAATGAATATAATGGGGAACAGAAAAAAGTTCCGGTTACACACTGGGTGTCTTGTCTTATAGAAACCTTGGTTCAGGACTCTGTGTAAATGTGAGAAGGCAAATGTGATGGTTTGTCAGATGACTAATTGTCATATCCACATGGTGGCCTTTTCTTTTGTCCTATAACATTATTAAATTAAAAAAAAAACCCAGAATGCAGAAAGGCCTATGATGTTGCCCAATGCTGTCTAATCCCTTCCTTCCTTCCTTCCTTCCTTCCTTCCTTCCTTCCTTCCTTCCTTCCTTCCTTCCTTCCTTCCTTCCTTCCTTCCTTCCTTCCTTCCTTCCTTCCTTCCTTCTTAAAAGGACCCAAAGCAGCTTACATCATTAAAAAATAGTATTTAAAAGCTAAAAACAGTAAATATACAAATATTTAAAAAAGAATTAAAGAAGTATTGTATTAAAATGGTAAATAAAATCAGTATTAAAACAGATTTAAAACAACAGAGAACAACAATCAATTGAAATTCGCTCTGACCACCTGCTCTTGATTTACATTTGGAGGGTTTTTTTTTAGGTATCTCAGATATTCAAGAAGTGGTTGACACGGCCATCCTTTTCAGTGACTATCCATGACCAAGTTGAATTTGAACCCCAATATCTCGAGGAAAGTGATGACAAACCTAGACAGCATCTTAAAAAGCAGAGACATCACCTTGCCAACAAAAGTCTGAATAGTCAAAGCTATAGTTTTTCCTGTAGTGATGTATGGAAGTGAGAGCTGGACCATAAAGAAAGCTGACCACCAAAGAATTGATGCTTTTGAATTGTGGTGCTGCAGGAGGCTCTTGAAAGTCCCCTAGACTGCACGGAGAACAAACGTATCCATTCTAAAGGAAATCAAGCCTGAGTGCTTGCTGGAAGGACAGATCCTGAAGCTGAGGCTCCAATACTTTGGCTATCTCATGAGAAGAGAAGACTCCCTGGAAAAGACGCTGATGTCAGGAAAGTGTGAAGGCAGGAGGAGAAGGGGACGACAGAGGACGAGATGGTTGGACAGTGTCATCGAAGCGACCAACATGAATTTGGCCCAGCTCCAGGAGGCAGTGGAAGACAGGAGGGCCTGCCGTGCTCTGGTCCATGGGGTCACGAAGAGCTGGACACGACTAAATGACTAAACAACAACAACAACATCTCGAGTCTTAGACTGATTTTCTATCTACTGAAGCATACTGCCTGTCAGAAAATATTATTGGTATTAAGAATTAATTAAAACTATTAAAGGTTTAGCTTTAAAATTGATACAGTGTAAGCTGTAACACATAGACTGGGCCACAACTTTATTCCATCAACACACTTCTGTAGCCTTTCAGCTGATTGCTTAATCCAGCTGTACTGCTGTCTTTCCACATGAAACAGCATTTCTTTCTTGCTGCTTTTTCCCCCGGGCATGATTATGGATCTTTACCTTGTTGCCTTCTCAGCTACATGACGCTTTGCATGTACCTGCACTAATAAGCTTCCATGTCCATACCTTATGGAATCCTGGGGTACACAGTAGACACTACTGAAGAACTCTAATACACTCCCCTGAATTACAAAGGTGGGTTCTCAGAACCTCACCAAACTAGAAATCCCAAGATTCCACAGGATCTTGAGCCTTCCTTCTCCTGCTGGTAGATGTCTTCTTTTAATAGAGCGGTTGACGTCAGACTTTCAAATAGCAATTTTGCCAGCCTGGGGCAAGCATCTCTATATATGCCCCACCCCTTATCAAGTTTTTAATTCTTGATCCAAAACTAACATATGTAGTAATTACATCACTGAACCTCTTGCCGGTGTCTCTCCTTCTGAGCAGAGCATCGGCAGAACTGTCAGAGCTACCCGCAAGCCAAATAAAATTTAATGAAATGTTCAATATACACTTTCAGTAATCCAACCCAGAGGTCTGGTCTACTGAGCTCCAGGTAGATCTGCCATCCATGGCCTCAGGGAGGCCTGACCCACTTCTCAGCTGTCCCTAGTGGCCTGTTCTATCAGTTGCATGGCCAGCAGAAAATATTTTCCTATGATGATAAACCAAGTTGCTGGCTGAGGAAAGGATGCACCTCTAAATTTAGCACCCTGGGACAAAGCCCAGATTATTCTTACCTTAGTCTTGAGTATGGCCGCTTTTGATTTAAAAATGGAAGTCCAAAATAGATATGCCAGTGGAACAATTAAAAGAGTTGGGGGAATCTAAAATATTTATGACTGTGTGCAAGAGTATGTTTGCCTCTTTATCACCTGTAACTGTCTTTGGCCCATGAACATAAAACAACAGTAAAGTTAGTCAACAGTATACAGCATTTTCAAACTTTCTTTGGTTTCAGCAGTCCCCTGTGGCCTTAGGGCATATCCGTACCAGATTTTAAGAAAGAATTACCTAATGTCTCAAAAAAAGGAAAGTTATCTAAATAATAAATGATCACTGCACCTTCTGTATTTTCCCCTCTACACTGCTTGTACCAAGCAGTTTTATTTCTGGAAGGGGGTACCTTTGAGCTTGGAAATCCACCCAGAGAAAAATGGTCAAGGAGAAGAATCTGAGGAGATGGTGGTGGTGGATTTAACAACTCCCTTCCCCCATCCTCACTTTGCTTTAAAATGTTCCCCATCCTATAGAGATCTGGGGACATTTCTTCTTGAATGCGTTGACCAACCATCCTGGTGTCCATTTCAGTCCTGGCATCATCACTTTTTCTAAAGAGGCTCAGGTAAATTCTCTGATAATGACTCCCCTTTCTAAAACAAGTGTAGAGGAATTGTGGCGTTTTAATCCTACCTGAAGTCTTTTCTCCAGGTTTTCTGCTCTTGTGCTGTCTCTCTCTCGGAGTCAGATCATCTGCAGTGAGGGATTAAAGTCTCTTGCTGTAATGCTCATCCTTCTTGCTGAATGGATAACATGATTAAGGTATATGTGGAAGCAGAGTGACAGTAGCAAGTTCCATAGGTACAAACCCCCTCAGGGGCTGTGCTACAATATACAATGATTTATTCGGTAGTTATTTGCATGCAACCGAGACCTACAACATCTGCCAAATATTTCTATAAAAATTTACTACTTTTCTTGATGTGTGAGGTAGCAGAAGATTTCCTGTGAGCAAGAAGCAGCTGCTTGGCTTAAAAAAGCTCAGAAGTAGCACAGTAGAATGGAAACCAAATATTTCATATATTTTGTGCATAACAATGGTTCCCATGTATGACCTCCATTTCATTTATAGTTTGACAAATGTTCAAGCTCCATCTAAACCTTTCTTTGCCCATACAGTAGCTTTTTTCCCTGCCACGAGAACTCTGCTTTTGGAATAGACTTGGATCACGATTTCATGCCAATTGATATATTCTTTAAGAAAGATTCCCTGGGAAATGAAGTGATGGTATGTCTACATGTTTGTCAGAAGCCCTGTGAGATCAGGACAGTCTTCAGTCTCGACCACCCATTTTAGAGTAATTATGTAGATTCTGAAACAAAAAGGAGAGTTTCATTGAAACCAGTGAATCCAAGTATTTATCTACTTATTCTTCTGCAGACAACTGACTTTCTTGTTAAACACAATTGTCCTTTCTTCTGATTATGTTTTCCTCCTAGGTTGGAGGAAAGATTATCCTCATTTTCAAGTACTTAAAATCTGGCCACCACAGTTGTTTTCCCCACTCGGAGACTGAGTAGTTTTTATACAACTCAAGAAGAAAGGAAATAATCTTCTAATGAGAGTGAATCTTCCTCTCTTTCTGAGACACAGATTTTTCTGGTCATTGTTGTTGGTTCATTTAGCTTCTCAGCAATGCTACATCACCAAAGTTCTGAGGACGCCATGCATAAAAATAGATAAATCACTGTATAAGCAATTGTTTTATTGCACCAGTAAAATACAGTATAAGCTCATAAGAATCATCCCGCAACAATATTAAACCATGACAAGTTTCAAAACTAAAGCCTCAACATTCATTTGAAAAGCTCCCTAAGGGCTAGTAAATGCTTCAGTCAGGGAAAGAGTTTTACCTCAGGGAGCATCGCTTCGTCTAATCTGCGGCCTACTTCACAGGCTCACTGTTTCCAGTTTCAAGAGGAGACTGGTTGGAGGAAGGCCAATTGTTGCTGCTGGAACCAAATAGCCAGCATTCCAGTATTCTGCCACCTGGACCAAAATGGAAAGCACTGCGCTTGTGCTTTGCTTATGTTGTGGTCTTGCCATGGTGCTGTGTTATTTAGAGAAATCTTTGTTATATGTTTATGTTAAATGCTACAGGGTTGCTGTTTGCATCTGGGTATATGGATATGTACCTAAACACACACACATGCACAGACATATATGTCCAACAGGACTTACTGAGTGGAAGGGGAAAGACAAACACCACATAAAATCTATTCACTCTCTTTTGAACTCGTGGGACAAGTTTGTGTGTGGTCATGTTTCTAGCAGGAGCTGCACAAGCAATTTTGGCTCAGCTATTAAAGCTTGATGAAAACCGCCCCACGATAAATAAAGTACTCTTAGGGTTAAAAACAGCTTTGACATTTCAGGGAATTCTAGCAGTGGGCCACAATACTTTAGACTGAGCCAAGAAGGGTATGGCTTGTTTGTTATGCTAGCATGAATATGCTCTGCCTTTTGAAGAGGAGCACCTTCTTTTCCTATTGCAAAAATGCCTTAAAGGCTTAAACAAAAGAAAAGGAAGAGATGAAAGGGCCCAGCCTCTGTGTGATAAATCATAAAACAAAGAGTGGGGCCGAAAACACCTATAGGTCACGTTGGACCTATAAAACCATGCTAGGAAGAGTTACAGAAGGTACAACCAAAGTTACATTTTCATTTTTGTTTGGTATAAGCTGGAGAGAAGAGGACATTCTCAAAAGTATGTGGTGTTCCTTGCTTTGCTGGCTATCATGGTGGTGGCAGCATTCTCAAGACTGAGGAATACTGTATATCAAAAGCCTCTGCTTTGAGATGCTCTTCAGAGATAAGCAGTTTTAATATTGCTCCTGCTCCTCCTCCTCTAGCTATGTCTTGTGAAGAAGGCTTTGGGCTCTGGAAATACAGTTCACAATCAGTTTGTAGCCCAGGATCCTGTTAAAGTAAAATTGCTCTCACAAAGGGTATCACACAAGTGCTTTGATTTCTTTGCTGCCTGCACAAGGAAGTATCCAGAACCTCTTTGCACAAGCATATCTCATATGGAGATAATCATTTCTGGTGGGAAGAATACTTGTACAAGCAGGAGATCCTGTACTGGCGGCGTTTTGTGCTCCTCTGGTGCCCAACGACACCCTAACCTTAGTCTGAAAATTAATTGCCCCAGGTCTATTTGCTTTTCCAGAAGGAAATGTTGTCTTTCCAGCTAATCTCCATCAAATGGAGGAACAGTTATAGGACAGCTTAACATCTTCCCACACAGATCGTTCCTGTACTATTTACAACAATTCTGAGTCAGAAAAATATGGGACCAGCACGGTTAGTATTCTAAAGTTCAGCTTCAAATATAAAAGCTCTGTATTTCTATTTTATCTTGGTGCACATATATAGAAGAAGGCTTTTGAAGGCACCTGATATGCGGCGTTACAACACCTGTATATTTTATTTGGGTATGTGCAAATATGCCATGAGCCTTGGTATTACTTTCACTGACATTTAAAAGACTACACACAGCAGGAGGAAAATCCTCAGAACTTGGAATTTGACAGCATTAATAAAGAACTCAAGAGGCATCATGAACTCCTCCATGTAGAGAGGAGGATATTAGTTTTGATAAAACTTTATGAAACCCCCAGTGGATAAACAAGCACAGTATTTACAAAAGTACTGGGCCTTTTAGGTATCACCAACTTTAGCACAACACTGAAATTCTGCAAGACTTCTCTGGCAAAGGGTCTGTGTAAATAGAATAATTCTTTCCTCTTTGAAACACTGGTAAACACGAGGTAGAGATTAGCAGTGGCATCTACAGTATTTGAAGAACTTTTGCCAGTTGTGGGTAGAAATGGCTACCCCTGATGAGAACTGGGATTCAAGAACAACTTTTACTCTTCCTTTTTAATTCCCACATTGCTCTTTTCTAAAAGAAATAAGTACATTTAGTATTTACCCCAACCTGCCCCAAACATCCATGCCAGAATGGTATAGTGCAGCCTTCACACAGTGCCTTTCTGTTTTTGTAGTCTCCATTTACTCCAGCCAGGATAGCCAGCAGTCAGTAGTAAGGGAGCTGTAGTCCAAAACATCCAAAGTACTCCAGACTTTAGAAGTCTGGTGTCATGGTTTAGACTAGAGTGTCTGAGACTTCTGTTCAAATCCCCACTCAGCTGTGAAGGTGTCTGGGTGACCATAAGCCAGCTTTTACAAAGAACGTGCTGGGGTTGCAAAAAAACAAAACAAAAAAAAAAACCAAAAAATAAATGGAGCAAGCTCCAAAGGCACTGGGGCTTTAAAAAAGCAAAACAAAATCAAAAAATAAACAGAGCAAGTCTGGAAGGTGCTGGGGCTTTTAAAAAACCCCACCAAAAAACACAATGGAGCAAGCCCCATAGGAATGCACTGGGGCTGCAAAAACAAACAAACAAACAACAATGGAGCAAGCCCCGAAGGGGCTGGGGCTTTAAAAAACAGACAAAAAATAAATAATGGAGCAAGCCCCACACTGGGGCTGCAAAAAGAAAATCACCAAAAAACAAAACAACAATAAAGCACAGAAACACAACCCCCCCAACCCACCCTGCAAAATCGACCCAGAACAAATTTTAAAAAGCAAAAAGCAGCACCTTACCTTACCAGGCAGTCCCAAGCCTCCTCCGATCACACTCACTCTAACTCTTGGGGTGAAAGAACTACAAAGAAGCAGCCTCTTCGCCTACCAATGGTTAGCAATTTGAATTCTCCGCCTTTTTCCCTGCCTTTTAAAATTGTAACTGGAAGCTCCAGCTGCAAGTTGAAGCAAAATTTTGTGGCCGGAGCTGGTCGTACTCGAAATGGTCGTAATTCAGGATGTTCATAAGTCGAGGCACCACTGTATACCAAGAATGAATCAAGTGTGGCGACAACTTCATCAGGTGAGTTGGCCATCGCACCAGGCATTCACTCACCCATCCCTGCTTGGTCTTGGGCTGGCAGTGGACAACTTAATCCCACATTTTATGCACCTTATGACATAGAGTGGTAGAGCATCCAACACTGCATGGCCGTGTTCCAGTACGCAATTTGGTGGTTGGGGTACACCTTACACCCAGGTTGCATTGCCTGCCCAGTTTAGCATTACAGCGGGCATAGGGGTTTGACCTTATCTGTCTGTACCTGACACAGGTTATAATACTGTGCCTTTACGAGTGCTACCATATGGTGACTACTCAATGCCCCTGAGTGATCATCTCACCCCAGCAACACAGGAAAAGATATGAGAAGATATATGTGGATTTATTTGAGTTATTGAATAGAAATGTGGAGAAAAAGGATCTGGACAAAGAGGATGACAAAGATAAAGAGAGACGTAGGAGGAAGAAGCCAGATAGAACATGATCCAATTGGTTACCTGGATTTCTGATTTTTGCTGGAGTGGTAGTCAAAGCCCAACCATGGTGGGCGCAATCCATTTTTCAATACCTGGATTTGATTTATAGGGTGTATGTAGACTTTGCAGGACAGGCTTGGCTTCATTATGATGAATTATTCTGTATGCGGAGCGTGATTCACCCGAATCTTCACTGGGATGAGCCACTGCTGGGTTTGTGGCTGCAGCATATGACACCAGCCAGACCCAATTTAGGGGATAGGTTTGACAGCAGACATCTGAATAGGAAAGCTGCCCCAGGTCAAATCCCCCACATCGGAGTAGGGCAGGTAGTTCAACCCTGCCTGCTCTGCTGGGAGTACAACTCAAAAGGGATCTGTGCCAGGAAACCATGTCGTTTCAGGCATGAATGTTCAGCATGTGGGGGACAACACCCGAATATATCATGTTTCAGGGCTGGGGCCCAAAGTCAGAATAAGGGTACAGGAGAAGGTAAGAAGCCCAGTAGTGGCGGGAGTACCCCTGGAAAAGGGACCCAGACCAATTAAGATTACAGTTTTAGAAGCGTAGCTGAGGGATTGCCTCTGCAGGGAAGATGCTAAGTACAGTGGTGCCTCGCTTGACGATGTTAATTCGTTCCAGCGAAATCGCTGTAGAGTGAAAACATCATCAAATGAAATAAAGCCCATTGAAACGCATTAAAACCTGGTTAATGCGTTCCAATGGGCTGAAAACTCACCGTCCAGCGAAGATCCTCCATAGGGGCAGCCATTTTCCATGCCTGTGCAGAGAGGAATCCGTCCCTAAGCACAGTGGGGGGCCATTTTCTTCAGCCGGTGGCCATTTTGAAACCCGACAATCAGCTGTTTTTGATCATCGTAAAGCGAAAATCGGTTCCCGAAGCAGGGAACTGATCATCACTAAGCGAAATTCCCACATTTAGACCATCATTTAGACCATTCCCCCAAAAACCTCATCGTAAAGCGATTTCCTTGTTAAGCGAGGCAATTGTTAAGCGGGGCATGGCTGTACCTATTGGAGGGCTAATTTAAAGTACTTTTTACTGGCCATATGATCAAAGGCCAGTTCAGATTAGTCCAGCCCTTTTTGCTCCCAAAGTGTTTTTCCCCTTTGCTTTGTTATATCTCTGAAGGTCTCATCGTGTCGATGAGACGGAGGTATGTTTTGATTTTGGGCCATAGCTATATTTATTGAGCAGCGCATCATGCTGCTGCATCCCCATGGGGGAGCAACCTGGGCCTTGGAGCCAATGCTCAAGTTGCTTGGAGAAGGTTGTGTGGGATGCTGTGGAGCCAGCTGTGCAGGGCGGTGGCCTTTGGCCAATTTCCACCAGATTTATTGGTAATACATCTTGGTGGCAACGATTTGGCCAAGCATTGAGGAAAGGCATTGATCTTGGACATTGTACATGACCTGAAATGGCTCAAGGCCACATATCCAGCTACGCATATTGTGTGGTTGACGATCATCCCTTGGTTGGCATGGAGGGATGCCAGGAATTCTTTCTCCATTAACACAGCACACAGGAGTGTTAACCAGGAGGTCTGCAGAGCGGTCTGCAGCGGCCTTGGATTGGTGATTGGTCACCAGAGGATCTGTTTGGATAGGCCTGAGGGTTTTTTTTTTCAGAATGATGGTGTACATCCGTCCAATTTGGTTTTGGATGTCTTCCTTGAAGGCATCAAGGGGGGGGCTGCTTGTTGAGCTTGATTGGCTCGATGGTGGGCCTGGGACTTAGCAAGGCTAATCCCTATGCTGTGGTGGGTAGTGCGGATATCTCAGTTTTTTCCTGGTGAGTCCCAGTGCAAACTCAGGTACTGTAATGTATAGCCCATCTGACCTCCCAGCGCTGTGGATTGTGCGATTACAGTGCTTGGGGGGAAAGATGTGCTGGGCCACAACTGGACCAACAGCCAACAAGGAAAAGCTGGCTTGAGGTCTGGGGGTGGTCAAATTGCAGCTGGCCGGGTTCTCGCTGTCTTTAAGACTGCAACAACTTGGGGCTGGGGACTCGCCCATTGGTTGCTTAAGGGGTACTTCAAGACCTCTACGATTTACCTGATTCCGCACTATGGCAGTCCCCCCTTTGCCAAAGGATGGCAACATTGATTATGATTAATAAAGTGTGACCTGTATTTTAACCCATAATTATTGTCTTGCATCTTTATTCTGGGGTAGGGAGGGCAAAGGCTTCGATAGTTTACCATTTCACAGTTAATCCTTCAGAGATGTAGAATGCTTGACTAAAGCCCATGATTTTGTTGCACAAGGCAAAGAACAAGATGAATCTCTATCCCCTTCCAGGCAAACGTTGTGTCAGAATACAGTTTTTCTGTGTCTTTCTTTCTGTCTCCAGTTGGGACCTGAAGGGACATCACCACAAATGAAGGAAAATTTCTAACTGTTAAGTTTGTTTGGCATTAGACTTTTCCACTGAAGATATTTTAAATCAAATTATTATATTAAAAAATAGGAGTTCAGCGACAGAAACAAAACATTGGCAGTAGAATAAAGAGAATCGATGAAAGCTTGATGACATATTCAATAGGGCTGCAGAAGAGGTAGCATGTACAAAATAACTTTCCTTTATAGAACAGCAGTTGATAGGTATCTTGTCTTTCCAAAATCTGTGGGCAGCACAGTCAAAGGTATGCAGCATGGTGATATGATTCTGCAGTCATCTGTACAAAATAAGTGCCAAAGTATTTGAGGGAAGATGAAATGTAATGTCTTTATTTGCTAAAATGGGAAAGAAATATATTAAATTTGAAAGATGGCAATCATATAGATAATCTTACCATGACCACAGTGTGTTTTAGAACATGTACAGTACAATATGCCAGTATAAATGGCATTTAAATTTAAATACTAGCTGAAGACCTGTTCATGCAAGTACGCCTGTCGAAGGCAGAGGATGTCATCAGCAGAGCCATATTTATTTTGTATTTAAAGTCTTCCTCCTCCCGTCCCACAGCTTTCATGGCTTCCACATGATGAAGGGGCTGGAGGTAGGGGCTCAGAACAGAAGTAGGAAGGAGTATGTGAAACCTCCCACTCACCTATGCATGTGTGTGCATATGTCTGACATCTCAACAAGTTGAGAGAACATGGGGGGAGAGTATAATTTGTGTGGAAGGGGCATGTGATCAATTGTGATAAGAGTCATAATGGAAGGAAATTAGATTAAAGAGGAAGCATAATGACCAGTATCTGTGGTTTTGGAATTTGTTTGTTTTTTGTAGATGAAGTGGGCTGATGAATCATATTCTCAATAGTTCTGTCTTAGAATATCTGCAGAACCTATTTCTTTTCTTCTGTGGTATGTCCTGAGATAGCACAGTATATTTCTGCTGGTCTCCACACTACTGTATAAATAGGTGTTATAATAACCAAGAAGAACAGAGCAAATTATCCTTACTGTGTGCTTAGTAAGAACAATTTTGGAATGTATTTTGTTGTAACTGCCTTTGGTGAAACTTCTTCCTCCATTTTACTGTAGCCCTGAAGAAAACCACAGAACACTTCCATAAAGGTTTTCCATAGGTAGAAGACGGACAGTTATCGTATGGATTCATTACCATTTCTCTTACAAAATGAATATGTCACAATATTTCTCTTGGACATTTTTTTTAAAAAACCAGACCTTGTGTGGTTAGTGATGAAGAAATAGTTTACTATATATTTTTGGGGGATTGTGAGATTTACTACAGTAGTGGAGTGTTGTCAATGTTGACATGGAGATAAGTCTTATCAGGAACAGGATGATAAGAGGAAGAGTGGCTTGTACATTGTCTGTCTTTCCACATGCTTATACTTTATAAATAGTAAATGCTAAACTATGTTGAAGAGCATAAAACCAATTTTCCAGCTCCAGTGTTTCTTATGAAATCCTGGAAATAGTAGTTTTATGAGGGAACCAAAATTGTGACTACATCGTTAAACACCACAGGTTTTGCTCTGCTTATAAAACAGATTAATTTAAAGTACTTTTTACTGACCATATGATCAAAGGCCGGTTCAGATTAATCCAGCCCTTTTTGCTCCCAAAGTGTTTTTTTCCCCCTTTGCTGATGGCAGATTTCTACTTTTATAAGCTGGAAGAATTCAGATAGGCTTTTTACCATGTGGTTATTTGCGATATGCTCTTGTAAAAAGGAAAGGTGTGTCTGTAGGTGATATTTCAATGACAGAGTGTGATGTTCAGGACTGGGGGAACAGGCATTCTTTCCTCTCCCTCAATCATCCTCTGGCTTTCAAAGATCCCTCATAAGCTTACAGAACTGTATGGCAAAACTGGATCAAATGGTTTATGCATGTAGTGTAGACACATTTGTTGTGTCAGAACTAAACAACCTAAGCAGAAAGTCCCACAACCATGGTAATGTAGGATTGTGCTGTTTGCAAAAACATCACAATCCCAAAATTGGAGATTTGCACAATACTCGCAGGGCATGCACAAGCAGTGTCATCCTGCATTACTGCACTGCTGAGACTGTCGGCTTAGCCAAAGCTCAGTAGGACACTGGCCTGCAACCTTACATATTGTGAAGTATTTAAATCTCGTGTGAAACACTTCATCCTAGAATCCATCTCTGCTTTCATATGTAGCTTATTTTAAAACCACTAATGTAATAACTGTTTTAAAGCATGAAGATGTCTTTTTTTCTTAAGGAAAAAACTAATTTTCATTATCCTATTTTTATTTTTAAAACCTAATTGTACCATGGTTTTGACAGCTAAATAAATGGATTTTATTAAAAAGATTATTATAAACTCAGATTATTTAGTATTCCTTTTTTATTATCTACTGTAGACTCTACTGGGAACTGTGAGTTTCTTTTCTTCATTTCCAGCATTGATTCTTGCATTAGATGGTTACATTGAATAATTAATATACTTCTAGTGATTGATGATTTGCATGGCCTGAATATTAGGTTATCAATCATGGCCCACTTGTTCTAATGTAATCATATTGAAAATATGTCAAAACCTGTTTACTCAATGTTGACAACAGTAGTAAGCAATGCTAAAGGTGCGCCAGGCACTTCAGCGGGAAATAGCCTGGTTGAACATTCATAATGCAGAGATTATGAGTTCCTCAAATTGATGTAACAAAAGCCTGGAGCCCTTGGTGAGAGTTATCAGTTCCAATAAAAAAAGCCCTTTTTTCAGTTTGAAAATAGGCCTGATTCCGTTGCCTTTTATCAGCTGCTTAGTGACTCTGTTAGACTATAGTAGAAAGTAATTATGTACAGTGCAAAGCAACTTCTTTAACACATGAAATGCAGCAGAAAGTGTCTGGAAACAGGAATTATCTCTGCCACTGTTCTCTTACTGGTGGGCAATAAAAATCTCCTTGTGGCTTTCCCCCCCTTGGGACTGGAAATCGGAGTTAAAGACATCTCTTGGGCTTTGCCTCCCCCAATAAGATAGAAAATCTGAAATAACGGCATTTCAGTTTATGCATCAGTGTAAGAGATTTTGCTACCTAAAGAACAAGAGGACCCCCCCATACCAAATTCTATGTGACTATGCTAATCTGCTTGGTAGCAGAATCTTTTTTTAAATATAAATAGTGCAAATCCTGGGGTGATAAATGTTTGTCTTGGATTTTCACTAAATAGGACATTGTCTTCCTCTGTATAGATCCAAATTAAAAGGAGACATGTACACATATTTCCCACTCTAATGAATCTGTAGCCACAGATGAATTGGGTGCAAAGTTCCCAATGTCTTCTGCCATGTACACAGTTGCAGTTCATGTATTCCTACACTTTCCCATATTGCAAAAACTTGTAATCATGGATGACACTTTTGTAGGGACATTTTCAAAATGATAGGAAGAACCATATTTTAAGTGAAACTTAGGGTATGGTTACACTATTGAAATACATTGAGTGATGGATTGGAGTTTTTAAATTCAATTTAAAATCATGTGGTAGTCATGTGATATTTGGGTTGGTGTTTGGGTCCTCTAGGGAAAACTTTTAATCCATTTTAAAATGTGTTGAATATTGGTCAAGGGGGCTACATGGGCTTTGTGCTGCACCTGCCCAGTTGCCCTCATGCTGGCTGCCTCACACAGCCACTAACTGCTGTTGCTGTAGCATTGTTTTTAATATATATTTTTATTTCTTGAAATCTGGCATAACGCTAGCACAGAATGACAGATGGGGGGAAAGTAAAACTGAGGTTTTCCTGCAGCCCAGCACATACACATGGAGACAGACAAACACAGACACACACAGAGACACACACTGAGAGGGTGGAGAAGGAGAGAGAGCAAGGGAGCTGGGGCTGAAACTGACCAGAGACATTTTGGTTAGATTGAATAGGCTTGTGAAGGAAGGAGACAAGGACTCCCGACTGAAATTGAATGAAGACCTTTTGACTAGATCACCACTTCTAGGATTGCGAAGGAGTGACTCCCCCTCTCTCACACACACACACTTAAAACATGCTAAACCCAATTCAAATATATTTCCCCCCCCATGTGTAACCACACACTTAGCCCTCCCTCCTTTGTGAAATATCAGATCTCAGACCACACAGATTTGCAACTGGAATAAAATAGTTCCCAGTCAGGGGGCTAAACTGGATCCTTTTGTCACAAAAACTGCAGTCAATGTGGTCTACTTGGGGTTCCATGCCACTCTATATGTGAGCGATAGGATTCCATTTGTTTTTTTCAGTCTCCCCGATTTCTACTCAGGAAGCAGTCATAGGACTGTTAATAAAGACTTTATATCAATATTTTCTATCCTCTCATCCCCTGCCACTGGCACCCCAAATTTTCTTTCTTTGTAGATGTGCACTCATGTTAAGGACAATAGAGTGGCAAAACATACTTGTTTTCCTCTTCTGCCGTGTCCTTTCCTCTCCTTCCAGTCAACCTGGTGTATGTTTATTTTGTTCCCTCATTAAAGAGCTTATCTCCCCACTCTCCACCTTTCTCACAAGCATTTCTGAATATGCTGATAACTGTACAGAGACAGGCCAGAGGATATTTCCTGTGAGGGGAAAAGGAAAGAATATTTTCCGTATGTTTCAGGGGATCTTGACTCCTTCACTACCCCTGCCCCACCCCCACCCCCTGTTTCCTTGTTGGCTGAAATCACTAGGAAAATTACAGCCAGCCGTCTTCCATTTTATTTGTGGCTGACTGAAGGATAAATCACAATGGCTGGATATTCTCAATTATCACAAATAGTCTTCATGGAAAACTTACACAAATCAATATAATACACAGCAAGCGTGCCTTTTAAAAATTGTGCAGAGATTCAGTTGCCTTGTCAATTCATTCTTTAGCATGGAGTCCCTTCCAGTGTATCTTTGTTTAATATGAATAATCAATTACACCTTCTCAGAGAACATCACCACCTTTCACAATCCCAGGCGAAGCTTTCGGGTGGGGGGTGGGGAGGAAGACTTTCAGCAAATTGGTGTTTATTACAATAAGCACATTACCACCTTGTAGATAAGGTATTAACTCCTAACAGAGGATTGATCATTCGGGAGTTAAAGGAAAACAGTGCTTCCCCCAACCCTCAGAGCTAAATAGCTATTTGGTCATTTGGGATATTAGGCATATGCTGTGGTAACTGAGGTACGGCTACTGGAGAAGAAGACTAACTCTTTTGGATATGCTGTTTGGATCATACTGAAAGGCTAGAAAGGAACATTTAGAGTTTTTAGAAATATATCTCCTTTAGGTGTACAGTATATTTAAGCACTGCTATGACAGGAGAAGGTTAGATATGTGAGTTATATTGAAACACTGTTTCAATGGACAAGGTCACTTGTGGCAATAACCTGCTCATTAGAGCTGTAATCCATCACTCAAGTAATATCAATTTAGTGCCAGGGTTTTAATGCAGGTTGTACTAATCATTAACGGCAGTTTGTCAACTGCATAATTCACAAGGGATTGTGGGTATGCATGATTTAGCAGGTGACCCTTGACTTCTGCTGAGTAAGAAGCCTGCCTCAGAGGCAAAATCAAGAGGGACAATAAGCGGTGTTCATTCATGAGCAATTGTTATGCTTAATAGCACTGACTGTCATTTTGGAGGGAAAGGTGTCTGTGGCGGGGCTGCAATGGTCTGTGTGCAATAATTGATTAAAATCCACTTGAAATGTTGCTTTGGGTACAGCAGTTAATTTGGTGTTTAGACACTGTATTTTCCTCTCACTGAATCAAGTCCTTAACCCAATGAAAGAAATCCATTGCTATCCTATATACTCTGCAAGATTTCCTCAACAGATTTATTTATGCGCCATCACTGGAAATTCAGGTTGATTCTTTACCTACATACAGGATGCCAAGTGCTGGATTGACCTGTGACTGTCATAGGTGAATAGTATTAGTTAGGAAAGTGTGCATTAGTGTCAAGCTAGTAGAGGATTTTCCCTCAGGCTGTTAATTCATTTGGAGGGAAGAGGAGAATAACCTGAAGTGAATTTCTGTGCCCACTTGAAATCTGCTCAGAGGGTTAAATGCATAGTTTGATTTACCAATCATTATAAATGTAGCATAGCATCATATTCTCTATTTTGGCTGTTGGGAAAAATCCATCTTTTTTACACTTCCCACTTCGGGAGTGATGGGTGCTTTACCTTGCTGTGTATTTTAACAAACGAACGAATGAACAAACAAACAAACAAAATATACCCTTTACAGTCAGTAGTACCAGATACCTTCTTTCATATAATTAACCAACGTTTACAGTTTCTATTAACTCAGCATTAATATTGCTTTAACATTTGGAACTTAGCACAAAGTATTCATTCCGAAGGATCTCAAATGCCTTTGTTTGTTAGTTTGTTTGCATTTGTTTCAACACGGGATGAAAGAAATGACTCACTGTTTAAATGGACAAATGTGGCAAAACATCTTGCAGGCCTAATATGGGAACTGGAGAACTTTTCTGCTCTGTAGAAGGAGAATCCAGAATTTGTGAATCTTGGTTTGTGGAGCTCATGTTGACTTTAAAAGAAGGTGGGCCTGAACTGATATACGACACTAACAGAGAACTCTGCAGACTGGTTATCAAACTAGAATTGCTAGGTCTCAAGGTGCTGGCTAAAGTCTCAAGGAATTGCTGTTTTACTCTCAGTCTCCAGGTAGGGAGGCAAATTTTGGCTTAGCCATGGTGGTGATGGAGGTGGAAGCTTGAAGTTTGTGTATCAAATAGATTTATGCTCCAGTTATTTCTCAGCTGGCACCAGGGTTCACTGGCTCCTTGCAAATGTGTTTGTGTGTGTTGTGCTTGCACATCATCAGCTCATCAGAAAGTTAAGAGTAATGGAAAGGGTCTGGAGAAAAGGTCTACTATGTGGCACTAGGTGTATCCCTTAGTGCCAATTGTGCCATTGGCAGGGAGTGGAATACTAGCAGTATGGCTCAGGAGCCTTCCTCGTTGTAGAATTTCTGGCAGCTTCTGATCAGGATTTGGAAAAATAATCCCAGTGGCCTTGTGGCAAGCCTTTTGCAAACCTCACATCACCTGGTTAGCTAATCCTAAAGTAACATAAGTGCTTGTATACCACAACAAACTATTGAGCAGTTTCTGAGTCTATTTACCAGAATTCCCATTATGGCTATTTCTATAGTCAGCTGGCCCAGAACCATTTCAGGCCTTCCTCATCCCTGTGACATTATAAAGACCTTCCTCTCTGACATTACCAAGTGTCCTAGTTGGACCCATTATGTACTGTATATTTTCTATTTTGAGATCTTAGAAAGCAGGGCTGAGGAAGAACTACCTCTGAGATCCTGGAAATCTCAAGCTCACAATGTATTTCCCCCCCTCAAAAGGCAAAATTCTTATTATAGCCATAGTGCAGAGTATAGACCAATGTATGAATAATATTAACATGTTGTGTGTGGGTGAGCTAGGACACAGAGCTAGGTCTACCTCTGTGTCCCACTGACCCTCCAGAAGTCCCTACAAGTGCTAAATGGTAGGAGACCAAACAGAATTCTCCTCTGGCTAATCAGATCCCAGATTATTTAAAGAATGCCACTCTAGAGGACCAAGATAAGCCAAAAGCCCTCAGAAGCAAGCTGAGAGCCATAAAGAAAAAGGGTCAGTTTGAGTGGGACGAGTTGATGGATTTGCCAAAAACTACAGTTCTGGAAGCTGTGCAAACTAGCAAAGGACATTAGACAAACAAGATTTGTGTGAGCCAAGTAATGCAGTAGACTCTGGCTGATTTCTCTTTAAGAGACTTAGTTGATGGAGAACTACGGGGGGGTGGGGGGGAGGAATGGATGTTGTACATAAATGTTGAGTTTGCTCTTAATGTTCTTATTCTGAGGTTTGACTGGTTGGATGGGAGAAGCTGGCAGCCCCATCCCCTGAGAGAGGCAAACTTCATCATAGGTGGAAACAGGTTGTAACTTTATTAGGCACAGTTTGGGCCTAATTAATGGAAATTCAAGTATAAAGAAGCAAGAACTGTGTTATGATTTGTGTACTTTGATGATGTACTTTGAAATTCATCTGAGAACAACAGTTCTCATTTACCCTGGAAGCCTTAGGTCCTTGGATAGCCATCAAACATCACGGGGGGGGGGGGGAAGGATGGGAAAATCAGTCAGTTTGACTTACTCCCATATGTTGTTTCCATCCCACCAGTGTATGGGAATGGCTTGAAGATGGTGGGACAAAGAAGGCTGTGGGTTTCTGCTGCCTTTAACTATTACTTGCTGACACAGCTTTTTCTTGTCTGACTGTTCGAGGCTCCCCCAGGCTTGCAGGTGCCTTGTCTCTTTTTCTCTCACATATGTTTGAGTCCCTGCCCATTGCAAAATCTTAAACTGGGATTGAAGCATCAAAATATTTCAAAACGGACAAAAAATAAATAATCATTCCAACTTGCTGAGATCTGACTCGGGGCATAAATACAGAGTCCCACCTGCCAATGGAGAAGGAAAAACACCTTTACAACTCCATCAATTCACTATAAAGTCTTAACTCTCCAAGTACAGCTGCACACACTGTACTGGTAATTTGAATGAATTGGGAAGAGCCCTGGTATAGTAGTTGGCTGGATAGCTCAATGGTTTAGGTATCTGCCTATGGAGTTAGAGCTTGGAGATTTGATCCTCCCCTCCGTGTACCTCCTCTGAGTAAAGCCAGTCTGTGTTATGATTTGAAGACCTGGCATCTCTGCTTGAAATACCTTGAGTAATCCTTTGAAATACAGCAGCTCTCATTTACTCTGGAAGCCTCAGGCCCTGGATAACTATCAAACACAACACAGGAAAAAAAAGAATGGGAAAATCAGTAACTTTGACTTTCCTTCATATTTTCTTTCCATCTTCAATATTAAGAAATCTGCAGATTTTGGTAAATTCTCCAGAAACAAATTGAAATGAAATTCTTCTCTATCAGTACCAGTCAACTTTAACATGTGCAGAAGTTTCTCATATAGAGAGAATCACATTTTACTTGCTTACCATACAGATGTTAAGGTTAAGTGGACTCTCAGTAAAAAAAAAAAAATGGCACTCATATCGACACTGACATGGCTGAATATGATAAGATTCAAACCCAGACTTAATAATGATGCATTCAACAGCCATGTGTCTGTGTGGGCAAAATCTGTCATTTCTGATTTCCCTCATGCTTCCTTTAAACAACAGCAACAACAAAACTCAAATTCTTTGCATTTTGAATATGAAGAAAAATTTAATAATGTCAATATATTCATGAAGGCTTTCACGGCCGGGATCTAATGGCTGTTGTGGGTTTTTCGGGCTCTTTGGCCATGTTCTGAAGGTTGTTCTTCCTAACGTTTTGCCAGTCTCTGTGGCTGGCATCTTCAGAGGACAGCACTCTGTGCTCTGGTGTAGTAGGGTGGGAGTGCAGTATTTATGGCTGTGAGATAGGCTTTTGTCTTTTCCTGTAGACAGGAACAGATAATCTCTTCTCCTTAGTACAATACACCCACAACAATACATCACCCATCTACAGGAAAAGACAAAAGCCTTTCTCACAACCATAAATACTGCACTCCGAAGCCTACTACACCAGAGCACAGAGTGCTGTCCTCTGAAGATGCCGGCCAAAGAGACTGGCGAAACGTTAGGAAGAACAACCTTCAGAACACAGCCAAAGAGCCCGAAAAACCCACAACAACCATTTATAATGTCAGGCGAAAATTGCCACCTGCTTAACAGTAGGAGAGATCATCATTGCCTTTTTTCACTGTGCTCTTTTAAAAATGCAACTGGTGGAAGAAGTGTAGCTAATTAAATCCACAGAGTGCCTCTAGATTTAGAGCGCTCTTAATTGTAAAAATAGAATTTGGGCTTCTTGGATGTAATTTCTTGCTTAAACTTGTTTATTTATCTCACTTTCATCTTGGTGGATAAAAACTGGCACTCTTACTCTAGATACCTTTCATTAGTCTCTTTCTGTTTGGAAGAAAAATTGGAGCCTCTAGTAAGAAAAATGTGTCTTCTGAAGAGTCATACCCATGATATTTTGCTCTTTTGGAAGGCTGTCTTGGTATTCTCTTGGGCTGCAGTGCATAGCTTGAACTGGTAATTCTTTAATTAGCACTAATTACAGATTTGATTATTAATTTATCTGATTATAGATTCATCCCACTTTTTAGTCATCACCTGAATATTCATAGATGGAATGATTATAAGTGTACGCACATATAGACATATACCTCAAGCTGCACTTACTATAACTAAGAAAGGGAAATGTGTAGAAAACTTCATGCAATCTCATATGTAGTTGGCACACTGATTGAATTGAGGAAGCAGAGGGGTAAAATGAACTAAATTGGGGGTTGAGATGCTAGGAGAGAAATGGCGTGCAGAGTTCTTTCTGTGGGCACGTGATCCATAAGTTGCCGGATCGCTATTCTTCCCCCCCCAGCCAACTTTTAGGAGGGAGCTGCAGCTGCGGTGCTGGCGCTTCAACAAGCGGCGGGCCCGGATCTGGGGCAGCTGGCACTGGTGGTGGATCCGGAATTGGGTCTTGAGACACCTCCGTGCCTGGGATTTACTCTTCCGCCACCACTTCCAGTTCCTCTGCTGCTGCCCACTGCCTTCGGGGTCCCCCCCCCCAGTTTGGCCATTTGTACTAATGAAGTCACTTCATTTTGACTCATTAGCTGAAACCATGTTGCATAGTTATGCAAAAGATGTAACTTTTAGAAGAGAATTAAGTTAAGAAGTGCTGTAAGTTAAGAATTATCTGTTGCCTGTTTATCTGTGAAGATTCTCCGTCATCCAGGTGAGGTTATCTGGAAGTTAAGTCATGGCAACTGGACTTCTTTCTTGTTGAAATGTTTTGCTGCTCCTCCTCCTCTATCCTCCACATTGGTTTCACTTCCCTCTGGTCTGAATAGGCTTGTTAGTGGAGGACATATCAGGGATCTCCTACCAGCTCTCCTCAGACTGAAGAAGCTACTTATAGGAGTAGCGAAACGTTTCAATCTAACAAGAAAGAAGTCCAGTTGCCATGACTCAACTTCCAGATATCTGTTGCCTGCTGTGTGGACAAAGTGGCAATGGTTTGTTAAGACAAGAATGGAACTATCAAGATCTAAATTACTACATTAGCAAGTCATATCTAGGACAATTACTGTGGGCCAGGTGGACGTAGCTATCATGGGAATGCTAGACAATGTTTCTGGAACGCGGGTTAGAATTTGTCAATGGAGGCAATTGTTTTATACCATGGCCAGGATGGTATCATCTGGAAGATTGTGGATGGACTGTAATTTCCTTAGCAAGTCAGTTGTATCTCTTATATAGCTGGAGGTGTTGTAGGTGTATAGTTTGAGGACAAGGCCAGATAGACAGACAGCCTCAAGGTTGTGGTACCAATAGTTGATACAATGGATAACACAGGTTTTGTGCATTTTGGGTAGTAGGTAGAAGAAGCCTGGTTGAAGAACTTGTGGTGTATCTGTTTGGATGTCTCTACTGAATTATTTCAAGTGTGCAGCAATTGGGTCGGAGGCTAAAGGTATGTAAAGCTGGGTGTTGGGCAACTGACTTACAGCTTTCTATGTGCAATGCAATTTGTTCATAAAAATGGCTGCCCCTCCATTGTCTGCCTCTTTGGTGACACCATTGCATTTGTTTCTGAGGCTGTGAATGGCTTTGTGCTCAATCTAGCTGAGGTTGTGTGTTGAATTATGTCTCTTGTTGATTATTTAAACCTGGGTGCAGCTGCAAAATCATTCACTTTAGAGATCCAATTCTCTGTTTTGATCTTCAGGAGGATTCAATGTAAAATTATTTTGGCAGAGATGGATGGTGGGGAGCTGCATTTTGTTGTTCCTTGTTGTGTTTGGGAGCATGAGATGGTATTTGTGTGCCATTGGGCTGATTGTT
The DNA here is from genome assembly GCF_051106095.1 of Pogona vitticeps. NCBI lineage: Eukaryota > Metazoa > Chordata > Lepidosauria > Squamata > Agamidae > Pogona > Pogona vitticeps. The sequence continues at coordinate 176,263,319 of NC_135785.1, forward strand.
CTCATCTTCTACTACTTGTTTTCTTTTGCCAGCATGCTGAGACAGATCAGCATGACTACTTCTTTGGAAATTTATATAGAGGTTGGTGACCATTTTGCTTCCTCAGCTACATTATGCTTAAGACAAGTACCTCTGTTGCTATCCAGTGCTCAGGTGTGAAGAACCCTTGGCTATGTATTATGGAGTGTGAACTCTTTGTATGTCTTAATGTAAAATTTACTCTGTGGGAACTTTTTAAATTTGGAGAAATCTTACAAATACAGTTGTGCCCCGCTTAACAATTGCCCCGCATTATGACGAATCTGCTTTACGACAATGTTTTTGCGATCGCAAACAGATGATCAAAAACAGCTAATCGTTGGGTTTTCAAAATGGCCACCGGGTGCTTAAAATGGCTCCCCGCTGTGCTTAGGGACGGATTCCTCGCTATATAGGCACCGAAAATGGCCGCCGTATGGAGGATCTTCACTGGATGGTGAGTTTTCAGCCCACTGGAACGCATTGAAGGGTTTTCAATGCATTTCAATAGGCTTTTTAATTTCGCTTTACGATGTTTTCGCTTAACAGCGATTTTCCTGGAACGGATTATCGTCAATAAGTGAGTCACCAATGTATTGTGAATGTACAAAGAAAAACTAAAAGTAGACATATAGTGCTCCTGACTGTAGGTTGTATTTTCAGACCACATGGAAAGATCTGTAATGACCTTCTGTTTGGTCCAGTGCCTCAGGTTTTTAAATTTCTTTATCTACCAAGTTCCCCAGATGTGCCAAACAGGAAATAGGTGACTTGTCTGTGGTTTTGAGGTTCTTTTTTTAAAAAAGGAAGATCTTAACACTTTAGCAGCAAGCTAAAACAAGGAATGTTTTATATTTTCAATGCTAATAAGCATACGTTTTTCTTCACATGGCAGTCATAAAACTGTCACATTGCTAGGAGTAAGTCTTTGTTCTTTGCTCTGCTTATGGTAATCAAAGACAACAGTGGTCTGGCAAAGACAATTTTTGAGTTTAATACAGTAACAAAAGGATTGGTATTAGTGGTCATCATTATGAGTGACTCCTAGACATATGGTAATAATTTCTAAAGTGTTTCTGAACACTGATGGGGAATTTAGTCTGGTCTCTCAGATAGAATGGAACATGGCACAAAAGTGAAATAGTAAATGCATTCATTATTCTAGGAGTCTACTAGAAATAGATCATACCTTAAAAATTAATCAAGTTACAACCTTTTCCTAATTTTCACACTCGTTCTCAGGGTCCATTATAAGAGGAAGAGTAAGGAACATTTCAAAAACTGGTCACAATGTCAGTTGGTTGTTGCAATGCCCTACTTTACTTCCTTGAGGAAATTAATCCGTGTCAGAAAGCCACTCTCATACTTCAACTGTTTAACTTTACATAAGGAAAAAAAGGGAGGGGGCACACACACACACACTCACACACACACAAAAACCCTGGAAAGCCTTCCGCTGAAGTAGTATTTTTCTCCTCATTAAGGGACTTACCAAGGTGTGGTGGCTATTTGGAAACTGAATTATATATGTTATATATTTAGACACCAGTTTTCCAAGGAGAAATACCACCCAAAACTTTTTATTATCAGTCAAGCAGTCTTCATTTATTCAGTGAGGCAGTCTGTTTGTGTTGGCTGGCGCTTTTGTGCTGAGCTCCTGCATAACAAATCATACATTTTAAACATTCTTTCCTAAGCTTAAAGAAAGACACAACAAGCTAAATAACTTTTTAATGCAAGTTATATGATCAGCCTGATTAATTTAAAGCTTTTAGCCTGCATCACTCAATGAGATCTCAGCCATGCCATGTTCCAGGGAAATGAACAACAGCCACACTTTAAAAAATGTAGTTGCAGAGATAAGAGACAAGTATTAAATGTCTGAAATTCTCTGGGTGTTTTTGTTGCTGATATTGCTGTTGGGGGGAAGTACTTTTAAATGGGTCGGGTTCTTGTGTTTTAAATAATGTTCTCGTCTGCCATCCCTTCACTGGGTGAGAGGTAGGTGCTGCACTTGGTCTAGACGATCCATGCCACTGTTGAGTTTCCATGGCTAAGCAAGGATTTGAGCCCAGATTTCCTGCGTCTGTGACTAGACAGCCAAAACGTCCTAGCCTATATCAGGCTAGACTGTGCTAAATATGATTGTTCTCCAGCAGGGGTGTTGGTATGGGACTTGAGTCCAAGTCCCAACTCCAAGTCTTTGGGTCCAAATCCCCAGACCAAGTTTGAGTCTTTAGCTCCAAGTCCTGAGTCCCAAGCCTCATGTCTGAGTCTCAAGTCCCTATTAACATGGATTTCTGGACTGAGAAGCCCCAGAGCCCTTCCCTCAAAGTCAGGAGGGAGTGGAGAGATAGATACCAGCATACAGGAAAGCAAAAACTCAAGCCAATGCAAGAGATGCTTCCTTCTGGGGAAACTTTCTGTTAATGAAGTGTTAAATTGTGACTTAGAATAATGGGTCCGAGTTGTGAATTAAGTCCAAGTCAGTGGGGAAAAAAGCAAATCAAGTCCAAGTCGAGTTGCCAGTGTGACTTAAGTTGGCTTTAACAGTGAGTTGCAAGTTCCCATCCTTCTTCTCAAGTAAGATATATTATTTGGGGAACCTCAAGTGCACCCAAAGTGACCCCGTTTCACCCTTAAAGAACAACAGCAGCAACCCACTCCCCTGTCACCTCCTGTCTTCTTCTCTGCACTTTACTTAAGCTGCTTCATTATTTTGGGAATTCGAAAGCTTCCTCCTGCTCTCTCATGGAGTGAGAGAGAGAGAGAGAGAGCAGGCCAAGATCCCTCCCATTACATTGCCTTAGAAGGGCTCCCAGAAATGAACTTTCAATTTCCTAATGAAGCAGCTTAAGCAAAAAGTCAGCTTTGGTCCAAGCACAATGATTGAACATGCTGGAACTGCACCAGAACAAAGTGGTTCTATCACTCCAAAAACCGACCGACCGACCAACCAACCAACCAACCAGTAGTCCCCGACATTGACTTAAAAAGGTGTGGGTAGGCATGCATCCGGCATGGCCCATATAGCATGAGATCTTTGAAAAAAGGAACAAAACCAGCCCATTCCCAGAGCAGAGCAAATTGTGGGACCAGTCCCTGTCTAATCACATCTTTAGTCTGACAGTTTATTTACAACACCGCACTAGTTCTTGATAATAACTGTATCTATAGCTATATTTATAGAGAGGTCTATGTATATACCAGGAAGAGTTCTGCCACAAGAAAAGAGGCATACAACAAAGAACAATGCAGCCTATAAACTATTGGCAGAGTTTGTGGAAAATTGCTGGCTTAAAACATTCAGCTACAAACCTACACAGCATCTTAAAAAGCAGAGACATCACCTTGCTGACAAAGGTCTGCATAGTCAAAGCTATGGTTTTTCCAGTAGCGATGTATGGAAGTGAGAGCTGGACCATAAAGAATGCTGACCACTGAAGAATGGATGCTTTTGAACTGTGGTGCTGGAGGAGACTCTTGAGAGTCCCCTGGACTGCAAGGAGAACAGACCTATCCATTCTGAAGGAAATCAACCCTGAGTGCTCATTGGAAGGACAGATCCTGAACCTGAGGCTCCAATACTTTGGCCACCTCATGAGAAGAGAAGACTCCCTGGAAAAAGACCCACATGTTGGGAAAGTGTGACGGCAAGAGGAGAAGGGGATGACAGAGGTTGTAAGTGTCATTGAAGCTACCAACATGAATTTGACCCAGCTCCAGGAGGCAGTGGAAGACGGGTGGGTGGGTGTGCTCCGGTCCAGGGGTCACGAAGAATCAGATACAACTTAATGACTAAACAACAACAACACACCGAAGAAAAAAATCCAGATAGGAACCTAAGCTGATTATTATTATTTGTTTTCAGTTAGATTTACCTCAAGTGGTATAAGATAATCTCAATAGATTCAGTCAGGAACTCTGGTGTTGAGAAGAAAATAAAAAATGTATCTCTTTTACTCACAAAATCTTCCTATATGTCAGAATACGAACAAAAAACATTCACTTGTTATATAGTATGTGCTTAACTGGTTAATTTCATTATTTTTGACTTACTGGTTAGATAAACACTTTGCTCAGACTCTGCTGACTCCATGACTGACAGAAACCCTCAGAGAACACTGACATTGCTAATGGACTCAGAAATGATACAGAACCCTGAGTAAAAAGAAGGAAAAAGAAATCTGAAGTAGATGAGGGAACAATTGGCTGCTGTTAAGTGATTGACATTCAGCCTAAAGTCCCTTTCATCCAAACCTCTTAAAGGCATAATATGCAGGTAGCTATAATTCCGAGTTCTTAAAGAAATGGGAGTGCCTGACCACCTTGTCTATCTCCTGAGAAACCTATATGTGGGACAGGAAGCAACAGTTAGAACTGGATATGGAACAACTGATTGGTTCAAAATTGGGAAAGGAGTACGACAAGGCTGTATATTGTCCCCCGGCTTATTTAACTTATATGCAGAATACATCATGCGCAAGGCTGGACTGGAGGAATCCCAAACCGGAATTAAGATTGCCGGAAGAAATATAAACAATCTCAGATATGCAGATGATAGCACTCTGATAGCAGAAAGTGAGGAGGAATTAAAGAACCTTGTAATGAGGGTGAAAGAGGAGAGTGCAAAAAACGGCCTGAAACTCATCAAAAAAACTAAGATAATGGCCACTGGTCCCATCACCTCCTGGCAAATAGAAGGGGAAGATATGGAGACAGTGACAGATTTTACTTTCTTGGGCTCCATGATCACTGCAGATGGAGACAGCAGCCACGAAATTAAAAGACACCTGTTTCTGGGGAGGAAAGCGATGACAAACCTTGACAGCATCTTAAAAAGCAGAGACATCACCTTGCCAACAAAAGTCCGAATAGTCAAAGCTATGGTTTTTCCTGTAGTAATGTATGGATGTAAGACCTGGACCATAAAGAAGGCTGACTGCCGAAGAATTGATGCCTTTGAATTGTGGTGCTGGAGGAGGCTCTTGAGAGTCCCCTGGACTGCAAGGAGAACAAACCTATCAATTCTAAAGGAAATCAACCCTGAGTGCTCCCTGGAAGGACAGATCCTGAAGCTGAGGCTCCAGTACTTAGGCCATCTGATGAGAAGAGAAGACTCCTTGGAAAAGACCTTGATGTTAGGAAAGTGTGAAGGCAAGAGGAGAAGGGGACGAGAGAGGATGAGATGTTTGGACAGTGTCATCGAAGCTACCAGAATGAATCTGACACAACTCCAGGAGGCAGTGGAAGATAGGAGGGCCTGGCGTGCTCTGGTCCATGGGGTCACGAAGAGTTGGACACGACTAAATGACTAAACGACGACGACGATAATTCCAACATAAACAAGTCACAATACAAGCTCCATGAAAAGTCAGGCTAGGTCCTCTAATTCCAGTTAATGTGTTATTAGCTCTTGATATGGTGTAAGATACTACACATGAGTAAAACTTGGCCACGCAGGATTAGTTCATGATAGGAGCTGGGAGTGCTGCCTTCTGAAATTCATATTCATTTGATTTTAGCACTATGGCAATAATGTGTTTGAGCCATCAGAGGCCAAACACTCCATAAGGAGATATCCTGCCACCTTACATGTATATACTTCAGCATAATAATAACTTGCCTCATCATTTCCTATGAGCACCTCTAAGACCTCAATAGCTGAGCTCCAGCTTCAGATCATACACATGTAGATGTAAACAGATTCACCATCACGCCAAAGGATGGCCATGTTGTTAGAGGTACGGTTACACTATTAAGACTTAACATATTCTCCCTACATAATCAGTTCTTATTTCTTCAGAAGGAAGTCTATATGGCTTTAAAGAACCACTTTTGATAAAAGAAAGGTATTTGAACTGGCAAGGATTAAGAAGTAATTAATGCAAGAAGAAAAGAGATATTCTTTGGATTGGCATGTATTAAGTAATTAATGGGGGGGAATGGAGTTGTTAATTGGAAGCCTTGATTTTGCAGAGAAACTGGAAGTTCCTTCACCAATAAACGTAATCTGGAAAGAAAGAGGCAAGGAGCTATGCTTTTTGGGTGGTTAAAATTGCTAGTAAGATCATTAGAAAGCTGTGAGCATAAGGAGAATAACTAGCTTAGTAAGGATGTTTGCTGAAGCGCACTAAGACTGGGGCCTTCAAATGCATTTAATTTCTAATTAAGTAGTATTATTCAAACTCTTGATAAATCCCTTCCATGTGGATTGCATCTTACATTTGTCTCTGCATCAAAAGGGGTAGACAAACTAAAAAACAAGGGAGAGACTTTAAAAAAATGATAATACCTGAAAAGTGTTTTTCAACAAACCCATACATCATTGTCAAGTGAAAAGATTAAACTTTATTGTTTCTTTTTGAACCAAGAACTCAAGGTGAGTGGAAATGTCTTGAAATGCAAAGTAGTTTTGCAGATAAAGTAAAATGGAGATGAAAACAGACAATAAAAAGACATTGGCAGGAATAGAGGAAACAGCCAAGAAGTTTACTCTTTTCAACTGTGGCGGGGAAGTTTTATTCTATTCTGTTTTTTTAAACAAACTAATAATGACCACACTTAAGTGTTGCAATTACTCTTTTTTAAAGCAAAAAAGAAATGTTTTACATAAAGGCACCAAAATAATTCTTCTGTGTAATATGAAACAGTCATGTGCCACAGCTGCTGCCAAAGTAAACCACACAATTCATTTAAAATATCAGGAAACTCTATTTAAGATGGTACTTATACATCCACTGAGGATACTATGTTATATTATTTTTCCTCAATATTAATCAGATCTCTTAACACATAACTACAGTTGATTCATACTGTCATATTTGTTTGCAGGTAATGGGTGTCAGGGTCAAACAGTTGTACCACAATGTTTGAAAGTTATTTCTTTCTTAAATAGGTCCCTTATTTTTACTGCATTTATTGAAAAATACCTCGCCAACAGTTGCAGAGTAAACTGTATTCCACCAAAGGCCTGCCATGACACTATCATCTGTTGGATTTGGCAGGAGTAACACTAATTTAACTTCCTTTGCATGCTTTTAAGATTTACTTAAACCTAGTTAATAAGTTAGAAATTTAGAAAGGAAGATTCCATTTTCTTAAGACTTAAGTTATCATCTCAATACTTACCAGGCCTGCACAACTCCAGATCAGATCAGATCAAGTTTAATATGGTCATAGACCAATATCCAAACATACAAGTAAATATAAAAAAACAGTAAAATTCGTATGTAAAAACATATACAAAGTTAAAAACATCCAAAGAGAATAATACATTATACAGTGGTGCCTCGCTTAACGAGCACACCGTTTAACGAAGAATCTGCATAGCGATGCATTTTTTGCGATTGATAATGCGATCGCATTGCAACGTTTTGAATGGCAAAACATTGCATTGCAATGATCGGTAAGCGTTTCGCTTACCGATCTTCGCATTGTGATGTTCTAAAAACAGCTGATCGGCAGTTCAAAAATGGCTGCTGGAAGAAAAAATGGCCGCCCGCTCCATTTTCGCGCCCTGCCCTCTCTTACCGGGCGGCAAAAATGGCAGCCGGATGGGGGAATCTTCGCATAGTGGTGAGTTTTTGCCCCATAAGAACGCATTAAACGGAGTTTAATGCGTTCCTATGGGGTTTTTCCCCCCGCATAGCGACGAAGCCGATTAGTGACGTTAATCCTGGAACGGATTAACGTTGCTATGTGGGGCACCACTGTACTTCCTTAGTCTCCCTCTCAGGTTCCCACTAATAACTAAAATCAAGTAATTTTTAAAACCTTCCTTTCATGGATTTTAACAGCAGCTGCAAGAAATTTTACCACATTGTACCAAATATCAATATTGTGTCCAGACAGCAATAAAAGCATGTAAAAAGCTTCAGAGTTTCCAGAGAGTAATTTTAGATGAGGTTTAGTAAAATTCCTCCGAATATCAATATAATAAGGATAGGACAGGAGAACATGCATAACTGTTTCTATTGCACCAAAATTACAAGAACATCTACATCGAGAGTATGGAATTTTCTTATACTTCCCTGCTAGTACTGCCAATAGCAATGCATTTAGTCAGGCAAAGGTAAAGGCTCTACGATATCTGGGTATTAACAGTGAGTAAAGGTAGTTAGCTGTTTGAAAAGGCAGTAGCGCTCAAGAAAAGGAGAAATTTGTCAGTGGATCACTATTATTTAAGTATAATCCCTGAGAACTGATTTTAGATCTCTTCCTTTTAACACTAATGTCCCCAATTCCCAAAACAATGAATGGTGGAACATTGTAGGGTCACTTAAATATGCTTTCCATGGAAGACCATGGAAATTTCCTCCAGATCTTCATTTTTCCTTGTTTTTCTTCTCTATTAACTTAGTGCTAAAAATACAGAAGAAGAATTGTAAACATCATGATTCTCTGTCTTATTATGGGATGCATCTATTAAAAAGTAGTCAATGAATCTGAATTAACACACTCTCAGCTATCATGTTATTCAACACACCCTTTCTTGCAGTAAATAAGTGAATACACAGATAGTTAGTAATGAGAAACAGAAAGGGAAAGAAAGAGAAGAAAACAAAGGAGAAAGGGAAAATAAAACAAGAATACAGACATATTATCCCATATCACCCTGCCCTTCTCTAAACCCCATAAACATGCCTTCAAAATGGAAGTAAGAAATGCCAAATCCAGAGCTCTATAATTTGCTTTCAACTCGAAGTCTTAACAGTTTAGTTTACAAATGTCGCAGGTAAGTATTTCTTAAGTAATCTCCTTCAGTTTAATAACAGAGGTACATCAAGCTGAAATACATTATTTTTAAAATAATCCCATTGATTCCAGTGAGATGTTTCCCTGAAAATAAGACATAGTCTTGTATTAATTTTTGCTCCAAAAACAAATTAGGGCTTATTTTCATGGGATGTTCTGTTTTTTTTTTCATATACAACAATCTACATTTATTCAAATACAGTCATGTCGTCTTCTTCTGGTTACTGCACAATGGTGGGGGGCGGGGTTTCACTTAACTGGGGCTTATTTTGGGGGTAGGGCTTATATTATGAGTGTCCTGAAAAATCATTGTTGTTGTTTAGTCATTACGTCATGTCTGACTCTTCGTGACCCCATGGAGCAGAGCATGCCAGGCCCTCCTGTCTTCCACTGCCTCCCGGAGTTGGGTCAAATTCATGTTGGTAGCTTCTTTGACACTGTATAACCATCTCGTCCTCTGTCGTTCCCTTCTCCTCTTGCCTTCATACTTTCCCAATATCAGGGTCTTTTCCAGGGAGTCTTCCCTTCTCATGAGATGGCCAAAGTATTGGAGCCTCACTTCAGGATCTGTCCTTCCAGATGAAAAATCATACGAGGGCTTATTTTCAGGTTAGGTGTTATTTTGGGGGAAACAGGGTAGCATTCAAGTAAAGCAGTGGTTCCCAACCTTGGGTAACCCAGGTGTTCTTGGGCTGCAACTTCCAGCAAACCCTGGCAGCACAGCTGGTGGTGAAGGCTTTTGGAAAATGCAGTTCAAGAACAGTCCTTACTAGAGATGGGGGTATTTGTATACGAATACGAATATCTCTGCACAGGTAGAAATAACGAGGGCTGTCCACGAATGATTTCGCCACTACTGCCGGCTCTGCGGAGGCTTCCTATTGCACTGTTCTCTGCAATGGATTAGCCACTCTTTGACCTAGCAGAGAGGTTTGTCATCCTGCCTCCTGCCAGGACTGGGTAATCAATTGCAGACAATTGCATGATAGGAAGGTCCGAGGAGCTCGCATCAGTGGGAAAATCGTTTGTGGACCCTTGTTATTTCCACCTGCCCAGGGATATTTGTATACAAATATGAATACTGCCATCTTACTCAAGGTTGGGAATCACTGAAGTAAGGGGAAGTTGGTGGTTTACATATGTACATTTGATCTCCTAGTGAAAATGCAAATAATTCTAATTATTACATTAAAAAGCAACTTTTTGTGTGAACTTAATATTCCAATCACATGGCTTTTAAACAGCATTGCAAAGAAAGTTCTATCGCTAGTGGAGACTAGACCTTCTGGATGGCTCAGTAGACTTCTACCTTTTCCTACTTGAGTGTGGATGGGGAATGGAGGCCTGATTGTTCTTTCTAGCCACAAAGTAGAGTCTGGTGCCTCCCTTGTTTTTATAGGTAAAGGTAAAGGTTCCCCTTGACAATTTTTGTCCAGTCGTGTTCGACTCTAGGGGCCGGTGCTCATCCCCGTTTCCAAGCCATAGAGCCAGCGTTTTGTCCAAAGACAATCTTCCGTGGTCACAAGGCCAGTGCGACTTAGACACGGGAGTAACAAAAAGATTTAATTCCAAGATGGAGGCAGCAGCGTTTCCTCCAGGTTGCCTCCCTATTTCGTTTTATCTAGTTTTTTAAATTCCTTAAATTTTTAAACTTTTTAATCCTTTTTTAATCCTTTTATACATGAATACAAACACTGCCGTTTGGCTGAAGAGCAAGAGGGAGCAGCTGGCGACTCTACTTTGCGGTTACAAACCCGGCCTTTATCAGCAGCCTCATTAACTTTGTTATGTCTCTGAAGATAAAGAAGCAATACTATCAGGAGTACTACAACAAAACATACATCTCTGGCCTTGTAAAGAAAGGAGCCTGTTTACCGGACCATTGGTTTTTTTCTAAGCTACAGTGGAAGCAGGAAAAGAGCTACCTCTCTGGATCTCAGATGAATGAAGGCAAGTTGGCGTTCCGGCAGTACGTCCTACTATTCTTTATCTTTATCTTTTGTCGCCTACTCCTCCTCCTTATTTTATCATTTTACTACCTCCCGTTAACAATATGCCTTCGATTCTGAGAGCTAAGAGGAAGAGGCCTAGCTCCTCTAAAGACCAAAAAAAAGGGAAAGCAATTAAAAGGTCCAAAAAACAGCAACAGGAGCCGGTCGTGCAATCATGCTTCGACTCATTCCTGCAGTCATCTCATAATCTGCCCTCACCTGCCCATGCTCCAATGTTGTTGAGTCCCTCATCTCACCAGGAAATAACCAATCCCCCGCAAGATTTAACGGGCTTACCGGTTGCTAAAGACATGTCCCCAAATAACTCTCCGGTCTCTGAGGAGAAGAGTTCTGGCCAATCTCCAAACGCGAAGAGCGGGCGGAGTGACCATTTTGTATCTTTTTTGCGTGAATATCTGGCAGCGTCGGATACTCCATCATTGCCGCTAAGCCCCTCCGCGGAAATTCCCCAGTCTCTTCAGCAAAAGATCGGCGACTCTTGCTTGATTGCAGCCCGCGCCTTTTTGGTATTATTGGAAAGACTATGCTTAATTGAAAAACAAATTGCCTCAATTCAAACATACAGGGAGGAAAAGGCTGGAAGTCAGAGATCATGTCCCTCCGGTGGCGATCTATTGAAGAGCACACTCTCGACTGCCAATTTATGTAACCAAACCACTCTTGCGGGCCTCTCTGTATCTTCTAACGTTAAATTGACAGCTGCCCCGAAGGAGGATGACAACAAAGCTAACAACAAAAAAATTCAGTTGATCTGGTCCCCCAGAGATGTGCTCTTGACGTTCCCAGCCAGTGATGCTCGACAATGGTCTAACAAACTCAGAATTGCTAAATCGCTATCCCTACTTTTGGACTATAATACAGAGGTACTGGATCTAGAGTGCTTCTACTACCTGCCAACAGCCAAAGGGTACAAACGGCTCTTTCTTACAACGAAAACTCAGGACCTGAGTAGCAGAATCTTAAGAAAGAAAAACAAACTGCTTGCCTACGATATTGGGGCCCAGAGAGTCTTTAAGCAGGTGAGTGGACACCTGCATTTTAGGATGAAGCCTAAGAAAGATGGAGTCAATACCTCTCCACATCTATCAGATTCGTCCGATAGACGGCAGTCGACCATTGAACGTCGTGATACTAAATTCACCTCCGTACATTATTTAAGATCAACCCCTTCTCATCAGCCATTTCTTACTAGACAAACTACTCATTTTTGTCAAACCACCAGTCTATTTGACAAGGTAGAGGCGAACAGCAGGGACATACCATCTCCTCGTCCAACTTCTCCCTCTGTCGCCGCAGAAAAGAAAGGCCCACCCTGTGATGGACCGGAGATCCAGGATAAAGACCCTTCCACCCCTGGACCCCAGTACCCTGTGAAGCTGACACCTATGAAGCACCCGCACTCTACAGCAGCTACGGTCCCCCCTCTGGCGCTCTCTCCTACCTGCATCATAAACAAAGATCCCCGGGGGGGAACATTCACCCTTGTAGACGCCCAGGCTCAGACTGTCCCCCCGCTGATCTATGATTACACTACTCCCAAACAAAACTCCTCTTTACCTCCCCCACCCAATAGAACAATCTCTGGCACTGGTAATCAGGTTGGTTTAAATACTCTCTCTAACATTTATTCGGAACCAGAGCCTCCAGTTCAATCCAGGCCCTCAAACGGCTGTGTCTTTCAAGACACCACAGAGAGTTTGGATCCAATCGACCATCCTGAATGACTATCAGCCCCCACTCCTGTTCCGATCTCCACGTCCAAGGTGAAAATTTTGTCATGGAACATCGCTGGCTGGGGCAATAAGTCATCGGACCCGGACTTCATTAACTTTTTGACACAATTTGACATCATCTGTCTACAAGAAACCTGGACACCGAGAGGGCCTCACATCCCCTGTTTAAACTCTTATTATGTTCCAGCTTTCAAATCTCACAAAATGGGCCGTCACTGTGCTGGCCTCTGCTGTTTTATCCAACCCTCCCCACGTTTTTCTGTTACTCCCTTTACTTTTGAATCTTGTTACATCCAACCCTTTATCCTTCTAGGTGGCGAACTACCCATTCTCTTGGTTAATGTTTACATCCCCCCTAGAGAACCGGCAGCTTCAACCAGTTGGAAGGAACTGACGTCGCTGTTAGACTCTGTGTCGCTCTCCTATCCATCAACCTATATAGTAATAGCCGGAGACCTTAACTCAAGATTAGGCCTTAATAATAACGAACTGGCCAAATTCCTTAAATGGGAACTCGACGAAATGTCCCCAGCCTGGCTCCGCTTGGATAGAAGATCCAAAGACAGTTCCTTTAATGAGAATGCCCGCCACTTAGCAAACCTTTGCTCTACTTACAATCTTCACATCATTAATGGCTCACCCGAGTATCCCCACGCTGATAATTTTACCTTCCTCTCCCCCCTCGGTGCCAGTGTGTTGGACTACATTTTGGTTTCACCTGAACTATTGACCAGTTGCAGCAACTTCTCCATTGGCGCCCGCATTGACAGTGACCACTTCCCACTATCAATTAAAATTTCGATCTCCTCCCCCCAGGAACTCAACGACAGCCAGTCCCATCACCCCAAGCTTTGGCCCAAATGGTCCCCTAAGATCAGTTCTGCTTTTGTCCAATGGTCTCTCAGCCCTGACATGATTCTCTTAAGAAATACAATTCGGTCTACCACATCACCAGCTCTAGCTGCTTCATCCTACCAGAAGATTACCCACTCCCTGGCAGAATTACTTGGCTCTGTAGCTAAATCAAAAAATAAAGTCGTATATCACACCTGGTTCGATGCTGAATGTTGGGCCACTAAACGCTTTATTCACCACCTATTTTCTCTATCTCAAGCCAACAATTCCCCAGAGATCAAGGCCATTTACGGTAGAATGAGAATTATATGGCGCAGACTTACCGACACTAAGAAGCACAATTTCGCTTTGCGGAAATGGAGTCAGCTCTTAGAGGCCATTACTACAAAGAACAGTAAACTTTTCTGGTCACTGATAGCACACTCCATCTCGGAAGACCCCTATAAAAGCTCCCTGCTGATCTCCCCCTCTGACTGGTCAACTTACTACTCGAAAATGTTTTCCTCCCAGGATCCAGCCCCGAGCCTAAAGAATATTCCTTCTGAGCTCCCCCTCTGGCCCCCGGTCTCTAGTGACGAGATCCTAAAGCTCATTCATTCCCTGAAATGCGGAAAGTCTCCTGGCCCTGATGGAATCTCCAATGACCTCTTAATTAACAACGCCCAATGGTGGGCTGACCCCCTGGCAAATCTGTTCACTCTAATTGACGAACATGGGTCTATTCCGGAAGACTGGCTCACCTCTATCCTAGTCCCCATCTTCAAAAAAGGTGACCCATTTAACCCAGGTAACTATAGGCCGATTAGCTTACTTTCCACAATTGGAAAGCTATACAGTAAACACCTTCTGTTCCATCTTAACACCTGGTCCTCTTCTGCAAATCTTCCAGGTCATGAGCAAATTGGTTTCCGCCCAGGTTGCTCAACACTAGACCACGCATTAATCCTCTCGTATCTAGCAGAGAAGTACACATACCAATTTAAAGGGAAACTATTTGTGGCCTTCATTGATCTGAAAGCGGCCTTTGACTCAGTCAACAGATCCATCCTGTGGGGAAAATTAGCTACGTGGGGAATTCCTCCCCATCTCCTTTTTCTAATACGCAAATTACACCACGCTAACTCCTGTCAGGTTCGTTATAATCATAGTGGTTCCGTCTCTGAGAAGATCCCAATCCACAGAGGAGTGAGACAGGGATGCATCTTAGCTCCGTCTCTATTTAATCTCTTTCTAGCCGATCTCCGTTCCCAGCTGGCATCTGCCGAAAAGTCTGCCCCGTTCCTAAATAAGATACCTGTACCCCTTCTGTTATACGCGGATGATGATGCTCTCCTCTCTATATCTAGTCTTGGTCTAAGACAACTTCTCTCCTTGTTTCAATCTTACTGCTCATGTAATGATCTTGTAATTAACGCTGAGAAAACCAAGATTATGGTCTTCTCAAAATCCTGGGAGCTCTTTCACTGGAAAATTAATAGCCAACCGATTGAACAGGTGAGATCTTTTAAGTACTTAGGCTTACTTTTCCACTTTCAACTCAAGTGGACAGTACATAGAGACTCTGCAACTGCATCCGCTTCACATTTTCTAGGAGCTATAACCAAATTCCATTATAAAGCTGGGAACCAGTTTATCCCAGCTGCCATCCAAATTTTCCAGGCAAAACTGATCAATCGCCTACTTTATGGAGCCCCAATATGGATTAATGCGATGGATAACAAAGTTGACCTATTGGCTGCCTCTTTTTACCGCCGGATTCTAGGGATTCCAAACTCAATTAAATTATCAACCATAGCCCTAGAGCTAGGCACGCATTTACCCTCAACGTTAGTGTGGGCACTTACCTTCAAATTCTGGCTCCGTCTTTTCTTTAAATCAAACCCAGACTCTCTCCTTGTGCACCTACTTAAAGATCATTACCAATCTAAGTGGTTTTCACTTTGTGAAACCAAACTTCAATCGATTGGTATATCTCTAAGTTCCATCTCTAACAGCAACTTCGAACAGGCGCTTTCTATTATTAAGGAGAAACTATGGGAGTCTGAGTATATTTATCTAGTTTCCAGTATCAACCAAACTTGCTCCCCAATCTACTTCGGTATCTTGCCCACCTTTGGCTCCGGACATCTTTATATACAGTCCCTGCTGAACCCTCTAACCAGGAGGGCTTTTATGTTAGCGCGGATGAATATCTTCCCTTCCGAAGTTCTCAAGGGTCGATATGCCAGAATACCTTTTGTAGAAAGAACTTGTAACCTCTGTGGATTGGAACCCGATTCAGTTACGCATATTCTATGTCATTGTCCAGAGCTAAGAGATCTCCAAGACCGTACTCTAGGGCCAATCATTTCAGGCTTTCCGGGTCCCCCCCCAGTTTCTGACAGGTTTTCTTCTTCATGACTTCTCTCAAGAAACAACGACTTTAGTAGCTGAGTTCCTTGCACAGGTTCTCACTTCCCAGTCCTCAAAAAATTAACTTGACTCCTCTAAGCACCTCTGCGGGCTTATTCCCCCCCTCCTTACTATTTCAATTATTCACTCAACGGTATGTTTTAACTGTTTTTGTCTTTATGCCAATAAAGGTTGTTGTTGTTGTTGACTTAGACACGGAACGCTGTTACCTTCCCACCGAGGTGGTCCCTTTTTATCTACTCGCATTTGCATGCTTTCGAACCGCTAGGTTGGTGGGAGCTGGGGCAAGTGACGGGAGCTCACTCCGTTGCGTGGATTCGATCTTACGACTGCTTGGTCTTCTGACCCTGCAGCACAGGCTTCTGCGGTAGACCAGCCTCCATTTCATTGGGCAAATATTGAAAGCTCAGCTTGTAAAACCCTCTTTATTCCCATAAGCCATTACTCAATGAGGCTTGCTGCTGACCTCATTTCGTTGCACCCACTTGTGAGCGCAATGACAAATAAATTTCTTATGTCTTAAATATGTAGCATGAGGGACGGATGTAAATTTCCTTTTACTGATGTTTTTAAAATAAATGTTTCTAAGATAATTACATTTCTTTGTGAACAAGATGGATATATTTTGATGTCTGAAAATTCATATGCGTGAGAAAATGAAGCTGATTTATTCACTCAGGGAAAGGGTTCCCAGTGTTTAGCTCTTAAATGTTTTAGTTTGAAGCTCTGTGTGTTCATGATGTTAGATTAGAATGCCAATCTGAGAGGGTTATTTAAAAAACAGACTGTCATCTATAATTTCTATAACAGAGACTGGTACAATATGGTCTTCTTCTTTCCAGTAATACTGCACCTGTTGAATTTGGCTTGTGCAAGTGCTTTAGGATTTTGTTTGGTTTGTTTTCGATAATAACTTATCACAAATTACAAGTTTCTTCAAAAACAGGACAGAAGAACCTTGATACCCAAATCACAAAATATGTGCGACCTGAATGCTTTTGATTCGCCTAAGACCAACTATTGGCTGTATCAATGCCAGTAGAATATTTAGATCACAAGAAACAATTGCATCAAACTATTGCATTTGGTCAGACTTTGCCCAGTGTATTTATTGTGTCTCACTTTTAGCAGGCCAGTTTAAAAAGCATTGTGATTAGCTGAAACATGTCCAAAAGATGGTGATGAAGATGGTGATGAAGATTGGCCCCATTGAATCAATGGGGTTTACACATGACATTCCCTCATGACAACTGTCCACACTGGTTAACAAGAATTTTTTGGCAATCATAACACTCTAACAATGCACATGTACAGCTGGTCTGGATGCCGATAAAAGACATGTTGAACAATATTTATCATCTGGAAGCTCCTCTGAAGCTATTACTAGTAGGCAGATAAACTTAAGTAGTGCACTATGCTCAGTATACCTTTTGCCCCATGTTTTCCTTTAAAATGTCATTTTGTGATTTTATTGTATAATCAAGGTGATCACAAGGAGACCTTTAGTATCTGTGATTTTAATCGTTATGTGTTGTTTAATGTTTTAGGAAAACTTATTACAATGTTTTACATGCATATTTACGTATGCAGTGGTGCCTCGCATTATGACGTTAATTCGTTCCAGCGAAATCGCTGTAGAACGAAAATGTCATAACGTGAAAATAAAAAGCCCATTGAAACGCATTGAAACCCCTTCAATGCATTCCAGTGGGCTGGAAACTCACCGTCCAGCGAAGATCCTCCATAGGGCGGCCATTTTCGGTGCCTGTGCAGTGAGAATCTGTCCCAGAAAACAGCGGGGAGCCATTTTGTTTACCTGGTGGCCATTTTGAAACAGCCGATCAGCTGTTCTAAAATTGTTGTTTTGCGAAGAATCGGTTCCCGAAACAGGGAACCGATCATTGCAAAGCGAAAAAACCCCATTCAGACCATTGTTTTGCAATCTCAATTGCGATCGCAAAAAGATTGTCGTAATGCGGTTTCGTCGTAATACGGGCCAATCGTAAAGCGAGGCACCACTGTATACATATTAGTCAAAGCATCAGCTAGAGTGGTAGGAATAGAATGGTTTGGTATTCTGTAGCATAAGTCATATCTACAGCAGTGTGCCTACTGATTTATCTAATGCCATTTTTTTACTTTAGGATTTAATGCCGCATCACATGAGGGAGGAGCAAGGAGAGTGCCTTGGTACAAATGCAAAGTGCTTTTCCAGTGCTATTTTCTTAATTAATTCATTAGTCTGTTTATTTCATTTCTATGCTCCCTCTCTTTCCTACTCAGGAACCACAACCAATGCCTACATATTTGAGGTTAAAAGACAGATATCAAGGCTATAGGGTGTTACTTTGATTTACGTATACACTTTTGAAATCATAGGGTCCTCAGATTGTTTTTAGGAGATGGCTCCTCTTAAGTAGAAGAGAAGATTTTAGCTTGGGTTTTCTGCAACAGTTCACATGACACTGATAATTGCAACCTAACACTTATCTCTCTTTCTCTCCCCCCCCCCATACTAGTGAATCTTGCTGAAATATAAAGAATGGTGGTATCTAGATAATCTGGCCTTTCCTCCTTCAATGAGTCTTAGTAGATAGTGGCATGGCTTTCAATTGAGAAAATAACACACCATATATACAATGTACAATATCATGATTTAGACTTCAGCTGCACTGCCATCTGCTCCTTATTTAAAGTGTAGCATGTCTATTCCTGATGTCATTGCAATCAATGACAGTTTTGTCTTGGAGAACTGCAGGCTTTGACAGATAACGTTACACAGAGATTAACATTAATTGGGAAATAGTAACATTGAGGATCCAGTTAATAATATTTGGTCAGATGTAATTAAAAAGTAATATGGACCTCAAGGATTTACCAGGGCAACATGATGCTTATTTAAGCAATAATATAACCTATAGCCTCAAGGGATTTAAAAATGATTTAATTGCAGTTTGCTCAAAGTTGAAATGGAAATATGCCTTTGGAAGAGTCACAT
Source organism: Pogona vitticeps (assembly GCF_051106095.1). Classification (NCBI taxonomy): domain Eukaryota; kingdom Metazoa; phylum Chordata; class Lepidosauria; order Squamata; family Agamidae; genus Pogona; species Pogona vitticeps. The sequence goes on from NC_135785.1 coordinate 176,282,104, forward strand.
GACTCTGTGAGGGCACTCACACTTCTTCACAGCATGAGTCTAATTCATTTGAGTAGTCCTATTGACTTTTATGGGCCATTTGTGCAAGTTGCACTGTACCCAGTGAAAAGCAGAAAGAAGAAACATGCAGATGTGGGCCTTCGGCCAGGAGAGTTTGGCTGGATTCTTGCATGATATTTACAGAATGCCATCCAAAGCAAAAATGAAACAGCTTTCATATTTTAGCTTCATCAATCAAAAGCTTCTGTACGCCGCATAATAAAGAGCATTTGGCAGGAGAGAGAAGCAAAGCTAGCTTGTTCTTTAAAAAGGGGGAAGAATTACAGCCAATGCTTTAACAGAGAGCAAATCAGTTTGTTTGTGCCTAGGAGAAACTGTTAAAGCTCTGTGAATTACGCAAGAGGAACTGACAACTTTACTTAGCTCTTCCATCTTTTAAGGACAAATCTGCACGCTAGGAACTTTCAATGCCATTTTAGTTATCCATTTAATCCACCTATTCATTTAGCAGGAATGGTAATTATGGAAAAATTACTGCCAAACTGTGATGTGCAATTAAAATTCAGACTATTTTGTGTGATGCAAATCCTCCTCCTTCTCCCCCCTACAATCATCTTACAAATCCTCCAATAGAAAGTTTGTGTGGTTTTCTTCCCCCTCCCCTCTGTATCTCCCTCTCTCTTTTTTTAAACAGGGCTTATAATAATAAGCCATCTGGCTTACTTAAACATGAAAGATTAAAATGATATACAGTATGAAGGCTTCCTATTCAATTGCTAATGTCCAAGAACTCAACTCCAGTGGTGAAAGCTGTCATTTGGGAGATGGGGGGAGGGGTTGGGAAGAGGTAATTAAAAGATTTCCTTGCAGAGATGGATCCTGGAGCAGGAGACTGGCACACACGTTAAGCAAAACTAATTTTTCTGAAAGAGGACAGTGCTGGCCAAATGCCTTGCAAGCTAATCTTCTGTATCCTTTAGTTCACTGACAACTGCTTGAGTGAGACTGAAAGGTGGGCAGGTGACTAATAAGACAAAAGCGAGTGAACCTTGCTTTGTTTAGCATATCTAGACAGCAAATTGCATCAGATATGGAGTATGATTAGAAGTTTGTAGCAGTGGGGAAATCAGAGATTAAAAAGTAACTTACTCTTCAGGGGGAAACTGAAAAAGAAACTGGCAGCTTTTCAGAAATAATGGGAAATCTCCATATAAAACTGATTTTGTTGTGGAGGTGGGGTGTATTTTTATACCAAGAAAAATGAAAGTCGAGAGTTGGTTTTAAAACTGAAAAAAAGAGGAGAGGCTATTGTTTTGCAGATGAATTTTTGTTTTCCTCTCATTCGTAAGGATGCAGTGTTTATAAAATTAAATAAAACAGGTTTGGAAGAAGCCAATATAATGTTCAGAATGAGTGGAGAATACCAGTTCCTTACGATCACCGGATTCTTCAGGCTGAGGGAAAACATAAATTTCTTACCTCCAGTTTCAGTCCAACACCACCCCCACCCCCATATGTTTTCTGCAGCTTCTACCTAATATGGAGTCAGCTCTTACTGATAGATCAGTGTCAATGAACATATTTTTCTGAAAGCACTGGATATGTGAACGAAAGATCTGCCTGTGGATACCAGCCATGAGAATAGCTATACATACTTTTCCAGTGAGGCTTGCCATGTCCACTATTCAGCTGCTGAGTTCACAAATTAGGAACTGAAGTTTCCTGAAGAGGAAAGGGATCTCTAACCAATAATTTATCAATTCCAAAAATATTAAGTTATCAGTCTTCTTCATTGCAAGTTATGATACTTAGATTCAGGCAAATTCAAAGCGTGTACTGTCTACCTGTGTTTTGGGTAATGAATTTTAAGAAATGACCATCATAGTCTGTTTATGACAAAACCAGGTTTTACTTAGCATGCTGGTGGACACATAAAAAATTTGGGGGGAAAATTGTGTGCGGTTGAAAACTGATGGGTGTGCAGCTGTGGTGAAATAGAAAAAAAGTAGACAACTTATGCATACCTGTTAAGACTTAAAATGTCTGGCAGTGTTATGTAACACAAATTATATATAGGTTAGGAAGTGCTTGGTTTCTGCACTTAAACCAAATTGCCCAAAGCATATTAACATATAACTTTTTCCTTTTGGCCGGGACCTTTTCTTCTCCATTTTCATTACTGAGCTGAAAATCTTCAAGCTCTATTGACAGCAGTATAACAAACACTAAAACAACCACTCAGCGTGAAGATTTGTGTCTGGCTCTCCAGGGTAGGTGTGATAAGGCATTTATAAAGTTGGAAAGCCTGCCTTTAAAAATCCCTGGTAAACAGGAGCCAAGCCATGAGAAACAGGTACATTTTTACTGGTGCCCAGGAATCTGAGGGTAGAGACAGCTTGGACTGCAAGTCCACCCTTAGGAAGGAAAAACGTGAGGCTCAACTTGTTTATTGTGATAATAAAAATGCGAGAAAGTTATGGGAAGAACTCTTGCAGTGAGAAGTTTGAGAGACATGGACAAATGTCCATTTCTGTATGGCATGATCTCTCATGAACTACAAATCTGAGTTCCTTCATTTCTAATGGCAGTTCTTTGTGTGAGATTCATGTAAGAGGAGCCCTTGACTGGCAGCAAAAGGGAGACATTTGCCTCATAATAATTAAAGACATTGAAGTCTCACAAGGAATAGGACCTAGTGCTGCTCATAGAATTTATAGGCTTTGGAATATATGTGATGAAGTTCATTAGGGCTCTGGTTTTCAGAGAGATAGTAACACTAGAACCAAAGATGTGGAAGACTACTGTAATTAGGGGGCACTTGTCACATGTATAAATAATATTGAGGTGGTGAATTGCACATTGCCAAAGGAGGATGTTCACTGCTGAAAAGGTCAAAAAGTCATACCAATTTGCATAGGATTTGCATCTGCTAATGCAGATGTATATATGCACATTTGAAATAATTCCTAGAATTTAAATTTCACAGTAAGGCAAATCAATTTATTCCTCATCCATGTGACCACCCTCCAATAATTAAAATACTTTTTTAAAAAACCAAACCTAGGTCATCTAAATCAGTTCTTCTATTCAGTTTATTTACTTCAAGGTGACCCAGATTTTGCTCCAAAATTAATTTCCTTTCAACAAGTTATCAAACATCATATCTCATTGGTCAAACTGGAGCCACCACATATGGGTATTCACTGCAATTCCTTTCTGGTAGTGATGGGGCTGCGGTAGATTGTTATGAAGAAAAGAGGACAGGAATAAAGTCAGACAGGCAGCCTGTCTGTCTTTCTTTTTGAAAACCGAAGTCACCCAAAGCAAGCCACTATTACAACAGCAGCAGCAGGAAAACTATGCTGACCTGTCTTCCACATGGTGCAAGTTGACACTGGAAAGGTCTCTTGCTGGGAAAGGAAACAACACTTCTCCTTCTTTAGGTACAACTGTAAAGAGAAAGAAATGGCTGCCCCACCACCACCCAATGCATAAGGGCAGCCATTGTCTTTTCCCACACAATTGTCTCTGTATGTATGGGCCCCATCTTTGCTGTCCTTCTGCAGGCAAAGACCTTTTTATTCAGGCAGCTTTCCCTTTGTGAAGGGCTGACTGAAGGGTTGTAGGTTTGTTTGTTTATTTATGTATTTTATATATTTATTAGATTTCTATCCCGCCCTTTTAGACAAAGTCTACTCCAGGCGAGTTCCAATAAACATTGTAAACTGAAACAGTTAAAAACAGTTAAAAACAATTCAAAACAATAGTGATTAGTAATGCTTAGTAATGCTCAAGATGGGAAAACAGAAAATTATAATAACAATAAAGTCATGTATTGACAGGAGGGAAAGCTTGCATAAAGAGCCAAGTTTTTAATTGGCTCTTAAAAACACCCAGCGAGGGAGCCAGGCAGATCACTGATGGGAGGTTATTCCAGAACCGAGGGGCCACTGTTGAGAAGGCCTGGTTTCTTGATCTTTCTTTCCGGGCCTCTCTTGGCGTTAGGCCCCTCAACCGTCCCGCCTGGCTATGTCAGGTGATTCGGGTAGATCTAGGTGGGAGAAGGTGATCTGCCAGGTATCGAGGACCTAAACCATTTAGGGCTTTATACGTCATCATCAACACTTTGAAGTCAATGCAGAAGTGAATGGGTAGCCAGTGCAAGGCAGCCAGAGTGGGAGAGATGTGCTGTTGCTTTCTCACCCCACTAAGGAGTCTGGCCACCGCATTCTGCACCATTTGAAGCTTCTGCATCAATCTCAAAGGTAGCCCAAATAGAGCGCATTACAGTGGTCAAATCTCAAGATTACAAGCGCATGGACGAGAGTGGTGAGAGCCCCACCATCAAGATAGAGTCACAGCTGGGCACTCCGCCACAGATGGAAATAGGCAGAGCAGACCACGGACGCCATCTGGGTTTCCATGGTAAGCGCTAGGTCCAGATGTATCCCCAAGCTGCGCACCACAATCTTTGTGGTGAGAGTCAACCCCCCAAAAGAGAGGGAGTTTCCCAAACCGCCAATGGAGGGGCTGCCCACCCTGAAGACCTCTGTCTTGTCTGGGTTCAACCTCAACCCATTCAGCTGCATCCATTGCAGCACAGCCTCCAGACAGTGCTGAATGGACAGAAAGGCATCCACTGAGGCAGGTGAAAAGGAGATGTAGAGCTGGGTGTCATCAGTGTACTGATGGCATGAAGGCCACACCCCCTGATGACCCCACCCAGTGGCCTCATATAGATGTTGAACAGCATTGGGGAGATAATCGACGCCTGCGGAACTCCACAATTGAGACTCCACAGGGCTGAAATGCTCTCCCCAAGCTGTACTCTCTGGGGACAGTCCTCCAAGAAGGATTGGAAACAGGCGAGTGCCAGGCCACCGATTCCCAGCTCGGAGAGCCTCCCCAGGAGGATACCGTGGTCAACGGTATCAAAGGCAGCTGAGATATCGAGCAGGACCAACAAGGACATTTTGCCCCGGTCAGCCTCCCTCAACAGGTCATCCGTCAGTGCGACCAGTGCGTTTCTGTGCCATAGCGCGGCCTGAAGCCCGACTGGAATGGATCCAGTGCATTGGTTTCATCCAAAAGAGCCTGAAGCTGATCAGCCACCAACCTCTCCACCACTTTTCTAAGGAAAGAAACATTGGTGACGGCCCTGTAATTACCAATATCGTCCGCCGCCCAATTTGGTTTCTTCCTGATGGGCCTTTTTAATGGATTGTTGTGGCTTGTAGCTTTAAAATGTGTTTTTAGTATTGATTTTTAATATATTTGTTTAATTCTTTGTAATATATTTAATTCTTTTTAGATATTTGTATATTTGCTGTTTTTAGCTTTTAAATGCTGTCTTTTAATGATGTAAGGAACTTGGGTGCTTTTAAAGGAGAAAGATGGGGTTAAATTAAATTAAATAAATAAAAATAAATAAATAAATAAATAAATAAATAAATAAATAAATAAATAAATATGATGGCCTCCCTACCCAGAGGCATTTGACATTTCAGTTCTCGTCTTATGGCAGGAAGATAGGATAGCAGAGCTGCTGGCTTTGGCTAGCTTAAATACATTGAAAGACAGCTTGGTGGCCATTAACAGACATATGAAAACTGCATGTTTGCTTCGGTAGTCCTTAAAATTCCAGGCAGCCTAATAAAAAAGGGAGACATATGGCTACCCTCATTGATATAGCCAGAAACACAAGGAACATGAACTTACTTCTTCTTAGGGCACAGTGGTCAAGATTCAGTTATCTATATGTATTGATGGAAGAAACCAATAAAACAGTTCCAGGAGTAGGAAGTTCTCCCACCCCACACAGACCCCACGTGTCCTTGATACCTGTTTTGCCCTGGGAAAGCCCCCATAGGTTTTGAGTGGTATGGAGGATGTGGGGGAAGGAGAGAAGAAGAGAAGGAGAAAAATCAACAGAAGGTGTGCAGCTCGACAGTGGAATTGCCTATTTTCATGGAGTTGCATGTACATCAGGGATGGCTAACCTTGGTGACCAAATTTTAACCACTGCCACTGATTACCTGGAAATGGCAAAAGAGAGGGAGGCGGGCAAACAAAACAGGAAATGATTACTACCTACCTTTGGTTTTGATTTGTTGGGTTGGAGATGTTCTTGGCCAGGGTGTGTGTATGAAATCTATGCTTTAAAAAAACTGGAAACACCTAAAGTAGCAAATTTTTGCTTTAAAAATGTGGAGTGGAGGAGATAGGGGGCTCCAGAGAGGGCTCCAGAGAGGGCTTAGGAATATATAAGCAGTCTTGAAGAATGACACATGGCGTGCTGCCTGTATTTTGCTCTCTCCTGATGTACACAGTTGAATCCTAGCCTGTGTTTCAGCAGAATTTAATATGAAAGCAAAATTATTCTAAAGACACTAATCTTCTCTAAGGCTTTGTGATTCTTGTGTCATTCTCACATGATTCTGGTAATGTGAGTGGATGAATGAGAACTGGACTACAAGCAAAATCTGCTGTTCTACCCAAGCAACAAGCCATTACACAAGCATTTCAAAGTTCAATAAGCTGACTTAAAGAAGTATCCAGCACCTCCTTATGTAAATGGAAGTCTTCTTGGACTGAACATGCATGTTCCATGATCTCTCTCATATGACAGAGAGCAAGTGAAAGTATGCCAGAGAATGGTTGTTGTGGGTTTTCCAGTTTGTTTGACCATGTTCTTAAGGTTTTTCTTCCTAACATTTCATCAGTCTCTGTGGCTGACATCTTTAGAGGACGGGAGTCAGAACTCTGTACTCTGGTGCAGTTTGCTTGGATAGTTGATGCCAGAGAAGTTTACACTCTGCAAACATTAAAATAGAATGTTGAATGCGATGACCATTTGATATTCCACAAGCTTCTGAGTACTGGATTTTATATTGTAAGTGCTGGTGTGTCTTCCTCACGTTTTGAGCAAGTGGATTTACTAAACACCTAAATAATTGGTACAGAACAAGTTTACAGCTTTCGGCTTTTGAATTCCATTGAAATTTTCCATTCATAAGATGTTTATGAAGGGTTCTGTTCTGGTGCAACACTCCATTAAATGAACGGCAATAAATCATTGCTAATTGTAGAACTCATTCTATTAAAGAAGCTGCTTTGAACGATGGCTTCACATGCTTTCTTCTGGAATAGAGTTCTGTCAGATTTCTTATTAATTGTCCTTTCAAAATCCACTTATATATATATATATATATATATATATATATATATATATATATATATATATAGAAGGAAAGTATGAATCAAGATATAATGCCTGTCTGTGGAAAGTATTCATAGCTGTGTGTGTGCACTTATGTGTGTACATGTATTTGTCTGGATGGGGTATTTTCCAAATAATTGAAACAGTGCCTTCAGTTGTCCATCAATCTAGCATTCTCTTAACTTTTTCTTCAGACCTCGTCAGTATGCCAGTTCATTTCCTCTGGGCCAATAACACTTTCAAGCCAGGTTAAATGAACGCTGGGATAAAAGTCTGGATGAGCAGAATAATTGGTCCTTCCACTTCATTTCATCGCCCCTTTCAAAATGCTAAGGAAGACTACATTTCACTACACAGTCCCATTGGAAAAAAGGAAAAAGCTTATATTGTAATAGCTACTGTAACTAGCTAACAGGTACAGCATGATTTGCTCAATAGAAGCCAGAGAAGAAAGAAGTGTGATTGAGGGGAGCTAGCCTACTGTATTTGCTTCTCCTAAGAAGCTGTGTAGCCTTCAGCATAGTTTCTTTTCAGTTGAATTTCTGATATTTTTGGATTTTTGCTACCTGTAATTCCATCTTGTATATTGATGGAGATTGACATCGTTCTTTCATGTCTGAAGTGAATGGATCTTCCCATGCTTACAAGCACAAACAGCTGTAAGTTGGCCTACCAAACCTACATTTGTAGAAGTTTTTCCCAGAAGGAAAGGACAAAATAGGTCTATTTAATGTAGAAACACCTGCCTTCATTCTGGGGAGAAGATTAACAAATGTAACATATTGCATAGCAGAAAAGAGCTGGGAAAAGTTATTTCTACAATTCCCAGATCCTCCCAGCTCTTGTGGCTAATCTGGCCGGGGGACCCTAGGACATGTAGTCTTAAAAATACCTTTTCCAAGCTCGAATCTGGATTGACTTCAGTTTGTGGCAAATGATTATTTTATGTTAGACTTGATGGACAACAAATGATATCATTTCAATTATTCTGGATTGTTAAGCGATATTCACTGCATCGCTGCAAAAATGTACCACAAGGATGTTGAATGGGAGCATTGCCAATAGTGGTTGTGTTGAGAATTGATAGCAGAGCATGGAAAGGCAATCATGAAACTGCTTCTTCATCATCTTGTGGCCTTCTAAAAGAAAGGAAATGCATGAATCTCCCAGCTGGTTTGATCCATTTGAGCAAGTCAAATTAAAATGAATTGAATTGATACAAAAGGTTGGCCTGGCAGCATTGGGATAGGCAGTTCAAGAGAGAGTCAAGCGGGGCATCAGTCTGTGCTCACATGAACAGCGAAGTGCTCATACTGAGGAAGTGGGTACTAGGCAAGTAGACACTATGTCATTCTTCACTACTCTCTTGTCAGAATGAAGCTGCAGTGCCATATTCTGGCCATTGCATACAAAAGCCATGTTGGATCAGACCTTTCTCACTGTATAAGGAACTCAAGGCGGTTTACAACATCTTTATCGGTCAAAACCAGCACTTTGAATTGGGGCCGGAGATGAACCTGGAGCCAGTGTAGTTGTCACAATAGGGGAGTTACATGGTCCCAATATCCAGCTCCAGTTAAGAACCTGTTCCAGTAATTTGCAGCATTTGTCATTTCTGAATCATCTCCAAAGGCAGCCCCATGTACAGTGCATTAGAGGAATCCAAATGAGATGTAACTTAAGGTATGTGTCATCTTATTCTCACAGGGTAGGCCACAGGCAGGATGAGTGCTCTCCTACCCATGTTCCGTATGTCTGGTGCTGGAGAGAATATATAGCTCACTAGCCCTACCGTCCAGTCTTCTTTTTAAAAGCCATCCAAGTTGCCAGCCCTCACTATATGCTGCAATTGTGAACTGCTTAGTTTAATTATGTGCTGAATTGAACCAGTGGTTTCTTCTTCTTGGAACTCCCACCATGAGGTATTGGTGGTGGTGGTGGCCCTGCTCTGGAGAAGAGCTTACCTTGTCCAACCTCTCTATACCTTGCTTAACTTCATACGTACCTATCATGGTTCCCCTTTCTCTCACCACTTCCCAGTGACAGCAAACCAGGTTAAAGGTGCAGAGATTAAGGTACAAAGTAGCCAGGTTGAATCAACTGTAATTAATTCAATAAGATGGTTATATAGTGGCATATTATAAATAATATAATACTGTAGTATAGACTGTCTACATACCATTCATTACAATGTATAGGATTTACATTGATATACAGAATTTACTATCTGCCTCTCTGTCATCGGAAAGTGACAGAGTGAGACTGCAGGGTTATAGTAATAGCTTACTGTATATCTCTCCAGCCTCTATTCCATAGTCACATCCAATCTCCATCTACTCTATCACAATGGCTTTCAGAAATTGCCTTTCTTATTGCATATATTTAGCCCCAACATATCCAAACCAGGATGCTGAACTCATCCCAGTTCCTTCATGCAGCACACCCAGAAATTGGATGGGGATGGGAAGGGTTGAGGTTCTCTCGTGGTTTGATATTATTGCATGAGCCAGAAATGTACAACACATTGCCCTTACGCTTTGAAATACTTCTGGCTTCTGCTTTGCATTTAATTTGCTGTTAATGTTGGCTGCTTTCCAATTGCTTCTGGCCACCATGATTGTTAACATCTTTTGTCAGATATTTCAGACACAGTCTGCAGTCAAAAATGTATAGTTATGTACATAATTTCCAAACAAAACAATGCACAGAGAACACACAGAAAGGCAGGCATTCTGTAGCTATATTTAGTGAATTATATGGGTAAGGGAGAGAAAAGAAAAGACTTCTTAATTTGCAGGTCTTGGGTCTTCCTGATTTTTATTAGTGGGGAGAGTTTAAAAAAAAAACACTTGCAACATGGGAGTGACTCTTGCATAGCACAATTAAAATTAACTAGCAGCACAGATTGGTCTGCTTTGTACTAGCTCAGGAAGGAAAATGACTATTCCTTCTTTGAAGGATGTTCTTGCCATTCAGTTCAGTTCTGAAGCAATGTGATATAAGTCCATCAGTCATTGACTGGAGCATCAAGTGATGAACTGCATCAGCTGCCACCACTTAATCATCAGGGACAAAACTTTCCTGTCACTTGATGCTAACTCAAACACAATCCTTTTCTGAGGGCAAGGTCTGTGTACCTTCATATCTAGAAGGAGGGTCAAATGTTGAGTAATCAAGTGACAGAATATTCAGTTAGAGCTCAGGGAAATTAAGATGTGATCAGACACACAGAAAAGATTGTGTCTGATCACACTGGAAAGAATAACTTTGCTGAGAGAAATCTCCCCTGAAGTGTCTGTCTCTACTATATTTCTGCAGTTCCTAGCTTGAAGAATAGCATTTCAGGACTCAAAAGTTTTGTCTGTTTTAATATTTTAGTGTGTTGTCCATCTTTGGTTTGGGATTTCATACATACAGTGGACCCTCAACCTACAGACTTAATTCGTATTGGAATGGTAGCCGCAGTCGAAAAGTCCGTAGGTCGAGGGTCCATTTCCTATAGGAAATGCATTGAAAACCCATTAATCCATAACCGGCCAAAGGGAAAAAAAATACCCCCCCCCACAAAAATGAAAATAAATACAGTACACCTTACCAGTCCAAAGCCTTCCAGGGGTCCCCCGCCGCTGTCATTGCCTCTGCCCGAGGCCTCCGAGGGCTTCCCCGCCACTGCTGGAGGCCTCTTGTAGGTCCCCCGCCTCCGCTGACGCAGGCTTTGCCAGCGTGGACCAGGCCTACCAGGGGAGGGCTTCCCCTGGTAGGCATGGCCTACCCTGGGAAAGCCAGCGGTGGCGGACCTCTGAGAGGTTTCCCCTGGCAGCGGAGAAGCCCTGGGAGGCCTCCGGAGGCACAATCGGCGGCAAGGCGGACCTCCGAGAGGCCTTCCAGGGCTTCTCCGCCACCATGGGAGGCCTCTTGGAAGTCCCCCTGCCGCCAACTGTGCTTCGGCGGCACAATTGGTGCAAGGGGGACTTCCGAGAGGCCTCCCATGGTGGTGGAGAAGCCCTGGAAGGCCTCCGGAAGGTTGATCAGCAGCCTAGGGAACGGAAGGGGGAAGCGAGGAAAGCACCAAATTTGAATTTGGACTTTCCCTGCCTCCCCCTTCTGGTCCGTAGTTTGATTCTCCGGCCGCAAGTCGATGGGAAATTTTGGGGCCGGAGAAGTCCGTACCTCAAAAAGTTCGCAAGTGTAGTCAAGGGTCCACTGTATGTTTTCTTTCTGTTTTGGTTTTCACTTGCAGACTTTGAGAAGGCTCAGTGCAGATTCCATCAATCTTGTCTGCTTTAATGGTTAATAAGCCATTAAGCAGAAAACTTTTTTTAAAAATTGTGTCAGCCAAGGCTAGCCCAAGACATCCTGTTGCCTGCTGAAGTACAGGGGGAAATGGTATTCCAGCCCCTACTTACATTTGTGACATATGATACCTAGTGCTAACCAAGATCTTTTCGGTCATGAGACAGTCATTTCTGCAGACACCTTCCCCTACTTTAGTGGTACATATATAATAATAAATGAACAAATAGATAATGATCTGCTGCCCTCTTATGATACCCCAAGGATGTTTGCCTTAGTGTGTCTAATTGCCAAATAATAAAATAGATATGTGAGACTTCATGCTCAGCTTACTCTTTGGCAAGTGGATGGAAGGACGTACTTAATAATAATAATAATAATAATAATAATAATAATAATAATAATAATAATAATAATAATAATAATAATAATAATAATAATAATAATAATAATAATAATAATAATAATAATAATAATAATAATAATAATAATAATAATGTGCTGTCAAATCAATTCTGACTTATGGCAATCTTTCCAGGATTTTTTAAGTATAGAGTCCTCAGAGGTGCTTTATTATTCCCATCTTCTGAGGGCACTCTGGGACTTTGCAACTTGCCCGAGACTACACAGGCTGGCTCTTCTTCTAGGATGCACTGTGGGAATTGAACTCCCAACCTTTGGGTTCATATCCAGATTCCTAACTCACTACTAGGTAATAAAGTTGTCACCAGATCCTCTGATACAAGATGCAGGAGGGGGAGCATATCTTGTAGGAACATGTTTTCCTCTCTTTGTCCAGAAGATTCAAGTCTCTGGGGTCTTCTGGACAACAGGAAAGTCTCTGGGGTTTGTGAGAAAGCAGATAAAGCACTGGGCATCTACGGAGAATTTAAGCTTTAATATTAGAGTGAGGCAAAGATGGCAACACATTAAGCTTTATGATATATTAAAGAAAGGGAAAAAATGCAACACAATCTAAAGATGAGGTGAATTCAAGGCAGAATATGATCACAAAGCTTATTCCCCAGGTACAACTTAATTACTTTTAAAAAACACAAACATTTCTGAGTGACAAACATGGCAATAAGACAAACAAGAGCAGCACTCACACATGTAGCTAACAGTTCCTGGCATAGAAGCATATGGTAAAGTTCACTCATCTTAGTAGAGAAGATTTGAGGGCAGACTGAAGCACCAGGATTTGCTGAGAATAGTTGAAATGGGGTAGTAAAATTTGTACGGACTGTAATATCTACAGGTTAACATTTCCATTTTAACCCTCACTTTCTTTCTTTAAACTTTTTTTCAAAACTCCTCTCTCCAAGGCACTACCATATACAGTAGTAGATTATTAGCATTCCAGGCCATTATTTTAAGACTTGTCTCCTCAGCTCTGATTTTTTTTTCCTGTTCTGAATTCACATAGTGTCCTTTAATTTATTCATTCTAAAATGTTAAAACCGAGTGACCAGTCTCTAGGGGCCGCACAGTTCTGGACAGAACAATCTAAGGTACATATTCAGAACTGGGTGTTGTTGTTAATGAGCTCCATGTGCATTATTCTTTATCCTCTCTCTCTCTCTTTAAATCACTTTCACATACTTTGTATACCTCAAATGCAGATTGTACTCGTAGGATGTATCTCAAGATATTTTTCTCAATCAGTAGTGGTGGTGATGTCTGGTTAAATTTAAGTATGTTAGGAAGGGGGAGAGACTCCAGGGCTCTGTTGTTTTGAAGGCTAGACCCCATGTGACACTAAAATTTGATATATGTTTTTCACTTGGGGCTTAAAAAATTTGCTTTTCAGAGCTTTCTATATGGAAAAAAAATGTTAATGAGGAAAAATTTTTAACAAGGCAAGCCCTGACAGTGACCCTTTTGGATCTAAGCTCTGCTGCAAACTCAGGCAAAGTCAGAATACACGGAGACCATCTTGCTGAATCTCACTGGCCTTCTGTTCTATCAGTACTATAGTTATAGAAACAAGACTCTTAATGAGGCAAGATCAATCCCAACAGGAAAACCTGTGATATTTGAGATCAGTAGGCATACATTCTTGCTGGTACAAATCACCTCCCCCATCACACACACTGCAACTACAAATTATAATAATAAAAAATAAAAATAACAGTGTCATTTTCTTTTAAAGATGCGCGCTCACTTCATGTAGCATTTAACTATCGATTCTGCAGGCTTTTGAAGCTGCTTAAGTTCTTTTGTAGATGAGTTGTTTAATGTTACTCAGACAAGGTAAATCAAAGTCTAATAGAGTGGAAAAACAGCAAAGCCAGAAAATAGGTAAAAGATAAATCACACAGGAAGTTTTGCTCTCTCTCTCTTTTGTTATTATATTCATTGAGATCAAAGCTCTTGTTTCAGCTATAATTAACAAAAGCTAATGCAGATTGGGGACCTTCTGGCACAGAGCGGAGCCTTGGAGGATACAGCTGAAATCTTCTGAAGATTTAAATAATTAATATGACACCTTGAGCTTCGGATGGGAAAATAAAATAATAATAGTAATAATAATAATAAAAAAAAGCCAGCCCCATGCTCAAGTTGGAGAAACAATGCCATTGCTAAGTTTGATGCCATTTGTTCCGAGGAAAATGAGCCCAGTAGACTGGCTAAACTTCATTGTCTTATACACTGGCAGTTCAGTGGATTGGTCTGCCTTTTGTCATGCTAAGGGGGGTCTTTTGTGTGCTACTTTGTTATCCCCAAGTCTGCCCTGGTTGAAGAAAGATAGAAGAAGAAAAAAAAGGAAAGAAAGAAAGAAAAGGCAAATCTGCTTTGGGGAGTTAGAGGATGGTCATTTAATGGTTTTTAATCCTCTTAATCCACCTAAGAATGGAGATCTCTGAGTGAAAATCCCATCCCAGAAGTCCTTATGATTCAAATGCCTGGCTCATGAGACTGTCTCGAAAGAGGGGGAGACAGGGAAACCTTGCAACATAGTCTCCGCTCTTGAGGCATTATATTTTTACCTTCACTTTTCCTTAAATTGCCTCATCCGACAAAACCAAACAATGTTCCCAAGTTCTAGTGAAACCTAAGACAAATTTGCCTTTGCAAACTGTCTGTGGTAGTGGCAATGTATTTTCCAGGCTTAAAATGATAAGGGCCCCTTTTCCTAATTGTCTCAACAGTATGCAAATGTCCTCTAGATTTGGCCCTTGCACTAATGCTCTTTCCAAGCTGTTTTTTAACTTGCATATTTTCTAGGTGAATGAAATCCTCTATTGAGTTTTGATCCAGATTAGTTCTAAACTATTGACATAATCATAGCTAAGCCTTTGGGCTCAGTTCATTACTACTCCATAAAGGCACAATTGCACCCTCCCCTACTTTCACTGTAGAAGAAGAGGAAGAAGAAGAAGAAGAGCAGCAGCAACACTATATCTAATTTGATAACTTGCTATAAGATTGCTATGTTAAACGATGTCTTAAAATTAGCAGCATTTTCTGCTGTAAAGGTCTGGTTGCTAAATAGTACAACAGTGCAATAGCACTGATTGTCCCCCTCCCCCCAGAGGTATCTTTATAAATGTGATGGTTATCTCTCATAAATCATATAATAGAAGCATGCCCCATCTAAAGAAGCAGCAGCATATTTTACACTCTGTTGTTAGGACAAAATGGTTTTAAAATATTGCATGAGGGTGATCTGTTCTATTTCTAATCCCAGTTAAACAGACTATAGTGTAGAAAGAGTATTCCTTCTCCAAACATTAAGAAAATTTTGGTAACTTTCTAGTGTGACCAAGAAATGGAAACATTACTTAATCTTAGCTGATGTAGGGGCATGATCAGATAAGCATTTATCCAGCTATTTGTCCCATGTTCCTCACTTATTATTTCAATGCTCTCTACAAATCTTCATCACCATGTTCCACCAAGTCAATTCTGATTTGTGGCAACTCTTTTCCAGGGTTTTCCAGGTAGACAACACTCAACAGTGGTTGACCATTCCCTTCTTCTGGGGCACCCTGGGACTGTGCAGCTTGCCCAAGGCCACACAGGCTGGCACAGTA
The DNA here is from genome assembly GCF_051106095.1 of Pogona vitticeps. Classification (NCBI taxonomy): domain Eukaryota; kingdom Metazoa; phylum Chordata; class Lepidosauria; order Squamata; family Agamidae; genus Pogona; species Pogona vitticeps. The sequence continues at coordinate 176,297,653 of NC_135785.1, forward strand.
GAGAATCAAACTCCCAACCTCTGGCTCTGCAGTCAGATACTACTAAGCTACCCAGCAAGCTGCTTTCTAGAAAAATCAAATGATATTGCCATTCCTGAGTAAGGTAAGGTAAAGGTTCCCCTTGACATTTACTGTAGTCCAGTTGTGTCTGACTCTAGGGGGTGGTGCTCATCCCCGTTTCCAAGCCATGGAGCCGGCGTTTGTCCGAAGATAGTTTCCATGGTCACGTGCCCAGCATGACTAGACATGGAATGCCGTTACCTTCCCACCGAGGTGGTAGCTATTTAACTAATCGCATTTTACATGCTTTCAAACTGCTACATTGGCAGGAGCTGGGACAAGCGACAGGAGCTCACTCCGTCGTGTGGATTCGATCTCATGACTGCTGGTCTGACTTTGCAGCACAGAGGCTTCTGTGGTTTAACCTGCAGTGCCACCACGTCCCTAAGTCCTGAGTAGATCTGGTCTTTTAATGCAAGCATCTTGCAATCTTCATTCAACCCTCAGTGGTCCTTTGCTGTGGTTCCTGCTGCTGTGTTTTCTCTCACATTTTTTGGCTGAGAAATGTATTGCAGGAATGATTTTTGAGTCCTTCCAGAACACGGCTGGGCATGTCTTGAAAACATAGATCAAGAGGTTTACAGTGAAAAGTGATGTGGAACACTCCTGCCTCTTCCCTCCTACTGGTTTTGAACTGCACTAACATAACATTAACTTTTCCTTACTGTTTTCTTTTTAAAGAATCTACAATTATATCTCTAGAGCAGTTAATTCTGCAAGTTAAATGTTTTCAGTTTGTTTTTACATTAGCAGGAACAAATTAATTTTACAGTGTCTTAATGCACAGCACCAAAAAATTAATTTTCAAACCAGCTATGGCCAATCCTAAAACAACTGCACCGACTGTTAGCTTCACGTACAATTCAAGGTGGTAGTATTTAAAAACAGTAACATATAAAACATCACAGATGCTGCTAATGAGTCCTTGGCTGAGAGTGGCTTCCCACTGCAGCAAAAGAAAGGTTCCTATGATTACAGGACTCTTCAGTAAGCCATGCTGGAACTTGACAAAGTTACTTTTTTGGACTACAAATGTTTTTTTTTTAAATTTGGGGGCAGAATGCTGACTTGAGTATTATAAAGGTAAAGGTAAAGGTTTCCCTTGACAATTTTTGTCCAGTCGTGTTCAACTCTAGGGCAGTGGTTCTTAACCTTTGTTACTCGGATGCTTTTGAACTGCAACTCCCTGAAACCCCAGCCAGCACAGTTGGTGGTGAAGGCTTCTGGGAGTTGCAGTCCAAAACTCCTGAGTAACCCAAGGTTAAGAACCAGTGCTCTAGGGGGCGGTGCTCATCCCCGTTTCCAAGCCATAGAGCCAGCGTTTTGTCCGAAGACAATCTTCCGTGGTCACATGGCCAGTGCGACTTAGACACGGAACGCTGTTACCTTCCCACCGAGGTGGTCCCTATTGATCTACTTGCATTTGCATGCTTTTGAACCACTAGGTTGGCGGGAGCTGGGACAAGCGACGGGAGCTCACTCCGTCGCGTGGATTCGATCTTACGACTGCTTGGTCTTCTGACCCTGCAGCACAGGCTTCTGCGGTTTAGCCCACAACGCCACCACGTCCCTACTCTAGTTCCCTACTAATGTTTTCCAACTCAGAGGTAGCATAGTTGAACAGGCAGTTGCAAATACAGAAGCAGCCTAGGAGAATTCTCAGTTTCCCACATTCTGCCTCTTCCAGGAAGAATCCTGAAGCCACTTGTGATGGAGCTCCTTCTGCCTCATGTGGGACAGAGATCACTTCACCTGGACAAAACAGGCTGAGAAGCTTTCCTTTATAGTCTAATTTCCACTTGTCCTGCATTCAGTGATCTATCTATGTAACCTTTATGAACTTTATCTTGAAACAAGCTACATTTATCTCATTTTCCACAACCAAAAAGTTGGCAGAAGAAGGAAATAACATCACTCAATCAAAGTCATAAATAGAGAAATGACTAGAAGGAAACACTCCCTTCTATAGCTCTCTGCAGCCCATCAGAAAGCTGACATTTTTGAAATTGATTTTTCTGAGTTTTGTCAACTATTCCCAGTGTCAACACGGCACAGTGCATGCTTCAGAAAACTCATGCTGAATCTGATAGAGTTTGTCATGTCTCGGAAAAATGGCCCAGGAGCTTATGACAGGCATACCGTTTTGATCGACTGAGATTCTGTCCTTCTTCTTTCTTATAGGATGCAATTATTTATTAAAAGCAGGAGGACCACAAAGGCAGTATGTAAGAAGGAAAAGCATTTTGAAACTGGTGTGTGTGTGTGTGTGCACGCACGCACACACACGCACACACACACCTACCTGTGTATCTTAAATTAGACTAGCATGATTGGGAAGATGCTTCTTCTATTCTATGTACAGTTTTATATCGATACGTTTTAATATAAAGATTGTAAGCAGAGCAGGACTTCATAAGATCACATTCACAGACTGAAATATAAAAGGAATAGATCTCTGTACAGATGTGGGCTTCTCAATGATTTGGATGACAGATCTCTAGGTAATTGGGGATGCATCAGATGGAACTCTGTATTTACTTCAACAAAATACATGTGTTCAATGGGTAGATGGCAAGACATTGTTGAAGAAATTCCACCAGGACTTCAAGAGCTTTCATCCTTCCATCAACCTAAACCTGGACCAGTCCACACAACAAGTACATTTTCTGATGCAACTCCACAATGAGTATATCAGCATCATATTGCACTGGAAACTCATTGATTGTTACACATACTTACATGCCTTCAGCTTCCATCCAGAACACACCACCAAGTCTGTTGTCTTCAGCCAAGCTCTTCTAGATTTCCTCTGAATCAGATACTAAAAACTCATGGAGTTAGAGCAGGCATCTCTTAAACTACAGTGCCCACTAATCTTTAACCAGGATGAGTGACAATGTAAATTACTTAGGAATGTTGTTGTTAATAATGATGCCACAATAGCATTTGACATAATTTTATCACTTTGGGATTGCTGGAATGTGCTTCAGTGGGGTTGCTTTTGAAGAACTAAATCTGGTGGTTAGTCTTTCCTATTAAATCAATGAAACATACAAATGTTAATAAAAATAACCTTAGAACTGGACAGATCTGGAAGGGATCTTATAGATCACTGAGTCCAACCCCTGTTGAGGAGGCAGACTAGAGTATCAAACACTCAACCTTCAAAACCATCGAGCTATTTCAAAGTTCAGTTGCTGTCATTGGTGATAAGTGTTGGTTTACTAAAATCTAATTGAAATTAAGGGACTACAATGGGATTTAGTAAAAAAAAAAAGTGTGGGAACTTCACTTAGTCCATATTGGGGAAATCAGGTTGCTAACTGGTACTAGGTAGTGGGATTATATTATTGAGACAAATGCACTGATTGCTTGTTTGTTTTCAGGCCTCATCTGAACTTCTGGTGATGACCTATAAAGATCTTTGTTATTCAAAACTAGCTTATCTGAGGGACCATTTTCCCTATATGAGCCTATTTAGCTACTGACATATTCCAAGGCTTTGAATATTTCATTGTTAGTGGTCTAACAAAGCTATTGTCTGTTCTTCATTTGTCTTGTATAAGGACCACATGACCTTTTCTAATTTTTTTTCTAATTTTTTTTCTAATTATTTCCAACTCTTGTGCTTTTTAAAATTATTTCATTGGTTGCCATCCGCCTTCTATTTTCAGGAGAAGATGAGATAATTTTTAAGACAAGCAAAATTGAATATAATCATGGCTGGCTCCAAATTCTGGAGGAGCATAGAAAAGTTATGGCTACCATTCTTACCCCCTGTGTAAAAGCTAAGGAACACAAAGAACAAATATTCTCATCCTGGCTCTACTAGATTCCAGGCACTTTGAGCAAAGGGAGAATTCTAGCACTGCAGAAACACTGTCTTCCTTGATACTCTTTGGATCTTGACAAAGGCCAGCCTCAAACACCCTCTGAAGCTGTCCAAGAATATAAGACAAGGTAGTAATATATTATTGGTAATCTTTGCTTGTGTACAGTGTGGATGAAAGTTGATACCAAGTTCATGGTTTGCTGGTTGGACACTTACAGTCTAGTTCTCACTAATATATCTACAAGAGGCAAAGGGCACTAGACAGGGGAAAGTAAATGTATGAGAAAACTGGGCTACAAAGGCAAGCATTTTTGTAAATACATAATATTTACAAAAGAGTACAGACAGATGGAGTCTTTTAGCTATTTATTTACCAATGATAAGTCTAATCAGTCTTCACAACTGATTTTTGTTAAATATAACCTAGTTCAAATACACTGGACTAAGAAGTGATTCATTCCTCCATAGAAGTGCTTAACTTGGGCTAATCTGTGTCACAGCCACAGACTGTATCTTTGATCTGAAGAAGTGGACTTGTCCACAAAATTGTTTAAGGTGCTGCAAAGACCAATTTGATGCAGTGTGCAGCGTATGGTCTGAACACTGACAGGCTGATCCTCCCACCCCTTCAACCTCTGCAGCAATGCCGGCAGCACTCATATGTCTATTTCCCAAAGCCAACCTCCGTATATGACACTGAGCACGGGCACTCAACTTCTTTGGTCAATTATGGTGAGGCCTGTTCTGAGTGGAACCTGTCATGTTAAACTGCTGTATGGTGTTGGCCACCATCCTGCAGCTCAGTTTCAGGGTTTTGGCAACCTTCTTATAGCCTAGGCCATCTTTCTGTAGAACAACAATTCACTTTTTCAGATCCTCAGATGGTTCATTACCATGAGGTGCCATGTGGAACCTCCAGTGACCAGTCTGAGAGAGTGAGAGCGATAACACCTGCTCCCCCTTCACACCTGAGACTTGTGACACTAAGGAGTCTCATGACACCAGGGAGGGAAAACAGCCACTTGGGCCCAATTTGGACATTGGACATTAGGGGTGTACTCACTTTTTGTTGCCAGCGGTTTAGACATTATTGGCTGTGTGTTGCGTTATTTTGAGGGGAAAGCAATACAAGATATATACTCACTGCTTTACATTGTAACCAAGTGTTATTTCTTCAGTGTTGTCACATGAAAAGATATACTAAAATATTTATGAAATGTGAGGGGGTGTACTCTGATATACTGTAGATAATAGGATTCTGGTCATTCTGAAAATGTGGAAGAACACAGGATCTCCTACCAACTCTCCTCAGACTAAAGAAGCTACTTGGATGAGTAGCGAAACATTTCAACCTAACAAGAAAGAAGTCCAGTTGCCATAAAACAGCTTCCAGATAACCTCACCTGGATGACTGAGAATCTTCACAGATATAACACAGCCCACAATATACCAGTTTCTTTACATATGTGCCCTTACTTTGTTATGTTGCTGTATTTTAATACTTGGGTGATTTCAACGTGCATGCGGGGGCAGAGGTTACTGGGCCAGCTCTTGAGTTCCTGGAAACCATGGCTTCCTTGAACATGTCCCAACATGTCATCAGCCCCACCCATGTGGGTGGCCATATGTTGGACCTGGTCTTTTCCACCAATTGGAGCGAGTGTGGTCTGAATGGTGACTGACCTTGTTTTCGGTCCCCTTGTCATGGTCAGATCACCATCTAGTAAAATGTAACCTCGCAGTGGCTCTCCCCCCCCCCCCCCCCCGTAGGGAGCAGGGACCTATTTCTATGGTCCACCCTCGAAGACTACTGGATCCAGTTGGATTCCAGGATGTCATGAGAGGGGTTACGATGGACTTGGCTGGTGCTCCTGTCGCGGCTGTGGTTAACAGCTGTTCCACCGCTGCCACTAGGGTTGTAGACACGATCGTGCCTAAATACCCTCTCCTGCATAGAGCTTGGCCAGCGCCCTGGTTTAACCAGGACCTCCGACCAATGAAGCAACTTAGGAGAAGGCTAGAGCATAGGTGGAGAAAAACCCCAACGGATTATAATTGGATCTAAGACAAAGGCTGCTTGTCGAACATACTTTGCTAACCGGATAAGTGAAGTTTCAAATCAGCAGGCGGAATTATTCCGTGTAGTGTGTGACCTATCCGGAATTGGCCCGGGTAGGCCTCCCCTTAGTTTCTCACTGGACCAATTTGCAGCCTTTTTAAAATCTAAAGTGGAGGCCATCCGCCGGGAGCTCTCTCCTTTTTTGAATACAGTGAGTTGAGCTGAGATGTCCAGTGCTCTGTCTTGCCCGGTAACTTTTGATTCCTTTCAGTCGGTGATGCCTGACGCTGTGGACAAAGTGCTTGATTGCTGTCGGGCCACCACCTCTTCCCTTGACCCTTGCCCGACCTGGCTAATCAAAGCAGCCAGGCCAATAATAACAGAATGGGCCACAGCAATAATAAATGGGTCTTTCCTTGAGGGCAGGTTTCCATCTGCCCTCAAGGAGACACTCATTAGACCCATAAGAAAGAAACCTAATTTGGCGGTGGATGAAATTGGCAATTATAGGCCCGTCGCCAATGTTTCTTTCATCAGTAAAGTGGTCGAGAGGGTGGTGGCCAACCAGCTTCAGGACCACTTGGATGAAACAGATACCCTGGATCCGTTTCAGTCGGGCTTCAGGCCGTGCCATGGTACAGAGATGGCATTGGTCGCCGTGTACAATGACCTGTTGAGGGAGGCTTACAGGGGCAAAATGCCTCTGTTGGTCCTCCTCAATGGTATTGGGGAGGCTCTCTGAGTTGGGAATTGGTGGCCTGGCGCTTGCCTGGCTCCGTTCCTTCTTGGAGGACCGCCCCCAGAGAGTGCAGCTTGGGGAGAATGTCTCGGCCCCATGGGGTCTCAATTGTGGGGTCCCACAGGGGTCGATTATCTCCCCAATGCTGTTTAACATCTAGATGAGGCCGCTGGGTGGGGTCATCAGGGGGTGTGGAGCATCGTGCCATCAATATGCTAATCACACCCAGCTCTACATCTCCCTTTCACCAACTGCAGGTGATGCTATCCTGTCCCTTCAGCGCTGCCTGGAGGCTGTACTGCAATGGATGCAGGAAAATGGGCTGAAGCTGAATCCGGACAAGACGGAAGTTCTGAGGGTGGGTGGCCCGTGGTTGGCGGCTTGGGTGACTCTCTCACATTTAGGGGGGTGACCCTGGCCATGAAGAGTGGGGTTTGCAGCCTGGGGGCACATTTGGACCCGACGCTCACCATGGAAACACAGGTGGCATCAGTAGTCTGCACCACCTTTTTCCACCTATGGTGACACAGGGGCACTCACTACCTTGGTGCATGCACTCGTAATCTCAAGATTAGACCACTGTAACACGCTCTACGTGGGGCTGCCTTTGAGGCTGATGTGGAAAATTCAAGTGGTGCAGAATGCAGCGGCCAGACTCCTCAGTTCAGTGAGAAAATACCAGCATATTTCTCCCATGCTGGCCATGCTGCACTGGCTGCCCATTTGTTTCTGCATTGACTTTAAAGTTCTAATGCTCACTTATAAGGCCCTAAACGGTTTAGGACCTCGATATTTGGTGGAATGCCTGCTCCCACCAAGTTCTACTTGGATCACCCGTGCAAGCCAGGAGGTGAGGCTGAGGAGCCTGACGCCAAGAGAGGCCCGGAAGGAAAAGACACGAAACTGGGCCTTCTTGGCGGTGGCTCCTCGCCTCTGGAATAATCCCGCTCCTGAGATTCGTGCGGCCCCCACTCTGGGCACTTTTAAAAATCAACTAAAAACATGGCTATACATTCAGGCCTTCCCTCCAGCTAACACTTGATTTTTCTCTTTGTTCTCCCTTTATTTATTTTTATTCTATTTTTGTATTGTGTATGTTATAATATGATTTATGTAATTCTCTGTATTATTTTATTGTTTATATTCACTGGAAACTGCCTAGAGTGGTCTTTTAGGCCAGATGGGTGGGGTATAAACAAACAAACAAACAAACAAACAAACAAATTCCTCAGACAGTCTAAACATAGGTGAAATATGGGCTAGGACATTTACTCAGTGGTTCAGGTATCTGGCTATGGAGCCAGAAGCTGGGAGTTCAATTCCCCTTGTGCCTTCTTGACAGAGTGTCTTCCAGCTCTACAGTTGTAAGATTATTGCTATTTTGGACAGGATAGTCAAGCTCCAGGGGCCCAGGATCATTTTTCCCTCTGGGGACTACACCAGCCCATGAATACAGGAAAAAGGTTCTAATCCAAGTGTTAGTCCAGGTACAGTAAATGCATTGAAAACTTATTTATATAAGTATTGATTTACTACTCAGGAACTGATTTAATGGGTTTATTTTGTTAGGGACTAGTAATAGTATTTAGCCCATTCCCTGTCCACACACTTGCTTATTTCAGTTCCAACAGAAATACCATTGAAATAATGATGCTTTACAATGGTTTGTTGAGGGTCCATTAATTGCACTTCTTGTGTATCTTTTTTTTTGTATTTGCTGTCAGCTGGTGAGGGAGAAGAGGCATTCCCTTGTTGGTATACTATTATTTGTAAGCACAGTTTTTATCATATTTTGCAACAGTGGATTTTAAGTGTGATCGCTGATAGAATTAGGTACAACTCTGTATTATAGTATCCCAAATAACTGAAATCATGCTTAAGGTTCCCAATGGCTCCATATTGTTTGCTTTCACAGCTCCTTGAGAAAAGAAGGAATAACAATTTAAAAAAAATTCTGTATATTTTCTGTAAAAAGAAAACAAGCTGTAGAATTAGCAACACGGGTAAGTAATTGTGTTCTGGACTAATCTAATTTTTAAAATCAATCAACGCCTTCCATCAAATTAAACAGGAGTACTCTTTCTCCCAGCACAAAGAGATAAGAAGAGGGAAAGTTTCTTTGCACCTCTGTAAGACAGAAGGGTTCATCAGAGTCTTGCTTATGATGTTGAAGCTTAAAAGAACCTGTCTCTTTTATCTTTGCTGCTAGGATTCAAGTGATCAAAACAGAATAATATTCACGGCATGAGATTTTATCCCTTGAAATAAGAAAAGAGTTGAGCAGCTTGATTTGAGTCCTGTTTTTTGTCTTCATTGATCACCAGTTCTCTGTTTGCTATACAATTTAATGACTATATTTCATCTACCATCCCATTCCTCTACTTAAACAACCAATGTATGATGTAAGAGGAGCTTCATTTTCCATTATGGCTCAAAGAAAACTATTGGAGAACTTTAGCTGAAAAAGTCTCATCTTCATGCTCTTCTGCATCAAAACTATAATTGTTTATGGTATAGCACTACATGATTTAACACTCAGTATTAGACATGTTGATCCTTGGTTGCAGACTTAGAACCAATTTTACTCAGGCATTTTTTATGATGAAGGCAAGCTGTTATTGTGAGCTGAAGAGGTTGTGTAATAGTATCAGGTATACAGTACTCTTCACTCACTGATCTTTTAGAAGCTGCATAATCCCAGAGAATTCCCAGAAGAAACAAATGACAAACCACTTCAGAGTATTCTATACCCAAGAAACACTGAAATTTGTTGCTCTAAGTCAGAATCAATTGGATGCCAGCTAACTATTACTACTATTAGGATTCTTCTAAGCCGCCTAGAGTGGTCTTAATTGACTAGATAGGCGGGATATTAAATGAATGAATGAATGAATGAATGAATGAATGAATGAATGAATGAATGAATGAATGAATGAATGTGTGGAGAAAATTTCCAAGGATACATGGTTTTTAAAAGCACAGTAATGAACAACAGAACTATAGAGTGGGGCACATTCTGGTCCTGACTTACATGCTAATCTTCAATTTGTAGAGATCTCAACTCCAAGATAACTGAAACATGCAGTTTCTCCCTATGTTGGCAGTAGTGCACTCCAGGTAGTTTTGCAGCATGGACGAGCTACTAATGTCAAGACTAATTCTGCGTATTTCTGTCACAGCTTGGTTCCTGTCTCTGACACATAAGCTACACAATTCACATCAATTCACATCAACATGTATAATAAACCCACAGAAGTCTTTTTCTAATGGAAAATAGTTTTTGTGGAGAGAGGGGCAGTAGATTTTAAATGGCTGCATGGCAGGTAGAGAGACTGCTGAATACTTTCCACATAGGACAGTTTTCAATTCCAAATTGGCGTCGAGTTATCTTTCCTCCCACATGGGCTGAGAACATGTGCAATCACACATTTCCCCTCCCAGTCTTTGTGTCCCTATATCTGTTTAATTGGGAAAAAGATTTGAAAGTGGAAGGAAGAATCATGCATACCACTCAGAGTTATTTTAAGAAAGGACTGACTAAAAATGTATTGAACCAATATTTGGGTGATAATATATATGTTCCCATGCAATGCATATAACTAATTTCAGAATAAACATGACTACACAGCAAGGTAAATGTGAATTCATTCACATTCGCTCACTATGAAGTCACACTAGGGAGTTCAAGTTTCCCTGAGTCTGTTTGAATTAATTGGCCACATAGAAAGAGAAAGGAAAGGTGTGTTTGCAGGTAGTTAACATAGATCTCATGTAGCCCAGTAGGTGGCACAACTTCAAAAGAGGTACCTAATAAGCTGTAAACAAAGCTTTCCTCCTTGTTTTTTTTTTCTGCTCTCTCTCCTGCTTTTCCATCTAGGTGCCCTAGCACACCAGTGCTGGCACCAAACTGTTAAAAATAGAGTGTTGTTTGCAAAGATCCACCCCACCCACCCTCAGGGTGGATCTTTGCCTCCCCAGCCACCACACTTCTTGGATCGGTAGAAGCAATATCACCTGGATCTTTTTAAAAGAGAAACTTCAGAAGCAGAGGGAAAAAACTACAAATGGAGGAAGAATTCTGGGCTGATTCACATATTCACATCCACTACAGCATGAGCCAGGACTTGAATCAAGCGGCCAGATCCTCATAGCTGTAAAGTAACAGTATAGTTATAGCAGTGATATTAAAAAGTAGCATTAGCTATAGTTGTTACTTCCATGCTCTGCTGTGTTATTTCTGTTTCCTGTTCTAGACTCCAGTCAATGGAGGAGAAGAAAAAGGAAGAATGAAACTAATTTCAGTGGGAGAAACTACAATAATGAAACAATATGTTATGTTATATGCTGTCAAGTCAGAATCAACCTATAGTGACTTTAATATGGCTTTCAAGGTAAGTGAGAGATTTAAGGAGTAGTTTTATCAATTTCACACACCCACAGCCACGCCCACAGAGAGAGAGAGAGAGAGAGAGAGAGAGAGAAAGGGAGAGAGAAGTTTTCATGATTCAACATACATTTGAATCCAAGTCTCTTGAACCCATCTCTATTCAATATGCCATACTGGGTAACCAATGGAAACTTTACAGAGACAGAAAATTAGCAGAAAAGTAATGGAAGATTCTGAGAGAGGGACAGAGAGAAGGAGTGAGAAGAGTGATGGGGATTTTGGGTGCAGACTTTGTATGTTGAAATATTGGTACTTAAGACCATTTCTACTCAACAGTAAGGCTTAAATCAAAGTTTGGGTCTGCACAAACATAGCATCTGTCTAGGTCACCAGGACATCTGTCAACAAAGAAAGGGCAAGGTGATCCAGCTACTGGCAGTGTACTGGTAGCACAGGACATAAATCTTATAGGAACAATCAACCTGTGTAAATGAAAACCAGCTTGATGATATACCTCCAACAGTTTGTTTATATGAGCTCATTAACAACAAATTCAAAATATTGTCCCTCCCAATGTCACATAAATTTATTCTAAGAAGGTTTGTCGCCATAGGATGTACTGCCAAAAGTACAGTATAATGTGACAAATCACAAGTTCCTGCAGCTGGATGGATATTTTTCTTTATGATAGGCAGCGGTTGTTGTTGTGCAAATGGTTGGAACCAGCATGCAAGGAAGAAATGACCAAGCCATTTACAAAGCTAAGCAAAATCTGTTCTTTAGTCTGAGAGCCGAGGTTGGCATTTCAATTTCAACCTCTTGGAAAAAAAAATCTGCTTTCAAGAGGCTGAGGGAGGAAGTCTCGAGCAGATTCAATTTATGCAGCCTGGCTCTGAGTATCCACAGATCCAGTTTTATTGCAATCCTGGCCTCTTGGGATTTGTTTGGATTCTATTGCTCATATTTGGTTTTTAATAAAAAGGTCTGCTAACCTAATATTTTCAGGTTTACCCTGAGCATTTAAGGAAGCCTAACAACAAAGGACACTGTTTGGTGTTAAACAGACCTTTGCCATTGCTGGGAGAGCCCTGCTTATTTTGTGGGAAAATCAAAAGCCCATTGTCAATTTTGATCCGTATGTGTTTGCAAAGACTCTGTTCTCCAGCACATGCCTTCAGATCTGTGTGCGCATAAGTACATGTCTGTGCACACACCATGTGCCAACAATTCACCTTTGTTTTCCTCATGTCACTTTTTGGGGAAGTGTTGAGAAAAGGAACACTATCATTAGGCAGGGGTCATTTGTCCTCCTCTAGAGACCATCATCTTCCATATGAAGAACCATCAGAGGACAATTTTCCCTGTTGAAATTTTCTTCTATTTGAAGGGGCCTTAGCCCAAGACAGATTGAAAGATCCAAAAGGATGGAGATCAAGGACTCTGAAATTGCCCCTCCCCAGTTAGCAGCAGGATGAACAGACACAAAAGATCGTTTTCCCCATTTGAGCATGATGTATTGTAATTCTGCTTATATTAGACATGTGCAGAAGGACCCTCTCTGAACCTGCCCCGTGCCCTTTAAAAGCCAATCTGACTTACTCCATGTGGAGTCTGTGACATTACCTGTACATTTTTGGCTCTGATTCAATCCTAATGGTGTCATACTATTTAGGTAAACATGAGATCTCAAGAAGCTAATCTGCCCCCAACAATGGCCATTAAACTTTGCAACTCTAACAAAAGTATTTGATTTTCTGAACTACCCGCAAGAACTTAGTGCACAGCCTGAGGAAAATGAATTACCATTGTGGTATAGCATGAGTTGCTAGCACCTGAGTCAAGGCAAGGAGAACAAGGATGTCTGTTTGATATTTCAGGGGAAGGCTTACCACCTTGGGTTCTTTCAAGGAGAAAGGTGGGGTAAAAGTATTTTAAATAAATAAATAATAAATACCAGTCATTCTAACAATCATGAAATTCATGAAATGCCCTGAGATTTTGTGTATGCTCAGTGGGATATTTAGGGGCTTTTTTCCTGTCAAAAAGCATTCCCTATGCAACATCAGCAACTTGTTTTCATCTCCCCTACATGTGGAAAGCAATTGAACATGTGGCATTGCCAGTCTGGGGAGTGTGGTGCCTTGCTGTTTGAAACGTGCTCAGTGGATCAAAATGTATAGTTCTTTTGTCCCATTCAGGACAACCCCTTCTAGAGCCAACACTTCATGTACAGAAAAGGGAAGAGAAACAGCTTTTACATATATTTAATTTTATATTGGCTCATTTTACATGTGCGTGTGTGAACACCTCGCCTTAAAACATGGTGAAAGCTATAACGAGTGCTGTAGCTGTCTGGCTGATTTTATAAAGGTTTATAAAGCTTTAATCCCACAGTTAGAGATTTAAGGCATACTTCTGTCACATTCTATAATCTCTGAATTGAGGGAGGTTCTTTGAGCTGGAAGTGAGCAAAAGCATTTTACATTTCCACCCTCTCATTTGATTCTAGCAAACAGAATTGTACTCCTAAGGAAATATTTTCTCCTTATCGTGTGGGACCTTCAAACAGCTCTCAGCTGAATGTGTGAATTGGCTTCTTTTACAAGTATTTGAGGTGGCTTTTTGGCAGTAATTAACCCCAGATGGCTGTTTCACATGTTCAAGTTATAACTTGATTGCTACTAATCAACTGATAAACGTGTGAATTGATTTGGTCCAAACCTGCGTAAAACAGAGAAGTGCCTGATTGTGGACATCATGCTGCTATGCTTTTTAATTCAAGGAAAAGTAAGAAAGAGAGTGATGGTTTTTTCTCTGCATTTCTAAAATGTTTGTTTAACTACTTCACAACTCTATGAATTTTTATTTATTTATTTAGAACATAACTCACATTTAATCCAATAGCTTCTGAGATGGTGCACAAGTATAAATAATAAATTATTTTACCAGAAACCATTAACATGTACAATGAAACTATAACATTAATGATAATTAGAATGAATAATGAAAAACATCCAGCAGCCTAAGGCACTGCAGAACTTAAAATGCCTGGGAGGAAATAATAATAATAATTTCTTAACCTGCAACTGAAAGGATTAGCTCATAAGCACTGGATGCTCCTCTTTAGAAGGCAGCAGAGGGCATTCCATAATTGGGACACTACTACTGAATCCACCACCACCACCACCTCTTTGAGATTTTACATGGCACAGCTCCACCCAGGGGTTAGCAGATGTTTCAGTAGAAAATCCAGATCAAAGAAAGCAGGGCCGAACTTTTCATTAGACAGATGGGGGTTTGCCTCAAACAAATGCATTTGTTTGTCTGGAATGGGCAAAACATTCTTCCTCACAGCTGAAACCATCTGTATCAGTGCAGACAGACAGACAGACAGACAGACAGACAGACAGACAGACAGACACACACACACACACACACACACACACACACAGACACACACACTTTAATGGTAATCATGAGAGAAGAAAGATTTTAAGAAATAAATACACCTGGAAGATTACCTTGACACTTCACCATAAACTGGTGGTCTCAATAAATATAAGAAAAATGATACTATGTGGTATTTTTCCTTACTGAAATGTATTCAGTCAGCATTTCATCAATAAAACCCCCGTCCTCACTTGCAAGTAAAATTGCAAAGCGCAGTGTAATGACATAAAATTCTTAAAGTTCAGAGGAGTGTAAAGGTCAGACCAGAAATTAGGCAAGCTTTTTCACTAGTTAGACAAAGCTGACATCAAAGCGGCTCTTATACTAGAATTAATATACATCATTTTGCAGGAGCAGAAGGGAAAAGCAGGACTCAGGGTATAAAAGAGAGAAGAAAAGAATCCAAAGAAGGAACAGTCATATACTGGTGATAAAAGGAGTGAAAGAGGAAATGCTGCCCCCAAGGGGTGGAGGATCAACAGATGCTTTTTAGGTAACAGGTGCTAACACTTGAAAATATGAGATTCTGTGAGGAAGAGATGCTTTCTTGTCAACATGAATGATTGTGTTAGGAGTAGGATTACCAGACCCCATTCCCTGATATTTCAGGGCCAAACCTTGAGGCCAAGGGTGGACCTTTGTGATGTCACTTGAATGACCTCTTGTGATGTCACAGGGGTGGGGCAACAGGGGATTGGAGGGGAGCCAGAACGATTTCTGGGCCAGCTAGTTGTGGAAATACGACCAAAGGAATCTGGCTAAATGGTCCAGGGTTCATGTAAAACACAGCTAAGCAGCTCAAATGGGAAAAAATGCTGTTCTGGTAGCCAACCAGGCAGCTCTATATAACCTCCAGCAGTAGCGATTGTTGCCCTCTTCAGATAACATATGTCACTGCAAACTTGCCCTCTCCAAAGGGAAAGGCACATCACCTTGAAAACTAGATTTCAAAAATATCTATAGTATAGAGAAAAATGTGCCTACAGTATTGAGAGACTTAATAGAGGGGCCACACAAATCACCCAGCTTCACCTTGTATAGAAACTGCTAGATTTGCTCCCAAATGCTCTGGATAAATTCAAGCTGTGCTAGCTTGTGGTTTTGCTCCAAATAACATTATTTTTCAAACACTATCCACAGGAGATTAAAGGCAGTATTTCATCCCAGTAGTGGGACTGCTTTGTTAATGGATACAAGAGAGAGCAACAGAAATTAGTTGCTGTGATTGTAATAGCTATCTGAGAGGGAAAATAGGAAGGAAAGAAAGCCTCCAATCAAGACTACACTTTGAGGTTCAACTACACTTTCAGGAAAGGCTGAAATTGATTTCAGTGACTTCAGTCTTTTCATATGATGCAAGCCCTGGTGCCTTTTTTTAAAAAAAAAAGTACATTGACACCATTTTTAAACCACACTGGGCTTTTTGTCCTCACTGGGCAGTGCTGGGAGGCTTCCCAGCTACTAACATCACCAGGTCTGAGCTCGATGTGAAGCAAAAATGGAGCTGCCTCACATGCAAGAAGAGCATTGCTGCCCAGCCAGGGCAGTGGAGGTGTTCTGGCCACCTTGGCTTTGGCTGGCTGGTGATGCTGTCTTTGCTTGAGGGGGCAGCTCCAGTGGCTCCTTTCCCCGCTGCATGGCTAGAGAGCAAGGCTGCCTTGTCAGTAGCAGTGGGAAGCATCCCAGGGCTGCCCAGCCCTCAGGATGGGGACTGTTCCATTCTCAATGAGAGGATTTGTACTAAAACAGGACATGGAAAACCTGTAATTTCATGCCTGTTTTCAGATTGTTGTTGTTTAGTCATTAAGTTGTGTCAGTCTGACTCTTCGTGGCTCCATGGACCAGAGCACGCCAGGCCCTCCTGTCTTCCACTGCCTCCCAGAGTTGAGTCAAATTTATGTTGGTAGCTTCAATGACACTGTCCAACCATCTCATCCTCTGTCATTCCCCTTCTTCTCTTGCCCTCACACTTTTCCAACATCAGGGTCTTTTCCAGGGAGTCTTCTCTACTCATGAGATGGCCAAAGCACAGTGGAACCTCGACTTACGAACATCCCTACCTATGAACATTTCAACTTACAAACAGCTCCATCTGCAAAATTTGGCTTCAACTTGCGAACGTAGCTTCCACTTATGAAGAGAAACAGGCAGGGAAAAAAAGTGGGCAATTCAAATTTCTAACTGTAGGTGGCACCGAGGCTGCTTCTTTGTGCTGTAGCTCTTTCACCTTTGACAGTTAGAGGGTGTGTTGTCATAGTTGGGAGAGCCTCCTTCTGCTTCAGAGTGAGCGTGTGTGTGTGTGTCTTCAGGGAGGTAAGCTGATGTTTTCTCTTTTTAAAAAACTGTTCTGGGTGGGTTTTGGCTGGGGCCGGTACGTTTCTATGCTGTGATGTTGTTGGTTCCCCCCCCCACTTAAAGCCTCAGCAAAGGAGGCCGGTTTACTGTTTGTTGTTGGAGGTTTTCTCTCTTCTTAAAGCCTCAGTGCCTTCCGACCGCGCTTGCTGTGTTCTTTTTATTTTGGGGGGTATCTTTTTCTTCGGCCAGAATGGATTAATCGGTTTTCAATGCATTCCTATGGGAAATTTTTCTTCTACTTACAAATGTTTCAACTAACAAAAATCTTCTGGGATGGATTAAGTTCGTAAGTAAAGGTTCTACTGTATTGGAGCTTCAGCTTCAGGATCTGTCCTTCCAGTGAGCACTCAGGGTTGATTTCCTTCAGAATTGATAGTTTTGTTCTCCTTGCAGTCCAGGGGAATCTCAAGAGTCTCCTCCATCACCACAATTCAAAGGCATCAATTCTTCGGCGGTCAGCTTTCTTTATGGTCCAGCTTTCACCTCCATACATCACTACTGGAAAACCATAGCTTTGACTATGCGGACCTTTGTTGGCAAGGTGATGTCTCTGCTTTTTAAGATGCTGTCTAGGTTTGTCATTGCTTTCCTCCCAAGAAGCAGGTGTATTTTAATTTCGTGGCTTTTAATTTCCTTCATCATTGAAGAAGACAGGATGTAAGTAAAGTAAAGGGAAAGAAGTGGGGGTTAGCCCACTATAGCCCACCATAGCCTCTGTGGTTCAGCTTAGTAGTTTATTATTTTTAATGGGAAATAGTTATTTTATTTAACTGCAAAGATCTTTGAATATGTTCTTTAGTGCTAATGCTTTTGCAATATAAACTGATTTCTAATGAAACACTATTTTCTAATAAAAATGTAATCATAAAAATCCTTATTGCGTACTGGTCTCTTGAACAACAGGGTCTGGCTAAATCTGGCAAAGGAGAGGGCCGCAAACTAGATACATTTAAGAATCCTACCTCACTGAGCTTTTGTGAGTTCTAAGGAATCACAAAGCCCATGTGCCTGTACTTGCTAAGTACTAAGTAAGTGCAAAGTGTTCTTTTTAAGTCAGACTTGTTCAAAGGCTTATGCTACAGACTGCTGAGGTCTGAGGGACTTGACCCAGTGAGAAGGTGATAGATAAGTGCCAGCCGAACGCTCTAACCACATGCCCAATGACCTTTTAGAACCCGTTCACCAAAGATGTTTGGATGCCCTCGTGGGACCCGTTGGCCACAAGAGACAATCTTAGGGCTGAGTTAGATGCAAATGATTTAATGTTTAATATTCCAATAAAACCCGTTTTTGATTTTGCAATTCAAGAGCCTCCAGTGTCTATGTAGAAGCCAGAGGAGGTCCTATTTGAACACTCACACTCACATATAGGTTTCTCAGGAGATAGATAAGGTGGTCAGGCACTCCCATTTCATTAAGGACCTGGCACAGTTCACTGTGGTCCACACAGTCAAAGGCTTTTGCGTAGTCAGTGAAGCAGAAGTAGATGTTTTTCTGGAACTCTCTGGCTTTCTCCATAATCCAGCACATGTTACCAATTTGGTTTCTAGTTTCCTCTACCTCTTCAAAATCCAACTTGTACTTCTGGGAGTTCTCGATCCACATACTGCTGAAGCCTACCTTGTAGGATTTTGAGCATAACCTTGCTAGTTTGTGAAATGAGTGCAATTGTACAGTATTTGGAGCATTCTTTGGCACTGCCCTTCTTTGGGATTGGAACGTAGACTGATCTTTTCCAATCCTCTGGCCACTGCTGAGTTTTCTATACTTGCTGGCATATTGAGTGTAGCACCTTAAGAACATCATCTTTTAATATTTTAAATAGTTCAACAGATCTCTTGAACAGATCTCTAGTTTTTCCCTTTCTATTATTTTCCTCTCTTTTTTTGCACTGTTTATTTAAGAAGGCCCTCTTATCTCTCCTTGCTATTCTTTGGAAGTCTGCATTCAGTTTTCTGTAACTTTCCCTATCTCCCTTGCATTTTGTTTCCCTTCTCTTCTCTGCTATTTGTAAGGCCCGGTTGGACAGCCACTTTGCTTTCTTATATTTCCTTTTCTTTGGGATGGTTTTTGTTGCTGCCTCCTGTACAATGTTAAGAGCCACCATACATAGTTATTCCGGCACTCTGTCCACCAAACCAAGTTCCTTAAATCTGTTCTTCACTTCCACTATGTATTCATAAGGGATTTGGTTTAGATTATACCTGACTAGCACAGTGATTTTTCCTACTTTCTTCAGTTTAAGCTTGAATTTTGCTATGAGAAGCTGATGATCAGAGCCACAACCAGCTCCAGGTCTTGTTTTTGCTTACTGTATAGAGCTTCTCCGTCTTTGGCTTCAGAGGACATAAGCAATCTGATTTCGGTATTGTCCATCTGGTGATGTCCATGTGTAGAGTCGCCTCTTGTGTTGTTGGAAAAGAGTGTTTGTGATGTTCTCTTGACAAAACTCTATTAGCCTTTGTCCTGCTTTGTTTTGAACTCCAAGGCCAAACTTACCTGTTGTTTCTTTTATCTCTTGACTCCCTACTTTAGCAGTGCAGTCCCCTTTAATCAGAAGAACATCTTTCTTTGATGTCAGTTCTAGAAGGTGTTGTAAGTCTTCATAGAATTGGTCAATTTCAGCCTTTTCAGCATCGGTGGTTGGTGCATATACTTGAATTACTGTGATGTTTAAAGGACTGCCTTGGATTCGTATTGAAATAATTCTATCATTTTTGAGATTTTATCCCATTACAGCTTTTCCCACTCTTTTGTTGACTATGAGGGCTACTCCATTTCTTCTATAGGATTCTTGCCCACAATAGTAGATATGATAATTGTCTGAATTGAATTCGCCCATTCTTGTCCATTTTAGTTCAGTGATGCCCAGGATGTCAATGTTTATTCTTGCCATCTCCTGTTTAACCACATCTAGCTTCCAATGGTTCATAGATCTTACATTCCAGGTTCCTATGCAGTATTTTTCTTTGCAGCACTGGACTTTCCTTTCACTTCCCGGCACATCCACTGCTGAGTGTCCTTTCAGCTTTGGCCCAACCACTTCATTAGCTGTGGAGCTACATGTACTTGACCTCCGCTCTTCCTCAGTAGCATGTTGGATGCCTTCCGACCTGAGGGGCTTATCTTCCAGTGTCATATCTTTTAGCCTTTAGTTTCTATCCATGGAGTTTTCTTGGCAAAGATACTGGATTGGCTTGCCATTTCTTGCTCCAGGTGAATCACGTTTAGTCAGAACTCTCCAATATGACCTGTCTGTCTTGGGTGTTCCTGCATGTCATAGCCCATAGCTTCTCTGAATTACTCAAGCCCCTTTGCCACAACAAGGCAGCAATACATGAAGGGCACAGCAGTCTGTGAAGGGGATATTTTTTCAAATAACCCACAGAAAAAGCTTACTGCAGGTTATCTCAAAAGTTTAGTTCCTATCTCAGTCAATGTTTATACAGACAACCCTCGACTTACAAACTTAATCCATTCCGGAAGAAAGTTTGTAAGTCAAAAAGTTTGTAAGTCGAATCAGCATTTCCCATAGGAATGCATTGAAAAGCAATTAATCTCTTCCGGCTGTTTTTGGTTCTTAGGTTGAGGGGCAGTTTGTAACTCCAATAATTCGTTCCCATAGGAACTAATGCAAAGCTGGTTAATCCGTTCCTACCACTAGGGGCAGAATTTTTTATTTTTTTTTATTTTAACCTAAGATGACTTAGGTTTAAAAAAAGGAAAGAAAAGAGGGAGGGAAGGAGGGAACAGACACCTTTTCAATAGAACACCTTGAAAAGCACCTTTTCAGCCAAGACAAGCACCCTCTGGGAAAAACTAAGTACCTTTCAGACAACATATCACCTTGAAAAGTATCTTTTCAATCACGTCAAGCCAATACAAGCACCATTTGGGGGAAAGGGGGGCAGCAAAGGAGGGAGGGAACACCTTTTAAAAATCCAAAAATCAAAAATTTAAAAAAGGCCAAAAAATTAAAAATACAGTCCGTACAGCACTGTACCAGGCAATACCAGGCCGTACCAGGCAGTCTGAAGACTGTCTCCAAATCCACTCTCAAAACGCTGGGAAGAGCGAGGAAGCAGACACCCTCTTTACTGGCCAATGGTTAACTGAAAGCTCAAATTTTGTGCTTTCCCTACCTCCTGCGCGTTCTTTTTGGTTCGTAACCCGAGTCTAAGTTTGCAAGTCAAGTCAACATTTTTCTATCAGAGCGGTTTTTAAGTCAAAATGTTTGTAACTAGGGCCGTTTGTAAGTCGAGGGTTGACTGCATAGTCTTATGCTAAACAAGAATACTTGGTAATGAACATTTGGCTGTTTATCAAGCATTGGTTCCCAACACTGGGGTTCTTGAGAGTTTTGGACTGTAACTCTGAAAAATATCACAGGAATCTGGCTGTGTTAACTAGATGTTATATAACTGGATGTTATATCCCCAATATATTTATGGCGACATAGTTGGGGTCCCTAGTATAAAGGTAATTTTGGACTGATATTCCCTCTGCAAAGAATATGTCAAAACTAATTATTTAATTAACATGCCAATAGCAGCAGTTGAAGACGCTAATTTTCCCTCTGTTAAACACTAGCAACAATGAATTTGTGTCCCGATTTCTAACATTTAACTTTAAATAATTTTCAAATCTAATGGTCTAGGCTCATCTTGTAGGGTTGTGGTGGAAGAATGAACCTTAATAGCATTAAAAGTTGCTTCAATGAAACATCCTAAATGGCGTATTAAAAAGCTAAGCATCTTGGTGTATTTATTTTTTAAGGAAACATTTATTGGTTCAACCATGAACAGGGGTGGTTCATGGTCCAAAATTGCAAAATAAAAATCCTTCTGTCCTTTAAAGCATGGACCACTTATGGTCCTCAAACACAGGAAATTTTCACTGCACTTCTTGAAAATTTTACCAGGATGGGAAAAACCTGTCCAACTGCAGCCAAAATCTTACATGCACAAGATAAATGGCATAACTCTCAGCAGCTTCTTGCTGCTAATTAATGAGTCCCTGCTCGGATTTTTGGGCCCATGTCAGTCCAGTGAGTTGGCATATGCCTGAAATTCCAAGTGGGGACTCACTAATTAGCAGCAAGAAGCCATTGTGACTTATGCTGTTTGCTACTAAAAGTGTAACTATGTAACATTCTGTATGTTTATTCTTTTGTTACACGAATATCAGTATTTTAGAGATACAATGCAAGAAAGATGACAGAAGGGGTGCAAATTGCATCTTTTAATGGCAAATTCAGATAATGAATGCCAAGAAAAAAGGAGCTGAATCAAAACCACTGAGCACACATATCTAGAAGTGGTGCTCTGTCTAGTGGTGAAAGACTACTGTTTATCATATCATGTTTTTTTCTTACTTTCCTATTTTGCATGCATCAAGCTTTGTTTCACGATTGATGAATGAAAAGTAAATTCTGCCTCAATTTACAAATCTGATTTCTGAAGCATATGTCTTTAAGGAGTTCATGTTATGGGAGGGGACACAGGCTAATTGCAGGGAGTACACATTTGTCCTCAGTGTCTAGTTCATTCAGAGAAACAAGCAAAACATGTCCATCCCTGACTTCTGCATAAGTACAGAAAAGTATTTTAAAATAAAAAAGGGAGCAAACAACAACCATAGCAAGCAAGCAAGCAAGCAAGCAAGCAAGCAAGCAAGCAAGCAAGCAAGCAAGCAAGCAAGCAAGCAAGCAAGCAAGCAAGCAAGCAAGCAAATAAATAAATAAATAAATGGAGGTCAGATGGTCTGCTTCAGCTCCTTAAAGTTGATAGAATCCTGGAACTATAAACCGGAACACACCAGCCCCAGAGGGAAGATAGGCGACAGTGTTTTGTTGTCCCATAGGTGCACTTCAATAGTGTTGTGTGGCTTTTTTCAGTAGGCTAAGAGAACTGCATTGATTGATACATTCAAAGACCAAATTCAAAACTTGGAGACGTTTGCCGGGTAGCAACTCACAGAACCATCGCTAGTCAGCAAGCTGGCTGTGGTAGTCCGGGAACTCTTGTCCTCAGTCCCCTGTTTCAAGTTCTACCACAGTGGCAGCTTAGAATCATGCATTGGATGAGATGTTTACTAAGTTGGGCCAAGAAGAAAGTAGAGTTCCAACAGCATTAATGTAGGAAAAATACTTGCATGTAGCCCTAAATATTGGTTATTAATGGGACGCAGCCTGTTGTTTCTAAATTCTTTCCCGTTCCTATATAACAATATATTAGATGAAGTTTACTCCCTGGACAGGATGTTAGAATCACAAAACCTCGTCACAAAACCAAACTGTGCACATCATTCAAGATTTCTGCTGAGAAAGGCCAGAATCAAAACAAAGTAGGTGGACAGGAGTTGCATTCTCCATGTACTAAACCATCTCCAGTCTTATTCCTACTAAAGGTCCAGGGTTGTAGTTGAAAGAGCAGAGTATAAAACCTAAGAATGTGTATATCTTTATCATTAATAAAGTTTTGTCCCTGAGGATTTGATCAGAAGATTTTATTGAAATATTAAGGTTATATGCACCCTTCCTGCCTGCATTTAGGCACATCCTACCCTCTGATTGCTTTCCTTCCCCTCCTTTTCTTGTTGTCTCAACATACTCCACACTGTCTTCTGTACATTGTTCCATGTGAAGGGAGTCCTTTTGAGTATATTGGTTTTGAAATTTTGATTTATATTCTCTTATACAATCTTTATTGCACTGCTCCCTTCCATGCAATTTCCTTTGTTCATTTTTAAAAGATACCCACTTCTTCTTTTTCTTTCCCCCCCATTTTTATTATGTCACATTCCCAGGGGGCTGTAATTGGCAGGTGGGTCATAATATACATTGCTGATAGACCCATCTGTCTTCCTTTCTCTAAGGCTACAATCCTACACACACATATCTGACAGTAAGTCCCATTTAACAGTGTGGGGTTTACATCTGAGAAAAAACAAGCACAAGGCTGCGCTGTAGCTCTTCCCCTCTTCTCCTCTTCCTCTTTCACACCTGCAGGCTAAAATATAGGTAGTTCTCAAATTACATCTATGTAAGTACATTAAAAGGGGGTCTTTTCATGGTGCAACAGAAAACATAAAGGTTACAACAGCCTCTACCATCTGTTCTCAGTGGATGGTCTGATATTTGTCTCACCCCACCCAAATATTAGTTAAATACATAAACCGTTCTTTAAAATTGCAGTGCTAAGCACATTTGTTGGAAGAAAACTGAGGAATGAATATCCCATTGGTCATTTAGTTACATTCTTGATATACTTTGTTCTTGATGATTGAAGCACAATTTTTTGTCATCAGGGATAGGAATAAATTCTTACCAGGGATTCAATACCTAAAATACGTCTGAATAAACGTAGTTACATATATCCTAAGGTATTCTTATTGGCAACACAAATTAATTAGGCTGTGTTAGTACTGCTGTTAACTCCAATGGCAATAGTACCATGACTCAAAAAATGTTATTCACATGGAGGGCAGATCATGGGCCAGTATGCATAGCTGGACAATTTTGTGATCATGTACTGTTTGGTGCTCACATCATAGTTAGCTACAAGACAATACATATATTAGGCTGGTATCTCTGGAGAGACTATTTTTGGGACTCTGCTGCCTGAAATGACTTGGGGGCTGGCTACATTAACAAATAACGTGTGATATACTCAGCATTGGGACAGTCAGATTTGCATAATCTTCCACTGACTACATGATATACAGGTGAATGCAAATCAGCCAAGAGTCTCCTCCCCCCCCCCCCCCCGGTCTCAATCCACAGTTTCTCTCACAGCTACTGGGGCTTCTACTTTAGAATGGAGTGCATTACATTGGTTCTGGCAGTGCAATTGCTTGAGCTCACGTAAATAGCTGTTCGGTTTAAAGCCATTCCATCTCCCCTGCACTGAGAGAGGAAGGGCAGCAGGGAAACTGTTTGCTGTATGAATCCTTTCCTCCTCACATCTGTTACCTGGGTCTCCCTCCCTCCCTCCCTCCCTCCCTCCCTTCCTTCCTTCCTTCCCTCCCTCCCTCCCTCCCTCCCTCCCTCCCTCCCAAGGGGAAAAAAAAGACCAAAGGAAAAAAAGAGTAAGGAATTGGGAGAGAGAGAGACAATGAAAGTTATCAGTCTTGTTTCCAGCTTGTTAAGGTAATTCTGCTGTAACCATGCCTCCTGTAAATCTGAGTGGCCAGAGCAGAGCCAACTTAACAAGTTGGAAACAAAGCTTTTGACTGGCAATTTCCTCTCCTCTTTCAGCTGACTCCTGTATGGTCGACTAAAGTGAATTAATCAAGGGAAATCTGATTTCCTGACTCTAACTTTAGAGCAGATCCATTCACATTTCCCCTGCTGTGTAGCTGCACCCACAGGTAGCAACTAAGGAAAGAAGTTATTTTGGTCATTATAGGAGAGAAACCAGAGATGTTAGGACTATTTTCCAGGCAGAGAATGTCACAGAATTTGGTGCCATTTTAAGTACAGAAAAACAGTAAATGGCATAGTGAGAATATGGCTGGAAAGTATTAGTTAAAGGGTGGGGCTTGGGGCAGCCCCAGTTCCCTCACACCCATCAAATTATACAGTTTGCTAGTTTGTGCAGAGCTGAGAACATCCACTTCGCCATTCTCCATGTTAATGACACAAGTTATTATCATTACATATATTTTTATGCTTTTAACTGTAATTTATTGTATTGTATTTTTGTTCTTACTGCACTTTATGATATCTGATTTATGCCCCCAAATGTATTGATATTGCATTATTTTGTTATTATGTTGCTTGTCTATTTGTTGTAAACCACCAAGAGTGGTCCTGGCTGCCAGATGGGTGGCAAACAAACAAACAAACATCATGAAACATGATTTAAAATGGCTTGTTCCCCATATACTGTAAGTAAGACTAACTATAGATTGTCCAGGTTTAGTTGAAGGCAATAAATCAAATGAATAAAAAAGAAAAACGAAAGCTTTGGGTTCCATCCTTGTGGCCATGCTACAGAAAGAAAGAAAGAAAGAAAGAAAGAAGGAAGGAAGGAAAGAAAGAAAGAAAGAAAGAAAGAAAGAAAGAAAGAAAGAAAGAAAGAAAGAAAGAAAGAAAGAAAGAAAGAAAGAAAGAAAGAAAGAAAGAAAGAAAGAAAGAAAGAAAGGGAGGAAGAATGCAAGCCCAAAAGTTGATAAGCATACTGAATCACCTTTTTGTGTTACATCTGAAACATGTCAAATACATACAGTGGTGCCTCGCTTGACAAGGATAACTTGTTCCATTGAAATCGCCGTACAGCGAAATCCTCGTCAAGCGAAACGAAAAAGCCCATTGAAATGCATTGACACCGGTACAATGCATTCCAATGGGCTAAATACCTCAGTGACCAGTGAAGATCCTCCATAGGGGCGGCCATTTTTGGTGCCTTTAAAGCGAGGAATCCATCCTGAAAACACAGTGGGCAGCCATTTTGTACAGCGGGTGGCCATTTTAGAGCCATTGATCAGCTGTTTCTACATCGTTGTTTAGCGAAAAATTGGTTCCCGAGCCAGGGAACCGATCATCGTTAAGTGAAATTTCCCTATCTAAACATCGTTTTGCGATCGTAAAAGCGATCACACAAATTTCAACGTCAAGCGGTTTCGTCATTTAATGAGGTAATCATTAAGCGAGGCACCACTGTACTTCACATCTTAATGATGTCATGCTCAGCTAAAAAAGGGCACCGCTACCAACTGTTTTGTTTTGCATGTCTTTATAATTAACGATACACGACTGAGCTTCTTTCTTCATTTTTTTTTTCATTTGTAGTCATTTTAAGGAATTCTTTCTTTTTAACCATTGTAAGGAATTGAGGGAGATGGACATGAATTGAGATCTTCAATTTTTCAGCTTTTTGTTTTGGAAGCAGAGAGGAGATGGGGTAGTAGTTTGAAAATACCACCAGCCTCTCTTTAACCTCTGGTAACCTTGCCATTCTTTGCATTAAAGCATCTGATATTAAAGCAGATTGCTTTCATGCATCCATAAGTAATATCATATGCTTCACTTCAGTCTATGCTCTAGCTAGCTGAATTCCCACTGCCTTATGCCTGTGAGGCTCAATTTAAATGTGAATCTGATGAGGCACGAAGAATGTACCCATGTGGCATCGTAGGCACACCCACCATTTCATTTATACTGGGACCTTCAGCTACAAGGCATGTTATCATGCCAGTGGCACATTGCCCATCTAAGCTATATATCTCTGGAGTGCCAACTATGCACACATAAGAGAGGCAGTCTTTTTAAAATGAGATATTGCCTTTTTTTAAAAACTCAGATATTGGCAAAAATCCGGTCGGCAGTATACTCATGTAACACTTGGTTGTGTGAGTGGTGGCACCTTTTTCAAAGAAAACCTTCTTGCACAAGAGGTCCTCTGTCTGCTGGCTGATCAGGCAGAGCACTATACCCCGCAAACAATGTTGGACACTGGTCAGCCCAGGAGGGTGTTGAAAGCTTCCTCCATGAGCTCAAGATCCCAGTTGCACATGTACTGGACTCTTGGTTCTGCAGGGTTATTTTCTGAACTCGCACTGCAGATGCAATGAAGTTTGCAAAATTTTGAAATTCTAACTTAGAAAACAAACTGCAAAAACTGAAACAACAAAAGCTCAACCAAATTGGATGTTACAAAAAAAAAAATCCCACCCCAAAACAAACAAAAAACACATGGCCTTGATTTCCATGAACAAATAGGGTGCTGGAGCAGGAGTCAGGCATAGGAAATAAAGTCACAAAGTTTCTCTCATCCAGATGTGCCAGGAACCAAATCTCAAGATGGCTCTTCCCCCCCCCCCCCAAGTCTTACCCTTGTCTAGGATCTACGGCTCAAAGAAAATAGCTCTACAGACAAGACAAAATATGACAGGTACAAATGTGTTGTTTCTCTACAATGACTTGCCATTCCACTGCCCTTCTTGTGCATGTCTGTCTGTCTGTCTGTCTGTCTGTCTGTCTGTCTGTCTGTCTGTCTGTCTGTCTGTCTGTCTGTCTGTCTGTCTATCTATCTATCTATCTATCTATCTATCTATCTATCTATCTACAGTATCTATTTAAATACAGGGCAAGGGCAGAGTGAACTGGTGGTAGTACTGACAGATCCGAGTACCATATGTGTCGACCCTCAGCTGCCTAAATTGTTTTTTGTTTGTTTGTTTGTTTTTTGCTCAAAAGGAATAGAAATTCCTTTCTTGTCCAATTCTCTGGCTTTCTAACCTAAAACTTCACAACCAAAGTCCTTTCTTAAGGATTTCTCCCACCAAGTGAGCTGAACCAAATAGCCCATTGTGGTTACACATATGTATATTGGTGGGGGAGTGGGGCTTCGCTCCATGAGGATTTATATCGCATCTTGTTCCATGAGTGCCTGAGGTCCAGGGCTGGCTGTTCCGTTAAGGCAGAGTGAGTGGACTCTCTTAGGCAACATATCTGGGGTGTCATGAAACAGAAACAAATTGTTTGTTATTCTATTTGTTGCACTGTAGGGGATGAGGGTGCTTGCGACATTGCTTGCCTCAGAAGCCAAAATAACTTGCCCTGCTTTGGTTACTATGCATCTTGTCTTGAGTGGTATCAAATACTTTGGGACAGTTGCAACACGGCACCATGTGGGTCAGTGTGCAATTTGTGCAACGTTTAAAACAGACTGTGAGACAGAGGGCGAGAGAGATACCCCACTTGCTGGAGAGCCATCCCCCCTCAACAGCAAAACTAAGGAAGAGAACTGGAGACCTCTCTACAGAGAAATCTCAGCAGGAGACAAAGATAGAGGAATTGACAGAAGACATGCAGAAAATAATGATGGGGGGGTTCAGGGAGAAAAGGCGGGAAAGGAGAGGAAAAAAGAGGGTGGAGTTTGAGGCAGGAATGGGGGGGTAGAGATAGAGAGGAGGGAAGAACAGAAAACAGCGGCCTAGAGTGGTCGTTTGATTAGATAGGCGGGGTATAAATGCAATAAATAAATAAACAAATAAGCAGTTACAACCTGGTTGGGAGTGGGTGTGGATGCAGGATACATGGACTGGATTATGGGAAAGATTAAGGGTTCCCAGAGAGGAGGCAGATTATAGAAGGAGATCGGAGATTCCACCTAGACCCTCTTATTGGGGAGAGGCCGAGGCGAGAAAGTGGAGAAGGAGACTGAGAGAGGAGAAAGAACAAGTAGAGAGAGAGAGAGAAGAGAGAAAGATTGGAATGGAGAGTAAGGGAAATGAAGAGAAGGAGTTACAGGGAGGGTCCTGGAAGAGTCGAGACCCCGATGGACAGATCCTGTGGGATGACGACATAGACGAGGAGACCATGCCCCTGCTGGAAGGCCAGAAGGGGCAGATCATAAGAGATGGGGTCCCCCCCCCCGATTTGCTGGGACTGTGGAACAATAGTTTTGGAAACCCGTTCCTGTTTGAAGAATGGAGACCCCTTCCAGACCAGTTGGCAGAAGGAGAAAAAACTCATAATCATGTTCCAGACACTTCTTTATTGTTAAATACACCAATAAATCTTTCACCTGTTTCCAAGCAGCAAAAAACAACTGATTTCTTTGAGTCAAAGATGGAGCCAAAACCCGAACCCTCACACAGACCTCATTTAAAGATTCCATACGTGCTAAATACCTCCTATCCAAAGCTACTTGCTTTTCAGCTTTTTTTTTTTTTAAAGGAACTTGAACGGAAACACAGATTCACAATGCTTGCCTGCAAAGAAGACTCACAAAACATGTCAGCAGTAATGTAAACATTTTGATCAGAAAAAGGTGATGTTCGAAAAGGCATCTTGCAGTGATCCTGGGGGGTGGGGGGAATCTAACTTGCTGGTGCAACCATCCCTCATTAATTAATGCCAGAGACAAGTTCGATCTCAGCACCATGAAGGGGGTTAAAAGGGATTTGGTCTTTATTTATGAGCCCATTGCTTAACAACTCCCTACCTCCATTGTAATCAATTGTTATTCGATAAGAAATGTAGAGTATATTTGTCAATAGATCTCTTAATTGGGATGTGATTTATTGAGAATATTAGGAGCTCTGTGGGCTACTTTCATGATATTTGAATTTCCATAGCCTTTGTCCTGTCTCATTTTCTTATTCTACACTTTTCTGTGCTGCACCCCATCTGTTCAATTAGGCTTTTATAGACACCACACTTACTTACTTACTTACTTACTTACTTACTTACTTACTTACTTACTTACTTACTTACTTACTTACTTACTTACTTACTTACTTACTTACTTACTTCTTTTCTCCCCATAGGAGACCCAAGGCACCTCACAACAGCTAAAATTATAAAGCAAAAATCAGTTTTTAAAAAGCATATAAACATCATATTTAAAACAATTAAATATATATAAAGATTAAAAATCAAGATTAAAAATGATTTCAAGAGTATTTAAACATCTGTGAGTTAATGGACAAGCATTCCTGAGACACTCCCTGCTTAAAAGCTTGCCTGAAGAGGAAGATCTTTGCCCGACAATGGAAGGACAAGAGGGAGGGAGCCAAGCCGCCTCGAGTAGACGTTGTCTAGAGGGGCGGGGTAAAAATAAAATAAAATAAAATAAAATAAAATAAAATAAAATAAATAAATAAATGAATGAATGAATGAATGAATGAATGAATGAATGAATAAATGAATGAATGAATGAATGAATGAATGAATGAATGAATAAATAAATAAATAAATAAATAAATAAATAAATAAATAAATAAATAAATAAATAAATAAATAAATAAATAAATAAATAAATAAAGCTGGCTTCTCAGGGCAGTGCATTCCAAAGCCAGGGAGCAGCCACTGAGAAGGCCCTCTCTCATGTCCTTACCAAATGAACTGGGTGTCACACACCCCAGTTCCCCTGTTTGTTCTTCTACACACCCAGGTTCAGTTTCGGGTATGACATTTAATTTTCACTTTTTTCCGCTGCCACCAGTGGATTTCTTTTAACCACAATGTAAATTATTTCATTCAAACACTGGCTGCCAATCATTGAAAGTTTTTTTAAAGTTACAGATGTTCTTTATTTATTTACTTAGAATCACAATCATTGAAATGTCTTCTTTTGTTCACTTATTTGCCATTTAATCAATCTGTGTATTTACTTGTTACTATTCTCACTTCTAACTTTGACTATCTATCTTTTTCTCTAACCTCTGAAATCCTAACTCTAACTCTTACTCATCCCTAACTGAAAATCCCTAACTGATCTTTAACTGTCTTCCATTCTCTTCTTATATTTCCTTGGTTCCGCCCCTTCTGTTCAACCATTGGTTGCTAAACCAGGGTTCCATTGTGATGGACAGGAGTGGTTACTGACCTGTCCGTCACACTTGGGAACGTGGTGAAACCAAGAGAAGGACCTCCCCAGAAGATTTTAAAAGCCCAGAAGGGGTGATAAAGTCGTTCAAATAGCCTGAACCCAAACCATATAGGGCTTTATAGTTAATAACCACCACTTTCTATTGGGTTGGAAACAGACTAGCAGCAAGTGAAGCTCTTGTCATAAAGGAATTCCATACTCTCTATAACTGTAGCGAGCGCGCTGAAGCCTCTATTATCTCAGGCCTCCAGGAGGTGCTCACTCTTCTTTCGTAGTTGCTGCCACCAGGTATTGCGGTTTCAATACCAATTATTCAATGAGACATGTGTTACCTTGAAAGTTAAACTTGTTTATTTGATTAGTAATATGTAATAGGTAAATCACAAGTTGCTAATCAATCTCTCTCACTCACTGAACTCACTGACACACAGAACCCTACTCTCACTGACTTACTGGCTCACTGGCTCACTGACTCACATACTCCTTTCATACCCCATACACCCCCCTTTATATCCAAGCCCCTCCCCCTTTAGCACCACCTTCCGTTGACTCATTGGCTCCTTTTCCACTGCTCAGCTGTGACGGACAGGTGAGGGCAGGGCTGAACGCTACAATAACCAGCACCAGTCAGCAGTCTGTCTGCAGCATTTTGAACCCAATCTAGTGATGCCATGATGCCATTACGTTGGATTTACACCTTTGCCCTGAAAACCATCAATGATTTTTGGATATCTTTCTTTTTAGGGTGCCTGCCATTTCCTCTCTTGCTTTTACTTTTAGTACTGTGCAGCTCCTCATGTTTATTTTATTTACACAGCCCAGAATCTACAGAATGTTACGATTGGCATGAGAGCTTGGAAATGCATTATTTTTGGACAGCTGGCCATGAGAACTGGAGGATTCTGGAAACAGTAGTTTAAACAATTAACTTCCTCGGGTTCTGATTAGTGCTGGTTAGCTGAGGGATGTTTGGTTTCTTTTTCCCAATAGCAATCCCTCGTGCCACATGGTAAACTGCTGTTGAAACTGCCAAGAGATTCAAAGATTGTGTTTGAGGTCTGCTCCAAAGAGGGAGGGAGGAAGGGAAGGTCAAAATCCTCATGAGGATTTTTAAAATACATTTTCAGAAATGTAACGTGGGAGATAAGTTTTAGAAGTAGATTACAACAGTCATCATAAATATTAAGCCAGGGATTGCCTTAATGGCTTTCTTAGTCAAATTCACTTTAAGCATAGGTTTAATACAGGACTACTTAAAATGTTTGTATGTGAAACAAAATAAAAAAGTTAAAACAAACAAAAATTGGTGGCACATTGAAGACTTTTTTGCATTTGTAGATCTGTTCAGGTAAAAAGGTAAAGGTAAAGGTTCCCCTTGACATTTTAGTCAGTCGTGTCCGACTGTAGGGGGCGGTGCTCATCCCCGTTTCCAAGCCGTAGAGCCAGCGTTTGTCCGAAGACAGTTTCCATTGTCACGTGGCCAGCGCGGCTGTACACGGAACGCTGTTTACCTTCCCACCGAGATGGTACCTATTTATCTACTCGCATTTACATGCTTTCGAACTGCTAGGTTGGCGAGGAGCTGGGACAAAGCAACGGGAGCTCACTCCGTCGCGTGGATTCGATCTTACGACTGCTGGTCTTCTGAGCCTGCAGCACACAAAGGCTTCTGTGGTTTAACCCGCAGCGTCACCGCATAACACTTCAAGAGTCTGTAGTGGAGAGAATGATGGACTAGGAGTCAGGAGATCCGAATTCAAATGCCAGTTTAGCCAGGGAAACTCACTGGCAGGCACCCCAAACAATGGTAATGGTGAAAACTGATCTTAACATATCTCTCATACCCTGAAAAACTTATTATTTGATGGCACATAGCACACATACATAAAAAACTAACTAGACTATCTGTGAAATAGTTTTGCCTATAAATTCTATAGCAATCACCCACATTAAAGAATTAGTTCCAGAAATCACTATTAACTCAGGGTTGTGATTAGTGATGGTCCTGAATGGTTTGGTAGTTTGTGCCAGTTTGTTTAGTGGCCAAATGGGTGTTCTGCACTTCTCAGCCCCGCCTCTGCTGGTGGTTCCCCACCCAGAGGCAGCACCCAAGGGACGCAGGGCAGGGAAGCCAGGGCGCTGCTTCTGAGTGGACATCCACTGGTGGAGGCAGGGCTGGGTTGCACTGAACACTTGTTTGGTCACAAAATGGACTGGCACAAACTGTGTTCATGCCCATCTCCAGTTGTGATATACGTATCCACCTCTCCTTAAACTTGCACAGGGATCATTATCTACCCCTATGAAGCAAGGCTTGGGTGTGATGGTGGTGGTGTGGATTCAGAAACAAATACCTTCCTTCAAGTGTATTTAATGGGACTAATTGCATCTCAGCCTTACAAACTTTGCTGAGCTGGTTACTTGCATTAACTGAAGATTTCGGTGACCTAAATATAGATACATCTGTGAACTACTATGGACAGACAGTGTAAGAACTATTCAGTGCTGAGATTTCTAAAACAAATGGTTTGTTATGAATATTGGTTTGGACATACTGGGAGAAGACCCATCATTGATCTACTTTAAATCTCATTGATTTCAGTGGATCTGTTTTCAGTATATCTTGGTTCAGTCATCAGTCCAACGGAGACTACAGCCAAGATATCAGAAGAAGACTGAGTGTTGGAAGGGCAGCAATTAAAAAAATTAGAGAAGATAATCAAGTGTAAGGATGTGTCACTGAAGACCAAGGCCAAGATTATTCACACTGTTTATCCCCAATTACTATGAATGGGTGTGAAAGCCGGGCAAAAGACAGTGAAGAAAGCTGACAGGAAGAAGTGGATCCGGGCTGCCAGAAAGACGAAAGTGGGTTCTAGATAAAATCGAGCCTGAACTTTCTCTGGAGGCAAAAATGATGAAATGGAGGCTGCCATACCTTGGGAACATCATGAGAAGACAAGATTCATTGGAAAAAAACAATAATTCTAGGAAAAGTTGAAGGCATCTGGAAAAGATGAAGAGCAAATATTAAATGGATTGATTCCTTAAAGGAAGTTTACAAAAACTGAGCTGAGCTGTTGTTGACAGGGCATTTTGGAGATCATTCATTCACAGAGTCACCAAAATTAGGAGGCAACTTGATGACATATGACAACAATTTTCAGTATGACTAAGTGTGGATCCAACTCGTTATGCTGCCTGTGAGTCTGTGTATGCA
Source organism: Pogona vitticeps (assembly GCF_051106095.1). Classification (NCBI taxonomy): domain Eukaryota; kingdom Metazoa; phylum Chordata; class Lepidosauria; order Squamata; family Agamidae; genus Pogona; species Pogona vitticeps. The sequence goes on from NC_135785.1 coordinate 176,332,097, forward strand.
CACACGTGTGTTAAAGGTGCTGGAAATAGTTTCCAATGAAAACATTTTGTAATTTTATTCAAAGATCTTTAAATATTTGTACCTCTAATTTTTTACATAGACGAAAACAAGCAACTTATGGCACAAATATATCAATTCCTTTTAATGGGAAGAAAGCACGTATAAAACAATAACCTAAATCAGTTTCTAGATCTAAGAAAATAGACCCATAGAATCAATAGAAATTTTATAAGTCAGCACTTATTTAAACTGTATTTAAATATTATCTTTGCTCTGGTTGGGACTAGTAGGATTTGTTGAAGAATTTTGTAATTTTGCTTAAATTCCTCTTGCTGCACAGCAGACATGTAGGAACTCACAGAGCAGAATAGCTTCAGGTTCCCTATATTAGTTCACCCCTTTTTCTCATCAAAAGATTTCCTGTATGGAGAATTAGTGCAGGGAAAGCGCCCCAGAGGGAGACCACAGCCGCGATACAAGGATATCTGCAGGCGGGATCTGAAGGCCTTAGGAATGGGCCTCAACAGATGGGAAACCTTGACATCTGAGCGTTACAGTCTCAATAACTCACTCTGAGACATTGACAGAAGAATAAAAAGTTTCATTAGTTACAGTGAACAGATAACAGCAAGACTGAGAAACATGGCTGACTGACTTTCAGGAACAGGCCTCAATAGACTCACAGATTGCTTCCAACAGACAAAAGAAAGGGGGAAAGGCCCAAGCAGAGAAATAAGGCTCTCTTTGAATTGAGAGGCCGGGAAGGAATGATTGACTAGTGCTGGATAGATCTGACAGTCACTTTGGCCCAGAAAGGCTACTCCCAGCCAATCCTACTAAAAGCAGCAGATGAGGTTGCCAACAGCTCCAGCAGGGTTTTAGCCAATATTTCAAGCAAGAGAAAAGTGCTTTCAAATGCTTTCGAAGTTTAATAGGACACTATGATGCAATTCAACAGCAGCAAGAACTTAGGTTGCAAAATATAAGATGTTACTGGTGCAATACAAAGATATTAGAATCATTTTGCTGGCGGTATTGTGATTTCAGACAATGGCTTAGCATAGTAAATCACATTGGAGTAAGCCCACTCAGTCAGTGGGAATTTGGTGAGTCAGTTCCTCTGTACTTTCCATTGATTCAAATCGGGCCTGCTCTAGTTGCACAGTAAGGAACTTACAGCAGAGTCATCTCACCAAATCCCCATTGATTCAATGGGTTTACTCCATTGTGACTTACTGCACTAAGCAACAGAATTTTATCATTTAAGGAACTGTTGAAACATCTGCAAGTGTGCAAACGTATTGCAATATATGATGCTGGATATTATATAAATTAAATCTAGGCTGCTCACTCTCACCAACAACATCTATATTTCACCATGAAGAAATTACAGCCTTAAATTGACAGAGAAGTTCACAATAATGCCACAGGGATTAAACATAATAACTGAAATCTTGTGGCTTAGTGTAACAAAATTAGTAATGTTTAAGCCTGCTCAAATCCAGTAAATAAAAAGTCCCTGGTGCAAATTCCAGGGGGAGAGGAACATATTGGCTTATTGCAAGAGCCCCCCCTCCCAAGAATCATGACAAGGCCTTTTTATTTATCAGTTGGGAATAGAAATTTTTCTAATTTTGGAAATACAAAATTTTCATTTATCTGCACTGGGCAAATTCCATAGACAATCCTCATCCTAAAATTGAGAGGATGATTTTGCACCTGTCCGCCTTACAGTTGATAAAATGGAGGAGAGAGAGAGACAGAGAGAGATGGAGGGAAGAAGGATTGGCCACTTTATTTACCACCACAAATTATATTGTTTGAATACACAGGGATTCCAACCAAGATTTTAAAGGACTGGTTACTCAAAATCCTCTCCATAGATGGTAAATCTCTTGCTTTGTTCCACATTAGGTTCTTTTTTTAAATTTCTACCAATTTAGGAAGGTTCTTAATTTTAGAAAAATGAAAAATGAATTAGTCTCTACTGTAAGGGCATTGTGATGTATTTTACATGTGTACTACATAAGATGTATTTGTATATGCAGTAAATAATGATTTTTATGTTGTTGTTGTTTAGTTGTTTAATCGTGTCCGACTCTTCCTGACCCCATGGACCAGAGCACGCCAGGTTCTCCTGTCTTCCACTGCCTCCCGTAGTTGTGTCAAATTCATGTTGGTAGCTTTGATGACACTGTCCAACCATCTCGTCCTCTGTCGTCCCCTTCTCCTCTTGCCTTCACACTTTCCTAACATCAGGGTCTTTTCCAGGGAGTCCTCTTCTCATGAGATGGCCAAAGTATTGGAGCTTCAGCTTCAGGATCTGTCCTTCCAGGGAGCACTCAGGGTTGATTTCCTTTAGAATGGATAGGTTTGTTCTCCTTGCAGTCCAGGGGACTCTCAAGAGCCTCCTCCAGCACCACAATTCAAAGGCATCAATTCTTCGGCAGTCAGCCTTCTTTATGGTCCAGGTCTCACATCCATACATTACTACAGGGAAAAACCATAGCTTTGACTATTCGGACTTTTGTTGGCAAGGTGATGTCTCTGCTTTTTAAGATGCTGTCTAGGTTTGTCATCACTTTCCTCCCAAGAAAAAGGCGTCTTTTAATTTCGTGGCTGCTGTCATGATCTGCAGTGATCATGGAGCCCAAGAAGGTAAAATCTGTCACTGACTCCATATCTTCCCCTTCTATTTCCCAGGAGGTGATGGGACCAGTGGCCATATTCTTAGTTTTTTTTATTGTGAGCTTCAGACCATTTTTTGCACTCTCCTCTTTCACCCTCATTAAGAGGCTCTTTAATTCCTCCTCACTTTCTGCCATCAGACTGGTATCATCTGCATATCGGAGGTTGTTGATATTTCTTCCATCAATCTTAATTCTGTTTTGGGATTCCTCCAATCCGGCCTTTCGCATGATGTATTCTGCATATAAGTTAAATAAGCAGGGGGACAATATACAGCCTTGTCGTACTCCTTTTGTAATTTTGAACCAATCAGTTGTTCCATATTCAGTTCTAACTGTTGCTTCTTGTCCCACATATAGTTTTCTAGGGAGATAAATAAGGTGATCAGGCACTCCCGTTTCTTTAAGGACTTGCCATAGTTTGCTGTGGTCCACACAGTCAAAGGCTTTTGCATCGTCAATGAAGCAGAAGCAGATGTTTTCCTGGAACTCTCTGGCTTTCTCCATAACCCAGCACATGTTAGCAATTTGGTCTCAAGTTCCTCTGCCCCTTTGAAATCCAGCTTGTAGTTCTGGGAGTTCTCGGTCCACATACTGCTGAACCCTACCTGGGACGAAGCGACAGGAGCTCACTCCGTCACATGGATTCGATCTTACAACTGCTGGTCTTCTGACCCTGCATCACAGGCGTCTGAGGTTTAGCGCACAGCACCACCACGTCCCTTAAATGATTTTTATAGATACACACAAACTCACACTCGCACTCGCACTCACACTCACTCACTCACACACACACACACACACACACACACACACGACTGTTGAGAATTTTGTTTGGTTGACTTTTACAGGGACTTTCAAATTCAGTTTTTTAAATAAATCAAGTGACTTTATAAAATATAAGTTTATACTAGATTTCTTATGTGAGAAGGAGGAGTGGTGGAAATTATTGCATGCTGGCCCCCTTCCTCTTGTCTTTCTGTTGTCATGCAAAGAAGCAGTAAGTTATCTTGGGAATGCTGGTTTTTAACTTTTCAGACTTAAAATGCTTTTGAATTGTTTTTAAACTTGATTTTTAATCTTAATATATGTTTAATTGTTTTTAAAATATATGTAGTGTTTTTTTAAAATCTGTCAAAAAGTTCAAAATTGTTAGCTGTTGTAAGCTGACAATAGGGAGAAAGGTGGCAAACAAACAAACAAATAAATGTGCCACTTAGTTCCTTCTGAAAAGAAAGAGGAAAACAAACACTATGCAGAAGGTGTTCTTAGTAAATCTAAGGGGAATTGCAATCCCATTTCCATTAAACTAAGAAAAAGGCTGAGTTTTTAAAAGGCGAACGCTAAGTTATCCCAGTCTTGCTAAATTTATTTTTTACGCTGACAGGTTTTTAAAAATGGGAACAGTTGGAAAAATAAAAGCTGCTGTCAATAAGCTGCTTATGTATCTTTAAGCTACAGAGGAAAATAAAATGAAATATTTGCTTTTCTGATTCCGCTACACAAAATCTAGAGTTTCATTCTCTTTTGATCATAAGCTGAATATCTACTATGTAAAATAATGATATGGTGATATTTAAAACCCTGACCATCTTTTCCTTTAAAACAATGGTCAGACAAAATTTATGTTGGACAAAGGAGTAGGTGACCAAGAAGATTTTCTTCCAAAGAGGTCTTCATCTTTGATCCAAGCAGGCATGACTCCACCATGTCAGCATCATATTAGTACCAACATAAGCGTGTTGTATTTTTTTTAAAACGCTGCTTCAACACGTGTCATTGCATCAGTGTTTCTACAAGCTTCACAACAACCTGCGCCCTGGTAACTACATGTTGATTGAGGCACCCTTATGGAAAAAAAAAAGATATAAATGTTTGTGGTTAAGGTGATAACCCTTTTGTTTTCTCTGTAATCCATCACAGGACTTGTCAGGGCTGACAGCTCAGGCAGATTTTTTTTTTTTGAACACCTCTTTATCTGACAGCTCCATGCATCATAAAGCAGCAAACAGAATTAGATCAAAGTCTACCAGGCGCACCAGCCTTGGTAAGGTATGCAGTCCTGTTTGTATCTTTATCCAGGCTCTGACAGTTCATTTTAACTGGCAACAGGAGTGAAGGAGTAGCACCGGCTGGGGATGGGGGTGGGAGTTGGGCAGAAGGAGAGAAAAGATGAAGAGAAGGTGGAAGAAAGTTTCTTTCAAGAAGATACAGAAATACTGCATTTTTTAAAAAGTGTGCTGTTATATCACGTAGCATTTCTCCCTGACATCTGTGATGCCCCGGTGTACTTAGGAGCATTGTAATATCCTTACAGAATGTACAAAAGCCAGATTGTCAGAGGAAAGGCTTAACCAGCATGTGAACTGGTTTATGTACATTGCGCACGCGCGCGCACACACAACTTTTTGTTTCATATCAATAGCAACGATTGACAGTGCTCTGTTTCAACAATGGAATAATGTCCATCTGGTACATGCCAGATTCGTAAGGTTGCTATGACGGAGAACGAATTTACTGAGCGCCTCTGCAAATTACACAGGGGAGAGACCCAGGTTTTAGTAGTGAAATAAAGAAGACCTAGGAAGGGGGGAAAAAAGCAAAAGAAAACAAAAAAGAATGAGAATATGTATCTCAGCCTAGCAACTGGAACACCACCAAAGTGAAGATATTGAGAAATGAATTTTACTCATAAAATCTGTTAGGGAATTAACTGTATGTGGAAAGGCTAACCTTTCAAAGTGGCAGCTCAGCCAGCCTGAGAAGTAATGAATTACAAATGACTAGAATTAACATGGAATTAATTCCCTTTCCCCTAATAATGAAGGTTTCATTACTCGACCTTTGTAAATAACAGGCAATGCCTTCAGTTTATTTGTGGTTCAGCTGTTCACATTTTCAGCATGTCACTCGGCTGAATGATCAAGGAAGTACATCATAGGACTCAAATGCTGGCATGTGGGAGTTGACAGTGAGGTACATGAGGGAAAACATAGCCAGCAATTCAAAAACAACAACTAAATAACGTTTTAGCTACTTATGTGAAACGGTCATTTAGTGCTATAATTGTAACTAATTACTTTGAAATGTAACTTTTCAAGCTGTGCAGCAAAGCAAAGCAGGTACACTGGCATGTTGCAGAATATCTGGGTGTGAAGGAGGCAAAAGGTGTTGAGATGAGTATCCTCACAGTTACACTCCTAACAGGAATAAGCATCAGATGTTGATGGAGAGATGTAGAATAAGATTTTTACATATTGATTCATGATCATCACTATTATAATTGCAGGCACTGATCAATAACAAAATCTACATGTATATTGGGGATGGTCAATCTTTGACTTCTTGACTGCAGCCCCCGGCCAGTGAGGGAGTTGCAATCAAGTTGCTGGTACCCTTGAAGAGGGTCCAGGGTATTTCATTGGTGCAAGATGTGGCAGCTAGTATGACAGCACACAAAATTGTAATCATATGATCTGGAATAAAGAAAGACTCGCCCTGTTGCCAATTGCTTACTTGACTTAAGTCAAGACGTTGCATTTTAACCTTTAAAGTCCTAAATTGCTTGGAGCCTAGCTGCCTAAGGGACCACCTCTCTCTTTATGAACCTACCTGGATGTTAAGATCTTCAGAGGAGGCCTTCTTAAGAAGACTAACAATTGCACTAGTTTGCCTAACATAGCGCTTTTCCTGTTGTGCCTTCCAGACTGGAGAATGCATTTTCTTTAAAGTTTTTGAACAGTTCTATTCTCGCTACTTTTAAGAAGGGTATAGAAAGACATGTTTTTGAAAATTGGTATATAATGTTTAATCTTCGATATTGTTTTAAACTGTGCACTTAGTTGATTTTAATAGTTTCTATGGTAGTGATGATTTTCTTTGATTTGAATAATTTTTATTTTTTTATTAAGATTGTAGAACACTTCGAGCACTACATTGTAGTGGAAAGGTGGGGTGTAAAAATCAATCAATCAATCAATCAATCAATCAATCAATCAATCAATCAATCAATCAATCAATCAATCAATCAATCAATCAATCAATCAATCAATCAATCAATCAATCAATCAATCACTGTTCTAGAAGGCCCTGCCCTGATGTATTTAATGATTTAGGACAGTGGTTCTCAGCTCTTGGCCTTTCAGATATTTTGGGCCAAATCCCAAAAGCCTCAGTCAGCATTGTTAAAACACCTGGAGGGCCACAGTTTGTGAGCTATTGTAGAATGCTGTGTGTATACTTATAATTCCTCTGGAAACAAATCAATCTCATTGCCCTCAGAAAGCAGGTATGTTACTGGAGCTGAGAAAAAGCATATTTTATAACATCTTATTATATCCACTGCTGTGTAGTGAATACAGGAGAGGATTAGGACTCGGGAGGCCTGGGTTCAAATTTGCACACAGCCATAGAAGCTCGCTGGGATAGTGGAACTGGCAAAACCACTCCTTAAATATCTCACATCGAATAATGAGTTAGAGTTATTATAAGTCAGTTCCAACTTGACAGCACATAACATGACAACTAACATCTTATAGTGGCCATTATGACACAAAAACACCCTTTAAAATTGCAGTACTCACTGTCCTCTAAATGTTCCTGAAAGCTGCCCTGGAACTTCCTTTTAATCACCTTTAATCTGTAATTCATTGACTTGACTAATTCACTAGACTGATGCTTTCATGATAACCATGGAAACAGGGGGAAAATCCTTTCTGTTTCATATGAATGCACATGTATAAAAGCACTCATACACACTAGCAGATTATTTATTTTGCCTGAAAGACTTCTGGGTGGATATGTATTAATAAAGTGGATGAGAAGGGGAACTTTCCAAGGTGATAAATCAGGTACATCCTGAATTTGTTATTGCTATATTTTTAAAAAATTATATTTTAAATATTTCACTGCCTTTATTTTACAAGCCACCTTTCAGAGTAACTTCCCTGAGGGTTGCATATAACAAAACATAGAACACAAAAGGCCAAAATCCTGTTAGTTAAGCCCACCAGAATAACAGAACGAGTGTAAATTTCAGCAGGGAGCTGCTGCAAGTTAAGAGGTCAGCATTGCCATTTGCTGTTGTGTGCTCAGTAAATACCAACTCTTCTTAACTTGTAGTAATTCACCATCAAGATCTATGCAGATTCCATTATGCTGGTTAAAAACATATTAAGATGGTCCAGAAAATAGCAAAAACTGTTTAAGACAGATAAAAGGAATGTTGAAATGTTCAACATTACCAGTTAAACACAGATTGTACCAAACGTGCAATATTAACAGTGACAGTTAAAAGCAGATAGGGCCAAGTGTACCATGGCCCCAGTAGAGCCTAATTTAATTAGAGCCCCAAAGAGAGCTTAGGGTTTGCTTTAAAGCCTGTAGTGACGGAGTGTAATGCAGACACGCACTTAACTTATTGTGCTTCCAGATGGCCAACTCTTGGTCCCATCAATTGGAAGACATCATGCAGCTGTTCCGTCTTCCCTTCCTGCTTTGTGATAGGAGAAAGACAGAAATGATGGGAAAAATCACCTGTCAATGGAATTTCAGTATAATGAGACAAGATGATCGCACAGTAAAATCCTCAATTGGAAGCACCTTTTGTTTGGCTGATAGATTTCTTATGTTGGCTGAATACCTGATATTGAAAAAAAAACCACGTCTTTTCCAGGCACTGCTTCACACTGGTCTACAGTGTAGCTTTGGAATTCTGTACAAGCATAAGATCCTCAGCACTTCAGATCTGATTTTATTTTTATTCCACCAGAAGCTGTACAGTGTGTAACATAGCCAGAAAAGAGAAAAGTATTCTCCTATAGAGAGGAGACAGACTTGTAAAATGTGCATCTGTTAGCATGTAGATGGAAATTTTAGAAATACTAGTGTAACTTATATAGAAATGCAGTATATCTTGCCAGAGGGAGAGAGGCTATGACTAGGTAGGTGGCTTGTAGGGCTGCATTTTCTACAATCTAGTCACAGGCAAGTCCAGGTCTTTTTCTGCTCCTTCATATGCTTGCTTAAATTTAAACCAGACTTGCACAAGACAGCCCCTCAAAAGTAAACATCTTAGAAACTGAGAAGATTAGAGTACTGTACTCTGTAAACTGAGTACATGACCACCATAAAATCACCAATTCATTCTCAGTGGGCTACAAACAATTTTAATTCCAAGTTAAGTAATCTTCTTGTCATTCTTTCTTTCCTACCAGAGGATGGAGGTCATCTTGGCTATTTTTACTTTACACATGGAAACTCTAAACAACATTGTGTTGCATCCAAGCCAATACTGAAGGTCCTTCAGATAATAACATCCTTTGCTTCCTGACCCCCCCCACTTTATTTTATTCTGTGAATGGCCAACTGTAATAATCTGTAGTTTTTGTTTTCCCTTATATGACTGACATATTTAAAGCCTCTTACGTGCTGTATGACTTCATAGTCATTATCCATTCACTTACTGCTTCTTTGTCGGTCACCCTCTCAATCCAAGTAATTCTTAGTTTTGGATAAAGTACACCTGGCAAGAATAAACATCGACATCCTGGGTGTCAGTGAACTAAAATGGATGGGAATGGGCAAATTCAATTCAGACAATTACCATATTTACTATCGTGGGCAAGAATCCCATAGAAGAAATGGAGTAGCCCTCACAGTCAACAAAAGAGTGGGAAAAGCTGTAAAAGGTAAAGATAAAGATTCCCCTTGACATTTTAGTCAGTCGTGTTCGACTCTAGGGGGCGGTGCTCATCCCTGTTTCCAAGCCGTGGAGCCAGCGTTTGTCCGAAGACAGTTTCCGTTGTCACGTAGCCAGCGCGACTTAGATTCGGAATGCTGTTTACCTTCCCATCGAGATGGTACCTATTTATCTACTCGCATTTACATGCTTTCGAACTGCTAGGTTGGCGAGGAGCTGGGACAAAGCGACACCAAAGAAAGAGGTTCTTCTCATTATAGGGGATTGGAATGCTAAAGTAGGGAGTCAAGAGAACAAGCCGGTCATCACAAATACTCTTTTCCAAAAACACAAGAGGCAACTCTACACATCGACATCACCAGATGGGCAATACTGAAATCAGATTGATTATATGCTCTGCAGCCAAAGATGGAGACACTCTATACAGTCAGCAAAAACAAGACCTCAAGCTTAAACTGAAGAAAGTAGGAAAAACCACTGAACTAGTCAGGTATAATCTAAACCAAATCCCTTATGAATACACAGTGGAAGTGAAGAACAGATTTAAGGAACTTGGTTTGGTGGACAGAGTGCCGGAATAACTATGTATGGTGGCTCTTAACTTTGTACAGGAGGGAGCAACAAAAACTATCCCAAAGAAAAGGAAATATAAGAAAGCAAAGTGGCTGTCCATCCGGGCCTTACAAATAGCAGAGAAGAGAAGGGAAACAAAATGCAAGGGAGATAGGGAAAGTTACAGAAAATTGAATGCAGACTTCCAAAGAATACCAAGGAGAGATAAGAGGGCCTTCTTAAATAAACAGTGAAAAAAAAGAGAGGAAAATAATAGAAAGGGAAAAACTAGAGATCTGTTCAAGAAAATTAAAGGAACTTTTTGTGCAAAGTTGGACGTGATAAAGGATAAAAATGGTAGGGACCTAATAGTAGCAGAAGACATCAAGAAGAGGTGGCAAGAATACACAGAGGAATTATACCAGAAAGATCTGGATGTCCCGGACAAGGTCTAGAGGGGCGGGGTAAAAATCAAATAAATAAATAAATAAATAAATAAATAAATAAATAAATAAATAAATAAATAAATAAATAAATAAATAAATAAATAAATAAATAAATAAATAAATAAATAGTGTGGTTGCTGACCTTGAGCCAGACATCCTGGAGAGTGAAGTCACGTGGGCCTTAGAAAGCATGGCTAACAAAAAGGCCAGTGGAGGTGATGGCATTCCAGTGGAACTATTTAAAATCTTCAAAGATGATGCTGTTAAGGTGCTACATTCAATATGCCAGCAAGTTTCGAAAATTCAGCAATGGCCAGAGGATTGGAAAAGATCAGTCTACATCCCAATCTCATGAGAAGAGAAGACTCCCTGGAAAAGACCCTGATGTTAGGAAAGTGTGAAGGCAAGAGGAGAAGGGGACGACAGAGGATGAGATCGTTGGACAGTGTCATTGAAGCTACCAACATGAATTTGACACAACTACGGGAAGCAGTGGAAGATAGGAGGGCCTGGCGTGCTCTGGTCCATGGGGTCACAAAGAGTCGGACACAACTAAACGACTAAACGAAACAACGAATGCTTCATTCTACTTTAGAGCAGAGTTCATGAGAATAGTTTTAAATGCATTCCATGACAACAGAGACAATGTTTTAGACCCTATCAATCCTGTTGGATGGCTAGTTGGCTGAGCTCTCTCAACTTTAGATTTAGACAAAGCATGTGTGATTCTTATGAAGACCCAGTTCTCTTGTGGCTAGTTTGAATCGTGAGAAAGTTTTGCTGAACAAGACAAGTCCTTTTTTAAAGGAATAGTGCTTTAAAAAGCTACCAACATGAATTTGACCCAACTCTGGGAGGCAGTGGAAGACAGGAGGGCCTGGTGTGCTTTTGTCCATGGGGTCACGAAAAGTCGGACACGACTTAACGACTAAACAACACACCTGCAGATATGTTTTAGATGGGATTAAATATTCTAGCTGGAATTAAACCTTCATTTAGCTGGGTAGTAGTCAGCTATGAGGGTGCGGACGCTCATTCAGACAGGCAATGTTTGATGCATTGTAGACATAATAACTAGAGTGAACCAATTTTTCCCTAGAGCATTCTGCCCAGCATATTTTTGAAAACTTGTCATGAGCATCTACTTTTTTTAGTGCATGTTAGTGCATGTGATTGTTGGGAATGGACTAAAATTGAGCCTTGCGGTTATGACAGCTAACAAGGATCCTTCCAGTGTCAATTTCCAGTATCATGAAGTGGCTTAATAAGCAAGCCACTTCAGGATATCAGCAAATCAAGCACTTCTTCTGCTCCTCTGCAGAAGAGCAGAGGAAGTGAAATTTATTTTTTGTTTCTGCTACACCATCACTGTTGTGCCGAATCACTTAGAGATATTTATTTAAAAAGAATTAGAACAGAAGAATATAAGAACAGAAGAAGAGCCCTGCTGGATCAGGCCAAGGGCCAATCTCGTCCAGTTGCCTCTTGGAGCACAAGAGACAACTGGACACCTCCTGATACCACTCCCCTGCAGCTGGTATTTTGAGGTACCTTCCTTTTAAGCCTGGAAATTATACATCCCCATCATGGCTTGTAACCTCCAATGGACTTTTCCTCCAGGAATCTCTCAAATTCCCTTTTAAAGGCATCTAGGCCAGATGCCATCACCACATTCTGTGGCAAGGAGATCCACAGACTAACAACACACTGGGTAAAGAAAGATTTTCTTTTGTCTGTTCTCACTCTCCCAACACTCAATTGAAGTCAATGTCCCCTGTTTCTGGTATTGTATGAGAGAGAAAAGAGCTTCCCTCTATCCACTTTATCCATCCCTTGCATAATTTTATACGTCTCAATCATGTCCTCCCTCAGGCACCTTCTCTTTAGACTAAAGAGCCCCAAACACTGTAGTCTTTCCTCATGAGGGAGGCGCCCCAGCCCAGTCATCATTTTAGTCACTCTCTTCTGCATCTTTTCCAGTTCCACTATGTCTTTTTTGTAGAACTGTACACAATAATCCAGGTGTGGCTTTACGAGCATACAATTCATACAATTCTTTGCTCTTGTATGAAGCGTCAATCAAAACTGCAGCTTTGGTCAATTTCTCAATCAGAACTATACACAAGACAAAGAAAAAATAATCTACCGGTAATTGATTCAGTGCACCAGTGATGGTCTAGCACAGGCCAAAATAATAATTTCATTTCCCATGCCCCTCCACAGAGGAGGAGCAGAAGTGTTCCATTAACAGTGGAAGGGGCTGGAGGGTCGCTTGAGGTTGGTATGCCATTTGGATATGAGGATTACACCAAATGCCATATTACTCCCCCCACTGACCTCAAGCAACCCTATTTAGATCACACCAGCCTGCACCAAAAGAACCAGTGTAGACATGCCCTTAAACTTAGTACGACCATTGGAATGAAAGTGGAAAGGAAACTGAACCTAGGAAAGAAAGCTGCAACCAGTTTAGCAAATAAAAAGCCACTTACTATTATCTTGGCCAGGGATTTTAATACCACTTTGCTCACAGCCAGACTGCTTGTAACTCTTCTATTAAACAGCTAAATCAAGGGCATTAAACAGTTTCTAATTAAGGGGTATATTAGCACCTCAATACACAGGGAGTTTCACATCTAAAGCCCTCTGCACTAAAGGAGAAGATACCCTGTGGCTTTTAAAAATAACAAATAAAAGTTTAAAAGGATCAGGATGTGGGTAAAAGAGCCACTACAAAATTTGCATTTACTTTTAACAGGCTTATAGTAGGTAAGAAATGAACTTGTAAAATATAAGGGGGTAGGTGGGAGAGAGAGAGAGAGAGAATGTAATTAATTTTCCTTCTGACTCTGCTCATTAAGGAAATTGGGGGAGGGGAGATAAATGGTTGGACAGCTGGACTCAAAATAAATTAGTTGCATATAGGACCCATTAAAACCAAAGTGAAAAGTTAGTGTGCTGATAAAAGTCAATTCTATTGATTGCAGTGGGACCTGATTGCCCCTAACAGTGCAACCTTGTATATATGCCTATTCAGACATCAACCCCCTTGAATCTAGTGAGATATACATTCATTTAAGCAAGTATAGGCCTAACAGAATCATCATCATCATCAAATTGCAGAGCTGGAAGGGATCTTATGGATTATCAAGTCCATATCCTGTCAAAAAGGCACAATGGGGAATCAAATTCTGCAGGCAGATGCCTAAACCACTGAGCTATCCAGGATGATATACTGTATATGTCTATTAAGGAAAAAATCCCATTACATTCAATGAGATTTCTAGGTGATCAAGCATAAGACTACAGTCTCTCATCTTGACCCTCTGCCAAAACTGAAATATGTGAATACAGTTCATGCACAATGTGAGAAGGAAGATAGGGAGAGTAGTTTTCTTGTCAGTATGCCATCTCCTCCGCCTTTGGAAGCAGAAGGCTATGAAACATCTAGTTCAACCTTAGAGGTCAGAATCAAACAGATGGAATTTGATTGTTCCAACAAAGCAGACAACCCAGACCCAGAAAAATGTGTGTTTTTTTTTTTAAAAAAAACCTCAAAATTTTTATCAAGCTCAACATATCAGATAGTTTGGGGGAGGAAATGCTTAGAAAGTCCCTTATGGCTCTCTAGGGGGCATAAGGGGAAATTTTGCCATGTTTGGAGGGCTCTCCTGCATACTTGGGCTCTCCATATTCCCCCATATTTGAATGTGTTTTTTAAGATTTCATTTTGGGCCACTAGAGGGCACAAGGTCCTTTTTTTGGTTTAAAAACCTGCAGATTTTTTTTACCTGTTATGTCAGTAACTGGACTGCATTTTAACGTTTGCAGTACATGGCTACTGGTGTGTGTGTGTGTGTGTGTGTGTGTGTGTGTGTGTGTGTGTGTGTGTGTGTGTGTGTGTGTGTGTGTGTGTGTGTGTGTGTGTGTGTGTGTGTGTAAGTAAATTAGTCCTTTTAGCTCTCTCACTTAGCAGCACAACTTTGCAGCTGGTCGTTAAGTTGAAAAAATGGCCATTGGCCCTGCTGAGGTTGCTCACGGTGTAGAAGGTCTATGTGGAAGATTCAATAAATGCATGGAAATCCTAAAACCAACCAGCAGGAACACAAACCTCTTACATTTTCTATATTTATGTTATATGATAAGATTGTATAAGATTATCCATCTCCCTCCCTCCCTCCCTCTGATAATCTATATACGTAGAGCTAACATGACTTGCCACAACAACCCAATGAAAGAATGGCTGCTAGCTACTGGCACACATATGGGCCCAGACATACTCAAGACAAGACTCAAGGTTTTCATAGTCTTCAGTTAATATGAATTCTCGGTCCCTCAGACCCCTTGTCCTCTTGGAAGTGTAATATGCTGTCTCCAACAGCATATTGTCACCTGTCTCCAACAGCATATTGTCACCTGTCAATCTGGCACATTAGTAGTAAACTTGGATGATCAGTGTTTCTTCTAAGCCCCTGTTCCCCCTTTTATTTACTTCAGAGTATCAACAATAGCAAAATGCCTGTAAACATTTAAATGTTCTCCTCAGAATATGTTTGGGCTTTGTTTTAGCATGGTGGATCTCAGTTCTTGGACAGGTTGATTGGTAGGGCATAGACTATCAAAGGCTGAGAACAGCTGTACTGAACTGTACAAGGGATAATAAACTTCATACACCCAAACACCATCGGGCAAGCAACCTGTTTCTCAATGTTACAGGGCCAAATGAGAGTTACTGATGGGATTGATGTTTCTGTGCACAAAGCAATTCCTTGTATGTATGGAAATTAGGGTTAATTTTCAAAGAATTGTGTTGTTTACAAATTATTACAAATGATCATAGCCCAGATGATTTCAGATCACTTCAAATGTATAAAAAATGTGTGGCAACATTTAGCAATCTTCTTCTTAGCTTTCATTCCTAAGTACAGATTGGATGTTATCATGGCTATTCTGATTTGAATGTGGCAGCTCCAAAATTACTGTTATGTTATTCCCAGACCAGTATCCAAGGGTTTTCAACCAATAAGTTCTCCTTCCTTTTACCTAGATGAATGCCTATAATAAGCAAGACTTTTCATTTCTTATTATACGTCTTCCTGCATTTTAAGGATTGTATGATTTCTTCTTTATTTGTTCACTTTAGTACTTATTTGTTGACTCCTGATTCAGACCAATCAATTCTCAGCACTGTGAGATAAATCTAGATTTCAAGCCTACTATTTTTAAACCTATGATAAAGAACACAGTAACTGGATGAACAGCTCAGAGAGTTAGATATCTGGCAAGGGAGCCAGAGATTGGGAATTGGTTCCCCACTGTGTATCCCAGGAGAAAATCCAGCCTGTATAGCCTTTGACAAGCTGAATAGACCCAAGGCACCATCAGAACAAGGGAATAGTAAACCTGTTCTGCATATATACCTAGAAAACCCTAGAAAGAGCACCGTAAGTCAAAAGCGACTTATATTATTATAAAGGACACAACTCTATGCCATACACTAGAATTGGGAAAACATACCACTATAGAGTACAAGGTTTATTCTCAAAGCCAATTGACATTGAAAATGAAATAGTAAGGTAAATAGTAAGAAATAGCAGTAATAAGAAAAATGACCACCTTAGTGATCCTTATCCCAATGTGAAGGAGATCAGCATAGTGTGCCCGTTCTCCAAGGAGAGCAGACAAGAGATGATAGCTGGATGTGCAGTAGGAGAATTGATCAAGATAGAAGAAGGGGAAATGGGGAGAAATAGGGCCATAGAGATATTTTTGGCAGAAGGTAGACAAACCAGAAAAGGAGAGGAACTAGATTTAATGAGATGGGACGAGATAAAAGAGGAGGAAGCAGGGAGAGCAGGAGGAGAACGAGATGGAAGTGAAAAGGAGGGGAAGAGTACTCAGACGGAGGAGAAAGGATTACAAAGGTACAAATCAGTTGAATTAGCACGGGAGTTTCCTAACCTTAGAACAAGAGGAGGATTACTGCCAAACTCCCCCCCCCTCGAGTCTAATAGAGAAAGACAAGATAAAGGTGAAACCGGGATAGAGTATGGTAGTAGTGCCGCGTCCACAGGATACAGGGAAGAAGATGACCTATATTGGTACCACCAGCTACCTCCCATATCTAGAGGGGAATTACGTGAAACATCCCTGTTGCAGGACGATATGTGCAGCCTTGAGCTTCCCAATGTGGAACAGAGCAGATCAAAGTCCACTCTGTCCACCAAATCTAGTTCCTTAAATCTGTTCCTCAGTTCCACTGTGTATTCATAAGGGATTTGGTTTAGATTATATCTGAGTAGCCCCGTGGCTTTTCCTACTTCATTCAGTTTAACCTTGAATTTTGCTATGAGAAGCTGATGATCAGAGTCACAATCAGCTCTGTCATGATGATGGGATATGTAGTTAAAGAAATGTAAGATGGAGTTGGACAGGTTCTGTGTGAAGATCATTTGAGAGACATTGGAATGTGTTTTTCTAAGCGCTGTGAGAGTGTTATTCTGAAGATCAGTACAGCATGGTTCGAGACAGAGCTGAAGGACAAATCAAGGGGTCTGTGGAAGACTCAACATTCCAAGCTAATGGGAGAAGAGATAAAACACCTGAACTTTCATTGGAATTAAGGGAGGAGGAAGATGTTACAGCCCCTTGGGGCTAATTGGTTAACAACCATGAAGTGTCAAGAAGAAGGGAGGAGCTAGAAAATGGATGATGTGTTATGTGTGAGAGAGAGTGATCCAGTCTTGTTCTGGGATTCAGTTCCATGATGATGGGAGAGAAAGGAACTTGATTGAGAGAGGATGTAAGTAAAGAGAAAGAAGGAGGTGGCGCTAGCCCACTGTAGCCCACCTCAGCCCAGCTTAGTAGTGTTTATTATTTTAATGGGAAATAGTTATTTTATTTAACTGTAATAATCTTTGAATATGTTCTTTGTGCTAAAGCTTGTGCAATATAAACTGATTCTATGGAACTCTGTTTTTCTAATAAAAATTAATTATAAAAATCCTTACAAAGGACTGGTCTCTTGAACAGCAGGGTCTGGCTAAATCCAGGAGGTGGAGAGGGCCACAAACTAGCTGTCTTTAAGAGTCCTATCTAACTGAGCTGTTGTGAATTCTAAGGAATCACAAAGCCAATGTGTCTGTACTTGTGAAGTACTGGGTAAAAGTAAAGTGTTCTTTTAAGGTCAGACTTGTTCAAAGGGCTTACGCTACGCAGTGCTGAGGTCTTAGCACTTGCCCGAGAGCAAAGGTGGCAGGTAAGTGGCCTGTCGAACTCTCTGACTGAGTGCTAGGCACTCTTTAGGAGGCCCTGGGCACCACAAGCTCCAGGTTTTTGCTGACTGTATAGAGCTTCTCCATCTTTGGCTGCAGAGAACATAATCAAACTGATTTCGGTATTGCCCATATGGTGATGTCGATGTGTAGAGTCGCCTCTTGTGTTCTTGAAAAAGAGTATTTGGGATGACCAGCTTGTTCTCTTGACAAAACTCTATTAGCCTTTGTCCTGCTTCGTTTTGAACTCCAAGGCCAAACTTACCTGATGCTCCTTTTATCTCTTGACTCCCTACTTTAGTATTCCAATCCCCTATAATGAGAAGAACATCTTTCTTTGGTGTCAGTTCTAGAAGGTGTTGTAAGTCTTCATAGAATTGGTCAGTTTCAGCCTCTTCAGCAACGGTGGTTTGTGCATAAACATGGATTACTGTGATATTGAAAGGTATGCCTTGGATTCATATTGAAATCATTCTATCATTTTTGAGATTGTATCCCAGTACAGCTTTTCCTGCTCTTTTGTTGACTATCAGGGCTACTCCATTTTTTCTATGGAATTCTTGCCCACAATAGTAGATATGATAATAATCTGAATTGAATTCACCTATTCCCGTCCATTTTAGTTCACTGACGCCCAGTATGTCAATGTTTATTCTTGCCATCTCCTGTTTGATCACATCCAGTTTCCCAAGGTTAATAGATGTTACATTCCAGGTTCCTATGCAGTATTTTTCTTTGCAGCATCAGACTTTGCTTTCACTTCCAGACACGTCTGTAGCTGAGCATCCTTTTGGCTTTGGCCCAATCAGTTCATTAGCTCTGAAGCTACTTGTTCTCGTCCTCCACTCATGATGGGGATTTTTTGTTTAAGTTGCCCCAATTTTTAGATTTGCCTTATTGATTGATTGATTGATTGATTGATTGATTGATTGATTGATTGATTGATTGATTGATTGATTGATTTGATTTAATTTAATTTAATTTAACTTAACTTAATTTAATTTAATTTCTATGCTGCTCAATCTACCCAGAGGTCTCTGGGTGGCTCACAACAATTAAAGTTCAATACAATAAAAGATAAAATGATTAAAATACAATTAAAATACAATTAAAATACAATTAAAATACAATTAAAATTGCCATCAAAATCATTGCTGCACTCTCAATGATAATTTAGAAAAAAATTACTTCCTTGACTATATGTTATTTTATATGTTATTGTATTTTCCTATAGCTGATGCTCCAAATGATTCCTCAGAAACTATGTCAAATAAATTATGCATAACTAATTCGACCTGGTCTGGAAAATAAATGAGTGGATCACAGGATAGATGCAAGCTCCTCAGTATTGTCATGATTAGTGGCATAATGATTATGACAGGTTTTGATGACTATGCATGAGTGAAACTTCACAGAGTAAAGTATAATCCGCAACCATGACTAAATTTTTCGATGTCTCTAAAGCCAGAAAACTATCCTTGTATTTTATTCTTACATATAAGAACAACTGGAAATGTTGGGGCATTCTCTTTTCTGAAAGCTCAAAAGTCTTTTTCACTGGCTTGTCAGTTCTGCGGACAGATTGTCTTCTGTCTCCATACCTTGAAAGGAATCTGAGTCCAAACCTTTTAACCACATAGCACATATTTTCCAACCATGCAATTTCCAATCCAGCTCAGTATGCCAGATTACCAAGAATGGAACCCCCACCACCACCTTTCCATGAGCTTATGCTGAAAAGGGAGTTAGTTGGATCTTTAAGTCTGGTTACAACTGGCCTGTCACACTGCAAAACAGAAGGCATTGAAATTAAAAATGAGCATTTTAAGAGAAATTTAAGAAATGACTGAGGCCCACTTGCCTTTTGTATTGATGTTATAACCACACACAAAGGTTGTCATCGTCCCCATATATGAAAACAAAAGTAAGCCCTAGGAAAAGCTGTATTCCATTTTGACTTGAATATGTGTGTGAACATATATTTTAAAATAAACAAACAAAGCTCTAAATGTCTTTACTCTGCACATACATGTTTCTAAATTTATCGTTTCCTGTGTGTTAAGTGCTTTGAAGTCATGCCCAACTCAAGCTGACCCTAATTGGGTATTCAAGATACAGTATGTGAGATGTTTAAGGAGTTGTGTTGTTAGTGCTACCCCTTCCCTAGGAATTAACACAACTGAACAGGGATTTGAACCCTGGTCTGAAATTCTGTTCACTACACTGGCCATACGGTATCTTACCGTATGCATTTTACTTGCACTTTTTTTTGTATATTAGACAGAACCCAAAGGGAAACAACAGCATCGCTTGTCCCAGCTCCTGCCAACCTAGCGGTTTGAAAGCATGCAAAATGCAAAAATGCAAGTAGATAAATAGGTACCACCTCAATGGGAAGGTAAACGGTGTTCCGTGTCTAGTCACGCTGGCAACGTGACCATGGAGGATTGTCTGCAGGCAAAACGCTAGCTCTACGGGCTGGAAACGGAGATGAGCACCGCCTAGAATCAGACACGGACAAATTGTCAAGGGGAACCTTTACCTTTACCTTTACCTATAAATGCATGGTGTTTATAATCATACCAAATTGCAACACATGCTTTCATATTTCCTATGTGCACAAATAGAAGCTCTGTCACTGGATCATTAGTACTATTGTAGCTGTTGTTATTTTTTGTATGGAACTTAATTTGCACATTACTGTCATTACTTGGTTTCTTCCCATCCTGATGGGGCTGCAATGTGCTTACATGAGAAGTACAATTTAGGGTGGCCAAAACAAGCCATTGTTGGGCTTGTGTGTTACCCGCAACTCCATGAGGAAGAATCTGGAGGCTTTTCCTCCCTTTTTTGTCAACCACATTGTGCTGTATTTTTTGGAGACCGAGCCAATGGGTCCACAAGATAGGTGCATCTTGAATCCCCTTAAAGTCCAGACATTTCCCTGAATCTGAGTACAAGTATCCTGACAAAGAAAAATCATTGGAAGGACAAGAAGAGTTCAATGGGTCATTAAAAAAAAGCAGACAACTAAAGATTTAAGGCCATGGAAGACTTCTGATTTCAAAAAGGTCTCACTGGGGAATGACCCAGTTTTCTCTGTGAACACTTTAGGCACTGGAAAACTCAACTACATTAAAATTAATTTGAATTCAGTCTTGCCAGCCAGAAAACCTCTCTGTTGTAAACACCAACCCCTTAATTAGACAATTTGCCCTTTTGTTTTCTATTAACAGCCCAATAGATATGTTGCTGCCGTACTGAGCTGTCTTAGGAGGATTAACTAAAGGAAACAGCCTTTTGAACTTCACCTTTTAATTAACTTTTAATGAATTGTTTATACAACAGGAGCAGTCACTGAGGGCTCCTAAAATGCAGGAACAAGCTTTATATTAGCAATATTGTGAAAAATATATTGCATGGAGATAATGTGCATGCATGCATGCTCTTCCTCTTATGCACATGTTATAGAAGATAGTGCTCTATCTTACATAGTATTGATCCAGATCTGGATAACCCCCATGTTATTTATCCTATGCACTATAAAGTCATCACAGAGCAAAGATGAGCAGTGGGGTGAGATGAGCAAGTAACATCTAATTATGTAAACATGCCATCTTTGTTTGTCTGTTTTTGTTACTGGGAAATGGCTTTTCTTTATTGATGGTTGCCTCTGTAGAATTATTGTAAATGAAGGGATGTGTGTGTACGTGTGTGTTTGACTGTGCTGCCCTTGGCTGTTGCCAGCCTTGCCTCCTGTCTGTCTTGACAATGATTGGTTTTTGGGGGGGAGGGCGGAGGGGGGAGGGGAAGCTGGATCGAGGTGAGGATCTCTGGCATGGTATATGTAATCATTCTTGGCACTTGCTGTCAGGAAGGCAACTTTGGTTCTGAGTCTAGAGGATCATTAGGAATGATACATCAAATACTCAAAAACAAATGGGGGCTTAATCTTCAATGAAAGCAAACATCAGCAAAAAGTGGCTTTCATGATCCTGGTTACCTTACATGCTGGGAAGAATTGGCAGGTTTACCTGTATTGCATTCTCTCTCCCTTCCTCCCTCCCTCTCTCTCACTCACTATATTTTGGTGTTATGTTGCAGTGTTAGACAGCCAATTTCTTCCACTGGGCAACAGACAAATAAAGGTGTGTGTGTGTGTGTGTGTGTGTGTGTGTGCGTGTGTGTCTAGCCGCCTAGAGTGGACTGGTAGTCCAGATAGGCGGGGTATAAATCGAATAAATAATAATAATAATAATAATAATAATAATAATAATAATAATAATAATAATAATAATAATAATAATAATAATAATAATAATAATAATAATAATAATAATAATAATAATAATAATAATAATAATAATAATAATAATAAAGGTTGCCATCTTTTATTGACAATGGACAAATATTCATTTTTGGAGTTGAGAGGTAAAGAGCAGATTTCTCTATCTTGATGCTGTGTTGGTTCTTGTGTGCTGCTGTGCAAGGAAATAAGGAAGAAAGTGGTGAAAGCAGCTCAATTTTTTTATAATGAAAAATGGAGGGTTCTGTACTTCACGTTTTCTTCAATACCTGAAAAGGGCACCTGTATCACAAGATCGATAACATGTAAATTTTATTTTTTACTTAATAGGTAATCGATTAGTAAATAATTGATTAGTCAAAGGAAGAATGACTACCCAATGAAGCATCCCTTAGCTGATGGGGAGCTTAAATAGTTTTGGCTCCTTGGCATCTGCACATAAAGCCATTTGAAATGTACTGCAGGTGGTGTCAGGGTTTGTTCTATTTCTGATCATTTAATATTCTGGCCTGGAATATTAGCAAACAGACAGGTGGTGCGGATTTAGGACACTCTCTTGAGATTTGTTGTTCTGCTCCATAAATTATAATGTGGTGAAGTAAGATTATGGTAGATATAATCCTATTCCATGGTATTTACAGAGGATCAGAACTCTCCTTTTCTCCCCTCCTCCCTCCAAGGCTGCTTATTGGACTCTTTTACTCGGAGCTATTGAGCAAGATTTGGTCAGAATTATGTGACTCAATGCAGTAAACAGAAAATAAGCAAATGAATCATTCTAGGACACTTTTTTCTTTGACAATGTCTTTGAGGTGTTTTTTTTTCCTGCACAGAGCTGTGCACAGATCCTCAAATTTGATTTGGAGGTCAATTGGAGACTTTGAAATGTTTCCAGCGCCATCTGGAGTGATCCAAATCCATTTATAAATGTGTAAAGTCAATGCACTAGAAAATAAAAATGCCTATAAATCTTTTGGTTTTGCACTGATGTGCATGGCATTTGGAAATATGACCAGCCATGAAGAGGAGAGCCAAATTTTAGACTGCCAGGTTTAGCGGTTTGTGTTCTAGGCACTTTTGACATTGGCTAAAAATAAACAAAGAAAAGAAAAAGAAAAGAAAAGAAAGTGATTTGTGTCCGTTACTTGTCTCACTGAAATTGGCAATACCACTTTGATCTAGCCCATTTACAAATCTGTCCAATTCAGACTAATTTGGCTTAAAAATTGGGATTTGTCCAAATCCATTGCACAGTCCTATTTCCATAAGTTCCTAAATGTTTCCCTGACTATCTCTTAAAAAAAAAGATAACGTAAGATGGGAAAATTTCTAATTTGGTTAAACAACAGCCTACACATGTAGCGATACAATAAAAGAACAGAGTTACCCTAGAATAGCCTTCTTTAGGTGAAGAAAATAACATGCAACCCAGATTCTTCATTATCAAATGGTATCATGGTGATGCAATATGAAACAGGTCACTAATATCCTCATGAAGAATAAAATAATACATGGGGGTACCCAGTATACTCAAGAGTTTTATACACTGAAAAATACTGTAAAATAATATTGCTGGATTACGGTATAAATTTGCTTCATGACTGGGGTTTGATGGATGATCAACAATGGGAGCAAGAGAGGGCCAAATTGGATGAGCAGAACCAAGACTGGTTTACTGCTTCTGAGGGAGAGATTCAAGGGGATCAAGAAGGAGCTCTTGGTAGAAGATTGTTGGATCAGTTTACCAGCTCAGGGGAAAATGTGTTTGAATCTTAAATCTTTCGAGAAGTTCAGAAGATATGACGAAGCTTCATTTGTGAACTCTTCCAAATGAATTTCCCCCCTCTCTCTTTTTGTTTTTAGCAGGTATGAAGATTTAAAGAAGATAGTATGAATACTGCAATATGTTAGCAGTTTTTATAAATTATAATAGATAAGTACAATCAGTTACCCAGAATTAGCCTTCTGCGGAACAGATCCAGAAGAGAAAATGACTAAACACTGCTAGTTGTCGCCTTCAATCTATAACTGATACCACTTCACCTGCATCTTAAGTGATATTCAGCCCATCCTTGACAAGAATATTTCACTCTCCCAAGCCCTTGGTGGCCTGATGAACAACTGGGCTGTTAACCTGAGGATGTTGTTGGGAATAAATATAATAGTACAAAATCCATCAGGGAAGGATAGTAAAAGGGAAATAGATTAAGAAGATATGTGAACAGGTAAAGTAAGGTTCTTTTAGGTTAATCAATCTGTCCTTTAAAAAGAACAATCTATCCTTAAAATTAAGGGGAAGGTGTTTTAGATAAGCTTTTAAATTAATGAAGAGGATAAGAAGGTACCATACTTTTTCCTAAAATCATTGGAGGAAAAATTGAGGGTCGTCTTTTACATGGAAGTAAGCTGAGGATAAAACCGTGCGGTAGCAAAACCGCCTATCCTATGCTCACCAGTGGGGTCTGGAGACACTTCCATGCCGGGACCCACCACCTCCATTTCTGCTTCTTCTTCTGCTGCTTCACAGATCTGAAGCAGCAGGCGCTGTTCCTCCTCGCCTGCAAGTGGATCTGGAGTGGGGTGTGCATGCAGCCCCTCCTTTGCTGCTTTACCCCTCCACTTCATAAGATCGCTGCTTTCCCCCTCCACTTCCGCAGCCCTTTGATCCTGCTTTCATGGGCCATAGGAAGTGGAGGGGGGAAAGCAGCGATCAAATTTTCATATTTGGGATATGGAAAAATGGGGGTCGTCTTATACAATGGCTCATCTTATACACGGAAAAATACAGTATATGAGTATTAGAATGAGTTTGATTTTAATAGCAGATTATTTTAAGATAAGTTAATTACATATTTCGCCGTTGCTAGTACCTAGAATTTATAGAGATGTGGAAGTGAGTAATAGACTATGATAAAGCTTAGATGAGATGGAGATATCACTTAAATGGATTGAGGTAGAAGGGGGTTGAACAAGAAAAGGTTTAGTTAAGATGGGGTATTTGAATATATAGGTAATAGAGGCTGGGATGATCAAATAGAGTTGGATGATGAATGAAGTAGGGGAATAGAAAATAAAGGTAGAAGACTGGGTGACTGTATGCAGCTGCTGGCTTGAGAACAGTTCATCCTCCACCCTCAGGGTTTTGGGATCAAACAATGGAATCCTGGCAGATTAAAGAGAAATAAATATGTGTTGGGGTAGTGGATTAAGGTGGAGGTTGGTTGGTTGGTTTAGGGATGGGGTGTCATTTGTGATGTTGCTATGAGTTTTTAGAGTGGTTTTTCATGATATAAGAGCAGAAGGGAGAAATGCTGGTAGATAGATGTGGTTAAAATATCAAGAATATCAAATTTAAAGGTTAAAGACTTGGAGAGTGTTAAAAAGAGAAAAAGAATAGCGGCATTGTTAAATAAAGATAAAATGGATATAATATTTTTACAAAAGACATCAAATAAAAAATGTGTAAATAAACTTTAACTGAGTTGGCCTGGTATTTATGAAAAAGCTTGTGGAAATTCAAGGTCAAGAGGAGTTGCAGTCACTATTTATAAGAATTGTGATTTTAAAGTGAATAAAATGAAAAAGACAATAAAGGTAGATACATGTGACAATGAGTAATGGGAGGAGAAGAATATATGTTTACTCTCAAAATGTCAGTCACATTACAGTAGTTTTTTTTAAGGAAGTGTTTAACGGACAGGAAGAGATAAGACGGGGTTGTAATAGTGGCAGGGGATTTTAATATGGTTATGGTTATAAAGGGAAAGACAAATGAAATCCTACTAAAGGTGAGAAAAATAATAATGTTATGGCTTTGAATAGAATGATAAGGAGAACTAATCTGAGAAATGTTTGGAGAGTGATGAAAGGATATGAAAAGAAATTTACTTTTTATTCTTCCATTTATAAAAGCTACTCTAAAACAGATTTCTATCTAAAAACTTGATTTTTAGAGTGACTAATACAGATGTTGGTATTATAAAAGAAACTGATTATGCTTTATTAAAAATGAATATTACAATTAAATGTGATTGCAGAAAAGCCAAAAAACAGAGAATAAATTCTATATTTTTCAGCAAAAGAATATAATAGATAAAATAGAAAAATAAATGATGGAAATATGGGAATTTAATGATATAGAAGGTAGCAGCCCGGGTAATATTTGTGATACTGTGAGAATACTGGTGAGAGGAATTAGCATTAGGGAATCATATGACTTTAAATGACAATGAGAAAAACATATTAAAATTACTGAGGATGAAATAAGTGTGTTGGAAGGAGTATATATGATGGATATGGATAAAAAAATCTTATTAGAAATTCAAGCAAAGAGGAAAGAATTTGAGAATACTGTATAGGAAAGGCGTTTAAAAAAATTTATTATACAGTATTTGAAAAGAGGATTTTTTAAAAATTATGTAATGAAAATGAATAATGTTGGCCAGAGCCATGGAAGTTTTAAAAGGCTAAGAGTCTCATTGGAGGAGTTAAAAATGAGACTGGCAAAAGGTATAATTTAATGAAAAAAATTGGAATACTTTCAAGATTTTTACCAAAAATTTTATATTAGAGGAAGCTTTCTTTGGAAAGAATTATGGAATATTTTGAGAAGAATTTGGGGAATAGACTTCAAGATATAGATTTAATGGAGCAACCTATTAGAGAAGAAGAGATAGAGGGGAAAAATTAATACATTAAAATTAGGAAGGACTCCAGGAATAGACGGGTTGGACTGGAGAATTATTTTTTAAATATTAGAGAAATGTTGGTACCTAAATTAAAGTTTCTTTTAAAATGAAATAATGGAAGGTGGAAACATTTATTAATTATATTAATTCCAAAAATAAATAATGATCCAATTGACCCTGGAGCCTATAGACCTATTTCCTTCATAAATAAAGATTCTAAGATATTTACTTCAATATTAGCAAAGAGAATGGATAATTTTATTACTAAATATATTAAAGAAGATGAAAGCCATTTTATAGTAGGAAGCCACATAGCAAATTTAACTAAAAGAGTATTAAATGAAATAAATATAATAAGAAAAAAAATGTGAAGGCAGGAATATTTTCAAGGATATTTTCAAGGCAGTTGATTGTGTAGAATGGCCAACACAAAAAATGATAATAAAGGTGCTAGGAGAAGCAGTTTAAAGGTCTGATAGATAAATCGGAATATTGCAAGATATAACATTCTACCCACTGTGGGTTAATATCTTTAAAGACCTCACCTGTACCTTATAATCAATAAGGCTCTATAAAGCTTTTTCTCTCTCCATCCCCTTCACCCTTTGACGGTGCTGACTGACTGAGAGAGGCAGAGACTGTGTGTGCTTGTCTGAGTTTGTGGGTGTTGCCTGAGCTGCCGCCACCTTTAATTGCCTTTACTGTTTGGTGTGTTTTGTAATGTAGTTTTAGTATTTTTATTGTTTTCTTAAGATGTCCTGTTTACCCTTTCCCTAAGAGAACTGGATAGAGATTATTATTTAAATTTTGTCTCAGTGTCTCATGCCTTTTCCCCCCAACAAATTTGGTAGCAGTGGATGGTTGCATTTTTGATAAGCTGCTTTTGAAACACTGAAACTTGTTGCTGTGTTTGTTTGTTTATTTATTGAATTTATATCCTGCCCATCTAGTCAATAGACTACTCTGGGTGGCACACAACATATAAAATAAACAATTTAAAATATAACAATAATATAAGACATCATAATTTGATTTTTTTACTTTCTCTTTTTGAAGTTCAGATAATTGAACAGAGTGCTTTTGGCAAACATTCCTTTCATTTCAAATTGGGGAATCTGTTGTATTTGCCTCTGACTAAAGGGAGTAAATTTTTGAGATGATAAGAGACTGCAAAATATTTTTAAAGCAACAGAGCAATTTTTATACGCAGTTAAACAATCTTCAGTAAATTGAGAGTGAAGTTGTGGAGAGGAGAAAATAATTTAACTTCTGCCTTATGAGAAGACAACATTTATTAGTATCAAGATGACTACAGTTCCTACTACTCCAGAAGCTAATACATCCACTTAACATTTTCAGCTGGGTGTAACAGCAGTGGCATATTTGCAATTCCAAAGATGAACCACAACAATTTTCAAATGTGGGATGCAAGATTAAGAGTTTTCTTTCAAGTACAGGACTGTACTTTAAATGTTATATATAGACCAAGATATATGGTACCTGAAAGTGGTATTATAAAAGTGGATATAAAATTAAAGAAGCAAAGGCTTTAATGATATTATACTCTTGTATAGAAGACCATGAGACTCCATTAGTAACCAAGTATAAAACAGCTAAAAGACTGTATAGGTACTCTAAAAAGAAAATACTTCACTAGATCAAGTAAGAATGTAATATTTTTGAAGGAAAGATTCTACAGCATGAGAATGAAAGAAGGAACTAGCATTGATGAGCATTCGGATGAAATGCTGGAACTTGTCTCAGAGCTTCAAGTTACAGGGGCAGAAATATCTAATTCTGAGTTCCATACTTGTATATTACTCAGCTTACCACAATCTTTTGCAAATCAGTAAGCCATGCTTGAGTGTACCGCAAAGGTGGACCTGGATTATACAACTGCCTACCTGAGAGACTCTGGACTTAAAAGGGCAATAGATAACATGCCTGAAAAATGCCTGTATTAAGAATGTGACCTGATCCTAAAGAAAGGCAATGTTACATATGTTCAAAGTTTGGGTACACTGCCAAATATTGCAGATTAAAGGATGCAAGAACTCAAATACCCAGAAATGGAAGTGGCCCCTAATGCCTGAGGACATTTTAGCAGTCATGGAAATTTCAGACCACCACGAGGCAGATCAAGTATAAGATATAAGCAAAAGATCCAATGATGGCAAAAATGCTCATAACAATAACAAAGTGTTCCAAATATCTAATTATCAAGGTGTGAATGATGAGACATTTCCTTCTTGACAGTGGCAGTTTCATACATATTTGTCAATTTCGAGAAAGCTTCAGTCAACTTGATACAGAGAACAAACCAAAGATATTACAAGCAACCCAGCAAAGATATTAATATCTTTGAGAGTTTCATACATTTGTCAATTTTGAGAAAGCTTCAGTAAACTTGATAAAGAGAACAGACCAAAGATATTACAAGCAAACCAGCAAAGATCAAATGTACATGGAATTAGAACAATACCTTTAAAGGTTCTACTTCTAAAAATGAGGTGGTGAACCTTATATTAACAAATGTTGCTTTTGTCCCTGAAGCCTTAAATAATTTACTTGGCACTAAAAGGATTGTAAAGAATGGTTATACTGTAATACTTAAAGGTGGCTCAAGAAAAGTTATGAAGGATAGAACTGATCTAGTACAGTGGTGCCTCGCATTACGACATTAATTCGTTCCAGCGAAATCGCTGTAGAACGAAAACATCGTAATGCGAAATAAAAAAGCCCATAGAAATGCATTAAAACCCGATTAATGCATTCCTATGGGCTTGAAACTCACTGTCCAGCGAAGATCCTCCATAGCGCAGCCATTTTCGCTGCCTGTGCAGTGAGGAATCCGTCCCAGAAAAGAGCAGGGAGCTATTTTTTTTACCCGGTGGCCATTTTGAAACCGCCAATCAGCTGGCCAAAAATCATCACTTCGCAAGAATTGGTTCCCGAAGCAGGGAACCAATCATCGCAAAGCAAAAAAACCCATTTAAAACATCGTAAAGCGATCGCTTTTGCGATCACAAAAAGTTCGTCGTGATGCAATTTCATCGTTAAACAGGGCGCTCGTCTTGTGAGGCACCACTCTACTTAAGGTTGATGAAAATGATGGTTTCCGTTATATAGTTGATGTTAGTGATTATTTAAATACTGTAGTAGATGAAGGAAGATCTGTATGTCAAACTAGGCAAGATACTTGTGATCATAAAACTTGTCTTTATTCATAGCATGTAAAATTGGCACATAGAAACATGCAAAGTATTGAAAAATTATTGACAGAATGTGGAATTGATGCTTCTAATTGTGATAAGTCAAAAGAAAGATGTGAATTTTTTATAAAACCAAAGAGAACTGCTCCCAGTTACACAGGAGAAAATAATATACAGGATAAAGAGTTTCTAGAAGAGGTCTATTCAGATTTAGTAGGTCCCATGCCATTCTCCACAGGCAAAAATAGATATTTTCTTACCTTCACTGAATTTAAAAAGTAAATATACTTATGTATATATACTAAAAAGTA
The DNA here is from genome assembly GCF_051106095.1 of Pogona vitticeps. Taxonomy (NCBI): domain Eukaryota; kingdom Metazoa; phylum Chordata; class Lepidosauria; order Squamata; family Agamidae; genus Pogona; species Pogona vitticeps. The sequence goes on from NC_135785.1 coordinate 176,362,273, forward strand.
AAGATGAGACTCTTGAGAAGTTCAAATGCTATTTAGCTGCAATTAAAAATATATTTGGCAAAGCACCCCTAGCATTATGTACTTATGGTGGTGGAGAATATTGTAATTTATTTATTTATTTATTTATTTATTTATTTATTTATTTATTTATTTATTTATTTATTTATTTATTTATTTATTTATTTATTCATTCATTCATTCATTCATTCATTCATTTATTCATTCATTTATTTATTTACGTAATGCAGATTTCAGGAGATTTTTGGAACAAGAAGGTATATAGAACATTAAGTAACCATATCTCACTCCCCGCAACAAAATGAAAAATTGAACTGTACATTGCAGGAGATGTCTAGATCTATGTTAATGCAAGATGGATTACCAAATTCTTTGTAGGATGAAGCAGTGGTTACAGCAGTTTAATTGCATAATAGAGTTCCTAGTAGAGTAACGGGTAAAACACCTTTTGAATTATGGTTTGGAAAGAGACCTGGTTTAAAGCATATAAAAGCTTTTGGAGCTAAAGCATATACACATGTTCCAAAAGAAAAGAGAGGAAAACTTGATTCTTGAGCTGAAATTGGAATTATTGCTGGGTACCCCATTGGAGGGAAAGGGTACAGAATGTGGAACCCTGAGACTTCTGAAATTAAATGTTGTAATGTTGTATATGTAGATGAAAAACTTACAAAGCAACAGATAGGTGAATCTATGGTGGCAACTGATCTACAGAATACAGAGACTGTTCCACAAGAATTGGTCGATTGGTTACCTTCAGAGACCACCGGTCAACCGGCAGGTCCATCTTCTGAAGATGTTATCAGAACGGAAGGGGAGGCAGAAACTGGACCAAGGGAAACAGAAACAGCAACCTCTGTAAGACGATTAGACAGGATTAATAAAAGCAAACCTCCAGAAAGATATGGATTCTGTGAAAACCTGCAAATAATAAAGGAACTAGCAAACTGGAAAGAGATCAGTAAATTACCTATTTTAGAGAGAGAAAAATGGGTAGAAGCCATGGAAGAAGAATATCAATCTCTACAGGAGAAACAAGTTTGGACTCTCACAGATCTACCTCCTGATAGGCAAGCTAGTGGAAGTAAATGGATTTATAAAATTAAATATAATCCAAAAGGCAGTATGGATAGGTATAAGGCACGTCTGGTTGCAAAAGGTTTTTCCCACAAATATGGACTACTTTGATATGTTTGCACCAGTAATCAACTATACAACACTCAGGACACTTCTTAGTGTAGCAAGTTTAAGAAATATGTTTGTGGAACATCTAGATGTTAAAACAGCATTCCTTAATGGAGACCTTTCAGAAGAAATTTATGTGGAGCAAACTGAAGGATTTCAAGAAATAGGACAAGAAAATCTTGTTTGTTAAATTAACAAGAGTGTGTATGGACTTAAACAATCAACCAAAAGTTGGTATGACAAATTAACAAATCTCCTACACTGCCAAGGGTTTAAGCAAGGGAAGGCTGATCCTTGTCTATATATGAGACTTAAGGATGGACAGTACCAATATATTCTAGCATACATAGATGATTTATTAATATGCTGCCAACATGAAGAGGACATTAAAGAGATAGCTGATAATTTGAGAATGGAAATAGAGATTAAACAACTAGGAGAAGTAAAACACTACCTTGGAATGGAAGTTGAAAGACTCAATGATGGAAGTTTTCTTTTAAGCCAGAAATGAAAAATCATGGATATCATTGAATCAGTTGGCATGAAAAACTGTAAAACAGTGAGTACTCCACTAGAACCAGCCTATTTGAAAGCGAAAGATAGACAACCACTTAAAAATAACAGTGAATATCAAGAAGCTATAGGCAAGCTCCTTTATTTAAGTAAAACCACAAGGCCTGATATTACAGCAGCTGTTAATATTTTAAGCAGAAAAATGAACTCACTGAACCATCATGACCAGAGTGCCATAAAGAGAGTGGCAAGATATTTGAAAAGAACAGAAGATTTAAAATTAAAGATATCACCTTATAAAAAACCTAGATTAATTGGATATATGGATGCTAATTGGGGAGAAGAATCAACAGATTATAACTCAACCAGCGGACACCTGTTTTATTATGGAAATAATCTTTTTGATTGGACTAGCAGAAAGCAAACTATTGTGGCCCAATCTTCAGCAGAAGCAGAATGTATATCAGCAGCAAATGCATGTAATGAGTTTGAATGGACCTTTAATCTCTTAAAGGGTTTTGGGATTGATGAACCTATACCCATGATGATGTTTGAGGACAATCAAGTCTGTATTGCAGTATGTAAATCAGAAAGTACAAAAGCCAGAAGCAGAGCAATAAGACTAAAATGTCAGCTTGTGAAGGATTTGTACCAGAAGGGATTTATTGATATCAAACATTGTCCTACTAATGAAATGGTGGTAGATATTTTGACAAAACCACTGACGAAAGAGAAATGTGTATATCTTTGTGAAATGTTAAATATTATTGATGTAAATACCAACAGAATTGATGATCATGGGTGATGTTACTGATCATGCAGCCCAAATATATTCATGTTAGATCTTGAGAAGGGTGTTGGAATGTAGCAAGATATAACATTCTACCCACTGTGGGTTAATATCTTTAAAGACCTCACCTGTACCTTATAATCAATAAGGCTCTATAAAGCTTTTTCTCTCTCCATCCCCTTCACCCTTCGATGGTGCTGACTGACTGAGCGAGGCAGAGACTGTGTGTGCTTGTCTGAGTTTATGGGCGTTGCCTAAGCTGCCACCACCTTTAATTCCCTTTACTGTTTGGTATGTTTTGTAAAGTAGTTTTTGTATTTTTATTGTTTTTTTTAAGAATGTCCTGTTTACCCTTTTCCTAAGAGAACTAGATAAAGATTATTATTTATATTTTGTCTCAGTGTCTCAAGCCTTTTTTCCAACACAATTACACTCAGAGAACACTGCTGCAGTATTAATAAACAATGGCATGACAGAACATATATCCCTAAGTTGTGGTACTAGACAAGAATATCCCTTTCCCCCAATACTATTGATGAATGTTATTAGAGAAGGTAAATTAATCTGTAGCATAGATACTAAAGACAGAGTTAAAATTACCTTATTTGTTGATTATACCCTATTAACAGTAGAAAACCCATTAAAGGTTATGGATAGGGTAAAGTTGTACTTAAAATAATTTGGAATGATAACAGAGTTATAGGTAAACTGGTATGAATCGGAGATTATGATGTTTAATTACAGTAAAGAGGAAACAGAAACAAATAGAATATTGATATTAATATTTGAAAGTCAATAATGAATTTAGAAAGACTGAAAGAGGATAATTTTTAAAAATAGAAGCTAGAAGTAAACAAATAAATTAGATGATTTTAGAAAAAATAGACTTTCATAGTTTGGTAGAACAGCGATATGTGAAATGAAGATTTTACCTAAGAAAATGAAGAGTGATCATATCGACCAGATAGGCGGGGTATAAATAAATAAATAAATAAATAAATAGATAAATAAATAAATCATCATCATCATCATCATCATCATTATCATTGTCATTATTATTATTATCATTATTATTATTATAATTTTTACCTAAGAAAAGTTATGATGTAACCATAAAGATAACTGAAGAAGAGTTAAGATTGGCAAAACATGATTACTAAACTTTGTAATGGCAATAAAAAACCAAGGATTAATAAAAAGAGATGGTATAAACCTCAAAATGTAGGAGGGCTTGGACTTCCTAATTTAAGTTTTGCAAATGCAGGGAACATTTGAAGAAAGTAAATTAGAAAAAATCATGGGTGAAAATACAATAATAGAATCATGGAATAGTGAAGTTGGAAGGGACCTATAAGGCCATCAAGTCCAGCCCCTTGCTTGATGCAGGAATTCAGATCAAAGGATATCTGCCAGGTGGTTGTCTAAGTTTCTCTTGAATGCCTCCAGTGTTGGAGCACTCTCCACCGCTCAAGATAATTGGTTCTACATAAGGTATAGTAAGTATAATTTATAAAATATTGGAAACAGAAGACCAAATGTTTTACATGCATTGGTCCTTTTGCTTAATATGAAAGGGAAAACCTATTTTAGATTATTTCATTTTGGGCTTCTTACTCATTTTAGGTTTTCCCAAAAGCCATAAAGAACCCAGAAAAAATTACTCCAAAATAGCAGGGAGAATGCAACAGAGAATCAATTTACTCAAAAAGCAGGCAAAAATACATGTGAAAATAATAATAATAATCAGACCTATGGAGGCATTCATTTACAGACTGAGAGAATATCTGGCAGTGTTCACCACTCCAGTGCACACCATCACCAGAAGCCACATAGTTATTCCTTCAGCCAAGACAACCCACCCACCACCAAGCCTGCACACAGAGCAAAACATGACTCACTCATCCACCAACCTACAGTATTTAAAAAACAATAAAGCATCCCAAAATTAGAGAAGCATGAATTCAGTGGCAATACCACCTACCCAGCACAACAGAGCCTCTCTGGGCCTGGATAGCATAATAGAAGAAAAGAGCGGGAAGTAGCCAACCAGTGTGGCACCCTCACAGAAGCAAACAACACAAAACAGCTCCCCGCAAAAACCATGAAAATATAGACCTTTAACAGATTACGTACGCAGTAAATTAACCAAATAGCAATGTTTAAAAAATAGTCAAAGAGTGAAAGCATATACACACAAAGAAGAGAAAAATAGTAAACATGAAGAAATGGAAGGAAGTGGATAATCAAATATATCCCCTTAAAGTAAAGATACAGGAACATGGGGAGATTTCTCTTTCCACTACCACCAGATACGTTCTCTTCTCTTCTCTTCTTCAAGAGAAAGCAGATAGTGGCAAAAATAAGCCAAAGAAATTGGGGAATCCCCCCCCCCCAAATCAAGAAAAAAAGGCAAGAAAGGGAAGGATCCAAGATGGAGGCAAGCAGGCAAGCAGCACAATTCACGATGGAGGACATCAGAAACTCGGCAGCATACAGTAATCCTATCAGCAAGAATGACTGAAACAAAAGAGCACTCCTTACTGGGATACAACCTATCCAGGCCCTCCTACATATTTAAAATTCCTGCTTTCTCTTGGTATTCTAATTAGTTCTTGACAGTAGCCCTCAAGACGCTATTGGAAATAAAATTTGCCCGGCAGTTTAAGAGACTTAAGTGTGAGAGAAATTAAAGAGGGAAACACAAAAGAACACACAACTTTCACAGACCCCCCCCCCTCTTTTGTTAATACAGATTGTTCATGTTTTAGATATCCTTTTGGGACTCAATGAATGAGCATGAAAATAAAAACAAACAAAAATAGGGCCTCTTTTGTGGTTTCCCCCCCTTCTGTTAAAATGTGAATGGCCCATCCCTAGCTACCAGATTGGAAGGGGAATGGGGCTTGTTCCTGTTATTTCATCTGAATGCCTCCAGCATCTTGTTGTGCCTGGGGTGATGCCAGATGATACACAGTTCCTTGGGTAGTGATTAGTCATGGGGCATTCACATTTTCAAGTTCTTACTTGCTACTACAATGAGGAATCTCCATGTGTGAACCATTTACCAAAGTACAGCATTCTTATACAACCTGCACAGTCCCCCACAGTCCCAACTACAGTGCCTGGGTCTAATGGCCTGGGCCCAGTTGAATCCTAACTCAAAGATGCATGGGCTGCAGGGGGTTTGAGTTTGGCACACGTCTCTTTTGCTAGCAGAAATACCCTTCTGAGGGCAGAACCTACTTCTGCCAGTTGATCTCAGAGAGCTGCTGACAAAGAAATCCACCAGTCAAATTATTCAGCAAATTAAGGTCTGTGAGCAGAAGAGTGGAAAAGGGTGGTGGGGAAGGATTAGGTTAAAGGAGAAGCTGAGTTACACCTGATCCGTAGCTTCTCCAGCCTCGGAGGACAATCACAATGTGGGCACCTAATTACACTTGGGCAAGGATAATCCTAAAAAATGTCCAGCATGCACAGGCTGGAAGAGAGTTAAATTTGTTAAGGCTTCAGTTTGTCCTTGTGTCTGGTCAACTAGCCCTTGGCTCATCTTGGCTTCATTGTACTTGTCAACTCTGGGCATGCCTTCAGTCATGTAATCATTCATATAAACAGTAACACAGAGTCAACAAACAAAAAACAATTTGTATGTTTGTGCATTCTCCTTCAGAGAATCTTTGCTTTGCTCTGACAACTTTTCAGAAATCAGATCAGCGAAGAAAAAATGTTGGCTTGATGGTTCACAGAGGGCAATACTGCCATCCCTAAAAAGGTATAATTGGTCAGGTGTTGGGTTTATTTGTCCCATAATGCTACACTTAGAGAGACATGTGATTTCTAAAACTCCACTGATTTCACGGAGCTAGACTATGTTCAAATAATAATCTGTTTCTTCAACTTGATTCCATTGTCACCTAGGAAAACTTTAGTTCCCAGCATGTATTTATATATTTCCATTGTTAAACACTTGGAAGAATAATGCTTTTTAACACCGACTCCTGCTTATCTCCCAGCCTCCAGAAGCTGTAGTCCAAAAAAGCAACTTTTCGAAGTTCCATTATTTTGTTAGTTCAGTGATAGCATAAAAAAATCGATTCAAGTTCCAGACATGGCATCTCTAATATATGTACCTGTTCAAAGTCTCCCCTTTTTCCTGGTGTGAAAAATGGAAATTATAGCAATTTAGATTTCTCAGCTGTAGTGAAGGTGTAGTGTATAAAGCTTGTAAAGCACTTTGAGCTCAGAGCTTGATATTTAGGCAGTAATGCTTCAATTATGGACATCCTTACCTGGGAGTAAGGCCAATTGAAACTGGTAGAGTTGTCATTGTGTGCAGATGCATGTAGGATTGCACCATGTCCCAAAAACAGAATAATAATAATAATAATTGATTAATTGTGAGCTGGCAAGGTGATTTTAATTTATGGTGACTTATCTTGGTTTCTAGGTATAATGTACTCAGAAGCAGTTTGCCATTTTCTTCTTTTGGCAGCGCTTTGGGAGTGTGCAGCCTGCCCAGGGCTACACAGGCTGGCTGTTCTCCCAGGAGCACAGTGGAGAATAGAACATCTGACATCATAGCTGCTCAAATGCACTGAACTTTCCAGTAAGCTAGGCATAAAGCTATTTCAGAAATGATGTGTTCATTTCTCTCTCTCTCTCTCTCTCTCTCTCTCTTTGCTATTGACTTCAGTGCAGTGTGGATTATGCTTGGGGAATTTTGGATGGCTTATACTGAGGGCTTCTTCTTGGCCAAATGAAAAGCCTGGGTTGGGTGCTCTTGAAGGATATCCTCTATCCACTTTCCCAGCAGTAAGCTCGTTAAATCCAATGGGACTACTGATGTGTATAGTATTTCGTTGCTTATATTTTCAATGCTTAAGGCCCACCCTTTAACTTCATTCCAGCATCAGCATGTTGGTTAATACTGTATTGTGACTGATTGTAAATAACAAGTGTAATGGTATTTCTTCTGTGGATTTTTGTTCTACTGTGCTAGGAAAAACCTCAGTCCAGCTGAATAAACATCATCAAAGGTTTATGTGGGGAGAAATGAATGACAATGTCTGTTTCCCCCTAGTAGCCATGTTTGTAGCCATATTTATTCTAAGTAGCCTTCGGCAAAAAAAATTATACGTCTCATTAATCCAAATCATCTTCCTGGATTGCACGCTAACTGTTGTCGCAGTTGCCACATAATATATGTTTTCCTTTTCTCCCTTTTGTTCTTCAATGCAGCACTTATGAAGCTATGGAACAATTGTCACGTCCCATTGCGTGAACAAAATGTATGAGAATTGATGGGGCTTTCTACCTAATGCGGTTACCATGAACCTGGTTTGTTTATTTAATGAACAAAATGTCATAGTGTATCTGCATCTTCCTGACATCTGAAACTGTGGCAGCTGCTGGTGGCAGATTTCCTGAAAACAGGGGTGCAGAATTAACCCATTCAATTTGCATTTCATCTCATACAGAATCTCTTTTGAGAACATTCTTTAAAACACACACACACACATCTCTCTCTCTCTCTCTCTCTCAGTTGTGCACAGATGTCGTGTGTACTATTGTACAGAAAAAGCAGAAGAAAAAGCAGCTTCAATCCTGCCATGTCTGAGTCTACTGCAGTACAAATATATTTAGAGAATTCCATTTAGATTCACAGTTTGGCAGCCTTTTGAGCCTCAAATGGGATGTCAATCAAGAATGGAACACTAGCGACGACTACATTTTACAACACTACAGAAGCCCATTGTTCCATATCACCTACATTCTGTGTTTACAAACGAGCTGCAGGGATTATAGAAAACTATACATCCTGGAAAAAAAATTTTTGGAGGAAGTTATCACTTCTGTCAGTGGATTATTGGCTAACAAAATAATGTATAGCAATTGACACAGTAAGCACTTGTTAAGTTACCAGGTTTTATACATGTGGGGGCAACTATAGTCAAGGAAGAATGGCTCAAGACCATCCAAAAACAGGTATGACTGCACAAAGAATAGGATATAATCACTTCTGATCCAGATCTAAAGTTGGAAAGCTCAGGGCTGAAGCAAGCATTACAGATAAACTGTCATTCTTGCTAAAATCACTTTCATATTTGAAATACATGATTCTGGAAGATTTCCATTTCTGGGTAATCAGGCTGGCAATCAAAGTGTTTGCTCATGTCCAGACCAATCGTACAAAAAAACCAAGTTCATGTACAGAAACTGGGAAAATCCTCTGGTGGGAAAATCAGGTGCTTTCAAAAGTTAAGGAAATCCCTCCTCTAATTATGTGTTCTCTCTAATGCACACTTTGATTTTATGGAAGCATATATCACCTAGTTGAGGATAAGCCCCAACAGAGATGAACTGAATGTGGTATAAAAACATATTTTAAAATGGATATATAACAGTTACTTTCGCTTGGAAGGAAATGCCCACTTCTTGGTACATATAAGATTGTGCTGTAATACTATTTAACAAAACTTTGGTTCCATTGAGTTCAACAGAATATGTTTGCTGGAATACATTTATTGTAATCTTATCTAGTATAACATATGGCTAAATATCATGCACAATGACAATAATAGTGGCTGGTTTAAGATTATTTTATGCTAACTACAGATGGGCCCTTTTAATATCATTTAAAATTGTACCATTTATTTTGGAACCGTCTATCTGTCTTTCTATCTAGCTGTCATAATGCCTGCAGTGATCTGTGAGGGGTTGACTCACTGGAAGGTTGTACATATTCCTTGGATAAGATATTGGAATTCAAAAGTCTGAACTGAAAACCCAAACAGTCATACACTCATTGGGTAGTCTTGGGTGGATCACTGCCTTTCAGTTTCATCTTCTCCCTCTACAAAATAAGATTGTTTCAGGAGATAGGGAATGAGTACTGTCAGCCATTATGCACAGGGATGGTGCTATAGGAATTGTGGAGAAAACAACTGTCAATTTAATCAGTTAGGCTGTGCTCTTGTGTAGTTTACATTCATTTCGGTGAAACACAGCAGAGAATTTCTCAATAGAGTATAGGCACTTTGTTTTCGGGTTAGCCCAATCCAGTGGCTGAAGTAATGTGTGAAGTTTCTTGAAATGGGTGTCTGAACACATTTATCCAGTTATTTGTCCAGAACCTCTGAGTTGGGATTAGCAATCGGATTCAGCCCATTGTAAAAATTAATATGTGAGCTGAGAAAGTAAGTTACTTTTTTTTGGACTGCAACTCTCAGAATATCCTATCCAGCATAGCCATACACCCTGTTGGTTGGGCAGGGGGTTTATCCATGGAACAGTAGTTGAAAAATGCAACTTTTCCTTTCTTTATATATCAATGAGGTATTATACTTTGGAAAGACCAAAGCAGATCTTCACTGGTGAAGAAGCTGTAAGATACAAACCGGTCCCTTCCCACTCCTTGTGTAAAAGCTCATATATACGTAAGACTTATACATAGTGGGTGAAAGGATTGCTAGAAGTATTGAAGAGCTAGGGATGGAAGGAAGACAGAAACCCATTGGCAAGGAACAGAGATGCTGGAATGAAACATCCTGAGAATTTATACTAGCAGTGTTGTTGCCAACCTGCTCTATCCCTACAAGAACACCCCATACAAAAATTAACATTGCTGATTCATAAAGGTTGCTGTGCAGAGTAGCTGATGTTCTCTGTAGGAAGAACCTTCCCAGGCTGAGAAGGGGCTTATTTCAGCCACTCAGTGGGAAGGCAACGTGGCGGTCTCTGCAACCCTCAATCAAAAGCAGGAGAAAAGGCAATGGCTTCAGTTCCTTGTTTGGGCTGCAGCACACATTCTTGATTGTCGCTGATGCTACAGCCCAGCCTTTATATGCAAGGAAAGGCAAACACTGTCTTTGTGTATATTACCCAACAGTGCAAGCCTGTGAACCGATTGGTAAAAGGCCCAGTTATGAGTATGTCTGGCAATTAAAAATAATTGGGAAGCAGATTTGCCACTAACTCTTCCAAGAATGCCAGTTATGATATAATGATGTTTCATTAGACATGCTGAAAGCTGTGAGCTCCGTATGGCAGTGGCAATTAGGAAGGATCATAAAGAAAAGGGAAAAAAAGGAGAAACATTAAAAAAAAATACCCCGGCAAAGATTAGCATAGCATTTAATGGCCACTTCATTAGCTAATTGATTTCTTATTAGTTACAGGGGAAAGCCCGGTTAGGGGCTCTGCACAGCTAATTAACAGCATTTACACAATTAGTCGGTTGCTCATTTTGTAACCAAAACAGCCTTGGAATTGACTGTGGTTGTGACGCTCTGGGCCATTTGCTTCACTTGACTTTATTTTATTTTATTCCACTAATATTGGCTTAACCTTCAAATCAAAAATTCACTCCCAAAGGGCACCACAAGTTTTAATCAGTGTTATATATAAAAATGGTTCATCATTGTAACTTGAACATCAGAATCATTTCTTTCTTTCTTTCTTTCTTTCTTTCTTTCTTTCTTTCTTTCTTTCTTTCTTTCTTTCTTTCTTTCTTTCTTTCTTTCTTTCTTTCTTTCTTTCTTTCTTCCTTCCTTCCTTCCTTCCTTCCTTCCTTCCTTCCTTCCTTCCTTCCTTCCTTCCTTCCTTCCTTCCTTCCTTCCTTCCTTCCTTCCTTCCTTCCAATGCGAAGAGGGGGAACTTTTCGGGCCTGAGCCCCAGAAATGAGCTGGAGGACCCAGACTTGAGATTTTAGATTTTCTTTCTTTCTTTCTTTCTTTCTTTCTTTCTTTCTTTCTTTCTTTCTTTCTTTCTTTCTTTCTTTCTTTCTTTCTTTCTTTCTTTCTTTCTTTCTTTCTTTCACATTCTCCCTGATGGACTCATGTTGTAAATTTCATCTGCTCTTGTGCAGTGATTCCCAAAGAGTGTGGTAGGGACAGATATAGGGAAAGGTACTCTTTTGCATTTCAGCCAGAACTCCATAGGGCCAGAATCCTATTATTGACATCCACTGGTGAAAGTCAGTTGTCATAAATCCCAGTGGCAAATTGCTGCAAGTTAAAAAAATTGGCTGTTGCACTTTCTGTGGCATACCAGTTACATGATATGACTTGTGACAAGAAATGTGAACATTGACTTGTTAATTAGTAGCAATTTGCTCCTGAAATTTATATTGATGGACTTATGTTGGCATAGTTATTTACCTGGATTCTTGTTAATAATTCTAAGAATATCCCAGACAGTATAGCCAATAGTGCACTCCAGGTGTTGCACTAAAAACATAACAAAACAAAAGTAAATAAACAAAACAACAACAACAAAACAAAACACAGTGTCTTTATAATCTTCATAAGGCAGTGCCTTGAAAAATAAGCCACAGTCTTGGGTGAACTAGGCAGCAGACACCCAGTGGATTAGGGAGGATCCTTTGTACCACTGATGATACAAGGTAATATTCACTGGTTAATATTAATTAAGCCATTTTCTAGGAACCAAATTCAATTGAAAAACTATCTGTTTTTCCAACAGTATCTAGGAAAAATACATGTTTATCTTCCTCAGTATAAAAGGAGGGATGCCTCCAATTTTTGTCCAAAGGGATGGTTTTCTAGTTGTCAGAACTGTAGGGTACTCTGGTATAATTAATCAAATATATTGAATAACTATGAGAGACTGTGGAAATGCATTGTCCTCCAGCATTCCATCCTTAAACATTTTCCAGTGCATTTCCGAACACAGTTGCGGTGGTTTGTAACATTGTGCTCTTACAATTGTCCCACACTGAGAGGGATAGTTAACAATCCTCTCAGCATAAATATTCTGAGAGGATTTTGTAGATTGACCGAGCCATATGCAAGTTCTCCAAATGATGTTGTGAGACATGCACACCTTGAAAACATAGAGAAGGTCTTTGATGCGCTGGCAACTCATTGTGTATGTTTTTCATTTGTACCATATGAGCACTTACCAGACAGTGTTTGGAAGTATGTTCATCTGGGCTGGAATATGTGAATGGTTTCCTCTTCATGCTGCCAATCTGGACCCATTGTCCTAGCCATCAAGTTGGTATTCCTGCATCGAGCAGGGGGTTGGACTTGATGGCCTTGTAGGCCCCTTCCAACTTCCCTTTTCTATGATTTGATGGTTCTATGTGCTATTACTGGTGCTTATTCACATTTTGCTGTTTAGGTTAACAGTTCTCAAGGGAGAGGATGGTTTCAGTGGCGATGCCCAGCCTGAGGAATCTCCTTCCCAGGAAGGCTCAGTTGGAACTTCAGAGTAACTGTGTAGTCTTGTCCACAACGGTATCACAGATCTGGAGAAGGGAGATACAGTATTCATTTTTCATGTATCTATGAATAGGGAGGTCACTAACATACAAGGGTTAGCCCTTTTCCTTTGGTCAACCTACTTGGCCAGCTCAGGTTGGCAGCTTTCTGTGACTTCACAAACCTTGGCCAGGCCATGTCCTGACAACAGTGTTACTCGTGAGGAGGGAGGCCAAGGTCACTCTGTTGAGAGACAGCCAGCGTGAAGGAATCACAGAGTCGATCCTGCGATTCATCCCTGTTTTTCCATCAGAAAATGCTGTCTCTCACCGTGCTCATCGCTCACATTCTCGAGAGATGAATGCGCAGACCCAATCCTGATGTGGACAATCCTCCCAAGGAGGAAGAGAAAGGTGAGTCTAGGCCTTGGGGGAATAAGGCAGGAAAGGACTGAAGTCCCTTGAACTGAGTTTTCTTTTTCTTTTTAAATTAATTAATTAATTAATTTTTCTCTTTATAGAGGTAGGGTAGGGTAAGGATACATTTAGAGGGGGTGGATTTGAACGGTCACATTACAAATCGGCATTTTTCCCCATAATAATTCTAAATGATCTCTTCTAAGAATAATTCCAATTATCATACAAAAATATATACATTATATAGAAAAATCTATATTCAGACAGGTATTTTGTAATTCCCATTACTAATTATGTAGCTGGTCTTTTTTGCAACCATGTATATAGTGGCAACCAAGTTTCCCGATGGTCCTTTTTTTAAAAAATTCAACCATTCTGTTAGCATATCCATTTCTGCGGTTTCCAGTATTTTCCCTATCAGTTCGTCTATTTGTGGTATTCCAGATTCCTTCCAATGTTTTGTGAATACTATTCTCACTGCTGTTATCATATGGATGGCTAAGAATGCTTTTTCAGAATCTGATGTATTAGGCAAAATATTTAGTAGGAAAAAAATCTGGTATCATTGATATTGGAGTTTCTAATATCTCTTGCAGTATCTGTTTGACTTTGGTCCAGTATTATTGAGTTTCTTTACACATCGACCGCATGTGGTAAAATGTCACTTCTTTTTGTTTACATTTCAGACATATATTTGAGAATTGAGTGCTTATTTTGCCCAGAGTTGTGGGAGTCATATACCATCTGTAAAACATTATATATATATGATCTCCTTGAATACTGTAGATTTAGTAATATTTATATTTATTTTCCAGATTTGATCTCATTGGTTTAATTCAATATTGTGTCCTACATTCAGTGCCCATTTGATCATGCATGCTTTTACTACTTCATCTCGTGTTTCGAAATTTGGCAAGAAATTATATAGTAACTTAATGCATTTTCTTTCTGATTCTAAAAGTGTTCTGTCGAAAGGAGTGTTTTCTTGATAAAATCCCTGTTGCTTATCTTTAGTATACCTTGATATTAATTGTGATTGTGACCATCAGTCTATTTCAGTGCCTTGGTCTACTAGCTCTTGACGTATTTTAATAGAACCGTCGATATTTAAAACCTCACTGTATCTTACTATTTTCTTATTTTCTCTCAAATGTGGTAGAGCAAATGTTTCAATTGGCATTGCCCACTGTGGTATTTTAATATGCATTTGGTTTTTGACTTTATTCCACATTGACAAGAGTGCCTTCCTTTGTATATGGTATTGTTTGAAGTCTTCTGTTTTATTGTACCATGCAAGTACATGCCAGCCCCATTTCAGATCGTATCCTTCTAGTTTAAGGAGCCTTGTGTTTTCCAACGTTACCCACTCCTTAATCCATACCAATGCAGATGCCCTGTGATAGACAAGCCAATTCGGAAGCCCCATTCCTCCTCTTATTTTTTGGTCTTGTAGGTGTTTAATTTTAATTCTTGGTTTTTCTCCTTCCAGATAAATTTAGATATGCATTTTTCAAGCTCCTTAAATATTATTTGTTTTAAAATAATTGGGATTGTTTGGAAAAGGAATATGAATTTTGGTAGAATGTTCATTTTGATTGTAGCAATTCTACTCATTATTCATAACTGTAGATTTGGCCAACTAGAAAGATCTTTCTTAATTTCGTCCATCAATTTTAAGTAATTATCTTTCAAAAGAGTGCTTGTTTTCTTTGTAAAGAATATACCAAAATATTTTACTTTCCTTCCTTCCTGAAAATTTTTAATTTGTAATAATTCATCAATCTCCTGTTTTTGCATGTTTTTAGTCATAAGTTTTTTTGTGGTTTATTTTTAACCCTGTCATTTCACCAAATTCTTTTAATTCCAACATTAAAGCTTCTTTTGATTCCTTAAGATTATCAACTACTATGAGCAGGTCATCTGCAAAGGCCTGTACCTTGAATATTTCTCCTCTGATTTTAAGTCCTTTAATTGTGGTAGAATATACCAGATGGGCGGGGTATAAATCAAATTAATAATAATAATAATAATAATAATAATAATAATAATAATAATAATAATAATAATAATAATAATAATAATAATAATAATAATAATAATAATAATAATAATAATAATAATAATAATTATTATTATTATTATTATTATTATTATTATTATTATTATTATTATTATTATTATTATTATTATTATTATTATTATTATTATTATTATTATTATTATTATTATCATTATTTTATCTGATATTCCTAAGTGCTGCATTAGTGCTTCTATTACTGTTAAAAAAAGTAATGTGATAGTGGACAACCCTGTCATGTTCCTTTATGTATTTCTATTTCTTGTGTGTGTTCTCCATTAATTCTTATCTTTGCCATTTGTTTGGAGTAGATAATCTTTATTATTCCAGTGAAATTCTGACCTGCCCCCATTTCTTCTAGTTGTGTTGTCATGAAGTTCCAGTTTACATTATCAAATGCTTTCTCTGCATCAATAAAGAGAATTGTCACCTGTTTTGCTGGAGGGTTTTCATAGTATTTCAAAAAGTTAATGAGATTTCTCACATTAGATCTTAAATATCTCCTTGGAAGGAATCCTGCTTGGTCTTGATGAATAACTTCAACCAATATGCTCTTTAGTCTTGTTACTAACATTGTTGCAAATATCTTGTAGTCTACGTTTAAGAGAAATATTGGTCTATAGTTCGATATTTACTCCACTTCTGTGCCTTCTTTATGTATAATTGTAATGACTGCCTCTTTCCATGTTTTGGGTATTTTTCCCTCTTGTCGTATTTCATTTATCATTTTTTTGAAGGGTTGGCCAGCACGTCTTCAATTTTTTATAGTATTCTGCAGGTATCCCGTCACTTCCTAGTGACTTCTTCAGTTTCTGTTTTTTAAAAGCCTCTGAAATTTCATGCATTGTAAATGGCTGGTTCAGAATATCTTGTTGCTTTGATAGCTTGATGTGGTTTTATCTTTGGATATATTCTTTCTGCTTCATGGATGGCATGCATTCTTCTGTATAGAACTTTCCCACTATTTCTCTGAGTTCTCTAGGTCCCGTGATGAGTTCTCCTTTTTGGTTTCTGAGGCTTAAGACATAATTTTTGGTTATTTCCTTCTTTAGCTTAGATTCCAGCCATCTCCCTACTTTATTGGTGTTTTCAAAATATATTTGTTTTGTATATTTTAATTTGTTTGCTAGGTCCTCAGTTATTAGGGTATTCAATTTATGTTGTATCATCTGTATCTTCTGTTTTAACTGTGTTGCTGTTGGATTTTGTTTTGATTGTGCCTCCTCTTTCTTCAGTTCTGCCTCTAGTGCTTTGTATTTTTTATTTATTTTCTTTCTCCTTGCTGCTAGGAATACTGTGTTGCTTGCTCCCCAAATAGTCTGTGTTGACATTCCCTGTGTTGCCTTTCTTTGGAAGTAGTCTTCCATCTCTTCCCTAATCATCTTCATTGCTTCCTCGTCTCTCAATACGTTGGTGTTTAGTCTCCATTGTGATGTTTTTTGTAGGTCTGGACCTTCAGTGTAACTGTACAGTGGCCTGGGTAATATTTGTGTTTCTTGTACTTTATCTATCCATGTTCTAGGGATCCAGCATGCATAAATTCTTGACCATGATTGGTGTCTATTTGAATAGAAGGTATAGTCTCTGGATTTGGGACAGCTTGTTTTCCATACATCTATCAGTTCTAATTTATTTGTCAAGAGAAGAAATCGAGTTATCTCATGAAGCCACGTCTTCTCCCGCCGTCTTGTAACAAGGTGTTTCTTTCATTTTTTCCTTCAAGGTTTCGGACGTGGTGCATCTCCCACAATTAGGAGCCACGCAAGTCATCAACTCTGGCCCCAGATGGATTGCTCCCGCCATCATCCTCCCCAAACCCCCCTCCAGAGCCAAACCATCAGCTGGAACAGGTGGTGGAGTGTTGGATGGAAGAACCTTTTCCTGTGATGCAGGTCCTGTGGGGGTCACCTTCCAATTTGGCATTCTTGGTCCTCTCTCCTGAACCAGAGGATTGTGGCCCATGGGGTGAGGCTGATGGGGAGCAATCCCAATATGATCCACCACAAACTCCCACCCCATCAACAGTTTTTTCCATGGATGTGCTGCTACAACAGGAAAAATTACCCAGAGAGGTGTGGGATGACTGAGAAAATCACATCTGCCATCATCCTCAGCAGTGACCCCTCCTGTGCCCAAACACCGGGTGGAGAAGTTATTGGTGCTCCCCAAGCCCTGCAGTGGAGATGCCACAGAAGGCAGCGAAGTGGGATGCTCAGAGGGAGACGTGTCCCTCCGGGTGGACCTGAACAAATCAGATGGACAGTCCCAATTCATAGCTGAAGCCAGCTGGGACGCTTGTGGAGGTACTTCTGGGGCTTTCTTGCCTTCTCCAGTAGACCCTCCTCAATTAGAGGATCGTGGCCTGGGGGTCGAGGCGGACGGGGACCTATCCCAATGTGATCTGCCCCTAACTCCCACCCCACCCACCGATGTTTTCTTGGATGAGCCACCACCGGAGGAATTGGCCAGGGCAGAAGAGGACCAGACCAACGGTGGTGATGAGGACAACCAATGTCTCCTCCTGGCAGAGATGCCCATGGCTGCCCCACCCAACCTGGAGGGATGTTGAAACAGTGAGAAGATGACAGCTGCCAACATCCTCACCTGTACCCCCTCCTGTGACCAAAAACAGGGTGGAGAAGTTCTTGGTGCTCCCCAAGCCCCCGAGCCCTGTAGTGGAGATGCCACAGAAGGCCCTCCTCAATCAGAGGAGCGTGGCAGAAGACCCTCCTCAATCAGAGAGGGCAGAAGAGGACCAGACCAATGGTGGTGATGAGGACAACCAACATCTCCTCCTGGCAGAGATGCCCATGGCTGCCCCACCCAGCCTGGAAGGATGTGGGAACAGTGAGAAGATGACAGCTGCCATCATCCTCACTGGTACCCCCTCCTGTGACCAAACACTGGGTGGAGAAGTTCGTGGTGCTCCCGGAGCCCCCAAGTCCTGCGGTGGAGATGCCACAGAAAGCAGCGATGTGGGACAGGCAGAGGGAAGCGTGTCCCTGATGGTGGATCTGAACGAATCAAATGGACAGTCCCAGTTCGTAGCTGAGGCCACCTGGGACGCTTGTGGAGGTGCCTCTGGGGCTTTCTTGCCTTCTCCAGAAGACCCTCCTGAATCAGAGGATTGTGGCCTGGGGGCTCAGGCCAATGGGGATATCCGCTTCCAGGACCAGTTGCCCTTGCTGTGAGTATATGAAGACAAGGGAGTAAACCAGAGTAGAAGGGGAGGGCCTTTCTCCCTCCCTCCTTTTTTTGAATTTGCTTCACAGTGGGTTTCTGCTCAGGACCCTGTCGGAGGATTTTCCCTCTAAGCTTCTTCGTCCTCTTGCTTCCTTTTCCAGGAGGAAGGAGCGGGAACTGGAGCGGTGGTTTGAATTGCTGAACCAAGACCTGCAAGAAGCCATGGAGACGGAAGGTCAGGAGGGACAGTTTGTCATTTTCTGTCATAGCGCACAGCAGGATAAGAGACTGTTTTCTTTTGTCACTCTTTGCTGCAGAGTTTGGAATGCTGGTTAACTCTTCTAACTGTGCAACAACAATGTAGGGATTTACAGAGCAGAATAGCTTCATGTTCCCCAAAATAGGCCACTCCTTTTTCTCACTAAGTGGCACCTGCAATCTCCATAACTCTCTCTCAGACATTAGGTGGAGAAAGAATAAAAGGTTAATTACTTGTCTTTGAATAGCAAACTGACAGACATGACTGCTTTCAGCAACAGATTTTAAAAGACGGACTGCTATTAGCAGACCACAGAGCAGAGGGAAAGAATTGAGCGAAGAGAGGCAGGGCTGGCTTTGAATTCAGAGGCGGGAAGGAACGATTGGTTACTGCTGGGTAGATTGATGGTCATCTCAGCCTAGAAAACTCCCAGCCACGCCTACTAAAGGCAGCATGCAAGATTGCAATCACTTCAACATTCTTTACTTCTTTTGTCCCCCTACTCTTATGCTACACTTGGCTTTGAATTGTTGTCTTGTGATTCCATCTTTATTTCAAAAGGTGCTGGTTGTTGCCATGATCGTTTTAAAAAACAAAACACAACACTTTTTTTGGTTGTTTGACTGTTCTGCTCAGTTTGACAAAATGCCACCCCTCCACAGACAGAGAAGCAGGAGGAGTTTTAACCAAGCAAACTGAAATCAGGACGAAGCCCGAAAGCAGTGGGAATAGTGGGAAATTTGGTCATTCGTAAGGATCAATATTTAGTTTCTTTTGCCTTTCTTCCGATTTCTGTCTCCCAACGGTGCAGAGGGGCTCAAGCTTCAGCAGCGGCGAGAGCAGGTCCTCCAGAAATTGCCCGATCAGAAGAGCAAGTTGGTGTAAGATCTGGACCTTGAAGTGACACAGTGAGTATTCCTGTTCTGGTTGACCAGCAAGAGAGGGAGCCAACTAGGGGTGGGTGGGTTTATGGGCAAGAAGGAAAAACCCTGTTTCTTGTCCCATTTCCGAGGAACCAGGGTTTGAGATCAGTGGTTTCTCCAGTTTGTGGACACCCTCTCTGCCATCTGATAAAGTAACCTTGAGCTTAGGTGGACCCACAGTGCCTTTGGTGTCAGGCAGTGTCCTTTACTCCCATTTAAATGGCCTTTCATTGGGTATCATGAGGACTAGAACCTCCAGTTTGTTCCACTTGAGGGGCAATAAAGTGCTGTCTATTTCCCGGCCATCACAGGACACACAGGGAAATGCACTCCAGCATGACCTGGATTCATGGTTATTACTTTTGGGGGGGGTGTTTTGGGCTGAAGCAGATGCAAGGATCTCTTTAAGGGAGATGGCTTTGGCACTGCAGTTCAGACTCTGCTCATGACTTGAGCTCAATCCAAATGGGCCCAGGTAGCCAGCTGGCATTGCTAAAAGGAAAAAGGATGCCAAGCTTTACCTAGCAGAGGGCAGCCTGAACATTAACAACACCGAACGCAGCCGTCTAGATGGTCTGTGGGATCCCCTCATGTGCTCACGGCCATTCACACTTGAAAAACAGCCCTGGCCGGTGCTTTGTGTTTGGGTGAGAAGTGGTGAACAGCTGAAGAAAAGAAAAGGAATCGGTTTCTGGGTTTTTCCCCTGCTTGGTGTGGTGCGGGGGGGGGGGGGGAGATTCCTGTTAATCAACTTGACCATTCGCCTATGGAGTGTCTCCGGGATTCGTGGTTCCCTGTCCTGTTTCACATAGATGTGAAAAACATGAAAGAGGCTGTCCAGAAATTCTTGAGCTGGTGCCCTCCCAGCGAGTGCGGACCGCCCCCAACTCCATCAGCTTTTTAAAGATCTCCCAGGAGGACAGCTTCTCTGGTTCTGTTTGAATCAACTTCTCAAAGCCGAGACGGACAACAGGAAAAGGAGCCTGGAGGGAAAGGGGCTGTTACATAACAGCACTGATGTTACCTGTCTGTCATGGGTTTGGAGGGAAAGTTCCATCCTATGGGGAGTGGAAGGCGGGACATCAGGAGGAGGGGCTG
Organism: Pogona vitticeps; assembly: GCF_051106095.1. Taxonomy (NCBI): domain Eukaryota; kingdom Metazoa; phylum Chordata; class Lepidosauria; order Squamata; family Agamidae; genus Pogona; species Pogona vitticeps. The sequence continues at coordinate 176,382,955 of NC_135785.1, forward strand.
TACTGTATAAATATGTGATGCCTGTGTGGTGAAGGGGGATGCTGAGACAGACACTGTGAGACACTGGGTGGGGACGAAGCAGCAGCTGGGGAAGAAGAAGCTGTTGTGGGAGTCTGGGTGTCTGACAGGGTACTACTGTGTGTCAGAGTACCAGCCTGAAAGGTTCAGGGGTCTGTTGGTTAGCCAGAACTGATGGGTTCAGGGTCTGTGCTTTAAGTTAAAGGTTCTAGGTGAACCAAACTGTATGCTTGTGTGTGTGAGAATAAGCCACGTTACTTTGTTTTATTCACCTGATTGTTTTATTTACCCTGTTTGTATTTAAAATAAACCTTATTCTTTTATTGTTTAAAAATCCATCCCTGGTCTGTGTGACTTATTATAGGGAATGGTTGGTGGCAGCTTAGTAACTGTGTGATAGATCCCAGTAGGTCTGGGTTTGTCACATTGATTGGTGTCCAGCGTGTGGGATACGACTGGTCCAGTTGTCCAGCGGTCCAGCAAAGCCTTGGCAAGTGTGCCCAGAGCAAGGGGGGTCTAGTCAGGGACAGTCTGAGGCGCGTAGGTAATCTTCTAGGTGTACCTCACGGGGAGGTGCGCTAGTAGAAGAACGTGCCAACTGGGGAGACTTAGATTAAGGTGCTCTGAGGCAGCCTAGTTTTGGCGGGAAAACGCTGAGGCAAAACTGCGTAGCAACAGCGAGCTAGCTTGCCAGCTGAGAGGCCCAGCAGAGGGGGGTAGGCTCTGACTCGATACTGTTGCAAGTAGTGCTGAAGAACAGCAGCAGTCTCTAGGGAGAGCTGGGTTCTGAGGCAAGAAGGAAAAAAAGTGGTCGTTTTATTTTGAGGCTTGACTTTTTAAAGCAGCCTGTTCTGAGGGGGGGTATGCCCTTGACTCGAAGCCAAGTAGCAGACATGAGTGAAGTGAAAGACCCCCAGATTGACCAAGGTTCTGAGGATGAATTTGGCTCAGTGCAAGGTGACAGCACAGGAGAGCAGAACCCAGAACTTAGAAAATTGATCCTAGCCCAACAGCATGAACTGAGGGTGAGGGAAATGGAGGAAAGATTAGAGAGAGAGAAAATGGCATTTGAATTAGAGCGAGAGAGAGAGAGAATGGAGAGGGAAGAAAGAATGGAGAGAGAGAAAATTGCTCTGGAAAAAGAAAGGATGGCGTATGAGTTAAGAAAACTGGAAATGATGAACCAGAACAATAATAATAATAGGGATTCTGAGGGAGGCCAACTGTCTAAGGCTGACCTGAAGAAATTCCCTGTGTACCACAAGGGAGATTGTCCTGAGGTGTTCTTTTCCTTAGTGGAAAGAGCGTTTGTGGACTTCTCAGTGAGGGAAACTGAGAAGATGACCATCATGCGGTCTTTAATCAGTGGTAGCCTGGCTGAGGTTTATGCCGAGATGCCTGAGGAATTGATGAAAGATTTTGCAGAGTTTAAAAAACTGGTGTTTGCAAGACATGGGATAAATGCAGAGCAGCTGAGACAAAGATTCAGGTCCCTTACCAAGAAGCCAGAACAGACTTTTACCCAAGTGGGGGCCCAATTGGTGAGGCTGCTTGAGAAATGGCTATCGCAGGAGGGAATAGAGACCTATGAGCAGCTTAAAGACTTGAGAGCCCTGGAACAGTTCTATTCAGTCCTGCAGGGGGAATTGAAATTCCAGGTGAGGGAAAGGAAACCGAAATCTGTGGCAGCAGCCGCAGAGATCGCAGATTTTATCTCCCAAATAAGAAAGCCCTTGGGTGAGGGGAAATCTGTAGGTAAACCCAAAGAAACCTACAGCAAGTACTCTCAGGGACCAGGGAAAAGCCAGCAAGGGGGAGGGGCCCATGGTGAAGGGAAGCCCTCAGACATGAAACCAAGACCTCAGATTTTGGAGGGAAAACCAAAACAAGATGAGAGAGAATCAAAATATACCAGAAAATGCTATTTCTGTCAGGGAAAGGGTCATCTAATCTCAGAGTGTGAGAAATTGAAGCAGCTAAAAGGAATGGTGCCTCATGATTCTAGTGGAACCAAGCCAAAAGCTGTGTTCTGTGTCCAGAAAGAGCAAAGCTCATTGTCACAGAGGGAGCCTGTTGCCATGACTACTCAGTCTGGAACAGCTACCTATGCTGATCAGGCTGAGGAAAATGGTCCTCTTGTGGAGGTAAAGCGCTGCTTGCTGATAAAAACAGATTCTCAGTTGTTTGAGACAGCAGGGGTGGACGTAGGAATACTTGACCGGCAGTATAGGGAGCTGCGGGACACTTGTTCCCAGGTAACCCTGTGCCATCCAGATATTATTCCTAGGGAGTTTATAATCCCAAATGAGAGCATGAAGGTGGCAGGGATTGAGGGGCAGATAATCTCTCTGCCAGTAGCAGAGGTACCTGTCAACTTTCAAGGCTGGAGGGGAGATTGGCGGATAGCGATTTCATCGACTCTGCCAGCAGCCGTGCTCGTGGGAAATGACCTGGCTGAACATGTGAAACGGGTGCTAGTGATTACACGCTCACAAGCCACCACAGGGACAGTTCAGGGGGGTAATGATGAGCCAGAGGCGGAAGCAGAGGGGAGTTCAGAAGCTGTGGTGGAAACCTTAACCACAGACAGCAGATTTGGACAGGAGCAAAAGGCAGACGCCACTCTCCAAAAGTGTTTTGAACAGGTGACTGACGCCCAGCTAACACCTGAAACCCCAGTGAGATTTCTGGAGAAAAAGGGGATTTTATATAGAGAGACCCTGAGAAATATCTCAAAAGGGGGAGATGGGATCAGAAGTCAGCTGGTGGTACCTGAAAAGTATCGCCCCATGATCTTACAAAGGGGTCACTCTGACATGTTTGCTTATCGATCAGTGCCACAAGCCAGTACCGGGTTTAGTCCATTTGAACTTCTATTTGGGAGACGGGTGAAAGGGCCCCTTGATTTGATCAAACAAAATTGGGAGCAGATCACCCAGGATGACCCACAAGACGTTGTGACTTACATAGACACCTTGATGAATGACCTAAAGCGAAATCTAGAGCTGGCAGCAGAAAACCTGCAAGCGCAGAAGGTCAAACAGAAAACATGGTATGACCGCAAAGCTAGAGAGAGGCACTTTGACCCAGGGGAGGAAGTGCTGTGGCTTAGGCCCTGCAGAGAGAATAAACTGCAGCTCAAATGGGCAGGACCATATAGGGTCATTTCCAAAATGTCAGACCTGAACTACCTAATAGAGCAGGAGGAGAACCAAGCAAGGAGGGTGGTTCATGTGAATGCCCTAAAACCCTACTACAGAGGGGAACAGAGGGTTTTATTCGCGATAAAAGCAGCTGAGAGCGAGGAAGCTGAGTTACCCTTCTGGGAGGGTAGAGGGGAAGTAAAATACAACCCAGAGGAGGTAAAGATCAGTCCTGCACTCACCCAAGACCAGCAGCAAGAACTAAAAATGCTGCTTAGTAAATATCAACAGGTGTTTTCCAACAAGCCGGGGATAGTGAAGGGAGTGATGCATCGGATCCACACAGGGGATGCACCCCCGCAGGCAGTATCCCCATACCGAGTAACGGGACCCTATAGGGACAAGGTGCGGAAGGAGCTGGACGAGATGCTGAGGGAGAACATAATCGTCCCCTCTTCTAGTCCTTGGTCCTCTCCGATAGTCCTTGTGGACAAGCCTGATGGGAGCATTAGGTTTTGTGTTGATTACAGGAAATTAAACCGTGTAACCACTCCTGATGCCTACCCAATGCCCAGGCTAGACAACCTGATTGAAACCATAGGGGGTTGTCGGTTCATCTCATCATTGGACCTGGTAAAGGGATATTGGCCATTAAGAATTGATCCCAGGGATCAAGAAAAAACTGCCTTTTGCAGCCCTTTTGGTCTCTATGAATTTCGAGTCCTGAGCTTTGGTCTCAGAAATGCACCAGCCACATTCCAAAGGCTGATGGACCAGACCTTGGCAGGGCTCAGTGACTTTACAGTGGCCTACATTGACGACATAGGGATCTTCAGTAATACCTGGGAAGATCACCTGATACACCTGGAGTTAGTGCTGCAGAGGTTAAGTGCAGCAGGGCTAACAGTAAAGGCCAGCAAGTGTCAGCTGGGTAGCCCAGAAATAAAATACTTGGGTCACAGGGTAGGGGGAGGAGTGATAAAACCCCTGGAGGCCAAAATAGAAGCTGTTCGTGATTGGCCTAGACCCAACACCAAGAAAAAAGTCAAATCATTTCTTGGGTTGGTGGGCTACTACAGAAAGTTCATCCCGAGGTTTAGCGAGATTGCGGCTCCGCTGACCGATCTGACGAGGAAGAAGGCTGATGACCGCATCCCGTGGACCAGCGACTGTGAGGCGGCGTTCCAGAGGTTGAAGGAGGCGTTAATCAACTATCCTGTCCTGCGTGCTCCAGACTTCGACCGGGAGTTCATCATCTACACCGATGCGTCTAACAGCGGGGTAGGAGCAGTTCTGTGCCAAGAGGATGAGAATGGTGACCAGCATCCAGTGTCCTACCTGAGTAGGAAACTTCAAAAAGGTGAGAGACATTTGGCAACCGTGGAGAAGGAGTGTTTGGCCATAGTCTACGCGATCCAGAAGGCCAAGCCTTACATCTGGGGAAGACATTTTATTCTGTGTACTGACCATTCACCATTGCAATGGTTAAAGACGATGAAAACCCACAATAGCAAACTTATGAGGTGGGCTTTGAACTTACAGGACTATGACTTTGAAGTGAAGGTGGTCAGAGGGTCAGTGAACTGTGTTGCTGACGCCTTATCAAGAAGACCTGAAGACTGAAGACGGCGAAAGAACATGGACTATATGTATATAATGAAAACAAAAAGTTAAAATGTACCTGGTTTTGAATTTGGTTGGTATTAATAAAGGTAAATTGATGTACTGTATATGGTAAAATGTTTAAATGCATATTTGCTATGGTTAACTTGGAGTGTAAGTATATGTAAGTATTATATGGTATGTATAAATGTTGTTGTGTATTTTATGCAGGTTGTTTTTTGGTGAAAAGCACTTTTAGCTTTCCCCCTACAAAACAACTTTTAAAGAGGGGAGGTGTTACATAACAGCACTGATGTTACCTGTCTGTCATGGGTTTGGAGGGAAAGTTCCATCCTATGGGGAGTGGAAGGCGGGACATCAGGAGGAGGGGCTGTACTGTATAAATATGTGATGCCTGTGTGGTGAAGGGGGATGCTGAGACAGACACTGTGAGACACTGGGTGGGGACGAAGCAGCAGCTGGGGAAGAAGAAGCTGTTGTGGGAGTCTGGGTGTCTGACAGGGTACTACTGTGTGTCAGAGTACCAGCCTGAAAGGTTCAGGGGTCTGTTGGTTAGCCAGAACTGATGGGTTCAGGGTCTGTGCTTTAAGTTAAAGGTTCTAGGTGAACCAAACTGTATGCTTGTGTGTGTGAGAATAAGCCACGTTACTTTGTTTTATTCACCTGATTGTTTTATTTACCCTGTTTGTATTTAAAATAAACCTTATTCTTTTATTGTTTAAAAATCCATCCCTGGTCTGTGTGACTTATTATAGGGAATGGTTGGTGGCAGCTTAGTAACTGTGTGATAGATCCCAGTAGGTCTGGGTTTGTCACAGGGGCCAACACAGAGAAAGTACGGTTCCTGGTCCCAGCGCTCTGGGTCTCCTTTGGTCTCACCATTTTTAGCATCGAGGACTGGAGGGGCCCCGTATGGGACAGGTCGTGGTTTTGTGGGAGATATGCTCTGCCATGTATCAAGGGCCTAAACTTCTTTTCTGTCTCACTTGCCCGCAGGAGGAGGTCGTGGCTGGAAGAAACCACATGGTACATGGAGCCAGAGGGACTGCCCACCTCAGCACAGACCCACCCCCAACCCAGCCCGAATGATGAGTCCACCCATTGGTGGGCGGCTTAGAGTGAGGGACGTTTCTGTGTGCCAGTTTGAACCAACTCTTCCTCCAGAACCCATGAGAACTAGGGCCTTGCTTTACCCTAGCTCGGTGCTAGAGCTCTGATCCAGAGAGGTGTCCACAGCTGTTTCTTTGTGATCACCGCACTTCAACGTAGTTCATTGTGGCTTGTTTTCCCCCTCTCTTCTTCCCTTGATCCAAAAGGCAATATTACCCTCGACACTCCAGACCACAAGGAGCCAGCGCCCCAGCGCCCCTCGCCTCATCTGGTGGGCCCTGTTGCACGGTAGAGTGCTGATCGCCTCATTTGGCCTGGGCCGGGAATTGCCAACCACCCCTCAGGACCCCCCAAAGCCCGCCCCCGCCCTGCACATGGAGTTGTGCAAAGAGGAACTCCCGACGGATCTTCGGGTTGACGTCGCCTCGGAGGATGACTGGAGGACCCTTCCTCCTCTGTGGGCCCAGATGTCCCCCAAGCTCCCGAGACTCGCGGAGGGCCGGGGCAGCAAGGCCCAGAAATGGGGTGAGTGGAAAGCTGCATGGATAAGGAAGGCCACCAGGGAGCGGGTTTGAATTGGTGCAAAACACACCTGCAAAGCACTGTGCCTTGGAAAAAGCAAACCCTACAGTTATGATGCGGGGGATGCTTGGCTCAGCAATACCATGAGCAAGAAGTCTCTTGGAATCATTGTAGATCACAAGCTGAACATGAGCCAACGGAGCATTCTGTTTCCATAGTGACCAACCAGAAGGCTTTACAAGAGACAGGGCCAGCAGGGCTATTTGGCTTGGGCCTCACCTCACCAGGAGGAGACTCATTTCACCCAAGGGGTACATTCATGAAATATATATCCACACATGAGCTGGTATACATTCTACTAATAAATATTTTCTTAAAAAAAAAACATTTTTGCATTAATTTTTTTTACCCCTTTCCCCAAACAATGACAAGGCCTCACAACATGAAATATATATCCACACATGAGCTGGTATACAGTATATTTATTCTTAAAGGAAATAATAACTATAACCGATAAAGAAACATGCAGGCCTTCTGTAATAATATGTATAGTTATGTTTTCATACAAAAGAAACTTAAAGATTCAGAAATATAAAAATAAAAATAAAATACTTGAGGTGCAGAGTTAACCAAACACTCTATTTGCTATTATTACATTCTTTTTTCTTCTTTTCTTTATCAATCTGTTTGTCATTTATTTGTTGTTGATTTTTAAATTAAATTTTTTTTAGTCTTTGGTTCTTGTTCTATATTTTCCCCCTTTCCTCTTTTTATATGTACTATCTATACTGTTTGAAACCAAATAACGTGATTTTTTTTTTAAAAAAAGATTCAGAATTGTATAAATAAAACCTTAGAGGTGTATGAGAAAAAAAGTTGAGATGCTCTTGAATGCCTAGGTACTTTGCTTACTCTTTAGATAAAAACATTATCTGATAAATAATTAGATTTTTGTTTGATAATATAGTCATTATCCATACATTATTAGAATTAATTATGTAATAATATAATTATAATGTTTTCTATCCAGATTCTTCATAGTATTACAAACTGCAAATAGCTCGCCGTTTTCTTCTGAATTGGGCCCAACGTATGTATTTTTTTTCATTTTTTAAAAACCAAGTTGCATTTACAGTCAGCCCATTTTATATATGCATATGGTCTCATGAATAACTTCACAAGAATTAAGACTTCATGAGAGCCAGTTTTAGAAACAAAGGTGTTTCTTTGTAATCACAATTCCTTCATCACTTCAGAGCACAAGCTTCTGTTTCCAATATGATTCTGCAGTCTTGCTAATTTGGAGGGTTTAAATTGCAAGAGGAGGTTCTGTGGATAGAAAAGACACTTTGCCTATAGAAAGATTCCCTCACCACCAGACTTTACCCAAGATATCAGAAATGGTGCATCTACTTTTGTAACTTGTAAAATATGCTGCCTGTGGTGGCTGGTACATTCTGTTTAAGAGTAGGGATGGCTCTGTTTCAAAAATGAGGGGCCAGAAGGAGCTGTGCACTCTCAGGTAAAGGTTCCCCTTGACATTTAGTCAGCCGTGTTCAACTCTAGGGGGCGGTGCTCATCCCCGTTTCCAAGCCATAGAGCCAACGTTTCGAAGACAGTTTCCGTTGTCACATAGCCAGTGCGACTTAGGCCCAGAATGCTGTTTACCTTCCCACCGAGGTGGTCCCTATTTAGCTACTCGCATTTACATGCTTTCGAACTGCTAGGTTGGCGAGGAGCTGGGACAAAGAGCGTGGATTCGATCTTACAACTGCTGGTCTTCTGACCCTGCAGCATACAAAGGCTTCTGCGGTTTAGCCCGCAGCGCCACCACGTCCCCTACACTCGCAGAAGTGGAGCTTAATAGTGAGCCCATCATACAAGCAATGAGCCAAAGAAACCTGAAAGGGGATCCTACATCATTTCTAATATTTCAAATTTTCTCACTTTATCATATCAATATTGCAGGGTCCACCACCCTGCCTTCAGTGCTGTATGTTTGGAGTGAAACTTCAAAAACTACAGTAGCTAAACTGTTGGAAAATGGTGAGCAAACTTTCAAGTTCTTGAGAATCCTTCACCAGAAAGTTCATAAAAGAACAGGTGGTAGGGGAGGGAAAGAAAAAGTTGGCAATGATGCAGCTGCTTCCTAAGTCAGCAGTTTACAGTGATCTTGGGACATGATGCAGAAGGAATTTTGGACATGTAATTGGATTAGTGTTTCAAGGTGCAAAACAGATTGTAAAATGTATCCCAATCTAAACATGTCTGTTGGAGGCAGAGGCTACAGAGACTTGAGGGGCTTTTTCTGGAAAGGCAATTATTAACATGCAAATTGTTCTTTATTTAATAATTATCTTAAATACTTAAAGACTGATTTTTTATGAAGTACACAAGGTAAAACATCAGTGGATGCCAGGTTAGGCATTTGAAAAACAACCTCACCAAGAGAAGTCATACCGTATCTTAGGTGGAAGGCAATGATCTTCCTTTAGTGTCAGGTTCCTCTGCTGAAGGGTTATACAGTGGTGCCTCGCTTAGCGATGTTAATCCGTGCAGAAAAAATCGCTGCTAATATTAGCGATATTAAAAAGCCCATAGAAACGCATTAAAACCTGATTAATGCGTTTCTATGGGCTAAAAACTCACCTTTAAGCGACGATCCTTCATAGCGCCGCCATTTTCGGTGCCTGTTAAGCGAGGAATCCTTCGTAGAAAACAGCGGGCAGCCATTTTGTTTCTCCAGCGGCCATTTTGAAACCACCAATCACCTGGCCGAAAATGGGGGCTTTGCGATGATCGCTTCCCTGCGATCATCGCAAAGTGAAATTTCCCCATAGGGACCATCACAAAGCGATCGCTTTTGCGATGGCAAAAAGTCCATCGCAAAGCGATTTCGTCACTATACGGAGCGATCGCTATGCGAGGCACCACTGTAGTCGGTATTCTCCAAATTCACGTATCCATCCATTTGAAGAAAATCCCAAATGTCTGGAAATAACTCATGGGACTCCAAAATAGCTTTCAAAAACCAAGGTTGCATTCCTATGTTGTCTTTTAAAGGAATAAGCCACAGGCAAAGGTAGACTACAAAGATTTGTGTAGCAGAAGGAGGACAAACGTTACCCGCAAAAGATGCTTTGATTGCTGCAATAGCTTCAGTATGGGGATCAATTCAATGTTCAGTGGATTGAATATTCAGTGGATTGAAAGAGGTTTGAAACACTACTTTCCTGGACTATAATATTCTGGCTAGCTAGAGGGTTCTGGAAACTGTGTAGTCCAAAATAGTAATATTTCCAAAAAAGTAACATTTCAAAACTTTGTGTTTGTTTTTCAAGGATTCTCCTCATGGAAGATTCCTTTAGCTGAGTTTTGAGGACAACATCACAGCTCACACATTCAGCTGACCTTCCCCGCCCTTTGCACTGCATTTTCAGAAAGCTACAGCAGCTTCTAGGCGAAGGAAAAGGCAGGAAAGTTTACTTATGCCACCCCTGTTGAAAATACCCAAACATAGATCCAACTCATTCGAATCATGGAACAGCCAGAGCTAATGCTACTCACAGGTACATTGATTTTGAGTTGCAGAACTGAAATTGCCTTTGGGTCCAGGCTGCGTGAATTATTACCTCTGTTAAATTACTTGGACGAGGGAGTGCAGGGAATGCTTGTCAGATTTGCAGATGATACAGAATTGGGTGGAATAGCTAATACCCTGGAAGACAGAAGCAAAATTCAAAATGATCTTGAAAATAACAGAATGAAATTCAACAGGGATAAGTGCAAAGTACTGCACCTCAGAAAAAGAAACCAAATGCACAGTTGCAAGACGGGGGATACCAGGCTCAGTAATACTACAAGCAAGAAAGAGCTTGGCATTGTTGTAGATCACAAGATGAATATGAACCAACAGTGTGATGTGGCTACAAAAAACAAAAAGAGGGAAATGCTATTTTAGGATGCATTAACAGAAGTATAGTTTCCAAATAATGAGAGGTGCTAGTTCCCCTCTATTCAGCACGGGTTAGTTCTACACCTTGTGTGTGGTGTCCAGTTCTGGACACCACACTTCAAGAAGGATGCTGATAAATTGGAACAAGTTCAGAGGAGGGCAACAAGGATGATCAGGGGGCTGGAAACCAAGCCCTATGAGAAAAGACTGAAAGAATTGGGCATGTTCAACATTGAGAAAAAAGACAGAGGGGTGATATGATAACACTTTTAAAATACTTGATTGGCTGTCCTACAGAGGAGGGGCAGGATCTGTTCTCGATGAACCCAGAGTGCAGGGCATGCAACAATGGGCTCAAGTTACAGGAAGCTAGATTTCGGTATAATATCAGGAAAAACCTCCTAACTGTTAGAGCAGTACGACAGTGGAACCAACTGCCTCAAGAGGTGGTGAGTGCGCCAACACTGGAGACATTAAAGAGAAGCTTAGACAACTACCTGGCAGATATCCTTTGATTTGTACTCCTGCATAGAGCAGAGGGTTGGACTTGATGGCCTAACAGGCCCCTTCCAACTTCACTATTCTTTGATTCTATGATTCTAAATTAGTGGCAAAATCCCTCTAGCTCCCATGCCTTTTGTATAATCTTGGTTAAAGGGGGCATGGGCCAAAACTGCAGCCCAAAAGGAACTGAAGTAGTCAGAGCCTATAAGTTTTGAAAATTGTTCTTTTTATTTTTGGGGTTCATGAATTGTCTTTTGTTGCCATATTCGATGTTCCTTTTGACTATGATTTTATGTTCAATATTGTGGTTAACATTTGTTTACTATACACTGCCCAGCAAAATCTATGTGACAATGGCAGTATTTGCATATTGAAAATAAAAACAGGCAAATAAATATGAGAAGGGATGATCAGAAGGTTTACCAGAAGCCTTTTTCAGATACTGTAGGATAAAATCTTGCATTCTTTTTTCACTAAGATTTTTTCCCCAGTGGGTTGAATAAACCCAATTCTCACCTAACATGAATTAGTTATATAAATGCAATTAAATAGATTCAATGACTGATTAGCTCTGAGGTGATTTAGAAATACCAATACATTAATGATTCTGCTTAGGGTTTTTCTTCATCCCTCTGCTTGTGTTCTTTCCTTTCTTTAATGTTTCTTCACAATAAGTGGGAAATGGGGTATAATTTTAATTTAGTCTTAGTGTACTAATTGTAGCTAATGGAAAAACACTTTCTGAGATGCAGAGTGGTAATTAATCCTTCCCCCCTCCATCCTCATTTCCTGATAATTTGTTCCTTAATGTATTTTCAAATTGTGGGCTTTAATGGATGGCCATTTCGGTGTGCTAATTTTTTTTTATTATATATGTACATAATATATTATCTTTCTTCCACATTATTGTTTCCATTCTACTGGTAATTAGCATTTATATCTTGTTTGTTTACACCTAAGGATGATTAAAACAAAAACTGATGGTAAAGAAAGCTACAGACAATATTAGCAGGTTTGATATTTTTTGGAATAGTCTCTGAAACAAAGAAATAGCATAATGGACATGAACTAGCCAATGTGGTTGCCTTTAGCAATTTTACCAATGTTCCTAGCATATTTATGAGAAACAAGCCTCTTTGAACCTAGAGGAATCTGAATAAAAACATGCACAGGACTGAGTTGTCCTTCCCAGGGATCTGATTTAGAATCAGCATGGTGTAATTGCTAATGTAATTGTAGCTTTTGGGTCTATAGTCTGAAAAAGTGGCCGCTCCCAATTTCCAAGGCCAACATATGACATCTGACCTCCACGACTGGGTTCTACTATTTAGCAACATGAGACCATTGCCTCTGGAAGGAGATTTTGGGGATTGTGAAAAGATAGCAAATAGTTTGGTGTGAATTGTTCTGCCCCCAAAAGCCAGGATGGCCCCCTCCCTCATCTCCTTTCATCTTCAGGCAAAGGCCTTCCTTTTCAGGCAGACTTTTAAAGAATGAGGAGTGGTCCTCGGGAATGCTGCATTTATTGAATTTAGATATTTTTAAATGTTTCAAAATTGTTTTTAACTGTAGCTTTAATACTGATAAATGATTAATTGTTTTTAGTAGAGTTTGTAATGGCATTTAAAAATCTGTGATAGATTTTATTGTTGCGAGCTGTCTGGGGCCCCCTATGTGGAGAAAGGCAACAAATGAATTGCATACATGCATACATGCATACATGCATACGTGCATACGTGCATACGTGCATACGTGCATACGTACATACGTACATACGTACATACGTACATACGTACATACGTATATACATACATACGTACATACATACATACATACATACATACATACATACATACATACATTGAACATTATTATGTTTACTTCTCTTCTGATTTTTAAGGTATGAAATGGAAAAGCTGGAAATGTGCCTTGCATCAAGGCATCAACTGATAGATCATCAAGGGATACACATTTAAATAAGATGTGCGTTGGGCTGATTTTTTTTGTTTCTCTTCCTGCCATTTCAGATTGTAAGCTGTAGAAAATGCAGTCTTAGACAAAAGATGTTTTCTTGCAGAGATCCAGAGTAATAAAGCTGAAGCGTTGCATAAATAATTCAGTTTTTTTTAAAAGATAATTTTCCTCTACATTAATTTCAGTAATGAATAACAATAACATGAAACATAGGCCTCATATTTACCCATTTATTTTAAAACATTTATCTACCAGAAAAGAAACTGGAAAAGAATCTGTACTAAAAATACGCTAGAAAAATGAATATTCTTAATAAAATTGTTCATTCAGTTGTCCAAATGTTAAATATATTATTTCCACCCATCCCACTGCTTGGTGTTCAAGAATATCTGCTGTCTCTTAGGAATGGCTTAGAGGCCCATACAGTAGTTGAGGAACAATCCAGTTCAGCACAATGTTCTCTGAATCCAAAACATTGGACTTACTCCAGTGTAAGCTCTTCTAAATATAAGGGAGCTTACTCCCTAGCGGGTTGAGGATTGCATGACCAAGTTACATCTTTAACACCTGCCATAACTGTTTTCAGCTTAATGGAAACATCTACATCTAAAACAAACCACAGTGAGGTGCAAGACCCTGCTAGCAAGCCAAGAATTATGACTCTAGAGCCACAGAGTCCCTCCAGATGTTTCTCAGTTGCAGTTTCCAAGTTCTCTCATTATATGTGCTATGCAGAGTTGGAGCCCCGCTACAGCTGGAGGGCCATAAGTTGCCCACCCCTGCTGTAGACCTTTAGACTATATTAATAGACTCCTGTGCTTCATTCTACTTTAGAGCAGAGTTCATGAGAATACAGTAGTTTTAAATGCATTCCATGACAACAGAGAAAATGATTTTAGACCCTATCAATCCTGTTGGATGGCTGGTTGGCTGAGCTCTCTCAACTTTAGATTTAGACAAAGCATGTGTGATTCTTATGAAGACCCAGTTCTCTTGTGGCTAGGTTGAGTCTCGAGAAAGTTTTGCTGAACAAAACAAGTCCTTTTTTTAAAGGAATCGTGCTTTCTCCAATGATCATGACCTACATATATCTTCTTTCCCTGGCCAGTTCTGCACCTTTCTCCCAGCTGAGTCCCTGCTATGGTTTCCAGCATTGTAAAAATAAAAAAACCTCCTCATTTTTGCTGGAAAACATGGCATGCAAGAAGTTGCGGTTGTTACATGCTGTCTAGCCACCTTCAACTTACGGTGACCCTATGAATGAGTGACTTCCAAAATGTTCTATCATTAACAGCCCCATTCTAACCAAAGAAGGAAGAGCATCCCCTTGTTCAGAGCTTGGAAATGTTACATCATGCAGAATCTCTCAGTCTGTATGACCAATGGTTTCAAGACTACATAGATTTGGGATTTATGCAATTTTTTTTCTGCTCGTAGTATCTAACTTGATTGATTGATTGATTGATTGATTTGATTTGATTTGATTTGATTTGATTTGTATCCCACCCATCTGGTCTATACGACCGTTCTAGGCGGCTTCCAATACAACACAAAACAATAAAACTCTTTATTTACCAAAAATGCATCTGGCTACCGCCCTTGTCTTTCTCTTTCGCTTTTCTCCTTCCTTGTTTTCTGTCTGCCCCTCCCTTCAGCTTTAAATCAGCTTGGTCTCAGTTAGAAATTCCATTTCCCCGTCCTAGCCCCACCCCAATCCTATTTCTTCTTTCCTCTCCCCCACCCCTTTTATCTTTCCCATGGTTCTTTCCTTTTCTTCCAATTAAATAGCCATTAAGCCTGTATCAGCTTTCAGTTGGTCAGAAACTCTTTATGTGCCCCTCTGCGCCATCTTTTCTATTTCCTTGCATTCTTTCTATCAGCAAGGAAGGAAGGAAGGAAGGAAGGAAGGAAGGAAGGAAGGAAGGAAGGAAGGAAGGAAGGAAGGAAGGAAGGAAGGAAGGAAGGAAGGAAGGAAGGAAGGAAGGAAGGAAGGAAGGAAGGAAGGAAGGAAAAACAAATAATCTTTTTTTGATTTAAAAATATTCTGTAGGGTGGTTCTTAGGGATCCTTTGCTTTTCAAGCAGCACACTTTGCTTAAGCAGCACGCTTTGCTTTGTAATTGCCTCCTCTGGTATTTTTAGCATTATGTATGTGTACAGTATGTTACGAACTTTTCCAACAACCCAAAATGATATAAAATGTAGAAACTTGAAAAAATAAGGGCTTTCCCTTTATAGAACTGCCCACTTGTGTTCAAGTCCCATTCTTGAGCTTTCAACAGTAACATGACAGAAGACCTAGAGGTAGCAAATGAAGCTTATTTTGGCATGGAGATTGAGTAGTTGAGGAAAGTGTTTACTACAGAATTTCTGTTTATAGAGTTCCTTAAATGCAGAGAATTTTAAAAAAACGAAAACAAATACCTGGCAGCTTTTCTCTGGAGTATGAAAGGAAGTGAGGATTGACTTGGTGTTTTTTTTTCTCCCTTCTGAGACAGACTGTTCATCAGGAACTGATAAACTGCAAAGGCAGCATATGGCTTTTGATCTGTAGTTTTAGACTATAGTCGGGTAAAGCAGTGTATATGTTTTGAAAAGAGTTGTCTGTGAAATTTTTAATTCTACTATAATTACCATTGCTTAATTCTTTTAAATCAATTCCAGTTAAGCATCATATTCCTTGCTTACTGACCCCTCCCCCTGCCACCTAAAGTGTGAATGGAGCTACCAGTGTAAAAAAGTGAGCTATGTTTTAGAAAGAGGTGAGAGCTTATGTGGATCATAAAACCATCAAATGCCAGGTAGCCATCAGTGATCATTCATCCAGATCCATAAAAAATGTATGTTTCCTTGCCTGTGTATATCGTTCATATGGAGATAATGAATACCTTGTGACATTCAGGCCAGAGGTCAACTCCCAGACCTTATTACAAACCTAGAGAAAATTACCTTTCTACTGACCTGTGTGGTGACCTAATGGTCTAGGAGGAGTTCAAGGCCAACCGTTCATTCAGCATCCCCAAATTGTATATATATGATACAACATTGATGCAATGAAATCTCACTTTAGTAAGAGGTGGATTTACAGCCTGCCTGCTGGGAGTTTCCCGGCATATAGCTTGGCAATCCAAAAAAGACAACACACAACAGTACAAGATGTTGGTGGAGCTGTTTAAAGCAAAAGATGACACACCATGATGTGGTGTTTCCTCAGTCTCTAGTGGCTGAGGTCAGCCACAAAATACCATTGGTGCTAATGCGGCAGGACAGAATATCTGCCGTTGTATATTTTGCAGTTAAGGAGGGGTGGTTTAGGTTACATTCACAGTAGGGCTGGTCACTGGACACCCTCCCCCCATACATATACTTAATGTGGTGGTGGGCCACATGTGGACAGGTAACATGCACTTCCAAATATTATCATAACCTTTGCCCCTCCCATGAAAAAATTGATTTAAAAAAAGAACTGACATTCACAGAAGACTCTAGGATTAGAAATTCTCATCTTAAGCAAGAGTTGCAGCAGGCTTATGTTAGCGAAAAACAGCATTCTCTGGTGACTTTGGAGAAGGTGTAAACTGTGACAGGTCCCACGGATGATCATCTTCCAGATCTGTTAAAAGTTGCTCATCTATTCTTACCTCCTATTAATGCACAGAGGAGGAAATGAGACTGGCTGAATTCAGTCCATTAGAGTAGGCCCACTGAATCAGTGGAGATTTGGTTAGTCAACACCTATGTAGGATCCATTGATTCAATAGGCTTACTCTAGTCATGACTTACTATTGGGTTTCAGTCTGTATCTGTGCCATATGACATGTGTATATTACTAGTCCTGTCTTCATTTGTTCTAGAAAGATTAGTGCACTGATCTTTTTGTAAGTTTTTTGAGCCAGAGGAAAAAGGGTTGGCAGAGGGCTCCTGCCAGTGTGATTTTTGTACATCTTCACACTACTGTATACACACAGCCACCCATTTCTGAAGTGCCACTGAATGCACCTTATTGCATGGGACAAGAACAGGAGAAAATGAAATTGGGGTGGCATCAGCTAGGGAATCATTTACTCATTTTTTAACATTAGCTCACCATTCCCTGACTTGGCCTCTTTTAAATTTGTCTCATTTATAGGCCATCTTTCTCCTGATGAGCTGGCTGGAGAGCTCTGCGAATTAGGTTTCTAGCTGCGTAGCCAGAGTTCCCCACTGTGTATCCTAGAAGATCCAGCCTGTGTAGCCTTGGGCAAGCTGCAGAGTCCCAGGATGTCCCCAGAAAAAGGGAATGAAGTGACTCAAGGCAGCTCACAGTGTTAATTTTTTTTTAAAAAAATTAAAAACCATTAAATTATAATAGTAATTAAAATACACCGAATAAATAAAAACATTTAAAACTTCAGTTTTAGTCCATGTTTCTGCCTCTATGTGGCTTTTCCTCAGGAACAAATAACATTTCTGGCACCCCTGATGGGTCAATGAATCTGCTAAACAATTAACAAGGGCCTCTGCACTAGACATGCATTGGAAAACCATAAATCCATTTGTTACAATACTAATGATAATGATTAGAAAGATGATGAAAGACTTATTCTCTCTAACCGTATTGGGTAACGTTGCTATCATTAATGTTTTTGAGGCATATTTATAGCAGACCCCTTGACACTGATTAAACTAGATTAGTCATTGGCCAAAATCATATCATGTAGTTATGGAGATGGTTTAACTTTTGGAGATAAATTGTCCCAAGTTAAGGAGGAATCACTGTAGACATCATCAGACAACTCAGTGTGCAACAGATAGTGTACAAAGTGATTTCTTAAAGCAATTCACCTCCAAAATGTATGCTGATTGTTGTACACCAGGTTAACTAGTTGAGAGAATTTGGGCCATTGACTAATTGAAGCCCCATTAGTTTCACCGGATCTTTCTAATTATGATGAAATCAAGAGATTCATCCCATTATCAGGGTTTTTTTTTTTTAAAAAAATAACAGCAACAAATGCTCTTAAATCTTATTTATAATCTTGAACATACATGAGCCATGCTATAAGATTTACCCATCAATAACCATGCTAAGATGGTTTTGCCTTGGCATGGCTCTACTAAAAACTGAATGGTGCTTCTTTTAAAAGAGGGAAAAGCTTATTTTGGAAATCTGAACATTCCACCACCACCCCCGATTATGGATGTTTCTGTTATTCAGATCAACTGGTGGCTTAAATGTTCATTTTAGGCACCTCCAAGTATTTATTTTGAAATATGGCCATTATGCATGGGGCAAGCTCAAAAGAAGTAATATCACTGAATTCCAAATCTTGCAGAGTCCTGTTTCCCTGGAAAGTGATACTGCTAGGCTAACTACCTGGGCCAGCTCGAGACATTTTGCTGCCTGGGGTGGGGCAGCAAATGGCATGCCCATCCTCATCTTAGACAATGTGTATAGTACCCAGGGCAAGACATTATTTTTGCAGAAAATCCCACTAATACCTCAACTCAGCCCTGGCAGTAAAAGAAAACCCAGCAAAAACAACAAAGGAAATGGTGAATTTGCTACGCTTTTATTGTCTACCTAAGAGAAATGCCTCACGTTGCCGGGCCAGCATTGTAAGCTAACCCCTAGTCTTTAGCTGTTGTATACATAAACTATTGGGCACAGTATGTGGGAAACTGCTGGCACAAACCCTCCAACTACACTGTGGAGAAAAATCAAGACAGGGACATACAGAGCAGATTATTCTAATTGCAATCTCCCTCAAATATACCACCCTCTTACTGTCGATACCTCAGTTTACCTCAGCTGGCATACCATAGTCTCAACAGATTCAGCCAGAGACTGGTGTTGAGACAAATTTTTTTAAAAATGTATATCTTTTAATCACAAAATCTTCACATTTGTCAGAATAACAAAATGTATTCACTTGTTACATAGGATATCTTATTTGGTTAACTTTGTTATTTTTTATTAACTGGTTGCATTAACACTTCACTCAGACACAAAAAACACTGACATAATAAACTCAGAACCCTGATTGAGATTTAAAAAAAAAAAAAAAAAGGCAGGAAAAGGAAGCTGAGGTAGAGAGGGAAGCAATTGACTGCTGCTAAGTGATTGACATTCACCCAAAGTCCCTCTCATCCCAACCTACTAAAGCTGTAATATGCAGGTTGCTATAATTGCAATACAATTTATTTATTTATTTATTTATTTATTTATTTATTTATTTATTTATTTATTTATTTATTCATTCATTCATTCATTCATTCATTCATTCATTCATTCATTCATTCATTCATTCATTCATTTGATTTATATCCTGCCCATCTGGTATATTCTACCACTCTGGGCGGCTACCAACAAACATATGTTCATTAAAATAATACAAAGCCATTGACATATCAATAATAAAAACGGTGCAAAAATATAATAAATAATAAATAGCAAAAGGAGAAAGAATTAAGTGCTGGCAGGAGGGAAGGCCTGGATGTACATCCATGTTTTTCGTTGGGTTTTAAATATACCCAGCATAGAGGCCTCGAGAATCTCCGGAGGAAGGTTGTTCCAGAGGCGAGGAGCCACCGCCGAGAAGGGCCCGGTTCCGTGTCTTTTCCTTCCGGGCCTCCCTCGGCGTCAGGCTCCTCAACCTCACCTCCTGACTCGCGCGGGTGATCCGGGCAGATCTTGGTGGGAGCAGGCGTTCCGCCAAGTATCGAGGTCCCAAACTGTTTAGGGCCTTATAGGTAAGCATTAGAACTTTGAAGTCAATGCGGAAACGGATGGGCAGCCAGTGCAGCATGGCCAGAATAGGAGAAATGTGGTGGTGTTTTCTCACTCCAGTAAGGAGTCTGGGCGCTGCACAAATGAGCTGTTTCTCTGGAGATCACAATATATCTATGTGATATAGTGGTGGCAAGCTCTGGGAGGGGATGACTTTGAGCCCTTTGCAGGTAGAACCAACCCCCCCCTCCCTTTCCACTGGATGTCCACTTCTAGTTTCATAAAAGTCCTTTGGTAGGACAAAGCAAAGTATGAGGCCCAGTACCTTGTTTCAGCTTACAGTTGTAGCAAACAAACAAACAAACAAAATAATTATTCTAGCAGAGGGGGTTGTCCAGGGGCTGCGCATACGTGAACTACGAGTAACATACACCATTCTTGCCCTATGGAATGTACGAGTTCCATCTCTGGTGTAACTGAACAGACTGTTTATATGCTGTTGGGGAGCAAGGACTTCTGACATTGGATCATGTCAGGGCTTGAGGAATTCTCACCAAATCCATAGCTAGTTTTTGTCTTCTTCCCACATAAAAATGAACTTTCGGGGGTAGGAATTCATATACACTGCCTTGCTGAGTAACCAACCAGATTTTTTCCTACTTGATGATTCTGCTACCTCGCCAGTGCTCAGTTCCAAATTAATCACACAGAAGGAGCAATTTAAAGAGTCCCCAGTCTCTCTCTCTCTCCCCCCCTCTTATGTTATAGAGCCACAAAAGTGTGATTGGTGCTAGAATGCACTGAATTGGATTCTGAAAAGTGGAATAAACCTATTTGGAAATTAAACCCAGGGATTTAGTTTTAACTGGATTTGTTGTCTTGCACTGTTGGTGAAAACATTTTTCAGAAGAACAATGTTATAAGATCTTTCTCATTTAAAGGCCTCTGGCTATAACAAGAGTCTAAATAAGCACATATGTTTTCCACGTTAATATGCTCCATTCTGCAAATTCTCAGACACCATCCACAACCTTCTAGGTCATGCACACACATCTCAATGAACTTTTCTCCTGACTCCCTTCCAGACTGCTGCTCAATAACATTTCCCCAGCGTCACTGAATGTCCGCATCCAGCCGGACGCTGGTCATTCAAGCCAGGCTTGATTTGCAGCTTTGGAGCCCTATAATGGCGGACAAACAGGCCACAGATTACTTCCATTTTATGACTTGAGTTTAAGGAAATTGAGCATCCTAATTAGGTACAGATGTAAAGTTAAAGCATAGTACGCAATCTGGACTGGTTTTCATTTAAATCTCTTCTTGATTCATTTGCTTCCATACCAGTCACAATTACAGGGGGAAAATCGTAAATGTTGAAAGACATATGATGTAGAGCTGATTGGATTAAATCTAAACCCATGTGAGTTTGGGCAAGTTCATTGAGCAGAGGTCCTCACAAGCGCTCCATCAAAACCCTCCCATGGTTGAGCAAACTACACGTGGATTTTCTAGCACATAACACCACACGTGTTGACAATGTGCCATCCTAGAATAATGTGTAACTATTACAAAAAAGGGGGGGATTTGGGGGTGTTCTTTTCTTTTCCTTTTTTCTATGCATGATTCATAAAGTAAAATAGCAAACAGTAATTCTTTTGAAGATTCCCAGACTGTGTACATTACCAGGTGAGAAATGTTAGGATGTGGTTCAAATAAGACAGATCTTACTAAATGCTTCCAAATGCAGTGCATTCCACTTAAGCTGTCCCTGCTTAATGTGAACAGTCACTTGCTCTGTCCAAACACCAGAAACCAGTTTTAGCCTCCTTAGTTATGATTTTAAAAATTCTAATTAAGACTTGCTTACAATGCCAAGTATTTTCAAGAATGAATTTCTGGAAAGCCAGGCTACTTAGTCAGTCAATCTGCTGAACGAATCTCTACTGCTTTTGTGTTGTTTAAGAGTAGGAGTTAAATTCTGGCCATTTCTAGTATTGTTTGGTTGCATTGTTTATAACTATCCACGTCTTGGGAAATGTACAAGGAGCATAATACAAAGCGATCCCCTTAAGTGACAAAATGAGTCATATGTTTATTTAATGTGCCAGACAAATTGGCTATTTCAGGGTCATGTGTATTTGTTCATTTTCAGTGGCTTACATTCTACTTTCTGGTGGAAAATCTACAGTTGTGCTATTTTGCAGGTAAAAGGAGATTGGTATCATCATGGAGGAGGAGTAGAAGAAAGATCTGGTGGATCTCTGAGTGATGTGCAGTTGTTTTACAATACCAGCTCAAAACAATACACTGATTGTATTGCTGAGCTAAAGAATGTACAGAGATAAACTGAAGCATTTTTGAGATGAAGAATGAAGAGATTCCTTTAGTTCAGGTGCTTAGAACAAGCTCCCAAACTCATAGCTCTTTCCATCAATGCCTTTTGCACCAGGCTCAAGTTGGTGGATCAAGTATTTGGATCCGAAGGGAAGAAGGAGGAAAAACTAACAGATTTCACACACTTAGGTTACACCTAGCATTCTGTTAGTGAAGGAAAACAGTGCACATATTGGAGCTTTGTTGTTGTTTGCAGTTGCACAAGCAGTGCATGCTACTATCTGTGTACAGTATTGGCTTCTGCAACAAGCTGTAGAACTGGAATCTTCTTTCATTTCAGGTTTCCCGTTCGTATTTCCTGGCATTCCAAAAGCAGTGAAGAAATTTTAAAAACTACTCTAAGAGTTCAAAGGCAAGGCAACAAAGGATCAAGCTACTCCAAAAGCAGGCAACAGTGCATAAGAAAGAAAAAGCATTAAACCCCCACCAAAATATACATGTTTAACAGAATAAATACACAGTAAATTAACCAAAATATATATTTTTTAAATCAGTCAAACAGATAAAGCATCTCACAGAGAGAAAACAATAGCAAAACAAAATTATAAAAACAGACAGCTTCCTGTCCCCAAAACCAAGAAAAGCAAGCAAGAAATTAAAGGCCAAATTAAAAGAACCAATGCAATCAACCTCTGCAACCAAGTCTGCTTGGAATATGGGGTGATTAATCTCCCTTTTACCACCTGATACCCTCCCTTGTTTCTTTTCTTTGAATCTAGCAGGCAGGCCAGGCCTGGGCAGGAGCAAAACTAATTCAAGAAAGGAAAGGACCGACCAACCAACCAACAAAATACAGTGGTGCCTTGACTTACGAATGTCCCGACATACAACTATTTCGAGTTGCGACCAGCTCCAGCTGCAAAATTTTGCTTCGACCTGCAGTGGGAGCTTCGAGTTGTGACCGGGAAAAGGCAGGGAAAAAAGGTGGGGAATTCAACTTTGCTAACCATTGGTAGGCGAAGAGGCTCCTTCTTTGTAGCTCTTTTGCCCCAATGGTTAGAGTGAGTGCATCGAGGGAGGCTTCGGACTGTGTGGAGCTGCTTTCTGCTCCTGAGTAAATACATTTACTTTGTTTTGCAGGGTGGGTTTGAGTTTGGGGGGTTTATGTTTCTGTGCCGTGATGTTTTTGTGTTTTTGTGTGTTTTTCCCCAGCCCCATCACATTCCGATGAGGCTGGCTGTGTGTGTATGTGGGTTGTTTTTCTGTTTCTTCCCCAGCCCCATCACATTCCAATGGGGCTGGCTGTGCGTGGAGGGTTTGTAGTTGTGGGTTTTTCCCTAGCCCCATCATGTTCCGATGGGGCTGGCTGTGTGTAGGGGGGTTGTTGTTGTTGTTTTTTTTCCGATGGGGCTGGCTGTGTTTTTCTGGGTTTGGTAAAAAAAAAACATTTGGACCCAACGTGTTCCAATGGGTCTTGCTTTTTTGTCTTTTTTGTAATTTTTTTCCAGCCCTGATGCATTTGTGTGGGGCTTGCAGTGTTTTATTTCATTTTTAAAATATTTTTGGTGGATTTTTTTTCTTCTGGAACAGATTAATTGCGTTCCAATGCATTCCTATGGGAAATGGTGCTTCGACTTACGACCATTTCGAGTTATGCCCATCTTCTGGAATGGATTATGGTCATAAGTTAAGGCACCACTCTAAAATAGAACAGAAAGACAGAAGGGGGGGGGAAATCCTTGAAGAAATGGAGGGGAGGATCCAAAAATAATCCCAAGGACACAGTCTGCATAGCAGTGGCAGCAAAAATAAAATAAAATAGGAAAATTAAAGAGGAAAAAAATCATTTCCAAAATTAAGGAAAAAAGGGAAACAGAGAGAAAGAGAGTGATGATCCAAGATGGAGGGAGGCAAGTAAGCACCAAAGCAAGATAGAAGACACCATGAACTCATGGTGTAATCCCACCCATGAGGAATGACTGAAGCAAGAACACCCCACTGGGTTTGAGACCCTTCTACAGATTCAACATTCCTGCTCCTCCTGGACGCTGTGACTGGCCACACCATCATGTCTTTGCAACACAATTGGATGGAAATTTTGCCAGGTGATTTGACATACAAAGGGTGAGAGAAAGGTTACACAAAAGAAGGCACAAGAAAAAAAGCAATTAATATTTATATATCCCTTTTTTGTTAATACAAACCATTTGTATTTAAGAGGCTCTCATTTGGGAATTAACAAAAGTACAATATAAGACAATAAAAGAGCTTCTTTCATGTTTTTTCTTTTGCTAAAACATGAAAGGTCCATCGCTATACATAGCAGCCCATTCATGTGTGCAGCTCGAAGAAACAGAATTCCAGCCTTATATATTTTGAGAAGGAAGTCAGCCCTTGTGCCACTGTCTCCTGAACCAATGGGACATACTATGGCAGGCAATTTGAAAGTGATACACATCCTACAAACTGTTTATAAAAATCATGGTCAATTAGCATTTCTGACACTGGTTAACCAAGAAGACAAGGGATGGTGACTGAAAAGCCTGTCCGTGTCATGTTTTATTGTCAGGTCACAAACAACAAGGAGCCTGGCATTAGCACTGCTGAAAATCAAAATGGAGAGAGGAGGTTTGTGCACTGACCTATAAGTACCATATGTACATAGTTCTATTTTTGCATTAAATGTTCAAAACAAGTTTATAAGGAAATATGTCCTGCTCATCTCAGTGAGATCAACTTCTGAATATTTAGGCTTAGATTGTTTGTGAGGTGCTTTTTTTTTTGCCTGCAGAAGCTCCCAAAGGCACGGATTTATTTATTTATTGCACTTTAAAATCACCTATTTATCCACTTCTCTGGGCGCTGTACTTACTGTTATAAATATTAAAAACATTTGCATCATGCAGGGCAAAGGGATTGGATTGCAGTGAGAAATTACAAAGAAAAAAGTGCCTCAGTTTTGAGCCTTGGATCTCAATCCCAAATAGAATTGTGGTTTGTTTCCCAGTTTTCTCTTCCACCCAATCATCATCACAACCATCTTGTGAGGTGGCTTAGCCTGAAAGGCTGTAGCTTCAATTCACAACACTTGATGATTCATTGATGACGGCATGAATTGCATCTGTTGAGAATCTGTGCACTTAAGGTGCTTGGGAAGACAGGGAAATTTCTCTTTTTCATTAATGACAATTCCTTCATACACACAAGTTAGCCCTTGGTACAGAGTGTAAACCATAGTCATTTGGCACTCTGTGTGATCCATGTCCATCAAGTGATGAACGTGTATGTGTGAATTGGCCTGTGCCTGATGTAAGTCCTATTGATCTGAATGGAATTTGCTCGCAAATACATGTTTAGGATCAAAACATAAAAGCCATTTATTCTCTTCCTGGTAAATTTCAGCAATATACAGCACTTTTTCGCTTCTTGCCATCTGGAAAAGGTCTGGCTGTATTAACTTTGACTAAAGCATAACTTTTAGAAACTGTAAAAATAGTCCCTATCTTTCCATATGCATTCACATAAAGCACCATTGTTCTTTTTGCATATTGCGGTTTCATTTTGTGAATTAAGTAGGCCATAAAGGCTTCACTTGCCTTAATTTTTTAAAATACGTAAACAAAACAGATGACAGTCCCATGCAAACAATTACTCAGACCAAACAAAAGGCAGTCTGAACTGCAGAAACATTATGAGCAGTAAAACCTTCAGGAACCTCTTTCCTGCTGGATAGATTGATTCAAGTATCTGTGGATGTGCTTCAGACTAAAAGAGCAAAAACTCCAGAGCGAGCGCTAACACATGGAGTCCTCTTGTATGCAACCTTCAGTTTTTCCAGCGCCTTTGCACAGCTTTGTCGCGCTCAATCTCATTACTTTGAACTCAGCAAATAATTCCCAATGGGCAATTTGCTCGGGGAATTCCACTGTTTCCTCAGTGAATTGTCTGCACACTGTAACCATTAAAAATTTCCTTAAAAGTCACAGCTGTTCCAACACACAGCTCTTTATAAAGAAATTTTGGCTTAAAAAAAGAAAAAAGAAAAGTCTGTGCTGCAGCAGTCATTTGTGTTTTCTAGTGGAATAATAGTTTCTTCTCAGGATTCTAGCTCTTCTTAAGCTAGTCATGTGCAGATTTTCAGACCAGGCTGTGTTTAAGTTCTTCCTTCTCCCCTTCATTATTGCTTCTGTTTTAGATAGTGAAATATTCATGTAAGATACTATAATACTCTGTGTTCTTTTGCTGCAGAAGATTAGCACAGTGACACGTCTGGAAATCATTACTATTACTGCAAGATTTATTAAGACTCAAGTGGGTGCTAGATACTGTAAAGAACATAGAGGCCTGAAATCCTGTTGTTTAGAGTAGTAAATTCCACTAGAGTAGAATAATTGGATCAGTTGCTGAATGGTACATCATCTGGCATATAAATCCCCTTGGGTCAGTGGGTTTATTCTAGCAAAGGTTGCAAACTGGATCCAGTCCCCTGAAGTGTACATTTTTCAAGCTCTGGAATACCTCTGTGCTAAGTTGCAGTGAAAGGATATCACATATGCAAGTACTAAATGAAACTGATGGGAAAGCAATAGGAAACCAAAAGGACTTTGGATTGCGTTCTGTACTAATACCAACTAGAAAATTTAAGGATTAAATAATCACACAATGCAACAAAAAATTATAGAGATGGAAGAAGGGAACCATTTGAGTCAGTCGATATGCTTCCAATCAAGACTTCCCTTCTAGTTTACCAGAATGCATTAATTTGCTCCAGTACACAGTTTTGCAAGCAGCAGGAAAAAAGTAGGACCAAATGCAAGGTGGATTGACTCCTTAAAGGAAGTCACAGGCTTGAGTTTGCAAGAGATGAGCAAGGATACGGAGGACAGGACATTTTGGAGAGCACTAACTCATAGGGTCACCATAACGAGGAGGTGACTTGACTGCACATAAGAACAACAGTATAGTTTTGTTGATGATTGAATCATCTGAAGTTTCATAATTATCTCAAGGTCAAGTCAGATTGACAGATCTTCTCCAGTTGACCTGGAACTTAATCCCTCCTCTCCCTTGTCAAGAGGGTGAACGAAAGCTAAACATTTTCTAATGTCCTTTGCCAAATTCCTGTTGCTTGACATAGTTAAACGCACTAAAATGGGCTCATTGAATCAATGGGGATTTTGTGAGTCAATTCATCCATAAATTCCATAGATTAAAATAGGACTACTCTAACTGCAACTTATTATGCAAAAGTAATTCATAGAGTAGGCTATTTGAATCAACGGAACATATGAAGGAACTATGTTCCTACTTTACCAAAGAAGGCTAATCCAGGTTTTAGGTAGAATCTGTAGTAATCGTTGTAATGGATATTTGAAATCTCAAGGTTCTCCATAGTGAAGCAGTGCTTACTGCTTTAATTAGGCTAGGAACCCCCAAGTCCCATACTACTGTGTTTTTGTTTTGTATATTTATATCCTGCCTTCCCTCCACTGATCCACTTGCAGGTGCACATAGTCTCAGTTTACAAAATCCTATCAGCTTTTTGCCCCCCCACTCTGAGAAAAATGTAGCTCATAGAGTAAAAATTGCTCATGGTAATGGTGTTGGTGGTGCTTTAGTTGCCTTGCAAAAATTAGCATTCAGTTGAAGTGATAATGTGGAGATATGAGGTGATTATCACTTTATGGCAATTAGAAATAATTTACTCTTGAGAAACTTCCTACACATATTGACTGAATGAAAGATATAGACTATCTTTTAATGATAGTGCCACCAGCACTGAAAACCACAGTGGCCCACTTGAATTAAAATACCTTTTTGAATCCAAATCTGTACGTGCTGAT
Organism: Pogona vitticeps; assembly: GCF_051106095.1. NCBI lineage: Eukaryota > Metazoa > Chordata > Lepidosauria > Squamata > Agamidae > Pogona > Pogona vitticeps. Next base: position 176,410,689 of record NC_135785.1, read on the forward strand.
TTATTAATTTAACATACCAATTAATCAATTTGTGGTTTAACCCCCTTGGAAGTGTTTCCTCCTAAAAGGAAATGATATGCATCTCACCAAGTCTGTTCATGTTTTATGTAATTCAGGGGCTTTGTCTGTACTGACCCTACTCTGTGAGAGTCAGTTGGGGGTAAATCCAATAGTTGGCAATGACTGCAGAAATGTCCTCCTCCAACCCCTCTTGCTTCAGCCCTCTGTGAGTGACTCCAGAGGATTTGTTTTATTTTGAGGATGCTTTGGGAAGGGGGAAGAGCTGTAGTGAGAACGGGGGTCAAACTCCTCCTGTTCTTTCCTCTCCCAATTCCATGATCAGAATGTCTCTGTAGGATACTGCACTTAGTCTTGGATTATTATGTTCTGCTGCATAGTTAGGATTTTTAGAGGCATTCAGAGTTGTGCAACAACACATCACATATGTGTGGATTTATACTCACTGGAAATCAAGGAGATACAGGAAATCATTAGCACCATAGCTTATAAGAGGTGAAGCTATGGAACTCCTTGACAATGGAGATCCTTTTCGCTCTCCTCTCTCATGTTCTCTCGTATTTCTGACTTGCCAGAATTAGTTTCATTTTGCATGTGCTTGCCAACTCCCTTTTTAAAGGGCTACTTCTGTTGCATGCTTTACTTTGCTTGCCACCACACCTAACCCCAGCACCCACTGCAGTCCCTCAGAATCTCTGAAACCTGCAACACTTCCATTAGTTTGTTTTAAAAAAGCAAATTCCCCCAACCATAAAATAGGAAAACTTCCAAATGTTTTTCCTAGTTGTTGGTTGGAAGGTAGGTAGGGGTGGGTGGGTTGATTTTTAAAGCCCCTTCTGGCCTCTAGGGGTCATTGGAAGTGATTGCATCACACACCTGTGGCCCCCACATTTGTCAAAATGTGTGTGGGGGTGGTGGAAATGTGGGCTGTTAGAGAATGCAAGAGCACTAGAGGTTAAACGATAGTATTGCAGTCAAGCCTCTGCTCACAGTCTGAATTCAGTCTCAACAGATTCAGGTAGCCAACTCAAGGTTGACTCAGCCTTCCATAGCTTGTTCAGAGGCAAAGTGCTGTTTGCATAATTTTGTTGAAAACTGCCCAGAGAGTGTTTTAGCCTTATGGGATTGTATAGAAGTTAAAACAACAATGACATTTCAAGTGGAAACCCCCATCCCATTTGTTAAGGAAAAATATTGGGGCAGGGCTGGGGGTTGAAGCAGGTCTGGATGTAGAGGCTGTCCTCTAAGGTTCAGGAATGGCTGTTGGCTACCATTTTGCAATTTCTCCATGATCAAGGTTCCCTCTAAGGCACACACCTGTGAATGTGTGACTCTGCCTCCCTGTGAGCAATTTTCTTCATTCTCTCTGTAGCGATTGTGTTCAACTCCTTTGGTTCTGGTCATGACAGAACCCTGTGAAGAGGGGGTGGTGGAACTGCGAGCGCACATGGGGGCAAAGTCACATGTGAGAGAGGTGGAGCCCCACCCAATGGATAGGGCTGAAAATTAGAGGGCACGTTGTCTATGATGTAATGCATTTTTTAAAAATGTAAGAGAATGGCAGACCTCCAATTGTTAGCCCTAACTAGAGTAGACCCCAGAGTCCTTGGAATCTACATAAGTGTCAGCTTACCATTCAACAATTGATTCAATGGGCCTACTCTAGTTGGAGTCAGCCATCAGCTTTAGACTTGTGCCCTAAGCTGAAAGCATCCATGGCACATACCATGTTCCAAGTGCCATTTTTCCATTCTGCTGACCTTGTACCTATTTTATTTACCTAGTACTGAAAAGGGGGGGGGGGAGACAGAAAAAGATGAGACTTCATTGAAATAATCATAAAACTATTTTTCCTATACTAACGACAGCTTTGGGGCATGTTTCTATGGAAACCATTTTCCTTATGTGCTCCTCCATAGCTAAAGGTCTCAAATGGACCTTCTGTCAACTTATTGCCTGTATAAACTGCAGATTCTGTAGAATGATCTCTAACACAGATCAGCTGAGTCTCCTGAAATGTGTCAGAAAACATTATCGGAAGGCAAACACTCATAAATTTATAGCTAATCAGGTCCTTAGTGGCAAGTTGGCAACTGAAGTGTAAACACTGTATGAGAAGTTATTATTATTATTATTATTATAGGTCATTTTTCTATCTTAAACTGCAAAGCAAAGGTAGCTATGAATTCATCTATTATACTCAATTTAAATTTATTTGTGCTGAATAATTTAAATGGTGCACATGGTCCTTCACCTGCTGTTTAGCTGAAACTTAACCCAATATTTGTTTACATTAATTGAGCATAAATAATTTTCAATTTCAATCATTAATTAAAAACACAATGCATCACAATTTTTAAATTCTGTAAAATAGGGCATTCATAAAAAAGGATACAGTAGAAGAAAGTTTGCAAAAAATCAAATGTGGTCAATAAAAGATATTTATATATTTTTAAAATATTCATTTCACGTTTTCCATGTTTTAGAATTTTTTTAAAAAAATCCTACATACAATAGCTTTTCAACAAGTTCAAATTATGATAATTTTGTACAAGCAATGGAAGTATTGTGACATTTGGTCATTTAATGTCCATCCGTAAGGAGAAAATGTTAGATTGATGGGACATTTCTAAATAGGGTTCTACTCAGATGGCTCTAACAGTGTTAACACAGTAACAAGCAGGTGATGTATACATAACTGATGCCAATCAATGAAATTATCTTATGAGCTTAATCACCTGCCTTTTAACCAATAAATCCATTGGTTGTGTCTACACTTTATGGATGCCTACTAGAACAGCCCCACTCAAATAGTAATTTCCTTCACCAATGAATCCTTAAAGTTTAGTTGATTAATATGGCTGCCATCCTGTACATATTGATTTGGTTCATTAGAACTTACTTGTGAGCAGAGGCTTTATGGGATTGTGTTCTAAAACTGCAGGCTTAATGTATACACATGGGTGTGTGTGATCATCACAGAGCATAATACCACTTACCGTACTTCCAAATACATAAGCCAAGGATGGCACTGTCAGTGGGCTGAAGCAGAAGCCACCCTGCTGTAATAAATAAAAAATAAATAAATAAATGATATGTTAATAACAAGACATTACTGTTACACAGTAATATCAGAAAAACCCCTTTCAATTTACTTTGGGTTGGAATAATTAAACCTTAATATTTCCCTCCCCAATGCCAATTGCTAGAATACAATTGTTTCACATTTCTTTAAGTGCAGAGTATTAATTGTAATTTTGCAGACATTATATTTCATCTGATACGAAGACATGACAGGTTCCTAAGCAGTGAATTCATATCTTATTTTTATATTTTTAAAATCACCAGGAAGGAGGTGATTTCATAAATAGTTCTTTCATTTTTCTATGCAAAACCATAAAATGGGAAATTCATCAGTGCAGAAAGTGGGGGAACTATAAGAAGTCCATAAGATTTGTTTGTACTAGACTCTACTTCCTGTGTTCTTTATTTAAAAAACAACAACAGTTCATATAACCATGCAGTTTTGTATTTAGATGATTCTCCATCCAGGAAGACTGTAAAATATTCTCCTCAACATTTGAACAAAGATGGCAGTGACAATTCTAAAACACAACATTGCAATCTTTTTAAAACTTATGTCTACACCCATTCCTCAAGTTGCTTCTGTCACGCTACCATAGCTTTGACCCTGCAATCATGTTTCAAACATCATGTGCGGACATGAACATAAGACACGCAATATGCTTGTTTTCAGGTGTTGCTTACAGAGTTTGGGGTTTAGATAACATTTAGTTTTTCCAACCCCTTGCCAGGGCTGCCACAAGACGTTTTGCTGTTTGAGTTAAAAAAAAAAACCTGGGATGCCCCTTTTGGATGCCATGGACAAAAGTAAATATCAGGTCGGATCAATATTTTTGCACCGTTCATGTGATGTGCACTGTATGTTTAGTACAGTGACTTTCTATTCTTTTTTTTTGACTCTCCTGAAAGTATGGTTTATTTTTAGTCTCACTTTGTTCCAGGGGTGGAGTTTAGAACTGTGGGATTTCCCACTGAAGTTCATATTCTCAGTCTATGCCTTCTGGTCATAAGTTTTCAGTTAGTAATCAAACAAACAAAAACAAAGGTCCAGCAGACAATAAGCTCCAGCAGGAAGGTGGATTTCTTGAATATTATTAAAAGGTTGATTGATTGATTTTACAGACTTCTTACAAAAAAAACATAAGTACTGTATTGAAAAGAAGGATGGAAGCTTTTAAAGGGGAAACTTAGTTTATTTCTGAATCCCAGTAAACCCCACTTTCTGTTGTGACTGAGAGAAACACGGTGGAACTTACGCTCCATCTGGAACTGTCCTTAAACACTGGTGTTAGTACATTAAATGCATATGTGCATAAGTTTGTGTGTGTATACATATGTAATATGGACGTGTGCATTTAAGTTCTATCATCCTTGTCTCCCAACACTGGGACTTGAAGTGTCTCACCACAAAAACTAATAAAGCAGAAGATTACAGATAAAAACATAAAACATTATAACATTAAATACAAGATAATATTAAAGTGCAATTGAATTAAATGCAATCCAAACACACCAAGAAATATAGCAGCCACCTTTCTTCTGTAGCCAATGAGACACATCTGAAAGGAGGAGGTTTTCCTATGGGGCACAATGCAGGTGATGTGACATGCAGCTGCCCCCTCTCAACATCTGCTGCCTGAGGCAGTCACCTTACTTTGCCTAATGGTAAGACTGGCCCTGCCTACCTGGCAATGTGAGTGCCCCCAAGAGCAGCTGCACGGGAAGCTGTATGTGTGGTCAGCTGTTTATGGGAAGTTTTTGTGCTTGGATTTCACTGGCATCTTGCTCTGGCTTTGGGTCTTTGGGAGGATGCTCCAACTGCATGAAAGGACCATCTTCCTTGTACTTCTTGGATGCTTCAAAATACCTTCCCGACTTGTAGATCTGCGGATAAATGGAAATTATGCCAACAGGCACTTCAAATCTCAACACACTTACTTCTCCTAAAGGAACTGAACCTTTGTGAAAAGGCTTGAGCTAAACTTCCCAATATCATAATAGTAAGAAAAAAGACCCTGAAAAATGTAAGCAGAAACAAAGAAATCAGGGATCACTTGCATCCCAATGAAGGAACTCGACAGAATTTTAAAGAGAAGACATGATCAGGGGCACAGAATTTAACTGCTCTTGTTCACCTTGCTCTCTATTTCACACCTAGTTTTCTGACTTTGGTGAGCTGCCAGGAGGGCTTTGGAAGTTTTTTTCTCCTAAAGCCCCACACCTGCATTTTGCACGTTTGCAGAAGACCTTCTGCCTCCATCCCTGGGGCTTGCCTCTCCTGCAACTGCACAGCTGCCAGCAGCAGACATTTTGTCAGGTTCCCTTCTCAGCTTGGTGGAAAGGCCCTCAGGATCTCAGGATCTCTTTCATATCCCTCTGGTGTGGTGTTAATGGGAAAAGCAGTCCCGTCCACCATCGCTTCCAGTACCAAACGGGGAATGGATTGGTTCACTTCAGTCATGCTCTGAACCTGGTTAGAACTTCTCTTTCTCTCACCTCAGCAGACAAGTTCACCTCTGACAGCCACTAATCTTCTAATTAATAACATGGGCTGAGCGAATTTTTCATTCTCCATTGAGGAAGTCAGCACACCGAGGTCTCTAGGCAGACCTCAGTGTTGCCAAGGTGAGTGGGGAGGGGGGGTGTGAGAGAGAAATTGACATCTGTGGGCCATTTGGCTAACCTTACAGCTTTCCACAGCTGCTGACAACAGCCCTGGGATATTAGTTAGCCAAAGCAGCATAGAGGTCAGCAAAGCACAGAGGCCGTCCCTCCACCAACACTTTACAACTGGAGCTAACCCTGGACTTCAGTGTGATATTCTAGGAGTTCTGGCCCAGGACATGGCAAATCCTGGGTTCAAGACTCCACTTGGCCAAGACGTGCACCTGATGACACTGACTTACCCCATGGGCTGCTGTATAGATAAAATGGAGGGGAAGAGGTATGTGTGCTGCTCTGAGGTCAGTGAAGGAAAGGTGTTGCGGTGTAAATGCAATAAACAATGGTTAGAGACATGTACTTCCACAAGGGCAATCTAAATCTAAAATGAATGCAGACAAACCAATATGTCCACACATTTTGCAGAAACCTTTACAGTTATCTTTTGTTAGGAACTAGTGAAACAATTATGCTAAGCTGTATATATATATTTTTGAAGTCTTTTTTTCTTCATATTTAGTGCAATGACTAGCTGGGGATGGTATGGGTGTTAGACCTATACGATATTTCTTTTTGTGGTGTCATAGACCTGCACTATATTTTTTTGGGGTGGTGGTGGTTTCCAGACCTCACTTAGAATGCCATGAGCAGTTTTAGGCACCACAATTTCAGAAGGATATTGAGAAGCAGGAACATGTTTAGAGGAGAGTGACCAAGATGGGAAAAGGTCTGGAAACCCGGGTCTATGAGGAACAGTTGAGAGAGCTGGATGTGCTTGGCTTGGAGAGCAGGAGATTGATGGGTGAGTTGTAGCCATCCTAAACCATCTGAAAAGCTGAACAGGCAGAAGTTCGGGCAACCTTTTATGCTTCTCCACAAAGTAAGATAAAACTTTCCAGTTACAAAAAAAGGAGATTTTGATTAAACAGTAGGAAGACCTTCCTGACACTGAGGAAGAGCATTATTGTGCTACCTCCCAATGGATGCAGATTTCTTTCCATTGTGGTTCCTACTACGATTTATCACATGCCTCTTCCACATCAGTCATACTATTCCTCTGTCTTTCCTTGGTTTCATGACTTGCTATGCATTGTTGCAATGCCAATCATCTACCCCACCCCGTGGCTGAATTAGGAGAGGTTCACATGTCACTTCCTCGTGGGCCTCCAGCAGACAAAACCATAGATTCAGCTATGTGTATTGTATGTCACATGACACATTCACTTCATTTATTCCAACATTGGCCAAGGGTATGCGTGAGGTGACTGCAATCATTCATGATTGGACCATGCTCCCCTTCTATCATGTCATCATAGCATCGGAGAAGTGGGCCAAACATATCATGAAACCAGAATCTGGTATTAGAGTATCAGACCATGTAGGCACTGCTTTTGTTATGGTTTTCACATAAGAACATAAGAAGAGCCCTGCTGGATCAGACCAAGGGCCCATCTAGTCCAGTTTCCTGTATCTCACAGTGGCCCCACCAGATCCCTCTGGGAGCACATGAGACAACTAGATACCTGTCTCCTGATAACCCACCTTGCATCTGGCATTTTGAGGTACCTTCCTTTTAAGCCTGGAGATTATATATCCCCATCATGGCTTGTAACCTGTGATGGACTTTTCCTCCAGAAATCTGTCCAATCCCCTTTTAAAGTCATCTAGGACAGATGCCATCACCACATCCTATGGCAAGGAGTTCCACAGACTAACAACACACTGGGTAAAGAAATATTTCCTTTTGTCTGTTCTCACTCTCCCAACACTCAGTTGGATGTCCCCTAGTTCTGGTATCGCGTGAGAGGGAAAAGTGTTTACCTCTATCCACTTTATCCATCCCCTGCATAATTTTATACATCTCAATCATGTCCCCCCTCAAGTGCTTTTTCTGTACACTAAAGAGCCTCAAATGCTGTAGCCTTTCCTCATAAGGGAGGTGTCCCAGCCCAGTAATCATTTTAATTGTTCTCTTCTGAACCTTTTCCAGTCCCACTGTGTCTTTTTTGAGGTGCAGTGACCAGAATTGTATGCAATACTCCAGGTGTGGCCTTACCAGTGTTTTGCACAATGGCATTAGAATTTTGGCTGTTTTATTTTCAATCCCCTTTTTAATGATCCCTAGCATGGAATTGGCCTTCTTCACTGGGTTGACACTTTCATCAAGCTGTCCACCAGCAAACCAAGATCTCTTTCCTGATCTGTCATGGACAGCTCAGAACCCATCACCTGATAACTGAAGTTTTTATTTTTTGCACCCACATGCATTACTTTACATTTTCTTATATTGAAATGCTTTTGCTATTTTGCCGCCCATTCTCCCAGTTTGGAGAGATCTTCCTGGAGCTCTTCACAATCCCTTCTGGTCTTTACTACCAGGAAAAGTTTCATGTCATCTGCAAACTTGGCCACCTCACTGCTTATCCCTCTCTCCAGGTCATTTATGAACAGGTTGAAAAGCACGAGTCCCAGGAAAGATCCCTGGATCACACTGCTTTTCACTTCTCTCCATTGTGAAAATTGCCATTGACACCTACTCTCTGTTTCCTGGTTCTCAACCAATTCTCAATCCATAAGAGGACCTGCCCTCTTATCCCCTGTGGAGTTTTCTCAGCAGCCTTTGGTGAGGGACCACATCAAATGCCTTCTGAAAATCCAGATAGACAATATCCACTGGTTCGCCCGCATCCACATGCCTGCTGACCTTTTCAAAGAATTCTAAAAGGTTTGTGAGGCAAGACTTACCCTTACAGAACCCATGCTGATTTTCCCTCAGCAAGGCTTGTTCTTCTATGTATTTTAAGAGTTTATCATTTTACCAACATTACCAGCATGAGTTGCCATGATGAAGGAAAGACAATAAGAGTTGACTTGTGCTTGAGGTATAAGTATATTCAGATTATGCAAGAAATAGCTGTGGGGCAATGCAGGTAAGGCTCGATTTGCAGTGTGGAAACAGGTTGGCAGACAGGAAGCACAAACAAGGACCTGGCTATGAAAAGGACATACAGTCACAAAAATGATGACGTTTGTTAGGGACAGAAGTGACACATATCTCACAGCGCAGAACGGAACCCATGTACTGGAATTCTGAGAGTGCATGATGGGAAACCAAAAGCCAAAAAAGAGTTGCTGGTTTACAGCTAAGTAGATTATTCATGCTGCATCTTGGCAGTTCAAAAGTAGTGTAGGGTATAGTAGATCATTCCCAAACAAAAACATAGGTTGTGCATTTGCCAAAATTAAAATTAAAGCACTTAGCAAAACCAAATAGTAATAGAAACCTGACCACACCCCACTGCCTGATTTCAATACTCAAAGAGCTGTTCTGCAGTAGAATGAATGGTGATGCTGGATTGTGTTGCAAGCTTTTAAACAGGAGCTGGCCATCTGTCAATAATGCTTTAATTGGGGGTTCTTGCATTGGCAGGAATGGATGATCCCTCTGGTTGCAGAACCAGAGGTTGGGAATTCAAGTCCACACTGCACCTCCCTAGAAAAGAGCCAGTCCCAGGCTGAAGAAAGGAATAGCAAACCAATAGCTAGAAAACCATGGAAAGGGTCACCAGAAGACTGAATCTACTTGAAGGCACATAATAAATGATGAAGCAGCCATCTCAAGAACATCAGGAAAGTCCAGCCTCTCCTCCTGCTTCTGGCATCCACAGATACCTTCCTAGCCAGATGAAGACAAAGAAAACACAAGAAGCATCTGAGGAACTCAGATGCAGAGTACTGTATGGTATCGAATGATTACCAGCTCTAATGTGCATTCCGCCTTTGTGTGAACACATGTGCACACAAGCACTGTGCATAAGTGTTAAACATATTACTTGAGATCATGACAGAAAACAATTTGATTCCACTCTCTCCTGTATTCCAAGCTGGAAACACTCAGGGTGTGACACAGTTAACACATGCATTCATGTTATTCATGCCCCGCCTTTCTCTCAGCAAAAGGGACTCCAGGCAGTTTACAAAATCTTTCTGTTATCTTGGACCTTTAAATGAGTGCTCTCGATCTGGAGCACTCCCTGCATCTTGAGCATCCTCTCTTCAGAATGTGGCCAATGGGAGGAACTCATTTTGTCTTCTTAACAGGAGGTCAGGTTGGGAGCATGTTTGTATAACACACTCAAAGCCCCTCGTGTCTCTTTAAGGGCTGCTAACAACTGGGACTCAGGAAGTGCAGGTTCAAATCCTCACAGAACCATTAAACTGTCTGGCTGATCTTAGGGCATTTACACATTCTCAGCCTGGCTTATCTCACAGGGTTGTGGTGAGGATAAAGGGGGAGGAAGGAGAGCCTTGTACACCTTAATACTGTACATGCAACCTTTAAAAGAATAAACGTGTCAAAATGTTTTTGCCTGTTTCCACAACAGATCACAATCCTTATCTCAGAAAGAAGTCACCTGGAATTTCAGGAATTTAACAGGGTTCCAAAATTCTCAAGATTCTTGGGAATTATTTTCTAGTTTAGGCTTCTTGTATATTCAAACCTTCTTTGAATATATCTGACCCTATTACAAAATTGACTATATAACCATGAATATGTTTAGGATGGGAATACACTTTCAGTTTCTGTGGACAGTGGGCTGAGAAATCCTTCATTTAAAACAAAGGGGTATAAAACTGTTCCAACATTGCAGCTGTCAGCACTCCTATATTTGGAAAATAAAGAATACACAACAGTGTTTGACCTAGGTACTTGAGATTCACTAAAATTATTAACTGTGGGGCAGGTTTCACTGATTTATTGTACCAGAGTGTCCCAGGTCAATTAATTGCCTCTGATTGATGACGGTGCGCCTCCAAGCCGCCTCTCGAGTAAATAGTGAATCGGCCTGCTAAACTGCCCCCCCCCCCCCGGAGGAACAGCGCAGTGAAGGGCAGCGTGGCTCCAATTCAACCAGTGGCTATCCCACTTTCAGTGGTGGCGGACTGAAATCTGAACTCATCCAATCCAATTACAGCTCATGGCAGAAGTCGCTCCTTTGGGCTACAAAACTTTCCTTTTCTCCAAAAAGGCAACATTTTCAGTTCCAATTAGCGATGAATCTCTTTCTCTTGAAAGCAGCGGACCACGTTTTAGCGAGACTAGCTTCACATTTTAGCCGCATCGGGGCCTCTGACGTCGACTGACCAGTTTGGGAGACAGAAAAGGAAGCTTCCCTCTTGTCCTTCGTTTGCAAATTTAGGGGCTGAAAAGGGAGGAAAGAAAAAGATCACGCCATTCCTTGTTAGGGCGTCTTCACTTCTGTTCTCTTTACTGCAGGAGAAGATCAGAACTGGATGCTTTATTTGCGTTTCCGTCACATTTTCAACAGCCTGTTGAAAGAATACGGGGTGTAACTTGGGCAGTATATACCCCTTCGTCCCGCTCCGATCCAAGCTTCATTTACTGGAAATAAATTTGATTTTATTCCAGTGAATTCATGGGCACTGCTCTGCGAGACCCGCCTAAATGATGTCTGTATCAGTTTTTTTTAAACGAGTACTAAAGACAAAAACTTCAATAACCACCAATGCCGAAACAACAGCGTTTACGTGCCTTAAGCCAAGAAAAGTTTAGGACTGCCAAAAAATTCAGATCGCCAGCCTAATATACAGTAGCAACTGCGTACTGAGTCTCAATGAAACACACTTGTCTTACTTTGGAAGCAAGGAGCGGCAATTCTCCTTACAATCATCGGTGCCCACTTAGCTAGGCACGCGTTGCACAGCTTCCTGACTTAAGAGTGTTCGGGAGGAAGCTGTCCGGGTTTCATCCAGAACACTCATAAGTCAGTGCGGGAGTGCCTCCTACTTCGAGTTGCGAATTTTCTGGGAAGGGAATGTTTCGGAGCCAAAAAGAGAGAACACTGTTTAGTGCCCATCTGTCTCAGGAGGTGGCAGTTTTTTGTGGCGTTGTGCGGTGTGATCAGTGTTGACTTGCATCTGTTTGCTCAGAAGTGGGCGCCACTGGATTCAATAGGGCTTTTCCCCAGGGATGGAGGCCTTGAAGACTAACAGACTCCCTCCTCCTGCCTGGTACTCGGAGTATAATCCCTTTGTGGACAGTGACGGCTCGTGATAGGAGCGGCGGGGGGGGGGGACGGCCACCCGACATCTAGAAACGGGGGGTTCCCAATCCTCATCCACGAGCTGTCCCGGTTCAACGGACTCTATTCCTACAGAAACTTGCATAGGATGGCAGATGGAGATGCGAATCATGATGAACCTCTGTATAACTCCTCTCCACGCAGGACATGTAAGCTGCAGTATTATGCACATTTACCTGGCACCCATTGAAAGCTGCTTTTTCTTTTGAGTAGACCCTACTATAGGATGCACTGTTAGGCACGCTATCCCCGCCCCCGCCTCCTGCATTTGGTGTCCCACTGGAATGTTGTTGTTGTTTAGTCGCTTAGTCATGTCCGACTCTTCGTGACCCCATGGACCAGAACATGCCAGACCCTCCTGTCTTCCACTGCCTCCGGGAGTTGGGTCAAGTTCATATTGGCAGCTTTGATGACACTGTCCAACCATCTCGTCCTCTGTCGTCCCCTTCTCCTCTTGCCCTCACACTTTCCCAACATCAGGGTCTTTTCCAGGGAGTCTTGTCTTCTCATGAGATGGCCAAAGTATTGGAGCCTCAGCTTCAGGATCTGTCCTTCCAGTGAGCACTCAGGGATGATTTCCAGAGGACGCTAGGCTCTCCTATCTTCCACTGCCTCCCGGAGTTGTTTCAATCATGTTGGTAGCTTCGATGACACTGTCCAACCATCTCGTCCTCTGTCGTCGCCTTCTCCTCTCCAAGATGTCTGGCTCAAGGTCAGCAACCACACTATCTGGGTTGTCTGGGACATCCAGATCTTTCTGGTATAATTCCTCTGTGTATTCTTGCCACCTCTTCTTAATGTCTTCTGTTTCTGTTAGGTCCCTCCCATTTTTGTCCTTTATCATGTCCATCTTTGCACAAAATGTTCCTTTAATATCTCCAGTTTTCTTGAACATATCTCTGGTTTTACCTTTTCTATTATTTTCCTCTATTTCTTTGCACTGTTCATTTAAGAAGGTCCTCTTGTCTCTGCTTGCTATTCTTTGGAAGTCTGCATTCAGTTTTCTGTAACTTTCCCTATCTTCCTTGCACTTTGTTTCTCTTCTCTTCTCTGCTATTTGTAAGGCCTGTTGGACATCCACTTTGCTTTCTTGCATTTCCTTTTCTTTGAGATGGTTTTTGTTGCTGCCTCCTGTACAATGTTAGGAGCCTCCACCCATAGTTCTTCAGGCACTCTGTCCACCAAATCGAGTTCCTTAAATCTGTTCTTTACTTCCACTGTGTATTCATAAGGGATTTGGTTTACATTATACCTGACTAACCCAGTGTTTTTTTCCTACTTTCTTCATTTTAAGCTTGAATTTTGCTATAAGAAGCTGACGATCGGAGCCACAATCAGCTCCAGGTCTTGTTTTTGCTGACTGTATAGAGCTTCTCCATCTTTGGCTGCAGAGAATATAAACACTCTGATTTGAATGGGATGTGTCTAATGAGGTGTGTCTGGAATGAGGTGTGTCTAATAATACTGCTCTAACTTTCAAGGTTTTTATAAAGTTTCTCCTGATCCTGTATAAAACAAGATACAGTGTTGTAATGTCTATGATTATGAAAGCATTTAGGATCCCTTCGTCCCTTTGAAAAACAGAGGAATCACTCTCGACCAGACCAGATGGGCGGGATATAAATCAAATAAATAAATAAATTTGCCTAAAGGATCTGTGCGCGAGCTTAAACGCGTTTACTCGGAAGTAAGGTCCTCTGATTCCAATGGGACTTACTGCCATGTAAATCTAAGTAGGATCCAGCTTTACAGCGCAGTCCGATTTATGTTGACTTGGAAGTCACTTCCTCGGCCTTCAGTGGGGTTTCAAGTACCGGTGCCTTAAAATATAGTGGGAACGGCTCTTACACCCGGTTCCTAAAAGATCAGTTCTGTGGATGATGGGATTTAGAAACGAAAGGATTGCGTGTTTCCAGGAAAAGGGACCTCGGATCGAGAAACCAGAGTTCCCCCCTCCGAACCCCCCTTTCACCCCAAGACATTGAAACGACAAATTTCAATAGACAAAGGACCCCGTGGTTTCTCCTCCCCTCCCCCGGCTCCCCGCTCCCATAATCCCGAACATAGCCGCCTCTCCGCCTCCCCAGAAGCAACGGAAATCCTTTTGGTTGTTTTGGGTTTTTCGGGCTCTTCAGAAGCAACGGAAATCCTCCTTGGGCGAGGCAAAAAGGAAACTTCAGGAGCTGAATTACAGTCCCCTCTCTGAGTTCCCAAAGAGACGCCGGCTGACTATGGAGACCCGAGTTAGACTGGGTGACTTCTTCACCCCTCATTTCACCCCCCCTCCCCAATCAAAACGCCCATTCTCCTCCGGTGGAGCTCGCTTGCCAGAGTAATAATAATAATAATTTAAAAAGCCCTTTACGGCTTGGAATTGATTGCCGCTTAATTGCAAGGCCTTTTAGAACTCGCCTTCCAGAACACGCGCGGGGGGCGGGAAGGACCCAGCTCGCTCTGAGGAGAACGGGCTGGACTCGCGCCGGGATCGGAGTCTGCCTGGTGGCGGGAACCCGGGAGAAGAGGAGGGGGGGCGGCGGCGGCCGGGCGGGCGGGTGTTCCGTTGCCACAACAGGGGGATATTGTGAACGCTGCCTCAGGTCAAGCGGGGTGCCCGGGGCACCGCCTCAGGGGGCTCCTCAGGCCACCAGTGAGAGCAAGGGTCCGGCGCTTCCCCCTCCAAAAATCCCCCCAACAACCCTCAGACTTGACCCCTGATTTAGGCGCCTCCGTGTTTCTCCTCAACGGTCACGGGACGGGGGGTTATGGAGAAAAGGGGGAAGCTGAGGGTCAGATCGCTCGATAGATAGACTGAGCGACCGTCGAGCTTAGATAAGTTACTTGAGGGGAGGGGCGCACTACAGCTGCCGAGACTCCTCGGTCACCAAGACCGGCGACGCTGACTGGGAGTTTCTGGAAGTTTGCCTCCTAAAAAGCCCGGTTTGACAAACAATGGGGGGGGGACCTCTCGCGCCCCTTTCTAGGGAATGGCGTACTCTGTCCTAGACTATTCAGTGCGGGACCGACGGCGAATGAGGGAAGGAGCAAATAAACATCCAGAATAACTGCCACGCGATGAAGCGCGCCCAGTTCCTGAGCCATTTTCCCTCGCTTTTCGGCTTGCCTCGAGAGGAAGCTGTCGGCGCTTTTAATTTTTCTAAGCCGCTCCAGAGAAACGCGAAAACGCCTTAAGCAAGAAAACATCCGTGTTTCTAGCCCTCTCCTCCCCCCTCCCCAAATATATATCTCGGGCCCCTATTTGTATAAATTGAACCAAGAGAGCGATTAAATTTTGAATATGAGTATTCTTGGAAACTCCTACCTAGGTGAAGACTAGTGGAAAGTTCATGAGGCAAAAGCTTTCTGCACATAGAAAAGGAGGGTTTTTTCTTCTTTCTGATTTCCTCTGCCTTGAAAGGGAGAAGAGTTGAGCCTTGGCTCCAATTAACATCAGGCTAAATGGCAAGCAAGGAGGTGGATAAGGCTCTGGGAAGTCACGCGCGATCCGGCCCCCCAGTCAGCCCTGCCCACAAACCTATTTTACATGCCAGGTTACTGAGGCTTATTCCCCCCACCCACCCAAGCCAGAGGCTACACCTCACTGTGCAAATTTTCGAAGAGGGTTTAATGACTTCGGACAAAGGATACTGGGAACTATACAGTAGTTCTGGGAAGGGCTGCAAATGATTTTTTGTGAGTTTTCCTCTACAGTCTCATTACAAAACTACAACTCCCAGCATTCTTTCTGGTGATGGTGGCGGGGCTACAGTCACCATTGCGCCGATTTAAGCGGCTGCTATAATCCTGTCCTGCCCGGGATTGGCAGGTTTGTGTTGCCGGCCTAAAGGGCCACAGTTGGCCAACATTCCACGGAAATGTTAGCGTTCCAACGGGCTCTCTTGCCCATTCCAGTCCAAGCTTTTCGAATTCTCAGGGTCGAATCCTGATTCTTTGGAAATGTGGGGAAAACACGAATCCATCCATCCATCCATCCATCCATCCATCCCGCCCTCTCTTTATATATATCCTTGGCCACTGGTCTTGAATTGGGGGAAGGCTTCTCTTCGAACAGCAATGGGGAAACAGCTGGAAGTACCTGCTGGCGGAGAAACGGGGTGGGGGCTCCTCTGCGCCAGCACTTTTTCTCCTTAATACATCCAGACCACGGAAACTTTCCGATCCAAGAGGAAAAGGGGAATGATTCTCACAGAGATGCGCAACTGCCTCTCATCAGCACTTTCTTGACTTCCATGCCCAACGTCGCCCTGCCTGCGGAGGAGTTTTCCTAGCAAACCAGGGTGTATCGAGGGCGGGACGGTCTGTTAATTCTCTCGGAGACTGAAACGGTCGCAGGAGGCTGCGGCCACCCTGAGGCGCCTGAGGTGGCCAGCTCTGTCTCTAAAGCTCGGAATATAGACTTCTTCCGGAATCCCACCCCCGCACCATGCCCAGTGGCCATGGTGACTAAGAGATTCTAGGAACTGTAGTCCAAAAAGTAACTTTTTTAATGCTTTGCCATAAGCATCGAGCTGAAAGGGTACCGAAAATACTTTGCCACGTTCCTTTGGAAACTAAACTCTGCGTGGAGGAACATGTTGCAAACAGAGCCGCCAGCATTAGAGACAGTGCCAGAATTCTTTAGGATGCCAGCAAAGGTGGGGGAGGGTCGCCCTCTGGCTCGTATCTAAAAATTCTGAAGCATTTTTATTTGGGAAACGGAACGGAGGACTAGTTGGGACTTTTTCTCTGATCCACTGAATCACACTAAAAAAAACTACAGCACCCTTCCGTCCCCGCCCTGCTCCCCAGTACAAATGGTTCCTCCAGGTGCGTCAACTGCCTTGTTGTATTTACAATCCTAGTGAGAGGAAGAAGGTTAAACAAAAGTTCAAAAGATATCCTGTTTAAGAAGTGGGTAGGGGGGTTCGGTTGCCAAGGTGGAATCAAGGTGGCTTCGGACTTGTCTGGTTATCTGGTGAGTAGGAGGCTGCCTGTTGTGACGCGTTGAAGACCAGCCAGAGGTATCAGCTGCAAATACAATTTTCGCACTCCTGAAGAAATGGACGGTGGTCCAAGAAAGCGTAAGCCATCCTGTATGTACCACTTTCAGGTGATACAAACCTAAGGCCGTTAACTATGACTCAGGAAGCGACCCGGCTGAACTGCATCCATTCCCGGTCTCTTCGCGCAACCCACCTCACAAGGTTGTCCCAACAAAGCTACCCCTCCCGCTCACGTCTATGACGAGATAAGGGTTAAGGGCCCTTCTGGAGACTTTACAAGCTTCAGGGTCCTTGTTTACTTTGCAGTACAAAACCCCTGTAAAGCAGGGTTTTGACGTTCTGACGAACTCCACTGCGCCATTCCATGCAGGTCATTTTATCAGAGCTCCAACTGTATTGAGTTTTCTGAGAATTAAGGGCAATAGCGACTTGCTTGGGGTCACGTCCTATTATCCGCTGCTGTGGAGGAACCTGAAATCAAGACTCCCAAATGGAATTTCCCCCTCTCTCAGGGGCGTGGAAAAGTTACCTAGTTGGACAGTTACCTGGTCCCAGACAGCCAATGTGGTCTAGTGGTTAGAGTGTTGGAGTAGAGGTCCTCACTGGCCCTGGGTTCGAATTCTCTCTTGAAATTCAGTGGGTGCATTAAGTCAGTAATAGACTTGGGCCTCGAGCCACCCATAGGGTTGTGCGGATGCTGCCTTGCGCTCCAGGAAGGAAAAGTGGAATATAGTAGTAGAACAGTGCAGTAAATAAATAAATAAATAAATAAATAAATAAATAAATAAATAAATAAATAAATAAATAAATAAATAAATAAATAGAACTCCCCACTATTGGTCATATTGGGCTGGAGGGATTCTGGGAGTTTCTAGTTCAAATACTGCCACTACTATTATTACTAGTGTTTTTTCCTGATCTTTCTCAGAGCATCGCGTGCAGAAAGAGTCTACCTTACAGGAGCATCTCCCAGCCTGCAATATGCTGCGGGGAAAGCAGCTGGGGCTCCTTCCTTCAGCGAATCCGCCCAGGTCTCCGTATTAAGCCTGCGCCAGGTCGGGCCTGCTATTCTTTTTAGCCCTGAGCTTAGTCTAAAGCCAGAAGCCCCTACGGGGATGGGGGAGGGGAAGGAAAGAAGTCTCAGCAGACCGCTTCCCCGCTCACAAGCCCTGGGCTGGCTGGTGCCGATGGCTGCAGCTGGACCCCGACTCCTCAATTAGCGTGGTCGGAGGCCAGCGGAGCTCCCACGGCTTCCCTCCTTTATTGTCTGCCTTCGCCTAGGGGAGATGGGAAGCAGATGGGGCGAGTGAGGGCACTTCCCCCCACATCGCCCCCGCCTCCCCTCCACTGTCAGTCACATCTCGCCAAAGGGAAGCTGTGATGGGCTCCCTAATGGAGCTGTGCAAAGCTTTGGTTAAGCAGTTAGACAGGGATCCCCCCCCCAACCCTACAAAGTTAGCTGCGCGGTCTTCCTGGCTTTGGACAGCCCACGCTCGCCGCGAACTCCAGACGACCGCACCGGGAGGGTTCGGGCGAGCCTGCTCCTTGAGGGATGGCTCCCGGCTCTTCTGTGGGGACTTAGGGGTGCCCGTCGATGGCGTGGTGTTCCGCCACCAAGGAGTGGACCGCTTTGTTTCCTCTCCAAGGCGAGGCTCTCCACAAATCAACCATTTCGTCGCGGGGGTAGTCATCTCGTGGCGGACACCCACGTGGGAACATTTCAACCCAACATATTGGAGAGCGCGGCGGAGTGCAAAAAAGTGCTAGTCAGGGGGGCGTTACGGGCTTGGGGGGTCACAGCTTTTGTTCCTCACTGGTCGCAGTTCTGACCAGATGTACCGGATGGAGGTGGTTGAGGTGTCTGGCTGCGGAGCCAGAGCTTAGGACTTCGACTCCCCCACTGTATGCCTCTTGTGAGGAGAGCCAGCCTCTGGGGCCTTGGGCAAGCTCCGTAGTTCCAGCTCCGTTAGTGTGCCTCCAAAAGAAGGGAGTGGTAAAGCAATTCTGAGTATTCGCTACATGGGAAACCCTGAGAAGGGTCGCCATGGGTCAGAATTGACTTGAGGGCGCATGGTTATTATTGTCTTTGGTTTTCAGGAGACGTTTCCTAATTAAACAACTTCCTTTTTTGCTAAGAGCAAATCTAAGAGCAAATCCCATTGAACTCCACGTGGTACTCTACGTGAGTACAATTGGGCGGGGAGGGATTCATCCAGCATCTTTCTGTGCTCCATGTTTTCCGCGGGAATTTTACTTTTCAGGAGGCACTTCCTGAAGCTTGAGGTGATGTGTTGAGGGTCCCGGTCGGATAGAGACAAGACGACGACTTTTCAAACGTCATGGCCCTCCATAGCTTGGTGGGAAGGTCGACTTAATCCCACTGATTCCGGCGCCCCCCCTCCCCCCCCCCAGCAGTGATTTTAGTCCTCGAAGGCTTTCACGGATCCGATGGTTGTTGTGTGTTCTCCGGGCCGTTTGGCAGTGTTCTTAAGGTTTTTCTTTCTAACGTTTCGCCAGTCTCTGAAGATGCCAACCACAGAGACTGGCGAAACGTTAGAAAGAAAAACCTTAAGAACACGGCCAAACAGACCGGAAAACCCACAACAACCAATTTTAGCCCTATTTATTTGTGTCTCTATCCCATTAGAACTACAGTTCTTTTCGAAAGGGGAAAGAGGATTGGCTTGCGCGCGTTTGAAGGTCTCACTGAAGCCAGCTGACAACTGCTAAATACATCCAACCCACTGGTATCATCCACAACAGCGAGGGAAACGTCCAAGGTTGGCGGGAATTTGTTTCATGCCCATTCATCGATTCGAAGTTACTGCTACTGAGATCAATGGTCTTTACTTCCAGGTGAAAGATTAAAGGATTACACTCTAGATCCAAATTGGACTTGGATCCCACCTGGGTTTAAGCCCAATGGAACTCGATGGGGTTAACTTTTGAATAGATAGGGATATGATTGCAGTTTTCTGAAAGCTAAATGTTTGCCTCTAAGGGGCTTTTCGACATGCCCTTTATGATTAGTTGAAAATTAAATTCCAGGGACAGCAAGATGGCTTGTTCTGCCGCTAGAATGTGATTCGCAGCGGTCTGTTTTAAGGAATCGAACCAATGACTCCCGCGCGCATACTTCCGAGGTGCTTCAAGAGGCGCCACGGATTACAGGCGCGCAGGGCACTTTCATAAAACCCGGTTGTCTTCACTACATGATCCCTCCCCTTTCCCTGCTGTTAGTGAGTCACGTGAGCTGCAAGATGGTCATTCATCCAGTTGCGAGCAGCATCAGCTCATTAAAAAAAACAAAACACGGCAGCCCTAAATCAGATCTGTGTCTACTCAAAGGTAAGTCCCGTTGAGATCAGTCGCCTGGCTCCCGAGTAAGCGGGTGCAGGATTGCACCGCGTTAAGAAAACCTCAGCTCCAAAGCTTCCTGGCTCTCTCCCCTGAATCAAATTCCATTTAAAAAAATCCCACTGCACTACACTAATTTGTGTGAGTGTGTATATGTGTGGAAAGGGTATTAACATCTGGAAATGGCTATCGAATCGTGTGCACTCTCCGGGAGACGCCGAACTTCCACTGTATAATATTTCCACTAAGTCGCCTTTATGATCCCATAAATCTTCCTTGAGAAATTGGGAGAAAAGCAACAGTGACTTGGAAAGCAATGCCAGTCGGGGAAAGAACTGGTGGAAGACGGTGGTGATGGTTTGCTAACCATTTGCAAGACTTTTCTCTCATTTCCCCCCTCCTCCTTCACCTCCTCACCAGGCAAAATATTCTCTTGAGCGCCGAAAATGGGTCGACAGACAAACATGTCCGTTATAATTCCTGAGTTGCGAATCGTTATTGCGATTTTCGGAGGCGGGGAGAAGGAAGAGAGAGGAAATGCGTTTTCCCCTCGGCCCGTACATATTAAAAAGCCACACAAGCTGTTGGCTACCGAAGACCTCCCGAGGCTGTCCGGGCCAAGCCGAGCCTGTAGGGCCGATGGGGGACTTCCGCCTTTTTTCAAACGCTGGACACCCTTCTGCTATGATGGATCGATCTGCTTTGCCCATTCTATCAGCCCTTACCTCCATCGACACGCACTCTGGCCGTTCTCTAGAAAAGGAATATTGGGTGGGTAAGGAGGCACCAGTGCCATCTCCCAATTTTCTCAAGAAGAAGCTCACCTGCCAGGGGGTGGCTGCTCCTTCCACCGGACGGGTTCCTTCCTTTGAGAATCAGACAGAATCTTTTGGAATCAGATGGCTAAGCTTTAAATCTTTTATTTGAGCTCCCCTGCATTGTGCTGTTGATGGAGGAGCGGCAACAGCTTTCAGATTGAGTGGAGCTCTCCTTGACCAAAGGCGGCATCGACAGAGTCACAGCTGCGCTTCGGACGTCTATAAAAATAATCTGAAAAGTGGAAGGGTTACAAGTGACCGGGAAGCCACATTCTTTGCTCTGGAAACTCTCACCTCTGATCCTTGATCTGCAGAGGCTCTCTGTGGCTAAAGAAGAGCATTCTGCATATGTCTCGGTGCACTCTTTTTCTTAGTTTCTAAAATCTCAAGTCTGGGTCCTCCAGCTCATTTCTGGGGCTCAGGCCCGAAAAGTTCCCCCTCTTCGCATTGGAAGGAAGGAAGGAAGGAAGGAAGGAAGGAAGGAAGGAAGGAAGGAAGAAAGAAAGAAAGAAAGAAAGAAAGAAAGAAAGAAAGAAAGAAAGAAAGAAAGAAAGAAAGAAAGAAAGAAAGAAAGAAAGAAAGAAAGAAAGAAAGAAAGAAAGAAAGAAAGAAAGAAGTGGGACTGCAGTTGACTGTAATGAAAATGAATGCATTATGGACACACATAATCTCACACATAGACAGACGTAGCCTTCGGGGATTTTGGCATTGTTTAATTTTTAACTGAAGATTAAAATATGACTGTTCCTGGTTTTTTGTTTGTTTTCGGTCAAGCTTTGCTTGAGTCAAAAGCAGTTCCAGGGCTAATTATGACAACATGCCCTGAGATGTGCAGGAGATATACCGAATAGCCACGTTATAAAATTAATTTACATTAATAAATGGATGGATTTGTCGCAATGATTAATTTGACTAATGACTAGGAAGAAACGGATCCTTCCAGCTTTCCAAGGACTTTCTGGTGGCTTCTCCCCTGCCTATACTTTCCATAATTTGAAAGGAAAATACAAAGCTTCATGGCGCCAATACAGCCAAGTTCAATGGAACTTAAACGTGGTTAACTTTGGCCAAATTGTTCCCCAGGTCCTCAGCATGTAAGAAAGAGACGCGTTCTATTAATTACCCTAGAAATGAACCCTGAAGGCAAGTAAATCCTAGTGACTTACATTCTCCCCGAAAGCCTCCATCTATTGTTATTATGAAGTTGTAGGATCTGTCTTAAAAACAATGCCAACCACCCTCAAAAGCCACTCAGAGCATCCGGCTGTTTCCTGAAGAAAGGTGGAGGAAGGGTAGAGAGAGGGAGGGAGAGGGAGAGAGAAAGAAAACGATTTTTTCCTTTATCGTTTTCTTAGAAGGGAAGTACCTAAATTACCAAAAGAATATTCTATCAAACTGGATTCTAAACTGAAAATATTATTCAGATGTGAAAATCTGGGCTCTGTCCAGCAGGAACCTCCTCTCCTGCGTAATCCTCGCAGAAAAGACTGAGGAATAGGCAAAAGTCAAAGCAGCTGACTCTTCTTCGGGCCGGGCGCAGGACCTTCCCCGCTCAGTTTGAGCCCTTTATTCAGAATATAAAAGCTGATTCATCCCGGCGAATTTCCCTCCTGTGGCGACCATGGGATGGTCCCAAAATAAATCTTGAAAGGGGGTGGGTGGGGGGGAGGAGAGGTGTCACGTGAAGACGGCGACTCATTCCCCGCCATAATTACGCCTTTTATTGCCTTTCCTACATAGGGACTGTGGCTGGGGTGGATCAATCCAATCCATTCATAATCAGGATTGAGGGTTCCCTACTTGAATTAAAATCTATTAGCTTCTCCAAGGGAGAGGCGGCTCTTGCTGAAATCAATAAAGAGCATAAATGAGACGTGACTCTATTTATTTATTTATTTATTTATTTATTTATTTATTTATTTATTTATTTATTTATTTATTTATTTATTTATTTATTTATTTATTTATTTATTTATTTACCAAAAAAAAAAAACCCTTTCCTCTGAAATCTGTTAAGGGGTGAGGGAAACAGAAACAACGACACCATCTCCCTGAAACCTCTGGATCGATCCTTATAAATATTGAATAGCCCAAAGAAGACATGAAAGAAGGAATGAAACAAAACGAGCGAGCGAGCGTCGAGCTATTAACAGACAAGCGAACCCTACAAATATCTCACCCATTCGGGCTGATTAAACAAACTGGCCGTAGGCCGGTGCGCTGTAAACAAGCGGCGTGGGGGTGGGGGTTTAGAGAAAGGGGATTGAGTTAGTCAAGACGGTGGCGGAGTCTGAGGCTCAAGGTGGACGTGTGATGTAGAGGCTGGAGTACCTGTCTCTGAATTAATCACGAGAAAAATAAAATAAAAACAAAGATTAAAAGAGAGAAAGATGCGGAGATGCCTCTGCAGGGCGACATTTTAAGCTCTCCGGTGAGCCTAATGAAGCCGTGGGTTAAGAGGCGGCTATCTATTGACTTGATCTTTACAGCGAATCAGCGGCGCTTTCGCCACATCATCACCCTATTTATCATCCGCGTCGCCGGGCTGGTTCGCTCTCGGGAACCGGCACTCCTCCGGCCGCTATGGCGAGACAGTCGGGTTCCCTCCCCGCCCCTCCCCCCGAGCCTCCTCGGGGACCGCTGGCTTGCCAATCCGAAAGCGCCTCGCTCGGAGACCCCCCCCCTTTCTCGGTTAGAGAAGCCTAGCGGGTGGGGTGGGGGTGACAGACGTCCCCTTAAAGGGAAGCTCTCCTGCCCGACCCCTGGCGAAATCTCCTGCGGGCGCATTAGGCGGCCAGTGGTTTGGTAGGGCGTTGCATTTTATCCGAGAGTATTTATTTGCCCCGGGTTAGGCCGGCAGGCCTAGTGCGTGCACAGCCTAGAAAGTCACGTTGCACCCAAAGTGCGGCTTCTTTGCGACCAACAAATATGTGAAACTAATAGCGCAAGTACAACTTAGATAGCACTTATTTTGGGGCAAGGGCGGTTGTCGGAAGGGGCGGCCTACTTGCCTTTACCCGCTCTAAATTCAAGGGGAATTCAACCCCATGGAATATTAACTGTATATATATGTATATATATATGCAGTATAGGTATATGAAACCACGCACTTATCTGTCCCTCTGTCCACCACCATGTTACCCAGACGGGTGACCCACCGCGGTAGGCAGCCCTGTTCCCCCTCCCTCTCGACCGCTGCTCCGGGGATGGTGTTCCGCTCGGAGCGGGGGACTCAGCCCCGGGGCACTGCTCGGCCAAACTCCCGGCCTTGAGTTGCGGGGGCGACTGGAGTCTTTGGGAGACAGCGGGCTCGGGGCGAGGGAGAGAAGCAGGCGAGCGCCGAAAAAGGCCCCGGGCTCGGGCGGGGGCGAGTCCAGGCTTGCCGAGGTTCTTTTTTTTTTTCCCCTTTTTTCTTTTGAAGCCACCCATTCTCTCACCCGACGTGACCCCCCGGGAGAGAGCGAGACCCGGGAAGAGGCGGCTCGCGATCTTGTCTGCCTCTCCTCGACGCCAGGCTCCGAGCCGCCACCGCATCTGTGGGCAAAGAGGATGGGAGCGGCTTTCAGGGCAGACGGTGGCCTTTCCCCTTGGGTTTTTGCCTTAAAGCAAAAGGAAGGCAATGCCATTATTGTTCTTGGTGTTGGTTCTTTGTTGTTTACAGTAATAACAATTTACTTTCCCTTTTCTTTTAAATTAAACCATGATCCATTCCTTTCAGCCGGGTCACAGGGCTTGTGCGGGAAAGGGGAAGAGGAGACAGCGAGAAGCCTGGGTCAGTTTTTTTCCGTTCCCACCAGGACGGTGACATTGTTCTTACCCGACATCAGATCTGATGGGTGTGTGTGTGGGGTGGGTGTGGGTCATGGTGTGGCCTGGCACCACGAAGTGATTCCATCAAGCAGTGGGGGCCCCTCGTCTTTAGCGTCTGATCCGAATCGAGCCCACCTGGAGATCAGTTTGCTTGCTCTCGGTGCAATCCGAAAGCTGGTGGGAGAATTAAAACACTGTTTTTTTACTTCGGGTTTCCGCGCAGAACTAGACTAAAGCACTGGTTTTAAATTTCTCTCTCCCTCTCCCGAGGCTCGCGAAGGCTTTAAGAGTTGGCATGGAAACTCTCCTTGCAAATCCCGCTTCTACCTGTGTGGGCACCGCGGCGAAATTTTTCTGGGAAACCAGCTGAGGCCAAAAGGGGAAAGGGTCCTGCCAGGCCTGGCGCCCTTGGGAAGTACTGCTGCGCAACTCCTCGCGATTTCCACTAGCCTTGCGCAGGAGCACTCCTCCAAGAACAGGGGCGCAGAAGCAGAAGAGGGGTGTCCGCCAGTAGGGAGGTCTCCCTTGATCTAGTCCGCCGAGTAAGGCCAAGCTGGCAACTCAAGGAAAGTTGACAAGTCACACCTAGAAGATGGAGGTCATACACCCCAATTCAGCCTCCAAATCGCTCTTTCCTGAAAATGAGGGGGGGGGATAGGTGGTTGTATGTGGGGAGGGGTTGGGCTCCCCCTTTCTCCCTCCTTTTCCTTCACACCACCCCCTTCTTTCCCTTCCATGGCTCAATTCATCAACTCCGACTAGAGAATGAACCCTAATTTGTGTTGCAAATAGGCGAATCTATGTTTACCACGGGACGCTCGTAAAAATGTCAAGAGGAGAAATATGGAAGTGGTTTTGCTTCCCCGGCTTGTACTCAGAAGGGCCCTTATATGGAAGCAGCCGCCGCCGCCGCCGCCGCCGCAGGAGCCTCCCTGCTCCGGCGCCGCCCCTGTCCGGATCCTGCCTGCCGAGCGGGGAGTGGCCCAGCCGCCTCCGCCAGAGGCCCCCGAAAAGCGCGCCTTTGCCAGGCACGGAGCACAATGGCCCAGCATCGCCGCCATCCACCGAGACAGCCGGGAGACCTATCGCCCCCCTCCCCCCCAGCAGCCCGAGCCCACGCCCTGCTGCCATGGGCATCTGCACCGGGTCTTGACCCGCAGCTGGATGGTGGTCGTCGGCAGCAGCTCGTTTTCTCCAGGAAGGGCTGGGCCCTGCAAATAACTCGGAGAAACTTACTGTTGACGGCTCTCTTGCCCTCCAGAGAAACAATGAAAATGACCACGATAGCATCCTAGTAGTAAATATAAACACCAATAACATCAATAACAGATCTCTTTCTCCGCAATGGGAGAGGGATCAACTAGCTCCCCTATTTTTTCACGCAATTGATTAAGGAAGGAAACCAGTCAGGAAAGCTATTTTCTCCCTCCCCTTCTTCTTCATGACAGCATACACAGGTTGCCTAGACAGATTGATTACGATGGAATTAAATGCCACGAATGGTAATTCCTTCATTCTTTCTTTTGGCAAACTACTACCTTTCATATAGTAACTGTATTATAGTAACTATAGTAACTATATTATACTTCTATGAAACTTTTTCCACACGCGATCTTTGTTGAGGGGCTAGGGGGGAACTTCGGTGCGCGCAACGACGTTCGACCATTTCTCACGTGTCGCTTTTATTGGGGCCAATGCCTGGCGGGAAACTGCGATTGGTTGCGGGTGGGCACGTGATTCATTGTTGCGCCCGTGCCTGATCTTTCTAGCAGAAGAGGGTTTAGGAAAGGCGTGAAGTATCCTCTTAAGTGCTGAAGATCTGCGCGGGATGGGCAACATAAGGGGACACATTTCCCCACGTGAGTCAGAGAGAAGAGTGGGCCAAAACTCCATCAGGAGTGATGGATCCTCACACAAAGGACGAAGAAGTTTGGGGCAGGTGATTAAAACTTGGGATCAGTTTATTACCGTTACTGAAGTCAACCTGTCACCTGTTCAGGGTCGCCTCCTTTCTGCAAGAGGTTTGGATCTGCGGGTGAGATGCATTTCCAATGCAAAGCTGCCCTCACTTTTTATTCAGAGATACCCAATGCTATCCTAAAACGCTAGAGGAGGCTGGTTACCTTTCACGACCCTAAACTCGCTTTCTGTGCAATGGATACTACTCTGCCTGTCTTTCAACCCTATACTTGTCCACGCAGAAATAAGCCCGAGGTAGTTCAATGAGATACATTCCCAAGTGGGTGTGGAAAGGGCTCAGTCCTAATTGGTTTTGTGCATGTAAAAAGGTAGGTGTGGGTGCTATTCCCCCTCCGGAGAATCGTGGGGGTACGTCAGTGTAATGGAGTAAATAGTATTAGATTTTATCCCCACCCCCAAGCAGGCTTCTTCGCTGACTGGGCAAAATTTTTAAAAACCTCCAGTATTTTATTTATTTGTAATTAAGTCATCAATCAAATATTGCACACCTATGCTTGCTTGGAAGGAAAGGCCAGATGCGTTTGAAAACAGTATATCTGCCTGGGCTAGCCACCCAGAAGACGGTCAGGACGGCATATGAATTAGTTTATTTACATGGATGGTCGCTCCTTCACATTGGTCAAACGGAATGCGCATTCCGTAGCGGGGACATCAGAACCACAGGCTCATCCCACCCTCGTAGATATTTTAAAATAATAATAACAATAAAAATACAAGACTCCCAAATCCATGTATTGCTATTTCCTCGCGCCTGATTGCAGTTTGCGTGAAGCCCTGAGTCGCTTGTTCCGAGTTTCAGAGCGCCAGGCAGGCAACGCGCCCTGGGCTAGTGGAAGCGGGGAGGTGATGGGCTGGGGGAGGGGAACAGCACTAAGAGACCTTGCCCCGTAGACGTCACAAGGCCCCCGTCGGCTCTGCGCCCAGATCAAACGATCAATCCTAGTTCCTCCAGATAATTATTTTAAAATTCACGGCGGAATTGATCTCCTTTTAAAAAGCGCTTTTATTAATTGTTTCCTCTCTCTCTTCCCCCCCCGTCCCCCCTCCCTCGGTGGAGGTGCCAAGGCTGCTGTTGCGGGTATCAGTGGATTAATTAAAAACAGCCGGGGGGGAGGAGAAGGAGAGGGAGAGAAGGTTGGTTTAGGGTTCTGTTAACGATTTCAGCTGTAAAACCCTATCACACACTTACCTGGGAGTAAATCACGGTAAACGCAAGAGTTCCTTCTGTACATGTATTGGTTGGTTGTTCTTTTAACTGTCTCAGCTATAACTACTATTAGAAATGCGGACTTCCTTCCGAGTAAGCGTGCACGGGTTTGCGCTATTTTGGGAGCCATCCCAAAAGTTGTTTTTATTTATTTATTTATTTTAATGCCGCCACACACGCGAGGTGCAGATGGTGGCTTCCCAATAAATATTTCAGCAACCTGCTTACTCGAAAGTAAGCCTCCCTTCAGGCACACTGTCGAGCGAGTTGTGCATGACAAGGTCGCTTTAAATGCTCCGGGGAATGGAGGGGGGCCCATTAGACATGAAACAAGGATTCAGTATTCCAGATAAGCAGACTTGCAATGGAAATGCGCGGGGGGGGGGGAAGAGGAGGAATTGTTCACCCGACGTAGGTCCATTAATCAATTTTCCCGTTAAAGATGCGAAATGCAGCGAGATAAATTCTTCTTTTATATTCTGCAAGAAGCTTTACATTGCGCGCGCGGGGGGAGGGGAATCTGTTTAATCAAGATTTAATCGGATACCTCGCCGGATTCTTTATCCGCTGCCGCCCGCCCGTGAAAGCTTAAATCCTTTGAGATTTGGGAGATGATCGTTTATTCCCTAGCCTCCCCCATCCTAACCCTAACCTCGACACACACACAGACCCAGGAAAGTACCAAGAGATTCTCCTCCCCACGTTTGTGAAGACGCGCAAATGAGCTTCGGTGCACGCAGAAGGGCTTCTAGGAGGAGTGGGGAAAGAAGCTGCGCCCCGACAGCTGAATTGCGACTTTTACTTCCTAGCACAAAACCTCATGGACGTCAATGATTCGAAAGGAAGAAAAGCTGAAGGTGATTGGGCTGGCGTGGAAGCCAATTCCATCGATTTTGAGGAAGCTGGCTCGCTTCCGAGTCAAGGATCCTCAGGACCGTGTTCCCTTTTGGGAAACCCTTCACTGAGGAGGTCAGGAAGGGGTTCACCTGAGTTGTTTCTCAGCGAAGAAGCATGGGATCCACGCAGATGGAGGAAGCCCCGTGTTAGCCTTACTAAAGAAAGGAGCCCCGCTAAGGAGGCAAGTGGGAGAACGAACGACACGGGTGCGTTCAGTCTGGCAGCACGTGTCTGTTTTTTTTAAAATATATATATATATTTCTTAGTCCAAAATTATAAATTATATATATTACAATTAATATATAAAGTACTGTACATTAATTCGGAAACTTTCCTTTCCGGAGCTGTTTATCGAAAATGACCGTTCCTCCTTGTTGATCGTCTCCACTATAAAAGAATCCTTCCAGGTCGATTAGGATAAATCGATCCGATCCGTACAAAGACCGAGGAGCCCCAGATGCATCTGGGGGTTCTCTCGTATCTGATTCAGGCGTTGGCAAGAACTGCGCCAAGGCGTCTGAGGCCCTTTGAAGACGGCCACCGGATGCTCACGCCTGTGAATTCAACGGATTCACTTCTGTGGAAGTGTACAGGATTGCAATGTTTTTTTAAAAAACAAACAAATCAACCATGACACGGTAAGCTTTCCTGGGGCTTCGGTCCATTCCTCAGAGGCATCTCGTCTGGCGACACATTGGCCCACCACAGCTGCTGTTACGATAAACGGGCTCCTTGTCGCCTTTTTTTTTTGAGGGGGGTGCAGAATACCGTAAGAGTCTCTGCAATTTGTCATTATTACAAAGTAACATATTTCTCTCTCTCTCTCTCTCTCTCAGCCCTTTCCACGAGCGAAACAAACATCGAGCTTTAGAGGTTTCTCTCTTCCCACCCAGGATTAGGAAAAAATATCTTCCGATCGTCTCTATTATAACAGAGTTTCAGTCCTATACTGTATATACCTACCCCGGACTAAGTTGTTTTTTTAACTCGATGGGGTTTACGGAGTAAATTTCTATAAGATTGGAGCCTAAAGCACTAAGGGCTCCAAAAACCACATTGTGAGGAATTTGAAAAGAAAGGAGAGATTTTCTTTTCTTTTCCTTTAGCGAAGATTAAAATGAAACGAAACGAAACAAGAACCACAATGAAATGGAATGACCGACAACGTCGAAGAAAGAATCGTCTCCACTGTGTGCCCGGATTTACCTTTTTATTGAACAATCGGATTCTCTCTTTCATTTCCTCCCCCTTCACGGCTGAGAGTTACTGGACGAGCTTTTTCCTCCCGGGGTGTCTGTCCAGAGGCACAAGATCTCCCGACAGCCAATAAAGTCTTCCTTGACTCCCGCAGTCTTCCTCCCTCCCCCCCCCGGCCACAATCCCACCCCACCCGCGTCTTCCGGTGCGAAAAAGATACCTGTTTGGGAGGAGAGTCGAGGGGGGGGAGGAGGGGAGGGGGGAGGGGACGAGGGGAGGGGGGAAGAGTTTCATTGGATTTCTTCCTCTCCCCCCACTTCTCTCTCTCCTTCTCTCCCTGTGCTTTTTGGCCTCCCTAAATCAAGGTGCAACGGATGCCAAAGCGTGATGAAATGCAAAGAAAGCCAATTGCTGGCCTGAGGTGGGGGAGATCGCGCGCGTCGGCGTCCGCCTGCGACTATGGAAGAGGCCGTAATTGCTGGAGACAGCGAGAGCTGGGGGGCTGGGCTGAGGTAGCCGTGTATAAATAGTGGGATCTCCAATTGAAAGGCATAAATAACAGCAGGAGTGATCTAGCCCCGATCCAGCGCCCTGGTATCTTCGGCGAGGGTCTCGAAGTGGTCAGGAGGATGAGATGTCCATCAGGATGGCAAGGATGATTTAAAACACGCGCGCGCGCTTGCGCGCGCGTCCCCACACTCCCATTCACACACACACACACAGAGACACACACAGACACACTCGCCTCAGCGAGACAAACCCAACCGCCTCGCGGCAGCCGGGACAAAACGGCCGGATCCCCTCCGTGAGAGATCCACCCGGTGATCAAGCGCCACGACCCCCCGCCAGAAAGACCTCGCGCAGTGGATACAGAGAGAGGGAGAGCGAGAGTCTGTGCCTTGTCGTTTCGGGTCGGGGTGTTCCTCCCCGGCCCCACCACCGCGCCTCTCCCGCCGGGTCGCCATGGAAGAATTGACGGCGTTTGTCTCCAAATCCTTCGACCAGAAGAGCAAGGAGAGCAGCAACAGCAACGGCGGCGGCGGCGGAGGCGGCGGCGGCGGAGGCGGCGGTGGCGGCGGCGGCGGCGGCCACAAGAAGGAGACCATCACGTACCGGGAAGTTTTGGAGAGCGGGCTGGCGCGCTCCCGGGAGCTGGGCAACTCGGACGCCGGCAGCCTGCAGGAGCTGGCCGAGAGCGGCGCCCACTGCCCGGTCCACCTCTTCAAGGACCACCCCGAGGGCGACAAGGACAAGCTCAAGGACTTCAACCACGCCAGCAGGACCTCGGAAGGTAAGTCGCCGCTGCCGCCGAACCTTGGGGATTGGGGAGCGGGGCGGGGGGGGGGAGAGAGAAGAGAGAGAAGGGGTGCTTCTCCACGGACGCACCGGAGAGGCTTTGAGGGAGGCGATCTCTTTTTCTTTCTTTCGAGTAGCACTATCTCCCTCCACCACCCCCCTCCACTGCGTCCGAATCCGGACTTTCACAGAAGACGAACAGCGGCGGCACTGGTGGTCGTTGCCAAAACATCAGCAAGGGCCACCGGCCCCTGGGTTGTGGTTTAAAAAGAAAACACAGCGGGGTGCCCAAAACTTCCGCCTCTTTCCCCACCCGGTGCCTCAGGCGCTTTGAACAATAGGAAGCCAGAGAGTCGGGGTTGAAAGAAATGACCCGATCCGATCGAATTCCGCGAGCGTTGCCCGTAAGAGGACACAAGGAATCCCGAACCGAGCCTCCGCGTTAGTAGCTTCAGTTTTTAATGAAAACCGGGGAAATAGTGTTAGGAAAGTCGAGTTGGGGGAATTGGTCAGAGAGGCCTGCGCAGGAGGAAGAAATCCGAAGGAAAACCCGCGCCGACGATTTTGCAAAGGATTCCCCCTTTCCCCCCCGCCCGCTTTTGTTTTCCCCCAGATTTGGTTCTTCCCTGATTTTAGTCTCCGTTACGTGGGGTCCCCCCACTCTGATCTACGTAACAGCTACTGTACTCTGTTCTCGTTTTCAATCACCTACGCGAAAGAAGACCTTTAAAAGGTGGCCCCAAAAGAAGCGAAGGAAGGGGGCGTGAAGAAGTGGAAATAATTTAGAAAGTTCAGAAAGTGCCTTTCAACTCTCTATGAAGTGGGTTGTGAGCCTCTCGGGCTAATCGCCAAAGCGCATGGAATTGAATGTATCGATCTCGTAAGTCTGAGAACTACTTAAAGGCCAGGAGGATAGTGACTCGGTGCGGGACGCTTTAAAAGCGGGTTTAGCTGTTTTTAAACCGCAGTCCCGGGCAATACCCGTTTCTCGAAATCGTCTTTCTACCTTTTGCTTTCTTTTGATTTAATCCCTGGAATGGTTCGCGTCCAGGTCCTGGGGCCAATCTTCCGACTTTCATTCCTTTCACAACAAAACCGTATTCATTCATTTCCAGAAAGGCCCTTTCCTTCAAATCTGCATACCGCATAGTGACGAGTTTCTCGTTCATTTAATCTGTTTTTTGTTTGTTTGTTTGTTTGTTTCGTTATATTCGTTATAACCTAGAGCCAGGACAGAAGGAGCGACAGTTTGCATTCCAGAGAGATGATTTAAAGATTCTAATTCCATCAATTATACCGGAGACCAACTAACCAGCCCTTTTCAGTTTAGGGCCTTTCTGAAAATAACTGCATGCTACTTCATATTTTTTTAATTTTTTAAAATTTCGGACGGAGGAATTGCTAACAGCTCTTCATACTTGTATAATCTCGATTCCAGTTGTCTTTTATTGTATTAGACACTATGCAGCTTTGAGAGCTTCACTTGTGTGCTTTTACCTGCCCTTGAACATTTTGTTGAAGCTCCGCTTGTAAACTGTACTGTCATACTACCTAGGCACACACGCATTTCCCAAGTCACCCCTGATTTTTGGTAAAATACTGTGTTCGGAACAGTATCATCTCCAACAGCAGACCTTGGTGGAAGTCCATTTAGTCTCTGCGGTACGGTAAACAATATAGGCAAAGCACAACAAAACATAAGATATTTGTCGAAATAAAGGCAACTATTTGAAGGTTCGTGGTAGGCAGGAGATGACGGGATCACAGGCTGGAAGGTCTGTGCTTTTGAGATCAGTGTCAGTGATTTAAGAGGGAGTGTGTTGAAAGATCCGGGTTTTAATGACAACAGTCTGTCAAATTCTCATACCTTCATTAGGTCGTCTCTGCAGCTCCAGCCTTCAACAATATTCAGCATGCAAACTTCCTATTGTTTTTTTCCTATTTCAATATTTCATAGTAGCATTTATAAAAGCTACCCCACAGTTATAAAATTCCTCTTAATTAATTTTGTGGCATAGATGTTCACCTTTACGATCAGTATAAAGGTATTCCATGGAGTGGCATTTAAAGTACGGGTACGTTTGCTTCCCAAGGTAGCTCGCCGGTAAGCCTGTGTTTGGGATTAATTTCAGCCAGGCCCTTAACCTGCTTGTTTGGCAGTCAATCCTTTTTACGGGACGCGCAAAACAGCCATGCTCGTCCCAATCCCAATCCTATTAGAAGTCAGTGGATCCTGAAAGTGATGTGATTTACCACCAGTTCTGAGACTGGCCTGCATCTTTACAATCCGCCACACATCTTTGACTGGCAAAGAAGCAATGAAGTCACATTCTTAGGAGAGGAGTCACACTGAACCCAACGGGAATGGCTTCCCAGAAAATACATTTTGGGTCGGGAGGGGTGGAAGAGTGTGTTCCAGTGGAGGTTAAACGCTTTCATGTGGCCCGAATTTGTGAGTCTGTCTGTCTGCCTGCCTGCCTGAAGAAAATATGGATCTCCCCACCCACCCATCCGTGTCCACTTTCGGTTGTCCTCAGAGCAGAGGACCTGGAATGAGATGCACCATTTAGAGCCACCTTTTCCGTTCCCACGATCAGAGAGAGACACCACCACAGCACCTTCTTTGCATTTTGTACTGTGACATTTCCCCAAGATGGGACTTGCCGGCAGAGGCGAGAGCGTCGACGGGGTGGGTGGGGTGGGAGCAGGAAGGAGATGGAGGCCCCACTCCTGTCCGGCTACCCTGAGTTCCGAAGCGCTCCCTCCTGCCCAAACGCGGTGGCTTCCCCCACCCCCTTTCCTCTCTACCATCCTGGAGCTTCCTTGGGAAAAAGAACATGTTTTGTTTTCTCCTTCTATGTTTTTGCTGTCAACTCGATGGGCTAATTGTATTTTCTGACCTTGCTAAAAGAGCAACGGGTCAGGAAGGAAGGAAAGAAGGAAAGAAGAAAGGAAGGAAAAAAGGGAAGGAAGGTAGGTTCCGATTAGCTTGGTTGGGCGAAAGGTCGCCCCCCAGTCATTCCGCAGGAGTTCCTGCAGGTTCGTGACTCCGTCTCCGTTCTCCGTCTGGGCCTCTTTGGCCTTTGTGTCTCTGCTAAGTCCCACCTTAGCACATATTGGAAAGGCTGATGCTCCCGCCGCTTTACTGATACCCCTGTGCAGATCCTGGGTGCATCTTTCGGGTTGTATAAATGAGAAGGAAACCCTCACTCTCCTTATATTTTTATTGCTTAGATCCGGAGAGGTCTCTTATAAATTTAAAGAGAAATTCCCTCCCTATCTCTGGGTTGCGTGTGGAGCCCCCCGAGCTGCTGCAAGTATCCTCCTCTTCATACACCCCCCTTCCCCCGCTACCGCCGCGACCAAAAGCGACAGCTAACTAGAAACGGAGGACATGCTCTCAGGGTGTCACTTCATCCTCTAACTGGCCTTCCCCGAACTCTTTGCTCCTCTTAGCTGCAGCGGCACATCTGGATCTGTTAACGCTGCTCTGGAGGCCTGTTAGTTAAGAAGTTCAGAGCACGCTTCATAGCCAAGGGAGCAGACTTCCAGTCAGATCTGGGACGGGGGGGGAGGGGAATTCAGAAAGAAGAGGGCAAAATGTATATGCCTCTCTCTCTCTCTCTCTCTCTCTCTCTGTGTGTGTGTGTGTGTGTGTGTGTGTGTTTCAATAGTGTGTTTCCTATTGTAAGGAGCAGTTGGCACTAGAGACGAACGATTCCTATTTCACAGACAGATCTCTCTGGAAGTTATCCCAAAACAATAATCTGCACATGGCACGAACTGGAAATTGAGACAGGGTTGAATATCACCCACGGCCCTATTTCCGATAGAGGAAGCCTTCTGCCTATTTTGAAAACATGCTAACAAACTCTGATCCAATCCCTGACCAACCATCACTTGCGATATTTTAAACGCTTCCCTTCCCTTTTCTTTTTTTGGCATTATCATCTGGCTGTGGAAACTTAAGTGTGTCCCCTGCTCTCCCTGTGGAAGAAATGAAGGACCCTTCCGCTGTGTAACTTTGTGGCCTTCGTTCTCCCTTCTCTCCTCGGCAGGGATCTATGAGTGCAAAGACAAGCGAGAAGAGGTGAAATCCGAAGACGAGGATGGCCAGACCAAACTGAAGCAAAGGCGAAGCCGAACCAATTTCACACTGGAGCAACTGAACGAGCTGGAGAGACTTTTCGACGAGACGCACTACCCAGATGCCTTCATGAGGGAGGAGCTGAGCCAAAGGCTGGGGCTGTCGGAAGCCAGGGTCCAGGTAAGATCAGAAGGCCAGAATCCCGCCTGCCGGACTTCATCCCGAATCTCCTGTGCACTGGCCTGTTCTACCCCCACCCCCCTTTAGTGGATCGCAGCATTAAGACACGTGTGATGGTGGCGGGGAGCAGCGGATTCCAGTCCCTGACGCCACTCTCCTTTCTTCTCTGCCGCTTAGAATCTTCAGTTGCCTTGGAACGTTCGGAGTCCCTTTGATCCCGTTCGCTAACCAATGAGGTGTTTGATTACTAGCCTCAAGCTAGCAGTTTCACCCTTACGCTTTCCTTTCTCTCTCTCTCTCTCTCTCTCTCTCTCAATCTCTCGGTTTTTTCCCCCTCTCATGGCTCTTTAAGGAAAAAAAAAAGTGCGAGAGAAAGGGAAGTCAGGCAACTTCGAGGCACAATTGGTATGGATAAAGCTAGGCTGGCTGGGTGCTTTGGGACTGGATTAGCCAGAGCCGAGGGGAAACGCGCCTCCGTTTGACTTGCATAAGAAGGGTATGAATGCATAGGGCCCCATCTGCTCTATTCCTCCTCCGCTCCCCCGACCTCCATTAAAAATATAATGTCCCTAAATCCTCGAGAATATGCGTTTGGAGGAGCGTTTGCTGACAGGTCAGCCGGGGCCCGTCTGTAGTTCCCGACAAGGTGGTTCATTAAAAAAAGAAAAGAAACATTTTTTAAAAAAAGTTTGTTCTTGTGCGTGAGTGAGCGGCTGAAAATAACAACAAAAAAATAAAATCCGAAAAGGATAGGCTCCAGCGATTGGTAGTGGCATCGATCCTTGCAAACAGATGCTTTGTAAAAAAGCGGAATTAATCCAATCAACCTGTGGAGCTCCGGAGCGTGGCTCATGAGGTCAAAGACACGTGAAGAAGATCAGGCGTTTGTCTGAGTTCTTATTCTAGCTGAGCTCCCGCGTGAACAAAAACCGCTTTTTATGAAATGCCCTTTGATTTGAGGTGGAGAATCCACAATGGTCCGGGGTCCCAGCCCCATTCCCGCTGTTTTTCGTTGGAACGTCCTGCTGATTTCAATGGGATTTACTTCCACGTCAAGCAGCGAGCGCGCCTCTGCGTGCTAGCGACAAGGCCTGGATGTCGAGAACACTTGTATGTAGCTCTTCCCCTCAGTGCATATCTGTCATGTGACTTTTGAAGAGCCTTCGGGGTTCAATACCTTGAGAACGTACCCACCCAGAGCAGTTTTCATTAAAAACAGGAACAGCTAATTCCAAGGAGCGAAGGAGCCCTTGTTGATTTGCTACTCCTGGAGAGGAGCGAAGGAGTATTACAAAAGTAAGAGAGGTCCCCGCTTGCCAAAAATTGATCTAACTGCCCAGGATAAATAGAGAGAAAGAAGGGGACATCAACTGTTACATCACCTTTCCAGCTCCTCCAAGGCAAGCTATTATAAAATTGTAAAGTTACTTCCAATGTTTCTGTAAAAATCAATCACTTGCAATCGAATCCTACACAGGCTCCTTCAAATAATTTATTACCACAACTTTACAGGATATTCATATTTACAGAAAAATTACTATTTCAGGTGTTTGCAGGTTTTTAAATATCCCACCCGCCTTCCCCCCACCAAAAAAACTTTCTGCCTTCTGATATGATGTCAGTGGCAATTTTAACTTAGAAAAGACAACTTAGATTCCTGCTCTTCCTCCCCTACCCCACTCCCAGGATATTAAAGAGAGTGGATATTGGAGATAGTCGTTTTAGAGGGAATCGGTAATTAAAACATAAACAGGATTTGATCAGCTAATAGGACTCGATCAGCTTTTTATTTCTGATTTTAAACAAGAGACAGAACGAGGGAAGAAGAAAAGAGAGGCGTGTGTGTGTGTGAACCCCAAAGATATTGTAATACTCTCAGAATTGCCTCTTAATCCCAGGCAGTAGCGCCTGTCCCTTGTTGTTAAAGGATCTAGTTTCAATTTAGCGTGGAAATGTGCTGTAAATAAATTGGCGCTCCTACGGTAGCTACTCCTTATTAACCTTTTATTTTTAGTGTTGTACCGGCAACTCATATAGCCCAGCTGTCAGGGTTATAATTGAAAGTTATGAGACCATAGTGAGGAGCAGGCAGTAATTCAATTACGAGCAAATATCTTTGGGTTTTATGGCGCAGGGCTAAATTAAATGTCATTATTCACTGTCTCTAATGGAAATCAAAAGGAAATCAGATTAGAGCATTTGTGAAAGAAATCACTGAGTGATCCTTAATGAAGAAATAACTGTCTAAAACACTGTCCTGCGCTTTACTTAGCATATTCATGACTAGTTGGAATTGATCGGGAATCACACCCGGCCTGATTTATGACGGCTCGGCTCGCGAGCTAATTCATCACTTCGATTCCTCCCCATTTTCTGCCTCTGTCCTCTCCCGGCGCTTCAGGGCGAGGGAAGGGGGCAAGCGCCTGCTTCTTTCGCCGGCTTATGAGCTTCAGAGGCGCCTCTTGATGAACAGGGATTCCCGCAGCCTCTGAACTCGCGTGAGTCATCCCGGGCCAGGGGGTTCGACGGGGGCAAGGGGACTGTTCTGCCCCGGAACCCACCACGCACCCTCACCCGAGGTGGCCTGGATCCTCTCTCTTCCTCTAGCAGGAGGGTTACAGGCGATCGAGGGAAGGATGGCGTTCTCTCCCAAGCAGTGTAGGTAGGGTCTCTCAGTATACCCACGGGATTGATCACCGAAGCAGGTCGTGGGGGTGATTATTCCAGAGTTATGCATATTGAAGACTGGGTTGTGGCCTTGGACGTCTAGAGCCAGAGCACGTCCTCATTTTCGTTCAGGGATTGGCTGCCCCTCTCACTCCTCGAGAGGGGTAGCTCTGTTTGTCTGCAATACGTGGCAGCGAAAACAGTGGGCTGTTTTTCTCTAAGCCTTCAAGGCTAACACGTTTTTATCTGGCGTGAGGTTCGGTAGAGCCCTGCTCACCTCTTCAGATGCAACCACTTCTGCATCCTTTAAAAACAGGGCAGCTACGTTTTGTAGTCCCTCAAGACAGGGAAGGCCTGCCCGTTTTCAAGTTTCAGAATTCACGCCCTTGCTTAATTAATCGTTGTAATAACCAATTCGAGGTCGTAAATGCTTTAACCTGTGATAAATTCGTGTTAATTAATCTGGATTAAAGTAACTGTTTAGGCTGCAATCCTGTACCAAGTCACCCGGGAGTAAGCACCAGCTACACTCAATCGGATTTACTCCAGAGAATCATTAAGGGCTTTGCCCTTACCAGGGACCAGGGCGATGATGAGCACGATATGCTTATTGTTATTGTTATTAAAATTAATTAATAATTAAGATCCCATTGGCAGGGAGCACATCACCTAAAGGTCCCCTTTCTATTTATGAGTTAAGAGGAGCTGCATTTAAAAGTGAGCCGTCCATTTTCCGATCAGGCAAACAAAATCCACTTAGAGCTGAAGTCTTTGGCCTGAAACTGATTAAAGCTGTAACTCTCAGCACACCTGCGTGGAAGTCAGTTTCAGGGAAATCAATGGCATCTGATCCCGAGGGAGCCGGGAGGGCGAGAGGCGAGAAGAATAACTCGGGGTCAAAGCTTTGTCCTGCTGGAAGTCGCCAGGATTCGTGCCGGGCTGAGGAGAATAGGCGAAGAAGCCTTCGGGGGGACTTGCAGTTTATGAAATCGATGGGTGGGTGTATGTGTGTGTTTAGAAACGGTGACATGGAACTAGTCAAGTTATTGACAAAGGGAACGAAAAGTACCGCCCAAGAAGTTCAGGAAGCAGCGTGCTCCTAAATTGGCACACCCTCCCCTCCTCCCCCAATGCATAGAGTATTAATTCAA
Source organism: Pogona vitticeps (assembly GCF_051106095.1). Classification (NCBI taxonomy): domain Eukaryota; kingdom Metazoa; phylum Chordata; class Lepidosauria; order Squamata; family Agamidae; genus Pogona; species Pogona vitticeps. Next base: position 176,450,203 of record NC_135785.1, read on the forward strand.
GGCATCGCCCATCGAGAGTAGACACAACAGAGCGGGGAGAGGGGCCGGCCCACGTGCTCCGACGTGAAGACGGCTAATTCCTGTTTAAGAAACCCACTCAAGCACCCCTGGATAATTAATGTCTTTGGAAGCCTTTCTTTGCACTAATTACTCTGTTGTAAATGGCCATCATTAAGGCAATTGAAGAAACCTTGAAGGCGAAATGTGATGTAGGAAGTGCAGTTAGTATTAATTAACCGTATGATCAACTTGGCAAGTGGAAGAAGTTGGAGGGGGCGGGGCGAGCCGAGGAGATGTTTACTTAAGCCCCCCGATTTGATCTGTCTCAGCAGACGGGGGTAGATTGACGGAGATTTCATCCGCCGGCGGAGTGAGTTGCGCCGAACATTTAAGGAGAGACATAATCCTTTAAACGTATTTGGGACATTTTTTCTTCTTCTCTCCCTCTCAGGAGACAAACAGCCATACTGTTTGGCGAGCCGTAGAGATATGGGGGCACTCCAATGTATAATAAATGTGAATTTCCGGCATTAGGGGGAGGATTACTGATCGCAGTTTAAACAAGTAAAAATAAATCCTGATGGCTGGATTAGAAATAATTCCTCAAATCCAAATTTGGAAAGATTGTGACTGCCGTCTGGTAGCAAAGCCTACTTTAAATGTCAGCAGGAAAGTTGAACAGGAAAATAAAGTGCGTGTTTTAGCATCTATAACCCCTGGTGACGCCAGGCAGAGTGGATTTATGTTCGAATTCACAACTTATAAATTCATAACTCGTGGAACACTTGTGAAAAGAGCACACTTAAAATTACTCGGATTAGCCCCTGGTTCCCCGCTCCTTCACGTTGATGTGGACTTTGAATTTACTGCGAGGTGGCATTTACGGACCTTGTAAGTTAAATTGACCTTCAAGGAAGCGTTTGAGATCATGGGCCATGTAGGGTGATCCTATGCATTCGGGAATCAGCACAGTTCAGCCCCATGCAACGTACTTCCTGCCAACTGCTGAAGGAATCTCAAGTCTCAAAAACTTTGTTAGTAGCAATACTTGTGCCTGTCCTCCGCCCCCATAACTTATTAATAGGGTTATCTTTGCACTTGAGCAAACGGAGAACTCATTGGCTTAAGCGTTCGGTTTTTTTCTGTGCACGGTTATTTGGAGAACTGGTTTGACAGATAAGGCAGGATTCAGCCACCTAAGAATAATGACCTTAAGGATCGGGTCACTGACTTCTGGATAAACATGTGTTGGGATCGACTGGGTTGTAGACCAACGCTGGGGCATTTGAGTGGGCAATTAAAAAAAAAAACAACCTCTGCTCGGAATCCTGCAGTCAAGCGTGGACTGGAAAATACTCTGTGCACAATGAAGTCCACGAATAAAAGTGAAGCACAGGAAACTCGCTGTTTACTGCAGCAAATTCCGTGCAACTATAAAGAGAACTTCCACTGTTCTGCAGGACTCCTGACACGGGTGAATGGAGACATTAACTGATCTATTGACAGGTTCAAAGAGAAACTCGAGGAACGACCTCAAAGGTTAGATGGGCTGCTCGGGCCAAAGGCTGAAGATGACAGAGGTCATGAGAGCCAATGGCAGGCCTCGATTCCCAGAGGGGTCCCAGCCCATGGGTACGCCTTGTGAAGATTTCGGAGATGATGCCAAGAGTCCCACATGCCGGTCCTACTGGATTTTGGCATGCACCATTATTTGTGCATACCACTGGTGCGTGCGTGTATTTGGTTAAAATTAAGGAGGTTGGTCATGGAACTACAGCTGATGACCACATGGACCTTCCTAGCGGTCTGTTGCTAAGTTCTTGACAATTATTTCCGGTTCTTTTAGACAAGGAATCCAGGGCTTACGCTCAGCCCCAGACTGGGCAAATGGTGGTGCAATCGAACCAGAGGCCCGCCGGGTCAAAGCCGGGCCAGGTTGATGAGCAAGGGCTCTGACGTCACCACTCTTTCTTAAATCGCCGTTCCCTCTGGGGATGAAGGGTGGGTGAGAGAGGGATTTCCCCTCCTCCCAGCAACCATATATTATTTTGCGTTATCTTGTAATGCACAGGATTTAGGGTGGTTTGATTCTGAATGGGCCCTTTGTGGTTATTACGTAGGTTCATGGGAACTCTTAAGATAAGAGTCTACATTTCAAAATATGTCCTGCACCATTGTAAGCAAACCATTAGGATTCTGCAGGACTCCTGACACGGATGAATGCAACCGGGAGATATTAATTGATCTATTAAGTAGCCCTAGAATTCCCATGAGATCCCACATATTTAGCAACTCCTTTCTTAATATCACTTCTAGGACAGGGGAGGGCAAACCTACGTGTACATATGTTCATTAAAACCCCATGAGTTGTATACTGAGACGACCTAAGCACATAAATATAAAACTACAATTTTATTAGTATAGATCAGATGTTTTAACAGTCTAATTCCCCCTAACTCATGGCCTGGGGTCTTTGTTTCACTGTTAGTCATGAGGGGGCAGTTAGGAACGGAAGTAATGGATCACCCTCCTTTATAATATACGCAATTTTATTTTGAGCAGCCATCGGGTATTCTTGATTAGATCACAGGTTTGGCAGAGAGAGACTGCTTTTCTAAGACGTTTTCCTGCACTCTTCTAAACATTCATTGGGAATACGTTCCTTGAATTCAATGAATGACACTTTTGAGCCACCTTGTGCCTAACAAAAGCCATAAACTGCTTAGCCGTTTAAAAAGAGTTTTTGTGTGACCTACATTGTTCAGATTATTTTCTAAAAATAAACCGTAAGAAGAGCTATTAAAATACGTTGCCTGTTTGCATTCCAATCTTGAGCATGCTCAGGAGAAGTCCCCCCTGAATCTTGCTGGCCGTTCTCTTGCAAGGCAGACTGGCCATCGCTGCTGGTGGAAGCCATATCCTACACGCACAAGGTACAAGCTTAGTCTACGCAGCTATGGCAAACGTTTCAACCTACCGATGCGGATTCATACGAAGACTTCGTGTACAACAACACTGCTAAAATTAAACAACACGATTAAATGAGAAGGGGGGTAGAAGGGGCATAAATCTTCTTCCTCATACATTAGTTACTTGTCTGTGTGCAGCATTACGCATTTATACTCTTCTGTGGCCTTCTAAGCTTTACCAGTGTGTTGCTTTCTATGTCTCAGAAGCGTGATTGGCGCTTCCTCTTCCTCTTAACTGTGCTGACGTGAAAGTTAAGCGTTATTAAGAATGGGACTTCGGAATATTCTTTGGGGAAAGTGGGATGCGGTAGCGCCTTTAAAAGAAAAATGCACTTTTTCCTATTTGGGTTCCCAGTCCAGAGATAGAAGTCACCAACCACGGCTGTTTCTGTTAAACGCCCATGAAACCTGTGTGACCCTCAGTAAACCGTGTTTAGGTCCAAGATGTGAAATCCCCATTTTACAGAAGAGAACTCTGAGGATCTTTTCTTAAGCCACGCTGTTTTTTTTTTCCTGACAGCTGAAGTGGGAATGATTTCCCACCCTGCCGCTGCCAGATTCCTGTCCCCCCTCTGGATTCATACGGGCTGGAAGCTTAGTGAACAGCGGATAGAACTGGATTCCATTTACTCTATGGAATGAACCCCCTGCATAGCTCAGTGGCTTAGGTATAGGAGCTCAATTCCCCACTGTGCCTCCTATGAGTAAGCCAGCCTGTATCACTTTGGGCAAGCTGCAGTCCCAGGGACCCCCAGAAGAAGGGAAAGATAAATCCCTTCTGAGAGCTCTGTACCCGGGAAATCCTGAAAAGAGTCACCATAAGCCAGAACTTGACGGCACGTTTATTATTATTATTATTATTATTATTATTATTATTATTATTATTATTATTATTATTATTATTATTATTATTATTATTATTATTATTATTATTATTATTATTATTATTATTATTCCAGCTTTGTGAAGAAACTTCACTTTGGTCCTGTATCACTGATTTTCCTATGAACAACAGTTTTTTAAAAAAGTTTTCCTTACCAACGAGTACATCTACACGACAAGGTTAGAGTCGATTGATACCGCTTTAACTGACATGGCGCCATACGACCGGATCCTGAGATACGTAGTTTGGTTTCAGAAAAGTCAAAATACTTCCCCAGACTAAAAATCCTAAGATTCATTAGTACAGAACCAGCATAAAGTACTGTAGGATGAAACTGCTAGAGCTGTGCCCTGAAGACTCATTAGACCTAAAGACATACAGTATAGGCAGGAAACTCACCTTCGTTAAGAAACATAGGGTCATACGTAGCCCCTTTCCCTCATGCTAGCGGAATCAGAGCTATGTCATTCCGGCAGGACAAAGGGCAGATCTCGATTTTTTTTCCCATGCCTTACGCACCATAACCTATGTGACCGGTATAGCGCAGCGTGTATAACGCGTTTGTGCAGCATGGATACGAAGGCAGTCCCCTCGTCGGGTTGATGAAGTTCCTCAGAAGTCACAAGCCTATGGCATCTCGATCTGTCCTAATGAAGTATTGGAGGCTGCAGATATTTGACCCCCCCCCACACACACACCCCAGATCACCATAGTACTCGCGCGCTCTCTGCCACGGTCTTTGCTCCATAGCCCTCGATCAATAGACACGCCGGGCTTTCGCGGAGTTCACTGATTTCACCAGCTTCAGAAGATGCCCCGTCTTGGGCGGGCCTCGTGATGACAGGCTTACGCGTGACTCCGACCCAAGTCAGAGGTAACCCACGTTAGAAAGTTTCCCGGCAGCCCTATATATACATTTAGGCGCGCGTGGGATGTGTGACTCTTTGTTATAGTTGAATGGCTACCACCGCAATTGTTCCTTTCACAACTGCGAGCATTCTTTTCACCAACCGCCTTCCCTTCTTCTCTGGGCAGGTTTGGTTCCAGAATAGAAGAGCCAAGTGCCGAAAACAAGAGAATCAGATGCATAAAGGTGAGTAATTCAGCCGGGGGTGGGGGTGGGGGGGGAGGCGAGAGGCTGTCACTCGGGTGGGCCTTGCGGCGCTCTTTCCTCACCCGCCCCCCCTCTCTTTCCCTGTTGCAGGTGTGATCCTGGGGACGGCCAGCCATTTAGATGCCTGCCGAGTGGCCCCCTACGTGAACATGGGCGCCCTGAGGATGCCTTTTCAGCAGGTGGTTCGTTTTACTTCCTTATGATCATTCCCCCCCCCCCCCGCTCGCGTTGTCTTTCTCCAGCACAGGAAGTGGTCGGAAGGCAACTCTCATCGGTCTTGAAACGGGAGGGAAGGAGTATGGGCGTTTTAGTCCAAAACATCAGCAGAAGAAGGGCCCGAAATCGACTCCCTCTCTCTCTCATTACCGTAGTGTAGTGCAGGTCGGGGCTATAATCTACCATGAGTCTGAAAAAAAAAATCAATCTGGACGGTTTTAAGGCACATTTCTCTGTAGCCGTGGCTAGTCGGGGAGGCCGGAGCCTTGAAGCCCATCGGGGGTTGGGGAGAAAGAGGCCGATTTCCCTTTCCTCCAACTGATGCGTCAAAAGGGGCTTTGTGGGAAAGATCAATAAAACTAAATAAGCTTGCACATTATCGCCGCACCTTTGCGCCATCATAGGTCGGAAGTGTTCCTGGTTGGGCTGCCTTTTGCAGGCATAGCTCCCCCCCTTACGACAACCCTATAGGGAAAGCGAAAGGAGGCCAGAGGTCTGTTGATCTTCCAAGTCGGGGCCTTCCCTGACTGACTTGGGATATCCTTGAGCTGGCCAGGCACCCACAACCGCCCTGCCCTTCGGGATCCTTGTCTCGAGAGTCTCGTCTTTTCGCCCTCGAGGGGAGAAATCCGTGCTCCGCGGCGGTCCGCTTAGCCAAACGACAGCCAGCCGCCGCATGGATTCCATAAAGGGACCTATTGTCCCTGATTAATTTCGTGAGGCGCTAATAAATGTGAAATTGACCATTCAGCAAACGGTTATGTCCTGTCTCTTCGGGGCAAATACGAACGGGGAAAGGAAACTTCCAATACTTTCTTCCCTGTTTTCTTAAGGAAACTAAATGGGAATCGTTCTATATTTCTTCCCCACTGATGTCTCGATAGGTAGGGGCGCTTTAGGAGGGAGCGTGCCAGTTTCTCACGTTTTCCCTTTCCGAATAGGGCTTGAAAGTCTCCGTGGAGGAGAGGACGTGTCTGCCACGTCCACCTCCACGGAAGTTTCCCCGTCCCACGGACACCCGTGGGAGGGCTAGATGAAGAACCACGAGCGCACGCCCCACGCGTCCTGCCTCGCTAAGTACATGAGTACTGGAGCCGGGTGTGTGTTTTATTTCTATAGTTGAGAGCAGCAGCCTAACTAAACTTTTAAGGATGGCAATTTTGTAAAATAGGAGATGTGTCCCTGTGTGTCAGACACGACCTAAACTACTCTGTGCTATCTGAAGTAACCCCTAAAATATTATGGAAAAAAAGCAAGCGTTCGAGTCGTCTGGGACTTCTCTTCACTGAAAAGCTTGGGCTGGAAGGGGAATCAAAAATGTTTTATAATCACCAGGCTGCAAAACTGTGCCTTGTGCTCCTGGAGCTGCGCCATTTAATAGTGGCTTGGGTGACAGTAAAGCATTTCACAGTATGGAGGCAAAGGTTATCATCACTATGGATGAATAGAGAACAACCTTCTGGTAATGGCACAGTAGGTGAGATCCACTGAAGAGCTACCTCTTCTTAAAAAAATAATAGTGCAAGATATAATTTGGAACAGAAATAGAAGCAACATTGAGTTAATGTCATCTTCCTGACATAGTTTATACATTGGTATTGTAGTCCACCCAGATTTAAGTCTCATGTATAAAACTAGCAGGAGTGTTGTTGATCTTGTTCTGAGTGAGATCATTGCTGCTGTTGGATCAACAGGTGTAACTTTCTGCCATTGTAATAAGCAAAGCTTTTCCTTGGCTTTGAAAACCACTCGTGTGCAGAAACCATGAGGAAGAAGTAGACCGAGTTTACACCCCATGTGGATGGCACAGAACCCAATTTGCCCCCACTTCCTTCAGTCAATATCTCTGCCACTGCCTGTCTCCCTGCTAGCCAGTCCTCATCCTTAACTGCTTGTTTATTAATGCTTTCCACTTCCTGAGGTCAGGCTAACAAAGGTTGATTCAATGTTCCTTGGAAATGAAAGATCAAATCTCCACCTAAGGCAAAGACCAGTTTTTATCATCTGGAGACAGAGTCAGACACAGTGGGGGTGCAAGGCAGTGGTTGGAGTTAAAATCCTTGATTCAGAGTCTCACAATTGTAGAGTAATTATACGGAGCTTTAGATCAGACTGATCAGAGTGATTAATGTGCATCATTTTAGTGTTCCTTACCATAATATTTAGGGTTTGAGCATGACTATGCCATTCCTGCTGCAAAACATTTTTGGAAGGAGTGGGGAATTCCACTGTGTGAGCCCTAGCCCTCATTTTTCAGGCTGTAAACCTATACCTAAGAGAAAGATTTATTAAACTCAATTTGACTTATTTTTGAGAAAAGAGGTAAAGAGTAAAGAGCCTCCAGACCTTAGGACCCACTGCTATATACATTGTTTTCAGCTTTAAATATTGCCTTTCAATCATGTAAGCCACCTTGGGTCCTTTTTAAGGAGAAAGGCTGGGTAAAAATATTTAAAATAAATAAATAAAATAAGTAAGATGTGCAGGATTGCATTGTTAGCCTTAAAGTAGGCCATCTCTCTCCCCACCACCACCACCTGAGAAATAAATTAGTTGTTCTGTAGAACTTTCTTGGGGGGGCTATGAAGCTATAAAGCTCCATATGGTAACTCTGGGCAACCAGCCTCTTTCTGGCTCATCAAACCTCTCTCACAGGGATGATGTGTGGCTAAACAATTGGGCTTCCTAGGAGAAAAGTTCTCCTCATTTGTGAGAAAGCATCATATACTGCAAAGGAGCTTTCCATTCAATTAGTGGCTTGGGTGTACTTGCCACTATTCTTTTTTTCTTTGCATTCAACACACTAGAAAGCCCCCCCCCCCCCCGGCAAGGAAAGGACTATTGTATTGTCTGAGAAATAGAAATTCAATAAGTACAATATTTCTGATGAAGATGTAATAGTCATGTCGGTTGGATTTATACTTATTATTCTAAAATTAAAAGCAGAGTTGGTGACAAAACAGCAGAGAGCTCTTAATTAGTGGAAACAGCCATACATAATTATTTTTGGAATGGCATCCTCCTCCAACAGTGCCTACCTAGTATACAGAAGTAATTCTTACTGAGTTCAATGACACTTAATTCCAGGTAAGGGCATAGCATTGCAACCCTAGGGATGCCCTTTTGGCTTAATCCTAATAAATGTTTAAAGAGGAAGTCATTCTTGAATCCAAAGAATCAGTGTGCCAGATAAAAGCCTGAAAACTGCTATTTGGGATTCCAGTTCCCAGAGTCTCTTAAAAGTTGGAGGAAACTGGGAGTTGTAATCCCTCCACCCATCTCATCTCACCCTGTTCCACTCCCTCCTTCCCCCTTCATTCCCATACTTTCTGGGCTTTATAGTTCTTTTAGAGCAGATTTATTTTAAAGCCGTCTTACAGGCCAGATACCATGTCTGCAGCATTTTTAGCATCCTCTAGAGCATAATGCTGCTAAGGATCAGTATCAGTTAAAAATGAATCCCTATTTAAACCCATTCATATTCAGTGTTGAAATTATTTAACCATACTTTCTGTCTGCCTTAATCTGATGGATAAAAGCTTTGTAGCCTAGAACCCTCCCTGATGATCACACTCTGGAGGGGGAAAGAGCTTGTGTCTGGAGTAGCTGAATTGCAGCAGAGCCAGAAACAGAAACTGGAAAGTGGGTGGGAGGAAAATAGTATGTTGATTATGTGACAAATCAAAGGGCTGTCATCAGACTGATCATGGTATCTCAACAGTGGCACTGTGCACAGGTGCATTAAAATGCTGATGTACAACAAGTGGTATAGATGTATTTTGATTAGAGGCTTCTACTTTTTAATCAGTCTGTGATATGGTATGCAGAGCCAGAGACCTCTCTAAGAGCATCTTCTACCATGGGCACCTGCAGATAGCAATGACAGTTCAGAAGACAAAATAGGCATTAACAGATCTTTTGTTCACCAACTACAAATTGGCAGGGATCCCCACTTATCCCCAAAGACATACCTAAGAAGCAACTGATGTCTCAAAGCAAGAGTGGGAGATGTTTCCCTGTGAAGGCCCTTGACCTACTGAAAAGTCCATTAGGATTGTAGTCTCTCAGGAGAATAATTATTCTCAGAAGAATAATTGTGTGTGTCAAGTCAATTCTGACTTACGTTTCAGGGTTTTCTAGGTAGAAAGTACTCAGAAGTGGTTGACCATTCCCTTCTTTTGGGGTCATCCTGGGACTGTGCAGCTTGCCCAAAGCCGCGCAGGCCAGCTCTTCTCCCAGGAGGCACAGTGGGGAACCGAACTCCCAACTTCTGGCATCATAGCAAGATACCTAACCACTGAGCTATCCAACTAGCATCGTGTATCATAGGTGGAGTAAAATCCAACAATGGACGGTGCCATAGCCCAGCATGGGTGAAGCTTGTGGCATGGCAGAGCAGATACTCTTTGGGAAATACAGGTACACATAGTCTAGATAGAAGAGGAAGAGATCTCTAGGCAGGAAGTCTATTGTGCCAGAGTAGGTAGACCCCCAGTGTCTGGAGAAGTGGGAAAGCAGAAAGTGAGAACCACATGAAAATGGGAGAACCAGGCTTGAGAAAGTTAAAAAAAAAGGGGGGGGGGCTACAATTCTCAGAATTCACCAGCCAGCACTGGCCAGTCCTGCCACTGGACACACTGGATCCATTTCCTCACCTACCCACATATAGGAAGCCAGCCAGGAGATATAAATCTGTGTCCATCGTGATGTAAACTTGTACCGTAACAAGCTAGGCCTTCTCAGACTTATAGCAGCAATGCTATGCATGTATTTACAGATACAGAGAACTGCCCTTCTACAGCTGCCCTCTTGGAAGCACCTTTGTTAACGGTTTCCTTCCTTTTGTGTGGTTCTTTCTCCTCCTCTCCCTCTTCCAGGTCCAAGCTCAGCTACAACTGGAAGGCGTCACCCATGCTCACCCTCACCTCCATCCTCACCTGGCTGCTCATGCCCCTTACCTGATGTTCCCTCCACCCCCTTTTGGACTGCCTATCGCCTCCTTGGCCGATTCTGCCTCTGCTGCCGCCGTAGTGGCTGCGGCGGCCAAGAGCAACAGCAAGAATTCCAGTATCGCTGACTTGAGGCTCAAGGCCCGGAAACATGCTGAGGCCTTGGGGCTTTGACATTTCCATCCCGGAAACCATTTTTGTTGCCAGAGATGGACGATAGCTCTCGCGCCTCTAACCAGCACTCAAGCTTGGCTGGGATAAGGATGATGGTTACTTTTTCAAAGGCCGGGAAGTACCTGTAGACACACAATTGGCACTGGCTTGGTCTTTCGTCCCTCCCTCCCTTCTCTGTCATTTAGAGATGTTGGCAACTAATTCAGTTGATCTGAGGACTGAAGGCCTCACTGGCCTAGTTTATGTTTATTTTAATTGAAATGCACTTCGTGCTGATGATTGCAGTTTAAACTGTTCTTCTGCCACCAGATGCATAGTACTAAGTTGAAGGGCGTCCAAATCCTAATTATAAGTCTCAATAATGATGGTGATGATAATGACGATGATGAAACAACAACGATAATCCAGAAAATGTTTGGATTATCGGGAAGTAAATGAGGGGGGGAAAACTCTCCAGACCATGTGGCATGTATGAATCTTGGGACAACTGGCATCTGGGACAAGCGGCCAAAGTGATCATCCTGTCAGCTTGACACCATTTGCTGCTGCCAGTTTTTGCTACTTTATGCATGTGCCTAACTTTAACCATCGTTTCAAAAATTGCCTATTATACCGAAACAAATTTAAAAAGGCTTAAAAAAAATCCTTGGGGCTGGTCTCCATTAAGATGACATTTCTACTTTGTTGTCAACAATATTCTTTCAGTCTCATCAATTTCTTCCATCCTGAAGGAGCTGCTGCTGCAGAACTGGTTTCAATTTAAATGTGGAAGTTCAGATCTGAGACAAGGCAGTTGTCTCGAGAACAAAACGGCTTAAAATGCTACGTCCTTCACAAGGATCAACAACCAGAAAACCGACCATGAAGCGTTTGTGTGTGAGAGGAAGATGCCAAAATGTGTGGTGATACAAATGATGGGAAGAGTAATGGACAAGTCTCTTTATCTAAGAACAAGCAGTAATGCTTGCACGATACAAACAGGTTAACTTTATTCTTTTTATTTCTGGACATTGGGATCTCTGCAGAAACCCTTCTTGGTTTATAGGATCTGATTCATCTGTCAGAGATGGACACAGTTTCAAAAGCATAATAATGATGCAGTGTTAATTTTGGTGAAAATGCAATTAAGTGCAGTAAAGTGCAATACTGTAAATATTATAGATTAAAAGGAAAAAATAATAGCCGCACATTCTTATTCTGTTTGTAACCAACTCTGCAGGAACTGTAAACTGGTTCTTTGTGCTCAGACCTGGGAACTGTCCTCTTTTTTGCCAAAATAATAATGTCTGGGCATACTAGAGATTGGTAAAAAAATTATGATTTTCATATATAAAAGAGAATTGCCATGATTTTGAATCCTGTTCATGTGCCATATTTCTGGGAACTAAGCTCAAATGCCTGTTATTAGAATCAAGCATAAGTATTATTATTATTTGGCAAGCTGTTGTAAATTAAGGAGGCAACAACTAAGCCAATGCCAGCTAGAGGTGGACAAGGTCAGTGTTGAGAAGCGGAAGTTAATGCTGGTTTTAGACGTACCAAATGGGATCTTTCTGGAGCTTATCTCCCAGTAAGATCTACTAGCACCAGTCATTGAAACTGAATTACCAAAGTGTCCATGTTTATTATACCTATATCTCTCACTCATGTGTGAATTCCTTTGATCAATTTACTAATGGGTGCTTTTTCTGGAAACACTGGTCTGGTTTACTTCTTTCTCCATTTGATATCAAAGCCTCATTGATGGAATCATTGCCTCTCCACAGCATAAAGTCATTATGTTCAGTTTGCCCTCCAGTGTATTTCTTTTTTTAAACCAATCCATTAATACTTGGGCTTTTAGATGATTAAAAAAAAACACCTCAGTATCCATGTAGGACAGTAATTATTTCCTCTCTTGAAAAGCTGATATTTCCCATTTTCTCTCCTATCTGCCAATTATCAGGGAGTCTTATTGTTGGGAAATTGTCCATCTATTTATTCATGTGAAGTAATTATATTTTGGATGTGTTTAAAAGTGGATACAATTTTCTCAGTCTCCTACCTCTTTATGAAAGTTCCAGTACCTCTTTATGCCAAGACTATAGTGCAAATGCAAAATTAAAGTTCGTTGCAGTCCTGCAAAATGAGGCCTGTGCATATGTCACAGTGGAAAACTGTGTCTCTTTAAAATACTCTCCAGTCTTTGAAATTTGGCCTTATTAATGTCAACAGCCATAGCTTGTTATTACTGGGAATGCCAGTCTTGTAAGACTTTAATGAAAGTTTTCTAACATCTTGAGAACTCTTACAGGCTTGTGTTTCCTACAATCTCTCAGAGAAATGCAATGACAGTTATATTGGATTATAGTTTGTATTACCCTAAGTATAGATGTGGAACAGAGCTTCAAAAAGTTACTTTAAAAAAACAAACAAACCACAGTTCCTGGACACTCATCCCTTCCATGCCCAAGCAACCACTTTTTTCTTTCTTCAAGGCATTGGACTCCAGGCCTTAAATCCTGTCAGCATTCCCAGCCAGACTAACTGAACCAGTTGCTGAGTGGTACATCAGCAGGTATATAAATGAGCCAATGGGTCTCTTCTAGTAAAGATTGCAAACTGGATCCAATCCTCTGTAGTATAAATTGTCTAAGCTCTGGAACAGTTATGTGCCAAGTTGCAGCCGAAGGACATCACATGTGCAGAATATCTTATGAAATCAAAGAAACCAATGGGGAGGCAATAGGAAACTGAAAGGCGGGACTTTGGATTGCATTCTGTGCTAACGCCAAGTAGAGAATTCAGTGAGCAATGCCGATAGAGAATTTAAGCGTTCTTTACAATGATAGATAATCACATAATGCAACAAAAAGTAAGCATTTATTTGTACTTTGACTACAGAGCTGGGAGAAGGGAATCATTTGAGACAAATTAACATGAATTTAATCTCAAGAATTTCCATTCAATTTATCAGACCGCATTAATTTGGTCCAGTACATAGTTTTATTGGTGATTCACAGTCATTTGAAGTTTCATCACTGCTTCATGCTCAAGTCTGATGTGATGGATCTTCTACAGTTAAGCGAGGACCTAATCCCCCCTCTACCTTGTCAAGAGGATGAATGAAGCTAAACATTTTCTAATGTCCAGTGCATACTTTGGCTAAAATCCTGTTGCTTAGTGCAATAAATTGTACTACAGTGGGCTCACTGAATCAATGGGGATTTTGTGAGTCAAATCCTCCATGAATACCAATGATTTAAATGGCCTATTCTAACTATTACTTATAGTGCAAAAATAAGTCAAAATTACACTAGGCCATCTGAGTCAATGGAATTTGTCGAGGAGTTGACTCGCTCTCATTGTTTCAATAGGTTTATTCTGGTGTGATTTATTACACTGACAGGATTTTGGGTATTTATCTGTTAGAAAACAGCCGTTTTCAAAATCTTGAGTTTGCCTTGATTCGTATAACTAAATTTGTCCCTGGTTACTTCAATGGCCTTTAACAGTTTGCTTTAGACTATAGGTTGAACTAGATTGAACTGTTTGTTCTAGCAGAAACTCTTTCCCCCTCAATATCTTGCAAATTACATGACTTTGTTTTGTGGATGGTCAATTGCATTGCTCAGGCAATCCTATTTCTGGAAAGGAAAAATTTTCCAAAGTGCAAAAGGAATGTCTCTGGCACTCATGAAATATGTGGGAGTTGTGCCAAGGTGCCATTTTGTGCTTTTGTAATCGCTATGTACCATTTTAATAGGCCAGGTTGATATTTGACCCTCACAGTTGCATTTCATTGGGGCTTTCTCCTTATGGCAACATTTCTGTTCTCTTGGCATATTAAGCCTTGATGTTTTCCCTTACATGGCATCTAAACAATAGGCAAATTTGAATGGAGTCTTGACATTTTCTCTTCCAGGGCATCTGAACGTGCATGTGCTGGTAACATTTGTTTGCAGAAATTATGCACCCATGATTATATAATCAATCTCATATAGTTCAGCATTCCTTTACACTTTCTTATATCACTTAGTCATGTCCACTACAGTGGATAGTATGCTGCATTACATGTAATGGCTTTTTTATTACCAAAAGTACTTGGGATGTGATGCACATAATAGGGCACAGTACGGTGTATAGTGCAGTTATGCATACAAGCCCAATTAACCATAAACAGTCGTCAGTAGGGATGAGATTTTTGGATTTTCTGAGCCACAAGCACCATAATTCTCAATTCTGGGAATTCTACCTACCTTGCAAATACCTAAATGTAATGCTCCTGGGAGAAAGACCTAAATTAGATAGACGGCTTTGAGGCTTAGCTAGGCCAAACTCCATCCTAAGTGTCCTGCTCGGAAAGAAAAATCCCAGCTAGCACTGAAACAGAAGCAGGACATTTGGGTGGAGGTTGGCCTAGCAAAGCCTCAAAACCTTCTAATTTAGGTCTTTTTCCCTGGTGTATCCCATTCAGGTACTTGCATGGTGCTGATTAGGTAGGCAGAACTCCCACAATGGAGAAATATGGTGGTTTTTTTGTTCAGACAATTGGAAAATCACATCCCTTATCTTTAGTGATGTGGGTGATGGTTGACTCCAGAGGTCTGAGGACTGCACATACCCACTCTGAATCTTGGAGGGTGGCTCCCACTCCCATGCCTCCCACCTTCCAAATCTCTCTTTTTTTACTGAAAAAGTCTCTCTTGCCATCTAATGGCTGCAAAGAGCACTTCTACGAGCCAGAGAGCAGTATATGTGGAATGCAATGGTTCATCTCCACAGCAGCCAGCAACAGGTCTGTGTTGCCCATAATGGGAAAGAAGAATCTCTCGTTCTGTTGTCAACACGTCTGCTGATAATGTTCTTTTTCAGTAAACAGACAGTCAAAAGAACACAGGGTTCAAAAGGGAGAGTGGTTTGGTCCTTAAATATTTGTACGCATTGCCTCCTCTCTTGGTGGCTACTGTTTTAAAAGCAGGAATCGATGAAAGCATCTAAATGGGAGCTTCGCCAAGAATGGCTGTATATATGCTCCCCAGTGGATGGAAAATATACAAATTATCTAAATTATTGCAGGCAGAATTTACATTTTTAAACAATTTTGCCTGTCTGCCTTGATGTCCCCCCCCCCAATATAAAATGAGGGAAATGAAAGAACACCAGCTGCAGTGCAGGAGGGTCAAACTCTCATATTAGCAGATGGTGAAACAAATTGAAGTCACTTGGTAATGTTTACATAGGTTTTTTTTTTTAAAATGACACTGAAAAATTTCAAAGCTGCAGTGGAATGAAAATGTTTAATGACTGTGCACAATTAGCTATGAGTGAGCATAACTCTCAGTGCATAGAGAGACATGATGTTTGGGCATCATCTGGGGCAGCAGCATCTAACAGCATGCATTAACCACCACTATGCCATTTTTGAATGGGCCTCTTTGTCAACATCTCCTTGCTCTCAGAAAGCAAACAGGCTGCACATACCTCAGGTCTTTTTAGCCTAACCTTTGGCCCAAGAAAATCACTGCTTGTGTTCATCACAAAGCGGTTCTGACACAAAAACTAAGCCATGCCGTTCCTTCATTATCCAAATGGCTCAGCCTTGGGAAGGGTAACCAAGGGGGCCTTTTAACCCTGAACTTTATTTGAGGTGATTTTTTGGTATGCAAAGAGTGCTGTAGAACACTGGTTCTTAACCTTGGGTTACTCAGGAGTTTTGGACTGCAACTCCCAGAAGCCTTCACCACCAACTGTGCTGGCTGGGGTTTCTGGGAGTTGCAGTTCAAAAACATCCGAGTAACAAAGGTTAAGAACCACTGTGGATTTTAGCAGTGAGGGCTGTGAACGGCTGGTTGACCTAGTGCTGACCATGACCAAGTATGCCTTGCTCTGCTTCGTCTTCACTGAAGTGAGTGGGTTTGGGTCTTTTGGAGATGAGCTGGCCTGCTGGTATGTGTTTCTTCTGGCTTTTGTTGTTTAGTTGTTAAGTCATGTCTGACTCTTCGTGACCCCATGGACCAGAGCATGCCAGGCCCTCCTGTCTTCCACTGCCTCTTGGCATTTGGTCAAATTCATGTTGGTAGCTTCGATGACACTGTCCAACCATCTCATCCTCTGACGGCCCCTTCTCCTCCTGCCTTCACACTTTCCCAACATCAAGGTCTTTTCCAAGGAGACTTCTCTTCTCATGAGATGGCCAAAGTATTGGAGCCTCAGCTTCAGGATCTCCAATAAGAACAGACCTAATCCAGTTCACCTATTCACTTCATCTCTTCTGGGTGACACCTTTTTACAGGGTGCTCCAACACTGCAAAGTATTTTGTGATCTATATAAACTAGAGCCAGGTTTGAACAGGTGCAGATTTGTGGAGAGGATAGAGGACGAATCCTAGAATGGCTTTCTTGGTGACCTTGGTCAATGGGATAGAGCAGGTGTGTGCAACTTAGTGTCTCCCCACCATCACCACACAGCCAATGCAGAACCTGAAAATGCCTGGTTTTAGCCATTTTAAATCACAAATGACTAGCCCTTCCAGTTTTGTTACTTTGTTCTGAAGATTGTAGGGAACCTCCTCTCCCTGAAGCCCCTAAAATGGAAACTGCTGAAGCCTGTAGTCCTCCATGAACAGAAGAATCACATTTTTTGGCATAATTGTTTTCACCAGGGGCATTTGTGGATCCTTGGTGGCTGCAAAAATAAATGCCTCTGGGAGTCCACTCGGGTCCCTCTTTGATGACCCCTGGATTAGACGGAAAGGAATAACATTTGATATGGTGGCTATAATCATTCCATATGCTTTAATCATTTGCTCTGACATGTAGAAACACATGTGTGAAAAACCCCAGAAGTGGGCTCCCTATTCTCTGTCTAGACAGATAGTGTATTGTGCAGGTGGGACCCAAAAGTCAAAGGTGATAACTGGGTATATTGTTGTGCAAATGTAGAAAAGGATTCTTCAGTGTTAAGAGTTTCCTCCATGTGAAATGGCTCTGGTCCAGAGGATCACTGGACCAGAACAATGGAGACTAAAGAGTACATGGGTTCAGGCTATAACCATGGCTAAAACTTCAAAGATCTCTGCAGCTGGAACTCATTTCATAACTTCATTGCAGACCATTGATATTTAAGCCTTTTGTCATGACAGCCTGTAGTTTCTTAGCAATTATTATTGAGAAAAATTTAAACTGTTCTCATCTTTTACCTATCCTCATATGAAACAGACAAACAAAACGAAAATCATCAAATTATTTGAATGTAGGTAAGTATAATTCTAGGCATGCTGAATTGGCTTGTCCTGATGCCACGTGAACAAAACAGCTTAGTTCTATGCACACGCACTCAAAAGTAAGTTCTGCTGTGTTCAGTCTATCATAGTCCCAGGCTGATGTGAACAAGGTGGATGTCTGCAGGATTTGTGGTTACTGCGGGCTTTTGAATTAATGATCTCCAAAATGTCTTCTCATTGAAAGCCCAGCTCAGGTCTTGCAAATTAAAGGCTATGATTTCCTTTATCGAATTCCTCTGTATCATCTTTGATATTCTTCTTTCCCTACTTCTTCTCCCTTTTCCCAAACATCTTTTCCAGTGAGCCTTGTCTTCTTATAATGTGCCTAAACTAGTGAAATAGCCTCAGTTTAGTTATTTTAGCTTCTTGTGAGAGTTCAAGCTTGATTTGATCTAGGACCATCTTGTTTCTTTTTCTTACAGTCTGTGGTATCCTTAAAGTCCTCCTCCTATGTAACATTTCAAATAAGTTGATTCTTCACTATCCAACTTTCCCTCTGTACAGTATATAGAAGCACCATAGTGTGCATACTTGTTCTCCAGGGACATACATACCTGTACACTTAAGAATCTTCCTTAATTCCTTCACAGCTGCCCTTTAAGTTTCAGTCGTCTTCTGATGTTTTGGCTGCAATTTCCATTTTAATTGATGTTTGAGCCAAGGTGCAGAAAATCTTGATCAGTGTTGGATTCCCCCCCCCCCCCGTCAGCCTTAAAAGCTATGTAATGCTTTTGCAGTAATGTTTTTTTGGTCTCCTTAATGCTGAATAGTAATTCCACTTTTGCACATTCATTTTTTTCACCTCTATCTGTAATCATTTCAAGTCATTGCTATTTTCTGCCTGTAATACAAAAGATTTACGGACGTCTGAAGGACCTATTCTTAATAAACCTGTTCTTATTTAATTCTTTAAGAAATGGCTTTTGAACAGTTAGTGGTTTCAGATGGATAAGGTAAATCAGCATGAGAGCTACTTCTTTTTCTGTAGAGGTCCTGTTTTATTCTTTGCTTTACATTTCCATCCATGTGCTGTTATTACAGAGTATCATCAAGAATTCAAATGCTAAGGAATAATGTATGGTTACAACTCAATCTCTGATTCAATAATTTGACATACTCAAGAAGGCCATGGAGAAACAATGATTCTAAACAATGGAGGGCTTTATGGAAGTCTTGTAAGTGTATCCTACATAGAAGTATGCTTCTTCAAAGTAAAAGAATTGAAAATTCAATAGATTTAAATGCATTTTTAGCTATTTTACTGAATTCAGTGGAATTTAGCAGTGCTTAAATCTGGCCAGAATGTGCTCCAACTTAAAAAAAAATGAGCAAATGTATTTGTTATATTGTATATTGTTGAGATCTTTCAAAGTTTTACCTCAAGTATAAACCAGTAATCTATGATACTGATGCATTGCTTTGTGGTAGCGGCCCACTTAAGCAAAATCGGAGGTTAGGAAAGGTTTTTTCAGATCATGGTTCAGAGAATTCTCTTGCCAATATAGCTGAGAGTTGAGATGTAAACAAACCAAGTTTCCAAGCTCTGAATAAAATTTAAAGAGGATGGTCAGCTCATACACTTACAGCACAACTGATGCTGATTTCAATGGGGTGTATATAAAGACAATGGTGGGGGTGGGTGGAGGGGAGGGAATTGTCTCCCCAACATATCAGCTGTCGCCTTGTTTGCCTGATGTCCTCGCCACCAAGGGATATGGTAGAGTTCAGCAGACTGAACATGAAAACGGTCCAGATGCATTTGATTGACAATATGTTGTGTTTAACAGGGATCAGCCAAGGAATGTAGAAAAGATCAAATCTGAATTGGAAAATATTTATTGAGCAGTAATATCTCTGTGAACCTAAGCTTACCGTATGTGGGAATGACATCATCAACAGGCTGATTACTTTGTTTCTTTGTATTGGTATATGTGGGTGTCTTATTTATTGTTTTGATTTAAAAAAAAATCTAATTGTATAATATTTTAATTATATTGAGTGTACATTTGATAATGCTTTGCATTTATTTTTTATATTTTAAAGCAGTTGCTTTTGCTCAATTATAGGCACCAGTATGATCTAAAATATCATTGTATTGTATTGATTCTGTATACATGGTCTGAATTTCCAGACATATCAGGGATTTTTATAGTGGAGGGACCTTATCTAAAACCAACAGGTCCTAAATTATGTAGCCCTCTCCTATTGTGGAATTTAAAAAAAGAGACACCTTTTACAATCTTAGTTATGTCAGCATGCTCCTTCATAAATTCATCAGGACACATAATGTTCCAGTTCCAAAATATATTATGTCAAATCACGCTATATGAATGTACATCTTGTAAAAGTGAGATATGAATAAACTTATAAATATTTGTAATCATGTGTTTAGAAGAAACTCAAAGGAAATGATGCCAAAGGAAATATTTCATAACAGGACTATACATTAAACATATAGTAGAGTGATGGCTTATTATTTTTCATCATTAAGGTTGTAAAACTAAATTAGTCTAGCATATGGTGCAGTTTATACAAGCTGCTGTGGGTCTGTGAGTATGAGTTCTACTGCAGTATAAAAGTTAAACTTTTAAATGTGACAGGAGAGAATAAACATTGCTGACAGAAATAATTTCAATGCAGCCTTCTCAACCTTGTGTTTAAGACTGCCTTGCCTAGTTTAATGCTCAAAATTTCTGACTTGCATTACAATACTTTATATTCGCAAAGGTTTTCACGGCCGGGATCTAATGGTTGTTGTGGGTTTTTCAGGCTCTTTGGCCGTGTTCTGATGGTTGTTCTTCCTAACATTTCGCCAGTCTCTGTGGCCGGCATCTTCAGAGGACAGAGTGCTGTCCTCTGAAGATGCCGGCCACAGAGACTGGCGAAACATTAGGAAGAACAACCGTCAGAACACGGCTAAAGAGCCTGAAAAACCCACAACAACCATTACAATACTTTGTTCTGTGATTGGCTATTGGAAGGTCATCATCATCATCATCATCATCATAGAACTATAGAGCTGGAAGGGATCCTTGGATCATCAAGTCCAGCCCTGTCAAGGCAGCACAGTGGGAAATCAAATTCCCAGCCTCTGGCTCCACATCTAGATGCCTAACGCACTGAGCTGTCAAGCAGTTAACATTGTCTTTGCTTGCAAGTCTAATTGCTGAGGTGAGTCTCTCTGCAGAGGTCCCCTCATAGGAGGAAGAATAAGTTAATTAGATTTCTTTTAGCACCCAGTCATCCTTTGTTTACTTGAGTTGCCAGATTTCAGGCTGTGAGCTGAAATCTCAGGGAATTGATGTAGTTTCCTGGGTCTCTGGGTGGGGAAGTAAATCTCAGGTTGAGGGACATTGTAGAAACATGATGTGTGTGTGTGTGTGACAGAGAGAGAGAGAGAAATATAAATGCTACTGCACCTATTCTTAGCTGATGAGGGCTCATTGGTTCAGTATGAAGGTCTTTTTGTTTGTGTTACACACACACACACACACACACACACACACACACACAGATAGAGAGAGAGAGAGAGACAAGAGCAAGAGGGAAGAAGACTATGGATAAAGACAGGGGATGGATCTCTTAGGCATATTATCCTACTGGGAGAAAAACAGAGAGTGGAGTATTAGAATTGCATCTTCTGAGCCTTCTTGTTGTCCACAGTCTGGTAGCAGTGGCACAGGATCTGAAGAAAGAAAGAAAAACCTGATTACAGGATTGTCACTAAGCTTTCTATAAGCACCAGCAGCAAGATTCCACAAGTCATCATATATGCAGTAAGTAAGACTGCAGGGGATGCAATCCATAGAGAAAATGCTGCATTTGCTGGGCATATTTTGCCACCCACTTGGCCACCAAAACTATTTTTCTTTCCAACTCTGGATTGCCATATTACTTGGTCAGCCTGGTTTTATCTTACAGTCATATCTTCAGTCAGCCATCCCATACCAGTTTTATTTATTTATTTTATTTATTTATTGTATTTATACCCCACCTATCTAGTCATTTTGACCACTCTAGGCGGCTTGATTCCTAGTTTTGACTCCTCCTTCACGCCTGTACTGCCTCTGTAGCATCACAAGGAGCTGATCTTGTAACTTAGTCTCAGATTTAGGTCTTGAAGTAGCAGGAAAAGGAGTGTTGTTGACCTGGCAAATCTCCAGTCTTAAGCCCACAGGCTTCTTCTCACTGTTACCTCCACTACATGCACATGACTGACGAATGCATGTGAAGACATGACTAATACATTCAGATCAATATGACTCTTAAAGCCAGGTACATTAAATGCATCTATTCCTCTGAAGTCCATTGGACTGCTATCTTGATCCAGTGGTTTTTCATTTAGTGTCATTGATTTGAGTGGAAATTAGTTTGCTAAAGACAACAGTTTTGTTTGCAAGCTTCAGTGTCACAGATTTTAGGGGGACTTAACTGCACTTCATTTCTTGTTAATTAATCATTTCCTTGCATTCTGCCCATTGTTTCCCATTCTCAGTAGAACTGAGGGGTGTGTGTGTGTGTGTGTGTGTGTGGCAAACTACACCAAGGTAAAATATTTGTGACTACAGTATATTCCTTGCTGTTTTTCTCTTTATAAAAAACAGCTGCTTGTTATTCATTGGGTAGTTCCAATGAGATTTTTATCGCTCTATGGGAAGGTGGTGGTTGCCGTTATTGCAGTTTTGAATTACTAGTAAAATTCTCGTTTTGCTACACAGTAGAAAAGATCCACAGAGGAGAATAGCTTGACAGTTTCCCAGAGTCCATCCCTTTCTCAATAACTGACATCTAAGATATCTGTAACTCATTCTGTGACATTTATAAGAGAAATAAAAAAATTTCTTTACTTACAGCTGCTTAAAATTACAAACTTGTGTATTCTACTTTCTTTACTGCATGCATGTTAGCAACCAACTGAATAGATCAACAGCAACCAACCAACCAACCAAAGAGAGGGAATAGAACACTCAGCAGAGAGGCAGAGTGGTCTTTGAATTTCAAAGCTGGAAGGAACAATGGGTTAGTGCTGGATAGATAGACAATCACACCAGCCCAGAGAAGTCCCTCCCCATCACTGAAACTACAGACAGCATGCGTTATTAATAGAACACCAACACCCCTTCTTAAGTCGCTTATCACCCTCTTGAAGTCCCATCTTGCTGTGCAAGTTCTGGAAGTGGCTTGGTCAGGATGTCTACTGTCATCTCTGTGGTGCAACAATAGATCATCTCAATGATACCTTTCTTGGTCAGGTCATGCACCTAGCGGTATCTCACACCAATGTGTTTGGTGCATTCATTCATTTTCTTACCTTATGATAGCTTGATATAGCTGTGGTTGTCTTCCATCACCTGGATTGGCATCTATTTGTTTATCTCAAAGTCATTTAGCAGCTTCTCCAGCTATAGCAGTTCTCTGCATGCTTCAGCTGCAGTAATGAATTCATACTCTGGAAGACAAAGCTTAACAATATCTTGTCACTCAAATGCCAGACAGCATATCAAGGTTGTAAATAAAACTCCAAAAGCCATCAATAAAAACTGTTGGCACAAACACCAGCCATCTCTGAAGGTTACCACCAGAAGTCCACACACATGGCAAAATTTCATATCAAGGTTTATACGGTTCTCCTTTCTTCATGTTAAGCCGAAAACAGCTCTGTCAATAAGGTTCAAAGGAAGAGTTGGTCCAAGGGCACCAAGTAAACCTTGTGAGTAAAGTAGAATTTGAGTCTCCTTGTACAGTTCCAATACCAACCAGTATATTATAATGGTTCTCTCAGACCAGGGATTACTTTATAAATGATACCAAGTCGGAAACATATTAGCAGGTAAAGAAAACAAAAATGAATGTGGGTAATTTGCATAAAATAGAAAACAAAGTATTAAATTTTCATACTATGCCAATTTGCATAGTATATAAAGAAGACAGCCTTATAATAATGCTGGGAAAAGTTGTATAGTATGTAAAATATATGAGGTGTATAGCTATGCAAGATTTTAGTTGACACAAGAAGTTGCACAAATTTGTCATTTTGATTATTAAAACACAGTATTACCCTTCAGTCTAAATGAGTATGGATTTTAAAACTAATTACACTTATTTTAATAGGTAAAGCAAAAGAAAAGAAAAAAAGAAAAGAAAAAATGCTTCTAATGCTTTGGTGTAGGAAAGTTTTTTTGTTTAAAATAGCTCCTGCTTTCCATTGCTCTTTGAAATAAGCAGGCTTTGTCAAATGTCACTTTCCTCCCCTTGTTTTCAGAAGCTGTTCCGTTTTGAGGCTTTTCATCCTTGTGATTTCATCCATGCATGCTTTCTCTTCAAACCGTGAATGTATTTTTCATTACAAAAACATCGGGTTTGACCCACTGCCACAAGCAATTTGGGCTAGTACCTCTAGTTTTTCTTTGTAGATTTTGGAGTTAAATTAAATACAGGTAAACAAAGTGGATCCTTTATGTATTATTGTTCTTTTTCAAAAAAAGATGCATTTTTTCTTGAAAAGATTCTGTTATTTATTTGCTATTTATATGCCCGCACAAAGGCTATCCTACTGCACTTCTTTAGTGGCAAAAATCCTATATTTTTGGGAGACAGGTTGCTGTTGAAGAACTATGAAGTCTTTCTGTGAGTGGGATTTTAAATGGAGAAATATTGAGCGGGCGTTAAGAAGTGTGGGACTCTTTGCAGGTTTACTGCCTTACCCCATATCCCCTTCTTCTCCAGCAGCTTTTATCATAATTAGATCCTTCACTCATGATTAAGTTTGATTGGGGGGGGAATGTCAGGACAGTGGCTGTAGAGGGATAGAAGCAGTGAATGGTGGAAGGTACAACTTCTGTCTTCTCCTCTTGTTTTCTGACATGAAACTGCCATCATCCCTCATTATATAGCAGTTGAGTTTTGACCTGCAATCTGAGAAAGAGGTCTGCCCTGAAATATTTGTTGATGGATTCAGAAGAGTTATAAGTCACTCCTTAGGGTGCTGGGTTATTCTGTGAGTTGGCTGCAAGAAAACCAACAAGACTGGGTTTTCTTGTGGCACCTGAAAGACTAATGACTTTTATTTAGCATATACAGTACAGAGTATACAATGAGGAGCACTACAAGCAACAGTTAGGAACATAAACAGATAACACTACATCCTAGCAACAGACAATAAGAAGATACAGATGACATGAGTTTCCAGTTAATTTGGTAATTTTTAACCCAGTGAGCCCCAGTTTTAAGAGAGGGACTACAGATCTCATATGACTCTAAGCCAGAATTTATGGAATGGATCGAAAACTTCTTTTTTTCCAGTGTAAGGATTTTTATCTCCCATCAGAAGGACTTCTTTCACATAGAAATATGTTATGTACAGGTAGTGATATACTTATAAACCATATATGTGTGTACCTGAAACTTGATGTTCTAGTTTTCAAAACAGTATTTAAATGTGCCATACAATGTTTTTATTTAGCACTTAACACTATGAAATAGTGTTTAAATATTGTCCTACACAGCTTAAAAAAAAAACAACAGGAAAATTTAAAAATGTTTTTTTTAAGTTTGGGTAACAATTGCATTTAAACATGTGTGTGTTCTGAGCTGTCAAGCTGAAACTGGCTTATAGTGACCCTAATGGGGATTTCGAGGTGAGATATTTAAGGAATGGTTTTACCATTCCCCCCGCCCTGTGAGTTTCCATGGCCAAGTGGGGATTTGAACTCTATTCTTCAGAGTTCTAGTCCATCACTCTATCCACTTCAACACACTGGGGATCAATAATCATGTGTTATCAAGTCAATTCTGATTTATAGCAACCCTTTTCAGGGTTTTCCAGGTAGAGGATACTCAAGATGGTTTACCATTCTGTTCTTCTGGGGGCATCCTGGGTCTATGCAGCTTGCCAAAGGCTATTTTCCCAGTAGATAGAGTGGGGAATCGAACTCCCAATTTCTGGCTCTGTAGCCAGATACCTGAACCACTGAGCTATCCAGTCAGTTCTTGAACATAGCCATCATAATGTCTCCTCTACTTCTCAAACTGTGTACCCTTTATCACTTCATCCTACCTTACATGAAGATGATCTCAGTTAATCAGGCAAATCATTGACATCACACAAGATGTGTCGGATCTTTAAGAAGCATGTAATGCCATCGTTCGCTATTTTAGAAGCATCATTATTATTGCCAAGCCACACCATTGTTTATCAAACTTGATTGGAGACAGTCTTAAGGTTAATTTTCCTGGCTTTTATACTTGCATTTGTTTCTTATTTCAGTATGTATTTGTTAATAAAATCTATATTGTACTTTTCTAGCCTTCCCCGCCACCCCATGGGTGCTCAAAGTGGTGAAAACAGTAATTTTCAAATAACCGCGAATGCAATTAAGTCATGATACAAATCTTCAACAGAAAGAACAAAAGGAAACAGATCAATAACTAGTGATGGTGTTGTAACTATATAGTCATGTTCTCCTTGTAGCATGCAAGACCAGTTGACATTTTTGAATAGATTTCAAAGCCAACCCCATGTAGAATTCCTCACAACAGTCAAATAAAATGTGCAAAATAGCTTAGCTTGACATAGGATTTCAATAACTGGTCATTTTATTGCTTGTATCTTCAAAATGTTCACATATAGCACTTTTGAAAGCCCTAAGATTACTATGAAACTCTTCAGGGGTGGGTGGGTGCTTTTCAGCTGTTTATACAACAAGTAAAGTGTTTACACTGGCTGAACAGCTCAGTGTGTTAGGGATCTGGTTGCAGAGCTGGCGGCCAAGTGTTTGATTCCCTTCTGTTATCTTGTAAAATAGCAAACCTTTGTAGCTTTGGGCAAGCTGTACATTCCCAAGTGGCCCTAAGAAGATGGGAAGGGTAAACTACTTTTCAGTATGCTGTACTTGGGGAAAAAACTGATAACAGTCACCACACCTCAGAATTGACGTGATGGCATGCAATTCTTATTAAACCATTGACAGAGTTTTCACAAGTATAATGTAACTACAGCAGCTAACGTGCACTGTATTTGAAATAAGAAATGTACATAGCCACCCAGTTGGAAAAAGGACAGATTTTTTCAATTACTGATTTATGTGCAGTACAAATTTTACAGCTGTTTTTTCATTGTACATTTGCATTCTAGCCAATGGACAACAGCTTCTTTCATGGGCTAAGTCTCAGATAAAGATCTAATATCTTTTAGATTAACATAATACACGAAGAATGTGAGTACATTCCCATGAAATAACAGCATGGCAAAGTTAGCTCTGAGTGGAAACCTGTCCTTCTGAAAGAAGCTTAAAAGAAGCAAAATCTGAAGCCACTCAAGAGGAAATGTGATGTTAATTTTTTCATGTCTCTCATTCTTTCTTTCTCCCTTCCTCTCTCTCTCTTTTGTGGTCTGAAATTCATTCTATCTGTCAGAAACCTCCCATTAATTTCCAAGGAAACATTTAAAATGGGAAATGGATGGAGGGATGGTAATTTAAATAAATGTTTATTATAATCTTCTTGTTTGGACATACTTTTGTTAACACTAAGAGTGCTGCTTTATTTTGGTGTATTATCTCTTAATCCTCTAATATATAGGAGAATATACACCAAAATAAAGCAGCACTCTTAGTATTAACAAAAATTAACAAGTTTATATATATTCTTTGTTTCATATTGGAGGTTTGGAAGCAGATACTGGATTCTCTCACATGGTGAGGAAGAAAAAAACATTTCAGGCAGATAAGATATATATGTCTTATTTGCCTGAAACATTTTTTTCTTCCTCACCATGTGAGAGAATCCGGTATCTGCTTCCAAACCTCCAATATGAAACAAAGAAATTTTGCTTAGATTATAGAGAACCTAATATGTGTACTAATGATCTTGATACTAATGAATGTGGGAGCTCTCATGCAGTAAGGTGGTGAAACAGACCAAATGGCGTGAGGGAAAAGACGGTCTTTGAACACTAATTTGAAATTACACACCATAAAGAGGTGACATCATTGTTTCACTGAGCTTTTAGGAGAAAACTAACACCAGCCCAGAGGTTCCAAATGATGTCCATGAATTACTTAAGCAAAAGGAGGTGGAGTGGGGGCTTAAGCAGGCCTGAAGTGATTCAAATGGCTGAGGCAGGAGTCTGAATGTGGGTGAAATTAACTTGTAACAAATTATGCTACGTAACATCTATGCGCTGACATGAATTGTCGGCATGGCAGCAAGCCAAGCAATTGATCTCTGGTTGCTTTCACAAGCCAACTTGATGCAAGGCTAAAACCCAGATCGAGAGGAGGCCTAATGCCTGAAAATAGGCTGAGGCACTTAAATATTCTATCTACTGGGCCGCTTTCAAAGTTGTTAACCTGTCTCCCATAATTAATATAGATACTTCTAATTCGTATAATCAACTAAAAGGTAATAGAAGAATCTTGGAATTGTGCAGATACCCTCCTAAATGCTGTTTCTGGAATAGGATCAAAGGTAGGAGTTGAAAAGCTGAAGGTAAGGAATTTTGGATACTTCCAAAGGTATCTTTCCATTTGTTTGTTCCTAATGTACAATTGTACCTTGATTTGTTTTTAATGTACAGTTGTTTGTGTGTTTCCTTCTGGCTGATTCTAGTTTTTTTGAATTTATACTGTCCTTCATTTCCTGTTTCCATGAGGTAAGGGCTAGGGAACAGCACAAACAGGTCTGTAACTCAGCGGTGTCTTGGATTTGATTTCGCTTTAAAGCTTTTGTTCCAAGGAAGTTGCTACCCCGTAGAGTGGGCAAATTTTCTGGCACTGTTTGTTATAATCACTGGACAGACAACATTTTTTTTTGTTTAGTCCCTAGCTGTTTGATGCTGCAGGCTGAATCAGAGGATTATGTTCTTCCTTTGAAGCAGACCAACACGGCCACCCTTTTAGAAATTACTAGAGTTAAGAATAGTTCAGAACAAGCAATCTGACATTGTGTTTAACACAGTAAGTTGGATGCATTTTCCATAATTTTAAAATTAAAAATTCCCAGAAATGCTTTTTAAAAATTATTTCTGTGCTGATGCCAGCAAGGTTCAGGGAATAGCCTGGGGGCCTGGCTGGCTTCAGAAAATTTGCTACCTTAAGAGAAAGCTTCCTGCACAGTACACATATGGAAGCTGACTGGGGTGACTGGGATGAAGTTGTTGCAGAATTTTGAATTTTTGGTTAAGTTCCTCTAGCTGTGCAGCAGAAGTGCAGGGACTTACAGAGCAGAATTAGCTTCATATCTCCCAAGAGTAAACAACCCATTTCTGTTATCAGCTAGCACTTAAAGTTTCAATAACTCACTCTGAGACACTGGTAAGAGAAAGAATAAAAAGGTTTCACTTACTCACAGTTGGACATATGTATAGGTATGTCCTGCTGACTATATTCTTATAATGGCACTAAGTTCCAATAGACTAGAAAGAGAGGGGAAATTACTTTTAAGCAGAGAGGCATGGCTGTGTTAGAAATCAGAGGCAAGGAAGGAACAATTGTTAGTGTTGGATCTTCCTTGCTCAGAAAAGTCCCTCCCCGCCAAACCTAATAAGGCAGCATGTCAAGTTGCTAAAATTCTAACAGAATTTTATTTCAGCACTGCTAATTAAAACATATCCTGGGCTTTTGACTGATTGGGAAAGAGAAAATACGAATGAAATAACCAGGTCACAGCAAATGGTGCAACTTCAGTCTCTGTGGCTGGCATCTTCAGAGGACAGGAGTAGGAAGTAGGTGTGCTCTTTTGCTTCGGAGTGTTTCTAGTCTCTGGGTCTGTCTGACTGTTTCCTCCTCGTAGAGACATTCAATGTATTCTCGAAGGCTTTCACGGCCAGGATCTGATGGTTGTTGTGGGTTTTTCGGGCTCTTTGGATGTGTTCTGAAGGTTGTTCTTCCTGACATTTCTCCAGTCTCTGTGGCCGGCATCTTCAGAAAACTGGAGCACTTGGAGGTCTACCTCCTCCTGTTTCCTTTCTTAGCTTCTTCTTGCATTCATTAAAACAGCAAGCAGACTTGTTTAAGGAGCAAAACAAAGCAAGACAGCTTATTCCTGTTGAAAAACAAAGAAACCTTCCAGTCCTACACCTATGATACTCTCAGTCCTTTTCTCTCTCTCACACCCATCCTTTCCTCCTCTTCACTGGATCTAAAATTAGTGGTGCTTGGCCACCTCCTGTTACAGCTCTTTGATTTTGAAGATGCAGGAAAGTGGATCATGTGTAAAAACAAGTCTCTAAACAATATCAAACTATGATGATTTAATCATTTAATTTAGCAGAAAAATCAAGGAATGTTCTATACTGTCACTCAGGCACACACTAGCTTTAATTTAAAATGGCATATCTGTCTGTCATCTACAAAAATTGCCAATGAGAATGCGTTTACACATGTATATTCATTATTCAAGTATAGCTGCAGTGAGTGGTGACTTGTACATGTGAACATTACCCATCAACGTCCATAGACAGAGCTTTCCAACAAGATCACATATGATTGTTTTCAATAGACTCCTATCATATATTGAGCTATGAGCCATTATGTGATGACACTGCAAACATCCTATACTAGAATGCAACATTGTAGTTCCCAGAATAAAGTTTGTTTTCGTTGGTATTCTATTGTCATCTGAAAAATGCAAACAGTATCTCTAAATGTCAGTTCCTGGCTATGTACACAGGTCTAGGGGTGGAAAAAAAGGCAAAACATAGCTGGAATTAAACTTCTCCCAACCAATGTTTTGGTCTGGCCAATATATTGGGACAAAAATTGTCCCATGCTAGTTTCAGGAAACCAGGATGCCAAAAAGCAGGAGTGAGGTGCCCTGGTTATCAATAAGTTGGCTCTATTGGGGCAGGGGGAGGTAGAATTCACAGTTGCTTCAAGAAATGCAAGCTTTGTCAATTTAATGTTAACCTTAAACACACTGCTAACTTTACTGTTAAGCTTCAGCACACTGGAATTCCAAAGAGGTCAGAAAATACAGTGCAAGACCCACCATACCCAGCTTCATTCTGATACATATGGGTTAAACGTGATGTTAAGCTAGCATGACATCCCTGTGATGTTTCATGTAATTTGTTGGTTTCACTTTTTCCTATGTTTGAGCTTTTTTTATGTCAAGTGTTTTTCTTTGTTCATTATGCAGGAATTTATAATTTCCAGTAATGTTGGCAATAAAAATGAACTACAAATAAACTCTCCCGAAATCTGCAATGACCAGTTTCAGCAGGTACCGTTTACTCACACACTGTACTGAGACAATATTATGCTTGCCTGCTGCAGAGATGTTAAAGTAACCTCTTGGGTGGTGGGGGAGGAGATGTGGCAACTCTATAGCATCAGCAGCATGGCTGAGTCCAGGAGGATTCAAATCCAAGAGTTAAGAGTTCCAACCCCTAGTTCTAGATACATATGTACATTTCCATTTCTCTCACATTCAAATATTTTTGATCTCAAATTATTTCCATTCTGAATCTGAAGAAAGAGGAGGATTTTTGGTAAATTCCTATAAGAACTGAACCCAATCTTACCTATCCTTTGTGCTGAGCCATGTCTGTACATTCTGGAGGGACAGCCCAGCTCAACTACTGTATAGGGCACGTTATGTGGACATGTTATTTCAGACTACAGTTCCTGTTAGTCACATTGTCTAACGGGTTCTTGAAAGGGTCATCCAAAAAGATCTTGGGTGGTAGGAGACTGAAAAGGCCTTTCTCTGTCTGAAACACTGCCTGTCGGAGCAGGCAATATTGAGTTTGGATCACAGTGAACATTAGTCTGACCTTTCCAAAAGCAGCTGCCGTTTGTTCTAGATTTTTGCAGCTGTCTTTGTGTTTGTGCTGATACTCAAGTATATTGGGGTAGAAAAACCAGTTGATTAATCAATGCCATCCATTTATTAATTTAAGCACCTAATAGATTTGGAAAAAAAAAATCTTTATTTGATTGATAGACAAAGATACAAGCTCAGTGGAAGAAGAAGAAAATCTGCATACTTTCTGTTCATAGCACATCTTGGAAGGTTACAACCTGACATTCTTAGTAACTTCGGTTGGCTAAGATTATGAATATATTTTAAATATCATGTTTAAAATGATAAATACTCCAGAATAAAATTCTGATCTAAACCTCAGACCTCAGCTCCAGCAGCTGGTTTTCTCTACATGTGGAACTTGCATTGAAGTCTCGATGAGAAAAGAGAATTTTGCCTTAAGGGCTCAATTTTGCTTTAAGATTGACATGTGTATATAATAAAAAAATGGAATAATTGAGGCTTCTGTGGCACTATCAGCATGCAGAATGTGCTCTCTTTTTGTTATTTTTGCCTGTTATATGAAAGTATAGTTTCACCGGCAGCACCATAACTCACAGTATATCGTCAAAGACAGATATACTGTATTAACAAAATGAACACTATTCTCTCTCTCTCTCTCTCTCTCTCTCTCTCTCTGTGTGTGTGTGTGTGTGTGTGTGAGAGAGAGAGAGATTGACACTGTGAAGAGTCATTGGTTAGTTGAAAGCTCTTGTCTGTGATTTTTAATAATAATCTCTGTAATCCAAATGCAAACTTCTTTGTGATGCTTCTTTGAGGCATTGAATGAATCAATGGTTTGAAGAGTGTAGTAGTCTTAATCCCAGTGTAATGATCTGGCAGTGATTTTTGACTATTAAAACTCCCTTTATGGATAAGAAGCTTTGAATTAATTTAAATTAATTGTTTCTGATACCTGGATCCAGTTTACCCTGGTTGTTAACTGTACCAGCAGGATTTGGCCAACTGAATCATTAGAACCCTAAGGTGTCAAGCAGATTTAACATTGTGAGACCTCTTATTTGAATTTATTAAGCTATAGACATCTCTTACTAAAGCAGAGATCTCCCACAGAACACATTTTGAACTTGCAATAGGCAAAAATTGGGACTGCCAGTGGAGATTCAGCAGGAATCCTTTCGCTCTGGGGAAGCCTTTGGGAGCATGAGGACGGGGTGGTGGTGGAGGAGGAGAGGGAGTCTTTAACAGTCAAAACTTCCTGATGGATCTCTGATGGCAGGCCCCTCCCCATTTTCTTCCTTTTCAATCTGCCCCTCCCCCCTTTCTAAGCTTCCAAAGGTTTCTCCAGGGCAAAAGGGAGCCCCAGAACCTGAGGGGGGGGGAGAGGAAGCTTTCAATTAATTTAAATTAAATATTATCAGCACCAGATCCAGCTTATGCAGCACAACTTTATGCAACAAGATTTTGCTTATTTTTTTTCACCTTTTCACTGAACCTTCTTATTTCTCCCCCTCTCTCTTTCTTCTTTCGAAAAATAAAGCTCCTTTTGATTTTTAAAATTAGCCATTACTTTACAGACAGCACTCATAAGATATCATACCCGTATATATGGCTGTTCAGTGCTATGGTACATAATTTATGTAATGTCACCAAAGTAAACAAAGCTATGTTTCACCAAAAAAACATTTTTACTTTTAAAAAGGGCAATGTGAGGCCAGCCCTTAGCTGTGGCCCAGTTAAAGCAATAGTGTACAAGGGGGCACTCTCTATCTCCCTGGGTGGATGATGAAGTAATCCAAGAGAAACAGTCCCTTTTCACAAGTGTAAATGGCAACTTCAAGTGCAGGGATTTGAGGTGTGTGGTTGTTGGGGCAGCAACACACGTAAGAAGACAGTGTGTTGGTACCTCACAATGTTTTTTTTTAAATGTAAAAACACAGTTAAAAAGGTTAAAAGACACGCCATCACCCATTACAACTCTTTCCTTGGGAGTTAGTTACCAAATGCCTAGTTGAACAGAAAGGTCTTTGTTTCTTGGTGGCATGACCACAGAGAAGGTGCCAGCCTGGCCTCGCTTGGAAGGGAGTTCCATAACCCTTATGTATGTATTTCTAAACCAGAGGTGGTGTCATGGATTAGCATGAGTGGCCATGCACTGAGGCAGTGGGCCCAATAAGAACCTCCAGAGGCTCCTGACCTTTCTGTTTCCTTTTCCTGTTGTCAGTGCTCATCGTTCTGTTTTTTCTGAATGTGTGGATTTTATACATGAGAGTGAAAATATGGACGATTGTCCTTCACTTCAATCTTCCTTTATTTATTGTCTTCCAGGTGTGTTGAACTCATCAAGTCTCATCACGCCTAAGTGTAATAACGTTTTGGCAGAAATGACATCCCTGTGATTCCTGCATTACGCACCTCTATCTCCCTCTTACTGTGACAATTATGATGCACATTTTTAATACAGATAACAAACTGAAAATGCATAGTCTTCAGTGAGAATAGCAGAGCTAGCTAAGGTGCGGCCCCTCGATTCTGGAACAGATATGACACGAGACTGGCATTAGAGAGGAAATTCCACTGTGAACATATTTTTATTACATTTGCAGGAACAAACTGAACTCAGAGAAAGAAAAACAGTTCGAAGGTAAAGTTCCAGATCTTTAAAGCAACAATAACGTGGTCTAAAATTCCCCTCAAGGCCCAAAAAAGAGCCTTCCCATACAGCGTATGAACAGCACCTCATAATGTAGAAAGTTGTCCAACAGACATTTTCAATAAAACTAACTTTCCATGACTGTGATTTTTCAATATATCATAAATCAAGGATTCGGGAAGAACTGGAAATGTTTAAATCTATTGGAGATGGCAAGGGAGATCCAACCTCGTGATTGTCTGCAGTTTCTTTAGGACATTGACTTGGTAAATGGGAAGAGGCGCCAAACGCTTTATAGTTAACTTGACTAGTTACAGTGGCTTTGCAAAAGACTGTCTGCACGGTCTAATAAATACTAAAGTTTAAATGTGCATGTCTTGCATTCATTGTCTGAACTCTAGTAGTAAGTCACAACTAGAGAAGGCCTATTGAATTGGTTTGTTTGGCAGTAGTGCTGAGGCAAAAAAAATCCTAATATTCATTCTTAAGTACCTGTGGACTTGATTCTTATGGTTTGATACTAGAGATCATTTGATCAATTATGCACTGAGTTAAATGACAATCCAATTGTGTAATAACTTGGGATGAGAGTTTGAAGTAGAGTTTTGAAACATCTGATTAAAAATACAGCAAATGATAATGTCAACAAATTATAATTCTAAGATCTCAGATTTTTATCTGATATGCACTTCTAAGTCTTCTAAGTCCTGTGCAGTGTGATTATGTTGTTTGAATTACTATGAATGGAAAAGAAAATCACACTGAGTTTTTTAAAAAGTACTGTATCTATACAAAACCCAAAAACAAACAAACAAAAAACATCTAATAAGCAGATAACTAAATATACAGTGCGCCCCCCAGCATTTGGAAGTAACAATCTATGACCCATTCTCCTTCCAGAATTGTATTGACTCTTGCAGTGAACTTTGTCCCTTCCCCTTTATTAATGCAAAATTGATAAATTCTCCCCATAGATTTACAAATTCATATTTGATTAATTTAACTGAGGTTTTTTAAAACACCCACTCTCCCGTCACTGGGAGGAACCATTAGCATCAGATTCTTCCCTTCCTCAACTTTTTTCAAATTATATGTAAGGAAAGGTTCACACGCTAGCAAGGTTATGCTCAAAATCCTACAAGCTAGGCTTCTGCAGTAAGTGGATCGAGAACTCCCAAAAGTACAAGCTGGATTTCAAAGGGGCAGAGGAACTAGAGACCAAATTGCTAACATGCGCTGGATTATGGAGAAAGCCAGAGAAACATCTACTTCTGCTTCATTGACTATGCAAAACAGTTAGAATTCGATATGGAACTCCCTGATTGGTTCAAAATTGGGAGAGTATGACAAGGCTGTATATTGCTTCCCTGCTTATTTAACTTATATGCAGAATATATCATGCGAAAGGCTGGACTGGAGGAATCACAAGCCAGAATTAAGACTGCCAGAAGAAATATCAACAACCTCAGATATGCAGATGATACCACTCTGATGGCAGACAGTGAGGAGGAATTAAAGAACCTCTTAATGAGGATGAAAGAGGAGAGTGCAAAAAATGGTCTGAGGCTCAACATCAAAAAAACTAAGATCATGGCCACTGGTCCCATCACCTCCTGGCAAATGGAAGGGGAAGATATGGAGGGAGTGACAGATTTTACTTTCTTGGGCTCTATGATCACTGCAGGTGGTGACAGCAGCCACAAAAGTAAAAGACACTTACTTCTTGAGAGGAAAGCGATGGCAAACCTAGATAGCATCTTGAAAAGTAGAGACATCACCTTGCCGACAAAGGTCTGCATAGTCAAAGCTATGGTTTTCCCAGTAGTGATGTATAGCAGTGAGAGCTGGACCATAAAGAAGGCTGACTGCCTAAGAATTGATGCTTTTGAACTGTGGTGCTGGAGGAGACTCTTGAGAGTCCCCTGGACTGCAAGGAGAACAAACCTATCCGTTCTGAAGGAATTTAACCCTGAGTGCTCACTGGAAGGACAGTGATGTTGGGAAAATGTGAAGGCAAGAGGAGAAGGGGAAGACAGAGGACAAGATAGTTGGACAGTGTCATCAAAGCTACAGCATGAATTTGACCAAACTCTGGGAGGCAGTGGAAGACAGGAGAGCCTGACGTGCTTTGGTCCATGGGATAACGAAGAGTCAGATACGACTTAATGACTAAACAACAAAAGGTGCATGAATAAATACACATACATTTGAAAAATGTACACAAACATGTTTTAGTCAAGGGGAAACAGTCACATATTATGAAAAGTGTGTTAAAATATTCATTTGTGTTTTGTGTATATACATTACATTAGAAAAATGTGCATGAGAGAAATTTTGCTACTTGAAGAAAAAGAGTTTTGCAATTTAATGTAACACTGGATGGGATAGAAATGCTGATGAGATTATGAGACGCAAAAATGAAAGAAGATTCTTCATATAACTAACAATATTTTTGTGATCATGTTCTGATGTCTCACACAATGAGGTGGTCTGCCACCACTTTAATGGTCCTTGCATCCTATTATAGGATTTGCAGTTTATTTATTTAGGGTGCAACTACACTGTATTATACACAGCAATATAATACAGTGTATTATACACAGCTACACAGTGTAAACTAGTTAGGTAGGTAAAAGGAGAAACACACACACACACACACACACACACACACACACACACACACACGAAAATAGTTCTCTGGCTGTGGAGTCAGAGGTTGGGAGTTTGATTCCCCACTGTGTCTCCCTGACAGGAGCTGGACTCAATGATCCATAAGAGTCCCTCCCTTCTGCAATGCCAAAATGATGATGATGGATTTTTTCTTTTAATATTTTCAGAACAGGGATAAATGAAACCATGGATACTGATTGTACAGATATGGGGGTCCTACTGTAAAGCAGGATAACCCACCTCAAGTAAGCTCTTCTTGTTTCTCTGCCAAACAATTTTTCTATTATTCCAAAATATGCCTGTCATATTTAGCGCAGTGTCAGATGACTGCTGCAGCGCTGAAGTTGCCTTGTTTGCTCATTAGTTTGCTCTCTTCCCTCTAGTCATTTTTGTTACCTACATACTTCACTGGGCACACTGGGCTTTCATTAGGAACACTGGACCTATTGCAATTTCCCCCTTTATTCCCCTTTTCTACTTTTAGTGACACAGCCTCTCACACTGCACTAGATTGATAAGCCTTCAGTTTAGAACTCTGTCGCTTCTGAAAAAAACATAGCCCAAACTGAAGGATGCTAAATATTAAGTTTCCACGTTATGGGGAAGGACAAAAGGAAAGGATGGGGGAAGAGAACAGAGTTAATGGGATCTTGCTTTGATTCTGCTGAAGATTGTACTGACTGGGAAGTGCAGCATGGATTTTGTAAAAGGATGATTAATCATATCCTTTTTGGTCAACTATAGTGATTTCAGCAAAGGGTAGTAAACTTTGAATCATCCCAAATTAATCAAAGAGTACCTCCTTGTGTAGCTGCAGTCTTAGAATTCTTTCCTAGCGAGCTGTCATGCCACCCATGGAACAATGGCAAAGAATTCTCAATATGTCACAAAACTACAAATCAGAAGATAATATGGGATGAAGCCATACAAATTAATTGGTAATGAATTGCTGCTAAGTATATAATACAGATACATTCTAGGTTGCCAGTTTTTCTGATCTTCAGAGTTGCTCCACCCTTATTCTTGCTCTTGTGATGTTCTCTGTCGGGGGCTATCAGCTGTCCTGCTCTCCACAGCCATTCTGCCTCACATAGCTCAAACCCTGCCCATAATCTGTTTCTGGTATGAGATCACTGTCCCCATCTTTATAAATATAATCCCAAGCAAAGATCTCAGCAACCCACACTTCCTCTTTTACCTATGTCATGTGACATCTCTTCCATAGTTTAACCACTAGTCTCCCAGCATAAACAACTGTTGCCCAGCACCAGCAAAACTGACTCTCTTCCTTCACCCATGTTAGGCGTACCTGCCACAACCACATGCATATTTGGCATTTAAATTTCAATAACATTCCTTAATTAGGTTTCTACATCTCGTAGCAGCAGCGTGACTATTAACAAGGGTCAAGCTGCTTTATGCACTTTTATGGACTATTTATGAACCATTATTGCTCTTTCAAGATCTATAAAATGTCTTTCATCTTTCCTAGAGGTATAGTAAACCTTTTAGTCCCTTAAAGAGAGTATGGCTTAGTAAGAAGTTGACAGAATATACCAAGATCCAGGTCTATAGAGCCTGTGTCCTGAGTACACTCCTGTACTGCAGTGAGTCCTTGACCCTTTGTGCACGGCAGGAGAGGAAGCTGAAGACATTCCATATGCGTTGTCTCTGATGCATTTTTGGTATCACCTGGCAGGACAAAGTTCCAAATAGAGTAGTCCTAGAACGAGCTGTAATTTTTAGCATATATACATTACTGAAACAGTGACATCTACATTGGCTTGGGCATGTCGTGAGAATGGCTGATGGTTGGATTCCAAAAGATCTCCTGTATGGAGAATTAGTGCAGGGAAATCACCCCAAAGCGAGACCACAGCTGCGAAACAAGGATATCCGCAAGTGGGATCTGAAGGCCTTAGGAATGAACCTGAACAGATGGGAAACCTTGACATCTGAGCATTCAGCCTGGAGGCAGGCAGTGCATCATGGCCTCTCCCATTTAGAAGAGACACTTGTCCAACAAGCTGAGGCAAAGAGGCAGTTCCGAAACCAGCAAAATGAGGGAGCTGGACAGGGGACAGACTGTATTTGTCTTCAGTGTGGAAGAGATTGTCACTCTTGAATTGGCCTTCTCAGTCACACTAGCACTATTCCAAGTCCTTCATTCAGAGCACTTTACTGTAGTCTCTTGAGACTGAAGGATGCCTAATCAAAAACTAAATCTAGTCCCTTAAAAAGAAGAAAGAAAGAAAAAAGTTTACACTTAATGCTTTTCTATACCATTGCTGAGGAAATGTGGTACTATGTTTGGAATAAGGGAAAATTATAATTTGATTTCACTGGGTCTTGGTGAGAAATGGAAAAGGAAGCCACCATACCAATGTTCTCTGAGATCAAGGTTTAATTTTCTTTTACTTCTGCCAAGTCCAAAATTTCCTCAGGAATGGTATTTGTTGTTGTTTAATCATTAAGTCATGCCACATTGGTATGGTGGCTTCCTTTTGTGGCCCCATGGACCAGAGCATGCCAAGCCCTCCTGTCTTCCACTGCCTCCCAGAGTTGGGTCTAATTCATGTTGGCAGCTTCGGTGACAATGTCCAGCCATCTCATCCTCTGTCGTCCCCTTCTCCTCTTGCCTTCACTCTTTCCCAACATCAGGGTCTTTTCCAGGGAGTCTTCTCTTCTCATGAGATGGCCAAAGTATTGGAGCCTCAGCTTCAGGATCTGTCCTTCCACAGGAATGGCATTTAAATGGTATTTATTTCTTCATGATGAAGAAGGTTTTAAAAGCAGATTGCTCCAGATACAGAAATTCTCCATCAGAAATACCCCATACAAAAAAAAGAAAGAAAAAAAAAAGAAAAAAGAAAGAAAGAAAGAAAGGGAGCCAAAACTGTTGCATGGTTCATTTCTTGCTTCCAGCCTTCATCTGTAATACTTTCTTAATAGTACTCATTAGGAATCTATATACCAGCGAACAGTTGCTTAGAGAGCTAGGCTTCAAGGGTAGCAAAGGAGTCATTTTTTCTCTTCAATGTATGTTACCTTTTTTCATGTAAAAATAACAGATATCCTAGTTATAAAATAATATATCATTCCTATGAAGAAGTGGAGTTATATGGTTTACTTCATATTGGGTGGCGTTAATGTAAGATTTGTGTAACCTGCCACAGCCAATTGTAGTTAATTAATGAGGTTGTGGGCCTTACCTTGGTTCGGTGCCTGGTTGTGCATCTGACTGTACAACTGACCAGGTGCCGAACCAAAATGCATTCCATCACTAGGAATCTCCATATCTCTCAATTGTATCATGGCATAGCTTCAGAACAGCATGACCTGGAATTTTATGCTGTGGAATGGGCTTTTCTGTTTAGTGATTCTCAACAGCCCAGTGCTGGCCAGTTACAACCATTGGATCAGTGCTGTTTGTTGCTTAGTGATGGCACAATTAGTGACCCACAACAGTTGTTCTACCTTGTTCCAAGGATGCTATGTGAAAATAGAATTTGTGCTGTGCTGTGTATGAAAAATTTGGTGAAAACTTTTAAAAGATTATATAAGGAAAATCGCAAGCACCAGTAAGGTTAATCTATTATGGACTTTCACCATTAAAGGTTCCTGATGTTATTAACAGAGTTCCTGAACTTTTTTGGCAACATAGGCACGTTTGAGAGAGTGTTACGGGTGCTGTCAAAAATAGCTGCTGAGGAAAGAGAGCTCATTTGTAAAAGGCCTGCTGTGGTAGACACAGACAGTCATGAAACACCAATTTCTTTGAAGCTTGAGAGATTAGTAACTTGCCCAAGAAATTCATTACAAGGCAGCATAAGGCCATTAATTTACACACACTTTTTTGATCCAATTCAGTAACCATTTCCCAGAAGGCAGTGTCAGAAGGAAAGGGCTAGGAACACCCTTTTAAAAAATCTGTCTAAATTTAAATAATGTCACTTACTTTTGCTGGTCAATGACCATAATAAAACATTTGATTTCATTTGAACACCCTTTTAAATGTGTTCAGAATGCCAGATTCCATAGTGTTGGAATAGGACTTCTGTTTTATCAACCTTTCCTCCTCCAAACCATCAATACAATGGCTCAGCAAAAGCCCATCAGAGCTATTTTCTTTTCCTGCCACCAGCCAAAATGGAGATGGGAGTCTACAGCAGAGGCCAAGCAAGTGGGGCGCCAGCTAGGGTGAGGCAACTAACACTTTGTCTGAGGGTACTAAATGTTGAGGATGTGCCCCTTTCTTTCAAAATTCTGGCAGTGGGTCTGCTATTGTAAGAAATGATGAAAGTAGGCTTGGGCTCCAAGCACTTGACTAGGAAACTAGACTGTCAGGGAAGAACAAGGAAAGGTGGGAATTTCTATGACATTGCACATTTTCTCTGTAACCTACATTTGAACCCATAAGCAAGTTCAAACAACCTGGACTTTTTCAGCAGGTTGCAGAAAAAACACAACATGTCATGGACATCCTCTCCCTGTCTGTATACAATGCTGCTAATTTAGTGGGCAAGAGGTCTACTCAGAGCTCAACAGATTAGCTGTCTTGGCCAGACATGGAAGAGAAGGTTATGTCCAGACAGAGGGCTGGTCTGACTGGATCATGCGTAGATCGGACCTCCCTTGTTGGAGTGCAGGTTTATCTCAGTTTCAGTATACCACACATCTGGGCTACACAGTATGGAGTCTCAGTTTATTAATATGCATAGTGTGTGCATGTGTATGTGTGTGTAACACTTTTGATTTGTTTTTGTACCTCTGACAGATCTTCTGTGGAGGATAAGGAGGCACTGGCAAGGCATTTGCTGCTGTAATTACTCCTTGTATTATTTTCATGCCGTGAATTATGTATAAATTTCATTTCGGGTACATTCTGTGCTGCTTGTCCCAGGTGCCAAAATTGCTACTTCAGGCCTGCAAGCTAGAGTAGCTAGCAGATAAATGACTCATGCAAGCCAGCAAGACCATGTTCACTGGGTATTCTGGAATAATTTGGTGCAGAGGTGGAGAACTCATCTCCTTCTATATATGACCCAGAGGCTAAAATCTTGTCACTTAGCATTGTAAATCCTAACTAGCATAGGCTGTTTAAAAAAAAAAAGAATTTACAGATAAGTTGACTCTTCAAATTCCCTGTGATTCAATAGGCCTAATGTATTTGTCTCTTACTATGTTACGCAGCAGGATTTCAGCCAACATGTTTAGAAGTTTGCAGTGTCAGCTAATGGCAGTTCTTGCTGTTAATTCATGGGTTGACCATCGCAACCAATGCTTTGGGTATTCCATTGTAGGACCGAAGGAAAAGGTGATGTGAAGAAATGATTAATCAATGTGCAAATTATCTTACCTCATAAATAAAGCCAAAGACTACACCAGAGATGAATACAAGCGCCACTGTAATTGAAAAGCTTAAGTTTATGGATTTCCTGCATCCAGTTTTGAAAAGAAAAGATCCAGGCTCTCACAAAGTGTATGAAGATCATTCTGCTTTTGATGATGACTATAGGAAAAGCCATGTCTAGAATTCACTGAGGAGATCAGGGGTGATATTTTACACTAATAATCCACTTATCAGTAATCCAATTGAAATTCATTTTACCTTTAGTATTTAAATGTTGCTATGAAAATGATATTTATCTAATACCAAGCATATCTGTGTGAAACTATGCTATGTGGACTGGCACCTCAAATTTAATCTCTGCTGAAAAGACCTTATCATTTGTACAGCTGATGCAAGCAATGGCAAATAAGATTCTCTGTATATAAAATATAGTTTGTTTTTTAATAGTTTGAGTTTAGAAAAATTGGTGAAAAGTTGCCTTTAGCAGTTTCTGTGGCTTGGAGCCCCTATTTAAAATATTCAGCTCACTGACAAATAAATGAGGTGATACAGAGGGTGAACACTTAGTTTTATACAATACATCTGAGAGAACTGAAATGAAATCCAGGTGTATATAACATTCTGTCACCACAACATTGTATTGGAAGCAGTGTCCTGCTTCCTCAGTGCTCTGGTCTGGGTACCTCCTGTTGCCTGCAAAAGTAAATAAATAAATAAATAAATAAATAAATAAATAAATAAATAAAGAAAGAAAGAAAGAAAGAAAGAAAGAAAGAAAGAAAGAAAGAAAGAAAGAGAACAATATAGGAAAACACTCTGCTAAACATGGTCAAAGATGGACTTTCTATTTTTATGTTACATTATAGTGAAACAAATTTACATCTGAGTAAATGTTTTCGATTGTGATATTTGACTCTGGGGAAAATCCATTCTGTTTGT
The DNA here is from genome assembly GCF_051106095.1 of Pogona vitticeps. Classification (NCBI taxonomy): domain Eukaryota; kingdom Metazoa; phylum Chordata; class Lepidosauria; order Squamata; family Agamidae; genus Pogona; species Pogona vitticeps. Next base: position 176,493,152 of record NC_135785.1, read on the forward strand.
AGCACATTCTGTTTGAAGCACTTCACATGGATCTTTTAAATTTAAGTCCGTATTTTATTTTTTTAAAAGCTGGCTATTGATTTCAATGGCTGTGTATACATTCCAAGGTTTGTTTGTTTTTTAAAAATGGCATTGCACTTCATTTCTTTTCCCCCACTCTGACCTGGAATCCTTTCTGGAATGAAAATATGGTATATCAATTTAGTTAAAAACAAATAAATACAGGCACATACAGGAAGATGCCGGCCACAGAGACTGGCGAAACATCGGGAAGAACAACCTTCAGAACATGGCCAAAGAGCCCGAAAAACCCACAACAACCATTAGCTCCCAGCTGTGAAAGCCTTCGTGAATACATTAAATAGAGGCACTCTCTTGATAAGATAACTTTCTAACTACTACATGGTTTCAGTTCAGATTTTCAACTGGTACCAATGGATCATATATTTATTATGGAACAGGCTGTTTGATGACATGTAGAACAAACAAACATACTCCCAGTAATTCAAAGAGCTAATTCCCAGCATTATCTGGAATGGCATCTTTCCAATGCATGTTTTAAGCCTAGCATCCTGTTTACTAAACTCAGAGCAAGAGGGAAATCCTATGAGCACCTCCCCTCCAGTAGGCTTGATGTTGCATAACCATTTTCACACTGTGATTGATTGCGCAGTTGGTCACATGACAAGGATCCTGATTGTGTTATTGGTCAGGCAACTGGTCACATGACAAAGAGGGATGTTAATAGGATTTCCCTTCTCTTCTATGTTTAGGCAGCAGGATACCAACCCAGCCTTTTAGCTGGTGATTAAGACCATGCTTGCTCTACTTCCAGTGTGAGATAACTTTGGCCCTGAAGATGTTTTGACCCAGAGCAATCAGGAGCTCCCTGCAGCATGACTAATGATAACAGATTTGCAATCCAACATGTAAAGGCCAGCATCCTTTCACTGGCAGGATCCTTCACTATCAAGCAGAGGTGTGATTAGCAATTTGATACCTCGGGTGAGTGGCCCCATTTCCCACTCACTCTGCCCTGAGGTATGGGTAAGTGACACCACCAAGAAAATAAGGAAGAGGATGTGGTGCCTCACCCCCCAAAAAAGAAAAAGATTTGTCGATTTCAATGTTCTCTAAATGTTGACACCCCTGTGCAAAGCTCCAATTGTCATATCCTAGCCCTGACTTCAAGTCTCTTGAGAAATAGGTTTTATTTATAGTGTAAATATGAAACCATTTTTATCCCACTTCTTTGACTCAACTGGGGCAATTGTCTCATCTTTCCCCCCTCAGAGCAGGATATTAAATCCTATGAAACATTGGCTAAAATCTTGTGGCTTAGAGGAGTAAATTGTACTAGAGTAGGCCCATTGTGTCAATGGGAATTTAGTGAGTTAACCCCTTCGTAAGTTCAATTGATTCAAATAGGCATGCTGTCATTGTGATTTACTGCAGTAAAGTAAGTTGTAGTTAAAATAGGTCCATTTGAATCAATGGATCTTATGGAGGAGTTGGCTCACCAAATTCTCATTGGCTCTGTCGGCCTACTCTAGTGCAATTTACTATGCTAAACAATGAGATTTTGGCCAATACAAAAAAATGCAATAAAATAATCAGCATAAAGTAACAAAGTACCACGAAATAATTAGAATCAGCTTGGTCCATTGGCCCAGTTAGAGCTACAATATATTCCATTTTATTCTCTCCTTAAAAGTCACAATGACTAAAGGTTGGCATAATGCACTACAACAAAAAGGGCCCCTTCTTGCAATAATGTCAACTTCAGGTGATACAGAATATGGTCTCCTCTTATGATCTCAGATAATAGGATCAATGTCCTGTAAATGGAATCAAGAAATATTAGGTCAATAATAATTGCTTATGAAGACATTTAAAAGTTCTGATTCATCGTAGTACTCTCATATTCGTGAAAAGAATTATTCTGGCACATCACTGAGTCTAGCTGGTCCAGCTTCTTACTCAGGTCTTTATATGGTGGAGTAGCCTATTTGTCCGGCACGACATGGCATAGACAATGCCACTGTGAACAACATAGGCTGTAACATTTACTTGACATGAATAACACTCCCTCAGTACTTTAGGAAAGGAGGAATTGTATGGATTGGCCATCAACCCAGTCAGGCATCCCATATGCACCTAGATATGCATCATCTGCATCATGAACAGAGGAACAAAGCCACAGTCCCATCAGGTGAGAACCAAATTTCTCTCGGGAGGGCTTGAAAGAGATTGTTTCAGTATCTGTGGATACTGAATATTTATAAACTGGGTGTTTAAAAGTAGCCACCCCCTCCCTAGTACTTGCTGCTCAGCCTTTTGTTAGGGTTGTGTTTAAGATTTCAGAGTCATATACTTATTTATATATCTAGCTGTTAATCCAAACTGCCTGCTAAAATAATCCCTTGTTAAAGGGAAATCAAATCAATGATTTGAGATCACAGTATCTAAAACAGCAGCTCATCCAGACACTGCACACATCTGTTTTGCTTTTCCTGGCTCACTTTGGAGTTTTCTCCGCACATTCTTTTACAGCAAAAGTGCCACCAATTAGTGAGACTTTTCTTTACCCTCTTCCACTTTTGACCGAAGTCTTCTGTTTTTTCAGTTCTTGATTGCCTATTACCGTGGAAACGTTCACACTTTTAATGTGTTTGTTTTCCTTTCCAGTTAAGGGTCCATTTTAAACAGGATAAAAATTTCACGCTTATTACTGGTTAATATGTTGTTATACTCTATTACCCAAATTTGGTCCAGAAGTAATGCTGATGTGGGAAATGCCAAAATAATAAATTCTGGGAGATGAGATCTTAGACAGATATGTCAACCCAAAGTAAGCTCTGATTTACTCATAGTCTGCAGGAAATGAAGCATTACTGGGAATGTGGTTCAGCAAGATCCTTCGTGAGGACAACCTTATTTCCAGCTTTACCTGATGCTTTGATTTAAAACATTTTCATATCATCTCGTTTTTCAAGAGCTTTTATGTGTTTAGGTGTTCCCTTTCCCTTTTTGTTTGCTGAAGTGTTTCTCTTCCTTGGGGAATAAAACCACATTGTTTCTCTCAATTGGCTTGACTCCCCGTCTCAGCCTTTTACCTGATCTTTTAGATGACAAAAAGTAGAGCTTTTCCTCAATTCAGTACTGTAAAGGGAAATACCTATGTGAAGGCAAGTGATTCCACAGAAGGAAACTTATGCTTTGGTAGGATGATGGTACTAATTTGGAAAGGCATTATCATTTTAATGTGCATTCAAATGGAAGGCTGTAGCCCTATATTATACCGTATTTTTCGCACCACAAGACACACTTTTTTCCCACAAAACAGGGGGGTGGAAAGTCTGTGCGTCTTATGGAGCGAAGAAAACAGGTTATATTTTCCTGTTTTCTTCTCTTAAAAAATTGGTGCATCTTATGGAAAGGTGCATCTTATGGAGCGAAAAATACGGTATGTTATGCTTGACTGTTATGTGCTTGTTCACCTGCATCACAAAAACAAAATGGAAACCAGTGCATCCTGGCTTGCTTGGTGTTGTTCCATCTGTGTGCAGATCAAATGGGTGCTCCTAAAGCTTTCAGGTCTCCTGACTGCTGTTAAGGTATCAGTTATAATCTATGAGACCATATTTTTATTTCCTGGACTTTGCATAAGGGAGAGATGTCAGACTGCAACAGCAATGCAAACTATTAGAGTTGCCAGTGATGTTCCATCAAAGCCAACTCTCCTCTTGCCCCAGGTCCAGGATTTCCTTCAGATTCTCTGCTCATTCTCTTGTAGCATAGGACTGGAGCTCTGACCTTTTTGTCTCAGCGACTGAGCCTCTATCGAGAGTCTACCTGATGACCCCTCTGTATAAGGAAGGGAGAAAGCCAAGAAAGAAGGTTCTCAAGTGCATAAGCAGTTGTGCTTTCTCCTTACTTGTGCAAAGAGGCATTCTAGAGCTTCTTGCACAAAGGGGTCTCTGCGGCTCCCAGCTGTTACCAGAATTTTAGGTAGTGCAAGGGGGCTGGCTGATAATCAATGGCAATCAACATTGCCTCTCTCAAGCCCACTTGCTATCTGCTTCTTCTGTGCTAGGTCCTACAAAACCCCACTGGCAGGCACTGAATAGAATCTCATCCTGGTATTGAACAGAATTTCAGGCAAGGTTCCTAGGACATCATTTGGACTGTTTGTCTCAACATAGGGGAAAGCATGTGAAGTGAAATTATATGGCTCTATAGCTTACTATGTAATCTTACTAAGTAATCTTCTGTCCTATTCCATTGAACAAGTCCTACTTTTGACTGCTGTCTAGAAGCAGAGGGAGGGTAAGTCAATTTCAGTCTTCTTCAAAGTCCTTTGGATAGACGGCTTAGTGATTTGGGTACCCGGCTGAGAAGCCAGGTGGCTTGATTTCTCACTGTGCCTCCTGGGAGAAGAACCAACTTGTGTCATCTTGGGCAAGCTGCACAATCTCGTTGCACATCCCAGAAGGAGGGAATGATAAATCACTCCTGTTTACTCTGTACTTAGAAAACCATGGACATGGTTGCCATAAGCAGGACCTCTTTGTCAGCACATAGTTACTGTTCAAGGTGTTACTCCCTACTAAGGGAGGTGAGACGGACATTCTTGGAGGTGGCACCCTGCCTATACCTCACAGAGGCTTGCCTTGTGCCCTATTATATTGTTTTTGGCACCAGGTGAAGGCTATATTACTGGGAGACTGGTAAATAAATAAAATAAATAAAGTTGTAGATATGGGTTGGTAGTAATCTGTAATTGGAACGGAAACAACAGGAACTATTAGGTGAATTGCTGAATGGAAATCACAAGGGTCAGAACTAGAAGTTATGACAATCTTATACCTGGAAAGCAGGTCTCCTGTTTTGTTTCTGCTGTATGAGCCTGCAGTCCTACATCATACCTTCTTACTATAGAGAGAAAGGCTAGAGTACCAGAAAGCATCAGTGTATTTGTAAAAACACCCTCATCTCCTGCATTTATTATGTATTTTTTTTAAAAAGGAAGTTCTTCCATTATTGCTAAGAGAGAATAAAAATATATTTGATACAGAGGCCAAATATAACCCAAATTGTAATTTTTGGCCTGCATCTACCTCCTAAACAAATGGTCCCTGCTGTGATTCTCAGGGGTATACACACATTCTCTCTCTCTCTCTCTCTCTCTCCCTGTATGTGTGTGCACGTGTGTGTGTGCATATGCACATGCACACCCAGAACTTCAGTGGGGATGCTTTGTTTACCATAGAGGAATGAACAGGAAGTTACCATTTGGCCTATGCAGAGCAAGAGGATTCAGGCCAGAAAGTCGGAGAGAAAAGACAGAGTAAATCCAGATTCTAGCTTCTCTCCTGCATCCCTTGGACAGAGTGTGGCAGTACAGAGCTTCTGTGACATCAGTAGAGAGGGATACAGGTGGAAGGACAGGAAGAATAGAATCCTGGGATACTGAGAGACTTTGCCACCTTATGCATAATTGTTTATAGAGTCTCTTCCAGCTGTGCAGTTCTATGATGATGATGATATAAACAGGTTTTCTTTGGAGGTCTGGTTGCACATTCAGACATCACAAAGAGGATGCCACTGCAGCAGTGAAACCCTTGTAAGAGCAGGAAATAAAATTTTCTTTTAACCTCTGTTTCCAGCTGCGGGGGGAACAGATTGTAAAGTCAGATAATGAGTAAGAAGCAACTCTGCCCAACAACGCTCAGTGTCAAAGTGCTCAATAAGTGGCGCTGGGATACAGCATTTATCTGAATCTTTCTGGTCACAATGAAAGTCTTGATGGCCGTTCCAAACCCTACCTGCCAGTGGAAACTCCACAGGACTTAAAGGGTCCATATTTGGTTTGCCATGGCTCTAGCTTCTGTAGCGAATGCCTCATGCAAAGATTTACAGAAAGCATGAGCCTCTGACTCGGTAGATGTGAGTTACAAATTTCAGAACTGCCAGCAGGGTTTCCTTTGTAAAAGGTGACAGTTTGCTGTTGTTGTTTTTAAATACAGTACTTTTTGTTGTCATCAAAAGCATACTTAATACATACATAGCATCTGATTCATAAAACAACACACACACAGGATAAGATGAAAGGTTTGCAAGGCCCATCAAGGGTTTGATTATCTTTCAATATTGGTATTTTCCTCTTGAACACCTTCTCATGCCACTTTATGCTAGCAGGGTGTCAGAGTCACTATTCAGGCCCAGAGACTCAGAATCCTCAAAGTGGTGTGTCGCTGACTTTCCCCCCTTTTGTGCAACGTACTTGCATCACATCTCTGTGGCAAGGAGAAAGAAGAAATATATTGCAGTGCTTTTCTTTGTTTCATATTCAGAATGTGCCTACCACCTTAAAGTTAAGATGACTTCACAATAAATGAACTCAGGAATTAAAAGGACAGGAACAAAGACAGAAAAAAAGTTGTATTTAGCAGTGAGTCCTAATGTATACATGCCATTGTACAGAGCTAACACAGTCACTGTCAGAAAAAGTAACTTTCCAAGCTCTGGAACCTTAAACCTGATTCTGATTTGTTACTGAACATGTGGATAAAGAGGTCAGCCAAGACATGTGGCCTGTTCGTGTGACAATATTCCTTCAGAGTATGAACTACAAGAACTGCAAGGATAGCTCGGTGGTTAAGATATCAGTTGGAAGTTTGATTCCCCCCTGTCCCTTCTTGACAGAGGCTGGACTCAGTAATCTATGGAGTCACTTCCAACTCTGCAGTTCTAAGATTATTACTGTTATCATTATCACTATTATTAAATAAGGAATCCTCGGTAATTCCCGAATTCTGTCTAGTTTATTATTCAATTTGCCTGCTTAGTTACAAGTCCATTTCAGTTCCAGTAGTCTTTCTCCTATCTCCTCACAAACTGTGATTATTTGTAATTTTGTCTTGTGTGTAAAGATTAGGAGACAATAAATCCCAAATAACACACTGCTTTATGAATAGTATGGGGGTGCATGGTAGGGATGTGGTAGTAGAAGATGGAGAAAGTTGTGTAGATTTCCTGCCCACACTTCAAAAGGGGACTCTTTCCCCCCCTCCTCCATTATTTCCTTTCTTATTAGCTTCATTTTGTTGGCTTATGATTCCAAAATGCACCAGGAGTCAACCCCAGTGCAAACCTGATATTAAAAACTAACAGGCTAATGCTAGGGAAAACACTCTCTTCTCCTGGTTTCAAAGAAAGATTTTTTTCCATAAGTGCAGCCATGCTTTTCTAATAAAAATTCATTAAACAATGGTTATGAGGGATGAAACATTGGGGGGCGGAGGAGGCATATAATCAAGTGAAGCCCCTTTGAAGTCCCACCCCCCCACCCGGAAAAAAAGTCAAACAATTTGGCTGTTAGTGTTGCGTGCTTCTTTTATGAAAAGAGAGACTGGGACATTTATTCACATTTGGGGGGGTGGTGGAAGGTAGAAGCCTTCCTAAAATCTCCTGATTTTTATTCAGCACAAAAGGGCGCAGAGGCCCTTTTATGTCCCTTCGTTTACATTGTTGAGGGCATAAATGGGGCTAGTCAAAACTGCCTAATTCGTTTATGTAAAGTAAAAACAAATGTAGAAGCCCTTCACTCTTTTTTATTGTTAACATCCCATTGGGAGGCAGGAGAGTAAATATTTGAAAAGTTTAAAGCTCTCAACTTAAGCTTAATAATAATGCTGGGTTTCGAGTAACCAAGAAGAGTACAAGTTGTTGGAAGATCAAAGATTGGATGAAGTTTTATAGCAGATCTGGGCATGAATCTCCTGGGAGGGGTAAATCTTCAGAACTTGACTTCTCCCAGTGTTTCACTATAGCTGCCTCACATCTTGGGAGAGAAAAAAAAAGGGATGAGAGAATTCAAACAGTTTTCCTGCAACCTTCTGAGAAAGGTTGGTCAGAAACCCAAGTCAACACTTGCTGTGGTCATGATGGGGGCTGGCTTACGGCAGAAAACATATGAAAGAAGCAGCGACTAGCATCACTCCTTGCCTCGGATGTTAGAGCGATGTATTAATTGAATTGTGAATTAGGCCTCTAAATCACTGACAGCCTTCCTGCATTTATGTTAAGCGCTTGTGCTTGTCAGCATTTTTCAAAAACTGTCTACCTGTTGAGAAGTACCAGCTAGACTGTCTTTACATTTCTTCCAAGCAGCATTATTCCTTTCATCTAAAAACAAGGCGGGGGGGGGGCACTGGAGAACATATCATTTGGGCCACAGGCATGATTGCATATGCTTTGAATAAAAGGCGAGTGAGGGAAACAGAGAAACAGGAAGAATAATAAGAAAGGTAGCAGGTAATGAATAGTACCAAATAATAACACGTAGGAGTGCATGTTTTGAGGGAGAGGCGGTTCCCATGGGAAATTAGTTTGGATCAATTAATAAAATGAAGAAATAACATGGAATGAGAAATTGGAGGGCAGATTTAGCTCCTCCATGAAGAGTGAGAAAGGATTTTGTTCTATTGGTTTCCAGTCATAAAAACATCAGCGATCACACACCAGCGTGCATGCTACCTAATGAATATTTAAAGCAACCCCATGGAGTTTTTTTCTTTTTTTAAAAATGGTAATACATTTCAGCCTTTGACTAACATGTATATCCTACAGGGGCTGCCATCCTATTTAGTTGCACGTTAATTCTTTTCTCCTTTCTTTCAGTGCAAAAATATAACACTTCAAGGGGCGAAAAATCTACTTCAGCTGTTCATGATGTACATTTTATAGGTTTCTTTCCACATTGAACTTCCAGATGTACAACACACTCTGCTCAATGACTTTCTTTGCCTGTTTTTATGGCAGAAAGACAAAAGCATCTAAGTCAGAGAAGAAAGAAAGAAAGCTGGGGGAGGGGAAGGAAAGGAATTATTGAAAATCAATATCATAATAACGGCAGAGAGGTCTGTGCTTTTCACATAGCCAGTTATAAACAATTTCCAAAAGTTGTCAACTGGTGGCAAGACAAATAGTGTTAATAGCCAAGAGTTCCTTAAGGCCTATTAGTCTTTCTACCAGTACACACCACCAAGGAGAATTCAGATAGCAAATGTCTAATGGAATCATCACTCAGCTGATGACTAAAAGAAAGCAATATTATCATCATCACTGGTGGAATTTGAAGACCTGCAACTTGGTGATAATATGCCTGTTGGGCTACTGTTTCTTTACTGAAAATGAGATTTTACCTGAATAAACCTGAAAATGTTGATAAAGGGATGTAGGCTCCTTAGGATAGTTACAATATTACCCTTTTCTCATCTGATGAAGAATGTTTGCATTTGTAATGTCGAACTCTATTTGGGTGTGGTCATACCTGATCTCAAAAGGGAAGAGCACCTAGCTTAGCACATCCCTCATTGCCTTTTTCATGCCAAGGAGTCCGAATGGGAATGGTTTGCATGTAGGCAATACACATGAAGATAAACCCAAATTTCCCAGCATCCTTGCCCATGAAGAGACTCTTCATGTGAGCAGGAACCTCTCTTCTTCACACCCCTCAGACATCATGTAAGGAAAGCAACAATGGAGGCAGGAGGGTCAGAAGCTCCCTCTAAGCATGTTTGTAGAACTGGGTACTGTAAAGCCTGAACAGGATTTCAGTCACATGGTGAATAGTGCATGGATGAGAGCAGTTCACGCTGCACTGCTGGGAGTACTACTGGAGACTGGTATTGGACAATCTATTTCAAAGGCTGATTTACAACCTTTGAAAACCTATTTCCCCCTTGACAAGAGTTGTTCTTCTAGATACCCTCCCAACACCTCAAAAATGTATGTGATAATTATTCGTGGCACACCCAGGACATATTTTAATGGTGAAAAATCCATGTAAAGAATTTTTAAAAAAGCCACGAGGGCCCCCTGCTTTCCTAGATCTTCTCTCCCTCCCCCTCCCCCTCTATTTATTTATTTATTTATTTATTTATTTATTTATTTATTTATTTATTTATTTATTTATTTATTCATTCATTCATTCATTCATTCATTCATTCATTCATTCATTCATTCATTCATTCATTTATTTATTTATTTATTTATTTATTTATTAGGGATACTGCTCCCATCAGTGCCAACTCTAGTGGTTTACAATAAATATAATGCAAAACCAGAAACAAAAAAAAACCCTGCTAAAAACAACTAACAACTAACCATTATGACAGATGGCATAAAACAATGATACAGAACACTTCCCTTTCTTCTCAGTTTTTCTTCCTTGCACTGGCTAAAAACATGCTGGAGAAGCTTAGCACCCCATGAGACAAGGAAAGAAATCTCCTCCCGTGGGTGCCATAAGGGAGGGACAGATGAAGGCAAGAACTTGTGACCGAGTAATGCAGCAATTAAAAAAAATATGTATTACTTTTTATATCAGTGGTCCTCAACCTTTTCCCAACTGCGGACCATTTGGGGGAGGTGTGGCATGCTCATGCAGGGTGTGTGGCATGCTCACGCAGGGGGCGCAGCATGCTCGCGGGGGGCATAGTGCACCCGCAGGGGTAGGGAGTGCACTCACACGCATGCACGTGGTGGTTCTTGCATGTATGTGCATGGTGCGTTTGTAGGGGCAGAGCATGCTCACATGTATGTGTGCACCGGCACTCGTGGGGGGGTGCTTGTGGGGGGGCAGGAGATCTGTGTGTGTTGCTTGGTCCTGCCTAGGCCATGGACTGCTGCCAAGTTGCAGACCAGGGGTTGAGGACATCTGTTTTATATTATTCACTCATTTTTTTCCTTGAAAACAATTCACCCTAAATCAATCAATCAATCAATCAATCAATCAATCAACCAACCAACCAACCAACCAACCAACCAGGATAGGACTTACTTCTTCTAAAAAAAACCTCAATATATCCCAACCATTGTTAACTCTCCCCTAAAGGAAAGAGTAAATGTGTGTGTTGAATGTGGCAAGTCAGCAAAAACGCGAATTTCCCATTGCTCGTATCACAGGTCATATGGAACACTGGGGACAAAAGTCCTTGGGCTTAAATGGTAAAAGTATGTCATGCTCATTAGCTTGGTTGTTTTCATGAGGTCATCCTTGTGTTTTGTTGCATTGCTGCAACTTGTCTATAGTTGTCTATAGCATCTTTTTCTTCCCCTGAGGAGGAGTCAGCTGATTAGTTTCTCATAGACTCCAGGATGAAGAGAAGGGAGGATGCCATGTTCTTTCTGCTTTGTTCCCCTCTTTGTCCAGCTTCTAGTAGCTTCCAACATGGAAGAAGACTGAGGACATAAAGCATGGCTGGCCTGGTGGCTACTTTGCCCTTTGCTCAAAGCAAGGAGTACATAATAATTAATGGTGGAATTTTTCGGGGGAAGGGGATGTTATTAAAACATAGTAGCCTTTCTTTGTGATAATCATCTTCTACATCTCTGTAACATCACTATTTGCAATACATTTTGTATCATTGTACTTTCTCCACCATCCCAGACTAGTTTATCTTTATGTCCCAGTGAGAACCACTTTCAGACTGAGGTCCAGCTTCAATTTCAGAGAAATTCTTGGAGACCACAGTGCTGGAGGAGATCAACATAGCAGAATAAGAAAATACCATAATATTTTATTGAAAGCTTTGACTTCTAGCAGCAAAGCCTTAGCAGATAGTGGGAGGGACTCATGAAATGTGAGAAACCACCAGACTGTGGCATCTATGGCAATCCCAGAGAGCCAGATTGGCATCCCAAGAGGTCAAGATAGATCACCAAGTCTTAAAGTTGCCCCGCTTTTGGAGTAAATGCTACTTTCTTAAATGAAACGTACTACCACATTACCAGCTGTTATATTATTTGTAAAAGGAATCTTGCCATGCCCTTTTTAATGCGTTATTACAGGCTTGCTTCCTAACATGTTTGTTCCAAACTCTTGTAGTCTCATCATTGTTATTTTCACTTCCACATAGTTAAGACAAGGGTGGGAAAAGGAAGAGGCTGAGTCTGTTTGGGGGCTGGTGGAAGGGATGGCAGTTGGGAATCCTTCCTCTCAGGTTTGTAGTTTCATTGCTACTGAAGGCTCACCCACAGGAGAATTCCCTGGCTTGTAAAGCCTGCCATTCATTCGCAGGCAGGCTTTCAAATCCCCAGATTTATTTTCTTTCTTGAACAGTCCTTTCTAATGAATATCAAATTTTTCAAGAGGGATCCAAAGGGTCTCTTTCTTCAGTGGGAGAAGGTTCCAGATGAAGTCCTGTATTTGCTAGATCATGTTTATTAGTAGCATGTTTATTAAAAGCATGTGTATTAGTAGCCATGCTACTGTTGTGTGGCTCCTTCAGCACATACATGACAACTGACTCTTGTAGTATGTGACCCCTACTGTGGGAGCACAAGATTTACTCTTTGCTACCTTTACTTTACACTGAAATTCTCAAACAGTTCTCTGGATGGAGCCCAGTTCTTTGCAACTGCCACCACCTTCAATATTTGTTTACAGAAAGAGCAGTCAGACACGATCACTCCTCCATACTCCTATTTCTTTAAACAATTGTCATGCTGTTTTCCTTTGACAGACAGACTAGGAAACAATGGAGGTGGGGGGGGGAAATATCCACAACTGTCAATCTGAATTAGAGTGGAGGGTGTTTTACGGCACAGTTTTCTAATTTCTGAATTACTGACTAACAGGCATGTCATTGTTTCCAGTTGACGTTTTCATGGTATCTAATAAAGCAAGTGTGTACTCATAGATTCCAGGGTTAAGCATGCACACAGACACAAAAGTATTCGAGCCATATACAGTAGAGGACATAAATACATTATCTGACTCTGAATACATAAACAAACAGTTTCTCTCATACTTTTGTTCATATTCATGTGTTGATATTAAGAATTAATTATGAATTAATTTTTAAAAAAACATCCTTTCAAAGAGTATCTTTTGCCCTTTCCGAGGTACTGTTTCTTAACTACATTTTGCTATGGGAGTAGGCAGATTTGTGTAGTACAGTATAACAGAGTATTTTCTTGCTTTGTACTCTCCAGATGTGTTGGGTCTTAATTCCCATCATTTCTAGCCAGCCATCTCCTCCTTGCATGAAGGGAGCTATAACTGAACATATCCAGAGGGCAACAGGCTGGGAAAGGCTGGTATAACATGTTTGCATATCCCTCTGCTTTAATTTAGTTAGAGAGCAACTGAGGAATTCCAAGGGACAAGAACCCTGTGCATGCTTTTGCTTGTTTGCATGGAGGACTGAAACAGGTGGGGTGGGAGTGAGTGAATGAACATGAACCCACGCCCTGCCATCAAACATTGCTGTCCACCTACAGACTTATGAGATTTTTGCTTGTGGAGCCCTAATTTCAGAAACAGACACTGCAACTGTGCTTGGAGCCATTGCAATACCCTGTAAAGGCTGGCTTCCTGATCACAGGTTTGTAACTGCATTCATCCAAACATGGTTGCACAGTCCTATACAGTCCATTGCATTCAGCACACAAAGTGTGAGTGTGTAGTAACATCTGCAGTCAGGGCATCTGTGTGTATCCATGTCCACCTCCCCAATTTTAGTCCTAGACTCAAACAGATGGGCAACTGCATAGCATAGGCATCCTTCAGTCTCGAGAGACTATGGTAACATGCTCTGAATTGAGGAGTGTCCTCTCCAGAGCATGAAGTCCGGGTAAGGTAATATGGAGGATAGGCTGTTACCCAAGCAGCAGATCCCCCCCTCCACATTGCTGAAATGGTCCAATGGAAAGGCAAGAGCCAATACAACTGGTTCCAGCAATGTCGCAGGAGTTGCCAGAACGACACGAGCTGCCTTCGGGACTCTGGCTCCAGATTTTGCCTCAAGGTTAACTCCTGAAGCCTTTTCCATGAGTGGATATAACCACAAGGCAGTGGAGGTTTGAAATGGGAGTTTTCCTTCTCCTAGATGGGCTGCCTTCCATGGCTGACGAGCCCCACCTACCCGGCCTGCTTTTTAATAGCGCAAAAGTATGATCTGATCCTTAAAACTTGCCTGACTCCCTGGCTTATGCAAATCTCATTGCCTTTCCTATTTACCATATTAAAGCCAGATATAAAATTAGAGAATTTTGCGCGCCGTTAGGCGCGCGGTCCCGGGACACACTCTTTTAAATCAGGAAGTCCCACCCCTAGGCCCCACCCCCAGGCCACAACTGCATACTGCAAAATTAAATATGGGTAGCTGGAAAGTTCTAGTCTATATATACAGGAAGGTGTTTATTCTGGTCCATTGGTGGCTTGTGGACTGGGATGGCTGGCACCTCATCCCCAAAATTTAGGGGGATGCCCCTACCTGGCCTTGTCATAAGCTATTACTGCCTTGAACATTCATTGTTTCCTTTGAAGTTTCCAAAGAGCCTAGTCCCACTGACCATTTTTTTCCATCTTCATCATGTCCAAGAGAAGCCATTATTTCTCGGCTGATAGTGATGGCAGACACCTGAAAGCATTCAGTTTGTTTCCCTGGCTAAAGCCCCCAGAAGTCTACCTGGAGGAACTCCTGCAGACCTCTGAGGATTGTAGCCCATGAAATCTGAAAAGGCCCTAGCCTTGGAATCTGTTGCCCTGAGGCAAAGTGCTGGTTGCCCGACCCTATTTATGGCCTTAAATATATACTGTGTTAGAGTTCATTAAGTCAAATGTTTGCATACAAAAGGACCCAGGCTGAGTACCTGGCATCTCTAGTTAAGTTAGCAGATCATGAGAAACACCACCTTCTTTCTGCCTTTGAATGTTTCTGCAACTCAGCATAAACAGTATTCGGTTAGATGCATGAAGACCTTGACCAGATATGATCCAATTCTCTGCTTCCTCCCCTTTTCAGTGAGAGATGGTGGTGGCCAAAGGAAAATGAAAGACATAGTTGCCCTTCCTATGCTATGGTTTCAGGTCAGCTTCAGCACTACCTATGCTGCTGTAATGCATATGTTTTAATTCTGGAGATTTTTGGTATTTGGAAAGTATTTGATCCATCCTGTGAGTGTACAAAATAAAAAAGAAATTAGAAAAATTTGAGGCCAAAAGCCCTCACCTTAATCTTTGGGCTTCCTCTACAATGTAAGAAGCTATGGCAGCTTTCCCTTAGATGGCGTTTCAGAATTGCTTTGTGACAACAACAGCAACAGCAGCTCTTGGGCCTGGACCGTCAAGTTGCTAAGTAGGTAGCCACATAAATGCCTGTTGCCACAGGGGAAATCCTTTGTAACAAATTGTGTCGGCCCATCACAGATCTGAAGTATTAATTTACTACCTCAGAAATATATGCTGTACTGAAAGCTTAGTGCTTCATTCTGTGGAAGCCCAATCATTTCTTGTGAAGTGCCTCTTTGCATTTCTAGTAAAACATAATGATACTGAAAAACTAAAAACAACAGACTTTTGAAGTGCAACACACACACACACACACACACACACACACACACACACACACACACACACACACACACAGTGTATGACACTTTGCCCTTTCCTGACACCCCAGATTTTCCATTTGAGGATGCTGCTTCACTTTGTCTAAAAGCAGGGCCGACCCACAAAGTTATTCATAACAGCTCTAATTGTTGATCGCACAATCATTCTGGCATCGCTAACTTAAGGTCTGTTGTTGGAAAACAATCATCCTTATTATGGCTTGGGTCCAAGCTATCTAAAGGACTGTATGTCCTCATATGAGTTTTCTTGGTGCTTAAAATTGGCAGAGGAGGCCCTCCTCTCAGTCCCATGACCAGCACAGGTACAGCCGATGAGGATGCAAGAGAGGGCCTCCTCTACGGCTGCTGCCAGATTATGAAATGCTCTCCCTCAGGAGCCGAGTCTGGCTCCATCCCTTTTTTACTCTTCTGCCAACAGCGGAAAGCCCATATTTTCAGACAAGCTTTTTAATAATCATGACTGAATCCCTGAATGCCATTTCTTGGTTAAGATAGTTTTTAACATTTTACATATTTCTTTTAAATGAATAACTTATTAGTGTTTTCAATTCTGTTATTTTAATAACTGAGTGGCGCTTTGAGTTGTCTTATTGGGAGATAATCCCCTTCATGGATTGCTGCCTTGTCATGGTGAAGGGGCTTGAGTAATTCAGAGAAGCTATGGGCTATGCAGGAACAACTGATTGGTTCAAAATTGGGAAAGGAGTATGACAAGGCTGTATATTGTCCCCCTGCTTATTTAATTTATATGAAGAATACGTCATGGGAAAAGCTGGACTAGAGGAATCCCAAACCGGAATTAAGATTGCTGGAAGAAATATCAACAACCTCCAATATGCCGATGATACCACTCTGATGGCAGAAAGTGAGGAGGAATTAAAGAACCTCTTAATGAGGGTGAAAGAGGAGAGTGCCAAAAATGGTCTGAAGCTCAACATCAGAAAAACTAAGATCATGGCCGCTGGTCCCATCACCTCCTGGGAAATAGAAGGGGAAGACATGGAGGGAGTGACAGATTTTACTTTCTTGGGCTCCATGATCACTGCAGACGGTGACAGCAGCCACGAAATTAAAAGACGCCTGCTTCTTGGGAGGAAAGCGATGACAAACCTTGACAGCATCATAAAAAGCAGAGACATAACCTTGCCAACAGAAGTCCGCATAGTCAAAGCTATGGTTTTCCCAGTAGTGATGTATGGAAGTGAGAGCTGGACCATAAAGAAAGCTGACCACCAAAGAATTAATGCTTTTGAATTGTGGTGCTGGAGGAAGCTCTTGAGAGTCCCCTGGACTGCAAGGAGAACAAACCTACCCATTCTGAAGGAAATCAACCCTGAGTGCTCACTGGAAGGACAGATCCTGAAGCTGAGGCTCCAATACGTTGGCCATCTCATGAGAAGAGAAGACTCCCTGGAAACGACCCTGATGCTAGGAAAGTGTGAAGGCAGGAGGAGAAGGGGATGACAGAGGATTAGATGGTTGGACAGTGTCATTGAAGTGACCGACATGAATTTGACCCAACTCCGGGTGGCAGTGGAAGACAGGAGGGCCTGGTGTGCTCTGGTCCATGGGGTCACAAAGACTTGGACACGAGTAAACAACAACAACAACATTGGGAGAAAGTCAGCCTATAAATAAGAAAAATAAAAAAAATAAATGATTCCAGTTGGAATGGATGGAATTAAATGTCTTGATGATTTACAACTTAGTGCTGGAGTGTTCTATTCTCAACTACCAATCAGTCCCTCCCCTCCATGTCTAGTATTGGTCTCTTCCACACTGTGTAGAATACAACGTGCACGCACCTTTCATACAAGGCACTATACAAGCTTTTGGGGGCTCCAGTGGTCTCCAATTTATGGAGCATGTGTTCTATAAGACCCTCAGCTAAACTTGGCATGGTGGCCCATGCAAAGGAAGATAAGTGAAGTAGAACAAGTGTTATTTCAAAGAAGCTTAACATAGCGTAACTGATCTCTTCTGGGGAGCCTCTGATAGGTTTTAAAGGAACAGAACTGCCTTCTAATTGCTGCTGCAGCCTATTTCCTTGGATGACTAAAGTGCATCCCTCTAGCATAAAATGCTTTCATATTAAATGAATAACAGATATATTTTACTCTTTTTTTTAAAAAAGGGGGGGGGCTAGCCTTTGAAAACAGCAGATGATTCTACCTTTTCAGGATTCTGGAGAAGCCGTAGCATGGTAGAACAAGCACACAAGCAAGCATGCAAACAAGCACATGGCAGGCTGTGACTGACCAAAGCCTTTCTTAGTATTTGCATGTAACCTGTTTGTCACTCACCAGAAGTATCAACTTGTCAGACTCTCAGATTCGAGACTCTTTCTCATGTTTGCCTTCTGATACAGCACAAATGCTGTCACGAAACATCGTGATTTTAATTTTTGAGAAATAGTTTTAAAGTCATAGTTTAAAACTGACTTTCAGCTTTCATTGTCTCCCTCTTGGTGAAAACCAGGTGTGTTTGTAATTTGTATACATCAAAGATGAGACCCAACTTAGGCTAGGCCTATTCTTACTGAGTGGGAAATGTTAATGTTCCTATGAACACACTTCCTCCTGTGTTACAGAGTGAATGAAAAAGGTTATGACTTTGGGTAAGCCATGCTCAACCTGCTTGGCCTTACTGCTGACAGTGTTAACCATGATGCCAGATGAGGGGGTTCCCATGAACCTCTGCTGTGCCAGGAGGATGCAAATGACACAGTTGCCACCTTCTCTAAAGCCACTGAGCACCTTGTTCAGAACAGAACACATGTGAGTTGCTAACAATGGTGGATGATAAAAATGAGCAAGCTACTGTCGTATTCCTAATTGGGGCCTCTGGAGAAGGGCTGAGGCTTAATGGGACAGCTTCACCTTTGTATGCATCAAGTCCTTCATCTGGAAGTTGAGTCATGGCAACTGGACTTCTTTCTTCTTAGGTTGAAACGTTCACTACTCATCCAAGTAGCTTATTCAGTTCAGTCCCCCAAATTTCCAGGTAGGCCTGAGAAAGGCACCTTTATAAAACCCTGGAGAGCTGTTCCCAGTCATTGTAGAGAATACTGTGTGAATACAGCCTGGCTTTGCATAAGGCAGCTTTCTGTAACGCAGATTCCCCAGGCTATCGATCTTCTCCAAAGAAAGCGAATCCACTTAAGGAACAATTGCTGAGTTATGTAGATGACTCTTCAATGACAAGATCCTAGTGGAAGAGACAGCATCTCTGATAGGGTCAAGCTGAATTGTCAGAGGAGGAGTGAAACAGGTGTCAACCAAATAGCAACTACCAAGACATCCTGGCAATTTGGAGAAACAGGCATTCTTCTCTTGTCCCCAGAAGAACAAAAGGGAGAGCTAACACATTGTTTCTGCAATGGGCTTATTTTCAACTGATTTGAAGCATCGGAAGCCTGAGACACCACCACATATTTATACATATCCACTCAACAGCATTGTTGTTAACATGTAGTTTGAATGCTTCAAAGTGTTCCTCATTCAGTTTGAGGAGTCAGATTCTTACATGATCCAAACCAGTGATGGTGAACCTATGGCACGCATGCCACAGCTGGCACGTGGAGACCTCTCCATGGGTACGTGAGCCAAAAGTCACCAGAGCGCTATCCCCCACCCCCGCAGCCGAACCTCAAACTGCACAATTGTAAGCCACCTATCCCTGCTAACTTCCTTGGTTGCAGTACTTGTAAATCAGTTCTTTTAGAGATCAGAGATAAGGCTGCTTTATTGTTCACTGCTGTAGAACAGTCCAGGGCAGTCAATTCAGCTTGTGAATTACTACTTCCCCTGGACGTGACTGCAAGGAGGAGGGAACACTCCAATTAAGGTGGGAAGGAAGGTGGGACAGAGTGACGGGTAGATTCATCAAGCTTGTTTAAATATAATGCTCCTGGTCCTACTTTGACTGCAACACCAAACAAAAGACTGTGGGTTTCTTTATTGAGTCAATCCAGCTCATGTGCAGTCTTCCTCTTTTCCTACTGCATTGCACTTTTTCCTGCATTGCTGCCTTTTCCAGTGAGCTTGTCTTATGATGCCACTGTAGTGCAGTACCCTTTGTTTGGTTATTTTAGCTTGTAGTGAAAGTCCACACTTAATTTGCTTTACTTATCTTTCTGACAAGTCATGATATCTTTAAAACTCGTTTCCAACACTAAATTTCAAATAAGTTAAATGTGTGTATACATAGTGTATAAAATGTAGGTATACATTTTAAAAGTTTGCACTCCTGTACATAGCTGCTTTTCTGAGGGTGACTTACTTTGGAGGAAACAAGTCCAGGATTTCAATGTACTTAATAAGCTTTATAAAAAGGGTGTATTTAATTTAGTGTAGCATTTGCACTTGACTTTTTTCTAAAAGAGCTGTCAGTTGGAAGAATCAATAAACAACCAGACAGATAAAATGTGTAAATGTGACAATAATATTTTTGGTAGGGATAGATTGTATTGGGTGCTTCATCCATCTTTTTTAAAATATTAATTTTGGGTTTTTTTTGTAGACTGAAAGGATGTTTTGTGACATCAGAACATTTGAGAGAAAACTGCAGGCTTTTGAGAGAGACCTTGAAAGTGGGGAGCTGAAATATTTTCCAAATCTAAACTGCATTTGGAAAATTCTACAACATTTACGGACGATCCTACAAGGCATCAGAAAATCTACAAGGAATAGTCTAGCATTGTAGCAGCTGCGAAGGAGAATTTTTAGGAACAGATTTTTACAGTTCTGTAAGATGGAGACAACTCTTACTTCTCCAGATAAAGTCAAATTTGAAGAACTTGATCTTTCCTGCTTACAGTGGTTAGATTTTGGAAATCTGGAAATGGAGCTAGTGGAATTTCAAGAAAACTGTATCTGGAAAAATAAATTCTATGACCTGCATGCAACACTGGAGAAAATAGAGTGTGAAAGGTTGACAAAGGACAGAACAGTTGGTAGTTCTGAAAATGAAATCCTTAAAGTGTGGAATTCTCTGCCAAATAATTTTAAGTCAATGAAAGCTCTTGGGATTGCTCTTCTTACTTTGTTTGGGTCATCTTATGTTTGTGAGCAGCTGTTTTCAGCTTTGAATTATATCAAATCTGATACCAGAAACAGACTGACAGATGACATGAATGCTGCATGTGTTGCTCTCAAACTAATGGCGTATGAGCCAAGGTTTGACAATTATTTATTTATTTATTGAGCTTATATGCCATCCCTTTAAACATAGTCTACTCTGGGCGACTCACAAAAACCTAATAAAAACAATCAATATAAGGTAACAGTTCCCAATATTAACTCAAAACAGAATAGATAAAGAGAGAAAGAGAATTACGTAGAGTCTGGAGGGAAGGTCTGTCTATATAACCAGGTCTTGAGTTGGTTTTTGAAAATGCCCAGCGAGGGGGCCAGATGAATCTCGGGGGGGGGGGGAACGTGTTCCAAAGCCTGGAAGCCACTGCCGAGAAGGCCTCCCTTGGTGTTAGGCTCCTCAGTCGCCCCTCCTGGCTAGATCGGGTAATACGAGTAGATCTAGGTGGGAGGAGGCATTCCACCAAGTATTGAGGTCCTAAACCATTTAGGGCATTGTATGTGATCATTAGAACTTTGAAATCAACGCGGAATCGAATGGGCCAGCCAGTGCAATGCAGCCAGAGTGGGAGTAATATGTTGATATTTCTTCACCCCACTAAGAAGTCTGGCTGCTGCATTCTGCACCATTTGTAGTTTCTGCATTAATGTCAAAGGCAGCCCCACGTAGAGCACATTACAGTGGTCTAGTCTTGAGATTACAAGTGCATGGACCAAGGTGGTGAGTGCACCAACGTCAAGAAAGGGATGCAGCCGGGCAATCCGCCAAAGGCAAATTATCAGCATGCATAAAACATCAAAAATCACATTAATTGTGCAAAAGCATGCCAAGCTGAGTATCCCTTATCAAGAAAAATACATGATTATAATTATTTTAAAAGTTTGTATAAATTACCTGGCTTCAGGCTATGTGTACAATATATTACTTTAATATTTTTCCATTTATAATGGTTATCCCAGTCAGTTGTGTCAAATCTGCATGTGACAAAGAAAGGGCACTAGCTTTGCCCTCTCTTTGTCAAAGCTTTTAACAAGGGAAAGCAATGATCTGAAAAGGGAGTATTACATCTGGGCAGCCCCTTCATGTGGGGCAGAAACTTGATTTCAGAGGGTTCTGGTAAATTTGGCAGGGATCACTAGATACAGCAACCTCCTTTCTTCAGACTCTTGCTTCCCATTTTGCCAGCAATAATGGAGAGGGCTGGATGGGTGTATTTCCGTCATCCACATCTAGACTGCACATGCTTAGATCACAACTGCCTAGGACTCTATTTATGGAGTAGGTGGAGAGGTAATATTCTGTGTTACCTTCCTTGTATGCAGAGGTGCTGTGCAATAGGGAATATTGAACTGTAAGGGCTTTAAAGAAAATATGTATTATCTGAATACCATTAGTGTTGGCTCATAGAGGCGTCTTTCTCAGGTCTGGGTGTTTACTTCATCAGGTTGCGCTATTATGTCTATGATGAAGTACTGTTTCTAGTGTATAGATCTTAACTTGCAGTGTAATGAGGTAGTCTAATGAAATGAGTTTTATTCAGACATGGTCTTTCTCATAACACTTTGGCGAAAGATGATAAATCAAAATATTATTTTCACAAATGCACCACACAAAGCCCTGGCATATTGCTTATGAAGTTTAATTTTGTCGTAAGTGATGGAGTATAATATATCTATAAGCACTCCCATGGAATGAATCCTTCAGACTCATTATGAAAGCTGTACTATTGTTCCCAAATATTGCTTTTCTTGTTGGACTGGAGCTGGTATTTGGTGCAATTTGCATGTTTAACATTTATGGGATTGCCAGACCCTGCTTTTTAACCCCCTCCGCCAAATATTATTATGCTGCTAGATTGAAACAGTTGCCTCCTGAAAATGGTGCCTAGTTAGGAAGTAATTGTGAAGTCACTGACCTCATTTGGGGCAGAAAAATTTAAAATGAGCACCTATTTACCCATATAAAAGTTCACTTTTTTTTAAAAAAAAAGGCTGTTTCTCAACATGACAGTGAACACCTATATGCATCTACTCAGTTGGAAACTTATTTCTCGATACATGATAAAATTCCATTCTAAAATAGCCACATCTAAATATTGACCATGAATCCTATACAGTATGGAAGTAAACTATACTGAATTAGGTGAAACTTACTTTCGGATATATGCGTATATAGTAATATATTCTAAATAATGGGGATAGAGTAGCCATGCTCTCCATTTATAGAAACAATGTAGTGGGTTAATTAATGATTTTACCAAATCATTAAAATGAAACAAAAAATAAATTAAAGTTTGCAAAAAAAGGGTGAGCTTTGAAGTTTTCAAGAACTCTTCACCAGGCGTGGAAGGCATATAATTTAGACTATTTGGGCAGCTAGTCCAAAACATTGGGTCAGATGAGCCTCCAGTTTTCTTGAATTCAGACTGCTGGCAAGGCCATATGGTGTTTGCAGGTGCAGCTTGAGGCAGAAGCCTTATTCAAGTTAAATTTTGTTTTATATGCAGAATGTAAGCTGCCCAGAGTAGATTCATTGGATCTAGATGGACGGGGTAAAAGCTGGATGAATGAATGAACGAACGAACGAACGAATGAACAAATAAATGAATAAATAAATGTTGCACTGTGTGCAGATTTAAAATGGTGTCGGGACAGGGGTGTGCACACAAACTCTGTCCCTATGGTTCCTCCTCACCTGCATGTGAGGAATGTGAAGTTCTGAAGTGGAGACTGTAAATGCATTCAGTTCAATTATTTTATTTTATTTAAAATATGTTTACCCCACCTTTCTCCCTAAAAAGGACCCAAGGTGGCTTACTTCATTGAAAGAAATATTTAAAGATAAAAACAATGAGTATACAAAGGTGACGTACATCATTAAAAGGCAATATATAAAGCTAAAAATACTAAGTATAGAAATATTAAAAGGAATAAACAATTACCACTTTGAGAAATGGAAAACACAAGTGTGACGTACACCCTGTGCCCCTGTTTGTTTCTCTCAACACAAGGGTTCCTTCTTACTCTCTCACTGCCACCAGCGGATTTCTTTTATCCACACTGTAAATAATGTTACTCTTACACTTGCTGCCAACAACGGAATTAGTTTTATTAAAGGATATGAAAGGGGAACTCAGAATCACAGATGGTCTTTATTCATTTTCATTAGATCACAATCACTGAAATATTATATTTTATGTTCCACATTAGATCACTTCTTGTTTACTTATTTTCAATTTAACCAGTTTATATTTATTAGTAACAATTCTCTCTCTCTCTCTCTCTCTCTCTGTGCAAACCTTCCTCCTTCTTCTCCCTAACTCTCCAATTGACTAACTGACAAAACTCTGCCTCTGCCTCTCCTGCTCTCTCATTGGCTTATGCACATGAGGTTCCGCTGTGATTGACAAGAACGACTTGGGCATCCATTACAACAAGCAATACTAAAAATACAGTCAAAGCAGTAAAGCCTGACAATCCATCTAAAAATCATGCTCAGGCAGCTGGTCACTGAGGGAAAGATTTCCTGAAGACAAAGGTCTTCCCCTGCTTGCTGAGGGACAGCAAAGATGAAGCCATTCTGGCCTCCTGTGGGAGGGAGCACCAAAGTCTGGGAGCAGCAACAGAGAAGGCCTTCTCCTGCGTCTTCAACAAACATACCTGTGAAGGTGGTGGAAGGCCTCTCCTGGTGATCTTAATACCCAAGCAGGCTCATAATGGGAGACATGGCCTTTGAGATAGTTTGGGGCCAAGCCATTTAGGGCTTTATAGCTTAACAAAGCAGCACTTTGAATTGTGCCTGGAAAGAGATGGGTATCCAGTGGAGCTGCTGTGATGGGGGGGGGGGGTGTTATGTGATCCCTATAACCAGCCCCAGTCAGCAATCTGGCTGTTAAGTTTTGGACCCGCTGAAGTTTCCTGAGTCCTGACACTTTTCATAGGCAACCACACATAGGGTGCTTTACAATAATCCAGCCGGGATGTAATGAAGGCAGGTGTCACTATGGCAGGATCAGCTCACCCACTAGTTTTAATTGTGCAAATATGCTCCTAGCCATGGCTGAAACCTGGGGATCCAGGCTCAGAGATGAATCCCGGAGCACCCCCAAGCTGCGCTCCTGTGTTTTCAAAGGAAGTGTAATCCCACCCAGCATGGGCTGCATCCCTCTTGCTTGATCTGCCTGCTTGTGTGATTGGAGGCTGACCTTATCAGGACTCCTGGCTACATGAGCACTGTCAGGTGCGTTGAACCAAATGTGCTGAGAGGCTCTGCTTCACAACTTGGTGTTTTCTCATGCAAATATGTCAGTGACTTCTGCGTGGGGAGGTAATATGGGGGCAGGACTTATGTGCATCGCACGGGTGATTCACAGGCAAAATTAGAGAAGAGTTACCTTAAAACCTCCTGGTTATTTTGTTTGCCAACTCCTTGCTTCTTCTTTTTTTCTTTTGATTGCCTGGCTGCCGCACTGCAAAATTAGCAAGTCTTTAAAAGAAAAGAAAAAGAAACAGAAACAGAATGGGAAGGGAAGATGAAAGTAGACCCAAGCACCACATGTGGGCAGGAGAGGATTCAACGACAGCCAGTTTCCCTGCTGCCCTGCCACCGGTGGTGAAGCCGGCTGAAACGACTGCAAAGACAATGACTACAAACACCTCCAAATCATCTCAAGCCATCACATCATAACCAATGCTAAAGTATTTTATTCCAAAAAGGTAGAAGCCCCAGTGGTGAAGGAAAATACTATGGATTGGGTGAAACGCTTCAGGCTGATTTGGACCAACTTTGTAATCAATTGAAAATGTGACTCTGACCATCCAAAATATGGAGTATTTCCTCCATTGTTTGTCACACCCATACATAAAGCAAGATACCAGCTTCTTTGTGAACAAGGTGGAAGATTAATTAAAGGGCGGGGGCACTGTCCATCAGTCAATCTTCTCAGCAGTCTTTATTCAAGAACAATGGGCATCATACTCACCCCAAAGGACTTCCTCCTTTACTTTTTAGTTGTATACAACCTTCATCTCATGAAGTTCTGGTGAGCACCCTGTTTGTAGTTTTCATTGTGATCCAATAAAGATATTACCCAACTGAGCTTTCCAAAGAAGTACATCTATATATGTCTACGCTACAGAAAACCTTACTGAAATAAGTGGGGCCTGTTCTCCAGTGTGTATAAGGCTGCAAGCTAAACATACTAATTACAAAGCAAATGATCCGCACTGCAGGGGTTTTACTTCGGATTAAACATACATTCTACATTTTTAGGTTGCAATCCAATGACATCTTATTGGGAAATAAGCACCACTAAAGTTGATGGAACCTACACGGAGCTTATAAAAATTTCTTTTCTGATTACTGTACAGATTTTAGAAACCCACTTAGAGCATGACCTGTAGATTATGGGAGCAAGGTCTAAAAAAGTAACTTTTCTAAGGTCTGACCTTACTGAGCAAACATGCAGAATACCATATTGTTGGATGGCTAAATTTTAGATAGAGGGTTAGGATAATGTCTTTACCTCTCATATAATTTTGTTGAAGTGATTTTAACTAAGTGTAAGAGTAGCTATGTAGGGACATGGTGGTGCTGTGGGCTAAACCGCAGAAGCCTGTGCTGCAGGGTCAGAAGACCAAGCAGTCGTAAGATCAAATCCACGCGACGGAGTGAGCTCCCGTCGCTTTGTCCCAGCTCCTGCCAACCTAGCGGTTCGAAAGCATGCAAATGCAAGTAGATAAATAGGGACCACCTCAGTGGGAAGGTAACAGTGTTCCGTGTCTAAGTCGCACTGGCCATGTGACCATGGAAGATTGTCTTCGGACAAAAAAACACTGGCTCTATGGCTTGGAAACGGGGATGAGCACCGCCCCCTAGAGTCGAACACAACTGGTCAAAAATTGTCAAGGGGAACCTTTACCTTTACCTTTAAGAGTAGCTATAGAATGTCTTCTGGAGAGAGAAGATGGGAAACAGGTTGCACATTGTGAAAAATTGGAGCAGGTGATATACAAAGGTGAAATGTGCTATGTGGAGAAAAAGAAGAGGAATTTTTTCCCCATAGGTACACCTCTAGTTCTCCACATTTTTGCAAACAAAGTTTCTTGACTGCAAAAAGTGTAGGTACTGTATTATTTTGAGTCTGCCTCTGGCATGCAGGAACATACTTTGCTTTTTTGACTGGGAGATGGTTACTGTTGCAGGATCACCAACTAAGCTCCTTGGATGTGTGCAGTCTTGAACTGAGGACTCTTGCTCTAAATCCTCTAGTCTGTGCATTGTACTTAATCCATAATAGTGTATACACGGAGGGGAGAAAAGAGGTAGTTTTTAAATCTACTTCTGCAATTTTGATATGTGGTATAAAAATGTAATGCTATAAATCCTGTCAAAATGTAAGCTTTGCAATTACCTCCAAGTGAACTCTGCCAAACATTATTAACATGCAAAAATTCCATCTGATAATGAAACTGTATATAATTATGATTGAAATCAATGTTATGCATTTATTTATGGCACTGCTTATGTGCTGCTTCCATAAATTCTAATCACATTGGTTATTTCTGGTACATCTACATATATTTTCAGTTTTTCTTCTTTTTTATCTGTAATCATTACCTCATTGTCACTGTGTGAATCTTTTGTTTGTAACCCATTCTCATTTGTATTTTAAAAACCCATTCACAGAGGCAAATTGTATTAAAAAAATCCAAATCATTTTTAAAGAAGAAGCCCCTTATTAGAACTACCCTGTTTTCCCAAAAATAAGACAGGGTCTTATATTAATTTTTGCTCCAAAAATGCATTAGGGTTTATTTTCAGGGGATGTTTTATTTTACAGTCATGTCATCTTCTGGTAGCTGCACGATGGCGGGGTTTTACTAACTACTGTAGGACTTATTTTTGGGGTAGGGCTTATATTACAAGCATCCTGAAAAATCTTACTAGGGCTTATTTTCAGGTTAGGTCTTATTTTTTTTTTTTGGGGGGGGACAGGGTATATAAAAATATAACCAGCATAAAAGCTAGAATTACTGAAAGGTTTGTTTGCATAATAACTAGCTTGCTATTTGGACAGATTTTGGTAAGATTAGTTTCTAATCAAATTATGGTTCCCACACACGTTCAGACTTGGAGTGCTCCATCTTGCCCTTTTGAAAGAGGTGTCCTGCTCCCTTCTGACACAGCGCTGTTTTTGGCACAATTCCGCCCCCTCCTATGTAACTGGTTGTGTAGCCTGTGTGGATGATTAGCTCACACCCAAATGGAGATGTAGGCAGTGTTATCAGAGATGACAACCCTGTGGTATATTAGATAGGCTGTGACATTTTAATAGAAAACCAGCTGGACTGGAGATTGACTTTCCTTGAATGAACATGAAGACAAACCAGAGACACAAATACACTCCTGAAGAATAAAGCGTCAGTTTTTGGATTGCCTGCTAAAGTTCCTGCCCCCGCAAACACAGCCCCTGGTTGAAGAGAAAGGTGGGGGAAAAAGGGGGTTCCTTTCTTCCATCTCCCCAACCTTCACCCCAGCCTTTACCTCTCACACTGTTACTGCCATCACATGCCTGCTGCACTGCTGCTGCCCTCCACTGGTATTGCTACTACTTCCTTACTTGCAAGTAAACCGGCAATCCAGAGACCCGTCTGGACCCTTCTAGTGGGAGAATCAACATTTCCACTGTGAACAGAGAGATCACTCAGAATGAGACTGCTCCAAATTCCCCTGTCTGGACAGGCCCTAGGTCAGTTTCAGTAACCTCCTCGAAAGACTTCAAAAGTCCAGCTTGGCTGTTTTGAAATTATTGCTTATTTCTCACTTTGTCCAGGATTCCACTGTTTATTATAGGTAACTATTGATTTGACCTGAGTCACCCATAAAGCCAATTCATACTGTACTTTTTAAACTTATGTATTACATACAGTGGTGCCCCGCTTGACGATTACCTCGTTAGACGAGGAAAACACTTAACGATGAAGTTTTTGCGATTGCTTTTGTGATCACAAAACAAGGTTTTAAATGGGAAAAATCGCTCTCTTGTTCTATTCTTCTTCACCCAATGTCAGAAGTGCCAAGGCCATGTCATTCCCAGTATTGGTCAAAGGCACAGTTGAACTCAGGACCTTGCACATAGAACAGAAGCTCTAAGCTTGCTCAGTGCCACACCACAGAAGACATAAACCAGCCCTATACTTCCTATAGCAGGATATAGGGAAATCTGAACATTGACACACTCAATGAGGCAGCCATGTTCCTCCAGTTCTACCATGATAAATGCACAATGAAGTAAAAATGGCAACTGCATATTCTGAAATAGTGCTGTGAATAATTTACAGGTAGGATAAATAGAAGTAACCCAGCTAATACAGGAAGTATGACTATTATGTATTATTATTTGAAGAAGAAAACAGTTAGAGAGCTTGTTAGAAAGCATAGGAAGTGATGTGGTAACTTTGCATCAGGATCAAGATAATTTTGTCTTTTTCTAGATTATGCCATACTAGATTAATTGCTTGTTGGCTGGGACCATCACATCTGCTTCCCAACATGCTGAACCTTCATTCTCAACACAATAATTTCTTGTTGAGAATCCAACATTCTCAACATACTAATTTGCACGTGAGCACTGGCCCTCAGCGGTGTTTATTTGCATATTTGAAGGGGAAGGCTTGAAGTGTGCCCTTTTTAGTTCATAGATGAGATAATAGGCTGACAGTGGTGGAAATGCAAATTCCTTTTCTCCTCTTCTACCAACATTGCTATTTTCACATCTGGACTCATAATTAGAGTCTATTTCTCTCTTCCAAACTATGACAAAGAATTCTAGGAAAATTAACAATGGGTAGCAGAGAGAAAAGGAAAATCCCGAGGTTTTCAAAATATGCTAAGGGCTGGACGAAAGAGGTTTCTCCAATATCATTTTGACTTGTGTCAACTCTTTTTATTTAGGAGCCATTTCCTCCAAAGCAATGAATATTTGAAAGCACCATATTTATTAACTGTTAATTTTACCCTTAGGCCTTTTGAGCTGCAAGTTCAAAACACAACTCTGGAAATGCACACAGCCTCCATCTGTTCATCTTCCTCCACATACTTTGAAAATGTCACCCAGTCCTTTTTTGAAAATTAATCATCTGATTTCAGTTTAACTGCATGGTGTGCTTTTCAACAGCAACAGCAGCAAAACTTTGGGGTATTTGAAGATGCATCTCTATGCATTTGTATTGGAAGAAATATTCATGATAGATTTTTTTCTATTTGAAAAGCTTATGAGTGCCCATGAAAAACCTTTACTTATCTCATGGAAAGCCATTACTAAGTGGTTGCCTAAGGTCATGTTGTGGTCCCAGGAAAAATGTGATCTTACAGTTTATTGGTAACTATTTGTACTGACACACATGCACACATATGTGCACACATGTGACTTATGTGCTACATAATCGGATCATATACTCTTCCTACTATACTGCTCCATGAAAAATGAATTATTTTACTTATCATTTAGTTGAATTCACTTATAATGGTTTGTGTTTAGCACTTCTGCCTTGCTTTTGTGTTCCATTCTGAAGGCTGTTGCCCCAGGTTCCCTTGACATTTAGTCAGTCATGTCTGACTCTAGGGGCCGGTGCTCATCCCCATTTCCAAGCCGTAGAGCCAGCATTTGTCCAAAGATAGTTTCCGTTGTCACGTGGCCAGCACGGTTATACATGGAACGCTGTTTACCTTCCCACAGTGGTGGTACCTATTTATTTACTCACATTTTTACATGCTTTCAAACTGCTACGTTGGCAGGAGCTGGGACAAGCGATGGGAGCTCACTCCGTCGCATGGATTCGATCTTACGACTGCTGGTCTTCTGACCCTGCAGCACACAAAGGCTTCTGTGGTTTATCCTGCAGCGCCACCACATCCCTCAAACCAAAACCCCAAACCAAAACCAAAATATTTGTTCTAAGCTCTGGAAATATCATTAATAAACTTTGCTGGACTTCACAAAATTGAATCTAGCTTTGGCATTCCTTAGAAAAAATTCTCAGGCAAGTGCCCTTAAATTTGGATCCTGAACTCTAAATTCACCTCATGTTTTCCCCCCCGTCGAAACCAGAGAGATGACAGCTCTTCTAAAGGGAATTGAGAAGATCTTTGGAGAGGGAAGGTAAGGCCAAGGGGCTGATCTGAGGTATCTACTGACATACCCACACCTTGTAGAATTTCTTGGCATTCTTAAGCTTTTGCTTTGATTGTAGGAAAAAAAATGCTACAAGCTTTGTATGTTTGTTTCTCCTTAAGAGAACCAACATTTATCATGAGGGTTGTTGTGCTTTCTTTTCTGAGAATGCAGCTCAGGCAACCATCGCCAACCCACCTGTACTTCGTGTACTGAGCAACAGCCCATCCTTTCCTCTTGCTTGTTCCTCCAATTAACTGGCTGTCCTCTATATATATTAGTGCCATTCAAGTAATGAAGACCAGGTAATGAAGGCCAAGAACACATGTTGTTCTCATTAAGCGATGGCATCAGCATAATTTGCACATCCTGCAACTGTGATGCGAGCTGCTGTTAATAGAAGGTAAAAATATCTTGGGTGGCAGATACTAATTATAGCATAAGCCAGACTTCTGTCATAGACATAGGGGTATTCAGTGAGATGATATTGGAGTTCTATGATTTTAAAGGAGACCCAAAGTTTAAAATGCAGTGTATTTCACTGATGATGCACACCAAAGTCTTTTACCTCTGTCAACAGAATGGTTGAATGCAAACATCACGATGATGATGACGACGATGACAATGATGAACAGGCAGCCCATGTCTGAGTGGAGTATATGTGCTTTGCCTTGACATTTTGCAATGAACTATCTGGTTGTGCTGTTCCCAGGAGAACCCTGGGAGCAAGCTCAAAAGGAAAAAAAGAAAAAAGAAAAAAAAAGGTCAGCCTCAATAAGAGGGTTTCAGTCCTATGGCTGTCCAACGTCTTTTCCAAATCCTGGGCTGTTGGATTGCAGATAGGGCCCAGGTGAGTCAAGAGGACCCTTTCTTCTGTTAAGTGTGTGTGTGTGTGTGTGTGTGTGTGTGTGTGTGTGTGTGAGAGAGAGAGACACAGACAGACAGACAGAGAGAGCATTGCCAGTGCACAAATTTTAATTGTTTCACTTCAAACATATTCTAAATTATGACACCATGAGTTTTAAATAATAAAATGACTGAAAGCAGCGTTGTATAATTGTCATGGTATATTCCATGAAAGAAATGTTAAAAAAAGAAAATAAGAGATGGAAAATCTGCCATCTTTTTTATGACCCACCTCAAGGGACTTTTATTTTTGTATTCCTATCTAAAACATAAGAAACAATTATTAGCATTGCGCTTCTTCCAGCAGTTTGTGCTCTCCCTCACTTGACTACGGGCAAGTGATGCATTTAAACTATATGATATATTTAAACTATATTTAAACTGGATATTAAATGTTTTGTTGGTTGTCCTCCTTCTCATTTTTCAGAAAAAAGAAATGTCAATTCAGATATCTTCTGAAATTAGTGATATCTTCCAGACCTCTGCTTTACTAATGAAAGTCTGAAAATGGCTGGTGTTCCCAGAAACATGTGTTTTACATTGAACAACAAAGATACATTTTTTTTGCACTCATAAATAATTTTTTTTAAATGATTACAACCAAAGACTGTCTAAATTAGTCTGCTTTTTTAAAAAAATGATGTTAAATGTATGTTTGGGCAGGATCATAAATACTTGGAGGAATAAGGATGAAAGTGAGCATTGTAATCAATGTTTATGAATTTTTTTTTAAAAAAGAAGGTAAAAATGTGTATTGACAATTATTCTCCATTAATGATCATGTAAATGCCATTTTCTGTATCTAATCTACTGGTCCTTAATAACTATAGTTGAGGGAAATCATTGTAGTAGAAATACTGGTGCAAACAGCATTCACAGTAATGTAGCAAATATTTTTAAGATTGCATTTAGTTCAGCATCAATTGAGTGTTGAAACTTGACTTTCACACATTGCTTCATGGAGTCATTCATGTGATATAAAAACCACTTCAATGAAGTAGAACAGTGGTCTCCAACCTTGGGCCTCCAGATGTTCTTGGGCTTCAACTCCCAGAAATCCTGGCCAGCCAAAGTGGTGGTGAAGGCTTCTGGGATTGGTAGTCCAAGAACATCTGGAGTCCCAAGGTTGAGGACCACTGAAGTAGAATATAGATACAGACTGATGAAAGAACCAAGGAATAGAAAATCTCTAACAGAGGCTGCAGCCAAGATATCAGAAGAAAACTAAGGTTTGGAAATACAACTATGAACATACCTACCAAAATTATTATTATTATTATTATTATTATTATTATTATTATTATTATTATTATTATTATTATTATTATTATTATTATTATTATTATTATTATTATTATTATTATTATTATTATTATTATTATTATTATTATTATTATTATTGATGATGATGATGATGATGATGATCCTCAGGTGTAAGGGTGTGTTGCTGGAGAACAAGGCCAGTTTTTATGTCTGGGCATGAAAACAGGACAGGGAAGAAACCTGACAGGAAAACAATCAGTTCCCCTGCTATGTAGTGTTAGAAAAGAGCTTTCTGGACACTATAGACTGCCCAAAAACCCAGATCAGTGGATGCTAGATAGAGTTAAGTCTGAAATCTCTCTAGATGCAAAAACAAAACAAAACAAATAACCCAAAGATTATTCTACTTTGGGCACATCAAAATACAAGACTTACTAGAAAAGACGAGAATGTGTAGTAGGTGGGATCTTGAGGGTTTGAAATTTTAACTTATACAGTAAACTGCCTACACAGTAGTGCTTGCACTAATGGGATGGTATATAAATCAAACACACACACTACATACATACATACATACATACATACATACATACATACATACATACATACATACATACATACATACATACATACATACATACATACATACATACATACATACATACATAGGAAAGACCTAATATGAAATGAGACTTCATAAAGAAAATGGTGGCACTGAGTTTACAAGATCTGAGCAGGGCTGTTAACAATAGGACTTTTTGGAAATTATTAATTCATAGGATCAGCATGCTGGATAGCTCAGTGGCTTAGGTCTCTGGCTGTGGAGCCAGAGGTTGGGAGTTTGATTCCCCACTGGGCTCCTTGACAAGGCTGGACTTGATGATCATAGGGTCCTTTCCAGCTCTGCAGTTCTAAGATGGTGATGATGATTATAAATTTAAAGGGTCATTATGGTGCATAACAACAGTGACAAAGAAGAAACGAATACGTTCTGAACCGAGATACAGGGAAGTCATTCAGAATTCTGCAGATTTATGAGCAAAACTATAAACATGAATGAGAAGTTTCTGGCTCCCCCCTCTTTTGCTGTTGCTGGTATGCAAGCCTGGTATGCAAGCCTCATTTTGCTTGTTACAAGGACTAATATTTGCGTTTATATTGGGAAGTATGTGTCAGAAGGTTCAGCTGCTTTTGAACAACTTGCAAGGAATTCAAACCACTGCTGTTAAAACAGCTGTTAGGTTTGATCTCCATAGTGAAAGCTAGTTTCAACACAATAGCCTTAATTCTATGCAAAATCCATTAATGACTTGGGCAACTATTCTCCTAGAACCACAGGACTGAAAGTGAATAAAGACTGTGTGGTTTAAATTCTCTTCCCTAAGGCAGGAAATTCATTCATATCAAAATGACATTTGTCAGAAAACTGGGAAGATCTGCAAATACCACATTAAT
Source organism: Pogona vitticeps (assembly GCF_051106095.1). Taxonomy (NCBI): domain Eukaryota; kingdom Metazoa; phylum Chordata; class Lepidosauria; order Squamata; family Agamidae; genus Pogona; species Pogona vitticeps. The sequence goes on from NC_135785.1 coordinate 176,527,470, forward strand.
CTGCAAAAGACAGGATTAACGTGGTGTGTCACTTCAGTCATTTGGGCTGAAAGGAAATAAATAAAAGTACTTTGCAACGACAAATGTGTGGTCCAATTCATTTTAAAAAGCTCAAAGAAAACCTACAGTGTGTAGAAAAAGCATAGCCAGATTGAAACAGGTAGACTGTAGAAATGATTCTAGATGCTCTCTGGAGAGGAAAAAAAAAGGTTACATGAAAAGAAATGTTGGAATAAATCCAAATATTAATTGTAACTTTAAATGAATAGGATTTGTTAAGTCAACACTTAAGTAAATCCCATTGATTTAATGCGTTTACCTTATGTGGGATCAATAACTGCATTTAGCCAGTCACTGTCTGGAAGTTAATGAGGATTGATTGATTGATTGATTGATAATAATTTCCCTGCCTTTCTGCCTAAAAAGGACCTAAGGCAGCTTACATCATTAAAATATAATATTTAAAACTAAAATAGTGAGTATACAAATAACTAAAAAGGATCAAATGTTCACTACACTAAATGATGGTAAGCAAAAGCAACACCAAAAACACATTCAAAGTAGTAAGTAAGTAAGTATCTCAAGGACAGCTTGAGAAAATGGTACCTAGACTTGATAGATCATCTGAACAGTTGTGTAATACTTGAGTCAACCTTGTATAGCAATGGACACAAATAAACTCAACAATTAATTTAATAAAAACGTTTAGAGGTAATGTATTCTTGAAGGCTTTCATGGCCAGGAACCGATGGTTGTTGTAGGTTTTTTGGGCTGTTTGTCATGTTCTGAAGGTTTTTCTTCCTAATGTTTCGCTAGTCTCTGTGGCCGGCATCTTCAGAGGACAGGAGTCAGAACTCTGTCTGTGCTCTGTTCTGACTTCTATCCTCTGAAGATGCCAGCCACAGAGACTGGTGAAATGTTAGGAAGAAAAAACTTTCAGAACACAGCCAAACAGCCTGAAAAACCTACAACAACCATTCTGAGTTAATAATATTTGAGGGGGACAAATAAGGATTAGTGCCTATCCAATCTGTCTAATATTAAGACGATGATTTTCCAATACACAGACGGGTCATAAGTTTAAAAGACAAAGGAGAACAAAAAAAACCTGTGGCTTTCATGGTGCAACAGAAACAGATGTGCAGGTGGATCCTCTGAATTTTTACTCTAAAGTAAAATCTATTATACTTAGTCTGATTTTAATGTCATGCATAGAAAGAGATGCATGGCTAGATGTACAGACATCGTTCCCAATTACAGTTGAATAATCTGGGGGTAACCATCTGGGCTGGCAGCATCTTCTCTCTAAAGGGTTCCTCAATTAGAAACAGAGCTATGGAAATCTCTAAGAAGAAACAAACTATCTGTTCTGTAAGGACATTTAATGTAAATGAATAAAGACAAGCAGATATCCTCTGAACAAATATATCCTGGCTGATTGTTTAAAAAATGTCTTTCAACACAACATTAGTGAAACATTTCTTCATTCTTCCAACCTTCCTCTTCCATCAAGAGCTAAACATTTCATGATGGGCTTCAAAGGGACATGATATTCTGCACTGTTGCTATTGACCTGCCATATGCAGAAAGGAGAAAGGGAAGGGAAGGGAATCAAGGTGAGAGGGGAAAGAGCTGGTTTCCCTGCACTTGTGTGCCATTTCTTACAGGCATAGCAAATTGATGGCGATTTGGAGCATTTTACTGCCTGGGCTGGGATGCTCAGTCCAATAGCATGGGGCCCTCAGGTGGACTGCAAGAGGACCAGGAGAAGATCAAACAGGAAAGAGATATTGGAAGGATGAAAATGTTTTGGCTTTGAAATTCAATGAAAGCAAAGTTAGGATTTATTTATTTATTTATTTATTTATTTATTTATTTATTTATTTATTTATTTATTTATTTATTTATTTATTTATTTATTTGTCTCAATTAAAAGTGGGCCATTTTGCAGGTTGGGTTTAAAGGCTGTTGCAGAGACGGAGACAGGCACTGGTTACCTTTTATGTCCTGCCTTTCTCCCAATTTGCTTGAAAAGGCAAGCATAGTTGTCTTCCTTCCCAGTTTATCCAGACGATAACACTGGGAGGTAGGTCAGGCTGGGGGGCGGGCGGGCGGGCAGGTGACAGGATTGTCGCAGGGTTACCCAGAGAGCTTCGTGGCTCAATTGGGACCAGAACCTGTTTCTTGCAAAACCAAGTATCCCACCATAACCATGTACACTACATTGGCTCTTTTACATGAAGACCTGTGACTTAGAGCAACTTGAAATATGGTTAGTTTTGCTGTAGAAAAAAAAAGCCTGCAAATCACATGAAGATTGAAATGTGTGATATGAGGAGCAAAGGTGTTGGAGAATTGTGGCTTATTGTGCCTTTCCAGTATGTATGTTACTCGTATGGGACATAAATGGAAATTATTTGCTATCTAAAACTTCCCCTCCCAGAACCTCTCAGGCCATGAAGGGATTCCAATTAGATTTGGAAATTACAGTATTAATCGCCAAAAAAGTAACTTCCCCATCTTTTACAGCTAACAATGAGAAATGTATGTATGCATCTAGAGAATTTTCCATAGAGATGTCATGGATATACTACTAGCACAGTAAGTTGTGGTTAGAGTAGGCTTATTTAAATCAGTGGAACTTTTGGGAAAGTGGCTAAAAAAATTCCCATTGATTCAGTGGGCTTACTCTAGTGTAATTGACTACACCAAGCAACATGACTTTGGCCAATATTTATGGATGGGCCAAGGGAGACAATTTGCCTGTGTGGAGGGAGGACTAACAATCTATGAGGTCTATCGCCTTTCCTTGCCACATCTTTGTTAATTCTTGGTTCTTTCCATGATCGCACCATCTGCCATACTGTGAAATTAAGGGCAGACATTGTAGATTGCATATTTCTCCTTATCTCATACCTCCAAATATTAATACTTTGGCCCTGGTTCAGTACTCAGTTAAATTGCCCAAGATATCCATAACAATTAGCAATGCATCTAAAGGTGCATCGAGTTGGTTCAGTAGGGACTGGATGTTGGTTGTCATCATGATGCATAGGTTGATATTCACCTGCGTCAGCTGTTCATGTGAAAAAAAATTGCTTATCTATCTGGATCTCAGTTGCTTCATAAACCTTCTGGTGCTTCCCAGTCGGCACTGTGCTCCATTTCGTTCTGAAAATAATCACAAAGAGAGACAATTAAAAAAGCATAATGCAAGAAGAAAGAAGTCGACTTACGATGCTGACTTGGCTTTCCAGAAACTCTTCATGACCCAAGGGCATGACCTGACATGAGGAGCAAAGTATGGCCCAGAAATGGAGTACAAATCAAACAAACACTCCAATGACATCTGTGAAGAGAGGGCAGCTTAAATAATAGATGCAGAGTTTGCTGCTCTCATCAATCTTTATTCATAATCTTTATTTTTAGACAGGCAAGAAACCTAATTAAAGATGCATTTTAAAATTAAAAAGACAAAGAGCCAAAAAGTCACAGATCCATTATCATTACTGCTTAGTGCATATTAAACAGAATGTAAATTATCCATTAGTTTTCTGTGCACTGTAGGGTGTCAAAATTATATATCATGTTAATGGGTCATCATGGTTGGCCTGGGGGCTGTGTAAGTCAGTTGCTCAGAAGTGCAATTGTTATCCTGGCTCAGAGTGACTGGAAATGTTTCTAAGGCCACAGGATGCAAAAAATCAACTGGAGAAAAAAAGCTCAGCCTGGAAAAATTCCTGTTCTGACTACAGATCCCAGAATCCCCTAGCTAGCATGGCCACTAGTTGGGAGATTCTGGGGACTGTAGACTAAGCTCCAAATAAACTCATGCCACTTTTTAAATTCTGTCTGATGCATGCAGGGTGATTCTCCCAACTCTGAACATGGACTGTGTAATGTGGCTGTACAAAAACAAGCTGGTTTACTCAAAGAGCTAAAACATCTTTGTGATTACTTCCCTGTGAACCTGGATGTTATTCTAGCCTATGCCGTTTTCATATATGTTCTCCTATAAGTCTGTTACATCCCATTTTTCTCTGTTAAAAAGGAATTTATTTAAACATTCACATTCAAACACATTTTAACATATGTAGGTTTACACTTTCTTTAAAAATACCTAGTTCTAACTGTATTTTATTCTTAAACTATATCTTTTGACTAAACTGATGTTATCATCCTTTTGGCAGATCATGATAAGGCAGGACTCACGGGAAAAGACAATTATGCCAGGAGAAGCTGAAAGCAGCAAGAAAAGAAGAAGTCACACAACTTGGCCATTATACACTTCTAAGACCCCCCCAGCCCAGATTCCAGGAACCCCTTTATTCTGGGGAAGCCTTCAGGAATTGTACAGCAGGGTATGGAATGATAAGGCGAATGAAAAATTGCCACTGCCAGTCCCGGTGGTGGGACAAGGGCAGCCATTGGTGATTTTCATTTGTTTCAATTGTTGCCTGCCCCATTCTGCAGCTCCCAAAGTCTTCCCGAGAACAAAAGGAATCTCTAGGGATCTTCAGAACCTTGTGGGGTACTAGGATGTTCGTAAATACTCCAAAACAGCTACAGCCAATGACATAATCCAAGATGTGCCCTGTAGGTTGCTCAAGAGGATCTCAGGTAACGAATTGACTCAATACAAGAAGCTATGATCGTGACCTTGACTTTGCAGGATGTGAGCAAGGCTGTTGATGGCAGACCCATCTGAATATCACTGATTTCATAGGAGTGTCTTAAGTTGAGAGTATTTTTGTGATCTGAGAGTTACATCCAAGTAAATGAAAAATGCTAAAGATGAAGGTAACTAAATTCTGACTGTCCGGGATGAGGCCTCTCCTGTCACTGGCCCCAGAAAGTTGCACTGTGAGACAGACAAGAGCATGAAGCCTTTAGCAGGTTTTATGAAAACATTGCAGTCATTTTGGCATATATGGCAGTAAAGGTACAAAAATGTAACATTAAATAACAAATTGTGTCCCCTTTAAGACATTAAAAATCTGTGGCCTAAAGTGGCTGCCTTATTCTTCATAATAGCAGGGCCAGATCTAGTCAGATTATACTGGAATTTACAGAAAATTCCAGTTTTAATGTACACTTGTAGTCTTGAAAAAGGTCACTATACCCACTCCTTTATGACAGTGGTTCCCAATATCTTTTTACTTGTATACCCTTTGACATGTTCCATTTCCACGAATTGTACCCTTCATATTAGCAATATGTTTGTAATCAATATAGTTGCTGGGCTCACAGGACTGACTGATGTGTACGCTTATGTATACACTGGTACTGGCATGACAGCATTTGAATGTTAGTAAAGTGGAGGAGAATAAAAGTTGAACCTGTGAGGAGCACGCCACCAAGCATGCACACTGTAGTGCCATTTTTGCAACACATTGTTTAGGGAGGGACTCCACACCATTCATCAAAACAACAAAGTGAGGGAATGAGACTGTGACGTTTACCCCATGGCCCCTGCTTGTTTCACCACACAGAGCTCACACAAGTATCCCAACACGTCCTTTACCACGCTGCCACCAGCTGATCTCTTTACCAACTATGTTTCCTATGAAAGACTGAGGTCCATTCAGTACCTAACTTTGAAATAAAACAGGTTTATTGGTTACAAGTTATTTTAGGAATAGTTATTAAGTACATTTTTAAAGTTACACAAAGTGTTCAGTATTTTCCTTTAACCACTTCTATCTTAACTAATACAGATAACCCTCTGACTATTCACTCTAAACTTCCTCTCTGCCTCAAAACCCAAACTATTTACCTTTCTCTTCAAACCTCTCTCTCTCTCTCTCTCTCTCTCTCAAAACTCTATCTCTCCAAACTCTGCTACAGCCCCCCTTCTATATAGCTGGCTCCACCTCCCAACAGCTCCCTATTGGTTCATGCAAATGCGCTGCTGAATAGGGTGACCGCTACAGAGATTAAATACTGAAGAAAACCTGCCTGCCACTCACCATAATGTCCAATTAATTTCACAACTGTTGACTTGCATCTTATCTTACACTGTTGACACTGTCTTTTCCCACCATTCAATTTTGTTCATGAACATCTAAATGTCCTGGTTTGTACCCCAGGGGTATGTGTACCTCAGGTTGGGAATCGGTGCTCTATGACATAGGAAATCCACAGCCAAAGTATCCTTATGTGATGGACAGCCAACCTCTGTTCAGAAACCTCTAATGAAGGACAGACAGTTCAGCAAATTTCATGGCAATCTATTTCACTGTCCAGCAGCTCTTAGTTTTGGGAAGCTTTTGCTAATGTTAAATTTTTCATTAGTTTTTGCTAATGTTACAAGGAATCTCCTTCCTTGTAATTTAAAGGCATTAATCGTGGAGCTGCAGAAAATGAGCTTGATTGTGCTTCCACCTGAAAAGATGATTATATGACAATCGGGAGGTATTTTAGAAGGGTATCGCTTTATGGAGTTTAGAAAATTTATTGTTGAGCACTAAAACAAGTCTTAAAGAGTATATGCAATGTATAATCTGGAAATCACACACTTTACTGTTAAAAGAAATGGACAAACAAAACAGAAAGTACAGACATGTCCTCTATTCAGACAAGACAGTGGCACAGATTTTGACTTCCACCCTTTGTTACTTCCATATTTCTTAACTTCTTCTTAGGCTACTTGTGCAATTGTCATTAATGCATTAGAAGTTATGTATAATGTCAGATGATTTGAGGAACTCTTGGGCAGATGTAGATTAATTGGTTTCTAATGGGAAAATGCATGTGTGGTGTTCTCAGAAACTATTTTTAATGCAAGGCATTCTTTCCTTCCCATGTGGTCGATCACAACTATGTCTGCATCTGGAGATTAAGCTTTAATGAAACTTTCATGCTCATTGGGAAAAAGGGGGGGGGGAAGCAATACTGCTTCCTTTTTGTTTTAAAACAGGACAGCATTTCCTAGACACTTACTCTGGTCTGTGATGGATATGAAGAAGTAATGATATCTTGAGTAGGCAGGGACAGATTTCCCTTTATCATTCTGTAAATTCATCCAGCGCGACATGCTATTCCTCTTAAATCCCTAGGTTTAAATTTGTGCAATTTCTAACTTCTAACAAACTAGAGCAATAATTTTTTTTAAAGGATCAGTACAAAATTGTCCCAGACAACCCAGATAGTGTGGCTGCTGACATTGAACCAGACATCCTGGAAAGTGAAGTCAAGTGGGCCTTAGAAAGCATAGCTAACAATAAGGCCAGTAGAGGCGATGGCATTCCAGTTGAACTATTTAAAATCTTAGAAGATGATGCTAAGGTGCTACACTCAATATGCCAGCAAGTTTGCAAAACTCAGCTGTGGCCAGAGGATTGGAAAAGATCAGTCTCCATCCCAATCCCAAAGAAGAGCAGTGCCAAAGAATGCTCCAACTACTATACAATTGCACTCATTTCACACGCTAGCAAGCTTATGCTCAAAATCCTACAAGGTAGGCTTCAGCAGTATGTGGACCGAGAACTACCAGAAGTACAAGCTGGATTTCGAAGGGGCAGAGGAACTCGAGACCAAATGGCTAACATGCGCTGGATTATGGAGAAAGCCAGAGAGTTCCAGAAAAACATCTACTTCTGCTTCATTGACTATGCAAAAGCCTTTGACTGTGTAGACCACAACAAACTATGGCAAGTTCTTCAAGAAACGGGAGTGCCTGACAACCTTATCTATCTCCTGAGAAATCTATATGTGGAAGCAACAGTTAGAACTGGATAAGGAACAACTGATTGGTTCAAAATTGGGAAAGGAGTATGACAAGGCTGTATATTGTCCCCCTGCTTATTTAACTTATATGAAGAATACATCATGGGAAAAGCTGGAGTAGAGGAATCCCAAGCCGGAATTAAGATTGCTGGAAGAAATATCAAAAACCTCCAATATGCAGATGATACCACTATGATGGCAGAAAGTGAGGAGGAATTAAAGAACCTCTTAATGAGGGTGAAAGAGGAGAGTTCAAAAAATGAAGGAGAGTTCATCACCTCATGGCAAATAGAAGGGGAAGATATGGAAGAATTTCTCAACCATCTCAACAGCATCCACCCAAATATACAATTCACCATGGAAAAAGAAATAGAGGGCCAGCTCCTGTTCTTAGATGTCATGGTCCTAGGCAAAACTGACCTCCGACTGGGACACAAGGTCTACAGAAAACCCACCCACACAGACCAGCACCTACACAAAAACTCCGACCACCACCCACAGCAAAAAAAGAGGCATAATCAAAACACTGGTAGACTGTGCAAATCGGAACTGTGAAGCTCAGTTTCTCAGCACTGAACTCAACCATCTGAATTGGGCCCTACAGGCAAAAGGCTACTCCAAAAATGAAATCATAACACCGAACTGAAGAAGAAAAACAGCCACCCACAAATAAAGTATTTCTGCCATACATCAAAGGGTCACGGACCGCTTGGGGAAACTTTTGAAAAAACACAACCTAAAAACAGTATTCAAGCCCACCACAAAAACACAACAAATTTTACGGTCAGCAAAGGACAGAAGGGACCCCCTCACCATTGCAGGAATATACCGGATACCTTGCAGTTGTGGCCAGGTATATATTGGAACCACAAAACGAAGCATCCACACCAGAATCAAAGAACATGAGAAACACTGCAGACTAAAACAACCAGAAAAATCTATAGTAGCTGAACATGCCCTAAAACAAACTGGACATGAAATTCTATTTCAAAATACTGAAAGACTGGACAACACCAGCAATCATTACGTCAGACTACACAGGGAAGCTATTGAAATCCACAAGCACCAGCAGAACTTCAACAAAAAAGAGGAAAGTGTGAAGCTCAACAAAACTTGGTTCCCAGCTCTCAAAAATACAGTGTGCAAAAGGTCAACGAACTCCACCCAGCCACAAGGACAGGGGATCACTACACACAAAAGACCAGCTAATGACACCCATCAACCACAGTGACAGATAATCTCTTCTCCTTATCACAACAATACACCCACAACAAGACACACTAATCACCCATCCACAGAAAAAGACAAAAGCCTATCTCACAGCCATAAATACTGCACTCCCAAAGCCAACTACACCAGAGCACAGAGTGCTGTCCTCTAAAGATGCTGGCCACAGAGACTGGCGAAACATTAGGAAAAACAACCTTCAGAACACGGCCAAAGAGCCCGAAAACCCCACAACAACAATTAAAAATGACTCTTGCTGGCATTTTGTTCTTGCCCACCCTGATGCCTTAGGTGAATGAATCAGTCTGTTTCTGATTCGCCACCTTTCAAGGCAATGAAGACTGTTAGTACATTTGGAAAATTTCCTCATGCTCAATAGCTATCTCATTCAAGTTCTGGAACATATCCTTTCCATTCTGTCACTCTCCTGTCTTAGCTGTAGTGAATGGGCAGTCCACTCTGTACCTTCAGGTGTTGTGTGTGTCATTACGCTTCATTTAAGGATGAGGCAGAGAGGAATATATCTCTATGTCCTGCCACATGTGATGAAGACCTTATTTCTGCCCAGTTATTGACACATTCAGTGAGCAGACCTAACTGATATGAAATCTGCATGTAAGAGACCCTGTCCACACTGGCAAATATATATGGCATATGGATCACTGAGGGCACAGTTTGGATTGAAAAAAAAAACTTGTCTGCAAGTGTTTCCACTTAAAACAGTCGATTCTTCCTCTTTAAGAGCTGTTGTGCACCTTTCTGGCCCAGCAGTAGGGCATGCATTCTTTTTGGCACATTTGTTGTTTAGCGTGTTTAGCCAGGAGATATCAGCCTTCAGCAGCTGCACATTCTGAGGGAGAGTTTGAGAAAGAGAAGTCTGTGTGTGGAGGCAAAATGAGGGAAGGGAAGCAGGGCAGGGAGAAGGGAGAAAATGGAATGGTACTGACAGAGTGGAGTGATGTAAATATAATAATTTCAGTTTCCTTTACCATCTGCAGACAATCAAGGGAAATGCTTAATTGACAGCTGATTGGGCTACATGGGGTCAATTTGCTATTTGGACAAGAGAAGAACACCAAATGGCATATCCCCCTGTGCCCCCAACCTCAACAGAACCTTTGTAGTTTGATCTACCCCACACCCAAAACTGGAGAGGCCCAAAGGCACAAATGTTGGTTTGCTTTTAAACATTATTGGTATGTATTGCATTGGATTGTGACTTGGGAGAACCATGTTCTAGTCCCCATTGAGCTATGATATTTGTTGGTTGATGCCAGGCCACTCATTTTATCTTCGTTTCTTCTACTTTCCAGGGGTGTTGCAAGGATAAAGTTGGGTAAAACAGACCTCATTGGAGGAGAGGTGGGAAATAAATGTAACAGAGAAAAAATGGGACATAAATGTAGCAAAGAAGAAGGAAAATAAGCAAGCAGCCTAGAGTGTTGATTAGAAAAGCATATCCTCCAAAGCATCTTCAAACATATTTTTGTTTTAGCATTTAATCTTGTGCTTATCCAAGAACATTCCTATTATTCTGCTAAGAATCTTACCCCCTGCTCCAGTGACCACTCTTAAATACAAAATGGAACATAAATTCACTTGAAAACAAAGCACACACAAAACCAAAACCAAAACTGCTTTAGGACTTGGTAGTGCATTCCAGTGTGAGGTTTTGTGAATAACTGCATCTGAAGAAGTGGATTGTGATCTAAGAAGACTCACACTGAAATAAATTTGTTGCTTTTAAACTTGCCACAATCATTTCCCCCCTTGAAACAGACTAACATGGCTACCAGTCTGAAAATTTGCTTCATACACTCATGTGCAAATTGCTCACAACTAGAGATGCGCACAAATCAGAAAAATGGTGATTTGTTTTGATTAATGATACATCAAGGTTGACAAATCACAAATTACAATTTTATGAATTTTTCTGACAAATTGATTTGTCAATTCCATTTTTTACTTTAAAACCTTATAAAATAGCCCCCAAGCACCTAGAGCAGGGGTCAGGTAACTTTTTTACCTTTTACCCCCCCAAAAATTTATATATGCTGACATTCCCCCCCTTGATTCGAAAGGAAGGAAATCATACATTATTTAAATTAAAAATATTATTGAATCTACACAGGCTGTGTACCGAACTATCAGGATGCACCAAATTTGATAAAGATGTGCACTATTTTTGCTGGAACACATTGCACTCCAGCCATGGTGTGGTATAGTGAGTAGTAAGATGTCCAACATTCCTAGCATGTTGCATTAAATTTTTGCTAGCTCGCAGAGGATTTAATCATCACCAGAGTGGTGCTAGCAATGAGATGCTTGCTAGAGACAGCCAATGCAGAATTGGGGGGGGGGGGGGTTCCCTACCACTTTAATCATTCTATGTGTGGTGTGCAAAAAGGAACAAACCAGGCTAAAGGTCATGTCACCCACCCTGGTGCCACAGCCCAATATCAAAGGACCAGTGTGCTTTTTTCATCATCATCAATGGAAAACTCAGCAGTAGCCAGAGGATTGGAAAAGATCAGTCTACATCCCAATCCCAAAGAAGGGAAATGCCAAAGAATGCTCCAACTAATGGACAATTGCACTCATTTCACACGCTAGCAAAGTTATGCTTAAAATCCTACAAGGCAGGCTTCAGCAGTATGTTGACCAAGAACTCCCACAAGTACAAACTGGATTTCGAAGGGGCAGAGGAACTCGAGACCAAATGGCTAACATGCGCTGGATTATGGAGAAAGCCAGAGAGTTCCAGAAAAACATTTACTTCTGCTTCATTGACTATGCAAAAGCATGGCAGAAAGTGAGGAGGACTTAAAGAACCTCTTAATGAGGGTGAAAGAGGAGAGTGCAAAAAATGGTCTGAAGCTCAACATCAAAAAAACTAAGATCATGGCCACTGGTCCCATCACCTCCTGGCAAATAGAAGGGGAAGATACGGAGCCAGTGACAGATTTTATTTTCTTGGGCTCCATGATCACTGCAGATGGTGACAGCAGCCACGAGATTCAAAGCCTGCTTCTTGGAAGGAAAGCAATGATAAACCTAGACAGCACCTTTAAAAGCTACCCTTCCCCCCCAACTTTAATTCAAAGTTTTGTTTGCCTGTTCATTTTCACAGTTTTGAGTCAAGTCTCTCTCACTCTCTCTCTCTCTCACACACACACACACACCATCCATCCATCCATCCATCCATCCATCCATCCATCCATCCATCCATCCATCCATCCATCCATCCATCCATCCATCCATCCATCCATCCATCCATCCATCCATCCATCCATCCATCCATCCATTTTGTACATTTAAATAAGCTTGATGAAGTCCTCGGCCTCTCACACCTTTCTTCCCTCCTTTCCCTTGCTTGCTCCTTGATCCTCTCTATCCTCCTGCTTGTTTGCAGTCATTTCTGGAGGAAGCAGTCATTCAGAAGCCCTGGATTGATTGATTGTCCGGGGCTAATCCCCAGCTGTAACCAATTAGGGAGGCTTATCTCCCGATCTACTGAAAGAACGGAGCATTTAGATGTGCCCTGCTGCAATGAAGGAAGTAGGCTTACAATTTGAGCTTTGGCTGTAGAGGGTGGGGGTGGGAGGGAGGGAGGGGGGTAGCAGTCTGCTCATTACCCCCCAGAATTTTCACTTTTATCCAATTTGGGGTAGTTTTCCCCTGTTCCCCGACCTATGACCTAGAGATACCAAAACTGCAGGGAAGCTTTCCCTGATTGTCCTCTACAAGTTCTTCAATACTGGTGAAGTTTGGGTTTCAGATGTCCAAGTTATACACCCACAAGGACAACCCCTCAGGAAAGTGCCCCCAGGCACCAAAGGCACCAAAATCACAGAGAAGCTTCTATTGACCCTCCTCTACAATCCCTCCAAGTTTGGTGAAGATTGGGTTTCAGACATCCAAGATATATACACAGAAATTGCCCCCCCCCAGGAAATTACCCATTAGGAGCTGGCATTGAGAATCTCAATCTTCACCAAACCTGGAGGGATTGTAGAGGAGTATCAGATAAAGCGTCCCTGTAACTTTGGTGTCTCTAGGTGTCTTGAGGGTCATTTTATACCAAACGAATTGACAAATCTAAAATCACTAAAAGTTCATTGATTCGTATTCATTGGGGCATTGGATGAATACAAATCATCAAATTAGCAACTTTTGAATGAATTTGGTGATTCATTTTTAAATTCATGCCCATCTCTATTCGCAATAGGACTTCTCCAACAAAATCTTCTTTTGGTTTGGAGTTTGTGCTTCTCAATAGGTAACAGAGTGTAGTGGCATTCTTCCTGATATTGCTGACTGGCAGTCTGAGGAATCCACTCCATGTGCCATGATTCATTGGTGAGCTCAAAGCTGTTCTCTGGAAATCCCTGCCTGAAAGACTTGTTTTGCTTTCCAAAATGGTTTCCACTCTCAGTGCTAGACTCAGTACAATGCATCAAGGCAGCTTTGTGCATTGTGTCTCATCCTTAGCAAGGCAGACTCCAACACCTTTTCAGAAAAGAATGGAAGTCCATTGGCTGCCCCTCTGTTTCAAGTCCTAACAATTATCCATAATTTCAAGCAGAGTTCAAGCATTTGACATCAAGATATTGTTAGGTAGGTGGAGGAGAAGATCCCTTCTAGATCCTAGTTCCTGTTTGGCACTTGCAAGACATTCCTCCATCACTTTATAAAGCTGGCGAAGCCTGCCTTTAGGGTACATATCAATTTGTTTCCTATTAATGTATTATTTTTGTGACCTCCTAATTAATAATATTAAGGGAATTTAGCCTGGGAATCTGAGGAAAAGGCAGTATTCTAGAACCCATATTGAATATTAATATCCGTCTTGTAGCAAAAGCTGAACACTTGTTTATGTATATTGGAGCCCCACTGGCTTACGTCTTTATCAGGAAAACAACAAAGAGTGTGTGTGTGTGTGTGTGTGTGTGTGTGTGTGTGTGTGTGTGTGTAAAATAACAAATTACAGCTGAAACAAATCATCAGCACCACTGTTTTCAAATTGTTATATTTCTGGGGGATTCAGTCAGTTACATGAAAAAGACACCAGATTCAATAGAGCTTTGATAGTCAGGTTATGTTAATAAAGGGGACTCATGTAAAATGCATTAGGTATACCTTACAGATGAAGAAGATTGCTGATAATTATTCTGTATGCTAAGAGTGCAGCTCTTTCTGAACTGATATTTAAAGACTCCTTTACATCCCAGCCTAATTACTTATAGACAGTTGAGCACAAAATTACTTTCATCTGTTTGAACATGTGGAAGGAAAGAGATTAGAGATGTACGTTTCAAAACAGCTGGTTGGCGTGTTAAAGAAGAAAACCTACTGGTACTTTGGCACTGATTGAAAAAGTGCATTTCTTTATAATTAGACCTATTAAAGTGAATATCATGCAGGGGGACTTTCAAAGAGGGCATCTGGGGCAGGCAGCAGGAAAGCCATTTTCTTTCAAACTCAAAAAAAAAAGTAAAAGAGGAGAAAAGAAAAAGTTAGCGTCTGTGAAATTTGTGATTCCCCTTAGCCACCAAAAATGTGATGTGAGTAGGTAGGTAGATGGGTATTAAATGTTTTTTTTAAATGTTCCACTACAATTAGAGTTGAGATTGTTTGCCAGACTATTATCATTTCCCCTCTATTACTCGTATTTAAATATTTTACAGAGAGCAGAAAGGTTAACCAGAAAATCTGAATTTTAGCTAGGCATTTCCTTTGTGTTACTTTAAAACATGCTAGTTTAAGAGGAATTCCCATGGTAGATTACTGTGGTCCCCAGAGTGGTCTAGTGAATACAGAGATAGATTGAAACTTTGGAGAACAGCGTCCAAATCCCCGATCAGCCATGGAAACTCCACTGGGAGTGGTAAAACCACTCCTTAAATATATCACTTACCTGAAAAAACCTGTTAGGGTCACTGCAAGTTGGTTCTTACTTGACAGCTATTTCATATTGGCTTATATTCCACAAAAGTAGAAAATTGGAAACTAAGGATGATGCCTTAACCCAGTGGTTCCAAACCTTGAGTTCCCAGATGTTCTTGGATTACAACTCCCAGAAATCCTGGCCAGCACAGCTACTGGTGAAGGCTTCTGGGAGCTGAAGCCCAAGAACATCTGAGGACCCAAGGTTGGGAATAACTGTCTTAACAGATGTGCCCCTGATCAGGTAGGATGTTGTGCAATGTACCAAATTTGCTTGTTTACAACTTATACTCTGTGAACAAACAGAGTTTGTTTGCCTTGATCTTTCAGGCTCAGAACCAAATCAGGAGGACAGAGTCTCTGGGACTAGCAACAATGTCACACTTTTGGTTCCTGTATTGCCTTATGATGCACCTGAACCTTACTGTATTGCTAGAGGAATCTTCCTTTAAGTTGACTCATGCTTATTCATTAGTCATCAAAGGGTATTCCTTGCCTGGTAAACTAGATCGATAAACAGACTTCACAGACAGCCCCGAATTAGAGCAGACTTCATTGTTGCAGGGAGTTGACAGAAGCAACCCTTTTCAGATTTGTGAAACTGGATTTAAAAAAAATCCTGGGCATAATTTCCAAAGCAAGCTAGTCTGCCTACTCTGGGAAGTGAGAACAGAAATTCTACAAGTAAGGCCCATCCAGACAGGCATATAACTTGCTATTTGGATTGCTTTTGGCAAAGTTTGTTTTGAATCACATGATGGTGTCCACACACATTTTGATTTAAAGTGATTCATCCCACCTGTTTTTAGAGCTGTCCTGCTCCTTTCTGGCATAGCGCTAGGGCTACAGTTTTTTGTGGGTGTGGTTTGCAGCACTTCTAATCATCATATCCTATAGCCCATGCAGATACAGTGGTGCCCCGCATAGCGACGTTAATCCATTCCGGATTAATCGTCGCTATGAGGAAACATCGCTAAACGGAACTGAATGCGTTCCTATGGGGCCCAAACTCACCGTTCAGTGAAGTTCCTTCATAGTGCCGCCATTTTCGCGCCCTAGGTAAGTGAGGGCAGGGCGCAAAAATGGTTGCAGTGGCCATTTTGGGCACTCGGCGGCCATTTTGGAACCGCTGATCAGCTGTTCAAAAAACATCACAATGTGAAGTTCGGTAAGCAAAACACTTACCGATCATCGCAATGCGATGTTTTACCCATTACAACATCGCAATGCGATCGCATTAGCGATCTAAAAAAAAATAGACTGCTATGCGGTTTCATTGTTAAACGGTGCGCTCGTTATGTGAGGCACCACTGTAGTTAGTTTGCATACAAATAGAGCTGTGTTTGTTGTTTTCTGAGGTGACAACCCTGCGACATATCTGGTGAATTGTTGCATTGAAAGGGACAATGGAGTACCCCCTCCTCTAAATTTCCTTATTGACGCAGTGTTATGCTAAATACATGAGATACATTGGCAGTATTATGTGTACCATACTAAGTGGATACATTGCTGTTTCACTATGTCCCTTTATTTAACAACAACAAAAATGAAAGTCAGTGTGGCTGGCTGAATGACAGCTGTGGGAAATGGTGGGGAAGGGGCCAGGAAGGAGAGTGTCAGTAATTGAAAGGGGAACGAATCGGAGCAATCCAAAGACCTGTCTGGACCCTTTTCACAGAACAAAAAAATGTTGACCAATGTGGATGGAAGGGTTGCTCAATTGAGAGATAAAACAGATCACACTAGAGATAAGAACCTTTTAAATGTGAACCAGACAACTTCAACCTCCCCTGTCTGGACATACCCTAGATGACTCTGAAGGGCATATTCATATAGCTGATCTCTCTAAGTTTGTTTTATTTATTTATTTATTTATTTATTTATTTATTTATTTATTTATTTATTTATTTATTTATTTATTTTAATATTAGCTGATGTTTTGTTGTATCTCTGGATGAATAAAAAACTCTCTGCTCAAGAGGACTTATCTTTTTCTTTGTAAAACAAGCCTGGCATTATACCAGCTGTGAAGTCTTTATAAATAGGAGATAGTTCTGATTAAAAGATACATCTTGATTTAACCGACAGCTAGTGTGCTGAGAACATAATACATGGCTATCTAGAAGCCCACTGATTGCTAATAATTTAATTCCTATAACAGACTAGGAAAAACCTTATTACCTGGCAGCTGGTATTCAATCACTCTTCTCCAAAATAAATAGCCTATTGGCCTCATAATGAGAAAAAACTAGGCAGCAATGGCCTTTGTTTTGTGTTTTTAAATGGAACATACCTTGTTAACCTAGAATCCTACCATGCTTATCCTGCTGAATGGCTATTTCTTACTCTCGTAACATACCTATTTAAGTAAACAATATTGTTACATTTATTTAAAACTTGACTTATGAACTGAGAAGTTGTAGTGTTGTAGGGCTTAATACACATAATGGAAACATTTTCATTGCCACATTCAGGATAGGAGGGAAAGGTTCATATAAAGAATCTAAGCCCTGGAGTTCTTTATTGTCAGTTTTAAACAAGCAGAGAAATCTGTAAACCCAGAAGCAAAAAGGAAGAAAGAACTCATTATCCTAAATTCTTCCCATTTCACTGCTATGTCAGTGTCATTTATTTGTTCTGCATTTTTGGAAAAAAAAACAATTGCATTCACTGGGTTTTCATTTTGCAAGATACACAGCAGCATTCTTAAGGCTGTAATTGATCTAATTGCTAGATTAACATCTGATGGCTTGCAGTAGATTTCAGTGGAATACTCTCATCTAAGCATTGCTGAAATGAATTTGAGCTGCACTAGAGAACTGTTCTTCTGGGTGGCAGTACTGAATACAAAAAAAGAAGAAAAGCTGGTCCTATCATCGGGCAATGTGAGGTGGCTGCCTGAAGCAGTAGATGGTGAGATGGGCAGAACCCAACAGCTCAGAACTGCCACTCTCATGTACAATAGAAAATACTGTTCCACAGTAGAGAAGGGGATGAAGTACCAAGATGGCTCTTTGTCTTGGTTCATAGGTTGTCAAACTTGACAACCCATGAACCATGAATTGCCTCCCAGTGACCTGACGAAAAGCAAATCAATTCATCATTTCTCAGGCCTTTTTATTTTATTTTATTTTATTTTCTGCTTTTCTTCCTCTTGCTATGACCCTCAGGGCATAGCAAGAGCAGGGATAAAGGGATCAACACGATCTCCCAGCCTGGCTGCCTTTGGTAAGGCAGTGTGGCTGCGGGATCCTTTTGATCCCTTCCCTCCTCTTCTTATGTTGTGTGGGCAGAGGAAGAGGAGGAAAGGGGATCTAAGCCATCCCCCAGCCCAGGAGATGGCATTCCCTTTGGACAGGCTTTAATGAGCCGCCTGAAGGGAAAACCCCTCTCTGCTTATGCCCACAAGGAACAGCTGATCCTCAGGGGCATAAGCAGATAGGGAACAAAGGGATGAATATAAAAGTGTTATATTCATTTCTTCGTATTCGTTGGGGTCTCTGGACCCCAAGAATACGAAGCAACAAATATCTGATGAACCAGGGATATTTAACAAATATCCTGATTCATTTTTATATTCGTCCCCATGTCTGTCCCATAGCTGATAAATGTTGACAGCCAGTAAGATACAAACAGCAATCCAAATGGCTTTTGTAAATGGAAAGAAAAAAGGGTCCCATCTTCTCCTCCATCTCAGGCTACAAAATGTTTTCAGCTCTGCCAAGGGAATTACTTTCAACAGACCTCATCCAGGACCTGCATCCTCCATAGGACCTGTTTTTTTTTGGTCGTGGACGCAACCAGGCAGAGCTATGGTAAGAGCACAGAATACAGTCATACTGCCCTGTAGCTCCCCTCAAGAATCTGTAAAAATGGCAACCTACTGCACAAACAAGGAAGAAAAGATGGGAAAGGGTGCCTAAAAACACAGTTCAAAATCACGCCCTTGTAATTTAAGAATGTTTTTCTGTTGTTGTCTTTTTAAATTAATGTTTGTGGGGGACCTCTGTACAATGGTTTCTTTAAAAAAGAAATAATCTCCCCTGAGCTTGCAGTTGATGGCATAATGTTCCAAGATCCTATTTTTTTTCTATTATTGCTTTGAACATGGCCTTGAAAAATGGTCAGGAGAAAGTTTCGTCTGAGGACTGTGTTCTGCGGGCAGGCTAAAGGGAGTTATCTGGACCATTATTTCTTTTCTATCTCTAGCCCCCTTAATTCTGTGATTAAGCACCCATTTAATTATGGGCCCCACAGTTATATAAAAATATTGTTCTTTCGGGTTACAGTTTATGATGTCCTTGAAGTCAAGCCCTGTAAACAGGATTCCTCTTGAAATTAGAAGTAAAGTAATAGGGTGGAGAAACTGCCGGCTTGTGTGCTCCAGACGACAGCCAAAATAAATATTGAATGGAAGATTTTATATGCAAAATACGCTGAAGGACTTAAATAGGCACTTTCTTCCTAGTTCATATTTAGGCTAATCCCTTTTTATGTTGCTATTTGCTGCTAGGTTTTTATTGAAGGTGTTTTATAATAATAAGCGTTTTGTGTGGAGTGCTCCGCAATACTTTTCAATGGCCACATGAAAGGCCTAACCATAAGAAAGACAGAATGGCGGGATTGTTGCCTGAGGCCAGTTGTCTATGAAACAGTTGCCTGATGGAGGATTGAGAGAGGTGGTTTCTTTCATTCATTTTAAAACAGGAGTCAGATTTGAATGAATAGGCCTGAAACTAGGTGCCACAGGTCTGTGAACCCCATAAGTGGTTTCCCCAGCTCAACCTTGTGCCCACTTGATGTGTTTTGACTCCAATCACAATCCCTAACTAGCTTCATTTCTGTGGGGAAGGAAGAAATTCCACAAGACCGTCCTGCCCTCTGGTGTTGCTCAACTTTCACAGATCATTAGGTATCATATTTACATTGAAGATCAGTATAAAGCACAACAGGTACTGTATAAGCTAGAAGAAATGTCTTTATTAGAGTGTTCAAGCACTCATTCAGCTTGGAATTAATTCATTAAAATTAATTAGTTAATTAATGATAAGTGGTTATAATTTTAAGCAGCTTCAAAGTCAATTGACGGAATCGTACTGGCAATTTATATAAGATGGTGAAATCCCATAGTTAGCCACTAGATAATGGAAATGCTGACTATGCTCCTGGTTTTGCACTGAGTACACTACCAGGAACACAACTGACACCTCATTAATTGGCAGCAATTTGCTATTAATGCAATGGCACTTATTTATTTTATTTATTATTAAGTGTCCATTGTAGGCTGCCTTTCTCCTGGTGAGGGGACTCAAAAGTGGCTCAAAAGATGCATCTATTACCATGAGGATTCCAGCCAGTATTTTAATATGTCTTAATGTTGGCAGCATTAGCAGACTCAGTAATATGATGGGAAAGAGTTCTGTAACATACTAGAACTCATCAGAGGTTTGAAAAATCATTCTTTTTGGACTATAGGTTCTGAAGTCCTGCAGCTGGGGTAGCAGCTGGCCCTGCTGGTTGTGGTATTTTTCGAGATGCTCCCAAAATAACTGTTCCAAGCTCTGGAACGAATTAATCAAAGAGCTTTTTTCTAAGCATGTTCATTGCAAGGAGCAAAAAGAACTGTAGTCTAAGCATCACAGACTAGCAAGGAAGCCCAGGTTTTAATCTGGCACACTAATGCTGAGCATTTACACTACTTCATGCCAAATGCATCACACACACCCAACTGTGACTCTCATTTACTTTACGTCCTAGCCAATTAGCACCTTGTTAAGCTGCACACCTGCGTAGCTCTATCCTTAGTCTCCTGCCCGGTATGTCTTTATTCGCTGTCTACTCCTTCTGTGTTACAATATGATGGATTCTACTTTAGACCACACTGCCAACTGCTTCCATTTGCAGAGCAGGCTACTTGTTCAAAAACCATCAATCTTTATTGCCCTGAAAATCCTCCAGCACCAGGTCAGAACGAGTCAAGTAGCATTGCCCACTTGCAGACTGGGTTTGGGGAGTTGTGGTGGTGGGTACTTTCAAACTGTAAGGTGCTGGGGAAGAAACAGGCAGATATTGGAGGAAATTCCCAAAGTGGTCTTTTTCATTTTAAAGAAGAAAAACATTTCATGATTTCCAAAGAGGAAAAATACTCATTTCTAATCAGATTCCTGTTCAAAATGCAAACTCTTCAAATATGAATAGTAATGGGGGGGGGCAGCTTTGATTGTTTCTGGGAAGGGTTCTTGGGAACCTCTCAAGACCCTTTCAGATTGTGCTCCTGAAATTTGGCAGCAAATATCAAAGCCTTCTTCAGCCTTATCCACCACAACTACAGCGAAGTTTTCATTAAGTGACTTCTGCAGTATCTTCTCCCTCCATGAGGATTTCAGTATATATGGAATTTGGGCTGGGGTTACAATTTGATGTCTATGTTTTATATTTCTTGAGTTTGCTGAGAATTCTAGCATGTCCCTCAAAATGGGACCAACTTTCTCACAACCAGAGTATGTTGCTTTTACTTGTTAGCAGCATGGGTTTGCTCCCGCCCCGGTGTGGTTCATTTCTTATCTCACTGAGAAAAAGAACTATTTGTCTAATAAAATTAAAAACATGCTGAGTTGTTTCTTCTCTTACATGTTTTTTTTTGCCTGCAGGGACCCCCCCCCCAACTCCTGTATATGGCCACTTGTTGAAACAGGGAGGGGAGATATTGTTTGTACCTCTTCAGTTGAAAATGTCATAGATTGCCCCTCTGTTGGAATTCTTCCACAAAATGAGTCTCCAGCAGACTGAAATATCATTTCTGATATATAGGAGTTAAACCATCCGGAAACACTTGTTTTGAAGGGATTTTTCCAGTGTGCCACCAAATTTTGGTGCTGTTCTTTGAGAAAGACTTGGGACCATATGAGATCCTTAGGCCACATGTTGATGACTGCTGGGTTAGAGTATCACATTAGGACTGGTGATAATTTGGTTAAAATGTTCACACAGCCATAAATTTCATTGGGTGTCATTAGGGGAGACATTAGCTCTCAGCCCAATTTACCTTACATTCATGCTTTGAGGATAGAATGAGTTGGAGAAGAAGCACATATGCCACCTTGTAATTGCTGGAGGAAGACAGGATATAAATGTAAGAATAAATTTTGAAGTATCAGTTTTTGATCAATTTGGACAGCCTAGGTTGAATTCAAGATTGATTTTGAATGTACAACAAAGCAATATCCTTAAGAGACAGCTGTTGGACTGCAGACTTTGCATTTTCAATACCTTTTGATTAGAGTTTGGAGAAATCATGTTCTTAGCCCGCACTGCAGAAAATCCCCCACCAGCTTGCTGAAGGATACTGGGAACAATAGTGTAAGGCAGTTTCCCAAGCTCTGATCTAGATCTGGTCGTAACTTGTTTAAAGCAGAAGTTGTGTCATTGGGACATGTCATTCAACTCTGCCCTCTTGATTCTGCCCCAGAAAACCAGTGTATTCCCTTTCTTCTTCCAAAACTGCTTCAGGTCAACTACCATCAGTTGTTCTATCAGGTGCAAATAGTATGATTAATAGAAAGATTTCTAGTCCAGTTTTTAAAATTCAATACAACTTTACTCTGTAGTTTAGGCTAGTTCATATTAAGATATATTTACCGGGGCATTATTTCAAATGTGGAGCCAAGTTTCACGCTCAGTCTTTAAAAATCACGTTGATGGATCTGCATTTCTGATTCACTTCTCAACCAACAAATGACACATACACAAATTAGGTGTCCAAGAATCTGAATATTTTTTTTTAAAAAAATCCACTTCATTTTCTGTTTGATTAGATTCTCAGTGCTGGCTTCAATTGCTGTGCATTATACAGTAAACAAAATATTCAAATAGCAATGAATTATTCACCTTTTCTCCTTCACGGATTGCTGCCTTGTCATGGCGAAGGGGCTTGAGTAATTCAGAGAAGCAATGGGATATGCCGTGAAGGGACACCCAAGATGGACAGGTCATAGTGGAGAGTTCTGACTAAACATGATCCACCTGGAGCAGGAACTGGCAAGCCACTCCAGTATCTTTGCCAAGAAAACCCCATGGGCAGAAACAAAAGGCTAAAAGATATGATGGTGGAAGATGAGCCCCTCAGGTCGGAAAGCATCCAACATGCTACTGAGCAGAAGACAAGGACAAGTAGCTCCAGAGCTAATGAAGTGGTTGGGCCAAAGCCAAAAGGACGCTCATCTGCAGACGTGCCTGGAAGTGAAAGGAAAGTCCGATGCTGCAAAGAAAAATATTGCATAGGAACCTGGAATGTAAGATCTATGAACCTTGGTGTCACGTTCCCGGGGGTTACAACAGCTGAAGTCCGATAAGCCAGTCCAGGGTCAAGAATACCAGGAATGCAAAGCCAATGTCCATAAATCAACTCACAGAATGAAGTCCAGTGTCAAAGTCCAGAGTCCGATACACAGCATAGTCCAGGGTCAGAGTCCGAAGTCCAATACCAGCATAGTCCAAGGGCAGAGTCCAGAGTTCAGGGTCAGGAACACAGTACAAGAAGTGTGGATGCAAGCCAAGGTTTTGATTCTTTGCTTCCACAGAATTTCTGGCTTCACTGGGAGCTGTTTTATAGTAAAACAGGTCCTTGAGCTGCTGGAAAGCTTTCTATCCTGCTAATACTCAGGACTAGATGAACGTAGGTTTCTGTGAACAGCCTTTGAGCGATCCTCTGATTTTCTTGTCCTAAGTTTTTCCCGAAGCCTGGCCCGAAGCTTGTCTGCTGTGGAAGGAGAATCTGGAGGCGGTTCAGGTCTTTCTGATCTCACAGCATTCTCTTCAGCCTCAGTTAACCCTTCTGGTTCCAGGTCTTCGGATGCACTCATGACACTTGGTAAGATGGATGTGGTCAAGCAGGAGATGGCAAGAATAAACATTGACATCCTGGGCATCAGTGAACTAAAATGGACAGGAATGAGCGAATTCAGTTCAGATGATTGTCATATCTACTATTGTGGGCAAGAATCCCGTAGAAGAAATGGAGTAGCCCTCATAGTCAACAAAAGAGTAGGAAAAGCTGTGCTGGGATACAATCTCAAAAATAATAGAATGATTTAGCTCTGTACAGTCAGCAAAAACAAGACCTGGAGCTTGTGGTGCCCAGGGCCCCCTAAAGAGTGCCTAGCACTTGGTCAGAGAGTTTGACAGGCCACTTACCTGCCACCCTTGCACTGGGGCAAGTGCTAAGACCTCAGCACTGCATAGCTTTTGAATTGTGGTGCTGGAGGAGACTCTTGAGAGTCCCCTGGACTTCAAAGAGAACAAACCTATCAATTTTGAAGGAAATCAAGCCTGAGTGCTCACTGGAAAGACAGATCCTGAAGCTGAGGCTCTAATACTTTGGCCATCTCATGAGAAGAGAAGACTCTCTGGAAAAGACCCTGATGTTGGGAAAGCGTGAAGGCAAGAGGAGAAGGGGTCGACAGAGGATGAGATGGTTGGACAGTGTCATCAAAGCTACCAACATGAATTTGACCCAACTCCGGGAGGCAGCAGAAGACAGGAGGACCTGGCGTGCTCTGGTCCATGGGGTCACAAAGGTTCAGAGACGATATAACAACTAAACAAAAAGAACAATTAAACTTCTATCAATGGTGGGAAACTTCATTAGGGAAATCTTAGGCTACTCGCATCAGAACTTCTAAAATACCTGCTTTATTTACAAAGATACTAGGGAGAAAAAAGAAACAAATCCAAAAGCCTCGATACGATTGAGTCATGTGATGTCAAGCTGAAGTGTCTCCAGTATTATTTACTATTATTGTCTTCTAACATAAATCCAACATGCTATTAAAATTGGATACACATTTAGAAAAAACTGAACTAACAAGAACATTGACTCAACAATGATCACTAAAAATATCAATTATACGGTTTCAAGAAGAATACAGGGGGAAGGCAGCTTATGAAACCGCATGGCTTAATCTGTTTACAGAAACATGCATAACAGAGGAAGTCACATTTATAGAAAGAAAACATTGTAAAAATAAAATACTCATATCTTTGCATGTTTCTCTGCCACACTGATCCTCTTTTATATACCTGAGCAGTAGCAGCCACCTAATAGGCTTACTATAGTAGTATTGTGTTGAAAACTACCTATGCAGTACAAGACTAGTGGCAGGCTTTATTTGGGGCAAAAGCATTGCACACAGCATTTGTCTCAATGCTGAATGTATTGTATTGTTGCCCTACTTACATTGGGGCTACCTAAATGGATAGAGTCACATCAACAATGCCAGAATGTCTCTCACTACTGCGAATCTTCTGAACTGAGCAGTGCATGTATTGTTCCTCCTGATGCTACAATAACAAGCCATCAATGTGGATTTTTATTTCAGTAGCAGTATCTCAACTGGATGATGGTGGAACCTCATCTATTTGATAAATCTGGACATTTGCAGGTCTTAAATCATGTTGTGTCAAACCATGGATCCCCAGTAGATCTGTAAAAAAGGGCTATATAATAAAGATCTATAATGAAACCTCCCATAAAAAGGTGGGGTCTTCAAGATATATTTGCTATTGTTGCTTTCAGTTATGACGAAAAGAGGGCAAGTTTAAATCTTACCAAATATCAACTTCCACACTGCCTTCTATATTCCTCACATCTGTTGTTTTAATCTCTCTCTCTCTCTCTCTCTCTCTCTCTCTCTCTCTCTCTCTATCTATCTATCTATCTATCATTGAAAGAAATATGTTTGTAGTAAGAATCTTCAAAAAGAGGTAGTCAGATCCTGATTTTGTTCATATGCTGTTGATTTCAGTTTATCAAATATTGGGAAAGGAATTTTTGTAGAATTCTTCAAGCACATGTTTACTTTTTGAAATCTGGAACTCTCGGTTGGACTCTTGAGAGCCCACCGAGGCCACACTTTAACCTTGTCACCTCTGATCCCCAGTGGCAGCAAAGCAATTTTATATTACTGTATTTTACCTGTAAATGAGTGCAGGGGCCACTACCTTTTGATTTTAAGCAGAATCGAGCTTCTTGGAAGTCTTTGGAAGATTCATGAATGGAAGACACAATATAAAAGAAGTCAAAGGAAAATCAATGAATTTCTAACACAATACAATGCAATGCAATGATGAAATGAAAAGTGCAAATCAGAACAACCTATATAATCTCCCAGAAAGATTAGTCTAACCCATTGTAAAAACTGAAGCTTCTCTCAGAATCAAGGCAAGCTGAGGCCTAAAGGCCGCAGAACAGTCAAAAGCTGCAAAAGTAAACATTACACAAGAAAAAGTGGACTGAGAAGTATTTACATACGAACATGAATGTGAGCATGAAGGAATGTGATCCTGAGCCTGAGTCCCTAGCAACAACTGCTTTTGGATGTTAGGCAACTGTTATTCCACCATTTATGTGGCAGGCATTCATTGTATAGCAATGTATGTAAGACTGAAATTGTCTAGTAGGTTTTATGTTGTTACTCATCTTATTTGCATTTGTATCATATATGTAAAGTATTTTATACTTGATAGTTGTAGCAGTATTGTGGTATGTGCTCTTCTGCATGTATTTAAACAGAGGAACAACATATAACTAAAAATAATGCATACATAAATGCACACATGCATACAAATGTGCTACTAGAGGGTCAATGATGGCAATACTCTGTAAACCGCATCATTTATTTTAAAATGAGCCATGCAATTAACAAATTAATAGTGCAAATTCAAGAGTTGATTCATTGCTAATTCACAGCAACAAACTAATTTTAGCTTTCTTAAATGTTTAACATCCATGAATTAATTTTCAGTCTAATGTTCCAAGCTGTGGTGAAAATTAGTGACAACTACAAGAAACTTAGATGATCCCCTAATCATGCCAGGCGCACAGGGAACTCCATCAGAAGAACATTCACAGCAGATAAATCAAAAGTAATATTCTCTACACTGGAATCAAAATGCTGATTTTCTCATTCATTTGTAAGACTTTGGTCTTACACTGGCGATACTATTGGGAGTCCTAAAGATAAAAAAAAATCTGAGCAGCTATCATTACTTTTTATCAAAGTCTTCCTTTGCTTTTGCCATTTTGAAACATTTTATGGCTTTCCCCCACTTGCCATATGATTTTGCTTCAAGTCTTCTGAGCTGCTCATCTTCTCTGTTCTTTCCCTATTATCATGACTTTTAAATGGTCTATTTTGCCATCCTATTAGACTCTGAGGATCTAAAGGTGGATGACAGAGTAAAAGAAGAAATTGTTCTTTCAGTAGCTGTGTGATTGCTTAGGTGTGTCAGATTACATAGGTGGGAGAAAGTTCTAGAGAGGACTCAGAAAATTATTATTCTAGCTGTCTTCCTCTTATTTATATTTAAGCTGCAGTCATATGTGTGGTTAACTGAGGTAATTTTAAGCAGGCATACCAGATCACACTGTTAGAATTGTAAACCGCCCGGAGAGTGCTTGTAGCGCTATGGGGCGGTATATAAATCCAATAAATAAATAAATAAATAAATAAATAAATAGATTATTTATTTGATATTTCAAATAACTGACATTGATATTTTTCTCAGATCTAAAACATGTGCAAGTCAAACAGGGTTTGCAATATTATTATTTTTTAAGTAAGTTGTTATTCATTACTTTTTATTTTTAAAAATCAACTCCATGACAATTGTTCCTTACTAGAAAAGTGAATGGGCTTTGAAGTGTACATCACCTCGCTGGCTCCTCATGAGGTGATGTACACTTCAAAGCCAGTTCACTTTCACCTCAGGATGGGCTGGACAGGGTACAACTCTGGGTGGCCACTTATGAATCACCAAAAAGGAAAACACAGATTTGCATAAAATTGGTTATGCTAATTTGTACACACATTACTACACTAATTTGTATGCAAGATTATAAACATTTTAAATAATTTAATGAGAATTACAGTATATTGTGGTGAAATGCCAACATGTGATGTCACTCCTGCCTGTCCATCACAGAAGCTCAAGAGGGAGGAGCCAAGGATAGGGCAGGAAGGGTGGAGTCAGAGAGACAGTTGGGGGATGTGAAATGGCAGTTAGGGTTTAGGAGAGAGAAGAAGAGAGTTAGTGAATTGAGCTGAGAGAGTTAAGAGAGAGAATTGAGAAGGTTAAAATATGTTGAACAAGCAGGAACAAAATTATAAGTACTATAAGAGAGATATTGATTAAAAGTATATAGTAGTTTGGAATAATCAAATCCTTGTTAATACCTGGTACAGTTCATACGTGATTTACTGTTGTGATTTACTTGACAATAAACAAATATTTGTTACTCAAACCTCTGGTTCCTAAGTTCATTAACCTTAGCTTTGGCAGCACACCTACATAATCGGTATTAGGAGGATAATATCTGGTGGCAGCTAGAAGAGAAAAGGGTGTGAGCCTTTGTGAGGGCCAGAATAAACAGGGGCAACAAGGTTGAATGCCGCATATATCTTTCTTGAGAAGAGGGTAAACGGAGTGGCCAGAGGACCCACATCCTTCTCAGTGTGCTGCCTTGGTGCTCATGCTAGATGAACAGTTTCAAAATCCTTAATTTCCTGCCTTGGACTGGGTAGCCCTTCAAATGGAGGGTACCTTCAAAAGGAAGACTGTCCTCTATCAGGAGGACTGTACTCCCTAAAAGAAGACATCTGGCCACCTTAGTACAGACATTGCTGACTTGTTTTTCTTGTCTCCTCCTCCTGCACCCAATGGATTTTTCTGCACATGATCTAATGTACCCCTTTTAAAGCACAGGCCCTCCTATGTTGCCCCCCAAAAATGGCTTTGCTTCTCAAAACAAAATATCCTGAGCTGGCACTTACCTTGAAACTGATTTAGAGAAACAACTGATGCAACTTTTTCTTTATGTTCTACTGTATGGTGATAACCAGATTAGATCTCAACGGGATCCCTCATGTAGACTTGAATCAAATTAGACTTGAGATGCTTAATAAACCTGCCATTCTTCATGGAATTATATTTTGATATGATATGCTTCGCAGGATCAGGCTTTCACTGATGGGAGAAAGATTGTGTTGGGTTTTCAACAGAAGAGGCATAGATAAGTGGAGGGAAGCACAGACCATTCAGCAGATAGGGTCTCTTTGGAAAGAAGCTGTTTAGAATTTGAAGAGTGTAATGGGAGCTAAATAACAGGAAGTTAAATGTTCTCAATGCTCCTTGCTGTGGCACTAGTATGTATTGAAACTGGGCTATTCTGTATCTGGATTAACGTAAAGGATTTAATATAATGAAGTGATTTGCTATAGGCCATCCAAATGAATAATTCATCAGGCCCAATGTTTTGCTATTTACTCCAGGGACATACCATATATGGTCATAATTGGTTACAAACAGATGGGTCCTAGCTATGGTGGACAGTCACTTTTTACAATTTGAATGGTATTTTTCTTTCCTTAAGTGTACCAAAACATAGTCATCTATCTGTGTAGAATTTAAATGTAGATAGGAGGACACATCAACAGGACACAGGGAGCCCCCTCTGAAACCTATTTAAGAAACCATTGCTCCCAACCAACAACTTCTTGGAATTCTCTCTCTGGTTTAGTTTTCATGACTCCACCTTCAAGCGGCCTTTAGGGGACAGCCATGACAATTTTTTTTTCTGTATGCAGGAGTCCGTAATCCATGAAGAGCCCTATGCTCATTAACTTCAACTGAGGGAGCCAACCTATACATGCATTACTTTGTAATTACAAATCAAAACCCTCCATTGAAACCAGTGTGGTTCTCTAAATAGAGAAGGGACTCATATTGGAACAGATGGATCTCTTGTTTGAAGACAGAACAACAGACAGAGTTTTCTCCTCCAAGAAAAATTAAAAGAAATCCCATAAAGTTTATAATAAGAGTAGGGAAATGCAAACACACCTTTAGTGTTCTTTGCTCTATCCTTACAGGAATGTCCAATGTTTCAGATACTCACCTTGGATGTGGGGAGCCCAGTGTCCGATTTCTTCTTTGTTCAGTTGTAAAGCTCACTAGGCAAAAGATGATCTGTCTCCCTCACTTTTTCTGCAGAGTTGTTTCATGGAA
Source organism: Pogona vitticeps (assembly GCF_051106095.1). NCBI lineage: Eukaryota > Metazoa > Chordata > Lepidosauria > Squamata > Agamidae > Pogona > Pogona vitticeps. The sequence goes on from NC_135785.1 coordinate 176,557,434, forward strand.
CTGTTGAACAGCTCAGTGGTTTAGGCCTTTGGTTGTGGTGCCAGAGCTTGGGTGTTTGATTCTCCTCTGTGCCTCCTTGACAGGGGCTGGACTCAACAATAAAAAAGGTCCTACGTACCAGTTCTGTAGTTTTAAGATGATGATGGCAATAATGATGAAAAACTTGAAAACGTTTTTAAAAAAGGATTTAAAAACTCAACATCCTGATGTGCTGGACTACAACTTCTTCAATGCTTAGTCATAATAATAATAACAACGGTGTCCATAATCCATACAGGAATCACCGGGTCCAGGAAGGCTGCCTTTTTCCAACTAATAGCAATTTTCCTGGGTTTTGAGCAGAATATTTGCTCATCTTTGACACTTGAGATTCTGTCACAAAACATGGCAACGACTGAAGTTCGATTCTTCAACATGCAAAACGTTATCTTTTGTATTGCAAGGTATGGACCTAATCCTAGTGAAGTCATTAAAAACATTTCCTCTATAGGCATTCAAAGGCCTCTTTTTACTCCAGGTTTTGCTTTAACAAAGTTGTTTTATTTTGCGATGGAACAAGGTTGTGTTCCCTTTTTACTGCCCCCCTTTTTTCTGTAATTCTGTTATTAATCACACTCTAACTTCGTCTGAAATGAGAACAGAACTTTTACCCCCCCCCGTATCCTTGTCCTTTCAGAATAATAACAATAATAAAAGAAAAAGGAAATCACACTACCAGAGCCGTGCCATTTGTTAATTTTTTTTGTACATGCTAAGAACTGACGCATTCTTGTTTTTGCTAATTGCTACAGGTTGTTGTGAGTTCCCCCTCCCCCTTCCCCCCAGATTTTAACATTTTCATTAGACTGCAATGTATCAGTTCCAGAAATGAAGTAGTGTTCTTCAGTCATGTGAATGCTATTAAAACGCTCTCTTTTGATGTGCGACCCCTTTAAATCTCGGTCCATAGAAAAGCTGTCTGGCTCTGAAGCAAGGTTTACTTATTTGCCCTGTGGTGTTTTTTTTTTTTTTTAACAACTTGACAGAGCATGAAGCTAATAAGTATTTCTTGTTCTTTAAAGATTGATTTATTATCAGTTTCCAAAATATGCCTTTTCATTTGGAAAGTTATTTGCTCGGCTATTATGGCAAATAAATAGCTGCTAAGGGTCAGTGTGGGCCTCGGTGCTTGTTACTGCCTGTTCGCCTCCTGATTTGAGTTCAGTGTGACTAGTGTGGGTGTCCAGGGATTCCAAAGTCTGTACTGATTACCAACAAAAGCCTCTTTAAAATCAGCAGAAGCAGTCTAGGGACTAATGGTGCCAAGACAGTCTGAGGCACTCTAGCTATGCCCGAGGTCATGAAATGAGCAATGACAATGGTCCTGTCCTTGCTGATTTTATCACTCGAAAAGTATTTTTTTTCCTCGCAAGGCATCACACAGATGACAAAAAGGAGTCTTTAGGCCTCAATCCGACTTTCACCTAATAGGAGTTCCCTGAAAGACAGTTGGCATGTCTTTAACTATAATGAAGGGGCAATTTTCCTCGGCAGCACTGCTCTTCTGCTGCTTCTTCTGATGTGCATCTTTTGAAGAAGCTCGTCTGTGGAAGGAAGGCAGGGAAGCAGGCAGGCATCAGGCTGCAGTAGGACCCCAAGGAGTGATTTCAGTGATAGCAGATAGAGACTCTCAGCCCACGGGCTTTTCCGGGTCACCAGAGGGAGCTGGCCACCTGGTCGTGACCAGCTAAGAATATCCCTGTGCCTCAGTATGGATGCAAATAATTGGTCAGATGACTCTCCCTGGCAATGGCTGGAAGCAACACATTGCTGTCTGTAATGGGTCCACAAAGGGACAGTTAAATTATAGTATTTTTGTAAAATAACATGTTAATAATAATCACTAGCCATCAAGTCAATTCTGACTCATGGCAACCCCTTCCAGGGTTTTCTAGGCAGAAAGTACTCTGAAGTGGTTTCCCATTCCCTTCTTCTGGGGGCCCCCTGGAACTGTGCAGCTTGCCCAAGACCACACAGTCTGGCTCTACCTGCTGGAGGCACAGTGGGGAATCAAGCTTCCAACCTCTGGTTCTGCAGCCAGATACCTAATCCAGTAAGCTATCAAGCCAGCATGTAGAATAACATAATAATAATAATACTGTACTGCAGTGGTTTCTGATTATTACCTAAATGGTTCCTTTTTAGAGGGGCAACTTGACGGGCTTTTGTTTGGCATGTGACAAGTAATGTTAAGGAGACTTTTTTTTTCAAAAATGAAAAGAAAAGAGAGTAAACCTTTGAAAAATGGTCCGTTCCTCATCAGTACAAACATTCTTGCTACAGTTTTGATCAATGCTCTGGACATTTAAGCAACCTGCTCTAGTTGGCTTTGGCCTTATCCAGTTTGAGTTGTAGAGCGATTGAGCTGTAGAGCAGGAAGGAAGGAAAATGGTTGACAGCAGTTTTGGCCCAAATTCTAAAAAAAATGCTTAAAATCTCAAAACTGAAGGCTTTTGGAATAATATATCAATATATTCCTCTCTAAGTTAATTATGCTAAAATGGACAATATCTTCATTTATCAATATTTTCCACTAAATTTCTCTGGATATATAGAAAAGAATATATATTGTTCTTACAGCAGCAGTAGAACTTGAAAAAACAGTTGTGTTCTTTGTTTTTAGATACATTTTATTCTATTTCATGGGAAACTAAATGTGTAGATTCCAAACATGCACAAGACAGTAAATTAGTGTCAAGTGATCCCAGAGAAAGTGTGGTCTTTTATTTTTTTTAAATGAAAAATACAAATTCACAACAAGGGGAAATTTCAGAAAGAATTTATGCAAAGGTCCCTCACATTCTGTATATTTTTGGAAATATATATTTTTGATATGGGGAAATTGCTGCTATTGATAGCAGGAAAAAGTGACTTTTATCTTTATTGCCATTGTGCAGCTGGTAGTAGGATTATGTAAGAATTTGTTAATAATTGCTTTTAGAGCCTCTGGTATGTACGGCTTACTACAATGATGTAGGATTTACTCCATCTTGCAAAATTTATAACTTGCCACAGATCTGTTGGTAAAAGAAAAATAACAAAGTATTTCAGCAGTTAAAAGATTTTTCTTTTTTCTCCAGGGTGAACTTTTGTGGACCAAAATCGACTTCTTCAGACACAGGAGCACAAAGATGTTGCCCATATATTTATACCATGGTGGTGAGATTCATGTTCAGGTGATAGTACAAGTAACAGATACAGTGACAGCAGTTTGCTAACACCAGAATATGTCTATCCAGTTGTTAATTAGCAGATATTAGATGGGGTAGCAACCTAGGTAGTCTTGGCTACCTAGGGATAATAAGAGTTGCTTATGAGACAGAGACAACTATTTTAACCTATAAACTATTGCAAAAATCTGGGTTATTACTATATGCAATGAGCTAAGAAACCTTGATCTTGACTTAGAAATGGACTGGGACTTGTTTACATAACCATAGACTAAATACAGGGGATGTGTATTTTTATCTGAAGAAGTAGATTTTGATCTACAAAATCTCAGACTGAAATAAAACTGCTAATCTCTAAGGTGCTTTTCCTTTCCCTCTTATCTTTTACCAGCATAATGAGATAAGCCCCTTCTTTGGAGATCTGTGACTTCTTGTCACTAAAGTTGCATTTTATCTGCCCATCCAACCATATCTGAGGAAAACAATGAGGACATCCTTGTCCCTACTGGTGGACTGTGGTGCGTCTCAACACCCTTGAAGACATTTCCCACAGTCAGTTCCCCCATAGACATAGGGGGGTGGCAATGTCGAATTCAGAGGAAGATAGTGAAAAGGAGGGTAAACTAAAAAGGAAGGATCAAGAAGAGAAATGGGACACCTAAAGAAAAGAGGTGAGGAAGGAGATAAGGTGAAGAAAGGATACAAGGGAGGAGCCCATCTGGGAGTTGTGTGAGGCAAAAGTGAAAGAGGTAGGAATCCCCACAGGCAAAGAAAATGAGGAGGTAATTGAGAGAGTGGACCCTTGGACTGGGAATATAGTGCAGCTGTAGATACCCAAAGAGGAAGCAGAGAAGGTGCCCTGTGACAAGGCTCCAAGGAAGCCATCCTTTTGGCAAGAGAGAGAATGAAGGAAGAGATGAAGAAGAACCCAGGAAAGGGGAAAGCTGCCATCTGCTCCCATGTATCCCACAAGCCTGACTGGCTCCCCAAGCAAAGTGTGTTAGACCCTCTATTTCAGGGATAAGCAAAGTAAGGACAAGGATAAGGGGCAAATAAGTCTGGCCATTAATCATCCATGTCACAGCAATCCTTGTCTGGTTCACTTCTGAATTCTGGAAGAACAGGGGATTGTGGCTCTAAAATGATCAGCTGAGATATCAGGACTAAACTGGGTGATCCAGTTATTTGTAGGATTAGTGCTTTTTGGTTCTTAATAAAAGAGTTCTTGTTACCTTCCTACCCCAGTTTTAATAAACCGCTTTGTTGAACAGAATGCTACGTCTTTGAATATGGATCCTATAATTCAAGGACTGGGAGAATGTCTTGATGTGGCTTGGGGGGGGGCTGTCGTACTATCCATCTATCTGCCCATCTGAAATTGCTTTCTGGAACAGAGAAGTATAGGATATGGGGTATAGGATAGGGCCAAGGTGGGTAAGATATATCACCGTATGCTGGGAGAAGACTTTTTATGAGCACAACGTCACTACTGAATTCAAGGCTGTGAAACTCTCAGCTCTATAGACAGGTAATGCCAACTGTTTAATGCTTAAAGAAATACTCAATGGGCAATCAAACTCCATGCATATCCAGCCGAGGAACCTTTGCTGTCTGAAATGAAGAACAAGATGGCATTGTCTTTCATTTTTCATACATAGGTGCCAACTAGATTGTCAATGTCTTACTAGTGACAATAGCAAAATGTTCTGCATCTAAAGACAGCATGCTCTTAGGGAGGCTGCATGCACCTATCTCTCATCCAGTATATTGTTTCCCATTGTCAGCATCTGCTACCTGAGGTGATTGTCTCACTTTGCCCAGTAACAGGGCCAGGCCTTTACCCATAGAATATAGTACATGTATGCTACTTTAACTACACCAGATTACAGTTGCCAAAATGGAAAGTTTAGGTAACAAAAGAATTGCCTCATTACATGTGTATTTGCAATGTGGAACTAACATACACAGACAACAAAAAATACACAACTAACACGTTAAAACAGTGCCTCAGGATTTGTTCACATGACTACATTCACCTCAACACACTGGCTATTTATTCTTTATTTAAGCTCTGAGCCGCTGCTCTTTCTAAAAATATAACTTCATTCTTGGGGGATGGTGAGTGGGGAGTGGAATATTGTTCCAGCCTTATTTGAAGCTAAAATTCATGAAAATATATCTAATAAATCTGTGGGAACAAAGAAAATGGTCTGAGGAGGAAAGCATTAGAATGGAACAGGCCTTATGATTTCTTGTTGCGGTTAGTGGTTAGTAAGGCTATCATGTTTTTGCAGTTTTATATGCCCCAGAAAATGTAATTTTTCTGTCTTCCTTTTAAAATCAAATTACAGCGTGACATTCAATAAAATATCTTTTGTGCAGCTAATAAAAATGATATCCCATCTCACGTCTTTTGACAAATAAACCACACAAGTCAAAATCCTACCTCTGATACAGTTTATAGCTTAAGCTTTCATGTCACTCTTTCCTATTTCTTTTCTTTTCCTTTTTTTTTTAAAGTCCCATTATTTATTAATAGTCTTCTGTGTTTCAAAAGTTTCTTTGCTTGAGTGGAGAAAAAATCATTTGCCTTTTAATGGGGTGTCAGATTTGTTTTCCAAACCTACTAAAAGGTTATCGTTGTTACATATGGACAAGCGCCCCCCCCCCCCCCGAATCAATGTAAACTCTCTTACTTGGATAATTTACTGCCGTCCCCTGGTAGCTGTATGGAAAATTTAATTTCGCCATTTTGCAAAGTGGAAGGGTGGAACTTTTTCTATATGGTTAACTATTTTCACATGGAGTGAAGAAGAAAAAAATGCAAAGCAAAGGAAAATGCCTATGTCTAGCACATACTAAATAACAGGTCGGCTATCAGCCTTGTGTTTGAGTTCAGGGCCGATGGGTTGTCTGGTAGGGTTCATGGCACAGAAAAATGATGGAATCAATTAGATTTACCATAAAATCTTTTGGCAATTAACCCCGAACCAGCCCAGGAGATCCGGCTTAATGCTAATGGCAACAGGACAAAAGCTTATTAGATTTTAGGCCAATGTATATTGATACTTGAGTCAATTTTTTAACATCTAGGACAACTGTAATGGAGAAGGTGGGGGAAAACTTATTCTGTGATAGCTATGCTAGGTTTTGGAGTACAACTACAAAAATCAGATTTTCAAAAATCAAAACGAACTGTGAATATTTAACTAGAGCTTGGTCACTGCAATGTTTCTTTCTTGGACCGAACCTTGGAGTTGTGGTCCAGAAATGTAACATTGCCTAGCTTTGGCCTTGGTTTTGCCATAAGGCTACCATGGCTTCTAGCATGGCACTGAGTTGCGCATTGCCGCTCATCGTTTTTCCAGATGGGATTAAGGTTTAGTCTGAATTGCAAATTAAGATGAATATGTATTTGGCCAAATCCTAACACTAATGCCGATCCCAAAAGTCCCTGCTATCCAGATCTGCAATAGGAAAGGTCCAGCCTTCATAGCAGAGTGAAGCCCAGAATAATGTACAGTATATGGACTTTAGGGGTGAATAAGCAGCAATATGTAGGAATCTTTTCAATATAATTTCTTCTGCAGGCCAGTAGCCTGTCTGCATGTTGAATTCCAGCTAGAGATATTGCCCAATGTATCTGTCATGGTTCCAGCTGCACATGGTGCCTTCCATATTTGGGAGTTTCATGTATGCAAATAATAGGACACTGGCCTTAAGTTGCAGCTATATTGACAAATACTTCGAAATTTGCTCTGCAGTTAGCAGAGATCAAGTCAAAGTATTTTGCAATTATCATGCAAAGCAAAGGTCAATGTAAATCAGTCTAGCCCATTTTTTTGTTCTGATTTAAAGTCCCCCCCCCCCGCCTCCAGGGACTTCTACTTTTTAAAAACTGGAACAATTTGAATGGTTTTGGGGTGATGTATTAAACTGGTGCATGATGTTTTGGCACAGTGGGAACGCATGTCCCATGACCTTTTCCCCAGCTGTCCTGAAGTATTTTTAACTTTAAAACAAACTACTATTGAGTTTAGCATGGGAAGAACCTTGTACTGCAGTGGTTAAACTGCAGTACTGCATTCAAGACTCTGCTCATGACCTGAATTCCATCCCAACAGGCTCAGGCAGCTGCCTCAAGGGTGACTCAGCCTTCCATTCTTCCAAGGTCAGTAAATTGAATACTCAGCTTGCTGCAGGGAGGGCAATGTGTAGCCTGCATAATTAAACTGTAAGATGTCCAGAGAGTGCTTTAAGCGCTATGGGGCAGTATAATGGCAGCATGTTTTGCTTTGTTTTAGCTTCAGGTCACCTTATTTTTGCTTTAGTCCCTTAATTTAGCATTAGAAAAAAAGACCAAAAAAGAGAGCCAAGGACTGCTAAGTGGGGAGTGTCAAAGGAAGGGGGCCCTTCGCTGTGGGCACATATGAAATCACATTGGATTGAGGACCACTGTGGACACTGGCAACCAAAACAATCCAGGGGCTTTGTGTGTTCACCTAAGCTGAATACAATGGTAAAAGTGACTGCAGATCAAACTGTAGCAAAGCTAAATTGCTCCTATTCAGCTTTCCAGGGTACGTAGTTGCACCCTCAATCTCCAAACCCAGTCACTGGTACAAACAATTTTTTTTCATGTCCTGAAGCAGTATATTTACCAAGTGTTTTCATGTTGGAAAATCAAGTTGGCAACATAATGCCACAGGAAAGAAAATAAATGAAAGTGAAAGAATGAAAGCAAAGAACAAACCCATCAAATAATATTTTGCAGGGAATTCATTATTGTGTGTATTGTCAAATATTTCACTTTAAAAAACAAAACATAATTTAAACATCAAATGCTCACTTTTTTATACTGAGCAGGAGGGTATCCTAATGACGGAGCAGGCACTTCCAGGTTCCAGGCTTGGAGATTAAATCCTTGCTTACTTTCTATTGACCAATCATAAAGCAAAGCATTCTAATTACACAGTCTGAGGTGAGGAATATAATGTACTATGAGCTAAGTGATACGTATCAGGACAAACAGATGTTTTTCACCACTGGGGGGAGCACCTGTTCTAATAACATGATAAAAGTGTAGCTGTCCACAAGTGGCCTTTTGAAATGCTCCGCTGTGGGAAGAGAAATTGGAGGAGGGAGACCCATTTCATCACATTTCTCCAGGGAAGGAGAAATTCTCCAACAATTTCTCAGAGGCAGGTCTTCCTATAGCATGGGTTGAAGCACAGCTTCCCCCCTCCCCCTTCTCTTTCCCACTGACACCATCTTGCTTTTTCCACAATGCCCTCCATGTAGTGACATCATAGGCATTATGGTAATGATGGGGAGCTAGCCATAAAAAAAAGTGGGGGGCGGAGAGAAAATTTTGGAACTACATTTTGCAGAATGCTTCTCTTTTTCTAGGGGAATAGAAAAATGTGCTGTTTATCTAAAAAAGAAAGAAAGAAAGAAAGAAAGAAAGAAAGAAAGAAAGAAAGAAAGAAAGAAAGAAAGAAAGAAAGAAAGAAAGAAAGAAAGAAAGAAAGAAAGAAAGAGAGAGAAAGAAAGAGAGAAAGAAAGAGAGAAAGAAAGAAAGAAAGAAGTCTTCTGAGCATTTTTGGCTCAGCCCCTGTCATGCTTCTGAGGACTGAATTGTATTGAGTATTGAAATACTGTTTTAGATATATTTTGTCTCTGTTGCAGATGTTCATGACACAATTCTGTCCCTGTGGTCCCTGTGGGTATGAAAGAGGGCAGTGTGAGACACTCCTGATACTCATTCTCACACACAATCAGCCTTTAAGGATTTTGTTCTATGGATGAATTATCTGTAACCTCAGTTTTGCCCCTGTGAAAATCAGGAAGAATGAGAATTCCTGCGATTCCAACCCCCCTTCATCTTAGCTCTAAATACCTGGATCTTCCCAATGTAGTCTGTCTTCTTAGTTACCAGTGTAGAAGTCAGTTTCCAGTGAGAAAAGACAATGAGGTAGCCAGTTATGGATATGTTCTTTTGCGTGTGTGAGTGTGTTGGTTTTAGTATTTTTGTTTAAAGAAAAAGCATAATTCTAAGACATGGATTGGACCATCAAGTCCAACTGCCCTACAGAAAATCCATAGGCAGAGCATCCCTAACAGATGGCCATCCAACCTTTGTTTCAAAAGTTTCTGTCAAGGACACTTTTCAATATACCAGTTCAATCTTTAGGGTTGGGACGTTCATGTTTGAATGAAAGGGGTAAAGACAAAAAAGAGATTCTTTTTTTTTTCATTTTCATATTCCTTTTTTAAATCCCCAAAGAAAGCCTCTAAAACATAATGAAATGTGGGGAGGGAGTACACAAAAAATTTGTGGGTTTTTTTTGTGTTTCCTCTTTTGTATTCCTTCCTTCCACCCTTCCTTTTTTCCTTTGTACATCAAACCACCTGATAAATGTTTCATCCAATAGCTATAGTGGGAGAAATTGTAATGACATCATGGTATAACCAATGAACATCAGAGAGGGAGCGGGAATTTTGAATTTGAGATCTGAGGCCCTCGGTGAAGACCTCCTCTTTGCTTAGTTATTTGTTGTGGATTGTGACTGCTGCCATCTTGGATCTTCTCCTCTTTTTGTTGTTATTGCCTTTTTGTCTTGATTTTTGAGGGGATATCTTCCCACTTCTTTGGACCATGTTTGCTGTTGCCAGGCAGCCTGTCTGTACCAGACCACCTTCCTGGGATTATTTTCTGAATTTTTACCCCCTTTAGTCTTTTTCTTTTTTGGGTTTTTTTTGCTACTCGTACCTGCCTGCCTGCTGGACTCAAAGAAGAGAAGAGTAGACATCAAGTGTGTGTGTGTGTGAATCTTCCCAGATGCTAGTAGTTTGTGGCAAGGGGAATTATTTTATTATTATTAGTAGTAGTATTTAGCTCACAGAAGTTCAAGATGGTGACCTGACAGCAGGAGGTTGTGTTTTTCCTCCTGTTGGGTCAGTTTTTCTTTTTCCTTTTGGTCTCTTTCCTTTTGCTTTCTTTGCTTTTCTTTTTGTTTCTTGCCTCCCTCCTTTGATGCAGCTGCTTTTTATTCTCTTATCTCTGCTGCAACAGCAACAAACATTACAACTACAATTGTTGCTGCCTCCACCACTATCACCAGAGAGTAAGAACAACAACACCATTGCAGCTGCTGCCATTGGGGAAACAGGCAGGCAGGTTGGAATACAGTGAGCTGGAGTTCTCCGAGGGGGAAAGAAGGGGGAAGGAAGAAAAAGGGCCTGTTGAGGAGGTGTGGGACTGTTTGGCTGCCTTACCCTTTTCCCACCCTCACCTGTGACCAGCCGTCCCTCCACTATAAATCTGGTACTGTTGAATGCCAGGTCTGTGTCCAACAAATCCCAGATTATCCAAAACCTTATCCTGGAGGAAGATACCTGGCATACATAACTAAAATTTGGCTGGGTGGGGAAGGGGGTGTTCCCTTGACTCTTGCCTGTCCTCCCGGTTATGGAGTCCAGCACCAGGGTAGATTGGAGGGGCGGGGGGAGTAGCCATTGTTTATAGATTGGAGATTGTTAGGCGCTCTATGGTGGTGAAGCCAGGTGTGGAGGCCCTCCATGTGTCCATTGAGGCCAGGGATGGTATTGAGATCTTGCTGGGTTACTGCACTCCCTGCAACCCAGCCATTTCCTTACTGGAGCTGGCGGACTTTGTCTCCGTGGCACTGTTGGAATCCCCAAGGCTTCTGGTCTTGGGTGATTTCAACATCCATGCGGAGGCAGAAGTTTCTGGTCCCGCTCTTAAGTTCTTGGAAACATGGCTTCCTTGGACATGTCCCAACATGTTAATGACCACACTCACGTGGGCGGTCACACGCTAGACCTGGTGTTCTCCATCGAGTGGAGTGAGTGTGGCCTGATGGTGACTGAACTTGTGTCAGTTCCCTTGTCATGGTCGGATCACCACCTAATAAAATGTAACCTCTCAGTGGCTCTCCCTCCCCGCATGGTGCAAAGACCTATTTTAATGATCCGCCATCAAGGGCTACTGGATCCTATAGGATTCCAGGACTCCATGACAGGGATTCTGGCAGATCTGACTGGTGCTCCTGTCGAGGCTCTAGTTGATGGCTGGCTTGTTGCCACCACCAGGGCTGTTAACATGATCGCTCCTAAACGCTCTCTCCATTGCAGAGCTCATCCAGTGCCCTGGAGCTGCAAGCTATGAAGCAAAACAGGAGAAGGCTAAGGTGCAATGGGAGATGGAACCCGACAGAATATAATTGGAAAGCTGTCAGGATCATGACTAACCATTACCTTACTAAGGTGAGGGCTGCCAGTCAAGCTTACTTTGCTGTCCGGATAAGCGAAGCTTCAAATCAGCAGGAGAAACTTTTCTGTATAGTCCCTGATCTATCTGGAATTGGTCTAAGTTATAGGCCTCCTACTAATATTTCACCTGACCAATATGCAGCATTTTAAAAATCTAAAGTGGAGGCCATCCGCCAGGAACTCTCTCCTTTTTTGAACACAGTAGATCGAGCAGAGATGTCCAGCGCTCCGCCTTGCCTGATGACACTTGATCTCTCATCGGCAACCATATCTGGCCTGTGATGCCAGATATGGTGGACAAAGTGCTTGACTGCTGTCATGCCACCACCTCCTCCCTTGACCCTTGCCTGGCCTGGCTAATCAAAGCAGCCAGGTTTACAACAACTGAATGGGCACAGCAATAATTAATGGGTCTCTCCAGGAGGGTAAGGTTCCCCTTGCCCTCAAGGAGACATTCATTAGGTCCATAAGGAAGAAACCAAGTTTGGCAGCGGATAGCATTGGCAATTATAGGCCCATTGCCAATGTTTCTTTCCTCAGCAAAGTGGTAGAGAGGATGGTGGCTGACCAGCTCCAGGCCCATTTGGGTGAAACCAATGCCCTGGATCCATTCCAGTCAGGCTTCAGGCTGCACCACAGTACGGAAACCGCATTCGTTGCCCTGTTTGATGACCTGCTTAGAGAGGTCGACGGGGGAAAAATGTCTTTGTTGGTCCTCCTCAATATCTCAGCTGCCTTCAATACCATCGACCACGGTATCCTCCTGGGGAGGCTTCCTGAGTTGGGAATTGGTGGTCTGGCACTTGGCTGGCTCCAATCCTTCTTGGAGGATGTTCCTCAGAGAGTACAGCTTGGGGAGTGTGTTTCGGCCCCGTGGAATTTCAATTGTGGTGTTCCACAGGGCTAGATTATCTCCCCAATGCTCTTTAATATCTACATGAGGCCACTGAGTGGGGTCATCAGAGGGTGTGGGGCTTCGTGCCATCAATACACTGATGACACCCAGCTCTACATCTCCTTTTCTCCAACCACAGTGGATGCTGTTCTGTCCCTTCAGCGCTGCCTGGAGGCTGTACTGCAATTGATGCAGGAGAATGGACAGAGGCTGAACCCAGACAAGATAGAGTTCCTGAGGGTGGGTGGCCCCTCCATTGGTGGTTTGGGAAATTCCCTCTCTTTTGGGGGAGTGACTCGCAGCTTCGGGGTCCATCTGGATCCGGTGCTCACCATGGAAACCCAGGTAGCATCAGTGGTCTGCTCTGCCTATTTCCATCTGTGGCGGATTGCCCAGCTGTGTCCCTATCTTGATGTTGATCATGCGCTTGTAGTCTCGAGATTAAACTACCATAACACACTCTATATGAGGCTACCTTTGACATTGATGCGAAAGCTTCAAATGGTGCAGAATGTGGCAGCCAGACTTCTCATTGGGGTGAGAAAATATCAGCATATTTCCCCCACTCTGGCGGCCTTGCATTGGCTGCCCATTCATTTCCGCATTGATTTCAAAGTGTTAATGGTGACATATAGATGGTTTAGGACTTTGATATCTAGCGGAATGCCTCCTCCCACCTAGATCTACTAGTTCTAGGGCCGAATGCCGAGGGAGGCCCAGAGAGAAAGAACAAGAAACCAAGTCAATCAATCAATAGTTTATTTACAGTCCTTAGACCAGTCACATAAGTATAAAACCTTATAAAACCTTAAAATTTCTAACTTTCAGTATTCCATTAGAACATGTTGGCATACATACAACTGGGAACGGCAATCTAATTGGTATTTAACTTCCAACTTCTTGGCAGTGGCCCCTCACCTTTGGAACAGTCTGCCCCCAGAGATCTGTCTGGTTCCCTTGCTCGGGTTTTTGAAGAGCAAACTTAAGACCTGGCTCTTTAGGCAGGCTTTCCCTCCTGTCATCACTTGAATATTTTTCCCATCATGAACTATATTACTATTGTTGTTTTTTATTGTATTATATTGTTTTTATTTTATCTATTATTGTTAGCCGCCCAGAGTAGACTTCAGTCTAGATGGGCAGAGTATAAATAAATAAATAAATAAATAAATAAATAAATAAATAAATAAATAAATAAATAAATAAATAAATAAATATTTGCCTTCATTCACTTTTTTTCTTCAATTTTTGAAGAGAGGGGTGTATGTATGTTTTTCTCTGTGTGTTTGTTTGTGTTTTACACATGAGGTGGATTCCCTCTTTGATTTTTTTAAACAAAAATATTATTTTACTGTGAATATATTCTGTTAAGGGTGTAAATTTTGCTGGAGTTTTTTTTAAAGGAACATTGAGCTCTTTGATACATTTAAAGGTTCTTTACGAAATAAGCTCAGGGGCACTATTACAAATATATCTCGAGATACAGAAGTGAACAACTAGAATGTTATTAAGAATACAATAAAAAGAAAGGCAATATCCATTATATTATTTCTTCCCACACACCAACCAGCAATGGCTAATGGGGGCATACTTGCTAAAGTAGCAAAGTGCCCATCTGCTACTGGGAGATGCTAAATCAAGAAAACCAGAACCACCACCATCACCGAAGTTATAAAAGAATATCAAATTCTGTACCACGGCTTGGAGCTGTCAGTAGAGTCCTAATTACAAGAAACAATCAAGCAAACAAGATCTATTCCTAGATGATAAACATACTGCAGATGACTCTATATGTGATCAATTACTTTTAATATCAGGTTTGATTATCTTGATTCTATGATTATTGCTATTTTCAATACTCTACTGTCTCGGGATAGAGGTTTCCCCCCTGTAACTATGTGCTGCTTGTGTGTGTGTACATGCATGTATGAGCGTGCACACTTGGTTGGTCTTTCTTTTTTGCATCCGCTGAAAGCAATGACATGTTTTGAACCAAAATGAAAGGATTTGACTTTTTAAAAAGTAGAAGGATCACTGCTGAGGAGGAAAAACTGCAGATTGGAGCTGTGGGATTCCAGGGTGATTTGCGCTTTCCATTGTGTCATGTGAAAAGCAGGAAAAAATATGAATCAGCCTGCCCCAAACCCGTACTATTTCCTGCATTTTTCCCGTGTAGTCAGGCTCTCCGTTTGAAGTAAATAACTTGGTCTGTGAAGAATTGTGCATGCAGAAAATTGCACTGTATGCACTCAGATGGGAAAGTACAAATGAGATACTCTCAATCATGATAAACTAAGAGAACAAACTAGAAAAGCGAAGCAACACCATCTTTGAGTGATATTTTATTCTCCCATAAATTAAAGAAACCATGAAAAATGGGAGAGAAAGAGAAAGAGAGAGCCCCCAGCGGTTTTCATTGCATCAAGCTGCTTTCCTGGAGATTACACAATTTAAGGGCAGGTAGAAATGATGATGTGGATGGAATTCAAAGCACAGCCACTGCACATTTACTATACATATTCACTCAAGGTAGCATCTTTATTGCTGGCTTACTGCATTTCCTTAGTATTAGAAAGGCAAATTACTGTTTTGAATTGTTTTTAAATGTTTTAGTTTATAATGTTTAATGGAACCTGCCCGGAGTAGACTTTGTCTAAAAGGGCGGGATAGAAATCTAATAAATAAATAAATAATAAAAATATACTGGTTTGTATGGAAAACAGCCTAAGCAGTTGATTGTCCTGATGTGTAAGTTGTATTATGGACAAGAAGTTACCATTAGGGCAGAATAAAGAGAGACAGAATGGTTTCCTGTAGGCAAAGGTGTCAGACAAGGGTGAATTTTATCTCTTTATCTGTTTGATCTGTCTGCAGATCATATGGAAAGTCAGACTAGATTCAGATGGAGGAGTGAAAATACATGGAAAAACGTCATATAGGAAATTAATAATACCAATAATTTAAGAAATGTGGATGACACCATCTTTCTGGCAGAAAGTAGCAATGATTTGAAATGAATTTTTGTGAAAGAAGATGGTGGCAGCAGCCATGAAATTAAAAGACGCCTGCTTCTTGGGAGGAAAGCAATGACAAACCTAGACAGCATCTTAAAAAGCAGAGACATTGCCTTGCTGACAAAGGTCCTCATAGTCAAAGCTATGGTTTTTCCAGTAGCGATGTATGGAAGTGATAGCTGGACCATAAAGAAAGCCGACCACCAAAGAATTGATGCTTTTGAATTGTGGTGCTGGAGGAGACTCTTGAGAGTCCCCTGGACTGCAAAGAGAACAAACCTATCCATTCTGAAGGAAATCAATCCTAAGTGCTCACTGGAAGGACAGATCCTGAAGCTGAAGCGCCAATACTTTGACCACCTCATGAGAAGAAAAGACTCCCTGGAAAAGACCCTGATGTTAGGAAAGTGTGAATGCAGGAGGAGAAGGGGATAACAGAGAACGAGATGGTTGGACAGTGTCATTGAAGCTTCCAACATGAATTTCACCCATCTCCGGGAGGCAGTGGAAGACAGGAGGGCCTGGCATGCTCTGGTCCATGGGGTCACGAAGAGTCGGACACGACTTAATGACTAAATAACAACAAAGGTGCTGAACCTATTTTAGGGAAAGGTTTCCACACTTTTGATAGCTCATGTAAAGTTCAACCTGGATCCCAGAGCAGACTGAAAGCTGTGCAAATTCAGGGTCACTAGGCTTCACTGGTGTCTACATTGACTAGCTGTGGTTTCCACGGCTTCAGACATCTTTCTAAGCCATACTGGGAGATGTCAAGGGTTGGGCTTAAAATGTTCTGCATAGATACAAATAAAGCAGAAATCCTACAGAGTGCTATGCTCAAGGGAAGTCTTAATGGACTTTCAGCCAAGATATTTCACCACTCTCCAGAAACTGAGAATCCTGGTTCTTTGCAGAGAATCAAATTGATGTAAAATGTAAACTTATAGTGTGGTACATACACCCTTAGGGGTACTGAGGCTCAGAACAGAATTCCTTAAAGAGTCCCATAGAATAGTGAAAGGCAGACCCTCAACATTTACATCCGTTAGATGAAACCCTCTCCTTTTAGGCTTGACTGTCATTGTTCTCTGCTCTTTTCATTATCTATTTTCTGCTCCATCAGTGGCCCATATGGCCCCCTTCCTTTGCCAATGACATTTAAACAACAACAGCTGTTTGGTGTCACATTGGTTCTTCCAGAAAAGCCTCTTGATTTCTCTGCTGGTCTTCTCCTTCAACCTTTAGCAAAGTGTCTATTTTTGTACTGACATGCAAAAAGAGCACTATATTCTACCAGATATTTGTGTCCCCACCCCCACCCCAAATCACTAGGGAGCAGCCATATTTACCAAAGTTATTGGTGGTCTTTCAGGACTGTGCAGTCCCAAAATTGCTGCTTTGATGGTGCTGTCATCAGACATCTAAAGCAGGACTTCAGGGAATAGCCTCAGAATATGGCAGTTTGGCAGATGTTCAGAGGGTCACAAGAGTATCTAGAGATGATCCATTTGCATGGCAGGATAATAATACCTCTACATTTTAATTATCAGATGCCTGGGTTCCATGGAGAAATTTCAATAGCTTGCAGGTTTTTTGTTTGTGTATTTAAAGGCAATCCGATATCTCTGCAATGTTATAGCACATCACTTGCCTCTTGTTTAATGTGAATGTTGATTTGCTGTTGATCCACTTCTTTGTTTCTTGCAAACATTAACTTATCATTTGTCCTGTAGTCTAAAAGATGATTTATTTATGTATTGGATTTATATCTCATCTTTCTCCAAAACACACACACACACAAAAACCCATTCAGAACTGAAAATTGAACAGAACAACAATTAAACATATGCAAAAAACATCCAAATATTACTTTACTTTTATTGAACTTATACCCCGCCCCCCTAGACAAAGTCTACTCGGGGCGGCTTACATGAATAATAAAATGCAATAATATAATATACATAATAAAAACCTACTAAATAATATCTATATACATTGTCAAGATGGGATAGTTAAAGAACAGAAAATCATTTAATTGACTGGAGGGAAGGCCTGCCTAAACAGTCAGGTTTTTAAATGGCTTTTAAAAACGCCTAGCGAGAGAGCCAGATGGATTTCCGTTGGGAGGCTATTCCATAGCTGAGGGGCCACTGCCGAGAAGGCCCGCTTTCTTGTTCTTTCCTTCCTGGCCTCTCTCGGCGTAAGGCCCCTCAGCCGTCCCTGCTGGCTTTGTCAAGTGATTCAGGTAGACCTGGGTGGGAGAAGGCAATCTGCCAGGTATCGAGGTCCCAAACCGTTTAGGGCTTTATACGTCATCATTAATACTTTGAAATCAATGCTGAAACGAATGGGCAACCAGTGCAAAGCAGCCAGGGTGGGGGAGATATGCTGATATTTTCTCACCCCACTAAATATTAAACTTGATTTAGATTAAAATCAGGGTTTCAAATGATTAAAAAGGCAACTTAAAACAAATCAAGGAAAATAAATTACCCTTCCCCAGGAATCAGTTAGCTACCAAAAGCCTGCCTGAATAAAATGACATGTGTCTGCTGGCAGAATGATTAAAAAGAGGCAGGAAGCCTAGTCTCCAATTGGTTAGAAAGGTTCAGAACCTAAGGGGTGAAATCTACACTATATAGACAGCAGTGGTGCCTTGCTTGACAAGGATAATTCGTTCAAAATCGTTGTTAAGTGAACTCCTCGTCAAGCAAAACAAAAAAGCTAATTGAAATTATTGAAAACCGGTTCAATGCGTTCCAATGGGTGAAATACCTCAGCGTCCAGCGAAGATCCTCCATAAGGCAGTCATTTTCCGGTGCCTGTAGTGTGAGGAATCTGTCCTAAAGCACAGCGGGGAGCCATTTTGCACAGCGGGAGGCCATTTTGAAACCTGACGATCAGCTGTTTTTGATTGTCATTAAGCGAAAAATCTGTTCCCAAAGCAGGACTATGCATGAAATCCTGTTGCTTTGTTATGCATGTGTAAAGCAAACAGTGGCACAACATCCAGTCACTTCTAGCTGGCAATTGAATGAGTCACTGTTAGGTTTCTTAAGCACACATGTGCCTGCTGGCCTAGTGCATGCCTGAGAATCCCAGCAGAGACTCATTAACCACCAGCTAGGAGGCACTAAAAGTTGTGCCACAAAGCAATGGGATTTCAGGCTAATACACTATGTCTAATCTAATCGTGCCCACTCAGAATGACCTCCTTGTGTTCCTGCCAGGTTTGTCTCTGAGGGTAGCAAGCTTGAGAGAAGATATCAAAGCCTGGGCAAAGCTCATATGGGATAATGAAATTATCACATAAGTATGTGGTTTTAATGGGGCTAGAGTGCTAGAATGCACTCAGCTGGCTGGATATCTTAATGACTAAGGTATTTGGCTGCAGAGAAAGTTTGATTCCCCCCTCCCCCGTGCCTCCAGGAAGAACAGCCAGCCTGTGTGACCTTCGACAAGCTGCACAGGAAGTCCCAGGATGCCCTCGGAAGAAGGGAATGGTAAACCATTTCTGTATATTCCATAGCTATACCTCATAATGAAAAAAATGTTTTCAGAAAAGGATCATTCAGTCAGAATTGACTCAACAGCACACACGTGCACGCACATGCGCACCGTGCGCACACACGCACACACAGTGTACCTAGTGAAAGTCCCTTATTCCAGAACACAACAGTTTATTTTTTATTTTAAAGTATTTGATCTGGTGACCACATCCCCTGTCTGTCTGTCTGTCTCACTGACTGACTGACTGACTGACTGACTGACTGTTAATCTATATAATAACCATTGATTTTATTCAGCAGGGGTTGATTTCACCTATATGGCAATAGCAGAAGTATCTTAAGGAAGGGGAGCATGGGACTGTTGATGTTTCATAATGAAAAAGATGATTTCAGTAGCTTAACTAATTTCTATTTACAAATGAAATAATTTTAAAATAATTTTACTAGGCTTTTGGATTTAGTTTTTCAGTTTTAAATTATAAGTTAGTTAGTTAGTTAGTTAGTTAGTTAGTTAGTTAGTTAGTTAGTTAGTTAGTTAGTTAGTTAGTTAGTTAGTTAGTTAGTTAATTTATTGATTGGTTAAAAAAGGAAGTTGGGGTAATATAAAAGGAGAGGTGGGGAGACTCAAGGGTATCTCAAAAATCAAGAGGGTATGTGATGCTGAAAAGTTTGGGGACAACTGATCTACCATGCCATGGTATTATGCAACCACAGACTGAACTCTATTCTTCACCTCAAAAAGAACCTTTGTATAAAATATCTAACAATGATATACGTAAAAGCTACGCATAGTGCCTTAATGTGGTAGACGACAGATGGAATTGACAGTTTTAATAGGGAGCAACTAACATCATCTCCCAATCTACACTGTATTGGATTTCAAAGGACCGATATCAGTTTGGACATGTGTAGATATGGGGCCTGCATTTAAAGTCAGAAATTCAATCAATAGCCTATCTCTCAATAGAGTTTACAAGATTAGATCAGTTAGAAGTGACCATCTGGCTTAATCTTGGGAGTTCTGAAGTCTCATGTAGATCTTTTTCACTAATGTCATTTTTATTTGGTTAAGATTAATAAACTGTAGCAAACATTGCAGATCTTGCACTCTGGCGCTGTAACTCAATTTTTGCCTTTTACATGAGTCAAGTCAAACATCTGCTTCTCTGGAGGGAACGTGTGCGTGTGCTTGGAGAGGAGAGAGAGCTCTGTGCAGGAGGCATTGCAGTTCTGAAGGCAAAACTTTCCGAAATGACAAGAAAAAAAAAGAGAAAGTGTCAGGTTATTCTCTCCCCCCTCCCCTTTTTCTAAAGATCACTTGGCTATAACATTACATAGACTGGAACTGGGAGAGGAAGCAGGCAGGACAATTTGGAGCATAAAATCCTCTGAGCAGTGCAGTTGTTTTTATTTTAAAATAACAAATATCTGTTTAATTCATATTCATTATATAACATTCTTTATAGAGTAGTTTCTTATTGCAATGAGCCATCAGGAACCAGGAAGTGGCAGGTCAGTTATTTTGACAAGTTGCATTGTCTGGAACGTCTACTGATATTAACTTTATCTCTTTCTTGGTACTTATTACTTTGTGAGCCCAAAGACTATTACAGATTGCTGCCTTATTAGACACAATAGAAACAGCTACATCAGATCCAAATGTTCTTCCTTAAGATACCGTACTTCTGCTACTGCCATGTACGTGAAATCAACCCTTGCTGAATACAATGGATGATTATTATATAGAAAATATTCCAAGCTTGAAGTAACAAGTTAACTACTTAAAATAACACTGTTGTCTGTAGCTAACTGCTTTTTGGACAACAAGGAATAGAGTAAGTAGTTGCAACTTTACTTTTTAGTTATAATGGACATAAATTACTTAGGTGTGTAGTGAGCAATACCTAGTTACATTAATCTGTTAACAGTTTTCTAAACTGAAAATGTTATGGTATTTCTAGGATCACTGGTGACTATCTGTAGTCTTGAACCAGATTTTGGAAAAGTCTTTTGGGCCAGAATTCAGCTGGTACTCGCAACTAGAGTAGATCCATTGAATTAATAGGATTTACACATGTGCTGATTGGCCATTTGGCATTTGAGTCAGTGGGGTTACTCTAATGGGGAATAACAATTGGATTGATAATTATTTGGATTACATGTTCTAGAATCTCTTGGCCAGAAGTTGCCCATGCTCTGTGGAGGGGCTGGCAGTTGTTATCCAGGAAAATGATTTTTAAAGCTGTGTCTTAAGCTATATAGATTTTCCTTTCTGAAGGAAAAGAAAATCCTGTTCATTCCACACAGCAATCCACGTGCTGCTAAGCATAACGAAATGCTTTCTCTATTTTCCCCTTCTCAGTGAATGCACGCTACGTTTCTAACTTTCTGTTTTTCACTGTAGTTAATAAATCAGGATGCAGATGAGCGATTCATAGTTAATTTCCAGAGCCAGTGCAGCATGTCACAGCCTATAAAGTCCTGGAAGTCTTAAGCTGTGAATTCCTTGATACTGACAAGCCAAACAGCTTAGAAATTATAATTATAACTTACAAGTGTCTTAAGGGTTGTTCTACTGACATAAAACTAATTTCATGTTTTTATTCATAATGTGGAAGAGATGAGAGGATAGGGCTTTATTTAGACCGGCCTCAGAAAAACGTCACAGGTTCTACTTTTGGATTGTAATCAGAAGAGAAGGTTTACTTTGGTTTCCCTGAAATCTTGTCTGGTGAGCTTTTTTAAAACATTGCGCCATTAAAAGGCAGATTTCTTGTGCCTTTATGTCTCCTTCAAGCAAAAAAAAAAGGCGAACACCTTTGGGGTATGTGCTGGATTTTTGGTAGAAATTATTACTTCTTTTAATGGGGAGCGACTAAAGCTCAGTTGTGGAATTCATACTTTGAATGAAGAATATCCTATGCCAGGGCTACTGTGTGCCCTTCCAGATGTTGTTGCTCTATATTTCTCACCATCCCTCACTATTGCTTACACTGATTGTTGCTATTGAAAATTTGAGCCTGAAAATGTCCAGAGCAGTGTTGTCTAAAGCCTTGGATAACCCAGATATTCTTGGACTACGACTCCCAGAAATCCTGGCCAGCACAGCTAGTGCTGAAGGCTTCTGGGAGTTTTAGTCCAAAATCATCTCAAAGTTGGGAACCATTGATCTAGAGGACCATGCATTTTGGAAATTAGTCATATGCTCTTCCTTGGTAAGGGCTGAAATGACTTCTGCCTGGAACTATGAAGACTGGCTGCTGGTCTCACCTCCCCCTCAACCCCCAAATCCATACTTTTTATACCACAGATCAGTTCACATGGTTTCAGGCATATTATTACTTGAACTAATGCAGAAAAGTCACTGTGCCAGGACACAGTCTGAAATGGTGAGGAAAGCTCTTCAGCAAGCTTTTTCTTTTCTTTTCTTTAATGGTTAAAGGTGAAGCAAAACTTATCAAAAGTCTCTGCAAGATATTCATCATCATCATCTGAGAACTGCAGAGTTAGAAGGGACCCTATGGACCATCAAGTCCAGATCATGTCAAGGAGGCACAGTGGGGAAATAAACTCCCAACTTCTGGCTCCACAGTCAGATACCTAAGCCACTGAGCTATCCAGCAGTTTCTCTGTGCTTTTTTCAGCTAAGGGTGAGCAAAGTGTGTGTGTGGTTTTTTTAATTATTATTTATAGCCTAAAAATTGCTTGCAAAGCTGCCAAGACATTTTAAAAAAACAGCTTGGTGCACGCACTCATGCCCATTTATACCTAACCCCCTCAAAAATATAATAAAAAGAGGAAATGACAATAGGGAAGCCTTTTTGCAACTTGTTATGGCAGTTCCTTTGAACCACGCCTCCTATAGGTGCTTGAATAGAACTGCAAACAAGATTCGAACAAGGCTTTTGTCCTGTCTTCCTGTGTGGCTGTTTATACTGAACAGAGCTGAGTTTCCTGGTGCAATTTTACAGCAAGTGAATGAAAGTGAATTTGCATTTTCCCTCACTGTGTAATTGCACCCTTAGCAAGATAGTTACATAGTTGCAATATGCCTTACTGTTTTTAATTTGTTTACCCTGACTTCGGTTATTTGGCTTTAGATTAGGTTGCATATAACTGGATTCAAAATGATACGAGGACCTATAAAAAAGCATAGATATGAGAATATGCTCTTCTAAATCCCAAATTGTCTCACATTTACTGCAGGGATGCTTCTTATGACCATTTATTGGTAATTTTTCATGTACTTGTCTTTTTTTCTGAAAGCAAATTAGAAAAATGTTCTGGGCTGAATCTACATAGCTAGTGGGAAATAACTGCATGAATGGGAGTTTTTAAGCTGTAATTTATTTTTGCCCCATAAATTCAGTGGGTCTGCTGTAGCTGAGATTAAAAAAGTGGATTTAGCCAAATGTCTCTGAGTGTGGAAGTTAGGTAGAAAAGGTATAGATTGGCATATAGCTCATGATCTGCAAATATGGTCCTTCCTTGGTACTGAGAAAGGCATACTGCTAGGCTTTCCAGCACTACAGAGCAGTTGTTCTGGGGTGCAAAGTTGAGTGGAAATTGCCCATCCTATTTCACAAATAGAAGCATTTCCATCCACAGATGCATTCCATAGGAACCTGGTCAGTGTTAATATTAACATCTCATGTAGAGCAGATTTCAGTTTCATTGGCATAGCTAGGTTTGGAAGTATAGTTCATGTTCAGATTAGACATTTCTGGAAAAAATATGTCCATTGAATGATTATTTTATCAGCTCTGGACAAATGACATTTATGGTAATCAGTGAAAATCTCTCTCCCCCACCCTTCTCCCTCTCTCTCTTTTTAAAGGGAACCATCTAATTTAGTTGAAAGGGAAAAGTCTGTTTTCAGATTAATCACCCATCCTCAGATGTATTAGAGTTTTTTAAGATCTCCCTTTTTATGGCAGGACCCTGAATATGGAGTTTGTTCTGTAAAGGAGCTAGACTATCCATTTCTTTGCCTAGCAAACTCTTTTGTTCAGGCAGAACCTCAGAGTAATGTGCTGCAAGTGATAAGGTTACTTATCACCCTTTGGAAAGAATTAAGTGTCAATGTTCTCTTCTAAAGGAAAATTAGCAATGTTATTCTATTGAGCTTTGTGACATGGTAGAAGGAAACTTTTTTCTGTCATTTCCCAGGTTTTTTTTAAGGGTCATTGGATGTGTATGGCCATTTCTCTCTTGTAAGGATTTTAAAAAATGGCCAAAATCCTGTTCTACAGCTCTGCCTGCACAATGGAAATGATGTGATTGTCAGTCGCAGATGGTTCTGAATAACAATTTCCTTATTTCAGTTTTATATACAATGAGATGAGATGCACCCAAAATATAAAAAGGAAATATTTTATCAGCAATTGTCTGCCGTGGGTGATGACATCACTCCTATTGTGCAGGCAGAACTTGCTCAACAGGTTATTGATGAAAATGTGACCAATACATTGCCCCAAACCTTAACACCAACATGAAAACAAAGTCATAATAAAAATGTTAAAGTGATGGCTAATGCTAATGTGCCCTTACATTTCACCCCTTTTAGAAAATGTATTTAAGCTTTGGACTAGCACTTGATGGGCCTGCAATAGTGTTCTTTTGCTCTTTGGATGTTTTGAAGAGGATGTGCTCTGTTGTTAATTTGACAGTTTTGATGAGAGATTGCTCTAAATTTATATCGCCTTAGGGGGTCCTTTTGGGTAGAAAGGTGATGGGTAAATATAATAAATAAACAAATGAATGAATCCGTAGCCATGCATATCTTAAGCAGAGGTACAGTGGACTGATGGAAAACAAATCTCGTAGGTAGGACCGGGGCGGGTGGGTGGGTGAGAAAGCTTGTAGAAGTAAAAGGTAAAGCATGCAGAGAGAACTGGCCAAGGTTCATTCTGCATGCAGATCAGTCATTCATCCCAAATCCATAAGACAATTAGCACTGAACTAATGATATTGCTTAACAACTGTATTTTTGATTAATGCATCAATAATTTAACAGAGTATTTGTTTAGTCTCTACAGCTCCCACTATTATTTACTGGCCTTGTCATGGCTGCTCATCGCTCACATGTCTTCTAAAACATTTCCCAAGCTGGTGGACGGAGCAGTTTATTTTAATGCTCCAAGTTAACACGGCAAGAGCTATTAACAGGCTGATTAGCATAATCCATTGTGATCTATCATCGTCTAAAAGTTCAGCTTTGCAACTGAACAGGACTGGGAAATTGCTTTGAAGATTTTTATGATACAATAACTATCCATTTGATAAGCAATTAAAAAAATATTCTCAGACACTAAGAGGAAAGACAATGGGAACAGGAGGAAAGGAGGAGGGTAAGAGAGCAGAAGTCTCCTGCCTGGAATATAGATTGCATTGTGGCTTTTCTCTTGTCAACAACTGCACATTGCTGGAGGTCTTAAAAACCCCTTGATAGCTCCTTCTGTCTGATTTTTGACCTGTTCATCCAGATGAAAATGGTTGCAATATTTTCTTTTATTTTAGACTAGATAAGATGTTTTCTTGGGGCTCCAAGGAACTCTGAGTGCTGTCTGACCTTAGCCTGGAGCCGGCCCTGCTGTTAGCTTCAGTAAGGAAGTTTCTTCAGGTACCGGAGCACTGGAGTAGCTAATTTCACACCCCTACACAAGATATCTAGAGTTAGATTTTGGTGGCGGCAAGGGATCATGGGCTGCCATTGCCTCTTTGTCAGGTGGAGGGAGCATTATCCTGTTCTTCAGGGCTGCTGTTTCCTTTCTTGCACACCCCACCACATCTTCCTACCTTTCAGGCAGCTTGGGGTGTGTGTGTGTGTCCATAATTCAAGTGTGAAATTGCCACTTCTTCGTGACTGTGGTGAGGAGGTATGGCTGCTACATCCTCCCCCCTTTTAGGCACAGCTGGTAAGCAACACTATTGTGTTATCTACTTTCTCTGGTGGATGGTGGTGGTGATGGTACTAGTGGACTTGGGCACTGACATTCTCCTTACTGTCTTGTTCTGGAGGGCAGTGCGACCACATGGGCACAGTTTGAGGAGTGGGAACTATGCTCCTGACTTGAGCAATAGGGTCATCCCATCTTAACCTACCCTATTGTCTAGAGCAGACTTCATATTTGAGTGGATAGCAATGGCTGGCATCCTGTGCTGTGTAGTGGAGCTAAGATGTGCTTGATCAAAGCCCTAGGACTTCATCTGCAACAGGGACTATGGCACCACTGTCTCTCAGGTGTCCTTGTTCCTCCTTAGTTTGACTGCAATCATCACAGTAGCTTTGAGAGAAATGAATTAATGTTGCCACCTGTCCTTGTTACAAGTCAAAGCATTTGAGAGCCTTGAATCAGCAATTAAGAACCGCTGATTTTACAAATGGCCTGCTCCTCATTTGTTGACAAGGAATCATCTAGCTCCCTTCATTTTCAGACTCTCTTTGTAGGAGATGTTGGCTGTGGGTATTTCAGGAAGGCACTTTTCACTTGCAAATGCACCACACCACTAGACCTCACAGTCAGCCTAGTGCCCTCCAGAGGTGGACACAACTAAGAGGCAAAGTGAAGCAGCAGCTCCTTGAGGTGACAGAGCATACAGTGGCAGCATATTATTTTGAGGACAGAACTCCATGTGCTGAAGGGTGAGCTCTGTGCCTGCTAATCTAGTTTACTGTTCTCAGATGTTATGGTTGCACAGCAATGCAGTTCTGACCCCAATCGCTGCTGTTCATGAAAGTGGGGGAGGGGCAACAGCTTGCTTTTTCCCTCAGGTGGCCAAATGCCCACAGCCAGTCCTGTTGTTGGACTAAAACCTCCATCATTCCCAAACACCATGTAAATGTTGAAGGGGGGGCAGTCAAGACCGATGCCTGTTCAGGATTTCCTAGAGCTGTGGTTCCCAACCTTGGGTCCCTAGATGTTCTTGGACTAAAACTCCCAGAAAACTTCACCACCAGCTCTTCTGGCCAGGATCTCTGGGAGTTGTAGTCCAAGAACATCTGGGAACCTAAGATTGGGAGCCACTGTACTAGTAGAATGGCTTCTCATGTTCCCAGTTTGAGTGTTAAAAACCAGCTCAACTAGTGCAGGCAGTTCCCATGCCAATGCACCTCACATTCCAGAAGGTCCACCACACGCAGTTTTTGCAAATTAGGGTAAACCCATTATATGGCAGGGTGGTGGGATCGGTTTTGTCCACCACTCTAGTATCCATAAGATACAGCATGTAAACAGTACAAATGCATATTGATTCAGACATGAGTAAACCACCAGCATCCATTAAAATGGGGGTGGGAAGCAACACTGTCACAAATAGCTATATCTGATTCATACTGTATGTTTATACGGACTGTGTAAAGCTTTTATCAAATACATGGGAGGGAAGTTCAGCGTTTCTGAACCCACTGTCTTAATGTGTGTTGGACCCTGCTATGCAAATATGCCACTGGGCTTTAAGCGAAGTACGTTTATATCTCTTCTTCTGCCTTATAGAATTTTCTTTGTGTAAAGTGTATTTGAGATTGTGAGATGCACACATTCTCCTCACTAAACCACAAAAGAAATGATCAGGAAAAGGTTAACATTGGACAGGCTTCCTATCTCTTTTTCAGTGCTGGCAGTACAGAATTGGATTTTCAGTGTGCTTTCACCAATGAATATGGAACAAAAAGGGCAGCATCTCTATTGTTGAGAAAAGTGGGTTTTCTACATTCTCTAAGACACAATAGTGCAGGAATATGATAGTGCTTATTTCTGTTTTTTCTCAGTCTTCATTCTTGAGAAATGATTTGCCCATGGCACCCATTGTCCACCTATTAAGGAAGCATTGACTATTTTACCTTGCACCAAGTAGAGTTTTTCCATCAAATGGTTCAATGTGCCTTCTAAACACCCATTTGTTAAGCCCAGTGTGTCAGTTCTACAAAAGGGAAAATGGGACACTTTGTGTGGAATACTAGTTCATGGTTTTAAGAATGTCCATCAGGCATAACAAGTATGTTTAGCATTTACAGGATGTTTCAGAGTGTTCAGACTCAGAGTATTTCATGCATACTGCCTAAGGACTTGTTACAATAGTCCACAGTCACAGATTAGAGGGTTTAACAAGGAAGTTTCATGGTGTCCAGTTGCAACCTAGCATAGAGAACTCTTTGAGACCTTGTACACCCAAGTCCTTGGGGGCTTCCTCAGAAAAGAGAATGGGAAGGCACAGTGTTGGCCCTTGTGACTGGGAAAGAAGTATGAGACCCCTTGATTGGCCAGACCTGGTTTAAACAATATTTGTTTGGTCTCCTCACTTTGCCTGGTCAACATAGCTTGTACTTCAGGTTCCATCTGAGCCAAAGCTCAGCAAAGTTACTTTGAGGGGAGGAGAGGGGTCTAGAACACTGATTCTTAACCTTGGGTTACTCAGGAGTTTTGGACTGCAACTCCCAGAAGCCTTCACCACAAACTGTGCTGGCTGGGGTTTCTGGGAGTTGCAGTTCAAAAACATCAGAGTAACAAAGGTTAAGAACCACTGGTCTAGAACATGTCCTTTTTTGAACTCTTAACACCTATTCTTCAGTATTCTGGGTACCACTCATACTCTAGGTACAGTTTACATTCAAGCTAGGGTTTTCAACCGATCCGGGGATGGGGCAGATGGGATGTGAGAGAAGATATGCATTTTTAGATGTGTTTTTAACTGTTAGGCCTCTGGCTAGGTATTTTACTCATAGCTTAAATTCTGAGCAGGCTGCCACTCTAGAAGGTTTATGCAATGCTAGATTTTTTTAAGCAGATCATCAAAATTATCTGAACAGAGCTGATCTTTTTTAAAAGGAAGCATTAAAAAGACAATCGTCACCACTGTCACATCTTTATGGGTTACAGCAGCTGTCCCTGGCCATGTGCCCTCCCAATGCCCACCACCATTCATTCCAGCAGCCTCTGAAGATTCCACCAGAAGCAGCCATCTTGTGGTAACCACACAGGCATATGCCACTCCATGATTCTTATACACCTGGGGGAGGGGTTGGGGCTGGAGACTCCCAAGCTGGGCCAGATCATGGCCCTGCTTGTATCTCCCCTTACATGGAGGTTAATTCACCATTCTGGGGGATTGGGCTCCTGTCCTTTGCCCTTAAACCATTGGGATCTAACCCTGGTGCCCCAAACCACCACCAGAACTGGGCCCTGCTCAGCTCCCCACCAGAGAACTGCAGCTGCAACAAATATGCTATGGATGTGCTGATATTACACAACCATTTTTCCTGCCCCCAGTCCAATAAGTGGACTCCATCAGTCCAAAAGAGATGTGATCCTTTAAATGAAACGTCCAAGCGTTTAATCCAGCAGCTACCCCAGGATGCTACTCACCAATCGGCCAAAAGACCTAGTAACCTTTTGCTTCACAATATCCCATGGATATGGGGATGTTGCCGCACACCACTCTTGCCTCTCAAGTAGGTCCAACCACAATGGACAGTGGGATAGCAGTCATGAATAAGTTCCAAGTCCGCCTTAATGGAAAATGTCAGGTCTAGCCTCTTCATTGCCAATAAATCATTTTCTCTAAATTGAAGAAGAATTATGTCCAGGGATCTGTGCCTTTTAAGCTATAATAATAAGAAGG
Source organism: Pogona vitticeps (assembly GCF_051106095.1). Taxonomy (NCBI): domain Eukaryota; kingdom Metazoa; phylum Chordata; class Lepidosauria; order Squamata; family Agamidae; genus Pogona; species Pogona vitticeps. The sequence continues at coordinate 176,586,976 of NC_135785.1, forward strand.
GCATTACTTGTGGCCACAACCCTGTGAAAAGAGAAACTTGTTACAGGCAACTTGTACTTGTAACTTGTTGCCTCCCAGCTCTGAAAAGACATTGTCACAAATTTCCGCAGAATTAAATAATTGACAAAAATTGGGGTCACAGCATACCCCCCTCCTCCCAGCCATGTATTACATGAGAGCACCATGAAATTGTGTTTCAGAACAATTAAAACTAGTGTGCCAGCTGCACCAGTTCCTGAAGAGATCTGATCTGGTCACAGTCACACATGCCTTAGTTACCTCCTGACTGGATTACTGTAATGCACTCTACATGGGGCTGCCTATGGAAGGTATCAGGATTTTTCAGCAGGTTCAAAAGGCAGCAGACAGATTGCTAACTAGGGCTGGCCACAGAGACAACATGATCTCTCCTGTTACAACAGCTCCTCTGGCTGCTGATCTGTATCAGGACACAATTCAAAGGGCTAATTCTAACCTATAAAGCTCTAAACAGGCTAAGCCCAAGCTATCTCAAGGACTGCATGTGCCTTTATGAGCCTGCTCAAGTGTTAAGATCATCAATAGAGACCTTTCTGTCAGTCCTGCCACCTTCACAGGTGCACCTGGTGGGAACATGGGAAAGGACCTTCTCTGTTCCTGCTCCCAGACTCTGGAACTCCCACTGAAGGCCAGTCTGGCTCCATCTTTGCTGTCCGTCTACAAGCAGACAAAGACTTTCTCTTCAGGCAAAGTTTCCCTGAGCGACTGGCTTACTTGAGTGGGTTTTAAATCAATTTTGTACCTTCCTGCTTTGAATGTGTTTCGGTGTTGCTTATGCTTTTAAATAGATTGTTGTACCTTAATGCTTAAACGTGTTTCAGGGTTTTTTTAAAAAATGTGATTCGTTTGATCCTTTTTGTATTTGTATACCCACCCTTCTTAGTTTTAAATATTGTATTTTAATGCTGTAAGCCACCTTGGGTCCTTTTTAAGAAGAAAAGTGAGGGTAAAACATTTTAAATAAACAGAAAAGAACTAGTTATTTTCCTAGTTACTTTTAAAGGGCATTTTGAAAATCATTTTGTGAGAGATTTTTCTACTTTCATACTATTCTCTTTGTCTATCTTACAAAAAAGTAACAAAATCATGGAACAAATAACCCCCATTTTGCAGTGGCAAAAATTAGTTGATTACATGTTTGCTCATTACATGACAAATTATTTTGGAAAAGTAAGTTTTCAAACTTTACTTTTAGGAGGGGGGGTGCATCGAGGATATGCTGCCATTTGTGCATATAATGAGAATGGCTGTGAACCCTATATAGTATGTCATACTGTGGGGATAAAGTCTCAAGCATGAGCATGGGATAAACTGAACATTGTAACTACTCTGGAACCAAATGGAATTCACATGTGAAAAAGCTAAGCAAAGGGTTGAAATTGCATGGATAGTATATGAGATGGGAAATAATCAGAACAGGTGGTTATGAACTGGATAGGACTACATTGCCTCAACTGCAAAGAGGCACAAGGCTTTGTTTCTGTGGAAGAGAGTGGATGTCATCAGACGGAGCACTGAGCTGTGATACAAATGTATATTATGAATAGGAAATGGGTATGGGTCTACAGTATGTATGTGTGTGTACATACTGCGGCTTTCAGCTAAGCGACTGCACGGCATGTGAAAGCTGGTGCTTAGCAAATCTGAAGAAGCAAGAAGTCACAAGGCTCATAAACTTTGCAACTGCTTCCATATCTTGGGGATCCTCTAGATACCAAGAAGTGGATTTATTTATCCTATTTACAATGTTACTAAAATACCTATTTGGTACTCATCCTTTTCTTTTTTTAAAAAGGTCCTACCTCATGGCATTCTTGTGAGTGCAGCCAATAGCCTCCCATCCTTCCAGCCAGCGAGCTGCAGCTCATTTAGATGATAAATAGAGATGGCAAAAAATTGCACAATTTGAATATGAGTGATCAAGTCAAAAAGAGGGAGAGGGAGAGAAGGAATAGGGCTTCTTTTATTACAGCCATGTTAGTGCTTTGACAACAGGTAGCACTATTACATATTCCCTTTCCACTTTAAAGCTCTTGTAATTTCCTTCCTCATGTCCAGGCGATTTTATTCATTGTTTCCTTGCGCCTGTGATTGATGTTCTGAGCTGCTAATCTCTCTGAGTGATAACTATTTTCATGTAAGTCCATGAGTCTATGACACAGGCAGCTCGACCAGGGCTACTGCTGACTACTTATTTTGTGCCTCATTTACATTTCAATCTTGGCCTCATGAATGTAAAACCCAGGCTGCAAATTAATAACAGGGAGAATATTAGACTGCTTTGGAGTGGGGGAACAATGCAAATCCACCAGAGCACAAGGCTCTGCCATTGTGTTCCGGGAGGGACTCATTTATTGGTTGGCGGTGAATGACATTACAGAGAATGGCATATCCAGAGTGACACAAATTTATTTCTGTCCCCCCTGTGCTTCAGTATATTTTCATAGAATCAGGGGGCTATTTGTCTAGGGACAATTTAGTTTCCATGAAAAATTTAAATGGTTTCTGTGGAGATAGTGGAGTGAAATTTAATTTGTTTCTCATTTACTACAGCAGGTATGAAAAGGAGAAAAATTGGATGTCTGATGGGCAGAAATTGGTACTGTCCCTCCACACTCTTCCCCCAAAGGCCCAATGGGCCTATATCATAGAGATTGAGCAAGACGGGCTGCTTCCTCCCCCCACCCCCTGCAGAAAATGGTAACCTTAAACCAACTTACAGGAAACCTTTGGGGAGGCTGCCAATCACCCTGAAAACAACATTCCCATCGATTCCTTGTCTGTGTGATTTATGGCTTCATTTTACGGTAATTGAGAATTAGTGAGAAGATTAGCAAGGCTCAACACTTCGCCCTGATATGCACACTAAGCACCGTAATTTGTCACTAAGGGATGTTGGACACTTTTTTAGTTACACGGGGTTCCCATCTAATTGAATTTGGGGATAACACGGAAATTAATTTGACACAGGAAATTTTTTTTAATACACCCATCTCCCTCTATTGTAATGCATGGTGTGCTGGGCGGCATGCAGGGGGAGCAATATTGATCCTGATCACTCTCAATTGTGGCCAGCTGAAGGATGGAATAACTCTAAATCTTATTTAAGCTCATATGAAAGCAGTTCATCTGCAGCAATCGGTGGCAGATAAAGAATATTACCTTTCATTTTGTCTGACTGCATCAAGATGAAGTTTTGAAAATTTACTTCTTGCAGCAAATATACCAAATGTCCAAAGTCAACAGTTGCAATTCAATTACAGAGAAGCTCTTGTGGGGTGTTTACAGGGTAATTTGCTACTTAGGAGGCGGCGAATGAAAATACTAACTATACTCACCATCCGGAGAGAAAGTGCTAGGCATGGAAGAGACTGAGGCTGGAGAAAGGGATCAAAATAAGCAAGTAAGTAAGTAAGTAAATAAGTAAATCCAATGTTGATTCCATCTTTAAAGGACAGCTGAGGAATCATTGTGTTTCTGGCTTGAATAGTTTCAAATGGAGATCTCAGGGTTCCTGAGATACAGTCTTACAAGCTCCCTACAACCATGTATGAATATACTGTCCACTTACAGTGAATATCCACGTGGATGCTAGCCTTGATAATGCTTAGATAGTTCCTTTATATCACTGGGTTAGGGTTGCCAAATTTGGTGGCACTAGCTGGAATCTCAGGAGATTTCTACACTTCTCTGCAGAGGTCTTACAAGAAGAAGAGAGAGTCTTGAGTAAGACAATGTGAGAAATAAATAATAATAATTTATTTTAAAAATAAAAATATTTTTGACAAATGTGTTTTCTTTCCTCCTCTGGTTTGCCACCATATCTGGTTAACTGGGGCCCCCATTTCTGCAGTCAGCTGGCTTAGAAACAGTTCTAGTCCCTTGCCCATCTCTGTGACATTAAAAGATCCCACAAATGGAACAACAGCATGAGGGCCCACACATGGCACCACTAGGGTCTGACCCTGATCTCAATTTGGGTCCTGAATTTTCAAGGGAGGGGATATTGCTAACCAGGCAACCCTACAGCGACTGGAGTAATCTTGTTAAACTTCAGCCTTCCTTGCTATCACATTTTCTTCACACATCCTTTCTGCATATAATCAGGGAGATTTCAGATTAGCAGTAGAGACTGATTTAGCCAAGTGCTGACTTTGTTAGGTTGGTTTCAGCAGGCCATTTCTTAGAATCTGGTTTTATAAGTACTTAGGAGCCCACTTTATTTTAGTTATTATGGGTTGATTCAGAATAAGTTAGTGGGTCAATTCAGAATAAATTAGTGACACTGAATCCCTTGTTGATGTAAAGAAAGTGCAGCTATCTGGAGCTGCAATCCTGCATGTTTTTACTCAGAACTATGTCCCACCAAGTTTAATTGGATTTACTCAAAGGAAAATGTTAAGAGATTAGAATCTGAGACCAGTAGCAGATTTTCCAAAATTTTAGAGGTACGTATTTTCCTCTTTCAGCCTATGTTATTCCCTGTCCTATTTACTAGTATGTACTGAATTGAAACCGGATACATGGACCCTTCTTTAAATCTAGTCAAGAGCTAGGTTGATTAAATTAGAGACAGAAGCCCCCCCCCCAATAATAATGATGAAATAAGAGCGCAACTCATTCATAAATGTGTTTGCAGAAAACTTGTTGTGCAGTTACACAAAGGCATAACTTGTAGCATCAAACTGCTATGATTTAAGAAATCTCTGTGGATTTTATTTGTTGCACGCTGAATCACATAATTCAGTATGCAACAGATAATACCTATGACAAGTTCTTAAGTTATAGCAATACACTACTAAAAATTAGGCCTTTTTCATACCCGTGCAACAGGATTTTGGTCATTGACTCAGAAATATCAGACAATCAATGGTTATGCGGTTCTGAATTGCAGAGCTTGGAAAAAAAGTTATTTTTGGACTATAACTCTCAGAATGTCCAGCTTGGTAATGCCCACCTTATCAGGGGCATTCTGGGATTTCTACTCTAACAATTATTTTTTCCTTGCTATGACAGTCATTCTTTAGATAATAGTTCTAGACAAAGAGCTCTCATAATATATTGTGTGTGAATAAAAAGCAGCTCGGATTGACATGAAATCTATTTCCAGTATTCCCAGTGTAATTTAATGAATTTCAATATTAATGAGCATACCATGCATGTGTGTTCGCATCACATGACAAGATGCCATTAATGCAAATGAGGATTAAAGTGCACTAGAATTACAACTTGCTATTGCATCATTTGTGCTTTTTAGTGGAAAGAAGCACATTTATTCTGGGAGAAACATAGAAATATGGTAAAAACGAAACTAATGTAAATTGGTTATAATTCATTAAGCCTCCAGCAGTGCAAGGAGTTGTTCAATTCATGAATTCTTCCTCTGTGTTTTTTGTATATTAGTGGTACAGTCCTGCACATGCATACTCTGGAAGCGCAGTATCTGTAGCGTGTATTAGGGATTGCAGCCCAAATATTACACCACAAAAAGAAAGATGTTGTGTTCATTGGTCTTCATGTCTAATTTATATTGTGAGCCTGACTTACTCCCCACCCCACCCCCATTTAATCACAAACCTTTGTTATTCTTCTGTGGCTGATGACTGTATAAACGCGCCTCCACGTGGCAGAATGCACACACAGGCATGGATTGTAGGAGCTGACAGCCTTTAGTGACATGGTTTAATAATAAATTGGTTAAACAAATTCATGGCTGATCCCTGAATCATTATTCAGTCCTATGCAAAGTAAAGAACAGCTTGATATGTGCTCTTGACTGCTAAAACATTAATGGTTGCATTTAATGCCCCCTTCCCACCTCTGCTCGGTTTGCAACAGTATTCATTTACCTGGAAATTAGAGGAACTGAATGTAGTGAGGATTACTTCTCTGTAAACATACACAGGAGGCCCTACAAGGACACCTTTCAGATATTGAAAATGAGCAACAATTTTATGCAGTTATTTGAGAAGGGAGCAGCAAAATGGCTGTTCACAGACCACATCAAAATCTGCTATTATTGGCTGAAAATATCTGATGAGTTTTCTTAAATCCTCCTTCCCCCACCAGTGTTCACACTCCACCTTTGCATGCCATGCCCTTGTCTCTTCTCATAGAGGCCAGCTCGCTCTGTAGAGGGTAGTGCCTGCAGAAGAATCATGTGTCTGATGGCAACTGTGGGGAGGTGGGGGCGGGTTGAGCATCAGGGACAGTGAAAGTGAGACGCTGATAGAGACATCCTGATAGCTGCAATGGGTCATCAATAGATCCATCAGGTCAGTAATTTGCAACAAATTTAACATACATCACTTTGGTCAGGCCCTGCAATATCCATCTTGTCATGGCATCAGAGCAAATAACACTTAAATCGGGTGTCACTGCTAACCTTTGTGACCCTTGAATTGACACCACTGTTTGTGTATGGCCTAGCTGAGCAGCAGATGGGAGGAAGATTAGTACAAAAGAGGGAACACAGCAAAACGAAAAAGCACAGGCAGACAGACAATGGGATTTGGGAATTCCTCCTCAGTTGTTTGGGTTAACACCATTGTTTATGTGTTGGTTAATGGCTTCTTATTTCCGTTACAATTCTTTGTTTGAATCAGATAGAAAATCATATGCATATATAATGACAGCCTAAACATTAGGACAGAAGGAGCATTTTATGCATGTGAGCTAAACTGGTGCATGGTGGAATAATCGTTCAAGCAATTGTCATTGGGACCGAATCGTTTCATAATTTAAAAAATCAACAACAACTTGTAGCATTATGCCTACTTTTCAATGGTAGTTTGGGTTTTCTAAAATACACAAGTAGAGAAAGGCATTTTCTTCTGATTTCTGAATACCTAATCAAAAGGTACAAAATTAATTTACTCATCTGCTTTGAACATTAATTTGGTCTTTTTGGCTTGCCACCCAACTTGAGGTTTATTGGACCCAAACTGTTTGATCAGATCTCAAAATATCTTAACTGGGCTGAGAGAGGGAGAGAGGAACCCTTTGGTTGCTTAACATGTTTGGAGCTATTCCAATTTCAGAAGGATTTAAAGGTGAAAGGAAAATATTACGAGTAATAGAAATAACAGAAGAATGAAGGGAAAAAAGTTATGTAAACACGAGCCCTTATTCATGAAGGTAACAAGCTTACTTTAAGGCATAACAAGTTATCCAAGGCCACCTACCAAGCCCATGGGCGATCAGGGAATTGAACTCTGGTCTCCTTGGGCCTCATCCAACAAAGGACCACACTGCCTTGCAGTGACATTATTTTTGCTGGTTTACTATTTAGTTTGAATCCTGAAACTGACTGACAAAATTAACACATACATTCGAAATGAAGAAAAGGAAAACTGCTCTGTTGATTCTCTCATGTGGTGTGGTTATGGACAGCACAGCTCGATTTTTTAAAGGCCTGTGATAAATAAGTAATATATATTGGTGGTGGTTGAACAAAAGGTAGGATTTCCTTGACATATTTGTTTTTCCTCATAGGAGGACCCCTCCTTTTTTGCGGGGGGGGGGGCGGGCAGCGGTGCAATATTCTATTATCAGTGATTGCAACAGTGATTAAATTGCTAATTGCTTGAATTTCTGAGAAGTAAAGCTTTTACACTGGTACCACGCAGCTTTGACAACAGCTCGTATTATAGATCTGAGAAGGCTAAAATATTATTTAAACAGCCAGTCCCTAGGCCTGACCAGGCTGGCCAGTTTGGGTGCAGAATGGATCAGTCTACAAAGGGTCTGTTGAAGTTGTAGGCGGGGTGGGTGGGGAAGAGATGATGTTCCATTTGGTGTGCTCCTCTCATCTGAACAGCAAATGACCCCTTATAGCCCATTCAGCTGTCAATTAAATAGTTACCCTGATTGTCTCCACAGGGTCAGGGGAAATGATTTTTTAAAAAAAACTTTGCCTCCCTCTCTCTCTGTTCATGCTGGTTTGTTTTCTCCCTTCCCTGCTCCCTACTTACCTTCCCTTGTTCTCCCCCCACTCTGTCTCTCCTTCCTTGGAACCTGCAGCCATGATGGCAGAGGCTGCTAAAGGTAAAGGTAAAGGTTCCCCTTGACAATTTTTGTCCAGTCGTGTTCGACTCTAGGGGGCGGTGCTCATCCCCGTTTCCAAGCCATAGAGCCATCGTTTTGTCCGAAGACAATCTTCCGTGGTCACATGGCCAGTGCGACTTAGACACAGAACGCTGTTACCTTCCCACTGAGGTGGTCCCTATTTATCTACTTGCATTTGCATGCTTTCGAACCGCTAGGTTGGCGGGAGCTGGGACAAGCGACCGGCGCTCACTCCATTGCATGGATTCGATCTTACAACTGCTGGTCTTCTCACCCTGCAGCACAGGCTTCTGCGGTTTAGCCCACAGCACCACCAGGCTGCTACCTCCCAGATAAATAACAAGCATGCCAAAAAGAATGCTTGCCCTACAGCTGGGCCAGAAAGGTGGGTGTGACAGCTCTTAAAGGAGAAGGGTGGATTGTCTTAAGTAGCAACACTTGCAGATTAAGTCTTTTTTTCTGATCCAAACTGTGCCATTTAGCCTATCTATATGTCAGTGAGACCTGGACCTACTGGCCAGTTTCCTTGGCACTTATTAAGTAATTGCTGCTCTTCTTACCATTCCAAAGGTGGTGGTGGGGGGACAAATCAAAAGATGAGATTTGCTGGAGAAAGAGAAAAGTTTGATTTTTGTATGTGAGGTGGCTTTGAAGCTGGGAAGGAATGGACTCGATGATCCATAGGGTCCCTTCCACCTCGGCACTTGTTGTTGTTGTTGTTGTTGTTGTTGTTGATGATTAGCTTCCCAGTCCCAGCTTACTCAATGTAAAAGTGTTTGTGTGTAGGTGGAGCTTGTGCAATGTCTGTGCACAAATTGCCAGGAGGGGAAGGAGGGACTGCGGAGAGAGCCATTGGGGGCCTCCACTTGGACCCATTGTACCATTTGAAATAAGGCAGGGAATGGAACACCATGTGACCAATCTAGAACCAGCTGGCCCATTGCCAGTTCCTCCTCTCCTCCAACCCTACCCTGTGCCATTTCTGTTAAGCACTTACCTCTTTGATCTCAGGTTTTGGCCCTGAAATCTCAAGGAAGAGGGCGTTGCTGACCTGGAAATCCTACTTGGATGTATTTATTTATTTACTTTGGCAGGGGCAGGCAGCCCACAGCCCACATAGTTCCCACCGCATCATCAATGATAATCAAACAATTCAGAGCTATCACTTCAGTCAACTGTGGGTTTTATCTAAGGGTGCAGCTAGACAGCCGACTTGTCTCGGTGAGATTGAGCTCAACAGGGTCACTGTGAGGTCCAATATGCCATTTGAGGGGCATTCCCACACAAGGATCAGTTAGTTTGGGGGCAGGAAACCACACTGCACCTCAAGTGACCCTATTTAGTTCATTCCTCCCTTTTAAAGGGAAAGGGGGAGAACAAAAATGAACAAAAAAGATCCACCCACATGTCCCCTTCTGTTTCACTGTCTGTTGGGGAGTGAGGAAAAGTTGAATGCTTTTTTTTTTAAATGTAGATGGCATGCCACTGAATTGGCTTGCCACTGAAGTGTTTCAGTGTTGGATTTAAAGGTGGGATCTCTCACTACACCATCTGCTTCAGAGGGAGAATGCTGGATTTATATATATATTTGTAGTTCCATGACTACAAAGTGCTTGCACTAATGGGACAGTATATACATCAAACAAACAAACAAATAGATTCCATACAGTGGATCAAACCAGCCTGTTCTCAAAGGAGTCCAAAATAGTGGAATATTGTGGGATATGGTATGATAAGTACATCTTGATCATACCCTAACATAGTCAAAACAGTCAAAATCAGTTCACTAGAATTTGGCTCCAAACCTGGATCTCAGCATGTACTTCAATCCAAAATTATATGGGTCTCGGCATTTGGACACTAAGCTTTGCAGAAGGAGAGGCTTCTTCACTTGACTCTCAGGGATAGCTCTGCATCTTTTGTAGAAGTCTACTTCAACTTTTTCATTAGTGTTTACTGGGTAAACAGTAATGTGGCCAAATTTACAGGTGGTGCCAAATTATTGGTGATAAAAATGGATGGTGAACAGCTAAAAAGAATGTGAACAGCTTCTAATTGATTAAATAGGCATTAGAGTACCAGAAACGGTTCAATGGAGGACACAGGCTTTAGATATTGATGCTATAAAATTGGACTTTGTACGAATGAATTACTGTCATATACGCATACTATAAGAACATATTATGTCATGCCTTATCCATGTGTCTTAACTGTAGAGGGTTAATTACATCAAATATTGTGGTAACTAATTACCTTCAAATACTGGATGTGAAGTATTTCTTTACTAAAACAATTTTTCTGCATCTTCTGAGGCATCCTTACCATACATTCCCTGTTGTCTAGTTTCTCTCCTTTCCAAATGTTTTCTTTCTCTTCCTCTAACAATAAATCATAAACTCTGGACCACGAGCCTTTGAGGTAGATGGGTTTATATTATAACACTGAAAATACTGAAATAGCACATGTCACTTATTCACTCATTTCAGCATATTGAAATCCATTATACTCTCCTTGCAACAGAATTCTCCAGGTTCTAGATTCCCATATACAGAAGTTATCTTGAGTTCTTTGTTAAACAAGAATTGTGTGATCAGTAGTTACTGAACAATTGGGGTTGACTGTGTCCCTATTGTGCAATTAATTATGTGATGGACAACTGGAAAACTGAAAACCACTTGCGCGATTATCCTTCCACATGTAGTAAAATGCAACAGGATTCTGGCACATGACCATTGTGAAGCCCTTTCAATGACATGAAGAATAATTGGAAGGATATCCTTCATATCATTATGTGGAATGATAACCGTGTAAGTGGTTTTCACAGTTTTCCAGCTGTCCATGAGGTAGTCGATGGATGAAAAAGATGCAACAATAAAAGAGAATGAATAAGGAATACATATACAACAGCCCTTAATGATATGAAGGTCTCTTGTATATATTCCTTATGCATTTTGCTTAGTTGTTGCATCTTCTTTAAAGGTAAAAGTAACGTTATTGCCAATGAGGAAGAAATACTGTAATAATATAGAGGTAGGAGACACTTTTCCTGTTCAGTACCACTTATTATCTTCTTTAGTAAAAAGCTTAAAATAAGGTCAATGCATGAGAATCTGGAACCTCAGGAATCACTTCAGCTTAGATTCCCACATTGGTTTTACATCATCCTTTCTGCAACTGGTACTGAATCCAGTTTAAGTTACTATTTTATCTTAGCTTGCAACATTATGCTACCTTTTCTCATGAAGAGCTCGAGCTGTAGAGAGACGATTAGAAGATCTGTCATGAATATTCACTCTGAGTAACTAAATTCTGTTTCATTAAGTTTATTTGCAATATATTTGTCTTTACAGTTCTCATGCCAAAATAAACTAACTGATGGAAGATATACTACACACACACGTGTGTGTGTGTGTGTGTGTCTGGGTGCACATGTATATGTGAATGTATTGTACCACTTCAAAAACTAACAAAACACCTTGATCCATGGAAGTTAATCCTGGAAATAAAATTGTTCTTCTTTAAAGGGCTGCATTTTTCCCCTTTTGTCAACATGCTGAGAAAAATCAGCACAGATACGTTTTTAGAAATTGGTACAAAATCTATGCAATGAACTCTGTGCATGCGCCAGAGTCCTTATATGGGCACCAATTTCAGTGAATCGACCCTTACCCTTTAAAGTTAGCTCATCTTTTTTTCTTATTCTGTCTATATCTGCATGTAGCTATGAGACAGTGTTTTCATTTCTCTGCCCAGCCTCTGAGTGCTGCTCCATCTGCCAAATGTTCATGTAATGGGGAGGTAATAAAGTACTGTGGGTGTACTGCAAACAGTGTTTTATGGTAACAGACAAAGCAGACCTCTTACAAACCCCATGTCTCTAATTTCATTGTAGAAAATTAGATACTCAGAATTTTGCATAAGATAAGTGTATTAGTGGGATGCAATTTGGCCCAGGTTCCTAGCTTTCGTGCATGTGGCTCCTTAATAAAAAGTGTCAGTTAAAATGAAAATACAGCTTGGGTAATTAAATTTAATTGGATCTTGTCACTTTAAATCCTCTTCGTTTTTGAGTGTTTCCATAGAATTGCAGCTTCTGGTTTTGCTAATTTCTTTATTGCAAGCTGTGCGCTGAACCTCACCATCCTATAATAAAGTGGGACCTTGTTTTTGTAGGGGGCTTTGAACCATGACTGCAATAACAAACAAAAGGGATACAAAATAATTCCATAGAGCCGTGTGGTGGCAGTGGGGGTGGGAGTGGTGTGCCCAGCTTTTCCTTTATTTTGTTCACATGTAATCAGGGAATAAGGTTACGACTCGGCTTATTAACTCTTTAATCTGTAAAGGCCTTCACACAAATTATACAGTGTGATACTATGCTAGTGCGGGCAGACATATAATTATCATCCTCTCTTTCTCTGTATATCTTCCCTCATCCCCCCAACCCCCCCCAACCCCGTCAACAAGTAAGATTCAGAACTCTTGGGCAGCCAGAGTCAATGATGCAAATTGCCATGTTCACACATAGGTCAAACAGAGAACAAGCAGCCATCAATGCAAATGATGTGTATGGCCTGCCAATAGTCTCAGTTCTGAATTGGAACCGTCACTCTCTCTGGAGATGAGAGATAACTCAGTTTCTTTATCTGCACATGCTCAGAATCTGAAAGCAAGGAGAGAGATTTAAACACCGATGAATAGGTAAAGTGTTTGTGATACGGGAGAGAGTGACAATAAAAGATTATTAGTCTTCTGCCAATTCCCTAGATGCTAATAAGCAATCATAATCTATGCTCTTACTTCAAATTAGAATTGGATTATATTTCGGCATCAAGACTTGGTGAATAATATGTAGTCTCCAGGATGACTGCATTTTCTGCCATCTCAGAATTCTTTGGCGGTGAGATTATAAAGCCGTAAAAGAAGATCTTCCTAGCTGTTATCTTAGACCTGGGACAGGTGTTACAGTCTCCACGGGGATCCTGCCATGAGAGCTGCATACTTTGTAATGGGTCCAAAATGCCTGCAAGGGCTGCCAGGCCCTGGAACACTTCCGGAGACATGAAGCATGCAGCATTAGAAACCCAAGAATAGGCGGCGCCTTCACATCTATATCCCAACATTCATTCATTTTGTACCTCACCTTTCTTGCAATAAAGGGACTCAGAGCAGCTTTCAGAAAGGGTTAAAAGACAAACATTACGTTAGCTAATAATACAATAACTCAAAACACTAAAAAGCAATGAAACAGTTGCATTAAAACTAATGAATAAGAACAAATTTAAAGCACATTTTAAAAAAGTTAAAACACATTAAAACACCTTCCATGGTACCTACTTACTTATCAAAAGCTTGCCTGAAAGGAAAGTCGCTTGCTGGTGGTAGAAAAACCACCAGGGAGCAGCTGCTGAAAAAGCTCTTTCTTGTGTCCTCCTCAAGTGTGCCTGTGAGGAAAGTAATTTGTGAGTAAGGGAAACTGAGAGGTCATAACGCATGCTAGGATTTTCGTCCTAGGCTCCAGAGCTCATCTTTTGGCCCATGCTCCTCCCAACCTAGACAAAACCTCATTGTCATGCTCCAAGTTTACTTGCCAGAGATGGGCTTCTTGAGTCTGGATTGCCTCTATGAGCAGGTGAGCTTGGGCACTCAAGAAGGGTCTACCTCCATGGCCCAATGGCCCTCAAGTGGTCCCTCCCAAAGTTATAACTGAGCCTCGTGGCGCAGTGGTTAAAACGCTGTACTGCAGCTAAAACTGTGTTCACGACCTGGGGTTCAAATCCCAGGTAGCCGGCTCAAGGTTGACTCAGCCTTCCATCCTTCCGAGGTCGGTAAAATGAGTACCCAGCTTGCTGGGGGGGCAATGTGTAGCCTGTATAATTAAATTGTAAAACCGCCCGGAGAGTGCTTGTAGCGCTATGGGGCGGTATATAAGTCCAATAAATAAATAAATAATAAATTATAAGACGGGTACCAGGTGGATCCTTTCTTTTGGATATAACCCAGGATGGAAAGCTCCTGTGGAGTCAGGAGGCAGGAGATGCCTGGAAAGGCAGGAAGAGGTGAAAAGCAGGAAAAAGTTTGCCCAAGAAATAGCCAGCTGAATAGCGAATATAAGGAAGATGAAGGAATAGCTAGGGGCAGTCAGTGGGAAGGGGAAGGAAGACAGTGAAGTAAAGGACTGGGATGAAGCCCCTGAGTGGAGCAGAGAAGAGCCAGACCCTGCAGCATATGCTGGCTTTGCAGCTTTGAAAGCTAATCCTCGCTTAGCTGATTATATTCCCAACGACCTGAAAGGGTTCGCCTTGGAGGATCTGGAAAAGTCCATCCAAGCCAAGGCTGGGCTGTGAGACAACCAAGAGATCGAGAAGAAATGGGACGACTTGATCCCAGCTCATCCGTGTTTGCATTAGGGGTGGCAGTTTAAATATTTGTGTTAGTTGACAAGAGGCAAATTTGCTTTTTGATCCTGTCAAAAACAAGTAAACATGCAGCAGACCAGTACTTAGCATAACTTATTCCAAACTAGAATGTCAGACTAAGCACTGGAGGTCTATTACACCCAAAATATTCATGCAAAGCCAGCTGATGTCATATAGATATCACACAAGCTGGAAGGCAAAAAGACGATGTCTCTAACACATGCTTAATTCATGCAGAAATCAGAAAACTAGCTAGATATCAAATGAGATACACCCCTGTCTGAAATGTTTGCTTTTAACAAAACATTGCTGAACAAAGCATCTGTGCAATATCTTACTATCAATGCCCAATATATAGCAAATTTGCCTCTTGTCAACTAACACAAATATTTAAACTGCCACCCCAATGCAAACACAGATTAATATGAAATATGAAAACATGATCATTTTCAAAAGTTTTGTGTAATAATGCAGATTTTCACTGAAAGGTAAAACACCAATTAATTGACATATCCTTTAATAAAAATAATATTTTATATTCAGCCTGAAATGCCACAAAACTGTGATACAAGAGATACATAAGACCTGTCAGACCTTCATCAAATGTGATTTCTTTTACTCTCGTCTTTCCCACCCAAAATTCTTGGCAGCGCTACTGTTCTCAGTGGCCATGATGGGGCCTTGTAGCAACCAGGTAATCTCTAAATTCCAGTTCACTAACCTGATGTGCACTCCACAGTTGCTTCACTGATGCAGCAGTTTTGATCGGATCTTCTAAGGGGAAATAAAGCAATGTTTTCAAATTTCACCAGAGAATCTGTCCATTTTTCCCTGTCATTCACTCCCAATATGCAACTCATGGATTAGGTGAAACTACAGTACAAGAGGTACAAAGTCTGTGGATAGACACTGAACAAATGTTTGGGATACAAAGATCTTGTTCAGACACACATTTTAGTGCTATAGTGACTTCTTCTTCTTTGTGCTGTAAGCAAAATACAGAGTCCAGGCAGCTTGTCCATTAGTTTATTTATTTTTATTTTACGTGTCTGAAGGCCTTAGGAATGGACTTCAACAGATGGGAAACCCTGACATCTGAGCGTTCAGCCTGGAGGCAGGCATTGCATCACAGCCTCTCCCAATTTGAAGAGACCCTTATCCAGCAGGCCGAGGCAAAGAGGAAGTCACGAAAGCAGCAAAATCAGGGAGCTGGACAGGGGACAGATTGTATTTGTCTTCAGTATGGAAGGGATTGTCACTCTCGAATTGGCCTCCTCAGCCACACCAGACGCTGTTCCAAGTCGTCCATACACAGCATGTTACCATAGTCTTTCGAGACTGAAGGATGCCTAACTAAAATATGTTTTATTTATTACACTTGTACCCCACCCATCTAATGTCTAAGCACCACTCTGGGTGGCTAACAACAGTTAAAAACACAATTACCCACTCTGGCCCACAGAGACATAAATAATGAGATCCAGACCAAAACAGTAATTATTCCAAATATAAAATAAACCTAGACAGTGAATCAAAATCAATATCCGATTCATGGATCGATGAGGATGTCAGAGGGGGTAAAATGTTTCTGAAGGCCTCTTCAAACAATATAGTTCTTACCCTTCCTAAAGGCCAGAAGTGAGGTAGCCTGGCGTATAGCCACAGGCAGCACGTTCCATAGCGTTGCAGCTGCTACTGACAAGGCCTGATTCTTGGTGGTTGTTTTCTAGGGGTGGCCAAACACAAATGCAAAATCTGACTGGGACTGGGTGGCATAGGTTGGCAATCCTAGGGAGAGACACTCCGTCAGGTAACAAGGTCCCAAACCATTATGGGTTTTATAGGTTAATACCAGAACTGAGTGACCTACCAAAGATAGAAAAAGGCAGACCTGGGCACAGCCAAGATTTGGTTCTTCATGTAGAGAGCCGGATTGAGGAGCATACCCAAGCTACGTACCTGGTCTTTTAAGGGGAGTGTGACCCCATCCATACTTGGCAAAATAGCTTCTAACTGGGCAGGTTGTCCATCTAACTACATAATATCTGTCTTACCACAGTTCAATTCAATCTGTTAGCCCTTGTCCATAACTGCGGCCAAGTACTGCCCAAGGTCCACACAGCTTCCACTGCTTAAGATGAAAAGGAGAGACAGAGCTGCATGTCATCAGAATATTGATGACAACAAACTCCAAATCTCTGGATCACCTCCCCCAGCAGCCTCACACAGATGTTAAAAAGCAAATTGGTTAGTGGCAGAAATGTCAGATTGAGGACCATTAGACTGCCCAGCATTTGTGAGGTCCCGGACTACTTGGTAGAGTGCCATCCAATGACGAGAACCCTCACTAATGGATGTGGTGTAATAAGCCCTTTTGGCCAATTGAATGGTGTTACAGTATTTGCTGGATAGTTTCCTTACTGCAGCTAGGCTTCCATTCGAGAATGCTTTCCACCAGGTACTCTCTAGCCTTCTCAGTTGTTTCTTGACTCTCAATTCACCTGTAAACCAGAGGGTGTCCTGGAATCCAGGGTCACACCATAGACATAGACATCTACTTCTGCACGGATGTTGAAGTCACCTTGGCATACAAGCCTGGGCAACCTCAACAGCCCTGGAAGGAAGAGGGCTGGGTCTACCTTTAAAACTAGGTCTAGTAAGCTTCTTTATCACTCTTTATCCCTCCCAACAGCTTTTACGTATGTTAGATCAGTGGTTCCCAACCTTGGGTAACCTAGGTGTTCTTGGACTGCAATTCGCAGAAGCCTTTACCACCAGTTATGCTGGCTGGGGTTACTGCGAGCTGCAATCCAAGAACGCCTGGGTTACAGAAGGTTGGGAACCACTGTGTTAGATGATCAGGGTTGGAGACTTACTGTCAAGGATTGTGTACAGCTGAAACTCTGACACTCCAAAAAGCATGCTAGATGTTCTGTTTTCTTATGAAGGCACAGTCATAATCTGCAAAGCCCAAACGCATGGTATGAGGCAGCTCATAGTCCAAGGGGAGAAGTGATGCTCACTCCAAAATTCCAACCTGCCCTGCTCAGATTACAGGCCATCTGGGAAGAGGAGAAGCCAGGATGCAAGAGAACAATTGGGGCTGATATTCATGCCTGTATTGGTTTTATGCTGTAAAATACTATGTTATTTTATTAAAAGAAAAGGCACATTGTGGCAATTAACAATAAAAGAGAAGATGAATCCAGTTAAGTCAATGGAGTGGGGGGTGACAGTGCTAGAATCCTCTCATCTCCTGAAATGGGATAAACAGGTGCACATCTGCTTTTCGGTTTTTAATAGAGTGGCCTTGTTAGTTTGTTCCAACCAACCAAACCATCTGTACCAACAAACAAACAAACAGTCTTGGGGCAACTTTTAAGATTTATTTACCAGATTTACTTTAGTATGATGTGTTTGCATGACCTACAGTCCACTTCCTCAGCTGTCTTATCTGAGGAAGTGAAATGTAAGCCATGAAAGTTCCTGCTGAAAATTACCCAATGTTTCAATTCAATATATATACTTATCTGGGGGATTAGTGACCTGCCACTCCAGGCCAACATTAACGGGAGAAGACTTTATTTTATCCCTCATTTAAACAAGAAGGAGAGATTTCAAAACAAAATAAAATAAATTGAATTGACACTGGGTTTTAAATCACTACTAATACTAAATACCTAGAAAGCTGGGGTGGGGGAGAATATTACAACCACTGTCAAATTGCTAGAGCTAAAATGATGCTCTTTTATTGCCAACCGTATTTTTCTTATTTCTCCTTTTGGTTAAAAAGAGAGTGAGAGAGAGAGAGGTGCTTATACATGCGATGATTACTGATGCAGGTAAGCTACCACACTTTTTGAATGTGAAATTGAACTAGCAGCCTTTGATCTGAACTACAGACTGATCTGAATTCAAGAAAAGCTTGCTGCTAAGCCACATTCCCATTCAATCCATTAAACCATTCACTTCTCTTCTCCTCATCACGCTGACTCCTAATTTGACAATGACAAAGAGCTCCACAGTGATTTTAAATTTCATAATTTTAATCTGTCAAGTCTGACATTTAATTAGTGCCCTTCTAACCTGTGCCCGCTTACTTGAAGGTTACTGTTGGTTTTCCTTTAGAAATTTTTTTTCTTCTGGAAGAGTGGATTAATAAATATGTACATAACTGGCAGGGATAAAGACAATGCACACACAATGGTCTATTAGTTCCAAATCTAGACAGATGAGGTTAATAATATTTTAAAGTGCTGCTTTATTGTATTAAGAGTGATTAAGCCTTTGGCTCAACCCTGTATGTGTTGTTCATTGAAAACATAAAATATAAGGTCTATTAAGAAAAGTCTAGCAAGAACGGTTACACAAACTAGGGTAATACCATGTTCATAAGTCATATTACAGGAATTTATTGCAGGGATTTTTTAAAAAAAATTTACTAGTGGAATGAAACATTTAGAGATTGCTAGACACACGAGTTGGATTTTAAGCAACGGCAGATCTATGAAGACATGGCCCTTAGGATGTCACACCGGGAAAGCTTTAAATATCATTTGATTGCTGAAGGCATAGTTTCAAATTTGGCACAGTTGCAAGATAAATCAGGGTTTTTAAAAATATGTACAAGTAAAAAGTGGCAACATACAGCTTAAAATGACCAGAACAGTAGAGCATCCTACGTCTTCACTGAACTGCTTGTGTAGACTGAGCTCAACTATACCATCAAATACCTTGGGATTTGCTCCACGGTTGAATTTGATGGAATTTTTATGCCCATGTGATGCAAAGGCTGAATCAGAGAAGAGCAGAAGAAGTTTGAGAGAGTGTGTGAGAAAGGGGGGAGTGGTGTGTGTGTGAGAGAGATGGCAAAAAGGGGGTGTACACACACATACAAGCAGTGTCACTCACCTCTCTCCACCAATCCACCCACACCCTTTTTTTAAACAGGTCTTCCTCTCCAGTCCTGTTTATTCCTTTAATTTGTTAGCAGCTTCAGGAACTCTCTGGCAGCAAGGTAAGATATGGAAGTGATTGGGAAAGCCACCTTAAGGCAGTTCGTTTGAACTGCTCCACCAACGTCAAATGGAACTCTGAATAGATGGCTTTTTCCCTCTCCTTCTGTGGCCACTTTGAGAACTAAATGTCTCAGTGCAGGTTCACAGTGAAATAATATGAATTAATTCGCATTTCTCTTGCTGCGTAGGGACAGCCCAGTTCCATCTCAAGTCCGTCACTACACAGAGTTCATCCAAAGGCTGCCTTCCTCTAAACCACACATTGGGTCTTTCTCTCCATATGAAGCATCCCTTAGAGTTCAGCCTTATACATGCTTGCCCACAGGTAAGGCCCACCGGGTCCAGTCAGATTTACACCACATGTAGTAAGACTTGCAGCATTTGTACCCTCACTGCTAATTCCCCTTTGTTCTCCTTTGCTCCAGAAGAGCAAGGGAAGTTGTGGGTCCACACAAATGTTTCTTTTTAACTCTGGGGGTAACTGAGAGTTGGTGGGGGATGTAAAACATCCAGGGCTTCCAAAACTCTAATTTGTAGCTTCATGGCGCAGTGGTTAAACTGCTGTACTGCAGCCAAAACTGTGCTCACAACCCAGTGTTCAATCCCAGGTAGCTGGCTGAAGGTTGACTCTGCCTTCTATCTTTCCAAGGTCGGTAAAATGAGTACTCAGTTCACTCTGTGTGTGTGTATGTGTGTGTGTGTGTGTGTGTGTGTGAGAGAGAGAGAGAGCAATGTGTAGCCTCTACAATTAACTTGTAAACTACCCAGACAGTGCTTGAAGCGCTATGGGGCGGTATATAAGCAGCACACTTTGCTTTTGGTAGGCTGCCTTCCGCTTGGTATGATCCCTTCCTTCCACCTCCATGCTTTCTATTTTTACTTGGTCTAAGATGTGCAGTAGCAAAAATCTCCCTCTTCCCCACCCCAAAACAGAAAGGCAGGATTCCACTCTCTTCCCATTGCACTTTAGTAGGACTGTATTTCCTGGGCTGGAACTACACACTTACTTGAAACTTCTGTTGCTTCAAACAATATACCTTGCTGCACTTTAAAATACTGCACACTGGGCTCCATTGTAAAGCTCAGGAGGGCTTCAGCTGGATGAACACATCCTTCTCTTTCTGCCGGGCTTTCTTGTCCTGCAGGCTGCTGGGCGGTGGCGGCTAAGCAATGGCATCTTTGACAGCCAGGGAGACCCACCCCCACCGCTGGCCACGGGCACTCCCCAGCGGCTGCCATCCAGCCAGCCACTCAAAAAGCAAGCCCTGTGAAGAAGGAAGGGCAGTAGAGTCCTCACCTTCTGTGATGAAAGCAGAGCCCCTAGAGTTGACCACCACCTCCTGGGAAAAACACCATTGCAGGGTGGCCAGTGCTTCAGGAGTGGCTGGCTAGTATTGTTCTTGGCTGGGTGGGGGCAGCCAGTGACTCTTTTTTTGCAGCATTAAAATACCTGTAGATGCATTACTGGAGTGGTTTTGCTCTGGTTTGCAGATAGCCCCCTATAAAAAAGCTTACTGCGGGTTATCTGGAATATGTAATTACATCCCTGGAGATGCTTTCTTAGCTGCTTCTGTATATCTGTTTTGCTGATGTAATACATCAGTGCCCCCCCCCGCTCGGCTCTCCCAGAAGCAAGCAGGTGGGTAGTTCTAGAATTCTAAATGTTCTTTTAAAAAATAACTTTAAAAAAAGATTGCAAAGAGAAGCACTTGTCACCACCTCTGACACTGTAACTTAGCTTTCTTGTTGAGCTTTCATTTTAAAATCATGGAAGTGCCAAAGCTCAAAATCATGTCTGCCACAATATAGAACGCAGGCATCTGCTTGTTTGTAGAAGGATTTTTTTTTGTTTAAGAAAGAGAAGTGTGACAAAATTAACACAACAAAAAAATCTCCCAAGGGGTTAAGGAGGGGAAAAAATGGCTCAAGAAATGAGCAAAAAAACTCTACTTTCCACTTTCCTCAATTCAAATAGCTGACCATCATTTAAGCCTATAACACTTTTTGGAGGGATTGGGCAAGTAGATAAGAGGAATGCTAAATTCCCCCTGCAGCAAGGTTGGCTGTTGGCGTGCTTAAAGGAGGCACTTGTAAACACTCTGCTGGGCAAGCCCTCCTTGAACCCCACTCTGTTAGATCACTATTGGCCAGCCTCCAATATTCTGGTTTGGGGCACGATACTTAGAGTGGGTTGTAGCTCCAGGGGTTCCTGGAGGAAACGGATTACCTAGATCCATTTCAATTGGACTCCAGACCTGGTTATGGAATATGTTGCCTTGCTGGACAGCATATGTGAAGAACTGAATATGGAGAATCTGTCCCTGTTGGTTCTACTGGACCTCTCAACAGTGTTTGTGACCATCAGCCATTTCATCCTTCTCAGTCATCTCTTTGATTTGGGACTTGGAGGCAATGTTTTGCAATGCCTCCGGTCATTCCTGGTAGAGTGAACTTAGAAGGTGGTGCCTGGGAACTCATTTGACACTTATGTTCTTATTTGTCCCTTATGCTATTTAATACTTACAAACTACTGGGAAAGGTTGTCTGGAGTTCTGCAGTTTGTTGCCACCAGTAAAATGAGGTAACCAAGTCCTCACCACATAGGTAGGCCGTTCCCTTCCCATGAGCAATGAATGGTGGAAAGGCTGCTTCAAAGAATTCCAGTGGTGACTGTTACACATGAACACATTCATGTGTAACAGTTTGCCCACACAATTGACATAAGTATAACCCCCTCCTCATGTTATCAATGGTAGACAGATTGCTATTTTTAATGGAGAGCATTCAAACATTTGAGTGCTTCATTTGCATTGTGCAGACGCTCAGTTTTAGGAAAGGCAATGCATTGTTCTACTGATTTTGTCACTCAGGCCCTGATCACACGTGGCAAATGTTCCCTACCTATACCTCTGTTAGATCATTGCATAAATTTATTTTCACACAATGCACAGCCATTATCAAATAATTTCCCCAGTGGTGTAACTGTGGTTTACAGCAGTGGTCCCCAACCTTGGGCCTCCAGATGTTCTTGGACTTTAACTCCCAGAAATCCTGGCCAGCAGAGGTGGTGGTGAAGGCTTCTGGGAGTTGTAGTCCAAGAACATCTGGAGGCCCAAGGTTGGGGACCACAGGTTTACAGAATTTCTCCCTCGCCAGGAGGGTTGTGTTATTTTGTTCTAATGACCTGTCATAACATTCCTTACTGGTATTGTGTATGTGAACGTCAGTCCCGCCGGGGAAGATGGAGAAAGGAGAGCAACCTGGAGCAAGGCACCACCTCAAAAAAAGCACACCCCGCCCCGTGGGGCTAGGTGTAGAAATGGAAGCTGGTACACCTGGCCTTTGATGGCAGAGGGAGGGAAACAGAGAAGCGAGGGTGGCCAGAAGCAATGTGCCACCTCAAAGAAGCACTCCCACCCCCAAGGTTCAACCCAGGGGCAACAGCATGTACACCTGGCCTTGGCCAGCAGAGGGAGGGAGGCATGGGTTAGGCCAGTGGTCCCCAACCTTGGGCCTCCAGATGTTCTTGGACTTCAACTCCCAGAAATCCTGGCCAGCAGAGGTGGTGGCAAAGGCTTCTGGGAGTTGTAGTCCAAGAACATCTGGAGGCCCAAGGTTGGGGACCACTGAGTTAGGGGCTTTATATTCTTTCCAAGATATTTTCCTTTGAAGGCCCTAATGCCCATGTTTCATGGAAATACAGTTGCTACCACTAATATTTGTTGGTTGCTTCGATTTCAGTTTGCTATAATATAAGACCATTTTAGAACTCAGCAGAGTTGGAGAGGCTTCTTAGCTTTATTTCAAATAAATGATGTTAAAGGAACAAAGCAAATGTTAAAGGAACAAAAGCACACTGCTACGTTATTAAACTTCCCTAAATCATACCAATTTAAATGTTATATATGAGAAGAAAACATGCTGTGGATATACCTACCTTTCCAAAAAAAAAGAAGAAGAAAAGAAAGAAAGAAAAGACGAAGACATTAATAATATGCTAATTTTTTTCTATTTCCATACTTTTTTAATACAGCAAAGGATGCTCCAAGCAAAGTGCACTTTATAATTTTCATTAAAGCCAACCAAATTTCTAAGTACATCTAAACTTTACTTTTACCATGGGCGCTGCATGTAAGATCTTAGGTTTTTAATATGTGCTGGTTATAACATTTGTTTCGTGGAAGCCAAAATGCAATAATCCTGGCAATATGAGTCCTTTAAAATGCATATAATTAACTCAGCAAGATCAGATGCAAGGTCATGGATTTAAAGTCTGAAGAAAAAGAAGGGACTTGACTCTGACCCAGAGCTTGATCTTAAAACCTGATGTACTGATAAATAAGTGCTACTCGCTGTACAATCATCACTGGAAAGAAAAAAAGAAGTCTACAACCAGAGGGGCAAAATGCACAAATTGCAGAGTCAATGCTGCAATGTGGCAGTGATTTCTTGCTATTAAAGGCTCCCCCTTCCCGGACCTCAGGCTCCCAAAGGCTTCCTCAGAGCAAAAGGAAGCTCTAGGGAGCCTCAGAACCAAAGGAAAGGGGAGTAGGAAAGGAAGCTATTAATTACTTCAATTAAATGCTTCCAGTGCACAATCCAGGTTACACCGTGCAATGTTACGCCAACAGGATTTTGCTGAACATGCTAAATAATCTAGAGCTGAAACAATTGGAGTGGAAGGAATTCTAATTGATTAACCTACTTCGGAAAAGTATTTGATCTAGTTGCATCTGAAAGAAGGGTTGGGCATATGGCCAGGTCCTTTCCCCCCACTGGTCTTTGATTGTGCATGCATCAGTATGCAGACAACACAACAACTGCACCAGACACAATGGTCCAATTCTAACTGGTAGGGCAGAGTGGCCAAGGGAAGGTGAGGCCAAAGTCAATAGTAGGTGGAGCCAATGTTTTTGTCCTCTTCTTTGCCTCTTTTCCTGCTTTCCATCTCTGCCTCTTTATAGTCTAACTAGACTAACTCAGCCAGAGGGAGGTCTTCTCCTTGTCCCACTGCTCTGATTGACCTCCTATTCCTCTATTTCTTCTTCAGAGTATTGTCTCAATGGTTGAAGCCATGGAATTACTTCACACAGTAGTTCTGTTTATGAGGATTCACAGATAACAGTCCTCTTCACCCACCATTTGCTTTTGACTCTGTTGGTCTCCACAAGAAAGCAGAAACACTTGTCCTCAAGAAGGCCGAAACTTCAAGAGAAAGAGAAAGACAGGTGCTGACACTCGTATCCTGTGCCCATGCTTAGGCATTTGTGGCTACCTCTTCTTTTACATAGCTGGCATGTGCATCATTCACAACCAATGTTTTCTCCATCAACCTCCACAGAATTTCTTCTCCAGGAAGCACACAAATGCCACTGCTGCTAAGATGAACATGTGCATGCACTGAAGTGATGGTTATGTGTATGGATTCTAGAAGAAGAGTGCTTTCTTTTTGAAGGCTCCAATTTGAAAGCAGGAAGTTCCATTCATTGTAGAGAAGCCTCTCCTGCCTGGTGCCCTTTAGATGTTTTGGACTCTAATTCTCATCAGCTCCAGGTAGCACAGCCAGTTATCAGGAATGATTGGGAATACCAGCCCAGGGGACCAGATCAAGACACAGCTGGTTTGTGATCTAATGGATCAGTTAATAAGTGAAATGGCTCTACAGCTCTATCTTGGAAGAAGCAGTGAGCCGTGGCAAAATAGTTCTCCTTAGAGAGAGAACATAAAATGATTGATAGATCACTCTGACACATCAGTCTTCTCTATGAATTCCTCGGTGTCCGCCTTATTAAACTCTGTGTGTTTCAGAAAAGATCTGAAAAGGATGCCTATGTGCATAGAGTTCTCTATTGATCTCAGCATCCAAGGATGTGGAGGCAATTATGTCTGTTCAGCAAACATGTGCAGGCTCTTTCTGTAGGTATTCTCAACTTGATGTTCAAGTGGTGCTAGAGGTGATGCTGCTGGAGTTGGCAACAGTAGGGATGGGGCCAGATGGTGCACCCATTCTCCTCCATCCATGTGTTCATGACCACACGAAAGGGAATTTATGAATGGGGCTTTTCTCAGGCTTCCATGCAAGCTAAACAATTTTTAAAGGATACACTTTTCTTTTTCTTTTTTGTGGCATAAATTAATTAAAGAAAAGCATTCATTTGAGTATCTTGGAATATTTACAAAACAAATATCATTTGACAGCTGGAGTTTCAATTGGCTATCTCAGGTAGCTGAACAAGTCCCAGTTTGCATTTGATTTGAAATATAATGTAGAAATTGAATAAGTATTGGGAAAGCCAGAGTCCCTGTTAAGATGCTTGAGGCAGGCGAATATGTAGGTATTCTACATTTTATGAGGGCATATTTCAACTTAATTCTCTCAAGAGCATTATCATTATTAAAAGTGTTGGAAAGATTAGAAGAAACTGCTAGAATTCTGCCGTTTATGTCAAGAAGCATATCATTCAGGATATAATTTCATTCAGAAGTCGAGGAGTAAAAAGGCCTCACAGCCAAATATATGCTGTAATAATTCATTACAACAATGGCATACTGACCTAGCTACAGAAATGTAAGTTTATATGTTTCAATGCTTTGACTCCCATTACAGACAAGAAAAACACTGAAGAATTTGCTCATTAGGGCAATGTATATGCAGACAATCTTGTTCAGCTACCTTGCCAAAGTATTGAAAAGGACAAGAAGTGAATGTGCTCCTACATTTGCTTCTAGAATTACATTTAAATGCCTGAAAATTTACAATAAATAGTGCACTGCATGTTCAAACAGGGCTTTCAACCTCCAGGCCACCTGTCTTTCTGACAAATTGCTCTTGTTAGAAATACTATTCTCATTTTCCTATTGCTTAGCACCAGTTGGACCTTCACTTTCTCTCTGAAGTAATCACCACAAGCCCACACACGTACACAGACAAGCTCATTTTAAAACCTGAGGAAAAGGGGAGTGAGTGAATCCAGCACAGCCTTTTCCCCAAATTATTATTATTATTATTATTATTATTATTATTATTATTATTATTATTATTATTATTATTATTATTATTATTATTATTATTATTATTATTATTGCATATCTGTCTTTCAGAAAAGGTCATGAGCCTAGGTCCAGGGAGAATTTGTTCAACGGACACATTTTCCTGAGGTAAGCTCTCTCTGTTTATATGGGGCCCTTGAGTATGTTGCTTTTCTAAAGAGGAATTTTTTTTTTATAGGTCCAGATTTTACTACCCTGTTCATTTCCTATTCATGGGTTGTTGTTTTTTTAAAAAAAGCTGTGAACAAAGATGAAATTACTATATATGCTCTCTTTCCCTTCCCTATAGTTAATCTCCCTCCCCACTTCCCCTGAAGTGGCTGAAGAGTCTTTTTAAAGTTGTGTCACTGGTAGGATAATGAAATTTAGCCAGTTGCCATATTGTGAGCCTTATTTTGTATGTGCAAATATGGTTTTTATCTCAAACCACTAACTTTATAAAATTCTAGGGCATCCTGAGTTGATATTAAATCAAAGAGGAAACCACGCATAACTCAGTTATAGTAATATGCTAATGAAAATATGAGAACCTTTGATAAAAGAAAGAACAGCTACAGGAATGTGCTGGGAAGTGTCTGTGAAAAATCAAGATAGAACAATGTTCTGTATTGATCAATCAGTGGAAACAAAAACTTGAAACGTAACAATGGATACATGATGCAGAACTAAATCTGATAAGGAACTACAATCTCTCAGATTATAAACACTGCCCCTTCCCTCTTGACATCCTTCTGAGAAGCTGCCAGCAATCAAATCTTCATCCTGTTGATCATTATATCAAAGTGCTTGATAAGTATCATTTGTAGAGTTTGGTTGGGATGTTCATCATCCTGCAAGGGAATTGTTGTTATGTGCTATCAAGTCACATCTTACTTATGGTGACCTTGAAGTGTTTTTCAAGGTATATGAAATACTTTAGGAGCTGTTTTAGCATTGCCACCCCTCTGTGAGTTTCCATGGCCAAGCCATGGGGATTTGAACCATTCTCTCTAGAGTCCAAGTCTGCCACTCTGTCACAATAGTACACTGGATAAAGGCGATTATCTCTATCAAAACAATGAAATCATGTTTTCATTAATGACAGGGAGATGAACATTTGCCACATCGCTATTTGTGACTTGTCTGCAGATTGTATTAAACTAAGCTGAATTTGGGGGAAACTATGATCTTCTTGCAAAGTGCATGAGCTTATGGTTGTTGTGGGTTTTTTGGGGATCTTTGGCTGTGTTCTGAAGGTTTTTCTTCCTAATGTTTTGCCAGTCTCTGTGGCCGGCATCTTCAGAGGACAGCACTCTGTGCTCTGGTGTCCTCTGATGTCCTCTGAAGATGCCCGCCACAGAGACTGGCGAAACGTTAGGAAGAACAACCTTCAGAACATGGCCAAAGAGCCCGAAAAACGCACAGCCACCATTAGATCCCAGCCGTGAAAGCCTTTGCAAATACATTGCATGATCTTAGTTGTATTATAGCATCTGGCTACACATGTAAATACATTTCTTATGAGTTGTTTTAGCCAAATGAAATCTGCTTTACCTTGTGTCTGGAAGCTATAGACAAATGAATAACCACAGAACTGAAGTAGCTGTATCTGCTATTAGCAGCCCAGAACATAAAAAAGAGAGAGAGACTGGTAGAGACCAATGTGTGCTTTTAGGATGCAAGTTTGGAGTGATTGATATTCAAATGACAAGAGACATATGTATCAAGAGATACATCAGCCATTGCCACTAATTTTAATACTCACATATAACAGTTCTGATGAAGGCAGCAGATCAACCATTCTCAGGGTTACAAAACTTTACTTATGGAATTAAAGATACTCAATGTTTCTACTTTAACATCATGGAACAGGTACCCCTGAAATCCTGAATTTAAAAAATGGGTAGGTCACATGTTGAAATTAGTTTCTTCCAACCTTCTTTTGACGTTTTTTTTGTGCTGAAAAAGTGATGAAAAGCTAAGAATTGCAAGCATAACATTTTGTATTGGTACCACTAAGTCTGAGACTTAAATAACTGGAGGATCATAAGCACTTCTTGATTTTCCTATGGAACTGGTACAAACTGATTGAGCATCTAGATAAACAGAGAGAAATAGACACAAATGGGAAAGAATTTGAGGGTCCCGAGGTGAGGGTGGGACACATGGGTTTTTAACATGAGCAAAGTCGCCTTCATTTATTAGTAAATAAACATATTTAATAATGAGGAGATTAAAAATTAATTTTTTAAATTTTTAAAAATCAAATTGATGTGCACGTTCTAAATTAAACATTGCAACTAGGTTTTGAAATGCTAGCTGCATTTTGAATTTATGTAAAAAAAAAAAAAAAGCCCCACAACAGCTCAGTTCTATGTTTCACTTACTATTTAATGATGCTACACTGAAATGCTTGGGGGGGGGGAGACGTTTTGAATTTCAGCTGAAGAAATTGCAACTTTACCAAAGTTTATGGTGAAAGGGTATAAGGTGATGTATGGCTGAACAACATCTAAACTATCCAGCAGGAATTTAGGTTAGAGTAGATTCTGACCTAATTCCATCCTGTATTTAAATTACGCATAATCCACTGACTTTAATGGACTCAGTTTTAAATGTACCTCCTTTTCTGGAATGTGGCCATCATGTGTGGGTCACCATGACAGGTGTACTTGTTCTATGCCAACATGCTATGATGTTCATCATTCTAGAGCCAACAATTTGAAGGTTTTAATTTGGGGATCTGCTGTCCTTTAAATACATGTGAGTAGAATAGCACACTTAATTACCATGAACATCACATTTAGCGCAAGTCCTGAAGCAGACAGTCTAAATAAGCTTAGTTATATAGCAATTATAGCTCAGTCAGTGTCGCTTAGCATACAGGACTGAAAGCATAAGCTGCACAGATACGAGAAGGAAACCAAACAATGCTTCAAAGAACGACCTTATAACCCCAAGAAAGCAAGCATTGTTCATTAGTGCTAGACTGTGAGCCCAAATAAATATGTAACCTCTCAAAAGTGTTCAGGCCAGCCCCAGAGCCTGTTAGGCCTTGTTCTTTCAGAGACCTCAGGAAGGTGAAGGTGAGCCCTTGACACGACACTTTTCATTTGAATTCACTTCCTGTGCTCTGGCTTACTGGAGGTAACTTCCCAGGGTACCTCAGCAGGCCCCCTTCACACAAAATCACTCTGTATTTGCATTTTGGTCCTAATGTTGAATTTCCCTTACATGATTCAATCTTATTTTCCCAGTGGTACCATTAATATTTTAATTTAATCAGAATTTCAGGAACTTGTTTGCCATCCAGAGCAACTTGGTTACCTGTCAGCCTCCATCAGCTTGTCATATTAGAGGTGATTGTTCCCTGAATCTAATCTACTTTAAATGATTTCATTGGGTAGAGGTCTATAAATCATCTCAGAATGGGCCTGACAGATGAAGGCTTAGGTAAGTAAACAAATCAGGCTTGCTTTACTTTAGGCAGCAATGAACTTGGCTTTATCAACTTCTTATTGATTTCTGCACTCCAAAAGGTCAAAAAAATCTCTTTAACATAAGAATATTATTAATATAAGTACAGTATTACAAGCAACCATAATTAAGATAAGTCCCTACATTCAGTGATGAGGCTGAATTAAGTATGCTACAGATGGCATTTCAATAAAGGCTGTGATGCGGTTTGAAATGATGAATCCATTTCCAAACGGTTTTCCTTCCCCCTTTCCAATCAAAACAGAAATTAACTGAATATTAAGCAGTCCAGAGTCCCTGGACAGTGAGCCAAGTTTATAAAACATACCATGATAAGGCTGCAGCTCTGAAGCTAAGACACAGTACAGCATGTGAATCATTCAATATGTTCATGTTTAGTTACATAAACTGTATTTCAAGAAAAGGAAAGAAAAGAAACATGAAGCATCAGCAGGAAGAGATCTGAAGTCTGAAAACATTGCTAAGAAATCAGAAATCACATAGTAACTCAATTCAGAAAGATGCTAGCAATAATGTGCCACTGACGACAAGGCTCTTGAAAGAGGCCTTATTTGGGTCTCTGCATTTTATTTATGGTAAGCCATTATACTATAATATAATTTAGTCTGGAGTAACATCATAAGGGGTGTAATTACATCTTCTTCCAGAATTAAGAGTGAGACACACAGAGAGAACTTTTCACAAGGTGCCTGAAGAATAAAGGCTACATTCGTAATGCCAGATTTAAAACAAAACAAAACACCTTACATGCACTGTATTATAATTTATAACTAATCCCAGAACTATATTGACAGTACTGGATGAAGAGATAGTAACTAATAAATCTAAGACCATCTGCTCCTATCTATTAAAAATCATTCCTTGGAGAAGGGAGAGATACTTCTTCGTTCTCAGCTCTGTTTGTCAGCACTTAATTTCTACCAAAACTAGCATTCATGGATTCATAGAATAACTGAGTTGGAAGAGGCATAGAAAGCCATCAGGTCTAACTCCCTGTTCAATCCAGGAATCCAAATCAAAGCAGATCTAATGAATGGCTGTCCAGTTTGCTCTTGAATACAATGGGGTCTTGACTTGAGAACTTAAGCTGTATTGGAAGGTGGTTCTCAAGTCAAAAAGTTTGCAGGTCAAATCTGCATTTCCCATAGGAATGCATTGAAAACCATTTGATCCGTATCTGCTCTTTTCCATCCATAGAAACTAATGGGAAGCTGCTATTCTGCCTTCGACCACTAGAGGGGGATATTTTGTTTCTTTTTTTCTTAGGTCAAGAAAGGTTCAGGGAAGGCAGGGAAAATACAGTCCAGGCAGTACCAGGCAGTCTGAAGACTGTCTCCCAATCCACTCTCTAAACGCTGGGAGGAATGAGGAAGCAGACAGGCACCCTTTTCACTGGCCAACAGTTAACTGAAAGTTCAAATTTTGCACTTTCCCTGCCTCTCACATGGGTTTTTTTCAGTTTGTAACTCAAATCTAAGTACGTAAGTCAAGTCAATATTTTCCTATGAGAGCGGTTCGTAAGTCAAAATGTTCGTAACTCGGGCCGTTCATAAGTCAAGACCCCACTGTATCTCCAACACTGGACAGTCTTTCCCCCAAAAGTCCTCCAGCCTAATACTTCCTGTGAAGTGGTTGACTGGCCCACTTTAAAAGGCAGAAAAAAATATATTAATATTAAAGTTGTTATTTTCTTTGTTCAACATGAGAAAAAGGCTCTCAATATCTTTTTTTATTTTTTATTTTTTTCCCTTAATCTACAACATAAACATAAAATACATAAACCAAAATACAAATTGACTGTGTTCCCCACCACCATAGTTGGGACCTCCTCTTCCTCTATCTTTATTCTTCTTCTTCCTTTATTGTCCTCTTCTCTAGAACTGCATTGATTCCTGATTTGGAACTTTCCCTTTTCCTCTTGTTAGCACATATTCAAGAAATCTGGCCCATATATCATAGAAATTATTCTTTTTCATCTCTCCTTTCTTAATCTTTAAGTGAGAAGTTAACTTATCATTTATAGCAATGTTCCATATTTCATTATACCATTCTTCCATTCAAAATTCAGAGTTTGATTTCCAATTCCTAGCTATTAATCTGGCTGCTGTTAATAAAATGGCAATCAATTCTCTAGTCATCTTATCATATTCCACATTCTCAAATATTGATAACAGAGTTATCTGAGGATTAAATTCTATATCTTTTTCACACATGTCATTTAGTTCTTTAAAGATTAGTTCCCAAAATCTTTGTATTTTTTCGCATTCCCACCACATATGAAAGTATGTACCAATTTTCTTCTCACATTTCCAACAGACATTCAGATAACTAGTGTTAATTTTATTCAGTTTTGTCAGTGTCAAATACCATCTTAAACCCAATTTGAAAAAAATTCTCTTATTCTCACTGACATAAATCGTAAAACCCTCATTTTCCACATCTTCCTCCATTCTTCATAATTTATTCTTTTTCCTAAGTCTTGTTCCCACACTAACTTCAATCCTTCTTTCTCAGTCTCTTCTTCTAGATGAAGCAGGAATCTATAAATTTTACTCACTGCACCCTTTACTGAATCGGTCATCTGATTATCTTCATATGATAATAGAAATTGTTCATACTTCTTATATTCTCTACCTTTATTTTATGTCTTTACCCATTCATTAGTCCATCTTTCTAACTGCATATAATTCAACCATGATATATTCTTCTTTTGAAGGATTTGTTTCATTTGATCTTTCAATCTCATTTTATATAACCAGTCTTTTAATCTAATCCCTTTTTTTCTTTAAATAATTCTTCATAAACTTCCATATTGGCAGGAAAAATCTCTGTTTCAATCACTATTCCTAATGGAGAGATAAATGGACATAAATTCTTTCTATACTTGCACCAGACATTTAACATAGTCTTTAAAAACGGGTTATTAATTTTGCTTATTTTATATTTCTTAATCATACCTAATAGATGTTTTTCAATATCCACCTGTAATTCTGATGATTCCATTTTCCACCAAATTAACCTTTCTGGGTTATATATAATTTCCCCTATGAACCTCAACTGATTAGCCAAATAATATTTTTTTTATATTTGGTATGCCTATACCTACTTTTGTTGTGGTTTTATATCAATACTTTTTATTTATTCTAGCTCTCTTCCCTTCATTCAGTATTTATTAATCATTCCTTGCAAAAATTTTAAATCCTCTTCTGTTAACTGTACTGGTAACATTCTAAATAAAAAAATAATTTTGGTGGAATCTTCCTTTTTATCAGTGCAATCCTTCCAAACCAAGAAAGTTTTAAGTTAGTATATTCCTGTAGTTTCTTTTTAATATCTCCTTTTTATTTATTATAATTATGTTCCTTTATTTTTTGAATATCTTTTACTAAATCTATACCTAAATATTTAACCAATTTACATATCTTAAAATCATATTTATCAACAAACTGTACTTGTTCTAGTTTATTATGATTAAATAACATTATTTCAGATTTTTGCCAATTTGCACGTAATCCAGTTATTTTTTCCAAATTTTTCTAAATGAATTTTAATTCTATCTATACTTTCTAACAGGTTTTTCACTGTGGATAGGGAATCATCAGAAAATCAATTAATCTTTATTTCATTTTTTTCACCCATACGGTAAAGATTCCCCTTGACATTTAGTCCAGTCATGTCCAACTCTAGGATGCGGTGCTCATCTCCATCTCCAAGCTGTAGAGCCAGTGGTTGTCCGTAGACAGTTTCCGTGGTCACGTGGCCAGCATGACTAGACATGGAACACTGTTACCTTCCCACTGAGGTGGTACCTATTTATCTACTCACATTTACATGCTTTCGAACTGCTAGGTTGGCAGGAGCTGGGACAAGCAATGGGAGCTCACTCCGTTGCGTGGATTCAATCTTAAGACTGCTGGTCTTCTGACCTTGCAGCACAGAGGCTTCTTTGGCTTAACCCCCAGCATCACCACGTCCCTTATTTTCACCCATACCTTCAATTAAATCGTCATTCCTTATTGCATTTGCTAACATTTCAATAATCAAACAAAACAGAACTGGAGAAAGAGGGCAACCTTGTCTGGTACAATATCTAAATATCTAATATTTTAAAATAACGTGAGAAGAAAGGTTGACAGGGTTTTTAATTGTTAAAGATATCACTTGGCATGCTCTCTGTGATAGGTTGGACCTTCTTTTACAACATGCAAAGACCTTTAGAGGAGGGATCATGTAAATCATTCCAGCTTCCTTTTGGACAGAAGCTGCTAGTTTGGGGGGTTTGCTTAAAGAACATTATTTTTCATGGGTGCAATAGGAATTAGTTTCACTAGGTGCCTGAAATGGTATAGAAAGTTTCCAAGCCAACATCCAACAGATCTACATTTTCACTTCAGTCTCCTTATGGTGTTACGCTAATGAGTCCAACTAGAAGTGGTCAGATGGCTCTTTAATTGTTTCCAAATGTGAAGTTCATTACTGTCTTGAAGTATAACACCTAGAAGCCCTGAGAAATGCCATACACCGTTGGTCGTTCTAATGAAATAGTCCAAATGTATTTGTGTGGCCAAAGTTTCGTTACCATCTATAAATCTTACAGACAGGGGGAGTGTGGAGTGACATATACTCTCTGGAGAAGGCTAATCAGATTAACATTTTAATTAATGCATTAATAATGTTAATTTAACAAGTTTAAATTGTTTCAGCTCTAAACTTTAATAGCGATGTATTACTTCCCTAATTTCTATGTGTTGTTAACTTAACATTCCAAGCTCTTGTAGTGAGTTAGAAAAGCTGCAATAATCTAAGTATCTCTCTTCTTTAAAAAAATAATCGCTTTACATTTACTAGATTGGAGATGTGACTTTGTAAACCAGTTTTAAAGTCAAGAACTAGGAAGCTCTGCCTCATAAAGAGGCCCTGCTATTTCTTTCCCCGGCCTCTCTTCTTTGTTGAAGCAACGTATCTTCAAGACTTGATCCATGTGAAAACCTTGTGGAGAAACTTGTATCTTGGAGTAGTTGTGTCATAGTGAGGACTCACACAGCTGGCACAAATGCCAGCAATGGTAAACAAGGGGCAGCTTTTCTTCCTGGAGTTTACTGCTTCTGCAATGTCAATGTCTGCACAAGTAATGTGTTTCTGTTTCATTGTGCTGGCAGAACCTTTTACTAGCCATCCAGTTTAGCCCTGAGATCCTTTAATGAGAGATGCAGAGACTGATTTTGGAAATCTCCTCCTTCAAATAATGTACTCCACCACTGATCTAAAGTCCTCTACAACTTAGGCGATGAACCTCGTATTTATTTTCTGATGAGCAGTCCTCAATCACCCATAATTTTTTATAGGCACCAACATTCTTTGCAGTTCTTGAGACTGTTGGGTCCACTTATTTATTGTTTTGATTATATTTTCTTTCTTTCTTTCTTTCTTTCTTTCTTTCTTTCTTTCTTTCTTTCTTTCTTTCTTTCTTTCTTTCTTCTTCTTCTTCTTCTTCTTCTTCTTCTTCTTCTTCTTCTTCTTCTTCTTCTTCTTCTTCTTCTTCTTCTTCTTCTTCTTCTTCTTCTTCTTTTCTGAAAAAAACTCCCCATCGTATTTTAGACACTTAAATGCATCCATCCCTTGTTAGGTCTGTTTTAGGTTCTCGGTTTATATTTGAGTTATTGCTTGTAAAACACCATTTAATTTAAAGCTGCAGCTGCACTGACATCAGAAATAGTATTTTATTTAAATGAGGTGTAAGGATTGCAGTGATTTTTAATATTGTTCTTACCGACTTTCAGATCTTATTTAAAAAGTGTATTGGTTCCAGAAGAGTTCAGATTTTAAACACCAAATGTTAGACAATCAGAATTACAATGATATATAAAGGGAGGAAAGACATACAAAGTGGCCTATGAACCCCTAATGCTTTATACATATGCATTGCAGAAACACATATTGATTTTATTTCAGTAACTTCAGTCAAGCAAGGGTAAAAAGCAATGTTAATATATAGGGAACAAACAAGAATGCAACAACAACTAAAGGTAAGCAGAATATTTTGAGGGAGCATAGAAAAATATTGGAAGAAACATGAGCAGACTTCTTTAGGCTTATGATCTAGCAACATTAGTTTTACATGTCTAGCGTATAATTTTAGCATTTTGTATACAAGCAGTAGCAGTCTGAGGCTACGCTACACCAATATGCAAGTTGACATTACTGAGATTTTTACGTATTGTGTTGCTTCTCTGTGTTTTCCAGAGATATTGGCAAGTGTTTGGCATCAAGTCTCAAGTTTCCGTCTGAGTCTTTGGTATCAAGTTCCTGAATCCCAAGGCTGAGGTATGAGTCCCTATTAAAAACAGGCTTTTTGCCCCAGAAAAAAGGGAGAGATGGACTGGCTCTGCAAAGCTACAAGCCACACAAAATCCCATTCTCCTCACTCTTCTCTTCTTGAAAGAATTTCATACACAGTTGTTCTTCTTCTTCTTCTTCTTCTTCTTCTTCTTCTTCTTCTTCTTCTTATTATTATTATTATTATTATTATTATTTATTTATTTATTTATTTATTTATTTATTTATTTATTTATTTATTCCATTTATACCCCACCTATCTGGTCATATTGACCACTCTAGGAGGCTTACAGCACAAAACACAAAATACAAAACCAATATATAATGAAAAGCAATTTGTACATGATTAAAATTCTATAAGATGGAAAGGGAAAACATAATAAAGAAAGCAAGAGAGAGGTCAGGGATTAACTGGGAGGGAAGGCCTGTCTAAACATCCATGTTTTCAGTTGTTTCTTAAAAATACCCAGCGAGGGAGCCGCGTGAATCTCTGGAGGCAGGTTGTTCCAGAGGCGAGGAGCCACTGCCGAGAAGGCCCGGTTTCTTTTTTTTTTTCCTTCCGGGCCTCCCTCGGCATCAGGCTCCTCAGCCTCACCTCCTGACTCGCTCGGGTGACACGGGTAGATCTGGGTGGGAGTAAGCGTTCCGCCAAATATCGAGGCCCCAAACCATTTAGGGCTTTATACATAAGCATCAAAACTTTGAAGTCGACGCGGAACTGGATGGGTATTCAATGCAGCGCAGCCAGAATACGGGAGATGTGATGGTATTTTCTCACTCCAGTAAGGAGTCTGGCTGCCGTGTTCTGCACCACCTGGAGTTTCCACATCAACGCTACAGCAGGAACATGGTAATTCAATTGGGCAGTACCCAACAGTGGGAATCATTAGAATTCGGTCTCAACCTGAAATTAAATGCATCATCACCCTGGCTTGCATAAAGCTCCAGTAAGTGCCTCTTGCGCCCAATAAGGATTTCACAGGAGGTGCCTGCTCTTTTTAAGTGTATACAACAGTTTGTTGAAAAATTCAAATATTTGCCAAAATTACACAGGGCATGAAAAATGCAAAGAATTATTATCAGAGCATTAACTTCACAAGTTGGTACAAGCTATACAAAAGTAGATATGCCAGCATTTTAAAAAAATAACTAGACCCTCAACTTTAACCATATGCTCTGGTTTAAGTAGTTTCCTGGTTACATTAAGAAGCACTAAAGAATTAACTAAGTTAAAATGTTTCTAGAGTGTGTTTTTTTTAAAAAAATACTTGGGAACTCAATTTATATGACACCTTGTGAAGATCAAATCCAGATCCAGTTGAGGACAATGAACACTTCTGTGTTCAAACAATAATCTTCCAAGATTGTCATTTAATATGGAATGTAAAGTGTAAAGCTGCAACAGCTACATTTTTCAAAAGTGGCAAAAGAAGAGATCTAATGTCACCTTGAAACTTTTGGAAATTATGAAGATCAATATTCTGTGCTGAAAATACAAATCTTCATTTTTCTTCTCATGCAAAGGTATGTCAGACTTGATGGAAGTGTCTGTGAAAATAAATTGTTTTGAGAAGTTTCAGGCACCATTTGAATAACAAAGAGGAAATGCAGTGATATTTGATTTGTAGCAATTTTCTCTTTTTGCATTTTCAAGAGAAGAAAAACCAGCAAACTGAGGCCATTCAACAAGACTCTTAAATTTTTTAAAAAAATTATATAAATGTGAAATAAGCTGGGCTTATTTGTGTTATTCAATAAAAGTTGACATATTTTCTTCTTTGAATACTTAAAGAATGGGTTCTTTTTTAACAGAACAATTTTAGAGTAAATTCACTGATATGAGATCCCAGCCCAGAACAATAACAGCTATCTCAGAGAATTGTTGTGTTTCTCTCTTTTTTTCTGGTGGAGACACAAATCTCAAGACAAAGAATGCAGGAGGAGGAAAAAACGTATTTTTGTGTCGAATAGCTTTAAAAGGAGACACCTATATCTGACCATTCCCAGGTAGCATAACAACTGTGAAAGAATGGTTCAGCCCAAATGGGTGGGACTAAGGAAAAGTAGGGCAATGAGTAGAGATTTGATTCAAAAAGACCAGGAGAGTTGAGGAGTCTGGAGTTGCTGTTGCCACTTAGACTGCTAAAGCCTTTTCCTACTTCGTCTAGGTATAATTCCTATATGTTTGTAATCGGAGGGGTGAATCAACACAGTGAATTCAGCATATGCAATTAAATTGATATTTTATTCTAGGGTTTTGAAGATTCTGATGTTATAGATACCCAACCCAGCTGAGAAAGATATCTTGGATTGTCGTCTGAATTTAAATTCAAAAGTGCACTTGAACTTTGCAGTTCCACAAACAGCTTCTCAACAAATTGAACAATTATATCTTACAGCAGACACATTTTGTGAAATCGTGTTTGCAAGGTTCATCAGTAGGTATTTAAGTAAACAAACATCCCCATAAAACTTAAAAAGAACACACACATGAACACACATCAGCACAACTATGTTCCTGTGTGTATTCTGGTATTTTAACCATCAGTGCATCAAAAAGCCAGGAGGGAGGGATGAGACTGGGGAAAGATCCAGATTTTACTCAGATATTGGGCCTACTCATCATGATCCCCTTTGTCCCTGTTTTCAGAATCAGCAGTCCTAATAGTAGTGTTGGCTCCCTCATCCCAACTCCTCTCGCATTACCCTGGCTCATTTTGCAGTCAGGAATACATTGTGGCTGATCTGTTAATTCTAATTTGGATTATTTGCTACCAGCATGTGACTGTATGTGTTTGTGTGTTCTGTGCTGTCAAGTTGGAACCAACCTATAGCAACCCGAACAGGGCTTTCAAGGTATAGATATGTATAATTCCTGATATTCATTTACAAAACACATTATTGTATCACTACAACTCTTAGTGGTGAAGTTTTGCATGTTTTACTACAACCAGATGACCCATACAAAGCTAAAGAAGGACCTACCAGATTTCATCACCAGGGGTCATACTTAAAACAATTAGGAAAAGTGGACTCAGCGTGTGAGAGAATGAGTGTGGCCTACCTAGCAGATAGAAAGGTAAAGGGAGGTCTAGTTCCAGAACTGAAATTAAGATTTTGGGCTCATGGAGTAGAAGCTCATGACTTTGACTAAAACCCTCTTCACTGGTTATATTATCATTGGCATAATACAGTGTTAATTTTTGGAAGCAAATTACCTTGAGTTAAGAAATCTCTGCAGACATTATTTGTTGCATACTGAGTCAAACGACTCAGCATGCAACAGGTAGTACTTATAGAGATTTCTTAAGAGTGCAAGGCCAATCTAATTTGCATATGATGATGATGATGCAGTGATTTTGTACTGTAAACGGTACTGTTACGTATCTTTGTGTGGGTGGATTTTGGGTTTAATTGGGTTATAGAAGTCTAGCAATGACAAAATTGCTCCTCAGTGTAGGAGTATGTTGAGTGGGGAGAGAAAGATAATTCTCAAAATTGTCCCAGAAAAACTTCTTTGGATAAATTTTGCCTCAGCTCTAATAATATAATTGAATCTTTTTCAAAATCTATGCCCACACAGAAAATATACTTACAGAAAAGATGGGGGGTTGCTTATATTTGTTTGTGTGTGTTATGTATCTTTATCAAACTTCCTCAGAGAGTTATTGTGAGGGCAGAAGGAACAAATGAAATCAGAACTATAAAACAACTGGGGACAATGAAAAAGCAGTGTATAATTTGTCTATAAGAATCTGTAGTGTCAGATGAAACAATGTCAAGGGACCACAGAAAAGTCCTTTATAAAGGCGGTATCATCCTACAATCGTTATCCTTTTGAATCCTTCCTGAAATGTTACTTGTGGATAGAATGGGGAGTGGAGTCAATGGAAGATCAAAACCAGAATCTTTAATGCAAAATTCTTGTGAGATAATCCAGGCTTGATAGACTAACATTGGTCAATTTGATTTCTTTCAAATACAAATTCTTCAATTCTTACAACTACATCAAGAATATGATTGCTGCAATGTGTACTAGTGAACAGATAGCCAACATAGCAGGCAAATACTAGCACTATAAGACAAATGATAGGTATAAATTATTTGCAAGCTTGCGAAACAGCAATTTGACTTTTTATGAGCCTGTAACAATGCCCCCAGAGACGAATGTGTGAATTTCTGTAGATCATTGCATTTTCATGGCCATGGCATTAAGTAAAGATTGCAACTCCAGGTTTTGAATTTCCCCACTCATAAATAAGGGACATTTTTGGTTTTTATGTCTGATTTTTGCATGAAATATATATATTCTAATCCTGGCTGAGATGCCTTTGAGGAATAATAGTAGCAGCTTTTTCTTCTTCTTTTTTTGGCATACAATTTCATCTTGTACATTTGTGGAAGCCATACATCTTTGGTGCCTAGGCTGCAGCACCTTTATCAAGGGTTTTGTATCAAAACTGTATTCATTTGTACCCTTAATGTCTAACGATTTGCTGATCATGCATGACAGATTTACAGAACTAACATGTTCTGGAGATGTGGAAACTTTATTCCACAAAAACATTGCTGATCCATAGAATCTTACTGTCACTGATCTGTTTCTCATCATAAATGTTACATTTATTGGTACTGACTATATTTTTAAAGGATTTTTAAAAAAGGAATTCATTGTTTTAGGATATCTTCAGACAGCGACTAAGACGGGGGTCTATTGGGAGGAAACAAATTGATTTTTGCTGATTCTGTGTACTAATTTTCTTTCAGCTGGTCATTTAAATTTGTTGTGTGGAATTATGCATTATAGGCATCACAGGGGTGTTGCCGCTAACAGGAGCCCCATGTCACATTATTCCTTCGTTCTACCACTGGAATTTGTAAGTCAGTTGTCTTCTGTCTTTCTAATATCCTTCTGAGCATTTTCTTGCCTTTGCTAAGCTGATCTATCCATTTGGAGCAAAAAATGTGGAAATAGTTGGCGTAAGCGTGTCATAAAATGAGAGAGGATATGTATAATGTTTGAGTGTCTGGAGACACCAAGTGCATACAGCTTCTTCCTCAACTACCAAGATGCCACCCCAGTCAAGTAACTGGAAAGAACTCCAATAGATCAGCTTTTATGCAGCATTATTGGAAAATGTGGTCCAACCCAAAACATCCTCTCATTCCAGTACAATCTGTATTCAAATAAGGTTGAATCTGCTGTGATCTAGTTTCTCAAAGCAAGTCTCTGTTGGTTTCCATGGGTTGTTGTAGTTATCCAGATGACTACAACGTTTCACAAAAAATGAACTGGTTCCTCATGACAGACAGTTTTCCTTCCTATTATGGACTAACCACCTGCACCTTTGATCTGACAAGCTGCTAATAGGCAGTTTCTGCCTCTTCATTTTTAGTTAATTTTTCTGAAGAGACTTAGTGATAGTTTGTTTCAGCACTGGCTTTGGAAAAGTTTCTTCTAAAAAACAATGATTCCTCACTGGTCTTCTCCATACTTAGTTTCGCATTGCGTAGTCACCCGTTTTAA
This sequence comes from Pogona vitticeps, assembly GCF_051106095.1. NCBI lineage: Eukaryota > Metazoa > Chordata > Lepidosauria > Squamata > Agamidae > Pogona > Pogona vitticeps. Next base: position 176,628,909 of record NC_135785.1, read on the forward strand.
ATTCAATTTTGTCTGTGCCAAATCTGCAGAGTAAATAACCAGTGTAGGTGCCCCTTAAAGCACTGAAGCATTCTTAGTTGGCCCCATTTGGTAGAACAAAGAGCTATTGGTCTCTTTTTTTATTACCAAATTTTATCTCTTTATTAGTAGTCTGTAACTATATTTCTCAATACAAAAAGTGGTGGAACACTTTTATTAATTATATTTTAATACTGCTTTTTGCCCAGTGAATGAACTCAAGGTGCCTGGACACTCTGTCACTGACCTCAGGAAGGCCATCCTTGAACAAAAGAACTTCAATGCAAAGAGAAATGGCTGAACAAGAATATTTATTATTTTATTTATTTAAAATATTTGTACCATGCCTTTCTCCTTGAAAAGAACCCAAGGCAGCTTATAACGTTGAAAGGCAGTATTTAAAGCTGAAAACAATGAGTATATGATGGTGGTTTACATCATTAAAAGGCAATATTAAAGCTAGGAACAATATACAAATATTAAAAAGGAACAAAAACAAAAAACAAATGCCACTGAGAAATGGAAAACACCAAAATGGAAAACACAAGTAGTACTAAAACTCAGTCAAAGCAGTAATGCAGAACAATCCATCTAAAAATCACACACAGCTAACTAGGTACTGAGGTCTTTGCCTGCTTGCGGAAGGACAGCAAAGATGGGGCCAAAGGGAGTTCCAAAGTCTACCTGCCATGGGTTGAACAGAACTAGGGGCTTTTTATCTCATTAGGTCTGTTAACCAGCTCATCCAAGCAGATTTGTGTATATTACCACCTGACTATTATATATTTTCTGGCAGCCCCTAGTCAGCTTTCTCTTCTAGTAATTTTTGCACCTCTTCCATAATAAGGGTCTTCAGTAAAGACTACCCTCCATCTTACATGTGTCAATCTGCTTCTTTATGCCTGAATGTAGCTGTCACCTACAACTTTCCTAGAATGGCTTTTAACAACAAGCATCAAAATCAACTTTGAAATCTGTCATCCCCCACCCCCAAGGCTGATCGACACCCATTAATGATCACTTAGTGACCATCACCATTTTGGACATGTTTCATTTCCATTCCACTTCATCCTCCCATCCTTTCAATACCTGTATCAACATTTGTCTACTGAGTCAACACTCTGAAGAACTGGCTACGGCCTACAATAGCTTATATCAAACTAAGCTTGTCCGTCTTTAAGGTGCCACAACCTTCTTTGCTAGTTTTGCTACAATAAATTAACATGGCTATCCCTTCTGGAAATTTCTGTTGCATATATTTTCCCTTCTCTTTTCCCTGGCACCTCACTCTGTAAATTCCCCACCTTTGTCTTTCTCAAGAGGGTCTACATCTCATGTTATAAGATATACAAATTTAACACTCTTTTTGCCATTTTACCTCCCCCCCCCAATTTAGGTTGCAATTCTGTGGTGCCAGGGAAGCATGCCTTGGACCACAGGACTGATAAGATTCTCTCCCTACAAAGTTTTAGATGAAGCTCTGATCTAAGAAAGTGGATATGAACTCAGATTACTCCCTCCTAGCAAACACAGGCAGAAGAAGAGGTAAAGGGGAAGGATCTCTCTTTTTCCCTTTCTTTAGAATCTAGTGCTGTTTCACTACACTGGCAAACCAATGCAGTGATATGTCATTTACAAATCAACTTAAAAGGCCTAGTTTTCTCCTGCTAACCACAAAGGAGGAGACAGGAGAGGGGGCATGGAAGCTCATAGGGAGGAATGGGCTAGAGAGTCACTTTTAAATGTAGCGTGCCTTCCTGTACCAAAACACTTGATCTTTGCATGTGGATACAAGGATCATTTTAAAGGTCAGACCACATTTTCAAGCAACCCTGTTTAGCCCAACTGTCGAGTCATGTCCTAAGTGTGATTGCATTGCATAGAGAGAGATGGATCAGAGTGGAAGTGTTACATTTCAGTTTCCTTCTCTCTCAAGGGTAAGCCATTAAAGTGAAAGAAAAGATTTAGTTTCATTCAGTGGCTGAACCCCTGATGCTTAGTGTAGTAAGTCATAACCAGAGTAGGCCAATCTCTCTCTCTCTCTCTCTCTCTCTCTCTCTCTCTCTCTCTCTCCTCCGTATGTTCCACTGATTTAATGGCCATACTTTAATTATTACTTACTATGCTAAACAACAGGATGTCAGCCATGTATTTTAACCAAACTGATTTATGTTATTCAGTGCTGTGGTGATGATATTTATTTCTGAAAATTCTTGAGGAAAACAACTGCTGTACTTCAAGATTCATTTCTGCTGTTTTCTCGATTGTTCCTGAATGTCTCCCTTTTAAGTTGTGTGTATTTTCCTTAGAGCTGTGATTAGCGAGCGCCTAAAAGGTTAATTCTTCCCTAATTGTACTTCTCTTGGATGTATATATATATATTTATATCTACAGATACTATGTCTGAGCTTAGCTGCTAGTGCCAAGGAAAATCTTGGATTCTGTTCAATTTTCTTCACATTCATTTTCCTGCCCACTTAACAAAATTATATTCAATGAGCTGTGGGAGAAATTCACATCAACGGGCCATGTAATGCAATTTCTGGTATATATGCAGGAAGGAAAAAAATCCTACATTTTCTTTCATTTCTGTCAAAATCAATCAAATTGTACTGAACTGAACATAATCTCTTAGAGAAGGGGGGACCAAGGCAGGCAGTTCCACTGAAATAAACTCTCTTACATAGTAACATGCACATATTTAAGAGATCTCTGTTTTCTTTTTCTTTTTTTAAACCCTGCCTAATTAGTTTTTTTTAATCACCCACACAACTAAGGCTCTTCCCTGCATAATTTATGACATAGAGGGGCCGGTGTCAGAAATCAAATGTTGTAAATTAAAAATAACAAGTTTGAGACTAGTGATTCAATTAAAACCCTAGAAAACATTGGATTATGCATAATTGAGAACTTGTATGCAGAGATGCTTGTCATGCTTGTCAGCTTGGATGGGGGGGATTGGATTGGAACTGTCAAGAGCATTTAAATCAACTCCGTAAAAAAATGAGAAAACAAAGATGATATTTATTATTAACTTCTAGTGCTCAGAAATAAAACTGAGAGGTATTTAAATTGAATGCGTGGATGACAAGGCTTTATTTATAGCAGAAGTTATAAAACTTAGTAATGACCCTGGCAGAGATGTGAAGATATTAGCGTGCAGTTGAGTTGCTCTCTCCAGTGCAAGGATTCAACAGCTGGCAGTAAGACTATTGGCAGGAAGGACAGAGATTCAATCCAGATTGAGGAGACGAGAGACCATATTCCACTCATTTTTTTGGGGTTCATTCACCCACCTTTTTCTTAATAGCTCTGGCACTAGAAAGTGCTTCATACAAGCAAAAAAAATGCATCATAATGAAAGAATTGCCTGTAAAATGTCATTTCTCCCCCTCCCAGACAAGTCCTGTTTCTGCTTTAATATTTGCAATATTACAATTTATAACATTCTTCATTTCCAGCATCCTCCACCCTCCTCCTTCAGCAGAAGAGGCCATTTGTACCTTTTATTTCATATTGCTGTCTCAGCAATAAACTGTGGTTTGAAAGGTGAGGCAAAAGCCAGGCAGGAAGATGGTTCTCATTTCAAAATAGACTCTCTTCCCCATCTTTAGCAATGAAGCTTTTGAAAAGGAGAGATGCTACACCTCAGCAGTGGGATATTTTTACAGCAGGTGTGTGTGTGTGTATATGTATGTATGTATGTATGTATGTATGTATGTATGTATGTATGTATGTATGTATGTATGTATGTATGTATGTATGTATGTATGTATGTATGTATGTATGTATGTATGTATGTATGTATGTTCCAAAGACACAGCCTGTGTAAGCCTTCAGCCTCCTTCTTTGAAGCAGCTGCTCTAAGCTGGTTGGACTGTTTTAGAGTAAACCCTGTGGGACTTTTTGCCCTAGGATAATTGGTAATACAAGTCTATCTGCACCTACTCAGAAGGAGTTCCAACAGAATATAATGGGCCTTATTCCTTGGTTAAGCTTGTATAGGATCACAGCCTCAGACAATGAAAGACATGGAAAGAAACTACATTCGTCAGCTCAGGTATGTCATTTATTTACTTAGCCGCAGGTAGGTCTGTTTAACAAAGTCACACGTTTGAAAATAGTCCAAGTCACATTTCAGCTAAATTGAAATGCTAGAATTTCAGGTCATTCCTTTCAACTCCACAACAGATTGATTTAATTCCAGGGAATATGTTCTGAGGAGTCATTCTGTCAGGGAGTGTGTCTGTGCCATAGCTACCCATGAGCTTCTAATTTAAATGCTATTTTTAGACCTCAGTTGGACACAGTAATATGTAAATGATAATAGACATTAAATACAGCCTTCAAGGAATACTGCTAACACAAGTCAATCAAACAAGCCACAGACTATATAATCCTCTTTAAGGTGGCACATTTTGTATCCTAATAAACGTATCACACAAACACTCCATATGGATTCTGGAATTTTGCAGGGGAAGTGGGTAACAAAGCTACTGCTGCATTTCTTTGCAACTAATAACAAGATTATCTGTATACTAAACAAATTGGCTTTAATTAGAAGCTGAAATCCTTTTGCTTACTGTAGTAAGTCACCATTAGAATAGGCCCATTGAATTAGTGGAGCCCGGGTGAGTCAAATCCTCCAAAGGTTTCAGTGATTCAATGGGCATACTCTAGTTTCCACTTACTATGCTGAACAACAGGATTTCAGCCAGTGAAACATTATGAGGGATGCAGTTTAATATGATGGATTATTTCGTGGAGATGAAAGGTATACAAGGCTTTTCCAGCATAAAACATAGATGGAAATGCAATTGGCTAAATCTTTTTTGGAGCAGAGCCGCATTTTGTAGAGTTTGCTGTCTCTTAGAGTAGAAATGAGAAGAAATCCTGCTAAAATGCTTTTTTTCTAAAGATGAAAGAGGCTGTCAGAGATAGCCTGTTGAGAGTCTGTTAACAGTGGGACTCACAAGTCAGGAGATGACAGGCACCTTTCCTCATCTATTCAAAATGCATCTGCACAAGACTAGTGTCTTTCCCCTTTTTGAAGCCAAGTACTCGTCCTTTTCTGCAGCAAGCATAAAAGGACAAGTTTCCTGGAAAAGAAGAAGACTTCAGATACTTCAGTTTTTAAAAAAAATTCCATGCAATAATACAACTAAGTGCCTCCTTGACGGACCGGACTTGATGATCCATAGGGTCCCTTCCAGCTTCGCAGGTCTAAGATTATTATAACCATCATATCTTAGCTACACAATTTATGCAGTTCACAGAAATTGAACAAAAACAGTTCTTGCCAATGGGAAAACTCTTACGAAGACCAGCCAAAAGCATTCGCGGGTGAGGAAGATATTGCATGAAACAGGACAAGAAAAGCATTTCATCTGTTGTAGAGAGACCACTTACCTACCATCAAAAAAGGAAATGCATCACCGGAAAGATGTATATACAACTTGCATATGCTGCTATAGAGATTCACATATAAGATCCATGATTTGAATAGAAATTTAATGCATTTTGCCATAGAGGGGCAGACTGACCAAATGAGCTGTGTTCCTGCTCAATCTGCTCTACAGATGCTTCTTGTTAATGAACAACCTCAAGGCCCTTGCTCTGCCTTCTTATGTTTCTTTCTCTTTAAAATGGACTTGGACTGAGCTACGTGTCAAATGCAGCCTCCACACATCTGCTGCATGGCAGGTAGGAGGGAGGGGGCGTTCTCCCCCCCCCACGGTTAGAAGAGGGCAGGACCATGGTGTCAAGCAGTGGTGTTGCAATATTGTTGTGTTGGGGCACTTGGGCTCTTATATGAGCCCCATGGCAGGCCTCTCTTTCCTGGCTATCAAATGACCCACCTACCTGCCCCAAGAGCCAGAATGATGACTGGCTCACCTCATGGGGCAGGATAGGAATTTTGGGTCCAGGATCCCTGACTGACATCTTGAAAAAAGGGGCTCAGCTGGTTTTTGCCTATCCCATTCTGATTCTCAGGGGACACAAGGGGCAAATCCGGGGTGGTATTTAAAGAGGTCACAATCTGGCAAGTGGTGCTGGAAGAGGGGTTGTAGTGGTGAGCACCCCAGGGTGCCATTTGGCACTTCAGTGCTCTGAATGGGTGCCATGAATCATGTGATTCAGGTACGCAGGCAGGGAAGGATTTCTGCCTTGGGAGATGACCAACCTTGGTTCATGAGAATCAGGAGGGAGATGGGCTTGAGGATGTCTCCCCAACTTTGAGCAATGTTGGCCATATACAGCACTGCCCCAGGGCAAAGGACTCACCTGACCTGGACAGGAGAGGGGCCTGCTTGGTCCACCTGCTCCTGTTCCTTGGTTTAACTGGGCCCCCAACTCAGTTCAGGGATTTAAATAGTCAATAAAGTTGTGCTTCTGTTTGAATCCATCTCTAGGATCCCACCTGTTTCTTTACTGGTATGGGGGGGACACACACACACAACTATTTTCTGACAACCTTTCAAATGGAGGACCATCCTCTGCAAAGTAGGACATATAGCTACCTATCATCTCTCAGGAGTCGATGCTTCATGTCTGGTGGACAGACAAAATGAGTCTTATAATTCTCTGACCTGGTGCTGTTAATTAGCTGGTTGGAAAAATTTGTAAGGCTGTGGTACTTTTATCCCATTCTTGTTGTATCGCATTGAACAGAGTTGGCTGTCCAGTGGAACAGCTTATGTGGGATACTTCACTGTGCTGATGAAGTTTGCTTCTCTGTCCCTATAGATGATGCTTGCCGGATTCAGATTGGAATCCCACTGCACAGGGAAATGAAACAAAAGCAGTACTCTGGCCCATTTCATATTATCAATGCCAATGGGTTGTGCTCCATGTTCTTGAAATAAGATGACTCTTATTTGGACAGCACCAAACTCTCTTATGGCTGCAGTTTAATAGAGCAGATCTGTCAGTATTCGGTGAAAGGATGACTAAGTAGAAGGAATCAGCCTATGATAAATATAGTGCTATAAGTGTGTTATACCACAGTTACTCTTACATAATTTGTGCAGCCTAGGCATGAGAGACCCGTGATCCTCCAGGTTATGTTAGACTCTTTTAGCAGCAGCCAAAATGGCTAAAGATCAGGAATGATGATCAACAACACACACAGGGCCACATGTGCCCTACCACTACTGTTGACAATAACGTGCATCTGTTATGCACCGCAGAGCCATTGGAAAGGGGCAGTCACATACTTAAAAGTCCACAGATAGGATAGAAAGAAATATTTGAGCAATTTGCTTTTTAAACCCCCTTAGTTGGCATTTTTAAATCTTTACTAAATTCCTCAGATAGCCTATGATCACTTGGTAGCATTTACATAAACTATCTTTGTATCTCTTTCATCATCTTTCTTTGATGTTTTATTAGTTACATGGTTTAGCCTAGAAAAAGTCTTTGCAGTTCCTCCTTGGTAATATATATATATAAGATTCAAAAATGAAATAAAATATGGAAGGTTTTAATTTAAACCATTCTGAGAATTCTACAAATTATACAAGGGCTAAAAATGTGAGCAGGAAAGTAATGGAAATTAAAGTGACATGGAAATGATGAATAATATCTCTGAAATCAGGTTATTGTTCTGAAAAATATAGCATGCTAAAGTAGCCCATACTATTTTAAGGTTTAGATCATCTGCATTGCAAATGAGAAAGGAAGCTCTTCATACAGTAGATATTAATTTCAAAAGCAGGCTTTTTTTTTTATACTTTGTTTAAACTAGAAAGAATGTTTCTGTCTTGAGCAATCAGTTGCTTCATTGCCAGAGAAGTAGAGGAGGCCAAATGAAACGTTTGTTTAGACAATTTACTCTGTTACAGGTGTACAGTTTGGCTGGGTCTGTTTTGTGTTCTTGTTGTTGGGGCTTGCTTTGCCCTGTGCCAGGAAGCCAGTGGCTGGCCGGCTGCTTCCTTATCTGTTGTCTGCTGTTGCTGCCCAGGCCTAGAGAGAGGATCTCTGTCGTGCCAAACTCACACTGTTGTTTTCTCTTTTCTAAGTTTTGGATGCTTTGTTGCTTTCTGAATCGCTTGGTGAGTGAGTGAGGGTCTGTTGTCTTTGTGTGTAGCTGTTGTTTTGCACAGTTCTGCTGCTGGTTTTTCTTTCTCATGTACTCTTTCCTGTGTTTGGAGTAGATTGATTCTCTCTTGCTGGGCTTCTCCTTCCTTTCATGCAAGAACCGGCACACAATAACACAGAAAAGAAAAAGAAAAGAAAAACAAATGTGACACTCAACCAAGAACCTGAAATGAAAGCACACAAACTTTTTTTATTAGGCACATCCCTAATCCTGATCCCTCAACCCCTGTGGTTGACTTCGGACTGTTACAGAATGTGGGCTGCTTGACTATATTTCGTGGACTCTTTTTGCTTTATGATTCAACAGGATTGGCTTGACTCTAGATTACTCTTGGACTTTGCCTTTTGGTATCCAGTAAGATTCTTTTTTTAACATTTTATTAGTTTTTCAATCTATCTACATTGGTTTGTGCTTGTCAAACATCGTGTTACATGCTTTGCTTACAATTATTTGTTTTTTACATCTCAGTATCTTCCCGGTTGTCCCCCCAAATTCCAGACATCTTTCAGACATTCAAACCATTAATGTACATATTTTAGTATATAATATGACTATTATCATAATATTACTCTCATAGTGTACAATATTCTCAAGGTCTTCTAATAACATTCTTATTGAAAGCGGTTCCAGATCCATGCCCCAGCTTTATATCTAGTTTATTTACCTAAAATGAAAACTCACCATATTACATCTTTACCCTGATTAGGGCTCCCTTATTTCAATTTAATTCTCCTTTTTAATATAAAGGATATACCCCTTTACAATTCCAAATGTTAAATATATACATGTTTTTCAACATTAAGGGGCCCCTTCTTGTTTTCCCCTTTTTCATCTTTCTAAGTATTTCCCTCTCTTATTTCTCTTTTTTCACTTTGTGTTTCTGTCTCTCTAAGCATTCTGCCATCTTTCATGCCCTCTGAAACCATTTTGTGCATCTGATTTATGTCCACTAGCTCTTTATGCACTTGGTCTATCTTCAATAGATCTTCCAGGCTTTTTTTTTGTTAATTTTGCTGATTTTATCCCCTTGTCTTCCCTTAATACTCTCTTCGGATCCAAGATTGACATTGTTTCTCTTTATCCAGCCAGGCATAAAAAATCAAAAAGAAATAAACAGGTGTCCAAGCTTTAAGCAGCAGTAGAGTACTCAAGGTCACTGTCCTGGACTTTATGCCAAAAGACTTCAGGTAGACAAAACAGTCCAGACTTATCAAGTATAACTTATGAGAAAATTTCTTAAGATTTATAATGCCAAATTATAATATTCTTGAAGTATATTTTAAATGTATTTGAATGAGTAGTTAATGTCCCATTAATCTTTAAATTATTTTCTTTGCATCAGCTATCCCTCTCTCCAGATTTTCTGCCGCTTTATGATTGCTGAGATTGATAGCAGGTTCTTTTTTTCTGTATATAGGAATTGTCTTCTCCAGGGGTAATCATAATCAATTAGTTGTAAAAATATATCTCACCAGATAGTAACACTGATGCCAGATAGCTGATTCTTGCTTCTCTTAGCCGGCTGCCGACGACTTGCAAGCGTGCTTCCAAGCTGCTTGTTTCTGCCTGTTGGCTGATTAGGGAGTTTCCTGGATCAAACGGGGATGACCGCCGTCCCCCTGTGATCAACAGGCTTCCTCCACAGTTCACCACCTCTTTGGGGTGGTTTCGACACCCTGGGGTCTCCCAAACAGGTCAGAATTCAGCCCAGGGGACAGAGCTCTGTCCTCCTGCTGCTGTTTCGTCGCGGCATCAAGCCGGAAGTCCTGGTATCCAGTAAGATTCTATCTGCTGGACCTCTAGGTTGCTTTTACCCTGATTCTGGATTCCCCAGATGTGCTTGTTTTGTGTCTCAGCTGGCCAAGGTCATCCTGTGAGGGCTAGCCTACCTGGGAGCAAGGCAACACTCTATAAAACAATCAGTTTGAAGAACTTATTCTCAAAAGTTTTTGACAAAATTTCCTTGTATTTAAATGTCACAATAAACTCTTTTAATTTATTCTTTCAAAGGTGTTCCTTTCAATAGCACAACCAAATACATTTCAGAACAAGTGACAATGTGGCATACCTTCCCATATTTTGCTTCAGTTTCTCAAAAGGTTAAATTTCTTCCATTGCTGCTATTTGTTTCATTGCACTGAGTTACATTGCAGTAGAGAATCAGACTTCCCAATAAACAGGAGATAATATGAATCTCCTGCATATAGGTTTAAGGCTCATTTATTTTAGTAAAATGCATGTCTGAGCAAACCATTTGGACTCCTGTGTCGTATCATAGTCCCCAGGAAAATGAATACAGAGTAAGTTTATTATTGTTTGAATAATCTTTTCAGAAATCTAAGATTCACAAATAAGCATCTACATCAGTTCCATTATGGTTCCTCACATTCATTCCTATGGCTTAATTTCTGGCAATGTATGCCCTGTTCAAAGACAACAATGTGAAATAGGCTCCAGCCCTCAGCAGGCAGGCTACGTTTCTCAAAATAATAGAAATTGGGAAAGGATGGGCTGGCTGGATAGCTCTGTGAGTTAGATATCTGGCTGGGGAGTTTGATTCCCTTTTGTGCATCCTGGGAGAAGAGCCAGCCTGTGTGGCCTTAGGCAAGCTGCACAGTCCCAAGATGTCCCCAGAAGATGATAATTTTGAATACTCTCTACCTAGAAAACCATGGAAGGGGTTGCCATAAGGCAGAATTGACTTGAAGGCATGTAGGCTACTCTATGGCCTTGTCAAGCAAAGTCTCAATGGCTTCACTCCTACTAACCATACTGCAAGTAATACAGTGGTGCCTCGCTTAATGGGTGCTCCATTTAGCGATGAAATCACTTAGCAATGACTTTTTGGAGTGTTTTTGTGCTTCGTTTAGCGATGGTCCCTATGGGCGATTTTCACTTAGCGATGGTTAGGACCGTGCTTTGCATAGCGATTAAATTTTGGGTCCCCTGTTTCGCTTAACGATGGTTTAAACAGCCTCATGTTTGCTATTTTTTAAATGTTTTTCTGTTATTTATAAAGTTAAAGTTTACTGTTTAAAATGTTTGAAATTATAAAGTGCACTTAATAGACCCTTTGTTAACCAAATTTGACTTTGTTCTGACTCTTTTTTAATTTGTTGTTGTATTTTTTTTCAATGCATTTCAATTGGGGAACCACGTTTCACTTAGCGATGTTTCCTCTGGCGATTTTCACTTAAGGATGGCAATTTGTTCCTATTGGAACAGATTGTCCGGTTTTCAATGCATTTCAATGGGAAACCGCGTTTCGCTTAGTGATGAAATCGCTTAGCAGTGATTTTTTCGGAATGAATTAACATCGCTAAGCGAGGCACCACTGTAGTTTCATTTCTTGTAAAAGAACGGGGCAGAAACAGAGCTGCTTTTTTTGTCCCTTTGTATGCCTAGAGATGCTAGGTGCCTTAAAAAGAAGACTTGGAAATTCAGGAATGAAACACAGGAAGGCACAAGGTGGATCTCACCTAGATTTCCCAAGAAATGGAGAACGCTGGAAGATAAGCAGGAGTGGCTGTATGACTTACTTAAGAGAGGCCAGTCCTCTGTTTGGAGACAATCTCTATCTGAAGGACTGCTCCACCAAAATTCAGTTTGAAGAGAAAAAGCCAGAAGAAGTATTGGTAGGAGCCTTGAAGTTGCCAGTAACCGATAATATCTGGATAGCAGACTGAACTGAGCAGGATCAATCACTTGGTCATCAAATTCTCCACTATGGAGAGCTGTATTAAATTTCTAGCAATTATTTCTAAATTTCTTCATACAGAATTTAGCACATGCAGATCTGTGCCCTGTTCTGTTGATGCCTTACATCTTATCTGGTAATGAATAGGTGGCCAAACTGTGTGTAGCAGGGTTGCCCCTGCTATTTACGATGAAGCACACAAAGAGAACCCTTACATGCAAATTTATAACATCTGGGATAAAGGTATTGCTTTAGCGTGCAAGAATTGTAAATTGCTTAGTTTACTTTGAATTAATGAATTCTTGCAGTATATGAATTAAAGATAGCAAACAGTTGCTCTTCCAAGACAAAGTATGAGATTTTGAATAAGTGGGTCAATTTCCTGATTTCAAGGTCATCTTAGGGGGAATTATATATACACACACCATACTTCTTAGTTTTTAAAATAACTTTTTGTTACCTTGTCTTCGAAGAGCATAATTTGCTAAATTTTGGAAAACAGCAGTTTAGGATAGAAACCATGAGAAAGATGATGTCATATATATGTATCTGTGAAATCATGCCAATTACTGCTGGAACAATATATTTAGAATACTGAAGTTCGTAGAAAGCTAAAACTCAGGACAGAGTTAATTGTCTAAATAAATACATTTCAATCAACTGTCAAAAAGAGAAAATTGCACCAAATATATATACTTTGAGCTATAAATATCTGCTGTCAAAGTCTTTTAAATAAATAAAAATAGCATTGGCAGCGAACATGGATTTGAAATGTTTTGGTAAGGAGTACAGAATTTTATTCACAAATACAGATATGCTGCTTTGTTATCTGACAGGCATATATCACCTCTCTGTTGAAGAAAAAGACCTGTCAACAGTAGGTGCAATTATTTTCACAGTGATCATATTAAATTAGTGAAGTGTAGGTTAAAGGCTGTAAGTAATGAAGATATGCAGATTCAGGGAAATTCTGTATAATCATTACATTTCTCTAGAGATTAAACTGATAGTGTGGGAGAGGATATGTCTATTTTTTTGGCATCCATTCTGAAGGTGGCCCAAAACATATGCTGTGAGTGGTGCTTTATGTATTGTCTAAAGAATTTGGCTATTGCTAAAAATGACATGTTTCTGTGCTCTACCAACTTGTTTACCACATGGCTATAAGTCCAGCGGTAAGTCACATCTAGAGTAGGTCCACTGAATCAGTGGAACTTGCATATGTGTTGACTCACCAAATCCCCACTGATTCAACAGGTCTACTCTACTTGTGACTTACTACTGGATATCAGTCAATATGTACCAAAAGCACAGAAGATCCATGAAGAGTCATGCAGACTTTTCCCATTAAATAGAGCTAAGCCAGGTGGATGCACTTAACTGCAGCACTAGAAAAAAACGGCATTGCTAGCTAGAGAATTCTAGTTGCTGTGGTCCTGAAGTAGAAAATTTCCAATGTTTGCTTCATTAACTGATGCATATTAAAAATGGCCTTTAGGTCTTTGGGTAGAATAATAGTGAATAAAATGTTAGTATGGGTTCATAGAGAAGAGACCTCTTGTAGAACAACTGTCCTATAAGTTTGGACAACTTCTGCTTGAGGCAGAACAATCAGTGGTGGTGACAATGAATGCTATCTATGAGAGCTGGAATAATGTAAGATAGCCCTTCAGTGAACAGCAATTCAGAAGGGCATCCTGAATACCTAACAGGAAGGAGTGATGGAGAGCCTGGAAACCCTCTGTGAATTCACTTGTTACTGTTTGTTAAGAATTTTTATTACAAGCAAAGCTTAGTGTCACAAATGGCCGGACTAGGCACATTACATAATGTTTCCCTATATTTGATCAGCAATCCTGCCACTGAGTGAGTTTCCTTGTGCCCTCATGGGAGGGATTGTGGCCATGTGAGTCTCTAGATTTCTCTGTAAACATATACATCCACCTGGATTGAGACCTTTTGAAGGAGATCACAGATTTATGTTTGAAACCAGAAGAACAGAGTAAGCACCCTAGGCATTAAGCCTTGAGCATATGTTATTGCAGTCACTTATTTTTGACACTGTGATCTCACACATTGCATCCCATTGGACTCCAGAACCACCACCATCCTTTCCCCCCCTCCTGATTTGCCCTTCCTCCTCTTATCTCTTATGCTGCTTCCAGAAGCCATAGAACCTCCGGATTGCCTAGAGTTTTCAGCCTAGAAAGTTTACTTGTGACACTTTTTTCCACATGCTAAAGCTTACTTTATGAACCAGCCTTTTATTTATTTAACACAGCAGAGGACAACCAAATGGTTCAGATTTGCAGCCCAGGTAAACGTAAAGGTTCCCCTTTACATTTAGTCCAGTTGTGTCTGACTCTAGGGCGCGGTGCTCATCCCTGTTTCCAAGCCATAGAGCCAGCGTTTGTCCGAAGACAGTCCTCTGTGGTCATGTGGCCAGCACGACTAGACACAGAACACCATTACTTTCCCACCAAGGTGGTACCTATTTATCTATTTGCATTTTAGATGCTTTCAAACTGCTAGTTTGGTAGGAGCTGGGACAAGTGATGGGAGCTCACTCCATCGTGTGGATTCGATCTTACGATGGCTGGTCTTTTGACCTTGCAGCACAGAGGCTTCTGCGTTTTAACCTGTAGCGAGGCTACTTTGCATTTTCGGCACAGGAAACTTCATTTATTTATTTATTTATTTATTTATTTATTTATTTATTTATTTATTTATTTATTTATTTATTTATTTATTTATTTATTTATTTATTTATTTATGTATGTATGTTAACAGAGAAAATGATTTAACTAAAAGGTTTTTTTTAACTGCAGAAGGCTCCTTGCGTCCTGTAGTGACTCAAATCAAAAGAAAAGAAGAGGTGAATGAATTAGTGAATGCTATGTTGTTATATGCTGTTAAATCAGAACTGACTTATAGCAAACGTAAAAGAGTTTTCAATATGAGGTATTTAAGGAGTGTGTTTTCCATTTCCATCCCACCAGTTGCAGAGCTGGGGAATCAAGCCCGAGTCACTTGAGTCCTAGTCCATACACTGCACTGGGCACCCAAATAAGTAAATACATTTTAAAAATATCTATCTATCTATCTATCTATCTATCTATCTATCTATCTATCTATCTATCTATCTATCTATCTATCTATCTATCTATCTATCTATCTATCTATCTATCTATCTATCTATCTATCTATCTATCTATCTATCTATCTATCTATCTATCTATCTATCATTGTGTTGTGAGGCAACACAAATATCTCTGGCAGCTACACATAGACCACTCTTGACTTAGTTGTTTGCTTCATTTTTGTAGTATCCATGTATCATCTCTTATTAGAGTTCCTATAAATGTATTTTCTGATTCCTCAGTCCAATCACTTCGTACATCTTCATTTCTGTGTGTTTTAGATTATTACCACCATCACTCCTAGAGGTAAAGAATTTTGTGAGTGTGAGTTTCTCAGACATGTTTTACAAGAGATATTTCTGCAAGATTCAAAAATTGCTTTTAATTTGTATGTCAGAACATTTGTGAGTTCGTTCATGTGTTTGGAGAGGACACTCATTAATAAGTGGGAAAAAGACATCAGGAATTCCACTATGTTGTTCCATTTATTTACAATAGATTGTTCCATTATTTATAAATAAAGTATGTATACAGCACAATGCATACAGTTTTTATCAGCTTTCATTTATGTCTTCAGTCCTCTGGTCTCCATTAATTTATGCGTACTGAGGATAAAATATTAGTCACATGGTGTTTCTGGTGCGATTCTTATTGTGTGTGGAGCATGTCCATTTGTTTGTGTGAGTTAAACACAGCCCGCAAGTCCTCCCAAACATACAATTGCATAAGGTTTCAACTATGTAGTGATTTGCCTGTGTGCAGGGGTTAATGTGCTCATGAATGAAAAGGAAAAAAAGAGGTCATTTATTTATTTAGAACATCTATGCTTTGATGTATAATATATAATGTAAAATATATATAAATGTAATTCATTAAAAACTTTAATATTATATACATGTATTAAAACCCAATAACAATGAGCGAGCTTCCGAAGCTCACTATCTTAATTCCTAACAATCATGGTGAATAACAATGTTTTAACTGGGAGCTGAAAGAAGGTTACTGTTAGCAGCAGTTGAGCCAAAAAGGGGAGAGCTCTTCATAACTGGGGTGCTTCAGCCAAGATGGTTATGCATAAGAGGTCATGTATAAATAACAGTCTTTAACTGTTTAACATGTAAGAACTTCATTACCAGTCTTGAATTCCATGGCTGCCTTCTTCATTTCAAAATGGCCGATCTGGTATAAAATATATGTAAAGTTAATGCTGATAGTTTTCATTTTTATAGGAAGTAGCTCCAAGTAGAACAAAAAGTGGCTGTATTGGTATAACTTTAAAAATTAATTAGGATTGACCCATTTCATAGTAGTCCATGAAGAATAGTGCATCAAGACATGGCACGGTTATGAAAGAAATAGAATAGATCAACATAAAAAAATGAATTAAATAAGTGTTTGAAAATACAGGTTCTAAAATCCCCAAACCATTAAAAAAAGTAGTAAATGAAATCCCCAAAATAACAGGATTAAAAAAACATCAAAGCAGGCACATATACATCAACAATTAGAACAGGATTAATTAGCAACAATGTTCTTTAATCTATAAATAATAAGCGATCAAACGGCCCCACAGAGAGGTGTATATAACAATCCATAGAATCTCTCAATCTGAGGTCAAAAAGTCTTTTGAAAATCCCTGTGGCTGGTTTTAGAGTCGTCTTTGTAATTCAACTAGGGGAATTCATTCCCAGGTGGAACAATACATGTCAAAATCAAGACCCTAAAACCTCATGTAAGCTTCAGATCAGATGAGGAATGAACTTCATTTATCATCTACATGTTTTTTTAAGATAATGAAAAAATGTGACACTCATAATTAAATAGCTTTGCAACTAACCTGGCATATGTTAAAATAAGCTCAAACACTTTGCTAATGAAGATATTATGCCAGATATCAATAATGCTACCAGCCTTCACAGAAGGGTGAACTGTGCCAAGTTGATGCTTAAAATTAGCAAACGATTGCTTAAGCCATTACACGGACAGTATTTGACTAATCTTTACCCTACATATTGTAAACATAATTGAAGTCATTTACAGCTGTTGTGAGGAAAGGGTGAAGTATATTGTTGCTGGCTTTAAATGTACAAATTAGAACGGCAGGCATAAACTTATTAGACATGAGGATAGTGGTGAAAGAGAAGCAAAGAGAATTAAAAAGATTCCTCCTGCTGACCAAT